>NC_137345.1:16706054-19206054 GCF_965287045.1 Carcharhinus amblyrhynchos
GCTCCTTTATGCCACAATTGGTCAAATGCGGCCTTCATGTAGAAGGCAGACACTCTCACCTCACCTCTGCAGTTCAGCTCTTTGTCCATGCTTGGATCAAGGCCTCGATGAGGTTAGGAGCTGAGTGACCTTGGCAAAACCCAAACTGAGTATCAGTGAGCAGCATCAGCAATAATGAAGGTAACAACTACCTGGCAATAAAGAGGGCCAATGAAATAAGACAGCTGGCCATGCCAGATGATGGATTTGTCTCAAATCTGGGAAACAAATGGAGAGAGGTTTTTTGGCTTATGCATGCTGTCCTAAGCACTTTGGAGTGAAGGGGGTAATGTGGCAGGATTTAGTATTTGAATTGATCTGCCAAATGTGCTACTACAACATAAATGAAGATGTTGCAGAAATCAGATCGGATGTTTGTGGTTTCAAACTGGGAAGTTGCTCAGATGGGTATTTCCAAACACTCAGCCAATGAACTAGCTTCAAGGAGCAATAGTTGGTTCAGTTTCTAGGGTCGGACAGAGGGAGGACATGTCCCCTTTTCTGCTTGCTCTGCCACTTTTCATTCAGCTCATTGTTGTCCTTTGTAGTGCCTTGCCCTTATATTGTGGCTTGTTGTCTTCGTGTCCCCGAGAGCTTGTCTATTTTTATTCGTGTTAGCCTTTTTTTGTGCAGAGTGGTCGACAGGGTGTATTTGTGTGGTGGGGAAAAAAGGAAGAAGAGGGTTCTTTCATTCATGGGGTACATGGTGGGGGGAGGAGAAACTTGAGGAGATAAAGAGAGGGCCCAAGGAAGGGGGCCCAAGGGAGGGGGCTTGTATACTGTATTGGGTAGAATCCCGAAATATTCTGTAAATGCCTAGATTAATGATTAACAAAAGGGATGTTCAGGCCCTTTAGGGACCAGGGAAGTTATCCGTGTGTGAGAGAGTGCTGGGTATTGAAAGGGTCTTGAGTGAATACTTTTCTTTGGGTTTCCCTCAGGTGCGTAAGACTGTGGGGAGCCCTGAGAGAGTGCATAGGGAGCAGTTGTTTCCCTTAGTTGGGGGGGGGTCCAACCCAGGAGGGCATAATTTTAGGATAAAGATCAGTCAATTCAGAACAGATTTGAGAAAAAAAACCTTTTTTATTCAGAGCATGGTGGTGGTAAATGGGACCTAACGTCATAGCACTTTTCAGGTTTTATTTTGGTGAGCCTTTGTCTAAAGTCATAAATCGTTTCCTTGGAGGCAAAAAGCTAAAGAACAGCAGCAAAAGTAACCGAGTGCACCACACCCCAAGTCTCAGGACCCCTCAGCCCACACAGAAAGAGCAGAAAAATAAGATAACTGTCCCTTGGTGCTCTCAAAAGAGGGTCCCCCGGAAAGGTCTGACCAGGCTGCAGTGATATCTCTTAATATTCCCTGTTCCGGAACTCCTGTAGGAAAATGGGGTTAACCCATCTTTAGTGGTTGTTATTGGAACAGATTCGGTGGGCCAAAGGCCCTTGTCTCCAATGTATGACCATATGTAATTAGATTGGGGGGGGGTGGTGTGGTTGGCCTCTTCCCTGTGGGTTTTCACCCAGCCCCAATTCCCATTTCCTCTGTGTGCCTTCTTCAGGGGGATGAAAGTTACCAAAGTCTCCGAACATTTGATCCAGTGGATTCTGACTTGGTTTAGTTGTTAGTGGGTAGAGGGTGATGGACTGAGGTGATGTGGTGGGGGTGGGTGGGGGTTGTTGGTGTACATATGGGAGAGATGGTGGGCCAGGGGGATTGGAAAAAAGTGAGGGGGGTGTGGGGTGGAGGGTAGTGGGTATGTGATATTTGTTGTATTTTTAGATGATTGGGGAGGGGTGTTTGTTGAGGTGGTGCGCGTTAGGGGGAGGACTTGGTTGGTTGGGGACTTATGTTGTGTTCCCCGGGCTGGGGTGGATGCCAAGGTGGTGGTTTCGTGGAAAGGGGTTTTTTTTGGAGCTGGGGAGGTTCTGTGTGCATGTTGCTGAGTAAGTCGCTGTACTGGGGGGAACTTTTACCGGGAGGTAGTAGTGAGTTGCTGGGGGGAAGGCTGGTTTGGGGGTGGGGGGCGGGTGCGGGGAGAGTACCAGGGACGTTCCTTGACAGGGGTATTGATGGGTAGGTTTGGGCTTTCTTTTTATATAGGGTGGGAAGCTTTTCTGTGGGTTTGAGGCTTTGTTTCGAGTCTATGTGGTGTTGTTGGGTATTATTCAAGAAGAGGAGTTGGTATGTCTGGATTGGTTATTTTGTTTTCTGAGAGTTGGGGGCAACATCCCACCATCTGTAGAGGTTGGACAGGAGTTTGCATTTCAGATGTGGAACCGGTTTGGACATTGTCTGCGGATCAACCACATCACACACACACACACACACACACACACACACACACACACACACACACACACACACACACACACACACACACAGTCCCAGTTCCCTGAAATCACAACCATCGGTCCCTGTTCAATAATCATAAGTCCCTTGCATCTGGTTCATGTACAGAGTTCTGTGAAAAGCTAATAACTTTCTCTTGTATGACTGTAAATTGTGATTTTTGTGGCGAATTTTATACCATGGATTTTTTTAAATGTTGTATGAGTTGCAACTTTTGGCATATTTTGATATCAGAAAGGAAGATGAGGCTTAATTTTGCTGCATTGTTTTGTTTTATAATTGTGCCTACCTTAAACTCCAACAACATCTGCTCTCCCCGCCCAGTCCCTGCTCTCTCTCCCCCCCCCACCACTCCCCGTGATTGGTCATGCTAAATTGCCCCTTATTATCAGGGGGATTAGCAGGGTAAATATATGGGATTACAGGAATAGGACCTGGGTGGGATTATAGTTGATACAGACTCGATGGGCTGAATGGCCTTCTTCTGCATTGCAAGGATTCTACAATTCTGTGAATAATGTAGAATATACAGCACAGACATAAGCTATTCAGCCCTTCTGGTCCATGTTGATAATGCCTCCTCCCACTTCTCTGTGTCATCACTAGGTCCAAACCAACTATTCCTTTGCACTGTCATGGATTATTTGTAACCAGTCTGGAAAGAATATGAACTAAAAAGTCAAATTTTGAAAGAGTACTGAGTAATGTATAAAATGTGTCTTTTTTTTGCAGGTAGCAATGATTCTTTCTCTCCGGGGACACCACTTCGTTTGAAAAGGTCTAAAGTCATAAATCGTTTCCTTGGAGGCAAAAAGCTAAAGAACAGCAGCAAAAGTAACCGAGTGCACCACACCCCAAGTCCCAGGACCCCTCAGCCCACACAGAAAGAGCAGAAAAATAAGATAACTGTCCCTTGGTGCTCTCAAAAGAGGGTCCCCCGGAAAGGTCTGACCAGGAATTTGAAAGTTAAATCAGGCTGCAGTGATACGGTCGGTCTTCTGGAAGACCTGACTGATGGCAACAAAGTGGAAAATGCCAAAGTTGATGACTCCGTCCACATTGTAATGAGAGAGAGCAGGAAAAGTTCTCAATTACGTTGTGAAATTGAAACAAAATACAACGAACATTTAGCCATCCAGCTATACGAAAAAGAAGTTGATAACTTGGCAGGGGTTGAACGTTTATTCAAGACGCTTCAAATAGGTGAACCAAACCATTCTTCAATGGCGGCGGAACCCAACAACAAGCCAGGGGTCTACGACTGCTCTGCAGAATTGAGAGAAGATCAGCTCAGAGCAAAGAGTTTCGCAGCTCAGTCTGATAAGAAAGCAAATCCTCTAAACAATATTCCGCTTGTGCATCTCTCTGGAAAATCTCTCGGAACACAAAACGTAGGTTTATGTGGATCGTGTGGCAACATTCAGATAGCTCCATTCAATAAATGATTAAGAAAAGAAATGCTACTGACTTGGTGAGGAAGGGGTAATGGGAAAGGGATAAATTCAACTCATTTCATAGTGGCCAACAAGTCAAATACTAAGCATTGGTGACTGTTAATTTGCACATGTGGTTTGGCAGAAGTTGAGTATTTTCACCATAAACCACTGGATTTTAGTGATAGCTTTGAGAAATTCCATGTGCCAGAAACATCATTTACTTTGCAATGAAACTATTTTACAAAGCATTAACCTGTGTGCTGTTTGGGAACCTCTGGGGGCTAGGGTTTCTCCGTGCTGGGATTCTTTATGAATTGAACATCATATAATTGCCAAGTTATCATATAAGCTTGTCTGATAGCGACGACAAAATGATTCTTCATTTGTAGAATCATACAATGCAGAAAGAGGCCATTCAGCCCACCGAGTCTGCACTGACCACAATCCCACCCAGGCCCTATCCCCATAACCCCAAACATTTATCCTAGCTAGTCCCCCTGACAGAAAGTGGCAATTTAGCATGGCCAATCGACCTAATCCGCACAACTTTGGACTCTGGTAGGAAACCGGAGCATCCAGAGAAAAGCCAGGAATCGAATCCGAGTCCCTGGCGCTGTGAGGCTGCAATGCTAATCACTGTGCCAAAATTGATTTAACGATTAACATAAGACCATTAATATTTATTTTGAACTGAAGACAACTTCATCAATTATAATGTAAAGATCAATTGATAAATATTAATGTAGTGTTTTGTTTCAAATGCTCACCACTTTAAAAAGAAAATGTAAAAGCATTTAACTTTTTACATAGACAGATAAGAAATCCAGAAATGGATAGTGGGACCATTCTAATGCTATTAACATAAAAGACTTGACGTACATGTACTAAATTCCTGTAGCACACTGTTTAATTCATGTAACAAAATAGTGCAGTGAGGAATTTAGCACAGGCATGGTAGACTTTCATAATGGAACAATGCTGGCTGCAAAATGGGCTAGTGCTTTCCTCAGTTTAAATGACATACACATGGAAAATAAAATTCTGCCGGACTTAATCAATAAGTTGCTCATCGTGTTTTGATCATTCTTCTAGTAACAGATGCACCATCTATTTCATCATTTGTTGTTCGTCATTTTTAAAGCTGGCCTGATAATTAGAGGCTGAAATTCCTCTTATAATGAAAAGCCCGATAAATACTTGTTTGTTTCTATATTTCGCATCCCGTTAATGAAATCAGAGGAACACATAGTTTTGAAGCTTGTCCTGTATATATTAGTGAGTAATCATTACAGCAAAATAAGAAGTCTCACAACACCAGGTTAAAGTCCAACAGGTTTATTTGGAATCACTTGATGATGGAGCAGCGCCCAAAAGCTTGTGATTCCAAATAAACCTGTTGGACTTTAACTTGAAGCTATGAGACTTCTTACTGTGCCCACCCTAGTCCTACTTCGGCATCTCCGCATCATTACAGCAAAAAGCAGCCTGTTTTTTTTCCCCTGTTTTCTATTTATTCATTTATTAGTGTCACAAGAATGCTTACATTAACACTGCAGTGAAGTTACTGTGAAAATTCCCTAGTTGCCACACTCCGGCGCCTGTTCTGGTATACTAAGGGAGAATTTAGCATGGCCAATAAACCTTACCAGCACGTCTTTCAGACTGTGGGAGGAAAACAAAGCACCTGAAGGAAACCCATGCAGACATGGGAAGAAAGTGCAGACTCCACACAGTTACCCGAGACCAGAATTGAAACTGGGTTCCTAGCACTGTGAGGCAGCCGTGCTAACCACTGTGCCACCATGCCGCCCCCAATTAAAAGAAAATGTTATCCCCAAGCTCCAGGCATCACTCACAGTGAATAAGTATCAACTATGTTTATTTTATGCTTGCCTATTATCATTATTCACAGGTAGATAGTTGAATGCATATCAAATCCTATATCTCTCAATTCAAATTGTTTAATCTGGATTATTTGATTATTGAAATTTGCTGGTAAATTCTTACATTTCTGTGTTCAAATGTTTGGAAAATTCAGAAATATTTGCACAAAAACGCACCTTTAATTATCAGGCGTAAATTATATTATCATTGTTGTGAATGACTGGAAACTTTAATCAAACATGCCAGATACATCAACGTACAATCATAAATCAAGAGAAGCTCTAAAAAAAATCGAAGGGATTTTATATAGAAAAGTAAAACAAATCAAACAGCAAGTTTTATTAGTGGCAATGAATTATTAACTGCAAAACACAGCCAAAAAGTTATTAAGATCCGAGCAGCAGCAACTTCAGAGACAACGCAACTACAGCAATTTTGGCCTTCCAGCAGTAGGAAAGGCATAGGCAAACAGCAAACAGCTTTGCAGGCGTCAAGCGAGGCAAGGAAAGTAGCTGACTCTGGGCAAGGCAAGACAGGCAGAAAGGTAGCTTGACAAAGCAACGTAATAGACTAGGCCTCCGTAGTCAGTTCTCTGGAGTCTCAGCACATGCAATTAAGTACGATTAACAACCCCCAATTTTCAGAGGCCTTGTAAGATCTTGCCTGAGACTGAATTTGACTGAGAAATAAACTTGCAACAAATTGGCACAGTGGTTAGCACTGCTGCCTTACAGCGTCAGAAGCCCAGGCTCAACTCCGGTCTCGGGTCACTGGCTGCATGGAGTTTGTACATGCTCCCTATGTCTGCATGGGTTTCCTCCGGTTTCCTCTCACACTCCAAAGATGCACAGGTTAGGTTGATTGGCTATGCATAGTGTCAGGGTGATTAATAGGGTAAATGTGTGGGTTATGGGATAGGGCCTGGGTGGGACTGTTGTCAGTGCTTGCTTAATGGGCCAAATGGTCTCCTCCTGCACTGTAGGGATTCCATGATGCTATGAAATCTGCAAAAGTTGGTATGTATAAGTCGTAGAAATAAATGGATATTTTGTATATATCTGGAATACAGTGAGAGCAGAATGATTATTACAGTAGTTATTGGAGCATAGTTTCTGATTACTGTTGCTTTGCCAGTAGCATTCAATAATTAACTGAAACCATCTGAGAATAGCAAAATAATTTGAATTCCATTCAGTTTTACTCCAATTTAATTGCATCCGATTAAATGTGTTGGAAAGCAACTTCCATTTCACAAATAAACTGAATTGAACACTTGCATGTTACTTGGCTTGGAAGTAACTGCCTAATGCAATAATCACCATTTTGGTTAGATCTACACTTGATATGATCTCTATCCCCAGTAACGCTCTGAATCTTTTTTTGGGGAACGGCACAACATTCTTTCACAAAGTCGTTAAAGACCACTGGATCCAAATTAGTATTTTTTTCATGTTATCAGTTTGCATGTTTTGGCAGCTCACAGAGACGAGACCAATGCATTTTTTCATCATCGCGCACTAATGTTTCATTCATAAATAATCTTATGCACAGTTTGGGGAGGGAAAGCCAGATTAAAATTTCATTGTCAATCTCAAAAGTATAGACATGACTTTGTATCTACCACCCCAGAGAAAGCACCAAGTTAATTTTATGAAAGTTTTGTTTAAAAAAAAGGATCTTATCCTAATTGTATTGGAGCTGAATGTAGTTTCTACAGCCAAAAAAACTTCCAGAAATTCTGGAAATACTCAGCAGGTCAGGCAACATCTGTGGAGAGAAATGACAGTTTAAAGTCTTGGGAATCCAGTTACTGCTTTTTATAGGTTTCTATAGGTTTAGGGACTAGGAATCTGGTGGAATAATAAATGATAAATAAACCTTCTATTTTAGTTGTAGCATCCTTGGCTATTCATGTCTGCAATCAGAGGTAATTTTTATATCAGTTCTTGCATAGTATCATCTGGCATCAGAGTAAAAACAAAATATTCTTTAACAAAGTCGGTCATTTATTACCAACTATTTGTTCCATGGGAACGTACTGAATACTGGCTGATTCTTGATGTGTGGAGACACTATTTTGTTATGTTTTCTGTTTCATACAGCTCTTACTCTTCTTCAGAATTAAAGAAAAAGAAACTTTGTTTAATTTGTAGTTGCACAGGTTTCTAACTGCAGACTGTTTAGTGTGGACTACAGCCCAGTCCCTGGGATCTCACAGTGAAGAGGCGAACTGACTCTGCATGAATCTCACCCTTTCATTCAGTGCATACTGGTTGAAAAGTGAGAAGCCATCTGCTGCACAGAGGAACTGCCACTGCCGTCTGGAACAGGAGCAGCTGCGGAGATGAGTTGCCACAGTTTAAGACATCACATGCTGCAGGGAGAATCTGTTACCAAGAGTGCATAGCTGCGGGGGACCAGTCAAAAGAGAGACAACAGCTGCTACAGGAGGCTTAGAGTAAGGGAAAGAGCAGCTTACTGTGGATATCTAGACTTTGACAGAATGGCTGCTGTGGGGTATCCAGCCTGGGATGGATCCAATTTAATATGGCTGTAGCATTTCTAGTCGTGTTCTATGTGTATCGGAGACAACCGTTTGTGTAACATAACCACGTTTTACTTTCAAAAACCCATTATGTTAACAGTATTCTTTTTGTGCTATTTGAGTCTGTGTTGCGAGGAATGTAATCCAACATCAGGCTGTTGCAATTCACTCCTTGGAGAGATATGCGACAGTGTGCTTTTGCATTGACAGAATGTGTACTGTAGGAATTCCAGAACCAGCTGAGTTTAAGTTAGGAATTTCCATTAGGTTGATGATTTACTGCCATGTTGCAGTGTTGCTAAACCTATTATTAGAATCTTCTTTCAAATCTTATTTGGTGCATAGAATGGGAAAAAAATTGCAAATACTGCAGACATAAGAATATTCAATGGCTTTATAAACTTCTCAAATCCTGATTAAATACTTGGAATCAGATTTATATTTTTAAAGTTGAGGCATCGAGTCTCAGGATGCTCGGTGCTGAAAAAGTTTAATAAGTCATGATTGTTGAGATGCATGCTTCCTACGTTAACAGTGTAATTCCTTCAAATCAGTGCCACTTTCAAATACAATAGGTGCATGCAGCAGAAGAGATTCTGTGGATAAGTACGTCAGCTAAGCCTGGAATACATCAGCAATTTTTATCGTAACAATAGATGTTGCTATTTCTGACACAAATAACTACTGACATCAAATAACAATCAAACCTGAAAATAACTCTTTCATTTTAGGTTGGATTTGACCTTGGATTTGAAAGGTGCAATAGTCAAATCTCACCAACTTGTACTTTCCAAGTAACCAGTGCCTTCATGTTGAAAATGAAAATTTAACTGGAAAGGGATTAAACACCAAATCTGGGTATCACACAATACCCAAACTGGCTCAACAGTAGATTTAAAAAAAAAATTATTTCGCTAAATCTTACAGCTCTAGCCATGATGAGCCATTTTGCCAAATTTTGCTTTTCTTAATGTGTCAAGCAAACTAGAGCTTAGGTAAGCCAAAAATAAATGCATTGTAGGGGCAGGATGCTTACACCTGGTAGAATGCAGTATGTTCGCCTACGAGGCATGAGTTTCAAACTCAGTCCAAAACAAATTGGTATTGGCAGTTCCCAATGAACTGTTTCTGGGTAATCCCATTCCTTTACCCTTAGAAATAAATCTACAAAAGTTTTTTTTTAAATTAAAACCCATTGGAAAGACTGCATTCTTAACCACTGTTCCAAAAATTGTTCCAGCGCATTGCCTTGAAGCAATGTAGGGAGAGTGTTATATTGTTTCTGATTTGTGTTGTACTTGACCAAGACTTATTTAATGCTGTCAGTAAGGACGTCTTCCATTTTCTACTATTGCCAGTCTTCATTCCAATGATATAAGCAAGGAAAAGGTCAGGTTTCACTTGCATAGAAAAGCTTGTATTCCGGAGGCCTTGTCTTCCTAGTTCAACCATCACAATGCTCAGTCCTAGGAAGTGGGAGATGATGGCATAAATAAGAAGGAAGTACCTCCTCCCATTCTAAAAAGCTATCAGAGGAGGAAACGCCAAACAAAAAGCATTAGAGGACAAAACCGAAGAATCATTGTTGATGCAGGCAAGCCATGAGCAAACATTTTAGAATCCATACAGAAGAGCTCTGAAAGACACAATATGTAAAATCTAAAGGATGAAGTAAGATTCCAAGAAGGCAAAGGCCAATAGACAATTGAGTGGATATTCACCTGGAAGGGAACAATTTTTGAAGGTCTTAATCATTTTCTTGATTTGTTGACCCAGATATCACCATGGAGAAGCAGCCAGCTAACTTAAAAAAAATTTGAATGTATTCAATCAAAAGCATCCACAACTGTGGACATCAACACAATTTAGAAGTGAGTGAAGGTTCACACTAATGAACAAGAAAAATAAATTTTCCCATAGCCAAACACTGCGGTCGGAAAATTTTCAGGAAAATAGTGTCAAACAGAAGAGAAAATGAGAGGTTTTCTTGCCCGTTATTCCAGTGAGGTAAATGGTGGCAATTTACAGCACTCTGCGTAACACAGAGGACATAATGTGATTCTTGCCAGAAGGCAGAGTATGTATTCATGCTCGGAGACTGGCTGCAGATAGCCAGGGGCGCCATTGCGCAGGTGTCTCTATCTCCCAGTACACACTGACCAGCCCTCACCCACCCCCCCAATGCAGAGTTCCCCCTTTCCCTCACCCCCCCATGGACTTCCCCCTTTCCCTCCCCCCGCATGGACTTCCCCACCTCCCCATCAGTGTCCGCTCCCATCAGACCCTGTCTGATTCTTTGCCCCTGACTCATATTTCCCACCCTGCTATGCTACTTGACCAGCGCAGTGGGGCAGAAAACCCTGCCCTATATTGAAAGCTCAATTTTGAGTGTTAAGCCAATTGATGAAGCACTGAGTGCTTGTGAGGGGAAACTCCAAAATGTGCAAAGCATTTAATTTTAAAAATCTGAAATCTTAAGCACTTATTAACCAGACATATCAATGAGGAAAGTAGTTGTCCTCACAGTGGAGAAGTCCTGTCCTCTTTGTCCACTGTCTCCTTGTTCTGCGATTTGGATTTGAATTAATTGATGTTGAGACAAAGAGAAAGTCCAACTTAAAGGTATTTTGCAACAAAGTGGCATGTTTGCAAAAACCATACCGCTGATTAGGAATTTTCTCAAGTTACAAATAACATCCTGGCAATTTGAGAGTGCAGAGGCATTTCAAGTTCTGATTAAGGTAACTTCAATTAAGGTTGGTCAAAGTAATGTAAGATCATTGATAGATTTTGATAGATTATTGATAGATTGAAATTGATAAATTAATTTACTTCCCCATTGAAACCAGTGAGCAATATTGGGCTGGGTGTAAGATCCATTGTTCCATCTGATCCACTGGATTTCCTTATTGATGAGTGTCAATCGAGTAATACAGTCCTTCATATTGACATTGAAATTCATTTGATGTTATTAGATGTTGTCACAGGAGTGGTGTCAATAATAGTGTATTACTGACATGTTGCTTGTCTCATTTAACAGACCAGTTGAATTCATTGGCTTTGTTTGTATGTACATGATTTGTCAGTTGTAATCTAAAGTTGTGTTTGATGTGGAAATGTAATTTCTGGAGGATTATTAAATAAATACAACTTTTCCATTTGGAGAGCATATCTTTATGATTTTTATCTGAGTATTTACATGTTTAAAGCTCATTTAAACCTAATTTAGAATAGGTTTTTCCTGCTTCCTGTGTTGATAAATCCCTCCTGTAAGAGATAGTGCAGGATTTTCTGATTATGCCTGCCCCAGAAACTGGAAAATCCCACTTGAGGTGCACAGACCTTTGCATGATCCACCACAGGAATCGTAGCCAGCAGGATGTGAAACTTCCCCCCATAGTCTAGAATGTGAATAACATATTTATTCCTATGTCCCCACATAGATGCTTTAACTACTGGAAAGATAATGTATAGTCTCATAGAATCACTACAATGCAAAAGAATGCCATTCGGCCCATTGAGCCTGCAACAACAACAATCCCGGCTATGCCCTATCCCCGTAACCCCATGTATTTACCCTGCTAAACCCCTGATACTAAGGGGCAATTCAGCATAGCCAATCAATCTAACATGCACATTATTAGACGGGGGGGCAAACCGGAGCACCCGAAGGAAACCCGAGACACGTGGAGAATGTACAATCTCCACACAGTCACCTGAGACCGGAATCCCTGGTGCTATGAGGCAGCACTGTGCCAGAGAGGCAGCACATGTTTTTCCAAACAGGCCAAGACGTCCTTGAAGAGATCTAACAAGCTATCAGTCTCTGACGCTGGTGAAGGGCACGATCCATAAAACGTGTGTGGATTCTATGCTCAGGCTGGCTGTGCCGGTTGACACCTATTGTGGTTGAGTTAGTCCTGCAGTGACACAGAGAGAGTGGGAGTATTGACAGGTTGGTGATGAGGTGTGGGGCTTGGGTGGGAGCTGGAGTGTGAGGAGCACAGCAACTACTGGGAGAACATGGTGTTTGGGGGGGGGGGTGGGCGGAGGAGAGGCCTGGTGTTGGCGAAGGTCAAGGTGGCCGAGAGAAAGGGTTGGGGGTCCAGTGAGAAGCTGGGGATGGTTCACTTACCCTGGCTGCGCAAAGAAAATTGGGGGTAGAGTGTCTCCTGCCTCTGCTGTGCTCTTATCTTGCATCCTGGTGAAGGCCCCTCTGAAAAGCGCAGTGCTGCCTTCCTGTCTGCCATCCCCTGCAGTCCTTGTGGAACAAGTGCTAGGAAGCAATTTATATGGAACTCCCTTGTGCTTGCAGCAGTTAAGTCATTGCGGAGCAGGCAAATCAGAGGGAACATACAGTTAGAGCACTGTAAAACTTGTGGGCATGAAGAATATCACTAATGAGGCTCATGGTACAACTCAAAAATACGCCAGTGCCGTCAGTGGGTAACAGTTTTTCGTGCCTGAATCAACACACTGCCATTTTTTGGTAAGATTTCATCCAATATTAGGGATGGGAATAAAAGTGACATCTTTCTCTGACTACAGTCACCTTTTACATGGTCAAACAGACCTAGCTTTAAAGCAAAAACACAACTGCTAATACATTAGAAGACAACTGGAACTATCATTCAATCAGGCCAACATCAGATAAGGAAATAATTGTATCTGTGATCACCTAAAGCAATGGGGAAAGCAGCACTGATAAGCAGATGGCTCCTGATCACATAAAAGATCTGGGCTGCAGTGTGACATCTCACGTTCTCCTGATGTTACAAAACTTAACTTCATCAAGCAGCCAGGTTAGAAAAC
Organism: Carcharhinus amblyrhynchos; assembly: GCF_965287045.1. Classification (NCBI taxonomy): domain Eukaryota; kingdom Metazoa; phylum Chordata; class Chondrichthyes; order Carcharhiniformes; family Carcharhinidae; genus Carcharhinus; species Carcharhinus amblyrhynchos. The sequence continues at coordinate 16,719,121 of NC_137345.1, forward strand.
AGACAGTGTGCACTGCCGGATTAGGGAAGACAAAATGGGGACAATGCTAACCACAACAGTTATGAAGGTGATGAGAATGCAAGACTGAAAGGGGTACAGTAATTCCTTGTTTAACGTTGTTTTGCTTTAACATGAAAAGGTTTGTGGGCCTGTCATGTCATTGAGCATTCCAAGATTCGTTTTACTTGTGTGATCTGATTAGCGCCATTTTGAAGTGGCCTCTTCCTGCCTTCAGAATTGTGGTCTTCTCCCTCACTGATCTCCAGATTATGCTCCCCCCTCAGCCCCCACTCCCCGACGTCTAGATTATGGTCTCCTCCTTGACCTCCCCACAACCCTAACTTCCCTCGCTTGGACCTGCTTTCCCATTCAAGATGCAATCCAAAGCTAGAGTGCAAGATTGGAAGAAGAGGATTCCCTCTGGGTTCCTGCCCACCTTGACCTCATGGCAATTTTATGCTGGGGTAGGCAAGGCCTCAGAGAGATCAATTTCCCTTGTCCGAATTGAGGTCCCAAAATGGCCATTAGCCACAAACAGAATTTCACTCCCAGTCTCGTATTTCAGGCTGGTTTACCTCATGAGGGAAGCTGGAAAATGAATGGTCTAAGATCTAGGGCAGGAAGGGCAGATGGGGAAGCCCCGTCAGAGGCTCCCTTCTGACTTTGTGTCTCCCTTCAGGATCAGCATCGAGCAGGAGGTGCTTCAGGTAGAAAGTTATATTAAAGTGATATATAAAATAATTTTTAAAATAAATGTAGAAACTTAGCAATGTAAAATATTTCAAGTTAGAGGGTGCAATGTTTCACTATTTTTATTCTGATGAGGGAGGCCTACATATTAAATTACAATTTTAACATTGATTTCTATGAGAACCAATGTTTCACCTATAGTTGTGATTTCCAGGAACACAACCTTGGATGAAGCAGCCTCCAATTGTGAAGGTTGAGATGCTGCACTAGAGGGAGCAGTTGAACAAGGCGCTCTATCAGAAGAGGAACAGGATAATAACACTGTACGTCTTTGTAAATTACTGCTCAAATACTGAAATTATTATTACTCACTTGTGTTTGAAATAAAGGACTGATGTATCCAATTTAATGTCACTTCAGTATCTATTATACCTCCCCTTTCGTTGCATGATTATTAACATAAAATAGATCCAAGACACATCAAGGATAAGCATCAAACTCAATACCAACCGGGATGGACTTGAATGCAACTGAAACGTGAGCACAGGTATCTCCAGAACCATCGGTATCTGACCCATATGCAATCCTAACATGGCAAAAGTTCTCCTTTTATTTGTTTTTATTCCAATTCAATCAAATCAAGTCCAATTCAGAGTCTCAACAAGTTGAGAAATTCCTGATCCAAGCTGACAAGACAGGGCTCTCATCTCCTGTCTTGGGCTTGATCTACATGATCCAAACTGATTGCAGTAGGCATAGTTGTTCCTCCAATGCTTGATCTCATTTGCATCTTAGCCAAAAGGCCAAGATGCTGCTCTTAAAAATTGCTTCAAATGAAGCTAAAATGTAACCTAACAACTTTAACCAAGCACAGCATGTCGATACCATACTTGATCTTAGCCTCCGTTCCACAAGGTAATTATGGATGAGGGAGGCTTTTCAGCCCATCTTAATATATAAATAAATACAAATTAACACGACAGAGCTCCCACTGCAATGTCTAATTGTTTCTTAAATGTTTCATGTTTTTCTGTAATGACTTCAATCAGATCATTGAGGTTGGCCTATTGGAATATGAACTCCCTGATGAAGGATATCCCCCCTCTCCTTAATTTCATTTTAATTTGATGTTTGAAGTGTCCTTTCTGCTTTGTTTTTTGTTTCAGGTGGTCCCCCTCCTATTAGGGAGCTGCCCCTTTGAGTTGTCCCTAAGTTAATTTGATTTTGTTTATTTGGTTGGACAACAAAAGGTGTCCCTGATTAAGGATCCAATTGATGGGTCAATTAGAGAGTCTTTGCCTTGTATTTAACTGGGAGTGTTCATTCTCCTGACACTCCCAGAGACAGACTCTAGTACTCTATGTATTGCTGTTAGAAGCTGTAAATAAAGGGATTTTGGTGAAGGGACTTCTGCCTCCGAAGACTTATTATAGTTTCTGTCTCAACTATTCTGTCCAATAGGTCATTCCATGCATCAAGCAGTCTTTACGCAAGATAAATTTCCCAATTCGCTAAATCTTCCTTTTATTGTGTTAATCAGTGTCCCTCACTCTCTCAATTTAATACAATGTCTTGTTCTGGATTTCGGTCCAGACTCCATTCCCCAACTCCTGACTCCATCCCTCTCCCTGACAACAGTCCAAGATTAAGCTTGTCTGTTTGCAACCTATTGTTGGAATTCATCTTGAGATGAGTTCCCTGCTTCATATTTGTGCCTTCACTAAGGCTGCCTACTTCCATCTCTATAAAATCACCTGAGTTAACCCAGCCTCAGTTTAGGTGCTGCTGAAATAATTTTTGTTTTTGTTGCTACTGGACTCCACTATTTCAGTGCACTCCTGGCTGGTCTACCCTCCATAAACCTGAGGTCATCCAAAATTCTGCTGGCCCTGGTCTTAACTCACAGCATATCAGATTTTCCTACCACCCCTGTCCTTGCTGACCTATACTGGCTTCCAGTCAAGCAATGTCTCAATTTTAAAATTCTCATCATTATTTTCAAAACTTGCCCCTCCCTACTTCTGTGAAAGGGTTAATAATCTCACAAGTTTAAAAATCACGTAAACTGCAAGTTGTATCTCAGTCACACAGGGAAGCTATGTGAAAACACAGGTCTTGATTAAAGCAGACCCAGATAAGAGTCAAAGAACATTCAATTGAGCTATGTATAAGTGCAACTCATATTTGCCCATTAGAACAAAGGATAATGGAAAGGAATGTTGATATAGCATTGGACAGAAATATAGCTATCATTGCTTGATGATATTATAATTAGGAAGACATGCACAAGTTATAATTGGACAACTATACCCTTATGTATGCATGATGTAAACCTAATTGATAGTTCTGAGTGGATAGATATGACTTCTGTGCAAATGCAAATCTTTGATGGTATATGCCAATTGCTTATAATCAAATTCGAAACTATACCTGCCTGTATATTTCTGAATTCCGCATTCTAACTAGTCTTAAAGACTGGATCAGAGTCCTGTAGCCACAGTTATCAATAAATCATTTTAAACCACTCCATGATTTTGTCTGCCTACTTGAGGGGAATTATAGTTTTCAACAACAAGAAAAACATTGTACTAGCCACGCAACTGTAATCTCCTCCAGCTCCACAACCTTCAGAGATATCTGCACTCCACTAAGTTCTGGCCTCATGTTCATCCTCAATTTTAACTGGAACATTGGTGCAACATCTTCGGAATTTGAGATCACTCACTCTTTGTAATGTATTCTAGACGTACGTAAAACAGGTCTGAACAACAAGCCGTGCTTGTCAAAGTTTGCTGATAATATCAAACAAACACAGCAACTGTCAGGACAAAGGCAGGAACACAGGCTAGGAAAAAGGGCTGTTAAATAATAAACGCAATTTAAAGTGGAAAACGTGACGCAATGTTTTATTCTGCAAAAATAAGGAATGTAAATATACTTCAAACAGGAAAGACTTTCCATTGCATGGGAGGAGTAAAGAAACTTGTATGTGCAGTTTAATAAATGTTCCAAGTGAGTAATATTGGAGATTTGACACTAAATTGGTCATCTCATTTACACAGCCTAAATGGACAACTGTTGCAAGTTTAGGTCACAGTGGTTTATAAAATTATGCTGCAGGATCTTTGATACCTTTAACTTGACTATTCCAATGCTCTCTTGCTTGTTTTCTCTTACCTACCATCCTCAGCACACTCTAATGCTCATTTCCTAACTCAGCCAAGGCCCATTCACCCTTGTCTACATTGGTTCTCAAACAACAAAGCCTATATTTTAAAATTCTCAACCTTGTTTGCAAATTCCTACATGACCTCTTTACTGCTTACTTCTAATTCCCAACTCTCCAAGATCTCTGTGCTCCTTCAGTTCTGGCCTCTTGCGAATTTTCAACTTTAATTGCTCCACCGTTGGTGGCTATGCCTTCAGTTCCACATTCTGGAATTCCCACCCAAAAGCTGTCCACCATCTATCCACTTTTACTACATTACATGAAACCTACTTCTTTGACTAACCATTCGTTCACCTGTCCTATTGGCTCAAGTGGCTTGGTGTCAGACTATGTTCAATAACATTCCTCCAAAGTACAAGATATTTTACTACATTGGAGGCATTAGATAAATTCATGTTACATTTATGTTAACTGTATATTTCTGAGCACTTTAAAAGGTGCTTTAGTCTTCATCTAAAGGTGCATAAACGCTCCCTTGGTCAAATCAGAGTAGTCTCTCCAAACAACAAAAACTGCAATTATAGTCTGAATGCCGCCTTATTCGGAGTCAGGACTTGCCCAGTGTGACACTTGGCTTCTAACAGCCATCCATCTGAGCTCTCTGAATGAAATGAACAAGTTAGGGACAACATCTCCCTGTTGAGACTGAAGCAGAGGGAAACCCTGGGGCATCTTATTCCACTATGCTGAAGAATCAGTTTGATCCTGAACATCCAATCTCCACTGCACAAGTTTAACACTGATGTGGAGATACCGGCGTTGGACTGAGGTGGGCACAGTAAGAAGTCTCACAATAGCAGGCTAAAGTCCAAGATCAGGAAGGATGTGGAAGCATTGGAAAGGGTGCACAGGATATTTACCAGGATGTTGCCTGGTATGGTGGGAAGGTCTTATGAGGAAAGGCTGAGGGACTTGAGGCTGTTTTTGTTAAAGAGAAGAAAGATAAGAGGTGATTTAATAGAGGCATATGATAATCAGAGGATTAGAGAAGGTGGACAGTGAGAGCCTTTTTTCTTGGATGAAGATGGCTAGCATGAGGGGACGTTGCTTTAAATTGATGGGTGATAGATATAAGACAGATGTCAGAGGTAGGTTCTTTACTCAGAGAGTAGTAAAGACATGGAATGCCCTGCCTGCAACAGTAGTGGATTCGCGAATATTAAGGGCATTTAAATGGTCGTTGGATAAACAAATGGATGATAATGGAATAGTGTAGGTTAGGTGGGCTTTAGCTTGGTTTCACAGGTCGGCGCAACATCGAGAGCTGAAGGGCCCATATTGCGCTGTAATGTTCTTTATGTTTATTTGGTAGCATGAGCTTTCAGAGCGCTGCTCCTTCATCAGGTTAGAAGCAGCAGCACTCCGAAAGCTCGTGCTACCAAATAAACCTGTTGAACTTTAATCTGGCATTGTGAAATTTAACATTGGCATAAAGAAGAAACTGCTTTGCACTAATGCGAAATGTACAATTGTAAATGCAACCAGCTGTATGATGTATGAGCTACTAATGCTTAATTGCTTCTAAATACTGAGTTTGTATCATAATATTTATCTTAGTAAGACAAATGTTTTCTTGTTTGTTATCTAATTCTTATGGATTACACTTTCTGAATGATAGGATGGGATTCCCCGGCTGAGACAGTAGGAAGTGTAGATAGAGTCAAAGGATGGGAGGCTGAATTGCGTGATGGATTGGGCTACATTCACGACCTTTGGTAGTTTCTGCAATCTTGGGCAGAGCAGCAGCCACACCAAGCTGTGATACAACCAGAAAGAATGCTTTCTATGGTGCATCTGTAAAAGTCGGTGAGAGTCGTAACTGACATGCCAAATCTCCTTAGTCTTCTGAGAAAAGTAGAAGCATTGGTGGGATTTTTGAACTATAGTGACGGCATGGGGGGACCAGGACAAGATGTTGGTTATCTGGGTACCTAAAAACTTGAAGCTCTCGACCCTTTCTACTTCGTCCCTGTTGATTTTGAGGGGCATGTTCTCCTTTACACTTCCTGAAGTTGATGACAATCTCCTTAATTTTGTTGACATTGAGGGAGATTATTGTCACTGCACCAGTTCACCAGATTCTCCATCTCATAATGCAATTACTTAAGATAGCAAACAGTTACATATAAATTCAGGTACAAAAGATAGAATGCAAGCACGCAGTGGAATATCATTGTTTATAGCTACTATTCTGTTCTAAAATTATGAATGCTATTCTGAATTAGCTTGGTCAGGAATTATTTCATGTCAAAGAGTGGAAGGGTACGGGGAAGGACATTTGGTGATTTCAAACTTTAGCTTCAGAGAGCTCAACTAGGAAATCTGCAATTAGAAAATCTGCAATTCAGTTTAGTATTTTATCCACCCACATTTTACACATACATCAACACTGAATGCTATTAAATAGTCCCTTAACAGATTAATAAAATATTTTAAATATTCACCCTTCCTTCATAATAACCACATAAGTCTGAAAAGATCAGTTCTTGCAATTTTTATTAGAAGACTACTTACATTTTTACAGCTCCTTGTAACAGTTGAAATGGTTTTTATGCAACCTGCTACGTAGGCTTGGGGTCTGGAAGAACTCAGATACACTAGTTAGTAATGAAGCTTCAGGATTCCTCATGTAATTCAGCAGCCCAGTAGCTAATGCAAATTACTTCCAGTGATCTTTTCACAATTCAAAGTTCACATGTAGTTTTCAGTTAAGGTCAAATGCAACAGTTCTTCAGGTTCTTCTAAAGGAACACAAAAATGCATAGCAACCTGATGTCTAGTACATTTTTGGTAGAAAGTCTGATATCACAAATTTAAAACAAATTGACAAGAACAGGTATCGGCAGTGATTTATTGCTATGATTGGATCCCTTGCTATACCTATTTGCCATGTCATCGCTTCTTCTTGCCAGTTTTCGGGGCTTTTCCCAAGCCAGTAATATACTTCGTAGGGATCCTGTACTCCTCTGCAATACAATCACAAAGCAACTGTCAGACTGAACAAAATGATTCTCAGAACACCTTTCCTTGTGGTTAGTTACAAAGGTGCCCAGCACAGTGTAAACTGAATGACTGTGTAAGATTTAATTAAAATACCGCACTTAATATAAAATTTAACAACTGGTATACACACTAATCAATGTTTAAAGTTTATTTTCAATTAGTGTGAACTAGAACGAGTGCAGAAAAGATTTACTAGGATGCTACCGGGACTTGATGATTTGTGTTATAAAGGAGAGGCTGGATAGACTGGGATATTTTTTTTCCCTGGAGCATAGGAATCTTTGGGGGTGATTTTGTAGTGGTCTGTAAAATAATGAGGAGCACTGGTAAGGTAGATAGTCAACAGTTTTTCCCAAAGGTAGGGAAGTCTAAAACTAGAGGGCATAGGTTTAAGGTGGGAGGGGAGAGATACAAAAGGTCCAGTGGGATAATTTTTTCACTGAGGATGGTGAGTGTCTGGAATGAGCTGCCAGAGGAAGTAGTAGAGGCGGGTACAATTTTGTCTTTTAAAAAGCATTTAGAAGTTACATGGGTAAGATGGGTGTAGAGGGATATGGGCCAAATGCAGGCAATTGGACTAGCTTAGTGGTAAAAACTGGGCGGCATGGACAAGTTGAGCCAAAGGGCCTATTTCCATGCTGTAAACCTCTATGGTTCTATGATTCTTAGTAGGCTTACATTAACACTGCAATGAAGTTACTGTGAAAATTGCCACACTCTGGTGCCTGTTCGGATACACCGAGGGAGAATTTAGCATGGCTAATGCACCTAACCTGCACATCTTTGGATTGTGGGAGGAAACCGGAGCACCTGAAGGAAACCCACACAATCACAGGAAGACTGTGCAAACTCCACACAGACAGTGACCCAAGCCGGGAATCGAACCCAGGTCCCTGGTGCTGTGAGGCAGCAGCGCTAACTACTGTGCCACCATGCCGAATGTATGGTTGTAGATAGTACTTATAGGCTAGATATGGGAGTGTCCTTCATGAGGAAATTACTTGCAGTTCTTTGCCACCACCCCACCCCCCTCCAATCGCCCCCACAAATTAAGTAAAGTTCATTTATTAGCCACGTTAAGATGGCAATGAAGTTACTGTTAAAATCCCCTAGTCGCCACAGCCGGCGCCTGTTTGAGCACACTGAGGGAGAATTTATCATGGCCAATTCAACTAACCAGCATGTCTTTCAGACTGTGGGAGGAAAATGGGGCACCTGGAGGAAACCCACACAGAAACAGGGAGCACCTGCAGACGCCACATAGACAGTGACCCAGTCGGAATTGAGCCCAGGTCCCTGGCACTGTGAGGCAGCAGTGCTAACCACTGTGCCACCATGCCACCCCACAAATGTCCGATTCCAAATTCCATGCTTTCTTCGGTGACAAATTCCAAATTACTACCCCTTTTTATGTAAAGATAGCTTCAATTAACATGTGCTAACATCATTACACTACCTAGTAAACATTTAGTCCTTAACAAAAAGCCCTTTGGTTATTATGTCAACACATCTATATTGTATTTTATATTGTCAGAGTTCATCATGCCTCATGAAGAATAGCATGTTTCCAAATGTAAAGCATATTTCATATAATTTAAAAGAATGCATCAATTACACAAAATTCTATGGGCTTAGCAATTCAGGAAATGGTTTTATTCAACTTATGAATGTTTGATTTAAAGTTAAAGTACAGTACTTGCCTGTTAGGAGCTTGGCAATATGATTAACCTGGTTGCCTTGAACCTGAAGTGCCATCTGGTCCTTTGTACCGGGCACGTGGAACATTGTTACACTGGCTTGAGCTTTTTGCTGAAGGGCATTTCCCAAGGTCTGAGGATCTAAACCAAACGCTTCAAGGTTTTTAACAATAGTTACCTGCCAAAAACACAAATAAAGCTCAAGAAAAATAATAATTTTCACTTATAAGTTTTCTTTAAGATTTTCAAGGCCATTCAAAGAAGAATAAGCAGACATGGAAGGACAGAGAACCAAAAATAAAACAGGATTATAAAGTGAAACTGACATGGAGTCATCTAGGTGTTTAGGAGGGCAACTACAAGCTGAGACAGCTTACAACACAGCAGCCAACAAAACAGTTGATGCAGTGAAATGCACAAGTATGAACAGTTGGAGGAATGGAGTGTTCTTGGGGGTGGAAGTGAAGAGGGGAAGGTAGCTGTAGGGTTGGGAGAGAAAAAAATCATGAGGGAATATAAACAGAGATGGGAATTTCAAAATGGAGGCATTGGAGGACCAGAGTCCAGTGCAGATCAGCAAGGTTCAATGAAATGAGCAGATCTTGGTGAGGTGAGGGACAGGATATGGTTAACAGAGCTTTTAGAATAGCTGAAAAAGCATGACTGTAACCACAGGCTCATCCAAGAGGGATTCAAGTCTGCAATGATGAAGAGAGGTAGAAATGCAGGGAATAACAACATGTTGGGGTAGGAATTGGAGGGTTGAAAATTACCCACGTGGGAGAAACAAAGATGGGATTACTTTCTTTTTCATTCATTCATTCATGAGATGTAGGCACCGGTGGCTAGGCCAACATTTATTGCCCTTCCCTAATTGCTCTTGAGAACGTGGTGCTGAGCTGCCTTCTTGAACTGCTGCAGTCCATGCGGTGTTAGTAGACTCACAGTGCTGTTGAGGAGTTTCAGGATTTTACCCCAGCAACAATGAAGGAACAGCGAAATAGTTCCAAATCAGGATGTGGCTCAGAGGGGGAATTTCCAGGTGGTGGTGTTTCAATGTGTCTATTGCCCTTACCCTTCTGGATGGTAGCGGTTGTGAGTTTGGAAGGTATTACTGAAGAGACTTGGTGAGTTGCTGCAGTGCATTTTGTAGAAGGTACACACATCTGCCACTGTGCATCAGTCATGATGTGGGTACGCCGGCGTTGGACTGGCGTAAACACAGTAAAAAGTCTGACACCACCAGGTTTTAGTCCAACCGATTATCAAATAAATCGGTTGGACTAAAACCTGGTGTTGTCAGACTTTTTAGTGGCAGAGGGAGTGAATTTTTATGGAAGTGGTGCCAATCAAGCAGGATGTTTTATCCTGGATTGTGTCAAGCTTCTTGATGTTGTTGGATGTGTACTCATCCAGGCAAGTGGGAAGTATTTCATTGCATTCCTGACTTGAGCTATGATGGATAGGCTCTGGGGAGTCAGGAGGTGAGTTACTCGCCGCAGGATTCCTAGCCTCGGACCTGCTTTTGTAGTCACAGTGCAGTTATCATTGACCAGAAACTTAACTGGATTCGCCATATAAGCACACTTTTCCTCATAGTCAACACCCTCGAGATCAGATAACATCCTGGTGAACATTCGCCAAAGCTTCCACGTCCGTCTGATAGTGTGGCGACCAGAACTTCGCACAATACTCCAAATGCAGCCTAACCAAGGTTTTATATTATTGCAACATGATTTCCCAACTCTTGTACTCAATGCCCCAGCTGATGAAGGCAAGTATGATATATGCCTTCTTCATCACCTTGGCCACCTGTGTTGTCACTTTTAGTGAACTGTGGACCTGCACAGATCACTCTGTACGTTAATGTTTTAAGGGGTCTGCCATTTACAGTATAATTTACATCTAAATTTGATCCTCCAAAATGCATCACCTCACATTTATCCGGATTAAACTTCATTTGCCATTTCTGTGTCCAAGTCTCCAATCTATCTCTATCCTGTTGTATTCTCTAACAATCATCGGCACTATCAGCAACTCCACCACTCTTTATGTCATCTGCAAACTTATTAATCAACCACCCACATTATCTTCCAGATGTGGGCAGCACGGTGGCATAGTGTTTAGCACTGCTACCTCACAGCGCCAGGGACCCGGGTTCGCTTCCCGGCTTGGGTCACTATCTGTGGAGTTTGCACGTTCTCCCTGTGTCTGCGTGGGTTTCCTCTGGGTGCTCTGGTTTCCTCCCACAGTCTGAAAGACGTGCTGGTTAGGTGCATTGATCCGAACAGATGCCGAAGTGTGGCAACTAGGGGAATTTCACAGTGACTTCATTGCAATGTTAATGTAAGCCTTTGTGTCTAACGAACAAACTTAAAACTTTACTTTAGATCATTTATACTACAAACAACAGAGGTCCTAGCACTGATCCCTGCAGAACACCACTAGCTAGAGATCTCCATTCTGAAAAACACCCTTCCACCGCTACTCTCTGTCTTCTATGACCAAGGCAGTTCTGTATCTATCTAGCCAGCCCATCCACCACGAATCCCATGTGATTTTTTTTTGTACCTGTTGCCTGGTGGTATCTCGTCTAATGCTTTATTAATTAAAGTCCATTTAAACTACATTTACAACCCTTCTCTCATCAATTATCTTTGTCACCGCTTCAAAAATTAATTTAAAAATTAAGCAAGTAGTCTTCTGTGCACATAGAATCCAGTGCAACAAGCACTGCATTCTGCATCAAAACTGCTATGAACCAAAAACTGCTAGGAGGTTCACTAGGCTGATACTGGAGATGAAGGGGTTGGCCTATGAAGAGAGACTAAATAGACTGGGTCTGTAGTCGTTGGAGTTTAGAAGGATGAGGGGGGATCTTGTAGAGACGTATAAGATAATGAAGGGGATGGATAGGGTAGAGGTAGAGAGATTCTTCCCACTTAGAAAGGATAGCACAACTAGAGGACTCAGCCTCAAGATAAGGCGGGGGGGGGGGGGGGGGGGGGGGGGGGGGGCAGTTTAGATCAGAGTTGAGGAGGAACTTCTTCACCCAAAGGGTGGTGAATCTCTGGAATTCTCTGTCTGTTGAAGTGGTGGAGACTACCTCGCTAAATATATTTAAGTCACAGGTAGATGGGTTTCTGACAGACAGGGGAATTAAGGGTTATGGGGAGAAAGCGGGAAAGTGGAACTGATCCACTTCAGATCAGCCATGATCTTATTGAATGGCGGGGCAGGCTCAAAGGGCTAGATGGCCTACTCCTGCTCCTATTTCTTATGTTCTTAAATACATCCTAGGCTTACAAGATAGTGACAAACAGTAATGCTACATATTCTACGTCTTATATCATATACTAATTCAGTTCCTATTTTATGTAGCATCTTCCAATTAGAAATGACAGCAGAAAGAAGAAGAAATATTAAGAAAATTCACAACCTTAATTTCATACTGGGAACTCCAAATCACTTAAACTTAACACAGTAAAATGCAGTGAATAAACATAAGCTATTCAGGTGATGATGCCCAAATCTCTCAACTTGATTCTAACTCACCGCAAAGTATCCATTATAGTCTCACTGACAAATGGTTTTCAGCTACTGACCTTTTTGTTTGAACCACGCTGTGCTATATCAATGTCAATGGGTTTAATTTCACCCTTTCGAACAACTGGCTTTTGTCCAGGGAAAATCACTTGATGACATTTCTGAAGCTTCTTCAGGCACCTGCAACACAAACTCAAGTTGTAATTGATCACAGCCACAAATCAGACCAAGCACAAAATGTGATTAAAGTTTGATTAAACCCGTCCCTTTGAGGGCAGTTAGTGGCAGCTCTTATAATATTAATGCTACCTTTGCATGCTTCAGTACTTTAAAGGTAAAATTACCGACCGTTTCCTAATGCTTTTGAAGGGACATGAAGCAATAGAAAAATGACAGAAAATAAAACTTTTCTTTATAAACAGCTTATTTATGTTGATTCCCGGTCTCACAAGGCCTGTAATTTAACATTTTCATTGTGTTTCCAACCAATATAACCTTCAGCTGTTTCCAAAATATAACCTTCAACCCTTATAGCTGTCCGAGAATGTAGCTTCCTGCCAACTCTGCCTCTTAAGCTATCCCCCCTTCCCATATGAGCCCCCACTGGCAGCTCTGTCTTCAGACATCTAACACTGAGATTTGGAATTCTCTCTGCAGGCAATCCCACTAATCCTCCCACAGTCCAAAGATGTGCGGGTTAGGTTGATTGGCCATGCTAAATTGATCCTAGTGTCAGGGGATTAGCAGAGTAAATATGTAGGGTTATGGGAATAGGGCCTGGGTGGGATTGTGTTGGTGCAAACTTGATGGGCCAAATGGTCTCCTTCTGCACTGTAAGGATTCTATGGTCTATGACCTCCAGCTCTTCAATCAAGGTGTTGGTCACCCCTTCTAATATCTTCCTTGTCTCTGCGTTGATTTTGATCTGATTAAGCTTTTATCAGCACTTTTGAAGCAATTATTTTCCATGTTAAAGGGATTAGATAAATGCAAGCTGTTGTCAATCTTAATATTACATTCTCTCAGTGGACACTGTTGTGATATTTCAGACAGAGTGCAGCATTTTAATAGCTCTGCTTACCTGGTAAAGAGGTCATCCCAAGTGAGTTTAGTTATAGTATGATGCTCAGATTTTTCCAATAGGCAATCGCAAAGTATAGGATTAATGACTACATAACTGAGGAAGCAAAACAAAAGTGAAATTATCACTGTAAAATGCAGAAATCACAAAAATCTAATTTTATACTTATGGTGTGAAACAAATATCACAGCTGAGGATTTATTTTGTTCTGAATTTTAAGTTTATATGCTAATCCATTCTGATGTTTGTCCCTTTCAGGAAAATGGCAGTACTTTTACAGGAGAATAAAATCAAAATGTTACTTGTGCTCTTTAATAGTATCATACCAAGAAGGCATGAAAAAATATATACATCTAGATCATCCCGGCTACCTCATGACATTTGTAAAGAAGAAACTAACAAAGGTATTACACTGACTGAAGCCATGATTGGCTACAACTCACACAAAAGGAATTTCTAGCCTTCAGTAAGACAATGTGCAGATTAGGTGGATTGGCCATGCTAAATTGCCCCTTGGTGTCAGGGGGCCTAGCTAGGGTAAAAGCTAGGTTATGGGGATAGGGCCTGGGTGGGATTATGGTTGGCGTAGACTTGATGGGCCAAATGGACTCCTTCTGCACTGTAGGATTCTATGATTCTGTAACAATCTTGTTGTCTCTAAAGAAGCATTTATCCCTCCCTGTGACTGAAGAAATCAAATTCCAAGGAAATGCTCAAAGGCCCCTTTATGTTTCTGAGGAAAAATTCTGAACAATGGAGATGATCTGTCTGTGGGGTCAAAGGACCCTGAAACCTCTAGTAAATGTAGTTTAAAGTTTTTATTTATTAGTCATGAGTAAGGCTTATGTTAACACTGCAATGAAATTACTGTGAAATTTCCCTAATCATTGCACTCCGGCACCTATTTGGGTCAATGCACTTAACCAGCACGTCTTTCAGACTGTGGGAGGAAACCGGAGCACCCAGAGAAAACCCACGCAGAACAGGGAGAACTTAAACTCTACACAGACAGTGACCCAAGCCGGGAATTGAGCCTGGGTCCCTGGCGCTGTGAGACAGCAGTGCTAACCACTATGTCACAAAATGTATTAATGGATGAAACATTAGCCATCTCAAGAACTCAGCCCAGGAATACAGATCTTTTGTGCAAACCAAGGGGAAGAGTGAGAATTATGTCACATGATTCCCATCCCCAAAGCCGCTACAACTTGTAATATTGTCTAGAAGAGGCAGTCTGCCAACTTTCATCAATAATGCAGTAGCAAAACCAGAGCTCTGTCCAGATATGAATTGCCTGACCCTCATCTACACTATTTCTACTGGAACACATGGGGCTTGATTCTCCCATCACAACGTGCTAGTTTTTTGGCGCGTCAGGTTGAGAGATGCAAGTGTTGGCCATTTCGCGGGATTGGTCGGGGTGGGGAAGGAGGGGAGTGTCTGCCAGTTTGCTGGGGTGGCCCAGGAATGGTCGTGGGGGCCCCAATCGGGCTATGGGAGGGTTGGAGGGCAGCATTGCGAGGGTCCTGGGCTGGCCAGCAATCAGGAGCTGACGGATCAGGGCCACTGCGCATGTGCAGAGGCCTGGAACTGTCAGACTCTGATGTGAATAAGTACCGCCTCCCCGAGCTTTTAATGAGATTCATGATTGTGAACAGAGTGTGGGAGATTTGAGAATGAGTTCTCACTGAAAAAACAATTGTGAATTACGCCATTTATCCCGTCAATTCAGCACTTAGAATTTTTTTGGGGAGAATCGAGCCCATGAACTTCTGTATCAGTGAACTACTCCAAGACTAATTTGTTGCTATGTGCTCCTCCCAGCATGGAAGTCAGTGCTACTGGAAAAGTGGATTACACCGCATCAGTTATAGCCTGAAAACATCTCTGAAGGAATACACCATTGGGCTTTTGATTCAAGGCTCTGAACTCATTTAAAACAATAATTCATTGACCAATAGCCCTCTCTCACTCTCTTATATCCTTTTACTGTGTCAAATGCAAAAAGTGGCAGGAGGGCAATTGCAAACCCTCTTCCCATGTTGAGTGTTTGTAAGATCAACTAACCATCTGATTTTACCCAGCTCAAGTTTATTGTTGGGTTATTAATAGAGGATTAGATCACTCCAATACTGAAGCGTTTTAGAAAATACGACACTACTTACAAACATCAAAAACACCTTTCTATTTACAGACAGCTGGTGAGGGAAGAAATCAAGACTGCTTTAAATTAAACACCCTTCTGTCCTTGACACTAGTAAACACTTAACTATGATTTTCTACATGGATAGCAGAATTAACAGATTTTTGTTTTAGTAACTTATAATTTTAGGATAAAATGAACCAAAATGATAACAAAATAAGTGAGTCCATGAAAGGAAGACACATCAGATATTCAGTAGTTACACTGTAATGAGATATTATTAAATCAAGCAAAATGCAATGGATGCATGAATAATGCACATAAAACAGACTGTACCTCCAATTCATTAAAAGATTTGGCATTATAAACGAGATGACAAATATGACCTTTACAACTCATGTTCAGAGCATTTAAATAAACTCTTCTAAACACAAATGAATAACTGGGTTATTCCGACAAGAGATCATAATACAATGGTCTCAGGAGTTAGCAACTAGAAGTTTTATTAGTGTGGCATGGTAGCACAATGGTTAGCAGTGCTAATTCACAATGCCAATTTTGGCGTGGGTCACATGCCTGTGTGGAATCTGCATATTCTCCCCGTGTCCCACATGGGTTTCCTCTGGGTGCTCTGGTTTCCTCCCACAATCCAAAGATGTGCGGGTTAGGTGGATTGGCTGTGGTAAATTGCCCCTTAGTGTCCCAGAATGCGTAGGTTAGAGAAATTACTCGAGTAAATATGTGGGATTACGGGGTTAGGGGCTAGGTAGGATTGTTGTCGATGCAGACTCAATGGGCTGAATGACCTCCTTCTGTGCTGCAGGGATTCAATGAAGTAGGAACAGAAGAGACTCATCTGTACCCTTGAGCCTGCTCCGCCATTCACTGTCCTGAGAAAAAGTTCCTTTGCATCTGACTGGTGGGATGCTCTGTTAGGGAGTAGGTGCAGACTCGATGGGCCAAGTGGCCTCCTTCCGTACTGGAAGTTTTCTATGATTCAAATGGGAAATTCCTCGTTCTGAAACACTGCCCCCAGTTCTCAACTCTCCCCACTGATACATGAAAAATATAACCACGGCCAACTAACTTACTCAATAATACACATTTTAGCTAAATTATATTGAGGCATTCTCGGTGGTAGGAATCCTTGATCTTTTCTAATTCCTGTAGCTTCTCTGTGTAATCTTGTCAATTCTCTCTGCCATTAAGTTTCAAAAGTGCAGACTGCTTATTCTTTCCCCAAATTCTTAAAGAAAAGCCTAAATTATTTTTAAAATCTATATTCTCATGTGGTTTATATTCTCATGTAAGGATTACTTACTTTTTATTGTAGTCGTCTATCAGTTCATTGGATTTTATATAAGTTGTGATGATGCTTCTAACATCTGCATTTGAGAGGAGTGCATCTTTCCTAAACAGAATGAAAACAAATTTACCAGGAAAGCATGGAAAAAAAGAATTCTGTATCTCTCAAGATACTTTGCAACCCAGATGCATATATAAGGAAGATGTGGGGAGCAGAACAGTGCAGTAGACTGACCTACCTCTGGGACCCAAACCAGAATCCAGCCTAGACTGCTGGGTTAGTCTCCTTTCACCGAGGCCAGTAAGAATACCAAGTAAAACATGAGTTTCAGTCATTTTAAATCAGTTCCTGATGGAAATTGCCCATTAATCCATAAAAAAATTACAAATCTCTCAGAGGCCACAGATCTTTGGTGGAAGAAAATTAAATGCTAACAGTAGAATAGCTGGTAATGTTTGAAGGTATATGTATGTAAATATCAGAAGCACTCACTATATAATTAAAGATTTTTTTGTGGCAATTGGAAAGTATGGTAGAATAGGAGATCACAATGCGATAAAGGATCTTATAAAGACACAACTGTTTGTAATAGAGAGAAGTAGTGTGTTTAGAAAGGTCAGAGTGAAGAGCAAAGGCAACGATGTATCTTAGGAAGTCAAAAGAAATAGATTGTTACATTTTTGGGTCTTTGCTGCCCTTATTCCCCAAGATGTTTTGGCATTCATACCTTGATTGTTCTCAAACATGAGTTCTAATTGTCCGTGACCTCAAGGGTAACAGTGTTACAAAAACATGTTTAGATTTTATCACTATATACAAATTTTATTGAACAGATAACAAGCAAACAGTAACCTTCATCATTGCACACTGTAAATTCCTATGTTCATCTTCATCATATAATTTGCCACAGTGTTAAATCCAAGCCCAAGTATCTATCAGCCAATCAGCCCTTCTGCAATAACTGGAAAATTAATGCAAGTGATCAGAAAAACAAAGCTGAGAAGTATTTATGAAATATTTAGCCAGTGATGTACAAGCTACAGAAAGGGTAAATTCTGCCTGACCAATCTACATAACTTTATTTTAAGGATGCATTGTCCTAGGTGGTTGCTCGAATGACCCATTTACAGAATACCAAGCCATCCAGAAAACCTGTCACCCAGTTCTTTGTGAAAGGCTGCCATACTGTTTTGGACAATGGGTACTGAAGTAAAACTCAGTGACAGGTAAGGAATTGTTTGAAGGAAAAAAATGGCTGTGAGTTAAGTTATAGTGTGTCGATATATTGAGTGAAGCAACTAGAACACTGGAATAGGATCCCTACAGTTTTGGATTTACCTGGATTCAAAACTGTAA
The DNA here is from genome assembly GCF_965287045.1 of Carcharhinus amblyrhynchos. NCBI lineage: Eukaryota > Metazoa > Chordata > Chondrichthyes > Carcharhiniformes > Carcharhinidae > Carcharhinus > Carcharhinus amblyrhynchos. Next base: position 16,737,172 of record NC_137345.1, read on the forward strand.
TGCAACATGATTAATCCAACAAAATTATAAAGAATTGGCCATTTTTGCAAATATGCAGATCTCTGGCAAATAAGTGCAAAGGTTTGTGTCCCCATAATCTTTAGTTGTTAGCGCACTTTCTGAAGAGCAAAGAAAGTTTTCAACCAAAATTGATCAATGCTGAAAACTCAGAAAAGTAGTTGGTACTGAAATTGAAAGTTCTCCCACTTCAACAAGATCTTACGTGTGCATAAGATTCTGGATCTGACTTCACAATATAGATAGGGCTTGTCGACTCAGGAGAAATATTACAGGCCCTTATCATAAGAACTAGCCATTCTCTTGCCACCACCAGAAGTGCATCTGCTGATCATTCATTGTGTGAACTACCATCACACTCCATATCTAAACCTCCCACTCACTAGCTTGTACTCATGCCCCCTTATCCTGGCAGTCATGTATAACAATTCCGAAGGACTGGGTTCTGAAAGGTAGAGTTGTGGCTTCTCCTATTTCAAGAGACATCTTAAGTAAAAACAGAAAATGCTACAAATTTTTAGTAGATCTGGCAGCATCCATAGAGAGTTAACATTTCAGATCTTACAGGGTCATAATGAATCTTAGCAATATCCTGTAAGGTAGTGTTAATAATCCACGGTAACATCTGGCCACACTTCTGCCGGACATCAAGATCATTAACATTTCTCTAATCTTTCTATATGTATTGGGCACCACTCCAGGATCCACCCAAACTTACAAATTCACAGCTTTGTCATTTACATTCTTCACTACTCACTATCTAATAGTGTGCATATGACCATAAAATAATTCCCATTTTTAAAAAACTGGGTTGCTCATGCAAATAGAGACAGACTGTAACAGACGCTTCAGGCAGACAAGTTTAACAATACCTACTTGAGTCCCGCATGCTCAAACAGGGGAATTAATTTACTGGAAACAATGTAAAAGGACTTGATCTCAAGTGGTTCGCAGGGTCTCTCTCTCACATTATCCGTCTTCACCAAGTCTTCATCAGAAGCTGTTTCAGCAACTTTGAAGGCCTGCAGGCTGCAAGCAGAAAGTGCAATTCTAAATGGCTTGAAGGCAACTTCATTTAACAGTTATTCTAATGAGTCAGTGTTCCTTTCTCCCCTGGTGGGGAAGGTTCCTGCAAAGATGGAACTCACCCTTTTATAAGCATGTCACTTCTTCAATTTCAATGTGTATGATTAGAATTGCCAATGGAGTTTCTTAATGAAGATTCTAGATTTTAGAGAACTATTGTGCTGGAATCTTTAATTTTTGTTCCCCTTATGTTACATTGAGTTAAACTGTATAGGATCAATAGCACATAAGAAGTGATTCAGTCCAACTGAGCCACGTTGATGTTTCTATCCCACATGTTTCCCCCTTCTCGAATTGCTATTTCAGCCTACTCTGCCCCCAGATGGCTTGATTCCCTTCTCTCTCATGTATGCACCTAGCCTCTCCTTAATATGTCAATGTTGCCTGCTTCAGTCTCTCCTTATGGCAGTTATGTGAGATTTAGAAGAAACTTAATCTTGTCCAAGAAGAAAAGCAAGAAACTCTTTGTGATAATCCCCAGTAGAATTAGCTCTTTTAAATTTGGCAAATTGATCTATTATTTTACTGTTTACTAATAGCCATTATACATAATGCCTACTCCTGCTTCTTTTTTCAAAATGCACAATTTTTTTCAATAACATTGGGAATGACAGTAAATCTATAAATTTTTGATTTGTAATGATGCCAAAAGATTCAAGCAGGGAAAGGACAGACGTGAAGAAGAGGACGAGAAAAATAAACAGTTTTCTTGCACCAACTACATTTGGATATATATTTTTCTACATTTCCTCAATGAATAACTCATGTTCTGCAAAATAATCTCCTCACATCAAATTAGATTAAACCATAGAATCCCCACAGTGCAGGAGGAGGCCATTTGGCCCATCAAGTCTCCAACAGAGCAACTTACCCAGGCCCACCTCCCCTTTCCAAAGTCTCAGTTATATATTTTTTGAATAGACAAAAACTGCAATTCGTGTGGCAACATGTGCCAGTTATTTGTCACTGAACATCAGCTTGTTGTCACACTTTGCATTTTCTGATTCATGTTATGACAGCAAAGAAACAGATTATACCTAGGATCCCAGCACCTAAGAAGATTTCAAAGGGTGTGAAACTACTATCAGCTAATAAAGTGAGAAAAACAAAATCAATTTTTCTCATCATAGCAGCGAAGTAAAGGCCGAGTTTGCATGATACTTGCTCCACACACTATACACGTGCTATAATCAAAATTCACAAACCAGCAAGATCTCAACTTAACACACTTTTCTACTGGTACAGTGTTACATGGGCAACTAATTGATAAGGAGTGGTTTTGTTTTGCATACATACTCCGCATGCTTCCAATTCACAACAGCAATGCTTTCCACACCTTTCGACAGTTCCTTCACCTGCACTATCTGCCGTTGCTGCATGGTCTGAAGAAACTTGGAAAGCTGAAGACAAGATTTAAACATAGTTTTAAAAACTCATACAAACCAAATAATTGATAGCATTAGAAATGCAGAGCATTCAGTTCAATCTCTGCTCTAAATCACTGGATTCTCATTGACAAGACTGATTATATGACGGTGATATTCAGGATTCCCATTAAGAAACCAATGCTTTAGAGGAGAGGTATAGTGGTTAGCACAGCTGCCTCACAGCCCCAGGGTGCTCCGGTTTCCTACCACACTCCAAAAATGTGCGGATTAGGTTAACTGGCCATGTTAAATTTCCCTTTCGTGTCAGGGGGACTAGTAGGGTAAACACATGGGTTATGGGGAAAGGGCTTGGGTGGGATTGTTGTCAGTAAAGGGTTGAGGAGTCAAATGGCCTCCTGCTGCACTGTAGGGATTCTATGATCTTTCAATCCAGGTAATTATATTGAACGTTTCCCGCCATTATGAAGTTTAAGCTTCCCAGCAACATGAAATTGTAGCACAATTGCTGCCAAATATATGTCACTTCACAAGGTCCAAGATCACCCAGAATGGGTACTCTTACCACCAACAATGATCTAACTGCAGAAAATTTGAGGACAACTTTAAAACTGAATTTCAAAAACACCAACCAGTTTGGATGACGGGATTACACAAGAATGAGAACAAACACAATAGTCACATAGATCACAATAATTATTTTGTCATTGTAACACAACACAAAAGAAAGGTGATTTAAAAGGCCAAATGGGAATCTGGGCTTTATGTACGAGTGCAAAATATATAAAAGTAAGGAAGTGATACTGTATTTGCACAAGGAATTTGTAACTTCAGAGATTAAAGTGCAGTTCTAAAAGACAGGAAAAGGCTACAGAAAAGAGTCAACGATATAAAACCTGGAATGAGGTTCATGAAGAAAGGGTTGAAAATTTAGTCTGTGTACACTGGAACAGAGAAGGGTAAAAGGAGGTTTTCAAAATTATTGAAACTTTTGAGAAGGAATATTTTCAATGATCAGCAAAGGGGATAAATTCAAAGCTAAAGAATGAAGAAGAGATCAAAATACATTCCAAAGTTTAAAGTTATTTATTAGTGTCACAGTAGGCTTATATTAACATTGCAATGAAGTTACTGTGAAAATCCCCCAGTTGCCAGACTCTGGCGCCTGTTTGGGTACACTGAGGGAGAATTTAGCATGGCCAATGTACCTAACCAGCACATCTTTCAGATTGTGGGAGGAAACACCTGCAGACATGAGGAGAACGTGCAAACTCCACACAGGCAGTGACTCAAGCTGGCAATCGAACCCAGGTCCCTGGCGCTATGAGGCAGCACTGCAAACCACTGTACTTCCATGCCGCCATTGAGGTTGTTATTAGAATATGGAGCATAAACGCCTGTTGAGGAAGAGATCATACTGTTTAAAAGTAAAGTTGATAAATCTTCAAAAAGAACCATTGAAGAATACAGGAAAAATCAGGGGAATGCACTGAGAGCACTTATCTTCAAATGAAAATATGCCACAGGCATAGGTTCAATGGATCAATGTGGTGTCATTGATTCTACAAAGATTTTGTAATTTTTCCTCTGTTTAGCTGTTGCATGAAACACTTCTATGCATCCTTACCTTCTTATAACTTGATTTTTTGATGTCTAGTTGTCGGCCTTCAGGGCTACGCAAGAAAAGAAAGCACAAGAAAATTAAAATAATTCAGCATAAATTATGGTTTTGGATTTTAGTGAATTACGCAGTCAAAGATGAAAATGGGGTTCTCATAAACTGAGGAGAACCATTTCTTTATAAACAAGAAAAAATTTTTGACAAAGTTTTGTGGAGAAAATCTTTTGTGTGGTGCAGTTAGCAGACATAAGTCGATCCCCTGGAGGCAGGCAGTGCCGCAGGCTGCTACCTACATGGCTCACTTGGCATTCTTCATTGCTATTATTGTATGGCTGCCTGCCCTGGTGAATCGACACAAGTCTCCGGCTGTGCTTTTCAAAGTGGCGTGACACAAGCAAATTTCTCTTTAGTATCTTTCATTGGGAAAGTGAGAAGAGTCATCTAGCATTTTCTAACATGTGACGCACAAATGAAGTAATTATCCAGCTCAGAACAAGTTACTCAACAAAACAAATTACATTAAATTGCTGGCTCGTAAACAGATGAAGATAAATTTGACAAATGCATTTTCATTATGACAATGAAATTTGGAAAGGTTGCAAGTTCAGTCTGAAATAGACTAAACTAGTCATTGTCTCTTATTCAGTGGCTGAGGGTAAAACTATTCTGTACCATGCACGCATGTTTTGGTACTTCCATAAGCTAAATGCAGAATAACCATTCTTGTCTTCACTCAACTTTTTAAGTGGGCATATAGTCTTGGCATGGAACAAGAGGCTCCGATATTAATTTTTAATGTTAAGGGGAGGAGGTCTGTTCCGATTTAATCAATTTTAAAATAAAGGCGGTCTTATTTGTTTTTCAAAAAAATAGTTCCAGAATATGAAAGTCTAATTCTGAGCTGGGCTTCTTCTCTTTCCAGGAATATAGCAATAAGATGTAAGACCTCTTGTCCTTTATTTTTCTTTGATCCATTGTCTCAATTTCTAAATAAAGTGCAGCCTGTTATAGAAAACTTGACTAACCATAAAGCAAGAGCTAATTTGAGTCCTTCACTAACCTGCAAATGTGGAGTACCAACTAAACAATGAGTGAACATCTTATTACAATCAAGATTGAATACTATTACACTTACCAACATGGATATACATGAACTTTGAGAAAGGTGCTTGCAAGCAGTGGCAGGTCTGCTTTCTTCACCTTAAATTTCAATGCATGAAGGAAACACTGTAGAAGGAGCTCATCCATCTGCTCTGTAGAAATAGGAAGAGGAGAATAAAGCTATTTTTGCTCTGTCCACTACAGGATCCAGCTGTCTGCTGCTAAACTGACTTGACAGGTCAGTTAACTGCAAGTGCCACTGGCTGCCAAGATTCTGAGACAGGAATTAAACTGAATGCACAAAATGACAATGGGCCCTGTGTGTAATGTGACTATGTTACTCCTGAAGGCATTTAGCTTTTGCTACTGGCTACAAACCCTTCCATAATTAGAAGATCTTAAGATTTTTTTCGAAAAACATATTATTCTCTCCATTTATTTTAACTTTTTAACACTGATATTCTTTTTCAAACCTTCAAGTTTATTCACGTTTTGCAACAAAACTTCCTATAGAGTTAAACATTGCTGCATAGTCTACTCGTTGCTTGTTAAGCTTCTTGATAATGCAATCTTTTATATTCCATTCCTAATTTGCTGCGTTATCTGTTTAATTCAAATTGTTGGGTTAGTCAGCCTTTTTTGCATTAGGAGGTGACTAAATTATAAGTAGACCACCGTTTGTAAAATACATCCTTCTTTCCATAATAAAAAAACACTTGGAAAGATTAAGATGCCAAACTAAATCCTGATTGCTGTAGCATTTTGTATTTTTATGAAACAAAAGGATTTCTTTGAAAATGATGAACTGTGTAGCTTTCATCACCGGGCAAAAATGCAAAAGTTAAAAAAAAAATTTTTTTTAGTTTATTTATTAGACACAACTAAACTTACTCTCACACTGCAATTAAGTCACCACACTCCAGCACCTGTTTGGGTATGATGAGGGAGAATTCAGCATGGCCAATGCACCAAACCAGCACGTCTTTCGAACTGTGGGAAGAAACTGGAGCACCCAGAGGAAACGCATGCAGACACAGGGAGAATGTGCAAACTCCACACACGCAGTGACCCAAGCTGGGAATCGAACCCAAGTCCCTGGCGCCGTGAAACATCAGTGCTAACCACTGTGCCACCGTGCCATGCTGATCCTCAAGCGAGGATCTATAGACTTCTTTAAAATCAAATGCAACAATTGTTAAAGAAAATAAAATTTGGTCTCAGAGTTCACTCTATTGGTTCATAAATATTTTTTGCTTTATTAAAAAACATTAATTTCCTACTGCTGGACTGTTTTCATTGCTTAAAATTTCTGGGCATTTCTCAAAATATCCAGTGAAAGAATGAATGTATGGTTATGTGCGATTTCAGGATTTTTAACTGATTTGCAAGAAATGCAAGGTATACACAGCTAAGCACTTAAAGGCAAGGACAATTCCCTCTCATGGTTTCGTGTAGATGTTAAAAAAGAAGAAAGCTCCTTCATACCCTGTACAGTCCCATTCATTTCTGCAGTGTCCTGGTCATTCTCTGTATCCTGGTGATTTTCACTATCTTTTGTCATTTCTTTTAGATCAACACTCTCTGAGCCATGATCTTCATCGTCGTTCGTTTGACCTGTTGCTGAGGATACATGTTCTGACTCAGTTTCCACATTCAAACAAAGACTGTCCATGTCTGGTGTATCATTCTCTGTATTGTCCAGCACTGCGGTCACATTCTCAATATCATCTGCATTCATGATCACTTCTTCCTCCTTCTCTTCTCCTCCTCTTTCTTTTTCCCCGTCTTCCTCTTCCTCCTCAGCCTGATATCCATTCGCCCCAGGGTCACAGCACATGTGAGGAATCACAGGTGGGTTAGCCTTTTCTCCGAATGCCCTTAAAAAGAATAAAAGATTAATGAAAAACATTTTCTCTCTCTTCCTCTTTGAAGCTGCACCTTCCAGTTAAAACAGCCTTGAACCAGCTGTCATGTTGCATCAAAGGGAAATAAATAAAATACATGGACTTATGCTTTGATCCTCTTTCCTTTTTCAAGGGTTGAAAGGGGAAGTGGGGTTGGGTGCAGTTGGCAATAGGGGAATACACTATTTCCTTTAACTACCTCACCCAATCAATCCAGTGAACAGTAATAATTCACCAATTGTTTGAACATGGATCTTACATTAGATCCAATTGGACAGCAATACAGATAGGGCAATTAGAGGAAAAAAGGAAACAGTTGAATTTCTAAGAACCCAAATTGATGATTCCATTAGAAAGAAAGAAAATAGAATGGAGTTTTGTATTGGAGTATAGAACAGGCACTAACCTAAACGGAATCACTCAGTGTTACTTGTGTCAAGTTAAGGGTATACTGTTTTCATAGAATCATGGAATCTCTATAGTGCAGAAGGAAGACATTATGGCCAACGACAATTCCAGGCCTATGCCCATAACTCCTCGAGTTTACTCTGCTAGTTCCTCTGACAGTAAGGGGTGACTTACCATGGCCAATCAACCTAACCCGCACATCTTTGGACTGCAGGAGGAAACCTGAGCACCCAGAGGAAACCACCTAGGCACAGGGAGAGCATGCAAACTCCACAAGACAGTGACCCAAGGCCAGAATTGGACCCAGTTCCCTGGAGTTGTGAGGCAGCAGTGCTAACCACTGTGTCGCCCCAAAAAGAAGTTTCTCTCCCTATTAAAAAAAATCACAAAAGTAAAGGCTGATTATTCAGTGCAGCATGGAGGGAGTGCGGCACTGCTATTTCGAATGACCTGTTAAACTGCAGCCATTCCTGAGTAGGGGTATTGAGAGATATGGAAAGAAAGCTGATAAATGGAATTGAGGTAAATATCAGATTGAATTGCAAAGCAGGGTGAATAGCTTACTGTGTTTCTATGTGCTACACAGCAGAGCTGCAGGCAGAGACAAATGTCTGTTGTGAAAGGTAAGCTGAAATAGGGGACAGGAGTCAAAGAGGTCATGAACAACGAAAGGATGAAAGAGTGCAGCATAGGCAAACAAGTGAGAAAATAAAATAGCAACAACAAGTGAAAGAAAGGAAATGAAAGGAATGAACAATGTAATGGACTAGGCAGGAATGATCTAGGTGCGAGTGGATGCAAAAGATCTCTTGGCACTATTTCAAAGAAGAGTGCTCTAATCAATATTTATCCTTCAACATCACTAAAACACTTCATCTGGCCACTATTGCCATTTGTAGAAGTTTGCTGTGCATAAATTGGTTGCCACGTTCCTACATTACAACAATGACTACATCTCAAAGTACTTCATTGGTTATAAAGCATTTGAGACATCTGGTGGTTGTGAAAGGTGCTATAAACTGCAAGTCTTTCCGTTTTCTCTTTATTCTCCACTTACACCTAGATCATTCCTGCCTAGTCCATTATATTGTTCATTACTTTTATTTCCTTTCTTTCACTTGTTGCTATTTTATTTTGTCATTTGTTTGCCTATGCAGCACTCTTTCATGTCCTCTTTGACTCCTGTCCCCTATTTCAGCTTACCTTTCACAACAGATATTTGTTTCTGCCCACAGCCCTGCTGTGTAGCACATAGAAACACAGTAAGCTATTCACCCTGCTTTGCAATTCAATCTGATCTTTACCTCAATTCCATTTATCGGGTTTTTTTTCCATATCTCTTGATACGCCTACTCAGTGAAACTATTTTCTAATCAGAATCTTCAAATTTTCAAATGACTCCACATCTACAGGACAGCAAGTGCCAGATTACAATTTCCTTTTGTAAATTATATACGTATTTTTTAAATTACCACACAGATGATAATTGCAAATCAGGACAAATGTAACAGCTATAGGAAAGCCAATAAAAGATTAGAAGGCCAAGAACACCGATGTTCGAAAATTGCCAATAAATTAGGAAAGATAAGAAGACTTTGCATGGGTCCAATCATGATAAAACAATTGTTTAACAGGGGGAGGGCCAGGAACCTTCCTTATCAAGCCTGTGTGAATTCACTTTATTTTAAGATACCATCCTCAAAACATAATTCATTCTTTACACCCTATGAGGTATAAATGTCCCAAAACATACATAATACCCTCCTTCAGACTAAAAACTAAAAGACGTTTGAATGGTAGTTAAAGCAGATAACTCGTAACGTGTGAAAACCAGCAGTGCACTTCAAATAGGTAGATACAAAGATCGCTTTATTTACCCTTGAATTCAAGAGCGTGCAGCAAATGAATCAACCTCAGAAAATTGAACAAATGTGTTCTATTTTTAAGATTCAGGCAAACAGAAAGATTGGAGAAGCTAAATTAAGTTTTTTTTATTGTGCCACTCACACTACAATCTGCTTGTCAGCTGTTAATTGTGTTAGGTAAAAGGAGATAAATTACATCCTAAGTGTTACGGGTTAGTGCAACCTCAGTGTCCAAGAGATTTTATAACTTAATTTTAATCTTTCATGAGGCCACAAGTTAAAAGGTTTAGCAGATATGCCCACTTGTGGCACATCATGCTATTATACCAATACTACCTAGCAACAATAATAATACACAATTTTTACCTGTCCGGACTATTTTAAGGGCTGCGTCAGTTGGTAGGTACATTTAGTGGGCTTAGAGTGCAGAGGAAGGGGGAATGTACAGGAGATATGGAATGAGGAATGGGATAGGGGTAATATGAGAAGATGAAAGGAATGGAATGGGTATGACATGAGAAGGAGAAAATGGAATGAGATGGGAATTTAAAGGAGTACTGTTACAATAAAGATACTAATTGCACAGGAAATGTTTTGCAGGTCGCTAAAAGTGCATAACTGAAGTATGCAATGGATTGCAAGGGACGGTAAATGAGCCTAAGTTACATAAGCCGTTTAGTCGTACAGAATTGGAGTAATGCTGAAAAAGAGAGACATGCTGTCAAAGCTCTTCATCTTACATTCATCGGGACAGTTGGCAGGAAAGCCAATACTGAAGGGAACAACAATTTATACTGCAAGAAGAGAGTGCTGATTCTTTGGCAAGTGGATATTGGTAGAGGCATTGCTATGGAGAATGCACCAGGAAACAGTTAACTGCCAATTTTTTCTTCAAATTCAAATCATGCAGGTCAGAGCACAGTGGTTAGCATTGCTGCGTCACAGAGCCAGGGATCCGGGTTCGATTCCTGGCTTGGGTCACTGTCTGTGTGGAATCCGCATGTTCTCCCTATATCTGTGTGGATTTCCTCCGGGTGCTCTGGTTTCTTCCTACAGTGTCTATCCCTCGCTGGTGAGAACCTTTCCCAGCGAGGTCATGGGGGGGTGGGTCCGGATGATTGAGCTCTGGGCTCGCTAATGATATGTAAATGCTTCTTTAAATGAATTTAAATACATTAACCTGCCTTTCGCCCATTTCTGGCAAGAGGGTGACTGCGCCAGAAATCCAGCGTTCGTAAAATGAACACAACGCGATGGTAAAATCCCAGCCATATTATTCAACATTATATATGATTCTGTGATTGGACAACATTTACCGAATTACATTGAAAACCAATTTAAGATTATCAGTTGTGCTCGCACAGTGGCTCACTTACGTATGCTAGAAGCTACATATATTCACACACAGGGCCCTTGCAACACAAGAAGCACTACGCCTTTTCAACTAAACAGAAGTTTGGGGGACAACCATTCCCTGGTTAGTTCACCATGGTAATGCCTTGACCACAGTGGACCTGTCTGGTTTGAATTTGCACAAAAGCTTGACAGTTAACTGTTTCCTGGTGTATTTTCTATGGCAATGCCTCCAACAATCAAAACCCACTTGTCAACCAATCAGCACTCTCTTCTCATGTAGTATAAACTATTGTTATGCGATGCTACTGTGCCTTAAAGAGATATATTTGAAGCATGATAACTGCAGTTGTAAGCAGGCACCAAGCTGTATGTCTTTTACTGGTGTTGGAGTCAAATAATAGGCTTTTTATTTTTAAGCGGGGCCTAATGCACTCTCCTGGAGTTTACAACCTTCCTTTGGGGGGGGGGGGGGGGTGGTTTGGGAATAATTGACAGGTGACAGGTCAGGTGGGACAGGATTTTTTTCTCACAGGAGTTTCAGTTTTGGCAGCTGGCTTGTTAGAAGGTGATGGACTCCAAACTGCATGGACTGTTTTTGTCTCCCTCCCTGGTATTGGAAATTCTCCTGGCTAGTTGAAAGCAGTCTTTCCTGCCTTTCTGCAGCGAAAATTTTGCTATTGGTGGTTTGCTAGCTAGAGGCAAGCAGTGGCTCTATCTCTACCTCGAGGTGTGCTGGGAGCTATAGGACGGGGAAGTCAGAGCTTCAATTCTCCATCCAAAGAACTAGTTCACAGCAAGTTTTGCAGAGATACAAGATCCAATATCACATGAGCATAAATGTTGGTAAGAACGTAGTACTGGAACAGTATCATAGAAATCCTACAATACAGAAAGAGGCCATTTGGCCCATCGTGTCTGCACCAACCACAATCCCAACCAGGCCCTACCCCTATATCACTATATATTTACCCGCTAATCCGTGCATCTCAGGACACTAAGGACAATTTTAGCATGGCCAATCAACCTAACCCACACATCTTTGGACTGTGGGAGGAAACCTACACAGACACGAAAAGAATGTGCAAACTCCACACTGATAGTAACCCAAGCTGGGAATTGAACCCATGTCCCTGGAGCTGTGAAGCAGCAGTGCTAACCACTGTGCCACCGTGCCACCCAAGTGTATCCTTAGCTGTTAAGGTTTATACAATATCATGGTTGTTCCTTTCTTGTTTGAAATTGGCAAAAGTTATTTCTAATTTTCTTTCTATGTGTTAACTGTATTCTTAAATAAATTTTGTTTTATGAAAGCTCTCTTGTGGATAATTTGAATCATACCTGGAGTGATGCATCTTATGCTTATTGGTGCCCAACTTCAAAGTACAAAACTTATGATAATGGATGACTTCTTAAAAATTCTTGGAATTCTGACCTGGATTATAACAGTTCTCGTTACTGGTTTTGTTCTTGTTATGCACTGTCCTGATGAGTGCAAGATGAAAAGCTTTGCCAGCAAGGATTCAATAACTGATGTTAAGAGATACTAACAGTTAAAATGCTAAAAATACAATTGCCATGTTTAAACCAATCTGTTTACGGCCACATAAAGGTTACAAATTGAATTGAGGTACTCCCCATTCTTACCATAATTGATCCAAATACGTATGGAGGGTGATGACACCCTTTCCTTTCATATCAGCCACAAGCATCTCTGTTGTTGGTACAGCAACCAAGCCTACTGCCACTGGAGCTCTACAATATATTGAACAAAAGATGTAAAATAAAGCAATGCCATTTTTATTTTAAATTTAAATAGGGTCACATGAATCTTCCTCCCCTCTCAGAGGAATTAGTGTGCCTCTTTTTTAAAAGTAGTTGTATTGCTGGATCTGTTTTGTGCACTCACGGCTTTAGAAAGTGGTGATCTTCATTCCACTTGTCTGCAATACATACATCAACCAGCAACTTTCAATAGAATAGCAAGAATACAAGACAAAGAATACAAGGCCAACAACAGGCTAAATGGTCATCTCTGAGCTTCACGCTTTAACTTTCAATGATTTTCTGTGGGATGCATAGCACAAAATTGGCTGCCAGTACAATCTTAAAAAAAGATTTCTTGCAAACAAACTTTGCAAAAGGGATAAAAATTGGACATCTAAATGTAGTAATGGGAATACTGTACCTGTTTTCAACAAGGTTAACGGCACAAAGATCTCCCTGCCCTACCTCAGGAAGACCAGAAGGTGGCACAACCACTCCAGGCAACATAAGATCTATAACAGTAAAATAATCCAGACTTACTGCATGCAGTGAATCCAAATGTTAAAACAGCAGATATCCATTAGAAAGCAATTTCTGTATTAAATCTGTAAGTTATTAATATTTTAATCAAATGTAGAAACTTTTAATTTTAATTTTGTGAGCAATAGAGTAATGAATATCAATGATTCAGCCATGTAGGTTGATATTTAATTGTTATAAGACATATTTTTATAAAGATTAACTGAAGTAAGATTATGGGCAAATGATACTAAACTATTGCACTGCAGTGCAAGTCTCTTGAGATTATGCTGACTTCTATGACATACCAGTCAGAATTTGGCTGTGTACATTGCTGGTTAACACACTTCAAAAGGGAGTTTTATGGATTGGAGGAGTGAACAACATCAAGGATGATCACGTACAAAGGGGAACAAACTCAGACTAGAGAAGCCTAACCTTGATCATCTAGTGAGTGAAGTCTGGGGCAACCTAACTGATTTCATATAAAGTTTTAAATGGCATTGGCAAGACAAATCTAGAATATTAGTTTGTCAGTCCAAACAGTACAATTAGAGGTTGTACATTTAAGTATGATTTGCAAACACTAGATTTAAAATTCTATATCCCAGAAAATTTAACTTAAGATCCTAGGAAAAGAAAGCTTTATACAAATATGTAAAACGTAATGTCGCCATAGTCCCAAATGGCCACTGGTAGTGATTTAAACTTGAGAATCACCACACCTCAGGTGAGGGGCAAGGTTAAGAAGGAGGGGGGAGCCTTTATGATTAACTTCAGCTGGTACATGAATTGTAGTTGGGGTCGCTCTGCATCATTAACCTGCTATCCAGCCAACTGAGCTAACTGACTTCCTGTATAAATATCTATCAGGGAAAGCAGTACACTCAAATAAGTTAGGGAAATTCAAGATAGTTATATGATAGACTTGATAAAATGGAACAGGAGCAAGCATATTGTTTTACTCCCATCACTCTTGACATTTGTTTCCTGTGCTTATGACTACAACACTGTCCAGTAGTCACAACTTTGGAAGTTGGAATAGATGACTCATGTCTTCATTGCCATTCATCTAATAGTTTTTCAACATGTGGCCTTGTCTGAGAAATAACAATTTACAAAACATAATTCCTAAAAAGATAAATCCTGGAAAAAAGAACACGACAAAAAAGCTAATGGGTGGGGTTTTCTGCACTCTGTTTTGTGGAGGTGGAGATGACCTGCCCTGGGCCAGCAGCGGGATCTTTTAGTCCCGCCACTGTCAACAGAGTTCCAATTTTCTCACCCTCTGCAGCTGGGGAACTCACAGCATGGTATCACTGTCAGCAGGACCAGAAGATCCTATCGGCAGGAGCAACCAGAAAATCCCACCCAATATTTGACTAAAACCTTTGCCAAAAACTAAAACATGGCAGCGAAAGCTTGGGTTAAAATCAAATGCATAACCAGAAATAAAAAGACACAAAGCTAAAATTAAAATAATTTCTTGGATTGAATCCCCATAGTACAATTTAATAGAGGGGTTCAGTTGCTGTGATTAACCTCAGAAGCAAAGTTCACAGTAATTTAGCGATGTGTCAAGATGTTTATAAAGTGAATGTTTTGCATTCTCTCTCCCTTACATTTGAATATTTGTTTGAAAGTTCAAAATTACAATGAATGCCTTTTTCCCCACAAGAAGCTGTACTGGATTCTCCTGCTGCCTGACAACTTCTCATCAAGAAAAGCAGCAACTTGTATTTACTTGCCCGAGGAATAAAATGACACAAAGCACTTCAAAGGAACATTATAAACCTAATCTGACATTGTCCTTAAAATTCACCTTTTTGACCAAGCTTTTGGCCAGTGCCTTAGCGACAGTCTTAAGAGGAGGAAAGAGAAGAGAGGTGTAAGGAGGGAAATTCAGAGCTAACAGCCTTGGCAGCTAAAAGTACAACCATCATGGTGCAGCAATTAAAATTCGGGATGCTCAAGAGGCCAGAATTAGAGGAGTACAGATATCTCAAAGGGTTGTAGGGCTTGAGGAGATTACAAAGATAGAGAGTATGGGATCATGGATAGATGTGAAAGCAAGGATAAAAATGTTAAAATCAGGGATTTGTTTAACCAGAGACCTACATTGGAGAGTGAGCACAGGAGTGACAGGTGAATTGGGTTTGATCCAAGTTAGGACATGGGCAGCAGGGTTTCAGATGACCTCAAGTTTACAGAAGATAGAAAGTGGGAGGCAGGTCAGGAGTGCTTTGGAATAGTCAATGTAGAGGCATAAAACTGGAGACATTGGATCAGGTCCCTAGTATACGCCCTGGTTGATTTTCCATTAGGTTGATGGCAAAGGATTAAACAGCAACTACTCAATTATAAAAACCATATTTTCTTATGATTAAATAGCAAGTACTCTATTATTAAAAACATCTTTTCTTAGTATTCAAAGCAAGTATGGTATTATAAAAACTATATTTTCTTGGTAATCCAATATTGCCAGGAGGGTGGCTGATAAAGTTCAGATGTTCTTGGTGCAGAATCCCGACAGGGGCAATAAGACACATAAGGCAATATTAGGGCACATGTTTATAAGCTTGTTTATACAGGTCAGTTTTAAGAAATGTTTTAAAGGAAGAAAGCAAAGTAGAGAGTCAGAGATTCAGGGAGGAGTTCTAGAGCTTAGGGAATAGTTAGCTGAAGGCCTGACTGGCAATTGTGATGCAATAAAACCAAGGATGCTCAAACTCTAGAATTAGATGAATGTCAATATCTTGGGGCTTTTTGGGGTTGAAGTTGATTACAGAGATGGAGAAGGTGTGAGGCAATGGATGGATTTGAAAACAACAAAGAAAATTCTACAATCAACACTTTGACTGGTAGTGAATGTAGGCTAGTGAACATGGGAATGAATGGGACTTGGTGAAAGTAAGGGCATGGGCAGCAGTTTTGGATGGTCTGAAGTTCACCAACAATATTAAACAAACCCTAACTCACACGAGTAGAATGAATAGTTTGGACAGTCTAATTACACTCACTGAATAAGTGCAATTACATTGCATCATAGATGATGAGATGTTACACAATGGTTTGGTTAAGGCAAAGGAATGTGCAGTCCTCAATCAGCAACTGACAGAGCTTGCTACATAGTGATGGCGCATTGGCGATCTGCAGTGACCACTGAGTACATGTGTACAATATTCTTTCAGAAAAGGCACGTCAAACTTTTTGAAAGCTAATATGGCCATGGCAAATAATTTTTTCCAAAATACTTCAAGTGAAACTTTGATTTGAAAGAAAAGCAGGCTTGAATTTGCTGTCCATGTCTTAACCCCTATCACCTGTGTTCACTGAACTCCCAATTAAGCAATGTCTTGACTTTAAAATTCTCATCCCTCTATGGTCTTGCCCTTCTCTGTCTCTGTAAACTCCTCCAGCCCCTCAACCATGCCCTTCTAATCCTTGGTCTCTTGTGCATTCCTGATTTTAATCTCTCCATCACTGGTGGCTCAGGTGTCTAGGCCCCAAGTTCTGGACTATCTTTCCCAGACCTCTGACTCTCTTTTTGATTTGATATGATTTATTATTGTCGCATGAATTAACATAAAGTAAAAAGTATTGTTTCTTGCGTGCCAAACAGACAAAACATACCGTTCATAGAGAAGAAAATGAGAGAGTGCAGAATGTAGTGTTACAGTCATAGTTATGGTGTAGAGAAAAATCAACTTAATGCAAAGTAAGTCCATTCAAAAGTCTGACAGCAGCAGGGAAGAAGCTGTTCGAGAATCACCTTGCAACGTTTAAGTTAAAAATGCTATGCTATTTGTAGTTAAAGCATAAAAAGGTGTTTTCTTCCACAAAAGTCTAAGGACTCTTCTGCCTTCCATGAAATTGGATTATTTATTTATTTTCCTAAAACTGCACCCTAATAAATACATTCAATAAGGATTTGTGATGACTGCTCCACAGATGAACACTGAAGAAAGCCACAAAACAGAAAACAATTGACATAAAAGATGAATGCGCTCTGGCAAGTAGTGATTTGGAAAATCTTGAGAATTAAGTGGCATTCAGGATTACAGAATGCTTTCTTAAGTTTTATTATTTAGTCGCCACGTCAAGTTTAGCTAAACGGCTCATACTCAAGTAGTTATAGGAACAGAAAATATTCTTCCACAAAATGTGAACTATTACATAGACTGAAGTCATTTTAAATCTTTCTCTTTATAAAACGTTTTTGTGCCTTTGGCTTTCAGATGCCTCACCTGCTCCTCCAGCAAGTTTTGTCAGTACAGCAGGCCATGTTGTGAATGCAGGGAGCAGATCTGGGTAAGACCAGAGGGTATACACTGTGCAATAGAAATAAAAATATATCAAATTACTAAACACAAAAGACACGGGGAGAAAGGAATTCTGAGTTTGACCAATAGAGAAATATGCATGGTATCAAATTAGCTGCCTGTTACTAGTTTCTTTCCAGAAAGACGTATAATGGCAGTCGTCCATCTTAAAGTAGCCCCCATTGTCACCAAGACACTGCTCACCCCCTCCATTGTATTCACTGGATGCTCCATACAAATGGGAACAATTCACTCAGACCTGATGCTGAAATCAGATTTAATGTTGAAGTCTTTACGTTATTGTTTAAACATTAACAAAATTTCTTCACTTGTCAAAAGCAGAGAACAGTGTTTGTCATTACAGAGTATTTCTGATTATTCAGTGATTTTCACATGCTAAATATATGAATTAACAGTGTTATAATCCCCATAGAGACCAATAGCTTCCAAAAGAGCCAAATCTTTCAGTTTGCAAAGCTTTCATATTTTAAGACTTTTACTGTAACAAACAAATTAAAATCAACATACACCAAATATTAACTAATGGGCAATTAATCCATTGAACAAAATAAAAGCATTACTAACTGATGTGATTGAGACACACCTTACAACTCATGTCAGCGTGCACTACACTTTTGACAGATACACAGCAACACAAGAATGAGTTCCAGGTTACTCCCAGCTTTCCAGCAGGCTTATTTTCCCCCGTCATACCAGGATGCAACTTCTTTTGAAAGCCAGTCCACTGTGAGTAAATCACATTTTACAAGGGGATCAAGTCAGCATCCGAAGTCCCCATTTTAATATGCCTTCCCTCAAATATCGGAATCCAAACTCTAAGTGAACTTTTCTAACCTGAGCCTATGTACGTGCTTCAGAATACTTTCATACTTGCATGAAATGATTGTTGTAACTGCATAGGGCCAAGCTAGTAAGAACCAGCTGATGAGCATGCTTATGAAAATGGGAACACTTCTGTTTAAGATTGACAAAAAACAGGTACCAAGACAAGCTAACAGGGAGCAATTAGGGTGCGCTGATAATTGGTCAACTGGCTCAACCATTCTGTATCAAAGCATGAAAGTGGTCCCTTTTCTGTATCAGGATATGAAAATGGTCATGCTTGTAGGTCAGTTTTCTTCACATTTCTGTCAGCTTTGTGTCAAGGTGTGAAAATTGTCACCTTTCCATATCAAGGCGTGAAAACCATTACTTTTTGTGTCAAGGTGTGAAAAGTATCCTTTTTCTGCATGAGGGTGAAAAAATGGTCACTTTTCTTTGCCAAGAGTTGAAAACTATTGCTTGATTTTCAAAAGGTTTCAGTTTGGATTTATTTTCCATGGAAACCAAATCACAATGGCTTGTCTCTGGTCAGAGGTGCGATCACCATCACCAATCCAGAACATTCTGTATCACCTTAAGTTAGAGGAGACATTTTAAAACATAACCATCTTGCATTTCTAATACCAGTAAATCAAATTAAGCCATGCAAATAAATCAAAACAGTGGGAATTTGGGGCTGAAAAAACTAATTATCAGTATTACAATGAATAAAAATGTTTTTGTTAAGACATCTGTTCTGGCATTAGATGTGAAAATTCTGAATTATTTTTAAAATAGGGACTGAAACCCTAACATCAGGGATCTTAACAAGGAATGAGAAGTACTACATACCCCTTTGAAAATCTGGTATAATTCTTTTTACCCCCATATCCTTCCAGAGTAATTTGGTCAGTTAAATGCTGCTGGGCTGAGGTCATTCCAGTGGAAAAATGATGGCTCCCCTTCCTGTTCAGCTCATGGTTTACAGCAAAGTACTCCATACTCCTCTATAATTTCATTTTACTGATTTCCAGTTAAATTGTGTTTTTTTTTTAGAAACAACAGTAAAATAAAATATACCCAAAAGATTATAATAAAACTAAGCTACAGAGTACAAGTCAACATCTGGAATGGGGAACAGGATGAAGCAGGATGTTCCAGCAAAAAAGTATTAATTACTGGGCTTGGTAGCATAAAGCACTTGACATCCAATTAACTAAATTATAATGAAACATACCGTCCTGCAGCTTTATCATGATTAATGGGAAATAACTATACAGATACAGTACAACCCTCCTGATTTTTGTTTTTGGCATGCAGAAATATAAAGGAGTAGCTGAGTCAGGTCCATGCTATACAATGTAATGTACAGGAAAAGAACCATAAACTGATGTACTTAAAGAGGGCATTTTTTGTCCTGCTGTATTTTTAAATCAGCAAGCACATGTCAGTAATCAGCTGAAATATTATAATGGAATGAAATTGTTTGTTTTCTCAAGCAATGGTAGAGACAGGCAAACAATCAGGATGCTTGTGCCATAAAGTTAATGAGAGAAAAATTGTTCTGTTAATCTTGTGGTGGTAAGTGTACAAGAAGACACCTACTTCTGTTAGCCATGTCAAAGTCAACAAGATATATCCGCGCGCACGTGTGTGTGTGTGTTTCCTTCCTATGTTGTACTCTTATGGGTTTGTGTTAATATGCTGTTCCTATTTTCCTCTCTTTACAAGATGTTTTCATCTGTTTTATCTCCTATTTTCATTCTCTATCTCTGGCCAATCATGCTTCTCTCCTCATGTGTCCCTTCTGGTAGTGTTGGCACATAAGGGTAGGGGTGCACACAGGGCTCTGGGTTACCAGTCATGGTTGGCAGGATCCAACATTGACAGTGGGCTAGCTTCAGAGAAGGCTTCAGTTAACAACAGGAATAATGGGTGGCATGGTGACACAGTGGTTAGCAGTGCCACTGTGCCAAGCACCGAGTTTCAAATCTGGCCTTGGGTGACTGCCTGTGTGGAGTTTGCATGCTCTCCTTGTGTGGGTGGGTTTCCTCCAGGTGCTCCAGTTTCCTCCCACAGTCCAAAGATGTACAGGTTACGTTGATTGGCCCTGCTAAATTGCCACTTGACTCAGGTAGATGACACCGTGGAACAGAACATCAATGGCGCATTACTTTGGAGATGGAATTTTGAGGTCAGAATACAGTAAAACAAGTGCACAAAATTAAATTTGACAGATTCAGGTACGACATCAGTTTGTTCTTTAATTCATTCAAGGGATGTGGGCTTTGCTGCTAGGCCAGCATTTATTGCCCATCTCTAATTGCCCTCAAGGTGGTGGTGGTAAGTTGCCTTCTTGAACCGCTACAGTCTATGTGATGTAGGTACACCCTGTGCTGTCAGGGAGGGATTCCAGGATTTTGACCTAGCAACAGTGCAGGAATAGTGACTGACATGGAGAGGAACTTCCGGATATTGGTGATCCCATGGGTTTGCTGACATGGTCTTTCTACACATCTTGGGTCGCTAAGGGGCAATTTACCATGGCCAATCCACCCAACCTGCAGACTTAACTTCTACTCTTATGAAATTGTGTTTTCTGATTACAGCAGTTTTTAAATAAATCACACACACCTGTTGGATAAATTCTCTTGTTCAGTTCAAAAAAGATGGGGTTCTTATTCAAAACGTAGGCAGTCACTGCTTCTCCTTTGTGTAAATACATTTTCACCACATTCAGCTGCTCCTTGCTCGGTATGAGTTGTGACAGTTTCTCACCGGATAAAGAAGGGAAGGCAGACTGTAAGTCAGCCCTGAGCTTCCTCCTGTGGAACGAAAAGCAATTTGGATCGGATGCTTAAAATAATAATTCTTTATCAACACATTAATTCTCACGACAATCAATCCATGTTTGGGTTTCTACTTTTAAATCTCTTAGTGTGTATTTACATAGTTTCATTCCACTGTGTACAGAGTGTTCTTGTTCTCTCTCTTGTTCCAATCAGTTTTCACTTTCCCTAAGCAAAGCTTTTTTCAAACATTATAGTAGTCTGATGTTTTTATTTCACTCAGCAGTCCAATACGTGAAACATCACTTTCGTACTGCAGTCAAGGATTTGCAGGGCAGCGTGGCTGGGATGCAGTAGCTGGACTGTATCACCTGTAGCACAACATTGTCAAATGCAGTACTTCAAAATAAATAGGTTTACTTCCTAACAAATCCCCATTCCTCTGTAATTTTAAAGCTGCTTCATGCCCCAACTTCTATAACATTGTCAATAATGATAAACAATTCATTTGAAAGGATTAACCTTGAAGTGCGAGATCTTTTAGGGAACAGTGATCATAATTCTTCGTTAAGGTGCACGGTGACATAGCTAAGTCTGAGACTAAGGTCCTGAACTTAAGGAAGGCTAACTTTGATGGTCTGAGTCGTGCCAGGATAAGCTGGCAAATGGTACTTAAGGGGTTGGCAGTGGATAGGCAATGGCAAACATTTAAAGAACATATGAATGAACTTTGACAACTGTACATCCCTGTCTGGCATAAGGGTAAAACGGGGAAAGTGACTCAACCACAGTTAACAAGGGAAATCAGGAATACTTTTAAAGCCAAAGAGGAGGCATGTAAATTAGCCAAAAAAAGCAGCAAACCAGAGGACTGGCGGAAATTTAAAATTCAGCAGAAGAGGACAAAGTGTTTAATTCAGAAGGGGAAAATAGAATATGACAGTAAGCTTGCAGAAAACATAAAACCTGACCTCAAAAGCTTCTACTGATATGTGAAGAGAAAAATACTGGTGAAGACAAGTGTCGCTTACAATTAGAATCAGGCAAATTCATAATTGGCAACAAAGAGATGGCTGACCAACTGAACAAATACTTTGGATCTGTCTTCACTAAGGAGAAAACAAATAATCTTGCAGAAATACAAGGGGACAGAGGGTCTAGCATGAAGAAAGAACTGAAGGAAATCCTTATTAGTTGGGAAATTGTTTCAGAGAAATTGCTGGGATTAAAACCCAATAAGTCCCCAGGGCCTGATGCCTGTCATCCCAGAGTACTTAAGGAAGGGGCCCTAGAAATAGTGGACACATTGGTGATCACTTTCAGCATTCTATAGACCCTGAAAGAGTTCCAATGGATTGGAGGGTAGCTAATGTAACCTTACTTTTTAAGAAAGGAGGGAGAGAAAACGGGGAATTATAGACCAGTTAGCCTGACATGGGTGGTGAGGAAAATGCTGGAGTCAATTATTAAGGATGTAATAACTAAGCATTTGGAAAGTGGTGACAGGACCGGTCCAAGTCAGCATGAATTCACTAAAGGGAAATTGCACTTGACAAATCTTCTGCAATTTTGTGAGGATGTAACCAGTACAAAGGATGTTGTGTACCTGGACTTTTGAAAGGCTTTTGACACGGTCCCACACAAGAGATTAGTGAGCAAAATTAAAACTCATGGTATTGGGGGTAAAGTACTGACTTAGATAGAGAACTGGTTGGCAGACAGGAAACAGAGAGTGGGAATAAACGAGTCTTTTTCAGAGTAGCAGTGACTAGTGAACCACAGGATTTAGTTCTGAGACCCCAGTTGTTCACAATATACATTGATGATTTGGACGAAGGAATTGAATGCAATATCTCCAAATTTTCAGATGACACTAAGGGTGGCAGTGTGTGCTGCGAGCAGGATGTTAAGAGGCTGCAGGGTGACTTGGACATGATGACTGAGTGGGCAAATACTTGACAAATGCAATATAATGCAGATGAATGTAAAGTTATCCACTTTGGTAGCAAAAACAGGAAGGACGATTATCTGAACGGTGGCAGTTTAGGAAAAAGGGAAGTGCAACTTGACCTGGACATCGTGGTGGAACAGTCACTGAAGGCTGGCATGCAGGTACAGCAGGTGGTGAGGAAAGCTAATGGCATGCTGGCCTTCATAGCAAGAGGATTTGAGTATAGGAGTAGGGATGTCTTGCTGCAGTTATGCAGGGGCTCAGTGAGGCCACACGTTGAGTATTGTGTGCAGTTTTGGTCTACTAGTCTGAGGAAGGATATTCTTGTTATAGAGGGAGTCCAGTGAAGGTTCACCAGACTGATTCCCAGAATGGCAGGACTGACAAATGAAGAGAGGCTGGGTCGACTGGGCTTGTACTCGCTGAGATTTAGAATGAGAGGGAGTCTCATAGAAACATATAAAATCCTGATGAGGCTGGACAGGCTAGATGTGGAAAGAACGTTCCCAATGTTGGGGAAGTCCTCGTTGTCTAAGAATAAGGAGTAAGCCATTCAGGACTGAGATAGAATGAACATCTTCACTCAGAGTTGTGAACCTGTGGAATTCTCTGCCACAAAAAGCTGTTGGGGCCACTTCATTAGATATGTTCAAGAGGCATGGCCATTATGGCTGAAAAGAGCAAGGGGTATAGAGAGAAAGCAGGAGCGGGATACTGAAAGTGCATGATCATATTGAATGGTGCTGCAGGCTCAAAGGGCTGAATGGCCTACTCCTACACCTATTTTCTATATTTCTAAAACACAGTCTTGCAATCACTGAAGGTAATATTTAATTTCAAAAACCACACACAAAAGGAGTCTTTGCAGAGCTTTAAGATCTGAGAACAGTTTGCCACCATCTAATTTTGGACCCTATAGTTGCTTTTACAGAACATGCCATCCAGAAGTAGACTGAATGCAAACCAGAAACCAAAGACTGAATTTTAAAAAGGGAGACCATTTTAGCACTGGTTGTGCATTTTATTATGCAATTCATTTTCATCAGAAACATTTTGAACATCAAAACCCAAGTCACGATTTTAATGTTATGACTCAGAATATATACCATAATTTTAAACTAAATTCATGCAAGGAAGACAGTTTCCATAAAGACTGATTAAATCCACAATTAGTTAAATTATTCCCCCTTGGAGCATATCTCGCAAACAGCCAGGTAATCTAACAAATTTGGATGTAACAATCTTTCCTCTTGGATCCCAATGTTCTCCATGAGTAAAATTATTCTTGTGCCAACTTCAAAAGTTCACTTAAACTTAATTACTTGATTTAAACTGGAGGGTGAGCAATACCTTTAATGCTGAAAGAATTGTCAACAAAAGATGTGAAAGTGATAAAATTAATCATCAAACTCCAAGTATATGACTTGAACATCAGTAACAATGAATTTGTCTCTACCCTCTCTCCAGCCTATCCTCTGTCTACACCAGTCTTTTGGGTGTATATCACTATCACTTCAAAGAGATTGTCTAGTCACCAAGCAATCTTTAACCTAACTGGGATGTGGATTTGAGAGCAGACAGTACAGCAAAAACTTTTTATTGAAAATATGGCTAGAACTGATCCATTGTACACATTATCCATTCCCCTGACACTGGAACAAAATGATTTTGTTAAACTGAGAATTCAAACTGAAAATATTTATAATTCCTCTGTCTCCATTTGTCAAGATAGGCTGCACTTTGTCTCTCCCACCCCCCCCACACCCATCTAAAGTTAAGTAAAAATAATTAACACGCGTTTCCTCCCCCTCCTCCCAGCATTTTGCCACGTACATCTTCCATCTTGCTCTGGTTTTGCATTTGGCAGCTAAACTAAAAGCAAAGCACTGTGGATGCTGGACAGCTGAAACAAAAAGTGCTAGAAGAACTCAGCAAGTCTGGCAGTCTCTGCGGAGAGGGAAACAGAGTTAACATCTTGAGCTCAATATGACTTCTTCAGAAACTTGCAGTTCAAAAGAGTAATATTGGACTTGAAACATTAGCTCTACTTCTCTCTCCATAGATGCTGTCAGACCGACTGAGTACTTCCAGCACTTCTTGATTTCATTTTGGATTCAGCAAGCCTGAAACAAATCAACTCGAGTCATATGCATATTTGGTCTCTTAGACAGCGATAATAGGTATATACAGTAGGTACACAAGGTGCAGACCAAGCAGGGTGATTTTCACAGTAGCACTGTGGTTAGCACTACTGCTTCACAGCACCAGGGACCTGGATTCAATTCAACCTTAGGTGAGAATGTGGAATCTGCACGTTCTCCCCACGTTTGCGTCATCCAGGTGCTTTAGTTTCGTCCCATAGTCCAAAGATGTGTAGGTTAGCTGGGTTGGCCATGATAAATTGTTGCTTACTGGCCCAGGATGTGTGGGATGGCGAATTAGTGGGATAAACACATGGGGTTACAGGGATAAGAACATAAGAAATAGGAGCAAGAGTAGGCCATCTAGCCCTTCGAGCCTGCCCCGTCATTCAATGAGATCATGGCTGATCTGTCGTGGCTCAGTTCCACATTCCCACCCTCTCCCCATAACCCTTAATCCCCTCACTTATCAAAAACCCATCAACCCGCGTCTTAAAAATATTTAGCGAGGCAGCCTCCACCACCTCAATGGGCAGAGAATTCCAGAGATTCACCACCCTTTGAGTGAAGAAGTTCCTCCTCAACTCCATTCTAAACCGCCCCCCCTTTATCTTGAGGCTGTGCCCCCTAGTCCTACTGTCCTTTCTGAGCGGGAAGAGTCTCTCCACCTCTATCCTATCCATCCCATTCATCATCTTATACGTCTCAATGAGATCAAAGGGTCGGATCAAAGGCCTGGGTACATACTCTGTCGGAGGGTCGGTGCAGACTCAACAGGCTAAATGGCCTCCTTCTGCACTGTAAGGGATTTTAAGATAAAGTGAACACACTTTTGCCGTTCCTACTCTTCAAAAGTGCTTCACTGGCTATAACCCTGCTGTGAAATGCATTATTTAAAAACAAGTTTCCTGCCCCTGGGGTTAGAACTGACTTCACGAGTTCCTGGAAGGTCTCGTAACATATTAGATTGAAAATAATAAGAAGCTGTGGTGCTGTACAGGAGAGAAAAAGACTCAGCAACAACTTTCTGCTGATAATCTGAGGCCTGCCAAAGGGGGATTGGGACTGTCTAGAGACTGCAGTTTAATTAGCTCAAATCACCGTGACACTGACGCGTAAACATTACATTCTGACGTGCTGGAGTTTATTGATTCCGATTATTTGTCAATGAGAAAGACGTTTAACCTCTAAAGGCGGCTCATCGTCTCCTCAGGGGAGGGAGCCGGCGGAACACACCACAGAGCGGACATCATGAGCTCACCTATCCGACCCTTTGATCGCAGTGTTGGACTTGACGCGAAAAGGTTTGGCGAACATTTCCCCTTTCGCGTTGTTGGGCGGCTCTCAAAAAGCCCGTCCGTATTACAGCCACTTGTTTAATTAGACAGCAATTGTTTTTTCAATGTTTGTTCGGCTTCTGTCCACCGCACACACAGCCATCTTGCGTGTTTCCCCTCAGTGTTCCGAGTGGAACACACGCTTCCAGTGTGACCGCTCTGGAGGTTCCTACCTGCCCCAAGCACTGCAGCAAGACCAATTGTACATCAATCACTGTATGACCTTTTCTCCAAATGTAGGCATCAAAGATAAATCTACTGACAATGGTAAACGCTGTCAATCAGTACTCAATTCAATGTAGAATAGAGAGCGTTATGTTAGTTTAAAGGTTAAAATCATATTTAATTTGATTTATTGTAGTCACATGAATTGGGACGCAGTGAAAAGTATTGTTTCTTGCACGTTAAACCAACAAAATGTACCATTCATGGAGGAGAAGGAAAGGACAGTGCAGAATGTAGTGTTACAGTCATAACTAGGATGAATAACTAGGGTGGCACAGTGGTTAGCACTGCTGCCTCACAGCTCTAGGGACCTGGGTTCAATTCCCAGCTTGGGTCACTGCCTGTGTGTAGTTTGTAGATTCTCCCCATGTTTGCGTGGGTTTCTTCCGAATGCTCCGGTTTCCTCCCACAGTCCTAAGATGTGCGGGTTAGGTTTGATTGGCCATGCTAAATTGACCATTAGTGTTCTGGGATGTGTCGGTTAGAGGGATCAGCGGAGTAAATATGTGGAGTTGTTGCCATTTTGGACTCGATAGGCTGAGTAGCCTCCTGCACTGTAGGGTTCCTATGATTGCTAGGACTGAATCCCTACAATGCTGTAGGAGGCCATTCGGCCCATCAAGCCTCCACCAACAACAATTCCATTGAGGGCTACAATGTTAAGATTGGTATAGGTGTGCAGTTACAGCATGCGTTTACATACAAATTTTCCCTTATATTTCCTGCCTAGATACAGAACACTTATGCTGTGGGTGTGTGTGTTGTAAAGTCAAAAAAGGGATTGTCAATTGATATTCAATAAGATGCCACATCAAAGGTTACCACATAAGATAAGACCAGGTGTCGAGGGTAATAAATTACAGATAAAGGATTGGCTTAGCTAACAGGAAGCAGAGACTGAGAATAAAAGAGTCTTTGTCAGGTTGGCAAGCTGTAACTACTGGAGGGCCGCAGCTATCAGTGCTGGTGCCTCAACTATTTACAATCTACGTCAATGACTTGGATCAAGGGAGCTAAATTTGCCAATGGCACCAAGATTTAGATTTAATTATGGGAGACATGATTGGAAAATTTGAAGATCATGCAAAAAATGGTTGTGTACTTGATTGTGAAGAAGATAGCTATCAACTCAGAATGATATCAATGGTTTGGTTAAATGGATGGAGACGTGTCAAATCAAATTCAATCCGGAAAAATGTGAGGTACTGCCTTTGAGGAGGGCAAACAAAGCAAGGAAGTACTCAATAAGTGGAAAGATACTGAAAGAGGTTGAGGAAATCAAAGAACTTGAGGTACTGACCTTTAAGAAAGTTTTTGTTTTCAAATCCTGTTGTAAGCAGACCTTTATCAGTTTGGTTTCATTGCTGTCGAGTTGTCTATGAGAGGTCCTTTTATTGTTACTTCAATAGTTTAATTGGGGTCTGTTTATTTTAACTCTGGATTCATAGAATCATAAAAATCCTATAGTGCAGAAGGAGGACACTCGGCCCATTGAGTCCACAATCAATTGAGTTAACAACAATCCCATCCCAGGCCTTTTCCCTTCAACCCCCACATTTACCCCACTAATTCCTTTAATCTACCCATTCTGGGATACTATGGAAATTCAACCCACTATAGCCAATCAACCCAACCTGCACATCTTTGAAATGTGGGAGGAAACTGGAATGCCCGGAGGAAACCCACGCAGACACAGGGAGAATGTGCAAACTCCACATAGACAGTGAACCAAGCCAGGAATCAAACCCAGGTCCTTGGAGCTGTCATGCAGCAATGCTAACTACTGTGTTGCCTGTTGTTGTTTTGTACTCTGTCTTGTTGGGAGAAAAACTGTTTGCAGGCCAGGCGAAAGGAGCTCTTTCATTTTTAGTTCTGAGCTACAGACTTGAGTTTTTAGTTTTAGAAGGGACAGCAAGCTGAAAAGAAGTATTTCTCTCTCTGTGATCTTGGAAATTCTGTGGGTTAGCAGAAAGCCTTCCTGGAATAGAAATTCTGCTGTTGGTGGCTTGACCAGAGTCTATCTGGAGTTCTTGGAAGCTGTTCTGATTTCAAACTGTTCTGGGTTTGTCAAGAGGACTACTAGAACTTACAAGACTGAGAGTATCCAATTCTCCACCTCAAGGACTCAATTCCAGTATTATGTGAGTAGTAGATTTTGCTGTATTGAACCTGTTTAAAGGGTTTTGTTAATGGCAAGGGTTTTGATTTGATTGGAAGACACTTAGATATTTTTGTTAAAGGTTATACATTATTCTGGTTGTTTTGTTTCTTGTTCGTAATTAATAAAAGCTCTTGTTAGTTTTCTTACTCTACATGTTAACTATATTCTTGAATAAACATTGTTTGATAAAAGCTCCCTACTAAGTCATTTCCATCATACCTGAAGTGAAGCGTATCATGGTTATCCTAGCCAAATTCAAGATTCAAAATTTATGATCCAGATAGGCTCCATAAAAATTGCAGCTTTGATAAAAGATTGAATAGACACAGACACAATGGGCTGAATGGCTTCTTTCTGTATTATGCTTTCCTATAGTTTTAAGATAGGTAAGAAAGTAAGTTGTCAAGAGGAGGTTAAAAAGCTCACAAAGCGATATAGATGGATTAAATGAGTGGGCAAAAAAATTGGCAAATGCATAATAACTTTAGAAAATGGGAACATGTCCACTTTGGTGGGAAGAATAGACAACAGAATGCTGTTTAAATGGAGAGGGATTGCAGATCTTAATGTTTCAGAGGGATGTGTGTGTCTGGTACATTAATCACAAAAAGTGGACATGCAGATGCAGCAAGGGATTAGGAAGGCCAACAGGATGTTGGCATTTAATGCAAGGGGAAATCAAATAAAATAGTAAGGAATTTTTACTGTAGTTGTTCAGGGCCTTGGTGATAGCAGATCTGGAATACTGTGTACTGTTGTTGGCTCCTCACATGAAAAAAAATCTGATTGCATTAGAGGCAGTTCAGAGAAGATTCACTCAATTCACTCTGGGGAAGAATGGTTGAACAGATTGGGCCTTCACTCATAGGATTGTAGAAGAATGAAAAGTGGCCTTTTTGAAACAGTTCCTGAGGGGACTACTCTTGACCACCAGACTCCTCAAAGCAGTTTACAGCCGAATACGTGATTTTGAAGTATAGATACCATTGTAACGTAGGAAACAGGGCAACCAACATTGGTGCACACCAAACTCTCACAAAAACATTTACATACAGTTTGACTGAGTGAAGAGATGCATGTTGAGGGTAAAAAACCCATGGAATGAACTTCACCAGAAAGCGGTGGAGGTGTATAGCCCCATTGGCATATAAGGAATAATTAGATTTTGGAATAAGAACAGAGGATGCTGAATAAACTCAGCAGGTCTGGCAGCATCTGTAGTGAGAGAAAACAGAGTTAATGTTTTGAGTCTGTTTGACTCTTCATCAGAACTGGAGAGGGAGAAACGTGTTAGATATGAACTGTGACTGTGAAAGATTCCAACAAGATGTAGCAACATTCAGAATGAAATGCAAATGGCTGGGAGTGGGAAGGGAAAGGGGTGAAGGGAAGGCTTTTGCTTTGGGAGAATAAATGTATGGGATATTTTTCAAAAATGGTTTTAAGATGGAGGAATAACATCACAGTCTAAAGCTACCAAACTCAACACTGAGTTCCAAGGACTGTGATGCACTTAATCAGAAAATGAGAAGCTGCTCTTCCAGCTTGTGTTGGGTTTCACTGGACTATTGAGGCAGACAAAGGATAGGTTCACTGGAGTATTGAGGCAGGCCAAGGATAGAGCAAGATGCTGAGTTAAAATAAAGCCAGGAAGGTTGGGTTATGCTTGTGGGCTGAGTGAAAGTGGTGAGTCAAGGTGTTTCTCAAAGCAGCCACCCAGTCTGCATTTACATAAGAACATAAGAAATAGGAGCAGGAGTAGGCCATCTGGCCCTTCGAGCCTGCCCCGCCATTCAATAAGATCATGGCTGATCTGTCGTGGCTCAGTTCCACTTTCCGGCCCTCTCCCCATAACCCTTAATCCCCTCTCTTATCAAAAACCCATCAACCCGCTTCTTGAAAATATTTAGCGAGGCAGCCTCCACCACTTCAACGGGTAGAGAATTCCAGAGATTCACCACCCTTTGAGTGAAGAAGTTCCTCCTCAACTCCGTTCTAAAACGCCCCCCCTTTATCTTGAGGCTGTGCCCCCTAGTCCTACTGTCTTTTTTCAGTGGGAAGAGTCTCTCCACCTCTATCCTATCCATCCCATTCATCATCTTATACGTCTCAATGAGGTCTCCCCTCATTCTTCTAAACTCCAACGAGTACAAGCCTAGTTTATTCAGCCTCTCCTCATAGTTCAACCCCCTCAACTCCGGTATCAGCCTAGTAAACCTCCTCTGCACTCCCTCCAAGGCCAAAATATCTTTGCCTTCTCTATTTAGAGGAGACTGAGGGAACAGTAAATACAATAGACCAAATTGAAAGGTGTATAAGTGAAATGATGATTAACCTAAAAGGAGTATTTGGAGGCCTTATATAGTGAGGAAGGGAGAGGTAAAGGGACAGGTGTTGCACATTCTGCGATTGCAAGGAAAGATGCTGTGGGGGGGGGGGGTGGTTCTTTTGGATCAAGTCTTTCAGGTCGGTCTTTCGGGTCAAGTCTTTCGGGTCGAACCAAGTAAACAAACTTAAATTACATTCGGACAAAGAAAAAGGGGGCAGCTCCCCAAAAGGAGGGGGAACGGCTCAAACAGAAACAAAAAGTACAAAGGAAACTTAAGACACATCAAATCAAAATGTGATTGTCAGGGTCCATAATGCACCTCAGCCCCTGCAGTGCCCAACGGGTGCGGAAGGCGAAAGATGCTGTGGGAAGTGGATGGGGAGTTGAACAAGGGTGTCACAGAGGGAGCGCTCCCTGTGAAATGGTGAAGGGTAGTGAGGAGAGTTTTGCTTCATGATAGCTTCTGGAATTGTTGATCCAATGTGGACCAAAATGATGGACACCATCTATAATTATGAGTTGGGCAGTCTTTTGTTATGGAGGTCCAAAAGGGAAGCCTTCCAAGCAGCAGGAGGCACCAGTGAGTGGAGGTGAGGAGCTCAAGGAGGCCCTCTCACCAGAGGAGGGAGCATCTTGGGTGAACAAGTGGATCCCTCCAACAAGGGCAGCAGTGAGGGTGGGGAGGTTCTGCCATTAGCAGAGAGAAGCAGAAGGAGGTCATCCTCTTTGGGGTGGTGCAGTGGTTAGCATTGCTTGTGCTGCCAAAATAAACCTATTGGACTTTAATCTGGTGTTATGAGACTTCTTACTTTCTCGCAGCACCAGGGACTGGGTTTGATTCCAGCTTTGGGTGTCTGTCTGTGTGAGTTTGCACATTGTCCCCCTGTCTGTGTGGGTTTCCTCTGGGTGCTCTGGTTCTCTCCCCTGTCCAAAGATGTGCAGATTAGGTTGATTGACCATGTTTGTGTAAGGGGATTAGTGGGGTAAATATATGAAGTTACGGGGAATAGGGTCTGGTGGAATTGTTGTTGGTGCAGTAGATGGGCCAAATAGCTCTTTCTGCACTGTAGGGATTCTATTTTATACCCTACCAGCCAGGGGAATATGGTATGGTATAATGGAGGGCGCAAGGGGGTCATCCCACCTGCAGGGGGAAGCCGAAGGGGGTCATCCTGCCAACCAGGGGAAACGGTGTCTTGTCGAACAGAGAGCAGCTGGAGGGCCTCCCGGCAGCAGAGGGCAGCAGTGAGTAGGGGCGGGGCGGGAGGTCTGGCGCTGGCAGCCTACTGAGAATGGGGGATGGGCCGGGCGGTGGTTCTCCCTCCCTCCCCTGCCCCTCCCCTCCCCCATTCTCTGTCTGAGCTCGGGCTAACTGAGTGACGCTGGGCCGCGCGTAGAGCGGGGGAGCGCCGTTAACGGACAAACAGCCGGGCCGGTACCGGACAGGGACGGGTGGGCGATCGTGGCGAGGCTGTGGCCAGACACCCAGTGAGCGGCGGGGAGGCGTAGGACCGGACCTGGGGGGGGGAAGCCTGAGGGACATCCTGGCTGCAGCCCGGCCTGGACACGGACAGATGGCCGGCTGCAGGGGAGCGGTGTGCGGAATGGCCGGCGCTGGGAGGCAGCTGAACGCTCTCTGAAAGCCATGTTAACAAGGAAAGCGGCGGCTCCCGGATACCTGGCCGCGGGTCACAGCAGCTCCTCACTCGGTATGTGTCACTTAATGATGTCCCTCTATCTCCATTACAGCGTGGGATTGTCACCCACGCGTCAATCGGTTATCCTCTCACAAATCTGATGTTCAGCTTTGATATAATCTTTCACTAGTTTGATTTTTGTGCTGAGGGATTTACATTTTATGGTCAGGGTTTTCAATGTGTTCCCGCCCCCCCTCACCGCCACCACCCCGGATTTTCAATGTGTTGCCTCACACCCAGGATTTTCGATATGTCTCTCCCACCGCCCCCCCCCCCCCCCAGGATTTGCAATGTGTCTCCCCCCGCCATCCCCCACCCAGGTTTTTCAATGTATTCCCCCTTATCCCCCACCCAGGTTTTTCAATGTATTCCCCCCTATCCCCCACCCAGGGTTTTCAATGTATTCCCCCCATCCCCCACCCAGGGTTTTCAATGTGTTCCCCCTCCCCCACCCAGGGTTTTAAATGTCTGTCCACCAAACATTTAAACAACGTAGATCCTTCAAATGTGCTTTTTAAAAAATCTCTTATTCCTCCTTTATTCTTTCATTCTGCTTTGTTCTGTGTGATTTTATTCCATTCTATTTAGATCATGATCATGCATGTCCCCCACCCTATTTTGTTTTTTCCCCACCCACTTTCCTTCCTTTTTTAAATAAGGATAAACCCCCCTCCCACTTCCTGTTCAGGATTTTCCACTAAATGAAAACTCCCCATGTGTCGCTCTTTGAACTTTCTGTTCTTTCAATGCCACCACTTTCTGTACTAGTCACATCGGGAAATGGCTCAAAATGTTTTGATAACTTTAGCCTTCTTGGGGACTGCCTCAAGAGTAGAAGACTGTTTGCATATGGCAGCGGATGCCAACTGTCCCCTCTCGATTCCCCCCCACAACCCCTTGTGAGATATGTTTTCTATTCAGTCATTTTTTTACTGTTCAGAAAGTGTGCTTGTGTCAGCCAGTTTCCCGATTTACTTTAGTTGACTTGTCAGTTTTGTCCATGTTGTTTCATAAGCTTTGGCCTCGAGAAGTTTGAACCACCTTTCTGTCAGGATCTGCCAGAGTTTTGTCTGTTAAACTAGCTGGCTTGTTCCCATTTCACACATTCCTCTGTGTAACTGGCTCCTTGAATCTTTTATTTTGAAAACAGGGCTAGAATCCAACCACTGACTCTAAATGATTGTGACATAACAATTGTGGATGTTTCTATGGTTTCCAGTTGATGCAAATGTTTATATGTATGCTTCGGTGGCCAGGTCTTTAAGCTTTGGTGAAGTAAATTTTACACCATTCGCGTAGAACGAAAAATTCCAACTTGATGTTTCTATTCCCTTGTGTAATTTTGAGTTTGTGAACTGTTGTTTGTACAGTTTCTTTGAACGTAACAGGTAATGAACATCATTGAGGCACATCTAGCATTAATTGTTCCACTGCTTTTTTAATGACAATGACAAATCTGATGGGTTTACGGTATGATTGCAAGTCTGTTAAAAATGACCTATGACCATTGACGTAGTTACTTATCACAAAATATTCATCTATAGATTGCACTCTTATAAATGGTTAGGTTGCTACATAAGCTTCTACAGTTGCTATTCAGCTTATCGTGAGGTTTCCGAACACACTCAACGATGACAGAAATTTTAACCTGCAGCAGGTAACTTAACCTTATCGTATAGGTAACCTTCAAATCTAGTGTTTCTTGCACTCTGAATTTGCTTGACTGCTTCTGGTTCTGTTCAGCTGGCCAATGACTTGATGGAACAACAAAATCCAACTTGTCATTTTACCAAATTTGATGGGAGAATTTTTCAAACCCTATTTTGTTCAGTACTCTCATCTGCCTGTCTGTTTGTTACAGTTTGTATTAATTCAGTGAAATATGTACTAGAATTGTAGAAATCGTGCCACAGCAGGAGGCTATGAGAATTATTACAGCTGTACTGTTGGTACTTTTTTGGAGTAACAAGCAATTCTATGCTCTTTTTCCCCCCTCCGTGGCCTTATGATTTGCTTTAATGAAATGTTTATTTAATTGCCCCTTTGAAGCCATGATTGACGCCTGCTTCGAAAGCTAATTGTAATTCCAGTAACATTTTGTACTCTAACCTCCCCTATTCTGCTTCACTGGAGTAGAGGACCAGTAGCTACATGCAGTCTAGACACACAAGTAGAAAAGACCAAGAGAATGACCTGTTCTTTCTTTTAAAGTACACTTATTTTGTACTATTTTGGCTTCTTCCAAAGAGCACAGAGCAAAACAGCTGCTGATGTGAAGAGACCTTTAGCACCAAGAATGGTTTGCCATCAAGTACTTGGAAGATCTTTTTAAACTGTTTACCCTCCAGGATACTTTAAAGGGGTTAGGCTATGTTAGAAACTAAACCCCATTGTGTACTGTAGGTGCCATAAGACAGAAGTTGATAATAAAATATTGTCATTTTTTATGCTATTTTACTAAAACATATTTTACAGATTGAAGAGGATTAACATCCCTCAACTCCCTGTTTTTGAAAATGTTACACATGCATTTGTTTATCGGGAGAGAAGAGAAAGAAAAATCACTGCACGTTTTAGTGAGGTCCTTTAGTGGGAAAGATGAGAGATAACATGCTGTAAACCTGGTCTAGTTGTTTGCTGCAAATTCTTCACTCATTTTAAGGCTTATTCGCTGAATCTATAACTCCAGTCATTGTGTGCTTTTGACTTCTCTGTTTATAGCCCAATTTGGAGATGTCTTGTATGACTCTTGCATGCATGTAAGTCAAGCTGAGAGCCAAGCCACGTCTGTGGAGAAACAAAGCCCTGTGGGATTACCATCTCTTAATAGCTTAACGGTAAGCATGTGCAGCGTGTACCAATGCACTTTATAATGATGCCATTTTATTATTGTTGAACCAGTCTCGTGTATAATTTTAACAAACTCTCATAAACCTGACTCTGAGGTGCAAAGAAATTAGATTCAAGTGCAGCATAAATTATTGAGAAATACACAAATGTACCACTTCTACAACTCCCCACACCCTCTTGTCTCTTCCCTTTGCTTTTGCATTGGATTGATGACTGCAGGTGACAGCATTTACATTGTTAGAGACTCTTGAAATTGTAATGGAGGCACTTGACCACTTTTTATGTCTGTGACTCATTGGTATTTGTTACAACTCTCTCTACATCGAAGGAATAACCACTATTGAGAGAGAGACTACATTAACCCGTACCTTCACCTCCTTCTGTCTCTACCACCGCCCGCTCCATTCCCTCCCACCAACCTCCCCCCCCTCCCACCAACCTCCTCCCCCCTACCATTCCCTCCCACCATTCCCTCCCACCAACCACCCCCCCCCCTCCATTTCCTCCCCCACTCTTCTAAGTAACCTGACTCAAAGGTGCCAAAGATAATTGTGCTGTTTACTTTGCTAGCGGTTCTCTGCAACCAAGTATTAGTGTGCCCAGTCATATTTCGAGGTATTCACTGGCCTGTTAATAGACCTCTCCTGTACTTGCATTTTGAACACAGCAGCGTGTACAGTCTTCTGTTGAAGTTGTGCTGTGCTTAACAATTAGAAACCCATAAATATGCAGTTCTAGGACAAATGATTTTTAGCTCCGCATGGGGCCGATGCGACTGCAAAACAATAAATGCTCACATTTGCAACAGTTTTACCAAAGTTTACCCAACTTCCTTCAGTTAATGCCTTGGTTTTGTAGAGCAAGGAGTTTTCATTTTCAGTTCTGTGGGGACTTTTGAAGCTGCCTGAAGTCAGTGTCAACCAGTACCAGCAATAATATGGAAATTTACAGAAATAGTTGGGAAGTTTATTATTATCTTCCCCATATGGGATATTACTTGGGACAAAAGACAAAATGGATTCACCTGAAAAGGTGGGAAACAAATGTAACTTGTGGAAAGACTAGATATCCCTGTTGCGTTTAATTATTATTTTTGACCCCTTTTGAAATCGCTTTTGTTCCAACTCTCTTGAGTGCCACTGCCATCCCACTGTATGTTTGAAGGGAGTAGGATGCAAACTGGTGTCAGGCGTCGTGATCTGTTACCATATGATTGAAAAGAGCCCATCACTCACCTATGAAATTTAAAGGGACTTCAGTTGTGGGGAGTGCATTTCACTGCTGAGTTCATGTTTTTGACTCACTTCTAGTAGTCCAATTCCGTTTGTAATACCGTTTGTTTTGGTGACACGTTTTTCAATCCAGCATGCATCTATGAATTAAATGAATACATTGCTTGTTTAAGTTGTCAGATGATGTATTAATATTGGCTATAGCTGAGCTATGGCACTAGTCTCTGGTATTTCTTAGTCTTTGGCTTCTGTTTTCACCCACAATAATAACTTTGTGCAGTTATGTTGTTATTTTTGAAGTCGCAGGAGATGATGACTGTAGATGCTCTGTGTCTAAATTAGCTGATAGGTGTTGTAATTGGGTTCAGAGGTTTGCTTGCTGTGAAAGGAATGCACCATAGGTAGAAGAGGGCACTCACAATGTTAAAATGGCGGTGTGGGCTCGTTGGGCCGAAGGGCCTGTTTCCTGTGCTGTGTTGTTATTTGTTCTATGTATTGCATGCATTAAGTCCTGGTTGATTGAAGCCTTTTTTCTTTATCTTAAAAGAAATGCCCACATGTGCCTGCACATTTCAGTGGGGGGTGGGGGGGGGGGGGGGGGGTGGGCGGGTGGATGACAGGAGAACCTGTCACTGAGTATTAGAACTGACTTAAAGGAAACAATGTGGGCATCAAGTGGAATGTTTTTCTTGTGTAGTGTGTCAAGAAAGTGGAAAATGTGAACAATCATAATTTATGTTAGTTATTGATATTGTCTAAGTAATACTGAGCACTGACCATCCTTCTGCTTTCAGCACCAGTGATCTCCAAAGATTATTTTAAAAACTGCATCTATAAGTAATTCCAATAAATTTCAGCAGTTGTGAGAACACAGCTCACTTGCGTTTGGTATAGCCAAACTGACCAAAAGCATCCCGAATTCTGATCCCAATATATGCAAATTTAGTTGATAATGTTGGGTGACAGCAGGGTGTTAATTACACACTACATACTCCTCAGTGAGGGAAGGGAAAAACTAACAAGATTTCACACTTTTAATGGTCAAAAATGCTGGAGAGAGTATGGATGTGGACATCAGTTGATAAATGCACTTAACTAGACTGATTCGATTCATGTCAAAGAACTACCAAAAACTAGTTAGTTACGATACCACAATTTGCATAGCAACTATGGGACCCTGCATCAAACTTCAGAAGGAAGAAATGGTTGGTCCTGCTTAGCAATGTGGGTTATCGTTTAAAAGTAAAGTTTCTGTAAAGTTGCAAGGCCTTAACCAGTTATCAGGGATTTCAATAGGGTCATTCTCTCTGAGCTAGGGAGAGTAAAGTTGCCCAGGATTCTGAATGCAGCAGGACTGTTCCAAGAAAGTTCTTCTGTGGATGTCTGTTGAGCACAGGAGCAACTCTGATGCTGCCCATTGTCAAATTGTGCTTGTACGTGAATTACCACTTAGGAACTCTGAGAGGTGGGTTGAACTCTGAGTTGTATTCCAGCAAATGTTAGTTCCTTTGCCACAAGAGAGGTGGAGGGAGAAACAGTGTTATAAACCAAAGATAAAGTGGCATATAAACAAAGTGCTAGCAAACTCAGCAGGTCTGGCAGCATCTGTTGAGAGCAAAACCAAGTTAACATTTCATGTCAAGGATGACTTCATCAGAATTGAAGACCAATGCCATCTTGTTAAATGATTGAAAGATCAGTTTTTTTCCAAAATTTTGGAAGCTTTCGCAATGAACCTCAATGCTCATCTGATTTCTCCACCTGGATTTTCTCTGATCCTTTTCCCCTGGCCTTGTGCCATTACTGCCAAAATCTGCAGCTCCATTTGCTCAAGCGCTTCAGAACTGAAGAAGAATCATATTGAACTTAAGTGTTTTTCTGTCCACGAATACTGCGAGAGCTGTTTCGTTTTTTCCCAAGACTCCCTGTTCCTGTGTCAGAACTCCAGCATGTCCAGTATTTTGCTTTTATTGCCACCTAGTGTAGATAAGTTTGCATCAGTGGATTCTCTATGCTAATAAAATCTCTGACCTTCTGGAAGGGCCCAAAGGAAGGAACCTAGCACATACTGCCCAAATAGCAATGAATTGGATCATATAATTCAATGAAGAAGTCGTATTTGTGATGGTGTTTGCTTATTGAGAACCCAGGTTCATGTATATTTGTCAAACCTAAGAGAAAAGAACGTTTCTCTGTCTAATACTGTTGTTGAACTATTGTGGATACAGGGTGCTACCTGCAGTGAAAATGGTCCTTTTCTCCCGTGCTTACTTTCCCACTGCATCTTCTAAGGGGTGGAGGATAGAGAAAATAAAGAATTGTTTGAGATTAATGCAGATAATTGTAAATCTGTATTCATATTCTATTTGCTTGTATTTCACAATTTGTGTAACTTAGCAAATGAATAAGTGTCCCAACACATTGGCTGTAAGCAATGTGTGACCAAGTGAATTTCTGATTAAATTAGAAAAGGAGATGTTGTGATGAGCATGTGTTCTCAACATCTGTATTTGCATGGCATATGCATGTTTTTTAACTTGTTAAAATGATGAGTCAAAGCAATGAGAATGAATTTTTAATCCATATGAATGCATTACTGCCTTGGCTGCTGCATGGTGGAAGGCATTCAAGTAAATTATAGGCCGGTTAGTTTAACGTCTGTGGTAGGTAAAATGTTAGAATCTGTCATTAAGGAGGAAATTGCAAGGCATCTTGAAGGGAATTGCTTGATAGAGCAGACGCAGCACGGTTTCATTAAAGGGAAGTCGTGTCTGACAAATTTACTGGAGTTCTATGAGGATGTGTCTAGGGCGGTGGATAGAGGAGAGCCGGTGGATGTGGTCTTTCTAGATTTTCAGAAGGCGTTTGACAAAGTGCCTCACAAGAGGTTATTGCAGAAGGTCGAGGGACATGGAGTTGGGGGTAGGGTGTTAGCGTGGATAGAGGATTGGTTGTCAAATAGGAGGCAGAGAGTGGGGGTCAACGGGTGCTATTCGGATTGGCGGATGGTGACTAGTGGAGTGCCCCAGGGGTCGGTGCTGGGGCCTCAGCTTTTTACCATTTATATAGATGATCTGGAGGAGGGAACCGAGTGTAGAGTGTCGAAATTTGCTGATGACACCAAGATTGGGGGAACGGCAAATTGTGCGGAGGGTGTGGAGAGTCTGCAGAAGGATCTAGATAGGCTGGGCGAATGGGCCAGGAAATGGCAAATGGAATTTAATGTTGGCAAGTGTGAGGTGGTCCACTTTGGTAGGAAAAATGGTAGGAAGGACTATTACTTACGAGGCGAAAAACTGCAGCAGGCGACGGTGCAGAGGGACCTCGGGGTCCTTGTGCATGAGTCGCAAAAACCCAGCTTGCAGGTGCAGCAGGTGGTCAGGAAGGCGAATGGGATGCTGGCCTTCATAGCGAGGGGGATTGAATATAAAAGTAGGGAGGTCTTGCTGCAGCTGTATAGGGCATTGGTGAGGCCGCAACTGGAGTACTGTGTGCATTTTTGGGCGCCGCACCTGCGCAAAGATATTTTGGCCTTGGAGGGAGTGCAGAGGAGGTTTACTAGGCTGATACCGGAGCTGAGGGGGTTGAGCTATGAGGAGAGGCTGAATAAACTGGGCTTGTACTCGTTAGAGTTTAGAAGAATGAGAGGAGATCTCATTGAGACGTATAAGATGATGAATGGGATGGATAGGATAGAGGTGGAAAGACTCTTCCCGCTCAAAAAAGACAATAGGACTAGGGGGCACAGCCTCAAGATAAAAGGGGGGCGGTTTAGAACGGAGTTGAGGAGGAACTTCTTCACTCAAAGGGTGGTGAATCTCTGGAATCCTCTGCCCGTTGAAGTGGTGGAGGCTGCCTCGCTAAATATTTTTAAGACGCGGGTTGATGGGTTTTTGATAGGAGAGGGGATTAAGGGTTATGGGGAGAGGGCGGGAAAGTGGAACTGAGCAGCGACAGATCAGCCATGATCTTATTGAATGGCGGGGCAGGCTCGAAGGGCTGGATGGCCTACTCCTGCTCCTATTTCTTATGTTCTTATGTTCTTAAATGCACACGTGAAGCATATTTTCAAGTATTTGTATGTGTATATAAGGTGTTTTCCACTAAAAATGCATTTGGCTAAATGAAATGATATCACCACATCTGTACTGAGTCAGCAATTTCTCTTGACAATGCTGTTTTAGAGGCTGGTAATGAAAAGGATTTGTTACTTTGCTATTTTACCATTCATACTTTGTTTTGACAAATTGAACTTATTCTTTTGTACAAATTTTAGATTGGCAAGAGCACGATGAAGGACCATCTGCCATCTTCATGTCGGACTCAGGTCAAGGTGCAACATTTATTTGAAGATGCTGGAAACAGACGCAATACTGCAACTGTGCAGTCCACCGTGCCTCGAACTTGTAAGACAGCGCTCCCTTCACTTAAAGAAAAGAACCAGGATAGTACAACCTCATCTAAATCAGAAGGTGTTTTGCTTAAATCGAAAGCTGCTATTACACCTACTCATGCCATGAAGATGCACATGCATCAGTTGACTTCCTTTGAGCATCAGGAAATTTTTAACTATCCTGAAATTTTCTTCATGGGCTTAAATGCAAAAAAGCGACAAGGGGTAGTAGGTGGATCAAACAACTGTGGTTATGATGACGATCAAGCAGCCTACATACTTCTGCCTCATGACCATATAGCATACAGGTATGAGATACTTAAAGTTATTGGGAAGGGAAGCTTTGGACAGGTGGCTAAAGTGTATGACCACAAGCAGCGGCAGCACCTGGCATTAAAGATAGTACGAAATGAGAAGCGGTTCCACCGGCAAGCTGTAGAGGAGATCCGAATTCTGGAGCACTTGAAAAAGCAAGACAAGAACTTGCAGATGAATATCATCCACATGTTGGAGAATTTCACATTCCGCAACCACACTTGCATGACCTTTGAACTACTGAGCATGAACCTGTATGAACTGATCAAAAGAAACAAGTTCCAAGGGTTCAGCCTGCAGTTAGTGCGGAAGTTTGCCCATTCCATCCTACAGTGCCTGGAAGCATTGCAAAAAAATCGAATCATTCATTGTGATTTGAAGCCTGAGAATATTTTGCTGAAGCAGCAAGGCCGTAGTGGCATCAAAGTGATTGATTTTGGTTCCAGTTGCTACGAGCATCAGCGTGTTTTCACGTACATCCAGTCACGATTTTACCGAGCCCCAGAGGTTATCCTCGGCTCACGTTATGGGATGCCTATTGACATGTGGAGCTTTGGTTGTATCCTTGCTGAACTATTGACTGGGTACCCTCTCTTTCCTGGAGAAGATGAAGGAGATCAGTTGGCTTGCATGATAGAACTTTTGGGAATGCCACCTCAAAAAATGTTGGATCAGTGCAAACGAGCCAAGAACTTCTTCAACTCCAAGAATCAGCCTCGCTATTGCAATATCACCACACTCCCGGATAACACAGTGATTGTAAACGGTGGTCGTTCTAGAAGAGGTAAGCTGCGAGGGCCACCGGGTAGCAGGAGCTGGGTGACGGCCTTGAAGGGTTGCGATGACTCACTGTTCATCAGCTTCCTAAAGAGATGTTTGGACTGGGAGCCACCTAATCGCATGACACCCACCCAAGCTTTGAGACATTCATGGCTAGTTAGACGTTTACCCAAACCACCCACTGTGGAGAAGACCACGCCAGTTAAAGCTACGCCAGATAGCAATAGTTCCTTGCCAGGAATTGTTTCCAAGTTGCCCTCAACTATTAGCACAAGCACCAAACTAAGGACCAATTTGGTGCAAATGGCTGATTCAAATGGAAATAATATACCTCTACGTACTGTGCTTCCAAAATTAGTTAGCTAAGGCTATTGTGTGCTGCAAATTAAACCCAAGAACATGTGTCAAATGCAAAAAAAAGTTTCTTATATAGGTCTTTTTGCTGGTAAAATGTTTAACAAGTATTTCAATTATTATGTATAAGAAACTACCGTAATTTCCAAATTGCATTAAAGTGCATAAAATTATTCTTTATCCATCTGACCCTCTCAAGACTATTGTAGTTTTTAATCTCCATTAAATTATAAATACCCCTAGTTTGTCGAGAATATGACGTAAATGGACTGTGCTCAAATCTCATTCAACATTTTTAACTACCCTGGCAGGAGCGATTGAATATAAAATATTTGGTCAAAAATTGTCTATATCAGACCTCACTGAATCAACATAAGTTCTTTAGGCCACATTTGATTTCACTTTAGTTTTGATCCTGTTGTTCTCCCGACGATATGCTAGTTAATTAAGTATCCTGCTTGACAAACTACGTAAGAGAACTGCCCTTCCCTTCTCAAATTTACACACGCAGACTTTTACTTTGCAGGAAATTAAAAAGATTTGATGACCGGCCATACTAACATACTAGTCAGAAAATGATGGGACAGTGGTAACTAATTGCCACATGATCCCTTTAACATGGTGAAAATTGGACAATTGTGTTTATTTAGTTGGTCACAAAGATAGAAGCCAGTCAGCTCATGT
Source organism: Carcharhinus amblyrhynchos (assembly GCF_965287045.1). NCBI lineage: Eukaryota > Metazoa > Chordata > Chondrichthyes > Carcharhiniformes > Carcharhinidae > Carcharhinus > Carcharhinus amblyrhynchos. The sequence goes on from NC_137345.1 coordinate 16,780,581, forward strand.
AGCTCACTATAGGTGGATGCTGCAAGCCACTTCTATTTCAGGCTTGGTCACTCAAAATACCTAGCTGTCATTCTAATCCAGGAGTAACAAATTAGTATACTTTATGCAGTAGAAATCTGCTGGTTGCCCAACTTCTGGGTGATAATTTATTCCACAAGTTGTTTGTGATAAATATATCCCTCTGAACCTTGCAACCTAGGGGCTTCAGAATTTAGAAGGCCTGTCCATTGTCCTGGGTCCCATCTCCCACTTTAAACTTATAAACTTCCTTGGCTGGAGAGCAGCTGTGGGGGCAAAAGTTAATTGGAAAACTTTGGAAAAATTGGAGTAAGATTTGTGGCAGCTGAATTCTCCCTAACATCTTTAGTTTTAAGATGATTCCACCAAACACAGGGATTCATGTTTTTTCCTAATATCTGGGTGCCATTTCAAAAAAACTTTGAAAATTTGTCTTTGTAAATGTTCACTAGAAGAATCATATCAGCTGTTGAGTAGGTAGGCCAGTGAAGCAAGCGAGAAAGTTAAATTGTTTTGTACTGTGGCAAACAGTCACCAAAGCTTGTTTGGAATTTACTTTTCATTACTCTCTGATCAGTGAAAATTATTGTTAAATTCCAAAACAGTGTCAAAATTTAAAATCAGCAGGGTTGCCAAAGTGTCTAATCCTACAGTATGCATTCAACAATCCAATTCAATGCCAATATATCAATCTGATTGCTGTAGTTTTAAGGACAACCAGTGTGACATTTTTTAAAAAAGGCCTACACAAAGGGGAGAAACACCAAGAAATATTTTAGTGTGCATTTCAAGAAAAGAAAATTGAAACCCACAACAAATGTACAGAACTGCAAAAAGAAATGTTTTGCATCACCATTTTTATGTTTCTCAGTTTCAGTTCCGCAAGGATAATCAGGTGAAACCTTTATGCCCCCTGCCTCTTCACCGATTGTAGGTCATAAAATTCAGACTCCGATTTAAGGCTGGCTCTCGATGTGAAGGTATCAGACTCTTATTCATACTTTTTGGAATGAAACCGTTCCACTTCAGACCTGATCCAAAAATCCTCTCCTGTCTCGGCAAGTTTTAATAAATGCTAGGATAGGGATGTTTCCTAACTCCTCCATCCTCCCATTGAAAGAATTTAAAATGTTGCTGCAAAACATTTAAAACCAGATTCACTCAATCTTGCATAAGCACTGTGCAAATCTAAATAATCCTGTTTGACTTTGCAGGAGATTTTAATGTTTCCATATGATGTATACCTTTTAATTTTTACAGTTGTGCACTTTTCAGGTTTTAAGTAATGCAATTTATGATATGTATTAACATCAGCTTTTTGATAACTGAATAAATGAAGACAGAGCATTTTTATAAATTGATCAAATGCCTTATGAAATCTCTCCTGCTTTACAAAAGGTTTCATGATAAAAACGTTCCAATGGTTCAATATTTTGAAAGATATGTGTTGGAATAATTGCAGGTCTAATTAATTTCAGTTGACTAAAATGCCAGATTCAAAGCATAATTTTCAATCTAAGGCATAATCTGGATGAGCTGTTGTTCCCGTTTTCACGGATTGTATTTGAGGAAGAGGAGTTTATCCTGTTACACTATGTGCAGTGCATGCTGCTGCTGCTTGTTCCCATTCATCAGAAGTTGGATTTATAGGCTAGGTGGACCAGAGGTCTGCTTCTAATTACTATTGTGAATGAGTTGAAGATTGAACCAAAAACCAGTTTGGCTAGCAGACATTTTGCTTCTTTGCTGATCCTTACTAACTTGTCTGTATGTCCAATTAAACTGGTATAAAATAACTATTGTGTTAGCAAAACAGGCAGAAACACACAAAAGTGTTATTTTAACCTTTATATGCAACTAATCCATGTTGATTTTCCGCACATTACAAAGCAAACACTGCCAGTTTTACCAATAAAACAGTATATGGGTAATTATTGTTCAATCCATCCTTCACCAGTGCAAATGAACAGAAAATCCATTTACTGTCTACACTTTTTAAGTGGTGCTATAAGCTAGACACATACAATTTGTAAGGTGTAACTAATTTGATTATGTTCACCATGTTTACAACCCAAATTACATTGTCTCCTCTTGCAAGACTGCGGTTTCTGTAATCTATCAAATTGCAACACACTAAACCTAACTACACGAAACACTTTTGTCATGGGCTACTATTCCGAACATTCAAGAAATTTCAGCAACACGTTAGAAATATTTCACAATGAACATTGAGTCAATTCAATGTATTGGCTGCTGGTGATTCACCACTGGATTACATTGAACAGGCCTGCACATAGCAACATAAATACTAATTTTTTGTGGAACTGGTGACATGGTGAGATATCCATGTACAGCATCTGAGGTTTCGGAAGTTCAAATCCATAGCCAAGACCTGCAGTTGAAGGACACCTGCCAAGATTTCTGGGGTGTGTAGGAGGAACAGTAGATTGTACAACAGGCATTTTTCGCTGCTGTTTTTGTCTTGACAGTTCCTCCTATAGCAGCAAAGGTGAATCTATTGCAAATTGAGCTGTTCAGTTGTAACCAATGATGTGTGAACTGTGGCGCATAGATCCTAGCAGATTAGTCTGCAAAACACCCCAATTTTACTTGTGCTTTGTCTTCACACTTACTGGCTGGCCTGCTTTGAGTCTGGAAAAGAGCAGTCTTTAATTAATCTGTTGCTGGTTAAATCCCAATCAGAACAAGGGGGTAATTAGTCATTGTTAGAGTAACAAAATAAGTGGGCAGATGATTTGCTCAGTTATAGAATTTGGCAATGCAGTTCTGTAATGGATGGGTGACATGCCATGTTTGTTTACTACTCGAGCAGTAATGATGAAAATTGTTCCTTAAGATCAGTTAGTGTCTCAAAATTGAGACGTATGCAAACTAGTAAGAATGTTTACATAAATTTATGTTCCTGCAAGACTGCATGCTGTACAGCTAAGTGGCCCACTGCAATAAAGTTTATCGACGCCACAAACATAAGCATGATTCACTTTTAGAAGTAAGTTAGGTTAAGAAAGCCTTTACAGTAATTCTGGCCTAGTTGCTTATGAACTTCATCAATAGTGTAGCCGATTTAAAAATCATCAGTTTTGCAAAAATGCACATTTTGGGGGTGAAGCAATGGAATTTCAACACAGTCTTGTAGTGTTGTGAAAGCAAATTAGGGGAAGTACAAACTTAGCACTAAATGTTCTGAGTTGCCAACCCCTTGTGTTACGGTGATAGTTGGGCTTCCTGTTTATGATGTTACAAGGTTAGTCGATTGCTTTTGAGACTTTTAAAATTTAGTAAGCCAATTGGGAGTTGAAAAGCTGTCTGTCATCCAGAATTAGGTAATATGCCAGAACACACGATGAGCAAGTATTTAAATTACTCCAGGGAGACCAGTATGAGCTGTTTATCACTGCTTACTATTTGTGGATTGGAATCTTCAGTAATGTTTTGAGGTTAAATATGTACTTGAGAACCATCTAACTTCCCTTATATATTGTAAATATAACCTCATGCAGTGCAATAGCCAATGTGAGCTTTCTCTTGTATATTTACAATGTTGACTAAAATATAAAAAATTTTTCTATGCCAAAATATTCACCTAATATAAATTATAGCTATGGTTCAGCAGAAACAGTGACAGATCAATTTGGTTCTTATATATGAAATGCAAACTAAGTTTTACAAGCCTTATTGAACAGTAATTTGACATCTCATACAAAGAGAGACCAGGCAAGTTAACTAAAAGCTTGGGTAGAGCTTTTTTTCTTAATATTCCTTCGTTGGCAATGCCAGCATTCATTGCCTATCCCTAATTGCCCTTGAAAAGATGGTGGTAAGCTGCCATCTTGAACTGCAGCAGTCTGTGTGGTATCCAGAATAGGGTGGGCGCACCCATAATGCTGTTTGGGTTCCAGTGACAGTGAAGGAACAGTGATATAATTCCAAGCCAGGATGGTGTGTGGCTCAGAGGGGAACTTGCAACTGATGGTGCTAAGGAAAATATTAAAGGAGGAAAGAGCTGGCAATTTGAGTGAATTCCAGAGCTTAGGACTTTGACAGCTGAAGGCATGGCCACTGCTTGTGAAACAATTAAAACCGAGAATGCACAAGTGGCGAGAATTGACAGCACATGCTGTAAGGCAGGTGGAGATTGCAGAAATGGGGAGAGGTGAGGCCACAGACAGATTTGAAAACTGTGATGAGAATTTTAAAATCACATTGCTTAACTGAGAACTAATGTGGGTCAGAAGGCGCAAGGGAGGAATGGCTGAGTGGAGATTTTTGCGATTATGGACATGGGTGGTAGAGTTTTAAATGACCACGTTCATGGGGGTTGAATAATGGAGGCGAGCCAAAAATGTGTTGGAATAATTTAGAGATAACAAAGGCATAGATAAAGGATTTCTGCAGTGGAGAAGCTGAGGCAAGGGCATAGTTAGGTAATATGGAGGTGGAAGTAGACGGTGTTGGTGACAATGCAGAAATGTGATTGGAAACTCATCCCAGGTAACAGTAAGATCTCAAATAGTCTGGTTCAGTCTCAATTGGCCAGGAGATGAAATGGAGTCAGTGGCAAATGAACAAAGTGTAATCCCTCTTGTGTCTGTCCAATGTTTAGTAGGGAGGATATTTCTGCTCTTAATCTCCATCTATGTTTAAATCTCTGAAAGGGTAAACTCAGTTTGCAAATTAAATGACAGAACTTATAAACTTTTCACAAAGTAAACTACTGTGGTAACAAAAATGACATCCTAACACATTAAAATGGAAGAATAAGCTTATTTCAAGAAACAAAATTCCATATTTATCGTAAGTAAGTTGGCCAGCTCAATTTTTGCAACAACAACTTGCATTTTATGTAGTGCCTTCAATGTAATTTAAAAGAGCCAAGGTATTTGACATAAGGAGATATTAGGATAGGTCAAAGGGAAAAGGAGATGGGTCAACAGTGAGGCTTAGAAAGGAAATTCCAGAGCTTAAAATATTAATCCAAGAACTGAAGGCATAGCCGCCAATGGTAGGGCATTAAACTCGGGAACAAACAATTAATGCTCCTCCGTCATTTCCACCTCTGCAATAGAATTTGCTGAACATCAAGATATTTTACTTGGAAAGGTTATTGTGGATTTTGTTGGCCAGATACCATCTGGCAGGCCTCTGAAACATGGCTGGTTTCATAATTGCAATTTTATAATTCCTGACCTACTTAGATAACTGGCTGTTTTAAATGTCAGATGATAAGATTGGCAATTTCACTCTTTGGTTCAAAAGTTATTTAAGGTGACTGACATCTTGTATCTCAAATCGAATGTTATCTACTGCTCTTGACAGATGCAGTTTGATTGCTCTGCAATAATTGGTACTCAAGTTGAACAGCTCTATGGAAAAAAACTTTTGCCAACGTTGGAAGTAAAATAACAACCTAACAAATTTTAATCGTATGGCCAAACTTTTAAAAGCAGGTCTACAATATCAAAAGCAATCATGCAAAACATGGTATGAATTTTATTTTATTTTAAGGTGCCTTCTTAACTTGGCGTAATCACCTTTTTTGGGGGAGGAAATTTACTATTAGGTTGTGAAATTTACGGCAGTGTTGAATTGTTATAGATGCCCTGGAAAACTACAAATAAAACACATGCTCCAATTCAATAATTTATTACAGATTTGAATAACTCATTTGTCAATATGTACAAACTCTAGAAACCGTCAATTTGCCAGAGTTCAATACTTAAGTGTGATTAAATATCCTGTGTGTGGTGTGTATTCATAATAAGACTTAAACAGCTATTTATTGCTGGTGTAGTGCCTCTCAAACTACCTCTGGTAGATGCTTTTGAGGATGTGTGCCGGAAGGAATGTATGAGTTAACTGAAGGCTTGAAGGAACCAAAACACGTACACTGTGACTATGTGGGCCGTCTCTGGTCCTTTGCAGTGTGCCTTATATAGATTGTGACCCAACCATCTGACATTACTGAAATATTCAAGGGATTATAATCGGTCCTTCCATGCAGTCGTTCATGTTGATGTATAAAATGTTGTGATTTGCATTTTATTGTTCAAGAGAATGACATTTTAAAGAATAAATCAGATCCTGAAAATGATTTGAATGTGAGTTGAATTTTGTTGGATTCTTGTTTTTTTTGTCACCTGAAGTTCGGTAGCTCTTTTAAATACAACGGAATTAACTACAACACAATGTTTTCATTCAATGAAAACTTAAATATGTGCATACAGTTTTGATCAAATGATTGTCGTGATCTACTCCAATAAAACAGTTTTGATGTGGTATCTTGGCATTTAAAATTTATAATTTAAAAAAATTGTACATTGTTAACTTGCGGTACATAGATTAGTGTGCTCCTAGCTGCATAGGGTGAGGTGGTGGTATAATGATACTGTCACCGGACCAGTAATCCAGCGACCCAGCTCTGAATCCATCCATGACAGAAATTGAATTCAATCAATGAGAAAAATCAGAATTAAAAGTCTAATGATTTCCATGAAACATTGTCAACTGTTGTAAAAACCCATGTTCACTAATGTACTTTTGTGGAAGGAAATCTGCCATCTTTGGACTTCGTCACGCCCACTGTGAGTCTTAAACGGCTTAGCAAATCACTCGGTTGTATCAAAACTTCTACAAAGTCTAATAAAGAATGAACTCAATGAGACTGGATAGATCGCTTGGAATTAATGTAGGCACCGGAAATGACAATGGCAAACTTGGCCCTGCCTACGCTGCAAAGTCCCTGCTAACATCTGTGGCAGGGGATGGGTGGGGGGGGGGGGGGGGGGCAGATGGTGAAGGAACCAACAAGAGGGGAAAATGCCGTTGACCTCATTTTCAGTAACCTGTCTAGTGCAGATGCGTCTGTCTGTGACAGTATTGGTAGGAGTGATTTACCACTGTGCCAAATGGGATAAATTTTGGACTGATCTAGCAAATCAAGACTGGGTATCCATGAGGTGCAATGAGCCATCAGCAAAATTGTATTCAATCATGACCTGTAACCTCAAGGTCCAACATACACCACCACCAGCTACCAAACCTGCCCGATCACCAAGTCACTCTTGGCTCAGTAAGTGCCTGGGGTTGGAAGTATAGGGGGCTATTTGCCCACTGGTACCACATGCCAGTGTCAATTTGGTCAGCACTGTGCTGTGGGACTCATGCAGCTGCCACAACACAGGTCCAAAGTTTGACCAGGGTGGAGTGCAAGTGGGGTGGAGCAGATTGTGGCTCTACTGGCCTGATGAAGACAAAGGGGCCTGATAGGGGACAAGGGCTGTGTAGAGGTTGGGGTCAAGGATGAAGGCTCTTGATGACAGGCAGAGGGGCAAGGAAGTGGATGTAGCAGATGAACAATGGAAGGCAGAGGGATGACTGCTGGGAGAGAAGTTGAGTCTCAAAAAGCCTGCATGAAAAGCTGACAGACAATGGGTTCAAAGATATACCACGTTGTTTCCTGAAAGGGGATGATCCAGATCCAATAGGGAGAGGTTCAAGTGGGATATGGGTGAGCACACATGATGATGGAGTCAGGGGAATGGTGGTTGAATTAAGGTTCTTTCTTCATGATTCTTTTAGTCGTTTCACAGGTTGCTGACATCCTGCATGGTTTGGTGAAGACAGCGTGAGCTGGAGATAGTGATATGGGGGTGCTGGCTGGTATTTAAATACAGCATCAAGACCTTCAAAACTGTCAGCTGAGGTTGGGCAGATGAATCAGCTGCTAGCTTGCAAAAAGAATTAGAGGGGAAGTGACCTGTGCATAAATGATGTGATTCCAAATACAGAATCTGTCACAGGAACCTGCCACTTTGGCTAGTGGGACAGGCACTGTTGGAGCCGTACGCCACTGCACTGAGTCTCACAATGGGAGAATTCCGCCCAGGGTATTTATTAGTAGTCTTGTTCTTTTCTTTTGACATTTCTCATGACAAAAGATTTTGTTTAAAATGTAGAATCTTGAAGACTGGCCTTTACAGTTAATAACTGGGAATTCATTTTTATTTAAAGTGACCGTCTCTACTAAGATGGCAACATCTTTTCTACCTGCCTCAACTATCCGTAAATTTATTGTCAGCTGGGATTCAGTTGTGACTCACTCTTGTCATAAAGTTGTGAGTTCAAGTCCCACTCTAGAGACTTGAGCCACAACATCTAGGCAGGCACTTTAATGTAAGTCTGAGACATTTAAACTGAGGTTCTGCCCTTTTAGGTTTTTTGAAAGAAGTAATAACATTATTCAAAAAGAGCAGTTGAGTTTCTCACAGTGTCCTGACCTGTATTTATCCTTCACAAAATACCTAAAATAGATGATTTGGCCATTTATTTCTGTTTTGTGGGATTCCAGTCTTCCATATTTCATATAATATGAGGGTGACCACACTTGGCTGTAAAATACTTCAGGATACCCTGAGATCAGAGTCGTGATACAGATGAGAATATAAAGGTTATCTGCCAAAGACCTGGGCATAGCTAGCCTCTCCATCAAGACTCATCCAGATTGGTGAGAATGTGCCCCAACAAGTGGAGTTAAAGGGAAAGTTCTCCAGTAAGTGAAGTCATATCTTATTCAAAGGAAAGTGGTTGAGACCAGTCACAGTCCCAGGACATGGCTCGAGGAGTTACTCAGGGAAATGTGCTCAGCTCAGTCAACTTCAGCTGCTTCACGAAATGACCTTCCATTCATTATCAGATCAGGCGTCGAACTGGTGACAGATGGTTTCACAGATTATGCACTTAGAAGAAAGAGAGCTCTTGTTTTATCCAAACTGTTACATGCCAAGAGACAGTAAGAGGCAACTTGCCTAAAAAGATTATACTAAGCTCTTGGGTATAGGTTTCAGTTTATTAATGTTGTGTCGATTAGAGGTTTCCCTCTGTCCTTTTCATAATTTCACTTGAGCAAAGAAGCAAAAATATGAACAAAAGAGCGATCAGGATAACAGTCTCGCAGTTGTCCAAGGTGTTAAGGGTTGTCATGGGTTATAAGTATTAGCCAATAGGCAAATTGTCATGATTAGGGTTAAACTGTTAGACTGTTGCTACGCTAGTATTAAGACTCAGGCCTGAAACTCCAAGGTGTTTTATGAAGGTAGCCTAGATCTTAAGTGTCTACATTTGATTTTGGCATTGGTGAACATAACATGTGTCACTCCTCGGAAGTTTTTATCTCACGAAGTTTATTTAAGAACACAGCTAAAATATAATAAAACAAGATTTACCAATTACAAGAATCAAACATGATATATTATAAACCTTAACAGCTAGCTAGCTAGCTATCTATGACGTTCCATGTCAAACAACATCCCACAAAAGTACACCCCTTTCTAGATTTGGCATAAAAAGCAGGTGTGCTCATATGCTGCTGGGTTTTCAGCTTTTTAACACTTGCTGTGAATTGATCTTTTCAACATTGGATCAAATCTCTGAGGCTTCCCAGTCCTGGCACTTTCCAAAAAGCCTCTGGAAAGAGACAGACAGACAAAGACGCTACTTGCTTCTATCAGACTCTAACAGTAACTCATAGACAGCAGAATTTCCGAGTCCAGAGGGGAAAAGCACAGTTGCTGCTCTACACCCCAGGTTACGACTGAAAAGCAAAACTAAAAACTTGGACTGTTCTGTGGAAAGAACTGTCCCCAGGTATCACCTGACCTGTCAATCATGCTCCACCCAGCAATTCCAAAAGGATCAGGAAACCCCAGGACACTGTATTAGCCCAGATTAAAAATAAACATGATGGCCATTATATTCTCAGTAACAATTAGAGACACCAGCTGCAGACAAAACAGTGCCAAAATAAAATGCTGGGAGCTGCCTGAAAAATATGCAAAGAAACATAATTAAAATGCATTTCTCAAAGGCATAGTATAGTCACACTAATCTAACAGCAGAAAAGAATAAGATGTAGATTCTCATGCAGGGATGATTCAGTCTGCTTATGTAAACTGATGTCTCGTCATTTATATGAGTTAAAGACAATAACAAAAAAACTTGAACTATTCTAAATATTACTTCTGTGGTAACATGGCCCCTGTAAGGGGGCAATCTTTGCGGGCCATTTGATCAGCTGGACCCTATGGAGAGGCAACAATGAAAGCCAAGACAAAAGGGAGGAATTGTGCACGTCCTGGTTTGGGGAGAAACCTCAGTGACAGCCAGGGAGGTGAAGACTGTAGATGTGTACTACAGTTCTATCAGACACTTATCTCATGAGAGGGTTAAAAAATCACATAAGCTGCAAGCTGAACCTCAGTCATACAGGTAAAGCTATGTGCAAATGGCAGGTTTTGATTAAAGCAAACCCAGATGAGGCTCAAGAGCTATCTAATTGAATGATGTGCAGCTGCAGTTTGTGTTTGTCCATTAGAACAAGGAACAATGGAAAGGGGGGTTGAGATACCATTGATCTGAGATATAGCTATCACTTCTTGATGATATAACATGCACAAGTTTTAATTAGACATTATATTCTTATGTATGCATGTTGTAACCATAACTATGATTGGATAGAGATAACTTCTATTCTGTTATTAGTAAATGCTAATTACTTGTAATCAAAGCCAAGATTTTAATTGCCTTTGTATTTCTGAATGTTTCACTCTGAATGGACATTCAGAGTCCTGTAGCAAGCTGTGGTTTATTAAAATCATCTTGAAACCACTCTATTACTTTGTTTGGCTACTTGAGGGGAACGATGGTTTTTAAGTACAACAAGAAAACAATTGTAATAGCCCCCAATATCTTCTATGTATTATGGTTAATAAATCAATTACTAAATGAAACCATAACGAGTCATCTTTGACTTTACTACACTGGCGATGAGGAAAAACTTTGTTAGTCGTTGGGAGATTGCAGTACACAGTTAAAGGGGGAGGAGAGTGAATATTGAAACTAAGGTACTGGAATTCAAGATGTGGAATCAGTCTGGGTAGAAATAAGAAATAGCAAGGGAAAGAAGTCCCTAGCGGGAGTAATCTATTGGTCCCTAAACAGAAGTTCCACAGTGGCACAGATTATAAACCAAGAATTATAAGAAAGGTACAGAAATAATCATGGGTGATTTTAACATGTATATTGACTAGAATAATCAAATTGATAAGGGTAGCCTCAAAGAAGAGTTTATTGAATGTATTAGAGATTATTTTCTGGAGCAATATGTTGTAGAACCAATCAGGGAACCAGCTATTCTAGATTTGTATTGCGGTAGGGCAAATAAGTGAAGTAGTAGTTAAGGATCCTTGAGGAAAAAGTGAACATAGCATGCTAGAATTTCAAATTCAGTTTGAGGGTGAGAAACTGGAATCCCACACTAGCATTCTGGAGTTAAACAACGGTAATTACATAGACATGGGGATAGCTATGGCCCTAGTGGACTGGGCAAAGTCCAAGGTAGGACTGTTAATGAACAGTGGCAGATATTTAAGGAGATGTTCAAGTCCTCGCAACTAAAATATATTCTAAAAAGGAGAAAAGGTAGTAAAAAGTTGGGGGGGGGAGCGTGGGGTAAGCCTTCCATGGCTAAGCAAGGAAGTTAAGGCTAACATAAAGGCAAAAACTAAGGCATATCATATTGCAAAGGTCAGTGACACACTGGAAGATTGGAAGCTTTTAAAAATAACAAAGGGTCACTAAAAATGTAATAAAAAGGGCAAAGATAAATTATGAAAGAAAGCAACCACAAAATATAAAAATGGACAGCAAATGCTTATTATATAAAAAGGAAGAGCATAGCTAAATTGAATGTTGGTCCCTGGAAAGATAAGGCAAGGGAGTTAATAGGGGGGAATACAAAAATGAAACACTAAATCAATATTTTTGGGCCAATCCAGAGTGTTATGCACTCCAACATAAGGTAGAACTGGAGCTAGCAAAATTGAAAGTCTTAGGTGTCATAAAACCTGTACAATTTTCTGAATGTGCTGAATAGTCTCTATTCTAAAACCAAATTGCACAGTAAGAATCTGTAGGGATTATAAGTTATCTGTAAACTGAAGAGCTCAGATAGATAGAAACCCCATTCTGAGAACTGAGTGTCTCCATGGCAATATAGCAGGGGTCCCTAAGTGCACCAAGTTAGTTCTCAGTCACGCCTACCAGCAGCTGGCGTTGAATAAAGATTCTCAGTCGTTAGTTACTATCAACACCCACAAACGGGTTATACCAGTACACACCTTTACTCTTTGAAATCATATCGGCCTGTGTTATATTGCAACGTATGGTGGAACATTTATTGCCGGACATCCCTAAAGTAATGGTGTACCTGGATAACTACAGGAGTGTCTCATGAGGAGCACAAGGCAAGCTTAGAGGCGGTTCTAAGGAGATTTCAAGAAGCGGGCATCTGTTTGAAATGAAAGAAATACACTTTCCAAGTGGATGAAGTTACATACCTGTGTGTCAGGGTAGACACTAAAGGTCTACGTCTTTCAGAGGATAAAGTTAAAGTCACAAAGGGAGTACCACAGCCTAAAAATATAGCAGAGTTAAAATTGTTCTCAGGAATGGTGATATATTACAGTGAATTCTTACAAAACATATTTACAATTTTAATTCCATTTCACCAGCTTTTGAAAAAGCATCAGCGATGGAAATGGGGAAAAACACAGCAGGAGGTGTTTGCAAAAGTAAAACAAACCTTACAGTCCTCAACACTGCTGGTACATTTTAATCCTGTGATGCATCACCACATGGAGTGGGAGCAGTCTTGTCCCACAAGATATCAAGTGGAGTAGAGAGGCCAATCACATTTGCGTCAAGAACCTTATCAGATGCTGAGAAAAAGTATTCTCAGATTGATAAAGAAAGTCCGGCGGTGATTTACATGGTGAAGAAGTTTCATCAATATATGTGGCAGACATTTCACCATAGTGTCAGATCACAAGCCATTGTTGGGTTTATTCTGAGTGGATAAACCAGTGCCACCAACTGCCTGTGCAAAGGAATAGAGATGGTCTCTATTGCTAGCTGCATACTATATCAAAAGCAGATGTTCTCAGCTGCCTCCCTTTGCTACAAACAGTACCATCACCACAAGAAATAGTATTGGCGCAGCATCTGATAGAAACTTTGCCGGTCTCAGCTACTCAAATAATAACTTGGACTGAAAGGAACCCAGTGTTGTCAAAAGAGGATGGTCATACAAGGGTGGTGCTATAATGTCACAGCAAATCAGATCTTACCTGCAGCATAGAATGGAGATAACATGTGAGAATGGTGTGTTAATGTGGGGGGCTCTATAATAGTGCCACCCCTTTTTATTACAGGAATTGTTTGATGCACACCTTGAGCAAAGCAGAATGAAAACTCTAGCCCACATTAATGTTTGGTGGCCGGACATCGATAAAGAAATCGAAAGAATGGTCAGCTAGTGCCCAAGTTGTGGAGCCCAATAGTCATTGCTGCCACTGGCAAATATGTATTCATGGGAGCGGCTGGGTAGGTCGTGGTCAAGATTGCATTCAGACTTTACAGGATCATTCATGGGACATGTTCCTCATTCTGGTGGATGCTCATTGTAAATGGCTGATTGTCCAATTCATGAAGTCTACAATGGCCACAGCCTCCATGGAGAAGCTGCAGCAGATTTTGCCATCCATGGCATCCCAGACGTTTTAGTGTCAGACAATGGCACAACATTTACAGCAGAGGAATTTCAAAAATTTGTTAAGTCAAATGGTATTTGCCACATTCTGTCAGTGCCTTACCACGCAGATTCCAATGATTTAGCAGAGCAAGTTATAGAAACTTTCAAATCACCAATGAAAAAGCCAATTTACAGATCATTGCCTTTACGTTTGGCAAGTTTCTTGTTGTCATAAAATACCATGCCGATTGCAATTGCAGGGGTTATGCCAACTGAATTACTAATGGGACGCCACCTATGAACCTGTTTGGATTTGGTAATTCTATATTTGGTGGGGAAGGTGGATGCTAGACAAGCCTCCCAGAAAGAAAACCATGTCACAAGAGAATGCAACAGAGGTTTCCAGGTTGATGATTTAGTTTTGATCAGGAACTTTGCAGGTGCATCAAAACGTGTGGCCAACAAAATTGTGGAAAGAACGGGATTGGTCTCCTACATTGTAGAAGTACAAGGTCGTTGTGTAAAAAAACCAGATGGATCATTTGAGGAAGAGAGTTGGGCCCGATACAGGGGACCAACATGTGTGTCCTGGTGCTGATCCAGGGGTTCCTGTTGTTAATATGGAGCCTGGTCATAAGCTGAGGAAACTGTAGCTACCGAGCAGGATGTCTATCCTGGATTGATGATTTTGCCTTTTGCACCTGACTGCCCAGATTCTTTACTCGCCAAAAGACACAACATCGAGTCAAGACATTCCTCCAGAGTCTGAAAGTCCCACTGAATTTGTGGTAAGTATTCCCTTGGGTGTCCCTGATGTGTTATAGTGTCATGTATGCCAATGTTTAATGATGTTCCTTTTGTTTCATTCATAGGTGGAATCAGTAGTTAGGGGGTAAGAAGTGTGGTAAGAAGGCAATCCTTTGAGGGCTGCATGATTGGGCTGGAACCTGTAGAGAGGTTGTGTGCGAAGCTGAGTTAATTGGGAACAAGAGCGCTCGTCCTTGGACAAGGCAAAACCTCAGCTGGAGACAGGGAGGAGAAGAGAGTAGATGTGTCTTGCAATTCTGTCAGCCCCTTTTCTTGTGCATATATTATTGTTAATAAATCAATTATTACATGAAGCTACAATGAGTTGCCCGACTTTACTACAACTTATGGGGGGAACATTGCAATAATTCTCAAATTACATGTTACTTAATTTATCTCATGTTTAATATGCTTGCTTCATGCAAATGGAAGGCTGGTGGTTTTTTTAATACTGCCTGTACATCTTGTGAATGCATTACTAGTGTTCTGAATTGTAAGTTGTGCTGGAATATGTGTGCTATTCTATAATTAGTTCTTTCTTTGGATATCACTGAGGGCTGAAGCTTTGTTTGCTCCAAAATGATGAGAAACACAAAAGCTTCCAAAACAAAACTGGAATGATCCTTGAGATACACCAAGAGTGGGAGAAAAAAAAGACTAAAATTCAATTTTCTTAACTCTTTTTTTAAAGCATTGTAAAAGCTGGCTCATCCAGTCATTAAGAAGTGGCTTCTTCTACAAATAAACCATTTTCAAATAATCTCCAAAATTCATTTATTCATGCATGACAAATATGTGGCGTTTAATTTTTCTTTGACTACTTTATAATCCACTAATGAACCTCTCAGTGAAAGAAGTGTTTATGCCAAGCCTGAAAAGAATGAGTAATTGGCTATTGGAGCCAGGAAAACAGATTGTTTGGCTGGAACATGGTTATGGGCTGCTCCTTAACAAAGCTGCTGCTTTGGATCAACAAACGCTCCATGACTCTTAGAGTGTGCATGAAAGAATTTATTCAACATTCAACTCTTATGCCTTTCCATTCCTGGAGCATGGCCTAGGTGCATTAATTCCAGTATCCATGGGGATGGTTAGTACCATAAGTGTCATAGTTCTGAGCAAGGCAAAGGTTATGATCATATGATTATATCTTGCTTTATCTTTCCCTCAGTAATATTTTCGGTATTGATTTTGATTTGATTTATCATTGTCACGTGGTATTGGGATACAGTGAAAAGTATTGTTTCTTGCGCTTTGTACAGACAAAACGTACTGTTCATAGAGTACATATGGGAGAAGGATGGATAGGGTGCAGAATATAGTGTTACACTCATAGCTAGGGTGTAGAGAAAGATCAACTTAATATAAGATAGGTCCATTAAAAAGTCTGATGGCAGCAGGGAAGAAGCTGTTCTTGAGTCGGTTGTTACATGATCTCAAATTTCCGTATCTTTTCACTGGTGGATTAAGGTGGAAGGGAATATATTCAGGGTGTGTGGGGTCCTTGATTATGCTGGCTGTTTTACCGAAGCAGCAGGATTTGTAGGTGGAGTCAATGGATGGGAGGTTGGTTTGAGTGATGATGAATGCAATACAGTAAATTTAGAAGTAGAGAAATCATTAACCATCTAAAATTTGAAATCATTGATGGTGTTTGTGAAAATACAGCTGAACCTCACATTCCATTTATCTGTTGCTACAGTTTGTGAGGTAAAGGGAAATTGCTGTGGAGCATCGGTGGGCAACTTATGCCCTGGGGGCTCCATGCTGCCCATCTGGGTCTGAGTGCGGCCTGTGTCATTTTGCTGACCATTGCCCATGCACGGGGTTGCCATAATTCCACTCATTTCAGTCCATGTAGTTTTTTTTCCTAATGGTATGACTGAAATGAAACGCACATAAAGCAAGGGCCAGTGAAGTGAGGTGCATGCTGACTGCTCCCAACATTGACTGTGAGAGCCCTCTGTGTCCAAAAGGCAAATATTTATTTTGCATTTACTATTAGAAATTAATGGTATTTCCATTAATGTATAAATGATTCAGCATTTTCTGTAACTTGTTATGAAAGATTCGGCGTGTGTTAAATGTATTGAATCTTATTCATGGGGTTACAGTTTGTGAACAAGCCCAATTTCAACCTTGCGGCCCACTAAGATGAAGGAAGGTCATTCATGGGGCCCATCACTGGTGTAGAGGTTAATGTGGAGCTGGTGGGGGGTTACAAATTAGTAATACACTTGAGTGATTCTGAAGATGTTAGAAGCTAAGTTTAGAGATAATGCTCTATTTGTTCATTTCTTGTGCTGTTTCCATATTTTGTTAAAATAATCATCCTGGTCAGCCAATTCTGGAATGCAAAGAGCACCAATCTACTCAGAAAGACAAGTGGCATTTGTGTGATTGAACATGTGTTGTTTACTGTCAGTAATAGTTTCAACTTGTCACACCCATGTAAATGCTATTGTTTTCTATTCAGATCTCAACTGGGAGCAACTGGAAACACTGTCGCTGTGGTTATTTTTACTTCCCTAAAAGCTTCAGTTTTAAGGGATTACCATTCATCACAAATGCAGGGCTGAGGGGAACAACACATTTCAGAATGGGATAGGTCAGCTCCATTGTATTAAACTTCTCAACTGTTGATCCTCAATGGAAGAAAATCTGTAATCCAGCATAACACGAAAGGAGTACTGTGTGTCTGAGTTTCCGTCTTTTGGATGAGACCAAGATCTGCATTCTCAAGTGGACATGAAGACTTTTGTGGTACTGCTCAAAGAGGAACAGTTGATTTCTGCCTGATCTACTCGGCAATGCTTCTCCCTCAACGAAAGTGTGTTAAAATGCAGATGAACTCATCACTATTTATGGTACTTTGTTGCTTCTCTTCCCCCACTGCACAGGGCAGACTTTCATCTGTTCCCATAGAGTTTTTATCTAGAGTAGGTCGTGGTCTGTTTGAGAGACACCATTCTGCACCAAGCTTAGCTGACCAGGAGTCTCTGCTGTTCTGACCACCAGCCATTGATGTGTGTTGGAAAGATTTTACAGGTTAATCCTCAACCTGTTGGCCGTGTTACAAATACACTTCCTTGGCCATCAAGACCCGGGCTGGGAGTCAGCAGTGCTCCGAAAGCTTGTGGCTTGTTCTACCAAATAAATCTGTTGAACTTTAACCACGTGTTGTCAGACTTCTTACTGTGGTTGTCAGACCCAGAGCTTTTGGCTCAGAGGGAGGGACATTGTCGACCGCACTACAAGACATCAATTTATGGTACCTTGCTGTGCACAAATTGGCTGTGGTAATCCATACATAGCAACAGTGATTACACTGAAAGTTTTTCATTGGCTGCACAATACTTTAGGAGAATTTAAGGCAATTTACAAATGCAAACTCTTCTTAAGACCAACTTTAAACAAGAAAAGGTACTATTGACTTAATAGTGGAACTCTCTCCTTTCCTTCCCTATGTACAGTATGCTTTGTCTGTATAGCATGCAAGAGGCAATACTTTTCAGTGTAAACTAATACATATAACAATAATAAGTCAACTCAAATCAAAATCAAACTGGTTGCTGAGTATCTGGATGGGGACAAGATGAATGACGATAGAATGAAAGGTTACCTAAGCACTTGCAACAATGACTTTATCCAATGATGTTAATTCACGTCTCAGAAATTACTTCCTCCAATGTCATTGTTGTATGAACAAAAATATTTGCAAAAATCACCAGAGTGAAAGAGCAACATTTTGAAGTTAATCATAATTCTTTCTGGCAGCTTAAATACACTGATTTATACATGGCACAACACTGCCATACCTGCATCAAACTTGCGAATGAAGCAGGAACTGGCAGAGACTGTGGGCCTTTTGCCACCAGTAAGAAAATAAGGTCATGTTGTTGCTAGGTTATTTGCCAAAGAAAACCAAGTTCTGCTGTCATTTCCTCTCACCATTTCAGTTTTCCTTTCCTTCAATATTAACCTCAAGGAAGTCAATTAATTTGGAACGATTGAGAAAACCTAATTAAAGAGAAAGGTCTAATGCTCAGCATGATGTGTGGAATGACAACATAGACAAGCCAATGCCTCGGTTTTGCTGTATGATGGAAAGCCTCAGATGTATGGGAGCTATTTGCCAACTCAAGCGCACATCTGTGTGCAAAAACACCACTGCTGGTTTTGTCAAGAAAACACTTGTAAACCTCGCCAACATTATGCCACACCATCAATGGAGGAGTTCCCAATGTGGGGTGACAATACAGAGGGGAAGCCCTAAAAGTATCTGTTAATCTATTTAGATGAGATTCACGACTTCTTGGATGGTAATCTTGTTCTGTGACTGGCATGGGGAAAATCTGGAAATGTGGTCTCATCAGTAAGATTCTCGTTTTCCAGCTCTCACAAGATTTAGCATCCTGTCTCCATTTGCACACACCAATTCAGGTGCAGAATTCCCCCTCAGTGCCTCTTAACTGTATAGCAGAGAGGGACCTATGAAATGCTTGCATCATGGCTATATAGATTATTTACCCTTTATGACTAATTGCTTGCAGAGGGTTTGGGCCCTTTCAAACAGCCTCAAGGATATTCTCGTTAGTTCTTGGGTTGGCTCAGGAACTACCCCCTCTGACAGACCTGCTGTGTTGAGAGACACCCAAGTTCCACGCTCCAGCGCACAATGGGCATAAAGGAGCTGGAATTAAGCCTGGTTGTGCTTTGGTCCTGTTTGGAATTTCAGGGTCACTTTGATCAAAAGTTCAAATGGGGCATTTCAAGAACATAATAGGTGAAATCTTCCTGCTGCTCATACCCTGCTGCCAGAGCAAGTGATGGCACAGAGTCTGGCGCTCAGCCAAATCTCCGTTCACTGCAGCAGGACCAGAGAATCCCGCTGGTGTGAACAACCGGAAATTTCCGGATAATGACTCTGCTCCTTGCTGTTAAATCTCTTGGTTGTTCAGCACAAAATCCCAAATTTAAAAATTGTTTTCTTGAGCTGAAAGATAAAGAACAGATTTTAACCATCAATCCCCAACACAAGTGGTAATCATTAACACTTTCCTCATTCATTAGTGAAGCTTTAAAGCGCTAATGAATCCATCTAACCATACCTACATTCAATATTTTCATTGTACTTTGTGAAGGACTGTTCAAAGGGAAAGCTACAACTTGAAAAAATGTGGATGACAATGCCTCTCTGTAAATGTTTGCTGTGACTCAGTGGTTGTCTTTGAGTCTGAAGGTTGTGGGTTCAAATCCCACCCCAGTGGCGCAAATATGAAATTTAGGCTGACGCTCAGGTGCAATGCTGAGGACATGCCGGAATGCCAAAGGTGTTCTTTGTGGGATTTGATGTTAAAATGAGGACCTGTTTGCACTTCCGGGTGAACATAAAATACTTCATGCCAACTACTAAAGACAAACGCAATAAATCGTTATCCCTCAACCAACACCTAAAGCAGATAATCTGGACGTCTACGTCATTCTGATTTATGAGTCCTCCCACTGAAATTGGCTGCTATGTTTTCTCCGTTATTACAGTGTCTACAAAACCCTTTGGCCTTTCCCTGAGGTTGTAAAAGGCACCAGACAAATGCAAGTTCTTTTCTTTGTTCTTATGTCAGCATATTCCCTGATTAAAAGTGCTTTTATTGTAATTTTTTTTATTACCACAATAACCTTGTAACATTTCGACTGATACTCCCAGCTGTTTGAGACAACATGAGGGAGATGGGAACTCTTGAGTTCATGGTCTAAATATGCGAAGATACTTTTAGCCTCTTTGGTTTTATTTATAATTCATCTTGTAAGCAGATGGCACAGAGGGCCCTCAGGATCCCATAACAGTTAATTTTTAGTGCAAACTCCTGCAGTATAGGGGGAGGAAGCTGCTTCCCTCTGGGATTGTACTAAATCGGGGTGATAGGTTCAGCTGTACTGCTGATGCTGAAATAATCTACTGTACTGTGAATAGAATTACATGGAGCAGACAAACTCTCAACCCTGACCACATTCCTGTTTACTGCGGTGCCTCAAGAGGTCTGGGTGGATACAGTCTCAACCCATTTTAGCAAAACCCGACGAAGATGCTTCTGGCATTTCATTACAACTAAAAATAGTTCAACTTGCTGAATCTGAAATGGTTTTGATGGACAATGTTAAGAAAAAATGAAAAGAAAATATAAATGACATTTGTAACAAGAGTGTAACTTTGTTTGATCCCATGCCTGGATATTTTCCTTCACTAGTCATGCTGGCGTGTTTGTTATCAGCCAAAGGGTAGCTCATACTTTTTGTGGGAAAAAATTTCCTGAGACAAGAGCGAATGGTTTGATAGTGCTCATTGAGTGCAAGCAGCTGAATAATAAACCACCAATGTCCCCCCCTCCCTGCCCCCATCACCTTCTCTTGAGACTAACTGCTTTTTTCTGAATATTTTTCAGCACTTGATAATTTCTATGAAATTAAACTATTTCATCTGCTTGTCAGCCTTTCAGTTTTCACAGCCCTGTGAGATGTCAAGAGGCTAAGGGAAGCTTGGAAACTTGCCATTGCAAAGCTTGGCCTGTGAGCCAGACTGACACAGCGGACACGCAGACAATGTTAACCATCCTGGCCTCATCCAGATGGACAATAATGTGTGCTAGTTGCACACACCACTGCGTAAACTGGCAGAGGACAAATAGCCAAGAGTGTCAGCTCAGTGGGTTAGTCTGTTCCCACAACTTGGTTCAGGCGGATGGTGGAATTTGAATTCAATAAAAAATATATCTGGAATTAAGAATCTACTGATGACCATGAAACCATTGTCAATTGTCGAAAAATCCACCAGGTTCACTGATGTCCTTTTGGGAAAGAAATCTGCTGTCCTGACCTGGTCTGGACTACATGTGACTCCTGACCCACAGCAATGTGGTTGACTCTCAAATGTCCTCCAAGGACAACTAGCGATGGACAATAAATACTGCCAGCCAGTGCCGCCATGTCCCACGAATGAATTAAAAAAAGGCAAGACCTTATCCTTATCGTGTAGTGATACCTGTCCAATCTATTATAGGGTGGCAGACTGCCCAGTGAAGTTAGATGTCTTTCTGCCACACTTGTGCTGGACCTGTTCCTGACTCCGGGGAGGGAGAACTGTTTTGTTTCCCATCTCTGTTCAGTTTCTCCAAAGTAGTCATGATATGGGAATGCCGGCGTTGGACTGGGGTAAGTCCAGTACTTCCCCGGAGCGGAGAAGCTACGACATCTTCTCTGGAGTCTTCAACATATCATTGATGAAGACAAACATCTCGCCAGGGCCATCCCCACACCCCCACTTCTTGCCTTCAGACAACCACGCAACCTCAAACAGACCATTGTTCGCAGCAAACTACCCAGCCTTCAGAGAACAGTGACCACAATACCACACAACCTTGCCACAGCAACCTCTGCAAGACATGCCAGATCAATGACATGGATACCATCATCACACGTGAGAATACCATCCACCAGGTACACGGTAAATACTCTTACAACTCGGCCAACATTGTCGACCTGATACGTTGCAAGAAAGGATGTCCCGAAGCATGGTACATTGGGGAGACCATGCAGACGCTACGACAACGGATGAATGAACATTGCTCGACAATCACCAGGCAAGACTGTTCCCTTCCTGTTAGCGAACACTTCAGTGGTCACGGGCATTCAGCCTCTGACCTTCGGGTAAGCGTTCTCCAAGGCGGCCTTCACGACACACGACAGCGCAGAGTCGCTGAACAGAGACTGATAGCCAAGTTCCGCACACATGAGGACGGTCTCAACAGGGATCTTGGGTTCATGTCGCACTATCTGTAACCCCCATGACTTGCCTGGGTTTGCAAAACCTCGCTTACTGTACTGTCTGGAGACAATACACATCTCTTTAACCTGTGATCAGTGCTCCTTCCACTCACATTGTCGGCCACTTTAGGACTTGAACAGCAGGTTAGGTGTAAAGATTCGCATTCTAATCAGTAATCTGTAAACTGTCTGTGCTTTACCTGCTGTGTCTGAGGCCAGAACTCTCCATTCACCTGACGAAGGGACAAACCCCGAAAGCCGGTGAGTTTACTATCAAATAAATCGGTTGGACTAAAACCTGGTGTTGTCAGACTTTTTACAGTTTCTCCAATGCATCGCTCCACATGACAAAAACATCATGTAGCGCCTTTGATGTAACAGAAGGGGAGCTTCAGAGGATCGTTATTGAACAAAATTAGACACTGGGACAAAGAGGTTGGTTTCAAAGAGCATTTTAAAGGAAGGAAGAAATGTAGTGAGGCAGAGAGGTTTAGACGGGGAACTCTGGAGCTCACGGCTTCAACAAGTAGAGGGACAATGACAAATGGAGTGGCAATTAATAATGGGGAGGTCAAGAGTCCAGAAGTAGTGGATTGTAGATATCTTCAAAGTTTGTGGGGCTGGAGGAGATTACAGAGGAAGGGGAGAACAAGACTGAAGGAAGGATTTGAAAACACCAGCGAGAATTTTTTTTAGCACTGCTGCCTCGCAGCACCAGGGACCCAAATCTAGCCTTGGGTGACTGTCTGTGTGGAGTTTGCACATTCTCCCCATGTCTGCGTGGACTTCCTCCCACACTCCAAAGATGTGCGGGTTATGTAGTTTGGCCATGATAAGTTGCCCCTTTGTGTCAGGAGGATTAGTAGGGTAAATACTTGGGGGCTACGGGGATAGAGCCTGGATGGAATTGTTGTAGGTGCAGACTTGATGGGCTGAACGACCTCTTTTGGGGCTGTCAGGATTCTATGATTCTATGAATTTTAAAATCAAGGCATTGCTTAATCAGAATCTAGTCAGCACAGGGGTAATGAGTGATTAAGTAACGCTCGCCAGTTATATCTACAGTCATACTGACGATGCAGTATCTAGCCCAGTAAACGTTGCTACTGTTCTAAGTACGAGTTCCAAAAGAGACATCTGTGATATTGCAGGTAGAAATGATAATTTGTTGGCACAACTCACAATGGCATAATTTGCAAATTGATTCCATTATCAGGCAGCCAGGTAAAGTCCAATGTATGTGCGTCATGTAGTCTTTTATGACTTGATATCAGAGGTATTACATGTGTTCAGACATCATTACTATTTTTCCACTGCACCCAATGTGTGATATTGATTATTGCTGTTCAAGCTCAAAAAGGCACAGAATCTAATAACCTCAGCAAATAATCAGCGCAATCAGATCCCTCTATAAAGGGGGAGTCTGTCAGAACTGCCGTATACAGCAGGAAGAAACTTCAATAGAAATTGGACCATGCTGAATTAACTTTACTGGTGTAAACTGGGTACACTGAGGGCTAATTGGATGGACCAATATCCCACACATAAAGGACTCCAATTCCCATGTGACATTGGCTTGGGTAAATTGTTCAGTGACCCTGACAGCTGCCTAAATCATTCATTAGGCCCTTGCTGTAAATGGTGGATCTAACATCTATTTTAGGCCTATTCTGCTCAAATTTGATCACAGTGTGGAACAGGAGTTAGGCAACAACAGTTAATTTTGTCATGTTTTTTGATGTATGGCTCAGTGGGCAGCATTCTTGCCTCTAAACCCAAGATTGTGCGTTTAAATCCCTCCTCAAGAGATTTGCATTTATAAATTTAGGCTGATACTCCAGTGCAGAACAGAGGGAGTACTGCACTGTCAAAGTCGTTAAAATAAGTTCTTGTCTGTCCTCCCAAAAGATCCTATGGCACTATTTCAAAGAAGAACAGAAGAGTTATCCCTAGTTCTGAGTGAGTATTGTCTCTCAACCAACATCTCTTTAAAAAAACAGATTATCCAGTAACTATCACATTGCTGGTTGTGGGAACTTGCTGTGTGCAAGTTGGCTGCTCTGTTTCCTACATCACAATGTTAACCACCTTCATAAGCTGGGAAGCAGTTTGGGATTTCCAATGGTCTTGAAAGATGTTGGCTCGATGCAAGCCCTTCTTTCTTTCTTGACTTAGTTTAGAACAAATTTTGGGGGTGGGATTCTCCCTAAAAGAAATTCGGAAGTGTCAAATTTGTGTAAAAACTGGATTAAATCCCACTGTTTTTTTTTCTAGCGGGATTTTCAAAATGAATCTTTCTAATAACTCCACAGAGGCGAAAGTCCCGTCATCAAGTTACTTTATTTACACCATATATCTGTACCCAACCAGCTCTCCAGTTGCTCCCTGCTGAATGCAGGCTGGGAGTCTGACACACCTGCTTTAAATAGGGAGCACGAGGCTTTCTGATTTAACCATCAATTAGGATTCATCGGGTAGCTCTTTTGCATACCAAACAAGTAAACAAACTCAAATTAACTGAGGGACAAATTAAGAGGGGCAGCCCCCCAAAAAGGAAGGGGGGCATGGCCTGAACAGAAACCAAAGTCCAAAGGAAACTTAAAACATTAAATCAAAATGTGACTATAAGGGTCTATAACACACCCTACCCCCTGCGGTGCCCAGCGGGCGCGGAAGGCGTCATCTGCGCCCGTGGAGACCACATTCTCCCTCTCCAGGGACACCTGGCTGTGAACATGGCCATGGTAGAGGGGCAGGCAGTCAGGATGGATGGCCCCGTCGATCGCCCACTACCTGGACCTGTTGATGGCACGTCTCGCCAGGCGCAGGAGCAGGTTCACGAGGAGATTGGCATCCCAACACGTCCCTTTCCACACCAGGTGCCCGCAGATCGGGTGCGTGGGACTGAAGTGCAAACAAAACATCAATAAAAGGTTTTTCAGGGAAACAAAAAGACATAAAACATAGACATGGTCCACAGACTCCACAAGGCCACAGAAGGGGCAAGCTTGGGAGCCGTATGGTTGTTTGGAACTGCTGCATGCAGCATCCTCCACCACAGGTCCCCAAGATAATTGGGTAAGATCCCCCCGGAGAGGGACCTCCACTGGGCACCTCCGCCACCTGGCGGCAACAAGGCCCGCCAAGGTGTATCTGAGTGACAGGCGAGGACGTGGTAGTGGAAGGTGTGCAGCAGCAGCCCATACTGGAAATGCCTCCGCGCGGTGGAAAAGGGCACGGAGGACATTTCCGCGAGGCAGTGGGGCACCTGACCTGGGAGGGGAGGTCTAGGCTTTGGGCCGATGTGGGGTTCCATCCGAACAGGGGAACGCTCGGGTGGGATCCCACCGCACGCCTGCACCGCCTGGAGACCACGTCTGCACTTGGGGCTGAGCACAACCGTCCTAAGGTCTTGGATGGCTTTGGCTGCGTGCTAGATGGCCACTCCCACACGCTCAGCCAGCATGTGGGGCCTCATCCAGCCCGCTCCTCCACCATCCAGCACGTCCCCGATCCTGGGCACCCTGGCTTCCACAGCCTCCCTCTCCTTCAGCCTCCCGAAGTTATATGACTGGAGGTGTGGATTCCAGAGTTGCGGCTCTTGCATGAGAGCCACCACTCCTCACGGGAGAGAGCTGTGTTGCGAGGTGTTCCAGACTGTGAGGAGGTAAAATACTGGCAATGCCTGCAAGGAGATCGGAAAACACCCCAGATTGATATGCAGGAGATGCAAATCGTAATTCAGGCTGTGCAACTGGCAGAGGAAATACATTGTGGAGGAGGCTCGACGCAAAGGCATCTCTGCAGGGTCTGGAGGCGGAAGGTTGCTATCTGTGTGCGGAGGCACACCAGACCTTGACTGCGCTCCCCAAGCAGGGACCCAGTGCAGTCTGCTGTCCCAGAAGAACCGCATGAGATTTTTCTAGACATTGGTGACAAATCCAGCAGGATGGGTCAAAGTGACCAGCCAGTACCACAACATAGGGGCGAGCAGCTGGTTTATGATGAGAACTCGTGACCTGTACGACAGCACTCGGAGCAGTCCTGTCCAGCAACTCAGGCGAGCGGAGACTTTGGCCTCCAACTCCTGCCAGTTCGCCAGCCAGGATTCCTCGGCTGGGCAGAGATGGACCCCCAAGAAGGGGATGTTGGTTCTGCTCCAGGTAAAAGGCCTGAGCCCCTCCAGAAGGGGTCCATCTCCCACGGATCAATCAGGGAGTCCCGAACACTTGGCCCAGTTGATCCTAGTGGAGGATGCGGCAGAGTACACCACCTGGCATTCTCACATCCTCCGCGGGTCAGCTGGGTCCGTGAATATGAGGAGCACGTCATTAGCATAGGCTGACAGGACCAGCCCTACGTCTGGGCCGTGCAGAGTCAAACCCGACAACCTCCTCTGCAAGAGGTGCAGGAATGGCTCCACGCATATAGAATACAGTTGGCTGGACAAGGGTCAGCTTCCTTTAAATATATTACTAACCGACTCACCTACTGAGAATCAATTGGTAGCCTACCCGTCTCAGCCTCTCCAGACCTATCTCTGTGATTACAGTGAAAAGTGGGCAGACGGGGTCCAGTTTCTGTCTATTTTTATTTTTAACCTTCCAACTGCCCCCTTTCCCCTTAGGGTGCAAATTATCCCATTATAAAAGAACACAAGTGGTGGGGTTTTCTGGATGAGTTGCCCAAATTGTGATTCATGCTGATGTAAAAATGTGACACCATTGTCCTGGCCCACTGCCAGTGACTCAACTGGATTCCCGACATTGAACATCCGAGGATAATTTTTTTGTATCTTTGTTGCCAAATGTAAAGATGCTCGTTCACCAGTTTAGGGAAAACATGTTTATTTATCAAGTTAAATGTTACAGAGGCTTGCGGCCTCATGGCTGCAATCAGCTCCCGGGATGACTCTGAGTTCAGAAGCCCATACTTACTATGGTGACATCTCATACTGTTCTTTGATTGGCTCCCCAAGTCATGTGACCCTTACAGGGACAATCACCACAGGTGGGTAAGCGAATAAAGGAACAAGGAAATTGTGAAAGCTGGGACTTTATGCTTCAATATGAAGAGTGGAAAAGAGGCAGGGACAGCTTCGTTGGTTAACAATACTGAATCAGCATTTTGTTTACTGAACGCTAAAATACTCCTACCTGATCAAATGTGAGTTTTGCTGCCCAGAATCACGTTCCAGGTGTTATTTTTCCTGTCTTTCACACAGTGCCAGCTTTTCTGCTTTGTCCATAATAGCTTCTTATGTTCTTCTACTCCTGTTACGTAATTTACTCTGTCAGCACAAAGAATGACAATGACGTTCAAACAAAATCACCATGTCAGCTTATCTAGTTACAGGTTTCATGAGTTGAGGCATCTTACCCAACTCTGATGATGTGTTAACTTCACAATGGATTCAGAATGAACAAGAGCCGAGAGGGAGACGATGGCCTAGTGGTGTTATCGATAAACTGTTAATCCAGAAACTCAGCTAATCTTCTGGGGGATCCGGGTTCGAATCTTGCCATGGCAGGTGGTGAAATTTGAATTCAATTAACAAAACAAATCTGCAATTAGGAATTTACTAATGACTGTGAAATCATTGTTGATCGATGGGAAAACCCCATCTGGTTCACTAATGCCCTTTAGGGAAGGAAATCTGCCGTCCTTACCTGGTCTGGCCCACATGTGATTCCAGAGCCTTAGCAATGTGGTTGATTCTCAAGTGCCCTCAATGGGCAATTAGGGATAGGCAATAATTGTTGGCCAGGCAACAATACCCATGAATTTAAAAAAGCACTTTACGCAATACAAGATTCTCCACTAGATCTGGATTTTCCATGTGAGACAATAGGCTGAAGTTTTAGACCTGATGGTGACAAGCACGGAGGTGGGTGGGATCATAGATTCGGTTTCTTGGTAGCATCCAACCACAAGTCAATTTCCCTGGAGGCGGGGATGGGGGCAGGTTGGCATGCCTCTAGGTAAAGGAACAGTGTAGCTACCTGGAGGTGGTTTTCTAGCATCAGAGGTCAATGCTCCAGGGAAGCTTTGAGACATTGCTCGCCCTCCTGGCATCAGCCACAACCTCAGGTTGCCCTGTGGAAGACTACCTACCCCCTTCACAGTAATGTGTAAAACAAGATTGTCCACTCTGTCTGATACCTGAAGAGACATCCTGCTTCTTTCAATACTGAGGGGGTTCCTACAGGCCTTCCAGCCTCAGGAACCCACCCACTGCCAGCCTTAACTGGATGGCGAGCCCACCCTCTGACCGTTCATTGCCAATTCAGGCAAAACCACTGCTGGTTGACCGTCCCCTCCAACACAGTTTGACAGACAGTGGGATCGTCAAGGGAAAATCCAGCTTTGTAAATCATTTGTTGCATTCAAATATTTGTGTCTGATGTTTCATTGCAGAGAAATTGGCCTGTATATTAAAGCTGGCCACACCTAGTGCTCTGATCTTCTAATGAAAGGTGCACTTAATTGCTTGGTCCTTTACAGCAAGAAGCTGCCAGTTGCAATGGGTTATCAATTATTACAACTGAAATCAAAAAAAGAGAGGGTGGATACTGGAAAGTGGAGTCTGTATAAAATCAATAAATGTGAAGTTAATAATTTATTTTTAGCCAGCTACTAAATTCAGTGTAACACTTTTTATTATCAGTGAAAAATTCAGTAGAACTCATCAGGAAGCACGATGCCAAATTTCCTTTCCCTCTGTGAAAACACTTTGAACAATTGTCAATACACTCTTTAACAAAAAAGAAAGTTCTTGTTTGTCTTTGTAATTAGACAGTCAGGAATGCATGCTTTGAAGCTCATAGTATTTGAGAATGCAGTTTTGTTAGCAGGTCTTTGGTTATTGAGAGAGACAACACTTCTGTTATTTTGGGGGTGGGAGTAAACAGAGAAACTTTCATCCTCTGGCTTTTACCCTTCCCTCACTGATGTTGGGAGCAGATGAGGTCCGTGATTCAGCATCTATCGAAAGCAATCAACAGAACGAAGCTTTAACATGCTGCTCCAATACAGCTCCTGTTACACCACTGCTCTAATCTGCTAGATTTCAAATTGTTTGCGCTAATACTTGATAGCAAGCTCAATGATAACGTTCAGAATACAGGTTAAAAATAATAGTGAAGGGGAAACAAGTGAGGAACAAAGCGCAGGCATGAATGAAAGAATGAATATATACAGCTGAAAACATTTTGCAGAGCATTGCAAAGGGATTTCAGGATAATTAAAAGGCACAAATGACTCCCTTGGTGAAAAGAAAATCTGCAACAGAGCATTTGTTCTCCATGGAAATGTCACACAGTTGGTTTTATAATAATGTAAACAGACAATTATTTCTGCGTTTGTTTTGTGTCCCAACTGGCTAAACGTGTCAAAACAAGAATACAAAGCGTTTTATGCCTAATATTTCCACACATTGTTTCGATATATCTCTTCAAATAAGCTTGGAATTGCTGTGCCACTGAAAACAAATTAGCAATCGTGCCAGTGACTGGCGCTGCCCATGTTTTCCACAAAGCCAATCAGCCTCGAACAAAGATCGGAGTCATTGAGAGAATATCTTGCTGCTTTCAATCTCCATGTACTCACGACTACAGCATGACAACGTCTGCCATTCTCAACAGAATGACACTGGCCGGTTGCATCTCTCCAACTGATGTGAAGATAGAATGTAAACAATGAGAGGAAATTGCTACGTGACATCCACATGCTCAGAAGCAACAGATGTAAGACAGCTGGAAATGTTTCTAGTATCAGCCAGCCCTCAGTGGGTAGCAACCTTACCTCTGTGTCAGAAAGTCCTGGATTTAAAGTCCCTTTCCAGGACTAGGGTGGCCCTGCTGACTCACAATACCAGGGACCCGGGTTCGATTCCTTGCTTGGGTCATTGTCTGTGTGCAGTTTGCACATTCTCCCCATGTCTGCGTGGGTTTCCTCCCACAGTCCAAAGATAGAAAAATAAAGCTTATTTATTAGTCACAAGCAAGACTTATATTAACACTGCTGAGAAGTTATTGTGAAATTCCCCTATTCGCCACAGTTCAGCGTAAAGCACCTAACCAGCATGTCATTCAGAATGTGGGAGGAAACCGGACCACCTGAGGGAAATGCACACAGACATGGGGAGAATGTGCAAACTCCACACAGACAGTGACCCAAGCTGGGAATCAAACCTAGGTCCCTGGTGCTGTGAGGCAGCAGTGCTACCTTGCCGCTCGCTTATGACAAATAAATGAACTTTAACTTAAAGCACCAAGATCAAGGTTGACACTCCAATGCAGGATAAAAGGAGTCTATCCTCCGTTGGAGATGCTGTCTTTCTGATGTGATGTCAATCCCTGTCCAATCTCTCTGACAGACAGCAAAGATTCAATGGCACTATTTTGTACTTTAAAGTTTATGTATTAGTGGCACAAGTAGGCTTACATTAACACTGCAATGAAGTTACTGTGAAAATCCCCTAGTCGCCATATTCCAGTGCCTGTCTGGGTACAGTGAGGAAGAATTTAGCATGTCCAATCCACCTAACCAGCACATCTTTCAGACTGAGGGAGGAAACCAGAGTGTCCGGAGGAAATGCACGCAAACACAAGGAGAACATGCAGACTCCGCATAGGCAGTGTTCCAAGCTGGGACTCAAACCTATGCCCTGGTGCTGTGAGACAACAGTGCTAACCACTGTGCCACTATACCAGCCATAAGAACAGAAGTACCATCTGTAGTGCCTTGGCCCATATTTATCCTTCAATCAACATCACAAAAGCTGAGATTTTGGTCATTGTTACATTGCTATTTGTTGAAATTTGCCTGAGACCAACTGATCACAATGTTTTTGTTTATTCACTCTTCGTCATTCACAGAGTGTATCCATCACACTCAGCATTCGATACCCATCCCTAATTGCCCTTGTGAAGGTAGTGGTGATCTGCCTTCTTGAACCACTGCAGTCCATTGTGATGTTGGTATACCTACAGTACTGTTAGGAAGGGAGTTCCAGGATTTTGACCCAGTGATGTGAAGCAACAGTGAAGGAATGGTGATACATTTCCAAGTCAAAATGGTGAGTGACTTGGATGGGAACTTACAGGTGTTGGTATTCCCATGCATCTGCTGTCCTTGTCCTTCCAGGTGTTAGAGGTCATGGGTTTGGAAGAAATCTGTCCAAAGGAACCTTGGTGAGTTGGTGCAGTGTATCTTGTAGTTGATTCTCTGCTGATACACACAATGGTGGGCGAATTGAGTGTTGTTGGAACTGCACTCATCCAGGCAAGTGGAGAGTATTCTGTCACACTCCTGACTTGTGCCTTGTAGATAGTGGATGAACTTTGGGGAGTCAGGAGATAAGTTACTCACTGCAAAATTCCCAGCCTGCTCTTGCAGCCACAGTATTTATATGGCTAATCCAGTTCAGTCAATGGTCAATGGTAACCCCCAGGATGTTAATAGTGGGGTATTCAGTGATAGTAATGCCATTGATTGTCAAGGGGAGACGGTTAGTGCCTGGCTCATGTGTGGCACAAATATCATTTACCACTTATTAATCCAAACCTGAATGTTTCCAGACATTGCTGTTGCTGCACATAGGCCCAGACTTCTGTATCTGAGGAACAAAGAACAAAGAAAAGTACAGCAGAGGAACAGGCCCTTCAGCCCTCCAAGCCTGTGCTGATCATGCTGCCTAACTAAACTAAAATAAAACACTGCTCTTACTTGGTCTTATCCCTCTATTCTCTCTGTATTTATGTACCCATCCAGATGCCTCTTAAATGTTGCTAATGCGTCTGCTTCCACCACCTCCATGTTACAGGTACTCACCATTCTCTGCGTGAAAAAGTTCCCCTGCACATCTCCCTTAAACTTTCCGCTTGAACCAATGCCCCCTTGTAATTGACACTTCTACCCTAGGTAAAAGCTCTGATTATGCCCCCCACCACATCTATGCCTCTCATAATTTTGTAGACCTTTATCAGGTCTTCTCTCAGCCTCCTTCTTTCCAGTGAAACAATCCTAGTTTATTCAACCTCCCCTCATAGTCAACACCTTCACGACCAAGTAACATCCTGGTGAACCTTCTTTGCACTTTCTCCAAGGCTTCCATGTCCTTCTGGTAGTGTGGTGACCAGAACTGCACGCAATACTCCAAATGTGGATGACCTAACCTAGACTTTATAATGGTGCAACAAGATTTCCCAATTCTTGTGCTCAATGCCCCAGTTGATAAAGACAAGGATGCCATATGCCTTCTTAATTATCTTGGCCACCTGTGTTGCCAATTTTAGGGAACTGAGATCGCTCTGTATATTAATGTTCCTAAGGATTCTGCCATTTACAGTATAATTCATACCTAAATTTGATCTTCCAAAATGCATCACCTCACATTTATCTGGATTAAACTCCATTTGCCATTTTTGTGCTTAAGTTTCCAATCTATCTATATCCTTTTATATCCTCTGACAATTCTCAGCACTATCAGCAATTCCACCAAATTTTCGTGTCATCCGCAAACATAATAATCAGATCACCTACATTTTTCTTCAGATTATTTATATATACTACAAACAACAGAGGTACCAGCACTGATCCCTGTGGAACATCACTAGCTACAGATCTCCACCCTGAAAAACACCCTTCCTCTGCTACTCTCTGTCTTCTATAACAAAGATGTGTTGATTCAGGCATTGGACTGGGGTAAACACAGTAAGAAGTCTCACAACACCAGGTTAAAGTCCAACAGGTTTATTTGGTAGCAAACGCCACTAGCTTTCGGAGCGCTGCCCCTTCGTCAGATGAGTGGGGAGTTCTGAACATAAACAGGGCATATAAAGGCACACACTCAATTTACAGAATACTGATTAGAATATGAGTCTTCATAGTTAAAGACTTGTATTCTAATCAGTATTCTGTAAACTGAGTGTGTGCCTTTACATGCACTGTTTGTGATCAGAACTTCCCACTCACCTGATAAAGGAGCAGCGCTCTGAAGGCTAGTGGCATTTGCTAGCAAATAAACTTGTTGGACTTTAACCTGGTGTTGTGAGACTTCTTACTTCTATAGCCAAGCCAGTTCTGTATCCAGCCCATTCCCCAATACCAAGTCCAGTATAGCCGCCTCCCTAGTTGGATACTATATCAAAAAGCTCTCCTGGACACATCTAACAAGTTGAGAATATTGCTGGAGATTGTGCAGTCATCCCCATTTCTGACCTTATGATGCGACTATATTTCAAAAGTACTTTAGTGAGGTACCCTGAGGTTGTGAAAAGCACTGGAAAACTGCAAGGTTTCCTTAAGGTTTAAACTTTGCACTGATTATGACAGAAGATCATTTGGCCTATTAATGTTTATAACATTAAAGCAAGGATGCTGGAGTTCTGAAATAAAAACAAAATGCTGGAAATCCTGAAGGTCTGGCAACTTCTGTGAAGAGAGAAACAGTTCATGTTTTGAGTCCAATATGACTCTCCTTTGGAACACTGTTCAGAACACTTCCTGTACTGATGATGTGCCAGTTTGTCCCGTCACCTTCCCCTTTGATGCTTTTGCTTCCAAACAAACAGTAACAGTCTCTTTTTCTTCTGAATCATCCTGGTAATCATTATTGTCGCTCCCTTAAAACAGTAGGGTGCAAAATTCAGTGTACTTGGCACCCACCCAGTATTAACTAGCAGCCGGAAGAAGCTCTTGACACATCTGAACTGTTTGGGGTAATCTTCCAAAGCATATTCACCTGCCCAGCACCAAATTGGCTTTGTAGAGATTGAACCATCTGCTACATGCTTCTCAATGTTTGTCTTTCCTCAGAGAGGCCTCAAATATCACAGTGTTGAAGAAATTTCCCCTTACAGATTTTTTTTATTACATGTAATTGAGGTTTCTAATGCTGTATTATAGGAAGTTTTAATGACCTCCATTTCACATAACCACGTTCCCATCATTGGTCTATCTCCTGGACACGTTGCCTCCCCATTACCAATTGAAAAGGGATAGACTCACTTTTACCCAGTTGAATTAATCTTCACTGTTCATGAAACAACCTCTTCTTCCTGCCAACCCCAATATATTTCTCACTCATAACTGAATGTGTTAAAAGTTAAGGAAAATAAAAACATAATTTTGTTTCATTTTCCCTATAATCTGTCTCAATGAATTCCCGCTATAGTATCCTGGAGATTAATCTTCAATTCTTGGCAACTTGAGGATGATCCTGGACATTTGGTAACAATAAGGTGTAATCTTCATCAATGGCTTCTCCAAGTTTTTCTCATCAGTATTAAATGCCACTCGATATGGACAATACGCTTTATTTAGAAGTCAAAGGGCTGCATTTTATGTGCTCTGGCCAGGTGTGTTCTAGGTGAGTGCCCAAGCCATAAAATGTTTGGTTTGGACCAACAGGTGGGAGTGATCAGCCCAACTTTACAATTATCTTCTTCAAAGAGTGGGAAAAAAGAGAGCGGGGTTTAATCTTTGAGGGCTGCCCTTGGTAGGTCGGTGGCAGCTTCCTAAGATCAAAAACCCCTTCTTTCTAGCTCACCTCAATCTTAAACACACCAACCCTTGCTCCCTGCCCATCTCTCTTTCCATTCCGTCCAAGACCCCAGACCTACCGGTTCTATAGATCCTGGGGCGTACTAACTCTTCCTCCTTCAGCTACTAAAATGCTCTTGATGCTGCCAGAACTGAGAGACGGCTGGCTTCCTGCACAATGAAAGATCGACACAGGCTTTATTAAGCCTACTTGACTTTACTTCCGAGAGAGGGGGAGGGTAGACATTCACCATTCCCTGTAAAATTGCCCCCCTCTTGCCCCAATATATTTGCTCATGGATTAACTGTGCAGTTTGCTGCCACCGTTCTGTCAGCCACGGCTGTTTTAGTAGCACTCTCATCTTTGAGTCACAAGATTCTGGTTTCAAATCCAACTCCGGCATCTGAATGCGACAAGGCTGACACTCTGGTGCAGTTTGGGACTGCTGCACTGTTGGAGATGCCATCTTTATGATGGGATGTTAAAGTCACCCCCATCTTGGGTAAGCGTAAAACATCCCAGGGCACTATTTTGAAGAAAAGGAGAAGATTGAGTTATCGCTGATGTTAAGGCCAGTATCACAAAAACTGATGATCTGAACATTATCACATGTGGCTTGTGAGAATTTGCTGTGTGCAGATTGGATGCTGTACTTCCCACATTACACCAGTACCATACTTTGAAAGTCTTTCATTCGATGTAAAATGGTTTGAGATGTTTCTTCAGAAGGAACTCTTCAAAATACGGTTAATGAAAATACAGCAGAACTTACTCCAGCTTATAAATCAAAGAAAGAGTTTAATAACTCCAGATCTGGGGCCTTGCCCTGGGCCACTCCAAGCTTCCCACAATTCTACATAGTTCCTTATTTATAGTGAATCATGAGATGCCTGGTTATCATAAAAAGCACCATGTACACGTACACATCTTTCTTTTTTCTTTTCATACATCTTCAAAGGGAACAAATATGTTGGCATGAAAAGGAAAGAATCTGCAATTACATTTTGCTTTGGGACATTTCACAGAGTTTTGCAACCAACGAAGTACTTTTCAAATGCAAGTCCCAATTGTATTCATCCAGTAGGAACGAGGCAGGTTTGATTTGATTTGATTTATTATTATCACCTGTATTAGCATACTGTGCAAAGTATTGTTTCTTATGCACTATACAGACAAAACATACCATTCATAGAGAAAGAAACAAGAGAGTGCAGAATGTAGTGTTACAGTCATAGCTAGGGTATAGCAAAAGGTCAACTTAATGCAAGGTAGGTCCACTCAAAAGTCTGATGGCAGCAGGGAAGGAGCTGTCCTTGAGTCGGTTGGAATGTGACCTCAGACTTTTTCCTGATAGAAGAAGGTGGAAGAGAGTATGGCTGGGGTGTGTGGGGGCCTTAATTATGCTGGCTGCTTTGCTGAGGCAGTGGGAAGTGTAGGCAGAGTCAATGGATGGGAGGCTGGTTTGTGTGATGGATTGGGCTACATTCATAACCTTCTGTAGTTTCTTGCGGTCTTGGACAATGCAAGAACCATACCAAGCTGTGATACAACCAGAAAGAATGCTTGCTATGGTGCATCTATAAAAGTTGGCGAGACTCATACCTGACATCCAAATTTAGTCTTCTGAGATAGTAAAGGTGTTGGTGGGCTTTCTTAACAGTCATGCCGGCACGGGGGAACCAGGACAGGTTGTTGGTGATCTGGACACCAAAATATTTGAAGCTGTTGACCATTTCGACCTCATCCCCATTGATGTAGACAGGGACATGTCCTCCGCTACTCTTTCTGAAGTTGATGGACAATCTCCTTTTGTTGACATGGAGGGAGAGATTATTGTTGCTGCACCAGTTCACCAGGTTCTCTATCTCATTCCTATACTCTGTCTCGTCATTGTTTGAGATCCGACCTACTATGGTGGTGTCACCAAACTTGAAAGTTGGGTTGGAGGGGAATTTGGCCACACAGTCATAGTTGTATAAGGACTATAGTAGGGGGTTGAGAATACGGTCTTTGGGGCACAGGTGTTGATGATGATCATGGAGGAGGTGCTGCTGTCTATCCTTATTTATTGTGGTTAAGAAGTTCAGGATCCAGCTGCAGAGGGAGGAGCTGAGGCCCAGGCCACGGAGTTTGGAGATGAGTTTCATAGGAATAATGGTGTTGAAGGCTGAACTGGAGTCAATAAATAGGAGCCTGACATAGATGTCTTTGTTATCCAGGTGTCCCAGGGTTGAGTGTGGTGACAGGGAAATGGCTTTGGCTGTGGACCTGTTGCAGTGATAGGTGAATTATAGTGGATCCAGGCAGTCCAGAGGCTGGAATTGATTAGTGTCATGATTAACCTTTCAAAACCTCTTCATAATAATGTGGGTCAGGTGCCCATTTTACTCCCCATCAATCTTTACATCTCCATTGACTTTGGGCAGCTTAGGTTAAAATCAGGCCTCAAGACATTGTAGTTTTGTTTTATTCATTCTCAGGATGTCGCTGACATTTATTGTCCCTCATGAGCTATCTAATGAGGTGTTTCAGCCGTCTGCTGAAGCAACTCCCACGTGCTGTTAACAAAGGAATTCCAGGACTATAACTCAGCAATGACAGATAACCCACGCTATATGACTAAATCAGGATGATATGTTAACACTCATCTACCACAAGTCTTTACAACAATCCATCAATTAAATTTGCCTGAGCGTAGCTATATTTACCCTACCGGATTGATTTGTAAATCATGTGGTCGCCCTGTAACACCATAGGAAAGAGCTCCTGAAGGAAGACCGCTTGAACTTGCAAATTGGATGTTAATGTTCATCCGCTGCTAACTAACTCAGTTCAGGTTGTCATTGTTTGGAGCTCAGAGATAAATTGGGCGTTTCTCCCTCTGACTGTGCTGATACTTCACCAACCCAATTTGTCCAGCTAAAGGGAGTATGGGTTAAAGAGTCAGGGCCCATCGTGGATTTCTCCAACTCCTCCACTATAGGGTGGGATTTTACGGTCGCACCTGTCCCGAGTCCAGAAATTCCCATCTGAGGTCATTGGACCTTTAAATGATCCGTCAAATTTTCCATCCTGTCCACAATGATTCCTGTGGTGGGGATGGAGGGGGGAACCAGAAAATTTACCCTGAATAAAATCAAATTACTTCAGATGCTGGGATCTGAAACCAAAAGAGAAAATGCTGGAAAATCTCAGCAGGTCGGGTAGCATCTGTAAGGAGGGAAAAGAGCTGATGTTTCGAGTCCAGATAACCCTTTGTCAGGGCTTTGTGTGGTGGTTTATGAATTTATATTTCTATTCTTTATTGAGAATTAAGATTTTCTATCTCAAAACAGAATCCGAATTGATATGAAAGATCCCCATCAACCTGTTTCTCTCTCCACATACACCTGCTGAATATTTCCAGCGGTTTTTGGCTTTTATTTCACAATTCCAACATTTGTGGTATTTTGCTTCGGTATTAAGATTCCTTACTTCCTTTTGTGGAATTACTTCATCTTAAGTTACATAAGAGAAATTCAAAAGGTCTCATCTAGTTGGTTTGTTCAATTAAGGCCTTGCAAACTGTTCCCAGTACTGTTGGTAGTGGGCTACACTTCGCTCAGGAAGTTCAAGTTGCTGTGGCAACGTGTATTTTTCTGTACACATTGTAGTATGAAGCTGGAGGCTTTAAAATTCTTTCGATGACATGCCAATGGCATGTGTCGGAAGGATTTGCAGAGTGATACTCGACCAGTTTAGCTGCATTATGTACGCACCTTCCTTGGTTATCAGATGCTAGGTGGGGCTTGAATCATACAACATTCGGCCTAAAAAGCTACAGATGCTATTCACTTGCCCACAAGATCTCCCACACATTATTGCATTGCTCAATATTCCATCAATATCTTATTCACTTCTCTTGGTAACTATGTTTGTGAATAAACCTGTTTGATCATGCAGTCTGTTACTTAAAGGTACCTGGAATGGCTGATTTTATCTGCCGTCTGAACAGATTGTGCGATTGCTTGTACTAGCTAGTAACAAGTTTACAAAGAAAGCAAAGAATATTTATCTTGGAGCATGCCATGTACACAAGATTAAGTTTCAAAACTTAGGGAGTGCAGTGCAAGTTTATCTAGGCTTTTTGCGATTAAGAAGGGAGAAAAGGGTATCAGAAGCAATAACAATGGGAGGATCTCTTTTAGTTGCAAAATGTGAATGGGGAAAATCAAGTTTCATTATGCAATCTGCTTAAAGATTTTAACTGTTCAATTCATTCTTTCGTTATCTCTCCCCCATGTTTGGATAGCTGCCCAGTGAATCATTCCTGTGTACTGACAATTTATTCAGTTATTGTCTTGTGCTCATGGAACACTGTCAGACAGAATAATTCCTCTGCAGCACCGAGGAGGCTGGTGTTGGGTGAACCCGGCTGCTGTTATGACTAACTTTGCTATTTATAAACCGTCTGCAGCCATTTGTTCTCTTTGTGGATGAGACCTACAGACCACAGAATGGAAGTGAGCATTCACTGTGCAATGCAATCAATTCATTTCATCCTTCTGGAGCCAAGTATCGTTCAGAGCGCAGTTTATTCAAAAAGTTTTCACATGACCTTTTATAGAGCACTGAGAGATATTTTCCAACTTAAAAATTATCCACAAGAAGTCACATTTAAGATAATCCATTTTCAAGGGAAATTTCTTCTGAGAGACGGATATAAGAATAAATTTCCATGCTAGGCTGTCCTGACACCCCCAGACTTCCAATATTCTTAAACATAGAAACTAGAGGCAGGAATAGGCCATTTGGCCCTTCAAGCCTGCTCCACCATTTATTTTGATCATGGCTGATCATCAAATTCAATATACTGCTCATACCTTCCCCCCATATCACTTGATCCATTTAGACACTATATTTAATTTCTTCTTGAAATCACATAATGGTTGGCTTCAACTGCTTTCTGTGGTAGTGAATTCCACACATTCACCACTCTCTGGGTGAAGAAATTTCT
Organism: Carcharhinus amblyrhynchos; assembly: GCF_965287045.1. NCBI lineage: Eukaryota > Metazoa > Chordata > Chondrichthyes > Carcharhiniformes > Carcharhinidae > Carcharhinus > Carcharhinus amblyrhynchos. The sequence goes on from NC_137345.1 coordinate 16,820,376, forward strand.
CCCCACCTCAGTCCTAAAAGGTTTACCCCTTATCCTCAAACTAGCTCTGGACTTGCCCACCATCGGGAACATTCTTTCTGAATCTACCCTGTTTAACACTGTTAGAATCTTATAAGTTTCTACAAGGACCCTCTCACTCTTCTAAACTCCAATGAATATAATCCTAACCAGGTTAGACTCTCCTCATATGACAGACCTGCCATCCCAGGAATCAGCCTGGTAAACCTTCGCTGCACTCCCTCTATATGCTAAGTGCTATCATTTGTTTCACTATCTTCCCTTTGCTGGAGTGTTTGTACTTGCACACCATCAGGTTTCAATTCCATTCATGGTAGTAGGCCTGTGATCTCTCTCAGTTTTTTTGGTTAACTGACTCCAGCTGTTGTACACTTTTGTTGTTTTTTTAAGAAATATCTGTGATTCACGCCAATTTAAATTATTACCTCTTGTGTCAATCTTTGCTCTCTGCATCAGTGTGTGCGGGCATGGTGATGTTGCCCAATGTTGACTAACGTCCTTCAGGAAAGGGATTCTGTTAATGCTACCCAGGCTGGGCTACACACAGTGCCAATCCTCTGATGGCCAAGCAAACTATTCCGTTGCCAGGGCAGTTAGAAAATGGTGATAAATACAGCCTTGCCATCGTTTCCCACATTGTGAGCTCTTCAAAGTACTTCTGTGTGATGTCCCCTGATTCTGTTTAATATTGATGTGAAGATGCCAGCATTGGACTGGGCTGGGGACAGTAAGAAGTCTCACAACACCAGGTTAAAATCCAACAGGTTTATTTGAAATCACAAGCTTTCGGAGCATTGCTCCTCCACTCACCTGATGAAGGTGCAGTGCTCCGAAAGCTCGTGATTCCAAATAAGCCTGTTGGATTTTAACCTGGTGTTGTGAGACTTCCTATCATTTAATATTGCTCAATGACACCACTCAAATGTGGCAAGAAGAAAGAAAGCCTGCATTTATACAGCACTTTTCATGGCGACAGGACCTCCATTCTTCAGTCAATAAAATATGTTTTTGGAAGTGTGGCCATTGTTGTAATGTAGGAAGTTTGGCAACCAATATGTGCACAGCAAGCTCCCACAAGCAGCAATGTGATAATGATCAAGGAATCTGTTTCTCTTTACGATGATGAATGAAGGAGAAATATTGGCCAGAAGATGGTGGGTAATTTGCTGCGGGATCTTTTATATTCACCTGAGGGAGTCTTGATTTAACTCTCATTTGAAAGACAGCAACATCCGACAGTGTGGCACTGCCTCAGAACCTCACTGGAGTATCAGTTTTGATCTTTGTGCTCAAGTCTCTGGATTGGAACTGCTGACTCAAGATTGAGAGTGCTACTCTCAATAAGCCATAGCTGATTCCTCGCTAGCTTGTTGATGACGTTTTCAAAAGGTTAAAGGGCAAGCTGTCTGCATTTATCAAACTTGTTAATGCTTTTCCTTTGACAGTACGTTTATTTTGACATTTGTCTTTATGCCTTTTAATCATCCTGATCTGTATTTTGCTTGCTACATCATACAGATGCATTCCTCTTCTGAGAAATGCCAGATTGGCTTTAGTGCCAAGTTCACTGCACTCAGCACTGCCAAGCAGTTTCCCCTCCTGGTATTAAATAGACTAGACCTGGCTTATGTTAGGAGTTGAGACTAGATTGGGCACGGTTGCAGTTAATGTGAAAAGCTTTTATTTTGTTGTTGATGAAAGCAAAAGGGGAAAAGGCCTCTCCATGTTAATCTTTCACTTTGAGCTTGTTATGGTCAGCAAAGTAAATAGAATATAGGTGTGTATCCATATTAATTGATCGTAAAGTAAGACTAGCTATTCTACGCTTGATAAATTCACACTGTTGTGCTTCCCCTGAAGGTCATCACCAATTCAGGCGGTCACCTGCTGTAATCTCAACGAGAGATTATTGAAACCATTGAGGAAATGCATAAGTGGCAACTTTCCTGATTCTCCCCCTGAGGTCACATTGGGAGATAGCAGAACACTACTGAATTGGCCAAGCCAAAAGTAGATAATAGTGAATCTTCTGCTTCTTTTACTCCCCACCTTATATTACATAGTGTTTAGTCCTATTGTACTGAGGCCTCATGTCAATAATACTCCACTGCCAGGTGTCAGGGAACACAATGCTTTATTATGTCTACTCGCTCCACACGCTAAATGTTGACTATCCACTCAGGGCAGATCCCAACAGCTCACCCCACACTTGAAGTCACATGATCCATTCCTTTAAACGAGCTATGTTCCAACATACAAAACACATAGGATTACATCGGATATCCAGCACAGAAACACACTATTTGGCCGGACAAGTCCAAGCTGGTGATTTTTATTCTCCACTCGAGCTTCCTCTCATCTTTTCTCATCTAAATCTACCACCATAAGCTTTGATCCCCATCTCCCTCATATGGGCCTTGTCTAGTTTCTCCTTAATTCATCTGTGCTATTTGCTTCAACCACCCTCTTTGGGTAGGGAATTCTGCATTCTTGCCACATTTTACAGAGACAAGTTCCTTCTGAATTCCCTAGTGGATATCTAGGTTACTTTCTTATATTGATGGTCTTTAATTATGCTCCTCTGCAAGAGAAAACATCGAAGGCAGAAAACATTGAGGTTGTTGACGCCGGCAGCGATTTCTGGTCCCGTGGCGGTGAATGGAGATTTGGCTGAGCACCAAATTCTTCAACCTCTCTTGCAGTGGCATGAACAGCCAGTAAGATCACACCCTCTGTATCCACTTCTTTTGTTTAAATTGGTTTCAGCATTATTATGGCAACTGACTTATCATTACTTGCCATGACACATCTTAACAGTTAACTGATATAAATACCTAATGAGTACACAATTAGATGACATAAGTTTAAAATGAACAAACCTCGAGTGAGACTAGAAAGAGAAAACAAAAGAGACTCAGAGCGTGAGAGAATATCAACTAATTAATTACATTTGTCTAGCGCCCTAGACGTACTCTCTTCCACCTTCTTCCATCGAGAAAAAGGTACAAAAGTCTGAGATCACATTCCATCTGACTCAAGAACAGTTTCTTTGCTGCCATCAGACTTTTGTGTGGACCTATATTGTATTAAGTTGATCTTTCTCTACACCCTAGCTATGACTGTATCACTACATTCTACACTCTCTCCTTTCCTTCTCCCCTATTTGTATAGCATGCAAGAAACAATACTTTTCAGTGTATCCCAATACATGTGACAATAATAAATCAAATTAACCAATGTGTGCACAAATTCAAACTATTCTTTTCCCCAAGCAGAAGAATGGACATGTGGAACAGACTCTTAATAATCACAGTTGGTGTTTTGTGGATGAATCCTTCAAACAGAATTTTATAAACATCTCTTAAGGAGTGAAAGTGAAATCTTTAGGAATAAATATAAAAAAGGAATGATCAAATATTCCATGGATTCTTCCTGTAGTGTCAAAGGCTTCGTTTTATAGGTAACCAACCTGGATGTGCGTAAAAGATGCCATTGATGTATAGATTCACTAAAGGTCACAGAGATATGTGAGTATCTACACGTAACTATCAGTGAGAAGCTCAGGGGGCAGAGAACTAGATCTTGCAATAGACTCGATTTGCATGTCTGTGAAAGCAGCAGACTTGATGGGCTGAATGGTTTGTCCCTATGCTGTGCTGTCTGACATAATATTTTCTGTTTCTCTCTTTTAGCTATTTGTCGATGCTCACAATTTTCTTTTACTTATTAGTGTCACAAGTAGGCTTACATTAACACTGCAATGAAGTTATTGTGAAAACCCTCCAGTCGCCACTCTCTGGCGCCTCTTTGGCTACACTGAGGGAGAATTTAGCATGGCCACTGCACCTAACCAGCATGTCTTTCAGACTGTGGGAGGAAACTGGAGCACCCGGAGGAAACCCATGTAGAAGCAGGGAAAATGTGCAGACCATGCATAGACAGTGACCTAAGCCAGAAATTGAATTCAGGTCTCTGGGACTGTGAGGCAGGAGTGCTAACCACTGTGCAATTAACAGCACTATGTTCAGAGGCTGTTTCACATTTTTCTGCTTCGATTTGTAGCATGAATTTGAAAGTATTGTGCAGGGTGATATAGACCTTTCTCAGTGAATGAATGCCCTATAACATTTCTGTTTTGCACTGCTGCACTAAAAGCAACTTTTCTTTGCATTTATAAAGGGTAATCTGCACCTGGCGTTTTATTAATTTCTCATTTGTGTTTGGTTTTGATTCTGTGACTAATCCACCTTCTATTGCTGTTGAACTGTGCTGCATTCGAAATTCCAGATTGTTCTGTTTAGTTCTGGTTAGCATTTCTGCTGTTTCCACATTTTTCTGTGGAAATTCCTGGCATCTGTGTATAGTTTGTTTGCCAGTACTTGTGAACATCAATGTGGAGAATTTATTCTAAGACCAAACATAGAGACTCGTATTTAAATTGTGAGAGAAACTCTGAGGCTTTCCCTGACATTTAATTGTCATGCGCTGCTCAGTGGCACTCTATGTTCATTTGTAGAGACATTACACTATCATTGTTGGCTGCTTCCTGTACTCAATTTCCATATTGTGATTGGTTTGTGATGTTGTTGCCATGGAGACAGTCATAGGAAGTTGTCAAGTGCAGGGGAAGTGATTTGTAATTGTTCACGTCCACTTGGAAACCAGCGTAATCACTGCCTCTGAACATGTAACATGAGATACTTGGACAGTGCTATGCAAATAGACTTATGGGATGGATGTGCGATATTGTGAAGTAACTATTCACATTATTTTGAACTCCCCACTCCCTCATATGGAGCCTGGGCCGACCTTTACCTCACACTGGGGAAAGGATAAAAAGACTTGCATTTATGTGACGCCTTTTCGTGACCTCATGGCACCCTAAAGTGTTTGCTATCCAGTGAAGTACTTTTGAAATGTAGTTACTGTTTTAATGTTGGGAGCTTTGTACATGCTTTGAATGCAAAGTCTACATTACACTGGTTTTCACGTGTGGCACAGTAGCACAGTGGTTAGCACTGCAGCCTCACAGCACCAGGGACCTGGGTTCAGTTCCTGGCTTGGGTTGCTGTCTGTGTGGAGTTTGCAAGTTCTCCCCATCTTTGTGGGTTTCCTCCGGTTCTCTAGTTTCCTCCCACAGTCTGTAAGATGTGCCGGTTAGGTGGATTGGGCATGCTAAATTCTCCAAATGTGTACCCAAACAGATGCCGGAGTGTGGTGACTAGCAGATTCTCGCAGTAACTTCATTGCCTACTTGTGACACTAATAAATTATCTTTATAAACTTAAAATTCCAAGGTCCCCGAGCCCCACCCCCATCTACTCTCTTCCCACCTTCTTCCACTGGGAAAAAGATACAACAGTCTGAGGTCACGTACCAACCAACTCAAGAACAGCTTCTTCCCTGCTGCCATCAGACTATGAGTGGACCTACTTAATATTAAGCTGATCTTTCTCTACACTCTAGCTATGACTGTAACATAACGTTCTGCACCCAAAGAGAAAATGCGAGAAAATCTCAGCAGATCTGGCAGCATTTGTAAGGAGAGATAAAAGCTGACATTTTGAGTCCAGATGACTCTTTGTCAAAGCTAGCCTACCCTTTCCTTTCCTTCTCCCCGATGTACTCTATGAACTGTGAATTTATGTCTGTTTAGCGCACAAGAAACAATACTTTTAACTAATCCCGGTACATGTGACAATAGTAAATCAGAGCAAATCAAATCCTTGCAGCACAGAAGGTTTTGTAATTTCAAAAGGCAGTGAGGCGCTTGCGGGAAGTCCATGGCCAGCAAATGAAAGCTACAAAGGCAACATCGAAGCAACTGTGCAAATTCAACACTGCGCATGCAGAGTTGAATTACAGAAGCAACTGTGAGCCCTCGAACATCACATGCAGTCTCTTTGCATGCACCATTGCTTCAGTGTCATCACCAGAACTCGGACTTCTGGCCTGGGGCAAATTGCAATACATGTACCAGACTTAACCCTTGAGCCAAAGAATAACATTTTTACTGACTCTGACAGGTAGTTCTATGTGCCGTTCCCCTTTCCATTATTTCAACAGAACTTTGCTTGCGGAAGTAAAATCACTGTTTCAGAATAAACTTTGACCAGAAGTCGTAGTGATTAGCTTGCAACAGTCTGGAATTCTTTCACTAGGAAATGGTTGTTGCAAAAAAATTATTTTTACAAGGTCGCAGACACAAGTGAAAGGACAAATGAGATACAGATACGGTTCTGCAGAGAAGTCATTATTGCAACATATAGCTATAAATGGAGGCCATTCAACCCATCATTCTTACGCTGGCTCCTTGAGAACACAGTCATGCCTAGACCTACACTCTTGTTTTTTGTTGTAACCTTGCAAGTTCCTCACCTTGCTCATCTTTTAAAATTGTTGATGGAGAAAGTTTTCACCCCTCTTTCAGATTGAGGGACACTGCGAGAAGGAAGATGAACGTGGTTGAATTCATATAAAACAATTGTTGGACCAAATGGCTTTTTCCTGTCGCAGAAAAACAAATGGAAGTCTTACAAATGGAGATCTTCCTGAATCTACAAAAAACAAAGAACAGGACAGCACAGGAATAGGCCCTTTGGCCCTCCAAGCCTGTGCCAATCACATTTACCAATCTAACCAACTGCTTATATCCCTCTATTCCCCATTTGTTCATATGCCTATCCAGATAAGTCTTAATGTGACAAACGTAACTGCCTCAACCACTTCAATGCATTCCAGGCCCCCACCACCCTCTGTCTAAAAGATTTCCCCCGCACATCTCCACTGAACCTTTCCCCCCTTATCTTGAACTTGTGCCCCCTTGTAATTGACATTTTTGCCCTGGGAAAAAGCTTCCAACTGTTCACCCTATCTATACCGCTCACAATGTCATGAACTTCTATCAGGTCATCCCTCAGCCTCCGTCTTTCCAGGGAGAACAATCCCAGTTTATTGTCTCCTCATAGCTAATACCCTCTAACGAGACTATATCCTGGTAAACCTTTTCTGTGCTCTCTCCAAATCCTCCACGTCCTTCTGGTAGTGTGGTGACCAGAACTGGACACAGCATTCCAAATGTGGCCTAACCAATGTTTCATACAACTGTAACATAATTTGCCATATTTTATACTCGATAACCCGTCTGATGAAGCCAAGCGTGCTATATGCCTTCTTCACATCTTCTTCACCTGTGCTGCCACTTTCAAGCATCTGTGGACCTGTACTCCCAGGTCTGTGTGTGTGTGATTCTGCCATTTAGTTTATAACTCCAATCAAAACTGTTCCTTTTTGTTTGAACTATCTGCATTATCAAATCGTGAACTTAAACCTCATCTAGTTAAAACCTTGTGTATGCTGCCACCTAATGTAATCATCAAGACAATTCAAATAAGGACTTTCAACAGCATGCAAACAAGCTTGCGTTTATATAGCGCCCTCTCATGTCTGAAAGTGATTCGTAGACACTGGATCACTTGGCAGTGCAGAGATTGTTCTGCGGTGCTCAGATTTGGCAGATACTTTGTATATGGAAAGACCAAGCAACCAGTAAATGACTTTTTTATAGAATCATAGAATCTCTACAGTGCAAAAGGAGGCCATTCAGCCCATCAAGCCTGTACCAACAACAATCCCACCCAGGCCCTATCCCCCCTAACCCCATGTATTTATCCTGCTAGTCCCCTGGCATTAAGGGGCAATTTAGCATGGCCAATCAATCCTACCGCACATCTTTGGACTGCGGGAGGAAACCAAAGGAAACCAACGCAGACATGGAGAGAATATGCAAACTCCACACAGACAATCATCTGAGGCTGGCATTAAACCTAGGTCCCTGGCGCTGTGAGGCAGCAATGCTAACCACTGTGCCATCCTTTCATTCTAGACCATTGTGAATAGACAGATCACAGTTATATGTAAGTGAGGAGATTTACAAATGAGGATTCATTTTCCTCATTTATGTCCTTGGCAGCATGGATGTCATGGTTGCCTGTGAGTCCCTAGTGTTGTGTGTCACTAGGGAAAGTCATAAATCTGGTTGTGTGTCACAATTGAGTGCAGAGTCTAAGCCTGCTGATGAGGAGACCCACAGCATGAAATTATATTTTTCCTAATGCTTCTTAAGTCATGCAAGCTTGCTGACGCTTTTCTGCAGCAAAATTCTTCTTTGCCCCTCAAGATGCCCTCCGCAACCTAATCAAATTAGCACTGCTGCCTTGCAGTGCCAGAGATCCAGATTCCATTCAAGCCTTGGGTGACAGTGTGGATTTTGCACATTCCCCCTGCATCTGCATGGGTTTCCTCTGGATGCTCCAGTTTCCTCCCACAGTTCAAAGATGTGCAGGTTAGGTGGATTGGCCATTGTAAATTGCCCCTTAGAGTTTCAAGATATGTAGGTTGGAGGAATTAGCGGGATTAATGTGTGTTACAGAGATGGGCCTGTCACAAGGTCGGTGCAGATTCAATGGGCTAAATGAACTCCTTTTGCACTGTAGGGATTCTATAAAAAGAAAATCCACAACCTTATTCCCAGTAGCCTCCCCTCCGATCCCTAGTTCCAATCCTCCAGTGCTCTGTAATTTTTGCCAAAGCCTCTCCATCACTTTTAAGAGAAAGAGATAGAGCAAGGGGAGATCATGGTATTGTGATAATCCAGGGTAATGCTCCGGGGATATGGGTTCAAGTCCTACATGGCATCTGATGGAATACGAATTCAATTTGTAAAATCCAGAGTTGAAAGACTTATCTCAGTAATGGTGCCCATGAAACTACCATCAATTGTTGTTCATAAAAAAGACATCTAGACTTGAGTTTTCTGGCTCACTCATTTTGGTGGGACCAGAAGATCCCACCAGCAGGATCACTAATGTCCTTCAGGGAAGGAAATCTACCATCCTTACCTGATTTGGCCTACATGTGGCATGGCTCCAAACCCACAGCAAATGACTCTTAACTGTCCTCTGAAATGATCTTATAGAGGTCTATAAAATGAGGGGCATAGATCAACTAGATAGTCAATATCTTTTCTCAGTGGTAGGGGAGTCTAGAGGGCATAGGTTTAAGGTGAGAAACACACGAGGGTTCAGAGGGGCAATTTTTTCACACAGAGGGTGGTGAGTGTTTGGAACAAGCTGCCAGAGGGACAGGTACAAATTTGGCTTTTAAAAAGCATTTAGACAGTTACATGGATAAGGTGGGTATAGAGGGATATGGGCCAAATGCGGGCATTTGAGACTAGCTTAGGGGTTAAAGAAAGGGCCGCATGGACAAGTTGGGCCGAAGGGCCTATTTCCATGCTGTAAACCTCTAAGACTCTATAAATGGCTCATCATGCTACTCAATTGGAAGGGCAATTAGGGACGGGCAATAAATGCGAGCCTTGTCAGTGATGCCCCCATCATCTGGACACTGGCTTTCCAAATCAGGCAATTGGTCAGGCAGGAATGGCAATAATAGGTCCTGTCCTGCCCTGTTCATTCCCCATCACCTCTGCAAATATGTTGTGCTGCCTCCCAGTAAATAGCCACGTAACTGTGTGCCATAAGCATCCAGCTGATGCAGAATTATAGAACTGGATTGCACCCCACCCTTGCAGAGCATCAGAAAGCTGTGAAGACTGAGCATGCCCGAGCACTGTCCGATATGAGGACATTCCCCTGTTTAAGAGAGAACTCAGTGTGCCCGACATCTCTCCGCACAAGGACACACATCCTCCCACATCGGCTGGGACTCCTAATAAAGAGATATATCCCTCAGATGACACATGGTTTTTGAAAGCAAAAGCAGTGGAAAAGTTTGAACTGAGGCAACTGTAGCACAAACTGTTCCTCAGTGCCCAAAAGTGATAAGAGTTTAGGTGCAGGTCAGTTTGACAAATAAGCTTAAAATATAGTGTGTGACTCCTCCATTACTTTGACACCGTGTGTTGTGATAAAGTGAGGGTTCACAAGAGGTCATGGTGGTTTTGGATGAAGGAACTTGTTTCAGCATCACCACATTGAACACACAAGACGTGTTTCCTCGTGTCGTTACTGCTGTGTGATGTGGTCGTGTTTCTCCTTTGCTGATGCAGCATTTCGGAAACAATTAGGAAGCTTCACTGCTGGCAAGTCTACTAATTCCACTGCTCTCAACTTTATAAAAGCTACCTGACTTCTTTCGCATTAGACTGGACAATGGAAAAATAATGTGATGATTCTCCAAGACACAGGAACTTTGGTTAAAAAAAAAGCATGGCGTAGAAATGTGATTGTGTTTAAAAGTAGGCGTGATTTGGGGCGTATGCTTCACATGCCTGTTCACGTGGAATTGTGCTGTCAGTTTAGGTGCACGGCCAGCATTCTCACTGTTCATTGGCTGTGTGCCCGTTTGGAGGATGTGAAATCGGGCTTGACTGATCTTATTTAAAGGGGAGGTGCACTATGACTTCAGACAGAGGGTAAACTTTTATTCTTCTCTCTCCTCCCTGCTCTCTTTCTTCTCTCTGTCTCTCTCTTACTCACACTTTCTTTCTCCCATTCCGTCTGTCTCATGCATTCCCTCTTCTTTCTTGGTGGACACACTCTTTCCCTTTCTCATTGCATGCACTCCCTTCACCCCCTCTATCAGCGTACATGGGCTTTCTCTCTTAGTGCTTCTGCTAACCTTCTCCTTCTTGTCATTCACTCTCTCTATCTCTCTCTTATTTTTCATACTCCCTAGGTGGAATCATTCATGGGACATGGGCACTGCTGGCTAGTCAGCATTATTGCTTATCACTTCTTGCCCTTGTTCAGAGGGCATTTAAGAATCAACCACATTACTGTGGCTCTGGAGCCACATGTAGGCCAGACCAAGTAGGAATGGAAGATTTCTTTCCCTAAAGAACATTAGTGAACCAGATGGGATTTTCCAACAATCAACAATTGTTTCATATCATCAATAGATTCTCAATTCCACATTTTTTAAATTGAATTCAAATTCCACCATCTGTTGTGGCAGGATTTGAAACCAGGTCTCCAGACCATTAGCTGAGTTTCTGGATTAAAAGTCTAGCTACAATACCACTAGGCTATCAAAAAACAAACAAAGAACAACCCAACACGGGAAACAGGCCCTTCGCCCCAACAAGCCCGTGCCGCCGCATCACCCTACACCTATTCTACCCTGCGTATCTACAAATAGAACCCCTGACTTAGCCAGATTCAGGGGAGAATAGTGTCAATTTGGTAAAACCAATCAGCCTAAGAGCACACCTTTGGGGTGTGGGAGGAAACCGGAGCGCCCGGAGGAAACCCACGCAACCACAGGGAGAATGCGCAAACTCCCACAGACACAGGCCCAAATCCACGTATCTGCACAGCTAGCAGTGCTAGTCACCGAGCTGTTGCGGCGCCCGTCTACCGGTCCAGGATCAAGCGCACACACCGACACGAAGTACTAGGCCACTCCCGGAACCTCCAGGAGCAGCCCACGCACGACCCACTGTGTGCATGCCCCTCGTTTGACAACGAGGTGGACCTCCACCTGCGGAGTGAAAAGACAAAAACGTTAATCACAAGCCTGCCTTTCCGGTGTCTCCCGAGGTTCTAACCCTTATTCAATAACCCCTACCATAACCCTCCATCCTCGTTTCACTCATGTGCCTATCTAACTGAACCTTAAACGAGTCCAACGTTCCCGCCTCCACCACCCCACTCGGTAGCGCGTTCCATACCCCCACAACTCTCTGCGTAAAGAACCTTCCTCTCATATCCAAATTATACCTCTCCCCCCTCACCCTTAAATCATGTCCTCTTGTATTCGTAACCAATCTAGGGAGCAGTCTCTCACTATTGACCCTGTCTATTCCCTTCAGTATCTTATATACCTCTATCATGTCACCCCTCAATCTCCATCTTTCCAAAGAGAACAGTCCCAGTTTCTCCAACCTTTCCTCGTAACCCAGCCCCTCCATGCCAGGCAACATCCTGGTAAACCTCCTCTGCACCCTTTCCAGAGCCTCCACGTCCTTCCGGTAGTAAGGTGACCAGAACTGGACGCAGTACTCCAAATGTGGTCTAACCAACGTTCTATACAACTGAAATGGTACAATCAAATGGTAGTTTGAAGACTTAAATCTGTTGCATGAGTGGAAGTCAGAGTAACTTCAGCAGGAAAGCGGGTCAGTGAACACACAAGCTCACGGTCTCACCCCTCATGACCTCCTATAGTCCTTGAACCCTCTGAGACATTTGTGGTCTTCTACTTCTGCTCTGTTCCGCATTCCAATTTTAATCATTCCACTGCTAGTGGCTGTGCCTCTAATTGCTTAGGTCCTAAGCTCTGGAATTCTCTCCCTTAATCTCACTGCCTCTCTACCTCTCACTTCCCCTTTAACACCTATCTATTTCTCCAACATTTTGATCATCTGTCCTAATATCATCTTACAGGACACAGTTTCTAATCTTATTTGATAAAGCTCTTGTGAAGCACCTTTGGATATTTTAGTATGTTAAAGAAGCTATATAAATGCGCAAAGAGAATAGTTGGTCAATAGTTCGTAAATAAACGATTTTTAGACTGTTCTTCTTAGCAGACCTCTGAACTTAGGTATACTACAATTGCCCTCACCTCCCTGGGTCGATCAGTGTCCAGTAGCCACTATTGGAGAGTGACCATGTGGACAGTTGGAGACAGATCAGATTTGGCTGGGATCCCACACTAAGAAAGGCTACTTGTGTAAAGTATAGAATGCAGCTGTTAACTGTGAAACCACATCTTTTGCGAGAAATGACACTTTCAAGTTGAGATGGAGAGTTCTTTAAACTTCTGCTTTTTCTTGTTGGCTTGCCCCCTAATCGATTGAAGATTTATTTGTTTAAAGCAAATTTTTGTAATGAGTCAATTTTGTTACATGATTGGTAAATAATGCTCCCATTGCATTCCAAAAATAATCAAGTTAGCGACTGAGATTGTACAACAACTTTGTATCCAAACATCGTCACTGAATGTACAATTTTTGCTGGATAATTTGCATTTAATCTACTGATGACCATGAAATGATTGTCAGAAAAACCATCTAATTCACCAATGTCCTTGAAGGAAGGAAATCTGTCATCCTTACCTGGTCTGGCCGACATGTGACTCCAGAGCCACAGCAATGTGGTTGACTCTCAATTGCCCTCCAAGGGCAACTAGAGATGGGTAACCTGTCCTGGTCCCTTCCCCCCATGCCAACCCTGTAAGTTAAGAAAGTCCACCAATGCTTCTACCTTCTCAGAAGACTAAGGAAATTTGCCATGTCAGCTACGACTCTCACCAACTTTTACAGGTGTACCACAGAAAGCATTCTTTCTGGTTGTATCGCAGCTTGAAATGGCTCCTGCTCTGCCCAGGATGCAAGGAACTACAAAGGGTCGTGAATGTAGCCCAATCCGTCACGCAAACCAGTCTCCCATCCATTGACTCAGTCTATACTTCCCGCTGCCTTGGCATAGCAGCCAGCATAATTAAGGACCCCACGCACCCCGGACATTCCCTCTGACACCTTTTTCCTTCAGGAAAAAGATACAAAAGTCTGAGGTCACGTACCGACCGACTCAAGAACAGCTTCTTCCCTGCTGCTGTCAGACTTTTGAATGGACTTACCTTGTATTAAGTTAATCTTTCTCTACACCCTAGCTATGGCTGTGACACTCCATTCTGCACTCTCTCGTTTCCTTCTCTGTGAATGGTATGTTTTGTCTGTATAGCATGCAAGAAATAATACTTTTCACTGTATGTTAATAATAAATCAAATCAAATCAATAAATTCTGGCCAGCCAGCAGCACCCATGTCCCACAAATGAATGATTTTTTAAAAAATTAATTAGGACCTAATTATTTTTTTCCATTAGTTGCAATACATTTCAATGAATCTGTTGCATTTGTTCCCAACTGCCACTTTATCCTGAATTAGACCTTTTGTCAAAATGATTGTCCAAGAGGTTGCAGATATCTATCATGGTTTTATTTTTGACATGAAAGCATATTTCTGATTTTGCTGCCTCAGTGGAGATCTGAGAAGACAATTCCGACAGCGAGGATCACTGGCCAATTTCAAAGATTGCCAGATCCCATTCCAGTAGTTGAAATGGAAGGGAAAAGATCCAGGATCGTGAGGTTTTACCTCCTCAGTGTAATGAAGCAAGATTCCCAGATCCTGCAGTGACCCATAACCCCATTGCAGCTAATCAGCAACGTAACCTCCCGAACCCTTCTCTCAGTGGCAGAGAATCCTTATCATCACATGTATGCTGATGTGTCCCAACATCTGGGATTTACACGGTGCCTTTAACGCAGTAAAATGGCCTAAGGCATTCTACTGAAACATCAGATAAAATTTGACACATGAGTCACATAAGGAGATAGCAGGACAAAGGATCAAAAGCCTGGCCCGAGTGATAGTTTTTAAAGTTAAACTTACAATGAGAAAAAGAGGTCATGGAATTCCTACAGTGCTAAAGGAGGCCATTCAGCTCATAGAATCTACACAGGCAACAATCTCACTCTACTCCTGTAACCCCAAATATTTACCCTGCTAATCTCCCAACACTAAGGGACAATTTAGCATGGCCAATCCACCTAACCCGCACATCTTTGGATTGTGCCAAAGAAACTGGAGCATGCTGAGGAAGCCCACACAGACACAAGGATAATGTGCTAACGGCACACAGACAATCATGGAGGCCGGAATTGAACCCGGATCCCTGGCACTGTGAGGCAGCAGTGCTAACCACTGTGTCACAGTGCCTGCCCCCAGGGGCAGAGAGGATCGGGGGGATTCCACAGACTAGGGAGCTGAAGTTGCAGTTGTCAATGGTGGAGCGATTAAAAGTGGGGTTGTGTAAGTGTGCAAAATTCAAGGAGGACATATATTGTGGAAGTCTGCAGGAAGTTACAGATATAAGACCTTGGCTCTCTGAAATAAATATTTCCTAACAACTAATCTAATGTTTTGCACCCAGGTATTTCAAGCATTTTCTTTCCTCCTACCTTCCCTATCTACTGCCATGGCTGGCACAGTGGTTAGCATTGCTGCCTCACAGGGCCAGAGACCTGGGTTCAATTCCTGGCTTGGGTCTCTGTCTGTGCAGAGTTTGCACGTTCTCCCAGTGTCTACATGGGTTTCTTCAGCTGCTCTGGTTTCCTCCCACAGTCTGAAAGACGTGCTGGTTAGGTGCATTGCCATGTTAAATTCCCACTCAATGTACTCAAACAGTCGCCACAGTGTGGTGACTAGGGGATTATGACAGTAGCTTCACTGCAGTGTTAATGTAAGCCTACTTGTGATACTAACAAATAAATTTTAAACAAATAACCCATGCAACTGGACTGATTCCAATTGCTTCAGCCTTTTGAAAAACTCTTTGTACCAGGATTCCTTGAATATCCCTAACTTCTGAGAACTTATTGTCTTTCTGTTATGGTGAAGAGGGGGAGTTAATTTAAGCAGCCTTGATTTCTCCTCTCAGCTCCCTTCCATAAACAGAAAAGGGTTTGGATTTGCTTCCCTCATTATTAGCAGTGGCATGTTTACAACCCCATCAGTCCTGGTGCGATCCACTTTGCTAGTAATTACTCAAGACAGGATCAACTCAGGGGGTTTGTGTATTTGCACTCTCTCAAACACGGAAGGACAGTCGCCAGGTAGCCTCCTTTTCAGTTGTAAAGTAAAGACGGGATAAAAAGGGAAATCTTTACAGTCAAAAATGAGAGGGAAAGTAATTGTTTCAGCTGAGTCCAGAGTTCAGAATCAAAGTCCACTGGTGTGTTCATTCACATAAGTCGGCAAGCTGAACTGATGTTGGATAATTCACTTCTCCAATAGACTTGAGACATGCAGGCAGAGATAAATCAGTCAGTACAAAGGTTCAGTAAAAGAATATCGGGCCAGGCATTGATCCTGACAGAGCCCTTTGAGCTGCTAGGTAGATAGAAAAATGGCAGACTGGGGTTATGCAGTACAGTATGCGCAGCATAGTGGCACAGTGGTTAGCACTGCTGCCTCACAGTGCTAGAGACTCGGGTTCGATGCTCAGTTTGGGTCATTGTATGTGTGCAGTTTGCATGTTTTGCCCGAATCTGTGTGGGTTTTCCCCGGATGCTCTAGTTTCCTCCCACAGTCTGAAAGATATGCTGGCCAGGTGCATTGACCCGAACAGGCACCAGAGTGTGGCAACTAGGGGAATTTCACAGTAACTTAGTTGCCAGTGTTAATATAAGCCTTACTTGTGACTAATAAATAAACATTAATAAATAAACTTTACAGCATTACAATATAACCGATTCTCCCAGCCACAGGTTCTTGTCACAAGAGTCCCATCTCTCCACACCAACTTTGACAAAGGATATGGATTCCTTATCTGCATCTGCAAAATTGCAAAATGTTCCAGCCAATAACAATCAAGGCAGGTTGCAGGACCTTTTGTCCTAGCAGACTAGAAGGTTCTGGAAGGCCAGCCTAGGTTCAGGAATGCAGATGACCTTTGTATAGTTTCCTTTGTACTTGCTTTCTGTAGCTCATGTTGAGGGTGGGGTGGTTGGATCATTAGGGACACTTCGGAAATAATGAGGTGCCAATATTTTTGATACATTAAATAGGGTTGCAGACACATAGTATGATGATACTGTATCTTAAGAAATATATGCCTATCATGTTTTTTGTAAGACATATTCTTAGAATTCAGATCTGTTTTGTAGGGTACTGATTTCTCGAGCAAAACATTTAAATTGGTTGCTTGGAGCACAGAATTTTAGACTTGGAGGCCGGTATTTTAGGATCTCGCTTGGGCGAGGCTCATAAAATCCCACCCGAAGCCAATGGAGAATTCTGTTCTGTGAGCCGCACCCACCCAGATCCGGGGTGGGCAAGGTGGTAAAATTCTGGCTGGACTGTTTGTTTTAAGCAGAGCTAATGCAAATGTGTTTACTTGGGTCTCCCTGGGGATTTTAGTGTAGAGTTTTGATTAGGTTTATTAACAGGGATAGAGTCATGTGTTTAATGGGAGGAGATAAGATTGCAGAGAAGAAATTGCATTTCAGTTTCATTTTTAACAATACAAGCAGTTGCTGCTTTCACTGTCTGAAGAAACAAGTGCCTCTCTGTCTGTCTGTCTCTCTCTCTCCGGTGGTGTTCTGAGAGCACTAGGACTGTTAACCTGAGACAAGCATTTATGTCTGTGTTTTGTGAACTAATTTTAAAGACAGCTTTAAGTCTATGAGAGGAATATTGCTTGAATTGGAACTCATAGCGATAGTTGAGCAGTTAAATGTTGTAGTTTATCATGGTTAACTATTATTCAATTGCTAATTCATTTGTTATAGTGAAACTAAGTTGTTAAATAAAATCTGTTTTGATAAAAATTCCCCAGTTTGTAAGTAGAATCGCACTTAGAGTGAAACACCTTACCCTCACATTGATCCCAAAATAGCAAATTTTTGAGGTCTAGTCTGACTTCATAATATACCCTGGGGTTTCTATTCTGATATCCTGACATTAGCTTCAGCCATCTTCAAACGTCATTGTCCAGTTTTTAAAATTTTAGAAATTAGCTATGAGGATGTATTTATGTATTATAATAACATAGAGTGTGAGGTCTTAGGCCCACTACCGTATCTAAGAGGACAGCACAGTGGCACAACGGTTAGCATTGTTGCCTCATAGTGCCAGAGACCCAGGTTCAATTCTGACCTTGGGTAATTATCTGTGTGGAGTTTGCATGTTCTCCCTGTGTTGGCATGGGTTTCCTCCAGATGCTCTGGTTTCCTCCCACAGTTCAAAGATGTGCAAGTTAGGTTGATTGGCCATGTTAATTTGCCCCTTAGTGTCAGGGAGATTAACAGGATTAATACCTGGTGTTACGGGGACAGAGTATGTTGTTGGTGCAGGCTCGAAGGGCTGATTGGGACTCTATGACTCTAAGAACTCTTAAACTAGCTGGCATTGTGGTTGCCCTTGTCGGATCCTTCTTTACTATATCCAGAATCTGGACATCATAGAATCCTAACAGTACAGAAGGAAGACATTCAGCCCATTGAGTCTGTACTGACCACAATCCCACCCAAGCCCCATTCCCATAACAGCCCACATTTACCCTGATAATCTCCTATACAGTATGGTCAATTTAACATGGCCAATCTATTTAACCCGCACATCTTTGGAATGCGATACTCCAGTTGCAAGCATACCAAAACTTTACATAGCTGAAGTATAGTACTCTTCATTTTCTACTTCATAGTCTTGTAGTACAACTAAAATCACATTTGCATTCCCTGTAGCTGGGTTGTGCAGTTTTTAATGATTGATCAATTATTTCTCACATGATCCACAATATTTACTGGATATAATTGCATGGTATAGGCAGGCACAGAGTTTCCCAAACCCAAACGCCCAAATCTGCAGTTGTTTACTTTAATACCATTGTTCCGTTCACCTAATCTACCCAATTAGCGTGCATCTACTGGGCTTCAAATGGTCGAGATTCAGCAGTCCAGCCAATAATTTGATGGGAGATATCCAAAATACTATAAACGTCATTCGTACCTCTAACTCCTCTTTTGAAAATTTCTGATGAAATGAGAGATGGCTGTCACGGCTCATTTGATCAGTGTGACAAGAAGCAGGAAATCATCATGGTGAACAGTCAAAACATGTAAGGGTTTGCGTTGATGAGATTATTTTGATGGACTAGACATTGCAAGAGCTAAATGACCCTAAGGTTTTCTCCAAAGTTAGTGCCTGCATGGGGGTTGGTTAACTAACATGGGGGTTAGGTGGCTAGCATGTGGTTCACGATAACGCCAATGGTGTGTCTTTAATTCCTATTCTGGCTGAGGCAGACTTGGACGGCACAGTGGTTAGCACCGCTGCCTCACAGCTCCAGGGTCCCAAATTCCATCCTGGTCTCAGGTCACTGACTGTGTGGAGCCTGCACATTCACCCCATGGGTTATGTTGATTGGCCATGTTAAATTGACCCCAGTGTCAGGAGGATTAACAGGGCAACTGTGTGGGGTTGTGGGAATAGGGCCTGGGTGGGATTGTGGTGGTACAGACTTGATGGGCCAAATGGCCTCCTTTTGTACTGTAAGGATTCTATGATTCTTTTCACCTGCCCCATTCTTGATGTGAACAGGTGTCCATCAACCTGTATAACCAATTGTCTCTCTGATAGAGAGGGATGCCTATGGTCCTCTGGAAGTTATGGCCAATTACCTACCTACTGTTCTGCAAAGTACATTGTTTTGGACTCACAGCTGACTTCTGCCAGGTGCAGTCCCGCAAGAATCTTGTTACTGCAAATAAAAATTAACATTGCTGGAAGAGATGGAAAAAGAATGTTTAACGTACGTTGCTGAATATAATCAAATATAATCTCTCTTTACTTTTTACTGCTAAACTGTATTGCAGTTTAATATTAAAGTTGTTAGTCTATTGTTTATAACTTCAGATCTTTTTTTTATTTGCTAGAATTAGAGAAAAGTATGTCAGGATCTAGGAGTTATTTTCAGTTAGAACTCATCTTGAAAATGTATCAACCAAGGAAGTTGTTCGTCCATCGTCATCAATGAGGACCTTGACACCATTAGTCATTTTGAGACTGGTTGCGGTGTGTCCGAAGATGACTGATCAGGCCAATTCGGGCACAGAATGTCCTGGCACATATTGGACAGACTTGTGTAGACACTGTAGTTGTTGCGCTGGTGGCTCTGGACTCACACAGCTCGTGCTTAAGTTGTGCTTCAGCAATACGTCTTGCTTCGTGAGCTTGATAGCCTTTGTGGATGAGGCAGCGCCAGGTAGGGCGGTTTTGTGCCAGCGTTTCCCAGGTGGTCGTGTCAATGTCAAGCGACTTCAGGGAGGCTTTGAGTGTGTCTTTGAAACATTTCTTCTGCTCTCCATGAAAACAACAACATATTCTATAACACCTCGCTATGAAATATACCAAGTGCTTCTCAGAAGCATTATAAAACAAAGTATGACACCAAGCCATGTAAGGAGGTATAAGGTCCAGTGACTAAAAGGTTGGTCAAAGAGACAGGTTTTAAGGAATATCTTGAAGGAAGAAGGTATATTGGAGAGGAAGAGAAGTTTTGGGAGGGTATTCCAGAGCTTGGGGCCTAGGCAATTCAGGGGCTTTAGGGGCTAAAGGGATCAAGGGATATGGGAGGGAATGGGGAAATCAGGATATTAAATTCGATGATCAGCCATGATCAACATGAACGGCAGAGCAGACTCAATGGGCTGAATGGCCTACTTCTGCTTCTAGTTTCTATATTTCTTTGACACAGCTACCAATGTTGGAGCAATTAAAACTGGAGACACGAAAGAATGACCTGAATGCAGACTTCTCTTGGAGTTGCGGAGGTGGAGGAGGTTACAGAGATCCGGAGGGACAAGGAAATGGAGGATGAGAATTTTAAGATCAATCAAGAGCTTAACCAGTAGATCCACCTAACCTGCACATCTTTGGACTGTGGGAAAAAACTGGAGCACTTGAAGGAAACACACACACACACACACACACACACACACACACACACACACACACGGAGAACGTGCAACTCCACACAGACAGTCACCCAAGACCATGATTGAACCAGCGTCCCCAGCGCTGTGAGGCAGCAGCGCTAACCACGGATTCACTGCACTATCCACATACGAACTAAAGATTTTTCTTTCTTGTTCAGCCTCATGTTCAGCAGATAAGTTCTTCCTGGCAGTCACACTGGATTCTGTGGCCAACAATAGTTTCTTCTAC
The DNA here is from genome assembly GCF_965287045.1 of Carcharhinus amblyrhynchos. Lineage (NCBI taxonomy): Eukaryota > Metazoa > Chordata > Chondrichthyes > Carcharhiniformes > Carcharhinidae > Carcharhinus > Carcharhinus amblyrhynchos. The sequence goes on from NC_137345.1 coordinate 16,841,155, forward strand.
TGTGTCTTCAAATCCAATAGCAAATCATCTTCATTGGTTTCCACCCTGGAAAGATCCCTGACTGCCTCAGATTGTCTGTGTTGTTGCTCTTCTGGAGGAAATGCCAAAGGGTATTGTAACCATTGTCTCTCCCTAAAGGCACCAGCTTCACTTGCCAGTAACCATCCCTCACACCCAGGAGAGTAAAGATTTTTGCTGTAGCAAGTAACATTTCTTCAATGATTGGCATGATATAATGAAATCTTTTCAGCACTTTGTTTAGATCTTTTGGATCTCAGCAAAGTCCCAACTTTCCGGGCTGCTTCAGCGCTATCATGCTGTTAATCCAGTTTGTGGGAATTGTTACTTTTTCATTACTCCCAGCTCCTCCAGCTCTACTGTTTTGTTTTTGAAACTGGATTTGAGGGAAGCTGGAACTCTTCTTTGAAGATTAATTCAGGTCTGACACTCTCATCAACTGCAAAAGAATATTCATCAAATAGACACATAAAGCTTGTAAACACATCTTTGTACTCCCCTAGGATCTGTTCAGCTGTCAATGATCTAATGTGCCGTAACATATTATTAGTCTTTTTTGGCATCTTCAGGGTTACCAGTCCAAGGTTTAGAATTGCTCTGACTCAGATGAGTGACTCTTGCTTCCTGTCTATGATTTTGAACTCCAGATCTTCATTCTTGTCTTTGTGTTGAGCTCTCAGATTAAGTTGTTCACTCGGTATGAGTATCATGACATCATATAGCATCAACATTACCCTCAAGGGCCTCATTATTAGATCGCCACATTGAGGCACTTTGCACGCACAGGTCTGTGAAGATCACAGTGTTGGATGGTGCACCATTGTCTATCTGACCCTTCATGTTTCCTTGATGCTCCCCTTTTGTGGTTAACAGATACAAACCCCTTATCACCTGTAAATGTAACAGTGCCAGGCTTTTGTGTGGCGATTTGTCAGAATCTTTGGTTGAAATCTCTCCAGTGGCTTCTATATCTGTGTTTTACTTTTTTTTAGCCTAAAAACATGTGAAAAATGACATCTTGCATTTACAACACTGCTTTCCCCATGCCAAACAAGCCTTCTTTGTGCGATATCCGCCACAACATTTTCATCCTGTCCTTTGTCCATGACCTTTCTGTTCTTTCATTCTTTTAGCAAAATGCAAAGCCCGGACTATTCTGCTCGAGCTGACATTTTACAGTTTCTGCACTTCTGCAGGTCTCCTGATTTTCTCCTCTATCAGTAGACTTGCTTTCACTGCAGGATCTCTTATGCCTAAGACAATCCTATCTTTAATGAGATCATCTTTAGTTGTCCAAATTCACAGGATTATAACAACTATGTTAATGCAGTCACATACGGATTAATGGACTTTTTTTCATCTTGAGCCCAACTGTTGGTCATGCGGGATTTCACAGCCTCGCTTGTCCTGAAACTGTAAAATCCTGCCCAAGGTCAACAGACCTTTCCATTGTCTGCCCCTCGTTCGCTCTGATTCCCATGGCAGGCGGGTGGTAAAATTCCAGCCGTAATGTTCACAAGTTACATGCACTTGCAGCTCAAAGTATGCTTTTAAGATTTCTGCCTTTTGCTTTTTCTATTCTTCGGGGGGATTTAGGATGGAACACAATTTGTAGCAGTCTTGCCCCAACAGCATTATAAGTGTTGCTACTCATATTGGTTCTGGCTTGTTCATTTAATCTGTTGCCATTGCAAGTGAAAAAACTGCCATTTCCTCTCCCAGCTCCTTTCATTTTGACAGGAGCTGGGAGAGGAAAATTGGCAAAGGCAAGTGATTTACTTACAGTTTGTTTGCTTTCCTTTTCTGTAGCTTTCATTGGCTTCTTGTTTGATTTAGCAGCTCTCAACATTTCTGTGTTCCTCTTTCAGTGGCTATGGTTTCTCCCCAGCTCTTTAAAATTCAATCTCATCTCCACTTCTGATACAATGTTATGGGCTGAATGAATACAATGCTTCTTGTACAATGTTTCTATTGGAACTGAATGTAACATGACTGCCTCAACCTGCACCTCATGGCAGAGCTCGCAAGAGAATGGCAAGACAGATGGGACCTTTAGTGCACAATTGCATTTCAATCCCAAACAGTAGGTAAGTAGAAGGAAGAGGAAATGCATCACACCCACTACCCAAAGGACAATAACAAGTCCTATATATTTCTTAATTGTATGTTTGTAAACTTTTGCTTGAATTTTGTAGTACAAGTCTCATTTATGCCTTGACAAAATCAGAACTGTTACCAATATGGAGTCAGCCTGGAACTAATGAACATATAATACAAAGGGACTTTGAATTTATTACTGATATTCTGACAACATAAAGTATTTTTCATGTGGGTATGTGTTGTACTGAAACAAGAGAGGTCGAGGTTTCTGATGAGTGATTCTACCAGTCCTGTTTCCTCTTCTGATAGCAACATGTAGTGAGTGAAGGGTGCATCCCACCAATAATGGTCCTCAATAGATTCTTAATTCCAGGTATTCGAATTTTTTAAAAATCTGGAAGTTCAGAATCTACTAATGACCATGAACCATTGTCGATTGTCAGAAAAACCCATCTGGTTCACCATGTCCTTTAGAGAAGGAAATCTGCTGTCCTTATCTGATCTGGCCGATATGTGACTCACGAGCAACAACAATGTGGTTGACTCTCAGCTGCCTTCTGAAATGGACTAGTAAGTCACTCAGTTCAAAGGCAACTAGCATTGGGCAATAAATGTTGGCCAGCCAGCAATGCCCATGTCCTGTGAACAAATTTTAAAAAAATCATCACCATTACAGTTCAATCATTATGTTCAGACAGGAACTCTCATTGGAATGACAGATAATACTTATAAATAAATGTTGCCATGTTAACATTACAATTCCCCCCAGAAAATTAAATATTAGATTTCAATGAACTGCCCGCCCTCTATTGGGGTTTTGGTAATATGTAGTTAGTAAGGCAGATAAATGTATAAATGGATATAATAAAACTTCCTGCAGGTGATATACAATCTGCATACCAATTTTATTGGTTTGTTGCTAAGACTGGATACTTAAGGTAGTCTAAGTTTGTTGAACTGTGCCATGGGTTACCGTTATAGCAATGCTTAACACATGTACATCTGAAATTTCATCCTTCACTATTTTAACACTACTTTAACATAGCCTGTTTCAAATTAATGGGTTAATCTCCCAGTAATACTTTGGAAAGATCAATTCTGAATTGTATGTTAACCATTCATACATTCTTATCCTACAATGCGACTTCAAAGTTAAACACGCTCTAATCCTTGGTATTGATCTTCCCCACTAACTGGCACAAAGTTCATGAAAAACACAAACAAAAGGTTACAAACTGTATTGCTGTTATTTTGATCCAGCTTTACAGTTTGCCTCCAGTCTGGCACACACTTTGTTGATGAGAGCATTTACCATTCCGCAAAATGGAAACTGCCTGCATTATTATGGCGTGATTTTAAATCTCATTTCTTACATTAAAAGTAAAATTGTGTATTAGTAAATTGGGAAGAAAACAAAACATAATAAGGCGAACACAGACAAAAGAGAAGCCAATAAAGGAAGCTTTAAAAATGGCTATTGGTTGCAAATAAGTCAAGAAATCATTGTCTACCAATCACATCTGCTAGTGCAATGAGATAGAAGCACCCTGTACACTTAGAGGGGAGGAACCATGTAAGAGTGGATAGCCACATATCAAATATTTTCAGAGAGTTGCCCACCCCTTCCCAATACATTATTTCTTCTGCCCTCAAAGTTTGATTCGAGTTTCTCAATGATGTCATCGTTTCCTATGTACGTCCTAACTGTTCTTAAATATTGGTCTGGCTTTTACAATGATCAGATTTTTGGAGCCATTAAAAGACAGATTAGACTATTACATTTACTTTTGGGGGTAACTTAGAGGCAGGTGAGTGGATTGCAAGACTCTGGAAGAAATATGCAGTGGCATCGGGACAGGAAAATCCTTAAGTGTACACAGCATTGCCACTGATGGGAAGATTCAGACTATTGTCAGTGCTATATAAATGCAGGTTGTGTTGTCAGGTACTTTACCAGGTTATCCTCAGTGTCTCAAAATGTTTATCTAGAAAGTTGCTGAACAAAACAGACAGTGGATTCTGGCTCCATTGTCATTTTTAAATCAGTGCCAGAGGCACAGGCTTTAGAACTGACCTCAGGATCCATTGGTTGCAGAAGCTACATACAGTTGGGCTTTCTACTATCTAGCCACTCCTAGTATGAGGGTCCAATGTGAACATCTGGGAATGACTTGTGGCCAAGTCTCAGGCATCTAATGAGTGCAGGGAATGATCTCTGTATCTGAACACAATAGGCTTGAGGCTCGGGAGAAATTGGTCCTCTGGCCTTATCTACATAATTGTCCATCATCCCAGCCACCCCAGACTGGCCAACATCCTCCTCCCTCCAATTGGCCAACATCACCGCCCTGACTTGCTGACAACTCACCTCACTGGAGGAATGAATCTGGGTTGCCTAAGAAGGTTAGTAAAGTGGGAGAAAGGACAATCACGGACCAGCAGTGATCCTCAGGATGCAGACGGAAGTCAGGAACCAGGGACAGTTCCAAGATTGGGAGCTTAGAAAAGAAGGGGGTACAAATACCATGTAACTTCCCTCAATGATTATTGCAGTTCTATTGGTGCAGACAGTTTCTGGTACCCTGCCTAAGTGAATGCTTATTGTGTATGAAAATCAATCATGATCATTTGCAAACTGTTGAGGTGTTAAACGGAATCGTTCTCTGCCAATTTGGGTGTGAAACAAGAAAGGGAGGGGTGGCAGGAAGGGGAGGAAGGAACTTGTCTTTCTATAACATCCGAAATCCCAAAGAGCGTTATAGCTGATGAGCTATTTTTGAAACGAAGTATTTTGTAAGGCAGAACCACAACAGCAATTTTGCAAACAGTAAGCTCCCAGAAGTAACAATGTGATAATGACCTTCCTAACAACACTATGCATGTACCTGCACCAAGTGGACTGAAGAGGTTTAAGAACGATGCACTTTCTGAAGAGCAATTAGGGATGGGCAAGAAATGTGACTGTGCCAGTGGCGCCCAAATCCCATGGAAGAACAAAAGTAAAGAATCAGGTAAACTGGGTGAGGGGTAAATGTTAGGCAGGATACTGGCACTATTTTGACAAGGGCAGGGAATGGCCGATGTTTCCCTGCCGCCAAAAAAACACGGATTAACTGGCGATTCATCTCACTGCTGTTTTTGGAACATTGCTGTATGGTGATGTGGCTGTACTTGTCAACATACCTACAGTAAATAATAATTCAGACGTATATCAATGGATGGGATTTTATGGCCTCGCTTGAGCGAGACTGGAATTTCCCACCTGAGGTCAACGGACATTCCCATTGTTCGTCTCTCACTCGCTCGAAATCTGTGGCAGGCAAGGTGGTAGAATTCCGGCGATAGTGTCAAATATTTTGGGAATAAAGTCATAAGGAAATGTGACAATATTATTATCATCACAACTGATCCTTAGTATTAATATTAATAATGCATCCTGTTTCCATCCATCTCAACCAAATCCTATCATATAGTCACCTAATGTCAGCATTGTTTATCAGAGGGGGGGACTCAATACTGATAAAGAGTCAGTTCTTTGGCTGACTTTGTTTTCTCTTGGCTTTGGAATGAAAAGGCCAATTAGAATGTTCTGGTCACTCCGACTGAACTCATTCAAGACCGGGAATTGAACCAGGGATTTTTCCTGTTTCTGATTGTTTCTGACACCTTGTTTGGTATGTTTCCCCACTGAATCACTCGCAGAGCCATCCAGAATATTCACAGTCCAAATGCTATCATGGAGAAGTTACCAAGTGCTGTATTGTAATGGAAATAATATCCCAAAATATCTTGCCTCCCACAGTCCAAAAATGCGCAGGTTAGGTTGGTTAGCTGGCCATACTAAATTGACCTGAGTGCAGGAGGATTAGTAGGGTAAATGCATGGGGTTACGGGAATAGGGCCTGGATGGGATTGTGGTCAGTACAGACTCAATGCGCCAAATGGCCTCCTTCTGTACCCATAGGGATTCTATGATTAACTCAGATCTTTCACACCATCAAATGTAGGCCTGCATCTTAGCTCCTGATTCAGGTGCGTGGAGGCAGGGGAGTTCCCAGCTTCATGAACCCGATCTTTAAAAATTGTGGCCGACAATTCTGATTTTCATTCTGCGGAGGCAGAATCTGCTGGATTAGATGTTGGAACTGTTGTGGTTCAGGTCAGAAACTTCGAAGTGTCTTATGAAGCCTGCCTGAATCATAATTTTTGCATCTTGAACCTGGCTAGGGTAAGCATGATATATTTCACTTCAGATATGATTCAAACGACCCACAAGGGAGCTCTTATCAAACAAAGTTTATTTAAGAATACTGTTAACATATAGAGAATGAAAATTAGCAATAACTTTTATCAATTACAAGCAAAAACAAAACAAGCACTATAATGTATAACGCTTAACCAATATATATCAGATGTTCCAATCAAAACCAATATCCAACAAACAAAAACCTTTAAACAGGTTTATCACTGCGCAGGTTAAAGCTCACATGAAACAAGAATCCAGTTCCTTGGGTTGAATGCTGATTTCAAATGTTTTTGAAAACTCAGAGCAGTTTATAGTCAGATCAGCTCCCTAAAACACCAAAACACAGATTCTTTATGCAGCAACAGGCCTTTCTTTCAGCTAGCTGGTAAAATTTTCAAGCAAAACAGAGTGAGAAAGTGCCTTCTTTTCCAACTTGCTTCTAAGACTATCTTTAACACTGCAGCCAAACCAAAACTAAAATCTGACCTCTTGCCATCAGACCTGCCCATAGTTTTTCTTACCTCCCACAGTGACATCATCTAAGGCTGTGATCATGATTTGGAAAAACTGCTTAAAGGTACACTAACATCACAGACCCACCATTCCAGGGATGAGTGCGGAGGCTGAAATGCATGGAGGTGGGCTGGATGGAAGGCCTGCTTCAGCACTTTATTGCATTTTTAATTAAAGAATGATTAATGTGATAAGCAACCCTACAATCCTCACTCCCTTCTATAACCCCTCACTCCCCCTCTACACCCTCCCCCCGCATAACCCCACGCTCCATCCATGCCAATATATGCAACCTCATACCACACCACCCAAACCACATGGCCCTTCATACTCCTATGCCAACTGTGATGATACTATGCCTTTAAGAAATATATTGTTATCATGTTTCTTGTGAAGAGTATGTTTAAAATTCAGCTCTGTTTTACACAGTGCCAATTTGGCTACATTTGGCAAATCATATGCTGAGGATGCAGACTAATGATTGGTTTAGGAATATGTTTGCTTTAATTTGAGTCGATGCATTTTTGTTTATTTTGGTTTTTCCCCTGGGGTTTCAGAGGATGGTTTGATTGGGTTGATTAACAAAGACAGAGTCGTGTGAATGGGTGGAGTTAAGCTTGCAGGGAAAACATGTAATTCTCTTTTATTTTAAAACAGTCAATTTCTGACTGGTTCTGAAAGAAGCAAGTGGTGTTTTTCTGTCTCTCTCAGTCTCTGGAGGCTGCTGCTTGGGGCTGTCAGAAGACAGGTGTCTCTCTGTCTCCAGGTGTTCAAAAGGTTCTAAGAGTGTTAACAAGTACAAGCACATAAGCTTGGAAGTTTGCTAACTTATTTTGAAGGGATGTTTAAGTCTTTAAGAGGAATAATGCTTGAATTTGAACTAATAGGGATAGGTTAGTGGTAAGAACTGTATCCTGTCATGTTTGAGTATTCTAATTGGTAAACATTAAGCTAATTGATTTGTTATAGTTAAATCGTATTGTTAAATAAAGTTTATTTTGATAAAAGCTTCCTAAAGTGTCAATAGAATCACACTTTGAGTGAAACACCCTATCCTCACACTAATGCCAAAATGAAATAATACTCTTAGGGTCTAGTGGGGCTTTATAACATACTTTGTGGTTTCTGCTCTAACACAACCTATGCCACTCTACCTACCTCCCAAAAGCCAGAATACCCCCATGTCCTCACATCCTCATGGCCCTTTATATTCCCTTTGCCAACTTAGTGCTAACTCATGCCAACCCATGTCGCCAACTCACCACACTTTTCCTTTACCCCCTGCATGCCAGCTCATCGATATCCAACGTGGGCAAACAGCAGGAACCATCCACATACAAAATAAAGTTGTGTCTATTTATGAATCACCGTTTAAAGAAAACATTATAATTGATCAAAGAAAACATTCAATGTATATAAATTCCTTCCACTAATATCATAAAAAAACAAACATTTCTATTATATAACCACTTGGAACTGTCAATCAAGCTGCTCGCTTAACAGATATTCCACTGTGATAATGTTGGTTTGTAAAATCTGTCATTGCAGCACAAATCCTTTAATGATTGATCTCAAGCTTATGTAAACAGGCACATGGATGACACAATGGCATAGTGGTTAGCACTGCTGCCTCACAGTGCCAGGGACCCGGGTTCAATTCCTGGCTTAGATCACTGTCTTAGTGGAGTTTGATGTGGAGATGCTGGCATTGGACTGAGGTTAAACACAGTAAGAAGTCTCACAACAACAGGTTAAAGTCCAACCAGTTTATTTGAGAGTAAGCCCACAAGCTTTTGGAAGTGCTGTTACTTCGTCAGGTGTGTGGAAAGTTCTGATCAGAGAAGGGCTTATGAATGCACACACAGTTTACAGAATACTGATTAGAATGCGAGTCTTTACAGCCAACCTGCTATTCAAGTCTTAAAGGTACACCTTAAAGTCTTAAAGGTACACCTTTAAGAGTTGAATAGCAGGTTAGCTGTAAAGACTCGCATTCTAATCAGTATTCTGTAAACTGTGTGTGCATTCATAAGCCCTTCTCTGATCAGAACTTTCCACACACCTGGCGAAGTAACAGCACTTCCGAAAGCTTGTGGGTTTACTCTCAAATAAACTGGTTGGACTTTAACCTGGTGTTGTGAGACATTAGTGGAGTTTGCACTTTCTCACTGTGTCTGCATGGGTTCCCTCCTGGCGCTCTGGTTTCCTCCTACAGTCCGAAAGATGCGCTGGTTAGGTGCATTGGCCATGCTAAGTTCTCCCTCAGTGCACCCAAATGTGGCAGATGTGCTGACTAGGGGATTTTCACAGTGAGTTGAGAGCAGCGTTAATGTAAGCCTACTTGTGACATCAATAACTAAGCTTTCTGCAGCGTAGGGATTCTACGATTCAATGAGCATCTCTGCTCTTATATTCTATGCTTTGGCTATTAACCACAAATGTTCCTATGCCTTATCCACCTGTCCAGCCACCTTCATGGATCTGTGGATTCCTCTGTCCCTCTACATACCCAAACCTACCATTTACTGTCTTGTTAACCTTCCCCAGAAGCATTACCTCACATTTCCCCAGACTGAATTCCATTTGGCACAGTTCTGTCCACCTGACTGGCTCATTGATATCTTTCTGTTATCTACACCTTTCAAAGTCTCCATGCAGTTTCCAGGGATAGAGAGGGATGTGGTAAGAGGAAGATTATTTGAAGTTGGTCTAATATAAAGGGATTAGCTTATTGGTCCATGAATCACCTCTGTTAAAAAATCTTGCTCAAGCTGTCAGTAAAATCAAATTTTCAGCTGCTTTGACTTTTTTTCAGCTTTGTTTATTGAGAAATATAAAAAAAAGCATAACACGATACAATCAGTGATTTTTCATTTTTCCATTATTAATTCAGCACTACACTGCCCCAACCTCTTCACACGCACCTCCCCCACCCTCCTCCGGCCTTCCGCACCCGATCATCTCAAATTAGAAGCCTTGACTTTTCAAAAGAGGTATTGAAAGTGATACTCGATTATTCACCGGAGAGCTATTTATTTGCCAAAGCTGTCCCAGTAATGAGAATTCTGCTGTGTTAAGACTGCCCTGAAATCTTGTTGCTGAATAAGCTGTAGTCGATGATAGGTAATGAAATATGTCGAATTCCGCAGTTAGATTAAAGTCTTCAGTCTGCCTAATCACACCAGTTATCCATGCAACTGCGTTTGCAGAAGCACCTCGGATTCTAATTGCTTTCAGTACATTATCTAATGTGTGAAGGTGCTCAGTCAACACCTTTCCCACAGTGAGCGTAGAGATGGTGACAGAATGTGTTGACAGTCAATAAAATCTCATGAATAATAGTGAACTATGGAGTTGTTATCCAAAGTATTTCTCTTGCCTGAGATTAAACCAGCACCAGAAATGAAGACTTACACAAAGGGTGGCATGGTTCGTCCATGCCTTTATTTCCTTCTTTTGTCTGAGTGATGACGAATGGGAAATATATGCACAAAAATGCTATGTGTGCGCTTTTGCTTACATTTTTAAAAAAATTAAATGGCAACTTAACAGTCTTACAATTAAAATTCCTAATTGCTTCTGAATTTCTAGAATTTTTTTTATATTTGTGCTGTGTCCAGACTGAACTGGTTTTGCCTTTGAATCAGAATTACAGAGAGGTTACAGTACAAGAGGAGATCATCCGCACCATTGTGTCCATGCTAGCTCTCTCTATGAAAGGACTTTTGTCATGTTGCATCTTTTGCCAATGGCCTGAAATTGTTGTTCTCTGGTTTTTGACTCTTTCAATAACAGGATCAATTTCTCCCTGTCTGTTCTGTCTTGAGAACCTCGATCAAATCTCCTCTCAATCTCCTCTCTGAGGAGAACAGCCCTAGCCAATCTGTCCAAGTAACTGAAATGTCTGTTTCCTGGAACAATGGACATGAGGGGTATTGTGTTTGGCAAGCTAGTGAGAACACTCTTGCCTGTTTTAGGGGAGATCCATCTAATTAAGTTCCATTTTCCTAGAGACTGAGTGGTTGGCATCTGGAGTTTTTGTTTTAAATGTATTTATTGGTGTCACAAGTAAACTTACATTAACACTGCAATTAAGTTACAGTGAAAATCCCCTAGTTGCCACACTCCAGCATCTGTTTGGGTACACTGAGGGAGAATTTAGCATGGCCAGTGTACCTAACCAGCATGTCTTTCGGACTGTGGGAGGAAACTGGAGCATGCAGAGGAAATGCCAAGGTGGCATTGGAGTGAAGCGATTTCTTGCAAGCTGTGCCCAGAATACCTTCTATTTCTATTTCTTACTCCTGTTTGGTGCTTCTAAAACTTCATTCTAACTCTTTTAAACTCTCTCTATTACTGTAACATTACATTCTGCACTTTCTCATTTCCTTCACTATGAATGGTATGTTCTTTTGTATAGCATACAAGAAACAACACTCTTCACTGTATGATAATACATGTGACAATAATAAATCAAATCAAATCCCATACAAACACAGGGAGAACATACAGATCCCACACAGTCACCCAAGGCTAGAATTGAACCTAAGTCCCTGGCACTGTGAGGCAGCAGTGCTAACCTCTTTGCCACCGTGCTACCATGCCTGAGAGTGTGGTGGAAGCAGATTCAATTGTGGCTTTCAAAAGGAAATTAGATCATTATCTTCAAAGAAAAGGGCTGTGGGAAAAGGTCAAGGGAGTGAGACTAGTCAAGCTGGTCATACAGAGAGATGGAATTTCCAATAATGGACCTGCGGGGGTTTGCAGGGTGGTGGGGGGGGGCGGGGGTGGTGGTGGAGGTGGGGGGAGGGTGTAAAAATCCAACTCACTAAGAGCTGCTGGTGAATCATTCTATGTGCCATACTAATTGCTTTCTCAACCTATTCTACTTTTAACAATATCTGCACATATCATATAGCTCCAGGTCTCTCTGCTCCTGCGTCTCCTTTAGAATTAGATTTTTTATTATATATTGTTTTTCTTCATTCTTTACAGCCAAATGTATGCTTTTCTGGCCATTCCACCAGCCTGTTTATGTCCTCTTGAAGTCTATCACCATCCTCCTCACAGTTCACAATACTTCCAAATGTTGGGTCAACTCCAAGTTTGAAATGGTGCACTGGATACCCAAGGGCATTAATTCATTAAGGGTATTAGGGTATTTAGTGTAGATCAAGAAAAGCAGTGAGCCTAGAACCAGCCCCTGGGGAATCTTACTATACCTTACTCCAGTCTGATAATCAACCACTCACCACTACTCTCTGGTTCTTGTTTCTGGGCCATCTTATGATCAATGATCTGATGAAGGGTCATCCAGACGAGAAACATTGGCTCTATTCTCTCTCCATAGATGCTGTCAAACCTGATGAGATTTTGCAGCATTTTCTGTTTTTATTATTATCAATGCTGTCGTTGTCACCTTTAATTTCTTGGGCTTCAACTTTGGTGAGATTGTGGTGGATAAAACTTGTGTCTTATTTGAGTCATTATATTTCTGACTCAGTTTTAATCTAGAGGATCTGTCCCATTCAAACTCAGTCAGTTGGAGATGTAGGTACATAGGAACGGGAGTAGATCATTTAGTTCTTCAGGCACCATTCAATGAGAGCGTGGCTAATCTGCAACTCAACTTCATATATCTGTATTTTCCCATTAACGAGAATCTATCAACCTCAGATTTTAAATTAACAATTGATCCAGCATCAATTGTCATTTGCAGAATAGAACTTCTACCACTTTTTGCATGAAGAAGCATTTCCTAATGTCCCTCCTAATTTCCTTTTGAAAGACAAAGCTTCCTAGTCCTAGCTTCACCAACCAGTAGAACACATTTTGCTCTATAGACATTTCAATTCCCCTTCACATTTTGAAAACTTTGATCAAATCATCTTTAATTATCTAAACTCCAAGGAAAACAACTTGCACTTGTGTCAGCTATCATTGTGATAAATTTACACTGCTTGCAATCCCATCTATCTTTACACCATTGACAAACTTGGTTATGTGACTTCCTAAGTCATTACAAAATATGGTTTGATTTGATTTATTATTGTCACATGTATTAATATACAGTGAAAAGTATTGTTTCTTGCATGCTCTGCAGACAAAGCATACCATTCATAGAGAACGAAATGAGAGAGTGCAGAATGTGGTGCTACAGTCACAGCTAGGGTGTAGAGAAAGATCGACTTAATGCAACATACGTCCATTCAAAAGTCTGATGGCAGCAGGGAAGAAGCTGTTCTTGAGTTGGTTGGTATGTGACCTCAGACTTTTGTATCTTTTTCCTGACAAAAGAAGGTGGAAGAGATATGACTGGGGTGCGTGGGATCCTTAACTTTGCTGGCTGCTTTGACGAGGCAGTGGGAAGTGTTGACAGAGTCAATGGATGGGAGGCTGGCTTGCGTGATGAACTGGGCTACATTCATGACCTTTTGTAATTTCTTGCGGTCTTGGGCAGAGCAGGAGCCAAGCTGCAATACAACCAGAAAGAATGCTCTTTATGGTGCATCTGTAAAAGTTGGTGAGAATCGTGGCTAACATGCCAAATTCCCTTAGTCTTCTGAGAAAGTAGTGGGCTTTCTTAACTATAGCGTCGGCATGGGAGGACCAAGGCACCTAGAGACCTAAAAACTTGAAGCTTTCAGCTATCTCTTCTTTGTCCCTGTTGATGTAAAAAGTCTGACAACACCAGGTTTTAGTCCAACCGATTTATTTGACAGTAAACTCACTAGCTTTCGAGGTTTCCCTCTTCGTCAGGTGAATGGAGAGTTCTGGCCTCAGACAGAGCAGATAAAGCACAGACAGTTTACAGATTACTGATTAGAATGCAAATCTTTACACTTAACCTGCTGTTCAAGTCTTAAAGTGGCCGACAATGTGAATGGAAGGAGCACTGATCACAGGTTAAAGAGATGTGTATTGTCCCACATATACACATCTCTTTAACCTGTGATCAGTGCTCCTTCCACTCACATTGTCGGCCACTTTAGGACTTGAACAGCAGGTTAAGTGTAAAGATTCGCATTCTAATCAGTAATCTGTAAACTGTCTGTGCTTCATATGCTCTGTCTGAGGCCAGAACTCTCCATTCACCTGACGAAGAGGGAAACCTCGAAAGCTTGTGAGTTTACTATCAAATAAATCGGTTGGACTTAAATCTGGTGTTGTCAGACTTTTTACTATGTTTACCTCAGTCCAACGCCGGCATATCCACATCATGACTCCTGTTGATGTAGACAGGGGCATGTCCCTCACTATGCTTCCTGAAGTCAATGACTATCTCCTTCGTTTTGTTGACATTGAGGGAATGATTATTGTTGCTGTGCCAGTTCATCAGATTCCCTATCTCATTCCTGTACTCTGTTTCGTCACTGTTTGAGATCAGACCTACTACAGTGGGTCAGCAAATTTGAAAATCGAATTGGAGGGGAATTTGTCCACACAGTCTTTGGGGTATTTGGAGTATATTGAGGGCTGAGAACGCAGCCTTGTGGGGCACCGGTGTTGAGGATGATCGTGGAGGAGGTGTGGTTGCCTATCCTTACTGATTGTGGTCCGTGTGTTAGGAAGTTTGGATCCAGTCATAGAGGGAGGATCCAAGGTCCAGGCCACGGAGTTTGGAGATGAGTTTTGTAGGTATAATGGTGTTGAAGGCTGAGCTGTAGTCAATAAATAGGAGTCTGACATAGGTGTCTTTGTTATCTAAGTGCTCCAGGGTTGAGTGCAGGACTAGGGAGATGGTGTTTGCTGTGGATTTGTTGCAGCAGTAGGTGAACTTTAGGGGATCCAGGTAGTCCGGGAGACTGGAATTGATTTGTGCCAGACTAACCTTTTGAACAACTTCATAATGATGGATGTCAGAGCCACTGGACGATAGTCATTAATGCAGGTTGCTTGGCTTTTCTTTGGTACTGAGATGATGGTCATCTTCTAGAAGCAGGGAGGGACCTTAGATTGTTGTAAAGTGAGGTCGAAGTTATCTGTGAATACCCCCTCCAGCTGACACACACAGGATCTGAGTGCACATCCGGGTACCCCACCCAGGCCAGTTGCTTTCCATGGGTTGACCATTGAGAAAGCTGCTCTGACATCTGCAATAGTAACCCCAGATATAGGTTCATTGAGGCTTCCAGGGTGGAGTAATGCTTTCGCTGACCTCTTGCTCAAAAGGAGCATAGAATGCATTGAGCTCATCAGAGAGGGATGCTCTGGAGCCAGCAATTTTACATGCCTTCATCTTGTAGCCTGTTATATATTTGTGGTGAATATGGTGAATAGTTGAGGACCCAGCACAGATCCTTGTGGAGTGCCATTAATCACATCCTGCTAATCAGAGAACTTGCCTATCATCCCTACTCTCTGTCTCCTGCCACTTAGCCAATTTCCTCACAATTCCGTGAATTTTAAATTTAGCTAACAGTCTCTTTTGAGTGACTTTGTTAAATGCTTTCTCACAGTCCATATAGAGAACAATCATTGGCTTCTCCCTGTCCACTATTGTCACCTCTTCAAAAATAATTCTATCAAATTTATCAGGCATGAATTACTCATTAGAAACTCATATTAGCTTTTTCTGACCAGCTGATATTTTTCAAGGTGTTCAGTCACCCAGTTCTTAATTGTAGATGCTAGTAATTCCCCAAAGCAGATGTTAGGGCAACTGATCTATAATTCTCTGGTTTCCCTCTCTAACCTGAGTTACATGCAAATGTTACAATAACAATTGAGAGAACTTTGGAAGATTATAGTTAGGACATCTGCAACATTCTCACTCATTTCCTTTAACATTCTGAGAATGGAAACCATATATTGAACATAAATAGTTTCTCCAATTAATTATCTACATGTAAAATAGCCTATCTCTTTCAAACTCTATTTGAACATTTCACTATATCTGCTATGTCTCTGACACAGTCATATATTAGGCCGATCTTTCTCCACACCCTAGCTGTGGCTGTAACACTATATTCTGCATCCTCTCCTTTCTTTTCCCCCTATGTACTCTATGAATGGTATGTTTTATCTGTTTGTATAGCTCACAAGAAATAATATTTTTCGAAGTATCCCAATACATGTAACAATAATAAATAACACTAAATGAGTTACTTGTTTGGATAGAACTTAGAACAATCAACATTGATAGGGAGAAGGTACTCAGTAAACTATTGGGATGAAGGCAGATAAGTCCCCGGGTCTACATCATAGGGTATTAAAGGAAGTGGCGGTGGAGATACTGGATCCATTGGTTATAATATTCCAACATCCCCTGCGTATGGAAAAGATGTGGGTATGCTGGCGTTGGACTGGCGTAAACACAGTAAAAAGTCTGACAACACCAGGTTTTAGTCCAACCTATTTATTTGATAATATACTCGCAAGCTTTCGGGTTAGCCCCTTCGTCAGGTGAATGGAGAGTTCTGGCCTCAGACAGAGCATATAAAGCACAGACAGTTTAGAGATTACTGATTAGAATGCGAATCCTTACACCTAACCTGCTGTTCAAGACCTGAAGTGGCTGATAATGTGAGTGGAAGGAGCACTGATCACAGTTTAAAGAGATGTGTATTGTCTCCAGACAGTACAGTAAGTGAGGTTTTGCAAACCCAGGCAAGTCACGGGGGTTACAGATAGTGCGACAGATTCGCATTCTAATCAGTAATCTCTAAACTGTCTGTGCTTTATATGCTCTGTCTGAGGCCAGAACTCTCCATTCACCTGACGAAGGGGCTAACCCGAAAGCTTGCGAGTATATTATCAAATAAATAGGTTGGACTAAAACCTGGTGTTGTCAGACTTTTTACTATGGAAGAGATTCCAGTGGATTGGAAAAATGCTAATGTAATACCCATATTCAAAAAAGGAGAGAGACAAAATGTGGAAAGTTACAGACCAGTTAGTTTAACATCTGTTGTTGCGAAAGTGTTACAGTCAATTATCAAGGAAGCAATTTGGAAAGTCAAACTTCTACCCATCAGAGTCAGCATGGTTTTATGAAGGGCAAATCATGTTTGCCTAATTTGCTAGAGTTCTTCGAGGATATAACAAGCAAGGTGGATAATGGCAATCCTGTAGATGTAGCATATCTAGACTTCCGGAAGGCATTTGATTAAGTGCTGCGCAAAATGTTAATTCACCAGGTTAGATCACATTGGATAATGGGTAATTTATTAGCTTGGATAGGTGACTGGCTGATAGACAAAAGACAGGGAGTCAAGATAAATTGTTTTTTTTTCTGGACGGCAAGAAGTAATTAGTGGGGTGCCACAGCGCTCAATCCTTGGGCTCCAGCTATTTACAATCTATATTAATAATTTGGATACAGGGTTAGAAGACCCTATAACCAAATTTGCAGATGACACAAAAATAGGTGGGACAGTAAATTGCAATGAGGAAATAAGTACCTTACAAAGATATAGATAGGTTAGGAGGGCGGGCCAAAATGTGGCAGATGGAGCTTAATGTGGGTAAGCATTTTGGTTAGAAATCAGGGAAGGAGACTTTGGGGTGCTCCAGCGCAAAGGGATCTGGATGTCCTCATTCATGAGTCACAAAAATCTAGCATGCAGATATAGCAGATAATAAAGAAAGCAAATGGAATGTTAGCATTTATAGCTAAAGGAACAGAATATAAAGTAAAGGAAGTATTGTTGCAACTATACTAGGCTTTGGTGAGGCTGCACCTGGAGTATTGTGCAAATTTTGGTCCCTTTATTTGAGAAAAGATGTATTGGAAGCAGTTCAGAGGCAGTCCACTAGATTGATTCCAGAGATGAGGTATTTGTCATATGAAGAGAGATTGAACAGTTTAGGTCTATACTCTCTGGAATTTAGAAGAATGAGGGGCAATCAAATTAAGGTATACAAGCTTATTAAAGGTATGGATAAAGTAGACATGGAGCAGATGCTTATGTGGGGAATTCTAGGACAAGAGGATCAGAGATCGCAAATTCAAAACAGAGTTGAGGAGAAACTATTTCTCCCAAAGCATTGTGAATCTGTGGAATTCACTCCCCCAAAGTGCGGTGGATGCTGCGAATAAATTTAAGGAGGAGTTAGGCAGATTTTTAATTGGTAGTGAGTTGAAAGATTATGGGGAGAAGGCAGGAAAATGGGAATGAGGAGCATATCAACCATGATCGAATGGTGGAGTGGACTCAATGGGCCGAATGACCTAATTCTGCTCTTATATCTTACAAACTTATGAGTATGGAATAAGACAAGGGAGACTCTAATTGCTGCAGTTTTGATCATGAATTTGGAGTCCCAGCCCACCTCTAACTCATTGGCTGACACAGAGGCAGAAAACTAAACATTCCCTCTTAAACAGTAAAAAATCCATCACATTTCTCCTCTTTAACTCTGAAGAAGAGTGAAATTGGACTTCAGTTTCTCTCTCCACAAATGCTGCTTGACTTGCTGAATTCTTCCAACATTTTCTGTTTTTATTTCAGATTTCCAGCATCCGCAGTATTTTTCATTCATTTATAAAATAAAACTTTATTGCTGATATTTGATTTCAACGCTGCTTTGAAAAAGAAACTTGCAGCCAATGACAATTGTATTGTCAATTTACTCTATTAATTAGAAAGCACTCACTGTGATGAACAATAATATCTGATGTCTTGCGTGTTAGTGTTAGAATTTTGCAAAGAGTACTACGGAAAACATTGGTCTTGCCAAGATGTAAGATTTGACCCAGAAAACGCCCTGGGAACAGTTCATTTAAAGATTTGAACCAGGATTTGTTTACAGCTGGAGTTGGGAGGTAGGCCAGAATTAAGAGCGGAGAATCTTGTTGCTGTTTTTGTTCCCCTTCGGCACATCTCAAGAAAACACATCAATCTTATTGTCACAAGGTTATACAAAAGTGAAAGGAGACATCTGCAGAGAATCCAGGTTCTTTTCATAATTTCAGGTTGTCAACACCCTTGTACTAGCAAAAGTGGTTCAACAGCCCATGCTGTTGTTGGACTTGGCATGGAGTAAGACCCGGAATAAAGACCAGCAAAAAGGCTGTAATTGTGGACATGTGAAATTCATTCAGAAAGTGCTGGAAATTCATTAGCAGTCTCCCACAATCTGAGGGGGGATTGCTTAATGTAACGATTGTGTGCCGGAATTTTACCGCCATGCCTACCCCAGAATTAGGACAGGTGCAGCTCGCAAAACTGAATTCTCTGTTGGCCTCGGGCGGGATTTTACGAGCCTTGCTCATGAGCAATCATAAAATACCGGCTGTGGTATCAGTTTCTGTCACTGCAGAAGAGAGTCACCTGGCTTGAGGGAGCAGTGGGAGCAGAGAGTGAGTGACCACCTTAGAGGATGGAGTCCACTCTCATGCAGAATCACCAAGCAGCCATCTAGTAAGCATGTAAGAACAGGGGTTCTGCCCCAAGGCAGCAAATGCATGTATCTGATTTTTTTTTAAATCAATGCTTACCTTTTCATACAATTTACAATGAAGAAGGAGGTCATTCAGCCCATGGAGGCTGCACTGACAACAATCCCACCCAGGTCGCATTCTTGTACACCACATATTTAACCCCCTAATCCCCCGATACTAGGGACAATTTATCATGGCCAATCAACCTAACCTGCACAACTTTGGACTGTGGGAGGAAACTGCAGCACCTGGAGGAAACCCACGCAAACGCAGGGAGAAAGTGTATACTTCACAGAGGCAGTCACTCAAGGCTGGAATTGAACCTGGGTCCCTGATGCTATGAGGCAGCAATGCTGACCACTGTGCCACTCTCTAATGGAGCCTGAAGTGTCTTGACATCGCCCAAAGTGTGCCACGCTTATTAGACATAGGTTATTCTTTTGGATCTCAGCCCACAATAGAGAACTTGGAACTCATTTGGATCGGAAGAGAATAGATAACAAAAAGTGTGACTGTCGTGTTTGCAATGAGATGGTCTGTTCTGGGACATGAAAACTGGGAAATGAGGATGAGGAGCAAAAGAAAGGGAAAGCTGAAAGAATGGTCGAATAAAGACAAAGAAAATTAGAAAGAGAAAATTGTACTGAGGCCACATTTATGTTCTGCTGAGGGGTCCACATATTAGGGGCTGTAGTTCAAACATCTTTTCAACCGTGTGCCTACGTTGTGATATTGGGGAAGGCAAATCTCCACACTCAGGATATGTATGGAGCATTGCCAAGTAACTTCCAACCAACAATTAAATGTAATTATCAGCAAGACAGTGAGATCTATCCAGTCATCGAGATGTGTTTGGATTTAGACCTGAAGTTTATATTAATTTGGCGTTTAGTTACACTGGAATGTCAGGCAGTGAATTCCACCTGGGCGAGGTCACACCTTCCAAGTGATTTGTCACTGTTGGCTATTTCAAAACACACCCATCACTGGCTCCCCAAACAATGAGATTCAGTCACAATAAAGGTGAAATGAATTATGATTCATTGTGTGATGGTGCCAGCCTCACTTTTTTGCAATCATCTTGACGCTGTTGTTGCAAAGTCGGGGAATCAGATATACGGCTCACTCATGTTTGAAAAATCTGCCCCCAGTGTGAAAGTTCAGATGAAGGATCATAGAATAGAATAATACATACCCTGTAGTGCAGAAGAAGGCCACTTGGTCCATCGAGTCTGTGCTGACAATGATCCCAACCTGGCCCTATCTCTCGTAACCCTATGTGTTTAACCTGCTAATCCCCCTGACAATAAGGGGCAATAAAGTGGCCAATCAACCTAACCCTGTATACCTCTGGACTGTGGGAGGAAACTGGAGCACCCAGAGGAAACCCACACAAACACAGGGAGAATCTGCAAACTCCACACACTTACCCAAGGTCAGAATTAAACCTAGGTCCCTGATGCTGTGAGGCAGCAGTGCTAACCACTGTGCCGCCCATCATCCTGACTTGAAACACTGGGTCTTTTCTCTCTCTACAGATGCTGTCAAACCTGCTGAGGTTTTCGTATGTTTTCTGCTTTTTTTGTGCGCGTGTGTGTGAAAGCGCTCTATCACAGGCCTAAGTTGAGGTGACAAATTTAAAACCGAGAAGAGGAGGAATTACTTCTCGCAGAGGGTGGTGAATTTGTGGAACTCGCTGCCCCATAGCGCGGTGGAGCCTGAATCATTAAATGGTTTCAAGAAGGAGATAGATATACTTCTGATTAAAAAAAAATCAAAAGGATATGGGGAACAGGTGGGGAAGTGGATTTGAGACCAGGGAGAGACTGGCCATAATCTGATCGAATGGCGGAGCAAGCTTGAATTTGCCTACTTCTGCTCTTAATTCCTATGTTCCTTGGTTGTTCCTCCATCCATCTCCTTTAGATGTTGTCATTTAACTCTGCGTGCAGGTCTTTTTTGCTACCAAATAAACCTGTTGGACTTTAACCTGGGGTTCTGAGACTTCTTACTGCGTCTTAACCCCAATAAGAAAGGCAAAAGGGCTCCAATTTTGCGACAGAAGTAGAGCCAGAGACCTTCCACAAGAAGGGTTAAAAAAGACATTGCCTTTAAGTGTGTATTGTACCAATCTCCTTTAAGAAGGAGACCGTCATTGACTCCAGTCTCGTACTGAGGCTTTGACGTCAACACGTTAATTTCCACTGAAACTGAACTGGAAGCGAAGTGCTGTGAAACTGACCAAGCGGGATCTGTATCGGGGGCTGAACTGGAGGAAAAAAAGAATTGTTTTTTTTAAAGAAAAATAATAATTAGTGCCGGCGAGAGATCCAGCGGCTTGGGATCGGGGATCAGTCACTTTGTTCTGCCTGCTGCCAAGTCTGTAACTTTGTTCTTTCAGAGGGGGGGAGCTCCCGTGGTTTGTACAAAGTATCGAGCTCCGATGTAACAATGTTGTCGAACGTTGCGACAGCCAGAGATCCGCAGCAAGGCAACCAGATCCAGGAGCCGCCGCCGCCGGCCCCCATCTACCCTCCCGCACCGCCCCAGTTCCAGCTCCAGAGGACCGGCGCTCAGACCAAGAAAAACGCCATCACCGACGACTACAAGGTCACGGCGCAGGTCCTGGGTCTGGGCATCAATGGCAAAGTTTTGGAATGTTTTAACAAGAAAACAGGGGAGAAGTTTGCCCTGAAGGTGAGTGCGATCTGACACAGAGAGCAAAACAAAAATTCTGGCGCTACTTTATTAATAATCTTGAAAGTAACTCCCCTGAATGATTAGAGTCTGGGTAGTTCAGAACCTTTCTCTGGAGAACATGTACTCTGGCCGCTTTTTTCTCTCTGAAGCCAGGCTTGTTTAATGGGAGTGACTGAGAGAAGTGAGAATTTGATCTCTTTCAGTCAGGCCTTAATAGGCTCCCCCAAAATTGGGAAGAGCCTCTTTATTTTTAATGCTGAAATTGGAACAGAGAGTCAAAAATCGCACAGCGGGTATGTTTTCTGCCTGGAAAGTGAAGGGCTTTTCTTTATCTGTAGTGGGTTGTCACATTGGCACGCTTTCTTCCCCAGGTCTGAGAGTGGGAATGAATGGTTGTGTGGACAATGCGGATCCGCTCAGTCACACCAGGATGTATGTGGCTGGCTTTCAGTTATCTGCCCGCCGCCGGCTCTCAGTGACCCAACCACAGCACAGACCGGCAGACGGAGCTCTCTGTTTTTTTTTTCCCCCGAGGCTTCCCCAGTTTCGGGAGTGTAATAAGTTTGTCATTTCAGTAACGTGTTATGTTTGGCACCACAGCTGTACCGAGGTACTGAACTGTAGGGGATGGACATGTTATGTAAAGTCCTGGGATCTCCTCTCTTGTGGGAAATGCCACCCCAACCAGGACTGAGATCCCTGGTTTATTTCCCGTAGGATATTGGAACTTTTTGAATAAGTTCCACTTTGTGGGTAGGTGAGAAGAGAACATTTGCCAGCTGGTTATCACGTTCCGATGTTTTCTGTTACGAAGATCATTTGAAAAAATTCTTAGGGGATTGTGAGCATAAATAAAGTTGACCCGTTTACACAGATTTGACCAACTGCTAGAGTTAATTTCATGCAGTAATGTTAACTTCATAGCTTTGGCCATATTTCCGATGGAAAAGTACTGTCACTACTATGCGTTGTTTTGACTATTCAGGAGAAGAAATCAATTAAGCTTCTAGCCAGATTTGGTATGTCAGATATTCTTACACAATATCTCTGCGCAATGTGGGATGACTCTGAGATTAGCTTTATATTCCCTGGGCTGCTGGAACAGAGTTTTGAGGGAACATGGGATTTCGCTTGTCCAGAGAGGCACACTCTTTATGCCAGGAGGGAATGTGGGCACTGCTAGCATCTCTGATATTTTGTGGGATGCAGTAGTATTGTTTGGGTTATTCAGCTGTACTTTGGAATAGAATCCCTACATTGCAGAAGGAGACCATTCGGCCCTTTGAGCCTGCAACAACAACAGTCAAGCTCCACCCCTGTAACCTCACATATTTGCCCTGATAGTCCCCTTGACTATTTGGGCAGCACGGTGGCACAGTGGTTAGCATTGCTGCCTCACAGTACCAGGGGCCCAAGTTCATTTCTGTCTGTGTGGAGTTTGCACATTCTCCCCATGTGTGTTAGCCCTCTCTGGGTGTTCCGATTTCCTCACACATGCCAAAGATATGCTGGTTAGGTGGATTGGCCATGCCAAATTGCCCCTTTAGTGTCAAGGGGACTAGCAGGTTAAATATGTGGGGTTAAGGCATAGGGCTAGGGTGAGATTGTTGTCGACGCAGGCTTGATGGGCCGAATAGCCTCCTTTTGCACTGTAGGGATTTTATGACTCTGACACCACATGTTATTCGAGGCTAGTATAGTTTTTAGCTATGGTTGAGTTCACCAAGCATTCTGTTTATAGTAGTCTATTAGGAAAACTTGCATGCATGTTCATCTCACTCTGTCTCCAATGTGAATAATAGGTTGACATCCTTGCAAGTTCCAAAACTTGCCAATATGCATTTTAAAGACAAAGGTGTGATTTCAAACTGGGCTCTTTGAAACATTTCTGTGCATCTTCCTGTTACCTTGAAAAATAAAGCCACCTTGTTTAAAAGCAAAATTCTGATGGATTCTGATAGAACCCATAGCTGGAGTTGAACTGAACCTGTGGCCGTATATTAGGAGACATGAAAGTCGTGTTTGGTTTGCCATGATCTGTTGATTAGAAGTTACTGTATTCTTGAGTAACCAAGGTGAAAGGATAAAGGGTATTGGGTTCCAGCCAGACTGAAAAGAATGAAATCAGAATAAGGGAAGATGCTGGAAACACTCAGGAGTTCAGACAGCCTCAATGGACAGATAAACCAAGTTAACATTTCAGGTCAGTAACCTTTTGATGCCCACTGATCTGGGCAATGTCAGTAAGGTTCAGACGAGATAAAGAAGCAGTGATTCAGTCACATTATCAAATGCCTGAAGAATGGAAAACTTGAGAGAGATGCATTTTGAAATTTGAGTTTTTGGGACAGAGTTAGGGAGTGCAATGATTCTGGGGTTTAACATAAAATACAGGAAAGTGACATTTGTTAGAGCTTGGAAGGAAGAGAGACAAGTTTAAATAACTGTAGTGATAAGAAATGGCTCAAAATGTAATCTTTGTTAAAGCTGCTGCTTTGCCTTGACCTTCCAAGCAGAATGATGCTGCCTTACTTAATTCCTTGATGCTTTTGATCTTAAAGTGCTATTGAATCAGTGTTAATAATTAGTTCCTTTTGAGTGTAGAGTGCTTTCTACATTATAAGTAGTTTTTTTTCCATTGGATGGTATTTATTCCTTCAGTTTAATCTATTTCTATTTGAGAAGTAATTCTGTAAGGGTAAAACTAATCCTGTTCCTCCATTTTATTATATGTCTGTTGGTGACATGAGATCAAGGCATAACATGGATCAGTGTATTTGCATTTTCTCATACGACAGTGCGTTCTAAGTGTTCAGTTATCATGTTCTATATAAATTCTAACATTTTCCCTACTACTGACATCAAACTAACACATCTGTAGTTTCCTTTTTTTTCCTCTCTCTTTCCCTCATATGAGGGGTGAGGGTTACGTTTCCTACGTTCCAGCCAGTATGGACTTTTCCAGAATTTTTGGAATTTTGAAACATCCCCACCAATGCATCCGCTATTGCTATAGCCACCTCCTCCAATACTGTGGGATGCAATTTATCTTGCCCAGGGGATTTATCAACCTTCAGTCCGAATATTTTTGAGTACTACCTCTGAATTAATACTAATTTCTTTCAATTCTCCATTTTCACAAGCCCCTTGGTTGGCAAGTGTTTCTGGAAGATTTTCTGTACCTTTCTCTATGAAATCAAACACAATGTAACTGTTTAGTTTCTCCACCATTTCCCTATTCTCCATTGCAAATTCTCCTGTCTCCACCCATAACGGACCCACATTTGTCGTTGCTAATATTTGCCTTTTCACATACCTAAAGAAATTTTGCAGTCTGCTTTTTGTTACTTGCTATCACATCCTCTTTTCCCTTTATTAGCTCCTTGTTCCTGCTTTGCTGTTTACGAAATTGCTCCCAATCCTCGGGCTTACTACTTTTTCTGGCAAATTTATAAGCCACTTCCTTTGATCTAATTAAATCTTTAACTTATTTTGTTAGCCATGGTTGATTCACCTTTCTGATTGGGTTATTGTTGAGGATGGTACGCTTATTGTAGTTCATGTCGTACTTTAAATATTAGGCATTGACTGTATACTGTCAAATCTTTTAATGCATTTTCTCA
This sequence comes from Carcharhinus amblyrhynchos, assembly GCF_965287045.1. Lineage (NCBI taxonomy): Eukaryota > Metazoa > Chordata > Chondrichthyes > Carcharhiniformes > Carcharhinidae > Carcharhinus > Carcharhinus amblyrhynchos. The sequence goes on from NC_137345.1 coordinate 16,866,740, forward strand.
ATCCACCATAGCCACCTTTCCACCACCTTCCTCCCCCATCTTCATAATTTCCTTAGTTTCAGAATTATTTATCCCACTTTCAAACTTCTTTTAAAACTCTATCATATTATGGTCACTATTTTCTAATGACTTCTTTACAGCAAGTTTATTAATTCATCGTTTCTCATTAGATAATAAATTTAAAATAGCCTGATCCTGAGATGGTTCCTCAACATACCATTCCAGAAATCCATTCTCCACAGCATTGGTCCTAATTAGTTTTATCCATTATTTTTGTAAATTGAAGTTGCCTATTTTTACCAAAATGACATACAGTTCTAATTTCCTGATTTATACCATGCCCAACATTACCACCACAGTTTGATTGCCTGTAAAGAACTTCCACCAATGATTGCTGCACCTTGCTGTTCCCTAACTCCACTCTCTCTCATTCTACATTTTGATCCTTTTATCTAAGATCTGCTCTCACGAGTGTACTGATCTTGTCCCTTGTTAGCAAGGCTACCCTACCTCCTTTCCCCCTCTGAGTCATCTTCCTAAATGATGAATGTACCTGAACATTCACTTCCCAGTCCTGGTCACCCTGTAACCATATGTCATGACAATTAAATCAGACCAATTTACTTTGGTTTGTGCCTTCAAATCATCTACTTTCCTCATGATACTTACTGAACTTATAGTATTCATGCACAGGCGTTGACACTATGCATTTTCATGCTCCACGTTGCACCAGATTTGAATGCATTGTGTGTAATGTAAAGAGATTAGATTATCATCTGAACTTTGAAATAGATCAGTAACCAGGAATGGGATATGCAGGCAATTATCTCATGTTAAAGATGTGTAACCCTCACTTCAGCCTTTTCAAAGGGATGGGGTTAAATTATTGCTGTCACAATCTCTCAACCCCTAACCACCCTGCCCCCCGTGCCCCCCCGACCCCTTCAATTGCAATGACTGCATAATATTGCATCCATTTTAGAAGTTTGCTTTTAATTTTGTGAAAGAGTCAATGAAGAGCAATTTTGGGCCAGGGTCAAGGAGACCTGTGTAGTGTGGGACAACAAAGCCTGGGAGAAGAAATGACAGTAACTTTGTGCTGCTGATGATTTGTGAACTAAAATTACAGAAGAATTCCTGATGCAATGAACATCATGTTGAGTTTCTTCTTTTATTGATTCCATCATAACGCCAAGGGATTTAGTGCATAAACCTTGGTATTCTGTGATTCAGAAGGTTTGCAAGCATGCTTAAAAACCATGGTGGTGTTCCCATTTTGAAAGAGTGTGGTTTTATACAAACAAATTACACACAGCCATGTAGAGTTTACATCTCTCAATTTAAAACTGTTTAATTAAAAGTAATACTTCAGTTCCTTATAATGGCACTAAGTTCCCACTTGTGCTTAATTCAGTTTGCTTGATACAAAATGAACAACTTTGAAGCATGCAGTTATGCAGCTCCAATTTTAAATTACATTCTGCATTAAATATTGCAGTCTTTGATTACATTTGCATGTACCTGCGCTAGGATTACTGTTTTTATATGCACCTGGATTCAGCCAGGAAAATGAGGAAAGACCAAAGCGAATACTAGTGCTTTTTACCCATTTAAAATTTACCAAAATCTGAATGAATAGTTCTAAAGGAAAGCCGCCTGAACTTTCCATTTGCAAATCTTATTCCATTGTAAATTCCTCAGTCTTCACTCACTTTTGGGGCTCCATATGTGTGTATTGTCAATTGTGAAGAGTGTCATCAAGAAATATAAACTGAAGGCTTTGAGATGAAATATATATAGCACAGAATTCTAATAGTCATGATCAAAAGCTTTTTTGTATGTCAGGAAAAATTTCCTGTGTTGATTGGGCGAGATGACTCACTGTTCTCGTTGTAAAATAGGTCAGATTTTTACAAAAGTTGCCATTTTCTTGTCATTACTAGTGCAGTGGATGAATATGTAATAATCTGCTCACAGGAAGAGTCTCACTGCCTGATCAAAATGGAAGGGAAACCCACCGAAAGTGAAAGTTGACTCAATTGAAGAAATAATGCCGTGGGTTCAGTGTATGTATTTAAGTGCCCCAACCTGACCTGGGTAGCCTCAGTTTTGGGGAGGCAGCAGTTGTTGGCATGATGTGTTGGAAAGGTTCACCGTATGTAGGAACATACCCAGATAGCAGGACTCTGATAACTTGCTTCTCTCTTTGTGCTTGTTTGTATAACTGTTGGATTTTGCAAGCTTGAATGTAAAGGACCAAAGCGACTGGAAGTCCTGAGAATTACAGTAGGACTGATTGTGACGAGGTTTGTGTTGGTTTTGAGGCTGTTTCACAAAAAGAAAATCAGCCCCTGATGCTGTCATGATAGTTAAATACTTCTACCCAAAACCTGTGGGTGAGGTGAATCACTTGGCTCATTGAGGAAGGTGTGTGTTGTGTTTTACCACAGCTGATTGACAAACTGTGGCACGAAATGATTTGTCCTTGACTTCACAGTTTGTTGGCATTAATGTTTAGGGGAGTCAGAGGTGAATCACAGTTTATTGCTTGGTAGCATATGGTCCTGTTTGTGCATCTCTCCTTTAAAAATATGCGGTAGAAAGATCACATGTGAATTGTGTGCAGAAACTGTCCTTTTATTTATCTTTATTCCTTCTATCTGTATGTGTCTATTTCCTGAAGAAGGAGCTTGAGGCTTGAAAGCTAGTGCTGCCAATTAAACCTGTTGGACTTTAACCTGGTGTTGTGAGACGACTTCTTGTGTCTATTTCCCCATCGCTTTTGTCATTTGAAGGTGGCAAATTTATTATATGTTGACCGATGTTCGGCTGCTTCATTCCCAAGGCACCAGGCTTGACACTGGGTATTTTTAACTGACAAAAAAGATCAATTTAGTTTCTTCTGTGGTGTCCAAATGAGTCATTATGACTGTATGAGCAGATATCCAGATGGGGAATCTGAACGCATGCGTGTGTTGTGAAAAAACACTGGTTGTAGAATCTGGTTTAATAATCTAACTTAAGTTTAAATGAAAAATATTGATCTTTTACAATGACCGCAACACCCTGCTATGTGGGCATGTCAAAATTAAATGTGATGGTATTAAAAATCTTAATAAAGTCTAGGGGTCCAGATGGCCTGCGGGGACCATTTTGAGTTGCGCCTTCCTGATTTTTGATATAATCTGAATCTCGTAATTGCATTACTACTGTGTAAATCCTGCCTCATCATTGTTCAGTTTATCACCCGCTGACTTTCTCAGTGGCATTGGAACAAAGTGAGCATACGTAACATTGTTCGCTCGGGATGTTGTCTAAACTAATTTTCAGTCTGTAAAAATGTCCTCCAGCTTTTCACAACAGTCATCTCGCTTTGGACGTACGCAAGGTTTTCTTGTAACACCAGTCATTTGCTGCTATTTGTATTTTTCTGACTCATTCTCCGGATCTGGCTGAAGTTAGCAAGGTTGCACTTTTTGTTCGCGTCCAGTTGCTGTGCGAATGTGCCTTGATTTCTTTTTTTTTACAACTTTTGAGGGGCAGTAAGAGTTGACCACATTATTGTGGGCATGGAGTTGTACTTGAGGGTGACAGAAACATTAATGAATCAGTTGGGTTTTTATGTAGTGTGATCGTTACCACACTACAATATCTTACAATTGAACTATGACTTGAGCGATGAAGGGGGAGCCTTGTAACCTGCTCCCAATGACTAAAGCTTTGTTCTAAGGTTGTAGTCAAAACTCTATGTACATGGGGACTTTTCAGCTATTCTTCACCAATTGTCATTTTATACAGCACATTTGATTTGCGAAAAAGAAAGATGTGCATTTTTATAGTGCCTTTCATGACAACTATACATCTCGAGGCTGTTTACGGCCCATGGAGTACTTTTGAAGTGTAGTGATTGTTATAATGTAGGAAATGCAACAGCCAATTTGTATATGGCTCGCACCCACAGACAGCAATGTAATAATGACTAATTATTCTGTTTTTGTGCTGTTGATTGATATTGGCCAGGACATCAGGGATAATGACCCTATTCTTTGAGATGGTGCCATGGGATCTATAGGTTAATCTGTGGGGCAGTCTTGGTTTATTGTCTCATCTGAAAGAAGACCCCTTGCACAATGATACCAATCTCTTCATCCTGCACTGGAGAGCACCAGTTTTAATTTTTATGTTAGAATTCTGGAGTGGGATTTGAACCCAGAACCTTCTGTCTTGGAGGCAAGAGTGCTGCCAGCTAAGCCACAGCTGACGCAGGGGAGTGTTCTAAATGGTGAAGCTCCAGTCCTTTATTCCCCCTCCATTGGTTTTCTTTGCATATGGTTGGAAAATTGTTTTGTGGTACATCGTTAAAAAACGGAAGTACGTAATTTGTTAAAATTACAGAGATATAAACATAGTGAGTTTGATGTAGAGGGATCACATCACATTTGTTAAACTGGAATAGCGAAAGCCAAACATGGAGATTTTTGAGTTCTCACTATTTGAGTAACATACTGAGAGGAACCTCTTTGCATAGAAGGCTGGAAATTTTCTAATGTTGAGGATTAACTGTAGTAGAGAAAAAATGATTTTCCAAATTTACTATCATTCAGATGTGTGAAATTAAAACTGATGAGTATTCATTGTATGTCAAGTAAATGCAGGTCAGACATCACATAGTTTGCAGTGTCAACATAGTGTTTTAACCCCAGTGTCAATAGACCAATCCTGGCTACACTTGGCTAACAACTATATTTCTCAAATGTGCCGTATGCAGTGTTCACAAACTGTGTAATTGGTGAGTTGGGTTGAAACTTTCAAAACTGATTTGTTTGTCTTCCTTCCCCATGGTTTGTAATGGATCCCAAAGATCTGGATTGATTTTTGTACCCAGCACAGGCAGACACAACAAAAGCATTGGAAAGGATTTGATATTTCGATAGAAAATTCCACTTCAATTCCAATGAGTTGCTTATTTTTAGTGGATTTCTGCCTGGGGATATCAATATCAGACCTCAACCGCTATATGTACAACACCTTTCCAATTGTGTACAATAATGCTCCTGGTAATTTTAATGAAACTGTTTGCTGTGGTTTTGTAATAAAGATGGTGACTTGTCTGTAAGTAGTTGGTAAACTGCATGTTTAAAAACACACAAACCTTGAACTAAGTTTTAGGGGCACTATGTTCATGGGGGGAGAGGTGGCGGAGGTTATGTGCTGCATTTTCTTTTCATTACAAAAATTGTGATTCCAGATTTTGTGACTGATGTGTCATACCATGGCAAAACAGCAGTACTCGAGCTTCTTGGAAACAAAACTTTTTGTGAAGAGAATGCCCCTGTTTAATAAAATCCTCACTTCATAAAATCACATCCTGAGTGGAGTCCAGAAAATCATTCCATGTGGATGATCTCACTGCATTACGGTTATTAATTGGAACGTTTCTCTGACTTCTCTTTTGAACCTGTAAATGCCAGTTACTCATTTCAGAAAAATGCCATTTCTTAACTAAGTGCAATGTTTATTATGCCATTACTTTTAAAGCGATGTGTGGCTGTTGGAATTGTTGGCTCTTTGGGGGAAGATAGTGGTTTAATTGAAATTCTGTTCCAAAGATGGATGAGATCCATAATACGTTTCCCCTGTCAATGTTTAATGTTCCCCAAACAATTTACTGAATGATAAACACAGTATGAAGGATTGTAGTGCTGGCTGCAATATCTTTTTGTTGGTGACATTGAAATTAGGTTGTGAGGTAATAGTCTGCAGATACTTGGTAGGATCATTCGAAATTGTTTGTAAAATGGTGAACTGATCTATTTAAACATCACTGTTTGAAATAGTAGCAAGATTTCTTTTGGTGATGCATTTGTGCTAAGTGTGCACAATATAATTTGAAGACCATCTGGTCTTCGGAGCTGTGAACTGTACTGGAATCTCAACTTTCCATCATAAAGGACTTCTTCAACAAAGCATTAGAGAGATGTGTATCTAAGCTTGCAATTAGGAGGCACAGAAGATTGTGTAGATGGGAGCTGGAATTTACGAAGGAGGATAGACAGACCAAGCTCATGAGGAAACAGTGGGAGCTTTTGAGAAAGGGTCATCTGGACTCGAAACAGCAGCTCTTTTCTCTCCTTACGGATGCTGCCAGACCTGCTGAGATTTTCCAGTGTTTTTTCTTTTGGGCTCAGAAGACTTTGAAATCCAGTCATGTATGCAAGTTGCTGCATTTATCCTTGAGAAATTGATAATGAATGATGGGGTTGGTGTGTGAAAAGTACAAACATTCTTGATTCATGTGGGTTAGTGCCAGTAGACCTGACCACCATGATCAGGAACACTCTGGGTGTATCATTACATTACTATCACAGGAATTGTTAGAACAAAAAAGCCCAGAGTCGTCCTTATTCCTTTTTGCTATCGTCCTGGAAACCCCGTTGGTGCAATCCAAGTGGAACTTTTGGTTAAACACAGCATTAATCTCTTATCTACATCAGACATGAGGGAAACCCCAGTCGTGAAGGGCTTTTGGAACCATAGGTTCAAAGTCAGCATCGTCTTCTTAAACATTGCCCACGCTTAACCACATCTCATGTCTCATAACTTGTATAAAGTATTTCAAATGAAATGTTACTTTTTCAAACAACCTACCTAATTTACATTTAAATGAGTAACTCTAACGGCAGCTTTTGTGTTCTTACCCAGTGATGCCAACAGCTGTATGGATGGAAAGACTGTAGGTGGGGTGTCATTTATCCAAAATCCTTGGTGCCAATTGCAATCATAGAATGCAGTCATAGAATCTGTCTGGCCTGCCGAGTCTGCACCAACCACAATCCCATCCAGCCCATGCATTGACTCCAGCTAGTCCCCCTAAGACACTCAGGGTCAATTTAGCATGGCCAATCCAGCTAACCCGCACATCTTTGGACTGTGGGATGAAACTGGAGCACCTGGAGGAAACCTACGTAGACACTGGGAGGACGTGCAGACTCTGCACAGACAGTGACATGGGCCAGGAATTGAAACCAGGTCCCTGGTGCTGTGAGGCAGCAGTGCTAACCATTGTGCCACCGTGCCACCGTTGTGTTTTGGATTTTGGAAAATATTGGTGTTTGGATATTGCATCTAAACTTCCATTACAATAACCTATAGCTAGGCCAGCTGTTGCGTAAATAAAAGAGTACAATGTATCACTGAATAATAAATGCAGGACACCTGTCTTAATATTTCTTTTTGCCATGTTCACAAAAATTGCAAGGTAAACAGTGTATCGTAGAACCCCTACAGTGCAGAAAGAGGCCATTTGGCCCATCGAGTCTGCACCGTCCACAATGCCACCCGAGGCCCTATCCCCATACCCCTACACATTTACCTGCTAATCTCTCTAACCTAAGCATCTCAGGACAATTTTAGCATGGCCAATCAACCTAACCTGCACATCTTTGGACTGTGGGAGGAAACCCACACAGACACAAGGAGAATGTACAAACACCACACAGACAGTGACCCAAGCCGGGAATCGAACCCAGGTCCTTGGAGCTGTGAAGCAGCAGTGCTAACCACCTGTGCTACCATGCCGCCCTGTGTAGGAAAACAACTAGACACCCCATGCTAAAGGTTGATGAGGTTCTAATTAAAAAAAGAGTGCAGTTTTTGGGTCTGTTCGATTTACAGATGAAGGGTACTTGACCCGAATTACACAGATTCCACTGAAACAGAACGTGATTGAAAAGGCATGGGGAGCAATTTACTACCTGCTGGAGTGAGCTCCTTCATTAGTGCTTTTATGAGCCTCCAAGGTTGAATGACAGGTCAGGACCATGCATCATATCATTAACAGCGTGTGACATTAATTACCAGCCTTAAATGGCTGCAGCAAAATTAATTGGTGATAACGTCACGAAACCAGCCATTTCTCGATTGTTATCAAGTCCGTAGGGGAGCTTCACGGGGCGAAAGGATTTTTTTAAAATCAGCTTTTTTGGCGAGGCTAATAGCAGAGAAATGCAAATTGTCCAGAAGTTGGCAGAGAATGTCAACCTGTGGCGTAACCTATTCCTGGTTAATAATGGGCAGTGCTGTTAAATTTGTTCAATTTAAATCATCATCACTGCCCAGCGGTTCCTGGCTCACTGTCTGAACCAATAGCCAGATCCTACAACAATCCATCACTCTCAGTTCTGCACTGGAGCAGGCACCTAGCTAATGTGCTTAGGTCGAGTGTGTGGCTTGAACCCACAGCCTTTATTCTGCCTCGGTTATGATGGCATCTCCAACTAAGCCACATTGAAACTTGTGAGAATTTTTAGTTTTGTTTTTTTTTGTTTAAAACAAAAGTGCTCAACCACGCATGCGAATCAATAATAACATTTCACATCTTCTGCCGTCCTCCTTCTCACAGGAAGTGTGCTGCTTTCATGTACACAGTGTGTGCAGATTCCTAGAATTCTAGGGTACATTTTGCCGAACATTTCAAAGAACAACTGCCCTGCTCACGTCAGCAGTTAACTGCTTATCGCCCTCATTCAGGGAGACCCGAACTGGTTTCATTAAAGCCAGCCTGTCATTAACGTGTAGATTTTGCTTCTTGTGGGTCAGTGGGATCATAAAATCCCTACAGCGTAGAAGGAGGCCGTTCGGTCCATTGAGTCTGAACCAACCACAACCCCACCCAGCCCTTATCCCCGTAGCCTCATGTATTTACCCTGCTAGCCCTCCTGACACCAAGTGGCAATTTAGCACGGTCAATTAACCTGATTGGAGTGTGGGAGAAAACCCATGCAGATACAGGGAGAATGTGCAAGCTCCATTCAGACAGTGACCCAAGCTGGGAATCGAACGCTGGTCTCAGGCACTGTGAGGTAGCAGGGAAACCACTATGCCACCATGCCGTCCTAAATGGGATGTTGTGAACCAGAGGAATAAGTACTGTTTATGTCGACCCTGCGCGGAAGATCCATCTGTGGGGCGCTGTGAAGAAGGATTATTCTGCTCAGCTCCTCTTTTCCTCCAAGTATAAACCTAGCTCAGGAACATTCTTCTCAGGTTCCTGATTTATGTTTTTATTTATTAATTTATGGGATGTGGGTGTCACTGGCTGGGCCAGCATTTGTTGTCCATTTCTGAGGATGTTTAAGAGTCAGTCACGTTGCTCTGGATCTGGAGTCGCATGTAGGCCAGACCAGGTAAGGTTGGCCAATTTCCTTCCCTAAAAGGCGTCAATGAACCAGATGGGTTTTTAAAATGATTAACAATGTTTTTATTGCCATCATTAGGCTTTTAATTCCAATTTAAAAAAAATTGCACTCAAATGTTACCATTTGCCATGGTTGGACCCATGGCTGGGTCTCTGGGTTACTAGTCCAGTGATGATACCACTACGCCATGGCTGTGTTCAGTGTTTTATATAGAAGAGTAGTTTCTTTAGTAGGAGAAAGGGATGCTGAGTGTCTGCTGGCCTTTGGAGTGCTTGCGCTGTTTCTTCCCTCCCTTTGACAGTTTGGAGAGCATTATTGGGTGAAGTCCACTTGAAAGTTGAGGCAGGAGAGAAGTGTGGGGCAGGATTAGTGATGTCAACTTGTTTTCTTTCTTCTTCCATATGCTGTAGCAGTTAGTGGCAAGGCCAGCATTTGTTGCCCATCCCTAATCACCCTTGAAATGAGCAGCTTACGTGGCCACTTGCAGAGGGCAGTTAAGAATCAATCACACTACTTGTGTCAGGAGTCACATGTAAGCCAGACCAGGTATTAGTGGCTGATTTTCTTCCCTAAAGGACATGAGTGAACCAGATGGGTTTTTGCAATAATCAATGGTAGCTCCATAACCACCATTACTGAGACTAGCTTTATCTTGCAGATTTATTGAATTCAAATTCTGCTGGAACTCATGTTTCCAGTGCGCTAGCCTGGGCCTCTGGATGACTAGTCTATTGGTAGTACTACTATGTCATGGTCTCCCTTTAACCGTGTATTTGCTTACAGAGCAATCCAGCTTCACACTGGTGAGAACTCTTAAATTTGGAAAAAAAAATCAGATCTTCATTCATTTTTATCTTCACTGAGGCCATGGGAACTGAACCTCTGATTTTTTTTGAATAAAGAAAATACCCACTTGAGCCCTTGTTGCTTTGGGTAAAGGACAGGCTGAAGCAAGATTGCTGGCAAACAGCTCCTACGATCAAACTTTTTCTGCCTGTTTGAGATTCTCTTTTATTACTGATGTGACAACCCAGCTCAGTGGAAGATGAGAGAGGCAGATATCCAACCCCAGACGAAAGTGGCTGAACGCATGTTAGATGAGGGATTATTTCTTGTGGAGGACTCTCGCAGGGCAGGTGCAGTAAGGGCAGTGGAACTGTGTTGAGGAGGTCTTGGATCTCTGCACGGGCTCCGTTCTGCAGTGAGTAAGGTTGCTAACCCTCCAGATGTGTCTTGGGGTTTCCCGAAATTAATAATTAATCATTCTATTTTTAATTTTTTTAATACTTTTGTTTAAGGGTGGGAAAAGACTGCTCATCCAATTAAGCAGCATTGAGTTTTAGTTGGTTTGCTCTCTGTGGGAATAGTTCAGTGCGATTGGCTGGTTGTCCAATTAGCGTGGGAAGGTGGTGCACCACAAGGATTTAAATGTTGGGTAACCCAGCACTTGAACAGGTTGGGGCAGTTGGAGACAGGAGGTGTTGATGCCACCCATGGCAGGAGTGAGTTTTTAATCTGTGTTTTTGTAACTTCCACAACAAGGTGTGCCTGAGAACTAAAATCGCTGCGGTCCTAACATTGGTTACATCATCACAATCCCCAAAAACCCCTTGATACTGGTGTATACTAAATACGTTATTAAACTTGTAAGTGTCTAATCATTTTATTAGCAAGTTGTTGCTTTATTGTTACCAAAGCAGTAGTTTGAGACTGAAGATTAATTGGCCTGGATTTTGTGGGCAGTGTTTGATTAGTGGCTGTGCATTTATCTCCGTGAAAGCAGAGTTCACGTTTTCCAATCACCATTTAAATCTCGCAATGAGTCACGAGCATCTCCAGGCATGCAGTGGCAATGATGGCAGCTGATGGGGAAGCAGCCAATCACGGTGAAGTATTTCAACAGACAGCAAACCAGTTAAAAACACCGAGTCCCTTTACTTTTAATTTAAAAAAATATTCCAATAGCAAGTGATGTCTTGAGCAATGTGCATATCACAGAAAAGAAGGTGCTGAAAGTCTTAAACTGCATCAAGGTAGATAAATCCCTGGGAGCTGATGAAGCGTATCCCAGGACATTGTGGGAGACTAGGGAGGAAATTGTGGGTCCCCTAACCGAGATATTTGAAATGGCGGTAGTCACGGGTGAGGTGCCTGAAGATTGGAGGGTGGCAAATGTTGTGCCTTTGTTTAAAAAGGGCTGCAGGGAAAAGCCTGGGAACTACAGGCCAGTGAGCCTCACATCTGTGGTGGGTAAGTTGTTGGAAGGTATTTTGAGAGACAGGATCTACAGGCATTTAGAGATGCAGTGACTGAGTAGGGACAGTCAGCATGGCTTTGTGAGTGGAAAATCATATCTCACAAATTTGATTGAGTTCTTTGAAGGGGTAACCAAGAAGATAGTTGAGGGCAGTGCAGTTGATGTTGTCTACATGGACTTTAGCAAAGCCTTTGACAAGGTACCACATGGTACGTTGTTGCATAAGGTTAAATCTCAGGGGATCTGGGGTGAGGTATCTAAATGGAAACAAAATGACAGAAGCCAGAGGGTGGTTGCAGAGGATTGTTTTTCAAATTGGAGGCCTGTGACCAGTGGTGTGCCTTAGAGATCAGTGCTGGGTCCACTGTTATTTGTCATTTATATTAATGATTTGGATGAGAATATAGGAGGCTTGATTAGTAAGTTTGCAGATGACAAGATTGGTGGCATAGTGGACAGTGAGGAAAATTATCCCCGATTGCAGTGGGATCTTGATCAGTTGGGCCAGTGGGCTGATGAATGGCAGATGGAGTTTAATTTAGCCAGATGCAAGGTGATGCATTTTGGTAGATTGAACCAGGACAGGACTTACTCTGTTAATGGTAGAGCGTTGGGGAGAGTTACAGAACAAAGAGATCTAGGGGTACATGTTCAAAGCTCCTTGAAAGTGGAGTCACTCATGGACAGAGTGATGAAGAAGGCATTCGGCATGCTTGGTTTCATCAGTCAGAACATTGAATACAGGAGTTGGGATGTCATGTTGAAGTTGGACAAGACATTGTTAAGGCCACACTTGGAATACAGTGTACAGTTCTGGTCACCCTATTATAGAAAGGATATTATTACACTAGAAAGAGTGCAGAAAAGATTTACAATGCTACTGGGACTTGATGGTTTGGGTTATAAGGAGAGGCTGGATAGACTGGGACTTTTTTCTCTGGAGCATAGGAGGCTGAGGAGTGATCTTATAGAGGTCTATAAAATAATGAAGGGCGCAGATCAGCTAGATAGTCAATATATTTTCCCAAAGGTAGGTGAGTCTAAAAATAGAGGGCATAGGTTTAAAGTGAGAGGGGAAAGATACAGAAATGTTCAGAGGGGCAATTTTTTTACATGGGGTGATGAATGTCTGGAATAAGCTGCCAGAGGTAGTATTAGAGCATTTACACAGTTACATGGGTAAAATGGGTATAGAGGGATATGGGGCAATTGGGATTAGCTTAGGTGTTTAAATAAAAAGGGCAGCATGGACCAGTTGGGCCGAAGGGCCTGTTTCCATGCTGTAAACCTCTATGACTTTATGACTATGACTCTAAGTGATTATGATGAAAGAACTTTTGAAAAGTGTTTTAAAAGTAGAATTCTTTAATCAAGAAATTTGCCATTCAACCACTTTAAAAATAAACATGATGTGGAGATGCGGCATTGGACTGGGGTGGGCACAGTAAGAAGTCCCACACCATCAGATTAAACAGGTTTATTTGGTGTCACGAGCTTTCAGAGCGCTGCTCCTTCATCAGGTGAAGACATTTAAGCATAAAAGACATTTAAAAATAAAGTTTCAGGGTCAGGTGAGGGTGTTTAGCAGTAATTAATTTACAGGGTGTAACCTTTAATGGTTTTACAGCAGGACTAATAGCTTAATGGATGGGAAAACACTGTTTTCTTTGCGTGGGAAAATGGAGTTTATCAGATCAATCATGATCTCAATGAATGGCAGAGCAGACTTGATGGGTAGAATGGCCTACTTCTGTTCTATGTCTAATGATGTATAGACGTAAGTGGCACAGTTCATCTGTTCAGTAGGTTGCCCTTGATTACAGCATGGGGGTGGGGACGGTAGTGGGGGAGGTGGAGTTGGGAGGGGCTTCAACAGAACATCCTTAGGAGAATCCCTGACAGCAAATTTTAGATCTGTGTTATTCTGCACAGTGGTTAGCACTGCTGCCTTACAACACCTGGGACCCAGGTTCGATTCCTGGCTTGGGTCACTTTCTGTGCAGAGTTTGCACGTTCTCCCTGTGTCTGTGTGGGTTTCCTCCCATAGCCTGAAAGACGTGCTAGTTAGATGCATTATCCATGCTAAATTCTCCCTTAGTGTACCTGAACAGACGCTGGAGTTTAGCGACAAGGGGATTTTCATAGTAACTTCATTGCAGTGTTAATGTAAGCTTTCTTGTGACAAATACATAAAAATTGTGTGGACTCCAGAAGGGACTATCACTGTTGTTACTTCACTATGAACTGGTGAGTAAATGCACTGGCTAGTGTAGTGCTTAATCATAACAACAGACCAGCTAAATCCAGGTTTCAGTCCTTGTTGGCCTCAAATTATCTGATGTTGGGTAAGGCCATAGTGGAGAAACTATGGGTGATCTTGATGCGTTAGTGTCCAAGGGAGTGGAGTGAAGTGGGGTGGGGATGGGGTTGGAGAAATCTGCTCTGGGTGTTGATTATTCTTGGAGTAGGGGCTCTTGAGTTTAATTGTGATTCCATCCTGGTGAAATTGAGGCTTGTGCATGCAGTATTGGCCAGTTGGCTGAGAGAGAAGAATTGAAGCAGCCTCAAAGTGGCAAACTGCACTAGTGTTGTGCTTATAGCCTTGGGGCCGATTTGCATGTCTGAACATGCCTTGGCCTTCAGATAAAATGATATAATGCCCTTGAAAGTAATACTGTGACAAAAGAGGTAAACCACGAGAGCCTGGACCAAGACTGTGAAAAACATCTAAGTAGGTCATGTCAAAAAAAAAATAAGCAGGTTTGTGAAGACTAATTAAACTTAAAGTGAGTAACCTCAGGGATTATCCTGCAATGAACCAGCATTGTGTGTGTGCGTGCCGCACTTTTATCTGAATTACCCAGTGTACTGGTGTGTCTCCGTCAGTGTACTGCTGGGATCTGCTGCAGCTTAACTGACCCATCGGTCACGAAAATGTTTCTGCAAAAACACCCAGCTCATTCTTTTGGAAACGCTTTGAAAATACGAGGCTGCGGTTGTAATCCGAGTAAATGCTAAAAAGGTCACAATTTTTTTTCATAATGACAAACTTAGGCCTGTAATAGGTCTTAGAATCCCTACAGTGCAGAAGGAGACCATTTGGCCCATTGAGCCTGTTGCGATAACAATCCCACCCAAACCCTATCCCCCATGTATTAACCCTGCTGATCCCCCTAACACTAAGGGGCAGATTAGCACGGCCAATCCACCTAACCCGCACATCTTTGGAGTGTGGGAGGAAACTGGAACACCCGGAGGAAACCCACGCAGACACGGGGAGAGCATGCAAGCTCCATACAGACAGTGACCCGAGGCTGGAATTGAACCTGGGTCCCTGGCGTTGTGAAGTAGCAGTACCTCGAATATGATTTGGGGAAATGCTCCCCAGGAAGAATGACCTGTAAGCACTGGTACGAAAAGATAATACAGTAAGAAGTCTCTCAACACCAGGTTAAAGCCAACCATTTTATTTGATAGTAAACCCACAAGCTTTTGGAAACGCTGTTCCTTTGTCAGGTGTGTGGAAAATTCAGAAGGAACTTCTGAAGGAACAGTGAAGGAACAACGAAGGAACAGCGTTTCCAAAAGCTTGTGGGTTTACTATCAAATAAACTGGTTGGACTTTAACCTGGTGTTGTGAGACTTTTTACTCTGTTTATCCCAGTCCAATGCCGACATCTCCACTTCATGAAAAGATAAGCCACGCATTGTGTTTGCATGTTATCTCCCCTTAGCCAAAGCAAAGCTGTAATGAGTTTGCTGTGATTTGTGTCCGTTTGAATTTATGAGGCTGCCTCATGAGCAATGCCAGTTTAAGGCTCTTGGGATTAAATTGGAGGATCAGTGATTGGGAGTTGATCCCTTTTGAACATTAGATCTCCTAAATCTGGGGCAAGATCATTTACGATGAAAGCTTCCTTCCCGTCCCTTGTCCTTATTCCAGGCTCTGTTGTTGTTGTTTCTTTGGGTAATTCTAACCCTGATCCAGCCTGAAACGACTGAGGTTTCCCTGCGTGTTGGGTTAATCATTGATTGTGTTACTTGGTGTCGGCGAGGAGGAAAAACGCTTCCACTTTCAGCCCCGGTATTTGGTGCCCTCAGTGAATGAATGCTAAATGTGAATGCTTCCCGCACCATTCTTTGCTCGCAACTCCAGAATAAAGGCAGAACATTATATTCCGTGGGCTCAGGGTGGGAGTCTGTTGAAGTTAACTTGAACCACTCGTGACACTTCTGCCTTCCTTTGGCTGGTGTTGAACACCACCAAGAAAAGTAATATTGCAAGTTTAAGATCAGTGGAATTATGCAGCATAGGCTCTCATTGAGCTGACTCTTTGATAGAAAAGCTATCCAATTTGTCTCACAGCCTTACAGATTTTTTTTTGCGTGTATTTACCCAGTATCCTTCTGAGTGTTACTTAGCGTCTGCTTCCACACCCATGTGTGTTCTAGGCTGGAATAACTTGCTGCGTTTTAAAAAATCAAATCTATTCTGTGGTTCTTTTTATCGATCGTCTTATGTCTATGTCCTCCACGTTACTAACTGTCTCACCGTTTATTTACTCCATCAAAACCGTTCATAGAATCAGAGGCCCTAATTTTACCAGGGTGAGCAAGGCTCGCAGAACGGCATTCCCCATTGCCCCCGAGGCCAATCTTGAGCCACGGGCGGCAGTGTCGGTAAAATAAGGGTCATAATGTGCAAAACAGGCCCTTCGGCCCATTGAGTCTGCACCAGCACGTGAGAAACATCTGGCCTCCCACTAAACCCATTTATTAACACTTGGCCCATAGCCCTGAATGTTATAATGTGCCAAGTACTCATCCAGGTACTTTTTAAAGCATGTGAGGTAACTCGCCTCACCCTCCCACACAGTGCATTCCAGACCGTCACCACCCACTGGGTAAAAATGTTTTTCCTCGCATTCCCCCCTAAACCTTGAACGTATGTGACTGACCCTTCAACAAAGAGAAATAGCAGCTCCCTATCCGTGTGTCTCAGTCTAGTACACGCCGATCAGGTCGCCCCTCAGTCTTCTCTGTTCCAACAAAAACAACTCAAGCCTATTCAACCTGTCTTCATAACTTAAATGTTCTATCCCAAAGCATCCTGGTAAATCTCTTCTGCACTCCCTCTAGTACCTTCACACCTTTTCCTACAACATGGTGACCAGAACTGCACACAGGACTCTGGCTGTGGCCTCACCAAAGGTTTACACAATTCCAACATGACTTCCCTGCTTTTGTAATCTATGCCTCAATTGATAAAGGCAAGTGTCCCAAATGTCTTTTTCACCACCCTACTAACATGCCCTTTGGCCTTCAGAGATCTGTGAACAAACACACCAAGGTTCCTTTGTTCCACAGAACTCCCTAGTGATCACTACCTCAAAAAATTCCGTTGGATTTGTTAGGCGTGACCTCCCTCTGACGAAGCCAAGCTGACTATCCCTGATCAAGCTTTCCCTTCCAAGTGAAGATAGCCCCTCTCCTTCAGAATGTTCTCCAGTAGCTTCCCTACCACTGACTTGAGATTCACTGGTTCCTTAGCTTATCTCTACAACTCTTCTTAAATCATGGAATCGCATTACCTGTTCTCTAGTCCTCTGGCATCTCCCTCATGATGTGGGTATGCCGGCGTTGGACTGGCGTAAACACAGTAAAAAGTCTGACAACACCAGGTTTTAGTCCAACCGATTTATTTGGTAATAGACTCACAAGCTTTCGAGGCTTCCCTCTTCGTCAGGTGAATGGAGAGTTCTGGTCTCAGACAGAGCATATAAAGCACAGACAGTTTACAGATTACTGATTAGAATGCGAATCCTTACACCTAACCTGCTGTTCAAGACCTGAAGTGGCTGACAATGTGAGTGGAAGAAGCACTGATCACAGTTTACAGAGATGTGTATTGTCTCCAGACAGTACAGTAAGTGAGGTTTTGCAAACCCAGGCAAGTTACAGATAGTGC
Organism: Carcharhinus amblyrhynchos; assembly: GCF_965287045.1. Taxonomy (NCBI): domain Eukaryota; kingdom Metazoa; phylum Chordata; class Chondrichthyes; order Carcharhiniformes; family Carcharhinidae; genus Carcharhinus; species Carcharhinus amblyrhynchos. The sequence continues at coordinate 16,884,162 of NC_137345.1, forward strand.
GACATGAACCCAAGATCCCTGTTGAGACCGTCCTCATGTGTGCGGAACTTGGCTATCAGTCTCTGGATTCATCTTGGGTTCATGTCGCACTATCTGTAACCCCCGTGACTTGCCTGGGTTTGCAAAACCTCACTTACTGTACTGTCTGGAGACAATACACATCTCTGTAAACTGTGATCAGTGCTCCCTCCACTCACATTGTCAGCCACTTCAGGTCTTGAACAGCAGGTTAGGTGTAAAGATTCGCATTCTAATCAGTAATCTCTAAACTGTCTGTGCTTTATATGCTCTGTCTGAGGCCAGAACTCTCCATTCACCTGATGAAGAGGGAAGCCTCGAAAGCTTGTGAGTCTATTATCAAATAAATCGGTTGGACTAAAACCTGGTGTTGTCAGACTTTTTACTGTATCTCCCTCATGGCCAGAGAAAAATTAAAAAAATTAAAAAAAATCCTCCCTTGCCTCCCTCAGCAGCTTGGGTCGCAATTCATCTAGGCCTGGAGGTTAAGCCTGCCATCACCTCCAACACATTTTCCGTTCCCATGTCAATTTGCTTAAGAACTTGAAGTCTCTCTCCCTGAATTCCATACCTTCATCCTCTCCCTTGGTTGAAGATGGATGTGAAGTATTCGTTCAGCAGTATCAATGCCCTCTGGCTCCACTCATAGATTGTCTTCTTGGTCCCTAACGGGCTTTACTCTTTCCCTGGTTATCCTCTTCCTTAAGTTTGAACACTTCTCTTTTTGAAGGAGAGCAGCCCTAGCTTGTCCAGTCTTTTCGAAAGTCCCTCATCTCTTTAGTAAATCTCTGCACCCACACTTGAGACCTTAACATCCTTCCAAAAGCGAGATGCCCAGATTTGGTCCCAATTCTTCAGCTGAGGCCTAAGTAGTGATTCATCAAGGTTGAGTCTAACTTCCTGCTTTTGTACTCCATGCCTCTATTTATAAAAGCCCAGGAAACCATATGTTTTTATGTGCATGAATTGATTTCTCCTTTTGTGTAGACATTAAACACGTTGGGTGAATCCAGAGGGCAGACATGACCTCACTCAAAATGAGATTCCTTGGAGCAAATAGTCTCTTGGTTGATTTTTGACAATACGTAGAGTCTAAATCCAGTGTGGCGTCAAAACTGGTTTATAAAGTATGGAAAGAAGGGACCTACTAGGCATTTACATTTATTTTGTTTTTTTTACTCCTGATTGTTTCAATGTTTTAAATTCTTAACTGTTACGTATTTGGAGCTAACTCCTTGGCAGGAATGTTACCCATCTGGTCAAGTAAGGGCCTAGCAATGTAAACAGGGCTCTACCTGACTAGCACATCAGCTACACCTAGGGTAACTGTGGTGTAAATACATTCTGAGGAACAGGAAGGAATGCAGAGTGTGAAAGGTTCAGATTTACTCTTTCCCCCGTGCTGTTTTAGAATGAACTCCTTGTGTTTCATTCCTAAAATTGGCAGTTTAGTTTTGCTTTTCCCAGTACTTGGGTTTATGGTTAATTTTGTATTAACTGAAGGGAACGTATGAACTCACAAACAGGAGACGAGCATTATCACTGGCAACAGGATCCAAAATGCGGATCTGAATAGTGCATAAGGCCTGCTCTTCCTTTTGTGGTTTTGCCGAAAGTTTGTTTGCTCATTCATCCTCGACCGCTCCCTGTTTTTGATGAATGAAGCTGTTGCGTGCTGACAGCAGTTAACCATTCGCCTCCTCCTTCTTTTACTTTGACATTTTACTGACTGTAAAATTGGCCTTTGAACCCACCTTTGTAAACCACCTCCTCCCTCCAAGCTGTCCAATTCAACTCCCAGCCCACAAACTCTCTGTTCCTTTGACTCTGACCTCTTGTGTACCCGCCATACTTTCACTTACGTAGATCTTGCACACTAGATACTCTCCTCCCCCATCCGTTTTGTCCCTCCGACGTCTCCCTTTTAATTAAGATGTCCTTTGTTATCTTTGGCCAAGCTTTGGCTCCATATCCGTTTTCCGTTGTGAAATGCTGTGGGAGAGTTTTCTGTGTTAAAAGATGCTATTTATGCGCAAGTTTCCTTGCTTTGTGCTGATATTGTTTCCGATATTTGTTTTTGGGATTTTATTTTGTCAAGTCTCTGTACACTTTATCATGCAGGACTTAGAGCAAAGGTGTTTGAATACTTTTGGGATAGCTGAAATGTGTACTGGGAGCCATATACTATCAGGGAACAAGCCAACTGGACAGTGTCCCTGGGATATGCCAAGTTTAGCGCATCTGGTGTTGGATTTGTTTTGTTGGTGCAGTGTGTTTTGCACAGCAGTAGGAAGGGACCGCATCTTGTTATTGAAAAGACTCTTCCGCCAGTCATGATGGAAAGAGCTGGTGGAAGAAGAAAGCTGGCAGGTAAAAGGCTAAACCTGACCACATCTTGCTGAAAAAGAGGTTCTGCTGCCAAGCCCTCACAGTGGACAGGGGGTTTTACAAAGAGTACTTGGGCAGCTTGAATGGGCAAATTGAATCCGACATGGAGAATTGTGGCACCGTCCACTTTGTATCCCCGAAAGCTGAATGAAAATGCTTTTCTTAATGGCGAGAGGCTGAGAACTGTGGCAGAGAATAGAGACTTGGATAGTCAGGTAGACAAATCACTGAAGGGTACAAAGTCTAATTGAGGTGCATGGAACGTTCGCTGTTGTCTTCAGGGGGTTTGCAATACAAAGGAGACGAGACAATCCCTCAGCTGTTTTGGTCTCATCAGGAGTAGTATATTCAGTTTTGGATGCTGAATCTCAGGAAATATTAAATCACGTGGACATGTTGCACACATTTTGTTTGTATTCTCTTTATTTTGTGCTATTAAGGAGTGATCTAATATAAGGAGTTTCAACGATGAACAGATTTGATGAGCCAGATGCAGACAAATTGTTTCCTCTGGTGAGGGATTCCCGAACAAAGGAAACAATTGTTAAAACTAAAGCTAGCCTGTTCTCAGAAATGGTTTTTTTTTTGCTCCACCCAAGGATGGGGCACAGTGGTCAGCACTGCTGCCTCATAGTGCCAGGGACCCGGGTTCAATTCCGGCCTCAGGTTGCTGTCTGTGTGGAGTTTGCACGTTCCCCCTGTGTCTGTGTGGGTTTCCTCCAGGTTGCTTTGATTTCTTCCACAATCCGAAGATGTGCAGGTTAGGTTGATTGGCCGTGCTAAATTAACCCTGGTGTCAGGGGGTAATAGGGTAAATATGAGGGGTTACGGGAATAGGGCCTGGATGGAATTGTGGTTGGTGTAGATTCGATGGGCTGTCTTCTGCACTGTAGGGATTCTTCGATTTGTGGCTAGGCCAGTATTTATTACCCTTGAGGAGGTGATGATGAGCTGTCTCCTTGAATCACTGCAGTTCCTGAGGTGTAGGTACACCCATGGAGCTGTTTGGACAGGGGTTCCAGAATTTTGACCCAGTGACAGTGAAGGTATGGCGATATATTTACAAATCAGGTTGTTATGTTCACGTGTCTACTGCCGTCGTCCTTCTAGATGGCAGTGGTCATGGTTTTGGAAGGTGTTGTCTGGGGAGCCTTGGTGAGTTGCCGCCATGCATCTTGTAGATGGTGCATACGTCACTGGTGGAGGGAGTGAACGTTTGTGGAAGCAGTCAAGTGGGTTGCTTGTCCTTGCTGGTGTTGAGCTTCTTGAGTGTTGTTGGAGCTGCGCCCATCCAAACAAGTGGGGAGTATTCCATCACAGTCCTTGTGCTATAGGTAAAGATGGAGGGCAGGCTTTGGAAAGTCAAGAGGTGAGTCACTCATCACAGGACTTGTAGCCTCTGACCTGCTATTGTAGTCATGTGGCTAGTACAGTTCAGTCTGTGGCCAATGATAGCTGCGAGGATGTTGATAATGGGTTATTTAGTGCCATTGAATGTCAATGTGGAACTCTCTGGAGTGCTTGAAGTGAAAAATATAGCAGCATTTAAGGAGAACTAGACTGGCATTTGAGGGAAAAATGAAATAGATGATTACAGTGGTAGATTTAGACGAGAAAAGATGGGCGGAGGCTCGAGTGGGGAATAAACACCTGCATGGCATGTTTGGGCTGAATAGTATATTTCTGTGCTCTGTACCCAAATAATCCTATTCTGTGAGCATTTCTTCGCAGGATGGTTGGGGGTGGCACATTGGCACAGTGGTTAGCGCTGCTGCCTTCGTGTGTCAGGAACCCGGGTTATGTTCCTGGCTTGGGTCACTGTCTGTGCGGAGTCTGCATGTTCTCCCCGTCTCTGCGTGGCTTTCCTCCGGGTGCCCCAGTTTCTTCCCACAGTCTGGAAGACGTGCTGGTTAGGTGCATTGGCCATGCTAAATTCCCCCTCAGGGTACCCAAACAGGTGTCAGAGTGTGGCGACTAGGGGATTTTCATAGTCACTTCATTGTAGTGTCAATGTAAGCTTACTTGTGTCACTAATAAACTTTAAAAATTTGCGCAGCTGTGGGCCATTTGTACTTCTCAGGACTGAGGTCTTTATTAGGAAAAGTTATAGCTGGTTGATGGGATGGATACTGAGGTTGTTGGCCCACAGCTGAGGAATCTAGAACAGGAGCACAGTCTCAGGATAAGGGGGTGATCATTTGGGACTGAAATGAAAAGAAATCTCCAAAGGTAGTCGCTGAAAAGATTGTGAATCTTTGGATTTCTCTCCCCTAGAGTGTTGTGGATGCTCCGTCATTGAATATATTGCCGGCTGAGATTGATGGATTTACGATCTCCTGGGAAATTGAGGAAATGTGATTAGGTGGGAGAAGATAAGAGGTCAGCTGTGGTCATAACAAATGATAGAGCAGGTTCAACTCCTGGCGTACCCCTGTTCCAATGTCCTATGTTGAGGGATAAAGATGGTAAATGGGGTTGAGATACCATGATGTGGATGTGCTGGCATTGGACTGGGGTAAACACAGTAAAAAGTCTGACAACACCAGGTTTTAGTCCAACCGATTTATTTGATAGTAAACGCACAAGCTTTCGAGGTTTCCCTCTTCGTCAGGTGAATGGAGAGTTCTGGCCTCGGACAGAGCATATAAAGCACAGACAGTTTAGAGATTACTGATTAGAATGCGAATCTTTACACCTAACCTGCTGTTCAAGTCCTAAAGTGGCTGACAATGTGAGTGGAAGGAGCACTGATCACAGGTTACAGAGATGTGTATTGTCTCCAGACAGCACAGTGAGTGAGGTTTTGCAAACCCAGGCAAGTCACGGGGGTTACAGATAGTGCGGAGATACCAATCAGCCATGATCTACTTGGGGGAATAGGCTTAAGGGGCTGAATGGCCTACTCCTGGTATTGCACTTTTTTCAATATCCTATTTGTATTTTTAAAAGCAAAATTGATGGCAGTTTGGCCCTCAGTGGTATAATTGCATCAGCCTCTGTGTCCTGCATTACTTTTACCTGGAGTGAACCCAGCGAAGAATTCCTATTGCACCTCTCCTGTTTTTTTTATTTATTCTCTGGATGTGAGTGGCTTTGGCAAGGCCAGACTCATTGCTGATCTCACAAGGAAATTGTGATGGATTGCCTTCCGAAACCTCTGCAGTCCCACTGGAGATTGTCTACGCTCGGTGCCAGTTCAGGATTTCCAGAATTTGGAAGCGGGAACGTTATAGAAAAGCCCTGACCAGACGTAATCCTTGAGGCATTAACTGCCACTACTCTCTGGGATTCAGCTACGTGGGGCCTTGCGAGAGCTGGAAGCATCTGACTCATACTGTAACCCTTTCACTTGTGTCTGCAGGCAAATGCTTAATTTACTCTGTCAGACGATTGAATAGAAAGTGGTGCAATTGGGAGCACATCAAGCAGTAACTGAATGACTTACAGTAAAACGTTGATCACACTTCTTGTATGAAGGCCAAACAAAACAATTCCCAGTCGATTTGAAAGTTAACATCTCTGCCAAGTTGCCATGGATAATCCGAGGGATGAATTGGCCAGTTTACTGCTTCCCAGTGAATGGAGTAGACATTCTTAGTCATTGGAGCTGTGAACTGCTATGTTCTTGATCTGTGCTCACGAGAATTTTATACGGAAATCACCAGGTACGCTGCATCCATCGTCAAATAAGATGCAGTACTTTGTGTTTCTGTGTGTTTTTTTAAATCTAATATTATTTGATCAACTATTGAGTGGTGATGAATAGCTTTTTATGAAGTATGAGTTCTCTTTAAGCTACTTTGTAATTTTTGCCTCCCTTCCTATTGTTTCATAGAACTGAAATTCCCACCCAGATAATATGTTTTTTCCCCAATATGAATGGGAGGGAACGTTCTAAAACGGATGGGAGGGAAGCAAACCTCCTCAAAGGTCAATATCCTGCTTGTATGAGGATGTTAGTGGATTTTCTTTTTGAAGCAGCGTTGGGCAGGAAGTATTTGCTCCCCTCCTCAAATCCAGGCCCAAACTGTGCATTTCTATTTGGGTTAGAGCCATGAGCTGCAAATACTGGGAAGGTTTTGTAGTAGGGAACTTTACACTTTTGAGTCTAGTTGTTGTCTGCTAGAAAAATGCTTACTCGGACACGAACAGGAGCAGTCCTGTCTCAAGGGTGGCACGGTGGTTAGCACTGCTGCCTCAAAGCGGTTGGGACCCGGGTTCAATTCTGGCCTTGGTCTGTGTAAAGTTTGCCCAATCTGCCCATAGCTGTGTGGGTTTCCTCTGGGTGCTGTGGTTTTCTTCCACAATCGAAAGATGTGCAAGTTGTGTGAATTGGCCATGATAAATGCCCAGGGTTATGGAGCTAGGGTGGAGGCGAGGGCCTTGGACGGACTCTCTTTCGAACAGTTGGAGCAGACTTGGTGGATTGAATGGTCTCTTCCTGCACTACAGGGATTCTATGGTTCTAAGACTGTTAACTGATGTGCAGCTGTACGTTAGGTACTCTTGGGGGTGTCTTCAACTGTGACTGACCAAAGGGAATAATAAATCTGGTTGTGTAATCAGCGGTTATGATATGCTGATTGTACAGGCTGGATGTCCTAATTCCAGGATTATATAAAATCCGGCATGGTCTTGGTCCGAGGCTGTTGTTCTTTGGATATTGTATTGGTATGCACTCGACGTAGGGTGTTGGTAAATTGTCATGTCTGAAATAGGAAGGGAATAGGACAAAAGTGTGGCCTACAACTCTGAAGGGTTGCTTTTCTGAAGGTGCAAACCTCAATGACCTGAAGCCTTAACATCAGAAGATGCGTAAACTGAATTGCATGAAGAATTGTGTGGGCTTTCGAAACCTCAGAGGCCTCTGTGTATTCCCCACCCACTCCAACTCTACGCCAATATATAACACCCACTTCAATCCATTAAAATATTTGTAGTGAATGCATGCAGAAATTGGCCTACAGAATGTTTAAACAAACTGCATGTACTGCAACACACAACATTTAAATTAATTTTGGCACATGCACTCGTACTCATTCTCGCACATAAATAAATGATTGCTGTAAAAAGCAACAGTTTGCGTATGTACGTCAATGATAAAAAAAACCCCCTTCACACTGCAATATCAACTGTGTAATCAAAGATGGAGAAGTGCTAAATCATGATAAAATTCATGACAAAATTCTTCAGGAGCAGTTTCTCCCAGGCTTTGGGCATGACATAAACAGTTGGTGAAGTATGATATGGCCTCCCTTTTTGGCTGGTGGCCTGGGTAAGAATTTTGATTTGCATTTTTGATATTTCCAAATGTTCTGTTCCAGATAAATGCTGACTCTGATGATTTATTTTGATAAAAATGCACAAATTTAGCTGGGTGAAAAATGGTTTTATTATTTGTTATTGTGCTGTTTTAAAATGAATATTTTATCTGTCCACTTTGTGTCACCCGTTGCAGTGAGATGGAAGATGTGTATCTGAGTTGTTTACTGTCTATTGAGTCCAGAGCAGTACTTGCAGTTTCCTGGAAGATCATAGAAGCTTACAGAGCAGAAGGAGGCCATTTGGCCCATCAAGTCTGCGCTGATCACAATCCCACCCAGGCCCTATCTGCATAACCCCATGCATTTACCCTAGCTAGTCCCCTGACACTAAGGGTCAATTTAGCGTGGCTAATCCACCTAACCTGCATGTCTTTGGGCTGTGGGAAGAAACTGGAGGAAACCCACACAGACACGAGGAGAATGTGCAATGACAGTGACTGAATCTGGGAATTGAACCTGGGTCCCTGGCGCTGCGAGGCCGCAGTGCTAACCACTGTGCCACTGTGTCTGGGGGGAATGCAGGGAAAGCAGAGAAATGTCATTACCCTAGTTGGCCACCTCTCAACATCACATTGTCTGCTTGCCTTACCCGGTCATACAGTACTTAGATCATCTCCTGCCTCAGACAGAGATCAAGTGTCATTTTACTGAATGTCATCATCCTCTCGGAGTCAGCTGCTGGGTTCCAGCTCCACTCTGGGGACATGAGCGCATTCAGCCTGACGTTTCCATGCAGTACCAAGGAAGTGTCCTATTTCCACTAATTTCTGGTTTAATTCTTGATTCTTGAGAGTGCTGCTGAGTATTAGTTGCTCATTTTTGATTGCTCTCGAGAACCTGCTGTTCTTTCCGATGAAATATCCGGCTCAGGCCCAGGCCCAATCTGTTTTTTTTTTAATTCATTCAGGTAAAAGTGAAAGATCCCTCAGGAAAAGTGGGAGATTTATCCTGGGAATCCCGGCCAACATTTATCCCTCAGCTAATCATATTAACTGGGCACATCTCGTTGCTGTTTTGGGACTTGCTGTGGGCAAAATGGTGTTTTGCCTACATTGCAATAGTGACTATACTTCTAAAATAATTCATTGACTTTGAAGCATTTTGGGATGTGCAAGGCACTGTTTGGATGCATTCGTTGTTAATTTGATCAGCTCAGTACTATTGTCCAAAAATATGTTTTTTGGGTGGCAGGGTGGTGAGCATTGCTGCCTCACAGTGCCAAGGACTCGGGTTCGATTCCAGCCTCGGCTCACTGTCTGTGTGGAGTTTGTACATTCTACCCGTGTCTGCGTGAGTTTCCTCCAGGTGCTCCGGTTTCCTCCCACACTCCAAAGACGTGCGGGTTAGGTGGGTTGGCCATGTTAAATTGCCCCTTAGTGTAGGGGGATTAGCAGGGTAAGTACGTGCGGCTATAGGGATAGGGCCTGGGTGGGATTGTTGTCGGTGCAGGCTCGATGGGCCGAATGGCCTCCTTCTGCACTGTAGGGATTCCATGTATCTATGACAACAGCAGAAACTCAGGTTCAATTCTGGCCTTGGAGTTTGCATGTTCTTCCCATGTTGGTGTGGGTTTTCTCTGGGTGCTCCAGTTTCATTCCATGCCCCAAAGATGTGTGGGTTAGGGAGGGGTCGAGATTGGTGTTCTTCTGTGCTGTGGCGATTCTGCGATTTTTATGAATGTGGATACAGAAACAGCTTCCCGAGGAAAATAATACTCCCGACCTTTGAGAGAGAGAATAAATACTCGGTGTTGGCCGGGATGGGGGGGGCGGGGTGGGTGGGTGAGAAATGAGGGTGAGCGTTCAGTTTGTAAAAGTTGACAGGGAAACCCGATTTATTGCTCAGTGTAGCAACTGTATAAACAAACATTGAGTGAACATAAGCAGTAACTTTGTCATTTTCTGCGGGGAACTTAGCCAGTGCCAAATGAGTGCTAGAAGGTAACATGTTTCTCTCTTTGGTCACAACCTCCCCCCATCTAGGGTTGGCTGCATTTATGCCAAACAGGGAATCTTGTACATTTTCCAGAGTCTAATTTCCTATTGTGGGGATACTTCGCACATCTTCCAAACTCCCGTGGAAGAGAAAAGGAAGCCCACCGACTTAAAACAATGAGATTGGCAAGGTGGAATTGGAGGAACAGCCATATTCAGGTCAGCTCTCAATAACGTGCTGCTTTTCAAGTGTACAAACTCCAAGAAAATGTGCACTTGGTGCTCTTGAGGTCTGCCAGTATCTCGGACTGTGTGTGGCCCAATTAAGCTGAATGAAAACCAGAAGCACAGACTTGGCTCCGGGACTTGCAGCCCAGTGTAAGAAAGGCTTGGTCTGTGCAGAAAGAAAAGAAACATGGGCAACAACCCTCCGGGATAACCTCTCCGCACGGACCTGTGATTGAATGAGTTTTTAAACTGGCTGGGGGGAGCTGGGCGAGTCTCCAGAATCTCACTTTGGAAAGCTCTGAAACATTTCTATAAGCAGAGAAACAAAATTATTTTCAAGTATCTATGTTGAAGTAGGCAGGGCTAGAAACAGTGTGTCAGGGAGGGGGGTTGGGAAGGGAGAAGAGGTGGTTTCCCAATTGATCCCAGAATATTCTAGTTTTAATTAAATGCAGATTAACAGATGCTTAGGCGTGCTACTAACAGATGCCCGGGCGTGCTAGCTGACAGTAGTTTAATCAAAAGTCCAGGTAGCATTATAAAGATCCAGTTTGAGCATGAACTATCAATGTTGGTAACAGACAAATCATTGCTTTCTTATGAAATGTATTTGTCCTCTATTTGAACTAAAATATGAATCTGTTTGAAGTCAGTTAATGTCTTTGTTAATAATTCTGCTGTACTAACCACGGAGAATAATTGGAGCTAGAATTTTAAAGAGTTCTCTCACAGGATGTGGGTGTCGCTGGCTTGGCCAGTAATTGTGACCCATTCCTAATTATCCTTGAAGGAAAGTTTTTGTTTCATGGCATCCGTTCATATATTTCCTGATAATTAATTATAAAATGATGTTTTGATGAACTTCACTAACAGGTTCACAAGTCCACTGGTGGTCATTTCACTCAGCATCTCTCCATTGCAATGTTGAAATGGCTTCCATTTCATTAATTGGATGTGATTCCAATTCTACAGAGGGTTAGAACTAGGGTTTTGGCCAGTTTCCATGTCATCCATGTCACGTTATTAATCACTTGTAATCCAGTGGTACAAATTGATATTCACATGGGACAATTACTCATGTTAATATCACCACAAGTATACCCAGCTGATTATTGGAAGTTTCTAAATCTAGAATGAAATCCTTTCCCATAACCATAAGTGACAAGTATTTTCCACTTGGAGCTCCCTGGGTTGGGGGGAGTGGGGTGGAATGGAGGTAGAAAACTCCTTTAAAACTTAAAACTCCTTAATTCTCAAGGTTATTCCAAGATAGCGTGGCACGGTGGCCCAATGGTTGGTGTTGCTGCCTCACAGTGCCAGGGACCCGGGTTTGATTCTTGGCTTGGGTCACTGTGTGGAGTTTGTACATTCTCCCTGTCTTGTGTGGGTTTCCTCCCACAGTCCAAGGATGTATGGGTTAGGTAGATTTGGCCAGGATAAATTGTCCCTTCATGTCAGGAAGGCTAGCTAGGGTAAATGCATGGGGTTATGGGGGTAGGTTGGGATTGTGGTTGATGCAGACTTGATGGGTTGAATGGCCTCCTTCTGCATTGTATGGATTCTGTGACTGTAACATTATATTCTGCACCCTCTCTCCTTTCCTTCTCCCTTATGTACTCTATGAATGGTATGTTTTGTCTGTCTGTGTAGCTCACAAGAAACAATACTTTTTGCTGTACCCCAATCTGTACATGTGACCATCCTACACTGTTAGATTTTATGATTTTAAATTGGGTTTTTAATGACAAATTATGGCCACCATACTTACCTGTTTTGACAGGACCAGCTGTGAATGCTTAAAAAAGATGCTGGATCATAGAATCATATCAGTGAATCCCTATATTTGATTTGATTCGATGTATTATTGTCATATGTATTAGTATACAGTGAAAAGTATTGTTTCTTGCACGCTATACAGACAAAGCATACTGTACACAGGGAAGGAAAGGAGAGAGTGTAGAATGCAGTGTCACAGTCATAGCTAGAGTATAGAGAAAGATCAACTTAATGAAACATTGTTAGAGAGTTTATAAGAGTTAGAATAAAGTTTTAGGGGCATAGAATGAGAGTAAAAGTTAGAAGGTACGCCGGAAGTATCCTGTAAGTTTCAATAAGATCCCCCCTCATCCTTCTAAACAAATATCTCGCTGCAAATTTTTATCAGATAGTGCCCAGTTGCTTCTGCTTCTGTTTGTCCAGTTGCGCTCTGATTAACGTTTATCCAGGCAACATTATGTTAGTCAGCTTCAGATGATTTATGTTAATAAAAAGCACTGCAAATAACCAACGTATTCTGACACTCCTAACACAATAAGATGGGGAGAAAAGATCCTTTGTATTGGAGTAAATTGTGCTTGCAAGAAGTCACCTCACTCCATCTTGATAGTACAATGCAGAAGGAGCCCATTCGGCCCATTGAGACTGCACCGACTCTCTGACAGTGTGTCTTACCTAGACCCTCTCCCATGCCCTATACCCATAACCCCACACATTTGCCATGGCTAATCTACCAAACCCGCACACCTTTGGACTGTCATGATGTCTGTTTGCCATAAAATTATATTGGTGACGTGTCAAGAGAAATTTGCAGTGGGATATTTGTTACATAACGTGTCACTGGATTTGGTATTCTGGAATGCGAATTCCTTATTTGTCTTGCAGATTTAGCCATCTCAAATCCAGTGTGGCTTGCGTAAATTCAAATTCAGGGTAATAAACAATTCTGTGTAACCTGTGCAGCACGTTGAAATCACTTGACAAAATAGCTAAGTTACATTAACCAAAGAGGTTAATGTTTCCAGGTTACTGGTAATTATGAAAGAAAACAATTTGTTTTGATTTGTAATGCAGAGAAATATTTAGAATTTTTTAGAAGATAAAGTTTACAGTGCATTCCTCTTTTAAGTGGCTTTTGAATTCCAGTTGTGCATGTTTGACAGTAATTGTCTAAACTTGATGGGAGCTTGTGGGCAGATTATTTCAAAATAAAGTGTTGACTGATCTTGTCTATAATAAACACAGTTTCCCGCAAATCTCTCGCGAACACTTGAAGGAATCGGCCAATTGTGTAGAAACGTTGTGGCATGCCTAAAGGGAGGAGGTCCCTTAATTATTTTTAAACTGCAACAGTTGAATTCTTGTGTGGATGGTAAAATCCTGAGGTGTTTTGCACCATGGTGTCAGAGGGAGAGGAGTAGGCTGTTTCACTCCACAAGTTCCTGTTTTAACCTCATCCCCCACCCACCCATCCCAGAGTTCTATCAGTATGCCAGGAGTTTCCTGTAATGTGAAAGCGAGAATTGGATGATGTGATTGGCACTGGAGGGATTTGCTAAACGTTAAAGCTCTTCAATGTCTGAGTCTGAAATCTGATGCCTAATTAGGTTAAAGTTGAGAGATTATTTTTCTCTCTTGCAAGGAAAGGTCTTAAACTAACAGGAAATATTATTCTGTCTCCTTTATGGTTTTTATCAGATAGTGCCCAGTTACTTCTGCTTCTGTTTGTCCAGTTGAGCTCTGATTAATGTTTATTCAGGCACCATTATGTCAGTCAGCTTCGGGTGATTTATGTTAATTAAAAAACACTATGAATATCCAATATGCTCTGACACTTCTAACACGGTAAGAGGGGGAGAAAAGATCCTTCGTATTGGAGTGATTTGTGCCTTATGTACTCTGTACTCGGAGTTTAGAAGGATGAAGGGGGATGTTATTGAAAGTTACAGGATACTGTGAGGCCTGGATAGAGTGGACGAGGGGAAGATGTTTCCACTAGTAGGAAAAACTAGAACCAAAGGGCACAATCTCAGGCTGAAGGGACAATCCTTTAAAACAGAGAAGGAATTTCTTCAGCCAGAGAGTGATGAATCTAAGGAACTCTTTGCTGCAGAAGACTGGGAATCAGGCCATTGAGTGTCTTCAAGACAGAGAAAGATATGTTCTTTTTAATAAGGGGATCAGGGGTTGTGGGGGGAAAAGGCAGGAGAATGGGGATGAGGAAAGTATCAGCCATGATTGATTGGCAGAGCAGACTTGATGGGCCGAGTGGCCTAATTCAGCTCCCATGAGTTATGGTCTTACTCTAGATGCGACAGTTTTTATGTTCAGACAGATTATATATTAAAATCGTTACTGTCATCCATCTTCTCGTTATGCATTTTGTTTACCAAAAGAATCGTAGAATCCTTACAGTGCAGAAGGAGGCCATTTGGCCCATCAAGACTGCACTGACAACCATCCCGCAGTCCCACATATTTACCCTGCTAATCCCCCTCGCCCACACAAACAATTTAGCATGACCAATTAATCTAACCCGCACATCATTGGGCTGTGGGAGGAAAGTGGAGCACCCAGAGGAAACCCATGCAACACGAGGAGAATGTGCAAACTCCACACAGTTACCCAAAGCTGGAATTGAACTCGGGTCCCTGGTACTGTGAGGCAGCAGTGCTAACCATGTGCCGCCTGTAAAAAGGCTATTAGAAAAATTATACTGAGGCTTATGCAGTTTAATGATCTACCTTGAAATTATCACCTTTACTATGGCTATCGATGATAAATAGATAACCATTCAAGTGTTTGAGTTACACAGTTCTTATATTACCTAACTTAAATATAACTTCAGAAGGAAGTAATCTGCAGTCATAATGCTGGGTGGTATGTTCTATTTAATTATGTATGAGAAAACTGTGCGTGGTGTTGTTTTCAGGTATGCTTTCGGATGTTTAAAAAATTGAGCAATATCACAAAAAACATGTTTTAATTTTTTATTAAATAATGTTACTGGCAAAAATTCTGAATATCTGCAACCACTTAAAAACAAAGCCACAATTAAATCCGAGGTGTATTTAGGTTGTGCGCGTGCATGTACTGATAGCGGAGCAAAACGCTCCTGGAAATCCAAAATAACAATGAAATGCTGGAAATACTTTCCAGAAATCATCAACCTGAAACATTTTGGCCGAATTTGCGCTTGCCACGAGACAGGAAATTCCCATTTGAGGTCAACGGACTTTTAAATGATCCATCAAATTTTCCATTCCGCCCACAACGATTCCCACGGCAGGCTGGACCAGAAAATTCAGCCCAATGACTCTGTTCCCCTCTCCACAGAAGCTGCCTGAATGCGTAATTTCCAGCACTTAGTGTTATTTTTTAATTGTACATATATGAAGACAGCAGAAATCTTCCCCTTAGTTTTGTACTGGTCCTGATGATGCTTCTCCTGTCAATGCTTTCATCCTGCAGTGTATACTGACCAGAATTAGAACTGACAAATCTGGTAATTCACGGGAAAGTAGAGGGACAATTTTGTACTTAAGCTGATGGCTGCTATAAGTATTGTAACTACGTGGTATAACTGGTCTCGCAGTAACGTGCCTCTTTTAGTCTGCACCTTCAGTGGCAGCAGTGAGCCTTGTCCTCAGGCTAGAGAAATTGAGAAGTTGGGACTTCAAGGTCCTTTGGCCACAATTTACAGACAGCAGTTGGAGGCTTCTGAAGTCAGTACCTGATACCATAGTGATATGGGGATGACACTCCTCACCCCAGTGACACAGCAGTGGTAATCTTGTGTGAATGACCAGTGGATTCTAATTCCACTTAGTCCAGAGTCCTAAGCATATTATCTTGGATGAACTTCAGTGCATTACTGAAGGAGTGCGGCACTGTCACAGGTGCTAAACGCAGATCTGTTTGTTCTCTTGGGTGGATGTGCCATATACCATGGCACTGTTTTGAAGTAGAGTAGGGAGATTTTCCTTGGTGTGCTGGCCAATATTTATTACTCCTCCTGTGTTGCTGGAAGACATTTTTTTTTTGCTGGGATCTTGCTGTGCACAGCTTGGTTGCCAGATTTTTCTCATCGCAACAATGGTCTCGCTCCCAAAGAATTGCATTGGCTGTAAAAGTGCTTTAGGACTTCCTGAAAGGTGCTTATGAATGCCAGTGTTCCTGTTGTCTTGTGGTACGTGGTAGCTAACCCAGCCACCACCAACCCCGCCGTCCCTCCTGGTGCAGGCTTTGCAAAAGAGCACTGGACGAATGGCTGAAGGCAGAATAAGGTGGAACGTACTTTAGGAGAATTCCCTGCAATGTGGTGGTTGGGGGTGGGGAGGGGGCTTTGTTTTCAGAACAATCGCCCATTGGATCTGCACTGCTTCTGGAACATGTAATCTCTTTTGTATATGTGGAAGTGTGAGTGGTGGTAGGCAAGCCATGCGTTGCCATGGGCAACACTTCATTCAGTCTATTTTGCGTGGCAGGCACTGAAGACAGCTCTTGTGATGATTGCAGTGTACGCTGGAGTCACTATTGCTTCAGAAGCTGCTGTTGAGGGAAGTCTGGATTTTGACAGTGAAGAAGCCTTTGTCATTATTCACCCATACTTTCAGAACAGGCTGATTATGACTCAGCTTTGTTCACTATCTTTTCCCATCTCCTGAAAAATAGCAGTTTGAATGCTGAATAATTTATTGCCAGTTGTGCCCTTTAAAAGTACATGTTGTGGGTGGAAACTTGGACTGGTTGAATATTTTTGGGAGTTGGGTCCATACCTGGGTCCCAACCCTGCGTTGGTTGTTATGCGCAGGCTGGCATGATCTCCCAGGAGGCGTCTTGCTATCTGGCTGCCTCCGCATTTGTTGTCCAATGAAGTTCACTGGCCAGGTTCCTGTGGCTGCCAGTCCGTCCAAAGAGTCCGCAGCTGCCGGGACCCCCACTGGGAGAGGTGGTCAAGCAGGGAAGGGAGCATGAGGGTGCCTTAAACTGGACGTGTCCTCTGAAGCACTTGCCCCATTCCCAAAGCAGAGGCCCGAAGGGCCATTGGAGTGGAAGGGAAACCCATCTGGAGAACTTGCTTGAGCAGCACATGAGGTCTTTCGTACCCATGGGCCTTTCAGTGGGGCATGGAGGATCCAATAACCTGGGAGGCCACTTTCATGGAGCTGCACCCAACAGGGGACTTGTTCCAGAAATCGATCCTGCACCCACCGCCCACGGTCATTAATGGCTTAGAACAAAGAAAAGTATAGCACAGGAACAGGCCCTTCGGCCCTCCAAGTCTGTGCCAACCATAATGCCCTAACTAACCAAAATAAAGCCTCTGCATCCCTCTATTCCCTCCCTATTCATGTACCCATCTAGGTGCTTTAATTGATCATTATTGGCTATCTGCTGTTGCTGGTCTAGTGGTCACAGTGGATATTCATCTCCCTCTGGCAAGATGGCTGGGTGACAGGTACTTGTAGTGGCATTGACCCATTGTCCTTATCTCTAATGTTGCTCCAGATTCTTTTAACGCCCCCCCCCCCCTTGTTGTTCTAAGAAGATTCTGCCCTTTGTGGGATTAGTTTTAATATAGGATCGTGTAAATTGTTTCTGATTTCTGCGGTTGAGCGTGGCAGTAATTGGAAAATGATCTGCGCTGTTGGAGTTTAATAGGCGTAACCGAGATTTCTTTCTGTGCTGTTTATTCTGCTGACTAATAGAAAGCATTATTTCTTCCTCTGGTGATTTTCGCACTGCTTGGAGATGCATGTGGCCCATTGAGTATTGCAGAACAAATGGAAATAAATCCACCTGTCTAGCTCACTGCCAGCTTCTCGAAGGCAGTTAATGATGGGTGACAAATGCTGATTTAGCCGGGGTGCCCACATCCTGTGAAAGAATGAGGGGGGCAAAACCAGGGGGATTGAGCTAAATAGATCGAGAGCTGGTGTAAATGTGATGGGCCGAACTGTCTTTTGTATTGTAACATTCTGTCATCTTCAAGGGACATTGCTACAGTCTAACATTCACCACTCCTACAGAGATTAACTGAATACAGATGGCTTCCAGTTATCAGTGAGATTGGGTGTGGGCTGCTTCAGTCATTAAGCCTGTGTGTTTACACTGGCGACAGTGTGTGACATCCACAATGCAATAATTCACAAAGGAGTGTTAAATTCAGGGGTGTTAATCTCCAGGGTGTTAATGGCAGGAGGGGTGCATTGGGTTTGTTGCTCACTGTAGATTATCATAGGACACTTGCCCCCTTCAAAGGAGTGTCGCAGACAGCTAACAAAAGCTAACCTCGAATAGTGTTGCGACCAGAACCTTTCCCAGTGTGTTTAAACCCTAATTATTCTGTTAGTGGGAATTGGATAATTACTGGGAGGAGGGAAAATTGCAGGGCTATGGGGAAGGAGTAGGAGGAGCGGCACAAACTATATTGCTTTTCAGAAGAGCTGACACAGACTTGATGGGCTGCATGGCCCTGTTTCCAGCTGGATTACTCTGGTATTCTATTCTCAAGATTTATTTCTGCTGGTGAAGTTTCTTCCCACTGTCACTATTGATGATTTCATGCCTGGTGTTGTAGTTTAGGTAAGTCAAAGGTCATGTGACACTTAGCTAACGCAATTTGAATGCTACATCCATTTTTCTTGCGTTTTGTATTATGTTCCTTTGGTTCTGATGTTGTCAGCAATTGTGACTACTGGGGATCTGCATAGCTCCTTCATGATTAAAGTATTTTTTTCTCTAAATTTTTGCACAATGGCTAACACTGATGCCTCACAGCGCCAGGGACCTGGGTTCAATTCTGGCCTTGGGACACTGTGTGGAGTCTGCACATTCTTCCCGTGTCTGTGTGGGTTTCTTCTGAGTGCTCTGATTTCCCCTCTCACTCCAAAGCTGTGTGGGATAGTTTGATTGGCTATGCTAAATTGCCGCTTTGTCTCCCGGGATATATAGATTAAAAGGATTACTGAGGTAAATATGTGTGGTGACGTGGATAGGGCCTAGGTAGGATTGTTGTTGGTGCAGACCAGATGGGCCAAATGGCCGCCTTCTGCACTGTAAGATTCTATGAAACTCCAGTATTTGTTGCAAAAATAGAACTTAATTATTACCGGCACGGCATGTTCACTTTATACCAGAAAAATCAGGTGTTAAAGGGAGAGATGTTGTAGCTAATGCTTTTCAGAATGAGGCTAATTTGACGGCATGGTGGCACAATGGTTAGCACTGTTGCCTCACAGCGTCAGGGACCCAGATTCAATTCTGGCCTTGGGTGACTGTCTGTGTGGAGTCTGCACATTCTCCCCGTGTCTATATGGGTTTCCTCTGGGTGCTCCGGTTTCCTCCCACTGTCCAAAGATGCGGGTTAGGTGGATTGGCCATGATAAATTGCCTCTGAGGGTCAGGGGGACTAGCTATGGTAAATGTTATGGGGATAGGACCCGGGTGGGATTGTGGTCAGTGCAGACTTGATGGGCTGAACGGCATCCTTCTGCACTGTAGGATTCTGTAGATCTATGAAGATATATTGTATGTTTGATTACACCACAAGGTGTTGTTTTCACTTTGGTAAGTTGCCATGCTGTCCCAGTTGGCACCATGCTCCTCCTGCATTGACACTGTTAGAAGTCAAATAGGGGTTTGCCTCTCCAGGTTGAAGCAGAAATTTGAGCGCTTTGACACCCACATTCTGCAGCAACTACAACTCCTTTTGCTTTACAGTTGCAGGTTTCCTCATCCACTTTGACACATCCAAGTCGAACATCCAGACGCTAAAGTGGGAAGTTTTTATTGTGGTCATCTCTTGTGGGTTTGTTCCGGCGTTCAGGCTCTTTCTTTTGAAATTTGCTTTCAAACTTTTAAGAAGCTGGAGTGAGAATTGGATGAAACACAATTTCTGAGTGAGGATCTTGCCACTTTGCACAGATGGAAAGCCCCGGTCTCAGTGCAGCTGCAGAATGATGCGTGGAGCACAGAAGCGTTTTGTGCACACGACTGACTGCCTTCGAATCTACAAGCGGCCCATCGGAAAATGTTTAAGGCAGCTTTCCTCTGAAGCAGCTGTGTATTTTGTTTCTAATGCGAGCTCATTTAAAACCTCTGTGATAAATTTAAGACGCGTGCTGCCAGATGTTGTTCTTTTTTAAAAAGTGGGTGGTAACGTGTGGCATCCATTAACATCTGGATTTGAAAGTACCCCTTTTCGTAAGTTGCTTCTCCGTGTAGCTCTGAAAAGAAGTGCGCCATGTGCACAGTGTCACTCTGATGGGATGCTTCCTTTTCTCCCTGCTCAGAATTTCTGATGCTTATTCTGAGAATTCAGCATTCTCCAGACTCCAGTCTCTGTTTGGCTCCGATGGTGCACAGTGCTAATTTGTGCAGTATTTTTATATATAAAAAATTATTTCTGCCTTTGACCACCCCTTCCTGATCTTTGCTTCAATTCAACGTGCTTTCTCCTTAGCACTTTCAGAGGCTTTTCAATGTCAACGCCACTGTTGGCCTTTATAGTGAGGGGGATAGAATATAAAAGCAGGGAGGTCTTGCTACAACTGTACAGGGCACTGGTGAGGCCGCAGCTGGAGTACTGTGTGCAGTTTTGGTTGCCGCACTTGCGGAAGGATATATTAGCAGAGGAGGTTCACCAGGCTGATACCGGAGATGAGGGGGTTCGCCTATGAAGAGAGATTGAATAGACTGGGTCTGTACTCGTTGGAGTTTAGAAGGCTGAGGGAGGGTCTTTATAGAGACATATAAGATAATGAAGGGGATAGATAGGGTAGAGATAAAGAGATTCTTCCCGCTTAGAAAGGATAGCAGGACTAGAGGGCACAGCCTCAAGATAAGGGGGGGGGGGGGTGGGGGGCAGTTTAGATCGGAGTTGAGGAGGAACTTCTTCACACAAAGGGTGGTGAATCTCTGGAATTCTCTACCTGTTGAAGTGGTGGAAGCTACCTTGCTGAATATATTTAAGTTACGGGTAGATAGGTTTCTGATAGACAAGGGAATTAAGGGTTATGGGGAGAAAGCGGGAAAGTGGAACTGATCCACTTCAGATCAGCCGTGATCTTATTGAATGGCGGGGCAGGCTCGAAGGGCTAGATGGCCTACTCCTGCTCCTATTTCTTATGTTCTTATGTTGGTTAGTTTCTCCTCCTTTGTGAATGAGTTCAACATTAGTACAGCTGAGGTCATTAACCTGATGTAGCTACTTTGTTGAAACTTTGTACAAACTTGCAAAAATGATAGGCAGGAAACGACTGGCTGATCCCTTGAGCCTGCCATACTCTCACAATGACTGGAGAGTCATGACTAGACACTTCCTTCCCCTGTAGCAAGCATGTAGCCTCCTGAGAGAGGCAAAAACATCTATGTATAGTCACTAAACTTCTCCAGCAGCCGATGCTTGTAACAAATACTCAGACGTTAAACCGAGGCTTTGACAGGTGGATGTAAAAGATCCAGCTGACACAGTTTTTTTTTTACGAAGAGCAAGGGAGTTCTTCTGGGTACAAAAACAAAAAATGCTGGAAAATCTCAGCAGGTCTGACAGCATCTGTGGGGAGAGCCAACGTGAGTCTGACAAAGACTTGAAAGGACAGTTCTGTTCTCTCCCCTCAGATGCTGTCAGACCTGCTGAGATTTTCCAGCATTTTCTGTTTTTGTTTCAGATTCCAGCATCCACAGTATTTGCTTCTATCTTAGAGTTTTTCCTGGTGGTTTGATCGATCTCTATCCTTCAAAACCCCATCAAAAAAAAGCAACTTGTCTGGCCTTTATCACGGCTGCTGTTAGTGGGGACTTGCTGTGTATAAATTGGCTGCTAGCTTCCCTCCAGTAGAATAGTCACAACATGTAATTGGCTGTAAAGTGCTTTGGAATGCCCTGCAATTATGTTAGGCACTACGTAAATGCTTGGAGCATTCAATTTAGAATCACAGAGTGGTCACAAAGTAGGAGGTTGTCATTTGGTCCATTGTGTCTGTCCTAGCCCTCTGAAGGAGCAAATCATCTTGTGCCACTTCCCCTGCCTTTTCCTGATAGCCTTTTGTGAATGTTCCTTTTTCAGATAATCTATTTCCCTTTTGGAACTTCCTGTTGACCCTACCCCCACCACATTGAGTCTGTGCATTTCAGATCGTAACCTCTTGCTGCGTGAGTAAGATTTTCCTCATGTCACCATTGCTTCTTTTGCCAAGCGTCTTAAATCTGTCCCTCTGGTTCTCAATCCTTTCACCAATGGGAACAGTTTCTCCCTATCTGCTCTGCTCAGACCCCTCATGATTTTGAATTCTTCTATCCAATTGCCTCTCAACCTTCTGCAAAGAAAACAATTCTAACTTCTCCAATCTTTCTACAGAACTGAAGTTGGTCATCCTTGGAATCAATCTTGTAAACCTTCATGTCCTTCCTAGAGTGCTGTGCCCAGAGTTGAATGCAATACTCTGATTGAAACTGGACCACTGTTTTATACAACTTTAATATGGCTTGCGTTTGTATTTAATGGGGCGGCACAGTGGTAGCACTGCTGCCTCACACCGCCAGGGACCCGGGTTCAATCCCAGCCGCGGGTCACTGTCTGTGTGGAGTTTGCACGTTCTTCCCCGAGTGCTTTGGTTTTCTCCCACACTCCAAAGATGTGCGGGTTAGGCTGATGGGCCGTGCTACATTGCCCCCAGCATCAGGGGGATTAGTGGGGTTACGGGAATAGGGCTGGGTGGGATTGTGGTTGGTGCAAACTCGATGGGACAAAAGGCTGCCTCCTGCATTGTAAGGGATTCTGTGATAATGTCCAGATTTTATTGCATTTGAACACGGACTGCTTCAGTATCTAAGGAGTTTCAGATAGTGCTGAATGTTGTGCAATCGTTGATGAACATCCCCATTTCTGACCCTATGATGGGAGAAAGGTCAGAAGTAACTGCAGTCAAACAGATTCCGACCTTTGACTCTTCTGGGACATCTTCTTTCTCCAGCACTGCGATGTTCTGCTTGATCAATAGTGTCACCCTCCTCCTGCCTTTTCTCTCTCTTTCCTCCTTGGGACCAAGGATATTTAAAAACCTTTCCTGCCCTTCTTTGTGCCAGTTCTCTGTATTCCCCACATCACATTTCAAAGCGGTTATCCTTGTCTGCACCTCACCAATCACTGCACACATTCATGTCAATCACTGCATGTTTCACGTTGTTACTTGCCCTGTTACACAACCCATCTATTTCCTAATCTGGTACGATCAGTCTGTCTTCGTATTCTTACCCTGTAACCCCTCTAGTGTTAGTACCCCTCCTGGCTCCAGTTGAGTTGACTTAGACCCTCCCCAGTGGCACTAACAAATCATCCTTGGAGGAAATGGATCTGGCTGTGTTTAGGTGCGGCATGTGTGGCCTGTAAAGGTCCCATCTCACCTAGAACTGATTCCAATGTCCCAAAAATCCTGCAGGATCTCTCCAGCCATTCTTTCATTTACTCTATCCTCCAATTTCTGTATTCATTAGTGCAGCATAATGGGAGTAATCTTGAGATTGCAGCTTTTGAGGTTTATCTTGCTGGTTTCCCACCTAGCTCTCTGATTCTGACTAAACGACCAGAGCCTTGTTTTCAGTCAGAAAGTTAACATGCTGTCCTGGGTTAACATCAGTGGCTGTCCCTCTAACCATTGAATCTGTGAGCACTAATACTAATTTTATTCTAAGACTAACTAAGGCAGCTCTTGGACTTGGCTCTGGCTGTGCTCCCCAAATTAACTATCACTTTCATCGGTATTTATAACTGAATACTGTTTGGAGAGTGAGACACACACTGGGAACTCCTGCGCTATTTAAAGAAGTTTATTTATTTATGTCACACAAGTAGGCTGACATTAACACTGCAATGAAGTCATTGTTAAAATCCCCTAGTTGCCACAGTCCAGCGCCTGTTTGGGTACACTGAGGGAGAATTTAGCATGGCCAATGTGCCTAACCAGCACGTCTTTTGGACTGTGGGAGGAAACCAGAGCATGCAGAAGAAACCCACGCAGTCATGAGGAGAATGTGCAGACTCCGCACAGATAGTGACCTAAGCCAGGCTCCTGGCGCAGTGGAGCAGCAGTGCTAACCATTGTGCCACCTTGCATGCCCCATTTCCCTATTTCTTCTCGACTGCCTGTTGGTCTCCCATTCCGCTTTTCCCTGCGTACCCTTAGGCTGTTGGGTGACTATAAATAAACTATCCACATATCCCTGAGCTCACGGATGCGTGGTAGTGATACCAGGTACCGCTCGGATTCTAAAGTCTGGAGCTCGCAATGCTGCAGCTATCAGAATTTCCTGCAGGTATGGCTAACCAGGAGTTCTCCATGTGGAACAGGATGGGCACTCCAGGGATTGGAGCTACCCTGCCCTTATTTCATCATTAGATAGTGAGACAAACCAGAATTGTGGAAGCACAGAATCCTACAGGGCAGAAGGAGGCCATTTAGCCCATCGAGTCTGCACCAACTCTGACAGAGCATCTTACCAAAGCCCATCACCCTTTCGCCATAACCTTGTGCATTTACTCCACTAATCCCCCTACATATTTGGGACACTAAGGGGCAATTTTGCATGGCCAGTCCACCTAACCAGCACACTTTTGAACTGTGGGAGGAAACCGGAGCATCCGGAGGAAACCCACACAGACACGGGGAGCACGTGCAAACTCCACGCAGGCAGTGACCCAAGGCCGGAATTGAACCCGGATCCCTGGCATTGTGAGGCAGCAGTGCTAACCACTGTGACACCATTCTGTCTGTTCCATCACTTGAAAAACCTCTGTATGGCTCTGATTGTGGAAGCAGCCTTTGCTTTGAAAGGGGAGATGAATCCTTGTTTGATATGTGCGAATGTTGACTGAATCATTAATAATCTGTCTGTTGCTAAAGAAGTGAATGCGCAAGAGCTGATAGTGAATGTAGAATCTGTGAAAAACCAAACCCTAGTGTATGCCTCTATATACTGTCTGTATGTAGGAAACAGATGGAATATAAGACTCTCAGTTTCATTGATGTTTGGGCACAGGGAAAGTATCCAAATTGTCATGTTGCCCTGGTTTGAAGTCATTACCGAACACTACTCAATGCAAAAATTGACAAACCGACCAGAGAGGGCAGATACAAATTCTTTGCGCTCCCCATGTGACACCTCATTAAGCAAACATTCAAGTTGTTGCCCCTGAAGTGGCCCAGTAAGCCACTACCCTCAAGGTTAATTAGGGATGGGCAACAAACGCTGACCTCGCCAGCGACTCCTCCCACGTCCCATGAAAGAATGACTACTGCAACCTAAAGGTCGGGAAGGTGACCCAAATGTCACGGTTTTCAAAAGATTTTAATTTCTGACGTCAGTTACTCAAAGGATTCTAATGCTGCAGAAAAGGATTTCTTACATGGTAGGACAGGATATAGAAGAAGAGATAATGGGAGCTTGTCAAGACGGTGCGGCGATAATCATGGGGGATTTTAATCTACATCTAGATTGGAAAAATAAGGTGGGCAAAGTTAGCGTACTTGAGTTCACAGAATATTTTTGACAGAGTTTCTTAGAAGAACATATCCAACCAGAGGGCGGGTTATACTGTTGTGCAATGAGATAGGATTATATGATAACCTCATGGTGAAGGCTGTAACAGTGATCTTAATTTTTTTGAAGTTTGAGGGAGAGAAGCATACGTCTAAAATTAATATTTTAAACTTAAATAAGGGCAATTATGAGGTCATGATTGCAAGGGTTAGCTTCAGTGAGCTGGCAAATGTGCTTCAGGGTTTGATTAACAAGGAGGGGGGAATGAAAGATTATTGGTGGGTCAGCAGGAATGTGGGGTTGAGGCTACAGTCACGTCAGTCAAGATCAAGTTGGACGGTGGAACAGATTTGAGGCGCCCCTGCTCCGAATTTGTATGTTCCTACACAACAACATCTTGACCAGCCTAAAACATCACCCATTGCTTATGTTTACATAATGTCTCTTTCTGCATCTTCCCACCAAAATTTGCTCACTTTTACTGATAGTAAGAGCTAGATTAAAACAACTTGAAAATAATTTACCCCAACATCAGAGGGTCAGAAGTTTAATTTTTAAAAGTTTGTATTTTCATGGAAAATCCTTCCTTGCTGGCGTCAAGGCAGAGTGAGAGGTTGATTGATGTAATCCTTTCCATTTGAAGGGGAGCAGGTGGATCCTCTCTCAGACAGAAGCTCCGCCACTCACCCTGCATGCTTTTGGAGAGTCTCTTTTGTTCCTCTTCTTAAGAGCTGAATGCGGACACATCTGTTGCGAACGTTGAAGATTTATCCAAACTGGAGGCAGATTCTTTGTTGGCTGAGGCCTGATTGATATTCAGAGCAGTAAAAATGAAGTTATTTTGTTCCAGTTTTCTCAAAGAAAAGCAGCAGGGAAAGCTAGCCTGCAGCTGGCACGCTCCTTCCCACTTTGGAACTGGCCAAAGTACTGGATGCAGTTTGCTTTGTGGGCTGAGGGTGAATTGAGATTTAATTGTTCCCATTTCCATAAATTTGAAATAAAGTAGACATTATCTGTGTTGGCATAAGAGAAGCCAGTTAAACATGAGGTCACAAATTCCTAACCAGTTAAAGAAGGTTTGCTTTAACTGCTTGCAATGTGCTTCTTGCTAATATTAAAAGTAGAAACAATTAGAGAAGCTAATTGTAATTCAGTCTCTGCAGAATATGTTCATTTCCTTTCTCTTCCCCATGGTATAGACAAAAGAGTAAAGTAAACGGAAAGGAGTTTAAACACTCGTACAGAGTTAACAGTTGGTGACTTTAGATTTGTAATAAAATGGCTGATGCCTCTTCCAATCTCAGCGTCCATCATCTGTGCTCAATTCAGTACCTGGAACTTTGAGCCCGAGTTGGCATGTTATCTTTACAACAAAACAAGTTACCCCCGACTGACACATTAACTTCCCTGGCATCTGTTCTCTTCGCCACTGCTCCTTCCAATAAGGTGGAGATGCTGGCGTTGGACTGGGGTAAGCACAGTAAGAAGTCTCACTAGGACTTTAACCTAGTGTTGTGAGACTTCTTACTGTGTCCTCCCAATAAGACTATAAGAAATAGTACAGTAATAGGCCATTCAGCCCCTCTTGCCTGCTCCACCATTTTATAGGATCATGGCTAATTCACCCATCGGTCCTCGTGTTCACTTCCCTGCTGTTCCCTCGTAACCATTCATTCCCTTACTGATCACCAAACTATTTATCTCTGCCTTAAATGTGCACAAGGAACCCCTTTATTCTAGCAAGCCTAATTTATTCTTCATCTTCCTGAATAACAATCTTCTTCTTTGGTACCTAGCAGCCCTGTTTATGTGGAGTTTGTACATTCTCCCTTTGTCTGCGTGGGTTTCCGCCAGGTGCTCCTGTTTCCTCCCACAACCTGAAAGCTGTACTGGTTGTGTTCCTTGACCATGCTAAATTCTCCCTCCGTGTATCTGAACAGGCGCTGGAGTATGGCGACTTGGGGATTTTCACAGTAACTTCATTGCAGTGTTAATGTAGAGCTAATGATACTAATAAAACTTAAAAAAAAAGTCTCGGTACTCAATCGTTCAACTTTTAGATGATTTGATTTATTATTGTTACGTGTATTGGCATACAGTGAAAACTATTGTTTCTTGCATGCTATACAGACAAAACATACGGTTCATAGAGTACATAGGAGAGAAGGAAAGGAGAGGGTACAGAATGTAGTGTTACAGTCATAAAGATCAGCTTAATATAAGGTAGGTCCATTCAAAAATCTGATGGCAGTTGGTTGGTACGTGACCTCAGACTTCTGTATCATTTTCCTGATGGAAGAAGGTGGAAGAGAGATTGCATGGGTCCTTGATTATGCTGGCTGCTTTTCTGAGGCAGTGGGAAGTATATACAGAGTGAATGGATAGGAAGCTGGTTTGCATGATGGACTGGGCTATGTGGGTTTCTTGCAATCTTGGTCAGAACAGGAGCCATCCCATGCTGTAATACATCTGGAAAGAATGCTTTCTGTGGTACATCTGTAAAAAATTGGTGGGAGTCATACTGGACATGCTGAATTTTCTTACCTCCTCAGAAAATAGAGACGTTGGTGTTTTTTTTTAACCTAATAGCACCAGCTTGGAGGGACCAGGACAGATTGTTGGTGATTTGGGCACCTAGAAACTTGAAGCTCTCGACCATTCCCACTTCATTATGGTTACGGTTAACATAAACAGGGGCATGTCCTCCACTGCACTTCCTGGGGTTGGTGACTATCTGCTTTGTTTTGCTGACACCGAGGGAAGATCATTGTTGTCGCACCAGTTCACCAGATTCTCTATCTCTTTCCTGTGCTCCATCTCATCATTGTTGGAGATCTAACCCACTATGGTGGTGTCATCAGCACACTTGTTAGCCAAGTTGGGGGGAAATTTGACCACACGGTCATAGGTGTATAAGGAGTACAGTAAGGAGCTGAGGACACAGCCTTGTGGGGCACCGGTGTTAAGGATAATTGTGGAAGAGATGAATTCAAATTAAAAAATATTTGTTGTTTAGTGGACATAGTATTCCATTGCATTCTTTGAGTATGGTTTTACAAACACAGCCTTAGAATATCAAAACAAAGAAACAAAGCTACACCCTTCATAAATCACGGGCTGTGCCCCAATTGTGGCCAGTTTTGAGCATCACACTTCAGGAAGGCCAAAGCATGTGTGCCGAGGGGATTTCTGGCAATGATATTGGACTGAAAGATTTGAGTGTGGAGAGATTGGAGAAACTGATTTTGTTCTTCTTAGAGCAACACTTCTACGAAAGAGATTTGATAGAGGTGTTCAAATTCATAAAGGGCTTTGCTGATTAAATGAAGTGAAGATGGCTGAAGAGTTGGGAAAGGGATTGACAAACTAACCTGAGGTTAGATGAAGGGTAAGTGTCAGGTGAGTGTCATTCACCTGATGAAGGAGCAGTGCTTTGAAAGCTGGTGCTACCAAATAAACCTGTTGGACTTAAACCTGGTGGGATGATGGAAACAAATTCAGGAATAGCTTTCGCCAGATATCTGTTTGAAGGGGAGGAACTTTGCAGGGCAATGGTGGAAGAGAAGGGGGGTAGGACTGATGGAACTAGCTGAATGGCTACTTTCTGTACAGTATCGTGGAATGACTCAATGACTGTAAATACTAGTGAAGTTCATTGACAGTTGTCAAAGATGATGCCTTCCTCTGGACTGTGGCCAGCAGTCAGCAGTGGCATATAATTTACTGGAAACTTAAAGAAACCATGTAGCCCACAGAGTTTGCCCTGTCCGGAGACATAGCCCAAAAGTGGTTTGTGTGCTTTTTTTAGAATGGAATCACTTTTGCGCCAGGACTGAGAGGCTCTTTTACAAGGCAAAAAGAATGGAACCACTCAGAAATTGTCAGTCCTGCCCCGAGCACAGCACTTCCCATTTTTGTGGGGGGTGGGAATAGGGGCAAGCGAGTTTTACGGAGGCTGACAAACATTTACATCATCAGCTGCCCCCACTCAATTGGGACTGTTGGGAACCTTGGAGTGTGAAATCTGAAGTGTGTCGGTAAGAGCAGGTCTGAACATAGTGGATTTGATTGAATACTTTGGGATACCTTTGCAGGGTGGTCAGGTCAGGTGCCCTTTGGAGATGAGGACTAGTGTGCCCTTTCACATTGTTAAGAGTAAGTATAAATGTGTGAACTGCATAAGCTTGTTACTGTCAGGTTCATTGGAACTGTCAACAGGTGGGCCAAAATCGACTGCCAAAACAGTTTGACAGTTTGTCAAAGGGATCTGTCAAAAGTGCCATTAGGACCCGTCAAAGGGGGCTATCAAGCCGTCAAGGCACTTAAAGGTCCAGCCCTTTAAATCTTTGAAAAACTTATCTGGAGTGTTTTCTTTTTAAATGATTGCTAATTCGCTGTCAGTTGTCATAAGCCTTTCTCCTAGCTGTAACAACTTGGACCTTAGTGAATGACAAACTATCATTGGGGAAAGCTTTCACAGAGTCACTACAGTGCAAAAGAGGCCACTCGGCCCATCGAGCTTGCACCAACTTTCTGACGGAGCATCTCACCCAGGCCCTCTTCTCCCACCCTGCCCCTATAATCCTGCACATTTCCCATGGCTTATCCATCTAACCTATACATCTTGGGACATTAAAGGGCAAATTAGTATGGCCAATCCATCTATCTCCTTAACCGATGATGATACTTGAGGATTAAGAAAGCGAGAGGGAAAAAAGAAGAGGAGGATGAATTTGAACAAAATTGGATAAAGAAAGAGAAATATAAATTGTATATTTTAAAAAAAAGGAAAAGTAAGAAAAATATTAAAATCTAATTTTGTTGTATCTGTAAGAGGAATTGATGAAACGCGGGAATGAAAATCGACAGGTTGATGCGCATTGATTAAATAATGGTCATCATTATGTGAAGGTGCAAGCTTTGGACTGGGGTAGACACAGTAAGAAGTCTCACAACACCAGGTTAAAGTCCGACAGGTTTATTTGGTAGCTTGAGCTTTTGGAGTGCTGATTAAGGAGCAGCACTCTGAAAGCTCGTGCTACCAAATAAACCTGTTGGACTTTAACCTGGTATTGTGAGACTTCTTACAATGATCATTATGTTAATAGGATACTTGTGTTCTTGATTACCAGCCCTAACTTTCTATGGAAGGCTTAATGCAGGTTGAACACGCCGATCCAGCAACCTCATAAAGGGCCAAGGGCAAGAAGTGGCCTTTTCTGAAATTGCGCAACATTTGTCATATCTGTTAACCCCCTTACACTTGCTGGCTGATGTGTGCATCAGGACAGCATTATTTTCCAGCAAGATTTGGCCCATTGCCTCACTAGTGCGGCCCGCACGCTAGCCAAAAGAAAGAGTTTACTGCCATCTGATCATCAACTTAAAATACAGAACAGTAAAATCCCTCACGGGTGCAGGGAAGTTGCTGACGGGAAATAAGAATCCTTTCACAGTCCTTAAGTCTCACTGGAGGCTATATGCCTGAACCAGCCTGAACCATGATCTGGCGTTGCTGGCATGAGCAGCCAGTTGAGGAAGGGGAGCCTGGCTTATCTTGAAGTGCAGTTGGTATTCTCAAATTCAGTAGCAACCGAAGCAGTGATAGGCTTGTTGCTTCTGTCGTTTTTTTTTAAGTGAAAATGAGACTTTGGACTTTTCAATAGAGTTTGCTCAGGAGCGGTAATTTGAGCCTTTGAATCTGGCACTTATTCTCACCTCCTGTGCTGACATAATCCGTAGGCTATGAAAACATTGAAAGGCAATGAAAGCACATGGAGGGGGAGGGGGTATAACTGGGATCAGGACCCACTTTCATCATTCTGACATTGTTTGCCCTGTATAGACGTGACCTCCCTCACGTGGTCGTAGCTCACACTTCAATGTAGCATGAATCCATGTGTCATTAAAAGAACAATTCATTTTCCTTGCTCAAAGGAGATAATCATAAAACTACTGGATAAAATATCATATCAGTTCACCTTTAGTCCACTGCTGCCTTTAATCCACCGAGAGTTTCGTGAACACGAGTAGATTCAGAAAGGAATTAAATTTCTTATCACTCTGTGCTCTTTAGATTTTACATTTTATCAGAAGAATCTTTAATATTCCAGACCTTGTAGCCAAGGACAGCATTAGTTGTTTGTTGGTTGATATGAGCGCGGTATGGTGGGATCTCTAGGCCAGTGATGGGAAAAATCACAAGCCCTTCTAAACTTCAGAGAATAAACAAACTCACTCCTTAGCAACATTTACTGCTGAGTCACTCCAAATGAAACATTGCCTTTGTTCAGCATCTTTTAAAGGAGAATGATGATATCAGACTGGATGATCAAACAGAGGAGATAAAGGCTTCACGACAAGTCGAGACAAAGGGCCCACACCTGTCTGCTCTCTGTACACATGCTGACTCTGCAGTGTTTCCAGTATTTTTGGATTTGGTTTCGGATTTCCAGCATCTGACGCTTTGTTGTTTATTGGGCACAACCAGAGCACTCTCTCTCTCTTTTAGACTGGACAACCCTGCTCAAACCATTTCTCAGTATAACCTCTCCAATTCCTTCTGCGCCTACAATACGTAGACAGGTGTCTTTTGTCCTGTCCACTTCAATGGCATTTCACTTTGATGCAGGGTGCTGGGGGCGGTCAGAGAAGGTCTTCCCTGACTATTCTTCCTCCTAAAGAAAGAATTTGTAACTTATTTAGATTCCACGATATTGGTAACAGAAACGTGCTGCAAGGAGCGAGTCAGTTCCGCACTGCCATCGTAAAAATGTCTCAAACTGAAATAAAGGCAAGTTACTGCAGATGCTGGAATCTGAAATAAAAACAGAAAATGCTGGAAAACCTCGAGGGGTCTGACAGCATCTGTGGAGAGAGAATAGAACCAATGTTTTGAGTCTGGATGCGTTTTCCCAACAATTGAAAATGGTTTCGTTGTCATCAGTAGATTCTTAATTCCAGGGATATTTTTTATTGAATTTGAATTTGGCCATCTGACGTGGCAGGGTTTGAACCTGGGTCCCCAGAACATTATCTGAGTTTCTGGATTGATAGGCTGGCGATGATACCACTAGGCCATCGCTTCCCCTGAATGCTGCACCTGGATGGTATCGGTTCCCTCCTTCCCGAAAATGGATCTGCATGAATTTTTAGGCCTAGGCTTCCATTGTCCCATACAGAGGCATTGCCACCCATGGTGATATTGAATATAGACCATGAGATGTTTTGGCAAGTACTCCAAATATTCAAGAGGTTTCATGAAATTGTGTATCTCTCCCTGCCCTTTGTAGCATGCATTGTGTATGGAATACCAACTAGTCCGTTCTGAATGTGTTACCTAATCACAATGTCACTATTCATAGCACTGATGTGCAATACAGTGTTTACTCATGTAAAAGTTAATCTTCATTTTATATGACTAATACCCAAAGATTTTAGAACCAAAGGATCATCCAAAGGAATGATGTTTATCGTTCAAGTTACTTGGGAATTAGTACTAGTAAATTAATGTTAGATAATTAATTTGGATGGAATGGCTATAATTTGTATTGTTATAAAAAAAGTTAGCTAATGAACACGAATTCTTCAGTGTTGTTGGGTTTAACTTTATTCCATTGCCAATGGTCGTAGAATCATAGAATCCTTACAGTGCAGAAGAAGGCCATTCGGCCCATTGAGTCTGCACCGACACAACAATCCCACATAGGTACCCTGCTAATCCCTCTAACCTATGCATCCCGGGACACTAAGGGGCAATTTGACATCGCGAGTGCACCTAACCCGTACGTCTTTGGAGTGTGGGAGGAAACCAGGCAGGCACAGGGAGAACGTGCAAACTCTGCACAGACGGTGACCCAAGCCGGGAATCGAACCGAGGTCCCTGGCGCTGTGAGGCAGCAGTGCCACTGTGCCACCCCAAATCAGTTTCTGATTTCAGTTGAGGCCCAAATCAAGTACTCATGTCAATCCCTCAAACTTTATCCTTGTGAGAGCTGACCTGTGGCCTAAAAGATCAGTCTCAAAAATGTGACTTTTACCTGAATATATAAGATAAGTTGTTGACTAAAATATGGGGAGTTGATTAGGATTCAAAATTTCCTGGATTAGATTTAAATTGGAGGCCTATTAAAAAACAGAGTTCAACCATTCATCGAGATAGATGGCCCTTCCATTCCTTGATGGACTTTTCTCAGGTATGTTGTTCTATTCTAACTGGCTGCCATTTGGCATTGCAAGAACTCTCAATAAAATTCAATACATCAGTTCCAGAGTAAAGTCACTGATGCATGTGATGGGCATAAAGTACATGCACCAGTGCAATCTTCTTTGATAGTAAAGTATCTTGCATTTAACATGAGAAAATGGAGAAAAAAACTGGTTTTGGTGGATACTTGCAGGCATCATTACGCATAGTTGACGTGCACTTGTTGAATTGCATCTTCTTTTGGATTTGTTTTGTGGCTGAATTGTTTGGGATGCGGGCAAGGTGAGAGAATTTCTCTTGGTGGAGTATGAAGAAAAGGGAACTGAGGTTGAATCTGGTACTGATTTTAAAAACCCCACTGAGTACAGACATAATTTAATTGCTTGATAGTTTGAAAAAAAATTGAGCTTTATTAATCATAACTTTTTATAGGAGGCTGTAGGAAAGGAAAAAATTAGGCGTAATTGTACTGAGTTGAGACAATATATTTACTGGAGTGAAGATCAACTTGAGGTTGCAGGTTGTCCTGGAGTTTTGCAATGGATGTACAGATTATGTTTAGATATACAATTAACCTGGGACAAATGTTGGAAGAGCAATTCTGTGTGGGGATAGGTGGACAGGTCAGGGCATTTCATGCATTGGTACAGACTCGATGGGCCGAAGGGCCTCTTCCGCACTGTAGTATTCTGTACATTCTGCAACCATGGGCCAGTTCGTAACATTTCGTAACTGGGTGAACCTTTCACCATGTATAGCATGAGGGTGTTATTTAAGGAAAGCCTTCCCTGCACAACTGATTATTTTCCTTCTTTCTTTGAGTTATGGATTCCTTTTTGGATTTATTTTCAAAGGATTAACCAGCCATGCACTAGCTTTCTAAATGCTATCAGCTATGTCCTGGTAATGGAATAACCATTGAGGAATTAAATCTGAAATGCCAGGCTTGACGGTTGGCATCGATCCACCTTTCCAGCTTACTTTTCTACCCTACTAGTTGACCTGTGATGAATTGTTGCTTCGGTCTTCAAACTTCTTTCTCCCATCCATTGAGGTTTTTCTTGTGAGTCGGGCCAGAACATTTTTAATAGTTGTGTAACAACACATAGGAGAGATGATTTATTCACAGTCTTCATCTCTCTGCTTTGTATGGTTATGTGTTTTCCCCTGCCAAACAACACCCCCCCAACCCGTCACCGAGCGCAGCAGACTCACAACTCTCTTTGATGATGTATATTGCATCCCGAACGCACAAAGTTTCCGGTGGGAATTAAAGAACTGCTTCTGCGAATACATAGAATCCACCCCAGTGCAGAAAGAGACCATTCGGCCCATCAAGATGCACCAATTCTCCAAAAGAGCATTTCACCCAGCACCCCTGCCCCCCCCCCCCCCCGCCCAAGCTACACCTGTAACCCTGCACATTAACTGTGGCTAAGTCACCTAACCTACACATCTTTGGATTGTGGGAAGAAACCTGAGCACCTGGAGGAAACCCACGCAGACACAGGGCGAATGTGCAAACTCCACACAGTCACCCAAAGGATGGAATCGAACCTGAGTCCTGGTGCTGTGACACAGCAGTGCTACCCACTGTGCCTGGCTAGGGTTTAATTTTCTTTTAAAGGCTGTGAACGGAGATACTGGTTCAGACTGGTTGACACCAGCGATGTGGCCCTTTTTTATACACTTTTATCCCATGCTTTTATAAGAAACGTTTCCAAAAAATGATGCCAATTTTTCGGCTTTGTTGTGATTTAAGTACCAATTTCAGCCGTGATAGAATTCAAAATGCTTGCTAATGTCTGTTTATAATTTGATGAACGCCCCTTCTTCACTGTGACCTGAAGGTCATTTGAAACGCACCCTTGTCTTTCTTCGGAAAAAACAAACAGATGAAATCTTTGGGCGTTGCTTCACTTCTCTGGGTGTGGTTCCTGCCAGATAACTAAGTAGCACCTTGGTCAAATGGAAGCTTTTGTCAAATAGTTACGCGATCAAAATGTCCCAGTACTGTCTCGCTATTTGTCACCTTTCATCAGCAATAACGTCTCGGTCAGAAAAACATGGGTTCAAGCCAAACACCAGCAGCTTGAACTTGTATTCAAAGCTGCTGCTACAGTTCTGCACTGATAACGATATTGTCTTGTGGATGAGATGTTATAGAATCCCTACAGTGCAGAAGGAAGCCATTCGGCCCATTGAGTCTGCACCGACCACAAAACCCAACCAGGCCCTATTCCCGTAATCCCACATTTTTACCCCGCTAATCCATCTAATCTACGCAGCCCGGGACAAAAAGGGGCAATTTAGCACGGCCAATCAACCTGACCCGCAAATCTCTGGACCGTGGAAGGAAACCAGAACACCCCGAGGAAACCCACACAGACACGGGGCGAACATAAGCCCCCAAACAGACAGTCACCTGAGGTCGGAATTGAACTCGGGTCCCTGGCGCTGTGAGGCAGCAGTGCTAACCACTGTGCCACCCTGTGCTGGAAAAGAGGACTCTTCTACCTTTTCACATGGGCTTGAAAGGTCCATGGCAATATTTAGAAGAAGAGTAAAGGTGATCTCTCCGGTGTCCTGACCAATATATATGCTGCAAGCAGCAACAGATTATCCGGTCATGTATCTTGTTGTGTTTACTGTGCTCGCATTGGCTGCTGAGCTTTCCAGCAGCAGAGACACTGCAGCAGTAGTTAATTGGTCGTAAGGCATGTTGCTGTAAAGTGAGTCATTTTCTTTTGTTTCTGGAAAGCTGGCTCATTGAGGTTAGCCACTAGGAGCCTATTCAGGTGTCCACAAATCGCCCTTGGCAATGTGGGGTAAGTGACGTTGTACATTTGTTTGCTATAACAGCAATAATGTACAGAGGTTCATTCTATCCTCACTCAATTTAAGAGGTCTTGAATTATGAGAAGAGGATGTTAATTTTTGAAAGGACAGGAATGGTGATCTAGCCAGGGCAGCGCAGAATGAGGCTACCCGGTCCATTGGGCCTGCACCAATAACAATCCCACCCAGGCCACATTCCCGTAACCCCACGCTTGCACCCTGCCAGTCCCCCAATGCCTAAGGGGCAATTTAGCATGACCAATCAACCTAACCCGCACATCTTTGTGGTGTGGGAGAAAACCGGAGCATCTGGAGAAAATCCACGCAGACACGGGGAGAATGTGCAAACTCCACACAGACAGTCGCCCAAGGCTGGCATTGAACTGTCCCTGATGCTGTGAGGCAGCAGCATTAACCACTGTGCCACTTGTTCTTGAGAATATACGGAATCATTGAATCCCTACAGTGTAGGAGGAGTCATTTGGCCCATCAAGTCTGCACTGATTCTCCAATAGAACATATTACCCAGGCTCTCCTTCCATAACCCCATGTATTTAAATCATTAATTCCCTAACCTACACGTTGGTGGATATTAAAGGGCAAGTTATCATGGCTGAACCACCTAACCTGCACATCTTTGGACTCCATGGGGTAATTTAGCATAGCCAATCCACCTAACCTGCTCATCTTCAGACTGATCAAATACCCATGCCAGTGTACTGTTGATGGAGAGTGTAAACTGATGGTATATAAGATATGGCCTGAACACTCATAGTATGGCTCAGTGAAAGGGAGAGAGAATGATCAAGAATAAGTGCGTGTCTAAGCCGTTTGTACATGTGCAAAGAGTGATACTAAATTACCTTAAGTTTCCAGCCAGCATAAAACACTAGCAGTGGAGGTTTGGCACTGAGAATATCACTGGGCTGAGGATCAGTACCTCTGAGAAGTTCACTTTATGAAACTTGGTGTCCAGGTACGTCTCCTAAAAGCTGCGCAAACACTGTGGAATACTGTAGTGAAAGAATTACTGTTTTGCACAGGCGCTGAATCTTGTCCAGAGCACTTAATTCCCACCGCAGTCTACAGACTTTAACCTATTTCTGTCATCGAATTAAAGTAGCTGGAACTTATTCCAGAAAGAACGTGCGATTTCCAGAACACTGTCTCATACATCGCATCTTTGCCGCAGAAACTTGGTATTTTTTCCATACTGGAGCATCTGGTAAACTATGCATTCCATACAAATGTGATGTGGGATTTGTGATGAGTTTTCGTTGGTTACTGGTAGGAAATGTGCACTTTCTTTAAGTCTCGATTGGGGGGGGGCGGGTGTTGGTGAAACTCATAAAGTGATGTTTAATTTCTCTCTCAAACGGTGACGATTGTCACCATTGTTTTCAGGGTTAGTGCATCCTCTCAGTGAACCAGACATCATTTCCAGCCGCAACAGCTGGGGGCGTGGCAAAAAGAAATGAATGAACTATTCATG
The DNA here is from genome assembly GCF_965287045.1 of Carcharhinus amblyrhynchos. Lineage (NCBI taxonomy): Eukaryota > Metazoa > Chordata > Chondrichthyes > Carcharhiniformes > Carcharhinidae > Carcharhinus > Carcharhinus amblyrhynchos. The sequence continues at coordinate 16,921,908 of NC_137345.1, forward strand.
AAACTATACAAGTAAACAAACAGACTTCAGCAGTGGAAATGAAAGGCCTACACTGACTTGTGTACGCCCACATACATAGATTTCCATATACTTACACTGCAGTCTTTCCTAAAATATCATTTCATATTCTTCATTCTGTTTGTGACAGTTTGCGCATCAACTTTGTTAGTTCTTTGTATATTGCCAAAACTTCAACCAATATAAAGACTCATGAAAGCCAGTGTTTCTTTTTTAACCAACAATCAAAAGGAGAGATAACATTGGTTAGTTCAATGCCTCTCTAAAGAAAAGGCTCTGAAATTTCCAATATAACTCTGAAATTACAATGTTTCAAATAAACAATTATACATTTCTCAAAAACTTGATTGTTCCAAACCAGTAAATAATACCAAGGAACATAATTTGATCTGGCCCACTCTATTGTAATGATTCATCCAGTAACTTATGGGCAGCATGGTGGCACAGTGGTTAGCACTGCTGCCTCCCAGGACCAGGGACGTGGGTTCAATTCCAGTCTTGGGTGACTGTGTGGAGTTTGCACTCTGTCCCCGTGTCTGCGTGGGTTTCCTCCGGGTACTCTTGTTTTCTTCCACAGTCCAAAGATATTTGGGGTAGGCAGATTGGCCTTAGTGTCAGGGAGATTAGCAGGGTAAATACTTGGGGTTACGGAGATAAGGCGAGGTGTGATTGATGTCGGTGCAGGATTGGTGGGCTGAATGGCCTCTTCCTGCACTGCAGGGATTCTGTGAAAAACTTGCTGGACTAAATGTGAACCTTATGACACATTATGATGTACGTATCTTTTGGCACGTATCCTGCGAAAAGTGTAGATTGAGAATGTACAATGGCAGTCAGTGGAGCAGACTAGATGGGCCACGTGATCTACTTCTGTTGCCACATCTTTTTAGACAGTATCTTGAATATTCTCCTTTCCAATCAAAGTAAGTCTAAATATAAATGCAGAATTTTTATTCATACTAACACTCAGGATTTTGAATGTTAGTTGGGGACCGAGGCAAAACTTCACTAAGGCTGCCTAATACCCTTGCACCAATTCTGTTTCTTTGATCAGAATACTATTTATTTATAAATCTGTACTTATCTGTTTTCTTTTGTTCCTGCTACTGGCCTGTATTTTCTCCTCTTGCATCTGAAATGTATTTACCGATTATAATGAGAGGAGCTATACACAGAAGCAGGCAAGTGGCAATGGGGCAGTAAATGTAGCTTCCCTCACTTATTGGATACAGAGTCATTTATCATCAGTGCTGATTTAATGCTAAACTGTCAGTCATGGAGAAGGTGAGGTATTCTGTGCTTTTAATTGGTGCGTGATTATTGTAATACACCTCTTGTGTGCTCCCATCTATCACCCACTGTAAGCTTCAACTCACCTCTGCATCTTGTCCTGTTCGTGTATGCTTGTTCTAGCTGAACGACAGTGGGTGGAATCTTGTGGCCATCCATGCTGGTGAGATTTTCCGGTCCCGCTGGTTGGATTTTCCGGTCCCGCTGCAGTGAATGGAGATTTGGTTGGGCGCCAAATTCTCCATCCTCGCTTGCAGCGGCAGTAGAGCGTGAACAGCTGGTAAGATGGCACCCATTGGTTTCCAGTCCGACAGCATCTTGACTTTTAAAATTTTCGTTCTTGTTTCAAATCCCTCTATGAACTCGGCCCTCCCCATCTCTGTAACCTCCTCCCAGATCTCTGCCCTCGTTCAGTTCTACACATGTATCTCTGATTTTTTTTTTAACTTCCTTTACCAATGGAGGCTGTGCTTTCAGCTGCCAAGGCCTGGAATTCCCTTCTTAAATCCCTCTGCCTCTCTACCTCCTCACCCTTTAAGGCACTCATTAAAAACTATCTCTTTGTCTAAACATTTGACTGTAGAATCCCTACAATGCAGAAAGAGGCCTCCCAGTCCTTCGAGTCTGCACTGACTCTCTGAAAGAGCGTCCTAATTAAGTCCTCCCCTCTGTGCTGACTCTGTAACCTCCCGCATCTCCCAATGCCAATCCACCTAACCTGTGCATCTTTGGACACTAAGGGGTGTTTTAGCATGGCCGATCCACCTAACCTGTTCATCTTATTTATGTATTTATATTATTATGGTAGTGTCAGAGTGAAGCAATTCCATTTCACATCAAAGCTAAGTTGTGGTGTGAAAGTCATTTTATTCAGAGATCAGGGCTCAACCACCTGTCCTAATGTCTCCGCAGTTAGGTGTTGATATTGCTCTGATAATGTCTCAAAATGCTCCACAGGAGTGGTTCGGGGGTGTAAAAACTGCCATAAGAATGCACATTGCGGTCCTCAAATGCTGAGGGGTCACTCTTTTAAGGCCTTGTTGTTGGAGGAATCCTACAGGAGCCGCCAGCATTGGTGCAGAATTGGTGCTTATGGACTTGACAAAATAAAACACACACACACACACACACACACACACACACACACACACACACACACACACACACACACACACACACATACATACACAGTTCTTCTGTGGCTTCATGACTGTATTTCATGATGGTTCCAAATCTTTCACTTCAATCAGATATCCATCATTTGGATCTTTTTTCAGTCCACGTTTTTTTTAGAATCCCTGCAGTTGGGTGCCTCACTGCCACCTCTCAGTGCCAGGGACCCAGGTTCAATTCCCGGCTTGGGTCACTGTCCTAGTGGGGTTTGCACATTCTCCCCATGTCTGTGTAGGTTTCCTCCCACAGTCTGAAAGATGTGCTGGTTAGGTGCATTGACCGGAGCAGGCATCGGAGCGTGGCAACTAGGGGAATTTCACAGTAACTTCATTGCAGTGTTAATGTAAGCCTTACTTGTGACAAATAAATAAACCATGGAGGAGGTCATTAAGTCCATCAAGCCTGCACTGACCACAATCCCCCCACGTATTTACCTTGCTAATCGCCCCTGAAACTAGGGTCAATTTAGCATAGCCAATCAACTTAACCCACACACCTTTGGACTGTGGGAGGAAACCGGAGCACCTGAAGGGAACCCACACAGACGTGGGGAGAACATGCAACTCCACACAGACTAAGATGGGAATTGAACCTGGGTCCCTGTGCCACTGTGCCGCCCACGTACTTCTGGGAATGGTGGCAGTGGGGGGAGGAGTAATGTGGAGGGAAACTGACTGCTTGTATGCTGTTCAGGTGTTCATAACAGAATAGTGTTCCCACACTGAGCTGTGCCAAAAGGAAGTGTTTGTTGCTGGAACATTCAGCCAAAATGGAAGGTTTCTTTTTGCTCTGACTTGCCAAGATGAGATAAGCTGCGGAACCAACGCCAATCACTGTCTTTCCTCGTGTTTCGCTGGATCTCGTTGGTAACATCTTTTCTGTGAAAATAACGCACGTGATAAAATCCTAAATTATTTGTAGAGGCTGTTAGGAGGACTTCCTGCTGATTTAACAGTTTACTGCAGTGTCAACTGTTCCCAAGAGTAAATGCTGATGGCTTTACATAACACCCTGGCACTGAGCATAATTACAGGATTTCCTCAAAGGAGCCATTACTCAAAGAAAGAGGCAGCGTTCTGACAGAAGTGTGCCTGCTTGTAAACCGTGAATCCCAGTGAAATCGGGAGGGTGTAGTTCATTCCCGCTTTACGAAGCTAATCCTCAACTGTCCTTGACACCGTTTACGTATGCTTCCTCCTTTTCAAAGGAAAATTTGCAGGGGAGTTCAGCCCCATCCCACACGTATAGGAAATGTCCTGCAGTATAAGGTTAAGACATTCCTACAATGGGTAGTTCGCTGTTGATGTACCATTCTCTGGTGCACAAACTGACTTGTCACGTTGTGGGAAGATACCAAGTTAACCCGAGCGTTCCCAGGGGGCAGTGCCTGGTTTTAACCTACCCACCCCTCCCCCAGAGCGATGCACTCACTGGAGACCCTCCGGCAGGTCAGCCTACCAGATGCATGCCCATGGGAGGCCAATTGTAATTGACGTGAGGGCATGGTGGTGTGAATGGATAACCTAACGAGGGGGAAGGGGTGGGTTAACAGTTAAAGAGGAAATGCATTCAAATTTATCAGAGTGGAGTTTCCGAGGTTCAGTTTTGGAATTCTCGTTATGCCACTGGGGTGCAGGGACAATCATGATGAAACTTGCCACTGATTTGGGCCTCTTATGAGATTTTCCACTCGCGTCACCACCTGAGAAGAATTGGTGGGAGGGGAGTCGGAAAATCCTGGCTTCTGGGTGGAATTTTCCCATCCCAACCGCCACGGGAATCGTAGCGGGCGGGACAGAAAATTTAGGAGACTGTTGCAAAGGTTCATTGAGCTGGGACATGAATGTCTGGCCTTGGGGGAACGAGCATGGCTGGAAAATCCCACCCTATGTCTTTGAATGATGATAGTTGCACAAGGAGATTAATGATTATTTTTGTTTCAATCCTGAAGACTCCAGTGTATGTTGTAGCACCGTGACACTTTGTAATAGACTTCTCATTCCACTCGCCCACCCCACCCTTTCCATCTTGTAACTACCCATCCTGTTGAGTAATGACAGGGCCCAGCCAGTTTAAACGTTGCTTTGATCTTTGCTGACTGAAACTCAGCAGTCGACTTGATACCAAAAAACATCTCGGTAATTGAAGTGGATTAGGATATTCTTTCAAGAAGATGGATAATTGTTGCTGGAGTTCAAACACTCGCGGAGGCCTATTGTTTCCCCTCTCCCTGCTCCCAGATGCACTTGTAAATCTGGCCATCAACCAATTATAGAGCTCAGTTGCAGAATTTTGGATGTTATCTCCGTATCTCTGCATATCACTGCAGCTGTTTGGCACACAAGTCGTCCTGCATTGTAGCTTCACCAAGTTGGCACCTGTAGTGACTTAACATGGGCAAAATTAATGTCAGATTAACCCTGTTTACTGGTTTGAGTTGTACCCAAGGAGGAAACTTCAGACCGGTATGTCCTTGGCAGTCCAAACAGGCAGTGCAGGCATGTTGCCTCGTGATTTACTTATCTTTTTTTATTCATTCATGAAACGTGGGCATCGCAGGCTGGGTCAACCCTTGTTGTCCATTCTTAATGACCTTTTTTTATTCATTTGTGGGACCTGGGTGTCGCTGGCTGGCCAGCATTTATTGTCCGTCCCTACCTTGGGAAGGTGGTGGTTAAGAGGCAGTTAAGAATCCGTCATGCTGGCTCAGCATAAAGGCGAGAAGATGCAAGATTGAAAAACGGAGAGATGGTCCAAACCCTTGCCGGCTCCAAGTGGCGGTTTTAGGCCTTAAACTAAAATGAGAATGGAGGTGTGACAGTTGTCACATTCCACTGCAGGCTTGGTTCCGATTTAAATTCATTCAGCCTCTGCTGTGTTAGTGATACGCCAGCTGGAGAGAACACGTCCAAAAAAAGCCCATCCTTCAGTACCCACGTTTAAATTAACCTCTGGAGAGCAGAGTTATTTCAAGGCCTCTTTTTTTTTCCCTGGCTGGGCTATTTCTGGGGGGTGTGGAATTTGCAGGATGGTTTCAGTGTCAGCTGGCCAAATAACATCACCTGAATGAAAGGTTTGCATTGAGCCACATGTGGCCGCGATAGTTTGGGTCAGTAACATGAGCTCATTTTAGGCCCTGGGCCAGGACAGGCAGCTTATTCTACACTAAATGTTTCAAGCAATACAAGCTTGAAGTGGTGAAAGCTTCTATGTTCTGAATTTTGTCCCATCGATAAGAACACCATGTTCAAATGACACCTATAGTTAACATGACTAACTTGCTCCATCAGCATCAACTCCAGATGGTTGACAGAATCATTGAATCCCCACAGTACAGGAGGCCGTTCAGCCCATCGAGTCTGCACCGACTCTCTAACAGAGCATCTTACTCAGGCCCTATTCCCATAACCTCATAAAATTACCCCTTTATTTCCCCTAACCTATACATCTTGGGACACAAAGGGGCAAGTTTGCATAGCTCGTCTTTGCACTGTGGGTGAGAAACCAAGCACCCGGAGGAAACCCATTCAGACATGGGAAGAACGGACAAACTCCACACAGTCACCCAAGGCTGGATTTGAACCTGGGTCCTTGGCACTGTGAGGCAGCAGTGCTAACCACTGTGCCATCATGCTGCCCTTTGCCACTATGCTGCCCAGGCTTGAACAGTAAAGGAATTAAGGGTTATGGTGAGTGGAGCTGAGCCCACGAAAAGATCAGCCATGATCTTATTGAATGGCGGAGCAGGCTCGAGGGGCCAGATGGCCTACTGTTGATTTTTATGTTTTATATTTGACCAGCATAGAGAAGTCACTTTTCCAGGTAATCAGAGGATTGGGTTGTACCTGTAACGAATTGATACCTCAATAAACTGTCGTTTTGGACAGACTTAACAGGTATTGCTCCCTATCGATGTAATCCATCTTTATTGTGTTGTACTCTTTACTAGCATGTTTTCTTCAAGTGGGGATGGGAAGATATTCCATTACTTCAGAAGGATAACGTTACCTTTATTGCAGCATTCCATTATTTCTTACTGCACCCACCCATCAGAATTGACCTACTATTTGCTCTGAATATGCATAGGAACTGAAGCTTTAGTTCATTTGGATGCAGTGGCAAAGTGCAGTATCACTTCTCTTAGCTGAATGTACGTTTGGGAATGACTTCCCTGCATTCAGCCTGTGTTTGTGGTGAAATGCACCAAGTCCATTCGATGCAGTGCCTTGCAGGGGATTGCAGGATGTATTCCGAGGACAGGCTGGGTCAACTGATGTCCTCCACAGTTAACGGAGTTCAGACATGCTGGGCATGTCTTCGAAAGGCCAGAAGTGGATGAAATAGCTCCTTCATTGTTATTTCAGCTACTTGTTTTTTTTTGAATTTATAACCTATCTCTCATTGTACTTGTGAGGGTGGCGATATGTAGCCACCTTGAACCACTAGGCCGATGTTGTGTTTCTTTGAATTTTCAGTGGTTTGATGCCACCTATTTGGCTTGCGAGGCCACTTCAGACGCCGCTAAATAGTCTGGAACCCCATGGAGACCAGAGCTGGTAGACGGCAGATTTTATTCCCGGAAGGAGGTTAATGGATCAGATCTGTTTTTTATGACGATCCACTTTAGTTATTAATTGAATTTAACCTCCCCCAGCTGCCGTGGTGGGATTTGAGCTCGTGTCTCAGGCGGATATGTCCGAGTGCCTGGATTGCTAGCCCAGTAATATTACCACTGTGTTACCGTCCTCTCTAGCCTCTAGATCAGAAGTCGATGCTTTCAGATGGGCTCCCTTGGCTGCAGCTTAAAATGAGGCTTGACGAACTGCCGGAGGTGTCTTTGAGCTGAGATGTTAAACCTAAGGCCCTGCCCACCTGTTCGGGGGGATGTTAAAGATTCCATAGCATTATGCCAAGAAGATAAAGGGAAACTCTACTAATGACTGAGCAACGTTTTATCCTTCCACCAAAATACGTTCACTTGTCATTTACAGTCCATGATAGGAGAAAATTGGCTTGACATGTTTGTCAACATTAACAACAGTGAATACACGTCAAAAGCCAAATTCACTGAATACAATACATTATAGCTGCAAAAGATATTATGCAAACTTAAGTTCTTGGTGTATAGCAAAAGGTATTTGTAAGTGTTCCCCTTTTCAATAATCTTTATAAGCCCACCTTTTAATATTTATGTTTAAAAGTAAACTGGTCTTAAAACAGCAAGGATAGTTGGGTGACATGGTGGCACAGTGGTTAGCACTGCTGCCTCAGTGCCAGGGTGCCAGGTTCAATTCCAGGCTCGGATCACTGTCTGTGTGGAATTCTCCCCGTGTCTACGTGGACTTCTTCTCGGTGCTCCGGTTTCCTCCCAAATCCAAAGATATGCGGGTTATGTTAATTGGCCATGCTAAATTGACTCTAGTGTCTGGGGGATTAGCAGGGTAAATGATAGGGATAGGGCTTGTGTGGGATTGTGGTCAGTACAGACTTGAAGGGCCGAATGGCCTCCTTTTTTACTTAGGGATTCTATAATAATTAATGTTAAGTGTGTATTCCTCTTGCAGTAATTTTAAATTTGTCTTTGTGTTGTGGTGATATTTATCATTGAAACCACAATAACAAAATGGAACTACATTATTGCTAAAGACATGTAAGTCTTTACATTTACTGCTAGAGAATACTTTGATTGTAGTTGAAAGAGAGAAGAGTGCTTTATATGTTGATGGTGTAATAATGGTTATAGTTGCAATAGTGTATTATGTAAATACATTTTGATATAAAGTTTGTGAGATTTTGTTCTTCATTGGTCAGGATGGGCCACACCACTTGTGGCTGTTGGCGAATTCCTACAGTGCAGAAGGAGGCCATTCGCCCCATTGAGCCTGCACCGACAGCAACTCCACCCAGGCCCCATCCCCATAACTTCACTTATTTACCCTGCTGATGCCCCTGACACTAAGGGGCAATTTAGCATGGCCAATCCACCTAACCTGCACGTCTTTGGAGCAGGGGAGGAAACCAGATCAGCTGGAGGAAACCCACACAGACACGGGGAGAATGTGCAAACTCCACACAGACAGCCGCCTGAGGTTGGATCGAACTAGCGCTGTGAGGCAGCAGTGCTAACCATAAGCCACCGTGCCGCCCATTCTGCACTGTTAAATTAGTGAACTACCAATGTCATTTTGATGCGTGGGTATTTAGCATTTGACTTGTATGACCTCATCGAAGAAAGTTAGTGAGACATTCAGCCCATTGAATGTTGTACCTTTCATATATTAATCTCCCAACCGTGGCATCTTGATTGGACTTTGGAGCATACGCGTGACGATGAAGTTCGGACAGAGGGCCTGCTGTTTGAAAGCAGTGTTCGGGAGGGCATCTAGCCAACTTTGGTGAACTTCCTCCAAATGAAAGCAAAATACTGCAAATTCTGGAAGGCTGAACTGAGCAGGCCTGGCAGCATCTGTGAAGAGAGAGCAAAAACAAAGTTAACATTTCAGACCAATGACTACACACGGGTTGAATATTTACTCAATGAGATTTTGTGGTATTGCAGGTTTTGTTAAATGTTAATGGCTAGCGTTGAAACCTGGACCACATTTATTCTAAAATTAAAAAGTGCAGGTTGCAACTGGGTTCTGAAAGTTTGGCAAGTTGATTTCTCACAAGATCTGGTTTTAAATATCCTGTTTAAAGGAAGTGAGCTTGTGTTTCGGTTGGTGGCTAGGGAAGTTCCAGATAGGTTCTAAACTGTTGGTTTAGTTTCATGTTGGGTTACTTGTGCACTGAGCAACAGTCAGCAATTTTCACTCTGAATTTAATCTGAGCAGGCTACTCCCTGTAATGTTGAATAATTAAAAGAAAATCATATCATTCTTTTACTCTCAGCTTTTGTGGATTTTTTTTCCCCAGGAGTTGAAGATTACAAGTTCACACTGTTGCGGTGCCCAGATTGATTTACTCCCATCTTTGACTGATTGGAAACTAGAGCACTTCCAGTTTGTTTTCTGCTCCCGTTTTCAATTCCCAGTAATAACAACGTATAGTTTCGCTACTCTGTGCCCTCTCTGAACTTGTATATCCTTCATACGATTCTTCCCCTCTTTTACATAGAAGATAGGAGCAGGAAGAGGCCATTTGGCTTTTTGACCCTGCTCCGCCATTCATTATGATCATGGCTGATCATCCAACTCAACAGTCTAATCCTGTTTTTTTTTCCCGTAACCTTTGATCCCATTTGCTCTAACCGCTACGTCCAGCCACCTCTTGAATACATTCAATGTTTTGGCATCAGCTAGTTCCTGTCATAATGACTTTTGACCCCGTTCCCACTAAAATGTAGACCAGCCATGTTCCGTTCCTGGAGCTGCTACTATTAATCCGTGGTGGGCTTGTGTTAGTCCCCAGATAAGACCCCTGCATTGGCCTCAGTCTTAACACTAGTAGCACCCATTGGAAGAACCTGTCTCCGCAGATAGATCAGTTTTCTTTGCTTTGTGCTTGCACATGCCGTGGATTGAAAGTTTCCCAGATATCACCCGTAGCATTGTAGACGTGAGCTTGCAGGACATCGAGACAAAAAAAGCCTCTGGTTGAACTTGGGAGTAATATGAAACCATTTAAGGATTGCAAATCCTGGGTTTCTGCAAAGGGGTTACATGGAAGGGTGCCTCAGTGAGCTGTAAATCACATGCGGGAACTGAACCACAGCCTCCAACCTGCTCACTCTGACAGCTGTGCATAACCAGTGGGATGTTCAGTTAGCCGCAAGGCAGCAATATACATGATGCATGGCTACACAGTGGCATACAATACTGGCCGCAATTTTACCGTCCCGTCTGCCATGGGAATTACAGTGGGCAAGGGGCGTACCATGGAACGGTCCGTTGACCTCGGGCAGGATTTTACAGTTTCGGGATGAATGAGACCATAAAATCCCACTCAATGTGTTCAAACACCTCCTCCTGATCCCTATCCATTTGGTGACACCGCTCCAAGACTCGATCGATGGCAGCCGTCTTCGTGTGGCAGGAAGCATTTTTGGTTTCGTTCACTTCGTTCCTTCCCTGCTCCAAAATCTCATTCTGGTAAAGCATCAGGCACACAGCAGGCACCTCACCATTCTCCAAAGCTTCTTTCGGCAGCAAACCCAGGGCTCAGAGGGGCCCAGGAGACATTTTGTTGATTGGTGCCTACGTGCAAGATTGCCACATTTCGCTGCTTTCTGTCCGCTTTTTTCCTATGAGTGTGGCTGAAATGATATGCACACAAAACGAGGTGCACACGGCATTGACTGTGCCATGCGCTCCCTCTACATCTAATCAAGCTCAAACATTGCTTTTGTTTTTAACCACTTGAAATTGATGACAGTTTTATTATTGTAAGCATTTTCTATAACTTGTAGGAAATATTTGGCGAGTATTAAATGTATTCAATCTTATTCCAAGTTCGCAGTTATTGGCCAATTTCAATCTTGTTGCTCCTTGAGATGAAGGGAAGCCACTTATGTGGCCCACTCACCAGCTTAGGTTGTCTATCACTGCTATAATGGTCCCTTCTCTTTGGGCATTGACCTGCTCCTTCCAGGGTGGAATAGAACATTAAAGTTATGAGGAGAGGTTGGATAGTCTTGGGTTAATTTGTTGGACCAGTAAAGGATGAGAGGTAACCTGATTGAGGTGTACAAGTTTATAAGGAGTGTGGGCATCGTGGATAAGGAACATCTGTTCCCCTTATTTGGAGGGTCAGTCAGAGGGGGACATAGGTTCAAGGTGAGGGGCAGGAGCTCCAGAGGGGATTTGAGGAAAGACTTTTTTACCCAGAGGGTGGTGATGGTATGGGATGCGCCCCTGGAAGAGTGGTAGAGGTGGGTTGCCTCACATCCTTTAAAAAGTATCTGGAAGAGCACTTGGCACATCAGAGCATTTAGGGCTACGGGTCAAGTGCTGGTAAATGGGATTAGGTGAGAGGTCACATGTTGGTGCAGACTAAATGGGCCCAAGAGTCTCTTCTGCATTGTATGACTCTATAATTCTCTGCCCCAATGTCAACTGAACATATTGTGTCTTGTCCAACATTGCATTTTCTAACCCACTCGTACTAAAGCTGCTCTGTTCTGCTGTTGACGTTGCAGTAGGTTTTTCAAATTCTGTGAATAAACTGTAAACCAGTCAGTTTTAATCCTGATTACAAAAAGAAGGGCAGCCAAAATCCACCATCTGCAAATGATATCTCGTCACCCCTTCTGATAGCCTAATGTTTCTATTATTAGGAAGAGGTCCTCCTTGTCTTTACTGAGTTGTGATTGACACACAAGGCTGCGTGCTTTTATTAAATGTGGAGGAATGATTTTGTTGATGTCTGCTGTCTCTGAGGTTACTTAGCAAGTCAAGCAGGGGAAGCGGGGGGAGGGGAGGATGGGACAAGGGAGATGGAAGGGGAGAGCGGAGTGAGCAACTCACGCCCACTCTTAATTCCCCTTAAAGGCTGTGGCCAGCCTTTTGAATCCCCCCTGTCTGTGTGGTGGAAGTTCGCCCATCATGCTCCCCCTTAGGGAGTGCAATGATTTTCACTCTACGACGGCGGAAGGGACAACCTTGTGGTTCCGAGTCAGGAAGATGAGTGACTCGGAGGGGAACCTGCCGGTGGTACTGTTCCCGTGCACCTTGATGGTTGTCCTTCTCGGTGGTTGGTAGAGGTTGCAGGCTTGGAAGGTGCTGGCGCAGGAGCCTTGTGGAATGCATCTTTTGGTGGTTCCACACTGCTGCCAGTCTGCACCCTCGCAGTGAGGGGCATCGCTCCACAAGGGATTTTCCCATGCGCGTACTAGAGGGCCCTGCTTTCCCTTGGATGGGTACAATGCCTGTTAAGAAGCTTGATGCCACCCAAAACAAAGCAGCTGCTAGATTGGCACCCCATTCAGCACCTTAATCACTCACTCACTTCACCACTGTTGTTTATCATCATGGTCCCATGGGGAGTGTTGGAATAGCCTATTGCATAATGTATGCAATAAAGTGTAATATTTCCTTTCAGATCTTTGTTTGAATCTGTTGGGGAAGGGTTGTGAATTGCCTTTGGTCTCTGATTCTTCTTGTTTTGACACAATGCGCCAGTTACAATTAGCAACCCGATCCAATTGTACCGTATATTTGTACAGCACCTGCTAGTAAAGGGTGGCAGGCTGCCAGAATTCCTTCACTCTGAGAGGCTTGGGTGCAGGGAGGGTACGAAAACCCACTGGTTATCAGATGAATTTCCAAATGCTGCTCTCGCTCTGCTGGCCGTGTTTCCAGAGCCGGTTTTCGAAGTTGGATTGCTCCCCGTGCCAGCAGGTTCAAAACCACTTCCTGCTGTGGAGGCAGAACTGGCAGCGAGATGCCAGCAGATTGTTGACAGACCCATTTCTTTCTGTTTATTAGTTTTTTTGGGGGGAGTTGGGTAAGATATGTTAGGATTCAGAAAGTGCGGTCTGCCACTCTCGGGGATACCTTTTTTTTTGCCTTCAAAGCAGGACGATTAGATTTTCTGCTCTAGCCTCAGGGAGAGAAGCTACATCCTATCAGTGGGAGGTGTGGAACAGCAGAGTGTGATAGCTTCCCGTCTGCGGAGTTTGATTTAAAGAAACGAATAATAATCAAATGAAAACTGCTGTTTCTCAGCTTGATGCAGGCCGCTGAGAATCTAAATGAGCGACTATCTTTGGGGGGAGCTGGATTAATCATTATTTTCTAATAAGTAAGTCTGTGCGCAGCAAGCGTCCATGTCCATTTGGACTGCTCCTTTGAATTGGACATGAGCTAATTACGGGGAAGCTGTTCAAAACACTCGAGCAAATTATTCCCTGCATTAATTGATTTGAAAGGTCTGATCAGTGCAGCACCCTCTGCTGTTCGTGAAGGTCGTCACCATTCACATTTGGATTAATTTGTTACCGAGATTTTATTGAAGCATCCCTACAGTACAGAAGGAAGCCATTTGGCCCAACGCGTCTGCACCGACAACAATCCCACCCAGGCCCTATCCCTGTTAACCTCTGTATTTACACCGCTATTCCCCTGACACTAGAATCCTTACAGTGCAGAAGGAGCCCATTTGGCCCATCAAGCCAGCATTGACAATGATCCCATCCAGGTTCTACCCCTAACCCCACCTATTTACCCCGAAATTCCCCCGACTCCCAAGCGGCAAGTTAGCATGGCCAATCAACCTGATATAGAGATGCCGGCATTGGACTGGAGTAAACACTGTAAGAAGTCTCACAACACCAAGTTAAAGTCCAACAGGTTTGTTTGGCAGCAAAAGCCATTAGCTTTCGGGGCTCACACCTGACGAAGGAACAGCGTTTCCGAAAGCTTGTGGGTTTACTATCAAATAAACTGGTTGGACTTCAGCCTGGTGTTGTGAGACTTCTTACTGTGTTTACCCCAGTCCAACGCCGGCATCCCCACATCATTAGGTTGATTGGCCGTGCTAAACTGCCGTTTGGGAGTCAGGGGGAATTTCAGGGTAAATAAGTGGGGTTAAGGATAGGACCTGGATGGGATCGTTGTCAATGCTGGCTTGATGGGCCAAATGGGCTCCTTCTGCACTGTAAGGATTCTATGATTCTTCTAGTAAACATGTAAATACTTCACAGTGGCAGCAAACTGAGATGGGTTCACTTCAGGTTTGGGGCATTTGCTTATCCTAAGTGATTCTTGCTGCAGGTGTTGCAGTGTTTGACTACAACATTGCCACCCATCTGGTACAGTTAATTAGTGTGCTATTCGATTGCATTACCCTGTTGCTAAGTGACAGACGAGGAAGGAAGGGGCAAGATGCCAGAGTGAGCTGCTGATGGATGCCCTGTACTCCAACCTGACCAAACTATGAGTGTGATGTTGCAGAGTACAGACGTATGTCAGCTAGAATCCTGGTGAGCTGTGTGGAAATCATCTTGTTGGCTGATTTTGTAGATTACTGATCAAATTAATCCTGGAGCAAGTCAGGGTTTGATGCTAGTTACAAAGTGACACCTTCACAGAGGATTAAACCAAGTGACTTGCTTGAGGTTGTGAGAATGTGTGCCGACCCCCAGGCATTAGTGACACTGATGTTGTGATTCCTCATGAAGTGAATTGAATGGCGTTGCAGCACTGCTTCCAGTGTTCTGGCATGCGGTTTTGGGTTGGTTCTCCGAAGTGAATCTGCCTGGACTTTGCATACTGTTAACTCATTATAAATCGTCTGGTAGTGTCATGCCCAGAGTCGAGCCTGAGATATTCATTGATTGCTGCAAATTATCTTGCCTCATCAAGTGCCAGACTGTTGAAGCAATTGACTTGAGCTAAGTGTATTCCCTTGTCTAGATGCTGCATGTTGCCAGATAGTATTGTTGCCCCATCAGTCACAACGCACGTGCCACTGGACTATCTGTCTGACTGACTGGAATAGTAGGTGAACATAAGCCAGTAAGATGGCCTCCACTGTGGCTCCCTGAGGATCTTGGTTTGATTGCTTTGTTGGAAAGGTTGTTTGCTTGACTTGTGCAGTTATCGACCATTTTTGATGAAGGGAAAATTCCCTTCATTCCTGGCGAACTAAACACTGAAAAATGATTTAGGGGAGGAAAAAAACCCACTTATTTTGTGTGAGTGGATTCACTGCACTGAATGAATCTGAAAGCAATAATCAATGTATATATTTTATTCTGAATAACAACTTGCATTTCAAGGCCCATTCTTCCTAGCAGCTCGAGTTCAGCTCCATCTTGTGCTTTCTAAATGTGATTGCTCAATCCTTGTGTATGGATGATGTGGAGATCATGATGTGGGTATGCCGGTGTTGGACTGGCGTAAACAGAGTGAAAAGTCTGACAACACCAGGTTTCAGTCCAACCTATTTATTTGATAATATACTCACAAGCTTTCGGGGTTAGCCCCTTCGTCAGGTGGACTTGGTTTGGGGTGGACACAGTAAGAAGTCTCACGACACCAGGTTAAAGTCCAACAGGTTTAATTGGAATACGAGCTTTTGGAGCGCTGCTCCTTCATCGGGTCAATAGCAATTCACGTGATGAAGGAGCAGTGCTCTGAAAGCTCGTGATTCCAAATAAACTTGTTGGAATTTAACCTGATGTTGTGAGACTTCTTACTTTTGTACGTGGGCCTATTCAGTGTTGTACATTTCCCTTGGCTTGGGTGAAGGCAGAAATCTCTCCATCCTAATCTGTTTCACTTCATGCCAGTTATTGATCTATTTTATTATTGTCACATTGGGATACAGTGAAAAGCATTGTTTCTTGCATGCTATATAGGCAAAGCAGACCGTTGATAGAGTACATAGAGAAGGAAAGAAGAGGGTGTAGAATGTAATATTACAGTCATAGCTAGGGTATAGAAAAGAATCTGCTTAATAAAAGGTAGGTCCATTCAAAAGTCTGATGGCAGCAAGGAAGATGATGTTCTTGAGTCGGTTTGTATGTGATTTCAGACTTTTTTGTATCTTTTTCCTGATGGAAGAAGGTGGAAGAGATTATGCCCAGGGTACATGGGACTCTTGATTATACAGGCTGCTTTTCTGAGGCAGCAGGAAGTGTAGATAGAGTCAATGGATGAGAGGCTGGCTGATTTGTGTGATGGACTGGGCTATGTTTCTTGCGATCTTGGTCAGGGCAGGAGTCATACCCAAGCTATGATACATCTGGAAAGGATGCTTTTCATGGTGCATCTGTAAAAATTGGTCAGAATCGTAGCGGACATGCTGAATTTCCTTAGCCTCCTAAGAAAGTAGAGGTGTTGGTGAGCTTTTTTAACTATAGCTTTGGTGTGGAGGGACCCAGGACAGGTTGTTGGTGATCTGGACACTTAGAAACTTGATGCTTGATGACTATTTCCTTTGTTTTACTGACATAGAAGAGAGATTGTTGCCATTGCACCATTTCACCAGATTCTCCATCTCTTTTTCCTGTGGTCCGTCTCATCACTGTTTGAGGTCCGACTCACTATGATGGTATCATCAGCAAACTTGAGAATGGAGTTGGAGGGGAATTTGGCCACGCAGTGGCAATCTACCGCTCTGATCGCCACTGCTTTGCTACTTCAGACATCTACTGTTTGGGGTCTTTCTGGGCAGCTTACTTGAAGTCACTGGCAATTGTTTAGCCACTGACTCTGCAGAATCTGAGTCGTGAGTAACATATAAGGCCCGAACCTCACTCAATCCTGTGCTCCCTGTGAGAGAAGGCACGCATTGTACACCCCTCCCCCACTGCACACACATTCTCTTTAGTGAGTCTCTCTCAAACTGAATTAACCTTCTGTCAGATGCTGACCTTCAGCTGAACTGTTGGATAATTTCTTTCGATCAATAAAATGATTGCCAGCAGTATATTTATGGACGTTGGTATTGCGATCTCTGCAGCAGCTAAATCATTTACTTGCAAGTCAAACTGCCAACAATAAATATTTATAAATTTACTCGAAAGAATCTATTTGGATGAAAGTTGATTATTAGCTCATTGGGCAAAAATGGGAGTTCACTGAGGGAACTCACTGGCTGCGCTCTGGGAGCATGTCAGAAGGTCTTTGTGGTGAAGCTATGGATGTTCCGGAAAGTTGATCGGCATCTGACAAATTGATATAAATTCTGGGTGATGCCAGTGGGGCTTTACTGAGCTGTCATGAATTCAAATGCAAAAGATCTATTGTATTCACTTGAAATATGAAACTAAATGGTAAAAAAACTCCTTAGGACAATTCTGCAATATTTGAATTCATGGGGCAGGGGTGTCCCATAGGGTCATAGGGCTGTCAATAATTCTAAATACTGTAGACATCAGCATATACGTTGACTGTTAAAGCCTCAAAATCTCTCCCAGTATGTGGCTGGTCTTAAACACTGAGGATAAAGGTGTGGCTGATTGCCATCACTGTCACTCGCCACATGAGGTCTGGGTATGCCTTCGACCTCTGTGCACTTTTACAATACAGCCCCTCCTGCACTTGTTATAGGGCATGATGTGGAGATGCTGGCATTGGATTGGGGTAAACACGGTAAGAAGTCTCACAACACCAGGTTAAAGTGGAACACCAGGAAAGGAACTACCTGACAAAGGAACAGCGTTTCCAAAAGCTTGTGGGTTTACTCTCAAATAAACTGGTTGGACTTTAACCTGGTGTTGTGAGACTCCTTACTTGTTATAAGGCACCAGTAAGTAAAACATCTATTTGTGGGGTGAAATATTGAGGCTGCCTACTATTTATCTATTAGTGTCACGAGTAGGCTTACATTAACATTGCAATTAAGTTACTGTGAAGATTTCCTAGTCGCTACGTTATGGTGCCTGTTTGGGTACACTGAGGGAGAATTTAGCATGACCAGTGTACCCTAACCAGCATATCTTCCAGACTGTGGGTGGAAACCAGAGCACCTGGAGGAAACCCATGCAGACACAAGGAGAATGTGCAGACGCAGCACAGACAGTAACCCAAGCCGGGAATGGAACCCAGGTCCCTGGCGCTCTGAAGCAGCAGTTCTAACCACTGTGCCGCCATGCCGCTCTTAAAGACAGTATTGATGTTATTGGATAGTGTTTACTGAAGGTGATGGGGGTGGCTCCTGTCAGCATTTCAACCGGTGAAAGACCTGCGTCGCCTACATTTGAGAAGGTCCATTCCTCAGCAACCTGCAAGCACCCCTGCCTGCTAGCTGGGTGAAAACCAGCCCTGGTGTAATGTGTTCACTAATTTCCTACTTTAGGGCCTGAATTGGCAGTGGAAGCAGGAGGGCCATCAACAAGTCTCCCTGTCGTGGACTTGTTTGATTAAATGGCTCTGTCTCCAATGTCTCCTCTGTCAGTGCAGAAGAAGGCCATTTGGCCCAGTGGACCTACACCGACAACAATCCCACACAGGCCCTATTCCTGTAACCCCATGTAAAGAAAGCCCACCAACACACCTACTTTCTCAGAAGACTAAGGAAAATTGGCGTGTTAGCTACAACTCTCTCCAATTTTTACTGATGCAACATGGAAAGCATTCTTTCTGGTTGTATCGCAGCTTGGTGTGGCTCCTGCTCTGCCCAAGACTGAAAAAACTACCAAAGGTCATGAATGTAGCCCAATCCATCACGCAAACCAGCCTCCCATTAACTGTCTACACTTACCGCTACCTTGGCAAATCAGCCAGCATAATTAAGGGCCCCATGCACTCCGGACATTCTCTTCCACCTTCTTCCATCTGGAAAAAGATACAAAAGTCTGAAGTCACGTACCAACCGACTCAAGAACACCTTCTTCCCTGCTGCCATCAGACTTTTGAATGGACCTACCTTGCATTAATTTGATCTTTCTCTCCACCCTAGCCATAACTATAACATTACATTCTGCACTCTCTCATTTCTTCTCTATGAATGTTGTCCTTTGTCTATATAGCGTGCAAGAAACAATACTTTTCACTGTATACTAATACATGAGACAATAAATCAAATCAAATAAAAAGTATTTACCCTGCTTATCTCCTTGACACTAAGAGTCAATTTAGAGTGGCTAATCAACCTAACCCACGCATGTTTGGAGTGTGGGAGGAAACCGGAGCACCAGGAGAAAACCCACAGAGACATCGGGAGAATGTGCAAACTCCACACAGACATCCAAGGCTGGAATTGAACCTGGGTCCCAGGTGTGTGGTATTTGCTTTATTTTGGATTTTGGGTGACTAATTGAATTGGACTCTGGCATTTGTTCTGTGACCCACAAGGAAACACTGTCGCTGAGAGTTGATAGTAGCCACCTTTGCACATGTTGGTTCCACTGACCCTGAATTAAAAGTAGTGCTGATTTAAAAGTAACTTAACAGCGCCACACAGAACTCACCAAGTGGATGTTTTCCTGTGGAGTTTGCGTGCTGATATGGGAAGCTCAGTTTCCAGTAAACATTTTGTTCCTTCTGCCCTGTTTACAGCGCGGTCAGGGAGCTTTGCTGAGACTTCCTCCTTTACACCCGCTATGTGGCTTTCCGGTGGATATGTAAATGGAGATGGGGGCTTGTTGTTGTTGTTGTTGGTTGGCAGAGGTTAGTGACTGTTTTACAAGACCATAAAATAGACTTGAGGAACAAAAGGAAGAGACTTTTAAATGGGTGATCGACAGTTTGGTCAGATAGCTGGGTTTTCCAGATGATGTTGGGGGAAGATTGCAGGCGGGTTTTGAGAAGGAAATTCTATTACCTCACTCAAAGTGGGACAAGATATGGTTACCGGTGGTGGGACGAAGGGAGGGAGACAGAGTTTCACAATGGGACGGAGTTGGGAATGTGCAGACTGTTGTAGGGCTGGAAGATAATGCAGAACTGGAAGGGGTGAGGCCACGAAAGGATTTAAACACAAGTTGAAGTTTTTAAATTGGAAGATGTGTGCAGAGGTTGCTTTGCAAGTCAAAGGATGGCGGCTGATTGCGATAGTGGGTGACTGGGACGTTTTGTCGGGTCAGACAGGATTTGGTCACCAGAGCTTTTAATTGGCTGAGGTTAAAGCGTGGAGTGTAACGGAAGACTGGAGTTACAGATGGTCAGGGGTCGGGTAATGTTACTGAGATGGAAGTAATCAAGCTCGGGATGGGGGGTGTCGGAAGCTCAGCTTACAGCTGGGCGGTGAGTTTACCAGTAGTCTGGCTCAATCTGAGATCACTGCCGGAGGTGGTGGGGAAGCAGTGGAGAAGGATGGAATCAGTGACACCGGAATGGGGTTTGTGATAGGGCCAAAGCTGATGACTTCTGTTCTCCCCTGTTTAACTGCAGCAAATGGCGGTTCTCCCAGATATGTGGGTTATGACGTTGCAGACCAAATGACCAAAGCACTTCACGGAATCGTAGGCAGACAACATTAACTCGGCAAACATTGCAATAGCAGCCAGATGGGGATGAAGTTTTATCCAGTGACATATTGTCACAATTAAAAATATATTTTCAGATGATATTGACCTGGTCAAAGGATGCTTCTTCATTTGAGCTTAACTTCTGAGGTAGTAGCAAGCCAAAATTATCCAAAGACTTATTCAAGGGTTCTCAGCCTCTGTAGTCTGAAATATCATGTTTAATGCTGTCCAGTTTTGGTAAAGTACTTGTATTTTTTTATTGGGTGGGGATTGAGATCTTGGATTCCACCATGGGTTCAGTATCAAAGATCAGGTTTGGTGACAACTGGAATTGGACACACTGCTCTGGGTTAGTGTTTAAATTTCCATTGAGGAACAGGATTGGTCATGATAGAGCCTTGTTGGGGTGTCTCCTATTGAGAGTTGTGCGTGAGTAGTGGTTGCTTGGGTAAGCAGCAAGAGGCTGCCCTGTCCACCAGTCTCTAGTTCGGGGTTGGCATTTTTAAGAGAGGAGGAAGTGAATAAATTGCTGGGCAGTTGGCACCAAGTTGGACATGAAGCCACAGGTTGAACTAACTATTTCAATTAATCAATAGGATTATACCTTTCATTTAACAAACCTCATAAAACTATACACGTTACCAAAATTTTTTTCCTTTTGCACTGAATTCTAGTAGTGCCAAAGCCTTTATTTCCTTTGCCACAAACTCTACTCCTTTAATTGTCAATGGTTCTGTGTACTTCCCTGGCTGAATCAGGCTATTGTAAAACATTGGCACCCAGATCAATCAGGTTAAACGTGTCCCACGTGGCTGCTACCACCAAGAGATCTGATTTCCAACTGTGCAACGTCAGCAGCACAGCACAGTGTTGCTGGAAACTTTATTCACACTTCTTCCCCCTCTAGTCTCTCCAGTGTCTTCCATGCTGGTGTTCCACCCCTCGCACACCAGAAAAATCCACCTCATTCAGAATCCCCTCGTAGGTGAAGCTTCACTTGCCTGTTGAACTTGGTATTGTCAATCTCCACTGGGTCCAAAACTTTTAAACGCCTTGGATTCACCATCCTCACCTCGCCAGCCTCTGGCATTGTCCTCGTCCCCTCTCCCTTTAACCCTGTCACCAGTAGCAGACCCTTGAGCTACTTTTTGGTCTTGCTCCTTCCCCGAGCTTTAAAAGCCTTCTTTCAAACAAGATGACAATATCTCTGCTAACTCGTGGCTAATGGTTCTTGCTTTATTTTTCTCTTGTAAATCGCCTTGGGATATTTGTTTACATTGAAGGCTGGATATGAGTATAAGATGAGTTGTTGGTTGTGTTACTACAAGTGTGGGCTTTGGCTGTGTCTAGAGCTCTGTGCATCTTTCTCTCGCTGGGGGAGGGGAAGAAACTGCTCAAGGGAAAAATTGTCTTCTATCTTTCTTTGATATCCATCAAAGTAATTACCTCTTTCCGTCTTCTGAAATAATGATCACACTTCAACCTTCACCCATTCGTCGCTGCTTTCTGTGCTGCTCATCGCTAACCGCCAGCCTACTCTGTTGTGTCCCCCTAATTTTCCTCCATACTATCATTTATTTTATTCACTTGAGATCCTGTTCTGAGGTTGCCTATGTTTTGTTCAGCAGTTGGCTTTGAAATGGAATGCCACTTGCTGAGTAAGAATGATTGAAGCTTTTGTAATGCTTTCATCCTTCAGCAAGCCTGTACGTGGTGTGCATTGGCTTCCTCTCTCTCTCTCTCCCCCGCCGCTACCACAAAGCGGTGTTCTTAAATAACTGCAACCCAAGGTGCTGTGGCCTTACAGAGGAGGACAGAGCAGCAATGATCTTTAGCACAGGCTGACTTAATACCATTTCACAAGACAATAGACCAGAGTAAGCACTCGGTCTTCTGACAGTGCTTAACGCCAGAATTTTGCAATGACGATGAAATAACGAGCATTCCCTGTCTGTAAAATTGACTACATCTTCTGAAGCCTACATTTGGAGAATCTGGGAGTTGCTGTCAGTAATTTTCTATTTCTTTGCAGAGTGCACTGTTGAATTGCTTGAG
This sequence comes from Carcharhinus amblyrhynchos, assembly GCF_965287045.1. NCBI lineage: Eukaryota > Metazoa > Chordata > Chondrichthyes > Carcharhiniformes > Carcharhinidae > Carcharhinus > Carcharhinus amblyrhynchos. Next base: position 16,944,301 of record NC_137345.1, read on the forward strand.
TAGAAATGAATGAATTAATGGGACTCCTGCTTTTTAAGCTACTGCCTGCAAAACCCTGACGTTCTGGGTTGTTGAATGAGATGCAACTTCAATTTAACAGGATGCTATGTTATATTACAATAAACTTGCAAGCCCTGAATAAACGAATTTCCCAGTTGTGCAACTTAGTCTTTTGGCGATACTGAGCATTGTTTAAAAAAAAAAGCTGCATGTTGTCGCAGCTTTATGCCTTGCTCTCATTGGGACAGTTCACAAGAATGCCAAATGTGAGAAGAAACTACAGTTTATACTGCATGAGAAGAGAGTGCTGATTTGTTGGAAAATAGACTCTGGTAAAAGGTATTGCCATGGCAACCACACCAGTTAACAGATGAGTGGCAGTTAACTGCCAAGTTTTGTTTAAATTAACACCAGTCAAAATGTCACATTTCTTCATTACACTAAATACCACTGTTTATTTTTAGCATTAGAATGTTTTCAGATTTTTCTTTTGATATTTGAGTTTCGATCGGTATCCCATGTGTGTGTCCAATCATTTGAGGACAGACCAAGTCGGTTCGGATTGGATTCATTGGCGTCTAGGAGAGTGAGAGGGGATCTCGTAGAAACTTATAAAATTCTAACAGGGTTAGACAGGGTAGATTCAGAAAGAATGTTCCCAATGGTGGGGGAGTCCAGAACTAGGAGTCATAGTTTGAATTTAGAACTGAGGTGAGGAGAAATATCTTCACTCAGAGGGTGGTGAATGTGTAGAATTCACCACCACGAAATGTAATCGAGGCCAAAACACTGTCTGATTTCAAGAAAAAATTATACACATCTCTTGGGGCTGAAGGGTCAAGGGATATGCGGGGGAAGGACGGGTCAGGATATTGAATTTGATGATCAGCCATGATCAAAATGAATGGTGAAGCAGGCTCGAAGAGCTGGATGGCCTACTCCTGCTTCTAGTTTCTATATGACACCAGCCCAAACTGTCAAAGAGCTATGATGTTGATAAATAAGGATGTAAGAATGGAGAATCTCACAAACCACCTTGCAGCTTAGAAACACTCAGGGCTGCACTCACAAGGAAATATGGTGTTAATTTATTGCTTATCGTTCCCACTATTCAATGAGAACTCCAACTTCATCAGATAGTTGCAAAAAAAGGATCAACTTCCCCATGGGAGTTTATACCATTTATTCTCTGCTTTCTTCACTCTTTTTACAACTCATTTTTATTTCTTTTAGCTGTTCTCACGTCACTTCTCTCCTCTTTATAAAAAATATGTACTTACGCTTTTGTCCATCTTGTTAATTTGAAAGTTGCTCCAAGCCCCGGGGTAAAACGGGGTCTTGACATGTTTATGAGCGATAGAATGCTCTGGGACCTGGCTAGTGCCATCTATTGGATATAGTTTGGTATTACAGCAATCGGCTTCGATGCAGAAGTTGATTCAGTCCAACTTAGGGGTAAGAAAATGGTACTCTGAAATGGAATGGCATTTTATCTGCTGTGGTTCAAGAGATGTACATTTCAAGTGACCTAGACAACAAAGGCAGCCCAAAGATGTCGGGGATATTTCAGGCGCTGAGTGAATTTTGATGAAGAAACTATTGACACAGCCCTTGATTTGATTTAATTTATTACTGTCACTTGTATTGGGATACGGTGAAAAGTATTGTTTCTTGCGCGCTAAATACCGTACCATCTCTGACTCACTTTCAGTTTCCATCATTATGACCCCGTGGCCAATCAGGATAACCAACTTCTTTCCACTTGTGAGAGTGAAGGAAAGCAGCAACCACCTACACCTTCAATGACATTATGTGTATTTTGTCCATTAACTACTCCTTCAACAGTTGGTTATATAGAGACCCAGACATATAGAGCAAAGAGCTTTTGTTGTCTGACCAAGCCAGGAAGAATAAGTTCCACTTCGTCAGCCCTAAATTTCCCTGTCATTTAACTGCCCGTTCAGCTCTGTAATATTCATCACATGCATTCCACCCTGACTTTCCATTGAGACGTAACGGTAGAATCGGTAAGTGAGTCAGGGATGGTGTTTATTAATTTATTATTTTATTGGTGTCACAAGTAGTCTTACATTAACACTGCAGTGAAGTTACTGTGAAAATCCCCTAGTCGCCACACTCTAGCGCCTGTTGGGGTACACAGTGCTAACCACTGTGCCACCCCAAAATAGTTTAGCTGCTAAAATGGGCAATGATAACACTGCAAAAAAAAAGAGAAACATTTTTGTGGAGTCCCTCAAAGTGAGACAACTCCCTTGGTAAAAAGATGAAATTACCAGATTAAAACTGGCAATTAGTGTAAAGTCAACCTAACGAGAACAAGTCTCTGTTTGTGACATTTTCTTTGCTTCGTGTCTACAATATTTAAAGAAGGGGGAATTTGTGGATTGATGATATTACAACAATAACTCAGTTATAGAACACCTTTAATGGAGAAAAACAGCTTAGCGTAATTCACAGGAGCTCCACGTGCACTCGGCACTTAAAACAAAACTGCTCAGTTCCAAATTCTCAGAACGTAATCTGAAAATCAATCCAACAATCCCAAAGCAATGATAACCATCTTTTGAGATGAAATTTGAAGTAAAACTGTAGATTTTCTCAGAAGAAAATTGTGTCAATATTCTGGTTACCTGCAAAATCTGCACTCCCAAGATCGCAAAAGAATGATATCAGTTACAGCAAGAAAAAAAATTGCATGTTCAATGGGCCAAATGGACCCCTTCTGCTTTGTGGGGATTTTATGATTCGATGAGCTGGACTGTACCCTTATACATGATGATCAAGATTGAACCTCTGATAGTTCAGCAAAATGCTGAATGGTGAAAAATGGCCCTATGTCACATACAGTTAAAAATTACAAATGACTGACTAACGCAATGTATTCACTTTGAGATGTTTCACACCTAAAAATACCAGACAAAAACATGTCTGTACCGCACTGAAGAGATGCAGAATGAAAAGAACGTTTGCGGAAGCAGAAAATGTACTGCACTGACCTGTGGTTAATAATGAAATCAAACAGAAGTTCACTTTGAATGCAATTTAGTTTCAATCAGGTTTGATTCTGGGCAAAAAGGTCTTCAAAACCCGGTAAAATGGTTTCAGGAAGTAAAAGCATTTTTTTTATGATAGACTTTTATCCAGAGTGTTTTATCCTTCACGAAGTAAATTAATGTCACAAGTCTGTCTGTTTTTTTTTTAGAACCAAGCGTTTGAGACAGGCAAGAAGTCAGTCAGCAAAATACAAAAAGGTTAAATGCTCTAGACTGGGGTCCTTCAAGAGAAGATTGTAGATGGGATGAGGAACCTTTTAAGATGAAAGGATATTTAGTTCTACAAAGTAAATTATCTCAGGCTAATTGTGCTGTGGGATTTTCTAACACAATTGATTCCTTAACAGTGATTTGATCTAAAGAAATGGCTCCCATTATAGGACATCTTCCACTGAAGCCACGTCCATTTGAATAACATCAGAACAAAAACCCAGAGAATTAATACTGAGCTCAGAGCCAGAACATCCCATTCTGCTCTTCACCCACTCGCCTGCCAGTTGACAACAGGGAGAGATGTCTCCAGCAATCACTACAGCCCAAGAGGTAATAGAGACTTACAGCATGGAAACAGGCCCTTTGGCCCAACTTGTAATGCTGCCCTTCTATTTAACCCCTAAGCTAGACCCAATTGCCTGCATTTGGCCCATGTCCCTCTGTACCCATCTTACCCATGTAACTGTCAAAACGCTTTTTTAAAAGACCTCTGGCAGTTTGTTGCAGACATTCACCACCCTCTGTGAAAAAATTGCCCTTTTTGGACCATTTTGTATCTCTCCCTTCTCACCTTAAATCTATGCCCTCTTGTTTTCGACTCCCCTACCTTTGAGAAAAGCTATTGACCATCTAGCTGATCTATGCCCCTCGTTATTTTGTGGACCTCTATAAGATCACCCCTAAGCCTCCTACACTCCAGAGAAAAATTGAATCCATTGATCAAAGATGCGATGCAACCAGATCAGCAACTGATCAGAGCTCCTTTGATTTTGAATTGACCTTAAATATAATTTTAAAATAAATTCACATTTCTGTAGCAAAATAGAGAGCGGAAAGTGTTGTGTACAGATTTTACACATTTTTGATTAACCGTTTTAAGTCAACAAATCCATTTTATGGCTGGCACAAGCTTTTGAATGTTTCACAGTGTCATAGAATCTTATGTCCTTCAGGGAGAGAAATCTGCCCTTACTTTGTCGATCCTACATGCGACTCCAGAGCCATAGCATTGTGGTTGATTCTGAACTGCCCTCTGAAATGGCCTAGTAAGCCACTCAGTTGTATCAATCGCAACTGCAGCGATTCAAGAAAGCAGCTATCACCACTTTCTCAAGGGCAACTAGGGATGGTTGAGGGAGCTAGGTCTTTTCTCCCAGGAGAGACGAAGGATGAGAGGTGACCTGATAGAGGTTTAAAAGATGTTAAGAGGTATAGATAGGGTGGATTCTCAGTGGCTGTTTCCCAGGGCTGAAATGGTCACTACGAGAGGACACAGGTTTAAGGTGCTGGGGAGGAGGTACAGAGGAGATATCAGGGGTAAGTTTTTCACTCAGAGGGTGGTGGGTGAGTGGAATCGGCTGCTGTCAGTGGTGGCGGAGGCAAACTCGTTGGGGTCTTTTAAGAAACTTCTGGATGTGTATATGGGATTTAATGGGATTGAGGGCTATAGATAGACCTGGTAGGTAGGGATATAAGAACATAAGAAATAGGAGCAGGAGTAGGCCATCTAGCCCTTCGAGCCTGCCCCGTCATTCAGTAAGATCATGGCTGATCTGTCGTGGCTCAGTTCCACATTCCCACCCTCTCCCCATAACCCTTAATCCCCTCGCTTATCAAAAACCCATCAACCCGCGTCTTAAAAATATTTAGCGAGGCAGCCTCCACCACCTCAAAGGGCAGAGAATTCCAGAGATTCACCACCCTTTGAGTGAAGAAGTTCCTCCTCAACTCCGTTCTAAACCGCCCCCCCTTTATCTTGAGGCTGTGCCCCCTAGTCCTACTGTCCTTTCTGAGCGGGAAGAGTCTCTCCACCTCTATCCTATCCATTCCATTCATCATCTTATACGTCTCAATGAGATCTCCCCTCATTCTTCTAAACTCTAACGAGTACAAGCCTAGTTTATTCAGCCTCTCCTCATAGCTCAACCCCCTCAACTCCGGTATCAGCCTAGTAAACCTCCTCTGCACTCCCTCCAAGGCCAAAATATCCTTGCGCAGGTGCGGCGACCAAAACTGCACACAGTACTCCAGCTGCGGCCTCACCAATGCCCTATACAGCTGCAGCAAGACCTCCCTACTTTTATATTCAATCCCCTTCGCTATGATCAATGCAACTTGTGGGCCGAAGGGCCTGTTTGTGCTGTAGTGTTCTATGTTCTGATAAATACTGGCCAGCCAGCGACGCTCATGTCCCAGGAACGAATTAAAATAAATCCTCCCCAGAGCTGCACTGGATGTCAGCTCGGACTATTTTCTGCTCATGCCTCTGGCTCGAGACTTGAACCCACAACCTTCAGACTCTCAAGATGAGAATGCTACTGACTGAGCCGCTGCCCAGTACCTTCAATCAACATCATCATACCTCTGATTAGGTAAATTGGCAAACCAGTGCATGTCTTTAGCGTGTGGAATTCCATGACCAAATGGAAGACCATTTTAGGATAGCAGTGAAGATAGGTGGCACGTAAAGCTCGGGGGACTGCCACTGAATAAAACCCAGCTCAAAAGCAGGATTGCTTTTGACAAGACTGTTTTCTTTTAAAGTGCACCATCCTTTCAGACAAAAGAACATTCCTCTTGACTTCAGCTACCATGAAAGGAAGGGACAGCAAGAATGATGTTTGTGATGAATGGTTTATGCTGTTAATGGTTTGTGCTTGTCATAGTGATGAAGCAAAGTCTTCATTTAAAATAATATGCCTCTCAGATTACAGTACTGCATAGGAATTTGTAAATGAGTTGTTTAAACGATTCCTCCAACAACTCCATATATACAGTGGAGCCCTGATGAGATCAACTCTTTAACATTTCAGAGTTGTACATCACAATTCATGTGCACCAGTTGCCTTCGTACTGAAGTGGAACTGTCCAAAATATATCTTCCACCTCAAACTGTTGTGTGAGAATCACAGTAAGGAGTCTGACAACACCAGGTTTAAGTCCAACCGATTTATTTGATAGTAAACTCGCAAGCTTTTGAGGTTCCCCTCTTTGTCAGGTGAATGGAGAGTTCTGGCCTCGGTCAGTTTACAGATTACTGATTAGAATGCGAATCTTTACACCTAACCTGCTATTCAAGTCTTAAAGTGGCCAACAATGTGAGTGGAAGGAGCACTGAGCACAGGTCAAAGAGATGTGTATTGTCTCCAGACAGTACTGTAAGTGAGGTTTAGCAAACCCAGGCAAGTCATGTGAGAATCATACAGACAGGGTGGAAATTGAGCAATCGCAGACCTGTGTCTAAAAGCAGTCAAAATTCCTAAGAGATATAATAAAGAACAAAGTGAATTCCTTGAGCATCAAATGTTAGTGATATTCCCGAGTTCCTGATGCTGTAAAGCAGCATTTCAAAAACGTATCAAAGCTTGAAATGATTTGGTATTCTTGGAAAAAGTGGGCCTCTCCCATTTGAGATGGTTGTGGGAGGCATGTTGCAGCATGGGTCAACTTGGACGTTGTGTGACAGAGTGCAGTATTGAACTGGAAACCTACTTTGCCGCTACTCCCAACTTTCTTTTACTTCTCTCCCAATTTCAGTAAAAATCAGTTGCCAATGTGCTATCATCCAGCTTACAATGTCGTATGAAGTTTTAAGACCCAAAAGTTGCGGTAAAATTACTAATGAGGCTATCAGCACCCATCAATAGTTAAGAATAAATCTGGCCACCATCTCCCGTGACCGCTGTTACGAAGCCGGCTGGTGTTATAACTAAACGGCAGGATTCCAGGATGGAATCTGGCTCAAAAGACTGTATTTATATGTTTTTAAATCAAATGTGGAAAAAGTGTCACATGACTGATTAATTTCACCAACAAAACATTTATTAAACATGAAACAGTTGGAAACTAATACAATATTCTTTTTTACTCCATCCTTGCCTTCACAAATCATAGAATCCTACAGTGCAGAAGAAGGCCGTTCAGCCCACCGAGTCTGGATCAACCATAATCCCAACTGAGCCCTATCCCCATAACCCTTAGCTAACCCCTCTGACACTAAGGGGCAATTTAGCATGGTCAATCCACCTAACCCGCATATTTTTGAACTGTGGGAGGTAACCAGAGCACCCAGAGGAAACTCTCACAGACACGGGGAAGAATGTGCAAACTCCAGACAGTGACCCAAACCGGAAATCGAGCCTGGGTCCCTGGCGCTGTGATATATGTAGGCTTTAAGATGAACACGGATGACTCATTACATTTGAAGCTACAATGGTCTCATTAACACACACAGTCCTTTTTTAAAGCACACAGGATGACTGTGGTCAAATGCACACTCTGCTCTGAATCCAAGGTCTCTCAAAATTCCCCCAGATGGTTGACATGAGAGTTTCTAAACTCCATTCCCAAAAAACATGTGTCAAAACCTTGTCTCGTAATAATGATTTCACTTAGTGGTTTGCATTCCGAAAATCCGCTCCATGTCTTCTTTTGAACAGAACTTCTGCTCCACTTCACCAGTGAATCCAGTCCAGGTTTTATAGCACCCCTTTTTAAAATCTCTTTGTATTGACAGGTTTTACACAAACTCTGCTGTCCAGCGAGCAATTGTGCCACAGTTATTCAATTAACATCTCACAATCTGGAGTAAGATATCACAAACCTTCGAACAACTTAAGATATCTTTCTGATCTTGCTAGCCAGTTCCTTTTCAGTTCTAGGACTTGAATAACACTACCCTATTCTCTTCTCAGTTTCTCTTTGTTACTTTTATGTAAAGGTTCCTGGAAACTGCACTTCGTTTCTCTGGTTTCCTTAAGAAGCTGTCTTTTAGATTTCTGGTGCTGGCTATCTTAATTATTACTCTGCCGTATGGGTTTTCTTCTAGCAAAGCTAAGAGAGATGTTTCCCTTTCCAGCTGCCTGTCACCAACTATCCAGGCTTCCAGCTAAAAATTAAAGGACAAAGGGATGCTCTTTTTCTCTTACAAGGACTGTGGCTGCTAAGCAACTATATTTATTCTTCACGCTGTAGCACTCACGAGGCTCAGTAGCATCACAGGGAAAACATAATTAATCCCCTCAATTACTGGTCACTTCCAGGCACAGAAACATGAAATTAAACCCACCTATAGCTAGTATCTTATTTATCTACACAAATATAGATCCCTTTAAAGTAACTTTGGTTTGCTAACACCAAATATACGCATATATTGCCCAAATCCTCCACAAGCTTCATTATAAGCTTCATTTCCCCTCCAACTTGATTCACAAGTTTGCTGATGACACCACCATCGTGGTTGGATCCCAAGCAATGACAAGATGGAGTACAGGGATGAGAAAGAGAATCTGGTGAACTGGTGCGGCAACAATAACATCTCCCTCAATGTCAACAAAATGAAGGAGCTAGTCATCAACTTCTGGAAACATAGTGGAGAACATGCCCCTGTCTACATCAGTGGGGATGAAGTAGAAAGAGTTGAGAGCTTCAACCTTTTAAGTGTTTTTAGGCATCCTAATCACCAACTTTCATGGCCCTTTCATGCCAACACGATAGTTAAGAAAGCCTACCAATGCCTTTTCTTTCTCAGAAGACCAAGGAAATTTGGTATGTCCACTTCGACTCATACCACCTTTTATGGATTCACCATAGAAAGCATTCCTTCTGGTTGTATCACAGCTTGGTATGGCTCCTGCTCTGCCCAAGAACGCAAGCAACTACAAAGGTTCATGAATGAAGCCCAGTCCATCACTCAAACCAGCTTCCCACCCATTGATGCTTCCCACTGTCTCAGAAAAACAGTCAGCACAATCAAGGACCCCACGCACCCCGGACGTACTTTCTTCCACCTTCTTCCATCAGGAGAAAGGTGCTAAAGTCTGAGGACGCATACCAACCGACTCAAGAACAGCTTCTTCCCTGCTGCCATTTGACTTTTGAATGGACCTACCTTGCATTAAGTTGATAATTCTTTATACCCTAGCAATGTCTGTAACACAACATTCTGCACTATCTCCTCTCCTTCTCTATGAATGGTATGCTTTGTCTGTATAGTGCACAAGAAATAATACTTTTCACTGTATAGTAATACATGTGACAATAATAAATTAAATCAAATATAACAGTATCTCACCATGAGACTTGGCATTGAAGCACATGGAGTGTTGTGGTCATTATTGATAAATATTGACTGAACATACCAGAGAAAATTGGAGCTTGTGCATCGAAGTACAAGTCAAATTTTAATGGCGCATTAAATCTCAGTTATTGCTAAACAACCAATCTGGCCCCGAAAATTAGTCTTTTTATTTATGCCTTCAGGTTTTAATTAGTGAGGATTTTAAATGTAAAAGTTTGAGATGTGATTTACTTTTTCTTTCTGTCTCTGGTGATCTACCAAATGTTGTCTTCTCACCTATATTAAGTTGTAGCTCACTCCACTTGAATATTAATTTTGAATGAAGACCAACCAATAACTGGGACGACACGGTGATTAGTGCTGCTCCCTCACAGTGCCAGAGACTCAGGTTCAGTTCTGGCCTTGGGTGATACCTGTGTGGAGTTTGTACATTCCCTCCATGCCTGTGTGGGTTTCCTCTGGGTGCTCTGGCTTCCTCCCACAGTCCAAGGTTAGGTTGACTGGCCATGCTAAATTGACCCTTCATCTCAGGGAGGCTCAGCAGGGTAAATATGTGGGGTTGTAGGGATGGACCCTGGATAGGATTGTTATTGGTGCAGGCTGACTGGCCTCCTCCTGCATTGTAGGGATTCTGTGAATAACAAAGAAAATGGCACAATTAGTCTGTTTTCCTTCAGCTACTCCATTATTAAAACAGTACTTGAAGATATTTTCTTGTGTTACAAGTAGCTTGAGTAAATTTGTGTGATATTGCCTCGTGTGCCACAGAGTCAAACTTTGTCCCCGTGAAGCACCTTGGGACATTGTATTACACTGAAGGTGCAATATAAATGCAAGTTGTTGTTGTTGTTTTGAATCCTGACTTCACTTTGTATCAGGACCCGGGCATAGGTTTAAATGCAGGTTGATTCTACCAGGGTGAGTGCCCAACCAGAGAAAAGTAGTGTGAGATTGACTGAATAAGAGCCCTTGGCTTGCTTTGGGGTCAGTTTGAGTTGCCTTATCAAAATTCTGCTCCAAAATTTTTGATTTGATTTATTATTGTCACATGTATTGGGATACAGTGAAAAGTATTGTTTCTTGCGTGTTATATATGTATACACACACACACACACACACACACACACACACACACACACACACACACACACACAACATATCATTCATAGAGTAGTATGTAGGGGAGAAAGAAAATAAATGGTGCGGAATATGGTGTTACAGTCATAGCTCGAATGTGGAGAAAAATCAGCTTAATATACGGTAGGTCCATTCAAAAGTCTGACAGCAGCAGGGAAGAAGCAGTTCTTGAGTCAGTTGGTATGTGAGCTCAGACTTATGTATCTTCTTCCTGAAAGAAGAAGGTGGAAGAGAGAATGTTCGGGGTGCGAGGGGGTCCTTGATTATGCTGGCTGCTTTTCCGAGGTAGTGTAGTCAATGGATGGGAGGTTGGTTTGCGTGATGGGCTGGGCTACGTTCACAACCCTTTGTGTTTTCTTGTGGTCTTGGTCAGAGCAGGAGCCATACCAAGCTGAGATACATCTGGAAAGGATGTTTTCTATGCTACATCTGTAAAGATTGGTGAGAGTCATGGCAGACATACTGAATTTTCTTTGCCTCCTGATAATGTAAAGAGCATTGGAGAGACCAGGACAGGTTGTTTGGTGATTTGGACACCTAGAAACTTGAAGCTCTCAACCATTTTCACTTCATCACTGTGGGTATGTCCTCCACTACTTTTTCTGAAGTTGGTGACTATCTCCTTTGTTTGACTGATACTAAGGGAGAGATTATTGCTGTTGCACCATTTCACCAGATTCAACGTGTAGTTTTGACTTCTTCCTGAGCCTGAACTTTTCTAGTATGAACATGCTGTCAAAACAGTACTTTCACCCTGGTTTCCATGTTGCGAGTGGTGATTCTAGCCACGTTTCTAATGTTTAATGAGCATTAAGGAAATCATTAGGGCTGTCAAATTCCAAAAAGAACCGAGAGCAAATAATTTGTTTCTTTTGTCCAATGGAATCGAACTGCTTCAATCGGTTGCAAACTTCATTAGGACAACTGCCTTCTGGACAACTTGTATTACAAAGTACTTCTCGCAGAGGTTATGAAGTTATAACTGTGTTCCAGGATTTAAGTTTAAGTTTATTTATTTTGTGCTAAGTAGGCTTACATTAACACTGTAATGAAGTTACTGTGAAAATCCCCTGGTCACCACACTCTGGCGCCTGTTCGGATACACTGAAGGAGAATTTAGCGTGGCCAATGCAGTACATCCTTCAGACTGTGGGAGGAAATCGGAGCATCCAGAGAAAACCCATGCAGACAGGAAGAGAATGTACGGACTCTGCACAGACAGTGACCCAAGCTGGGAATTGAAACCCAGTCCCTGGCGTCATGAGACAGCAGTGCTAACCACAGTGCCACTGGATGTTCCTCTTGTTGTAAGTGAGGGGCCTGACTGTGTCTCAGATTTTAAACCCTAGCCGATTCTGCTCTCTTGCTCGGCAGCCTAAAGATTTTGTTTCTGTTCCAGGTTGGACAGTTGAAAAGTACATTTCCTGATTAATTAAAGCTTTGAGTCCCCACCACACTGCTTCCTATATTTGAATATGGAAGACGCTCTCTCCTCTTGCTAACACCATCTGTTATAAGGCTTGTTAGATTTCTTTCTGGTGTTGAGTCTATTCAGGAAGGATTAATGTCTGCACTAACCCCTGCTAAGTATAGTTATGGCTCTGATCTCTAGTGGAGGTAACTGGATTTGTGCATTTTGGGATCTTGTCAGCCATGGTTCAGTTTGTTAACCCGCTTGCCTCTGATTCAGAATGTTCGATTTCCAGAGACTTGGGCACAAAAGCTTAAGTCTTAACTTTATTTAAGTTTACTTATTAGTGTCACAAGTAGGCTTACATTAACACTGCAATGAAGTTACTGTGAAAAAGGCTGACACTCCAGAGCAGTGCTGAAGGAGTGCTGCACTGTCTGGGGTTCCGTCCTCGGGTGCAATTTAACTGCAGCTGCATCTGTTCCCTCTGATGGGTGGCACTAAATGGCATCACTTTGAAGAGTGGCAGGGGGGAGTTACCCCCAGTGCTCTGGCTCATCGCAAAATTATCTGACTGTTAGCTTGGTGCGTTGCTGTTTGTAGGAGCTTGCTGTGCACAAATTGACTGTCACGTTATTTTTCCCTGTGTAACTTCATTGAATGGAAGTGCTTTTGGATGTCCAGTGGCTGTGGCAGATACTATATCAATGCAAATCTTTCTTTCCTGTCTATTTTTACCCTGAGGCTTTCCTTTTTTGTTGCATAGGCTTTTCTGTTTTCATTGCAGTTATTCAGATGCAAATGAGGACAGTCATAGGGAATACACCATGTCTGGGAGTGCAGTGTTGTGTGATATTTGAAAGTCTGTCGCTAGCTAGAATGAGAACGGATATTCTTTAGTCTCAAACTGTTGGGCAGCCTTGACTAAACTAAGGGAGGGGGTGGGAATTAAGTGATAAAGTAGGTAAATTGTGGAGTGACCCAGCGTCTGCTCCCCCACCCGCTACCACCTGTTTTAAAATAATTCACTCCATTCTTACAAAGCCAATGTGCAAAATGGACAGGGCAACCCCTTAATCCATCTCCTTGCTTGCTCCAAATATCAATTCGAATGGAATCCAATTAATGATTCCCAAAGGAGAAACATACACAATCCAAGCTGACAGAAAAGGCATTGCATCCCCCTCCTGGGCTTGATGTGGCGTTTTATTATTCAGTCATGGGACATGGGTGTCACTGGCTGGCCAGCATTTATTGCCCATCCCCAGTTGTCACTGGAGGGCAGTTGTGAGGCAACCACATTGCTGTGGCTCTGAAGTCACACATAGGCCAGGTAAGGATGACAGATTTCCTTCCCTAAAGGACATTAGTGAACCAGATGGGTTTTTCCAACTATGCTTTCATGTTCATTAGATTCTTAATTCCAGATTTCTTTTTATTGAATTCAAATTCTATCTGCTGTGGTGGGATTCAAACCCAGGTCCCCAGAGTTTCTGGATTAATGATGAGGCAATAATACCACTAGGCTGTCGCCTCCACTAGATGATTTGATCTCAACCAAAAGGCTGAGAAATTCCACTACCTGTTGTTGAACTGGAAATAGCACCGTTCCAAGGTGTTGCAAAGCAGATTGGAATTGTGTGCTGCCGTCCCCATCATTCCTCATTTGTATTATGTGTTCTCGAGTATCCTCGTAAATGATGGCTTTCCAAGTGATTTGCTGCAACAGGTCCATTGGCTTGCTTACACGCTGAATGAAAATGATGTGACAGCTATCAAAGCTTCAAGTTTTTAGGTGTCCAGATCACCAACAACCTGTCCTGGTCCCTCCATGCCAATACTTTAGTTAAGAAACCCCACCAACACCTCTGTTTTCTCAGAGGACCAAGGAAATTTAGCATGTCAGCTACGACACTCACTAACTTCTACAGAAGCACCGTAGAAAGCATCCTTTCTGGTTGTATCACAGCTTGGTATGGTTCCTGCTGTGCCCAAGACTGCAAGAAACTACTAAGGGTTGTGAATGAAGCCCAATCCATCACACAAACCAACCTCCCATCCATTGACAATGTCTGCACCTCCCGCTGCCTTGGTAAAACAGCCAGCATAATTAAGAACCCCACACACCCCGGACATTCTCTCTTCCACCTTCTTCCATTGGGAAAAAGATACAAAAGTCTGAGGTCACCTACCAACCGATTTGAGAACTCCTTCCCTGCTGCCTCTTTGAATGGACCCACCTTGCACTAAGTTGATCTTTCTTTATGCCCCAGCTATGACTGTAACACAACATTCTGCACCCTCACATTTCTTTCTCTATGAATGGTATGCTTTGTCTGTATAGCACGCAAAAAACAATACTTCTAACCGTGTGTTAATATGTGACAATAATAAATCAAATCAAATGGTTGGGGGGGGAGGGAGGGGGCGGTGCAGCAGATATATGAGCATTGGGTGAATAACCATGAATGATGGGCTTGATGCGATCTGGACGCTCAAAGTGTTTACTTTGTTTCACAAAGTTGAAAACAAGAAAGTCAGTTTGGCAGGCAGTCCAGTCAGGCAAGTCAGAGTTTGTGCCTTGTAGCTTCCACGGGTTTCACTAATTGAATGAGGCAACAGTCCGACTTCTGGAGATTAAACCTTGAGTGGAAAGGACGGGATGGGGGCGTGGGGGGAGAATGCACAGCAGCAGAGTAGTATTTAAATAGCACATATCTTAGGAATGTGACCTGCGCTGGTCTCTGTTCAGCAGGCAGTTCACTGTGAAGGTTACTTGCTGTGGGGAAAATATCCTTTACACTGCATGGATAGGGTTGCATTCTTTCCACGGGCTGTCATACATTTTTCCTTCAGGCTGTTGCCGGCTCTTTCTCAGAAAGGGCCAAGCAAATTACACCGCTGTTTCAGAGAGCCAACCAACAGAATGCAGATCCTGGATGTTAAATGTCTGAGGCACAACGTCAATATTGAAAAGGGCACCGGCCTCCTTATTAAACCCTGAGGTTAGGGCCAAGTCAACTCGACAAATTCTTGTCGAGGGCACCGATTGTCTGTGCGTTAACCTCTGTATCTCCCGAGCACAGTGGTTAGCACTGCTGCCTCACAGTACCAGGGACCCAGGTTCAATTCCAGCCTCAGGTCACTGTCTGTGTGGAGTTTGCACGTTCTCCCCATGTCTGTGTGGGTTTCCTCCGGTTTCCTTTCAGACTTTGAAAATGTGCAGGGTCGGCATTGCAAAATTACCCCTTGGTGTCAGGGAGATTGGTGGGATGGATGCGTGGGGTTGCAAAAGTGGGGCTGGATGGGATTGTTGTCGGTGTGGGCTGGATGGACCGAATGGCCTCCTTCTGTACTGTAGGGATTCCATGCACATCCCAGACCTGGTGGGACAGATGCCCCACCATATAGATGTCTGCAGAGGGCCAGAAATGAGAGGGAGCAAGCAGTAGATACCTTTAATGAGATTGAAAGTTTCCAATAGAAATAGGTTGCATTGATATAGCACCTTTCACATCCTCGGCACCAATCAAAGTACTTCACTGTTGTGACGTGGGGAAGCAAGGTGGCCAGTTTATTCTCGGGTTCCCCAAAATGGCAATGGGATAAACTGAATTGTTTTATTAACTTTAACAGATATGATTGGGAGAGTATGCTTTTCCCCCAGGTGAATATTGCCATGGCATCTCTTGTGTTCTTTTGAGAGGGTGGACGAGGTCCCGGTTTAATGTCTCGATCGAAATGTGGCAACTTTGACAGTGCAGCACTCCCTTAGTGTTGTCTGAATACCTTTAAGATGATGTGGTGGGCTGTGTGGAGTGTGGCTTGGAACTTCTGTCTCAGGTGGGCACGCTGTCATTGAACTACAAGTACCACATGGTTGAGGGATGCATACATGAGCTGATCGAATCCCGTACTGGTTCGTTATGGATATGGTCCTTTTAAAGTTTCTCCTACGGAAACAACCTGATCCTGATTTATATTGGCAAACTTCCCAGTTGAGAAAGGCATTGCCTCAATTCCGGAAATTCTGATAAATTTCAGCTACTGTCATTGTGGTGTCAAATTTGCCCCTGAACAATGCTCTTTCTGTGCCTGCACCCCTGTTGTAAACCACCCCCCCTCCAAAGAATCATACCCTTGTGCATGAATCTATTACTTAAGAATCTCCTGTCAAAATTGTGTTGAGGCTAATAGCCCTCATAGTTCGTTATGTGCAAATCGCATAACAATTTCAGGCAAAGCAGATGTGTGGTTATAAGCAAACATCCGGACGCATCTGTCTAATCTGCATTGCTCTGTCATTATCTACATGAAAATGGCATCTCACTGTCTGCCTCCACATTCCAGTGCTTTAAACTCCGAAATTCCCGTACTTGGCGTGGCAAATACGAACCAAACCTATCACAAAGTTAGGACTTTTCGTTTCAATATAAACACCTTGTTTAATGGTGTGATTCCTTTTGTATTATCAACCAATCTCTCTTGCATTGAAAATGAACAACAATAGAATCTCGTATCTTTTAAAGTTTTAATTGTTGTTTGAGTTTTTTTGAAATGGAATTCTTTTTTGAAATGGAATTCTTTTTTGAAATGGAATTCTTTTTCTCCTCTCTATCTCTTCTGCCCATCTTTCTCTTCCCCACCCCCCGCCTTATTATTTCTTTCCATCTCTTTATTTCTCTGTGCCTGACTTGACATTCAGTTCACGAATTTATCTTGCAATTTCTGGTTCCGATGCTGTTGTTCTGTTAACAGTCTTTTAATCTAATTGGTTAAAGACACAAATTGCTTTCCATGTATGCTCAGACCTTCAGGTGCCCTGTAGAGGTGCCAGGTCTCTCCATCTCACACCGGCAATGTAAAATCTCCCAGAAATTAACTGGACAGTGACAGGTCTAACTAAAAGCAGGTGTCATCGTTGGTGAGAGTAAATTCTGCCCCATTGTTTTTAAATCCTTCTATTCAAACTGAGTTGAGCTGTGGAATGGTAGCACAGTGGTTAGCACTGCTGCCTCACAGTGCCAGGGACCCAGGTTCGATTCCCGACTTGGGTCATTGTCTGCACATTCACCCCGTGTCTGCATGGGTTTCTTCCAGGTGCTCTGGTTTCCTCCCTCTGTCCAAAGGGACATGCTGGTTAGGTGTATTGGCCGTGTTAAATTCTCCCTCAGTGTACCCAAACAGGCGCAGGAGTGTGGCAACTAGGGGATTTTCACAGTAACTTCATCGCAGTGTGAATGTAAACCTACTTGTGGCACTAATAAATAAACTTTGAGCATCATCCTTCCTGCTGCTATCTCCAGTGCTATCGCTGCTTGTTTATCCTGCTATCTTAAGCAAAACAAAGAAGGCCCCTGCTCCAACATGCTGGTTTCTTGGCAAGCAGTTCCTAAGTTTTGGAATATCTGCACTGTGGTTGTTGGAAAGAATGGAAATGTGGGAGTTATTTGCGAGAGCAGAACTGAAATATTTTTTTTCAACAGGTCATGACAACTGAGAACTTAATATCCACTCCGTTTCCAGACCTCTGATTGTACTGATTCAGTTACATGAGAAACATTCTCATGGTTTATTGCCCACACCTTGCTGAGGTTTAGTAACCCAAGTGTGTAATTCATGCACCAAAGGTCTGCATATAAGCATTTTGATTGAAATCGTGCTTTATCTTGCAATTCATCTGTTTTGCCTGTCAGTTTCTCCAGAGTGTGTTGAAACCATTTTGGCAACCTTGGTCTGCATTCCAACAGTAGCTACATTTTTAAAGATATGTCCTTGGTCAGGAAGTGCTCTGGGACGCCCAGAGGTTATGAAATGCGCTTTATTGCTTCCACATTCTGTCTAGCTTTCCCGCTCAAGGATTTCTGTTAAACATGGAATCATAGAAACTAGGTGTAGGCCATTCAGAGCCCTTCGAGCTTGTTCCACAATTCAATCATTGTCTGATCATCAAATTCAATTTCGTAATCCCTCCCTTTTCTCCCTATATCCTTCGACCCCCCCCCCCCCCCCCCCCCCCCCCAGAGCCATTTCTAATCTTCCACCTTCTTCTGTCGGGAAAAAGATACAAATACCCGAGGTCACATACCAGCCGACTCAAGAACAGCTGCTGCCGTCAGACTTTTGAAAGGACCTACTTTGCATTAAATTGATCTTTCTCTGCACTCTAGCTATGACTGTAACACTACTGTCTGCACTCTCTCGTTCCCTTCTCTATGAACGGTATGCTTTGTCTGGGTAACGCACAAGAAACAATACCTTTCACTGTACGCTAATACATGTGACAATAATAAATCAACTCAAAAAATGGGATAACATTTTGGCCTCGACTACATTTGATTTGATTTATTATTGTCACGTGTCAGTATACAGTGAAACGTATTGTTTCTTGCGGGCTATACAGACAAGGCGTACCATTCATAGAGAAGGAAAGGACCCTGTTACCAAAGGAGTCAATCCAGCTCTCCCTTTAAAAACATTCACTGCTCCTGTCTCCGCCACTCCCTGGGGAAGGTTCGCAACCCTGAGCAAAAAAAAATTTTCTCACCTCCATCTTAAATAGGGAGACTCCTTGTGCACCCCCCCCCCCCAACTGATTCTAGTTTCTCCCACCCCCATGAAAACTCTCAGCCAATAGCATTTTGTTCTGAAAATTCCAATGGAACTGGAGAGAAAATTCCAGATTTCCAAAACCTTTGGGCATGGACAAAAGGAATAATCGCAGAAGAGGGGAGTAGAGGGAGCAAATTAAATTTGATTATTGTTGGTGAACATACAGTCATTTTGGGAAGTTTACAAGGGGATTGGGTAGGTTTTTGACAGTGAAACAACTGAGGTGTATTTGAGAGTAATTTTTTTTGCCCCAGTACTGGTACCGACCCAAATGCAAAATAGCAACTTCTCAGCCCATCGAGTCAGCTCCAACTCTCCAAAAGTGCATCTTGTCCCTCTCTCCCTATCTGTATAATCCCGCATATTTACCATAGCTTACCTGCACATTTTTGGCCACTAAGGGGTAATTTAGCATGGCCACCACACTTAACTTGCGCATCTTTGGACTGTGGGAGGAATGATGTGGAGATGCCGGCGTTGGACTGGGGTAAACACAGTAAGAATTCCAACCATTATTTTGTAAGTTGTGTCTTTGTGTGTCTTTATATCCCCTATTTGTGAACACAACTCCCACTCACCTGACAAAGGGGCGGCAAGCGCTCCGAAAGCTAGTGGGGTTTGCTACCAAATAAACCTGTTGGACTTTAACTGGTGTTGTAAGACTTCTTACTGTGGGAGGAAGCCAGAGTTTCCAGAGGAAATGCGCACAGACGCGGGAAGAACGTACAACTTCGTTGCAGATAATCGCCCAAGGCCAGGATTGAACCCGGGGTTCCTTGTGCTGTGAGGCAGCAGTGCTAACCACTGCGCCAACTCATGTCCCATGAGCTTGTTTTTTGGCAGTGGCCTTTACTCTTGAGGTAGAATCCCTTCTTGTACAACTGTATCGAAATGAAAGGTGAGTGAGCAGAGAAACCCAAACATGTGCAGGTTAGGTTAATCGGCCGTGCTAAATTGCCCCTTAGTTGCCAAAGATGTGAAGGTGGGTGGATTGGCCACGCTAAATTGCCCCCTAGTGGCCAAAGATGTGTAGGTTGGGTGAATTAGTCATGCTAAATTGCCCCCTCGGCCTTTATTTGTGAGACAGAATCCCTCCTTGTACAACTGTATCTAAGTGAAAGGTGAGTGAGCAGAGAAACCCAAGGATGTGTGGGTTGGGTGGATTGGCCTTGCTAAATTGCCCCCTAGTGGCCAAAGATGTATAGACTGGGTGGATTGGCCATGGTAAATGCATGGAGTTGGAGTGGGGACTTGGGTGAAATGCTTTCAGAGAGTTGATGTGGACTTGATGGGCTGAAAGGCCTCCTTCTGCACTGTGAGGATTCTAAGAGGACAGGGCTGTAGATGAAGGGACCAGCGTTACACCACATTGACCTGAGCAAGCATGTCCTCCAGAAACACTGAGCTGGGAGGGGAGGCAGGGAAACAAAAGGCTACAAAGTGAATCTGGAGAGCTGTTTTATCCAGAAACCTTCCAGGAACTCAGAACTTGACAGTGTCAGAGTTCAGGATGTTCTCCTTTTAGTTTACATTGAGTGGAGCGCTTCATGGGTCAGTCACTTGGACAGCTTTAATGCACCGGAACTTCAGGGTTGAGTGAAGTGTCATCCAAATGTTGAGGAAAGCCAGAATCTTGGATATTCATTGGCAACAACACAATGGTTTGGGAATATTAAATTCTCAGCAATGAATTATTACTGGATATTCTGTTTAATAGGAAATGGTATTTGCAAACTCACCCTAAGACAGTCTCTTTTCACTCCTCTTCAGACAGAATTGCTGATCTTCAGATATCTCTCAGCATCCATCGAGTTCCTCCCCATCCCCCTTCCAGCCTCCAATTGATGGATTTGCTTCCTGTCAACACTCCCACAGATAGATCTTGTGTTTCACACCATTCCTGTCATGCCACTGTGCTTTTTTTTAATAAGAGCCTCCACCTCGTTAGAAATCTCTCCCAGCAGCATCCCGAGTTCATTCTAAAGGGTCATTGTTGACTAGTTAAGTGAGGTGTACAGGAGATGGTCAGTCCCCATTATCCCCCTCTCTATAACGTCACCTTCCGCTATCCCCCCTCCTTTATTGTGTCACCTTTTGCTCTCCGGCAGCACTTTCCACTGTTTCTTTCTCCACCACATCTCCTTCCCCCACCCCAAAATTTAGCCTCTATCTCGAATATGCTCTGTGGTAGAAATCTCTAACAAATTTACAACCTGTTTGGGTAAAGAAATTTCTCCTCATCTCTTGCCCTGAATGGCTGTCACTTATTCTGAGGTTGTGACCAGGGAAAATATTTTCTCAGAATTTAACCTGTCGAGCCCCTTCAAAATTTACTATGTTTCAAGCAGATTATCTATCATTCTTTTAAACTCCAGGACATGTGAGCCTAGTCTATTCAATTTCTTCTCATTGACAATCTCCTTATCCCAGGAAGTAGTCTTGTGACCTTTTGTTGCACTCACACTCCCTCTGATGTAAAGAGACCAAAACTGCTCACACGACTCCCGTTGTGGCTCCACTGATGCCTTGCACAATTTTTTTTTTGCTGCAATACTCCGAATTCTTTGTAACAAAACTCGTGCGTTCTATTTTCCCAGTTGCTTGCTGTACTTATACATTAACTTTCTAGATAACTTCCTTATTTAAATACTCTCACAGCACTAGGAACCTGGGTTCGATTCCCAGCTGGGATCACTGTCACAGGATCGTAGAATCCCAACAGTACTGAAGAAGACTATTCGATACGTCGAGTCTGCACTGCACACAATTCCACCCAGGCCCTATACCCGTAACCCTTCATCTTTACCCTGCTAATCCCCCTCACACCAGGGTGAATTTAGCATAGCTAATCAACCTAACCCGCACGCCTTTGGACTGTGGGAGGAAACCGGAGCACCCGGAGGAAACCCACGCAAACACGGGGAGAACGTGTAAACTCCACACAGACAAAGACCCAAACTAGGAATCGAACCCAGGTCCCTGGCACTGTGAGGCAGCAGTGCTAATGCCTGTGCCGCCCATTACCGTGGCAGTGTGCTGTGTCTGTGAGGAGTCTGCACTTCCTCCCTGTGTCTGTGCAGGTTTAATCTGGGTGCTCCGGTTTCTTTCCATAATCTGAAAGATGTGCTGGTTAGGTGCAATGGTCATGCTAAATTCTCCCTCAGTGTAACCAAACAGGCACCAGAGTGTGGCGATGGGGGATTTTCTAAGTGTTGAGTTGCCAAGTACCGAGCAGATTCCAGCATTTTGCCTGCTGCTGATGCTACCTGACCTATAATTTTACCCACCCTTTTTGTTTTGCCTCTTCCTCCTTTTTTCAGTAATTTGTAATCCTCCTCAATCCCCGAGGACATGTCTTCACAGATATAATTAACACTTTGTGTGACATTAGAACACAGTGAGTTGTGTTCCCAATGGTGGGGGAGTCCAGAACTAGGGGTCATAGTTTGAGGATAAGGAGCAAACCTTTTAGAACTGAGGAGAGGATACATTTCTTCACCCAGAAGGTGATGAATGAGTGGAATTCACTACTTCAAAATAGTTGAGGCCAAAACATTGTCTGATTTCAAGAAGGAATTAGATATAGCTCTCAGGGCTAAAGGGATCAAGGATATCGAAGGAAGGAGGTAACAGGATATTGAATTCGATGATCAAGATGAATGGTGGAGCAGGCTTGAAGGGCTGAATGGCCTACTCCTGTTTCTAGTTTCTATGCGTCAAAGCTGCACACTTTGGAGGAGGAAACTACCCATCAACTTGTTGCAAGGAATCTTAGGATCATGGATCATATAGTGCAGAAGAGGTCCTTCAGCCCATCGAGTCTGCGCTGATACATTAGAAATACCTAAAGGAGGAGGTAACCCATGGATCTTGAATCTCCACAAGTTGCTGGGTGATTTCTGTCGTTTCTCCCCTTGTTTTGGGGCAAACACCAGCTCCCGCTCAACCACTCGGAGGTTGAAGGAGTCACCCCATTCACACATTCAGTTAAGTCTGTGACAGCAATTTAGGGCTGGTATTTAACAGTACAAGTACCCAATGCTGAGATTTATGTTCCTGCAAAGTTACTCAACATCTCTGTCCCAGAAAGGGAAGAGTTTGAACTGTAATGCCTTATTCCTGCAGGTAGTAAGCAAGCTGTTTTGAAGACATTCTAATACTGTTTTACTTGCTTCCTTCTATCCCTTTCTTAATCTATCCTTTCTCCCCCTCTTTTTATTTCTCTTTCTGTATTTGATTTGACTCAAATTCATCTTATTTCATTCTCCCTCATTTCTCTGTTTCTTTCTCAATTGTTAGATCTCATTGATGAAGTGAATGGATGGGTTGACCCCTTCATTCGCTGGTTTTTGGATGACCCATTGCCCTTCCCCACGTCGCTCTCAGCTTGTAATTCCAGCAACACAAGCTGAAGGGGGAAGGGGAGGAAGTCTAACTAATAAGGTCCACTATGAGATAATCCAGGTAAGAAATGGTGCAATCTCAGGAAATCCACCCCCTGTTATAATAAAATAACTTGCTTCTGTTTTGGCTAGGTAGATACAAAGTTGGCCTATTGCTCCAATTCATCAGCCCCCTACCCCTCCCGTTTCATTTCCAGACCAAAACACCTGCTGAAGAGAGCCGCTTTTCCTTTTAAAGTTACCGCCTTGTCTTCAAGTCGTTTCCAAAGCAAAGTTTCAACGAAACCAGGATTGACTACCTTAACAAAAGGTGCTGTCTAAGTTTTTCCGCATCAAACACGCTGGGTTTCAAAACTGACTAGTTCTCCATATCTGGAATCCGTTAGCAGCAGTGCAAAGGTGAGAGTCCCTGACTGGAAGTATTCTTCAGATAGGCAGCATTCTCAAAGCCACAGGGGGAGCTCGCGTGTACACAATGTGGGGGAGTCATTTGGTCATCATTTGTTTGACTTGTATTTCCTGAGCAACCCACAGGAGGGCAGCATTGTACAGCGTAACATTGACTGTATTTCCAGCGCTCTGAATCTGCTACTTGCAACATCTGTAACATCAGGCCCTGTCCATACCTGGTTCGGCTATACCACCTCGATGGTGCTGCCAATGTTGTGTATTTTCCAAGGTTCCTCTGGGATTAAAGGGTAACACACACCACCACCACCACCACCACCACCAGATGTGGTCAACAGGCTAATCCTTGAAGAGCAGCCAAAGGCCAAACCATGAGGCCGTACCAGTTAATATAAAAGGAGAAGTGACAGGTGATGGGTGTCTCTTTGCAAATACAAAGAACATTAATCCCTGAATTAATAGGGAGGGGCAGTGGGCTGATGAGATGGACCGACAGACACTGCAGCAGGCCAACTTTGTATCTGCCCAGCCAAACCGCAGCAAGTTACTTTATTATAAAAGGGATTGTATTTCATGGGATTGTGCCATTTCTCACCGGGATTATCTAATTGTGTCCTTCGTGAATGCAAAGAATGTTCATTTCTGAATCAATAGGATTATTTTAATTTTAGCTCAGAGACTGGGGAGGACACAACTTTAAAAATAACAGATTGTGCTTGAATCTCTTCATGGACTTTCCTCTCCCTATCTCTGTAACCACTTCCTAAATCCCTCCCTATCTCTGTAACCACTTCCTAAATCCCTCCCTATCTCTGTAACCTTTACCACTTCTTACAATCCTCTCTATCCCTGTAACCACCTCCAGTTGTTACAACCCTCCCTATCCCTGTAACCACCTCCAGCTGTTACAACCCTCCCTATCCCTGTAACCTCTTCCAGCTGTTATAAACCTCCCTATCCCTGTAACCTCTCCCAGTTGTTACAACCCTCCCTATCCCTGTAATCATCTCCAGTTGTTACAACCCTCCCTATCCCTGTAACCACCTCCAGCTGTTTTTACCCTCTCTATCTTTGCCGAGGCTCTAGCCCCAACATTGCTCCGTTCCAACCCTGAGAATTGCAGCACCTTTGGAAGCTGAGCCTTCAGCTGCTCAGGCCCTAAAACCTGGAAGTCCTGGTCTAAAGCTCTCTGCCTCTTTACCCTTCCCTTTTATTAATGTGTTCACTGCTCTTAACATTTACTTATGTGCAGCACGGTGGCGCAGTGGTTCGCACTGCTGCCTCACAGCGCCAGAGATCTGGGTTTGATTCCTGGCTGGGGTCACTGTCTGTGTGGAGTCTGCACGTTCTCACTGTGTCTGTGTGTGTTTTCCCCCTCAGTTTGAAAGATGTGCTGATTGGGCAGATTGGCCATGCTAAATTCTCCCTCGGCTGTACCCGAACAGGCACCGGAGTGTGGCGACTAGGGGATTCATGTAAGCTGACTTGTGGCATTAATAAATAAACTTAAAACTTATGTAGCTCGCTGTGAGGATTTTATTTGCTCAGAAGCACCTCAGGACATTTTACTGTTTAAAAATGCTGGATACATGCAAGATGTTGTCCTATTTTTGCCAGCCCAGCCACTCCTCAACAAAACCCTGATACCCAAATACCCTGAGAATTCTCCTCTGGCTCAATGGGAAGTGTACATTAAATAGTTTGTAACCTGGCTTGTTTGCACTACCCATTTTGTACTGAGACTGAAAGAACTGGTCTTGATGCTGCTACGTCAGGAAGGCTCACCGTCAGCTTCACAAGGAACAATTGTTTTCTATATTTTTTTAAGTGCTTGTCTTGGCCATTTCAGAGATATTTAAGAATCAGCCTCGTTTCTGTGGTTCTGGAGTCAGACTAGGTAAGGATGACAGATGGGTAAGGGTAATCGATGCCATTAGACTTTTATTTCCAGATTTTTATTGAACTCGCATTTCACCATCGACTGTGGTGGGATTTGAACTCGGGTTCCGAGAGCATTAACCTGGGGCAACGGATGGCTAATTGAGGATGAGCTATCAATGCTGAGGTGTTGGGTTTGGGTTCTCGATGCTGACCTAGCCTGCGACGCTCACGTCTGTATATTTAAAAGTTCTAGCTGCAGATTTGTACCCATAGGAAAGTTTGTCATTTGTGACTGCTAGTTACATAAGAACATAAGAAATAGGAGCAGGAGTAGGCCATCTGGCCCTTCGAGCCTGCCCCGCCATTCAATAAGATCATGGCTGATCTGTCGTGGCTCAGTTCCACTTTCCCGCCCTCTCCCCATAACCCTTAATCCCCTCTCTTATCAAAAACCCATCAACCCGCTTCTTAAAAATATTTAGCGAGGCAGCCTCCACCACTTCAACGGGCAGAGAATTCCAGAGATTCACCACCCTTTGAGTGAAGAAGTTCCTCCTCAACTCCGTTCTGAACCGCCCCCCCTTTATCTTGAGGCTGTGCCCCCTAGTCCTACTGTCTTTTTTGAGCGGGAAGAGTCTTTCCACCTCTATCCTATCCATCCCATTCATCATCTTATACGTCTCAATGAGATCTCCCCTCATTCTTCTAAACTCTAACGAGTACAAGCCTAGTTTATTCAGCCTCTCCTCATAGCTCAACCCCCTCAACTCCGGTATCAGCCTAGTAAACCTCCTCTGCACTCCCTCCAAGGCCAAAATATCCTTGCGCAGGTGCGGCGCCCAAAACTGCACACAGTACTCCAGCTGCGGCCTCACCAATGCCCTATTCAGCTGCAGCAAGACCTCCCTACTTTTATATTCAATCCCTCTCGCTATGAAGGCCAGCATCCCATTCGCCTTGGCAAGATTTTGCTCCTTGCATTGCTCCTGTCCCTGGGCAGTTCAGTGCGCCAGTATCTGGGGGTATAGAACCTGTGAGGGTTAAATATGGGCCACTGTTATGGAACAAAATTCCAGTGTCACAGTTCTCATCTTCAGTTGAGTCGGAATCGCGGATGGAAAAGGACCAAAAACAACGATGAAGTAACCCCAACTCAGGGATTTGGTGCAGGATGATTTTTCACAAAGGCCCTTGTTGGTTGGGATGCAATAAAAGGTCTACTCTATATTAGTAGTTGGCCGAGTGTAGCTCAGTGAGACTGGGAGCCTCTCACATTCTGGGGAGCTGGGAATCCTGCAGAAAAGCGATAGCCAAAAATAATCCAAATTGTTCCGCATGTTGTTGTAATTCCACTAGATGGCAGCAGGTTAACAGCTGCATTGGAAAATATAGAGCCTGACCTCCATAAAATAAATCAGTTCACTGCGTCTCTCTTTTTCTCTCTCTCTCTCTCTGCTAAATAATCATTCATTGTTTCTGTACAGGCTCCAATTTTGTTTCAATTGTCATTATTCTTGCCAGCATAATTTTTGCCTGTAAGCCTCTCCCTGAGGAAGATTGTGCTGCTGTTACCTCCTGCTGTGGCTGGGTGTCTCTGCAAATCCCTCCCTTCCCTAAATATATGTCTGTACCCTTTCCAAAAATCAGCCAACGCTTGTGTGTCGCATTTTCAATGTATCTGCGCAAAGTGCCTGAAAATTTCCTAGTACAACAAACAAAACTATTTCACTTCACCTCGTTGGATTGTTTTAGGGACCAGTGTGGATCAGGGGAGGATTTTGTTGGTCTTTACCTCACACACCCCATTGTTCCAACAGTTGCCAGTGTAAAGGACGGAGAAGCTCTGTCTCAGTCTGCCTGCTTTCCCTGTTCTGTAACTAGCTTCATCAACATTGACCCAGGAGTGGCTGTGAAAATAATAACAAATTTAAAAGTTCTTGTCCTTAGCGTCATGCAGATCAGGTAGCAACTTGTGGTGAGGATGATATACCTTGTGAGCTGTCGATTTTTTTTATTATTTATCATTGTCACAAATAGGCTTACATTAACACTGCAATGAAGTTACTGTGAAAATCCCCTACTCGCCACACTCTGGCGCCTGTTCGGGTACGCTGAGGGAGAATTTAGCCTGGCTAACGTATCTAACTAGCACATGTTTCAGACTGTGGGAGGAAACTGGAGCACCCAGAGGAAACCCACACAGACAAGGGGAGAGCGTGCAAACTCTGCACAGACAGTGACCCACGCCGGGAATCGAACCTGGGTCCCTGATTCTGTGAAGCAGCTGTGCTAACCAAAGTGCCACTGTGCTGTGCCTACCCGGAGGAAACCCACGCTGACATGGGGAGAACATGCAACTCCGCAGAGACTGTGACCCAAGCCAGGAATTGAACCCGGGTCCTTGGCACTATGAGGCAGCAGTGCTAACCACTGTACCACAAGGCCTCCATTTGCTGGACGATATGTGCCAGTCCACAGTTCGCCTGGTGAAAATGGCAGCTTCCCTTCACTTCCTGGTGAACTTGATGATGAACTCGCTGCTTTTACACATTCATTGTCAATTTTGGGGCAGCACTGTGGTTAGCACTGCTGACTCACAATGCCAGGGTCCTGGGTTCGAGTCCTGGCTTGGGTCACTGTCTGTGAGGGGTTTGCACATTCTCCCCATGTCTGCATGGGCTTCCTCCAGGTGCTCTGGTTTCCTCACCCACTCCAATGATGTGCAGGTTAGGTGGGATTGGCCACAGTGATTTGTCCCTTAGTGCCCAAAGATGTGCAGGTTAGGGGGATTAGCCAAGGAGGACATGCATGGGGCTATGGGGACAGGGTGGATGGGTGTGCCTGGGTAAGATGCTCTTTCAGAGAGTTGGTGCAGAGTCAGTGGATTGAGTGGGCTCCCTTTGCACTGCAGGGATTCTATGAATTAAATAAACTGTAGAATTGGCGCTGGCACTCCATGGAATAAGTAATTTTTTAAAGAAAAAGGTGAAATTTATGTCCTTGAAACCTGTTTGGCCCAGAAAGGGAACATTGGGCAATTGTGAGCTCCAGAGATTGATCAGTTTAGTTCCTGGAGCTGCTGATGATTTTTATACAAAAATGCTGCATTTGGTGTACGCAGCACAACGCCACATTGTGGCTAGCACCTATATACAGTGAGGAGAAGGTGTCAGTGCCTCACTGCAGTAACTGGTGGAGAAACAAAGCTGGGCATCCAATTCCAGAGGTGCACTTGGGATGGGATTCCTCGTCTGATATTCCCAGTCGATAACGGTGGGTCTGGCCCAGCTCATTGTGAGTATCAGCCGAGATCTGGATCCCAGCTGGGACTGCCATGTTCCAGTGTCATTAAAAATATAGAAAATAGGAGCAGGAAGAGACCATTCGGCCCTCCGTGCCTGCTCCACTGCTATTCATTAAGATCATAGCTGATCATCCAACTCAGTAGCCTGATCCTGCCTCCACCGCCCCCCCCCCCCCACCACATCTCCTTTGATCCCCTCGCCCCATGCGCTAGGTATAACATATCCTCTATGTTTCACGAGATAACCTCTTATTCAGTACCAAGTTTAATCTTTACTCCATGCCAGGGATCATCCTAGTGAATCCTCTCTGAACCGATTCCAATGAAATATCTTTCCTTAACTAAGGGAACCAAAGCTGCTCACAGTGCTGCAGATGCGGTCTCACCAGTACCTTGTACTGTTGCAGCAAGACTTCCCCACAACACCCTTGAAATAAGGGCCAACATTCCATTAGCCTTCCTGATTACCGGATAGTGATTAAGTCCTTACTAAATTCTGAGTGTGTAAAAATGGTGAAATGTAAAATAATCTAACGGTGATTTTGTTTTTGGAAAGGGGTTTTGCTGGAAAGTCGTGGGGTTTCTGTAAACCCTTCCTGTGGAGCCGGTCACTCACTGGGCAGCTCAGAATCTGTCAGGGTAAAGCTCTGAGCTGTTCAGTTCCGCCACTGCTTGACCTTTACCAGAGTAGGCTAGAAATTATTAATGTGCCAGATTTAATAAGACTCACCACTTGCTGGACTGGGCAAATCCAGCGCAGTTACTGTGATTGTCACTGGCTGGATGAACAGGTATAAACTGTGGCTCAGTTGTTTGAGCTCCCAGTTATGAAGCAGAAGACTGTGTGGGTTAAAATCCTACTCAAGAAATCTTGGGCACACAATCGGAGCCAACACTGAGAGGGTGCTGCACTGCCTCAGATGCTCTTTTTTTCTCTGGATGGGATAATTATCCTCACAGCGCCAGGGATCCGATTTGCGTTTCCTGACTTGGGTCACTTTGTGGAGCCTCTCCCTGTCTGCATGAGTTTCCTCCGGACACTCTGGTTTCTTCCCACAGTCCGAAAGGTATGCTACTTAAGCGGATTGGCCGTACTAAATTGCCCCTTAGTGTCAGGAGGCAGCGCGGTGGCACAGTGGTTAGCACCGCTGTCTCACAGCGCCAGGGGTCCAGGTTCGATTCCTGGCTTGGGTGACTGTGTGGGATTTGCACATTCCCCCCGCGTCTGCATGAGTTTCCTCCGGGTGCTCCGGTTTCTTCCCACAGTCCAAAAGACGTGCTGGTTAGGCGCATTGGCCATGATAAATTCTCCCTCTGTCTACCCAAACAGGTGGCAGTGTGTGGCGACTAGGGGATTTGCAGTGTTAATGCCAGCCTACCTGTGACACTAATAAGTAAACTTTAAACTACATTGAAACCCTGTCGGGTGGATGCGAAAGATTTTGTGGCGATGCTCAAAGGAGAGCAGGCGAGTTTACCCTGAGCCTGGCCAGTATTTATTCTTCAACGAACATCATGAAAATGGATTGTTGGTCATGGGCTCATCAGAGATTCACAGCACGGAAGCAGGCCCATTGGTCCAACCTGTCCACGCCGCCCCTTTTTAAAAAATGTATTTGATCGCTGTTTGTGGGATCTTGCTATGCACAACTCTGTTCCTGCCTGTCTCAGCATTACAACGAAACTCGTTCGTCAGGCGTTAACAGCCATTTGTTGTGGGGGGGGGGAATGCGGGAAGCTTTGAATCATCCGCCGATTTTTAAATCCATTTTGCAGTTTTATTTCACTGAAGTCAGTCAGCAGGTGATTGGAAACTTTCCCGGTTTACCACAGTGGTCAAGATGTGCTCATTCGCTTCTGAGTATTTAACAATGTGACATTTCCTGTAGTGAGTGTGAACGTGTTGTGTAGATTCACTCACGTGATCGCGATGGAAGTTGGGTTACTTTGCTGACTAATGCTTCAGACTGATGTGCCAGAATGCACCAAAATAAGCAGTGCTGTGCACCTCACTCATACCTCCAGTGCAGCCTGACCTCTCTGTTGCCTCGGTTCCCACACTGCACAAGTACCTGCACTGGTCAGTGACCTACGTTTTCTGGCAAGGAAGATACCCAATCGACAGAGGAAGTAGACAGCAATTGCCTTTGGTTTCTTTTTTACAACCTTTTGACGAACTTGCAAATTGAGAAATTTTGCCCAAGTTGATGAATGCAGGATGCAGTTTGAGAAAGCGGAATCGCTCCAGCCTGCTTAACGTGTCGAAGCTTGTGTTGAGTATAGAGATAGCGAACAATATTTCACCAACCAAGGTTCCTGAGAAATGTCACCAGTAATATCATGTCTTTTGGATTGTTTCTGGGAAGTGTTACAACATTGATCCAGTTTTTTTTAAAGAAAAACGTATTAACGCTAAGAATATTTGCATATTGGGAAAGGATATTGGGAACTCAGGTGGGTTTTGACTTTGAAAGGTGTCGCAGGCATTCCCTCAACAAAAATTTCCATTCTGCAGTGCTGGAGCCATTCCTGCTCTGAGTAACATGGCGATTAGTGGCCTAGTCAACTCCTTGGCGCTGCTTTAAGGAGCTGGCACCTGGCACCTTGGTCACGTTCATTCCCCAGCATGGCCAAGATTAGGCTACCTGATCATCAGTCCACTTGCTGTTTGTGGAATCTTGCTGTGCACAAAATGGCTGCCCGCAGAACAACAATGATTACATTTTAAAAGCGGCTCTCGTGGGTCAGGAACGTGCCGAAGAGGTGGAAGGTGATTAGTGACCAGACAGAAGATTGTGTGAAAGCAAAATGCTGCTGGAATTCTGAAATAGAAACAAAGTGCTGGATTAAACTCAGTAGTCCTGTCAGCATCCGTGGAGAGAGAGAGAGAGAAACCTAGTTTAAGTTTCGGGTCCATACGATCCTTGTATAGTCCTGAGTTTATCCAGCATTTTCTGTTTTTGTTATGGAAGATTGTATGAAGTGTAGTCAGGAACTAGCTGCGTACTTGTGCCTCTTATTTAATATTGCCAACACCACTGTTTTCCCAGGGTTTATTTAGT
Source organism: Carcharhinus amblyrhynchos (assembly GCF_965287045.1). NCBI lineage: Eukaryota > Metazoa > Chordata > Chondrichthyes > Carcharhiniformes > Carcharhinidae > Carcharhinus > Carcharhinus amblyrhynchos. Next base: position 16,975,885 of record NC_137345.1, read on the forward strand.
GAGTTGGCATTGGTTCTCAATAGGGGAATAAAACACATCTAAACTGAAACTAACAGACGTTGGTGCTATCAGGAACATTTCTCATGGCATCTTTTCTGACTCATAACTAAACTGATCTCTCAAACCATACCATTGTATCGTCCAAAATGATTGATTCCAAATTTCACACCTGCCCCCCGCTGACCGCCTTCAGCCACAAGTGGAATCGCAAAATTTTATTTTTTATAAATAAAGGTTTGTTTATTTATTGGTCACAAGTAAGGTTTACATTAATGCTGCAAGGAAGTTACTGTGAAATTCCCCTAGTCGCCACACTCTGGCGCCTGTTCGGGTCAATGCGCCTAACCCGCACATCTTTCAGAATGCGGGAGGAAATCGGAGCACCTGGAGGAAACCCATGCAGACACGGGGAGAATGTGCAGACTCCACACAGATGGTGACCCAAGCCGGGAATCGAACCCAGGTCCCTGGCACTGTGAGGCAGCAGTGCTAACCATTGTGCCACCGTGCTGCCCCGAAACCAAACATTGCTTGCAGCCGGCGTGGATTTTAGTGAAAAATGAGAGTGATCACATCTTGACAAAATTACTAAAAGGTTTTGGCAGCAAAATCTATTTTCTCTCTCAGGTATTGGTCACCTTGATCGCTCGCACAAGCATCATTAACACTACTGAGATCCAATTCATTTATGGGATGTGGATGTCATTGACCAGCTTTATTACCCATCCTTAATTGCCCCTAAATTGAATGGCATTTCAGAAGACATTACTGGGGTCACATTTGGGCATAGAGCAGATAAGGACGGCAGGTTTCCTTCCCAAAATGAATCAGGTTTTTTTTTAACAACAATTGACAATGGTTTCATGGTCAGCATTGGACTTTTAATTCCAGATTGTAATCAAATTCACATTCCATATCTTCCGTGTGGGATTTGAATCTTGGTCTCCAGAGCATTACTCTGGGTGTCTGGATTGCTAGGCTGACACAGTGGTTAGCACTGCTGCTTCACACTGGCAGGGACCCGGGCTCGATTCCCGACTCGGGTCACTGTCTGTGTGAAGTTTGCATGTTCTCCCTGTGTCTGCGTGGGTTTCCTCCGGGTGCTCTGGTTTCCTCCCGTAGTCCAAAGATGTGCAGGTTAGGTGAATTGGCCGTGCTAAATTTTTCCCTCAATGTACCCGAGTAGATGCTGGAATGTGGCGACTGGGAGGATTTTCATAGTAACTTCATTTGCAGTGTGAGTGTATGCCTACTTGTAACAATAAATAAACTTTAAAATTATTGCAGTGACAATTCCACTGCGCCACCACCACGCCTCCCCTTCACAATCTTGCCCCCAGCAAGATGCCTGAGAAAAGCTTTTTGCTGAATTGCATACCACTGAACCTTACCCCAACACAGTGTTGTACAGTTTATGTAAGCATTTCTGTGTTCCACACTCTTTGAAACAATTGCATGATTAATGGCTAACCTTAAAACTGTTGCTGTGCGTCGCTCCTTTAGGAGCGAGTGTTGGGGCAGAGGAATCACGCTCCTTTGAATGGAAGGTATTTCACTCAAGGATGTAATATGTTCGAACTTGTAATGAGTGGTATGAGGTGTTGAAAACTGGTCAAACCTCCCCTCGAAGCATACCTGGCATTGCTTTTGTCACATCAACAGGAAGTTGCGACTTTACAATCGTGCATCTGTAAAGGGGATTCTTCATTAAATTTTAGGGAAAATTTTGTGTTGGAGCACAATTGTGCAATGTCTTACTCATAACGCACAGGGACTGGTGATCTAAATTCCCAAGTTTCTTTCCACTGCTAAGTCATGTATGACATGACTTCACGTGCTGCATTACACGTGTTGATGAATCTGCCAGCTCAGTGCCTTGAACAGTAGTTTCATGGGAATGAACAGTATTTTCCAGCCTGATGCTGATGTTTGCTATCGGGCCTGCAGGAGACAAATTGGAGACCTGTTTGTGACAGTGTAGGGAGCCCTCTCCCTGCCATCATGTTGGCTTCTGGAACAGCTTTGCTTGGGTTGCCATTAGTCTGGCTCTGCTGGAGTAGTCACTGATGGTGCCACGGCGCAGTGGGGCGCTCTCTCACTTTCGAGTTCCTGATCTCGATCGTGCTACTGACCAAGAAGCAATGGACAGAGGCTGGTACCTCTCTGCAAAGGAGCAGCCGGAGCCTTCACCAGATTGCTTTCTTATATGTGTCCTTGACCAATATAAGGTGAAATTCCCTGGCCTTCCAGCTGGCGGGACTAGAGAATCCCGCTGGAGCGAACAACCGGAGAACTCCGGCCATAATGCATAACCAGAAAATGCTGGAAAATCTTGGCAGGTTTAACAGCGCAGTTGTAGACAGGGAAAGAGCTGCATCCGCTCTCCTCAGATACTATCGTAGCCGCTGAGGTTTTCTGTTTTTCTTTCAGATCCCAGCATCTGCAGTAATGGCCTTTATCTTAATGTTGAACCAGCGGTCGTTGAGTATATGCCAGTACAAAAGTTTGTGTGTACATGCACGTGCTTGCAGTTTAATCTTACACTGCTTTATTCCAGATAGAGTTCCCACTATCACTGAAAGCTACATTCAGGAGTGACTCATCACCAAAGTGAAATGCTACAAGAGTGGTTCAGCTCTCCCTCATTCAAACTATCCATCCGACTGCGCTGTGTATTCATTCAAGTCGATCTTTTTTTGAATACCTGTTGCTGTTCTGATTTAAAATGTTTGTTGCTCCTGTGACTTAATGAGTAAGAACACTACCCATTGTAGTGTTAATAAAGAACAAAGAAAAGTACGGCACAGGAACCAGTCCTTCAGCCCTACAAGTCCATGTTGATCATGATGCCTTAACTAAATTGAAAAAAAACCCCTTCTGCCCATATACCCTTCTATTCCCTCCCTATTCATCCACCCATCCAGATACCTCTTAAATGTTGCTAATATGCCTGCTTCCACCACCACCTCTGGCAGCGGTTTCCAGGCACCCACCACTCTCTGAAAAACTCTCATGCTCCTTATACTTTCCCTCTCACCTTGATCCTGTGCCCTCTTGTAATTGACACTTCTACCCTGGGAAAAAGCCTCTGACTATCCACCTTGTCTATGCCTCTAATAATTTTGTAGGCCTCTGTAAGGTCTCCCCTCAGCCTCCGTCTTTCCGGTGAAAACAATCCTAGTTTACTCAACCTCTCCTCATAGCCAACACCCTCCAGACTAGGCAATATATGGGTGAACCTTCTTTGTATTCTCTCCAAAGCTTCTACGTCCTTGTGGTGTTGTGGCAACCAGAACCGCACGCAATACTTCAAATGTGACCTAACCAATGTTTTATATCGCTGCGAGTCTATATTTGCCAACTCTTGCACTCAATGCCCTTGGCAGAAGACCATGTTTACCAAGAGCTTCTGATTCCCTGTTTACTCTGAGCCAGTTGATGTGGTTGGTAAACTGACCTTGGCATCACCAAACTAGGGAGAGGAACCTCGGTCACAACTAGCCACTAACTTGGGCAAGAATGCATCTTTGTGTTGTAATGTCGAGCAGGGACAGGATTGGCTTTGACTGTTACGTGTCCAGGGTCAGATTGTGCAATGATACAGCACAGAGGAGGTCATTCAGCCTAACATGCCTATATGGGCTCTTTGATAGAACTGTTCAATTCATCTGACTCCAATGTCCTTGCCCCCATTGCTCTGTCATTTTATTTTCCCTTCAAGGAATAATTCAGCTCCCTTTTGAATATTAGAAATGAAGTTTCTTCCACCAGCATTTCAGGCAGTGGATTCCAGATCACAATAATGTACTGTGTATTTAAAAAAAACAATAGCCTCATGCTGGTTCTTTTGTTAAAGAATCCACCAAACTGTCTGAGCTTGCGTGTAGTGAACGGCCAGTTAAACGAGGCACTCCAAATCCCCAGCAAATGTTGGTGCATTTGATTGAAGAAAGATGGGACAGGATTTAACACACAACCCGCCGTGTGTTTCACGGATGCGGGAGGCGGCACGCCATTGGCCGCCAGTGGGATCATTTGGTCCCACTTCTGTCAGCAGGGTTTCCTGTTGAATGTATCGCTCACCGCTGTGGAACCCATGGTGGGATGTGCCCTGTATGATCCCACTTGGATGGCCCGAAAGTTCGGGTCAGGGCACGTTGAAAATGAAAAGAAGAAAAATGTTGCTCTGGGTTTCGAAAACCTGAAAGTTAAATCACCGTGCCACATCTGTGAGAAAGAGATCATCTCTCTTTCACACACCAACCCTAATGGAAATAGAGCATTTCCCTTTAGAAACAGTTGCTCTTGTCTGCGATTATACTGTTCTAATCCACTTAGAAATTCAGAACTTTTAAAAGACTCCCTGTGAAGCCAGAAGGAAGCAAACCAGTGGAGAAGTTTCATTTTTGTAAAGAACTTTTTAAAAAATTAGAAGTCCATTTGCAAGTTAAAGTTTATTTATTAGTCACAAGTAAGGCTTACATTAACACTGTGGTGCAGTTACTGTGAAATTCCCCTAGCCACCGTACTTCGGTGCCTGTTTGGGTCAATACGCCTAACCAGCACGTCTTTCAGATTGTGGGAGGAAAGTGGAGCATCCAGCGGAAACCCATGCAGACATGGAAAAAATGTGCAAACTCTGCACTGACAGTGACCCAAGCCGAGAATCGAAAACTGGGTCCCTAGCGCTGTGAGGCAGAAGTGCTAACCACTGTAACAAACTACTAAAATCAATATAATTCAAATAGTTAGCAGGTGAAGAATATTTCAAAGAAGTGCATTTCACTTTAAATAGTTGAAACAACAAAGGTATACGTCAGGTATTTCCAAGCATCTTCACTACTTCCCACACAAATCTGGGGCCACGTGCAACCTCACAACCTATGCCTCGATTTTTTTTTGTGTCTCCCACTTCCCGCTCGCTGGTTTCAGCCCTCAAGTTGCATTTGCCAGTGGCCATGTTCTATTTGAGGTTCCTGGATGTGGTGAGCACTGACACACCACATGCCTACGAACCTTCTCCCAATCTGGCTGCAACAGTCCTGATGGCACAGGCTGCTTTCCCTGACTCCTTTGAAAGCTCGAGGGTAGGTTTTGACAGCTCTGGTTCTGCGGCAGGTGCTTTTTATTGTACCAGCATCTCTCCCATTCTGTGACCTGCCACAGCGAGGGACATGCTTGCTTTTGCCACCAAAAAGACACCATCCACACTATGTAATTTATTCAAAGAAACCCGAGCAATTCCTCCCCTTGTCTTCAGTGAACACCTTGGTCAGGCGAGATGATAATTTTAAGGGAGGCTGAAGGAATTCAAAATGTAAGGAGCAGGAATAAGCCACCTGATCCCGTAAGCCTGCTCCACCATTCAATAAGATCATGGCTGATTGTGTACCTGACTCTCATTTCCCAGCCGCAATCCCACACAGACCTATTCCTGTAACCCCTCATATCTACCCTGCTAACCCCCCTCACACTAAGGTTAATTTAGCATGGTCAATCAACCTAACCTGCACATCTTTGGACTGTGGGAGGAAGCCCACGCAGGCATAGGGAGAATGTGCAATCTCCACACAGACAGTGACCCAAGCCGGGAATTGAATCCGGGCCCCTAGTGCTGTGAGGCAGCAGTGCTAACCACTCTGCCACTGTGCGGTGTCTGTGCGGAGTCTGCAAGCTCTCCCAGCATCTGCATAGGCCTCCCCTGGGCACTCCTACCCCCTCCTTATCCCTGTGTCGCTTGATTCTGTTGGTGTCTAAAGGTTTATCAAGACTGTTGTTGAATATATTCAATGGCTGAGCATTCACAGCACTCTGGGGTAGAGAGTTTGAAAGGTTCGAACAGGGATTGAGCTGGTAGTGGCTGCTTTACAGTGGAACAGCTAATATTACATTCCTGGTATGGTCTGGGGGCTGCACACTGTATGAGGACCCAGCACCGTCAAAGAGAAATTAGTGCAGCACAAAGGGCACCGAGAAACAAAGAACAGAAAAGCAGAATAAGAAATCTTAATTCCTTCTGTGAATAAAACCTATGTGTTAAATTGTAATGGTAACCAAAATACTACACAAAATCTATAGCATTAGCACAATGGAAACCAGAAGTGTGCTGTTTAAGTTACTGGAAATTACGTTAGTCACCTTGAAGGCTAAATGCTTTTTGACCATTGTCTATCTTCCAAACCAACCTTCACACCATGACATCTATGTGGTTTACACGCTTATGAACCTTGTATATCACACAGTACAGATAGCATTCAAAATGGTCGCTACAGCATGTATAAAGCACTGGCCACAATGTGAATTTCCCATCCAAAAAGGGGCTAGGTATGGACTATCTGCTCGCTTATGGTCCTGTTTACCCAAATCCCTTCAGGAACACCCTTTAAAGTTGGCTTAAGAGGTGAGTTAAATGTCTTTCTTTGTTATTCCAATCATGTATCGTTGATGATAAAAATAACTTAATCATAAAGATACAGCTTTCTTTAATAATAGCAGTCTTCAGTCAGAATGCCTGGAGGTGGTTTCTGAGTGTTTTCTTTATCCAGATCCAGGGCAAGTCTTAGATTTATTTCTAATAAATTTAGATGGTTGCCTAATTAATTGGATTCCTGTCGAATGCGCATCCTGTGCCGCGTGGGGACTCCAGGATGCTTCTTGAGACCTGGAGAAGTAGGTGCAGAAAGTGTCTTTGGGTGGGGAATTGCTGATCACTGCAGAAAAAATAAGACCCTAATCATAAGGGATTCCAACCACCCAAATATTAACTGGGATAAAATCAGAGTGAAAGGTATAGGAGGTACAGAAGTCTTAAAGTGCATTCCGGAGAACACTTTTGCCAGTAGGTAGTAAGGACAACAAGAGAAGGGGTTAGTCCTTCATTTAGTTTTACAAAATTAAGCTGGTCAGAACCTTTTGCTGGTGGCAATTGTCATTCAGTTAAATTTGGCATTGTTATGGAGAAGGACAAACTTAGACCAAGAGTAAAAGTTTTATATTGGAGAAAGACTGATGAAGTTGTGATGTGATTAGCTAAAAGTGGACTAGAAATGGTAACTTGAAGGTAAATTAGTGTCAGAGCAGTGTGAAATATTGAAGGAGAACAGAGAGGCTCCAGAACAAATATGTTCCCAGGAAGAAAGTAAGTGGGTTTCCCAAATTTGATGGAAGTTGAAGAATAGGATAAGGCTAAACTCTATGGAAACACCAGAAGCTCAAGACTGCAAAAAGCTGAAAGGGGGATGGAAAGTGTGAAATTGAACGTGAAAGTACGAGAGCAAAGGGAGTGCGTGAAAAAAGTTGAGGCAAGTAAATTGAGGAAACCGTGGATTTTTTTTAAAAGTACATGAAGAACAAGAAGGTAATTAAGGAAAGAACCGTGCTGATTGGAAATGGAAAATGCCTGTTTGGCTCTGAATGAATATTTTCTGTCTGATTTCACAATGGTGTGTGTGGGAGCAATGCAGGCATTGTAGTTAAAGAAGACTATGAAATACTGGATGGCATGAATGGAGGAAATGTTAAGGGGTTTAACGTCTTTGAAAGTGGATGATTTGTGAGACCCAGATTAAATGTACCCTTAAGGGAAGGGGAACAAGTAAGGATAAAGTGGTGGATCTGACCATCATTTTCCAATCCTCACTGGCCACTGACATGCAGCCAGAAGGCTGCTGACATTGTAACGTTTAGTGGGAGGCAATTGCACAGTGGAATTATCATCGGGCTAGCAGTCCAGAGACTCAGCGTAATGCTCTGAGGACCTGGGTTTGAATCCCACCCAGGCAGATGGTAAAATTTGAATTCAATAAAATGTCTGGAATTAACAGGTTAATGATGACCATTAAACCATTGTCACTTGTCATAAAAGCCCCTTTGGTTCACTAACGTCCTTTAGGGAAAGAAATCTGCTGTCTTCACTTGGTCTGTTCTACGTGTGACTCCTGACACATGGCAATGTGGTTGACTCTCAAATGTCCTCTGATGTAGAGAGCAGTTACGAATGGGCAATAAATCAGCGATGCCCACATCCTGTAAAAATGAATTTTTATAAAATTCTACCGTTGTGTAAAGAGGGAGGAATGAATGGAGTGAGAAATTACGATGTAACCTTCATGACCGATGACTTAGTCAAAAGAATTCAGATGGCCAGGGAAAAAGGTCATTTAGATTAATTAACATCATGTCAGCATGGATTTGTTAAGGGAAGGTTATGCCTGACTAACTTGTTTGGATGTTTTGGAAGAGGAAGCGAGAATTGCTGAGGGTAGCCTATTTGATCTTTGTGGATTTTAGCAAGGCTTTTGACAAGATCCCACATGATTGACTGGTCAGAAAAGTAAGATCCCACAGGACCAAAAGGCACGTGCCAAACTAGACCCACAATTGACTCAGTGGCAGAAGGCACAGATTAAGTGTTAACGAATATGCTTGTGACTGGAAAATGTTTCCTGTCGTGGTCCATGGGGCTTAATTCTATGCTGCTTTCTTTTTGTAATTCAGGCCATTGAGTTAGAAGTTTGCAGATGATATGAAAATTGGTTACGTGGCTAATCGTGAGGAAGAAGGCTGTAGACTGCAGGATGATTTCAATGAATTTGGGTGAGCAGAAGAGTGGGAAATATAACTCAACCTGGAGAAGTGTGAGATGATGCATTTGAAAACCCAAATAAGCCGAAGGAACACACAATGAATGGTAGGGTGCTGAGAAGTGTAGAGCATGTCCACAGACCTCTGCAAGTAGCAGGATAAGGAGATTAAGAAGGCAAACGGCATACTTCATTAGCTGGGGCATGGAATGCAAGAGCAAGGAAGCTACATTAGAACGGTATAATATGTCTAACTAACTTAGAGGGTCATTAGATTGGTTCCACTGGTTGGCGCAACATCGAGGGCCGAAGGGCCTGTACTGCGCTGTAGTGTTCTATGTTCTAACTTGTTTGGCTATTTTGGAAGAGGAAGCGAGAATTGCTAAGGGTAGCCCAGTTGATCTTTGTGGATTTTAGCAAGGCTTTTGACAAGATCCCACAGGTCAGAAAAATAAGATCCCACAGGATCAAAAGGCACATGCCAAACTAGATCCACGATTGCCTCAGTGGCAGAAGGCACAGATTAATCGTTAACGGATGTGCTTGTGACTGGAAAATGTTTCCTGTAGGGGTCCACGGGGCTTTCTAATATGAAGCAATTGTATTAGAAACAGCACAGAGGAGATTTACAAGGATGTCACTAGGTGTATAGACTTTCAGCTGTGAGGAGAGATGCAAGTTGAAGAATGTACAGAATTATGAGGGGCTGAGGTAGAGTGGATAGGGGCAACCAATTTCCATTAGCAGAGGTTAATAGGGGCAGAAAATTAAAGTAATTGACCAAAGGATTGGAGGGGAGTTGAGAATTTATTTTTCTCCCAGAGTGTACTGGGTGTTTGGAACTCACCGAATGGATAATCAAAGCATAAATAATCTTCACATTAAATAGAAAATGCCCTTGATGTGCCATATTGTACAGGACTGCAGGCAGAAAAACGGGAAAGCTGTGTAGCTCTTGTTGTTTGGTACAGCCATAATGGGCTAGGATCTATAGAAACCTACAGTGCATCATTGCATTGCAAAGAAGACCATTCAGCCCATTGGGTCTGAGCATCTTATCCAGGCCCACACTCCTGCCCTATCCTTGTAACCCTGCACATGGCTAATCCACCTGTACATCTTTGGAGTATGGGAGGAAACTGGAGCACCTGGAGGAAACCCATGCAGACACATGGAGAATGTGCAAACTCTATGCAGACAGTCAGCCAGGCCAGAATCAAACTCCGGCTCCCTGGTGCTGAGAGGCAGTAGTGCTGACCACTGTGCCGCCTGCAGTGCTGTAAATTGGCTATTTTTTTTTCATTTGCTAACAGCAGCAGTTAAATGGTAATAAGAGGAACTCCTGAAAATGACCTTTGTATAGTCCAGTCACTTCTTTCAAAAGCACTTACAATGTTATATTTGGCTGCACTTCTTCCCTACGTTTATTTTAGTTGGCGTTGTCAAGTCTGGAACTGTCAGTTCCAATATGACTTCAAATGGGTGTTGCTCTCTGGGTGGTGGAGCTTTCTCATTATAGCGCAGCTCAGTTCCTGGAACACACTCTGGGCACAGAGGGAAATGCAAAACACCTTTTCCCTTATACTTAGGGAAGCTATCCAAAGATTTGCTGTTGAGGGGTTGGAGGAGGGCACTTTCAATGAGAGGTAACTTATTGCAGTGATAAAGTTACCTTTGATACATTAAATAACCTTGTACAACAATTTAAGAAAAGTTTTAAGTCTATTTATTGGTGTCACAAGTCGGCTTGTGTTAACAGTGCAATGAAGTTACTGTGAAAGTCCCCCAACCGGCACGCCGTTTGGACTGTGTGGAGGAAAACGGAGCACCCAGAGGAAACTCACAAAGGCACGGAGAATGTGCAAACTCCGCACAGACATTGACCCAAGCCTGGAATTGAACCTGAGTCTCTTGGCACTGTGAGGCAGCAGTGCTAACCATCGTGCCACCAGGCTGCCAAATTCATTTATTTCAAACCTAGTTTATTATAAATCCAAAATTGAATATGTATGTAATTTTGTATATTTCTAATTGGGCTAATACTAAGTGGAGAATTGGGGAATTTTACTCTGAAATATCTCCCCTTTATTTTACTCCCCTTAATACCTAGCACTTTTACAAAGCTCTTACCCCAGTATCTGCTTGTGTGCTTCTGTGATCAATTTTTTTGGTAAGTTCCTGTGAAGTACTGTGGAGAAATAATTCACACATATATGGTCTCGCAAACAACAATTAGATCATTAGCCAGTTGTTTAGGGGCAGCACGGTGGCACAGTGATTAGCACTGCTGCCTCACAGTGCCAGGGATCGGGATTCGATTCTCGATTTGGCTCAGTGTCTGTGTGGAGTTTGCACGTTCTTCCCTGTGTCTGTGTGGGTTTCCTCCCACAGTCCAAAGATGTGCGAGTTAGATGGATTGACCATGCCCCTTAGTGTCAGGGGGACTAGCAGGGTAAGTATATTGGGCTACGGGGATAAGGGGCTGGTGCAGACTTGATGGGCTGAATGGCCACCTTCTGCACTGTAGGGATTTTATGGATCTGTTTTTGTTGGTGTTGATCGAGGGAGGAATATTGGCCAGTGCAGCAGAAACCTGTTTATGCTCACCTGAGCAGCTAGGTGGGGCTAGTGTTCCCTGTCAGCTGCTCCTCCAACAGTATTGCATGGGCCACCCCCTCATATACTGCCTTTAAAAGAGAGAGCGCAAAAAAATGTTATAGGTACATTGGAATGAGCAGACTGAGCACAACCAACATATTTTTCAGAGCAGTCAATGAATTTGAAAGTCTCATTTCAGAAGAAGGCATTTTCGGAAATGCCAGTCTACCTCAGTACTGCAGTGCTGTAAATTATCATCATTTATGTTCAAAAGCCTGAAACAGGGAGTGAGCCCTGGCTTCCTTTTAAAGAAAAGGGAAAATAAGCAACTTTAATAAACAGTTTAAAAAAAATCCTTTTGGCCATCTGCTTCATGAGTGGATGTTTGCACTTGCTTTGACTTGAACCGGACTGAATCAAAATCCTGGTTTACAAAAAACACGATTCTCTTTATTAATAGTAGCTTTCGTGACCTCAGGCTTTTCCAAAGCGGTTGGACAATCTCTAGCCAGTGTGCACAGCAAGATCCCACAAAGAGCAGGATGGTAACTGCCAGATGGGCTTTTTTAGTGATGTTAATTGTGAAGAGTGTAAACCAGGGAGAATTCCCCCTGTCCTGCTTGGATGTCCACCTGAGACCCAGCAGACAGGTACTGGGTTCAATATCCCACCCCACAGACAGAACAGCACTCCCTCAGCACTGCAACGGCAATGCCAGGCTGGATTATATTGAAGTCTCTGGAGTGTAACTTGAACCACAAACTTCTGCTCCCCAAGGCCAGGATTTTATAACACCACCATCCACCAGGGGGAGACATGCTGTGGCAGAAATGCTGTACCGATTTCATTCTCGTTTGCTGGTTTCTGCAGATGCTGGGGCCATGGCTTCTGCTAGGTAGCGCTGGCTTGGCCTCACTGAGTCCTTTGAGGATAGGGTAGCACGATGGCACAGTCGTTAACACTGCTGCCCCCAGCACCAGGGATCCAGGTTCGATTCCCGGCATGGAGTTTGCACATTCTCCCCGTGTCTGTGTGGGTTTCCTCTGGGTACTCTGGTTTCCTCCCACGTGCAGGTTAGGTGGATTGGTCGTGCTAAATTGCCCCTTAGAGTCAGGGGGATTAGCAGGGTAAATATGTGAGGTTGTGGGGATAGGGTCTGGGTAGGATCATTGTCAGCACAGGCTCTTTGGGCCGAATGGCCTCATTCTGCATTGTAGGCATTCTATTCTATCCTGTGATTGTTGCTGCCTCTCCATTTCATGGATGCCATGGGGAAGTGGGGTGGTGGGAGTCAGTCTGACTGCAGGAACACACGGGCAGGTTTGGTTTGATTTGATTTGATTCATTATTGTCACATGTATTGGGATAGAATGAAAAGTATTGTTCCTTGTGTGCTATACGGACAAAACATACCGTTCATAGAGTACAAAGGGGGGAAGGAAAGGAAGTGTGCAGAATGGAGTGTTACAGTCATAGCTAGGGTGTAGAGAAAGATCAGTGGGGAGAGATGAGAGCCAACATTTTGAGTTTAGATGACCTCTCGGAAGCTCTGACAAAGGGTCATTTGGACTTGAAACGTTGGTTCTATTCTCTCCCCACAGATGCTGTCAGACCTGCTGAGATTTTTCCAGCATTTTCTGTTTCTGTTTCAGATTCCAGCATCTGCAGTATGTTGCTTTTGTATCAGTTTAATATTTTGGTAGGCCCGTTCAAAAGTCTGACTGGAAGTCCTTGAGTGCGTTGCTACATTATTGTTGGTTGCAGTGAATGTGAACGATTTCCTGTGAAAGTTTATGCATAACAACAATAGCCAGAAGGCCTCCTTTTGTTGGACTATGAAGATGCACTCACCTCAAGAGTGCATGAGTTAAGCAATGGCAATTTTGATGTGGTCGCATGAGAATGTTTTTGTTGTCATTACTGTTATTTAGAAAGACTGTCGGGTTAAAGAATAAAAGTAAGTGACCCATTATCAAGATTTGGCATTGTTCCATTTGCTCTACCACCAACAACTCAAAATGCCTACGGTGGTTTGGGTGTTAAGCCTAGACAGCTACCTGACTCTGTTCCTAATGATGGTAAACAGATTTGAAGAGATGACGCTGCAGAAATGCTGTGCACTTGCTTCTAAGTGTTGATGAGCCCTTTTTTTGTTGTTAAGAAAAATGAACATTTAGAAAATTATTTTATCAGGAGAGGACTTTTTTTTCCATTTGAAGGGTGATGGACACCTGCAAATGAATGTTTGCCACTCTCTCGTGGCTGTACTCTCCCTTATGTGAAATATGTACTCCTTGAACAGGGAACTAACTAGTTGCTAATTTTAAGTGTATGTTAAATGAGCACCAGTAATCCAGCACACACGTACCAGTTAGACATGTAGGCTTCCCTATGTTAATTCATATGACCTCTTCTTTTCCTTGATGCCTTGGTGTTCTGGTTATGTGATCTGCACAAAGCAGTAGACAGGCTCTCTGGTTTGAAGATACTTAAGTGACAAAGAAGGTTCTCTATATGTCTTTTCACAAGTCCTAATGCAAAGGGGGCAAAGTTATTCACACACGTTGGTGCAAAGTGAACAACAGTGAATTAATGATTCATTTTACACCCTACCCAATTTTCTTTTCTTTTAAGCTTCATTGGAGACAGACTGCTGATTAGCTCAAAGGTAAAAGCAAAGTACCATGGATGCTGGAATCTGCAACAAAAACGGAAAACGCTTGAAAATCTCAGCAGGTCTGACAACATTTGTGGGGAGAGCATAGAGCCAACGTTTTCGAGCTTAGATAACCCTTCATCAGAGCTGGATGAAGGGTCATCTAGACTTGAAATGTTGGCTCTGTTCTCTCCCACAGATGCCGTCAGACCCGATGAGATTTTCCAGCATTTTCTGTATTTGCTGCCGATTGGCCCAAGACCAATTTCTGCCTCGGAGGATTGTCCTTTACCCTCCATTCTCTCCCTCGATTTCGACAGGAAGGACATATTGCTGAAGAAGGTGCCCCCACTTCTAGCTCTATCTGTCTGGTTGGCTGATGTAGGGAATTATCTTGGAAACGGGGAGTACACGATGTGAACTGACTCTCTGAAGTACAGTTACTGGTGGATCTTGTGACTTTTACCCACAGCATGTTTGGGCAATGTGTTACTGATGCTATTTAGGAGGGTGAAGGATCTGCAGCTTCTGGTGCTTTTGAAGCTTCACCTAGTAGAGGAAATATGCAGTTGCAAGCACCATAGTTGCTCACAAAATACATTGCTGCTCAAATAGAGAGCGTGACCTACCCAGCATTTAGTGTGGATTTGGAATGGTTTCTTCTTACTCGCGGCAAGTGTTTTGGCAGTTACTTCTGCAGTTCCTCTTTTCACACCCTTGTTGTAAACCACTGAGTCCACATCAAGAGTGTGTGTGTGTACATGTGTGTTTGTCTGTGGTCTTTTGTTTTCTCTCCTGAGGGCATTACTGCTTGCTTGGGTAGAGATCTACAAGTGCTGCTTGCCCTCTGGTAGCCATTTTGAGCCCTGGCTGTGTGATGTTAGCTGTCTAAGCATCCCTGAAGGTCACCATAGCTGAGTCCAATTCAATTCATGCCCAACTGGGAAGGCCACCTTCAGTGGGTTAAGAATGGATCTGATCCAGCTAAATTGGAATCAAAGGCTGGCAAGCTAACTCAACAATGGGCCTTTGTTAAAGAGTAGAGTTTGGGCATAGTAACGGTTCGTTCCCACAAAGGGGAAGAGGGAGGACAAATAATCCAAAGCTCGCTGGGTGGCAAAGAAAGCTCAGAGATAAAGATGAAGGGGAGAAAGTGTGCCTGTGACCAGTGTCAGGAGGGTGATATAACTGAGAACCAGGCTGAATGTGGAAGGTTCAGAGGGGAATTGAAAAAAGTAAAAACTTGAAGCAAAGCGAGAGTGCGAGAAGAGACTGGCGGTTAACATAAAAGGGAATCCAAACAGGCATATGAATAGTAAAGGATTGGTAAAAGCAGAAGCGGGGCTGATTAGGGAGCAAAAAGGGGATTTGCATATGGAAGCAGAGAGCATGACTGAGTTGTGACCTAATGCTTTGCATCTGTCTTTACCAAGGAAGAAAATGCTGCTCAGGTCATAGTGAAGGAAGAGATATTTCAGATGCTGGAAGGGTTTAAAACTAATGAAGAGGTATTAGATAGACTGCATGTACTTAAAGATGATACAGCAGCAGGATCAGATAAGATACGTTCAAGGATATGAGGGAAACAGGAGTAAAAAATTGCTGAGGCACTTGCCATCATTTTCATAAGAACATAAGAAATAGGAGCAGGAGTAGGCCATCTAGCCCTTCAAGCCTACCCCACCAGTCAATAAGATCAAGGCTGATCTGAAGTGGATCAGTTCCACTTTCCCGCTTTCTCCCCATAACCCTTAATTCCCCTGTCTATCAGAAACCTATCTACCCGTGTCTTAAATATATTCAGCGAGGCAGCCTCCACCACTTCAACGGGCAGAGAATTCCAGAGATTCACCACCCTTTGAGTGAAGAAGTTCCTCCTCAACTCTGATCTAAACTGCTCCCCCCCCATCTTGAGGCTGTGCCCTCTAGTCCCGCTATCCTTTCTAAGCGGGAAGAATCTCTCTACCTCTACCTCTACCCTATCTATCTCCTTCATTATCTTATACATCTCTGTAAGATCCCCCCTCAGCCTTCTAAACTCCAATGAGTACAGACCCATCTAATCTCCCCTACGCTTGGGTGTGATGCCAAATATTGGAGAATTGCAAATGTTCAGTTCCTCGTTCAGAAAAGGCCAGATGCTGCCCTCTGTGCTGCGCCCATTCTATGATCCAACCTTTCAACAAAGAGCGTGTTGATAATGATCAGGAGCAAGTGATCTGGACAGATTGTCCACTCTCTTACCTGGAGCATTGATGCGAGCGCCGTCGCCCCCCCACCCCCCCCAAACCCAACAATGCAGCATGGATATTTGATTTGATTTATTATTGTTACATGTATTAGTATACAGTCAGAAGTATTGTTTCTTGTGCTACACAGAAAAAGCATACTGTTCGTAGAGAAGGAAACAAGAGAGTAGTGTTACAGCCATAGCTAGGGGATAGAGAAAAATCAACTTGATGCAAGGCAGGTCCATTCAAAAGTCTGATGGCAGCAGGGAAGAAGCTGTTCTTGAGTCTGTTGGTACGTGACCTCAGACTTTTATATCTTTTTCCAACGGAAGAAGGCGGAAGAGAGAATGTCCAGGATGTGTAGGGTCCTTGATTATACTAGTTGCTTTGTCAAAATGCAGACAGAGTCAATGAATGGGAGGGTGGTTTGCTTGATGGATTGGGCTACGTTCACGACCTTTTGTAGTATCTTGCAGTCTTGGGCAGAGCAGGAGCCATACCAAGCAAGACCTTGGATTGAATTTGGGTCCACTCGGCTTAGCCATTCATGAGCTGCTCTGTAAGTTGCAAGGGAAGACCCGAGCTCTTTATCCTTGTGGACAAATGTAGAACATACGAGTTATCACATCTCTCTATCAAATTCTCTTAAATCTGCAGCAGGCTGACTGACTGAGTGCTGATATTTAAGTGAAAAATCCTCCTTTGCTTACTGTTACTTTCTCCTCTGTAGATGTTGCAGGACTGTCCGAAAGCAAGGCGAGAGGTCGACCTACACTGGCGAGCATCTGGCTGCACACACATTGTACGAATTGTAGATGTCTATGAGAATCTGTATCAGGGAAGGAAGTGCCTACTTATAGTGATGGAATGGTAAGTTCTGCTGCAACCAGGTACACTGACTATTGGAAATTTAGTTAAGGGAAATGATGTTTATAAATGAATTAAATCCCTGGCTGATATACAGCCTGTAAGGTGTTTAGATTAAAAACAGAAACATGTGCAGGGCTGAAATAAAAAAGCAAATTCTCAAAAAGGTCCTGAATTGCGCTCCAGGTACACAGTTTAGCAGCAGGTTCTGTCATCGTAACCTTTTTCTAATCAACTCTGACAAAGGGTCATCCAGACTCAAAACATTCGCTCTATTCTCTCTCCACAGATGCTGTCAGACCTGCTCAGATTTTCTGGCTTTTTTTGTTTTTATTTCAGATTCCAGCATCTGCAGTATTTTCACTCTTTTCTATTTGATTTTTTTTTGTGTGGGGATTTTTAGTTACCTGAGAAAATGATCTATGTTGCTTTCTGCTGACTCAATGCTCAGCTAGGTGGTGTAGGATAAAATACTTGAAACCAATCTTCATTCACCTAGAATCTAACCATTGCCCCATGATATTCTGTGTCATTACCACTGTCAAATCCCCCACATCCTAGGGTTACCATTGATAGAAACTAAACCTAACTAACCACAGAAAAACTGTGGCTACAAGAGCAGGTCAGAGGCTCAGAATCCTGCGGCGAGATACTCACTTCCTGATTCCCCAAGCCCTTTCTGCTACCTACAAGGCAGAAGTGTGATAGAAAATCTCCTCTTACCTGGATGACACCATCCAGCTCACTTGATTTGCACCCCATCCACAAACATTCATTCCCTAGGGTGGCACAGTGGTTAGCACCGTTGCCTCACAGTGCTAGGGACCCAGGTTTGTTTCCCCGGCTTTGGTCACTGTCTGTGCATGGTCTGCACATTCTGCTCGTGTCTGTGTGGGTTTCCTCCGGGTGCTCCGGTTTCCCCCTCAGTCCAAAAGACATGCTGGTTGGATACATTGGCCATGCTGAATTCTCCCTCAGTGTACCCGAACAGGCACCGGAGTGTGGCAATTAAGTGGTTTTCACAGTAACTTCAATGTAATGTTAATGTAAGCCTACTTGTGACGCTAAAAGAAAAGTTAAGCTCTGCCACCGATGTACAGTCGCTGCAAGTGTGTGCGTCTTTAAAAGATGCACTGCCCCAACTCATCAAGCCTCCCCAAATAACACCTTCCAAACCCATCACTGCTGCTATGAGCACAAGAGCAGCAGATACGTGAGACTAGCAGAACCTGAAAGCTCCCCTCTAAGGCATTCCCCCATCCTGACTTGAAAATATATCGCCATTCCTTCACTGTTGCTGGATTAAATTCCTGGAACTCCCTCCCTAGCACCACTGTGGGTGCACTTTAACACATCGAATGCAGCGGCTCAAGCAGGCAGCTCACCTTCTCTAGGCACATCCCAAGAATGATTTAAAAGAAGGTTTTATTATTGTAAATAAAACCTTCCTTTACGTACCCACCTACATGAGAAAACAAAACCCGCATCCAGCCTGCTATTTTGTTTGCACACGGGCAAGTCCCCAGTTAATAGGGTTTCAGGAAAGGGGGAACCGGCACAGAGGCAGGCGCAGATTGCGCTACTCGCCTTACGCCCCCAACTTTACCAAGTTTTCATGCTGGAAAACGGGTGCAAGGTGATGGTAAAATCGGTCCAGTGAGCGTGTTTAGCTGTAATTGTGAAGTTAGTAAGAACCAACTTACACTTCATTCAACTTCTCAAGGGTTTTTACGGTGAGTTTAACTGCATTAAAGTGGAAGCTCTCATTAGTTAAAGATTTCTCCATTTGGAGTAATTTGTGTGTGGGGGTGGGGGTGGGGGTGGTGAAGGACGGGTGGGTGGAATGGGGTGTGGGTTACCTCCACAGGATACCCTTTGGAGAAGTGCAGAATCACTTGGCAGCCACTTCACGATTTCTGCGTTATTTTGAGCGTGTGTGATCTCCAGAAGTTGATTCGCCTTCAGTGGAGTAATTAATACCGGTGGACACTAAGTTTCATTTTTGTTACCATCGCTAATTCCAGGTCACTGTCTTTAGGTGTGCTGCAAACCTTTTGCCCTAACCTATTGACTCATCACTCTCCCCAGTTGCTTGTCTCGGGCTGAACCAGACTGTTTGCAATCCCTATCTTCTATTTGATCTGCTTCTAACATTGCTCCACCTCTATCCCCACAGAGGGGAGGTGATGGCTTATGTTGTTATTGCTGGATTATTAATCAGAAGCTCAGCTAATGTTCTGGGGACCCGAGTTCGAATCCCACCACAGCAAATGGTAGAATTTGAATTCAATGATAAAAATCTGGAATTAAGAATCTACTGATCACAAAACCCTTATCAATTGTCAGAAAAACCCATCTGGTTCACGAATGTTCTTTAGGGAAGAAAATCTGCTATTCTTACCCAGTCTGGAGTTACATGTGACTCCAGAGTCACAGCAATGTGGTTGACTCTTAACTGCCCTCTAAACAAGGGCAACTAGTGATGGATAATAAATGCTGGCCAGCCAGTGGCATCTATGTCCCTTATTCCCAAAATGAATGTTTTAAAAAATTCTGTCGCTTAAACACTCATCGAGAGCTTTGCCATCTCCAGACATGATTACACCAATGCTTTCCTGACTAAACTCTCATTCTCCATCTAAAGTAAACTTAAGTCTAACTCTAGTGCCTGTATTCTATCCTGGTCCCTATTCATTAAAAGTTATAATTCTCACCCTTCCATCACTCCTCTGAACCTGGCTTCTTGTGCATCATTTGCCATCCCTCCCATGGCTACTCCTTCAACCGATTAGGTCCCACATTTTGGATTCCTCCTTTGAGCTTCCCCTCCTTCTTATACAGCTTAACTCTTTGGCCAGTTTTTTGACCACCTAGCATGCTAATAGCCACGTCTTGGTGTTCACTTCCATTCATGTTCCCTACGCCTCTGTGAAACTTCCTCGGGGCGGTTTTCTGCGAATGGTTTTATTTAAAGGGAACGATTGTACCTTGTATTACTCGAGTTGTGAATATTCAACATCATTAGATGCAAGCTGTGGTTCAAATACTCCATCCTGAAAGAGCACTATCTGCTCTGTTTTGAATATATGTTTCAGAGTTTACACAGGCATGCCGAATGGGTGCATGTTTTTGCTGCACCCTGAAAAATATAACAGAGGGAGGTTTTGAATTTTCAACCCATGTTTCATGGAGTTGTTTCACCTGTTGTGTAACAGGAACGGGTTAGCTGAAGCAGTGGCCAAGAGAGTACCTACAAAAAAATGTGTCAGCTTAATTCAGTGAGTGGGTTCTTACTAAAACTATATTATAGGATTTGAGCACATAATTTAGACCGGTGGTTCCCAACCAGTGTTGTGCGGCACTCTGGTGTGATGTGAGGACCTCCCAAATGTGCTGCAAAAAAAGATTCAAACTGATTGAAAATTCACGTAACTAATTTAAAACTAACCTTCGTCTTTGGGTCTGTGGTCAGCATTTCCGAACCTCAGGCCTTCTGCGCATATGCTGGCCAGGAAAGAGCCGCCCATGTGGGGGGTTTAGAATTTTTTTACATTGGTCGGGCCCATGCGCAGAGACTTGGAGATAAAGACAAAGGCCCCCCAAAGACCTGAACAAAAAGCAGAAACTTAAAAAGAGCACAAAAACCCTGGGAGAAGTGAGAGAAACAGAGAGAGGTAGAAAAACAGGTAAGTTTAAACTCTGTAAGGGAAGGAGCTAGGAGCTGTGCGTCATTGTTTCCTAATAGTATAGAGGTGTCCCATGACATAGAAAATGTTGGGAACCATTAATGTAGACTTCACTTCAATACTTATTTCAAATCATTCTTTTCATGGGGAGGTGGGCATTGTTGGCAAGGCCAGCATTTGCTGCCCCTTCTTGAGTGGCTTGCTGGGCCATTTTCGGAGGCCAGTCGACCATATTGCTGTGGGCCTTAGAATCCCTATAGTGCAGGAGGAGGCCATTTGGCCCATCAGGTCTGCACCGACCCTCCCTAAGAGGATCATACCAAATGTTGAAGCAGGAAACCAGGGTTAACTCCCTGCTGTTTTTTGGGATCATTTCTGTCTACCCGCAGATGAAGTTTCTGGTTAACATCTCACCTGAAAGATGGCACCTCCAGCAAGGGCTCGTTAGCCTTGATGCTTGTGCTCAAGGCCTGGAGTGGGATTGAGTGTAGAACCTTCTTCAGAGGTGGGGGGCACTGCCAATTGTGCCATGGTTGACATGGGTAGGACTTGGTCATGTTTCAAATTTGCCAAGGTGACTACCCTTTGGAAGACATTTTGAACTTCCTGAGAATGTGAAAACTGCTATGTAAGTGCAAGGTCTTCATTTACTCCTCCAGTCTGATGACTTTACTGATCATCAGATAAAGTTGTAGTCTGCCCTTTTTAAATAGACACTTGATTCATGAAATAAAGCTTACGCCATATGTTGAATAACGTTAATGGTTTTTCATTTCAAGAACACAGTCGAAGTGGAGCGATTACTAGAAAACTATTGAAATTCTTCCTTTTCATATTGCTTTCTCTGGCTTGATGGGGAGCTTGAGTCATTTCTTAATCTCCTCAAATCAATCAAAGTGATGATCTAGGATGAGAATTGAAGGAGGCAGGTGGTTATCTTTGACTCCACTGAAAAATGAGTCATGAAGTTTAAATAATCGTGCTGAAGAAATACTTACGTTAACGAAAAGCAGAGAAAGAGTTTGCATTTATATAGCACCCATTTTGATCTCAGTGATGGTAAGTGCAAGTTATTAATTACTTGCTTTCTGAAGAAGCGTTACTGTTGTAAAGTTGGAACCATAGTGGCCAATGTGCGCACATCAATGTTCAACAGCCAGCAGTGAGATGCTGGTCAAATAATACGCTTTATTGATGTCATTTGAGGGCTAAACCAAATAATGTAATGAGGATCTGTTATCCCAGCCTGAAAGCACTGGACAGGCACCAGGTTAAAGTCATACAAGTGAAGACACCTTTGAATGTTCTTGCACCAAAAATAAACGGTAGTTCGATTTGTTTAGCAAGTACCATCAATACGGTTATGGGGATAGAGCAGAGGGGGGAAGGCCTGTAAGATGCTCTTTTGGAGAGTCAGTGCAGACTTGATGGGCTGAATGGCCTGCTGCGCTGTAGGGATTCCATGTTTCAAATTATTCTGCCCACTTCCTCCTGTGTTGCTCACTAAAACATTATGGAATATCTGCAATACGTTCATTGAGAATTCAGTGCTCCAAGTTCCTGTTCCAAGCCCTCACTGTCCTGACTTGAAAATCTATCACTGTTCCCTCACTGTTGCATGGGTCAAGTTCCTGGTACCCCCTGCCTAACAGCACTGCAGGTGCACCTACACTAAATGGACTGTAGCTGGTCAAGATTGGTGCTCCACTCGAGCCTTCTTCCATCTTTCCTCATCTAAATCGATAATCATAACGCTCTATTCCCTTTTCCATCATGTATTTGTCTAATTTCCCCTTAAGTCCTTTGATACTATTTGCTTCAACCACTCCCACTTTGTCACCATGCTTTGGGTAAAGTAGTTCTTTCTGCATTTCCTATTGAATTTCTTGGTCTTATATTGACAGCTTCTAGTTATTCCCCTCCCTGCAAGAGGAGCTGTATCCTCTCTATTTAAACCTTTCATAATTTTTAAGACCTCTATTATTTCACCCCTCAGCCTTTTTTAAGAGGAAAAGACCAGCCTGCCAATCTTTTCCAGATGCCTACACCCACACATTTTTGGTTTTATCCTTGTAAATCTTCTCTGCACCCTCTCCAGTGTGCCGCTATATCCCCTTTTACAATATGGTAACTCCTCCACGACCAGATGCTGGTGACAGAAATAAGACAGAAAACTTTGAGGTCCAGGCTGGAGCCAGACAAGGATGTGTCATCATCCTTTTCTCCATCTTCATCACCATCATCCTTCACCTTCTCAAGAACAAGCTTCCCAGCGAAGTGGACATCGTCTGCAGGACAGTTGGAAAACTTTCCAATCTCAACTGGCTGAAATCCAAGAGGAAAATGACATTGACATCATTCGTGGAACTTCACTCTGCGATTGACAACACGTGCTCCACTCTCTTGTATGTCTTGAAGCCACGCTTGACTCTTTAATGGAGGCATTCCAAAGAATCAGTCTCGGCCTCTGCCTCAGGAAGACTCCATTTCCAATAAGTCTATTACCAAACTGCCCCAGGATGAGATCCGGTCTCTCTTTCCATCAAGATCAACAGAACAAGTCTCCCAAATGTGGAACATTTCCCCTTTTTGGGAAGTCACCTCTCATCTAAGGTTGATGCCTGAGATCCAACATTGTATCCAATCTGTGAGGACAGCTTTCAGATGTCTTGAGTCTTCAATGACTGCAACATCCATGCTGATTCTATGTACTCTTCTGTACAGCTCAGAAACTTGGCCTATGTACAGATGCTGCCTCAAGGCCCTGGAGAGGTACCAGCAAGGCTGTTTGAGATAGATTCTCTGCATCAGCTGGGAGGACAGGCGTACTAACATCAGCATCTTTTGAAAGAGCCAAGAGCACAAACATTGAGGCCATGATTATCCAAAATCAACTCCATTGGGCCGGCCATGTGTTTCGCATGTCAGAGACCTGACACCTTCACCCAGCTCAAAGTCTCGTAAACAAGAGGATGACAAAGGATGTGAAAGCTCACATTAAGAAGTGCCTGGGAGGAACCTCCTGATTGAAGGGACACCATTCTTCAAGAATACCATATGGTAAGAGGAGGTCCAGATAAGGAGCCTGAGAAAGGAATGCCAGCGATCTTGAGTTCAAGGACCAGTTTCCACCTTCTGGAAGCACTGCCAAGTGAGAGGTTGAAGATGCGACTCTAGGGTTCGTCAGCCACACAAGGACCCTCAGAACACATGACCTGTAACACCGAGCCTCTTAGGTGGACAATCATACTCGTCAGCGAGTGATTGTCAAAGGCGAAGATGGTAACCAGAACTGTACACAGTATTCTGTGGCCAAAGCAAGATCCAAGCAGGGTTTGATAGAGAATTATCAAATAGTAGTCTTCAGAAAGGAATTGGAGAAATACTTGACGAAATAAATTCCGAGATATGGGAACGAGTGAAAGAGAAGAACCTTTTTAATTCAATCATGGGATGTGGGTGTCATTGGCAAGGACAGCATTTATTGCCCCTCTCTAATTACTCTTACGAAGTTCCTGGTGAACTGCCATCTTGAACCATGTAGTGTATATGGTAAAGGTATATCTATGATGCTGATGAAGAGAATTCCAGGATTTTCACTCGGACGTGATGAAGAAATGGCAATATATTTCAGGAGGTTGTGTGGCTTGAAGGAGAACTTACCAAAGGTGGTATTCCTATCCACCTGCTGCCCTTGTTCTTCTAAGCAGTAGACGAAATGTGCTGTCGGAAGAAATCTTGGAGTTGTTGCAGTGCATTTTGTTGATGTTGCCAATTACAGTGATGTTGCACTGCTGGTGGAGGGTGTGGATGGGTGCTGATTTAAATGGGCTGTTTTGACCTGCAGAGTGTTGAGCTTTTTGAGTGTTGGAACTGCAATCATTCAGGCTTCTGATCTGTGCCTTGTAGGTGCTGGGAAGGAGTCTGATAGTGAGTTACTCACTGTAAAATTCCCAATCTCTGATCTACTCTTGTATCCACAGTTAAGTTTCTGATTAATGTTAACCCCCAGCATCTTGATTGGCAATCCAACAATGGTAATGTCATTCAATGTGGTTAGGTTCTGTCATGTTGGTGATAATCTTTGCCTGGCACTGTGTGAGGTGTAAAATTTTTTTACCTTTCATCAGCTTAAGACTGAATGTTGCCCTGGTCTTATTGCATGTGGGCACAGATTCAGTATGTGAAAAGTTGTGAATGGTAACGCACACTATACAGTGATCAACAAACATCCCCA
The DNA here is from genome assembly GCF_965287045.1 of Carcharhinus amblyrhynchos. Lineage (NCBI taxonomy): Eukaryota > Metazoa > Chordata > Chondrichthyes > Carcharhiniformes > Carcharhinidae > Carcharhinus > Carcharhinus amblyrhynchos. The sequence goes on from NC_137345.1 coordinate 17,000,742, forward strand.
TTCTGACATTATGTTGAAGGGAAAGTCATTGTTGAAGCAGCTGAAGCCTGAACTCCTGCAGTGACGTCCTGGGAATAATAGGTCTCCAGTAATCACAACCATCGTCCTCCTCCTCCTCCTCCTCCTCCTCCTCCTCCTTCTTCTTCAACTTCAACTTTGTTTGAGCTCCCTCTTGCCACATATGGTCAACTCCTGCCTTGAAGTCATGAGCAGTCACTCTTGCCTCACCTGTAACCGAATTGTTCTACAAGGCTGGCACAAACGCAATGGGTCAAATGGCCTCCCTCAATACTTCACTATTCTATGATTTTTTTTGTTAATGTTGAATCTGGAGTATTTTCTTCAATCACCTAACATAAATAGTAAGCTCTCTCTTGGAATAGATACAAACAATTAGGTGTAGAATAAAGCTCTCTTTACTCTGTCAATCTGCCAATGTGGTATTTTCCATTCTTTGAATTCTCTTTTAAATTATGAAATGAATGCAGCTGATTTTCCTTCGTGTCATATCATTTCTTTAATATTACCATCAGTCGATGTTAATGTTCTATTTCCTAGCATCAACCATGAGTTTGTGCGCAGATCACACACAGTGAATCACACCTTGGGTTTAAATGCATCTGATGATGGCATCATTGCACCTCATTAACCTCAATAAGCTGGTACAACATTATTTGCCTTTGTGTAATCAGCCAAACATTGTAGTCATAATGATGCTAGTATAGAGTCTGCATGAAAGTGCAGTGTAATCAAAATTAGAAAGATACATTGTAATTAGGGGTCATTGTATGCTTTATGGGTGAATGTCAGAATAGGTACGTTACTGCCCAGAACTGTGCCCAGGATGAAAGAGGCACGAGATGAGAAATGAAAACAAATCGGAGTGCAATCTCCTTTTCAAGTATTCAAAGCATGTTAGACGTCACATCGATGCACTCAGTCTCAAACATCCTTGTATACCCCAGTTGTGGTTACAGCCAATTGGTTTACATTAAGTTTATGCATCGGGCCATGGAATCCTTCAGGGCTTCTCCTGGCCTCCTGTTATGTGTTTGATGGGCATTCCATTTGTGCCATTTCGCTGTAGATTGCCCCAATTTTTTGCTGAAGATTTGGCAGGCAATCAGGAGAATCTTCTTGGGATTTCCAGGCCAATTATTTGCAATAAAAATTTACAGAAGCAATATCAGTATTGTTAAGAATGATCAGGACAAGTGAAAGATGCATCGGGCTCTTTACTCCAGGATCGATAAGATTAGGGGACACCCTGATGTTAGGAGCTAGAGAGTTTGAATAATTTTTATTTGTATTATATGTGTTAGAAATAAAATACAAGTTTAAACTTAATTTGTGTTTCTGCATTTGTGTGCTCAGAAAGGTTGGAACTTTAGCTTCATGATAACACAGGTGCCTAAAAATCTGTACATTTTAGTTTCACTGGGTTTTAAATCATAAAAGCAATTGCAGGGGTAAAAGAAACTGAGCTGGTGCTTAGCAACCAGAGGCCAACACTGAAAAGCAGAAGTATTTGAGTTCAGTTAGAACTAATAACATAGAAGCAAGAAGCTTTCCACTTTGTCAGTACAATGCAGTAGGACAGAAAATATGTCCTAGGAGCTAAAGAACAGTCAGAAGTCAGAGATTGGGATTGAAGAGAGTTCCATCAAATTAAAGGGACAAAGGACCAGAGCAAAGTACTGTTCACTAAATTTGGACATGGGGCAGAGTGAAGTCCCCAGTAAAGGTAGGGCTGCAATGTGCAGATCTGAAGATGTTGGCCAGTGAGAAGCTAGATATCTGAGTTGGAAAAGGTTGATGATACCTTCATACCATGTCTGTGAAGCAGACGTGTTCTGTTGTTGTCTGGGTACCTGAGAGATTGTTTAGTAACTTGAATGTACACGTTGATCCAAGACTAAGGAATATTGAAAAGAGAGGGTAAAACCGTGGATGTGGTCCCTTGGTGAAGGCATCTGAGAGAGAACTTTGTGCATTAGAAGATTCCAAGTGTGTTCTTTGAGAGCGGAGTTTGAAAACCCTTACGTGAAAGTCAGAGTCCCAGTGAGACTGTTTGACTCACAATATGACAAGCATCTGGAGGATTGGTGAGAAATCCACAGAAGCTGTTTTGGGTGGCATCTGCCCTTTGGTTAGAGTATGGTGTGTCTGACCACATTTCATCAATTAGTTTGTGTGGATTGTGTGCTGGCTGAGAACATTAAAGGACAGGATAAAGTTTGTGACATCCTTATTAATCTCTACATCTGTAAAGGTATACCTGGAGTGAAAGAGTCATGTATTAGAATTACTCTTGTTGAATAAATGTTTTATTCTTTCATTAAGAGTTAATTGCCAGTCCTGCGACACTCTTCACCCATGTATCCAAACAAAAAGTAAGAGTAACAGTTTATCAAACCGGGATCCACCCTGGGATCTGACTTGTTCAAATTGACATCAGTTGAGATCACAACAGCTAATTAGAAGTCTTCAAGATAGTGAGAGCTTTCAGTAGGCTAAATGTGGAGGAGATGTTTAGTAATACACTTTGGAAGGAGTAATTTGACAAAGAAATATTCAATGAATGGCATGACACTCAGAAACTCTGTGGAACAAAGAGACCTTGGCCTGTTTGTCTGCAGATCTCTGAAAGCAGAAGGGCATGTTTGTAGGGTAGTAAATAAGGCATTTGGGATACTTGCCTTTATCAATCCCTTCCTGTTCCCTTCCTGTTGGCGAACACTTCAGTGGTCACGGGCATTCAGCCTCTGACCTTCGGGTAAGCATTCTCCAAGGCGACCTTCACGACACACGACAGCGCAGAGTCGCTGAACAGAGACTGATAGCCAAGTTCCGCACACATGAGGACGGTCTCAACAGGGATCTTGGGTTCATGTCGCACTATCTGTAACCCCCGTGACTTGCCTGGGTTTGCAAAACCTCACTTACTGTACTGTCTGGAGACAATACACATCTCTTTAAACTGTGATCAGTGCTCCTTCCACTCACATTATCAGCCACTTCAGGTCTTGAACAGCAGGTTAGGTGTAAGGATTCGCATTCTAATCAGTAATCTCTAAACTGTCTGTGCTTTATATGCTCGGTCTGAGGCCAGAACTCTCCATTCACCTGACGAAGGGGCTAACCCGAAAGCTTGCGAGTATATTATCAAATAAATAGGTTGGACTAAAACCTGGTGTTGTCAGACTTTTTACTTTATCAATCGAGGCATAGATTATAAAAGCAGGGAAGCCATGTTGCAGTGGCATAGAACTTCAGTGAGGCCAGAGTATTGTGTGCAGCTCTGGTTGTCACATCATGAAAAGGATGTGATTGGACTGGCAGGGATGCAGAGGAGATTTACCAGGATGCTGCCTGGGATGGAGCATTTAAGTTATGAAAGCTTTGGTTGGTTTCACTGGAGAGAGAAGACTGAGGGGTGACCGGATTGAGGTGTACAAGATTATGAGGGGCATGAACACAGTGGATAGGGAGCATTGTTCCCCTTAGTTGAAGGGTCAGTCACAAGGGGATGTAGGTTAAAGGTGAGGGACAGGAGGTTTAGGGGAGACATGAAGGAAGACTTTTTCACCCAGAGGGTGGTGACAGTTTGGAATGCGTTGCCGAGGAGGGTGGTTGAGCTGGGTTGCCTTATATCCTTTAAAAAGTATCTGGATGAGCACTTGGCACGTTCAGAGCTATGGGCCAAATGTGGCAGATGAGATTAGGTGGGAATTTAGGTGTTTTTCGGATGTCGGTGCAAACTTGATGGGCTGGATGGCCTTTTCTGCACTGTATAGTTCTGTGTTTCCAGTTGTGAGGCAGACCAAAACAAAGAATCATAAATTGAACCGAAACAGAAAATGCTGGAAATTCTAAGCAAATCTGACAGGATCTGTGGAGAGAGAGCAGAGTTAATGTTTCGAGTTGTGATGGTTCTTTGCCGGAGCTCTGATGAAGAGCCACAGACTCAATGTGTTAGCTCTGTTCTCTCTTCACAGATGCTGTCAGACCTACTGCAATTTTCTGTTTTTGTTCTAGATTCCAGCATCCGCAGTATTTTGCTTTTATTATACCTGTAAATTGAAGCAAGTCACCAGCAAACTCGGCTGTGAGCTCAAGAAACGAGGTTCGAATGTGAAGTCACAACCCCAAAGAGAAGTTGACGTAGGTGGCATAAATGCATTTAAGGGGAAGCTAGATAAATAGGTGAGAGAAAGGGGTAGAAGGTTATTCTAATGGGGGTTAAATCAAGTCTGGTGGGAGGAGGCTGATAAAGGGCTTAATCACAGAATCCCTGCAATGCGGAGGCCATTCGGTCCATCCAGTCTGCACCGACTCTGACAGAGCATCCCACCCAGGCCCTATCACCGTAACTCCTATGCATTTACCCCGCTAATCTCCCTAAACTACACATCTTGGGACACTAAGGGGCAATTTAGCATGACCTGCACATCTTTGGACTCTGGGAGCAAACTTGAGCACCTGGAGGAAACCCACGCAGACATGGAAGAATGTTCAAACTCCTCACAGTCACCCGAGGCCAGAATTGAACCCAGGTACCCGACGCTGTGAGGCAGCAGTGCTAACCGCAGTGCAGTGGAGACATGGACTGGTTGAGCCAAGTGGCCTGCTTCTGTGTTCTGCATTTCACACAATTCTATGCATCTTGTGATGATCTGTCTGGGTACAGTTTAACTTGGAAAGACTGAACTCAGTTATTTTACCCGTAAATCAGATGCTTTCGGATAGCGCAGTGTGTCCAATGATGTAACTGGAAGTAACACAAGCTAGAAGAGCGCATCATCTGAGCTACTGTTCATTTTTAAACCCAAGATAAGATTTCAGTTAGAATAGAGCAATGAAAAATGTGAACTATTTGCTGATGCCATTTCAAAAAAAACAATGAGACAGCGATGTTTCGTGTACACCTTTGCAAGGCAAGCAAATGCTTACAAATCAGTCAGCATTCTTATAGTGAGAAGGGATGAGTAATCTGTACTATATGTATCTAGAGTGTTCTCTCTTGTGGCTTTTCAGCAGAAAGATGAGCTAGGGATGGAACACCTGTACCTGGCTGCTTTCATGAAATGATGCAGTTAAGAGTTGAACCCGCTGATTGACGCAGTCTGCCCTGTTTACTGCTGCCCTTTTTGGTTATCTGAGTCAAAACTGTCTGCCAAGCTTGCTTGTGTTTATATCGCTTTTGCTGATTCAAATGCACTCCCCTACATCACAGACACTTGATTGAAAATGACAGATAAAGATCTGGGATTCGTAAACAATTATTTACTTCATTATGTGTGAATAAGTAATTGTTTTTGGCTAATCTTTTATTTTTACAACCTTTCTTTCTTCATTCTTTTGTCTCTATTTCCTCCTCTTCCCTGCTTTCCAGCAACCTCTTCTCAACTTCCTTTGTCCATACTCCCTTCTGTCTGGTTTTGGTGCTCGCAGCTTGTTTCAGCCCCCTCCTGTCCTCTTTGCTGCTGCAGACACTTTGCTACCAGCTGTGAGGGAGGGTCATCCAATGTCGAAACGTTGGCTGTGTACTTTCTCCACAGATGCTGTCAGACCTACTGAGATTTTCCAGCATTTTCCGTTTTTGTTTCAGATTCCAGCATCCACAGTATTTTGCCTTTATATTACACTGGTATCGGTTTTTTTCATTCTAGAGGACTAGATTCTCCGAAGAAACTCTTCTTGGTAGGTCACCAAATATGGTCATTTCCCAACATGCCAGCACAAGTGCTCAGTTAATTCTAGGCACCCACCCCTCAAGTTCAAGATCTGATCCCTGAGGTTCCCTCCATTTCCAATTGGGTTATTTTGGTCAGATGTAAGATGGGAGGTGGAAAATCAACATTGCAAAATTACCCCTCACTTTCAAATCGAGTTTGGATACAATTCCATTCGAATGCTCGAATTTTACTGGTACACCCACCCAGATTCCGCAGAATGGCATTTTCCGTTGTCCTCGGGCAGGATATTACGAGCCTCGAGCAGGCGAGGTGCTAATATTATGGCATAAATTTTTGAAGGCCAAATTTCCATATTTACTTTTGGGCCTCTATTTTAGTAACAACAAAATAGCTGAAGAAATCAACCTCTAACATTTACATTTTCCTGTTGGGGTGGCACAGTGGTCAGCTCTGCTGCCTCACAGCACCAGGGACCAGGGTTCGATTCTCGGCTTGGGCCACTGTCTGTGCAGAGTCTGCACATTCTCCCCGTGTCTATGTGGATTTCCTCCATGTGCTCCGGTTTCCCCCCACAATCCGAAAGACGTGCTGGTTAGGTGCATTGACCATGCTAAAATTCTCCCTCAGTGTATCTGAACAGGCGCTGGAGTGTGGCGACTAGGGGATTTTCACAGTAACTTCATTGCAGTGTGAATGTAGGCCTGTTTGTGACACTAATGGACAAATGGTAAACTGTGCATTGAAGTAGGGCCTGACAAAGGCAGATCCTGTGCCTTTTGTTCTGTCACATTGAGCTCCCTTGCCCCTTAAAGATGGTGGCTGTGATTTTGGGAATCCCTCTGAAACTTCACCCAATTGGTTCAAGTGGAACACTGGAAATACATGAGTAAGAACACAACCTAGAACTGAGCTGAATCCCATCCACACCCAACAGCTGTGCATGGAGCAGGTGCCACCAATCGAGTCTAAGCCTGAACCAATTCTCTGTCCCTGCTCTTCCCACTCCCCTCCCCTCTCCACCCCATCCACTGCAAATGGGTTCTGAGGTCGTGGGCTTGGTTCAAAGCCAGGGTTGAATCTGAGTCTTAATCTAGAAGATCAGCACTACCCTATTGATAGCAATGAGCTATTGTCAATGGGAGCCTGAAGTTGGTTTTAATGTGTGGCATCATTTGAGTAAATTTATATGTTTCCAGTAGGACAGTGTGTTTGAAGGGAGCAGAGGCTACAACTAAAGATGCAAATCTTCAAGTATGGATTCTTGGTGGAGGAACAGTTGGATGCGTGGAGGTAGTACAGAGAGAGCTGAGATATGTATATATATATATTCTTTGCAGGGGACATTAAAGCCATTAAAAACAAAGCACATGAGATGCTTGGCAGTATTAAGAGTACAGAAGTGTACAAGCCTGTGTAAACTTTAATCTTGGCTGGAGTATTGTGTCCAACTCTGAGCCAGGCTTTGGGAAGAATGTCGAGGTCCCTAGAGAGGGTGTCAAAGAGGATTGCTGGGAAACTTTAGGAAAGCCTGGGATTGTCCCAGGAGATTTGATAGAGGGGGTTCAAATTAGGAATGAATAACGAGAAACTATGCAATAGAAGAAGGGTTGGCAATGAGAGGACACAGATTTAAAGGCGACAAGAAGAAGCTGGCACAAGTGGTAGATTATTAACGTGATACAATGAAGCAGCCAGGTCCAATCTTTGTTTGAAAGAAGACATAATGCTTAGCACACTTCTGGATTCTCAGCAAAATTGTTACGGTACACTGTGTCCTAGATTTGGGTGTTTCATGCTGTCCATTATGCACATGATGTAGATTTGGTTGTGTGCAGTTCTGTAGTTGTTATTGAATCCATTGAAAGATTTCTTCTAAAACTATTATAGAACAGCAGAACATATGCATTTTTTAATATTCCCAAGAGCCGAAGGGATTGTAGTCTATCTCTCCTCTTTGACTTTAGGGTACTTGAAGACTAAAAATTTTAGTCCATTTTTGGTCCATGTAAATCACAGACTATAAGTACAAGTCATGTTCGTTGACTGAATTGACAGTTTTGTAGCGTTGAGGTGATTTCTCCAAGAATTGCAAATATAAAATGACCAGTAATCTGCTGTAAATTATTACATCAATTATAGTGGTTTAAAGCTATTGAAACACTTAAACTGATAACCATAATCTGATAGTGGGCAACGAGATGAAAGAAAGTAGAGCACAGAATAGATTGTGGTATTGTTTACAAGAAGTGTTGGTACACGTTGTGCGGGGAGCACTTACAAGAAAGGGATTCGATCATTTAGACTTGGATTGGTATTGCTCCGTACTATGTAGTGAGCCACTGCTGGAAAGGTTAATGTCTTGCCAAGTGATCAGACTAGAATCGAACCCATGTTTCGATTGAGGTTGGCCGCAGCTACTCGAGTGATTAAATGCTTTCTTCTATTGCTGAGCAGCCTTCAAGTTGGTGAGATGTCCGTAATGTTACAGGAAGTGGTCTAACCACTTGAACACTCTTAAATGTTCTTGCCATTCACAGAATCAAAAAATGGAACTGGTTAACTAGATGCTGCAAAAATGCAGTGAGGGTGATGAGAAATTTTATGCGCACGTCATGGCTGAAGAGCAAATATGTCTTGGGGCAAATGATTTCATGCTGCCTCATGAAGTTATGACAGAATAATTATGGGGAAAGTATGCTTGAAGGTCAATAATTTGATCTGATTTATTGTAATGTCTATATACACGTTATTGATCAATGGATGGTACAGTCATGGGAATTTCTGTTTGGTGAAAGCCTCCTGTGCACTTGTTACATTTGTCAATATTAGTTTGGCAACTCTTGTAGGTGGAGGACGACAACCAAAAGCAATCAGGGGCAGTACGCATGAATATTCTCCCCACCCACTCTTCATAAGTTAGTGAGGAAGGAGGAGGGGGCGTGGGGTAGGGGGTGATGCGGAGGAAACAGAAGGGAAATGAACAGAAGTTAAGTGTTTTATGCATTTTCGCTATGAGGCACTTTTAGAAAATCAAACCCATTTTCAATCATCATGAGTTTTAAAATCAAAAACAACTGTGGACATTTGCATCTCTTATGTTAATGCCCTATGCAGTGCCCGTGATTTCCTGCCATCCGACGCCTGTGGTATTTTTAGGCCAATTGCCTACATAGTCCACATTTCTTGTAAATATCATTTGTTGTTTTAGTAAATTGTATACGGCGTTGCGATTGAAATGGACCCTCTTCATTACATGGGAGTTTGGTCATGGTCGTAGGGTAGGGTAGAAAACTAGGGGTCCTGAGACAGTTTGTTGGAACTGCTGGTCCAAAATATGAAGATATTGAAGAAAGCATTGATGCCGGGAAACAAACTAATAAACCATCCAGAATTCATAGTGAAAGGCTGCCTGAAATGGCATCATCAACAATGTAGGACAGAGGTTGTGCCATTTGACTTCTACGTGCACACTGCAAATGCTAATGAACTGCCATCCTAAATGGTCAATTGGGTAAACATGATGGTCAGCCTGTTTTTTTTTCATTCATTTGTGGGACATGGGTATCGCTGGCAGGCCAGCATTTATTGCCCATCCCTAGTTGCCCGAGGGCAGTTGAGAGTCAACCACATTACTGCGGCTCTGGAGTCAGAGTGGGGAAGGTTGGCAGATTTCCTTCCCTAAAGGACATTAGTAAACCATTTGGGTTTTTCCGACAATCGATAAGGGTTTCATGGGCATCAGTAGATTCTTAATTCCAGATTTCTTTTTATTGAATTCAAATTTCACCATCTGCTGTGACTGGATTCGAACCCATGTCCCCAGAACATTAGCTGAATTTCTGGATTAATAGTCCAGTGATAATACCACCAGACCATCGCCTCCCCTTGACAATTATGAACTAAGATAAGCCGTCTGCTGAAGGCTGATCAGAAAGTCAAAACCTGCTATCAGCTGAATTGCCTGGCTGTCTGCGTTACACTCATCTGCTCTGACATGTTGCTGTCCCATTGAGGTATATTGTTCTTCCATTGAGCACACTCACTGCTCTTAAATTGTTGGCTACTCAATAACTGCCTTGGACCTTTTGTCAGGCACCTTGCACTCTACTACCCATCCACGCTTACCTGACCTCTGAACATAGATCTTTGTCATTCGGATACGGTAGCAAAATTAGTGTTTAGATGTTGTGATGGGTGCACATTGCCAATTCAATCTGATTTGATCGATCCATCAAGAGCTTGGGCCTCTTTGAGACACCTAATATAGTCACCCTTTTCGTACTAACTGGCTAAATCTGCTAAATCTCAGAACCAACTTTGACCTAGAAGACTGCAAACAAGAGTTTGTGGACAGTCCAGTGAATGCTGGAGGGAGTTGAATTAAAATGCTTTAATGAAAAAAAAATGCAGCAGCAGGAATCAGATGTGACAGGATAACAGAAATGTGTGCATTTCTTGAACTTTGTGTTAAATTTAGTATTCCCTGAGCCACCCATTCACTTCCTTAATCCTATCAACCTTACGCCCGTCTGCACTCGGTTCAGGCAGTAGCCCAGAGATAACCACCTTGTCGGTTCTACTTTTTAATTCCATTCCCAGCTTTTCATACTCCCTCCCCAGATCCTCAGTTTGCATTTTGCCTATGTCGTTGGCACCCACATGTACCACAATGACCGGATTCTCACCCTCCCACTCCAGGTTCCTCTGCAACCCAGCTGCGACATCCCGGACCCGAGCACCAGGCAGACAGCACACCATTCTGTGCACTTTGTCATTGTGACAAAGGACAGTGTCAATACCCTTCACCCCACTATCCCCAATTACTACTACGTTCCTTTTCACCTTCTCTATGCCTATGCCCTGCTGCATCACTGTACCGTGTGCAGTTTGCTCACCAACCTCACCTCCCTCGTTCTCGTCCAGACTGGAAGCAAGAACCTCAAACCTGTTATGCAGATTGAGAGGCTGAGGCCTCTGCTCCCCACCCCCTTCCTCCTCTCAGCAGCCCCCTCTTGTTCCTGACCCTTAGAGTTAGCCAGTCCAGGGGGGGTGGATGTCACTTGCACCCCATTGACAATGGCACCCTCTCTCCCCCTGATGAGCCTCAGTGTCTGTAGCTCAGAGGCCAGCTCATCCACCTTGAGTTGGAGCTCCTCCAGCAACCTGCACTTACTGCAGACATGGCCACTGGGGGGCATTGGCATCAGTATTGGGGTAGGTGGGACCTGTTCAGGTGGGATGGGGTTGGTCTGAACCGGGCTGAGACCAGAGTCCTGGCGAATCGTGTAAAGAGGACTGTAGACAGGGCTTTAAACTAATTAGGGGGGTGGGAGGGTGCGAGGGTAGGTGACATTACAGGGTCTAGAGTTAAGGAGAGGGTACAGGTAAGGGTAGAGACCGAGGATGTCCCAATAATAAAGGGAGTAGGGGGCGTGAGTATGGTTGGTGGCGTTCTGGCAAATAGGGTCCAGGTGAAGGCTGGGATGAAGGCACTTTATCTGAATGCACGAAGCACTCGGAATAAAGTGGATGAGCTGGTGGCGCAGATCAGCACAAATGGGTATGATCTGGTGGCCATTACAGAGACGTGGCTGCAAGGTGACAGGGACTGGGAGCTGAATGTGCAGGGGTATCAAGTGCTCAGGAAGGATAGGCGGGAGGAAAAAGGGGGGGCGGCGTAGCTCTGCTGATTAAGGATAGCATCAGGGTGGTAGCAAGGGATGATATAGGAACCAAAGAACAGAATATGGAATCGTTATGGGTAGAGATAAGGAACAGCAAAGGGAGGAAGACGCTGGTGGGTGTCGTCTATAGGCCCCTGAATAATGATCTGGAGGTGGAGCGGGCTGTTAACGCGCAAATAAGTGCGGCGTGCAGGAATGGGACGGCCGTAATTATGGGGGATTTCAATCTGCATATTGATTGGTCGACCCATGTTGGACACGGTGGGCTCGAGGAGGAGTTCTTGGAATGCTGCCGGGATAGTTTCCTTGAACAGTGTGTGTTGGAACCGACGAGTGAGTGAGCCATCTTGGATCTGGTGTTATGTAATGAGGCGGGTAGAATTAGGGACCTTGCGGTGAAGGATCCTCTTGGGGAGAGTGATCATTGTATGGTGGAGTTTCTGGTGCAGATGGAGGAGGAGAAAGTGGGTTCCCGGACACGCGTCCTTTGTTTGAACAGAGGGGAGTACGGTAGGATGAGAGAAGAATTGGCGAATGTTGACTGGGGGAGTGCGTTGGAAGGTAGGTCTGTTGAGGAGCAGTGGAGGATCTTTAAGGAGATCTTTCTTGGTGCTCAGCAGAAATTTATTCCGATGGTCAAAAAGGACAGTAGGAGGAGAGGTAATAAGCCGTGGATAACGAAGGAGGTGAAGGAAAGTTTTAAATTAAAAGCGGAGGCGTTTAGAGTAGCTAAGAGTAGTGGGCGAGAAGAGGATTGGGAGAGGTTTAAATGTCAACAAAGATTGACAAAGAAGTTGATAAAGAAGGGTAGGAGAAACTATGAAGCTGGGCTAGCGTTTAACATAAAAAAGGATAGCAAGAGTTTTTATAAATATATAAAAAGGAAGAGGCTGGCTAGGGTGAACGTTGGACCCTTAGAGGATGAGAAGGGGGACTTAGTGGTAGGGGATGGGGAAATGGCTGAGGTCTTGAATAACTTTTTTGTTTTGGTCTTCACGGAGGCGGACGTGAATAATTTGCTGGGTGTTAGAGATGGAAAGGTGGTAGGACTGGAGGGTCTCGATGACATTACTGTTACTAGAGAGGCGGTGCTCGACAGACTGGAGGGGCTGATTGTGGACAAGTCCCCAGGACCAGATGGAATGCATCTGAGGGTTCTGAAAGAAATGGCGGAGGTGATAGTGGATGCCTTGGTGGTTATTTTCCAGACGTCGCTGGATTCCGGGGAAGTGCCGGAAGATTGGAAAGCGGCTAATGTTACGCCGTTGTTTAAGAAGGGTGCCAGGCAAAAGGCAGGGAATTATAGGCCGGTTAGTTTAACGTCTGTTGTAGGTAAAATGTTAGAATCCGTCATCAAGGAGGAAATAGCGAGGCATCTTGAGGGCAATTGCTTGATAGAGCAGACGCAGCACGGTTTCGTTAAGGGGAAGTCGTGTCTGACAAATTTACTGGAGTTCTATGAGGATGTGTCTAGGGCGGTGGATAGAGGAGAGCCAGTGGATGTGGTCTTTCTTGATTTTCAGAAGGCGTTTGACAAGGTACCTCACAAGAGGTTATTGCAGAAGGTCAGGGGACATGGAGTTGGGGTAGGGTGTTAGCGTGGATAGAGGATTGGTTGTCAAATAGGAGGCAGAGAGTGGGGGTTAATGGCTGCTATTCGGATTAGCGGTTGGTGACTAGTGGAGTGCCCCAGGGGTCGGTGCTGGGGCCTCAGCTATTTACCATTTATATAGATGATCTGGAGGAGGGAACCGAGTGTATGGTGTCGAAATTTGCTGATGACACCAAGATTGGTGGAACGGCAAATTGTGCGGAGGGTGTGGAGAGTCTGCAGAAGGATCTAGATAGGCTGGGCGAATGGGCCAGGAAATGGGAAATGGAATTTAATGTTGGCAAGTGCGAGGTGGTCCACTTTGGTCGGAATAATGGTAGGAAGGACTATTACTTAAGTGGCGAAAAACTGCAGCAGGTGACGGTGCAGAGGGACCTCGGGGTCCTTGTGCATGAGTCGCAAAAACCCAGCTTGCAGGTGCAGCAGGTGGTCAGGAAGGCGAATGGGTTGCTGGCCTTCATAGCGAGGGGGATTGAATATAAAAGTAGGGAGGTCTTGCTGCGGCTGTATAGGGCATTGGTGAGGCCGCAGCTGGAGTACTGTGTGCAGTTTTGGTCGCCGCACCTGCGCAAAGATATTTTGGCCTTGGAGGGAGTGCAGAGGAGGTTTACTAGGCTGATGCCGGAGTTGAGGGGGTTGAGCTATGAGGAGAGGCTGAATAAACTAGGCTTGTACTCGTTAGAGTTTAGAAGAATGAGGGGAGATCTCATTGAGACGTATAAGATGATGAATGGGATGGATAGGATAGAGGTGGAGAGACTCTTCCCACTCAGAAAGGACAGTAGGACTAGGGGGTACAGCCTCAAGATAAAGGGGGGGTGGTTTAGAACGGAGTTGAGGAAGAATTTCTTCACTCAAAGGGTGGTGAATCTCTGGAATTCTCTTCCCGTTGAAGTGGTGGAGGCTGCCTCGCTAAATATTTTTAAGAAGCGGGTTGATGGGTTTTTGATAAGCGAGGGGATTAAGGGTTATGGGGAGAGGGCGGGAATGTGGAACTGAGCAGCGACAGATCAGCCATGATCTTATTGAATGGCGGGGCAGGCTCGAAGGGCTAGATGGCCTACTCCTACTTCTATTTCTTATGTTCTTATGTTCTTATGAACTTAGAGTCTTTTTTTAACAAGTGTATCTAAGAAATTCATTAGACTGAGAGTTCATCGAAAATAAGTTGAAATGGGAAAATTTTTATTTGAAACAAAATTTAGCGTTCAATATTTGAGAATAAAGGAATGACACTAGGGTAGAGCAGCACTGAAATAAGTGAATCAAGTGTATCTAACTTAAATGGCATCAAATGAATCATCAGAATTAATATTTCTTGCTAATTTACTGTGTGTGAAATTGTCAAATCACCTAGCTACCAGCAAGCCAGAAACATCTGTGAAGAAACTTTTAGGTTCAGACCCTTGCTTAGAACAGGAATGTTTCAGGAAGTGCCCAAACACAGTTTGTCTTTTCTACAGGGGTTGCCTGAGCTGCTGAGTTTTAGGAGGGAATTTTCCCATTCTGCTTGCCTTGGGAATGGTTGCAGACAGGGAAGCACACCATGGAAAGATCCGTTGACCTCGGATGGGATTTTCCGGTTTTGGGGCAGGTGTGGCCAAAAGATCCCATCCTTGGAGTCTGGTGTTTCCATTGGAGTAAATAAAAGTAACAAATAGTCAAAAGCAATTCTAGCAAACTGTAAATTAAATTGTGATTAGTAACAAATTGCTGTAGAGAGATCCAAAGTAGCCTTTGTACGCTCTGACTCCATTGTTGAGTACAAGTACAGTGATCATCAAAGCCTGATAGAATCTGTGGTTGCTTTCCTGTTTTAGTTAAAATTGAGGACATCAATTTTTCCTGTTTTAAAAGTAGATCTGGATCAATAATTCAAAATATGCAAGGAATTCACAGATAATAGCTAAGGAATCCAGGGATATGGGGGCAAGTGGGATCAGGATATTGAATTTGATGATCAGCCATAATCAAAGTGAATGGCAGAGCAGACATGAAGGGCTGAATGGCCTACTCCTTCCTTCTAGTTTCTATACTTCTATGCTTTTTTAACTGATAACTTCTACCAGCAGAATCTAACCAGTTACCACACTTTGTTGAATTCTGTCCTTGTTTCAGCTGATTACCATTAGATAAGTATGCATTCATTTATTAGTAGTTCTTCACTAAATAGCAAATGGAATACGTAAACTTTAAGCAGCTTTTCACAAATATAGACTTGGAGCTGATCATCCCGACTCTCAAATTTGTAGAAATTTCAATGCATTAATCTCAACAGGATTTGCATATCTCAAAAGTAGGTCATTGTTTTATCCTTATATCATCATTTTATCCTCATATCATTCTGGCAATTAATTTCCATACCCTTCCCCAAGAACAAATGTTCTTGTTTAAAATAAACTCTTGCACGATAAGATATCCCTCTTTCTGTTTATAGAGTGGTGCTACTGAAGGGAATAACTTGCATTTTTCCCTTTGACACTTTCCGTAGAATTTCTTCGAATTGCACTTTGGGTCCTGTGGTCCTTTTGTGGACCAGGAGGGTAAGATGGCCAAGGGTCACCCAGAATGCACCTGGTCAGAACAAAAGGCCGCGCGCACTCAAGCTCTTGCTCGAGGACAACCCGGTCTTGAGCACTAGAACTTTGCCTCATAGTTGGCATAGTGGACATTCCAGATTCTGAGGGGTCAGTGCAACACCATGTATGAGGCAGAGTACTTGCGATAGAGAAGGGCAGTGCTCTTGGTAAAGGCAAAGATAAAAGCTGCAAGGAGAGCCCCAGCTATTCTATGCCACAGGCCCTGATGTTTTGCATCTTGTGCACCCGCCTCTCTAGGTCTCTGGGGTCAATAGGATGCTTTGTAGCACAGAACGAGCTGCAGTCTGTTGTTGCTGGTCAGGGAGAAAGTGGATGTCTCCACCTTGAGGTGCCCTCTCAGCAACCTTAAAGAAATTTGAAAGAAAAATGTGTCCACAGCTGCCAGGCCATCATTGTCGAGAGGAAATCCTTCCAGACAGCAGCAACTTGTACCAAGGTAGGTGAGAAGACTTCCAAAAGATTACTGGACCATTTGTGCCAAGATCTGCCTTTGGGAGGCCATCTCCTGTCCATAATGGGGCTCTCGAAGCCATTCATGGGTGGGTCGTTCTTCTGCCCCCCCCCCCCCCCCCCCCCCCCCATACCGATCTCTGACAGAATAGCTTGGGGTGCTGAGAAATACCCACCAGTGGCTGAAATGATGAGTCTGCCCGCCTTCTGCCCCGGTTTCCACTAACATTATAACTGGAGCACTTCACCACCAAGATGCTGCAGCTTTCCAGAGGAGTTTAACAGATGAGAATTATATTGCTGCCATAATTTATTGGAAGCCATCATTACAATTATGTTATTTTTTCCTAAAGAAAAGACTTTAATTGTAGCCGATGTTTAATTAAATGCCCTGATGTTTTCGGTGACGATGCTGAAAATCACCTATAAAGAGGGGAAGGAGGCGGGGAGGGGGGAGAAGAGCAGGACCGAAATTGTCATTGGTGTGTAGTTACTTGTGTTCTGTGGTGTTTTTTGTATGTGAATTTGAGCTAGTTAATGCTCTCTGCGTATCCGAAACAGAAATATCTGGCAAAGTTTATGAATGAATCTCCATTTTATTGTCTTGAAAGATCATACTGATACCTTTGTTTTGTCTCTCACCTCCTCTGCTACGTTTTGCTGGTTGCGTTTGTAAAAGAGTAGGTCACTGGGTGGGCGGAGGTATGTAAATTTACATTTGCCCGTATGGTGGCTATGGAGGGATTGGGTTGATTAGTTGTTTTTTTACCCTTGAAATGGGGGCATCCTTTCAGACAACCCAATTTGAAGCAAATGTCATTGAAAATTTGACCAAAGTGATGCATCTGTTCCTATTGATAGTAAACCTGAAACTCTTGAGGAAAAGAAGAAATTTGATTCTAATCTTTTCACCGAATTTGAAAAATCACTTATTCTAGTGTGGAGAATGATACATTAATTTACAGTTCATTTTTAAATTGCTCTGGTTCCCTCAGAAAAATAAGATAGAAATTCCCATTTATATTCCCATAAATAGAAATGCGAGTATTGGTTTGACTCCATTTCCAAACCCAGCCATTAAATTAAAGTTGAAAGAAAACTTCTATTATTCAGTTAAGGAGAGCCCAACGTAATGAGGATAACTCAAACCAGATGTACGAATCCTGTTCTGGCAATTTGTCTTTAGAAATAGAAGCATTTTTTTTACCCCCACCTGTTTTAATTCTTTCACATTGCCATTTGGTAAGACTGCAAGATATTCTTTCACACTGTAGCTTCTCAAGAAGCTTAGAAAGTGTCGTGACTGGTGTTCCTCAGGGAAAGAAGGAAGGCTTGAGGAAGATGGGGATTTGCAGAAGAAGTAACCCACCTTCATTAGGTCATAACCTTTTCCAGTTAAGCATCAATAAGATCAAAACTGTTCACTGAAACCCTTGTGGCTAAATCCATCCAGCCTCCTACACAGTTTTAAACTGAAAAGGGCTGTTCTCAATCATTGCATCAGCTTCAACTTGGAGCTGAGCATCCAACCAAAGAACATCTCCATCACAGGAGTTGCCTATTTCACCTCCATTACATCCCTCCCCTAACCCATCCCATCTGCTACTAAAACGAGCATTATACCCTTTCTAACCTCCGATTATCCCAATGTGATGCGGCTCAGTCTCCATCCTGACTCTCACTCTCAACCCTCTGAAAACACATCTGAGTTTCTGCCATTCAGGTCCTATCCCCGCACCAGGCTGCCTATATTCATGAACTCCCACTGTGCTAAGCTGCATTGGTCAATCCCTTAATAGACCATATGACGTAGGAACAGGACTGGGCCATTCGGCCCATCGAGTCTGCTCCACAATTCATGATAATCGCAATAATCCTCAACTCGACTTTCCTGCCATATCCCCATATCCCCTGGTCCCCTCACTGATTAGAAGTCTACCTATCTCAGCCTTGAGCCTACTTAGCAGCCCATTCCCTGGTCCCGGACGTTCCCACAAGGGGGAACAATTAATACCGTTTCATGTTTACAAATGTATTTAGGAATATAGAAGGGAGAAAGAGAGAGCGGGCAACTCAGTCCCTTGAGCCCACTCTGAATTGTAGAGGTAGAAGTGTTTCTACTTGAACCAATGATATTAGTGAATGGTCAGCGACATTAAATAGGGGAGGTGATGACTAGTGGTATTATCGCTAGAATATTAATCCAGAAACTCAGCTAATGTTATATAATCATTGAGTCATAAAGGTTTACAGCATGGAAACAGACTCATCGGCCCATTTTGTCCATGCCAACCTTTCTTTTAAAACCCCTAAGCTAATCCCAATTGCCCACCTTTGGCCTATATCCCTCTATACCTACCTTACCCATGTAATTGTCTAAATGCTTTTTAAAAGACAAAATTGTACCTGCCTCTACTACTACCTCTGGAAGCTTGTTCCAGGCACTTACCACCCTGTGCGTGGGAAAAAATTGCCCTTCTGGACCCTTTTGGATCTCTCCCTAAACCTATGCCCTCTGGTTTTAGACTCCCCTACCTTTGGGAAAAGATATTGACTATCTAGGCCCCTCATTATTTTATAGACCTTTATAAGATCACCCCTCAGCCTGCTATGCTCCAGCGGAGAAAGTCCCAGTCTATCCAGCCTCTCCTTATAACCCAAACTGTCAAGCCCTGGTAGCATCCCAAAGGTAGGGGAGTCTAAAACTACAGGGCATAAGTTTAAGATGAGAGGGGGGGGGAGATACAAAAGGGTCCAGAGAGGCAATTTTTTCCACACAAAGGGTGGTAAGTGTGTGGAACAAGCTGCCAGAGGTAGTAGTAGAGGCGGGTACAATTTTATCTTTTAAAAAGCATTTTGATAGTTACGTAGGTATGATGGGTATTGAGGGATACGGGCCAAATGCAGGTAATTGGGATTAGTTTAGGGGTTTAAAAAAAAGAGCGGCATGGACAAATTGGGCTGAAGGGCCTGTTTCCATGCTGTAAACCTCTATGACTCTAAATCTGTTCTGCACTCTTTCTAGTTTAATAATATCCTTTCTATAATAGGGTGACCAGAACTGTACAAAGTATTCCAAATGTGGCCTTACCAATGTCTTGTACAACTTCAACAAGACATCCCAACTCCTGTATTCAGTATTCGGACCAATGAAATCAAGCATGCTGACTGGCTCCTTCACCACTCTGTCCACCTGTGACTACACGTTCAAGGAGTTATGAACCTGTACCCCAATGCCTCTTTGTTCTGTAATCTCCCCAGTGTTCTATAATTAACTGAGTAAGTCCTACATAAGAACGTAAGAACATAAGAAACAGGAGCAGGAGTAGGCCATCTAGCCTTCGAGCCTGCCCCGCCATTCAATAAGATCATGGCTGATCTGAAGTGGATCAGTTCCTCTTTCCCGCCTGCTCCCCATAACCCTTAATTCCCTTATCTATCAGAAACCTATCTAACCGTGACTTAAACATATTCAACGAGGTGGCCTCCACCGCTTCAATGGGCAGGGAATTGCAGAGATTCACCACCCTTTGAGAAAAGAAGTTCCTCCTCAGCTGTGTTCTAAAATGTGCCCTCTAGTTCTGGTTTCCTTTCTAAGTGGAAAGAATCTCTCTACCTCTACCCTATCTAGCCCCTTCATTATCTTATATGTCTCTATAAGATCCCCCCTCAGCCTTCTAAACTCCAACGAGTACAGGCCCAGTCTATTCAATCTCTCCTCATAAGCTAACCCCCTAATCTCTGGTATCAGCCTGGTGAACCTTCTCTGTACCCCCTCCAAGGCCAATATATCCTTATGCAAATAAGGGGACCAAAGCTGCACACAGCACTCCAGTTGCGGCCTCACCGGTGCCTTGTACAGCTGCAGCAAGACCTCCCTGCTTTTATATTCTATCCCTCTCGCAATAAAGGTCAGCATTCCATTTGCCTTCTTGATCACCTGCTGCACCTGCGGACTGAGTTTTTGTGATTCGTGCACAAGGACCCCCCGGTCCCTCTGCACAGTAGCACGCTGCAACTTTTCACCATTTAAATAATATTCCATCCTACTATTATTTCTTCCAAAGTGACTGGCTCCTTCACCACCCTGTCCACCTGTGACTCCACTTTCAAGGAGCTGTGAACCTGTACCCCAAGGCCTCTTTGTTCTGTAATCTCCCTAATGTCCTATAAGTCCTGCCCTGGTTCAGTCTACCAAAATGCATCACCTTGCATTTATCTAAATTAAACTCCGTCTGCCATTTGTCAGCCCATTGGCCCAATTGATCAAGATCGCGTTGCAATCCAAGATAACTTTCTTCACTGTCCACTATGCCACCAATCTTGGTGTCATCCGCAAACTCGCTAACCATGCCTCCTATATTCTCGTCCAAATCATTAATATAAATGACAAATGGCCCAGCACTGATCCCTGAGGCACACTGCTCGTCACAGGTCTTCAGTTTGAAAAACAACTCTCTACAACCACCCTCTGGCTTCTGTCATCAAGAACATTGCACTTGCATTGTCTGCATCTTTAAGATTTGATTAGCTGACGAGCTGTAAAGACTCACATTCTAATCAGTATTCTGTAAACTGTGTGTGCCTTTAGATGATCAGAACTCTGTGATCAGAACTCTCCACTCACCTGACAAAGGGGCAGAGCCCCGAAAGCTTGTGGCGTTTCCTACCAAGTAAACCTTTTGGACTTTAACCTGGTGTTGTGAGACTTCTTACTGTGTTTACCCCAGTCCAACACCGGCATCTCCACATTCTGTATTCAAGCCAATTTTGTATCCATTTAGTTACCTCAACCTGAATCCCCTGAGGTTTAATGTTATGCAACAACCCACCACGCGGTACCTTGCCAAAGGCCTTACTAAAGTCCATGTAGACAACATCAGTTGCACTGCCCTCATCTGTCTACCTTTTTGATTACCTCTTCAAACACTCAATCAAATTTGTGGGACATGATTTTCCACTCACATGGCCATGCTGACTGTCTGTAATCAATCCTTCGTGTCTCTAAATGCCTGTAGATCCTGTCTCTCAAAATACCTTCTAACAACTTACCCACCACAGATGTGAGGCTCACTGGCCTGTAGTTCCCAAGCTTTTCCCTGCAGCCCTTTTTAAACAAAGGCACAACATTTGCCACCCTCCAATCTTCGGGCACCTCACCTGTGACTATTGATGCTTCAAATATCTCTGCCAGGGAACCCACAATTTCCTCCCTAGCCTCCCACAATGTCCTGGGATACACTTCATCAGGATTTATCTACCTTGATGCACTTTAAGACTCCAGCACCACCTCCTCTGTAATATGCACATTCCTCAAGACATCACTGTTTATTTCCCCAAGTTCCCTAACATCCATGCTTTTCTCAACAGTAAATACTGATGAGAAATATTCATTTAGGATCTTGCTCATCTCCTGTGGATCCGCACATAGATGACCTTGTTGATCCTGAAGAGACTCTACTCTCTCCCTAATTACGCTTTTAGCCTTTATGTTTTGTAGAAGCTCTTCGGATTCTGCTTTGCCTTATCTGTCAAAACAATCTTGTGTCCCCTTTTTGCCCTCCTGATTTCTCTCAACTCTACTCTTCCACCCACTACGCTCTTCAAGGGAAGAGGAGGTCAAGTTTTGCCCTGTCTCTAGTCGGGCCATCCACATACTGAATGAGAAATTCCTCTTCAATACACTCAACAAGTGTCTTTCCATCCAACCCTCTAATACTATGGCTGTCCCAATCAATGTTGGGAACGTTAAAATCCCCTACTATTGCCACTCTATTTTTCATATCTGCTCCTCAATTTCCCAGGGCCCTGGGTTCAAATCCTGCCATGGCAGATGGTGGAATTTGAACTTATTTTAAAAAAATCTGTGGAATTAAGAAGCCATAAACCATTGTCAATTGTTGGAAAGCCCATCTGGTTCACTGATGCCCTTTAGGGAAGGAAATCTGTTGCCCTTACCTGCTGTGACCAACATGTGACCCCAGGGCTACAGCAATGTGGTTGACTCTCAACAGCCCTCTGAAATGGCCGAACAAACCACTCAGTTCAGGGGTGGTTGGACCAGCTGTTTCCCTTGGAGCTACATCAAATATGTTGAAAATCCTTGAGGACCACTTCTCATTGGGCAAATCTCCGCTCGCTTAATCAGGGAGCTCGTACTCCAGGAAGCTCATGGGGCGATCTATTGGGGGATGACCCCCATTGACCTTTGTGGTCATCATAAAACTACCAAATTCTATGGAATCATAGAATCCTACAGTGCTGAAAGAGGCCATTCAGCCCATTAAGTCTGCACCAACCACAATTCCACTCAGGCCCTATCTCCATAGTTTCATGCATTTACCCCAGCTAGCCCTGATGCTAAGGGGCAATAAGTGCTGTCCAGCCAACAATGCCCATGTCCCACAAATGAATAAAGAGAGAAATTAGGCTGTATGAAACCACTATGGAAAAAGGTGCTGTGGATGGAGCTACAGGAAAAAGGCACTGAGGATTTAGCTGTAAGTAAAGGCACTGTGTCTGTAGCTACACCACATGACCTGCAGCATTTCAAGAAGACAGCTCACCACCCCCTTCTCGAGGGCAGTTGAGGACAGGTAAGAATTGATGTTCATATTCAAAGAACAAATTTTTTAAATGGAGGAAGAAAGCATCTTTAAAACTGGTTATTTATCTACCAGCTGCCAAACTATTGAGCGAGAAAAACAAAGTTTTGGAATGAAATGAGTTTCCTTCGCTGTGCGAAGAATGTAAAATGAAATTGAGGTTGCTCCATATGACGTACAGGAGGATTGGCAATTTTTGTTTCCAATTTAATATTATGCCTAACTTTTTCCTTAATGAGCCACAAATGGTACAATTTGTAGAAGAAATTCTGCATTCTATGAATTTCAGATTCGTAGAAAGCATCATGACTGTTGAGCCATACGATACTAGAAATGTCAGGGGTTTTTTTTGCCCATTGGAGGGTTGACCAGGACTGGTAGTTATTCACCTTTCTCATTCTTTGTTCCCTTTGATCTTCCTGTTCACAGAAATCACACCCACATTTAAACCACAAGGTAATTAATGACAGTCTATAATTGGTCTTTCTCTCTGCAATAAGCCATTATCGCTGGGCAGGATCGTTTCAGGATTTCAAAGAAATGATACTTCCTTTTATTGCGTCAAGATCTAGAAAGTAAAATGATCGGCAGCACTTTAAAGTTCTGACGAGAGCTCTACCCTGACTGTTTTGAATAATATGGGAAAGCTCCTGATGATGTGATAAGATGGAAAAAATTGTGTCTTAATGGCTTTAAGATTTTATGAAATTTGGATAAGTGCAGGTGGGAGGCGGTGATGTAATGGTATTGTTGCTGAACTAGTAACCCAGATATCCAGAGTAATGTTCTGTAAGAATCCCACCACGGTAAGTTTTCTTTTAATAATTTATTAGTATTACAAGTAGGCTTACATTAACATTGCAATGAAGTTACTCTGAAAATCCTCTAGTTGCCATACTGCGGCGCCTGTTTGGGTACACTGAGGGAGAATTTAGCATGGCTGATGCATCTAACCAGCACATCTTCTGGACTGTGGGAGGGAACCAGGGGAAACCCACAGAAACATGGGAAGAACGCGCAGACTACGCCTAGATAGTGACCCGAGCATGGAATTGGAACCAGGTCCCTGGCGCTGTGAGGCAGCAGTGCTAACCACTGTGCCGGAGATCAATAAAAGAAAATCATTGTTTAACTGTTATTATTTGGTTCACTAATGTCATTTAGGAAAGGCAAAACTGCCATCCTAGTTGAGACCCTGACCCACATCAATGTGGTTGATTCTTAAATGGTCAGAGAAATTAAGCTATCAGTATGAAATGCTAGCTTAGCCAACAGTGGAAACCTTCTCCCACCCCATGTTTCTGTTAAATGTGTATTAATGATTCAACTCATCACCACTTTGTCCAGGACAATTAGGGATGGGGACTGAATGAATGAATTAGAAAAAGATGCTTCATTGCACTTTTCCAAATGAAACATTTTCATGTTCATTGCCAGCAAACACCAAGAATCTGCCAGTGAACCCCAATTGATATTTTATTCTGGCATCCCCTTCGTTCTGTTGGGCTTCAGCGTACAGAGCATTACGATGTGTAAGAGGTGGTAGCTTTCATTAGAAACTTTTCTTCGTAATCAGTTTTTTTCTGTCAGAATTGGCTACTTTTGTAGGTTCTTGGTATTGCTTGTGGACGACCTTCCAGGTTTTAATTTACTTTTTCGATTCCGACATTCCCCACATCTTAGCGAGAGTGTGGCAACCTCAAGAAAAAGTGAAAATCAGGAAGTGAATTTGTAAATAGGAACTCCAAGCTACTGGGTGAATTTAATGGGGGTGTGTATTGCCTGCCCACCCCTCGGTAGAAAAGTCAGTCAGAAACTTGCCAACTTTGAAAGGATTGCCCTACAGCAGTAATACATTTTGGGTGGGGTGGTGGAGAGGGGGGGGGCCTTCCTTAACAAAGTGAGAATGGGACTTTCAGCCTTCAGGTATCAGAAATCCTACCACTGAGAGCTGCCTGTCAGCCAGTCTGACTGACCGGCAGCTGAGTGGTCCCTGCAGTGCCATGCAGTGCGATAGTGAGCCCTTGCTGGGACGACAAGCGGGTCCTGAGGAGAAGATCCATGGATACTGGACTGAAGAGCAAGTCTAGGGTTTTTGGTTGGGGACCCTGAAGGAGTTTGATTATGGTGGGCTGTGGTCAGGTTCCGGAGGCCCAGTGAGAGTATAAGGAGGGGAAGAAGCACAAAGTGTGGCATTTTGGGAGTGCCCCCAATGGGCATAGAGGATCTCTGAAAGAAGCACCGCCACTTCCTTCCTGCCTTTTATCTCTAGTAGGAGAAGTGACAGGCTGGCCACTTTTCTTCTAATTGTGGTGGCAGAAGTGAGATAAGTTACTACTCTATTGCGGTTTTCCCCGAAGATTATCAGAGAACACTTGAGTGAAAACTGATTTTCTTTTGAGTGTCATTTATCCAGATTTAATAAGATTTTGCAAGACCTTGTGTCCTTTAATTGGTAATGTGATGTCGCAATAGGAGGGGGCCATGGGCATTGGAGGCCAGAGACCCTGTAAAGAACCTCTATTTTACGGGTGTTAGACCATTGCGATGGTTTCCAATTTGGGAGACAGGAAGCGCATGTTCATTATGAACCAGATGTGTACCACTCTGCCATTACTGTTTAGTCACCTTCATTCTGAAATTACCTTTCCTATTGTGCAGATCACTGTTTTCCCAGTCACTATAACCCCACGTTTCCAGTCCTTTGCACCTGCTTAAGAATCGATCAAAATATTATTAAAATTCTTTACAATTTGAGTAAAATCGGTGAATCGTGCTTGCTATCTGATCCTTTTCTTTATCCTATTTACTTTTTGTTTACTTTCTGCTGCCTTTGCCCTTTGAGGTGGAAGTGGTCATGGGTTTGGAAGGTGCTGTCTAAAGATGTTGGGTGAATTTCTGCAACGGGTTTTGTAGACTGTACACACTGCTGCTACTGAGCATTGATGGCGGAGAAAGTGGCGTTGGTGCCAATCAAGCGGGCTCTTTGTCCTGGATGGTGTCAAGCTTCTTGAGTGTTGTTGGAGCTGCCCTCATCCAGGCAAGTGGTGGGGTGTTCCACCACACTCCTGACTTGTGCCTTGTAGATGGTGGACAGGCTTTGGGAAGTCAGGAGGCGAGTTACTCATCGCAGTATTTCTAGCGTCGAACCTACTCTTGTAACCACTGTGCTTACGTGGTGAGTCCAGTTGAGTTTCCGGTCAGCGGTAACCCCAAGGATGGGGATGGATGGTAACACTATTGAATGTCAAGGGCGGTGGTTAGAGTGTCCCTTATTGGTGATGGCAAACAAACTTTAGGCTCAACTATTTAAATGCTCTTATGGCTGGTCTCTTCACATCCAGGCTCTCTCAACTTAAACTTATCCAGAACTCTGCTGCCCTTATCCTAACATGCACCAAGTTCTGTTCACTACTTATCTGTGTGCTTGCCGACCTATATGGGGTCCTGATCCAACAGTGGCTGAATTTTAAAATTCCCACTCTTGTTTTCAAATCCCTCCATTGCTGCACCCTTCCTACAATCTCTTTCAGCCCTACAACCCTCTGTGCTCCTCCAATTCTGGTTTCTGGTGCCTCATCATTTTTTTTTTTAGCCATGCCTTCTAGGTTTCATCTGCAAGGTTCTAGATCTACGTAGAACTCAATGGGCTTCTCCTGCAAGGTTCTAGCTATATGTATAAGCGAGTGAGCGACATTTCTGGCAGTTAGTGATGGGTAAGAGATGTGGGTGGACAAGACCAGGCACCCATTTCTTGATTGGATCTTCTTGATTGAATTTTGCAAACGGTGCCTTCAGTTTGATGACCCTGATGTGGTTCTGCAAACAAACCAGTTTCACAAAAAAATGCTTTCAGCAAATGAAACTAATCTCTCTTTCCACTAGAACCAGCAATTTAAAATCAAGATAATATGCGTATCGTAGCGACATCCTTCCAACGCTTTTAAAATGTTCAGCATTCAGGTAATTTGAGAAGTTATGTCCACTGTTTGCTTGGAATGCAATTTCAACAAAAGCCTCAGATGAGGCGTAGGAAAGCAGATGCTGCATCTTTTGACGAATGATGTTCTCATATCAGCCGTTCAAAGCGGTGTTAACCAGCCCAGAGGAGCAGTGCTGTGACATGAATACAGATACCACGTGTGGTTTCGTTTTGATTCATCGATGTCAGACTTGCATCTGGAAACAGTCTACGCTGTCACGGAATTGCGTAGTTATGCCAGCAGCTTGCCTTATAGGTTGTTTCTGTTGCTGTAAGTACCCTTTCTCTGAGCCACGGAACGGCTACAGAAATGCCACAGATGCACAGTGCATGCTGGGGAAGCACAATTCTCGCCGCCTTCTATGACCAGTCCAGTTTACCAATTATTAATCAAAAAAAACTACAGTTTATTGGAGAATAGACTATCTCCTTCAAAATTTGGAGTTTACTCCATTGTAATCTACTGAAGTGTCAGTTTTCGGTTTTAATTTTGCTTGACATAGTCATCGGACCACACAGATGCAAAAGAATTCATTTTTTTTAGTTGGCTGTGATGCTCAAATGTCAAGAAGATTTGCCTTTTTTTGTCTGTTTATTCCAAAGGCACCCCCCCCCGACCCACTTTGTGCCATTCCCCTGCCTTTTCCCCAGAACCCTGCACATTATTTTCTATTCAAATTATCACCTAATGCCCTCTTGAATGCCTCGATTGAACCTGCCTCCAGGCCGTGCATTCCAGACCCCAACCACTTGCTGTCTGACAGTTTTTGCTTGCATCACACTTGCTGCTTTCGACAAATCACTTCAAATCCCTCTCATTTTCAATCCTTTTATGAGCGGGAAGAGTTTATCTCTATCTATTCTGTCCAGCCCCCTCATGATTTTGAACATCTGTGTCAGATCTCCTTGTAGCCTTCTCCCCTCCAAGGAGAGCAGTCCCAACTTCTTCAGTCTACCTTCGTAACTGAAGTTTCACTGTCCTGGAACCATTTTTGTAAACCTTTTCTCTCCAATGTGTTCATATCCTTCCTAAAATGTAGCACCCAGAACTGTACACAGTACTCCAACTGAGGAATAATTAGTGTTCTGTACAAGTACAGCATAACCTCCTTGCTCTTGGACTCTATGCTATTAATAATAAAATTAGGATACTGTATCAGTAAAAGGGTCTTACTACTGGCCTTTGGAGTATGTTTGATGTGTTTACTGATACTCAACCTGATTGGGTTCCAAATCCTGGAGTGGGACTTGTACTCAGATCTTCTGGCTCAGAGGCAGAGCCATCTCTCCATGTGCCAAAGGACTGCCATGCGAGTCATGCATTTATACAGTGCCTTTCATGACCACCAGATATCCCTAAATGTTTTACAGTCAATGGC
The DNA here is from genome assembly GCF_965287045.1 of Carcharhinus amblyrhynchos. Taxonomy (NCBI): domain Eukaryota; kingdom Metazoa; phylum Chordata; class Chondrichthyes; order Carcharhiniformes; family Carcharhinidae; genus Carcharhinus; species Carcharhinus amblyrhynchos. The sequence continues at coordinate 17,028,753 of NC_137345.1, forward strand.
GTACTTCTGAAGTGTAGCTAATTTGCTAAAGTAACATCCAACACACAACCATGTGATAATTGTAATCTGGTTATTTATGATGTTGATTCACAGATTGGGGGTAACCCTCCTGCTCTTCAGAGTGATGCCGTGGGACCTTATAAATTGACTTTAGAGGGCAGACTGGGTCTTTGTATAATCTGAAAGACAGTAACATTAACAGTGCAGCACATCCTCAATACTACATTGGGGTTTGATAGGGAGTGCTGCACTGTCAGTGGTACTGATGTCTGAATCACAAAGTACTGCAGTGCAGAAGGGGCCCTTCAGCCCATCGAGTCTCACTGATGCATGAAATGCCCAGACCTGCCCATCTAATCCCACTTGCCAGCATTTGGCCCATAGCCTTGAATGTGATGGTGTGCCAAGTACTCATCCAGGTACTGTTTAAAGGATATGAGGCATCCCACCTCCTCCATCCAAGTGCATTCCAGACCGTCACCACCCTCTGAGTATAAAGGTTTTTCCTCAAATTCCCCCCCAAACCTCCCACTTCCACGCTTTTAACTTGTGTCCCCTCGTGACTGACCCTTCAACGAAGGGGAACAGCTGCCCTCTATCCACTCTGTCCCATGCCCCTCATAATCTTGAACACCCCAATCAGGCTACCCCTCAGTCTTCTCTGCTCCAGAGAAAACAACCCAAGCCTATCCAACCTCTCTTTATAACTTAAATGCTCCATCCCAAGCTGCATCCTGCTGAATCTCCTCTGCACCTCCTCCATTCACATCCTTCCTATAATGTGGCAACCAGAACGGCACACAGTACTCCAGCTATGGCCTCACCAACGTTCTGTACAATTCCATCATGACCTCCCTGCTTTTGTAATCTATACCCCGATTGGTAAAGGCGAGTGTGCCATATGCCTTTTTCTCCACCCTACTTACCTGCCTTTCTATCTGAGATATTAAACCGAGGTCCCATCTGTCTGTCAGGTGGATGTAAAAGATCCCTGGCACCATTCCAAAGATGTGTGTGTTAGGTTGATTGGCTAGGGAAAAAATGACCCTAATGTCAGGGGAATTGGCAGGGCAACTGTGTGGGGTTACAGGAATAGAGTCTGGGTGGGATTGCAGTCAGTACAGACTCGAGGGGCCGAACGGCCCCCTTCTGTAGTGTAGGTATTTTATGATTCTGTGAGTTTGAAGGGGATAAAGGGCATTATCCTCAGTGACCAATAGTTATTCCTAAATCAACAGCACACAATAATGGATTATCTGTTCACTGTTATATTGCTGTTTGTGGGAGCTTGCTGTGCACGAAATGACTTCCATTTTTCCTACAGTAGCACAGTAACTATCCTTCAAAAGTGCATCATTTGCTGTAAGGTGACTTGGAATAGCCTAAGATTGTGAAAGGTGCAACATAAATGCAAGGCTTTCTTTTCTACTCAATCTATCTTGGGAAAAAAAAGGGCAGCACGTTGGCACAATGGTTGGCACTGCTGCCTCACAGTGCCAGGGCCCAGGTTCAATTCCAGCCTTGGGTCACTGTCTGTGCAGAGTCTGCATGTTGTCCCCATGTCTGCATGGGTTTCCTCCGGGTGCTCCAGTTTCCCCTCGCAGTCCAAAGATGTGCAAGTTAGGTGGATTGGTCGCGCTAATTTGCTCCCTAGCGTCCCAAGATGTGTAGATAAGGGGGATGAGGGAAATAAGTGAGGATATGGGAATAGGGTATGGTGGTAGGACTGGGGAAGATGGTCTCTTTCTGCACTGTAAGGATTCTGACTCTCTCGTCCCAGGAATTTTGGATCCTTCCTGTGCTTTGGCCCTTGGCCTTTTGCTTTGACTTCTCAATAAAAACAAAACAAACTGTACACACTGTTTTAAAGTTGAGTGATTTGCCTTTCAGCTTCCCTTCAATTGGGGAGATGACAAAGGATTGAATGTTGGGAAGTGTTTCAGCCATGTCTGTGTTGCTCTTCAGAAAGCTGTTTGCTCAGGTCAGGTTTGGGCTTTGAGGCTGTGCTGCCTTCAGAGATTTGGCTGAAGTTGTACAACTTCACTGGCACAAGTGACCTGCCACGGCGGTAGCCTCACTTTGGCTGTTAGCCGTAAATCAGTTGATTGCACATTCTTGCCTCTGAATCCAAAGGTTCCAAGTTCAAGTAACCCCTCCCCGCCGCTATCCAACCTCGGGATTCAAAAATCAGGGCTGACACTCCAATGTAATATTGAGGGAGCAGTGCACTGTTGGAGATGTCCTCTTTTGAAAGAAACATTGAAGCCTGAATCCCTGAACTTTGACAAAGGGTCATCTGGACTCGAAACGTCAGCTCTTTTCTCTCCTTACAGATGCTGCCAGATCTGCTGAGATTTTCTAGCATTTTCTCTTTTGGGCCCTGGATCCCATCTGCCTGCTTGGGCCGACTGACAAAGAACCCATGGCACTATTTTGAAGAAGAGTTGTTACCAGTGTCTACACCAAAATGTGTTTATTTATCTTGTTTATTATCATTGCCACAAGTGGGCTTACATTAACACTGCAATGAAGCTACTATGAAAATCCTCTAGTCACCACACTCCAGTGCCTGTTTGGGGACACTGAGGGAGAATTTAGCATGGACAATGCACCGAACCAGCACTTCTTTTGGACTGTGGGAGGAAAGCAGAAGACCCGGTTTGATCAAGAATGGCCTTAAGTCATTATTTTTTTCACTGGGCAGGGAGAACGTGCAGACTCCAAATAGAGACAGTGACCCAAGCCGGGAATCGAACCCGGGTCCCTGACACTATGAAGGAGCAATGCTAACCACTGTGCCAAACCCTCAGTCAACTTCACCAAGAGATTACTAGGCCGTCATCTCATTACTATCTGCGGGAATTTGCTGTGTGCAACCTGGCTGCTGTGATTCCTACATTACAGCAGTGACTACACTTTAAGAAGTACTTCAGTTGGCCGCAAGGTGCTTTTGAGACATCTGGTGGTTGTTAAACGTGCTGTATAAATGCAAGTCTCTTTTGGTTACGTTGGTAATGTTCAGCAGCAGTGACAACAGTAGCAATTTGGCATCTATTATAAATGAAATGAAAGTTAACAATGATGTTGTTCAAAAGGCTGCAGGGGATAGCTTGAAACTGCTGGAAAGTTGCAACATCAATCCAGCCCTTAAGACACAACTGACTGCTACTATTTTGCATGTGCTTTCATTAATTATTTGGGTGACTGCGTCAGTGGTTTGCAATAGTTTCTACCAACCTTTACACTTCTCGCCCTTTAATCTGCACGCTCTGTAGATATTGTGTCAATCTGTGCAACACGACCAACTTCTAACGCGAGCTCATTTTGGTGTAGGAACAAACGGGTTAATAAAACAAGGGTAGGTTTGTAACTTCTGCAGTTTGGATGGGGAGGGAATAAAGTTTATTTCCGGTTCCTCAGCTGTGAATGAAAGAAGTGTGTCACCCTGCGTCATAGGCATAACTTACTCCACCATAACAGCAGCGCAGCATTGCCCAATGTTTTTGTTTTCGTCGTCACGGTTCATAGTATCCCACTGTTTGTCAATAAACGTGACTCTGACTTGGCCAGGCAGTGGCACGTGCAGAATGCGTGGAGGTAGGAAAAATATAGCTGCCAATTGAGGGCTGGATGACTCTGCTGAAATGTACGGCGAGGAAAACCACACCACCCACACACGCACGCTGCAATGCAGAAGGTGTGAGAAGGGATGCATGTTATGATAGGCAATCCAGTAACTTGCACCCAGTACTTTCTATTTAATAATCTGGACTGGTATTCTGCAAATTAACCCTCGCAATCGGTACTTAACCTTTCAGGCCCTGCAGAGTTCAGAAAATGCACAGTTTGCACCCGCTGATAGCTGATTTTGAGTTGGCTGGGTGTCCGCTTTCTGCCACACATTCTGTTATTCGGCGCTGTGCTGCTTTTGTGTGGTTTTCTGCTGACATACTGCTGATCTGTTAGACCTCAACCCCCCATGACAGTGATGGTTCCAGTTCTATCAATTTTCCTGGTATCGACTAATATGGCATCTCAAAGCATTGATTGTGTTCAGGTCATTTTAACTGATACTTTTCCAGCTCCAGGTTTCAGATGCTTGAGTTGACCAGTTTTGAAGCTCCAGTATCAGACAATCCCTGCAGTGAAAAGGAGGCCATTTGGCCTATTGAGTGTGTACTGATTCTCCAGCAGAGCGTCCTGTCCAGGCCCTATCCCTCTGGCCCCACGCATTGTAAATGCGCCTAGTTTGGGGGCGTTTAAGAGATCCGTGGATAGGTTTATGGACGAAAAGGGATTGGTTTAGGTTAGTGGGTCATTGTTTTGTAACTGGTCGGCGCAACATCGTGGGCCGAAGGGCCTGTTCTGCGCTGTAATGTTCTATGTTCTATTTACCTTGCCCATCCCCCCTAACCTACACATCCTGGGACACTAAGGAGCAATTTAGCATGGCCAATCCACCTAATCTGCACATCTTTGGAGAAAGATGGCCTAGTAATATTATCGCTAGGCTAATAATCTGGAAACTCAGCTGGATTCAAATTCCACCATCTGCCATGGAATTCAATATAAAAAAAATTGTAATTAATTTACTGAAGACCATGAAACCATTGTCGATTGTCAGAAAATCTAATCTAGTTTACTAACTTCCTTTTAGGGAAGGAAAGCTGCTGTCCTTACCTGGTCTGGCCTACATGTGACTTTGAACCACTGCAATTTGGTTCACTATTAACAGCCCTTGAGCAATACATGCTGGCCAGCCGGCAATGCCCATGTCCCATGAATTAAAAAAAAAACACAGGGAGAATGCGCAATCTTTGCATAGACAGTCATAAGAACATAAGAATTAGGAGCAGAAGTAGGCCATCTGGCCCCTCGAGCCTACTCCACCATTCAATAAGATTATGGCTGATCTTTTCATGGACTCAGCTCCACTTACCCACCCACTCACCATAACCCTTAATTCCTTTACTGTTCCAACATTTATCTATCCTTGCCTTAAAACATTCAGTAATGTAGCCTCAACTGATTCACTGGGCAGGAAATTCCGAGATTCACAGCTCTTTGGGTGAAGAAGTTCCTCAAATCTACTCCCCCTTTATTTGAGGCCATGCGTCCTGGTTCTAGTTTCACCTGCCAGTGGAAACAGCCTCCCTGCTTCTATCTTATCATTGCCTTTATAATCTTATATGTTTTGATCAGATCTCCCCTCATTTTTCTGAATTCCAATGCTAGAATTCTTCAGAATTCCAAAGGCTGGAATTGAACCGGGCCCCTGGCACTGTGAGGAGGCAGCAGTGCTAACCACTGTGCCATCATGCCATCCAGGTATCCTCATGGTGCAGTGTACCACACTTTGCCAATCCAAAATAGGAATCCAAGTTTGAGCCCATGCGTTTCCAAAACATGTTTGCAAATCTGAAGATGTTTGAGAGATGTATTGCGGGGCATGGTGATGTCCCACAGCAACACCACAACAACTTGCATTCTTTGGCACCTTCCATGCATTAAAACATAGCAGAGTGTTTTAGAAGAAAGTTCTGAAGTAAGATTGACACCAAACCATGCCAGGCAATATTAGAGCAGATAGCCAAAAGCTTGGTTGAAAGATGTAGGTTTTAAGGAATGCCGTAAAGGAGGAAAGAAAGGTTTGGGAAGAATGCGTGAACTTTGTGCTGAGTCAGCTGAAGAAACAGCAGCCAGTATTGGAACAGTTAAAATCGGGGATGCTTAAGTGTAAAGCTTATTTATTAATCACAAGTAGACTTATGTTAACATTGCAAAGAAGTTGCAGTGAAAATCCCCTGGGTGATTATGAAGGGAATGATACAATAGAAGTAGGGAGGTTGTTTCCACTGGCAGGTGAAACTAGAACTAGGGCCCTCAAAATAAGGGTGCGCAGATTTAGGACTGAGTTGAGAAGGAACTCCTTCTCCCAAAGGGCGTGAATCTTGGAATTCCCTGCCCGGTGAAGCAGTTTGGGATTACCCTACTGAATGGGCACTGAGGGAGAATTTAGCATGGCCAATTCACCTAACCTCCACGCTGACACAGGGAGAAGGTGCAGACTCCACACAGACAGTGACCCAAGCTAGGAGTCAAACTCGGGTCCTTGGCGTTGTGAGGCTGCAGTGCTAACTGTGGATGCTAAAGAGGCCAGATTTGGAGAAAAGCTCAGATCTCAGAAGGTCGTGATACTGGAGGAGATGGCAAAGACAGGGGAGGGAGGGGCAAGGTGATTGAGGGAGTGATTTGGGAAAAGGAAATAATGAAAATTTTGAAATCAGAAGGAAGTAAAGATGTAGGGGGAAATCACATTTTCACAGTTAAATCAAGATCGATGGGATGGATAGGATAGAGGTGGAGAGACTCTTCCCGCTCAAAAAAGACAGTAGGACTAGGGGGCACAGCCTCAAGATAAAGGGGAGGCGGTTTAGAACGGAGTTGAGGAGGAACTTCTTCACTCAAAGGGTGGTGAATCTCTGGAATTCTCTGCCCGTTGAAGTGGTGGAGGCTGCCTCGCTAAATATTTTTAAGAAGCGGGTTGATGGGTTCTTGATAAGAGAGGGGATTAAGGGTTATGGGGAGAGGGCGGGAAAGTGGAACTGAGCCACAACAGATCAGCCATGATCTTATTGAATGGCGGGGCAGGCTCGAGGGGCTAGATGGCCTACTCCTGCTCCTATTTCTTATGTTCTTATGTTCTTATTCACCCTTTGCGTGGAAAATGGCACAGGGATCATTTTCTGTCTTGGTGCTCTGGACAGAAGGAATTTAAGAAACAGGAACAGAATGGTTCTGAGCAGAACCAAAAATGGTTTCAGTATTCGTCATATTTCAGTTTTTAAACTTATGTATTTCACTAAGACAATGTGTAGCATTAGGCAATGTGCTGGGCGGTGCAGCCTGGTGATGGATAGGACTGGAGCCAATCTTTAAACACTTATAAATATTTATTTGCAGTTTTGCACATCACTAGCATGCACCTCTTAACCCCAAAATCATATTTTTAGTATCTATTTTTAGGGACTGGGGGTGGGATTTTACAGCCTCGCTCAAGCGAGACCGGAAATTCCCACACTAGGTCAACAGACATTTCCCTTGTCCACCCCTTGCCCGCTCCGATTCTGTGATGGGTGAGGTGGTAGAATTCTGGTGAGGATGTCTTGTGGCACAGGGGGTAGCACGTCTGCCTCCTGAGCCAGGAACTCCCTCTGGGTTTGTGCCCCACACCAGGATTTGATGATTAAGGAAGATGTGTTTGTAATGCATATCAGCCTGCAAATCCTTCCAATGGCAAGCGGTAAGAGTGGGAGAAATTGCTGGTCAGGATTGAGAGAAGAAAGTTGGAACCTCTACCATCACTAACCATCAGTCCTGACATGTTACCATAGCAACTCAGGCTCCCTGTGTGAACTATAATCATCATGTATAAGGGTACAAGTGACCCCCCCCAGTTAATGCATATGAATAAACATAATTAACCAGCTATACAGCGAAGGAAAATCATTTTACTTTCCCCATGTATTTTGCCCCACACCAAAACTTAGTTCTAACTGGCATGTGGCAGCCAGAATGAAAATCATAATTTTGATTTCTGCCCTTTGAGTTAAATGGTCTGAATCAAGGCAGCCATTATAATCTTCTTCAGTGTCCCTGGGCTTGAGAGGGTTTTAATAAAATGTCTAATTGTTGATTACAAATGAAGGAATCATAGAGTCATACAGTGCAGAAAAGGCCCTTCGGCCCATTGAGTCTGCACTGCTAATTATTACCACTAAAGTCATGCTATTCTCATTTTCCAGCATTTACCATATCTTTGAATGTTATGATGTTCCAAGCGCTCCTTTTTAAAGATTGTAAGGTTTCCAGCCTCCACTACCTTCCCAGGCAGTGCATTCCAGATTCCAACCATCCTCTTGAGTGAAAAGGTGTTTTCTCAAATCCCTTCTGACTTTCCTGTCCGTTACCCTAAAATGGTGCTCTCTCATGATTGACCCCAGCAACCAAAGGAAACAGCTGCTCCCTATTCGTCCTGTCCATACTCCTCATAATCTTATACACTTTAATCATGTCCCCCCTCAACCTTTTCTGCTCTCAAGAAAACAATTCAGTCATATCCTGTTTCTCGTGATGGCTCAAATGTTGCATCCCAGGCAACATCTTGGTGAACCTCTACTTACCTCCTCTAGTGTAATCACATCCTTCCTATAGTGAGGTGACTAGAACCATGCGCACTATTCCACTTGTGGTCTAATCAACATTCTGTACAGCTCCAACGTTACCATCTTGCTTTTGTACTCAATGCCATGACTGATGCTCTATGACGCGACTGATAAAAGCAAGTGTCCTGTATATCTTCTTAACTACCCGATCCATCTGCTCTGCTGTCTTCAGGGATCTATGAATAAGTACCCCAAGAGCCACCTGTTCCTCTGAGCTTCCTAGTGACCTGCCATTCATTAAATACTCTCTTGTCTTGTTACTTCTTCCAAAGTGCATCACCTCATACCTATCTGGGTTAAATACCGTCTGCCATTGCTCTGCCCATTTGACCAATCCATCTATAAGTCCTTGTAACTTACGACTCTCTTCTTCACTATTAACCACCCGACCAATCATGATGTCACCTGCAAACTTCCTTATCATTCCCTCCACGTTATCAATATCATTTATGTTTATAACAAACAGTAAGGATCCCAACACTGAACTCTGTGATACACCATTGGACACTGACCTCCAGTCACTCAAACAGCCTTCTACCCTTTGAGTCCTATTACTAAACATTGGTGGACATCAAGTACAGCGTGGATTGGTGTTAACTGTGTCTGAACTGTAGATTAACCTGAGAATTGTCATTGCCTTAAACTCATAAAGGAGCATCAGAACTTAAAAAATAGGAGCAGGGGTGAGCCATTTGCCTCTTTGAGCCTGACCCAACATTTAATACCATCATGTTTGATCTTCCACTTCAACTCCACTTAGCCATACAATTTTCATGTCCCTTGATTCCCACAGCATTCGAGATCTATCAGTCTCTACCGTATTTATTGAGTGAGTACCCACAGCCCTCTTGGATGGAGATTTCCAAAATCCACAACCTTTAAGTGCAGGAATTATGCAGTCCTAAATGACCAAATCTTTAATTCTGGGATTGTGATTGCACAGTTCTGGGTAACATTTTGCTAACATCCACTCTGTCAAGCCCTTTAAGAATTTCGACAAGATATACCTCCTTAAGTCTAAATTCTGGGGAATATAATTCCAGCCTATTTGATCTGTCCTTGTGGGACAACCCCCACAATGGGGAAAGGAACTTTAGAAATTAGTTGAGTGAATCTTTGTAGCACTCCTTCCATGGCTATTATATTATTCTTTGGGTCAGGAGATCTGAACTGCTTCTGAAAGTGGCTGATCTGTTAAACTTACTCACTTGCTTTAAAAAGAAGGGCATTGCTTTCTTACCCCCAGCTCTGTAGCCCTTGACTGAAGGCCTCTTGAGTATGCTGCACTATATGGTCCTCTTCTGGCATGAGTCGTCGGAAGGTTGGGAGAGAAAGGATCAGCTGGATTTCCAGATGGGAAGCTAGCAGCAGTGTGACAATCTGATTCTGATTGCCAGCCCATGGAGGTTCAGGCCCAATGCTTCAGTCCTTCTGAAGGCCAGCTTTGATTATTTTTCACCCTCTTGAACATGTGTATATATCTGATTAATGAAATACGTTTTCTTTTCAAGATAAGCGAAAGTGAATTTGACCATTTTTGGAAGGAAGTGCGGCAACAATTGTAGTAGATTTAGGTTTGCGCTTACAAGCATCTTTGACTTCTAAAGCTTTTCATTGCCATATCTGATAAATTCATTTTGGACCGTCATTTGCTGTCACAATAATGGTGAACTTACTGGTGCTCATGTTTCCATTGTGCAAATGGTGCTGCAACTTCAGGTCAGGGGTGGATGTGTTGTTAAATATGAACATCCAGAAATTGTTGTTTGGACTACACTGTCAGCTTTGTAAAAAAAAAAACCACCTCACTGTCTTGATTCACAGCTAAAATATATTGAATGGTGGAAGATTGTATTTGCATGTGGCAGATGTGGGCTTAAATATGAAGTCTTTGGCATGTTAGTTGTATGCACTATTAACCTAGTGTTGTGAGACTTCTTACCATAAAGATGTGCTAAGTATTATTATTGCCAGTTAATCTCATTGGCACTGAAAATTAATTATTCAAAGCGTAGCACCTCTTCACGTTTATACTGTTGGAAATTTTTCAACTGTATGCATTTTAATGTTTTTCTTACTTTTAAGTTCTCTATCACTCTCTCTCGTAATCTAATTTTTCTTTCTTTCTCTCTTTCCCTTATCTTGGGCGGATGGTGGCACAGTGATCAGTGCTGCTGGCTCACAGTGCCAGGGACCCTGGTTCAGTTCTGGCCTCGGGATACTGTCTGCTTGGAGTTTGCATGTTCTCCCCGTGTCTGCGTGGATTTCCTCCAGGTGCTCTGGTTTCCTCCCACACTCCAAAGATGTGTGGGTTAGGTTGATTGCCCATGCTAAGTTGCCCCTTGGTGTCAGATGTAGCAGGATAAATATGTGGGGATTTGGGAATGGCGCCTGGGTGGGACTGTGGTTGGTGCAGGCTTGATGGGCTGAATGGCCTCCTCTGCACTTTAGGGATTCTATGATTCGATTCTATGATGCGATGTTCAGTTCATCCAGTCTGATTTACACATCCTTCTGTGCCTCTTATTTCATAGCCCTTCCGTCTGCTTGGTTAAGAATTGCACATTTGTTCATCATTTTCACTTGGGTCTTGACGCTCTGTTGGCCTTTTTGTGTTGTTTCCAGTTCGCATTTTCAGCTGCGTGCCGTTCGCAAAATTTTAAAAGTATGAACTTGCAAAAGCAAGTCTAACTAATAGTGGCAGATACTACACAATATGTTGCTATCACAGAATCTGTCTGCCTTCTATCAGCATGTCCCTTAATAACTTGGGAGCCCTTCTAAACAGGAGAGAAACTGTGGACATTTCCAGACCCTTCAGGATTTTAATGTCCTGTCTGATGGGGTTGAAGTCATGCATTTTTTATTCATTCATGGGACCCACGCGTCGTTGGCTGGCCAACATTTATTTAACCTGGTGTTGTGAGACTTGTTATTGTGTTTACCCCTGTCCAACGCTGGCATCTCCAAATCACAACATTTATTGCCCATCCCTAGTTGCCTAATGACAGCTGAGAGTCAACCACGTTGCTGTGGCTCATATGTTGGCCAGACCAGGTAAGGATTTCCTTCCCTAAAGGACATTAGTGAACCAGATGGGTTTTTACGACAATGAGCAATGGTTTCATGGTCAAGAGTAGACTGACAATTCCAGATATTTTTTGTTGAATTCAAATTTCACCATCTGCCATGGCGGGATTCGAACCTGGGTCCCCAGAACATTAGCTGAGTTTCTGGATTAGTAGTCCAGTGATAATACCACGAGGCCATCGTTTCCTTCCTGCTGAACAGATATTTATATCAACTTCCTTTGCTAATTTAACTTTAATTTAACTATATTGACACATTTGTTCGATAATGGACAGAAGAATTTGTGTGGACGTACCAACATGGTCACTACTAACACTGCATAGGCTTTATTTCTACCCATCAATTAAATTTCCATTTTCATAGCTAACCTTGCAAACATGCCTCTTTTTGTTTGCAGTATGGAAGGAGGGGAGCTGTTCAGTAGAATCCAGGACAGAGGGGATCAAGCATTCACAGAAAGAGGTAAATCTACATTCTATCCACTCTGTCTAACAGATTTAATGGAGTAACTTGTTGGATCGTTTCATGATTCTGCAGTAATAAGTAATATCAACAAATGCTTTGTGGCACAGTAGGAGGCCATTCGGACTTTTGAGCCCATGCCAGCTCCGCATTGAGGTAAAATTAGTCTCACCCTGTGATGAGGCAGAGCTGACCATTGGCTCTTACCATTCTTTATCTCTGATATTGGTGGCATTTGATCCACCTGATCAGCTTTGTAACACCATTTCAAATTGGAAGGATGACCTTTTGTGTTGTAAGTTTTCTGTGTTGTTCTTAAAGGAGATTTGGGTATGTGTCCAACAAGGCCAACATTTATTATTAAGGTGATGGTGAGTTGCCCTCTTGAATTGCTTGACACCCATGGTGTAGATATACCCACAGTTCTGTTGGGTAGGCAGCTCCATGACCATGACCCAGTGACAGTGAAGGAACAGAAATGTAATTCCAAGTCAAGATATTGTGTGACTTGCAGAGGAACCTGCTTGTGATGGTGTTCCCATGCTTCAGTTGCCCTCGTACTTCAAGGTGGTAGAGGCTGCAAGTTTGGGAGGTGCGTTTTCTGTGGTTGCAATAGCCTTTATTGTTCTTTCCATCTCTAAACATACTGTAAAGTTTATGAATTGTGATCGTTTTGCGCGTCATGTAAGCGCCAAGGGGTGGGGGTGGGCCTGTGGTAGGGGGCTAGGTATAATGATGGGGATCTTACGCACGGCGTAGGCCTGTGCAAGGGAGGTGGTCATAGAAGTGGGGGAGCTCTACAAGGGTGTGGTCATGCAACTGGGGGCATGTCAGGGATCTGCCAGGGTAGTTGCTGATGCCCCAACGCCAGTGGCTAGTGTTAGTGTGGGGGTTGACAATGCTGCTGGTGATGGGAGAGGGGCGGGCCAATGTCTACTGGGGGGGTGCATTGGAGGAGATCTCCCGATTCACTAGCCAATTGGGCCAAGCGCTCTGAAAATGGCTTCACTGGCATATTTAGATTTCCATTCTACCGACGTAAAGCTCCCAGCTGTCAAAAAAAAGTGCCAGAAGATTTCAGTGCCGAGTTCATTCCCGAAAAAGCATCATGGAGGACTCCTGGTTTCACACTGTTACAGCACTTAGAAACTTTGGAAAATTCCGCTTGTCAGATTAAGAAGGATGGGCACAAGTTTGTGGGTTTTAAGGAAGATCTATTGGAAACTGAGTCACTGGGAACTTTGTAGTCACTTTACAAACTGCTTTCCCGTAGTAGTGTTTGTTGCTATTTCTGGATATGATATTGGGGCTTGGGGGACAGATAACAAGGTGGTTCCAAATGTGAGAGTGCATCCACCGTCAACAGATGTTCAAGTGGAATTGCAGGTCTCCAAAATCCAGCTGAGCTTCCTACCCTCTTAGCAAGAGTTACAAAAGGGAATTACAAAGGACAAATTAAGAGTAACGTACTGTACCTCTACACCTTCTACAGAGGGCTCCGAAATAATGAAGAGCATTGGCGAGGCAGTACAGCACCTACATTCAGTAAACATTGCACATCGGGATGTAAAGGTAAGCAGAAGTTTAGATTCCATTAAGTGTCTTGCATATCAAACAGACTGAGCAACCACTTGGATGTAATGAGCCATCTGCTTCTACAAGCCACCAAACCACAATCGTGACCGTTCCCTATTGCAGTGGCAGAATCGGAAGCCAATACCACCACTTTGTGTGCTGGCTGGTGGTATCTCTTTAAAAAAAACTGCACTTGGTAGATGTATATCGAATCTCAAATCATTTCAGTAAAAGTTCTGTTTGATTGCAATTCCCATTAATTCCAGAAGAAATATTATCCTTTTAAAATCCTGCTATAAGATGATGACATTGTAACCCTTCACCCATAGTAATCTTCTGAATAGATAAGTGCAATTGCTTTGTCAGCCATCTGGTGTTCATCTGAAAAAGAAAATTGTTTAGTTTTGCACTTTCACTGCTTGGCTAATATCCATGATGTGGAGATGCTGGCATTGGACTGGGGTAAACACAGTAAGAAGTCTCACAACACCAGGTTAAAGTCCCAACAGGTTTATTTGGTAGCAAAATCCACCTTTTTGATTTTGGTAGCAAAGTGCAAAATCCACCAAGGATTTTGCTACCAAATAAACCTGTTGGACTTCAACCTGGTGTTGTGAGACTTCTTACTGTGGCTAATACCTTAGCATTGAATAATATTAAAAATCCAATGGAATGAAGAAATCTTGTTCTTTTCATTTCTGTCTGGTTTTTGAGTACAAATTGTTCTTGTTTCCCGAGTAAACTTGCAGGAAGCCAACAGTTGCGAAACACTCTGTTCTATTGAGATGCAACTTGAGTGCAAGTACTTTGGTCAATATCAACTGTTATCCACCACCCTCGTGATTTGGTAACTTAGATTGCTTTACTTCGGGAGCCTAAATGAGGACGTACCCTACTTTTGGGAAATAGATTGCCTCCTTGATGAGATTAAATGAGCAGAGAATATTTAAAAAGTTAAGTTTATTTATTTGTCACAAGTAGGCCTACATTCACACTGCAATGAAGTCACTGTGAAAATCCCCCATTCGCCACACTCGGTGTCCCTGTTTGGGTAAACTGAGGGAGAATTTAGCGTGGCCAATTCACCTAACTTGCACATCTTTGGACTTTGGAAGGAAATGGGAGCACCCGGAGGAAACTCTCGCAGACACGGAGAGAACGTGCAAACTCCACACAGACAGTGACCCAAGGAATTGAACCGGGGTCCCTGGCACTGTGAGGCAGCAGTGCTTAGCACTGTGCCACGGTGCCACCTCATATGCTCCATGAATTTTTCCAAGATGTTGACATTATCACCTACTTGATGCTGTGTTGCTTAAGACTCCAGTGGTGTAGTAGCAATCTATTTTAGTCTGGCTGTAAGAGTAAAAGAAGGGAAGGTGTTCAAGATTCCCCCACACATGCCCTAGCTACGTCCTTCCTAATATCAATATCCGATTGGATGAAGTAAAACATGAATGCTTATATGCTCCTGTAACTGCTCCGTTATATCCTAATCACATTTCTTTTGAATAATTTTGAAAGTCATTTTTCCAAGTTTCTCTGGGGGTGGAGTGATGTTTGATGGCACTGCTGACTTCTCTGGGCATTCACCCTACCACAAGTGACAGTAATTCTCTTTTTATACCACCCAAGTACTCTCATCTTCACGATACGCAATGTATATTTCTCCCATGTTTCTGAATAGACCCAGAACATAGTATGGCACAGTACAGGCCCTTCAGCCCTCGATGTTGCACCGAGCTATGTCCGATCCCAAGATCAAGCTATCCCACTCCCTATCGTTCTGGTGTGCTCCATCTGCCTATTCAATAACTGTTTGAAAGTTCCTAAAGTGTCTGACTCCACTGTCACAGCAGGCAGTGCATTCCACACCCCAAGCACTCTGAGTAAAGAATCCACCTTGGACATCCCTCCTATATCTCCCACCATGAACCTTACAGTTATGCCCCTAGTAACAGATACAGCCAACCGAGGAAACAGTCTCTGAAAGTCCACTCTATTTATTCCCCTCATCATCTTATAAACCTCTATTAAATTGCTTCTCGTCGTCCTCCACTCCAAAGAGAAAAGCTCCAGCTCCCTCAACCTTTCTTCATAAGACCTACCTTCCAAACCAGGCAGCATTCTGGTAAATCTTCTCTGCACTTTCTCCAATACTTCCACATCCTTCTCACAGTGAGATGACCAGAACCGCACATAATATTCCAAATGTGGTCTCACCAAGGTCCTGTGCAGCTGCAGCATAACCCCACGGCTCTTAAACTCAAACACACTATTAATAAACACTAACATACTATAAGCCTTCTTCATGGTTCTATCCACTTGAGTGGCAAACTTCAGAGATCTGTGGATATGAGCCGCAAGATCTCTCTGTTCCTCCACATTCCCCATAACCCTGTCATTGACCCTGTAATCTGCATTCAAGTTTGTCCTACCAAAATGAATCACCTTGCACTTATCAGGGTTAAACTCTATCTGCCACTTTTTAGCCCAGGTCTGCATCCCATCAATGTCTCTTTGCAGCCTACAAAAGCCCTCCACCTCATCCACTACTCCACCAATCTTGGTGTCATCAGCAAATTTTTCTGACCCACCCTTCCATCTCCTCCTCTAAGTCATTGATAAAAATCACAAATAGCAGAAGACCCAGCACTGATTCCTGTGGTACACCGCTGGTAACTGGCCTCTAGTCTGAAAATTTTCCCTCCACCACCACCCTCTGTCTTCTATGAGATAGCCAGTTACTTATCCAATCGGCCAAATTTCCATCTATCCCACACCTCCTTACTTTCTTCATGAGCCTACCATGGGGAACCTTATCAAATGTCTTACAAAAATCCATGTATATGACCATCAACTGCTGTACCTTCATCTACACACTTAGTTACCTCCTCAAAGGATTCAATCAAATTTGTGAGGCAAGACTTACCCCTCACAAAACCATGCTGACTATCCCGGATTAAGCTGCATTTTTCCAAATGGTCTTAAATCCTATCCCTCAGGACCCTTTCCATTAACTTACCGACCACCGAAGTAAGACTAACTGGTCTATGATTACCAGGGTCATTCCTATTTCCTTTCTTGAAGAGAGGAACAACATTCGCCACTCTCCAGTCCTCTGGCACAATCCCCGTGGACAGTGAGGACCCAAAGATCAAAGCTAAAGGCTCCACAACCTCATCCCTTGCCTCCCAAAGTATTCTAGGACGTATCCCATCTGGCCCAGGGGACTTATCGACCCTCAGATTTTTCAAAATTGCTAATACATCTTCCCTCAGAACATCTACCTCCTCCATCCTAGCAGAAGATGGTGCAAAATTCTTTGTGTGAAAACTGCTAACCAGCTTTAATTAAACATTTATTTAAACTGTGTTAAATGTGGTAACTTTGAATGAGACATCTGGATTTTAAAGATTTAACAGGTTGCTTTTGGAGTGTTTCTCTCGAAAGGAAAACTAAAAGCTCTTGTATTCCTTCTGCAGCCGGAAAATTTGTTGTACACCACCAAAAGACCCAATGCTATTCTAAAGCTAACAGATTTTGGCTTTGCCAAAGAAACCACCAGCTACAATTCATTAGCCACTCCGTGCTACACACCATATTACGTGGGTAAGTTGCTGCAACTGTCTTTACCAAGCATAACCTTATTGCCATTTGCAGTGAAACTCTTTTGCAACATTTTCTCTGTTTAGAATAAAGTTTTGAAAGTCTTGCTCCAGTTAGTCATGCAGTCGACTCTCGATTTCGGCGGATCATGATGTGGCAGATTTTACTTTAATGAAAGTGTTTTGCTGTTTCACACCAGAGCAGCAAGATAATACTTGTTCGTTCATTGCAGCAATTAGTGCCTTTTTGGTTTTGTTCCACTCAAATCCAACACAGGGTAGCAGGCAAGTGGTTAAGAAGGCAGAACACACTGTCCACGTTTTGGTACCTTTTTTAATTTTTTAAAATTTATTTATTAGTGTCACAAGTCGACTTACATTATCACTGCAAGAAAGTTACTGTGAAAGTCCCCTAGTCGCTACACCGGCACCTGTTTGGAAACACCAAGGAAGAATTTAGCATGGCCAGTGCACCTAACCAGCATGTCTTTCGGACTGTGAGAGGAAACCGCAGCACCCGGAGGAAACCCACGCAGACACGGGGAGAACATGCAAACTCCACACAAACAGTGACCCAAGCCAGGAATCGAACCTGGTCCCTGGCATTGAGACAGCAGTGCTAACCATTGTGCCACCGTACCGCCCAACTGCTTGAATTGCTGACTGAGGCTTGGGAAGGTGGTGATGTTGGTGGTAAGGTTTCCGCTGCTTGTGCTGCTGGTTTGCTGATGGTGTCATTTTGTACCCCTCGAGGTTGATGTTATTCCTAGCCCACTGGAAGTCCTTTAAGTGAGAGCTAAACTTTACTCCTTATATATCTGAAGGGCTTCTCATAACTTCACTCAGTACACTTCCCCTGTGGTCTGCAAATGATGTACAACTCAAGGGGAAGTGGTGAAAAGTTTAAGAAGAAGACCTGCTGGGAAAGTAAAACCAGCCAAGAATAGTTACTAAAGAATTGAGTGTCAAATAGGGATGAAATATGGATGCTATGAATCTGGATGTTAACTGACTGGGGTCAACAACAAAGTACTTACTTTTTTAAAGGGGGCCAAATATTCTAGGATCATAAGAACATAAGAAATAGGAGCAGGAGTAGGCCATCTAGCCCTTCGAGCCTGCCCCGCCATTCAATAAGATCATGGCTGATCTGTTGTGGCTCAGTTCCACTTTCCCGCCCTCTCCCCATAACCCTTAATCCCCTCTCTTATCAAGAACCCATCAACCCGCTTCTTAAAAATATTTAGCGAGGCAGCCTCCACCACTTCAACGGGCAGAGAATTCCAGAGATTCACCACCCTTTGAGTGAAGAAGTTCCTCCTCAACTCCGTTCTAAACCGCCTCCCCTTTATCTTGAGGCTGTGCCCCCTAGTCCTACTGTCTTTTTTGAGCGGGAAGAGTCTCTCCACCTCTATCCTATCCATCCCATTCATCATCTTATACGTCTCAATGAGATCTCCCCTCATTCTTCTAAACTCTAACGAGTACAAGCCTAGTTTATTCAGCCTCTCCTCATAGCTCAATCCCCTCAACTCCGGTATCAGCCTAGTAAACCTCCTCTGCACTCCCTCCAGGGCCAAAATATCCTTGCGCAGGTGCGGCGCCCAAAACTGCACACAGTACTCCAGCTGCGGCCTCACCAATGCCCTATACAGCTGCAGCAAGACCTCCCTACTTTTATATTCAATCCCCCTCGCTATGAAGGCCAGCATCCCATTCGCCTTCCTGACCACCTGCTGCACCTGCAAGCTGGGTTTTTGCGACTCATGCACAAGGACCATATCATAGGATATAAGAGCAGAGTAGGCCATTCGGCCCCTTAAGCCTGCTCTGCCATTAAACTAGACAATGGCTGATCTTCTGCCTGAACATCATTTCCCATATCTTGATGGGCCGAAGGACCTTTTCTGCTCTGTACAACTCTGACTCTATCCCCATATCCCTTAATATTTTTAATATCTAGAAATGAATTGATCTCTTGCTCAAATATATTCATTGACTGAGCCTCTACTGCCTCTGAGGTAGAGAATTCCAAAGGTTCATCATACTCTGAGCAAAGAAATTCCTCCTCATTTTAGTCCTAAATGACCTCCCTCTTATTCTGAGACTGTGTCCCCCAGATCTAGAACTCCCAGCTGGGGGAACCTCCTTCCTGCAGAGCCACCTTGTCGAATCCTGTAAGAATGAGATCAACTCCCATCCTTCTAAACTCTAGAGAATATAGGTCCTAATCTTCCAAGTCTTTCCTCATAGGTCAGCTCTGCCATCCCAAAGTCAGGTGACCCTTATTGTGAAGTGAATCATGATAGCGATAAGCACATTCTGTTCTTTTAAGTATAACCTTTTGTTGTATGTTTTTTTTTGATAGCTGTAGCAATTATGAATGTTCGGCTGAGTTCCAAAAGCTGTGTGTGGGGGGTTCTTTTGATACCATTAGATCATCTGAGGGGGCACCATGGAGGAACATGAAGAGTGGGTTTGAGGGTGGGTGAAGAATAAGCTTTGGGAGAGGTCTTTAAACAATGTTGGAAGCTGTCTCTAAGAAACAAGGCAGTCTTTCAAACTAGCACACCTCCAAACTTGTACTCCCGCATTTTATTGTGGCTCACAAATTGCACTGTGAACCTGAACCTTGCTGAAAATAACTTTCGCTGGTCAGGTGTGCGATTCGGAAGCTGCAACGGTGCCCAAATCATGTTTTCTCGCCCTTATAGTGAAATCTAACCCATTGCCTCTATTTCTACACTTTCCAATCCATTAAGAATTTGAAAAGTCTTCATCAGATCCCTTCTAAGTACTTGGTCTTCAAACAAAAAAGCCCCAACCCGTTCAATCCTTCCTAATGAGGGGAACTTCTCAGTTCTGCATCAGTGGTGATTTTTGTTTGGACTTTCTCCAGTGCCCCTAAGTTACTTTTATTGTGCTGAAACAGAACTGTACTCTTAAGCGAAAGAAAAATAACAGACTCGGCACCTTTCAGAACTACAGGATATCCTAAAATGTTTTACAACCAATAAAGTACTTTTGAAGTGTGGCCATAGAATCATAGACTTCTAACAATGCAGAAGAAGACCATTCAGCCCAGTGAGCTGCATACTGTCAAAAATAAGATTATTTAGTTCCTGTTCATGGGACCTTGATGACTGTATCTGTCTGCAGTTCGCATGTAGTCCATTGGCTGTGGAACATTCGGGAATATTTTGAGGAAGTGTAAAGTCCTTTTCTTCTAACTCATTTCTGATCTAACTGCCTACCTCACAAGAATTCCTCCAATTTAGTCATTTGGGGATAACTCCCCTGCTCCTCTTTAATATAGTGCTGTGCTATCTTTTTCCATCTATCTGAAAGGACAGATAAGCCCTTAGTTAAATGTCTCCTCCAAAATGGCAACCATATATAACTTTTTAATTCCATGTCCTTCAAAGTTTCCTGAACTTCTAAAAGTGTCCCATAAAACATGATGACTAATAACAAACCTCTGATAGACTTTATCCCACAATTTTGCTTTCACGGCCTCCGGCATCAGAAAACGTCTTGAATTGTCCATTACTTTGATGTAGGACAGCTCAGTCTATCCAACAGGCGGTTTTCTAATGTATCCCATTTGTGTATTTTTAAATGAATAGATTTGGTAATGTTAGGTATTCCATAGCTTCTGCTAATATACAAAATGGATATCTTCCTCTCTGCTAGAATCACAAAATCCTATTGAAAGGGTGCAGAGGAGATTTACAAGGATGTTGCCTGGATTGGGTGGCATGCCTTATGAGGATAGGTTGAGGGAGCTCTGTCTTTTCTCCTTGGAGAGACAAAGAATGAGAGGTGACCTGATAGAGGTGTATAAGATGTTGTGAGGTATAGGTCGGGTGGATTCTCAGAGGCTTTCTCCCAGGGCTGAAATGGTTGCAGTGAGAGGACACAGGTTTAAGGTGCTGGGGAGTAGGTACAGAGGAGATGTCAGGGCTAAGCTTTTCACTCAGAGGGTGGTGGGTGAGTGGAATCGGCTGCCGTCGGTGGTGGTGGAGGCACATTTGATAGGGTCTTTTAAGAGACTTCTGGATGAGTACATGGGACTTAATAGGGTTGAAGATTATAGGTAAGCCTAGTAGGTAGGGATATCATCAGTGCAACTTGTGGGCTGAAGGGCCTGTTTGTGCTGTAGTTTTTCTATGTTCTATGTTCTAATCCCTACAGTACAGAAAGAGGCCGTTCAGCCCATCGAGCCTGCACTGACAATAATTCCACCCAGGTCCTATCTCCGTAACCCAATGTATTTACCCTGTCAAGCCCCCTAACACGAAGGAACAATTTAGCATGGCCAATTAACCTAACCCGCGCATCTTTTGGACTGTGGGAGGAAACGAGAGCACCTGGAGGAAACCCATGCAGACATGGGGAGAATATGCAAATTCCACAATCACCTGAGGCCGGGATTGAACCCAGGTTCCTGGCGCTGTGAAGCAGCAGTGCTAACCACTGCACCAGTGTGCTGCCCATCTGCTAGAGGAACAATACCAATATGTCCTTGGTGAAATATATTACTTAACTTTGCACTGGGAGAAACAACTTGGGAGTTCCTTGTGGTGCCTTTGGTGGGAAAATGATTATGATTACTTTGCGTCCTTGTATTTAATTTAGTATCACTTTCGTTTCATTTTTCTAAAATAAAGGCATAATTAAACTTTTCTTCATCCTGCCATGGCCTATATCTTCCCAGTAATTTTAGATACAAGGTTCACAATCACCAGTCAATGAGAGTAAACTTGGTGAGTCAACTATGCAGTTGGGAAAGTGATACTGTGGTAGTTTCTCTTGATATGTTTGGTTTTACAGGGTATATTTTTGGAAATTATTTTGTTATGCAATGACTGCAAATAAAAGATGCTGAGCGGAAAAGCATTTTTGAAGGGGAAATTGGTTATTTCAATCTGTCATTCTGGCTTCACAGAAATGAGGGTAGGTCCGCTTTGTGTGTATTTGGTTCAAAGAATCTGTAGTTTAGCCAGGCAAAGCAAGTGAGTTATTTGACTTGCCAATCACCCTACTGTCATCAATTTCTTTCCCAAGAAATTCAATGGGGAAGTGTCTAGTCAGTGTTTTATGGTTAATCCTAGGCCCCATATTCAATACCCAACTGCTTAATTTCAGAGGGGAGCTTTTCTTTTTTGTTTCTTCCCATAATGGTGCATCGAGTGGACTGGAAACAGGGCATTGTGAGGAAATTTGGGGGGGAGGGGGGCAATTCTCCCAAAAGTGCTGAATTGGTGGGAAAACTGGTCTAGGTCATGATTGCTTTTTCAGCGCAATTTCAGACTCGAATCTCCCCCATTCTGTACACTGCAGAGGTCACAATCGTGAATATCATTAAAACCGGGTGGCGGGGCCTATTTGCACCAGTGTTTGACAGTTCTGGAACCAATGACCCAATTGCGGCCCCCCCCAACAATCCCAGGCCAGCCTTGACCCTCACCCCCAGAGCGCCTCAATATCCAGCCCACTTTCCAACCCCCTCCAGCAGTGGCAATCCTCCCAGACCACAGACCAACCCCCCCACTCCCCCTCACGTCAACCCACCCCAGTTGCTGGCCTCCCTCCAATCCAGACCGATTGCAATGCAGAGTGGCAGCGGGACCCCACGCCCAGCCCCACCAATCACCCCCTAGGCCCCAGTGGGCAGTGCCAAGATGCCCCCTGGGCATGGACACTTTGCCCCTTGGGCAGTACTGGGGGCACAGGCTGGCACTGCCAGGGTGCCCATGCCCAGGGGGCACCACCCCCTTGCTGCCTGATCACCTGGGGGCCCCCCGATTGTACCTCTTCACTCCAGTGGGGTCTCCTGTTAGTCCCCCAAATGTGGGGAACTACTCTAAACTCTGCTGGAATGCAGGGGGGGGCAATTGGTGGGGCGGGAAGTGCTATTGAGCCCGGCAAGGTCCGTGCTGTGCCCGATAATCACATGTAAAATAAACTTAAAATGCATTAAAAAAAATTTAAATCACTTACCTCTGTTCCCGCTGGTTTCCAGCATGGTCCTGACTGTGTCTGTTCCCTTGCTCTGGGATAAGCACATGTGTCAGGAACACGTGTGAATCCCGCGGAATGCCTGACAGGCGGTTCCCCCGACTGGACCCGTCAGAAAATTTGCGGGTTGCAATGGGAGAATTGCCCCCTTGGTTTCCTTTAACTGTTGACAGGCTGCTAGGCTGATCAACTCCATGCACGATTCAGTGTTTCCCTGGGTGGTTACACATGGGGGAGACAATGGCTCAGTGTTATTATCACTAGTCTCTTAGTCCAGAAACTCAGCTAACGTTCTGGGGACCCGGATTCAAATCCAGCTACGCCAGATGGAGAAATTTGAAATCAATTTTAAAAAAAAAATCTGGAATTAAGAATCTACTGTGGACCACAAAACCATTGCTGATTGTTGGAAAAACCCATCTGGTTCACTATTGTCCTTTAGGGAAGGAAATCTGCTGTCCCTACTTAGTCTGGCCTACATGTGACTCCAGCGCCACAGCAACATGGTTGATTCTCAACTTGGCCAACTAGGGATGGGCAATAAATGATGATGTGGGTATGCCGGCGTTGGACTGGCGTAAACACAGTAAAAAGTCTGACAACACCAGGTTTTAGTCCAACCTATTTATTTGATAATATACTCACAAGCTTTCGAGGGACACCCTCTTCGTCACGAAGAGGGTGTCCCTCGAAAGCTTGTGAGTATATTATCAAATAAATAGGTTGGACTAAAACCTGGTGTTGTCAGACTTTTTACAATAAATGATGGCCAGCCAAATATGCCCAGGTGCCACAAGTGAATGAAATAAAATGGAGCCCCTATGTATGCCCCTTCAATCGTTTGTGTCCACGTAGCCAGCTTGAGTGAGCATTGAAATTTATGATGTACGGGCTTCAAACCTGTAGCAAGCTGAGCCAGCTTTCAAGATTGAATCAGATAGGTGGAGAAAGGTGAAAGGATTGAAGGGATGTGGGAACCAGGTGTGTAAAGGTGATTAGAACTACTTGCTCCTGTAAAGGAGTAAATGCCAGCATGATTTAGATTGGCCAATAGACACACGTTTCCATGTTGTAACGTGGATGTTTCATAACGTCTGATCTTTCACAGTCATGTATCAGTAACACTAACTGCTTTGCTTTCTCTTCATTTTACAGCTCCTGAAGTTCTGGGGCCTGAGAAGTATGACAAATCTTGTGATATGTGGTCCTTGGGCGTAATAATGTACATACTGTAAGTTTCAGGTGTACTGTCTTCATGTATGTGTTAGTAACAAAAATGAAGAGCTAAAAAAGACAGATGAATTGAAAATGTTCAGTATAAAATACCTCCTCTCAGTAGTGATTGCCTGGAACTTGCGCTGTGTGGGATATTAACACATAATTGCTTTGATACTTTCGGAAGCTGTTACAATCTCCTCCTGCAGCAGAGTGTTAAACCATTAGTATCAAGGGAACAGCAATTGTAACCACTTCTGTCCCACCACCAGGACTGCCCTTGTTGAGACAAGCTGTAAATTTAACAACAAAAGTAACAATTTATGTCTGAGCCTAATGAAACATCCCAAAGCGTTTCACAGGGGCATTATTAAAACCAGAAAACTAACCCAGAGCCGTATAGAGATATTTAGTCAGGTGACCCAGAAGCTTGGTCAAACAGATAAGGTTCGAGAAATATCTTAAAGGAGGAAAGCGAGGTTAAGAGGCCATTCCAGAGCTTGCAGCCTAGACA
This sequence comes from Carcharhinus amblyrhynchos, assembly GCF_965287045.1. Classification (NCBI taxonomy): domain Eukaryota; kingdom Metazoa; phylum Chordata; class Chondrichthyes; order Carcharhiniformes; family Carcharhinidae; genus Carcharhinus; species Carcharhinus amblyrhynchos. The sequence goes on from NC_137345.1 coordinate 17,053,463, forward strand.
GCCAACGGTGCAGCCTCCAGTGGTGGAGCAGTTAAAGTCGAGGATGTACAGAGGTAATCATTAGAGGAGCACAGATATCTCAGAAGGTTGTGGGGATGGAGGAGATCAGCAAAAGGGAGCCACACAGGAGTTTGAAAACACGGGTGAGAATATTAAAATAAAGGTGGTGCTTGATGCAAAGCTGACATAGGCTGGTGAGCACATCAGGGGTGGTTGGAATGGCACAATGGTCAGCACTGCTGTCTCCCAGTGCCAGGTTCGATTCCCGGCTTGGGTGACTGTGCAGATTCTGCATGCTTTCCCTGTGGGTTTCTTTCGGGTGTTCTTTCTCCCACAGTCCAAAAGACATGCTGGTTAGGTGCATTGGCCATACTAATTTCTCCCTCAGTGTACCCGAACAGGGACCAGAGTGTGGCGACTAGGGGATTTTCACAGTAACTTCATTGCAATGTTAATGTAAGCCTACTTGTGACTCAAATAAATTAAAAAAACTAGTAAGGCACGTGAGATTGCATCTGGAATATTATGTTTTAATCTCCATATCTAAGGTAGGATATATTTACTATTGAGGGAGTGCAACAGTGGGTCACCAGATTAATCCCTGGGATGGCGGGCTCCTCCTACGAGGAGAGATTGAGGAAACTGAGCCTGTGTTCTCTAGAGCTTTGAAGAATGAGAGGTGATCTCATTCTGCTTATAGAGCGTGACAGGGTGGATGTTGATGGGATATTTTCCCCTGGCTGATGTGTCAAGATGTGGAGATGCCGGCGTTTGACTGGGGTAAACACAGTAAGAAGTCTCACAACACCAGGTTAAAAGTTCAACCAATTTATTTCATAGTAAACTCAATTTATTTGATAGTAATAGCTTATGAGTTTACTATCAAATAAATTGGTTGGACTTTAACCTGGTGTTGTGAGACTTCTTACTGATGTGTCAAGAACCAGGGGATGCAGTCTCAGAATGAGGGGCAGACCATTTAAAACTGAGGTGAGAAAGAACCTTTTCATTCGGAGGTTGGTGAACCTTTGGAATTCCCTACCTCAGAGGGCAGTGGAAGCTCAGGCACACAGAGTGTTCAAGATAGAAATCGATTGATTTCTGGATACTAAATGACATTATGGGATGTGGGGATAAAAGGGACAAAGATGGCAGGACTGACATATGAAGAGATTGACTGGACTTGCACTCACTGAAATTCAGAAGAATGAGAGGGGATCACATAGAAATATATAAAGTCCTGATGGGACTAGGTAGGGTAGATGTGGGAAGAATGTTCCTGATGTTAGGGAAGTCCAGGCAGGGGCCACAGTATAAGATTAAGGAGTAAGCCATTCAGGGCTGAGACGTGGAGGAACTTCTTCACTCAGAGAGTTGTGAACCTGTGGAATTCTCTACCACAGAAAGCCTTTGGCGCCAGCTTGTTAAATATGTTCAGCAGGGAGCTGGGCACGGCCCCTGTGGCTAAAGGGTTCAAGGGGCATGGATAGAAAGCGGGAGTGGATATTGGAAGTTCTCGGATCAGCCATGATCATGTTGAATGATGGTGTAGGTTTGAAGGGCCACATGGCATCTGTTCTCTATGTCGAAGTAAGTGATCAGCCATGACCTATTTGAAAGGTGGAGCAGAGTTGATGGGCTGAATGTCCTACTTCTGTTGCTATCTTCCTATATTTATCATCTGTAAATTTAGCAACTGTACATTCTGTCCCAACACTGATCCTTGTGGCGCTCCACTGTCTCCTGCTTGATGTGGAGCCAATGTAGGTCACTGAATGCGAGGGTGAAAGAGGAACAGAAAGTCCTGTGAGTTGAGACACAGACAGCAGAGTTCCAATAGTTCTGTCAGTGCACTTTCCCTGGTGATTATAACTGTTTTAAGTTCCTCCCTTCCTTTAATTGCTTGATCTACAAGTATCTCTGGCAGATTTTTGACCTTTTTCAGTGAAGACACACAAAATATGCATTCAGTGCTTCTGCCAATTCTTTATTTCCCATCATTAATTCTGCAGACTCATTCTCTAGAGACCTACACTCACTTTAATTAGTCTTTTCCTTCCTGAATGCTTGCAGAAACTCTTGTAGTCTGTTTTTATATTTCTAGCTAGCTTTCATTCTTTGCTGGATTTTGAATTCTGTATAATCTTTTGACCTACTGCAAAACTTTGTAGAATTGTCTGCTTTTTCCTTTTGATTTGATATTATCTTTAACTTCTTTAGTTAGCATTTGTCTCTCTAGAATCTTGCTTTCTCACTGGAGTGTATCTTTGCTGAAAAGTGTGAAACATCTCTTAAATGTCTACGGCTGCCCTTTTACTAACTTACCCTTTTAAACTGTTTGTCCAGTTCTCCTTTGTCAGCTGCATCTTCACGCCCTTTACTTAAGTTTAAAGCTGAAGTCTTAGACCCACTCTTCTCTTCGTCAGACTGAATGTGAGATTCAGTGATGTTGTGATCATTGTTATCTAGATGCTCTCTTACTATGAAGTCATGAGTTAATCCTGACTCTTCACAGACGACCAGTTCTAGACTAGCCTGTTCTCCGATTGGCTCTGGAACATGCTGCTCCAAGAAATTATCCTGAAAACACTCCATGAACTCACCTTCCGGACTGCTTTTGCTAATCCCATTCGTCCAATCTATACATACGTAGATTTAAAACCGCCCGTGATCGGGGAGGCGATGGCTGAGCGGTACTATTGCTTGACTAATAATCCCAAAACTCAGTTAATGTTCGGCAGACTCAGGTTCGAATAGTGCCATGGCAGATGGTGGAATTCGAATTCAGTAAATAAAATCTGGAATTAAAAATCTACTGATGACCATAAACCATTGTGGGAAAAACCCATCTGGTTCACGAATGTGCTTTAGGGAAGAAAATCAGCCATCCTTTCCTGGTCTGGCCTATCTGTGGCCTACATGTGACTTCAGACCCACAGCTATGTGATGTATTCTCAACTGCCCTTTGAAATGGTCGAGCAAGCCACTCAGTTCAAGGGCAACTAGGGATGGGCCAACCAGTGACATGAATTAAATTTTAAAAATTGCAGTGCCTTCCTTAGAAACCCCATTATTACTTCCTGTATATCTTGTCCACCTGCACTGGGATTGTTACTGCGACAAGGCCTATAAGGTAATCTCACAATTGGCTTGCCCCCTTTGCTATTTCTTACCTCTACCCAAACTGATTCTACATCTTGATTTTTAGGATCAAGGTCATCCCTCACTATTGTGCTAAAGTCATCCGTAATTGACAGAACAATCCCTCCAGCCATTCTGAACTGCCTGTCCTCCTAAAATGCTAAATGCCCTTGCATATTAAGGTCCCAGGCTTATCACCTTGCAGCCATGTTTCTATAATGGTTGTTTCTAGTTGAGCTGACAATTCTTGTTTTATTAAGAATGCTACAGGCATTAAGATGCAGAGCCTTTACTTCTGTCTTTTAACTGTTTTCACAAACTCTGATTTTAACTGTTGTTGCATTCTTAAATTTAGAAACATAGAAAATAGGAGCGTGCATAGGCCATTTAGCTGTTCGAATTTGTTCCGCCATTCATTATGATCATGGCTGATCACCCAACTCAGTAACTTCTCCTGCTTTTCCCCCATATCCATTAACTCCTTTAGCCCCAAGTGCTATCTCAAACTCCTTCTTGAAATCACACAATGCTTTGGCCACAATTGCTTTCTGTGGTGGAGAATTCCATAGTTCGCTTCTCCCTAGTTGAAGAAATTTCTATTCATCTCTGTCGTAAATGGTCTACTCCATATCCTCAGACTGTGACCCTTGGTTCTGGACTCCCCTGTCATCAAGAACATCCTTCCTGCATTTACCCTGCCTATTCCTATTAGAAATATATAGCTTTCTATGAGATCTCCCCTCATTCTTCTAAACTCCAGCGAATATAATTCTAATCAACTCAATTTCTCCTCCTAATGTCAGCCCTGCCAACCCAGGAATCTGTCTGCTAAATCTTCACTGCACTCCCTCTCTAGCAAGAACATCCTTCCTCAGATAAGGAGACTGAAACTGCACACAATATTTCCAGGTGTGGTTTCACCAGGGCCCAGCATAACTGCAACAAAACATCCCTACTCTTGTACTCGAATCCTCTCACTATGAAGGGCAATTTGCCTTTTTTTTTTATTGCCTGCTGCACTGCATTTTTACTTTCAGCGACTGGTCCTTCTGTGAGGAAACCCAGATCTCGCATATTTCCCTCTCTCAATTTATAGCTTGTCAGTTTCACTGAAGAAGCTCCCCCTTCTGTACACTCACCTGAGTGTCTCTAGTAAGTTGCTAACAGGTTGGGAAGCAGGCATGCTGGCACAGTGGTCAGCACTGCTGCCTCAGTACCAGGGACCTGGGCTTGATTCCCAGCTTGGGACACTGTCTGTGTGGAGTCCACACATGCTCCCTGTGTCTGCGTGGGTTTTCTCCGGATGCTCCGGATTCCTCTCTGTCTGAAAGAAGTGCTGGTTAGGTGCATTGGTCTTGCTAGATTCTCCCTTAGTGTACCCAAACGGGCGCTGGAGTGTGGCGACTTGGGGATTTTCACAGTAACTTTATTACAGTGTTAATGTATGCCTACTTATGATATTAATAAACTTTAACTTAAATTTATATACTGTGATATCCAGAATTGAAGGTTAGAAACAGTTATCAATGGATTTTAAAGCACCCACTCACCTTTTCTGCTAACCTGCTGAAACCCTGAAAGGTTCTATGATTCTAAGTGCGTGCATATGTGTATGTGTGTGTGTGTGCGTGCGTGTGTGTGCACACGTGTGCGCGTGTGTGTGTGTGGCAGGGGTGGGGGGGGGATGCAATAATGAAAGCTTCAGGGCATTCATCTTATTTCTGTGACCCAAATCCTCCTGCCCTGGGTAGTTAAAATTCAGACCGTTCTCTTTTCCCCTTCACTTGGAGCTTCTCAGTTGATGCGAATCCCTGGATCAATTATCAAGTGGCTCCAGTGCAAAATTCACATATTTGATACACTTTCACTCGTTTGATGCAAACCCCTGGGCGAGTCTAGAGGCGGGAAGGTTAATTGCCTCACAGGACTCGACCTTTCTGGGATCAGTTTGCCTTCTGGTCAGCATCCAGCAGAGGAAAGGATATTTTCAGTACCGTAATGGGTGATGCTGCTAACTGACTCCAATTGAGTCGTTTCTTATGGGAGCGGGGGGGTGGAGGCGTGTGGGGGAGCAAAAATAAGAATGTGACAACCACAGTTGCCTGCTGTACGAAAGCTTTATTTGTGCTTTTGGCTGCATGATTCTCTTTTTAAGAATCTTTATTCATCTGAAAATTCCCATGCTGGTAAGGCTGTTTCCGCAAAAAACCTTTCCTGTTTTGCTAAAGAACTGTTGACTTTATGTCATGAACTTCCCTTTAAAAAGGTTATATTTATTTGTTTCGACAATGTAGAGTGACTTGTCTTTTGGTATTAACTCCGTTGCGTTGCCACATAAAAGCAAAAAGGTGCAAATGTTGAGTTATGCCTTTTGATTGGAGACATAAAACATATGCCATTGAAGGGTCATCAAAAATGAGGCACGTCTAATGCATGTATGCTCTCAATATTTCACGCTTGAATTCGCATCAAGAAATTACATTTTAATATCTATTTGTTGACATTCCATCTGGTACAGGGTGCCATTTTTATTTTCTCTGACTGACTAGTTTGAGGTTTCGATTTTGCACTTCAGGTTGATAAGTTCACAGTTGTACCAAAACTTGACAGATAAGCTGCACTAAATAAAGATGGCAACCGCAACACGATACCATAGAAACTGGATTACAGGTTCATCCACCTGCATAACGCTAGAGTTGCATCCCTCTGCCTTACATCAGCATGATCTGCCAGTCAGTCATCCCTTGGCGAAGCTATGCTTACTGAATTGTCACACTGCAAGTTTATTCGATGACTGACTGACTGAAATGCCCTCTGTTGCTTGTTTGCATTGGTCGAAACAGAAAGCTATCACGATGCTTTGGTATTTCGGTGAAGTAGCAACATTTTCTCCTCCGTTTTCCGTCGCTTGACATGATTTCTTAGATGTCTTGAAACTGTCATTTTGCAATGTTCCAGTTTAGATGGAAACCGTAAACAGAAAATTAACTTCTACTCGATCGTCTTCTCCTTCTCATGCTCGTCTATGGTGGCAATTCTTGCGTATGTCCATAGGAAGACTTGTACCTGTGCTGCACTTCTCATCCTAAAGTGCTTTACATCCAAATAGGTCCTTTTAAGCTTAGTCCCTGGTACAGTGTAGAAAGCGGAGTGATCAAAAAATGCACAAGGAGGCCCCTCGAACAGCAGTGTGATAATAGCCAGATAATTGTTATTAATTGGGAGGGCAATTTTGGCCAAGGCACCTAACTTGCCTGCTGTTCTTTGAGATAGTGCTGTGGGATATTTTAGGTTCACTTGAGAAGTGATTTACTGTCTGTATGGAGTTTGCACATTCTCCTTGTCTCTGCGGGGTTTCCTCCAGATGCTCCGGTTTCCTCCCACAGTCCAAAGACATGCAGGTTAGGTTGATTGGCCATGCTAAAATTGCCCTTAGTGTCCTGAGATGCATAAGTTAGATGGATTAGTGGGTAAATATGTAGGAATGTGGGGGTACAGCCTGGGTGGGATTGTGGTCGGTACAGACTCAATGAGCCAAATGGCCTCTTTCTGTACTGTAGGGATTCTATGATCTCACCCAAGGGTCAGAATATTTGACTGTGTAACAAGCTCTTGAGCCTGCACTTGGTGGCACAGTGGTTAGCACTGCTGCTTCTCACTGCCAGGGACCTAGGTTCAATTTCAGCTCCGGGCGACTGTCTGTGTGGAGTTTGCTCTTTCTCCCCGTGTCTGCGTGAGTTTCCTTCGGGTGTTCCAGTTTCCTCCACAGTCCAAAGATGTGCAAGATGGGATGATTAGGCATGCCAAGTTGACCCTGGTGTAAGGGGGATTAACAGGGTAAATGAGGATCACGGGAATATGGCCTGGGTGGGATTGTGGTTGGTACAGACTCGATGGGCTGAATGGCCTCTTCTGCATTGTAGGGATTCTGTAAGTCTATAAAGTGTCAGCCGAGATTTCGAGTTTAGGTCTTTAGCTTGGGTCTATTTGAAATTTGACCCATTTTCTGCAGTAATTTTACGTTAGTAAATGCAGAGATTTGATGCAAGGAGACCCTGTGCAAGAGGATAGAGATGGTTTGAAATCGGATATAATTGACAATCTTGCCTGATTCTACCACACCAGTTAAGCGTTCTGCAAATTTTGTAGCATCCTATTGCTCATTTAAAAAAACGCAGACGGAAAAAGTACCGCTTTAATAGTTGTTTTGAAAGTGATGATATCTACAGCTATTCATTATGATATTTAACTGTTTTACTTCTAAACCAAAGATGATCTTCAGTTCTGCTGTGTTCTAAAGTGTTCATGTAGGCTGGTCAAGTGCAGTATATGTTAAAACAAACCATTTAAAAAAAATATATCTACAGGTTGTGTGGCTATCCCCCATTTTACTCCAACCATGGACTGGCCATCTCACCGGGAATGAAGAAGCGAATCCGAATGGGCCAATATGAATTTCCCAATCCAGAATGGTCAGAAGTATCGGAGGAGGGTAATCCAACTTTCTTAAACCGACTTGAAATACCTTTCCCTTGTATTTCACCACATTAAAATGCAACATTCCTTCACTGTTAACTTTGTCATAATGGGGATTGAATTACTATCGGGGTGCAGCAACTGGCAATTAGGTCATCCACTAACTAAAATGCAAGTAGTTCTTTAATGAATGTCACATCTTCACCCATCAGATTGTTCAGTATGGATCACATCACCAAGTCTGGCCATGGCATTGATGCATCAGCCCTTGCCCTGGTGGAGAGCTGCCAGCTAGTTGCATTGGCCAGTAGCTTTACAAGGCGGGGCTTCCTGCCAATGAAGGACGCAAATCCCACATGTTGCCAATCAATGCTCGCCATTGTGTAAAATGACAGCAGATGTTTTGGAGTTGGCGGAGATGCCGACTCTCTGGATGGCGAACCCCCACCATCCAAAAACGCAGGCCTCTCTCCATTTCAGCTGCACGGTGGCACAGTTGCTAGCACTGTGACCCGGGTTCAATTCCACCTGAGGTGACCGTGTGAAGATTGCAAATTCTCCCATGTCAGAGCAAAGAAAAGTATAGGAACAGGCTCTGTGGCCCTCCAAGCCTTTGCCGAACATGATGCCCTAACTAAAAACAAACCCTCCTACCTGTACTCAGTCCTTATTCAGCATGGGTTTCCTCCAGGTGCACCAGTTTCCTCCCACAGTCTAAAGATGTGCAGGTTAGGTGGATTAGCCATACTGAATTGCTCCTTAGTGTTGGGGGATTGGCAAGTAAATACCTGGGGTTATGGGAATATGTGGGATTGTTGCAGACTTGATGAGCTGAATGGCTTCCTTCTGCACTTTAGGGATTCTGTGATTTCACGTTTAGTTTATGTTTTGGCTTTTCAGTTTGGGAGAGACAAATACCACAACAGAGCCTAAAAGCGAGAGTGTGGCACACGTACCCCTGAGATGGGATTTCTTTTTTAAATCCCACTAAACTTTAAAGCTTTAAAGATTGCAACACCCAGGTGCTGAACTGAAATAAGTTTTAATTGCACAGCAATTAGAGACAGACAAACGAATTATATTTAACCAGACTTGGGAGGAAGCAGGGTGCATGTAACAGAATTTCACCAGAACTTGGTTGAGATTTGCACTTCAGGCTATTAGACTTCACTGAAAAATCTCAGACCATATCTATCAGCGCCTGTGGAGAGAGAATAGATGTGGAGATGCCGGTGTTGGACTGGGGTAAACACAGTAAGAAGTCTCACAACACCAGGTTAAAGTCCAACAGGTTTATTTGGTAGTAAATGCCACTAGCTTTTGGGGTTTGCCCCTTTGTCACAAACCCTGAAAGCTAGTGGCGTTTACTACCAAATAAACCTGTTGGACTTTAACCTGGTGTTGTGAGAGAATAGAGCCAGCGTTTTAAGTCTGGATGATCCTTCATCAGAGCTGAAGACACTAGGAAATAGCTGCAGATGCTCTCAGACCTGCTGAGTTTATTTAGCATCTTTTTTGGATTTGATTTGATTTATTATACAGTAAAAAGTATTGTTTCTTCTACACTATACCAACAAAGCATACCGTTCAAGGAGAAGGAAACAAGAGAGTGCAGAATGTAATGTTGCAGTCATAGCTAGGGTGTAGAGAAAGATCAACTTAAGGAGTTTTGTTCGAGAGGTTAAAAGAGTTAGAATGAAGGTTTAGAAGCATAGAACGAGAGTAAAGTATAGAATTAGAAGGTATGCTGGGCACAGCTTGCAAGAAGTCACCTCGCTCCGGCACCATCTCTGTTTTTGTTTCAGGTTCCAGCATCCTTTGTAATTTGCCTTTATATTTGACTTCCCTTTTGATCTGAACTTTGGTTGTGCTTGTTTCACTTCTTGGGCAGATTTATGAAATAGCTTTTTGCATATTACACAGAATTTGGTGAAAATGGAGCTTGTTTTTCCACTCCTGACGGTTTAATGTATTGCAGTTAACGGTGCGTTTGGCTTAACATCTGCTGAAGGTTTGAAATGACATTAACACGTCTCATGGAATGCATTGCATCTATTCATTGTTCATTGAATTTTTCAGCCAAGCAACTGATCAGACATCTCTTGAAGACTGAGCCAACGCAGCGCATGACCATCATGGAATTTATGAACCATCCGTGGATTAATGTACGTAACTCATTGTGGAATGAGACTTAAAGGATTTAAGCGAAGCCTTCTTGAGAATATATTATTCTGTTTTTCTGTACAGAATTATTCATGTGGTTTTTGTTCTTTCTCTTGCCCCTTTTTTCACCAGGTTTCTCCTCTTTCCCCCTCTCCAATCATTTAAAAAGGCTGTAGTCCATGGCAGGCTTATTGCCAAGTGTTTAATGTTGTCTGAAATTTCTTTCTGTAATCTTAAAAGTGACGTGTCTCAGTTAATAACATCTCAAACAGCAACAGAGGAGTTTTTTAGAACATAAAACAGCAGAGGAACAGGATCTTCGGCCACAATGATGTGCTGAAGATGATGCTAAACTAAACAAATCCCTTCAGCCTGCCCTTGGCCCATATCCCTCTATTTCTTGTCTATTCTTGTGCTTATTTAAACGCTCCTTAAACACCCTTATCATATCTGCCTGCATCACCACACCTGCCAGTGCATTCCAGACACCTACACTCTCTGTAAAAAAAAATGCCCCTCACATCTCCTTTGAACTCTCCCCTCTCGCCTTATGTGCTTGCCCCTTGTATTAGACTGTTCAACTCTGGGAAAAATTCTGACTGTTTTCCTTATCTATACCTCTCATTATTCAAGTTTAGGAATGTATTAATGGCACCTTATATTTTCCAGTGTTAAAGGTATTTGATCCACTCTGTTTCAGAGCCATGAAGGAGGATTATTACATAGTTTGCAGATTCAGCATTTTCTTAACTACCCCATCCCAAAAAACACCTTTAATAGCCATAGCTATTTAGTCCACAATGATGAAGTTTACAATAAAACTTCCAGACGTGCGCTGCTAATGCAATGGAAATTTGCTTTTTAACTGTCAGATTCTGTACAGTCCTTCACATCGTATTAAAGAAGACCGTAACCATTCAGTTTCAAGTTGGAAAGAGCCAATTTTAAGCACTTTTATTTTTGAGGAAGCGCATCGATAGTCTGCAGTTTAACGCTATGTCCCATTTTGTTTCTCAATTCTGCATTTGGAATGACTTTAATCTTTTGGTTTTTATTTCCTTCAGCAATCGATGCAGGTACCGCAGACACCTCTTCATACCAGCAGGGTTTTGAAGGAAGAGAAAGATCTATGGGAAGATGTGAAGGTAAAAGTGGATTTCTGTCCATTCCTGTAACAGAACTGTCAGAAAAAACATTGACAGGCCAAGTCTGTGGAAATGCAGTGTCATATCTGTTAGATAATGCATGCATCTTACTGCATGTGTCCCTATGTAGGAAAAGTTCAGTGCTTAATTCTTCACCGCTATTTTGTTTAAGATCCTGTCAGTCATAGGCTATGTAACATTGTCCACTGTGGGAATTTATACGTAGATTTTCTGATTTCACTGTTAGCTTTCACAAAACCAAGACCAAGAAAGGAAATTTGCATATCAATTGTAGGTTTTAAGATAATTATAGCACTTGTATGGTCACTCGGTTAATATTAACTCAGCAGGAACCAGGATTCAAACCTGAGTGTTTTCTGACTTGAATTATTAGAGCAAAAAACTCGCAAGATGTTGTGTCCTAGTTATTTTCCCTTTCCCAGGGCCTGTTTTTGTCACGCTTAATCCCCAGGTTCTTTCGTGATGTTCTTTTTAGTTTAGTTGCTAAGAACTCGTACATTGGGCAACGCACTGGCACAGTGGTTAGCACTGCTGCCTCACATTGTCAGGGACCCGGATTCGATTCCTGGCTTGGGTCACTGTCTGTGCGGAATCTGCATGTTCTCCCCGTGTCTGTGTGGGTTTCCTCCGGGTGCTCTGATTTCCTTCCACAGTCCGAAAGATGTGCTGGTTAGGTGCATTGGCCTTGCTAAATTCTCCCTCATTGCACCCGAACAGGCACGGAGTGTGGCGATTAGGGAATTTTCACAGTAACTTCGTTGCAGTGTTAATGCAAGCCTATTTGTGATACTAATAAATAAACTTTAAAAAAAGTGAATTGCCTTTTTGGCTGGAATCCTGCAACCTCACCTGTGGCTGGGATTTCCAGTCCTGCTGCTGTGAATAGATATTTGGTTGACTGTTGAATTCTCTGTTCTTGCAGGCAGTGGAGGTGTGGTGTATCACATCGGAGTATTCCAACCTTTGTCTCATCTAATTCAGGGACTTGCACCCATTCCTCTGCCCAGAATACCCTCCAAGTTGGAAATGGACGGGAGCAACCTTCCATAAACCTATCATCACGTTTACTTTTCTTCCTTGTTAAGAGTGCCTGGTGTCAACTTGGATATTAACATAATTCAGATTTGGGCAAAGGACTAAAAGCATTACGCACTTGAGAAGCAACAACTTGTTTAAAATATATTTAAAGTTTAATTATTAGTATTGCAAGTAGGCTTGCATTAACACTGCAATGAAAGTTACTGTGAAAATCCCCTAGTCGACACACTCTGGCACCTGTTCGTGTAAACGAAGGGAGAATTTAGCATGGCCAATGCATCTAACCAGCACGTCCTTCAGAATGTGGGAGGAAACCAGGAGCTCCTGGAGGGACCCTACACAGACAAGGGGAGAACACACAGCACCCAGAATCTCTGTCTGTTCATTCATAAAAATATGGATACAGTAAGGGGGGGGAAACGGTTGAAATAACCATAGCAGTACACCAGACAATGTGGCTTCAGCAACGATATTTAGTACAGTGCTAAAAGATTAATTTTCACCTTTTTTGTGGCGATTGTGCTACTTATTTCATGTAATGCCCAGGAAACCATGAAATGGAAGTTCATTTTTGTGTTGGAGCTAAGACAATATAATGTCAAACACATGATCACCTCACCAAGGTTTCAACTATATACCATTCTCTGCCTTAATGAACTGTTCAAAAGTCTAGGTGAAATTAATTGATTTTTGGCACACCATTACTAAAGGATGCACATTCTTTGAGCATGTCTATCATGGAGAGCAAGTGTGGGATCACTGAATTTACTTGTTCTTGGCTGGAATCGAGCCACAATGGGTGATATGGTGGCACAGTGGTTAGCACTGCTCCTTCACAGTGCTAGGGACCCGGGCTCGACTCCAGCTTGAGTCACTGTCTGTGTGGGTGCTGTGTGTTCTCCCCTTTTCTGTGTAAGGTCGCTCCAGGAGCTCCTGGTTTCCTCCCACGTTCTGAAGGATGTGCTGGTTAGGTGCATTGGCCATGCTAAATTCTCCCTTCGTGTACGCGAACAAACGCCAGAGTGTGTTGACTAGGGGATTTTCACAGTAACCTTCATTGCAGTGTTAATGCAAGCCTACTTGCGATACTAATAAATAAACTTTAAATATATCTTAAACAAGTTGTCGCTTCTCAAGTGCATAATGCTTTTAGTCCTTTGCCCAAATCTGAATTATGTTAATATCCAAGTTGACACCAGGCACTCTTAACAAGGAAGAAAAGTAAACTTGATGATGGGTTTATGGAAGGTTGCTCCCGTCCATTTCCAACTTGGAGAGTAGTCTGGGCAGAGGAATGGGTGTAAGTCCCTGGCCTGTTCCTTTCAACGGGGACAGTTGAGGAGATGGTCTTTGCAAAATGAGACGGGGATAAGCAGGGCTGGTTCTTATTTCCATTATGCCGGTTCATAATTCTAATACAGCTTTCTGCCATGACAGGAGGAAATGACCAGTGCCTTGGCAACCATGAGGGTTGACTATGAACAAATTAAGATCAAAAAGATCGAAGAGTCTTGCAACCCTTTGCTGATAAAAAGAAGAAAGAAGGCCTTAACCACTCCGACTCCAGCCAGCCACTGAACAGCAACATGGGGAAGTGCGCCAGGAAGTGGGCCTCACTAATTTTTAGACAGTTCTTTTTAAATGTCGCATGAAGTTCAGAAAATTTTAATCGGTTGGCTTTTTTGGATTTTTTTAAAACAAAAGATTTATTTTAATTTTGCCTCGAGCGGAGGTGAGCATTTTGTCATGATGCTACTAGTCCGATACGTGGCCGAGTATTTTTTTTAAACCGATGTAAAAGGACGCAGGGAGGGGTGGGTGGGGTAGGGGGTTGGGAAAAGTCATTTTGCCAATTCTATGAAAGACTGACTCAGTCTTTCAGCTGAATATTCCTTTCAGATTTTAATCATTCGGAGTAAAGCTTAACATCGGAGAAATTCTGTTCATGCCTTCTTGCGGCTTGTCTTCTTTGAAGCTTTATTCAACTACTTTAAAACCATCTTGGTTTCGTGGGATTAAAATTTTGTGATTGTAAAAGATCAAAATATTCATTATATTTGAACATTTTTAACGCTAAAAGCTGTATTGTTAAAAGCTTGCATTAACTTTTTTTTTCATGGACTTCTGAACAAATCTGCAAAATTGGTGAAATTCCCCAAACACAGATCCGATTTTAAAGTACTCCCATTTTAAACTGGGCTTGCAGTATAAATTTTATATGAAAGAAAAGCTTCAGATGTTTCTAGATGTGCCGTGTTTTGGAGCTCTCAATAGTTTGACTGTACCCATGCACAGACCCTGACTGGTTAAATTTAATTAATCTTGCAGATTAGTTGGAATATGGTCCTAATTGCAACTGCTGTCATGATTCCCATTAATTCCTGGGAGCAATCTTTCTATTCCTGTTGACTACCAGCAGTCATCCACTTCCTATCACGTAAATGTCTGCATTTTAAGTAATTACAAAACACAATCCTTTTTTTTCTGAAAGCAGTACAATTAAGCAGCATTTCTCCCTGGCAAGCATTAAAGTACTAAACAGCTAAGCTCAAGTCTTTGCTTTACCTTTCATACAGGTGAATAGTTGTCCCTCTGCTCCCTGCCTCCCTTTGATGCCAAGCTCAAGAGACATGGCTCAGAGATTGGAGACAAAGCCTCGAGTCCTTTTTTGCCAGTGTTGGAACAGTGAATTTGCCTATACGTGTCACTGAAATCCCCAATTGGCTAAAATGTCTTGCACCTAGAATTTGAAATAACCACATGCACCCCCTTGTACCCTGCAAATGTGGCTATTCAGAGATGGCGACAAGGCTTTTGAAAGGAGAATGCACAGTAAACAAAAATTCTGATCGCTGATTGAGATAGTTCAGAGAATGTAACAAAGAGATGTTTGTCCATCTGCTCATATTATGAATGTTTGTTTAAGCAGTTTAGTTAGTCGTTGTGGTGGAATATCAGTTTAAGAAGTTTGAAGTCCACAGTATGGATCTGTTGGCAAATCCTTGTACAGCAAAATGTATTTTAGAGATAGAGAGACAATTTGCTTTTCGAACTTTGTGAGACATATTTTCGTCTGTATGGGCAGGGAAGAGAGTTAAATTCTCTACAGTATTGGCTCTATTATCTTAGAGCCATATCGCATAGTTTTTGTTCATGTGGGGTAGGTTAACAGTTTGAAAATGCTCCTCTGTTGAATCATTCAAACAAGGAATAATATTTCAGCATTTTGAAATTTGCCGCATTTGAGAAGGGCAAGAATGACAATTTCTACCACAATACTTCAGAAACACTGATCAAATTTGATAGATAAAGACTTGGTTCAACTTGCTTGCTAAAGGAGTCCATTTGATTCTTCCAATTCTGGATGCTAAGTTTGGCCTAAATGAAGGACTCTGTAAATTCCAGTTTGAATGTTCTGGCATTGTCAAAGCACATTGAGACATGTCCATATGAAACATAATGGCGACACATTTTGTATTCATCCAGTCAAGCCACTGTGTTAACAAGTCTTGTGGTATCTGCAAATCGAGTGGCATATCATTCACTCATTTTTGACCACGCTCATTTGCAAGATCTGTTCAGTGGGAACAACCACAATGCCCCAAAGAAAGGGTTATTCCATAATCCCTACCAACCCCCAACTGAACATTTAAAATTGTTGTAAATACTTCCACTTACAATAAATAGTTTTCAAAACAATGTTTTTTTTAAGTAGACGAAACTTAGTGCACTTCCTGGCTGGTATTCGTTACTGAGAGGTGAAGGGAAGCTGAACATTAGGGCTCGCAGCCTCAAAAGATGCCATTCACCGCACCAATCTCACACTCGCACCATGTACACAGAGTCGAGTGGTAAATGGTAACTATGGAAATGTGCATTCAGAAATTTGCTCACTTTTTTAAAAAAAGAAAATTGTACAGAAACTGGAACCTTTTGAAGTCCAGGGGTGGAATTTTCCCAAAATGTGGCAGTGTCAGGTTCAGACTGAAAACCGACATATATCTTCCCAGATATACAGCCAGGTTTCCACTCCAGATTTTCTGGCACTCTGTGCATCTGAGGGCACAGTTTGTGCTTTCTCTGACGGGGCTGGCCTTTGTAGAGCTGGCAAGGCCATCTTTCAAGGGTGTCTTGATCTGCACTTGTAAATAAACTTTTTTCCGCCCCCGCAAGCAGCAAGGGCATTTTCTTCAAAGGCATTGTCCTGTCCCCAGGAACAAGCCACGTGCTCTCCTGCACTCTCAGACATGACCCCTCCTTATTCACAGATGTCACCCCCTCCCCTTTCACATATATTGACTAGATTGCAGCCTATGTCTTTTTTTAACGATGCACTCCCAAGTAGTTTAGCCTGTGTTGATCAGTGCCAAGAGTAAACATCAGGTAGATAAATTGGTATTGGACACAAGCCGTCCTCATTAGTATGCATGTGGCCTTACCTTGTAACAATTTCATCTATATTTAAACCACAACCAGTTTTTTTTGGAACAATGATGAAATGTGCAAACGATATTCTTCAGAGCAGGGCTGCTACTTTTAGCTCTGGCCACCTACATGCAATTATTTGTCTCCCATCAAGAACTCACTGTGCTCATTCTAAAAGCAATGGCCATTTGCATTAAGAAACACGTTTTATTTAAACGTGTTGGAGCTTGGAACTAAAGCCTAGTATTATAGGAACTCACATCATTAAGGCTAAAGATGTTTTACCTAGTCTGGAGTTGATGTGAATTTTCAGGCCCAGTGAGGACTTTGTTGGAGAGAGGTGGGGGGGGCGGGTTCACATCTTTTGTAACGAAGTAATAAAATCAGCCATATAGAGCAATGTTTGAAGCCAAGAACTGGAAATTAATCGCCCAAATCTTGCTGCCATTCACACCAGTGAGATCTTATGGTCCAACCAATGGTGCAGTCTGCCATGGATTTCCCAACAGTGAGGGGTGCATTCAACGGGATATCCTGTTGACAATGGCGGGACCCTAAGATCCCTCCACCAGCGAGCGGGCATTGGCTCCCGCCACCACGAAATACGCTTTGGAGTGGGAGAAAAATTCTGTCCACATGTGAACGAGGACGAGAGAGAGCTTTAGATCAGTAAAAGCAGGAATTTATCCAGTGAAATATCTACTGACCATCATCAGACGATTTCATCTCAAAGCTTTGATAGTGTAGGTTGTGCTTGTTAACCAGATAATTTGCTCACCACAAAATGTTCTGTCCTATTTGAACCTCATCCTTCTCAAGCCTGGATGATTAGCAGCCAAGACAGGAAATTCCTGTCTTTGTGGAAATGAATTGGCATTGAGGAATTCTATCAGTTGTGTGCAGCTGGTGTCTGACAAACCAGAGGAACGCTGCAGTTATCACAGGACCAGTCAGATGGAAGGCCTGATATGAACCAGTAGCAAAGAATTGGGGAAGGAGCCTCGAAGCTTGCTCCTTGTAAGATCTGCTATCTACTTACATTCAATCCTCTTATTTGTATATGGAAGATTGGCGAATTCCTTAAGACAATTAATTTTAAACTTCGGCAAATTGCAACAAAAAAAGAATTAGTGACTTTGTTGATTGAAATTGGGCCGGATAACAGTATCTTCCAAGTCATTCCTTCAGAACTAACCTAATGCACATCCTGCTCTGATCCTTCTAAAGGTCTGAAGTCTTGAGCACTGAATCCGATAAATGGAATCTTAATTCATATTGTTGCTGATTTCTGCAGAGAGAGCACAGGATTTCTGATGCCAATACACTCAAAGGAAATAATACATTAATTTCCTTCTCATAACTCTAGTTTTCTTGACTTCTATGCTGGGTGGTAATGCACTGTGCACCCTGGGAGGTTAAAGTCCCAGAGGTTGCAGCAAAAATGACAATATGTATTTGAAGCAAAAGTGTGAATGTGGTATAGGTGCAGAATTGCAGCAGGGATGGAGAGAAAATAGCTTGGGATTTTCAGTTATTTTCTTGTCATAAGCAGCTTATTGCACTCCAGGATAAAGGCAAAATCCAGTGGATGCTGTATTCTGAAACAATAACAGAAAATGCTGGAAAATCTCAGCAGGTCTGACAGTATCTGTGGAGAGAGAATCGAGTTTTGAGTCAACTTTTGGAAGAGTCATTCTGACTCTCAACGTTGGCTCTATTCTCTCCCCACAGATGCTGTCAGACATGCTTGAGATTTTCCAGCAGTTTCTGTTTTTATTACTGCACTCCAGAGCTGGAGAACAAGTTACTGTGTAACAGAGCACTGCATGAATGAGCAAGATAGATCCACTCTGAAAAGGCTGTGAATCTGAATCGTTTAATGAGCCAAGATCCTGAGGGAGCCCCTGTGCAGGAGGCATTGATCTGAACTTGTCAGAAAACACCACATTACAGCAATATTTCTTCTAACCTTATCTCAATGAATTATTGTGATGTAAAGTAAACTCAATTTCTTTTTAAAAAGTTAGTACTATTTTTGACCGCACAGTTCTCCTGCTGAAAAGTGCCAGAGGCAATGACATGATGTCAGGTTCCTGAGGCGCTGCAGTGCTGCAAGTTTATTAGCACACTGAAATGAGGCCCGGTAGCACAATGGTTCATATTGCTGCCTCACAGCACCAGGGACCCGGGTTCGAATCTGGCTTGGGTCACTGTCTGTGTGAAGGCTGCACGTTCTCCCCATGTCTGCGTGGGTTTCCGCCGGATGCTGCAGTTCCATCCCATGCCCCAAAAGACGTCGTGGTTGGGTGCATTGGCCATGCTAAATTCTCCCTCAATGTACCCGAACAGATGCTGGAGTGTGGTGACCAGGGGGATTTTCACAGTAAGTTCATTGCAGTGTTAATGTAAGCCTTCTTGTGACACTAATAAACTTAAAAAAGTGTATAATACTGTAGAATAGGGCCTAGCATACTTAAAAGCCTGTGCACCAACTATTAAACTTATTAAAGCTGCACATTGTGTGTGAACATGCATCCAGCAAAGTATGGCTGGAACAACTGAGCAGTATTCCAGAAACAAAATAATTGCAGTATTTTTCCAGGCCGTTGTCTCCCGGTAACGGGTCTACCTAGCATTTACACACCACCCGTTACTTGCCCTTCAGCTGATTTTAAGAAGATCTTTGTACTGCAAGGGTTTTGCCAAACGCCCAGCAGCCCTTCCAAAGTGGCTGTTGCCTCTTGAACCCAGGGATCTGACAGCGTTCAGGAGGCACCTCTTATACTAAATTAGTTCAACTTTCACTTTCAGTCCTGGCTGCTTTAGTGGAGTGCAGGCACAGCTAGTATTCATGTAATCCTCTTGTTGGGACTGAAATATCAGCTCCGCGTAGTTGGAGTCATCCCACAAAACCATCTTGTTTCAGGGGGGTGTGGGGGTGGAAGGCAGTTATCACCCTCTGTGTTCCACTGTTTGTCCTCATTCATATGAAGTTGGTACACAAGTAGAGTTTGCCCCCATCAGGTACTTCTGCTAAGTAGAAATGACTGTTCCAATTATTGACTGTGTGGAATAAGAATAGCATCAAATGTGATCACTTTCTGAGCCAACATTTTGCTTTAGTGCCCTCTTCCTCTCTTTCCTTCCCTCACGTACACGCACAAGCCACAAGTGCTGATCTATATAATAGTTTAGTTTTATAAACAGAGCTTGTATATAGCATGAAAATGCCATGTGGGCGACATGAAAAAACAATGAGTGTTAAAAATATAGAGGTTTCACTAGAGAAGACATGCATTCACTGAATCTAGGAACTGCTCGATCTTCAGGAACTGGACCATGTGTGTCTCCCGAAGGGGACCGACAGCCATATTTTACACTGAATTCACTTTGGGTAGGGTTTTTTTTTATAAATTTTGTGTGGTCTTCACATGTCCAGATTATCATGCAAACTCGGGTGTCACAAGAAGATTAAATCCAGATTATGGCAAATGTGAACTTTTTGTGAGGAAAGAAAATGTAGAACCTTTTCATTGGAAAAATCTAGAGCCCTTATTTTAAGCAAACCCACGGACAGGGCTAGGCTCGGGTCAAATCCTCGTTTACATCTCTTCTTTCTGGGTGGGGTTTAAACTGGGTAACCAACCTGACCCCTCCCTGTTCTGGCTGGTCTTGTTTGTTTAAAATTGGGATCCGGGGTGTTGGTTTGAATGTGGCCATGATCAGTGTTTATCGCACTAAGCTGCTGTTTTAAAATCTGACAAGTCGGGTGTCCAGTTTTTGCCTTGCTGTACATTGACCTTCACTCCTTTCATACAGTTGCTGAGTTTTGATTGCGTTGTCCAATTTTATTCTTTCTATATAAAATGTGTCTGAGGTATTTTTCACTACATCTATCAAATCACACAGGGGTATCATTTCTTTGTTTTTTTATTTACTATCCTAGACAGATTGGCATGTTATTTGTTTCATTCAATGACTTTACCCCGTTGTATTCAAAGATACCGCCTTCAGCAATTAAAAAAATATATTTATTCAATCCTTCTTTTTTGTTCTCTTGTCTGCCTCTGTTTCCATTACAGTGTTAAAATCAATGAACAGAATGCATTTTGTTTAAACTTGAAGGAACATTGTGGGTACGGTTGCAGAGAAATCCTTCACGTCTGCCCAAAATCTTAAGCCATAGTTTATTGGCTTCTTCTCTGAAACAACATCTGCCTCAGTATCCTGAATGATGACATTTGACTAATAAAGAATGCACTGTGGCATCAACCAGCCACCGTCCTGTCACTGGATGAGATGTTAGAGACTGGTATTAAAGGGGCACATCATAGCAGGCACTGTCTGCCAGCTATGGAAGGATGTTGGCATGTTTTTGAAATCACTTTGCCGGCAATGGTAAGGTGTAGAGATGATGTGTGGCAAAATGAGCTCGTTGCCTCCATGAGTGAGTGGCACACAATAGTTCCCAATTGGGGGTTGTGGAGGACCGCTCCATGTCAACAGGCGATGGAGCTGTGTTTGCAATGAGGCTTGTTTTCAAGCATATTGATCTTAATAATATGCTGCCCACACTACAATGTGTTAGGCGTAGGTGACAGGGTTGGAGCAGGAAGCCCTATCTTTAACCTCAGATGGTTAAAGGATGGGAAGGAAAGGGGGGGGGGTAACTCTCTGGGGACTGTGCTCTCTCAAACTTGGCCCCCTCCTTTGTTCCTGCCCACTCTCTCTCTTAAACCCACTTTCTTTCCACCACTCCCCCCATCCTCAACACTGCCACTGTCCCTAACATTCCCTAACTCTCTTAACCCAAGACCCCCCAGGCTTAGCTGCCTCAGGGACCCCAGGCCTTTGACTCCTCACTTCACCAACAATCCAGGCAGCTGCCACTGATGCCTTCCTGGTGCTACCAGCACTGATGGCACTGCCAGCAGTTCAGATTAGCCAGCAGCTCCGGAGGAGGGGACTTCCATCCCAATGCAGGAAGTCCTACACAGCCCTGGTTAAAGAACCCCAGCAGCGCTTTATTTCTGCCAGGCTCGACCTATAGTTGGTTGGCTTCATGTCAAAGTGATTTCCGGTGGTGGGTGTGGGTGAGCTGTTGGTGCCCTGCCCCCTGTATTATTCAGCCCATTGAGAAGTAGTCATTTGGCCTGTTGCGCTCACCTAGCCTCACTCCCACATCTTTTACCACACCCTTTTCTCTTCATAATTATTCAATGTTTCAACACCCCAATTAAAATTTGATCAGAGCTTCCTACAGGCACCTTCAGCAGAATAATGGCAAGCCTCTCCTCCATGTCCAAAACCTCCTTTTAACCACAAGATTGCCAACTCGGGTTGAATGTACCGCTAAAGGTTTTGTCACATGCCCTCCAGATCCTCGCTTCTGTCCACTCAACATGATGTACTGCCTCTATATTGCAGTTGGAAAGTGCTACGACCCAGACAGATCATTTTTGACTCAGTTAAACATTTTTTTAAAAAACTCCAATATCTTTGTAGCTAATAAACAGAAGCATTGAAAGAAAATAAAAACTTTTTTTTATGCCCATTATCTCTCATCAGGATTTCTTGTAACAGTGTCCTGCAGATTAGTCTTCAATTCCTGGGGTCTCCGGCTAACTCTAGTCATCCTCTAATCTTGTACTATTTCAGAATTTTTTTTTAATTCATTCGTGTGGGTGTTGTTGGCTGGCCAGCATTTATTGCCCATCCCTAGTTGCCCTTGAGAGGGTGGTGGTGAGCTGCCTTCTTGAATCGCTGCAGTCCATGTGATGTGAGTTGACCCACAATGCCATTATGGAGGGAATCCCAGGATTTGGACTTAGCGACTGCGAAGGAAGGACGATACATTTCCAAGCCTGGATTGTAAGTGGCTTGAAGGGGAACTTGCAGGCGGTGGTGTTTCCAAGTATCTGCTGCCCTTGTCCTTCTAGTGGAAGTGGTCATGGGTTTGGAACGTGCTGTCTAAGAATCTTTGGTGAATTAAGCAACACGTTACAATCCCAGTTGATATAACTGGATGGCTCAAAAGACTAAATTTTTTTTGATCAAATGTAAAGGGAAGAGTCAAAGGACAGCTAATTAGTTTTAGCAAGAAGAAAAGAATTATTAAACATTAAAAAATACAAAACTCCTTTACCTTTAGTTTATTCAATACAAATCGGTTTTAACTTGAACAGCGATGAGACTATAAGTATGAAGGTAAAATGGTTTCATTGGCATACAAAGTCAATGTTTCTGGATTTCTCCTCAGAATCCCTCCCAGATAATTGTCACTTGATAGTTTCTAAAGCTTATTCTCAACATGCACTTTAATTTTTTCTTTCTTAACGTTCACTGAGCCATCCGCATTCCAAAATCCAATTCACATTTCCAAAAGACTTGGTTGACCAGAGCTTCTGCTCCACTTTTAGTAGCAAGTTTGTTTCAGGGTTTGGCATTAACCCTTTCAGGTTTCCACTATACACTAATTCCGATATCCAGCAAATGCTTTATAATTTGTTTATAGATGATAGAAAGACATTTCAAACTTTAGGATTACTTTTAGGAAACTTTTCTCAAATATCTCCACCAATCGATTTCTTCTCAGCTTTGCCTGGTGTCCCTGAACAGAATCAGGCTGTGTTTCTCAGTTTCTTCTTTGTTCCCTTTAACTTCAGATCTTCAGGAAACTTTTCTTCTTTTCTCTAGCTTCTTACCTGATTGCTTTTTTGATCTTTGGCATTGGCTGGCTGAACCATTATTCCCTTGTAGAGGTTTTCTTATAGCAAAGTTAAAAGGAGCTGGTTCTCCTAGCAGAGTTGAGAGAGAGTTGTTTACTGCTTCATTGTCTGCCTTCAACTGCTAGATTTTAGCTAAAACTAAAAAAACCAATAAAGCTTCTGCTCCCCTTACAGATCGTTGCTAAGCAACAATCTTTCTTCATGCTGTTGCTCTCTAAACTCAATAGTATCCCAGCTAAAACTGAAACTAATTCCCACACAGATAAACGCTTGTTCAGCTTGAAATCTAACCACATAGTCCGTCCAGGCACTGAAACATTTAACTGAACCGACAAATATAAATTGCTCAGAACCTTTGGTTTCCTAACACAGCACATAATGTTCTAACTAGAAGGTTTAGATCAAAGATACAAATACATATTAATGTACATAATTAACTATTTTGCATTGCCACATTGTGCTATCTGATCCAGCATAAAGATTCACAGATTAGAATTTACTTTCATGACAGCTGACTCATTAAAGAGAAGCAATTTTCACATAGGTCAGCTCAAACCTCTGTTCTCACTCAATGGAAACAAAACTGTTAAGACAAATGTTTCAGTTTCTGGCAACTTGCAAGATGTAGGCAGCTAAGAAATTTCACTTATGAAAATGGGAAGACAGACACGATGGGTGGAATCCTCAGCCAGGGAAGTGGAGTTGGAGGTACAGGTCAGATAAGGAAATGTAGATTGTTACATGGCGGGCATGATGGCCCAGTGGTTAGCACTGCTGCTTCACAGTGCCAGGGACCCAGGTTCGATACCTGGCTTGTCAGTGCAGATTCTGCACATTCTCCCCATGCTGGAGTGGGTTTCCGCTGGGTCTTCTGATTTCATCCCTCAAACTTGAAAAACATGCTGGTTAGATGCATTGACCACACAAAATTCTCCCCCAGTGTACCTGAACAGGTGCTGGAGTTGGACGACCAGGGGATTTTTTTACAGTAATTTCATTGCAGTGTTAATGTAAGCCTACTTGTGACACTAATCAAACTGAAGTCAGTATAGCGCTCTGTTGCCTGCCATCTCTCAGTATGTTTCCCAGGATAGGCTCCCACCAGAAGCTTCAATCTGCTCCATGAAGGTGGGTAGCCAATTAGATGCATTAAAGCCCCACTTATGGCCGTTTTCCAAAACTGCAGCATTTTCCCAGCATTATTACCAACCCTCCACTGAGTCCAAATCCTAGAATCTATACCAGCAGCAGAGAGGAGATCCATCCAGATATCCTCTCATTCCCCAAAGAAGGAGCCACGAGGATGGGAAGGACAATGTCCTGATGAGGGGACTTCCTCCCCCACATATTTTTTACTAATTTGTGGAACATAGGTGTCGCTGGCTGGTCAGCATTTATTGTCCATCGCTAGTTGACCGAGGGTAGTTGAAAGTCAACCACGTTGCTCTGTCTCTGGAGTCACATGTAGGCCAGATTATCAGGATGGCAGATTTCCTTCATTAAAGGAAAATAGTGAACCAGATCAGTTTTCCAACAATTGACAATGGTTTCATGGTCGTCAGTAGATTCGTAAATCCAGATTTTTTCTTTTATTGAAGTCAAATTCTATCATCAGCTGCGGTGGGCTTCGAACCTGGGTCCCCAGAACATTAGTTGAGTTTCTGGATTAGTAGTCCAGCAACAATGCCACGAGGCCAATGGGCTGAATGACTGTGGGCCTTTATTTTTAAATTCTTCTCCGCTCTCTAAGCATCCTGGTTCTCTCTTTTCTGCCTCAGCCCGGCATACCATGCCCAATGGGACAACCAGCTGCCTCGTACCATAGGCCCCATGGTTGATATTCAACATCGCTCTTGATTACCTTCCCCAATTTCTCAGTGATTGTGGAGGCATCCTCTTCATTGATGTGGGCATGGCCGGGTTCTACAAATGGTCCCAGTTACGTTGGCAGTACCCATGGAATATTCAGCCAATGTAACTTCAGTGAACAGGGCGGTGATTACAAGACTAAAACTGGAACGAGAAATACAACAAGAACCTGTAACGCAATCTATATCACCCTACAAAACGGCATGACTGAATTGCTGTACCTGCCTCTTTTTGTGATTCATGCAGTAAGACACCAGATCCCTCTAAGTTTCAGACTTCTGCAATCCCTCACCATTTGAATAATAAACATTTCATTCTTCCTGCCAAAATGGACAATATCACATTTGCCCACATGATGCTGCAATTGCCAGAATTTTGCCCACTTGCTTAACCTAGCTATGTCCCTTCTTGGCCTCCTTACATCCTCTTCATTACTTACTTTCCTACTTGTCTTTGTGACATGTGCAAATTTACCTGCAATACCTTCAGTCCCTTTATTCAAGCCATTTATATAAATTGTAACAAGTTGAGGACTAGCGCAGTTCCCTGTGGCACACCACTTATTGCACCCTGCCAATCAGTAAAAGACCCATTAATGCCTGTTCTTCTGTTTCCTATAAGGTAGCCAATCTTCTATCCATGCCAATGTGTTACTTCTTACACCATGAGTGTGTATTTTCCACTTTAACCTTTGATGTGGCATCTTATCAAATGCCTTCTGGAAATCTAAGTACAGTACATCCATCAGTTCCCCTTTATTCATAACACACATGACTCCTTCAAAGAACTCCAATAAACTGCAAAACATGATTTCCCTTTCACAAAACCCGGGTTGATCCAAAACAAGAAAATGCTGGAAAAATGCAGCAGGAGTGGCAACATTTTTATGGAGAGAAAACAGAATTAACGCTTCAAGTCTGTTGACTCTTCATCAGAATCAAATGGAGTCAAAACGTTATCTCTTTTTTCTCTATATAGATGTTACCAGACCTGCTGAGGTTTTCCAGCATTTTCTTGTTTTGGCGTCAACATGGTTTTGTGAAAGGGAAAGGGAAACTGAGCAGGTCTGTCAACATGTATATGGAGAAAAAAGACTTAACATTTTGAGTCGATTTCATTCTGAGAAAGAGTCAAACAGACTTAAAGTGTTAACTCTTTTTTCTCTCCACACAGATGTTGCCAGACCTGCTGTATTTTTCCATTCTATGTTTTTATTTCAGGTTTCCCAGCATCCACAGTATTTTGTGGAATGTTGACACTGCCTTGAATTTATTGAGCTGCCCTGCTATATAACATCTTAAATAATAGCTTCCAAGTGGAGCATACATTTCAAAAACAAAAGATAATAATCCTGTACAGAATTATTGATTAGATCAGAGTTAGAATATTGTAGTTCGTTCTTTTAACCCTCTTTGTTCAAGTGACGACACCTGATCAAGATTTTCCAAAATTCTGAAGCATTTTAATGGAGGAAACTTGCCTCTGTACCACAGCCTTGCTGACTTCATCCAACACCTAGACTTCCCTAACTCTCTCTGATAATATTTCTATTCTGCTACTCTCATTCAATCTCACCCTTCCGGGAAGTTCTCTCATGCACATCTTATAGACAGCCAACTACAGACAACTTATAGACTCCATAAACATGTTGACATTACAAACTTGAGTGGATGTTTCTACAGAAGCAATCCATGTCCAAATGCAGCAAAATGTGGAAAATATCTGGTCTTGGGCTGAGAAGCAGCAGGTAACATTTGTGCCATACAAGTGTCAGGCAATGATTATCTCCAACAATAAAAAGGCTTTGGAATCACGAGCTTTCAGAGTCAGAACAAAGCCGCTCTTTTGATTGCAACCTCTTCCACAAACATGAATTCCCTCCATCACTGATGCACAGAAGCAGATGTATTTACCGTCTACAAGATGCACTGCAGAAACTCGCCAATGTTCATAGGCAGCGCCTTCCAAACCCACGACTTCTACCATCTAGCAGTAGATACCTAGGAACACCATCACCTGGAATTCCCCTTCAAGCCACTTACTATCCTGACTTGGAAATATGTCACTGTTTCTTCACTACCACTGGGCCAAAATCCTGCTCCGTTATCAGGTTAGTGGGGGTAGGTTCACAAACACGGTGTATGTGAACCCATCACTGCTCACCCGATGAAGGAGCAGTGTTCTGAAAACTCATGATACCAAATAAATCTGTTGGACTTTAACCTGGTGTTGGGAGACTTCCTACTGTGCCCACCCCAGTCCAACGCCGGCATCTCCACATCATGGCTGCAATTCTTCCAAACTGGTGGGAGAACGGTTCTAAATCCTGACTCTTCTGTCAGTTCAGCTTCTCACCTGAATCTCTGCACTCTGTGCACTGAAGAGGTCCCAATCGGGAATCTCATTAAAAACCCAGGGGGTGCTGGGCCTAATTGTGCCAGAGTTGGATACTTCTGGAGCTCTGCAGATGCTCAGTGGCCCCAAACTGTCAACTTCCCATTTGCTGGCCAGCTCAATTGCTGGCTAGCCTGGGGCACCCCGCAATGTTGTCCCTCCAGCCAACCACACCCCCGCCCACCTCCCCCCCTCCCCCGACAGCCCGCTCGCGGCCCCCCACAACAATTTCTGGGCCAACCCCGACCCGCCTCAGCCTGGAGTGCCCCGATGTCCAGGCCCCACTTCCTCGCAGTGGTGATCCCCCCACTCCCCTCATCCCCGCAGATCCCCCTTCCTGCTGACCCCACCGGGTCAGAGCCCTCCGGAAGCAGGCCACCGCCTCAGCAGACCACCCACCCACTCTCACCCCAAGCCCACCCGAATTGCTGCCCTCTCTCCATCCCAGACTGATCCTGCCTGCAGAGTGGCAGCAGGACCCCCCCACTCCCATTGATCGCCCCAGGCCCTGTCCGCAATAGGCCTTTGTCCCCTTGGCACTGCCTAGTGCCCAGTGGGCAGTGCCAAGTTGCCCTCTGGGCATGGGCACTTTGCCTCTTGGGCAGTGCCAGGGCATATACTCCACCTGACCCCCTGATGGAACCCGATTGCACCCCCCTTCATTCCAGCGGGGTCTCCTGCTTCTTCACCAAACGTAGGGAGCTGGTCTGAATCCCACTGGAATGAGGTACTCCTGGAAGGATGGGAGATTCAATTGGGATCTTAAAAGGTCCCAATAATTAACTAATTTACATAATTTAAACAGATCAAAAACAGATTTAAATGACTTTCCTGCTGGTTTCTAGTGTGGTCTGGCCTGTGACTCTTCAACGTCTCTGTGAGATGTGCATGCATTCCCGACGCATGAGCAAATCCTTGTTCAAGGCCAGAGATGCGCATCCCTCACCACGACCAGACAGACAAGTTGCGGTTCGCAATGGGAAAATCGCAGCCCATATCTCCAACAAGAGAGAATCTAACTATTGAGAAGTAACCAGACGCTGTATATGAGTACGCAAAAACTATGCCTTTATTTCTTGTGCACAAAGAGATCAAAAACAATGGGCCTCACTATAATGTTCTGACCAGGTTTTATGAAACAATTCCAGTGATAGCATTTTGCAGCCAATTAAGAAAACAATAGCATTACAGTTTGGTGTGCACTTTCAACCAATATAATTCAGTATCTTTTCAATCCTTAGTTTGCATAATTATTGCTATATATGCAGATGTACAGAGTCCTTGACATTTTAGCATACAATGTTCAAAAAACATCCTTATCCTCCCTAACCACAAACTGTACCCAGAAGTGCATCTCAATGCTTACTTATGCTGATGAAGCAGACCCACACCTTTCACCAGCTAATGGCTGGCTCCAATTCACACATAACCATCAGTCCTTGACATTTACTGGCATTACCATGCTAATACCCCTAGTGTTAATGTCTTGGAAGTTACCAATGACCAGAAACTGAACTGGGCTAGCCATATAAATAATATGGTTAGAAGGGCAAGTCAGGGGCCAGGAATCCAGTAACAAGCAATTCACTCCCTGACTCCCTCAAAGTCATGTCCACTATCTACAAGGCACAAGTCAGGACTGTAATGCAATACTCTCCAATTGTTTGGATGGGTGCAGCTCCAACAACACTCAAGTAGCTTGACACCATCCAGGACAAAGCAGCCCTCTTGATTGCTATTCCTTCCACAAACATTAATTCATTCCATCACCAATGAATATTGGCAGCTGTGTGTACCATCTACAAGATGCACTGCAGAAACTCACCAATGTTCATAGGCAGCTCCTTCCAAACCCACACGCACTACCATCTAGAATGACATATCAGCAAATACCTGGGAACACCACCACCGGGAAGTTCCCTTCAAGACACTTGCCATCCTGACTTGGAAATACATCGCCGTTTCTTCACTGTCACTGGGCTAAAATCCTGGAATTCCCTCCTTAACAGCACTATGGGTGTACCCACTGCTCAGGGACTGCAGTGGTTCAAGGAGGCAGCTCACCTTCTCAAGGGTAATTAGCAATGGGCAATAAATACTGGTCTAGCCGGTGACTCGCACATCCGTAGATAAATAATAAAGAAAAAAAACAATGTGTCAACATTGGCATGGGTAAAATGGGAGTTGGTGGATGGGTCAAGGTGTACAATGTGAGCAAACTACAATGGCCTTTTATGACCCTATCAAGTTGTATCTTCTGCCTTTTGCCTCAAGTAATACATTGGTTTATTTAATTTGCATCAGGATTTAGAAACTGAATCTTGATTTGTAGCCTTCCATCCTACAAGTCAATGAGTTGTTCCATTCTGTGTTAAGCATTGTCTGGTGTGGCTCAGGAGCCTCACTCTGACGTAACAGTTGCTGCCACGTTTGCTGCAGAGAAAGACAATGGGTTGAGTGGGTGTGAGACTCGCTGGCCTCGCTTTTCTCTGGCCCCTGTTTTCATTCTGCTGAGCTTTCCCCTCCTGCTCGCCTTTTCCATTGTCCTTCCAGTCAGCCTACAGAGGTCTCACTTGTCAGCGGCTGTCTTCCCGTTGTCAGTTTCAATATCTATCATCTTTGCATCTAGCTTGTGTGTCTCCTAACAGAGGTAAGGACACATAGGAGGTTGGAGTGACCAGTTAACCATAAAGGAGCCTTTGGGTTATCCATCCAACGAACATGCACAGACATCATTGGCTTTGCAACGAGTGAATGCAGATGGAATTGGCTTGCTCCAGTACCTTGGAGTTGGTGACCTTATCCTGCCAAGAGTTTCCAAGGATATGTGTGAGACGTTCAAACCATACAGCATTTTCTCCTGCATGGCATACATTGTCGGGATACTTTCATGTACACAGACTTGGTAGACTCTCAGTTTGGTGTTCCCAGTCAGGTTGTTTCTCCACACTCTGTGAAGACTCTGCTTTGGTGATAACGCATCCTCTGTAGAGGTGCTGCCTGTAACGAAAGTCAGAAAAGTACATGTATTTCTGCATGTATTTTTGCACAGAGATCAGGGAAGCTGTATCTGCCTGAGGTCCAGTATGCTGGAGTTGCATGCATGTGATTGCCTGCTTCTTTAGTGTTCTCCTATTCTAAATGCCTGGTATTGAAAAAAAAGATGTTGAAAAGTCACCAAATGCGTAAAGTTCAGCATAATTCTCTGGTACTGTTCTGCCTCAGCTTGGCGGTTAGGCTGAAGGTTCTCTTACAAACAACAGCCAGATTTAAATTACTGCCTCACTGGAGCTGCATGGTTTTTTGATGCAATCAGTCTCCATCTCGCCCCCTTTCTCTCTCTGTATAAGTCTTGCCTGACCACTCATTTCTTGCAATTGTGAAGGCACGTGTCGATATGTGTCAGCACTTTTGCAATGACTCTCTGTCCAAGTTCCTGCCCTCCAGTGGGGAAGCACCTACCTTGCCCTCAGTAACGCTCTGCAGCAGTCTGAATGAACTGTCTGAGGTATGGGAATCTGGAGATCGGGGAGGCTCGTGCTGGTGCAGTGCCATATTCTTTGGACTTTTCAGGTCTGTTTGAACAATCCCCCCTCCTTGTACTAAATGTGAAACCATCAGATTGGTACGAATTAAAATGTTCCCATGAGAAGGTCCATGAATTAACATGGGGTGGCGTGGTGGCACAATGGTTACCACTGCTGCCTCATAGTGCCAGAGACCCGGCTTGCATCACTGTCTGTGTGGAGTTTGCATACTCTCCCCGTGTCTGCATGGGTTTCCTCCGGGTGCTCCGGTTTCCTTCAACAGTCCACAAGACATGCTGGTTGGGTGCATTGGCCATGCTAAATTCTCCCTCAGTGTACCCGAACAGGCGCCAGAGTGTGGCGACTAGGGGATTTTCACAATAACCTCATTGCGGTGTTAATGTAAGCCTACTTGTGACACTAATAAATAATCTTTAAGCTTTAATGGGTTCTCACAGTGAATGGTGTTGGGTATACTGTTCTTCACAATCCATTTTGATGCCCTAAGGCATTTTCTAGGGTTTCCTATTATTGACCCTTGATTTTGTCCTTCTCTGACTTTTGCCTATCCCTGGCAACACGAATTAGGTGCATTTGGGCCCTTGGATCTGGTCTGCCATTCAATAAGATCATGACTGATTTGATTGTAAGCTCAACCCCAGATTTCCACCTACCTCCTCATAACCTTTGACTGCCTTGTTGGTCAAGAATCTCTGTATCTCTGCCTTAAAAATAATCAGTGAGGGAAGGAGCAAGATTTAATCATGATGTTGTAGCCATCAAATGTCAAGCTTAATGGACAAATTGGTTATTTTCTGCCCATCAGTTTTATATGTTCTTTCTGTGCCTCTATGACTGGGTGATTTATTGGTGGGGGTGGGGACGAGGCTATGGGGGGGTGGTGTTGGGGGGGAGGCGGGTGTGTGAGTGGCAGGGGGAGGTCACACAAACTATAATGGTGGCTAGTCCATAGGCTTCCCTTCCACCCCAAATCTATCACCCTAAAATGGCAGACAGATGTGAGCTGAAATCAGCAGCTTGCCCACCATCTAAAAGAAAATCCCACTTTGTGCTCCCCGACTTAGCCTCCAAAAACCAGCCCCCAACACTCACTTCCCTTGGGAGCCTGATCCTTTCACACCCAAAGGACCCTGGACTTACTTTAGCCCAGGATCCTCTGCTCTTTTTCCCAGGGGCCTATTTGCAGTCCCAGCATTCCCACAAGCGAGGTCTGGCAATCAGATTGACCAGCTTGCTCTCCAGGGGGCTGAGGGGTAGAGGTCCCACTCTCTGCTTGTTTAGGCCACGCTCATTGTAAATATTTGTGCTGGTGGTGGGAACCTGGATGAGGAAGACAATCTGATCTAGGTGCAATGGCAACCGTGTTTTATCTAGCAACACTTAATCTTGATAAGATGTAGTGTTCTATGCATGGACAGACATTGCGGTGAAAGTGTATTCATTAAAGCAGTTTAGGAAGATGTTGGACAAGCTATAGCATCATAGAGTCATATTTGATATGGCTAATATCACTGAGCACTAAAGTTGGGACCTTGGGTAAGAAAGAAAGTATTTGTACTCAAATTCCTATCGCACCCTGTAGTGTTATCGCCCTTTAAGGGCCATGTGATTCACTGATCCAATCAGGACCCGAGTTAGGGACTCACTCAGACTTGCCTGGGCTTCTTCCAGGATTTAGTTTTGGGCCTGTGGAATTTAAGACTTTTTCCTTTGTGACGTGTATGGTTATTCTGTTAATAAACCTTTGCTGGTTCACTGACCAAAGTTCGAGCCTTACCTCACTACACTACATTGGCGACGAGGGTAAATGGGAAGACTTTCATGGCTGAACAAAAAGTAAACAACTCCGATTCAAACATGTAAAATAAGAAGTGTCTTGCAGAGTCTGAAGACAGGCCTGTGGTGTTTCAGCTAAATAATTTAAGTGTGTATAAATCAGCCCCCATCATAATTAAGCTAAATGGCTTTCCTCTCCACATGGAAGTGG
Organism: Carcharhinus amblyrhynchos; assembly: GCF_965287045.1. Taxonomy (NCBI): domain Eukaryota; kingdom Metazoa; phylum Chordata; class Chondrichthyes; order Carcharhiniformes; family Carcharhinidae; genus Carcharhinus; species Carcharhinus amblyrhynchos. The sequence goes on from NC_137345.1 coordinate 17,086,398, forward strand.
ACATTGGAACTTCAGTGATAGGAGAACATACATATAAATATTTGAAGGTTGGTACCTAAGAAATGAAGTTGAAAGATACCTTGGCAAAATTAGCTACATATATGGGCGAATCCTTAAAAGTATTAGGAACAACCTGCCTGTGAAAGCCAGCAATTGGCTCAACTACCTATTATCATTGTGAAGGGCCAGCAGCTCAGTCTATTGGAATGAGATTAGTTCAACCAGGTAAAACTAAATTGGCTGGAAATCTTTTAGATTTTACAAGGTTTTAAGGAAGAGGGAGAGATGTGATGGATTTGATGCTGTTAGAGGGGTGGGTGGAGGAGCTGGAGTAGAATCGAAGGGAATTTAAGAGAGATTACAACCAAGATGTGTAGGCCATGAGACAGAGGAAGCATTAATGGTAGGAGAATGTGCTAGTAACATTATGGTAAGATATCAAAATGTGTTTCAATGGGATCGACCTATTTCCCACACCTCAGCCCTCACCCATACCTCTCCCTTTCAGAACCATGACAGGGTCCCCCTTGTCCTTACATTTCACCCCACCAGCCTCTACATTCAAAAGATCATCCTCCAGCATTTCCACCTACTCCAGCATGATGCCAATGCATAACACATCCTCCCCTCAGCACCCCTGTCAGCATTCTGCAGGGACCATTCCTTCAGTGGCACCCTGGTCCATCACCCCCAACTCCTCATTCTCTTCCCTTGCAATCTCAGGAAGTGCAATACCTGCCTCTTTAACTCTCGCTCCTCACCATTTAAAGCCCCAAGATCTTCCTTCAAATGAAGCAATTGCCATTTGCACCTCCTTTAATTTGATGTACTGTGTTCGCTGCTATCAGTGCAGTCTCCTCCACACTGGGAAGACTAAACATAGCCTGGATGACTGCTTTGCAGAATACCTTCACTCTGTCTGCAAGTGTGACCCCGACCTTCCTGTTGTGTGCCATTTCAACTCGGCATCTTGCTCTTATGCCCACATGTCCATCCTTGGCCTGTGGCAATGCTCCAGTGAAGCCCAACACAAGCCATAGGAGCAGCAGCTCATCTTCCAGTTAGGCATGTTGCAGATCTCAGGACTCAACATTGAGTTCAATGGCTACAGTTTGCGACCTTTCTCCTCCATCTTGATCCTTTCTTCTTTCATATCTTTCATATTTTTTCTCCCAATGCAAAAGAACATCCCATCCCCATTGGGCCATCTGTCACTTGTTTTTATGTTTTACTTTCACTGAGCACGGACCCATTAACACATTCTGAGATACCTTTATACAACTTCTAGCACCGTCTCCTGCCATTAGTGCTTCCTCTGTCTCCTGGCCGACATATCTTTATTGCAATCGCTCCTCTCTTCCACCAGTCACTGACCTTGTACCCTGCTCCAGCTCTCCACCCCCATCTCCCGCAGTAAAAAATCCATCTCCCTCTCTTTAACTCTGAAGAAGAGTCACATGGACCCGAAACTCTCACAGCTGCTGCTGACTTTTTCCAACATTTTCTGTTTTTGCTGAAAAACTGACTTATTGCTTAATGGTGAGGGGAGAAAGTGTAAGACGTTTGATAGCGTTGAACAAAGGCTTCATGAAATATCTTGCATGTACAAAAATAAAGCAAAATGCACAGTTTGCCTGTCAGAAATCTACAAAGTTATGTTGTATGTTTAGAGCGGATAGGAAGTGACACTTGGTTCAGATATTGGTGGAACATTTCAGACCCGGGCACAGAACAGGTAAGATGTTTACTGTTTAGCTGACATTCTGCTCGCCTACATGATGACAGCAAATAAAGAAACTTTTCTGACACACTTGATGTTAGGGCTTGAACCACAATGTGTTTCTCATAACTAATATGACGAGCATTGCACTTTATGAAATTGATTATAGATTTTGAGAACAAAACTGGGGTTTCACCCTTCGGAGTTCTGTCTGTGGTTGAGCCTGTCCTATGCTTAGACTTTGAGCAGAATGCTTACCAATTTCAATCCGCTCAAGTCCAATAAAGTCATAATGAGGTTTTTTTAAATTCATTCATGGGACATGGGCATCGCTGGCTGACTGGCATTTATTGCCCATCCCTAGTTGCCCCTGACTTTGTGGCAATTGATATAACTAAGTGGCTTTGCTAGGGCATTTCAGAGGGTGGTTGAGAATCAACTACATTGCTGTGGCTCTGGAGTCATATGTAGGCCAGACTAGGTAAGGATGGCAGATTTCCTTCCCTAGAGGATATTAGTGAAACAGATGGGTTTTTCCCACAATCGTCAATGGTTTCATGGTCATCAGTAGATTCTCAATTTCATACATTTTTATTTCGTTCAAATTCCACATATGCCGTGGCGGGATTTGAAACTGGGTCAAAAAGCATGAGCTGGGTTTCTGGATTAATAGTTTAGTGATAATACCACTAGACCGTCGCCTCCCTATTAATGCATTTTGGTATCTTACCTTTATGCAGCTTGCTGGGATAACAAGATTGCAAACTAAAGGCCGCAGGTTCGAAGAATGCAGGACTGGCGGTGGGGTGGGGGGAATGGTTGGGGGGGCAGTAGGCTTCATAGGGACCTACAAAATTCTGACAGCGCCAGACAGGGTGGATGTAGTAAGGATTTTCCCGGTGGTGGGTGGTGGGGGGATGGCTGTCTGAAAGCAGGGGGTCACAGTCTAAGGAAACAGGGTAGACCATTTAGGACAGAGATGAGGAGAAATTTCTTCACCCAGAGTGTGATGAGTCTGTGGAATTCGCTACCACAGAAAACAGTTGGAGCCAAAACAGTGTATGTTTTCGAGAAGGAGTTAGACATAGGGGCTAAAGGTACCAAAGGATAGGGGGTGGAAAGTGAGCAGAGGTTTCTGAGTTGGATGAACAGCAATGATCATAATGAATGGTGGAGCAGATTTGAGTGGCTGAATGGCCTGCTCCCACTCCTATTTTCTATGTTTCTATGTTTTCTACAGAACTGTGTGTCATTCCATGTGGAGTTTGCACGTTCTTCCCGCATTCACGTGTGTTTCCTCCAGATGGTCCGCTTTCCTCTAACAGAGTAAAGATGTGCAGGTTAGGTGGATTGGCCATGCTAAATTGCCCTTTAGTGTCCAAAGCTGTGCAGGCTAGATGGATTAGCCATGAGAAATGTGTGGGGTTGCGGGGAAAGGGCAGGGGAGAGGGCCTGGGAAAAATATTCTGTCAGAGTGTCGGTGTAGACTGAATGGGCTGAATGGCCTCTTCTGCACTGTAGGGATTCTATGACTCTACGACTCATTCTTGGTTTTTGTTCTTCTATTGAGCTATTTGGCACGTTCACCGTGTTCGATCCCTTTACACCAAGTTTTTGGACAAAGGCCTTGTTGTTATTTCAATGTGAAGCATTGGAAAGATGTGGTGGTTGCTGAGTCAATGGAAGCTCTACACAGGAATATATCTCTTATCTGCACAGATGCATTGGGCCTTGCCTGTATTTTGTAGATTCATTATTGCATGAGGTTGCTCTGATCACAAACCACATCCTTCAGAAAAAAATATCTTCGTAGATAAGTCATATCCCAGTCATTCAAAGGGCACAGACCTGTTCAGCAGGTCTGTTGGAGCCTGATTTATTGATAACATTTGCCCATCCCTGACAAAGAACAGAACTGTCTGAGGATTCTTTAAGAAGCTGATGACTAATTTTGCCATGCCAGTTCTCTTTCTTGTCATTCATAATGGTACACACACACACACACACACACATATGCACAAAGATGCATACAATCACCGCTTAACAGAAGGGATTAGCAATGTCATTCCATTGAATCATAGAATCCTTATGGTGCAGAAAGAGACCATTCAGCCCATTGACCCTGCACCGATAACAATCCCACCCAGGCCTAATTCTTGTAACTCCACATATTTACCTCGCTAATCGCCTGAAACTAAGGGACAATTTAGCATGGCCAATCAACCTAACCCACAAATCTTTGGAGTATTAAAAGTGAAAAAAAACAAAGTTAATAAAACACTTGAATTTTTAACATTATAATAACATATTCATGTTTCAAACATGTAAGTTTAATCTTATGCGTTGACCGCTCTCTCTTCTGCACAGTTACCCCTGCTTTGATGTCTGCTGCTTCTATTTTAAGTTGGCTTGCCATTGCAATTTTCCATACTTCAAGCATAATTTTTGACACTAAGCTTTAGTTCAGGTTAGTTTCTTTGCGTTGTTTTCTTACCTTTAGTTGATCGGGTCCCCTCCCTTCCTCTATACATGACTGCATGAGATCATAAAGACATTTGCAAAAAAACACAGCTAATTTTCCACCACTAACCCTTCAATTTAATCCTACATTCGGGGAAATTTTAGTAGCATAGTGGTTGTGTTACTGGACTAATATGGACAAATGATACAGAGTCATGAGTTCAAATCAAGCCTTGGGCAAATGAGCTCACATGAAATAATTGTTGAATGAAAAGCTAGTATAAGTACAGATGACAATGCAAAATTACTGAATTATGATAAAGATCTATTCTGTGCACTATAATATTGACGGAGGCACGGTGGTTAGCATTACTGCTTCAAAGTGCCAGGGACCCTTGGGTGACTATTTGCGTGGAGCTTTCACGTGCATAGAATGAATCATAGAATCCCTACAATGCAGAAGTTTGCGCACAATCGGGTGACTGCGTGCAAACTTCACACAGTCACCTGAGGCTGGAATTAAACCCAGGTCCCTAGTGCTGTGAGGCAGCAATGCTAACCACTGTGCCACCATGTTGTCCTGAGAGACACTCTCCCCGTGTCTGTGTGTTTCCGCCGGGTGCTCCAATTTCCTCCCACAGTCCAAAGATGTGCAGGTTAGGTGGATTGGCCATACTAAATTGCCCCTTAATGTCCCAAGATGTGCAAGTTAGATGGATTAGCCATGGTAAATGTATGGGTTTATAGGGATAGGGCAGGGGAGAGGGCCTGGATAAGATACTCTGCCAGAGAGTTGGTGCAGACTGCATTGGCTCAATAGCCTCATTCTGCACTGTAGGGATTCAATGATTCTATGATCATTTTGGGGGGGAGATCTGCTGTCCTTACTTAATCTTGGATGCCTGAACTACAGTAATTTGGTTGACTTTTAACTGGCCTTTGAAATGGCTGAACATGCCATTCAGTTGTATTTAAGGACTCAGCTCACCATCACCTTCTGAATGGTAATGAGGCGAGGGCAATAAATAAATGGTTACAATCACCTCCTTTGAATGCAGTAATTAAAAATTCAGTACAGAATTCCAGATGAGGATATCTATTTCCCTTGTGCAAAGTGAGGTGAATAGCTGTATTTTGTTTTAAATTCTGCAGATACATGACCATTGCCACATATATCTTTTTTGTGCCCATGCTAGTTACTGAGATGGACAAACATCATTAATACTAGACACTGATTTGTCTCATTGAATTTGAGTGACTTAATCCATTTTGATTACAGAATCTACCAGCTGTGCTTGAGATTTTAGTTGCATCAGATTTGTTATATATCAGCCTCTAGCTGTACGTCAAAAGCCATCAGAGTGTGTTAATTAAGTATTCTTAAAAAGCGATGTATCATTTAGCAGAGATTGTTTTCTCTAGAGAAATATTTCCTAGATTGGTTAGTTGTTCGCTGTCTAATAATCTTTTTTTTGACTTTGGTAGACATTCAGTATGCCACCTTTGCCGAGTTCCCTTCTGTGCTTTAGAAGCAGTCTGACACCGCCGCCAAGTTTCAGATCAATTAGTAATTATGAAACGATAAATTCCAGATAAGAAAAAGTTTCAGGTAAAAAGCAAGTTGTTATTTTGTCTTGTGGAAAATCCCATCCACTGTTCTACAGAAAGATTGGCTATATGTTGTTAGATATTATTGCATCTTTCTACAAGACGATGCTAAAAGCTGGAGGTGTTATAGTTTAAAACTCACCCCGGGACATCGCACCTCCTAGAATACTCTGCAGAACTTCTTTGCTTTTTGCACCAGTAACTGATGGCTCATTCACTTGGCTCAAGTGCATTCTGCACTTTGCAAAGGCACACAAGACTGTGTGATATGAGGAACCCTATGGTTCCTCATAGCTTGGTTAATAACTATGTCCAAACTTTTCCAGACTGATGGACGCAGGGAAATAGGGGAAAAGATTCCATTGGCCTCCCAATATTGTTTTCCCCCCAGGCATCTGGGCAGTGAAATCAGAAACCCAAATGGGTAAAATGCCCAGCCAATTAAGGCAATTAAAATGACAAAATATAGCCAACGGGCCTAGGCCACAGTGTTGACAATGTGGCAAGTTATAGAAAATGGGTGCTCAGCAGGATCTGAAACCAACATGATTGGGATAAAGAATTGAAGTGACAAGCAAAATGCCAGTCAGAGCATAATCATGGAAATCATAGAATCATAGAAATGCTATAGTGCGGAAGGAGGCCGTTTAACCCATTGAGCCTGCACTGACTCTCCGACAGAGCATCCCATCCCCATAATCCCACATGTTTACCCCGATGATTCCTCTAACCTACACATCACGGGGCAATTTAGCATGGCCAATCTACCTAACCCACACATCTTTGGACTGTTGGAAGAAACCGGAGCACCCGGAGGAAACCAGCGCAGGCACAGGGAGAATGGGAAAACGCCACACCAACAGTCACCCAAAGCTAGAATTGAACTTGACTCCGTGGTGCTGCGAGGCAGCAGGAATGGTGATACATTCCTCATTAAGGTCGAATGTAACTTGGAGAGGAACTTGCAGGTGGGAGTGTTTCACTGTGCCTGCTGCCTTTGCTTTCCTAGATCATGGGTTTGAAAGGTGCTGGCAAATAAATCTTGGCAAATTACTCAATGCATCTTTCATTTGGTAGACATGGCAGCTTTTTGTGCCAGTGGTGGGGTGAGATCATCTTTAAATTGGTGAACTTAAAGGGAGGGGGAGGAACACTTTGAGGCAAATATATTGGATAGTTTTTAGCAAAAGGAATTCACTAAATGCTGCCTGTGGCCAAATGCAGTCCAAAGGAAGATGTTATGCTTATCAGAAGTGAAGAACCTCAGTTTGAAGAGTTCCTCAGGTGCTATCCTCAGCCCAATCTGCTTCACCTCCTTCAACAATGACCTACCCTCCATCAGGGGTCAGAGATGGGGGTGTTAGCTGATGGTTTTGCAGGGTTGAGTTCCACTTGCAACTCCTTACGGACTAAAACAGTCCATACCAACTTGGCACCAAGGCCTGGACAATGTTTAGGCTTGGGCTGATAAGTAGCAACCAACATTGGTGCCACACAATGCCAGGCAATGACTATCTCCAACAAAAGAGAATCTAGCCATCTTCCATTGACATTTAAGAGAATTATTGTTGCTGAATCCCCCAGTATTAATGGAGGAGATAGGGACTGGGCATTCTGTGGCAAATAAATCACCTGACTCCCCAATGTCTCACTCCACCATTCACAAGCTGCCACTTAGGAGTTCAATAGAATGCTACTGTCTTGTCTGAATGAGTGCAGCTCCAACAACATTCAACACCTCACAAGGCAAAGTAACCCACTTGATTAGCACCTCTTCACCAACTTAAAGATGATCTCACTCCACCACTGGCACAAAAAGCTGCCATGTCTACCATATGAAAGATGCATTGAATAATTTGCCAAGACTTATTTGCCAGCATCTTTCAAACCCATGGCCTCTATTGCCTAGGAAAGCAAGGGCAGCAGGCACATTGGAACACTCCATCTGCAAGTTCCTCTCCAAGTTACATTTGACCTTAATGAGGAATATAACACCAATCCTTTATCTTCATTGTGTTAAAATCCTGGTCCCTATCTAAAAGCACTATAGGCCTATCTATAATCCACAGACTGCAATGGCTCAAGAACATGGCTCAACATCATGTTCTCAAGGGCAATTAAGATTGTGCAATAAATACTAGCCTTACCAGCAATGCCCACATCCCATAAAAAGCTAAAAATTCTATCCTCTCTATTCCATTTAGAGATTAGGACTTTATTTTGACGACTGAAGCAGATGGTTCGAGTTGCAATATTTCCATCTTGGCAGACTCACCTCTGTTAGGTGAGTTAGGCTAAATTTTTACTCCAGTGAGACAGAGTCAGGATCAGATCAGGTCCATTGCCCCCGAAGCAGGCTTGTTGGCAAAGGGGTTCGTTGGTTGCCAAGGTGGGCTAGTCAAGACGTCTGCCTCTGTTCTGTGGACTTTGTTCCAGTTGATTTAAAAGTTGTTAGACTCTCTGGCTCACTGCCCCCCCCAATCTCTATGCCACGTCACATCCCCATGTCGCCTCTGTGCCAACTCATGCCTGCCCATATACCATGCCAACACCATAATCGTTCATTCAGTATCCAGTATGGGCAGACCTCAGGAGACACATGTAGATGAAAATAAACTTCTCTCTCATACATACTTGATATGAAAAACGTCCCCCATTCAAGAGACTCATCCAATGCTTTTAACTTCGTTCATGTGGTTGATCTCTTATAGAAAACTAAAAAAAACTTATATTTACACCTCACAAGAAAGGTCATCTTATCCTTTAATAGCATCTTTAAACTGTCAATCAAATATATGGAGTAGACATATACATTCTTTAAAAGGAGGATGAAGCCTGATTGTATCGTGATCTGAAATTCTTTCAAATCCCCCAATCTTTAAACTTAGACAATTTAAGCTAGACAATTGTAGCTTTTGAAACTCAGCCAAGTGTTAGTGATGGCATAATCATATCCCTTTGGGTAAATGTCATAAATGATCTCTACAGAAGCTGCATGACCATGTAATAATGTTTTTGTTCAAACCTACACCAAATGGCTCGTCAAAGTAGTCAAACAGAGTTGCTTTTTAAACTCTTACTGAGAATGTAAGTCTGTTTTTTCAAATTTAAAGATTGGGGGATTTAAAAGAATTTCAGATCATGTTACAATCAGACCTTATCTATCTTTAAAGAGTGTTTATGTCTACTCCATTTATTTGTGACTCCCTGTTGCTGTTAGTGCCCTTGCAGCAGCCAAAATGATGTCTGTTTAAACTCAGCACTAATTCAAAAAACCCTGCTAAGTTTGAATTTCCCTCCTTTGTGAAGTTGTCCTGTTTTCTTTGTCTTTCGCTTTGATGAAGAGTCATCCTGACTCAAAACGTTGGCTCTATTCTCTCTCCACAGATGCTGTCAGACCTGCTGAGATTTTCCAGCATTTTCCATTTTTGTTTCAGATTCCAGCAGTATTTTGCCTTTATCAAAGTATATCTGATGTATAGTCACTGCTGTAATATAGGAAACATGGCTGTCACTATGCATTCAGCAAACACCCACAAGCGGTCAGGTACTAGTGACTGAAATTCTGGATTGTTTGTGATGTTGGTTGAGGGATAAAATATTGGCCAGGTTACAACACCCCTGCCCTTCTTCAAAATAATATCACGGGACCTTTTAACCCAACCAGGAAAGGCTGACAGGGCCGTTGTTTAACATTTCATCTAAAACGCAGCCACCTCTGACTGGGCAGAACTCCCTCAGCACTGCATGGAAGTGTCTGCCTTTTTTATTATGCTCAAGCCCTGGTGATTTGATTTGATTTATTATTGTCACATGTATTGAGATACAGTGAAAACTATTTTGATTGACCGTATTGTTTCTTGTGCACTGTGCAGACAAAACACACCGTTCATAGAGTACAGGGGAGAAGGATAGGGTGCAGAATGTAGAGTTGAGTTTTAGAAGCATAGAACGAGAGTAAAAGATCGAATTGGAGGGTCATAGAATCATAAATGTTTACAGCATGGAAACAGGCCCTTCAGCCCAACTTGTCCATGTTGCCCTTTTTTTCCCAAAGCTATTCTCAATTCCCCGCATTTGGTCCATATCCTTCTATACCAATCTTACCTATGTAACTGTCTAATGCTGGGGACAGCTCGCAAGAAGTCACCTCGCTCCTGGTGCCATTTTTTTTTTGTGGTAGTGTTACCAATTGACTGGCACACATACCAAGGCACTGGATGATTTATTCCAGCCACCAGGTTTGGACTGATATACAGTGAAGTGCTCAATGCTTCGAACCAACTCCAGAGCCTTTTGTGCAGTCCAAACAAATTCACAGCCAACTTAGCTACTCCCCAGCGCCGGGCCTAACCTGATGAAATTGTTCTCACATTGCACGGCCTGTTTGCGAGGCGAAATGAGTGATGCTCAGCGGGAATGGATCGAGATTAAAATAGTGAGGTTGGCAAACAACTGACTGGAAAAGCTGAAGCTTTAAGTGGGTCTACCTGTAATATCTGTAAATGTGGTCAGGACTTTCCCCAGGCCTATCTGTCTTACTTACTTCCAGTGTCAGTTGTTTTTTTTAATCTAAAAATAATGCATTGTCTTACTGTGAAAACATCCCCAGCTCTGTTCATTTTCCAAGCTATATCACTAATTTCATGAAAAGTGTAATGTTTCCAATGATCTGACATTGGCAATAGTGTTTTCATGTATCTCAGTACTCCACATTATCAAGCTATTCAATGATATTTCTGCAAGTATCTGCCGATTAAATATTGGAGGTAAAATAGATGTCTTTATAAATTATTATTCTTCATGGACTTACTCAAAGTTGTTCCCTCAGTGCTGATCAAGGGAAATACATAGAGTGTGGAGATATCTTCCTCTTTTTCTCTGTATGTCTCCAACAGCAGGAAGAAAGCATCCAGCTCTCAAAAAATAAAAATTACATAAACCTGAGGGATCTGATTGCAAAGCAGTTTTAGAAATATAGGAATGTTCTTTCACAAAGACAGCGTGCGCTACATTGCAAAACATGTTGCAAGTTCATGTTGCATGGTGGTCAAAACTGGTCGTCTTCATCTCCTTCCCTTGCGTAAATGCAGCAGTTCTCCTTACCACACTTGGATGTCAACACTAAGACTTCCGTTTAGTCAGCTGAAGGATGTGGAACTGTGTTTATTATGTTGGTCATATTAATTCCTCTGCCTCCCAGTTGCATGACTGGCAGCTCAAAGTAAAGATATTCAATTTGCTGCAGCCAGCCACTGGCAAGGGTTGTGAATGCCCACAGCATGGCACCATGAACCTGCTGGTACGTCTCAGAATGTTGCAAAATACCCTGTTACCAATGAAGTGAAAGGTGTGCGAGGCAGGTTTTTTTTTTACACAGAATGGGTGAATGTCTGGAATGCACTGCTCAGGAAGGTGGTGGGAGCAGATTCGATAGTGGCATTCAAGGGGCAACTGGACGAATACATGAATAGGAAGGGAATGGAAGGATACAGACTCTGTAAGTGCATATGGTTTTAGTTTAGGCAGGCATCATGATCGGCGCAGGCTTGGAGGGCCAAAGGGCCTGTTCCTGTGCTGTACTTTTCTTTGTTCTTTGTTCTAAGTGCTTTTGGAAGTGTACTCGCTATTTTAAGACAAGGGAAAATGGCAGTTAATTTGCACACAGCAAGCTCTCACAACCAGCTGGGTGATAATGCCTAGGTAATGTTTTTTGTCCTGTTGACAGATGGATAAATGTTGTCCAGGACAATGGGGAATGATATCCCTGCTTTTCTTCAAAATAATGCCAAGGGGTCATTCCTATCAGCCCAAGCATCCAGATGGAGTCAAAGTCTCATTGTAAAGATCATAGAATCCAGTGTGGAAGGAGGCCATTCGGCCCATCAACTCTACACCAACCACAATCACACCCAGGCTCTCTTCCCGTAATCCCACTTATTTACCTTGCTAATTCCCTGATACTAGGGTCAATTTAGCATGGCCAATCAACTTAACCTGCGTACCTTTGGACTGTGGGAGGAAACTGGAACATCCGGAGGAAACCCATGCAGACATGAGGAGAATGTGCAAACTCCACACAGACAATGACCTGGGGTTGGAATTGAACCTGGGTCCCCGGTGCTATAGAGCAGCAGTGCTAACCACTGTGCCACTGTGCTGCTCCATGATGGCATCTCCACCAGTATGATGCATGCTAAATTTTTCCTCAGTGTACCCAAACAGGCGCTGGAGTATGGCGACTAGGCGATTTTCACAGTAACTTCATTGGACCGTTAATGTAAACCTACTTGTGACACTAATAGGTAAAGTTTAACTTCCTAGTACTACTTCCCAGTACTGCTAGTGGCAACCTTGATTTTTGGGCTTGAGCCCTTCACTGGAACTTGAACCTGGAACACCGTGGTTCAGAGGTGAGTGTGCTACCAACTGAAGCATGGATGACATTGACAACATGCAATGTCCTCACTGTGGTGGTTGAGGTGAGCAAGAGCACCTACAAGGTTATGCAAAGTAGGGAATTCAGTTAAAATCAGCAATGGGTGCAATTTTATTGCATGGCCTCAAATATTATATTTCCAAGTATTTTGATAGGAATGTGAGTTGTGAGGAGAATGCAAAGAGACTTAAAAGAGTTTTGGACAGACTATGTGAATGGGCAAGATCATTGGCAGATGGAATATTATGTGGAAAATGTGAAGTTATTCATTTTGGTAAAGAAAATGGGAATGTAGACTATTTCTTAAATGGGGGAGATTAGAAAGTATTGAGGTCCAAAGAGACTTGGATCTTCTTGATCATAAGGCATTGAAAGTTCACGGGCTGGAGTCTCCAATCTTGCTTGCAAATGGGATTTTCCCATCCCACTCCAGTGTTTCGGCAATTTGGCTGAGTGCCAAATTCTCTGTTCCCGGTGGTGTGGGGCGTGTGACATCGGAGAACTCCAGTTAACATGTAGATGCTACAAGCACATAAGAAGATAAATAATTGCAAGGTGATCACAGAATCATTACAAATATCGTGTCTGTACCTGCTCTCCAAATGAGCATTATGACTTAGTGGCATTCCCCTGCCTTTCCCTGAGCATTGTTTCTATTCAAATAACAATCTAATGTTCTCTTGAATGCCCGAATGGAACCTGCCTCTACCAGACTTCCAGGCAGTGCATTCCAGACCCCAACCACTCACTGTATGAAAAAATATTTTCCTCACATTTCATTTGCTTCTTCTGCTAATCACTTTAACTCTGTGTCCCCATGTTCTTGCTCCTTTTACAAACAGGAACAGTTTCTCCCTATCTACTTTGTCCGACTTCTCATGATCTTGAACACCTCTATCAAATCTCCTCGTAGTCTCCTCCTCTCCAAGGAGAACAATCCCAGCCTCTCCAATCTGATCTTCATAACTGAAGTTTCTCATTCCTGAAACCATTTTTGTATTCCTCTTCTGTACTCTTCCCAATATGTTCACATCCTTCTTGAAGTGTGATGCCCAGAAATACAATACCTCAGCTGAGGTCTCACTAGTGTCATGTATAAGTTTAGTAAAACCTCCGTGCTCTTGTACTCTACACCTTTATTAATAAAGCCTAGGCTACTGCATACCTTATTAACTGCTCTCTCTGCCTGTCCTCCAATAAGGGGTCTAGAATCAGGGGACACAGTCTCAGAATAAAAGGTTGACCATTTAGGACTGAGATAAGGAGAAATTTCTTCAGTCAGTAGATGGCGAATTTTGGGAATTCTCTACCCCAGAGGGTTGCAGAGATTCTATCATTGAGTATATTAATCCAGAAACTCAGCTAATGTTCTGAGGAGCCAGGTTCAAATCCTGCCATGGCAGATAGTGGAATGTGAATTCAATTTTTAAAAATCTATAATTAAGAATCTACCGATGGCCATGAAACTGTTGTCAATTATCGGAAAAACCCATCTCGTTCACTAATGTCCTTTAGGGAAGAAAATCTGCTGTCTTTACCTGGTTTGGCCTACATGTGACTCCAGAGCCACAGCAATGTGGTTGACTCTTGTCCACCCTCTGAACAAGGGTAACTAGGGATGGGCAGCGATGCCCACGTCCCATGAATGAATAAAAAGAAATATTCAAGACTGAGGTTGATAGATTCCTAGATACCGATGTCATCAAGAGGTATGGGGATAGTGTAGGAATAAGGCACTGAGGAGGACGATCAGCTGTGGTCTCATAAAATGATGGGGTAGGCTTGAGGGCTGAATGGCCTATCCTGTTCCAATGTTTAAAACAGTGCAGAGCATAAAGTCTGAAAAAGATCAGGTTCACAAACCGACTATTTAAATAACAGCAACAATCTCACAATTATTGAAAAAACATTATTATGCACATATACACCCAGGTCCCTCTGCTCCTGTGCACCCTTTAGATTTGTACCCCTTATTCTATATCGCCTCTCCATGTTCTTCCTACCAAAATGCATCACTTCACACTTTGCAGCATTGAAATCACCTCACATTTTTCTGCATTAAAATTACGTCACAGTTCTCTGCATTGATTTGAGAAAGGAGTAAGGAAGTTTTGCTACAATTATAAAGAGAATTGGTGTGACTGCACCTGGAGTATTGTGTGCTGTTTTGGTCTCCTTCCCTAAGGAAGGATATACTTGCCTTCCAGGGAGTGCAATGAAGGTTTAACAGATTAATTCCTGGGATGACCGATTGTCCTGTAAGGACAGATTGGGGAGTATAGTATTCTTGTATTCTTCAGAGTTGAGAAGAATGAGAAGTGATCACATTGAAACAATGTGATAATTCAGTCTTACAGGGTTTGACTGGATAAATGCAGGAAGGATGGTTCCCTTGGCTCAGGAGTCTAGAATGAGGGGATGCAGTCTCAGAAAAAGAGGTAGATCATTTAGGACAGAGACGAGGAGAAATTTCTTCAGTCAGAAGATGGCAAATCTTGCAAATTCTCTACCTCAGGGGCTGTAGAGATTTTGTCATCGAGTATATTCAAGACTGAGGTTGATAGACTTCTAGACACCAATGTTATCAACGGGTATGGGGATAGTGTGGGAACAACGCATTGAGATGGAAGATCAGCAATGATCTCGTAAAATGACGGGGAAGGCCTGGGGACTAATAGGCCTACTCCTGCTCCTATGTTTCACTCAGTGCAAAGCATAAGGTCTGAAAAAGATCAAGTTCACAAACTGACTATTTTAATAGCAGCAACAATCTCATAATAATTGAAAAAACATTATTGGAATCTGTAGTGGGCAGACTTTATGGTCATTTTGGCCAGATTAAGCATGATCCATGTTGAGGTAGCCAAATGGATACAAAATTGGCTTGATGACAGAAGATAGAGGATGGTTGTAGAGGATTGTTTTTCAGACTGGAGGCCTGTGATCAGCAGTGTTCCTCAGGGATCGGTGCTGGGTCCACTGTTATTTGTCATTTATATTAATGATTTGGATGAGAATTTAGTGGGCATGGTTAGTAAGTTTGCAGATGACAGCAAGCTTGGTGGCATAATGGACAATGAAGAAGGTTATCTAGGATTGCAATGGGATCTTGATCAGTTGGGCCAGTGAGCTGATGAATGGCAGAAGGAGTTTAATTTAGACAAATGTGAGGTGATGCATTTTGGTAGATCGAACCAGGGCAGGACTTACTCAGTAAATGGTAGGGCTTTGGGGAGAGCCATAGAACAAAGAGATCTGGAAGTAAAGGTTCATAGCTCCTTGAAAGTGGAGTCGCAGCTGGACAGAATGGTGAGGAAGGCATTCAGCATGCTTGGTTTCATTGGTCAGAACACTGAATACAGAAATTGGGACGTCCTGTTAAAGTTGTACAAGACTTTGGTAAGGCCACACCTGGAATACTGTGTACAGTTCTTGTCACCCTATTACTGAAAGGATATGATTAAACTGGAAAGAGTGCAGAAAAGATTTATTAGGATGCTACTGGGACTTGATGGATTGAGTTGTGAGGAGAGGTTGAATAGACTGGGACTTTTTTCTCTGGAGCGTAGGAGGCTTAGGGATGATCTTTTAAAGGTCTATAAAACAATGAGGGGCATAGACCAGCTAGATAGTCAATATCTTTTCCTAAAGATAGGGAAGTCTAAAACTAGAGGGCATGGGTTGCATTTAAGGTGAGAGGGGAGATACAAAAGTTTCCAGAGGGGCAATTTTTTCACACAGAGGGTGGTGAGAGTCTGGAACAAGCTGCCAGAGGTAGTAGTAGAGCTAGGTGCAATTTTGTCTTTTAAAAAGTGTTTAAACAGTTACATGGGTAAGATGGGTATAGAAGGATATGGGCTAAACACAGGCAATTGGGACTAGCTTAGGGGTTAAAAAAGGGGCATCATGAACAAATTGGGCCATGCTTTAAACCTCTATGATTCTATGGTTGTTTTTCTCACCTACAATTATCTTTATCTGTGGATTGTCCATAAAACAGATTCTGTTCAAGTGAACAGAACAAGAATTTCAGACTGATGGAAAAAAGATGGGGAAATTTACAAATACTCACACATACCCTAAGACACCTGCATTAAAAAATCGCTTTGGGACAAATATCTTGAACCTAATTACACCCAACATTACAACATAACATGACATCCATCACATGGTATGACCTTATTATGACCAGGTCTGGTTCTATCTCCCTACCTGTTGCTATTATTGTGTGCTAGCCAAAAATATTGTAGTACGACTTCACTTGTAGCTAATTGTATCGATTTTGACCCCCTACACAATGATTAACAAGTTGGATGACCTGCTTTTAACTTTTACCTTCATGCTGACATGTAGCTACCTATTCATACCAACTCCGTGATTCATTCACTAAGTGCGATGTCTGAAATAGGCATGTGAATTGAAAATATTATCCCTGGTCCCGTTCTGTTGTAAATCTAGAAAGAGAAAGCACATGAAAATTGGCCGCTCACATGACACAAGATGAGAAACCTGCCCTCTATATTTGTAATAATCACCATTAGAGGTAAGTGTTAAAGTTTTCAATGTTTTGTTTCAAGGGAAATTCTTCCCAGACATGACAAATACACAAGTATGCCTAATTTCCTCACTCACTATTAACTGACATGTTGCTTTATCACATGTGAATGATGATGTTGTTCTTATTCATAGAATGATGAGGGAATTCCAGTTGCCAATTGTGCATTCCCATTCCTTGAGAGTACATTAAATCTGACAGAACAACAATAGAAAGCTCCCTTAATCTTGAACAAGCAGAGGAATTGTGGCTTGACAGAGATATATGAACACAAAAGCCTTCGAAAAGAGTATTCTTGATCCCCCATCGTGCTAAAAGATGATTTAATGTTATGAATAGAAGCTTGTAGTATTACGTAAATAGCACAAATTTTAACTCACCAGACATTTCCTCACTTATGCTTGTGTAGGTGGGGTGAGTCAGAAAGGAGAAATTTAGTGGTTAGTTATATAACTCTGTCTGAATCTTTGGAACTAAAAACTTGAATAATTTAAATGATCATCAACTTTGATAAACCAATACACTTTAACAATGGAAAATGTCTCAAAATAAATGCAGAGAAAAAATCCCTACACATATTTTTTTTGTCAAATTCACTTTCAGTCAAATTATAAAATGCACACAAATTTCCTGGTTTCTAAGTTTAAAAAAAGTTATTAAAAATTTGATTTAGAGTGAATATGAATGTGGAGCAGGTCACAGTAATCTACAGTTTGGTTGCCAGAATACACAGCAGATGATAAAGTAGCCTTGTTTTTTTGAAGAATTGTATTGTGTGTATGTGTTTCTTCATCAGAAGTAAAAAGAGAAAGGTGCTTTTATACAGCGTCTTATGTAAGGACGATGCATGTCGGCATGGTGGCACAGTGGTCAGCACTGCTGCCTCACTGCGTCAGGGACCCGGGTTTGCTTCCCGGCTTAGGTCACTGTCTGTGCAGAA
Organism: Carcharhinus amblyrhynchos; assembly: GCF_965287045.1. Lineage (NCBI taxonomy): Eukaryota > Metazoa > Chordata > Chondrichthyes > Carcharhiniformes > Carcharhinidae > Carcharhinus > Carcharhinus amblyrhynchos. Next base: position 17,104,120 of record NC_137345.1, read on the forward strand.
TCCGCACATTCTCCTCGTGTCTGTATGGGATTTCATAGAAATCATAGAAACCCTACAGTACAGGAAAAGGCCATTCAGCCCATCACATCTGTACCACAAACTCACCCAGGCCCTACCCCCATATCCCTACATATATTTTACTCACTAATCCCTCTAACCTACGCATCTCAGGACACTAAGGGGCAATTTTAGCACGGCCAATCAACCTAACCCACACATCTTTGGACTGTGGGAGGAAACTGGAGTACCCAGAGGAAACCCACGCAGACACGAGGAGAATGTGCAAACTCCACACTATCAGTGACCCAAGTTGGGAATCGAACCCAGCTCCCTGGAGCTGTGAAACAGCAGCACTAACCACTGTGCCACTGTGCCGTCCCAGGGTTTCCCCCAGGTTGGCTCTGATTTCCTCCCACAGTCTGAAAAATGTGCTGGTTAGGTGGATTGGCCATGTTAAATTCTCCCTTAGTGTATCCGAACAGTCGCCGAGGTATGACAATGAGGGGATTTTCACGGCAACTGCATTGCAGTGATAATGTGAGCCGACTTATGACACTAATAAATAAACTTTAACATAAGTGGCTGCCCAAGAATCAGCAAGCAAAATCATATAGAAGTGCATTTTGGAACAGCTTGTTAAAAGAGAAGAAGAAAACCAAGGACTTTGCCACCCTGAAGCACATTGCTTAACTTCCTGCATCTTCTGTAGCCTGCCAGCAGATTGTTAATGCATCTTCCCAGTGGGAGGTGTGAAAAAAGAATATAATAAAAATACAAATTTTCAAAATGCATGTCGTGCAGTAAGGAGCTATGATGAAATGTAAAATTGAAATAAGGTTACAGGCACATGAGTCCCAGTGGTTTCATGCTGTGCTGATTTTTCTATGATTACCGGTAGTTTCAGATCAAAGGAGAGAGCTTTGACTACAGCTATAGCATTCCTCCATCTGAGTGGGAGGTTCAGCATTTGAATCCAGACAGCCCTGGTGAGCAGAGATGTGAGGCAGAATGTAATGTCCTTCCCCGTGGCAAGATTGTTAGCAGGGGGCATATAATTGGGAAGGATCGCGCATGGGTACAAAGGCATGTGGTAGGTTGTATGCATATTAATATGTGTATGTGCACAATAAATATATTCATATCAGATCAAATAGTTATTTCCCTACTGTATCAGAATGGCCTTAGTACATTATATCCTTGACAACACACTCCCATATAAGGAAATAAAAAGTCTTCTTATTGGGAAATTTGCTTCTAAACTACACTGAGGACAAACCATTCTGGAACTTCATTTGTGCATCGTTCTGTGTAGCAGGAAACCTAACAGTCTTGTTCTAGTTATTGCCCGCAGTTGGTGTTGCTCAATACTGTAGAGTGTGACAATGGCACGCGATCCCTCAAAAGTGTTTGTGTTGCGAAATTGTCCAGAAAACCACGTGATATAGCTAAAGTTGTGTTCTGTTTCTCTGTTAAAGGAAACCTAGTAATATAAAATGAATGAATTGAATGGATTTACAGCAAAAATACTAAGCCAGTTATAGTCAGTGTGGACAATATATGTATCAAGTGGCTGAACTTTTACTCAGTAAAGCAATGTTGTCCAATACTCATCTCTCACTGTGTGACAAATAGACTATAGATTGTTGGTGAACTGATGCTGTTAGTCTTAGGGAAATACAATAATGAATTGAGATGAAGATGTAGACCTGGATATGAACACAGAATTTAATGGCAGGAGTAGGCCATTCGATCCTTTGAGCCTACTGCACCATTCGATAAGATCCTGATGTAGGCTCAATTCCACTTTCCTGTCTTCCCCTCATAGATGAATTCCCTTGTCTATCAAAAGTCTGTCTAACTCAGCCTTGAATTAACTCAGTGACCCAACCTCCTCTGTTTTCTTGCGAAGAGACTCCCACAGACAAACAGCCCTCTGAGAGACAAAATTTCTCCTCATCTCCACATTAAAAGGGAGATCTCTAATTCTTAAACAGTGCCCTCTCGTCTCTCTCTCTATGAAATCCCTTCAGGATCGTATAAGTTTCAATAAGATCAACTTTCACACTTCTAAACTCCAATGAGTAACAGGCCCAACCTTTCTTCTTATGATTCCATCATCCCAGGAATGAGTCAATTGAACGTTCTTTAAACTGCTTCTCTTGCAATTACATCCTTTTTCAAGGAGACCAATATTCCAAATGTGGTCTCACCAATGCTCTGTACAGCTGCAGTAAACCTTTCCTACTTTAATTTCATGTTCCATACTTGATGCCCATCACACTAAACGCCAATCTTCCATTTTGCATTCCTGCTGCCTGGGCCGCATGCTCACCTTTTCTATTCTGTGTACCACAATATCCAGATTCCTCTGTACAACTGAGATCTGCAATCTGTCTCCAAATAAACAGTACACTGTTTTTTAATTCTTCCTGCCAAAGTGGACAAGTTCACATGTTTCCACATTTTACTCCTTTTTCCTGAGTTGGAGTTTAAAATGGATGGGATCACACAAGCTGCTCATTATACATCCGCCTAATATTCATTTCCAAATGATTTAATCCCCGAGGGGAAACTGTAAACCAAGCTAGCCTAATTTGCGAAATGATGCAGAAATGGCCAACAAAATTCTATTTCTTCTTTACAACAGATCAGAACCAACACAAATTAAACATGAATTGACAGGCAAATGATACTTCACATAAAAACATCAATTTCACTTTAAACAGATGATACAAGAAGTGTATTTCCCACACTACCACAAACACCTACATCACTCTCCATGGACATGTGGTATTGTGTAGCTGCGCAGTTCCACAATATGTTGTTTGTTATTCTCATAGGGCAAGTCAGGAGTCCTAAGATAGGACTCCTCTGGGCTTCCTGGCTTTGATTATCATCAGCAAGGCACACTCCTACAAATTCCCTCAACTCATGACACTCCTAATGTTTTAGCTTTCCAGAGTTCCCTTTCAACTGGCCAACTGGTAACACCTCATTCATAGTTTGCCCACTTCTGGGAAAGCCTTTGGCATCTCCGAGCTACTCACATGGTTTTCCAGGTTTTGGACCCTTTTAATCAGCTCATGCAGTTGCCTTCAGGAGTTCCTATCTTTTTCACAGCTTCTTTGTCTGCTTCTCTGTGTCTACTACAAGCCTATTGCATTTTAAACTTCCTTCTGGTGTTTCCAGGTCAAGTCTTACCAGGTCACACAATTCAATATTATTTATTCTCTGAGAAAATTAAAACAGATCACCTTTACAAATAATGCAAACTCTTTAAGTCCTTTTCCAATATTCTTAAAAACAATTACCAATCTTCTAGAAGTTTGAAAGAAATTAAAATTTTCAAAACTGTACTACTTCTGGGTCAAAGGTCATCATGCAATGGATGGACACATGATGAATGGCCAAAGCCATACCACCCAGTTTACTAGATCCACCCCTGTCTCACTCGCAGATTAGTTTATGTGTTCAACTTTTTCAAGGGAAGTTAATAAGTGTAGCACAATGGTTAGCACTGCTGCCTCACAATGCCAGGGTTCTGGGTTCAATTCTGGCCTGGAGTGACTGACTGTGTGGTTGAAGAAAGAGATATACTTTCTTCTCCTATTTTGTGGGCAATGCAGCCATTTTGTATTTTTGACACTGGGCTGTATGTCCACAGTATGAAATTGTACCTGCTGGAAGTTGCTTAGGGCTTTGGAGAAAAAGAAGAATATTGATTATGTTTCAAAATTGTTGACTTTAAATAATATTACACACAATTTTATGGCAGGGATGCATACCATTTGTTTCATATCAGTGTTAATCTTCCATATGGACCTCCTCCCACTTCACATTGTCTTACACTATCAACATATCCTCCATTCCTGTCTCCCTTGTATGTACTGCCTGATTCAACCAGTATATCAAGTTCAGCTTCAGTAAATGTGCCAAGTCTTAATGTCTGACCATGATTTAATGGTTACAATAAGTAACTGTTCCAAAGCTCCTGTCTGATTTTGCTTAATGTCACTGCGGTATGCTGCATGAGTAAAAGGGTAGAACAAAGTGACCACAACTGAGGCTGCCTCACCGTTTACTTCAAGCATTTTATTGTGAATTAGTTTTTATTTCAAAGAAGAACTCTGAATTTGGGGGAAAGGGGTTTCTATTCACGATTGCTTTAAACTCACTTCATTGGTTTCAAGAGTGGCTGTTTTGTCAGTGACACATGATGTCATAAGTATCAGCCACTCACCACTGCATTTGTATATTTCCCTGATGTAATTTGAGTTTGCTTTTTGTTGAAGTATTGGTTTCAAATATACATATAGTATATATGCCATTGGTGGGTAAAAGGCAGCCCATGTGAATGAGGCACACATTATGTGTCTGTGATTGTCATCCCAGTGCTTCCCATCACTTGTGTGAACTTCTCCCTCCCTTACACCACCCCCTCTGACATTACAGCCACACCCCCACACAGATTCATCTATGCGTCAACAGGATGAATAGTGAGTGTTGAGGACCTATTGTCTCACGGCATCTGACCCATACATTCTCCATCCCCCCTGCCAAAGAACAGAAGTCTCAGCCTTGCATAGAGCTAAAGGTCATCACAGAGAATGCCTGACAACAAGGCCTGTGACCTGATAGGTATCTCAAAGATGGTGTCAGTCATGATATTGGACAGGGTGAGTGGTGTCAGCTATCACTTGTTTGGGGACTCTCCACAGTGCGAGTTCTGCACTACTCGAAAGATGCATTTACACTCTTGGTGCTTGGTGTTCTAAAGGGTAACTTTTGTCTCCTTTCTGACTCTGTGACTATATGTGGCTCTATATATTAAACAGGCATGCTGGACTCCTCAAAGAATGGGCGGCACTATAGCACAGTGGTTAGCACTGCTGTCTCACAGCACCAGGGACCCGCATTCAATTCTAGTGTTGGAGCTCTTACATTCTTCCCGTGTCTGCGAGGGTTTCCTCCAGGTGCTTCTGTTTCCTCCCACAGCCCAAAGATGTGTAAGTTAGAAGGATTGGTCATGTTAAATTTCCCAGTGCCCAAAGATATATAGGTTAAGTGGATTAAGTATGGTAAGTGTGTGAGGTTGAAGGTTGTCGGAGAATTGGCGCAGACTTGATGGGCTGAATGGCTTCTTCTGCACTGCAGGGGTTCTATGTTTCTATGAATTGTCAGTTAGTCATGTTGGCAACAATATTCATCTTGACCAGGCACAGCTAAATTCTGAGAGGTCAGCAGTTAGCAATTTTAAGCAATTCCTTAGAGGGCAGCCTCATTCTTTGGGGTCTTCAATGCTGTGCAGTTAAACAGCTGTGCATGAGGCAATAAACATCTTCTCACTGCTGGATCTAACAGTATGAGTTTGCAGGGAAGTGGATTTGAACTTCCTGTTCAGTGCTCCTCTCCAACCTCACACCATTGACAGAGTGAGGGTTGTAGGTTTTACTGCATTCACCCTACCCAAGTGAGCGGGTCTTGATGCCCTCACAAAAGGTTGCTGCGTCTCACAAAAGGTTGCTGCAAAAGGCTAGGGTGCACGGAGTTGGGGGTAAGGTGTTAGCATGGATAGAGGATTGGTTGTCTAATAGGAAGCAGAGAGTTGGAATCAATGGGTGCTATTCTGGTTGGCAGTTGGTGACTAGTGGAGTGTTGCAGGGATCAGTGCTGGGGCCTCAACTGTTTGCCATTTACGTAGATGATCTGGAGGAGGGGGCTGAGTGTGGGGTAATGATGTTTGCTGATGACATGAAGATGAGTGGAAAAGCAAATTGCGTGGAGGGTGTGGAAAGCCTGCAGAGAGATCTGGATAGGCTGAGTGAGTGGGCGAGGACCTGGCAGATGGAGTGTAACGTTAGCAAATGTGAGGTTATCCACTTTGGTAGAAATAATAGTAGGAGGGATTATTATTTAAAGGGCGAAAAGCTGCAGCATGCTACAGTGCAGAGGGACCTGGGAGTCCTTGTGCACGAATCGCAAAAACCCAGTCTGCAGGTGCAGCAGGTGATCAAGAAGGCGAATAGAATGTTGGCCTTTATAGCGAGGGGGATAGAATATAAAAGCAAGGATCTATATGGATTTCAGTAAGGCGTTTGACAAAGTCCCTCACGGTAGGCTGGTAGAAAAGGTTAAGGCACATGGGATACAGGGACAGGTATCTAGATGGATTGAAAACTGCCTAGGTAACAGGAGGTTTTAGTCCAACCGATTTATTTGATAGTAAACTCACTAGCTTTCGAGGGGATTCCCTCTTCTTCAGGTGAATCCATTCACCTGAAGAAGAGGGAATCCCCTCGAAAGCTAGTGAGTTTACTATCAAATAAATCGGTTGGACTAAAACCTGGTGTTGTCAGACTTTTTACTGTGTTTACCCCAGTCCAACGCCGGCACACCCACATCATAGGTAACAGGAGACAGACAGTAGTAGTGGAAGGGTCCTTTTCTTGCTGGAGGTCTGTCACCAATGGTGTGCCGCAGGGCTCAGTACTGGGACCTCTTCTCTTCGTAATATATATAAATGACTTGGAAGAGGGTGTACGTGGTGTGATATATAAATGACTTGGAAGACGGTGTACGTGGTGTGATCAGCAAGTTTGCAGATGACACCAAGATGGCAGGATTGACGGATAGCGAGGAGGATTGTCAGGCGATGCAGCAGGATATAGATAGGCTGGTATATTGGGCAGAGAGATGGCAGATGGAATTTAATCCTGACAAATGCGAGGTGATGCATTTTGGAAGGAATAATGCAGGGAGGAGTTACATGATAAAAGGTAGACCAATTAAGAGTATAGAAATGCAGAGGGACCTGGGAGTGCAAGTGCACAAGCCTCTGAAGGTGGCAACCCAGGTGGAGAAGGTTGCAAAGAAAGCTTACGGAGTGTTAGCCTTTATAGGAAGGGGTATAGAGTATAAGGGCTGGCGTCTAATGCTTCAGTTGTACAGAATGTTGGTTAGACCGCATTTGGAGTACTGCATCCAGTTCTGGTCACCTTACTACCGAAAGGACGTGGAGACTCTAAAGAGAGTGCAGAGGAGGTTTACCAGGATGCTGCCTGGTATGGAAGGACTGGGTTATAAGGAAAGATTGGGTAAACTGGGACTTTTTTCCTTAGAAAGAAGGAGATTAAGGGGGGATCTGATAGAGGTGTATAAAATAATGAAGGGTATAGATAGAGTCAACAGTGGCAGGCTTTTTCCTAGATTGGAGACAAATATCACGAGGGGTCACGAGCTAAGGGTGAGGGGAGAGAAGTATAATTTGGATACTAGAGGGAGGTTTTTCACACAGAGGGTTGTGGGGGTATGGAATGCACTACCAAGCAAGGTGGTGGAGGCAGGCACACTGGACTTGTTTAAGGTTTACTTAGATAGGCACATGAGTGAAACAGGGATGGAGGGTTATAGGAGACGGTTTTAAAAAGGGTCAGAGCTGGAAATATAATGCTGCATGTTGATGTTTTGTCTCTTTTAATCCGCAGGTGCGTCAGTCCACCTTGTTGTCTAACGAGGGGCATGCACACGGTGAGTAGTGCGTGGGCTGCTTTTGGATGTTTCGAGAGTGGCCTAGTACTTCGCGTCATTGTGTGTGCTTAAAACTGGACCAGCAGATGGGCACCACAACAGCTCAGTGACTATCACTGCTAGCTGTGCAGATACATGGATTTGGGTCAACGTCTGTGGGAGTTTGCGCATCCTCCCTGTGGTTGCGTGGGTTTCCTCCGGTTGCTCCGGTTTCCTCCCACACCCCAAAGATGTGCTCTTAGGCTGATTGGTGTAACAAATTGTCCCTAAACTATTCTCCCCTGAATCTGGTTTCCAATGGGGGTACCATACGCATACACACGGGTCAAGGGAGGTGTAGGAAAATGCTTTTGAGATGGCAGCGCGGGCTTGTTGGGCCGAAGGACCTGTTTCCCGTGCTAGGTTGTTCTTTGTTCTTTGTTCTTGTTCTTTCAGGTTTTGCTGCAACTGTACAGGGCACTGGTGAGACTGCAACTGGAGTACTGTGTGCAGTTTTGGTACCCGTATTTGCAAAAGGATATATTGGCCTTGGAGGGAGTGCAGAGAAAGTTCACCAGGCTGATACCGGAGATGAGGGGGTTAGCCTATAAGGAGAGATTGAATAGACTGGGTCTGTACTCGTTGAAGTTTAGAAGGCTGAGGGGGGATCTTATAGAGACATATAAGATAATGAAGGGGATGGATAGGGTAGAGGTAGAGAGATTCTTCCCGCTTAGAAAAGATAGCAGAGCTAGAGGGCACAGCCTCAAAATAAGGGGGGGGCAGTTTAGATCGGAGTTGAGGAGGAACTTCTTCACTCAAAGGGTGGTGAGTCTCTGGAATTTCCTGCCCATTGAAGTGGTGGAGGCTACCTCGCTGAATATATTTAAGTCACAGGTAGATAGGTTTCTGATAGACAAGGGAATTAAGGGTTATGGGGAGAAAGAGGGAAAGTGGAACTGATCCACTTCAGATCAGCCATGATCTTATTGAATGGTGGGGCAGGCTCGAAGGGCTAGATGGCCTACTCCTGCTCCTATTTCTTATGTTCTTATGATGGGTCTAGATTGATTGGTCAGATGGGCAGAGCAGATAGGATTTAACCCTGACAGATGCGAGGTGATGCATTTTGGAAGAAGAAACAAGATGAGGGAGTATTTAATGAATGGCAGGACACTGGGAAGCTCAGAGGTACAGAGGGATCTTGGAATGATTATTTACCGATCCCTGAAGTCAGCAGAACACATAAATAGGATTGTTAAGAAGGCATATCGCTTGCTTTCATCAGTCGTGGCAAAGAGTATAAGTGTATAAGAGCAAGCAGGTAATGTTGGAGTTGTACAGAGTGTTGGTTAGGCTGCAGCTGGAGTACTGTGTGCAGTTCCGGTCACCTCACTACAGGGAGGATGTGATCGCACGAGAAGGGGGTACAGAGAAGACTCACCAGGACATTGCCTGGGTTGGAGCATTTGAGCTATAAGGAGAGACGAGATAGACTTGGTTGTTTTCTCAAGAGCAGAGAAGGTTGAGGGGGGACGTGATTGTGGTGTATAAGATTATGAGGGGTATGGACTGGGTGAATAGGAAGCAGCTTTTCTCCTTGGTGAAGGGGTTAATCATAAGGAGATTTAAGGTAAGGGGCAGGAAATTCAGAGGGGATTTGACAAAAAAAACTCACTCGGAGGATGATTGGAATCTGGAATGCACTGCCTGGGAAACTAGTGGAGGCTGAAAACCTTACAATCTTTAAAAAATATTTGGATGAGCATTTGAAATATTATAATACTGGACAAGGGCTGGAAAATGGGATTAGAGCACGTTTAATGGTAGTTTTCAGCAGTGCAGACTCAATGGGCCAAAGGGTCTCTTCTGCGCTGCACTCTAGGACTTTATGTGTCTTTGTGAGACAGGGTAGCTTCCTGCCACGGATATCCCCCACACTGTCCTTGCAGAGTGGCCTCTCACAAAGCAGGACCTCAGGACTTTATAGTCACGCCCAGTTCCGCCCCTCTGTTGTGGCCACCTCTCTCCCAGCTTGCAGCTCCAATAAGGAAGGGCACTCACTCAGTGACTTTTGACCAGCATGGAGGAATTGGGAAGTGATGCTTGCATGGCAGCCAACACATCCCCTTGGTGCAAGGGACAGCCCGATTATGAAGAGTAGGTAAGGCCTCTGAGCCACCCACCTACACTCCCAATCCTCCATCCCCTCCCCCCCCAACCCCGATGGCGAAAGTGACCCTCACCCCTGGTCCTGAGCTGCACCTCTTTACATCCCCAGCATTCTCCATGGTGCCCCTCGAGTGTTGGATTGCCTGAAAAGTAATGGCCACCTGAGCGGTCACCTCCGACATTCCCCTCAGAGGAAATGTCTCCAGCTTCATGCTTATATAGAGTTGTTGTACCTGGCGCTGGTGTGACGTTACGCTGGCACCAGCTGAATATTCAGTGCTGGTTCTATATTCAGAGTGGGTGTTGATGATACGCTGATGTATTCAAGTTAGATTTCCCCTCTTCCCCGACGTTTCTGCATCACTCCGCCAGTGAGGTTAGCTCAGAATTGGAATATGCGATCTCGCTGGCGAGACTCAAGTTTTTCCAAACTCTCCACATTTTGAGCCATTCCCGCAGATGGAGAGAGCAGGCTCAACATTTTCCAGACCCCCCGCTCTCCCCAGCATGGCATGATTTCTGGTGGTGGAGGCAACTTGCCATTGGCTGCCAGAGGGAAGGAATGGTCCCACCAATGTCAATGGCCATTTGCATTGTTTGCTGGCTGTGTCACCAAGGGACCTGCCACATGGGGAGGGCACCTGTGGTGAGACTGGAAAATCCTGCCAGTGGGAAGAGCTGGAAAATCCAACCCATAATGTTTCCGCTGCTAACACATTGTATGTTACATTAAGATAAAAGCTCAATAAAAGAGACTTGAAATGTAAACAAAGCATCGAATTGTATTTATCCAGACAGAACAACCAAGTACATTACAATTCTTTTGACACACATGAGGTAAATGAATACATTAAATAAGCTGGAGTAATTAACGTTTAAACCCTTTGAACATTATGGGAGTTTTTCCCCAAAATGACAAGAATTACTTTTAACTTGATATCGCCAATAACTTAAAAATGCTTTGCATTTTATATTTTTTCCCGAATTCAGTCTTCACAATATTCAGCACTGGATATATTTCAAAAACAATTCTGTGCTGAAATCTTTCAAAGATCTAGTAGCTCAAAGGGCCAACACAATTGCTACATTTTACTGTGAAACATATAACACAAACTCCAAAGTCGCTGTCTCAGCTTGCAAAAATCTTGAGGTAGGCTGGTTAACAATACATGCACGAATTGTGCCAACATTTACAGAGATTGTGGTCCTGCCAGCTGCTCTTGTGCTGTAAGATCCTCCCACAGCCACTGGGACAACTCAAGTGAAAACAACCAATGATTTAATTGTTGGTAGCAAACGGGTTTTACCTGCTCTTCCCTCTTCTGAGGAGGTTCCCTTTGCATTAACATGAGTATGACAGTGATACCAGACTGTGTGGTGCAATTATACACCAAAACAAACTAAAAATCCTAAACTAGAAATTCATCTCAGGTAATGAACTGTACTGGATTTGCTGTCTGCACTATGTTGACTGCAGTGGAACTGAACACTGGGTGCTGTGTGTAATAACATTGTCCATTTTCTTTCACAACCCAAGATGAATTTCCAGCTCCTGGTCTTTAAATGGTTAGTGCATCATAGGACAAGATTTCAACTCCTTGATACCCCACCTGCTTACACTGTTTAAATCAATCCCACTTGTGTTGAATTGAGGGAGGTTTTATACTGACAGGGTGCTGGAAAAATAAATGTCAATATCTGAGGATGTAGTACATAAGAGTTTTATATTTTAAACTAGCCAAAAAGATAGGTTCAAATACCACAGTTACTGGAGGCAATGTACTATAACTTATAATAAAGTACACACAAGTGCACATTCATTTGAACACTATTAGCATTCATATAATTTCAATAAATAGTTGAACTAAATTGGACGCTGGCTAATGCTGCAAACTTTGAGATGAGTGCTAAAGAATTACTGATACAGTAATGGATGGATTTATGAAGGTAACTTGAAATTAAAGTCATTAAAGTTCCACATTACACTCTCATAAATAGTACAAAAATATTCTCTTTAAAATATTTTAGCTATGTATCAAACTGTAAGAGCAAAACATTTAAGTTATGTGAACTAACAGCAATGGCTGATTTTAAATCTATTTGTTATTCCCAAAATAGTTGTTAAAAAAAGTCACTTATCGCATCATCAAAAATAACTCTCTATACAAATAAAGAAAATACCCTCCGCAGATAATGTGTAGAAAAATAATAATTGAATGAAATTCATTCATACATAATTTACATTTAGTTTCGGCAGTCTCGGGATTCATTTGTAAAGTATGAGGTGGGGGGAATCATTTTCAGAAACTGTTAGGAAACTGTTGATATTACTATATTCTTGTGGACTCCCAGCATCAGAGATTTTTCTGGAGGTAATTCATTAAGGGAAAACAAGGGTGAACTGTGTGTAAAACGGTACTTTTGCATAAGAGAGGACAAATCATATGGCACATTATGGCGGGACACTTCTGAGTATCCTTAGCAATTGGTTACGGAGTGATTTGGCCTACCCATTCTCGCAATCAATTTAGGCGCTGGGAGAACCAATTTTTTAACGATTTTAAAAGGGACACCGAATTTTAGAAGCAGAAAACATCACAATTTCTCAGTGATGTTCTGAATTAAATAACTTCCGAAACTGACAAGTCTAAATATAAATATCCATTTAAATACTAGTGACTTTGTTAAATCAGGAAGTATTGGTTCTTTCAAGTCAGTTTTGCAGCGTTTCAATTCATTTTCATCCTTATGTATTGCTGGAGCCAGTCAAAAAAGATGTTAAGCTCTCCGATGGCTTTGTAAACCCCTTTCTCCTGCAACTGAGACACACAATGACACAATATTAGACAATAAAAATTGTTTAAAACCATCTCTTCTATGATGTTTTATGTGTAATTTCTTTCTTACCTTCTTGTACACTTTTTTTATGGTCTCAAAATATGGACTATCTCTGCAGTGGCACATGTCACAGTTGAACAATCTATGCTGAAAGGCAAAAGCGTACAAGTTTAACCAATTGTCTATTGAATATCAAACACACTGCCATACCAAAATATAAATATTTGTTTTAAATCTGATCTATATGGTGCAGTTGGAGGACTGTGAGCAGTGAGAATACTAACTTAGAATGGAAAGCATCATCTCCAGCAATACTGACCTACCTTAAAAATTGAAATACACCATCCACTCCTCACTTATGTAATGATTATTATTGGTGTCAAAGTAGTTTCACTTTATATACATGCCAGAGTGGTGCTATAGAGAGTGTGGTAGAGTGAGACTCCCTGCTTCTACAGTCAGGCCCTGACTCAGGATTTACACTGTAGCACTTCATCCTCAGAGATAGTTGCAGATTAAATAATGTGCTATATGAGTGTAGGCAACTGCTTGGATGGGTGTGGATACATTCTGAAACTAAAAAAAAATCCCATTCAATATGTGAGTGTCAGGCAACACTCAGAAGAAAGCACAGCTGTCACCTGTTGCTGTCTCACAATCTGACCAAATGCACTTTTGTCATTTATTGCTGAATCATCCAATGAGTTAATGAAAATAATTGTTCATCTTTAGAGCTGTTCAGGCATCAAAAGCTGGTTTATAAAATATTACTAAAAGGCCCAAGAATTTGTCCAATAATGCCCTTGTGAAACTGGTTCGCAATTATGTTTGATCAGATAGAATCACGAGTTACAGTTAACGAAACAACTAGGTCAGCGCTTCTTTGCTTCAATTAAGGCCCTCAATCTGCAGCTGGTGCTGTCCCACTGAAAATTTGCATTCTTTATTTTCACATCGACTTTTTTGCAAATGCATTCTGGCTGCCTGGTTATCTGGTTAACGGTTTTCGCAGCAACAATGGTGGTACATTCATTTAACGGCTGTTTTTTTGTTTCATTCTGAATTGGTGCAAAATTGGGGCTTTGCGCTTCTTTTGTGAACCAAAACTTTCAAAAGAGAAGAGCTGCGCACGTTGACTGAACCCTGTACTAGGGGGAGATTGCTTCTGTAAATTAATCTGAACAAGAAAACATGAGCTCTGGCCTCTATCCATTGACGTAGTCTGAATAATTTTAAGATAAGCCACATTATTGGTCCAAAGAAGGTTCTCCAGTTTGATTCCCAGGGTGAAGGGTTATAACTGATGAGAGGTTGAACAGGTTGGACTGATACACATTGGAGGTTGGAAGAATGAAATCTTATTGGAATATATGAGGGGATCAGAAACCAATGAAGGCAGCAACATTTCAAAATAAAGTATCTCCCACTGAAGACTGGATTGAGGAGGGTTTTTTTGGGAATACTTTATCCCACAGAGCAATGGAGGTTGGAACAATGGATGTATTAAAGCCTGTATTAAACAGGTTTTTGGTCTACAAGGGAATCAGTGGTCATGGGCAGGTGGAAGGCAGTGAAATTAAGGTCATGATCAGATCAACCATGTTCTTATTAAATAGTGCGGCAGGATCAAGAGGCCAAGCGGTGCACTCTTATTCCTATTACGTATGTTCCTATTCCTCTGTTGCAATCCAAATATAAAGAGATGCCACTTTCAAAACATGCTAATTATTGTTTCAGAAGTGTCTGTGCATCACTTCAAGCACACATTCCATATTCAGTTTGCAGCAAACTGCAAAAAGGCCAACACTTTCAATTATACACAAAAAACCAGGTGTTGACAACCTCATTTTTACAATGCCAATTTCCACTGATAGGGTTTCCAAGGTTGTAAATTGCTGCAAGGATCGATGTGAAATGGAAATTTTGTAAGGATACATGTGCTTTTAAGTCCGGCTCATTGTGTCTCCCCAGACGCCCTTCTAAATCATTCCTCTCTGTTTTCATGGCTCTATTTCTGAGTGGAGGAAGGAACTGTGCACCAAAACAAAGTTAGGATGATGACTCCCACTTCCTATGCTCCAGTTTGCATTATGGATAGAAAACTGGGCAAGTACCTCCAGATCTTGACGCAAATCACTATGGGGGCAGTGTGTTTATTGACTAAACAAATTAATTTTCAACACACCTTTATCTGAATGAATAAATATATACATATATAAATATATACATACATACATATATATACACACATATATGTGTATGTATATATATGTATATATATGCAATATACATATATACTTAGTTTGCTTTGATTCTATTTAAAAAGCGAGGAAAGTCCAACTACACATATCAGGATTTCATGTATGACCTTGTTAACAAGACGTCCAAATGACTAAATTGGACAGATTCTTGTGAGGTAGACAATTAGGTCAGAGATGAGTTAGAAGAAAAAGACTTTACACCTCCTCAAAATATCCCTAAACGCTCCACGGCCAATGGGCTACTTCTGAACTGCACTGCTACGCAGACAGATACAGTCATCAAGGTCCCATGAACAGGAACTAAATGACCAAATCTGCCTTTTGACACTGTTAATTGAGGAAGAAATGTTGGTCGAGGCTTTAGCAGAATTTCCTGCTCATCTTCAAATGCTGTCATAATTATTTTATGTTTATGAGGCATCAAAATGTTTCATCTGGAAGATGGCATTTTTAGCCAGAGTATATTGCATAGGGGCGTCAGCCTCACTAACAAGTTTAAGTTAGTGGATTTTATCTCAGAGCCTTCTAATCAAACGAGACCAACCAAAACATTTTTTGCATTAAAGAAAATTGTTTGCTGACAAAGGAAACATGTTTAAGTTTTTCTTCTTGCAATTGTCCTGACAAAGCGCACAAACGAGTATGAGGGGACACAGCAATTTATATTGTTTGAGAAAAGAATACTGATTGGTTGGCAAGTGGACTCTGATTGTTAGAGGTGTTAGTATAGACAATGCACCTGTTGATGGTAATTGACAGATAACTGCCAAGCATTGTTTGAGATTTAAGCCAGGTAGCTTGATCCTGATTGGTCATGCCTTAACCCTGGGGAATGAATCAATGAATGGTCATCACTTATCTTGTTTCACTGAAACAGGTACAATGTGTGCACCTGTTCCTTCTGTTTGCAAAGAAAAGATACACGTGTTGTGCCTGTGTATTAATACATATAGCTTCAAGTAAATACAAATGCACCTCACTGCGAACGTGACTGACAATCTTAAATTGGTTGTCAGTGTGCTTCTTAATGCACTCAGGATTATTTAATAAATATTGTCCAATTGTGGAATCACATCTAATGTTGGACACTGTATTTTGAGTTTTGTGGCCTATTGTGAACAGTGGCTGGGACATGCTGTTTGATATCGTCCGCTATTCTTCAGGCGGTACAGCCCGCATACCTGGCATCACACTAGCACTGAAATGTCAATTGGGAAATGTCTCTTTGTTTTGACAGCAGCATCCTATTATTGGCAAGTGCCACTCCTGTTGCTGCAACAATACTCGAAAAGCAAAAGTGATTACAGTGTAATGATAATGGCAAAAGTCTAGTACTTACACAGTTGTCCACATTCTTTTTCAGTTCAGACAATATGTTCCCAATTTTACTGATGTTACTGCTGATTAATTTCTGCTGGGCCTTGACTGCTGGGATTACGTCCGTGAGGTAGAAATTCAGCATTTCCTTCAAAAACTGACATCCTTCACGGCCCTGAACATATCAAATGTCATTGTTATAACCTTGTCAAGGACCCATTGCTCAAATAGGAAATGACAGTTCTGTCACAAAATTGGAATAATGCCACAGTCCATATCCTAATTTAGAAAACATGCACTTACACAATCCTCACTTGGGAGAGCAATGACCTTAAACAAAAGCCTCTTAAGAACAGGACATTTTTACTGGTTTTATTGTTAAGTAGTTTCATTTTCCCTTTTCTTAACCTAAATTTTAAAATTAGTAATTTCTCCCCTCAATATTCCACCTTCTGCCAGCTGAGAAAACTGATGATTTATCCCACAAATGCTTGAATTACTGAGATATGTTTGTTTCTCTTTCCTGGCTAATGGTTGATCTTCACTGGGCTATCTCTGATGCTATCATTTGCATATCAGATGCTACACTCTGGCTGGGGTTATAGTTTTTTAAAAAATGCACATGTGCGCTTTCATAAAATACAGACAGTGCAACAGCACCAACGGGGAAAATCCATGAATCTTAACCTTCACTTGCTGAAATCTGTGTTGATGATAGCTTTCTCACTGATTTACCTTCATGTGACATTTAGGCAGGTGGGAGGCACTGCTTGCAGACACTGATATGTACAGGGTTGTGTTACTGCCCAGCTATCTGCAACTGATGCTTCATATCAATCCACTTGATTCCGACCCTTGGGGCATGAGCTCTCTCTACATAAGATGAAGGCAAAATACTGCGGACGCTGGAATCTGAAATAAAACTCGAAAATGCCAGAGGAACTCAGCAGGTCTGACAGCATTTGCGGTGAGGGAATAAAGCTGACGTTTTGAAGCTGGCCACCTTCCTCCCTCAGCCATTGTCAGTGGAAAAGCAAATGGGTTATTCATTTTATGATCAAAGCAAAATACTGCGGGTGCTGGAATCTGAAACGAAAACAGGAGGGACGAAGGGTCATCCAGACTCGAAACGTTGCCTCTCTCCTCTCTCCACGGATGCTGTCAGACTTGCTGAGTTTCTCCAGCATTTTCAGCTTTCTCTACATGCTCTTTATTCTCTGATTGATCACATAGCGTTCTCTGTTACTCTCACATGATAAACCAATGCGCAGAAATGAACCAGTAGTCACGATTGGTTTATCTTTACACATTACGTCTGCTCTCGTGACCTCTTCACATGCAGTCACTTAGCATTATCACCATTATTCAAACATAGAATCCCTAGACACAAGCACAAGCTTCACTAGGATTTCCCTGTTGTGGAACTCTGCCAATTAATTCCATGCATGTCTAACATTCATACTCTATATTCCAAACAATTTATGTTAAACTTTCCTCACCTTGAATCCATGCTTAAGTCTGCCTCCCAGCAATGTTACCTGGAAATTGTCATCTTTGTTTTGCTATAAAAAGCAAGAAATTAATAATGACTAAATGCAACATTGTTTCCAGTAAGTGTTGTAGATCAATAAAGACCAAGTGAATTTCCATCTATGTAGTAACCTAGATTTATTACATTAAGGATTCATTTTGTTGTTGATGCTTTTGTATTACTGTCAACCACATACCTCTAATTTATCTGCAACAGTCTATATCTGTGTTTTTCATACTGAGCATTGCAAAGTAAAATTGAATAAATCTACACAAACTGCAGTATTATCTCAATAAAAATACAGTCTGTGTTCTCCCTTTCATAAACAATCGATGTCAAAGCTAATTTAACTGATGTCGAATTGCTTTAATACAATTATTATTGTAGCTTCTTGAATTTTCATCTTCAAATCTAATTCAAACTATTTTAATTCCTAAAATACTGTTTGCAGTGCATTCATAAGAAAACAAACTGAAGAGCTCTAATTACTCCTTGTCACAGACTCAGCGGTGACAGCGTTGACTCTGCTGCACTTCATAAATCGTAACATACCAGACCTGTAATTTACAAAGACTGCATCATTCTCTACAACTGCACAAGATGCATTTCATTTTCATACTCACAAAATAAGCCTTGATTTTCCGATATGAAGATCTGAGCTCCTTGAGGTGAGCTGGGAAATTGGAATAGCTGAAGCAGTTGTCACCCGACTGTTCTTGCCTGCAGTAGCAACAATGAATGCTAATCAGTGTATACATTATAACAGTGACACACTTCATGGTTTCTGTCTGGTTTGCAAGCTTGTAGTGTTCTTACCTTAAATTTTTCTTTATATATTTCCTTCGTGACCAATATTGGTTTTCTACTTCCTATTGAAATTTCCTGTCGGTTGATAGTATTATTACTGTCAGCTCTAAATGTCACTCAATCTTCCCGTCAAGTTGAAGTTTCCACTGACCCCTATGAATATTAATCATTGTGAAATATAATGGCAAGATTTTGTTATACTTGAGACAGTACGTTTCTTCTGTCAACCTAATATTCTACATTTTTATTGTGAACTGTTTTAGCACAACTAACTTTCTTGCTCCCAAAATAATTTTCTTACACACTTCAATTGCTGTTTTTTCCTCTCTGCAAAAACTTCACTTCAGCTTGGTACCATTTCAGCAGGTTTGCTCCATGTGGTGAAACAGGCTAGAACATGTCCTAAGCCACAAATATTGAGTACTTATACAGCACCAGTGTTCCCTTGATGAGATTGCACCAGAATGTCTTAAAGCAACGATAGACTTCACTCCTTCTGTCTTTCCTTACATTTAAATGCATTGCATTACTAATTATAGAATCATAGAACAGAATCCCTACAGTGCAGAAGGAACCCACTGACTGCACTGACCACCCACGCTCTATCCCTACAACCACATGTATTTACCCTGCTGATATCCCTGACACTAAGAGACAATTTAACATGGCCAATCTATCTAACCTGCACGTCTTTGGATTGTGGAAGGAAACTGGAACACCCGGAGGAAACCCACGTAGACATGGGGAGAACATGCAAACTCCACACAGACAGCCACCTGAGGGTGGGATTGAACCCAGGTCCCTGGTGCTGTGAAGCAGCAATGCTAACCAATGTGCCACCCCAATAATTATAATTATTCTGTGCTGCAAAAAAAATCATAATGCAGCATTTGGTTTACAAGAATGAATGCTTTGAAATGAAAATTGTTGATCATATTTAATCAAAAATTACCATGCCACATCTTGAATTATGGAGCAACATTTAATTTGATTGATAACATTGAGAACCAGCTTTAATAATTGAGACAAAAACACACAAAATAAAGAAACAGTTGATTCAGATTCTCTACCTTGCTTTATAAGGTGATTTCTTCATTTCCAATTTGCAATATAATGGAAATCTGAACTGGGACTTTTTCTGGGTTGTGGGACAACGTAAGATATGTCTGCGTTAGTTTTGACCAAGTGATGTTCTATGCACCAAAGAAGTAGCTTGATTGAACCTATTCTACCACAAAACCACCAATCGACAATTTAACGAATCATAGAAAAACCTAATGGTACAACTCATCATTTCTTTTTTTTCTTTCCCTCTTTGTTGAAATGTTGACTTATGAGGTAACTATTTTTGCCTCGATTTTAAATGTTTTAAGAAAGTTCTGACGTTAGCATTTGGCCTCATGCTCTCTGCTCCATGACTGAGTGGAACTGGTGTCAATAGATCTGTCACACACTCTTGTAAACACAGGCACGTGTGAGAGATTGCAGCATTGATTGTAAACTAAAAAAAATCATCTTTAATATAAAACAAGTGATTTTTTTTCTCCTTGAGCATTGAGTCTTATTAATTCTGAAGGTTGTCACAGGATATTAGTGGTTATGAGTGCAGTTGGTTTGCAGAATGGTCCGCACATGTTTGATATTTAGCCACTCAGCATTATTACAAATACTCCTAAGCTACAGCAATATTGAAAGACCAATATCTTCATGACTAGAGTTAGAATTGCCGCTGTTTGAGAAATGGTAATTTGTTAAAACCTCTTATTTACCTCAATCTGAAACAATTTCAGCTTCTGACTTATTCACATCAACCATGACAACCTGTCCAACTCCCCCCTCAACTCATTTTTAAGTAATGATTGTATTACTCAGCTCAGAAATAACACTCATGAGATTCACTTCACGTCGTCCTATTTTAGTTTTAGAACATGCTTGTTGCTTAATCCCGTAAAACACTGCCTTCCATTTCTCAAGTGCTAGACAGATCATGTGCCGAGCATCTTCCTTGCCATCACACTGCCACCAAGTGAGCAGAATCAGGGAACTGAATGTCTCCAGAATAACTTAAGGCTGCCTTAATGAGCTTGAGAATACTTTGGTGATAATTTACTTCATTTCACAATAGAATGAGCAGAACAGTCAATGCTCTAATCGCTTGTAGGCTGAGGAACACCATAAATTGGGCCTTGGGACCTGTTTGAATGTAATTTGTAGCAAGGGCCCTCAGCCAGATCCTGGAAGGGATAGAAACAATTGGGAGGGAGAGAATGATTGTGACAGGGGGAATCAGTCATGGAAAGACATTTGGAAGGGAGCTGATGGTCTTTGGCACTGCAGCAAAGATTGCTCTGGCTGACACCTGATACAGTTAAATGTTCTTATGTCATAGACTTACCTTTTTGTGGCAGTTCCCAGGGAGACTACTTTAAGGACTGCTGGTTAGATGTAGCATTGGCTGCATTTTTGACATACCAATGTGAAAAATACCAAGCAGGACTTAAAAGGAATTTAGCCTCTTATTTGCAAATGCACAATAGAAACCATGCTTTCCAGATATATCACAGCTTGGTTTGGCTCCTGTTCTGACCAAGACTGCAAGAAACTGCAAAGGGTTGTGAATGTAGCCCACTCCATCATGCAAAGCGACTTCCCATCCATAGACTCCACCTACACTTTCCATTGTCTTGGGAAAGCAGCACCATAATCAGGGACCCCCCAAGCACTCTGAACATACTCTCTTCCACCTTCTTCTGTCGGGAAAAAGATACAGACGTCTCAGATCACATACCAACAAACTAAAGAACAGCTTCTTTCCTGCGGCCATCAGGCTTTTGAATGGACCAACGTTATATTAAGCTGATCTTTCTCTCACTCTAGCTATGACTGTGACACTACATTCTGCACATCTTCTTTCCTTCTCCCCTATGTACTCTGTGAACAGTATGTTTTGTCTGCATAGTGCGTAAGAAACTATTCTTTTCACTGTATCCCAATACCTGTGAGAATAATAAATCAATTCAAAAGAAGTGGTCCAATGCTTGATTCAGGCTCGTGCCTCTTATTCAACCTTTACAATATGATGGATGGAATTGGTCATTTTGGGTAGGATTTTCCAGGCTCGCCTGTCCCAAAACTGAAAAATCACATCCAAGATTAACGGATCTTTCCATGGTCTACTTGTTCTGATTCGCACGGCAGGCGGGATGGTAAAATTCGCCCTTTTGTTTATGACCTCTTAACACTCATGGCATCAGCCAGTTTCCTACATACAGGTTGCACTTCATTAATTCATCAACCTTATTTTAACAGCACCTCCCCAACTGTGTAATCTTAGCTCCTATCATCCTTTGTGCCGGTAACGTTATGAAAACACGAATATCTCACAGTTTCCCAACAGATTACAGGCCTTCATGATCTGGTCTATTGCTGCTCCTTTATCATCACTAGATCAATACTGAAAGTCCCTAAGCTAACAGCACTGTGGGTGTGCCATCAACATGAACAATGCAGCAAATCAAGAAACAAGCAAAAAGTTACTTTTTCAGGGTTACTAGGAGTGAGCAATAAACCAGTGCCTCCTGCATCCAAGAACAAATGAGACATTTAAGTTATGCTGCATTTTTTAATGTTTATGTATTAGGCACAAGTAGGCTTACATTGACACTGCAATGCAATTGCTTCAAAATTCCCCTAGCTGCTATACACAGATGCCTGTCCGGGTACGCTGAAGGAGGATTTAGCATGGCCAACGCACCCAACCAGCACATCTGCGACTGCGAGAGGAAACTGGAGCCCAGGGGAAACCCAGACGGACACGGGGCGGACGTACAAACTCCGCACAGACAGTGACCCGAGCTAGGAATTGAACCCGTGTCCCTGTGAGGCGGCAGTGCTAACTACTGTGCCACGGGGCTGCATTTGCATTTGGAATATTTGTAGAATGTGATTGTTACTCTATTCAAATGAGAAGGGCTGAAGCAGTCTTGCAAATTCTGAAGTTATCTATTGATCATTATAATGCTTCTAATCAAACTGCAAAGTATGTTTGGTTTGTAAAAATGATCATTGTCATGTATTTGATAGTGCAATTTCCTGTTGATTGACTTATCACTTTCTACAGAAATGCATGAAATATATAGAATTGCAAATGAAGCTGATGTTGCAGTTTGAGTTGAAGGTGGGAACCAAAACAAGTAAGATTATCACATACAAATTGTAGGTGGACTGTTTAGCACTCCCCTCTTTTGAATTGCCAGCGCGGCTTCCTTATTTCTTCAGATACTTGCTTGCGTTGTTCCTGGAGATGTACTTACTAAAAGCTTCGTGCATCCCACTAATTTGGGTTGTCCATCTCTTGGGTTTCCTGGTAAAACTCAGCACCAGTCAGACTCAATTCTGCTCAAGGCAACCCCGCTAATTAAACTTTGGGCTTTGTTTAACTTAGAATCGTAGAAATCCTACAGTGCAGAAGGAGGCCATTCGGCCCATCGAGTCTGCAGAGTCAACAATCCCACCCCAGGCCCTGTCCCCATAACCCCACACAGTTACCCCACTAATCCATCGAACCTACATATACCAGTACACTATGGGGCAATTTAGTATGGCCAGTCAACCTAACCCACACATCTTTGGACTTGTGAGGATCTGCCATCATTAAGCTACTTCTCTAACATTAGCTGGAATTCTCTGGCCCGTCACGCCCTGCTGCCACTGCAAGTGAGGAATGAGAATTTGGCACTCAGCCAAATCTCCATTCACTGCACCGGGACCGGAGAACTTTACTGGCGTGAGCGCCCGGAGATAGTCAGTGACTTTTTCCTAGGGTGGAAGCGTCAATTCCAAGGGGGCATATGTTCAAGGTGAGAGGGGGCAAGTTTAAGGGAGATATGCGTAGGAGGTTTTGCATGCAGTGTGGTGGGTGCCAGGGAGGTGCTGGAAGCAGGCACATTAGCAGCAGAAGGTTTTTTATTTAGTTTAGTTAGTGCATTAGGCTTGGAGGGCCGAAGGGCCTTTTCCTGCCCTGTATTGTTCTTTGTACTTTAATGGTTTTCTTGAGGTATTTGTACTGCTTCATTTCTCTCCCATGAAAGTACTGCTTTGATTTGTTTACTCAGGTATAAATCACTTATTCCCAAAGTTGCAACACGTACTAACCACCAAGCTCCGCTTAGAGCCACAGCCATTGCCATCAACGTGCCATTTCAACCTTTGGCTGAGTATTTAAGGACCAGGAGATTAAACCTGAGACTAAGGTCATGGTTTACCTTGCAGCAGTTATCCACGTGCTCCTCTATGTTCTGGAGACTTGGACAACCTACAGGCAGGCAGCTCAAAGCACTGGAGAAGGACCACATGTAGTTCTCCACAGCATCCGCCAAATTTGGTGGCAAGAAAGGCGATCCAATGGCAACATCCTCTCATAAGTTCATAAGACATAGGAGTAGAAGTTGGCCAATTGGCCCATCAAGTCCACTCCACCATTTGATTATGGCTGATATGCCCCCCAACCCTATTTTCCTTCCTTCTCCCAATAAACCTTCAATCTATTACCAATTAAAAATCTGTCTAACTCCTCCTTAAATTTACTCACTGTCCCAGCATCCACCGCACTTTGGGGGAGCGAATTCCACAGATTCACAACCCTTGGGAGAACTGGTTCCTCCTCAACTCTGTTTTAAATTTGCTACCCTTTATCCTAAGACTATGATCTCTCATTCTAGAATGCCCCACAAGAGGAAGCATCTGCTCTACATTTACTTTATTCATACCTTTTATCATCATGAATTTGATCACCCCTCATTCTTCTAAATTCCAGAAAGTATAGGCCTAAACTGTTCGACATCTCTTCATATGACAAATCCCTCATCTCTGAAATCAATCTAGTGAACCTCCTCTGAACTGCCTCTGATGCCAATACATCTTTCCTCAAACACAGGGACCAAAACTGTGAACGATACTTCAGGTGTGGCCTCACCAATGCCTTGTATAGTTGCTTACCTTTATTTTCTATTCCTTTAGCTGTAAATGCCAACACTCCACGCCAAAGTGGAACACTCCAAAGCCAACCAGTATCAAGTCATCAATCATTCAAAACGAAGTCTGCATCCTGTTTGAATAGAAACGTAGAAAGTAGGAGTTCCGCTATTCACTGTAATCACGATTGATCCTCTATCTCAACACCACATTCCCGTGCTCCCCCCATACCCGTTGACTCCTTTCGAGTCTAGAAATCTATCCACTTCCTTCTCAACTATATACAGTGATTTGGCTTCCACAGCCTTCTGTGGTAGAAAATTCCACAAGTTCACCACGAAAACTGAGTGAAGAGATTTTTCATCCTCTCAGTCCAAATGGCCTACCCCATATCATGAAATTCTGGTCCATTGTTCCAGGAGCAATGCCCACCACCCCCCTCGCCCACCCCAACCGCCCCCCCCCCCCCCCCCCCCCTCCTCCCCCCAATCCCCAAATCCCTCTCCACAGTCATGGCCAAGGAAAATAGCGTTCTGTGTCATTTGTCCAGCCCCATCAGAATTTTATATCTTCAATTTGATCACCAATCATTCTTCCAAATTCCCAAGGATACAGGCCCAGTCAACCTAATTTCACCTTACACAGCAATCCTGCCATCCCAGAGACCAGTCTGGTGACCTTCACTGCACTCCATCTGTGGCAAATCTCCTTTCTTAGATAAGGAGACAAAAACTGCACAAAATTACTCCAGGTGTAGTCTTCCCAAGGCCCTCTACAGCTGCAGTAAGACATCTTTGCTCCTGCACTCAAGTCTTCTGCTATGAAGGCCAACATATTATTTGCCTTCCTAACTGCATGGTGTAAATGCATGCTTGCTTTCAGTGGCTGGTGTACTTGGGCACTCAGGTTCTTTACGTCAACATTTCCCAATCTATCACCATTTAAATTAATTTCTCATCTAAAGTGGATAACTTTACATTTATTCACATTAAACTGTATCTGCCAGACGTTTGCCCACTCACTCATCTTGCCTAAATTATCTGGAAGCTTCTTACACAGAGTGTAAGAGGTGCTCAGTACAGTTAATAAACCCTCATTGTTGTGAGTCCCATGTCGTTAGTAATTGCAAATTGAAAACTTCTAAATAATGGTTGCATTGATATCATTTTCCAAAATTCTGTAGACTCCTCATCACTGATATTTCTACCAAATTTTGTATTACATTTGGTTTCCTCATCCAAATCATGGATGAATATTATAAATAGCTGGGGCCCAAATGCTGATCCCTACTGGAGCCCTCGAGGGCTATCTGCCACTTATAAAAAACCATTCATTCCTACTCTTAGTTTCCTGTCTGCTAGCCAATTCTCAATCCATGCCAATATATTACCCCCAATCCCATGTGCTTTAATTTTGCGGACTTAACTCTTATGTGGGACTTTATCAAAAGTTTTCTGAAAATCCAAATGCATCCTATTCACTGGTTCATCCTGATCTATTCTGTTAGCTATGTCCCCAAAAATTCCAGTAGATCGGTCAGATATGATTTCTTTTCCATTATCCATGTTGACTTTGTCTAATCCCGTTGATATTTTCTAAGTGACCTGTTATCACATCCTTTATAATAGACTCTAACAGTTTCCTGACTGGTCCAGCACTCGTCCATTGTGTCACCAGCTCCTTGAAACTTGTATTTGGTTTACGCATGTGCCCTAAGCATGTGATCATGTCAGTTGGCTGTGGTTGGAATGCCCTTGGGATGGTGCCCTCACTGAGGATGGCATCAGATGTCCTGTACCCAGTGGTTGCAAGACTTGCTGCACTGGCATCTAGAGGAGCCTCCGTTTCCATTAATGTAGAGGCCTAAATTGCAGGCCTCTGTAGTGTTTGATGTTGCTGCTGAGAGTGGATCCACTTTATTTGGACTTGCAGAAAGCATTTGACAAAATCCAATGTAAGAGATTAGTGTATAAAATTAAAGCACATGGGAGTGGGGTATTATATTGACATGGATAGAAAACTGGTTGGCAAACAGGAAACAAAGAGTAGGAATAAACTGGTTCTTTTCCGAATGATGTGGATTAGGATAAACACAGTAGATGCCTGTGTCAATATGCACAATCTTCTTGGAGATCCTCTCCACTTGTCACACTATCTATAACCCCCTCAACTTGCCTGGGATTGTAAAATCTCACTAACTGTCCTGGCTGAAGACTATATACATCTCTTTAACCTGTGCTTAACCCTCTCTCTACTCACATTGTCTGTACCTTTAAGACTTGATACCTGTAAAGACTCGCATTCCAACTATTATTTTGTAAATTGAGTTTGTGTCTTCCTGTTTGTGACCAGAACTCTCACTTACCTGACGAAGGGAAAGCACTCTAAAAGTTTGTGGCTTTTGCTACCAAATAAACCTGTAGGACTTTAATCTAGTATTGTGAGACTTCTTACTGCCTTTCCCGAATGGCATTTAGTAAGTAGTGTGGTATGGCAGGAATCAGTGCTGGGACTCTAGCTATTCACAATATATATTAATGATTTAGATGAGGGAATTAAACATAATATTTCCAAATCTGTAGTTGACACAAAGCTGGGTAGGGAGGGTGCGTTGTGAGGAGGATACAGAGATGCTTCAGTGTAATTTGGACAAGTTGAGTGAGTGGGCAAATGCATGATAGATACAATATAGTGTGGACAAATGTGAGATTATCCACTTTGTTAGCAAAAATAGGAAGGCAGATCATTATCTGAATGGCTATAAATTGGGAGAGGGGAATGTGCAACCAGACGTGGGTGTGCTTGTACACGAAACACTGAAGGTAAGCATGCAGGTGCA
Organism: Carcharhinus amblyrhynchos; assembly: GCF_965287045.1. NCBI lineage: Eukaryota > Metazoa > Chordata > Chondrichthyes > Carcharhiniformes > Carcharhinidae > Carcharhinus > Carcharhinus amblyrhynchos. Next base: position 17,131,364 of record NC_137345.1, read on the forward strand.
GCAGGCGGTAAAGAAAGCAAATGATATGTTGGTTTTCACAATGAGAGGATTCAAGTACAGGCGCAGGGATGTCTTGTGGCAATTATACAGGCCTCAGTGAGGTCACACCTGGAATATTATGTGCAGTTTTGGTCTCCTTATCAGTCTATACATGATTTCCATAGCCACCTCCTTTAGTGCCCTAGGATGTAGTTTATCAGGCTCTGGGGATTTATCAGCTTTCAGTCCCATTAATTTCTCCAGCACTTTTTTTTTTAGTAGCACTAATTTCCTTTAATGCCTCCTTCGAACTAGACCCTGAGTTCCTTTGTATTTCTGGGAAGCTATTTGTGTCTTCTTCTGTGAAAGTAGAACTAAAGCAGTTGTTTAATTGTTCTGACATTTTCTTGTTCTCTATTATAAATTCTCCTGCTTCAGACTGTAAGGGACTCATATTTGCCTTCAGTAATCTTTTTCTTATACACATATGGAAGATTTTAAAGTCCGCTTTTATGTTCCTTACAAGTCTACTCTCATATTCTAGTTCCCCCATTTAACCAATCTCTTGGTCCTCTTTTGCTGAATGTTGTTCCTAATCCTCAGGCTTGTTAGTTTTTTGAGCAACATCTATTTGACTCCCCTTTGGATCTAATACTATCCTTAATTTATTTCGTAAGCCATGGCTGAGTCACTTTTCTTGTTGTGTTTTTGCGCCAGAAAGGTATGTATAATTGTTGCAATGCATACATTTAAATATTAGCTATAGCCTATCCACCAAGATGTTTTTTAATGAAGTTCTCCAATCTATCTTAGCCAACTCATACCTCATACTTTCATGTTTTCCTTTGTTAGGATTTAGGATCCTGGTTTCAGACTGGTCCTTTTCACTTTTTATCCTAATGAAAAATTCTGTCATGCTGTGGTCACTGTTCCTTCAAGGATCCTGTACAAGATTATTAATTTACCCCTTCTCATTAAATAATGCCAAATTTTGGATAGCCTGTGCCTTGGTTGCTTCCTCAACATATTGGTTTAAAAACATCTTGTAAAAACATCCATTACAATATTGTTGCTAATTTGGTTCACCCAATCAATGTGCAGATTAAAGTCACCCCGTGATTATTGTAGCATCCTTGTTAGATGTATCTCTTATTTCCTGTTTCGTGCCATCCACTACATCACTGCTACTGTTTGGAGGCCTACAGACAACTCCCACTAATGTTTTCCACCCCTTGTTACTTCTTAGCTCCACCCAGACTGAACCTGCATCTACATTTTCTGGGCTAATATCCTCTCTCACTGCTGCACTGATTTCATCCCTAACTACCACCATATCGTTTTTGTCAGTCCTTCCGAAGTATTGTGTACCCTTGGATATTCAGTTCTCAGCCTTGGTCACCCTGCAGCCAGGTCTCCGTAATTGCAAACATTTCGTACCTAAGAATACCAATTTGCACTGTTAATTTATCAACCATTTTGCCAATGCTCTTTGCATTCAGATACAGGGCCTTTAGATTGTCTTTTTAACATTTTTACACACTGTCTTTGTTTGATGGCCCTATTAGCCTTAATTCCTCTGTCTTCTACTTTTGTTTTCTACTTTTCTGTCTTTCATTTCTTTTTGTTTCCTTTTCTTTTGTACCTTCACTCAGCTTCCCATCCCACTGTTGCTCTAGTTCGAACACTATTGAACAGCACCAACAAATACCCTTGTGAAGATATTGGTCCTAGTCCTACTGAGGTGAAACACATCCAGCTTGTACAGGTCTCATCTTCCACAGAATCAGTCCCAATACTTCCCTCCTGCGCCAACTATCCAGCCACACAGTCAACTGGTCTATTCTGCTATTCCTTTTCTCTCACTAGCAAGTGGCACTGGGAGTAATCCTGAGATTGCTACCTTTTGAAGTTCTGGTTTACAGCTAAAGTGTAGGGAAGATCAAATTAAAAATGGTAAGTCCATTTAAAAGACTTTCTTGCACTCTGTACATAGTTTATCCGTTACAATAAATAGTTTGTTTAGTTAATAAACTTGGTGTTTGCCAATCCTTTGAGATATCACACCTACTTTCCTATATTTGGCTTTGAGGATCCTGTACATGTGGTCACCCTGGACAATAGAAGTGTATATTGCTTCCCACATTGCACAGGAGGAGCATTCCACAGGGCCAAGCTGCCCTGCCATGTCTTAACCTTAAATTGCTCCCTTTACTTTTAATTACTCTAGTTGAAGAATAGCAGAAATACTTACCTAGGCTCCTTCTTCTCTTTCAGAGGAAAGGTAGAAAGAGAAAGAACCAGCTGGCTCCTCCCTCGTCAAACTCCTTCAGTCACCAAACTCCAACTGTCACGCTCTACTGCAGTTCAAAGTCGCACTCTAGTGCCTGATATGCCTGATACCAGACTCCCAAAGCAACTGCTACTTGGAACTTGGTCACAACAGGGGACTGTCAGGAGGTTGGTGGAAACTCCTTAGGGATATTCTCAAATTACCCCTGAAGAGGTCAAACACAACCATCAACCCATCGGAGCCCCTGGCTTGAGACTGACCAAGAAGAAGTCTTACCCAGAAAGGCACCAAATACATGAAGAGGCTTTGTCAGGAAGATGATGTCAAGGCATCAGAGAAAGTACACAAACTTACAAACAAGCTAATTATCCAACCTTTCAAGCACCACCAGGCCCACATGTGACGGTCTCCAGATTGCAATTTATAATTCACAACCATTTCCGAACCCATTGAGCTGGCATTGAAGTAAATCGCCCTCCATCCCGAGGAACTGCATGAGAAAAAGAAAAATTGAATTGATGATTAAAGATCAAAGTCAGCAGATTAAAGGAACGTACATTCCACTGAACAGTTTCCTTTACTGAAAGCACCAAGCGTTCCCCACACATGCTAAACTGCAGGAATAACAGTTTTTCAGGTGAAAAAATTCAAATAATAACATCAGTTTGTCAGTTACATGGCTAATTAACTTGTTTTTGTTTGTGTCTATGTGCTCTTTTACATCTCTGGAACATTATCTTGAACACTTCAGTAACTTCTGCAACTTTATACATCAAGGCAGCATACCATAATATGAAATCTGTTTAAAGCTATCTAGATTCCTTTTTCCTCCATATTGCTTTATATGTAATATAGTTCAAGCCTCATCCTCTGGGTTTCTCCCATAATGTGGAGATGCCGGCGTTGGACTGGGGTAAACACAGAAGTCTCACAACACCAGGTTAAAGTCCAACAGGTTTATTTGGTAGCAAAAGTCACTAGCTTTCAGAGCACTGTCCCTTCGTCAGGTAAATGGGACTTCTGTTCACAAACAGGGCACATAAAGACATAAACTCAATTTACAAAATAATAGCTGGAATGCGAGTCTATACAGGTAATCAAGTCTTAAAGGTACAATGTGAGTGGAGAGAGTATTAAGCTCAGGTTAAAGAGATGTGTTTTGTCTCCAGTCAGGGCAGTTAGTGAGATTTTACAATCCCAGGCAAGTTGTGGGGGTTTCAGATAGTGTGACATGAACCCAAGATCCCAGATGAGGCTGTCCTCATGTGTACGGAACTTGGCTATCAGCTTCTGCTCAGCGTCTCTGCGTTGTCATGTGTCGTGAAGGCTGCCTTGGAGAACGCTTACGCGAAGTCACACTATCTGATGCCACCCAACACCAGTGGGAAATCCATCGGGGGGGTTGGGCGCCGCTGCTGGCGGGACTGGAGAATCCCGCCAGTGTGAACAAGCAGAGAATTCTGGCCAATACGTTTAGTTCCCTCTTCCAAATCATTAATCGATAACGTGAACAAAACTTCACCAGCAGACCTCTGGAAGAATGTAAATAAGTACATAGGCATGGTGATCTCGACAGCTGCTGGCAATTTAAGACAGTGGCAAATATCATCAAAGACCCTGTTTGTGAAAGAATAAGTCTCCTGAGGTATTATTGAAGAGGCTCTTACACATTCCTTTATGGCACAAAAACGCAAGAAAAGTGGCCCAACCATGGCTTACAAAAGAAATTAGGGATAATATTAGATCCAAAGAGGAGTAACATAAAGTTGCCAGAAAAAGTAGCAAGACTAAGGATCGGGAGCAGTTCAGATTTCAACAAAGAGGGGGCAAAGAAATTGATTAAGGGTGAAAAATAGAATATGAGAGTAAACTTGCAAATAATATGCAGCGGATTGTGAAAGTAACATAAAAATGGGCTGTAAAGGCTTCAATGCATTTGTAAAAAGAAAAAGAGTAGTGAAAACAAGTGTAAGTCCCACATAGTCTGAAACAATAGAATTTATGATCAAGATCAAGGATGTTGCAGAGCAATTAAACAGCTACTTTACTTCTGTCTTCATGGAGGAAGACAGAAATAACTTCCCAGAAGTGCAAAGGAACTAAAGGTCAAGTTCAAAAAAGGAATTAAGTATTACTATAAAACTTAATGGGACTGAAAGAAGAGACTCGATAGGTTTGGATTGTTTTCTTTAGACTAGAGAAGGCTGCAGGGGGACATGATTGAGGTGTATAAGATTATGAGGGGTACGGACAGGGCAAATAGTTAACAGCTGCTCCCCTTGGTTGAGGGGTCAATTACTAGGGGACACAATTTTAGTGTAATGGGCAGGAGATTCAGAAGAGGTTTGAAAAAAAAACATTTACACTCAGAGGGTGATGGGAGTCTGGAATGCACTGCCGGGAAGGTAGTGAAGGCGGGCAAAATTAGCAACCTTTAAAAAATATTTGGATGAGCACTTGACATGTCATAATGTTCAGGAGTATAGAATTATGGAACCCTACAGTGCAGAAAGAGGCCCTTCGGCCCATTGAGTCTGCACTGAACACAATCCTACCCAGGCCCTACCCCCATATCCCTACATATTATAATCACTAATCCCTCTAACCTATGCATTCCTGGACACTAAGGGACAATTTCTTAGCATGGCCAATCAACCTAACCCGCACACCTTTGGACGTATGGGACAAGTGCTGAAAAATAGGATTAGTACGACTTTAGTGGTTGTTATTGTCAATGCAGACTTGAAACGTATTGTTTGACTCCAAAACTCTATGACTCTATGAAAGCAAATAAATCCCTAGGGCCTGGTAACTTACATCCCAGTGTGCTAAAGGAGGTGGCTATGGAAATAATGGATATTTTAGTTCTCATCTTCCAAAATTCTGTAGATTTGGAAACAGTCCTGGCAGACTGGGGGGTGGCAAAAGTAAGCCAGCAATTTTTTTTTAAAAGGAGGGAAGGAGAAAACAGGGAATTACTGGCCAGTGAGATTAGATAGAGTCAACATGGATTTATGAAAGGGAAATCACGTTTGACAAATATAGTGGAATGTTTTGAGGACATAGTGAGTAGAATAGAAAAGGGTGAACCTGTGGATGTGATGTAGTTGGATCAGGGATCATTGCTTGGACTCCAGCTATTCACAATATGCATCAATGGTTTGGATGAGGAAACCAAAATAAATATTTCCAGTTTGCTAATTGACACAAAACTTGGTGGGAATGTGAATGGTGAACATGATGTTACGAGGCTTCAAGGTGATTTAGGTAAGTTGAATGAATGGACAAATATATAGCGAATGCGGTATGACGTGAATAAATGTGAAGTTAGCCAAATCAGACAAAGAAACAGAATGACAGAGGATTATTTAAATGGTGATAGATTGGGAAACATTGACATAAATGAAACCTGTGTATCCTAATACACTAGGCACTGAAAGCTAGCTTGTCAGTACAGCAAGCAGGCAAATGGCATGTTGGCCTTCATAGCAAGAGGGCTTCAGTACTGAAGTAAGGATGTCTTACTGCAGCTGTACAGAGCCTTGGTGAGACCACACCTGGAGTATTGTGTGCAGTTTTCATCTCCTTATCGATGAAAGGACACACTTGCCACAGAGGGAGTGTACGGAAAGTTCGCCAAGCTGATTCCGGGGATGGTAGGTCATGTGTGGAAAGATTGGGTTGACTGGGCCTATATCCAGTGGAATTTAGAAGCATGAGAAGGGATCTCATTGAAACGTATAAAATTCTGACAGGGTTGAACAGATTGGATGCAGAGAAGTTGTTTCCTCTGGCTGTGGGCTCAAGAACAAGAGGTCACAGTCGATGGATATGGAGTTGGTCATTTCGGACTAAACTGAGGAGAAACTTCTTTCCTCAGGAGGTGGCAAACTGATAGAATTCTCTACCACCGAAGCCGGTAGAGACCAAATCACCAAATATATTTATAAACAAAATAGATAGATTTCTAGACTCTAAAGTGTCTCTAAGAGGGATATGGGGAAAATGCGGGAGTATGATGTTGTGATAGAGGAATAGTTATAGCCATACTGAATGACAGAGCTGGGTTGAAGGGCCACAAGGCCTACTCCAACCCCTATTTTTTATATTTTCCCATTACTTCTCATCAAAGGTCCAGACTATTGCTTTATAAAATACCACCCCCTTCCCCCTGCTGCACTGAAGGCAAGGATATACTTATGAATAGATTTCTCGACTCTAAAAGTGTCAAGCGGTATGGGGAGAATGTAGGAGTGTGATGTTGAGATAGAGGAACAGTCATCGTCATACTGAATGACAGAGCTGGGTCGAAGGGCCACGAGGCCTATTCCAGTAAATTCACCCGAACATGAGTAAGCTCCAAAGTAGTTAAAAAATGCTTCCAAAATGTTGGAAATGGCTCTCAAAGTAATGAATTCAGGTTCTTGAGCAATTCCTGCAAACATGAACCTTTCACTGAGGCTGGCCATAAGCTTAGTGACTTCACTTTTTAAAGGCTTCCCTCAGTTTCATTGATCAATGAGTTCTCTCTGTGCTCACACCTCAGTGGCCCTGGCATCTCCCTTACTCTTTGAGTAGTCTGTTCAATTAAGCCAGAACGTTGGCTTACCTTCTCAGTGAACTCCCTCTCTCTCATAGTTAATTTGCTGAGTACAGCACGCAGAGTTCACCACTTACCTGCAAACTGGGTTAAACTTGCAAATAGGTGGGGTTACGTTGCGTTCGTGAGCAAACACTTTGAGCACTCCCTGCAACCTCACCAAGCCCGTCTTCTCTTGACAATTAAAATCCTGCCCATTCTGTTTCCTTCCTGTATATTTTTTGATCAGAGGAATTTCTAACAATAGGGCTTCAGTTGCCGCAAATTGGCGAATGGAAACAAAATGGGACTTTTTTCGAGTAATAAACAGGAAGTTTCTTATGAATGAACCACTCCATTATACAGAACAGTAAATAGGTGGGAGGTAGCTAAAGTAAACAAAATAAATTCAAGATTGAGATGATGTTTGTAAGCCAGCCAATCATTGCTCTTGTGGTTTACAGTATCAAGTGAGTTCTTACAAGTTAAGCAAATTACTGTGGATGCTGGAATCTGAAATAAAAACAGAAACTGCTGGAAAATCGCAGCAGGTCCGACAGCACCTGTGGAGAGAGAATAGAGTCAAAGTTTTGAGTCTGGATGACCCTTCATCAGAGCTAAAGACAAAGAAAATAGGACTCACAGTATAAATCCTGTCCTTATTTCTCTGTCTTTAGTTCTGGCGAAGGGTTTGTAAATACATGAGTGGACTGCATTGAGATACCTTTGAACTTGTACAATATTTGAAATGATACTTGAAACTTGTACATCTGATGTGCTAAGTGTAATTTTACAAGATGTAAACAAAGATGTAAAGACTCAAAACATTGGCTTTATTCTCTCTCCTCCAATGCCATCAGTCCTGCTGAGATTTTCCAGTGTTTTGTTTTTGTTGTTGAGCTCTTCTGAGTGTCTGACTCCCTCCCTATGTTTGTTTGTGGTATACTGTCAGGTTCATGTTTTCTTTAGGATGCAGACCATGGTTGAACAAGCCACAGACAACCTATTCCTCAGCTCTACAGACCATAAGGCAATAAGGAATGAATGCAAGAGATTTTAAATAATGTAAGCAAGTCTGCCCTTCACATTGCAGTTCCTTCATGAGTTTTGTTCTCTGCCATTTTGTTTTGTGCACAGTTGTGTCTCTCTGTCTCAGAATAACTTCCCATCAATTCTAAACATGTTCTTTATTAACATGCTCATGATACACTTTACATTTAAGTTAGCTGGTAGTTGCCTGAATCCAATATGTTTTCCTTTTTAAGTATATTTTCCAGTCCTCATAGAATCTCTATAGTGCAGGAGACCATTTGGCCCATTGAGCTTGCACTGACCAAAATCCCAACCAAGCTCTAGCCCTGTAACTCCATGTATTTACCCTGCTAATCCCCTTGACTCTAAGGAGCAATTTTGCACAGCCAATCCACCTAACTTGTACATCTTTGGACTGTGGAAATAATCCGGTGACCCTCATTAATGTTACGATACATCCACCCGCTCTCACTGTGCCAGCATTTTGCTGAATTAGTTAAACCTTGTGGGTTGATTTGTCTTGAACTTGAGGAGTAACTGACTTCCTGTTGTAAGGTGGATCTGAATCCTTAAAGAGTGATGCCATATTTGTATTCCGACATTTTTTCCTGCTTTATCTACTTCTCTCTTTGGTATTTTGTCTGCTCTAACTATTCTTTGTTGTTCTAACACCCCAATATTATCATAATTGACTATTCAACTCATCTCAGTTCCAAGATTCATTTTATATTTTCAAAGGAGAAAAATAACTGGACAACGATTTGCTAATTCCTCCATCCACCCATCCACACACACACACACACACACACACACACACACACACACACACTCACTTTCACCCACCAACTCACCCACTCACACACACGCACTCACTCTCATTCACTTTCACGCACCAACTCACATACTTACCTATTCACTTACCCACTCACTCACCCACTCATCCACTCACTCACCCACTCGCGCAAATCTTTGAGTCTTAGGGCAAATTATCTGTCATTCTTAGGAAACATCAAGTTGGTTCCCAGACAGGTTGTTGAAGGCAGCTCATTGTAACTACAGAATGTAATTACTCAGAAACAGAGAACTGACAGACACAGACCTTCAAAATGCAACCTCACCTCCTCCAGGATAATCGGGGAACAATGGTGGACAAGCTTGATAACCCTTAGTTATAAGGAAAGCGTGTGACCAGCTGGGTTAGCACTGCTGCCTCACAGCGCCAGGGACCTGGGTTCAATTCTAGCCTTGGGTGATTCTCAGACTGCATGTTCTCCCCTTGTCTGTGTGGGTTTCCTCTGGATGCTCTGGTGTCTTCCCACAGTCCAAAGACATGCAGGTTAAGTGGATTGGACATGCTGAATTCCCCTCAGTGTACACTCCCTTCCAATCAGGCCTATTCCCCACCAATCAGGCCTACTCCCCACCAGTCAGATTCATTCCCCTCCACCCAAGCCCACAGCTCACCAATCAAATCCACTCCCCTCCAATCAGGCCCACTCCCCCCCCCAGTCAGGCCTACTTCCTATCAATCAGACCCATTCCTCTCCACCCAAGCCCACAGCCCACCAATCAAATCCACTCCCCTCCAATCAGGCCTACTCCCCATCAGTCAGGCCCACTCCCGTCCACTCAGGCCTACTCCCCAATAATCATGCCCACTACCCTCCAATCAGGGTAAATGTATGGGGTTATGGAGTAAGGGCTTGGGTGGGATTGTTGTCGGTACAAACTCGATGGGCTGAATGGCCTCCTTCTTCACCGTAGAGATTCTATGAACTCTTGGAAAGCAATCTTTGCCATGTACTTTTGATAGTTAGTGCAGCATTTTCTTAACTAGTGTAAGCAAAGAACGTGTAGATAGGATGCTGAATTTGTATTCATTGATGATGTATGGCTCATTATACAATACTTCCACACAGAAGTTTAATATGTCATCAGCCCTGGGGTAGGTAGATATCCTGGGAACTTGCTATTTGTGAGAGATGCAGACAGTATTGAGCTTTTCTTAATGATCCTTTTTACACTTGGATATAGGAAAGGGTAGTGACAAACTCCGGATGGTGATTAGTGATATTGGCCATGGTTTGGTAGAAGGTCATTACTGGATATAGGAATGTGGCTGAGCGGAGGAGGACCATGAGCAAGAAAAGGGAAGAAATAAAGGAACATATCATGATAAAGGAATATGCCTAGATATAGGAGCATGGCTGTATGAAAGAGGATGCAATGGAAGTGAGTCCAATAAAACCTAATACAAATCAATTTTATTCCCAGGGAAAAGGGGAATCACCATTACTGTTCCAAACAAATCACTTAAATACTTGAAAAACCACCGTAGAAATGTGTTTGTCATTTAATCAAATTGGTATTTATTAATTTTTTTATCCCGGCTTGGGTTGCTGACTGAGTGGAGTTTGCACATTCTCCCTGTCTCTGCGTGGGTTTCCTCCAGGTACTTTGGTTTCCTCCCACAGTCCAAAGATGTGTGGGTTAGGTTGATTGGCCATGCTGAATCGCCCCTTAGTGTCAAGGGGGCTAGCTAGGGTAAATGCATGGGGTGATGGGGATGGAGCCTGGATGGGATTATGGTCACTGCAGACTCCATGGGCTGAATGGTACTGTAGGATTCTATGATTCTATGACCTCTTTGCAGACTTACTGCTAGGTTATTTGGCATGATCCAGGAGATCCAATTTCACGAGTGATCTTAAATGTACCCCCACTGCCTTCGTTTTGCCCAGGAGATTGATAAAATCCTGCCATGATTTCATTTTCGACAGATGTTACTACCTTTGAAAAAGATTGATGCATTTAAAAGTAAAGAATGCCATATTGATACTGATGGATGATTACTTTTATCTTTTCAGGTACACCGAGAAAGGAAACTTGATTTCATTTGATTTATTATTATTGTATTGTTTCTTGCGCGGTACACAGACAAAACGTACCGTTCATAGAGTACATAGAGGAGAAAGAAAGGAGCGGGTACAGAATATAGTGTTGCTGTTACAGATAGGGTAAAGAGAAAGATCAGCTTAATATATAATAGGTCTATTCAAAAGTCTGATGGCAGCAAGGAAGAAGCTGTTCTTGAGTCGGTTGGAATGTGTTTTCAGACTTTTTCTCAACAGAAGAAGGCAAAAGAGAATGGCCGGAATTTTACTGTCCCACCGCCACGGGAATGGGGGTGGAATGTGGAAAGGTTTGTGATCTCGACGGGATTTTACAGTTTCGGGACGAATGATGTTTCTTCAGAGAGAAACCTTCAAAGTGCAGCTAATGAAAATACAAGAAAGCTTACTCAAATTTATAAATCAAAGAAAGGATTTAATAAAGAAACATCTTTGCTCCAAACTTGGGGCCTCGCTCTCTGCCACTCCAAGTTCCCCACCATTGTACATAGTTCCTTATTTATAGTGCATCAGCAGTCAGCTGACTATTACATCCCTCTGTAGCTGATTCCATGGTAGATTCCATGACCCTTACATTTTGTTCCCATTAGTCACATTACATCCAATACAAAGTTGCCATTGGTTACATTCTAACAAGTGAGGCCGTAAAATCCAGCTCATTATATCTGTGGTATTTTGCGAACTTTGAGTCCAGTAAATCCAAAGGATTTATAATGCTGTATTACTAAAAAGTGGCCTAGACCTCACAATGGTTACATGAATCAGCAACAAGCATGTATTTTACTGAGTCACATGTTTAGTTTGGTTCTAACAGCAAGCTGTGTGAATGTTTGTGGGAACAATTACTGAAAAGCTGAAATGTGAAAGATGAGCAATTAGCGGTGTTCACCAAATCAAAGGGCACTTATTTCACACTGTGTACTCAGTCCGTGTAAGTTATTTTCTATATCAATCAATCCACATCTCTGCTATTTTCCGAAAGTGCAGTTCCTTTAACAGAAGAGTATCACAACTTTTCAGTACAAGCCTTTCTTTGCATTTTGATTTCCATAGATTATGAGCACTTTCTTACAAAGAATATGTAAGAAATTGAAATTGTTAATGAAAAGAAAAGAGCTTGCATTTATGTCGCGCCTCTCGTATCCTCAGTTTGTCCACAAATGTTTTACAGACAATGCATTGCTTTTGAATTGTTAATGTTGTGGTGTTGGAAACATGCTTCAACTTGCATGCCGGAAACTTCCCACTTTCCGGGAGGTACATGATTTGATTTGATTAGATTTGACTTGATTTATTATTGTCACATGTACCAACATACAGTGAAAAGTATTGTTTCTTGCACGCTTTTTTCAAAGCATACCGTTCATAGAAAAGGAAATGGGAGAGTGCAGAATGTAGTGTTACAGTCATAGCTAGGGTGCAGAGAAAGATCAACTTAATGCAACGTACATCCATTCAAAAGTCTGACAGCAGCAGGGAAGAAGCTGTTCTTGAGTTGGTTGGTGCATGACTTCAGACTTTTGTACCTTTTTCCCGATGGAAGAAGGTATCAGAGAGAATGTCCGGGGTCCATGGGGTTCTTAACTATGCTGGCTGCTTTGCCAAGGCAGTGGGAAGTGTAGGTAGAGTCAATGGATGGGAGGCTGGTTTGTGTGATGGATTAGGCTACATTTACGACCTTTTGTAGTTCCTTGCGGTCTTGGGCAGAGCAGGAGCCATACCAAGCTGTGATACAACCAGAAAGAATGCTTTCTGTGGTGCATCTGTAAAAGTTGGTGAGAGTTGTAGCTGACATGCCAAAGTTCCTTAGTCTTCCCAGACAGTAGAGGTGTTGGTGTGCTTTCTTAACTATAGTGTCGGCAAGGGGGGACAAGGACAGGTTGTTGGTGATCTGAACACTTAAAATGTTGAAGCTCTTGACCCTTTTTACTTCATCCCTGTTGACGTAGACAGGGGCACGTTCTCCTTTATGCTTCCTGAAGTCGATGATAATCTCTTTCGTTTTGTTGGCGTTGAGGGAGAGATTATTGTTGCCACACTAGTTCACCAGGTTAACGGACTTACTCCTGTACTCTGTCTCATCATTGTTTGAGATCCGACCCACTATGGTGGTGTAGTCAGCAAACTTGAAAATCAAATTGGAAGGGAATTTGACTGCACAGTCATAGGTTTATAAGAAGTATAGTAGGGGGCTGAGAACACAGCCTTGTGGGACTGAGGATGATCATGGAGGAGGCGTTGCTGCCTATCCTTACTGATTGTGGTCTGTGACCAGATAATCTCTTCCACTGATGTTTGTTTGAAAGCCACTTTGCTGATGATTGCCAAACGTTGCTTGTGTTAAAAGCTAATTTGCAAATAGTTTCATTTTACCGGATTGCAAGGTTTTGTTTTAGTGTTTGCAATGCAGTGAAGTTGTTGCATAATGGTCACAAAATTGATGTTAAGCTATTCATTCTTATTCTGCAATGTCCTTTAATAATTGGAGAATAATCCTCCATAAAATAGTCTCATTTATTGGCTTAACATGTGCTAGTTCTGAATGGAATTGTGTAAGTAGTTTCATTTCTGCTGCAATCTAAACTGAATGATGAAAAGGGTAATTTGCTCAAAGTTGACTACATATATGTAATAGTGAAAGTATCCTAACTGCATGGAGAGTCGATATAAAAGCAATGAATAAATTCTAATCCCATTAACATACCATTTCCAAAACTTTCACTTTCTAGTGAAATATGTTGAAGACAGGTTGTAATTACTGAACAAACAATTTTGTCATTTTGGCTTGTTTTTCATTCACTTGTACGACATGGGTGTCGCTAACTTTGCCAGCATTTATTGCCCATCTCTAATTGCCAGTGGATGGAAAGTGAGAGTCAACCACATTGCAATGGCTCTGGAGTCACATGCAGGCCAGACCAGGTAAGGATGGCAGATTTCCTTCCCTAAAGGACATTGGTGAACCATTTTTCCAACAATCAGCAATGGTTTCATGGTCATCAGTAGATTCTTAATTCCAGATTTTTTAAAATTGAATTCAAATTCCACCATCTGCCGTGGTGGAATTTGAACCTGGGTCCCCAGAACATTAGCTGAGTTACTAGATTAATAGTCCAGTGATAATATCACCGGGTCGTCGCCTTCCCTTTGTGAACCCAATTTTGATTTTATGACAAATGAACACAGGAATCCGGAATCCCTCATTAGAACACGAAAGCTGCTTGTCTCCAAGAATTGATGAGTTGCATCAAATTGTTATGGACATTACCAAATAAAGCAATAGCAAACCACTTCTAATTCCACTCAATTGTGGTACCTCACAGCTCATAGCACTTGCACAGGATGGTATAAGGACATTTAAAAATGTTCTTTGGAACACAGTGAGACTGAAATAAAATGCTGCATTCTAGTGAAATAAGACATTACTCAAGAACACTTTTAGGAAATACAGGAGAGAAAGGTCGCACATTTAATTATTGACTAGTCATTTAAATCAGCACCATCAAAGACAAATGAGACATTGTACCAATGTTTACAATATTGGGGATCACTCCTTTAAGATTGGCACAGCATTATATCCTCTTCCTCTTTCATAATATTGTGTGAAAGTGGAAAACATACACATTTGCCTCACTGATAGATATCTGCTGTTCTCATTTCCAGAATAACAAGTGTGATCTTTCTTGATGCATTTCTTCCATTTCTACTGTAATTTCTTTTAAATTAAATCATTAAAGCTGAATATTTCCACCAACAAATGAGTGTTTTATGATTTTATTGTACTCTACAGTGTGATTTTGCTTCGTTAAATTTTATCCACATCATAATTTACATTGACACCTTAGCTTTGACAGAAGGCACGGTGGCACAGTGGTTAGCACTGCTGCTTCACAGCTCCAGGGACCCAGGTTCAATTCTGGCCTTGGGTGACTGTTTGTGTGGAGTTTGCACGTTCTCTTTGTTTCTGCGTGGGTTTCTTCTGGGTAGTCCAGTTTCCTCCCACACTCCGAAGATGTGTGGGTTAGGTTGATTGGCCATGCTAAATTGCCCCCCCCGTGTCTCAAGGTGTGTAGGTTAGGATGATTAGCAGGGTGAATATGTGGGGTTACGGGGTTAGTGCCTGGGTGAGATTCTTTGCTGGAGAGTCAGTGTGAACTCGATGGGCCAAATAGCCTCCTTCTGCACTGTAGGGATTCTATGACTCTATGAGAACATTGGTTCACAGATGCTGACACTTTACTGAAGCCTTCACTGCCAGTTTATATCTCCCACTATCTACTGAAACCACTGCAGTGGGGTGTGGACCTGCTAACCAAATCTTATTGTGATCCATTCCCTGACTTAACTGGCACCTTCTCCCTCTTTGAGCACCTTGCTATGTTCTACCCATTTTGACAGTTTACAGTGTTCATTCACTAACACCCAGGCTCTGTGACTTTACTAATTGAACTAGCCACTCGGTCACTGAGCATCTTCTCTTCCTTGGAGATTTTAACCTTCACCTCGACTCACTTTAACCTCTCTCCTCAATGCAATACTCTCCAATTTTCTGTCTTGCCCTCCCTCCAGATAAACTCTTCAAAACATATTCACTGCACCTCCTTTGCCATCACATGTGGGGCTGAATTGGCAATGGAATGGGAGGTGGGAGGCCGGAAAAGGTGTCAGCAGTGGGGAGCTCTGTGGCAAAGTGCCCAACAGTTGGCCAATTGAGACAATTTCATAACATTGTGTGAAAGGCCCACTTCAGGGCCACTTCATGTTTCTCTTATGATTTTGCCTGTTTTGCTCAGGCCCTCTCCAATGCATAGGAAGGCTGCCGGGTAAACCCTAGTGACCTCCGCTACTATCACTCCATGGCTGTGGAGGGGCACTCCAGTCTCCTCCATGGTTACAACACTGCTGCAATCTGACCACCCCACCTCCCCCCCCCTCCCCCACCCCCCCCGATTTTTGAACCTGTCTGACTGTTAAAAATTAACTTGTCTGGTCTTCGAGTGTGTCTCACCATGGAAACGACCTCACTCTCATCTTGCAGCATCAAATGGCCACCATCAAGAGCTGCAACCGAGATCACTGAACAATTAGGCCCTCTGATTGGCCATGGAACAGGTCACCATCCAATTCCAGCAGCAGCTTAATGATAGTTCAGCACTGGTAAAATGCCACCCCTGTGCCCTGTGGCCTCCGCTTTCAGCTCTGGACGCTTGATGAAAAAAGTAGCCTGTGGTCTCTCTATCGTCATTGTCTCAATCGCAGAGAAGCCATCTCTGCTCATTTCCTTGCGTCCTTTGTCAGTCCGATCTCCCTTCCCCTTTCCAAATTTATTTTGTCCACCTCTGAAAAAACCTTTCTCCAACTCACTGTGAAAGCAGCAGTTTCTGGCTCCCAAAGGCCACTTCCCGATTTAGTAACGGGGGCAGGATCTTTGTCAGTTTTCAAGATTAGGCTGGATACGTGAATGAAGGAAAGGGAGATAAAAGAATGTGTGAAGAGAATAGCTATAAGCAATTTCAATTACAGCAATAACAAACTGCATTTATATAGTGAAAATGTCTCAACAAGCTTTGCAGGAGAAATACCGAACAAGATTTGACACTAAACCCCATAAGGTGATAGTTAGAACAGGTCTATAAAGGTGTATAAAATAATGAAGGGCATAGATCAGTTAGATAGTCAACATCTTTTACCAAAGGTAGGGGAGTCTAAAACTGGAGGGCAGAGGTTTAAGGTGAGAGGGGAGAAATACAAAAGGGCCCAGAGGGGCAATTTTTTTCACACAGAGGGTGGTGACAGTCTGGAACAAGCTGCCAGAGGTAATAGTAGAAGCGGGTACAATTTTGTCCTTTAAAAAACATTCAGACAGCAATATGGATAAGATGGGTATAAAGAGATATGGGCCAAATGTGGGCAATTGAGACTAGCTTAGTGATAAAAACTTGGCAGCATGGACAAGTTGGGCCAAAGGACCTGTTTCTATGCTGTAAACTTCTGTGACTCTATGTGGTTTGTTGTCATATTTGATTTAATGATGCTCTTTTGAAGCGATTTGGGATGTTAACTGTGTTAAAATGGCTAAATAAATTTAAGTTGTTGTCCATTGGTTTAAGTTACTGCTTAGATTTGTTGATGTGTGTATGAAACAATTATGATCCATTTTGCTCTGGATCTCTCTTTTGCAACTTAATTCCACCCCCGACAGCTTTAATTATATATTTTTATTTTCTAACATGTTTCATGACTCTTTTCATCTTTTTTACGAGGTTTGATTTGTGCTACTCTTTGCCAATCTGGTGTCAGATTCATGCGGAATGCCTGGAGTGACTCATCTTTCAACTTAGCCATCCTCCTTGTGGGCTGACACCTCACCTCTGCTCACCACCTCGCTCTTGTGATGTGACTGAGATTGGGAGGAGGTTGCATGGGAAATCATTCAAACAGCAAATCATTACACCGCAGACTCATCTTTCCGGCCCAGTTTAACGTGTTTAAAATCATGAGGACAGGTACTTGTTAAAATAGCAGCAGATCTCTGGGGACATTGTTTAAGAGTAAATTGGAGTATAACAACATACGAAACAGGAGCAGGAATAGGCCATTCAGCCCTTCAAGCCTGCTCTACCATTCAGTGAGGAGTAAGATCATGGCTGATCTTTTACTGCATTTTTATATACTAGTACTTGTATTACTTGTTGTTTTTAACATTTAGAAATCCAGCAATCTCAGTCTTGGACATACTCAACAACCAAGCCTCCACATCCCTCTGGGGCAGAGAATTCCAAAGATTCACCGCCCTCTGAATGAAGAAATGCCCCCCTGCTCATTCAAACTTAAATGGCCTACCCCTTATCCCTCTTCTATTAATTCAAGGGATGTGGGTGTCTCTCGCAAGGTCAACATTCATTGCCCATCCATAATTGCCCTTGAGAAGGTGGCAGTGAGACGCCTTCCTGAGCTGCTGTGGTCCATGTGGTGTAGGTATATCCATGGTGCTGTTAGAGAGAGAGTTCCAGGATTTTGACCCAACGGCAGTGAAAGAATGTCTATTTATTTCCAAGTCAGGAAAGTGAGTGACTTGGAATGGAACATACGGGTGGCTGTACTCCCATGTGTCTACTGCCATTCTCCTTCTAAATGGTGATGGCTTCAAAGGTACTGCTTAAGTAGCATTGGTGAGTCTGCAGTGCATCTTGTAGATGGTGCACACTGCTGCTACTCTGCATCAGTAGTGGATGTTTGTGGGAGGGGTAACAATCAGGTGGGCTGTTCAGTGTTGATTGGTGTCAAGTTTCTTGAGTATTATTGGAGCTGCACTCATCCAGACAAGGGATGGGTATTCCATCACACTCCTGACTTCCGCCTTTTAAATGGTTGACAGGCTTTGTGATCAGGAAGCAAAGCACTTACCGCAGGATTCTTAGCCTCTGGTCTGCTCTTGTAGTCACAGTATTTATATGACTAGTCCAGTTGAGTTTCTGGTCGATGGTAACCTCTAGGATATTGATAGCGGGGTATTGACTGACAGTAATGCCATCGAATGCCAAAGGGTGATGGTTAGATTCTCTCTTGTCATTGCCTGGCACTTGTGTGGTACAAAAATTACTTGCTACTTGCCAGCCCATGCCTGAATATTTTCCAGGTCTTGCTGCATTTAGACCTGGACTGTTTCAGTATCTGAGGAATTGTGAATGGTGCTGAACACTGTGCAATCATTGGCGAACATCCGCATTTCTGACCTTATAATGGAAGGAAGTTTATTGATGAAGCAGCTGAAGATGGTTGGGCCTAGGACACCCACCTGAGGAATCCTGCAGAGGTGTCCTGGAGCTGAGATGAGTGGCCCCTCACACCCATCTTCCTTTGTGCTGATACGGGTCTGACAAGTTTCCCCCGATTCCCATTGACCCCAGTCTTGCTAAGGCTTCTTGATGCCACATTTGGTCAAAAGCTGCCTTGATATCAAGGGCTGTCACTTTCACCACGCTTCTGGAGTTCACCTCTTTTGTCCATATTTAATCCAAGGCTGTATTAGGTCAGGAGCTGAGTGGCTCTGGTGGAACCCAAACTAAGTGTCTGTAAGGAGGTTATTGTTAATCAAGTGCCACTTGATTTCAGTGTTAATGACCCCTTCCATCACTTTCCTAATGATCGCGGGTAGACCAATGGGGTGATATTTGATCCTGCTTCTTACATACAGGACATACCTGGGCAATTTTCCACGTTGCCAGATAGATGCCAGTGTTGTCGCTGTATAGGAACAGCTTGACTAAGAGTGCAACAAGTTCTGGAACACAAGTGTTCTGCATTATTGTCTGGATATTGTGGGAGTCCATAGCCTTTGCACATCCTCTGCTTTCAGCAGTTTCTTGCCATCATGTAGAATGACTTAAATTGGCTGAATACTGGCATTTGTGATGCTGAGGACCTCCAGAGGAAGCAGAGATCGATCATCCACTTTACAGTTCTGGCTCAAGATTGTAGCAAATGACTTAGTTTTATCTTTTGCACGGATGTTTTGGGACCCCCTATCATTGAAGTTGGGGATCTTTGTGGAACCTCCTCCTCTAATGAGTTGTTTTAACTGTCCACAGCGTTCATGGCTCGATGTGGCAGGCTTGCAGGGAGCTTAGATCTCATCTGTTGGTTGTGGGAATGGCCAGGTCTGTCTATCACTGGTTTCTTATGCAGTTTGGTCTGTGACTGTATCCCCTAGTTCTAGATCATATAATGCAATATGTATACATAAATGCATTTCAGAAGAAGCTAGGTAACTAGAGAAAGGAATAGTTTGGTGTATGTGCAAAGCAGGCTTTTATAAAAGTTAATCAGCACATTTCATCTGGTGGTTTGAGTGGGAAATTTGTTATTGAAACGGGAAATATGAGTCACCTTTCCAAATAAAGAGATCGGCCAGAACTCTACCACCTCACCTGCCCAGAATTGGAGCAGGCAAGAGTCCAACAATAGAGTCCATTGATCTCAGGCAGGAAGTTCCAGTCTCACCCGAGCGATGCCATAAAATTCTGCCCATAATCTCTTGTGTGAAAGCTGGAAAATTGCAGATGCGTTCTCTGCCTCCCGCTGCTCCTTCTTTTATTGGTGACCCTTTTGCTGCTGTTGGCACTCTCCCTCTTTGCTACACAATCACCGGCAAACTATCATGGCATTTGGAGCTTCAGGTCACTGTACTGCAGGAGGTTTCCAGATTTAACCAGGCATCCGAAGAACTTTCTCAATAAGCAATTGGGATTCTTGATGATGACTTGGGTAGATATTTGAATCTCATTATAATTTGGATCAATGGTCTTTTCAGCCAATGGAGGGATGTGGCTGCAAATGATGCTGTTGATTGTTCAAAGCCACCCCAATGAGGCCACCCCTTTAAAACAGAGTAAAACAATGGAATTTGATATACATTGCATGCTATGTTTGAATGCATGTAAGATGTCGGACCCAGGAAGAGATCTTGAGGCTTTAATAGTCCTGTCACCAAAATAACAACACAATATTCCTGAAACAGTTTACAAAAAACATGTTGGGATGCCTAAGTTCCTAGTAGGTATTGTGTGGCTTATGTGGTGCAACAAGAAAACTTAATCGATTTCAACAAGGAGCTAAGTAGGTCCTTGTCAATAATTAGGATTCAGAGTTATTAGACATACACCAAGGAAATATCTTGGATGGCTGTACTTAATGAATCAAAAATCTTCTGCTGTGTTGCTATATAGGAAATAAATATGGCTGCAGAAATACACATTTAAAAAAAAGTTCCCTCGGTATTACAATCGTAAGAGAACTCTCAGAAAAATGCCAGTGTTCTTGAAGTTGAACGTGCAGACAAGATCTTCTGAATAACCAGTTTATCCAAATATTCACAAGACAGGACATAAACCTGGTGCCTCCACTCCTTAAAGGAAAGAGGAGAGGAATGAGTGGATTGGAAACAAATTAATATGGTTCTCACACTCAGCACAATCAACTACCGATATATTCGTCTTATTTCAATTCTGCATAAAATAATGAAATTAATCATTGGAAGTAAATTTGAAAATTGACGTACAATATAATAGTCCACACAGTTTCTGATGGGGAAAATATTGCTTGACCAACTTGCCTGGTTTCTTAGAGGAAGTAACAATCCAAAAAAGGATAGGCAACAACAGCTCCTCTATGATAATCCTCAACACCGGTGCCCTACAAGGCTGTGTTCTCAGCCCCCTACCATGCTCCTTGTAAACCTATGATTGTGCAGCCAAATTCCCTTCCAATTTGGTTTTCAAGTCTGCTGATGACACCTCCGTAGTGGGTTAGATCTCAAACAATGACGAGACAAAGTACAGGAATTACACAGAGAATCTGGTGAACTGGTGTGGCAGCAATAATCTCTCCTTCAATGTGAACAAAATGAAGGAGATTGTCATCAACTTCAGGAAGCATAAAGGAGAACACATCCCTGGCTACATCAATAGGGATGAAGTAGGAAGGGTCCAGAGCTTCAAGTTTGTAAGTGTCCAGATCACCAACAACCTGCCCTGGTCCCCCCATGCCGACATTATAGTTAAGAAAGCCCACAACTGCCTCTCCTTTCTCAGAAAACTAAGGAAATTTGGCATGTCAGCTATAACTCTCACCACCTTTTACAGATGCACCATAGAAAGCATTCTTTCTGGTTGTATCACAGCTTGGTATGGCTGCTGCTCTGCCCAAGACCACAAGAAACTGCAAAAGGTTGTGAATGTAGCCCAATCCATCATGCAAACCAGCCTCCCACCCATTGACTCTGTCTACACTTCACGGTGCATCGACAAAGCAGCCAGCATAATTAAGGATACCACGCACCCTAGACGTTCTCTCTTCTACCTTCATCCTTCGGGAAAAAGATATAAAAGTCTGAGGTCACGTGCCAACTGACTCAAGAACAGCTTCTTCCCTGTTGCTGTCAGACTTTTGAATGGACTTAAATTATATTAAGTTGATCTTTCTCTACACCCTAGCTATGACTGTAACACTACATCCCGCACCCTCTCGTTTCCTTCTCTATAATCAGAATGTTTTGTTTGTAGAGCATGCAAGAAACAATACTTTTCACTGTTAATGTTGATACATGTGACAATAATAAATCAAATCAAATCAAAAGTAGAGAGAGGTCTGACAGGAGATCTTATAGATATCCGTAAAATAGCAAATCCATGTCGTCTGTCCCTTGATTTGAGAATGATATCTGCTCAGCATCATGGGTTTCTGCTATGGAGCTTCATGTGAGCAAAAAAGTTAATTCCCGACCTGCAGATCTTTGAGCACATGGACAGGTCATCCCATGGGATAGTGGGATCTGGAATGCAAGATTTGCTAATGGAATTGCTCTTGTGGGTTGCTGTTACACAGACCATCTCTCTACAGTACAGAAATACGGTGATGACAACTGTTCTGTAAACTGAGACTTCTGCTAATTTGTAGAGACTTTGTTGTTTAACATTGCTGCCAAGGTTAGTAAAGCTGAACTGGTTTTAGATTTTTCTCATCACTGGTGGCCTTGAGAGAGGGGTGCCTGCAGAGGGGTGGCATGTACTCAACATATTCCAGCGTCTCTCCTTTAACATATATTGAAGATTAAATATTTGGCTGAGCAGCTGTGGTTTCATACATGAGTTTTGTTTTAGCAACATTCAAAGCTGAGTTTCTAGTAAACAGCATTAAAGAGATCAAGGATAGCTCGCAAATCTAGTGCAGAGTGAGCAACAACATTACAGTCATCCGCAACTGACGTTAAAAGTTTTCCATTCAGACAGTATTTGTTGTCTCCACAGAGCAGGTAATCCTTGATGAAGTGAATAGCAACTTTCCGGTAGATTGTAAATAGTATGGTGGCTATAATGCTACCTTGTTTGACACTGGGCCAGCTTTCAAACTGGCATGTTTCAGGTCTCCTACTCAAGACAGTTACAGTCATAACATTGTGAAGCAATTGCAGGATTGTGACTAATTTTCATGGACATCCACGGTGGCACAGTGGTTAGCACTGCTGCCTCACAGTGCCAGGGGCCTTGGTTTGATTCCAACCTGTCAGTGTGGAGTTTGCACGTTCTCCCCACCTCTATGCGGCCTTCCTCTGGATTCTCGGGTTTCCTCCCACAGTCCAAAAATGTGTAAGTTAGATGGATTGGCCATGGCGAATGTGTGGAGTTACAGGGATAGGGTGGGGAGGGGGCTTGGGTCTCTGTCAGAGAGTCAGAATAGACTCGGTGGGCCAAATGATCTCCTTCTGCGCTGTAGGAATTTTATGATTGTAAGTTTTATGATACTTATGTGCAGGATGTGAAAGTGAACCATTGGCATTGGTGTGGATGGTTGCCATTTTGAATGGCACTGACATCTGATGCAAAGAGTGGGCATGTCTTAAACTACTGCACATCTTCACAGCAAAGCTCTTTTTTCATTTCATAGAATCATCATTGAATCCCTACAGTGCAGAAGGAAGCCATTCAGCCCATCAAGTCTGCACCAACCATAATCAATCCCACCCAGACCTATTCCTATAACCCCACATATTTATCCTGCTAATCCCCAAGACTAAGGGTCAATTTAGCATGGCCCTACCCTAACCCGTACATCTTTGGATTGTGCGAGGAAACCAGAGCATCCAAAGGAAATCCACAGACTCAGGGAAAATGTGCAAACTCCACACAGACAGTGACCCCAGCCAGGAATCAAACCCAGGTTTGTGTTAACCACTGTGCCACCGTGCCGCCCTTTGTTCAGGGAATATGGCATCACTGGCTGGGCAGCATTTATTGCCCATTTATTGCCCATCCCATAGCGCAATCAAGAATCAACCACATTTCGGTGGGTCTGGAGTCACATGTAGGCCAGACCAGGAAGGGATGGCAGATTTCCTTCCCCAAAGGACATTAGTGAAGCAGATTGCGTTTTACAACAATTGACAATGGTTGTATGGTCACTTTTAATTCCAGATTTTTACTGAATTCAAATTTCACCATTTGCCATGGTGGGATTTGAACCCAAGTCCCCAGAGCATTACCTTGGGTCTTCTGGATTACTCGTAAAGTGACAATACCATTCCACCACTGCCTCTTTTCTGCACCCAGTTATAAGGTGAGTAAAACATGGGGTGAAAAATTATGGCTGACTATTAATACGAATAAAGCATGCTGTGGCTATATTCATCTTTTAGAAACATAGAAAATAGATGCAGTTGTAGGCCATTCAGGAAGGTGGTGTTGGGATGGGGAGTGTGGAGCACACAGTGAACCACCCAGCAGAAGTGAAGAGAAACAGAACAAAGACCTGTGTTGCTGCAGGTCCTGGATTCCTGCCTCTTGGAGGTTGCCCACAACAGGCAGCTCAAAGAAGGAAGGAACCTGCTGCTTTATCACACACTTTCATGTCTTCAGGACACCCCAAAGCAGCAACAGCTAACAAAGTACTGACTGAGTGGGAAACTGAACAGCAATGAATGACTGAAAGAAAAGCAGAAAATGCTGCAAACACTGAGCAGGTCTAGCAACACCAATGACGAGGGAAAGCAAGTTAATGTTTCAGATCGGTGACCTTTCAGCAGAATAGATGAGAACAGAATGAATGCCTTCTTCACACCAACCTTTATTGATAAAATTAAACCAATAAGTAAATGAGGCACTCTCATATGAATTAGGAGCAAGCCATTCAGCCCCTCAAGCCTGCTGTCACAATCCTTGCCAAAAACCTCAGTAACGTTTTGACTGACTGTGGGGCCTCAGAACGCTAACTCTCAGTCTTACTCAGGCCAGAGCACCAAATGTGTGCGCAATCTCATGAAATACACCAGTGTTGAATCACTCCTTATGTTATAGTGGTCAGGGCTCCAGTAGCAAATCTACCTCTGTGCTTCTTTCTACACTTCATTGCTGCTTCTAACAGCAACTTGTCCTCAGCCCTGCCATCGCATTTCAGAGAAGAAAGTTTCATTTCGTTTCATTAGGCTCCTCTCACTGCTCAAGAAGCTGTACTGTTTTGACTCACTAGTGACAAATAAGGAGATAGAATGACAACAAGCTTAAGTGGCGAAATAAGTCAGATCAAAGCAACACACTAATGAGCAA
Organism: Carcharhinus amblyrhynchos; assembly: GCF_965287045.1. NCBI lineage: Eukaryota > Metazoa > Chordata > Chondrichthyes > Carcharhiniformes > Carcharhinidae > Carcharhinus > Carcharhinus amblyrhynchos. The sequence goes on from NC_137345.1 coordinate 17,156,255, forward strand.
GAAAGGGTTCCTACCTTGAGTAAATTGGTCGCTAATAATGAGAAACATTTGAAAACAAGTGATAGACTATCATCCTGACAACTATATCAAACAAGGGTCCTCTCTAGAAAATACATGTTGAGTAGAATACTCTTCTTTCAATGAACAAAATGCTTATTCTGAGCTATTCAGGACACTTAACCAGTTAAAAATATTGGGCAAATTTATTAGAGTAAACCTTAAGCAACTTGCTCATGATATAATTCATATTTTCACATCTTCTACTTCATTTCCAATATATGGGTTGCCAATAAGACCAATAATTCATACCCAATGTAAACTGGAAGAACATTACCTCATCTCCTGAGTAGGGCATCCTTGAATGAACTCTGTCCTCCATTTTGATATTTTTTCCCGACCCCTTCCCCCTCAGGGCCACCTGCGACTTGTTTTGCTTTTACAGAGCCCTGCCCCTTGTTCTGCTATTAACAAGTTCTGCTACCCTCCCTTTATTCCATTATTAGCACCTTTTTTAGTCTTTACCACTCCCATTAACACTCCCTTTTATAAAGACAAAATACAGAAGATGCTGGAATCTGAAACAAAAACAGAAAATTCTGGAGAAAAGCAGCAGGTCCGGCAGCATCTATGGAGAGAGAATAGAGCCTACATTTGAAACATTCTCTGAACACTCCGTTTTTGTCATGTCCATAACATCTTTGTCATTCTCTCCTGACCTTCTATTCTGCTGCTTCCAACTCCCTCGCCGACTATATAATCCATTACCCCTCTTCACCACCGAAGAAGAGTCACACAGATTCAAAACACTATTTCTGCTTTTTACTCCACAGGTGCTGCCTGACTTGCTGAGTCTTTCCAGCATTTTGTCTTTTTGTTTCGGATTTCCAGCTTCAGCCGTATTTCACCTTTATTTATTGTTCAGCCCTAGTTGACGTGATGATAAAGGATTTATGTCCAATTCAAGATGCTGTGTTACTTGGGAGGAGAACCTGATCAAGTTATTGGTCCCATGTACTGTGTGGATGAGGTTGCAGCTTTGGGAGAGTCCCAGAGACTTAAAGAAGAGATTACGGGCAAGAATTATATGCTTCCTGCCACTTACCTCTCCTCCAGTTATTGACACTAGGTTCCAGGGAGCTAGCTTCCATTCCCTTTCTGGCCATTACATCGCTGTTGCTGGAATGACTGAGCTGCTACCGGCCAATTAGAGATGAATGACTAGCAGATATCCCGCTTTCTATCGGGCCTGCTAGAGTAAGGGCGCAGGGTGGAGGTGGGGGAGGGGGAGGTGTTCCCTCTGCCATGCTAAAACTTCTGGTCTATGATTTCTTAGTTAACTAATAAGTGACTGAAGAAGTGCCCCTTGAACTCTTAGTGTTAAAAACATACACCCAGATCTTGCACTGAGTCCAGCTCTAATTTGAAGATTATCTGCCCCTTTTATCTTGATTCATCATATTCTTGTAATATTTTAAGCACCTCATTGACATCACCCCTCAATGTCCTATACTCAAGAATATGTATTTTCCACATTAACCAGTCCTCCAGTGTCTTACGTCCTCCTCAAGATTCTTCTCTATGCTGTTCTCCGGGGATCAATATTTCCATTTTCACTGATCTTTGTACTGGACCGAATACTCAAGGTGCGGCCTCATCAAAGCATTGCACGATTTAAACATAACTTCCTCTGCTTTATACTCTATTGCACTGATGAATTCAGTATTGTTTGCGTCTTGCCATTACAGCTATATGAACACATTTATCAGAAATTTCTCCCAGGTTTTCCTGCTCCATTGCTCAAAAACTGAGTTCCATCTGTTTTTCCAATCAGGGTAGAACCTGCTGATCAGCAAAGTTCAAAAACAAATGTTTAATGTGCATTCCCTTCTGCTCTATGTCTCCCACAGATGTTAACTCATTTATTGCAAAAGGTTTAAATCCTGCTCATTGAAACGCTGGATGAGCAAGTTAAGGGTTTGTGTCTGAACTTCCCCAAGAGAAAGCTCCATCATGATTTTTAAAGTTTATTTATTAGTGTCATATGTAGGCTTATGTTAACATTGCAACAAAGTTAATGTGAAAATTCCCTAGTCGCCACACTCCAGCGCCTGTTCAGGTACACTGAGGGAGAATTTCAGCATGGCCAGTGTGCCTAACCAGCCAGCACATCTTTTGGACTGTGGGAGGAAACAGGAGCAGCTGGAGGCAACTCATGCAGACATGGGGATGATTGTAGACTTCACGCAGACAGTGACCCAAGCCAGGAATTGAACCTGGATCCTTGGCGCTACGAGGCAGTAGTGCTAACCACTGTGCCATTGCGCCACCCTAGTATCATATCCGCCCTAGTTTGTTTAGTCTGATAAAAAAAAGCTAACTCTATTTCAGCTTCACCCTTAGTGACGAATGGAAAACTTATCGTAACCTGTTTTTCTTTTCATTTGTGTTAAGTTTCATCTGTCTGAACCTATTGGAGTTTCTTTCTTTGCATAAAAGCAAATTACTGCGGCGCTGGAATCTGAAACCAAAAGAGAAAATGCTGAAAAATCTCAGTGGAGATAATGTTCACTAGTGGCCATTTATATATATGCATTACTTAATGAACTGTTGCCTATTGAAGTCTCCCATGCAAGATCAAATACAAAACAAGACTGGGCAGCATCTGTAAGAAGACAAAAGAGCTGACGTTTTGAATCTAAATGACCCTTTGTTAAAGCATTGATAAAGGGCCATCTGGACTCAAAACATCAGCTCTTTTCTCACCTTACAGATGCTGCCCAGTCTTGTTTTGTATTTGATCTTGCATAGGAGACTTCAATAAGCAACAGTTCATTAAGTAATGCATGTATATAAATGGCCACTAGTGAACATTGTCTCCACTTCTCTCTTCTTTCTAGTTTTTTTTAATCGAACTTCAAAGAACCATAGAATGCCCACAGTGCAGAAGAGACTTTTAGCTGCTTCAGGCATTGGCGTCCAACAGTAGCAGCCATTTCCTGCCCATTCCCCACCCCCACCCCATCAGAGATGACAATATGGCTGCCAGTCAGCTGCCTTGCTTAAATTGATTCCATTTTGCCAGGGTCAGTGGCAGATAAACTGCAGGGGATTAGACCCCATGCCATCACATCACCACCAGCTCCTGTACTGGAGTAGAAAGTCCAGGCCAATGTGTTTTGTTCACTAATGAAAGATTGATGGCGCGGTGGCACAGCGGTTAACACTGCTGCCTCACAGCACCAGGGACCCGGGTTCAATTCCAGCCTTGGGTTACTGTCTTTGTGGAGTTTGCATGTTGTCCCCGTGTTTGGGTGGGTTTTCTCCGAGCCAAATAGCTTCTTCGGCACTGTTGGGATTCTATGCCCCACTGTAAATACAGTAAACAGGAGTCACTTTGGGTCATCAGTCAAGAAATGTGGTTGCCCATGGTTCACTTTGTAGCTGAGAGCAACTTAACAGAAGCTACTAGCTGTCCATGTCCTCTACCCAGTAGTGTCCTGTCAGACTGAGCCAGTTGCTCCACCTCGCTCTCCTCCCTGCTTTCCCACCTCTTCCACTTTGCTCTGGTTCTATCTAACTGCTTCTTCATCTTTTGCATTCCTACGCCTCTGGTAAATGGTTCACCCAGAATGTTAACTCACCTCTTCTATCCGCAGGTGCTGACTGAGCTGTTGTGCGGTTTCTATTTTTGTTTCAGCTTTCAAGCATTTGGAAGTCTTGCTTTTCTTTGTTTCTATACGTAGAAAACCACCGACTGATCATTGGATCAGCATCAAGATTGCTCGATTAATATTGAATTTCTTTGAAGTGCCTTTATATCTAAAAGCTGGGCACCACATTACTTTACTGATGACTCAGTGTGGCTCCAGTTTACAGTATTTACAGTGAGGCATAGAATCACTGAGTCCTGATGGTGTGGAAAAGACCATTTGGCTCATTGAGACCACGCTGACTCTCCGACAGGGCATCCTACCCATGCCCACTTTCTGGCCCTACTTCTGTAACCCGACACATTCACCATGCCAAATCCATCTAGTCTTGGGACACCAATGGGGCAAATTAGCTTGGCCAATCCACATCTTTGGACTGCGGGAGGAAACTGGAGGACCAGGTGGAAACCCACGCAGACATGGGGAGAATGTGCAAACTCCACACAGACAGGAACCCAAAGCTGTGAATTGAACCCGGGTCCCTGCTGCTGTGAGGCAGCAGTGCTAACCGCTGTGCCAACGTGAGGCCAATCTTTCACTGGTGAACAAAACACATTGGGCTAGACAGTCTTCTCCAGTACAGGTTCTGGTGGTGATGTGATGGTATGGGGTCTAATCCCCTGCAGTTTATCTGCAACTGATCAGTTCAGTTTGAGTGAGGTAGCTGACTGGCAGCCATATTATCATCTCCGCTGTGGTGGGGGCAGGGCAGGAAATGGCTACTACTGCTAGGCATTTGATTTAATTTATTATTTTCACATGTATTAACAAAGACTGAAAAGTCTTGTTTCTTGCGCACTATACAGACAAAGCATATCATCCATAGAGAAGGAAACAGAGAGTGCAGAATGTAGTGTTACAGTCATAGCTAGGGTGTAGAGAAAGATCAACAATGAAAGATAAGTCCATTCAAAAGTCTGATGGTAGCAGGGGAGAAGCTGTTCTTGGTTGGTATGTGGCCTCAGACTTTTGTATCTTTTTCCCGAAGGAAGAAGGTGGAAGCGAGAATGTCCCGGGGATGGGGGTGGGGGGCTGGGGTCCATGCTTGAAGCAGCCGCGAGTTCATTCCTCACTGTAGCTGATGTTACGTAGCCCCATTGGGAATTGTAAATACTATCATTAAGGGACAGAAGATTCAGTAACTCTCTTTCCATTGAAGTGAGTACAATAGCCGTCAAAACCTCCAATACCCCATTTACATTGTGTCCACAATGACTGAAGTGATAGTTATGATAAATACAGCATATTGGATTTGTACCCCAGTTTCTGTGCCCACCCAGGAGAATACTACCAGGACAGCAGATGGGATTGGTGAGACTGTATCCACAATTCTGTTCACAGTTTTGGTCATCTGAAAGAGGGACATATATGTATTGGGAACAATTCAGGGATGTTCACTGGGCTGATTCTCAGGGTGAAGTGTTTTGTCTTCTGAGGAAAGGTTGAGTAGGTTAAGCCTACACACATTGGGCTTCAGAAGAATGAGAGGTAATTTTTTTTTTAAACATATAAGATCCTGAAGGTGCTTGAAGGTGGGGTAGGGGTGGGGGGCACGGTGCACTCTGCATTAGGGATCGGTAGGGTTGGGAGAGAAGGGGTGATCAGGGCTGGACATGAGGAGGGGGCAGTCAGGGCTGAACATAGGGAGGGGGGCGCTGGCTGGCCATGGGGGTGGGGGGGGGGGGGGGGGCCAGCGATCAGCAGGGGAGGTCAGAGGGGCAGGTGATTGAAGTGGGGGTGGGGAATTGGAGACGACATTGTGAGGCCAGCGATCAGGAGGCTGGCGATGAGGGTGGGGGCGGGTGGTCAGTGCGCAAGTGGCAATACCCCCCCACTGACAGATCAGCGCATTGGTGACACACAAAGTCCCAGAGATTCATTCAACTTACCTCACCCAAAAAAATGGGGAGGGAAATCTCCTAAATTTTCACCCATTAGGCATTTAGGATCTTTTTTCGGGAGATTTGCCCCTCTAATGTTTCAGTAATAACTTTGAAAAGGTAATTAGTTACGTCCTGTAAAGTGCAGGGCTAGAATGACAGAACAAGAGAGTGGAAGTAATTGGATAGCTTTTTTAAACCAGCACCATTGACATATTTGGCCGGAAGAGCCTGATTCCATGTGGAATATCTGTTAAGAACATAAGAAATAGGAGCAGGAGTAGGCCGTCTAGCCCCTCGAGCCTGCCCCGTCATTCAATAAGATCATGATTGATCTGAAGTAGATCAGTTCCACTTACCCGCCTGCACTCCATAACCCTTAATTCCCTTATGGATCAGAACTCTATCTACCCGTGACTTAAACATATTCAACGAGGTAACCTCCACTGCTTCAATGAGCAGAGAATTCCAGAGATTCACCACCCTCTGAGAGAAAAAGTTCCTCCTCAACTCTGTTTTAAACTGCTCCCCCCCCCCCCACTTATTTTGAGGCTGTGCCCTCTCGTTTTGGTTTCCTTTCTAAGTGGGAAGAATCTCTCTACCTCTACCCTATCTAGCCCCTTCATTCTCTTATATGTCTCTATAAGATCCCCCTTCAGCCTTCTAAACTCCGAGTACAGGCCCAGTCTATTCAATCTCTTCTCATAAGCTAACCCCCTTATCTCCAGTATCAGCCTAGTGAACCTTCTCTGCACTCCCTCCAAGGCTGTTGTTTGTAATTATGGGGGATTTCAATCTGCATATTGATTGGTCGACACATGTTGGACACGGTGGGCTCGAGGAGGAGTTCTTGGAATGCTGCCAGGATAGTTTCCTTGAACAGTGTGTGTTGGAGCCGATGAGGGAGCGAGCTATCTTGGATCTGGTGTTATGTAATGAGGTGGGTAAAATTAGGGACCTTGCGGTGAAGGATCCTCTTGGGGAGAGTGATCATTGTATGGTGGAGTTTCTGGTGCAGATGGAGGAGGAGAAAGTGGGTTCCCAGACACACGTCCTTTGTTTGAACAGAGGGGAGTACGGTAGGATGAGAGAAGAATTGGCAAATGTGGACTGGGGGAGCGCGTTGGAAGGTAGGTTTGCTGAGGAGCAGTGGAGGATCTTTAAGGAGATCTTTCTTGGTGCTCAGCAGAAATTTATCAAGGACCATACGAGGAGAGGTAATAAGCCGTGGATAACGAAGGAGGTGAAGCAAAGTGTTAAGTTAAAAGCGGAGGCATTTAGAGTAGCTAAGAGTAGTGGGCGAGAAGAGGATTGGGAGAGGTTTAAATGTCAACAAAGATTGACAAAGAAGTTGATAAAGAAGGGTAGGAGAAACTATGAAGCTGGGCTAGCGCTTAATATAAGAAAGGACAGCAAGAGTTTTTATAAATATATAAAAAGGAAGAGGCTGGCTAGGGTGAACGTTGGTCCCTTAGAGGATGAGAAGGGGGACTTAGTGGTAGGGGATGGGGAAATGGCTGAGGTATTGAATAACTTTTTTGTTTCGGTCTTCACGGAGGAGGACGTGAATAATTTGCCAGGTGTTTGAGATGGAAAGGTGGTAGGACTGGAGGGTCTCAATGACATTATTGTTACTAGAGAGGCGGTGCTCGACAGACTGGAGGGACTGATTGTGGACAAGTCCCCAGGACCGGATGGAATGCATCCGAGGGTTCTGAAAGAAATGGCGGAGGTGATAGTGGATGCCTTGGTGGTTATTTTCCAAACATCGCTGGATTCCGGGGAAGTGCCGGAAGATTGGAAAATGGCTAATGTTACGCCGTTGTTTAAGAAGGGTGCCAGGCAAAAGGCAGGGAATTATAGGCCGGTTAGTTTAACGTCTTGTTGTAGGTAAAATGTTAGAATCCGTCATCAAGGAGGAAATAGCAAGGCATCTTGAGGGGAATTGCTTGTTAGAGCAGACGCAGCACGGTTTCGTTAAGGGGAAGTCGTGTCTGACAAATTTACTGGAGTTCTATGAGGATGTCTCTAGGGCGGTGGATAGAGGAGAGCCGGTGGATGTGGTCTTTCTTGATTTTCAGAAGGCATTTGACAAGGTACCTCACAAGAGGTTATTGCAGATGGTCAGGGGACAAGGAGTTGGGGGTAGGGTGTTAGCGTGGATAGAGGATTAGTTGTCAAATAGGAGGCAGAGGGTGGGGGTTAATGGGTGCTATTCGGATTGGCGGTTGGTGACTAGTGGAGTGCCCCAGGGGTCGGTGCTGGGGCCTCAGCTATTTACCATTTATATAGATGATTTGGAGGAGGGAACCGAGTGTATGGTGTCGAAATTTGCTGATGACACCAAGATTGGTGGAACGGCAAATTGTGCGGAGGGTGTGGAGAGTCTACAGAAGGATCTAGATAGGCTGGGTGAATGGGCCAGGAACTGGCAAATGGAATTTAATGTTGGCAAGTGCGAGGTGGTCCACTTTGGTAGGAATAATGGTAGGAAGGATTATTACTTACGTGGAGAAAAACTGCAGCAGGCGACAGTGCAGAGGGACCTCGGGATCCTTGTGTATGAGTTGCAAAAACCCAGCCTGCAGGTGCAGCAGGTGATCAGGAAGGCGAATGGGATGCTGGCCTTCATAGCGAGGGGGATTGAATATAAAAGTAGGGAGGTCTTGCTGCGGCTGTATAGGGCATTGGTGAGGCTGCAGCTGGAGTACTGTGTGCAGTTTTGGGCGCCATACTTACGCAAGGATATTTTGGCCTTGGAGGGAGTGCAGAGGAGGTTTACTAGGCTGATGCCGGAGTTGAAGGGGTTGAGCTATGAGGAGAGGCTGAATAAACTAGGCTTGTACTCGTTAGAGTTTAGAAGAATGAGGGGAGATCTCATTGAGACGTATAAGATGATAAATGGGATGGATAGGATAGAGGTGGAGAGACTCTTCCCGCTCAGAAAGGACAGTAGGACTAGGGGGCACAGCCTCAAGATAAAGGGGGGGGCGGGTTTAGAACGGAGTTGAGGAGGAACTTCTTCACTCAAAGGGTGGTGAATCTCTGGAATTCTCTGCCCATTGAAGTGGTGAAGGCTGCCTCGCTAAATATTTTTAAGACGCGGTTTGATGGGTTTTTGATAAGCGAGGGGATTAAGGGTTATGGGGAGAGGGCAGGAATGTGGAACTGAGCCACGACAGATCAGCCATGATCTTACTGAATGGCGGGGCAGGCTCGAAGGGCTGGATGGCCTACTCCTGCTCCTATTTCTTATGTTCTTATGTTCTAAATGTATTTTAAGGGAATCTCGATAAGTATATGAGAGAGGAAAAGAAGGATATGTTGATGTAGTTGGATGAGGCATGGTGGGAGGAGGCATGGGTGACATGTAAACACTCTGTTAGGTCAAAACGTCTATCTCTGTGTTACAAATACTTTTGTAACATTTGTCAACAGAGGTTCGACTGCCCCTAAATTCAAAGCCTTGAACTTAAGCTGCTGATGATACAGCAGGGGCTGACAAGAATGGGTTTGGTTTGCAGCCCTTGCTCATCCAGGATTGGAGGAGGGTTTGTGGGCAGTCAAAATAGCGTCGCCAATCTGCATGTCGGTTCCTCTGCCCCTTATCACCCTGGAAACGCTTTAGTGTAAGAGGGTTGGGGGTGGTGACAGGGTTACCCTCCTGCAAGTAGCAGGTAGCTGATCCAGGTAACTGAGAATCACCTCAGGTCCATTAAATACCGAGATTTTCCAATTGCCCTTCAGGAGCCAGTTTATGGATCTAGAGACAGTTTCCTGTGGAGAGGCCAAGGCACCAGCACTCCTGGTTGGCTGAGAGACTTTCCTTGCCTGCCTGCATCTTACAGCAATCATAGGTAGTGGCCTAGCTACAGAAGCCATTTTTTAGTTGAAGTTTAATTAAGTTGGAAAGGGGGTGCCTTCATTCTGGAGCACTCTCTCTCTTACTTACCTTCCCTTGCAACCTGCTGGTCTTTTTGAACCAGAAGGTCTTTAATTGGATTTCTGGCACTGTCATTCTTAATCAGGAACAAGCCCACCCTCTGGCAATTAATTGGTTGCTCTGGGGAAAATCACATAAAGTGACGTTTTCCACATAGTGCAGGCTTCTCGACCCATTCTTGAGCCTGATGGCAGGGTTCAGAATCCTACTGGAAAAATCTTTCCTGGAGTTAATTCATCTTTTCCAAAAATAACAAGGATGGATGAAATGGAAAATCATAAAATGCATCCTCCATCCTCAATCTGTAATACTTGCAGGTGGGGGTAGGGGAAGTATGAAATTGTGACCATAAGATGTAGATGCTTGCCCTGACTGGGGAGATCGTAATCTCAGAGTAAAGGAGCTGAAAGAAGAAATTTCCTCACTCAATGCATTGTGAATCTTTGGAATTGTTCATTCCTGAGGTCATTGGATGCTCAGTCATTGAATACATTCTGGATAGAGATGGATAGACTTCCAGATGATAAAGGGAATGGAAGGATATGGGGATAGCGGAGAAACATGGATCAACCAACATGTTATTGGATGGTACAGCAGACTTGAGTTGGCAATTAGGAAGACAAATTCAATGTCAGCATTCATTTCTAGAGGGCCTCATATCTAAGGAAGGATGTACTGGCCTTGGAGGGAGTCCAGAGGAGATTCACAAGAGTGATCGCAGGGATGAAGGGTTAGTCATATAAGGAGCGGCTGAGGAACCTGAGTCTATATTTGATGGAGTTTCGAAGGATGACGGGGGATCTAATTGAAACTTACAGAATACTAAGAGGTCTAGATAGAGTGGACATGAAGAGAATGCTTCCACTAGTGGGAGAGACTGGATCTCAAGGGCACTACCTCAGAGTAAAGGGACTGTAAAACTGAACTGAGGAGGAATTTCTTCAGCCAGAGAGTGTGAATTTGTGGAACTCAATGCCACAGAGTACCGTGGAGGCCAGGTCATTGAGTGTCTTTAAGACAGAGATAGATAGGTTCTCGATTAATAAGATCAAGGGTTACGGGAAAAGCAGGAGAATGGGGATGAGAATCATATCAACCATGATTGAACGGTGGAGCAAACTCAGTGGGCTGAATGGCCTAATTCTGTCCCTGTATGTTATGGTCTTGTGGTCAACTGGTCTACTGCTGCTCCCATTTCTTACGTTTTTAGTCAAATATTTTTCAGTGTGTCCAGGTTTAACAATAAACTTAGAATTTCAGAACAACATTTAATGGGGAAACCAAGAGCTTCCCACAATATTTTCCCATTGTTTTCGTAGGCTAGGTTTTTTAAAATTTTTATTACTTCTTATTTCAAAGGTTTACCTAGAAGTCAGAAATGGGGATGTTCACTGATGACGGCACAATGTTCAATGCTATTCACGACTCCTCAGATACTGAAGCAGTCTATGTTCAAATGACAATACCCAGGCTTGGCTGACAAGTGGCAAGTACAAATGCCAGGCAATGACCATCACCAATAAGAGATATGCTAATTAACACTCCTTGACATTCAATGGTGTTACCATCACTGAATTCCCTACTGTCAACATCCTTCAAATGACTATTGACCAGAAACTCAACTGGACATGCCACATAAACACAGTGACGACATGAGCAGGTCAGAGGCTAGAAATACTGTGGTGAGTAACTCACCTCCTAATACCTACAGTGCAGAAGAAGGCCATTCAGTCCATCGAGCCTGCACCAAACAATCCCACCTGGCCCCACCCCTGCAACCCCACACATTTACCCTTCTAATCCCCCTTACATGCCTCTAACCTAAGGAGCAATTTAGCATGGCCAATCAACCTAACCTGCACTTTTTTTTGGACTGCAGGAGGAAATCGGAGAACTGAAAAGAAACCCACGCAGAAACGGGGAGAGCATGCAAACTCCACGTAGACAGTCATCCAAGCCAGGAATCAAATCCAGGTCCTTGGCACTGTGAGGCAGCAGTGCTGACCACTGTGCCACCATTCCACCCACCAAAGCTTCTCCACCATCTACAAGGCACAAGTCAGGAGGGTGAAGGAATACTTCCCACTTGCCTGGATAGGTGCAACTCCAACAACACTCGAGAAGCTGACACCATCCAGGACAAAGCAGCCTGCTTGACTGGCACCCCATCCACAAACACCCACTCTCTCCACCAAGATGCACTGCAGAAATTCATCAAAGATCCTTAGATCTTCCAAAACCACAACCACTTCCGTCTAGAAGGACAAGGGCAGCAGATACTTGGGAACACCACCACCAGCAAGTTCCCCCACCCCAAGCCATTCACCATCCTGACTTGGAAATATATCACCATTCCTTCGCAGTTGCTGGGTCAAAATCCTAGAATTCTCTCCCAAAGGCATTGTGGGTCAACTCACAGACCATGGACTGCAGCAATTCAAGAAGGCAGCTCACCACCACCTTCTCAAAGGCAACTAGACATGGGCAATAAATGTTGGCCAGCCAGCGACACTCATGTCCCAGGAATGAATAAAAACCAAAGGGTACAATTGGATGATAAACAGGCAATGGCACACTGATTGCCCATCACATTCCATACCTTTAATAGAAGTAGATTTTGGATGTGTTGTATAACAGACATGAAATGCAATCTCCCCTGTCCCGTCCTGTCTAACCCAGTAAATTCTTTTAACAGGCTGAATATTTTGATTCTGTGTTCACAATGAGAAGTCAACGTTTGTGCTCCCAAACAGCAGAATACAGTTCTGCTATGATGTGTTGCTTGTACTAACAGCTACCACATACCTATGCATTCTGAAATCAATGTAATTAATGTCAATGTCATGCTCGTTGTTGGCACTTCGCAAGGTGGAGGTACTTAGTATTAAAGAATAGCTCTATCTACCACCATCATATCATGACAACTTGTGAGCCACAATTGACGTCCTTTACCTTAATCCAAATGACTGGTCACAGTCTTTTCGTCATAAAATTACTGCACATTTTACATCGTGTCTCAGCACTTAATTTGTGGAGAGGTAAATGAATGGTTACTGAGATGAAGTAAATATAGAAATGATGCGTTGTGATTCTCCTTATTGGCAAAGTGAAAATGAAGCTTATATTTGCAGTAATTTGCAGTTTTGGCCAAGAGTATCGATTTCACAAGTCATCAGCTGTGTCGAAATGATTTGTGCCTTGAGATAACCCTTGAAATACTTTTATAATTCCGATTGCTCCCTGCGTTTACTGAAAATACTTTTACTGGAACTGTCAATTAGTTACTGGATATGTGGACAGGGTGTTACTTTGACTGCAAGATATATTTAGACAAATGATACATAAAATAGAAAAGTTTGTTCATTGCATAGTTTGTGAATATTTGTTGCTGAATATCAGTTAGTTGAATTTTTTAAAGTTCTCAGATAGTGAACATTGCTGAATAGGCTGCCCATTTCTCCATGTTAACAGAGTGGCTCAGTAAAGGTCACTTGAGAGGGCAGTTAAGAATCAGTGATGTATATGCGGCAACAAAGACATGCCCAGACCAGGGACCAAGTAAAGAAATTGGCTGGAATTTAACAGTCCTGCCCGCCACTGGAATTGGAGTGGGCGAGCAGTGGACCATGGAAAGGTCCATTCACTTTGGGCGGGATTTTATTGTTTCAAGACAAGCAAGAATTATAATCCCACCTGTTAGGTTTACTTAAAGGATATTAATGATGCAATCTGATTTTTAACCATAGCCCAACAGTGACATGAAAGCAGTGGAGTCATGGCATTTTTGCCGGACTAGTAAGCCAGAGATCCAGGGTAAATCTCTGGGGACCCAGGTTCGAATCCCACTATGGCAGATGGTGAAATATGAATTCAATAAAAATCTGGAATTAAAAGTCGAATTAATCGATTGTTGTTAAAGCCCATCTGGTTCACTGATATTCTTTAGGGAAGGAAAGCTGTCGCCCTTATCTGGTCTGGCCTACATGTGACTTCAGAGCTGTAACAATGTGGTTGACTCTTAAATGCTGGCCCAGCCAGCGACACCTGCATCCCATGAACGAATAAAAAAAAATTAAATCTCCAGAAAAAGCGACCAAGGCGGCGTGTTGTCCAGGAGCAATTGTTGCTACAATAAACAAACGCTCCAAGTTTTTTATTATTCTTATGGATGGCGAAGATGTTATTGTATGTCAAGGCCACCAGGTCTCCGTCAATGGCTTCATCTGAGCAAGTGTGAATGTTATGATGCCACTGAGAATGGACTTCTCAGGTAGAAATTCCATATGCAGCCAATGATTTAACTTGGGTGGCCACAATATGAGCTATTTCTTATGTTCCACCTTTGTAATATTGCTATGATGTTAAGTGGTCTGCAGGTTTAGCTTGAATCTGCATCTTTACATTTCCTGATTTGATATCTCATAATTATGCATTTTGATTCCAGCTCAAACTTGTCCATGGAAATCTTTCCAGCTTTTCCAACAGAATTACGTCAGAGCCATCGAAATACCTTCAGCTGATAGAGGATGATTCTGAGCCTGATCCCTGTCTGCGGGAATGGCGGAGGGTACTCGAAGTCTGAGAGATTTGGAAAGTGCGATTCGTGCTGGCGTGTTTCTGAGTTCCGAACTTGCAGCCCCCTCACCAGCGGAGTAGTGTAAAGCAAACTTTAATATGTTAGCATGTCATTAGCAAGCACTCTCCCTGGGACATTCCCCTTCACCAGATGTTCAGTGGGCGCCAGAGGGATGTCATCTTGGTGCCATTTGCAACAGCTCTACATAAGTGTGTACCTGGTGCCTTCACCTCCAAAGGGAAGTTTGAAGGTGAGAGCTCAGGCAGTCATCACCCTCTTGGGTGTGCACTGGGCAGGGGGCATGGGAGAGGGGGGCTGGGATGGAGAACCCAGTGTCACCATATTGGGGAGAGGGGTCCAGGTGGTTCACTTACAGGCCTGAGCTTCCCTTCATTTCAGACACCTCTTGCTCTAAAGGGGTTGGGAAGGCTGATATGCGGGCAATGCTTCCCGTGCCCTCCTTCTTGGGTTCCTGTCCATATTGCAGCTGAAGGAGTGCCCTTCCTCAGCGGGGACTGGTCTGAAGGTGGGAGGGCTTAAAAACAAAAGGCTCAGCACTGGCTGAGACCAGTGCGAGGGCTCACTCCTCCAAACGCGTGAGATCTCCAAGATCCAGCATTACCCCAGATGGTTGTGTCCACTCACACTTGTTGTGGTTGAATTTGTCTTTCAACAACACAGATACAGAGCTTGTGGATGGGAAGTGTTGACATTTAGGATGGAATTGAGGTGTGGCAGGCATGAGGCTTGGGTGGGAGCTGGAGATTGAGGATTATAGCAGCTGTTGGGAAAACATGGTGATTGTGGTAAGGAGGGGGGAAGATGGTGCTTGGTGTTGGCAAAGGCCGAAGTAGCTGAGTGAGAGAAAGAGTATGTAAGGGGTGTGTGAGGGGGACTAGTAGGAGGCTGGGGCTAGTTTACTTCCCCTGGCCAAGGAAAGAAGATCATTAATTTTCTTCTCATATTGCTGCCCTGTCCTCCTCTGGAGTGCGCTTGCACTGACCCGGGCTGCCACTGCATCCCAGGCAGGGGTGGTTGACCTTGCTGGAAGGCTGTCTCCTGGAGCGGGGATAGAGTCTAGCCTTTGCTCCACTCCATCCAGCATCCTGGTGAGAGCCCCTCCAACAAGTGCTGCCTTCCTGCTTGCTATCCCCTGCAGTTATTGTGGAGCAAGAGATGGGGAACCATTTATATGGAGCTCCCCATTGCTTGTAGCAGTTAAGTTATTGCAGCATGGGTGAATCAAAGGAAACATGCCACTGGAGCATGTTCATAAAACATAAACATAAAAATTATAGCGAATGAGCCATGAGAGTCAGTCTTTAAATATACCAGCGCTGTCAACAGGAAACACTCCTTTTTGTGCCAAAATCAGCACTTGGCCATTTTTTGTTAAGATTTCACCCATAGCATTTATATGCTTCCGTCCGAGTACCTTAGAGCTACCCAAATATTTTACATCAGCATTTGATCAAAGGCTTTCATTCATTCATTTATCATAACCACAGGAATCTATCAGTGTAAAAGGATTACTTCATCATAAAAAGCCACACTGATCTTTAAAAAAAGCTCGTGACATTTTCAAAAGGTGTTAGTTCCACTGTGCAATATGACAAACCCAAAACGCGTGCGTGAAATTCCCCAGCTGTTTTGTCAAAGTCAATCGGCCAATTTTTTACTCACTAACGTAAACTAGATTTTTTTTTAAAAATTCATTTATGGGAAGTGGCGTTGTTGGCTAGGTTCACATTTATTGCCCATCCCTAGGCGTCCCTGAGACGGGAAAGCTAAATTATTAAGTTTATTTATTAGTGTCACAAGTAGGCTTATATTAACACTGCAATGAAGTTACTGTGCAAATCCCCTAGTCGCCACACTCTGGTGCCTGTTCGGGTAGACTGAGGGAGAATTTAGCATGGCCAATGCATCTAAGCAGCGTGCCCTTCAGACCGTGGGTGGAAACCGGAGCACCCGGAGGAAACCCAAGCAGACATGGGGAGAATGTGCAGCCTCCGCACAGTCAGTCACCCAAGCTGGGAATCGAACCTGGATCCCTGGCGCTGTGAAGCAGCAGTACTAATCACTGTGCCACTGTGCCACCCTAAGAGCTGGTAGAAATTCTGTTAGAGCACCAGTATCCAAATTTCTTGGGTTAATTGCTTAATTATTTATAAATCTAGATGCTTAGCTGGCACAGTGTCCAGGGCAAATTAATGGTGGCAGTAAAAAACTGCATCTAAATGACATTCTTCTTTTGGCCTCTTTTGCTGACATTTTGGTTTGCGTGGGCCTTTTCCAGTTGTTTTATTTTTCTGCCTGCCACAACCTACCTTCAAGCATAGTTGGGAAAAGATCCAATCTGCCCTTTTTCCCTGTGTTCACAAATATATGCTCGCAAGATACATCAGGAATTAAGATAAATGCCAGAAGTCAATGGAAAAGGAAACTAGCTTCTTTTGAAGACCAGAGCTAACTCCAATTGCATCAAAAATAAGCACCGATCATGATTTCAGTAATAGTGTTAATCATTGACCCAGCTTAATCAAACATTGTTTCTGTGGAAATGTTTGCAAACATATTCATATATTAGCTAAACCTGTTGAATCCTGAGTTATTTCCTGCTCAATATCAATTCATAGAATCATAGAACTCTACAATGTAGAAAAAGGCCCTTCAACCCATCGAGTCAGCACCAAACACAATCCCACCCAGGCCCTACCCCCAAATCCCTACATATTATACCACTAATCCCTTAACCTACACATCCCTGGACACGAAGGGGCAATTTCTTACCATGGCCAAACAACCTAACCCACACATCTTTGGACTGTGGGAGGAAACTGGAGTACCCAGAGGAAACCCACGCAGACACAAGGAGAACATGCAAACTCACACAGACAATGATCCGAGCCAGGAATTGAACTCAGGACGCTGGAGCTGTGAAGCAGCAGTGCTAACCACTGTGCTACCGTGCCACCCATTAGGGAAAGGACAGCATAACGAGCAGTTTAATAATAAGAAACAAAGTCTTCCTGCTGAGTGGAATGGCCATGACTGGCATACAGCACTGGGCAGGCTTTTACAGCCATTCCCACTAGCGGGATCTTCTGATCTAGCCAATGACAACTACCCCCCTCCCCCACCCTGTCAGTGGGAAGGTGTGACCAATGGGAAATCTCTTTGAAAGCAGTGGGACAAGAAGATCCAGCCACCAGCCGAATGGTGGGTCATGTCCACCATTGCAAACCATGCAATGTGGGGTGTGGGGTGTTGGGGGGGGATGATGGTAGGGGCACGAGTGTGTGTGTGCAAAATCCTGCCCAGTAAGTCAAACAGACATTCCTACCTGTAATATATGGGTCCAGTATATATAACTTTAATGTGAGGCTGAATACATTACCACCCACACAGTGATATAAGTAGGCGCATGACCCCGACCCATAGTCAGTGCTGTGTTGGCCAGAGACATGTTAAGACTCAGAGATGCAGAGAGTTCTATGACTTGTACCCTTTATGGTATATTAGTTTATACTTACATATAGTTAATAAAGCTGTTAATTTCGAAAACTTCCTGAGCAGACACCTTCTGTTGCATAGGTAAAGGACAGACTAACCATCATTCTAACAACCAGAAACAAAATAGCCATGACTGACATACAGTGAGTCAAACAGATGGGACTACCCGCAGAGGTCTCAGTCATTCAAATCTGCAGAGTGCTCAGATTGTGATGTTCGAAACCTATTGACACTCACTGTACCCTCAGGAACGCATTTTGGATTCTTTGTAGTTTTGGTTTGTGAATTTCACAGTTCTTTCACACACTTAACCAAGTTCACACCCAATATATTACATTTACCGTTGTAATGAAAATTTACAAGTGTGCTACATTAGCATCGTACACCATATACCAGCTAGCAACTTGCTGAAGGAGTATATATGTAAAGGAATATATTTGTAGGCTGCAAAGAGATATTGATAGGATGCAGAGCTGGGCAAATGGAGTTTAACCCTGATAAGTGCGAGGTGATTCATTTTGGTAGGACAAACTTGAATGTGGATTACAGGATCAATGGCAGGGTTCTGAGGAATGTGGAGAAACAGAGAGATCTTGGGGTTCATATCCACAGATCTCTGAAGGTTGCCACACAAGTGGATGGAGCTGTGAAGAAGACTTATAGTGTGTTAGCGTTTATTAACAGAGGGTTTGAGTTTAAGAGCTGTGGGGTTATGCTGCATCTATGCCGGACCTTGGTAAGAGCACATTTGGAATATTGTGTGCAGTTCTGGTCACCTCACCATAAGAAGGGTGTGGAAGCATTGGAGAGAGTGTAGAGGAGATTTACCAGGATGCTGTCTGGTTGGAGAGTATGTCTTATGAGGAAAGATTGAGGGAGCTGGGGCTTTTCTCTTTAGAGCGGTGGAGGACGAGAGGTGACTTAATAGAGGTTTATAAGATGATGAGAGGGATAGATAGAGTAGAGTGCCGAGACTATTTCCTTGGGTGGATGTAGCTGTTATTAGGGGGCATAACTATAAGGTTCATGGTGGGAGATATCGGAGGGATGTCCGAGGTAGGTTCTTTACTCAGAAAGTGATTGGGGTGTGGAACGCACTCCCTGCTGTGATAGTGGAGTCGGACACTTTAGGAACTTCCAAGTGGTTATTGGATAGGCACATGGAGCGCACCAGAATGATAGGGAGTGGGATAGCTTGATCTTGGGTTTGGACATAGCTCGATACAATACCGAGGGCCGAAGGGCCTGTACTGTGCTGTACTGTTCTATGATCTATGTATGCTCTATATTCTATACCACATGGATTTGCTAGAATGTGGGGTAATTCCTGTTCACATGAACTTTTAATAGTTCATTGAATAAATGTTTGCTTTGTTTGCTGACTTGCTGTTAGGCCTGTGTACTGTATGTTATCCTGCATGACGCAACTTTTGTAAACAGAAACAACATTCTGGATACATAATTATTAAATGCAAATTGAATGGGTAGTGATGAGTGAAATACTGGCCCCCTGGAAATGCAATAAAAAGTCTGATAACACCAGGTTTAAGTCCAACCGATTTATTTGATAGTAAACTATCAAATGAATTTACTATCAAATAAATCGGTTGGAATTAAACCTGGTGTTGTCAGACTTTTTACTGTGTTTACCCCAGTCCAATGCCAGCATATCCACATCATGAACCCTGGAAATGGACAGGGAGGTAGGAGGGGTGGTAAAATGGTGGTAGCAGTTTGTCAGCAGGGAAAGCAGACATCTTCCTGTTGCCACACACAATCACCACAGTCGGAATGTCAGTGGCTCAACTGCTCTCTGACCGGACGTGAGAAGCCAGTTAAAGTACACAAGCCCCCAAAGGCACTTTACCATCAGAATGTTGCCCCCTCCACCCTGCTTGCTGCACCAACTCCTCCCTCTCATCATGTCCAGCCCCCATTTTGGGTGACACGCTGGCCAACCACACTAAGGCAGCCTCCTAACTGTTTACCAAGGCAGGGAAGTGGCCTTCCTTTCTGACCACACCAATGTGCACAGTGGGGCCTAGGCACCAATAGCCACTCCTGTGACCCCAATGCTGCTGCTGGGAGATTCATCATTTCAATGGCTGGCCCCAGGCCCCGGCACATCAACACCTTTTATCCTGGCCCCTCGAGGATGTCTTAATGTTGAGGTGATGGACAGAGAGTCAGACACTGTGCAGCCACCATTTTCCCATGTACATTAACAGTGGGCAAAGGTTCCTTTTGAGGGTGTTGAATTGAAAGTAGGAGTGGAGGAAGTGTGAAGTGAGAATGGAGAATCACGAGAGAAGCTGGTGATTGAACTATGCAAAAGTTAACCAGCTTGAAGAGAATCATGCTGCTGGGAGAAAGGAAGTGGAGTGTTTGTGTGTTTGCCATGAGAATGATAAGTGATAGAAGGTGTCTATTTGCTGGATGCTGAAAGCATCCACACCAATGACCCCCCTCATGATTCACCAAAAAGACTCATAACATTTCCATGCCCCTTCACCCAGCACACAACCTGTATAGGGTGGCATGGTGGCTCAGTGGTTAACACTGCTGCCTCACAGCATCAAGGATCTGAATTCGATTCCCAACTTGGGTCACTGTCTGTGTGGAGCTTTCATGTTCTCCCCGAGTCTGCATGGGTTTCCTCCGGGTACTCCAGTTTCCTCCCATAGTCTGAAAGAAATGTTAGTTAGGGGCATTGGCCATGCTAAATTCTCCCTCAGTGTACTCAAACAGGCACTGTAATGAGCGACTGGGGGATTTTCACAGAAATTTCATAGCAGTGTTAATGTAAGCCTACTTGTGACACTAATAAATAAACTTCAAACAAATCTATAGTGATAGTGGTATGTGTGGAAATGTTGAACAGTCATTCATAATTTCCTTAAAACAAAACTGCTGCTGCAATGACATTATAAAAGTGTCAAACAATCAGACCTTTAAACTATTAATAACCATAAGCACCTTTTACCTCTTTACCTGTGTCCATAAACATTCAGCCATAAGTATGATTGGCTGAGAGCCCAGTCTTCCATAAAGGATTTACTTTGTTGAAACAGGTGTATGTAGTGGAAAAGATTTGCTTGATTGGCAGCTTTACAAGCTCTTATTCTGCGAGACCCTCTAGTCCTCACCCCTCACACCCCTCCCGGCCACTCTACCCATATAGTAAACTAAGTCACATGTTCCATGCCAACTTCTAACCCTTCCATGTCCATTCACCATGTGCAGGACCAGTGACACTGGTATTTGAGGGATGCTTACAAAACAAAGCACCCATTCACAAATCATATTTTGAAAAAAAATGCTGTTCCTGCATCCCTATAAAAATATCAATAAGACAAACCAGCAAAGCATCCATAATAGAGACTTCAAACACTTCACACCTCTTAACCTTGTGTAAATGGACATTGAGACATTGACAACAGAGTCAGGGATGGGATTGAGTTGGACCAGCTGACTCCAGAAGCAGATCGTAGTCTGCCATGAGAGCGGGTGAGTATCGAGGCAGACAGGTTAGAGGGCTGCCTTAGTTCAATGAAACATTATCCCAGCTGTGTTCATCCCTTCCGCTCCCTCACCACTCCAAGATCCCTTCTAACTTACACTGCCTCCATGCCCCCTCATGCCCTCATGTCAACTTCATGTCAACTTACGCCTTCTTCCGATTCCATGTCTGCTCTCATGCTCATCATATTGCCTCCATAAGCCACCCTCAGTATCTGCCATCGGTAGACCTCAGGAGTCATGTGAAAATGAAATGAAAATTCTAAAAATCCAATGCAGTTCTCCTACTTACTCAACAGCGGGAAAGTTCCTGAAACATGTTAGAAAATAATTTTTTTGGTGCAGTGGGCCAGAGGTTTCCAGTGGCGCCTGATGCATCAGATCCACGCTGGGTGTCCCAGCCCACTAACATCTCCCAGTGCCAGATTTTTGGTGGCTGCGCCAGAAATCAGCAAGAAATGCATAAATTATGGTACTGTTCAGTACTGTATATTTTAAATCCTATTAATGGGCCGGGGACTGAAGTCTCCAGGCCCACTAGCCTCTCTCACCACGCTAGGAGTATTTTATGCCTACGGGGTTTACAGTAGCTCTTCACTTTCGGGGACCTGGTGGCCCAGTCCGCAGGAGTGAAGGTGGGGGGCAATTGTGCCCCCCCCCCCCCAGAGAAGTGGGTGCAGGACGGGTGGGATGCTCCCTGGGCATTGGCACCCTGGCAATGCCAGCCTGGGTCCCTGGCACTGCCCAAGGGGCAAGGTGCCAGGGGACACCTTGGCACTGCCCTTTGGGCATGGGGCACACGCTGACTGTCACTGGGGCCTGGGAGGGTAGGGGGGTCCCGCTGTCACTCTGAATAGGGATCAGTGGAGGAAGGAGACCAGCAATCGGGGTGGGCGGGGAGGGTCAGCCGGGGGGATGATCGAGATTGCTGGGGGTGTTGGCATTGCCGCGGGGGTGGAGGGTTGCAGGGTGTTGGCACTGTGGTGGGGGTGGGGTTAATTGTTGGAGGGATGGCTAGAGATCGGGGCTGGGGCTGGGCCTGAGAATGGTTGGGGATCGAGCGATCAGATCGTGGGGGCAGGAGTACTGCAATCGGGTCCCATCTGCGAGTTTAAAAAGGTCCATCAGGCTCTAAGCAATAAGCATTATGAATCAGCATAAAAATAGGGTGAGAATATGCTTGTGTGTGATGGTATATGGAAGCAATCCTTTCTGGGAATTTATATCTTTGAGATATCTTGCTCGGATGTGGTTTTCCTCATTTGGTTTGCCAAAACCAAAATTAACTACATTTATATAGTTATAGCATTATTGAGCATTATTTTATCTTGATATTTGTTAATGTAGATTTCCTCGCATGACAATGGCTTACCTTTGACACTGGAAAGATAACGAACCACATCAAAGGACTTACGCGAAGGAGTAAACCAATTCTGCTACCCTCTTTCTTAGAAATTGTTTAGTAATTATGCATTTCATAGCAAAAAATAAATATTTATCCTGTCGTTACAAACGGACTCAAATTGTGAATATTTGAAGCTATTTCTTGCTGTGCAATTTCTGCCACATGTATGGACGTGATAAATATTGAATAAGATGACAAAGATTGTGGTTCAGATTCCATCAATCGCAGCAGTAATCAACAGCAAAGCACAAACAATTATCAGCATTGATAATCTGACCCCTAGCTTGTGTTATTAGTTTACAAATAACATGGGGTCAGGCATTTCCCTACAACAATCTAGGAAGTTGTTTTTGCACACTACTGCATGTTAATTCAATGTAACAAAAGTCATGTACAAACAGTCACCCAACGGAATTTGAAATTCTTGCATTACAATTTTGCTAAAATTACAAATTTTCAATTAGTTTCCCGGATATCGTAAAAATGTTGAAGCAATTTTTAAGCCAGTTATGTCTTTCCGGCATAAACTTTTTTTAACGTAACAACCCACAAGCCGTCCAATGTGAAGTCCAAGGCTAAGTTATTTGATGTATACAACATGAATTGTATTTACAATAGTGCCTTTTAAATGCTACGTAAAATCCCGAGGGGATTTTCACAATAACTTCATTGCAATATTAACGTAAGTGTGACGCAAATAAATAAACTTTAATATAAAAAACCACCCCACTGCGCTTCACAGGAACATTAGAAAACAAAATGTGACACCGATTGATATTAGGGCAATTGAGCTGGCCGTAAGAGGTAGGTTATAAGAAGGAAAGTGGGGACAGAGACGCAGATGCAGTCTGAGGATTCAAACACTCGCATACAGGCTGGGAAGGACTGTGTGGAACTGGAATGGGGACACAGTGTGGAGCTCGGAATTCTGCAGTGAGCCACTCACCTTCTGACTCCCCATAGCCTGTCCATCTTCTACAAAGCACAAGAGGTGGCACAGTGCTTGGCACTGCTGTCTCACAGGGACCTGGGTTCAATTCCTGTCTTGGGTCACTGTCTGCTTCCTGTGTCTGCATGGGTTTCCTCCAGGTGCTCTGGTTTCCACAGTCTGGATGATGTGCTGGTTAGATGCAATGGCCGTGCTAAATTACCCCTCAGTATACTCAAATAGGTGCTGGAGTGTGGTGACCAGGGGACTTGTACAGTAACTTTATTGCAGTGTTAATGTAAGCCTACTTGTGACTAATAAATTAAAAAAGAAGTTGAGGTTGGGCATTTCAGGGATTAGGGCCATAGTGCTGAAGATTTGACCGCCAGTGGTGGAACGATTAAAATCGGGGAAGTTTAACGGATCAAAATAACATGAGTGCAGATATTTCAGAGGTGCTGTTTGAGATTGCAGGTATAGGGGGTTATTCTCCCAGTCTACTGCTCTGCTAAGCGGAGGCTATGTAGCGGGCATCGCACTGAGTGCAACGGCCTTTGCGAGTTTCTGGGCCCCAGATTTTGGTCAGTTCTGTGGTTCTGCCTGTGAACCATAAACAACATCAGGAAATTCTAGCCTGCCCAGAAACCTTATCAAAAATCTTATATATTTTCAACTCATACACTGTTGCACTGAAGGAAAATCAATGCATTAGCAATGAAGTCACTTATTGCAATGTTGACACTAAACCTATATTAAAATGATGAAAGAAACATGAAAACATTGCTTTCCCTAAAGAGGCCATTACTCTGCCTGCATTCTCTCATCATTCTCATCTTTCCTTCTCCCTGTCCTTTCACTTTCTTTTTGTCTGTCTCTGTGCTGCTTTTTTTTCTCATATTGGAAAATTATTTTAAACACTTCTCAACTTGTTTCGCCTATGCCTCCCAAGTTCTATTCTTAATTTTAGAACCTACATTTAAAAAAATGCTAATTGGCTGGGGAATGGCACCAGAGGCCTATTTCCTAACTAAATATAGCTTCATTCCTGAATATAAGGTAGAGGTCTGGGGCAGAGAAGATGAGAGGTCACACAACACTAAGTTGTAGTCCAACAGGTTTATTTGAATCACAAGCTTTCAGAGAGCTGCTTCTTTGTCACTTCACCTGATGAAGAAGCAGCGCTCTGAAAGCTTGTGATTCCAAACAAATCTTTTGGACTATAACCTGGTGTCGTGTGACCTCTTATTTCTAAATGTAGGAGTAGGAGGAGACTAATACTGTTCTTGAGCCTGATTACTATCCAGTTAGATCAGGGATGATCCGAATGTTAACTCCAGTTCCATTACTTGGTTAATCTCCTAAATGACAATCAATCTTGGTTTTCACATTTTGTTACAGTCCCAGCTGATGATTTGGCTGCACAGTTCAGATCACAGGGTGGAACCTGGCTTACAGATCCTAACTTTTATTCTTTTGTTTAGATACATGGATGAACAGAATCACAGGACTGTCGATGAACTTCTAACAAAAGAAGAAATATAATACACTATCCCTTCACTCTAGCTATATCCTTACAGATATGTACAGATTGGAAGGATAACATTACAGAAGCTATCTTATGCTCTAATGCTCTCAGAAAGTACACAGTCCATCTAAAGTAATAAGCAAACGGTGGTCAGAAACACCACACCCAGAACCCAAGTGACAGATGCCACCCAAAACAACTTCTCATCCATACATTGGAGCTCTATCTTGAACTTGGATCCCTCTCTCTGTCCTTTTCTTTAACTTCAGTGGACAGTGCCTTGTTCAGATTCTGATTTATTATCCCTTTGACTTCAGTCTTCCTGGGACTTTCCTCTTTTTAATTCTTTGGTTTCTGGGACTTTCATAGAATGGAGAACACAGAACATTACAGCACAGTACAGGCCCTTTGGCCCTTGATGTTGCGTCGACCTGTGAAACCAATCTAAAGCCCACCTAACCTACACTATTCCAATATCATCCATATGTTGATTCAATGACCATCTAAATGCCCTTAATGTTGGTGAATCCACTACCGTTGCAGGCAGGGCATTCCGTGCCCTTACTACCTCTGACATCTGCCCTATATCTATCACCCCTCAATTTAAAGCTATGCCCCCTTGTGCTAGCCATCTCCATCTGAGGAAAAAGGCTCTTACTGTCCAGCCTATCTAATCCTCTGATCATCTTATATGCCTCTATTAAGTAACCTCTTAACCTTCTTCTCTCTAACAAAAACCTTTCCTCATAAGACCTTCCCAACATACCAGGCAACATCCTGGTAAATCTCCTCTGCAACCTTTCCAATGCTTCCACATCCTTCCTATAGTGCAGCGATCAGAACCGTACGCAATACTCCAACTGCGGCCGTACCAGAGTTTTGTACAGCTGCAACATGACCTCATGGCTCCTAAACTCAATCCCTCTACCAATAAAAGCTAACACAGCATACACCTTCTTAATAACCCTATCAATTTGGGTGCCAACTTTCATGGATCTATGCACATGAGATCTCTCTGCTCAACCACGCTACCAAGTCACTTACCATTAGCCCAGTACTTTGTATTCCTGTTACTTCTCCCAAAGTAAAATCACTTCACACTTTTTCGCATTAAACTCCATTTGCCACCTCCCAGCCCAGCTCTGCAGTTTATCTATCTTCCTCTGTAACCTGCAACATCCTTCCGCGCTGTCCACAACTCCACTGACTTTAGTATCATCTGCAAATTTACTAACCCATCCTTCTATGCCCTCATCTAGGTCATTTATAAAAATGACAAACAGCAATACCCCCAAAACAGATCTTTGCAGTACACCACTAGTAACTGAACTCCAGGATGAACATTTCCCATCAACCACCATCCTCCGTCTTCTTGCAGCTTCTTGCATTTCTGATCTAAACCGTTAAATCACCCTCAATCCTATGCCTCTGTATCTTCTGCAATGGCTTACTGTGGGAAACCTTATCAAATGCTTTACTGAAATCCATATACACTATATCAACTGCTTTACCCTCATCCACCTCTTTGGTCACCTTCTCAAAGAACTCAATAAGGTTTGTGAAGCACGACCTACCCTTCACAAAACCGTGCTGACTATCCCTAATCAAATTATTCCTTTCTAAATAATTATAAATCCTATCTCTTATAATCCTGTCCAAAACTTCGCCCACAACAGAAGTAAGGTTCATGGTCTATAATTACCAGGGTTGTCTCTACTGCCCTTCTTGAACAAGGGGACAGTATTTGCTATCCTCCAGTCCTCTGGCACCATTCCTGTAGACAATGATGACCTAAAGATCAAAGCCAAAGACTCTGCAATCTCCTCCCTAGCCGCCCAGAAAATCCTAGGATAAATCCCATCTGGCCCAGGGGACTTATCTATTTTCATATTTTCCAGAATTGTTAATACTTCCTCCTTATGAACCTCAATCCCTCTACTCTAATAGCCTGTATCTCAGTATTCTCCTTGACAACATTGCCTTTTTTCTGTGTGAATGCTCATGAAAAATATTCATTTAGCGCCCCTCCTATCTCTTCGGATCCGCACACAACTTCCCACTACAGTCCTTGATTGGCCCTAATCTTACTGTAGTCATTCTTTTATTCCTGACATACCTACAGAAAGCTTTAGGGTTTTCCTAGATCCTACCTGCCAAAGACTTCTCACGTCCCCTCCTGGCTCTTCTCAGCTCTCTCTTTCGGCCCTTCCTGGCTAACCTGTAACTCTCAAGCGCCCTAACAGAACCTTCATGTCTCATTTTTACATAAGTCTCCTTCTTCCTCTTCACAAGAGATTCAACTTCTTTAGTAAACCATGGTTCCCTCGCTCGACCACTTCCTCCCTGCCTGACAGGTACATACTTATCAAGGACATGCAGTAGCTATTCCTTGAACAAGCTCCACATTTCAATTGTGCCCATCCCCTGCAGTTTCCTTCTACATCCTGTGCATCCTAAATCTCACCTAATTGCATCATAATTTCCTTTCCCTCATCTACAACTCTTGCCCTGTGGCATATACCTAACCCTTTCCATCGCTAATGTAAACGTAATTGAATTGTGGTTACTATCACCAAAGTGTTCACCTACCTCCAAATTTAACACCTGCCCCAAAGGTTAGTGGAAGTTGGCTCATTAGAAGGATTTAAAGTGGAGGTGGATAAACATTTGATAGATCGAGGAATAGAGGACTATGGGCAAATGGCATAAAAAGGAGTTAGGCCGGCATAGATCAGCCATGATTGTATTGAATGGCGGAGCAGGTTTGAAGGGCTTGGTGGCCCACTCCTGCTTCTACTTCTTGTATTCTTGTGTGTGCGTTCACAAGGTATGCAGAGGATCCCAAAGAGATTGAATGAGGGGAAGCTTTTCTAATTTGTTACTCCATTCCTACCTTAAACTGACAATGCTTGATTGACATTTCAGAAGCATGTCTCACATAGAATCATAAAACTCTACAATGCAGGACAAGCCAGGCCATCTGGCCCATCAAATCTGCACCAACTCTCTCTCTCTCAGAGTATCTTACCCAGCCCTCTCCCCCACCCAATCCCTGTAACCCATGGATTTGCCATGGCTAATCCACCTAACCTACACATCTTGGGACACTAAAAGGCAATTTAGTATGGCAAATCCACCTAACCTGCATGTAGAACCATAGAAAAGTTACAGCACAGGAGGAGGCCATTTGACTCACCTTGTTCATGCCAGCCCAAGACACCCAGGTGCCCTTTTTAATCACATCTTCCTGCAGCCAGCCATGGCCCTGTAGCTTCCAGAACTTAGGAGCGTGGGAAGAAACCGGAGCATCTAGGGGAAACTAGTGCAGACATGGGAAGGATGTATAAATTTCACATAGGCGGGCACTCTAGGTTGGAATTGAATCCAAGTCCCTGGCACTGTGAGGCAGCAGTGCTAACCACTGTGGCATTGTGCCACCCAAATGACTAACCACAGGCAAGAAAGACTCAATTGGTCCTTCTTGGATGCCGATGTGTAATATGGGGGCCCCAATGCCACCATCACCCCCAGGAACAGTCTACAGGGTCATCTGACGATCAGGTCATTTTGCAACAGTCATTCACTCTCAAATAACTGCTGTTCATAGACCACAAACCTGGCAATTTATATAAAACAAGGTGCGACTGAAGGACATTTACAGTAACAAAATGTGGGACACATAACATGGATATACAAGTGTTGTGTGTCTCAAATTGAAGTAATTTCAAACTTTGTAATTTATTTGAGGTTCATTTGACTGCATAAGGCAAGATTATAGCGTACCTCATCTAAACCATACACCACAGTCATCAAATATGAAAATTAACCCACAGACGCACAACGAATAATATGATTGGAATAAATGCTATCATTGTGGCAATCAGTTTAATGTACTCAGCGTAAGAGTTGCATGGGTTTTACCGCCCCACACAATCCTCCACCCACTCCCCCCCCAGCCACCAACTCTATCGAGCAATACCCTGAGGTACCATTTCCATTTCCACAAAACCAACAGAAAAATTGAGGCAATAATATTTATCTGAATCTTCTTACGTCGAGAAGGCAGCTGACTCACTGTCGGGTGTGCTGTACGTGAGGCTCAGGGTGTCCCATCAAGTTACAATATAATGCCTAGTTAAGTGATTTTCTAAATAACAGTTTAGTTTAGTCATTGAGCCCAGTCAGCTACAAAGGAGAGGTAAATAGAAACTCATTATATGAGGGGAAGGCACTGTAACACCCTAAATTTGTACGAATCCTTTATTAAAAAAAAATTCTGATCAATAATACAGGGGTTCAATTTCAAAATATATGCAAGCAGAATAAATAATGCAGAATATATTGCTCAATTCTTGCTGATTTCAAGAAGAAATTAGATATAGCTCTTGGGGCTAAAGGGATCAAGGGAAATAGTGGGGGGAAGCGGAGATTAGGATTTTGAATTTGATGCTCAGCCATGATCAAAATGAATGGCGGAGTAGGCTCGCAGGGCCGAGTGGCCTACTCCTGCTTCTACTTTCTATGTTTCTCTGTTGATCTAAGGAAGCCCTTGATAACTTACTCATGAATAAAAGGAGTTAAAGAGCAGTTTTTGATGTTGTCCAATTATTGTCTTGTCTAGGTTTAGAACGGTGCCTGTTTCATTACAGGTTCTAATATGCCACTAAACATTCGGTGTTTGGGACAAGAGTAAAGGCAACATTGCCATAGTCCCAGATGACCATTAGGCTGCTCTCCCTTTGAGGGGGGGGGGAAGCTGACCAGTGATGATTTAACCCGAGGATTGCCACCTCTCAGGCGAGGGGCAAAGTTGAAAAAGCAGGGCCTTCTAAGTAACCTCAGCCAACATGGAAATTAAGCCCATGCTGTTGGCATTGCTCTGATCCAGCCATTTACCCAGAAGAGCTAAACCATAGTGACAAGAGAATAATGTGAAAACTGTATTAGAATCATAGAATCCCGAAAGTGCAGAAAGAGGCTATTTGGCCCATTAAGCCCACACTGACAACAATCCCATCCAGACCCTATCCCGGTAACCCCACATATTTACTCTGCTAATTTGCTTGACACTAATGGGCAATGAATGACTAACCCACACATCTTTGTGTGGAAGGAAATCAGAGTATCCAAAGGAAACAAAGGCAGATTTGGGAAGAATGTGCAAATTCCACATGGACAGTCACGCAAGGCCAGAATCAAAGGTGGATCTCTGGCGCTGTGAGGCAGCAGTGCTAACCACTGTGCTACCATGCCGCTATGTTGTGGAAATCATTGCTGACGTGAGCACCGCAACTACAACAGGGAATGAGTTGAGATTTCAGAGCAAGCCACTTATGGCTTTGTCAGGAATTAAATCTTTCCCTTTAAGTAACTGTTTGTGGGACTGCATGGGAGTGACGCTGATGAAATTACTTTGGGAGAATGTTGGATTGAAAACATTGTGAAAAGTGTGGCATGAATGCAGACTTATTATTAATGGAAATTATTAGGTGAAGTGATGTACTCAAGGTTGGTGGGCAGGGGGATGGGAGTTGGGGTGGGGTTGGTATGGGATGGGGGAAGGATTGGGTGGGTCATGGACATCAGCAAAGGGTTTCAAAATACTTTGTTAGCACCAATTTAGTGCAATTCTTACTTTTCAAAGGCACCAATGCAGTGGGCGGGGTGGGGGGCATGATTCTTAAACTACAGGCAGCCTTATGATGCATGTGGAGTGGGAGTTGGTGAATTTATATTGTTATGAGGACAGTCAACAGCATCATCCATTGTCCCTGTTTCTGTTCTGTTGAAGGTTTTAAGTTTACATAAGGATTGAATAGGTAAGATGCAGTGAAAATGTTCTGTACTTGTGGGGCAGTTGAAAAATGCCAGGTCATAAAGATAACAAAGTCACTAATAAATCCAGTGAGGAACTCGGCAGCAAAAGTCTCTGTACCCATGGAGTGGTTAGATGTAGAGCATGTTAACATGAGGTGTAGTTAGGGCAAATAACAGATATGCAACTAAGATGTACATGAGCAAGAAAGAAACTGAGGATTTACTGATTGGATAAAGTGAAGAGAGCTGGGAAGATGCTTGTGTGGAGCATAAAAACAGAATGGCCGTTTTCTGTGCTGTGGCCTCATATGTAAAACAAGCGAAGAAGACTATTTGCTTGATGGGCCTTGCGAAGTTTCCTCATTCTATACTTCTTCATGTTCGTTAGTCAAGAACGTAAATGTTAGACACAGAACACTGTTGGCATCTTTTATTTTATCCAAACTTCAGGTTACTGTTTAGATAGTTTTGGTGTGATTGTCGATTCTAGTATGTATGACACATCTTATTGAGATAGACTGTCTACTCTGATACTTGCTTCAAGTGGTTTATTAACATTAGATTTTACAGATTGGCTCTGTCTCTCCTGAGTAAAATGTTCCATTTTCTCTCATGAGAGAGAAAGAGTCCAGCATGTGACTGTTGATGTCACCAATATACCATAACCTACATCACTCATTAGCAAATCTATTCCATTAATTCATTACAGTGCAAATAAACAGCCTACCTGACTGCTAGGTGATGATAGGAATAGTTTGAAAAAAGACAGATTACCTTTGCACTTAGAACCCAACCACTTGCGACCAGTTGCAATGCAGAACCAGCAGGGTTTTTCAAGCCATTTGGGCAATAAGGGAACCACATACACTTATGTAAATCAGGGTTGGTTAAGTCAATGGAATATTGGTACATTTTTAATGGGGGCCTTAAGGGATTTTTCCCTAGGCAGACGCAAGGCAGCAGCTGACTTGAACAGAGAAGAGAATCTTGTGACAAGCCTAAAACTTTCCTTTGTTGGACTAGAGAGAGAGAAGAAGCACTTCCCCAAACCCATTAGAAATGTTATGGCTTCTTCTGCCACTGACATCCAATTCTATGCTTCAGTCACGCAGGCCGTTAGTGAGAACTCATCTTGAATACTATGTGCAGTTTTATTCTCTCCATTTAAGGAAAGCTGTAAATGCATTGGAGGTGGTTCAGAGGAGGTGTACTAGACTGATACCTGGAATGAGAAACGGTTGCATAGACTGGGCTTGCTTCCACTGGAGTTTAGACAAGTGAGGGATGACTTGATTAAAAAATAAAAGATCCTGAATAGTCTTGACAAGGTAGACTTGGAAAAGGTGTTTTGTCTTGTGGATGAGTCCAGAACTAGGAGGCATTGCTTTAAAACCAGGAGTCACCCTTTTAGGATAGAGATGAGGAGAAGCTTTGTTTCTCTTATATGGAGTGGGATGCGACTTAGGAACTCTGCCTCAGAAGGTGGTGAAACTGAGATCATTGAACATTTTTAAGATGGAGGTAGATAGACTCTTGTTAGACAAGGAAATCAAAGGTTATTGGAGTTAGATGGGAATTGGAACTCAACACAAACAGATTAGCCATGATCTTATTAAATGGTGGAGCAGTCTTGATGGGCTGAATGGCCTCCTTCTGCTCCTATTTCATATGTTCATCTGTGCTCAACTTCCCCAACCACTCCACCTTCCCCAACCACTCCACCTTCCCCAATCCTCCCACCTTCCCCAATCCTCCCACCTTCCCCAATCCTCCCACCTTCCCCAATCCTCCCACCTTCCCCAATCCTCCCACCTTCCCCAATCCTCCCACCTTCCCCAATCCTCCCACCTTCCCCAATCCTCCCACCTTCCCCAATCCTCCCACCTTCTCCAATCCTCCCACCTTCTCCAATCCTCCCACCTTATCCAATCCTCCCACCTTATCCAATCCTCCCACCTTCCCCAATCCTCCCACCTTCCCCAATCCTCCCACCTTCTCCAGTCCTTCCACCTTCTCCAATGTTCCCACCTCCCCCAATCTTCCCACCTTCCCCAATCCTCCCACCTTCCCCAATCCTCCCACCTTCCCCAATCCTCCCACCTTCCCCAATCCTTCCACATTCCCAATCCTTGCACCTTCCCCATTCCTCCCACCTTCCCCAATTCTCTCACCTTTCCCAATCCTTCCACCTTCCCCAATCCTCCCACCTTCCCCAATCCTCCCATCTTCCCAATCATTCCACCTTTGCAATCCCTCCACAATCCCAATCCTTCCACCATCATAATCCTTCCACCATCCCAATCCTTCCACCTTCTCCTAAAACTCCCACTCCACCATTCAATAGTGAATGGCAGATCTGTACCACTTGGCAGCTGCTCTGTGCCCTCTTCATACTAGTAGGGGGTAAACCAGCATCACTAAATGAAATCCCGCAATTAAAATCATTGTGGCCTCCACCAACCAGACAAGCAACTTTCTGGAGCAGTTATGTCCCGAGTTAGGACATGCCAGCCCAAATTTAACCATGCCAAACACTGCACAGCAGTTATCATCAAACCATTCACCCTGTGCAAGAGTGGGAGAGTCTCCTGGACAGCTGTGTTGTAGCTTCAGCACAATAGCCTGCAAACTTCAAAGACTCAATGCGCAGGTTCTTGCCATGGGCTGTACTCTGTGCCAAGCACAGTTCTGCTTCAAAGGATTACCAGAGAAGGAGAGATAGAGAGATTGCCCCTCCTCAAATAAAGCAACAACAAGCACCAATTTTCCATGAACAACAGGCAGATTTTGTTCCAGAATATATACGCACCAAGAATTGGAGAGAGATCCCCTGTGAATAGAAGATTTTGGAAGTACTTCAAAAACTCCTAAGACTCTTTTAAGCATCGTTCAGTTGTGGGTCCGTAACTTCCTGGCTCTCCAGGGTCAGGGTACCCCAAAGGTGCGCTGGGGAATCCCTCTCGGATGTTGCCAGGTAAGGGTTTACAAGGCAATTGTCCAGGAGTGATAACTTCCCCTGGACAATTGCACTGTGCTGGGAACAATCAACATAGTGAGTAAAATCACTAACTCTGGATAGTTGTGCCAGGTTTACAATAATAGTTGCTTTGAAAGAGTTAGAAGAAATAAATCTACTTCTAACTTCAGTGCAACTCTTTTCAACACCTGCATAGGACATCCCCAGACTCCAGAACCCTCTACACCAAACACAGAACTCCCATCCCCAAACCTGGACCTCATGCACCCCGCCCTCTATCCCTCCGACACCCCAAATTCCATGCACTTGTCTGGACACTGACTTTCTCCCTGGCCTGTCAGGTTTACTGGGCCCTTTAAACCAACCTGCTTTGCAGTAGCCAGTGTGATTAAAAAAGTGGGGTGTAGCATCCCTGACTCACTGGATTTGCATTGCACTGGGGCCTGCAGAGACACTTTCACTGCAGATCCCAAACAGCTCCAACCGGTGGAGATTTCAGCAAAAGTTTCCACAGCAGATAAGTGCACCTGACACTGGTATAATTCCAGCGGGACATCCCTGTCCAGTGGGTGGAAGCTACAGCCCACTATTTTGTTGGCTGTGGAGCAGGAAATCTAATACACAAGAAACCAGGAAGATGTACAATTCTGAAACCAAACGTAGATTGGCTGACATCTACTGAACAGTTGAGGAATCAGCAAACCCTAAATTGTGTGCTTTGGGAATGCTAATCATTTTACAAGTTTTCTACATTCTAAGTGTTGAACTTGAACTACAGACTGCATTTCACAATTCAGTAGGATCGATCTCTAGGCAATGTATCATCAATACCACCGAGCTCTGCAGAGGTCGGAGAAAGAAGCTCACCGACACCTGAGGGATGGGCAATAAAAGGCTGGCCCATTCAGCGATACTCACCCCCCCCTCAATGAATAAAGGAAAGCATCTGCTTAAATGGGTTACTTAGAATATTCATTGCAGTTTAAGGAATAGCTCAATCTAGGCTGCATAAGTGGGAAATAGAAATGATTCTGGTAAAGATCAGGCATATAGGAATTGAATTTCACTGTGGGTTGTAAAGGAAATGTGATTGAAACAGGGGAAGACCGAGCTGAGTTCATCATTAATCAGGAATACCTAAATCTGCTGACTCTGATGACCCAAATATACCAGGCAGCAGCTCATTCAGACAGAGGCAATGTGAAATATAATGGGTGTAAGCCCCACATTAATATTGCAGAACGTAACTTGGACCAGAACCGTTGTGCACTATATGGAAAGGGATGTGTTGACAGCGCTGCTTCATCCTGTTCCCATCTTATGGTTCAGCTGAATGTGCAACAGCCATCCTCTTAAAGTATTGGCCACCTTCCCCCCTTAACCAATGTCAATTGAAAAACAAACGAGCTATTTGTTTTATGGTAAAAATAAAAGTTTATTTATTGGTGTCACAGGTAGGCTTACATTCACAATGCAATGAAGTTACTGTGAAAATCCCGCAGTCACTACACTCCGACACCTGTTTGGATAAACTGAGGGAGAATTTAGCATGGCCAATTCACCTAGCCTGCACACCTTTGTGGGAGGAAACTGGATCAAAGCCACACAGAACGTGCAAACTCCACACAGATAGTCACCTAAGCCAGGAATCAAACCCAGGTCCCTGGCACTGTGAGGCAGCAGCTCTAATCACTGTACCACCAAAGTACTGTGGATGCTGGAATCTGAAACAGAAGGGATGAAGGGTCATCCTGATTCAAAACATTGGCTCTATTCTCTCTCCACAGATGCTATCAGACCTGCTGAGATTTTCCAGCATTTTCTGTTTTGGTCTCATTTTATGGGTCTTTGCCAGTGCAGATTGGGCTGTCACACTTACCTACAATACATCAACCACTGTACTTTAGACATGTTTGTCTGAACTGCCTTTCTAAAGTTTCAAAGTATCACCTAATAAGTCTCATCTAGTACAAAGGCAAGAATCAAATACAGAAAATGCAGTAGTGGCAGCATCTGTGGAGAAGAATATAGCCAACGTTTCGTGTCTGGATGACCCTTCGCAGAGACTCAAAACATTGGCTCTGTTCTCTCTCCACAGATGCTGCCAGACCTGCTGAGATTTTCCACCATTTTCTTTTTTGTTTCAGATTCCAGCATCTGCAGTATTCTACTTTTAACAAAGGCAAGAATAACTGACATGAGTGACACCTAGTGGCTGAGCTAAAGAAGTTATTCCTTTTTCATTAATATTCATTGGTATTAAAATAAGAATAAAAAGTCTGAACACTGGAGTTAATTAAGGCTGTCCACATCAAACAGTAAGAAGTCTCACAGCACCAGGTTAAAGTCCAACAGCTCCACTAGCTTTCGGAGCACTGCTCCTTTGTCAGGTGAATGGGAGTTCTATTCACAAACACAGCATATAAAGACACGACTCAATTTACAAAATAGTGATTGGAATGCGTGTCTTTACAGGTAATCAAGTCTCACGTGAGAACACCATCCACCAGGTACACGATACTCACTCTTGCAACTTGGCCAATGTTGTCTATCTGATACGTTGCAGGAAAGGATATCCCAAGGCATGGTACATGGGGGAGACCATGCAGATGCTACGACAATGGATGAATGAACACCGCTCGGCAATCACCAGGCAAGAGTGTTCTCTTCCTGTTGGGGAACTCTTCAGCGGTCGTGGGCATTTGGCCTCTGATCTTCGGGTAAGCGTTCTCCAAGGTGGCCTTCATGACACGCAACAGCACAGAATCGCTGAGCAGAGACTGATAGCCAAGTTCCGCGCACATGAGGACGGTCTCAACAGGGATCTTGGGTTCACATCACACTATCTGTAACATCTACGACTTACCTGGGCTTGCAAAATCTCACGAACTATCCTGTCTGGAGACAATACACATCTCTTTAATCTACGCTTAACGCTCTCTCCACTCACGTTGTCTGTACCTTTAAGATTTGATTTCCTGTAAAGACTCGCATTCCAATCACTATTTTGTAAATTGAGTTTGTGTCTTTATATACCCTGTTTGTGAATAGAACTCCCACTCACCTAAGGAAGGGGCAGCGCTCTGAAAGCTAGTGACTTTTGCTACCAAATAAACCTGTTGGACTTTAACCAAGTGTTGTGAGACTTCTTACTGTGTTTACCCGAATCGAACGCCGGCATCTCCATATCATCACATCAAACAGCCCAAAAATATCATCTTTGCCTCACTCTATCATCCGTCATTCAATATAAACCTTCAACTTAAGATCTGTGGGTCTCCAGTAAGCACAGTAAGAAATCTCACAACACCAGGTTAAAGTCCAACCGACTTATTTGGTAGCACAAGCCACAGGCTTTCAGAGCGTTGCTCCTTCAGCAGGTGAGTGGGACTTGTGTTCACAAACAGGGCATAAAAAGACACAAACTCAATTTACAAAATAATGGTTGGAATTTAAAGATAATCACGTCTTAAAGGTACAGACAATGTGAGTGGAGAAAGAGTTAAGCACAGATTAAAGAGATGTGTTTTGTCTCCAGCCAGGACAGTTAGTGAGATTTTGCAAGCCCAGGCAAATCGTGGGGGATTACAGATAGTGCGACATGAACCCAAGATCCCATTTGAGGCCGTCCTCATGTGTGCGGAACTTGGCTATCAGTCTCTGCTCAGCGACTCTGCGCTGTCATGTGCTGTGAAGGCTGCCTTGGAGAACGCTTACCTGAAGATCAGAAGCTGAATGCTCGTGTCCACTGAAGTGTTCGCCAACAGGAAGGGAACAGTCTTGCCTGGTGATTGTCGAACGGTGTTCGTTCATCTGTTGTCATAGCGTCTGCATGGTCTCCCCAATGTACCATGACTTAGGACATTCTTTCCCGCAGCATACCAGGTAGACAACTTAGCCGAGTTGCAAATGTGTGTACTGTGTACCTGGTGGGTGGAGTTCTCACATGAGATGATGGCATCCATGTCGGTGATCCGGCACGTCTTCCAAAGGTTGCTGCGGCAGGGTTGTGTGGTGTCATGGTCATTATTTTGTAAATTGAGTTTGTGTCTTTATATGCCCTGTTTGTGAACAGAACTCCCACTTACCTGATGAAGGGGCAGCACTCTGAAAGTTTGTGGCTTGTGCTGCCAAATTAACCTGTTGGACTTTAACCAGGTGTTGTGAGACTCCTTACTGTGCTTACCCCAGTCCACTGCCGGCATCTCCACATCATGGTCTCCAGTAAGGAAGCTGAATGAATTGTGAGTTCTTCAGAACTTTTATAGAATCATAGAATCCCTACTGTGCAACAGGTGCGGCATGGTTCTGCCTCACAGCGCCAGGGACCTGGGTTCGATTCCTGGCTTGGATCACTATCTGTGTGGAGTTTGCACGTTCTCCCCGTGTCTGCGTGGGTTTCCTCTGTGTGCTCTGGTTTCCTCCCACAGTCCAAAGATGTGCAGTTTAGGTGAATTGGCCATGCTAAATTATCCCTCAGTACACCCACACAGGTGCCGGAGTGTGGCAGCTGGGAGAGTTTCACACTAACTTCATTGCGTTGTTAATGCAAGACCATATGCTAATAAATAAATGAACAAAAGCTGTACTGGAGTTAATTAAGGCTGTCCACATCAATAGCCCATGAACTTCATCTTTGCCTCACTTTATCATCCCTCATTCAATACAAACCCTCAACGTAAGATCTATGCAAGCAAGCCTACATGCTAATAAATAAACATTTTTTACAAAAGGAGGCCATTTGGCCAGCACTGAAAACAATCCCACCCAGGCTCTATCCCACATATTTACCCTGCTAACCCCTCTGACACTAAGGGGCATAGCCAATCAATCTAGCCTGCACATTTTAGGAGTGTGGGAGGAAACCCACACAGACACGGGGAGAACACATAAGCTCCACTCAGTCACCCAAGGCTGTCCCTAGTGCTGTGAGACAGCTGTGCTAACCATTGTGCCGCCCGTTTAAATGCTTATTTTAGAAAAATAGAGTGTAGGAGGGGGCCATTCGGCCCATTGAATTTGCAGTAGCTCTTTCAAAGAGAAGTCCATGGAGTTTGCCCATATATCTGCATTTTTCTGTTGTCTGATTATCCAATCCCTTTCTGAACACCATAATTAAGGATTAAACACAGTGGGAAGGTTCAAAACAAGTCATCTTTCAATGTTAGCTTCTGCACCTTTCCTTGGCTGACTGCAAGGCCCCGAGAATTGGGTTAGTGCCCGATTATAAATCGGCAGGCAGCAACCACGTCAAATGATTAGCACCCTGAGATTAACAAAGAACAAAGAACAACACAGCACAGGAAACAGGCCCTTCGGCTCTACAAGGCCGCGCCGCCATTTTAACATTCAGTGAGTGCCTCATTCCAATCCTTCTTCTACCTATAACTTTTGTCTACGCCTCTTGGACTCCACAATAAAGGTGTGCAAATTTAGAGAATTATATGTGCACCAGATTAAGGGAGGTCTAATTTAGGGACAATTTGTTAACACCAATCAGCCTAAAAGCACGTCCACTTGCGAATATTTGCATTATGGATGGATATCACACACTGTCACCAATGTAAACACAGGCTTCATGACTAGAGCAGCCACACCCAATGTCTCAAATAGTCAGCAGAGCCCTCCTCCACACAAACTAACATGTAATGAATGTTAAACAGTAGCAACAGCCCATTCAGTGAAGAGGATAGACACAGAATTTCACAACGCTGAAGAAGACCATTTGGAGCATCATACCCTCATCATCTCTTATACAGGCATAGGAAAATTGAGAGTAGGGTAGGCCACTTGGTATCTCCAGTCTGCTTTGCCATTCAATAAGACCATGGCTGATTTGCATGTAACTCCAACCTCACATTCCTATCTAACCCCAATAATCTTTCACCCCTTTGCTAATTGAAAATCCATCTCAGTAATCAATTTGGTCCGATCCCCCTTGCCTTTCCACATACCTTGACAAAATCATAGAATCATAGAACCTTACAGTGCAGAAAGAGGCCCTTCAGCCCATTGAGTCTGCACCAAACACAATCCCACCCAGGCCCTACCTCCATATCCCTACATATTATACTCACATTATCCCTCTAACCTACACATCCCTGGATACTAAGGGGCAATTTCTTAGCATGGCCAATCAACCTAACCCACACATCTTTCGACTGTAGGAGGAAACCAGAGTACCTGGAGGAAACCCATGCAGACATGAGGAGAATGTGCAAACTCCACATAGACACTGACCTGAGCTGGGAATCGAACCTAGGACTCTAGAGCTGTGAAGCAGCAGTGCTAACCACTGTGTTACCACGCCGCCCAAAAATGTATATTTCTTAGCGTTACAATGTCACAATTGGGGGTAGGGAACATGGTCACTTGCTGCTCTTTTAATATAGTTTACTGCATCTCAGGAAACAATTTCGAGGGTGGTTTAATTTTTTTGTGACTACTCTATGTCACAATGCTGCCACAACCGAAATCTGCCGTTGGCACCAAAACATTTCAATGGAATAATCTAACCTCTAACAGTTTACGCTAAGATAGGAGACATTTCTTAAAATTGAGTTGTAGGAACTGACGCTAGGTTATATACTGAAAAATGTGAGGCTGAAACATGCCCTGTGATATGGAAACAACTTACTCATAATAAACCATAGGAGATGATGGGCAATGTTAGTCAACTTAAACCACCCCCCCACCAAAACCCATTTGCAATACATTTCCCCCGCATACCCCCACCCACACCCCCACCCACCCCTCCCCCCATACACACCTCCAGACATACCCAATCCCCTGAATTTGACTCAAATTTGCAGAACCCACCATCTGCTACTTTTGACTTGAAGCATTAGGAGATGGGAGGGGGAGAAATGGGGGCGGGCGGGTACTAGGTTGGGAGAGGTCGGGGGGGGGAGGTGGGAGGAGTGAGGGGAGTTGGGTGGGGGGACAGAAAAAAGAGGCTCGCAGCAGGCTCCAAACTGCCAAGGCCTAGCTTTTACTCTGGCTGTTGGAGAGCAGCCAGCAAAACTCAGGCCCAAGAGGCGTGTGAATTATATTTATGAGGTGTAACACCTCAGAGTGGACATCAAGAAGCCGGCAGCTGCAGCGAGTTGAGGACAACCTTGAGGAGGAGGAAGGTATCTCCAAAGCCCTCCTCAGGAGGAGCAGGACTACCTGCTGCAGGCCCTACAATTCAGGCCCTCCCACCACCCTCGCCAAGAGGAGATCCCAAACAAATCCCCAACCCCCTGGATCTTTGATGCTATGATTCTATGAAGACAAGCCAGGCCAACAGGCTGACATACTGGAGGGGCATCTGTCATCGCAATGTGAATGGGGATATCTAGATTTCAAGTTTCCTGCGTGCTTCAGAAATCACCAAATTGTACCGATCACCATCTCCAAACATACTTATTGACAGAGAATTAAGTAGAAAATTCCAAATATCCACACATCTATTTGGGTGCCGAACTGTCACCTCCGCACAGTCCTAAACATCTGATCCCTTATCCTGAGGCAGACTCTCAAGGCAGGGGAAAGGTTCTCCCAGCATTGATGCTGTCAATCAGTTTAAGAATATTTGGAAGACTTCCAAATTTGTACAAACACCCCCTAATTTCATTCTTGAAAGATCTGGCTCTGATGTTAAGCTCATTTCTCCTACTTCAAGAGAAAGCTCTTCCCCTCACCTCCACCCACCCTTCCCACCCCCACCTCACAACTCAGTTCCCGTTAATACTTTGATCAAATCAACTCTTAACCTTCTCAATTTCAGGGAATATGACCCTAGTTTATGTCATTACTTCTAGTTATTCAACAGTTAGAATCCGGGTCTCATTTTGTTAAACCTACATTGCACCCCCTCCAAGTCTGATATATCATTTCTAAAGTCTGTGGTCACAGTGGTCCAACCAGGGCTTTAGCTGAGTCATGACTTCCATTTCCTTGTATTCTACTACTCAAGGCATAGAGGCAATCATTCCATATTAGCCTATCTGATTATTTTCTGTACCCGTCCATGACACGTTAGTGATCTATGTATAGGAGACCCAAGGCCCTTCAGCCCGTTTGAACTCCCAGTGTGCTGCAGGCAAGGGGAAGCTTCCTCCCTGCTCCTAGCAGTAGGGGAGGTGCTCACATGGTGGTACTGTTGCTGGGCTTGTAATCCAGAGATCAATGCATCTGGAGGCTCGAATTTTGCCATGGCAGATGGTGGAAACTTGAATTCAATTAAAAAAAAATCTAGAGTTGAAAGTCTAAAGATGACCATGAAACCATTGTCAGGTAAAATGTCCTTTAAGGAAGGAAACTTATCTGTCTTAACCAGTCTGGTTTACACATGACTCCCAACCCACAGCAATGTAATTTACTCTTAAATGCCCTGAGGGGCAATAAATGCTGACCCAGCCAGTGATGCCCACATCCCATGAATGAATTTTTAAAAACTGGTATATTCACAAACTGGTATATATTTGTGAATATACCAGTTTTATGATTTGGATGCCAGAGACATCTCTTATTTCAATTCTTGGCCTGTACCGAATTAACTGATCCTAACTGGGATGGTGATGGGCAATTGTGTTTCAGGAGTGAGGAAGTGAGCCAGAATACTTACCTGACTAAAAGAACCTTCAGAGACTGCATTCCTCTTAGCAAGAAGAAGAGTAAGAACAAGATCTAGCTCAGTGCTTAAAGAGCATGCCGACTGGTATTGTCCACGCACAAGCACTTTGGCTGGAAGTTCCAACCCAACATTAATACTTTGAACCAAAAAAGATTTAAATTTTATTTATTAGTCACAAGTAGACTCACATTAAAATTGTAATAAAGTTACTGTGAAAATTCTCCTGTCACCACATCTTTAGGATATAGAACATAGAACATAGAACATAGAACACTACAGCACAAACAGGCCCTTCGGCCCACGAGTTGCACCGATCACATCAACACCTATCTATAACCCCCAATCCTATAAAACCCCATATACTCATCCAGAAGTCTTTTAAAAGACCCCAGCGAGTTCGCCTCCACCACCACTGACGGCAGCCGATTCCATTCACTCACCACCCTCTGAGTGAAAAACTTACCCCTAACATCACTTCTGTACTTTCCTCCCCGCACCTTAAACCTGTGTCCTCTCGTAGCGACCATTTTAACCCGGGGAAATAGCCTCTGAGAATCCACCCTATCTATTCCTCTCAACATTTTATAAACCTCTATCAGGTCGCCTCTCAACCTACGTCTCTCCAGGGAAAAGAGACCCAGTTCCCTCAACCTAACTTCATAAGGCATGCCTCTCAGTCCAGGCAACATCCTTGTAAATCTCCTCTGTACCCTTTCAATAGCTTCTACGTCTTTCCTATAGTGAGGCGACCAGAACTGCGCACAGTACTCCAAATGAGGCCTGACAAGGGTCTTATAAAGTTGCAGCATTACCTCCCGACTCCTAAACTCAATCCCTCGATTTATGAAGGCCAGTACACCATACGCCTTCTTGACCACCTCTTCCACCTGCGAGGCCGATTTAAGAGTCCTGTGGACCCGGACCCCAAGATCCTTCTGCTCCTCAACACTACCAAGACTCCTGCCCTTGATAGTGTACTCATTCATCCCGTTGGTTCTGCCAAAATGGACGACTACGCATTTATCCGCGTTGAAGTCCATCTGCCACTTCTCCGCCCAGTCCTGCATCCTATTTATGTCCTGCTGCAACTTTTGCCATCCTTCCAGACCATCCACAACAC
Organism: Carcharhinus amblyrhynchos; assembly: GCF_965287045.1. Taxonomy (NCBI): domain Eukaryota; kingdom Metazoa; phylum Chordata; class Chondrichthyes; order Carcharhiniformes; family Carcharhinidae; genus Carcharhinus; species Carcharhinus amblyrhynchos. The sequence goes on from NC_137345.1 coordinate 17,199,791, forward strand.
CACCGACCTTCGTGTCATCAGCGAACTTACTTACCCATCCTTCCACTTCCTCATCCAGGTCATTTATGAAAACGACAAACAGCAAGGGTCCTAGAACAGATCCCTGGGGCACTCCACTGGTGACTGACCTCCATTCAGAAAAAGACCCATTCACAACCACTCTCTGCCTTCTGCAGGCAAGCCAGTTCTTGATCCACAAGGCCAAAGGCCCTTGGATCCCATGCCCTCTCACCTTCTCAAGAAGTCTTGCATGGGGGACCTTATCAAACGCCTTGCTGAAGTCCATGTACACCACGTCCACAGCACTTCCTTCGTCAATGTGTTCAGTCACATTATCGAAGAACTCAACTAGGCTCGTAAGGCACGACCTGCCCTTGACAAATCCATGCTGACTATTCCTGATCATGTCAAACCTCTCCAAATGGTCGTAAATCTTGTCCCTCAGAAGCCTTTCCATCAGCTTACCAACCACTGAGGTCAGACTCACCGGTCGGTAATTTCCCGGGCTATCTCTGTTCCCTTTCTTGAAAATAGGGACTACATCCGCAATCCTCCAATCTTCCGGAACCTCTCCCGTCTCCATTGATGACGCAAATATCATCGCCAGGGGCTCTGCAATCACTTCCCTCGCCTCCCACAGTATCCTGGGGTATACCCCATCTGGTCCCGGCGACTTATCAATCTTGATAGAATTCAGAAGTTCTAACACATCCTCCACCTTAATATCCACAAACTCAATCTTTTCCATCTGCTGCAAATCCGTGGCAAAATCTCCCAGATCAGCTTCCACCGTGAATACTGAGGCAAAGTACTCATTAAGCACCTCTGCCATTTCTTCTGGTTCCACACAGACCTTACCCCCTTCACCTTTTATAGGTCCTATCCCAGTATACCCCAGGATACTGTGGGAGGTGAGGGAAGTGATTGCAGAGCCCCTGGCGATGATATTTGCGTCGTCAATGGAGACGGGAGAGGTTCCGGAAGATTGGAGGATTGCGGATGTAGTCCCTATTTTCAAGAAAGGGAACAGAGATAGCCCGGGAAATTACCGACCGGTGAGTCTGACCTCAGTGGTTGGTAAGCTGATGGAAAGGCTTCTGAGGGACAAGATTTACGACCATTTGGAGAGGTTTGACATGATCAGGAATAGTCAGCATGGATTTGTCAAGGGCAGGTCGTGCCTTACGAGCCTAGTTGAGTTCTTCGATAATGTGACTGAACACATTGACGAAGGAAGTGCCGTGGACGTGGTGTACATGGACTTCAGCAAGGCGTTTGATAAGGTCCCCCATGCAAGACTTCTTGAGAAGGTGAGAGGGCATGGGATCCAAGGGCCTTTGGCCTTGTGGATCAAGAACTGGCTTGCCTGCAGAAGGCAGAGAGTGGTTGTGAATGGGTCTTTTTCTGAATGGAGGTCAGTCACCAGTGGAGTGCCCCAGGGATCTGTTCTAGGACCCTTGCTGTTTGTCGTTTTCATAAATGACCTGGATGAGGAAGTGGAAGGATGGGTAAGTAAGTTCGCTGATGACACGAAGGTCGGTGGTGTTGTGGATGGTCTGGAAGGATGGCAAAAGTTGCAGCAGGACATAAATAGGATGCAGGACTGGGCGGAGAAGTGGCAGATGGACTTCAACGCGGATAAATGCGTAGTCGTCCATTTTGGCAGAACCAACGGGATGAATGAGTACACTATCAAGGGCAGGAGTCTTGGTAGTGTTGAGGAGCAGAAGGATCTTGGGGTCCGGGTCCACAGGACTCTTAAATCGGCCTCGCAGGTGGAAGAGGTGGTCAAGAAGGCGTATGGTGTACTGGCCTTCATAAATCGAGGGATTGAGTTTAGGAGTCGGGAGGTAATGCTGCAACTTTATAAGACCCTTGTCAGGCCTCATTTGGAGTACTGTGCGCAGTTCTGGTCGCCTCACTATAGGAAAGACGTAGAAGCTATTGAAAGGGTACAGAGGAGATTTACAAGGATGTTGCCTGGACTGAGAGGCATGCCTTATGAAGTTAGGTTGAGGGAACTGGGTCTCTTTTCCCTGGAGAGACGTAGGTTGAGAGGCGACCTGATAGAGGTTTATAAAATGTTGAGAGGAATAGATAGGGTGGATTCTCAGAGGCTATTTCCCCGGGTTAAAATGGTCGCTACGAGAGGACACAGGTTTAAGGTGCGGGGAGGAAAGTACAGAAGTGATGTTAGGGGTAAGTTTTTCACTCAGAGGGTGGTGAGTGAATGGAATCGGCTGCCGTCAGTGGTGGTGGAGGCGAACTCGCTGGGGTCTTTTAAAAGACTTCTGGATGAGTATATGGGGTTTTATGGGATTGGGGGTTATAGATAGGTGTTGATGTGATCGGCGCAACTCGTGGGCCGAAGGGCCTGTTCGTGCTGTAGTGTTCTATGTTCTATGTTCTATGTTTTACCTTTCACATATTTATAAAAGGCCTTGGGATTCTCCTTAATCTTACCCGCCAAGGTCTTCTCATGACCCCTTCTGGCTCTCCTAATTTCCCTTTTAAGCTCCTTTCTACAGTCCTTATACTCCTCAAGATCCTTAACCTCTCCAAGTTCCCTGAGGGAGAATTTAGCATAGCCAATGCACCTAACCAGCGCATCTTTTGGATTGCAGGAGGAAACTGGAGCACCAGGAGGAAACCCGCACAGACACAGTGAGAACGTGCAGACTCCACACAGACAGTGACTCAAGCCGGGAATCAAACCCGCACTGTGAGGCAGCAATGCTAACCACTGTGCCACTGCGTTGTGTGAAGTGAGACTTTCTTGTGTAGGTCCTCCAGAACATGCTAATATTAGGCTGCCACAGTATCTTCACACTTTCTTCTGGCAGCTATAATGATACAACACCAGCACAGTAAAAGAGAGAATATTATGAGCTGGAGTACGATTGTATTGGCAACATCTGGCGCCACCTGGTGACAAAAATTTCCATGTTCGCCAACACGAATTCCCATTCAAACATTCTCTACTTGGAGACCTTCCTCTTGTTTCAGAATTTCCTTTGATCAAGATTTCGGTCACCTGTGCTAAATATCTCACAATTAGCTTGGGGCAAATGCTATTTGATAATCACTCCTTGGGAAGTTTTACTACATTAACCGTGCTATATAAATACAAGTTGTTGTTGCTTGTTTTTCTCTGAATTTTTGGAAGAATGCAAAACTGAACTTAGAGCAAAACACATTTCCTCTATTACTTTAAAACATAAAAATTAAAAAGCCCTGAATATTCAAATAGCTAAATGATTAGCCCAATATATTTCCATGGATATATTTAGTATGGAAGGAAACAGGGAGTCATCCCACATTTTGTGAATATCTGACATGCGATGTAAAAAGAAATTGCAAATAAATCCGTAATTTATTGCTTTCATATTGGTGATTTAAAACATGATGTGAAAAATCTTGCTAAAACCAAAACTATTACACAATATCGCTGTTCCTTTACAGTTGCTGGAATTCCCTCCCTAATGGCATTGTGGGTCAACACAGTAAAAAGTCTGACAACACCAGGTTTTAGTCCAACCTATTTATTTGATAATATACTCACTAGCTTTCAGGGTTACCCCCTTCGTCAGGTGAATGGAGAGTTCTGGCCTCAGACAGAGCATATAAAGCACAGACAGTTTAGAGATTACTGATTAAAATGCGAATCCTTACACCTAACCTGCTGTTCAAGACCTGAAGTGGCTGATAATGTGAGTGGAAGGAGCACTGATCACAGTTTAAAGAGATGTGTATTGTCTCCAGACAGTACAGTTTAAAGAGATGTGTATTGTCTCCAGACAGTACAGTACTGTACTGTCTGGAGACAATACACATCTCTTTAAACTGCGATCAGTGCTCCTTCCACTCACATTATCAGCCACTTCAGGTCTTGAACAGCAGGTTAGGTGTAAGGATTCGCATTTTAATCAGTAATCTCTAAACTGTCTGTGCTTTATATGCTCTGTCTGAGGCCAGAACTCTCCATTCACCTGACGAAGGGGGTAACCCCGAAAGCTAGTGAGTCTATTATCAAATAAATAGGTTGGACTAAAACCTGGTGTTGTCAGACTTTTTACTGTGTTTACGCCAGTCCAACGCCGGCATACCCACATCATTGTGGGTCAACCCACAGCACATGGACTGCAGCGATTCAAGAAGGCAGCTCACCACCACCTTCCCAAGGGCAACTAGGGATGGACAATAAAAGCTGGCCCAGCCAGCGACATCCATGGCCCACAAGTGAATAAAAAATGTCTTGCATGAACTTCAATGCTGGTACAACGTCAGATAGGTAGGTTGTATGCCCCAGCAGATCAAATCAAGCCTTGAGCTACTCAACCAACTCACACCTGCCAAAACCAAACCAGAACACCTACTACTGTTAGATGTGATTCTGCAATTGGGCAGCTCTTGCTGAACAATCCCAAATGTGTCAATTGTAACGCCAACAACCAATTTAAGGTAAACGTGTATTTGGAGAATGTTGAGTGAAGAGGCAGCAGTATTAGGGAGGTGAGTAATGAGTGAAGAAGCGGGCTTGTAACTTGCTTACTTAAGCTTCACTTATTTACTATTTCATGGGATGTGGGCATGACTGGCAAAGACAGAATTTGTAGCCCACTCCTAATTACCCTTGAACTGAATGGCATGCTTGGCCATTTCTCAGGGCAGTTAAGCATCTGTTGCACTGCAGTTAACACTCATTGACGATCTTAGGTGGGGAAGAGGGGCCTGCGAATTAAAAACCAAGCCTCATTTTGAACTAGAAATTGAATCAAGCTCTCTGCAGGACTGTGTGGCCCACTACTAAATCTTTCATGCATATCTAAAGACAAACAAAAAGATCCAAACAAATACATTGAAATTTTAGTGTGTGAATGAATGCATACTGGTATCCCAGTGCTTGTTTCAGTCAACAAAATGGTTCGTATTTTGATTCCCAGTAAAGGAGTTAAGAAATGAACTGGAAGACGTTGACTGTGGTATTGGCAGAGTTTGGCTGTACCTGCCTGAACATCCTGACAACGGAAGTTGTGAAACACGGATTCTCTGATGACACATGTAGTAAGGTGGAAAAAGGAAATAAAGGTGGAACCCAGAAAAGCTGGCAACTCCAATTAGCTGGGTATTGAGGCAATCTTTGCAGACTGATTTGCATTCATTTTCCACTACATCCATAAGATTAGTTCTTTGCTGTTATGAAATGTTTGTACATTTTCATAACTGTATAAAAATTAATGTACAGTATTTTAATACTTTAAAATTTTTTTATAATAATTTAGTAAAACATTTTTGGTATTGCACTCTAAAGATGTGCTGGTTAGGTGCATTGGCCATGCTAAATTGCCCCTTAATGTCTCAGGAAGTGTTGGTTAGCGGGATTAGCAGGGTAACTATGTGGGGTTACTGGGATAAGGCCTAGGTGGGATTGTTGTAGTGCAGACTCAATGGGCCAAATGGCCTCTCTCTGCACTGTAGGGTTCCAAGGCTTTTTATGGTTTTAATGGCAATTTTCTACTCTATTTTCTCATTGCCCTTATTATCCCTATCTAACACCAATGCTCTTCTCCACTTGGGAGTAGGAGTGAAGTGTGGAATGGTCCCGCACTTGGACATCTTAATGCTATTTCTTAACTGACCCATTTTCAAGAGGTCTTTGAGTGGTATGGAAGGAAAATCCTTTCCTTCCTTCATCAGGGAAGTTTGGCAAATCCACCTTCTGGGATGACCCAAGTTCAAAATAACAAACAGATGCTCAACTCTCTGAGGCAAGAGCAAAGCACACTCTTGATGCACCTGCTCCTTGAAGGGACTCTCTTCCCAACAGAACTTCACCTTCTTAAGCATTAATAGGGATGGGCAAAAGATGTTGGCCTTGCCAGCAATGTTCATGTCACAAAAAAGGAACAAAAAAAAATTGACTGCTTTAGAATTCACTATTTCATTAAAGCGTTCGGTTTATTTTCTAAAACAGGAGTATGCCTTACATCAGAAAACACGGCTTAACAATAATTTAAGATGACTGTCTGGCCCATTTCTTGATGGAAGTATGTCTGAAGTACTTTTACCTTTAATGGAGTAATCCATTGGTCCTTTTAGGTAAACGTGCATTTATCTGGGTGAATGTTTTCTTGGGTTCTCTGGTTTTAGTACAAAGACTGAAGTGCAGAAAAGTGTGAAGTGGCGCATTTTGGAAGGATTAATAAATACACAATAAACGAGAGTAGGATGTTCCTCCCCCAAGGTCGCTCTAGTATAGAGGACTAGGGGGACATTGAGGTGAACGTCCAAAAATCCCTGAAGGCAGCAGGGTAGGCTGATAAGTATTGATGGGGTGGATTCTCAGAGGCTTTTTCCCAGGGCTGAAATGATTGCTATGAGAGGACACAGGTTTAAGGTGCTGGGGAGTAGGTACAGAGGAGATATCAGGGGTAAGTTTTGCACTCAGAGGGTGGTGGGTGAGTGGAATTGGCTGCCATCAGTGGTGGTGGAGGCAAATTCGATAGGGTCTTTTAAGAGACTTTTGGATGTGTACATGGGACTTAATAGGATTGAGGGTTATAGGTAAGCCTAGTAGGTAGCGATATGATCGGCGCAACTTGTGGGCCAAAGGGATTGTTTGTGCTATAGTTTTTCTATGTTCTATAAGATGGATAAGAAGGCATATGGGGTACTTGCCTTCATTAGCCAAAGCAGAGAATATGGAAGAGGAAGGTTATGATGTAGCTGTATAAAACACTCATCGGGCCACAGCTAGAATATTGTGTACAGTTCTGGTCACCACACTAGAGGAAGGATGTGATTGCACTAGAGAGAATGCAGAGGAGGTTTAGCAAAAGGTTGCCTGAGGTGGAGCGTTTCAGCAATGAAGAGAAGTTGGATAGGCTGAGGTTATCTTCCTTAGAGCACAGAAGGCTGAAGAGGGAACCTGATTGAGGTGTACAAAGTTATGTGGAACATGGGTGGGAGAGTTAGGAAGGAACCTTTCCCCTTACTAGAGGGCTCAATACCAGGGGTCATGAATTTAAAGTAAGGGACAGGAGATTTAGAAGGGAGTTGAGGAAAGATTTTTCACTCAGAATCTGGAACTCACTGCCTGAGAAAGCGGAAGAGGTGTGAGCCCTCACAACACTTAAGAAGCAGATAGATGAACATTTGAAACACCATAGCATATAAGGCTCTTGACCAAGTGCTGGAAAATGGGATTAGAAGAGATGTGTTTGATGGCTAGCACAGACACAATGGACCGAAGGGCCTGTTTCTGTGCTATAAAACTCTATGGGTAGGATTCTCTGATCTTGTTCTTTCTTGCCCCATTGCCAGCAAGAGCCTTTCACTGCTACGGCACTGGCGAATTCCAGCCATGGAAAAGGCCGGAGGTTTCCTTTGACTCTAAATGTTGCTGCAAATAGGGCACTAATTGGTTGTTGATTCTCCTGCTATCTCAGGGTTGGGAGATGTGCAGAATAACCCAGGGATAGAGAGAATATAAACAACAGAAACTAGCATTAATCTCCTGTTAGACCTAATGTTAGTCAGCATAATCTATGGGAAAGTGCTAGAGTGAAAATCATGACACGATAAATCTAAGCAGAGAAGAGAAGTTTTGTTAATGCAGCAAGTTGCAATGATTTGTGGTAGATAAAAGGGTGTTGGAAACATACTTCACAGTAACTTTCAAAAGAGAATCGGATATGTACGAGAAAAACAAACTTCTGCGGCGCAATAGGTAAAATTTGGCAGCAGAGTGGGATTCATTGGATGGCTTTTATAAAGAATTAGCATAACATAAGAACATAATAAGAAGTAGGTGCGGGAGTAGTCCATCTAGCCCTTCGAGCCTGCCCTGCCATTCAATAAGATCGTGGCTGATCTGAAGTGGATCAGTTCCACTTTCCCGCTTTCTCCCCATAACCCTTAATTCCCTTGCCTACCAAAAACCTATCTACCCGTGTCTTAAATATATTTAGCGAGGTAGCCTCCACCACTTCAACGGGCAGAGAATTCCAGAGATTCACCAGAGTGAAGAAGCTCCTCCTCAACTCCGTTCTAAACTACCCCCCCTCTTATCTTGAGGCTGTGCCCTCTAGTCCTGTTGTCCTTTCTGAGCTGGAAGAATCTCTCCACCTCTACCCTATCCATCCCCTTCATTATCTTATACGTCTCTATAAGATCCCCCCTCATCCTTCTAAACTCCAACGAGTACAGACCCAGTCTATTTAGTGTCTCTTCATAGTCCAACCCCCTCATCTCCGGTATCAGCCAAGTGAACTTCCTCTGCACTCCCTCCAAGGCCAAAATATCCCTGCGCAAGTGCGGTGACCAAAACTACACACAGTACTCCAGCTGCGGCCTCACCAGTGCCCTGTACAGTTGCAGCAAGACCTCCCTGCTTTTATATTCTATCCCCCTCGCTATAAAGGCCAACATTCCATTTGCCTTCTTGATCACCTGCTGCACCTGCAGACTGGGTTTTTGCGACTCATGCACAAGGACCTCCAGGTCCCTCTGCACCGTAGCATGCTGCAGCTTTTCGCCCTTTAAATAGTAATCCCTCCTACTATTATTCCTGCCAAAGTGGATAACCTCACACTTGCTAACATTGTACTCCATAGCACATGCACGATGAGCTGAATGGCCTCCTCCTGTGCTGTATGTTTCTCTGAAATATGCAGGCAGACCCTATAAGGGAAGGTGCTCCTTTATGTCACATCTCAGCTCCCCCCGCCAGACCTCTCTCCGAGGTTTCTTGGGGCTTCCTCTGATTCATGTAACTGACTCTAGAATAGGTGGAGGACCAGTCAGAATGTTTTAGGGAGAGGAGCAGGGTCATTCCTGGCCTCATTCTTCCTTGGCATTTTCAGAGAGATATTGAGCTTTCAAAAGCCTACAAAACTCTCCCCAATTTTAACAAGAACAGCCTAACTCCAACTGTTTTCTGTAGAAACTGTTTCTTTCTCTGTACATAAACCACATGGCCCTGTCAATTACTCTAGCCAGAATCCTAGGGAAACCTAAGTGTACAAAAGTCCATTAACTCTACTTAACATTACCACTTGCAAGGTTGAAATGAATAATTATCCCGCTCTCCCAGCATCTAAATTGTATTCCCTCCAGACATACCGATTGCCTGTAGCATAAAGATGAAGTTTTAAACATTCCAAAAAACACAATGGCCAGAATTTTACCAGCACGCCAGCCGAGGCTCGTAAGATTGCACCTGAGACCAACACAGAATGCCGTTTGGCAAGCCTCAGCTGGGTGTGCTGGTAAAAATCAGGGCCAATATCATTTGCACACTTTCATCACACAAAACAAGTAATTTTGACAATGATGAATGCTGTCCATGTATTGATGAGAAATCATTGAGCCAGCTTGTTTAACTCTTGTACTTTCTGCACAGATGCTGCCAGACCTGTTTGCATTTTCCCTTATCTCAGATTTCCAGCATTTGGAATATTTTCGTTTTGAATGCTGCTCAGTTGGATTGTGAAACAAAATATGAACAACTGATTGAATGAGATTTGCAAATGCTGATGCAAGTGATACAGAATGAGAAGCAATCTTTACTGGAAAATAAACTGCAGAATAATTCCTGCTCTTACTATCACAAATGTGATTTCATTTTAAAAATACAATTTATAAAATGGCTTGTAGAAATATGGAAAATAGGAGTATGTCTTTTGATCCTTCGAGGCTGCTCCAACATTCAACATGATCATGGCTAATTCTCTATTGCAACGCGATATTCCCGCTTCTCCCACATCTCTTAACACCTTTAAAGTCTAGAAATATATCTACTTCCTTTTTAAATAAATTCAGTGATTTGGCTTCCACAGCTTTCTGAGAAATTCATAGGTTCTCCACTCCCTGAGTGAAGAAATGTCTCCTCATCTTAGTCCTAAATGATCCTATATTCTGAGATTGTCACCCCTTGGTCTAAACTCCACAGCCAGAGGACACAACATCCCTACATCCTCAGGATTTAAAGTCACATGATTTATCATAGTTTTACTGTGCAGAGATAACTAGACAATTTTATGTTGAGATTTTCAGATTATAAAAAAGATTAAACATAGTTAAGACATTCACACTTGCAGACTGATGCCCCTCAAGCTATATATAACCAACTGTCTCTGTAACTGAAAGAGAAACGTATGGTCCTATGTGGACTATGTCTAATTACTGACATAATTGTCAATACCTAGAGGATGTAGCATTGATGATCTTTTCTGAGATATTGTGATGCATGTTGTTGGTGTAACTTGAATGCTAGCAAAACTAAAATATTGAGAACAATCCAAAGATATGGTAAAATGTAACATAAACATTGTCCATCATTGACTTGTGTTTTTACAATATTTAAAATTGATGATAACCTAGAAAGTCTATTCATTGTTGTGTAAAGATAAATAATTGCTGTACTAATTATAGTTTACAAGCTTGTTTAATTTTCTAACGAAAGGCCTAAATTATATGAAAATGATGTTACATCAGTAATAGGTCTCTTTCTGATAAATGATAAAAATTCTAAACTAACACTTTCAAGCAACTCACCACTGCTTTCTCAGGGGCAATTAGTGATGGGTAATAAGTCCTGGCCTTGCCAGTGTCACTCCCTTTCTAATAAAAGAATGTTTCTCAGAGCTTTACCATGATAGTCAACATTGCTTTTGACTTTGACCTGAATAATGACACTCTCCGTCTCTTCTCATATCACACAGGCTTTATTTCCTATGTGAGGATATTATACTAACTGAAACAGTGGGATTAGCTGACATTGAGCTACCATTGTCACAAAGGGCTGAACGATCTTCTTTGATTTGATTTGATTTATTATTGTCACATGTATATACAGTGAAAAGTATTGTTCAATGCACGCTATGTAGACAAAGCATAATGTACACAGGGAAGGAAAGCAGAGTGCAGAATGTAGTGTTACAGTCATAGCTAGTGTAGGTTCGTTCAAAAGTCTGATAGCAGTATGGAAGAAGCTGTTTTTGTGTTGGTTAGTACGTGATCTCAGACTTTAGTATCATTTTCCCGATGGGAGAAGAGGAAGAGAGAATAGCCGAGGTGTATGGCATATGCTGGCTGTAAACTGCTGTGGCTTCGTGAAGCGAGTTGGTATAACCGACAGCTATTTCTAAGTTTACCGCTTTTTAGAAACCTGACTTGAAACAGCTGGAACTTTATTAATGGGTAAAGGCATATGGACTGAGGACAGGTTAACTTTATGATGTGCTAAAGTACAACTTGCCAAGAATTTAACTGTGGTCATATTATCCATCTTCTTCCCTCTGTCAGCACCTGAAAAAAAGTGTCAGAGCATTACAAGTAAATATTTCGAGCAAGTCCTCACTGCGACCATAGGAAGGCAGCAAAACACATATTATACTCCCCATCAGCACTAAGCTCCACTCCCCCTCCTCTCTCACACAAGTGCACATGTTCACACACTGGTTAAAATGACAGATAATTTCACAGAAGTTTCATCTTTTCTCTCCCCAGGGCACTGAAAAGATTAGCAAAAGGGGAGAACCCCTTTTTGACACGCAATTGACTGGTATCAAGCTGTCAGAGCCTGATGGCTTTGAGTTTGGCTGAAAATGGTATGAATGGTAGTTTCAAGTTGGTGAATGATGACGGATGTTTCTCATTAATTATACATTTTCTGGCATTTGCGATGGTTCTTAAGGGAAAAGTTCACTCACCAAACTCCTCCAATATCAAGTTCAGAGATAAACAAATCCATTCTTATCACTTTACCTTCGTAGTTAAACTGAGTTTCGCCGATGAGTAAAGTGGAGACAAATTTTTAATTTCCCCACTTGTATTCACGCCCCTTGCGAAACCACATCTCAATTAGTGGAAATATTTATATCACCATGTCACCTGTGTCACATCCCTCTTGTAGGTATTGCTGTTTACATTAACATTTGGTTACAGGCAAGAAATTGCATTTGGAAATTAAGGTCCAATTACTACAAATTAAAATAGAAACCTACCATGTTGTGGCTGTGTTCAGTGGGATTGTGCCCTGTCTGCATCTTCTGAGTTAACAGCTGATACATGATGGTGCAGTGGTATTGTCACTTGACTAATAATCAAGTGACCCAGGGTAGTGCTCTGAGGGCCTGGGTTCAAATCACACCATGGCAGATGATGGAACTAAACTCAATAAAACTACTGGAATTAAAAGATTTGTGGATTGGCAAGGAAATCAGCCATTCTTACCTGGCCTGGCTTACACGTGACTCCAGACCCACAGCAATGTAGTTGACTCTTAACTGAAATGGTCAAGCAAGCCATTCAGTTTATTCATTGTTATTCTACCACTATGAAGGAATGAAAGAGGACAGACCATTTGGCATTGACCCAGACACTGGAAACGACAACAGCAAACACACCCTGCAAAATTCTCATTGCTAACGTGTGCCAAAATTTGGAGAGCTGTCTTACAGACTAGTCAAACAACAGCCAGTCACATTCATGTAATCATACCTGACTGATAATGTCCAAGACACCACCATCACCATCCCTGGGGATGTCCCCAGCAGAAGTGGTGGCACAGTGATATACGATTGGGAGCGAATTGCCTGGGCAGTCCTCAACATCAACTCTGGACCCCATGAAGTCTCATGGCACCAGGTCAAACATGGGCAAGGAGATCACCTGCTGATTACCATGTCCTGCTTTCCCCCTCAGCTGGAGAATCAGTACTCCTCAATGTTGACCACCACTTTGAGGAAGCACTGAGGGTGGCAAGGTTGGCAGAATGTATTCTGGGTGGGGGGGGTTCAATGCCCATCACAAGAGTGGCTTAGCAGTACAACCACTGACTAAGCTGCCAATAGAACATAACTGTTAAACTGGGCTGTGGCAGATGGTGAGGGAACCAACAAGAGGAAAAAACATACTCAAACTCATCTTCACCATCTTGCCAATGCAGATGCATCTGTCCGTGACAGTATTGGTAGGAATGACCACCACACAGTCCTTGTGGAGGCAACATCTGGGTTTCCCATTGTGTTTTGTGGTACTATCACCGTGCTAAATGGGATATGCTTTGACAAGATCTAGCAACTCAAGACTGGTCCTCCATGTGGCGTTGTGGGCCATCAGCAGCAGCAGTATCATGCTCAACCACAATCTGTAACATCAGGGCTGGGCATATCCCCATTGTACTATTACCACAGAGGATCAATCCTAGTTCAACGGGAACTGCAAGAAGGAATGTCAGGAGCTACATCAGGTACATCTAAAAATGAGATGCCAACCTGATGAAGCAACAACAAATAACTACTTGTATGCCAAACAGCAAACAATAGACAGAACTAAGAGGTCCCACAATGAACGGATCAGATCTAAGCTCTGCAGTCCTGCCACATTCAGCTGTGAATGGTGGTGGACAAGTAAGCATCTCACTGGAGAATGAATCTCCACAAATATCCCCATCCAAAATGATGGAGAAGCTCAGCACATCAAAATAAAAGTTTATTTATTAGTCACAAGTAGGCATACATTAACATTGCAATGAAGTTACTGTGAAAATCTCCTAGTCACCTAAGAGCCTGTTCAGGCACACTGAGGGAGAATGTAGCATGGCCAATGCACCTAATCAGCACACCTTTCAGACTGTGGGAGGAAATCGGAGCACATGGAGGAAAATGATGCAGACACGGGGAGAACATGCACAGACAGTGACTCCAGCCGGGAATCAAACCTAGGCCCTTACACTGTGAGCGGCAGTGCCAACCATTGTGCCACCGTGCTGCCCTGGTGCAGTGCGGAAGATAAGGCTGAATGTTAAAACGATCTTCAACCAGCAATGTCAAGTAGATGGTCCATCTCAGTCTCCTCAGGAATTCCCCAGCATCACAAATGTCAGAATTCAGGGCGGCACAGTAGCACAGTGGTTAGGGCTGCTGCTTCACAGCTCCAGGGTCCTGGGTTCGATTCCCGGCTCAGGTCACTGTCTGTGTGGAGTTTGCACATTCTCCTTGTGTCTGCGTGGGTTTCCTCCAGGTACTCTGGTTTCCTCCCACAGTCCAAAGATGTGCGGGTTAGGTTGATCGGCCATTCTAAAAAATTTCCCCTTAGTGCCCAGGGAATTGTGGGTTAGAGGGATTAGTGGGTATAATATGTAGGGATATAGGGGTAGGGCCTGGGTGGGATTGTGTTTGGTGCAGACTCAATGGGCCAAAGGGCCTCTTTCTGCACTGTAGGATTCTGTGGTAATTCAAGTCATTCCATGTGATATCAAGAAACAACTGAAGGCACTGGATACTGCAAAGGCTATCAGCCCTGATAATATTCCGGCAATTATTCTGAAGACTTGTGTTCTAGAACTTGCCTTGCCCCTAGTCAAGCATTTCCAGCACGAGTTACAACACTGGGATCTACCCAACAATGTGGAAAATTGCCCAGCTGTGCCCTGTACAGAGGAAACAAGACAGATCCAACCCAGCCAATTACTGCCCAATCAGTCTACTCTCGATCATCAGTAAAGCAATGGAAGGGGTCACCAACAGTGCTATCATGTGGCTCTTAATCAATGATAACTGATGCTCAGTTTGGGTTCCATATATGTCACTCAGCTCCTGACCTCATTACAGCCTTGGTTCAAAAATGCACAAAAGAACTGATTGCCAGAGGTGAGGTGAGAGTGACTGCCCTTGATATCGAGGCAGCATTTGACGAATTGTGGTATCAAGGAGCCCTAGCAAACTGGAATCGATGGGAATCAGGGGGGAAAACTCTCCGTTGGTTGGAGTGAAACCTGGCACAAAGGAAGATGGTTGTGGTTGTGGATGATCAGTCATCTCAGCCCCACGACATCTCTGCAGGAGTCTCTCTGGGTACTGTCCTAGACCCAACAATCTTCAGCTGCTTCATCTATGACCTTCCTCCCACTATAAGGTCAGAAGTGGGGATATATACAGATGACTGCGCAATGTTCAGTGCCATTTGCGACTACTTAGATACTGAAGCAGTCCGTGTCCAAATTCAGCTAGACCTGGACAATATCCAGGCTTGGGCTGACAAGCAGCAAGTAATATTCACATCACAGTGCCAGGCAATGACCACCTCCAACAAGAGAGGATCTAGCCATCATGACTTGACATTCAATGGCATTACCATTGCTGAATCCAGGGGGTTACCATTGACCAGGAATTGACCATATTGGACTAGCCATATAAATACTGTGGCTACCAGAGCAGGTCAAAGAGTAGGAGCCCTGCAGTCAGTAACTCACCTCCTGACTCCACAAACCTGTCCACCATCTACAAGGCACAAGTCAGGAATGTAACTGGATATTCTCCACTTGCCTGGATGAGTGCAGGTCCAACACTCAAGAAGTTCAACATCATCCAGGGCAAAGTAACCCACTTGATTGCTATCCTTCCACATACATCCACTCCTCCCACCATTGGTGACCAGTGGCAACTGTGTCCCATCTACCAGATGCACTGCAGGAACTCACTGTCCTTTAGACAGCACCTTCCAAGCCCATGACCACTACATCTAGAAGGACAAGAGTCACAGGTATCTGGGAACACCAGCACCTGGAGATCCCCCTCCAAGTCACTCACCATCCTGATTTGGAAACATATCACCGTTCCTCCATTGTCGAGGGCTCAAAATCCTGGAACTCTCACCCTAACAGCACTGTGGGTGCATTTACATCTCGGGGTTGCAATGGTTCAGGAAGGCAGCTTACCACCACCTTCTTAAGGCAGGGATAAATAATGAAAATTCTGGTCTAGCCAGCAATGCCCATATCCCATAAAACTAATTTTTAAAATGTTGGTCAGTTTTTCTCTCAATGTCGGCCAAAGAAACATTTTTCCATAGATAAGCCAAAACAGGAGTAGACCATTCAGACCCTTGAGCTTTCTCGCCATTCAATTAGATCATCCCATGTACAGTATGCTTTGTCTGTATAGCACGCAAGAAACAATACTTTCCACTGCATACTAATACGTGTGACAATAAAAGATCAAATCAAATAACTAAACTTTAACTTTAATTGCTATAACATGGGGTCAAATCCAGCCAAGGTCAACAGTTAAAATGTTGCCTTTCGATACAAAATCAGTATGGGTGGTGTTCGTTTGATGCCTAGTGGACAGGACCTACTGACCTAACTTGGACCCAATTGATAATCTTACACAGAGTGGTCAATAGTATCGTTGATTTGTCTCTGACAGGCCAATTTCAGCACAGCAGGCTCCCACGAAAAGCAATTTGATCATGATCAGAGAATCTACTTTGGTAATGTCAGTAGGCAATAAATATTGGCCAAGGTACCAAGGAGAAATGCCCTTCTCCCCTTCCAAACAATGCCATGTGATATTGTCTTCACCTGGAAAGGCCAATGTTTTGGTTTAAGCAGTGCTGTATTCCTGGGTACTGCTCTGTCTGCCTAGATTCTGTTCCAGACTCATAACCTTGTGACTCAGATGCAAAAGATATTTAAATAAAAGAGTGAGCATAAAGTGTGTGCTTGGGGAAATGATAATTGAAAGTAGGGGGATGGCGGGTGAATTAAACAGGTATTTTGCATCAGTCTTCACAGTAGCGGACATATGTAGCATCCCAGAAATAGCTATGAATCAGGGAATGGAAAGGAGGAGCTGAGGAAAATTACAATCATCAAGGAAGTGGGATTGAGCGAATTGTTGGTGCCGTGTGCTGTCAAATCCTTAGGCCCTCATGGAGTTCATCCTAAGTTCTTGAAAGAAGTGGTTCATAGAATCCTCATAGGGTTCTGCCCATCGAGTCTGCATCGACCACAATCCCACCCAGGCTGTATTCTCATAATCCCATATATTTACCCTGCTAGTCCCCCTGACACTAACAGTCAATTTAGCATGGTCAATCAGCCTAACCCACATATCTTTGGACTGTGGCAGGAAACTGAAGGACCTGGGGGAATCCCACACAGACAGTGACTTGAGTCTGGAATTGGACCCGTAGCTGCAGCACCGTAGCATGCTGCAGCTTTTCACCCTTTAAATAGTAATCCCTCCTACTATTATTCCTGCCAAAGTGGATAACCACACACTTGCTAACATTGTACTCCATCTGCCAGGTCCTCGCCCACTTGCTTGGCCTATCTAGGTCCCTCTGCAGACTTTCCACACCCTCCGCACAATTTGCTTTTCCACTTATCTTTGCGTCATCAGCAAATTTCGATACCCTACACTCAAGCCCCCTCCTCCAAATCATCTATATAAATGGTAAATAGCTGAGGCCCCAGCACCGATCCCTGGGGCACTCCACTAGTCACCAACCGCCAATCCGAATAGCACCCATTGATACCAACTCTCTGCCTCCTATTAGACAGCCAATCCTCTATCCACGCTAACACCTTACCCCCAACTCCATGCCCCCTAACATTCTGTTTTTCCCTCCCACAGTCAGAAAGACGTGCTGGTTAGGTGCATTGGCCATGCTAAATTCTCCCTCAGTATTCCTGAATAGGCGCCAGAGTGTGACAACTAGGGGATTTTCACCATAACTTCATTGTAATGTTAATATAAACCTGCTTGTGACACTAATAAATAAACTTTAAACTGGTTTTGGAGAAAACATATTGGCATGGATTGAAGATTGACTAGCTAACAAGAAGCAGAGAGTTGGCACAAACGGATTTTTCTTTGGTTGGCATGATGTGGTGAGTGGTATGCCACAGGGATCAGTGCTGGGACCTCAACTTTTTACAATTTATATAAATGGCTTCAATGAAGGGACTGACAGAATGGTTACTCCATTTGCTGACAACACAAAGATAGGTAGAAAAGTAAATTCTGAAGAGAACGTAAGGAAGCTACAAAGGAGCATAGATAGGTTAAGTGTTTCAACAAAGGTGTGGCAAATGGAGTATAATGTGGGCAAATGTGAAGTTGTCCATTTTGGCAGGAAGTCGTGAGAAATTGTAGAGCTTTGAGGTGCAGAGAGATCTGACTGTCCTAGCACACGAATTACAAAAAGCTAAGGTACAGATATGACAAGTAAATAGGAAAGCTAATGCAATGTCATTGTATGTTGTGAGTGAAATTGACTCCAAAAGTAGGGAGGTTATACAATTGTACAGGGTATAGGTGAGATCACATCTTGATTATTGTGCACAATATTGGTCTCCCTATTTAAGGAAAGATGTAAGTGTGTGAGAGACAGTTCAAAGAAGGTTTACAAGACTAATACCAGGAATGGGCAAGTTGACTCATGAGGAAAGGTTGGACAGGTTAAGTTTGTATCCACTAGAGTTTGGAAGACTTAACCGAAACCTTTAAGATCCTGTGTATTGTCAGAGTGCTTGTGGAGAGGATGTTTTCTCTTGTCAGAGAATCTAGAACCAGGAGTCTCCGTTTAAAATTAGAGGTTGCCTATTTAAGACAGTAATGAGGAGAACTTACTTCTCTCAAAGGGTTGTGAGCCTTTGGAACTCTGTTCCTCAAAAGCAAAAACTTAGAAAATTTTAAGGTCAAGTTAGATAGACTCTTGAATAACAAGAGGCTGATAGGTTGTCGGGAGTCGGCATGAATGTGGGATTGAGGTTACAGTTAGATCAGCCATGATCTTACTGAATGACAGAGCAGACTCGAGGGGCCGAATGGCCTACTTCTGCTCCTACTTCATATGTTCCTCTGTAATTGAGCCATGGCTAACACCCATAGGCTGTGGTATCCTGTCTAGAACTTTTGTGCAAGTGTCATTCCTCACTGACTGTTTAGCCAGAAAGAAATCAAGAAATGGAAGGCTAAAACATGAAAGAGGAAAGTGAACACAAAAGCATTGCAATATTGATAATAAATGGAAGACGATTTAATTCAGTATTTAATGTGGTAGTAAATTCTGAGAGAAACTTACAGAATTGAGTTACCTTTACGGTTCCAGACCCTTAGTAGATCAATAGCCACCAGTGTTAGTTACATATTTCTGTGTTTCATGTAAAAGGTCACCCAAATTTCTTTAAACACGAATATTAAATTGTTTCTTACCATTTAAATATTATGTTTTTTCTATTCTTCCTACCAAAGTGAATAAGTATGCTGTCTGCCACTATCTGCCTATGTATTCAATCTATCTATATCCCTTTGCAGATTCCTTATGTCCTCCTTGCGGTTTGCATCTGAATAGGTCATCTTTTGTCTTACGGTTAGGAGCTCACCTTGTTTCACACAGAGAGTAGTGGGTGCCTGGAACTCGTTGCCAGGGGAGGTAGTGGAAGCTGGTACAGTCGTGACTTTTAAGGTGGGTCTTGTCAAGTACATGAATAGGAAGGGAATAGAGGGACATGGTCCCCGGAAGGGTAGGGGGTTTTAGTTAAGTCAGGCAGCATGGTTGGTGGAGGCTTGGAGGGCCGAAGGGCCTGTTCCTGTGCTGTAATTTTCTTCGATCTTTGTTCTTTGTTGTATTGCACTACCAATGAACTGCATCTTTAGCACTCCAACTGCTCCAAGAATTCAATTGTGCTGGTGATGAAGTACAGGAGAGGGCTGGCACCATGAGACATGAATATAAATGAGCTCACCTCACTCTTATCATTTTTATTTTCCAGAGCTACAGGGTAGCTAAACTCCATTTAACCCCTCCCATTTACTCACCATTATAAAGCTAAAGTCGCCCTAGTTCTAGATAACCATGGCCTGCGCTACCCCTCAAAGGAGGCGATTTAACCTGAGGATCACCTCAGGTAAGGGGCAAAGTTGAGGAATAACCTCAGACAGTACAGGAATTCAACTTGTGCTGGTGCGTTGTTCTGAATCACTAACCAGCCGTTTAGCCAACTGAGCTAACCGACCCCTCCCCAGTGAAGTAAAGTCACCATTGTCCCAGATGAGCATAGGCTGCTCTGTCTTTGAGGGAGATAGCTGACTTGTGGTGATTTAACCTGAGGATCACCACATCTCAGGCGAGCGGCAAGGTTGAGAAGTCAGAGTCTTTGTGAATAACATTAGCTGGTACAGGAATTGAACCCACACTGTTGGCATTGCTCTGCATTATGTACCAGCCATTCAGTCAATTGAGCTAAAGTGACTCATCTTAATAATATACCACGTGCTACCCATTTGCCTCCTTGGACTGTTGGCCTTTATCAAACAGGCATAGCAAGAATATAAGAGTCTTGTGATTCTGCGGGGCATTAGTGAAATCACACCAGAAGAACTGTGAGTAGACCTAGTCTCTGTACTTACGAAAGAAAAGACATAAAGCCAGCGTAACAAAGGATAACTAGGTTGATTCATTGGATGAGCTGATTTCCCCATCAAGAAAGAATTAAGTAAAATGTGCCTACACTTGCTGGTGTTCAGAAGAATGAGAGGTGATCTCATTGAAACATTTAATATTCTGAGATGCTTTGATCGGGCAGATGTGGAGAGTGCATCTAATCTTGCTGGAGAGTTTAGAACTAAAGGGTCTAATCTCAGCATCAGGGTCAACAATTCAGAATGGAGAACAAGGAATTGTCTCTTCTCTTAGAGATTAGTACATTTTAGGAATTCTCTATCCTAGAGTGCTGTGCAAGTTGAATCATTGAGTGTATTGAAGGTGGGGATCAATATATTTTTGAACTGAAAAGGGATTAAGGGATTTTGGGACTGGGTGGGAAAGTGCACAGATCCAGACACCTGAGTTCAATTCCGCCCATGGTTGACTGTCTAGGTGGAGTTTGCACATTCTCCCCATGTCTGCATGGGCTTCCTCTAGGCGCCCCGGTTTCCTCCCATAGTCAGGAGCCTATTGAATGGTGGAGCAGGCACAGGGTGCTTTATGCACGACATCTGCTCCTACTTCTTATGGCACTAATGTTCTTATGTAACGGAGGGAAACATGGCAGCTAGTTTATATTATTGAGAACTTTTACACTACCACTATTAGCCTTAAGTCAGTTTTGAGTAGCATCCAAGCAGAATGGTGAGAGTCAGTGATTTAGTGGTATTGTCACTGGATGAGTAATCCAGTGACCCAGGGTAATGCTCTGGGGACCAAGGCTTGAATCCTACAATGGCAGGTGGTGACATTTGAATTCAATAGAAATCTGGAATTAAAAGTCTAATGATGACCATAACACATCTTACCTTTTAGGGAAGGAAATCTGCCATCCTTATCTGGTCTAGCCTACATGTGACTCCAAATCCACAGCAATGTAGCTGACTCTTGACTCCAGCAGGCTCAGTTTAAGGGCAATAAACTTAGAAGTTTATTTATTAGTCACAAATAAGGCTTACATTAACATTGCAATTAAGTTACTGTGAAATTCCCCTAGTCGTCACACTCTGGCGCCTGTTCGGGTTAATGCACCTAACCAGCAAATCTTTCAGAATGTGGGAGGGAACTGGAGCACCTGGAGGAAACCCACACAGACACGGGGAGAAAGTGCAAACTCCACACAAACAGTGACCCAAACCAGGAATCAAAGCTGGGTCCCTGGCACTGTGAGGCAGTGGTGCTAACCACTGTGCCACCGTGCTGCCCGTAAGAGGTAGACAATAAAAGCTGACCCAGTCTGCAACACCTACATCCCATGAATGAAAGTTAGAAAAATCTGGAATTTTAACTGTCCCTTTATGATCTCAATTAGACATTCAAACATTTAGGAAGTATTTAAGTTTCTAAGAGAGTGTATCCAACAAGTTGTAAGCGTTTTTAAAACCAAATTTAACACTGCACTTACTTGAGACTCTATGTGATGTTAAACTGAATAGCTCACCACCAATATTTCCCGTCCTCTTTTAAAGGTGAAATACCAATGCCTTCAAATGCATCCAACATTGCCAGCCCAGCACCCAAATCCTTCCAGCATCAGAATCCACTGACACACCTAATACAGCTCCCATTCCAATACAGCATTCCAAACTAATCCAGAACCTTAAACTAACCCAAAGACAGCAGCCCAAACGATCCCAGCAGCACAGGAGACCTAAAATCAGGTGTAGGGAGCAGCATTCCCAACTTTGCAATCGTAAACTTGGCCAAGTTGATGTAATTGTTAAAGAATGACATGAATATATGGGATGGTGAAATGGATTTAAGCATGACAAATTGAGTTCAATGTGGAAAAAATGTGCAATGATGTAATACACCAGAAGTGTCACAATTTTGAAAAGATTGGGTAAACAGAGGTACCTCAATTCCCATATACAAAAATCTTTAAGATGGCAACGCATTTGTTGGTTAAAATGTTATGTGGGTTACTGGGGTTCAGTAACACATTTTAGGAATTCTCTATCCCAGAGGGCTGCACTAGGGAATCAAATATAAAAACAGACATTTTATACATTACTAGTTAGGCCTCATCTTGAGCACTGTAAACAATCCTGGACATAACATTTCGGGAAAGATGTTAAAGGCCTTAGAAAGATCACCAACGTGTTGCCAGAGCTGAGGAACTTCAATTATTTGGAGAAATTGGATAAGTTAAGGCTACTCCTGTTCAAACAGTGAAGGTTAAAAAGTAACCAGATTGAGGTTTTCCAGTTGATGCGAGGGTTTTGATTGGATAGAGAAACTTTGCTCCCTCTGGCCAATGAGAACTTCCTGCTCTTCTTTTCACATACTGCTGTGGGGAACTTTTCACTCACTTGAGTGGGTGGACAGCACCACTGTTGGTGTGAAAGCCCAACCCTGAAGTTAAAGTGCAGAATCCTCTCAACACTACAATCGGAGTGTTAGTCTAGATAATGTGCAGAGGTGGCATGGCAGCACAGTGGTTAGCACGGCTGCCCTCACAATGTCAGGGACCTAGGTTCGATTCACAATCTGTGTGGAGACTGCACATTCTCCCCGTGTCTGTGTGGGTTTCCTCCAGCTGCTCGTGTTCCCTCCCACAGTTTGAAAAAAGACATGCTGGTTAGGGTTAATGACTACAGCCAGGATTTTTCAATCCTGCCTGCTGTGAGAAGTGTCGTGGGTGGAACAGAAACTTTGACGAACCAACTAAAGGTTCGATGCCTTTGAGCGGGATGAGAAATGCCAAACTCTGACTCAATGAGACATCCTTCATTTCCTCTGCTCCACGTACAGTGGCCAAGTCTTCCAGAGACCTCAGACCAACTTTCAGCAATACTTTCTCTGAAACTTTCCACCTTAACCTCCCTTCCACCACCTTTTCCAAAAGCCTCCCCAAGAACCATTGGCTTGACGTTGCCTTTCGTCATATCCCCTCCCCTCCCCCACTCTATGTGGTGTTTCACGATATTGTCATTAAACTAATAATCTAGAGACCCAGGATTTGAATCCCACCATGGCAGATGGTGGACTTTGATTGGATAGAGAAACTTTGCTCCCTCTGGCCAATGAGTCACTAACAAGAGGTCTTGGATTGGAAAACATTGGATAAAGATCTGGGGAGAGGTGAAGAGAAATGTTTTCACTCAGAGTTGTTGGGATCTGGAATGCTCTGTCTGAAACTGTGGTGCAAGCTGATTCCGTCAATACTTTGAAAGGGATTTGGACAGGTTTTTGAGATTGAGAAACTGTATTATGAGGATGTGGGATGGAGAATGTTTGTTCTTATGTTCTTAGAATGACTGTAATGATTCTGGCCAATCTGATAAGGTGTTATGTAAAAACAACTTTCTTTTATTAACACGATATAGTCATTTTTATCTTTTACTAGTCTTTGTGCCACTGACCAATCACTAACTCAAGGCGTGAGGATTCCATTTGAATCCAGGCCTCCTTACAGATGCCCAAAGCAACAGCGAATATGCTCTACTCCAATCATAGAATCATAAAATCCTGACAGTGCAGAAGAGGCCATTCGGCCTAACAAATCTGTACTGACTCTCTGACAGAATCTATTACCCAGGCCCTCTCCTTTGCCCTATCCCAGTAACCCCATACGTGGCCAGTCCATTAACCTGCACATCTTTGGGCTGATTTTGATTTCATTTGATTTGATTTACTATTGTCACATGTATTAACATAAAGTGAAAAGTATTGTTTCATGTGCGCTATACAGTCAAAGCATACCGTTCACAGAGAAGGAAATGAGACAGTGCAGAATGTAGTGTTACAGTCATAGCTACAGTGTAGAGAAAGATCAACTTAATGTGAAGTAAGTCCATTCAAAAGTCTGATGGCAGCAGGGAAGCAGCTGTTCTTGAGTCGGTTGGTACAGGACTTCAGGCTTTTGTATCTTTTTCCCAATGGAAGAAGGTGGAAGAGAGAATGATGGGGTGCATGGGGTCCTTAATTATACTGGCTGCTCTGCCGAGGCAGTGGGAAGTGTAGACAGAGTCAATGGATGGGCGGCTGGTTTGCATGATGGATTGGGATACATTCATGACCTTTTGCAGTTCCTTGTAATCTTGGGCAGAGCAGGAGCCATACCAAGCTGTGATACAACCAGAAAGAATGCTTACTATGGTGCATCTGTAAAAGTTGGTGAGAGTTGTAGCTGACATGCCAAATTCCCTTAGTCTTCTGAGAAAGTAGAAGCATTGGTGGGCTTTCTTAACTATAGTGTTGGCATTGGGGTACCAGGACAGGTTGTTGGTGATCTGGACGTCTAAAAACTTGAAGCTCTCGATCTTTCTATTTCATCCCTGTTAATACAGATAGGGTCATGTTCTCCTTTATGCTTCCTGACTGTGGGAGGAAACTGGGGCACCCAGAGGAAACCCATGCAGACACGGGGAGAATGTGCTGTTAGGGCAAGTGGGCGGATACAACCACTACAGACTCAGAGTTAGGTTCAACAGCGGTACAGCTTTATTTTAACGTCGATGGAGGTGCAGTCAGGACATATAAACAGAACTGTCCCGAAAGCACTCTAAAGACCTGCCGCAATGGGTTACCTGAACTTCGATACATTGTACAATTCAAATGCTAATGTTTTGTTTACAGTATTCAACTCTGACTATCCTGTTTCAATGTCTTCAAGTATTGTAACGATGGTTTTAAGTGTGTGTTTATTGTTTCTGTCTGATGGGTTTATTAATGGTCTAGAATCTCCGGGGTTTTAACAATGGGTGTTTGACTATTCTCAGGAAGTTTGTGGGACACAGTAAAAAGTCTGACAACACCAGGTTTTAGTCCAACCTATTTATTTGATAATATACTCACAAGCTTTCGGGTTAGCCCCTTCATCAGGTGAATGGAGAGGTGAAGTTTGTGGGGCCAGGGATGCTTCCTTAGTTATGCTAATCTTTAGGTGTCTCCATAGAGGGTTGCTTGATTAGATCAGAGGTGCTGATCTGGTCGGATGGGGGTGTACTTTTAATTTAGTTCCTGTAGGTGCCATCGTGTCCAGTTCCCTTAGTGTGCTAGCCCTCATTTGCATTCTAAAAGCATGTCCTTGCCTGCTAGTCTGTGTCTGTTATCTTGTGACCTTTAGTCTGCTTCCATGTTGTGTATCCGTCTTCATAAAATTTGTTGCCCGATAACAGTGCAAACTCCACCTAGACAGTCAACCATGGGCGGAATTGAACCTAGGTGCCTGGATCTGTGCCACTGTGCTGCCCATCACTTCTGTACCACCCATAATGGAGAGATTTTTTCCTCCTTTTCATTGGTTTGCTTTTAGATATGGCTGGAACAATTCAAAACAATTCTTTATGCTAAGATGATTTTAAGGAACCTAATTTTCTTTTCCTACGAAATCATAGTTGGTTCATTGGGAAAAAAATTTCAACACAGTTGGAAAACCGATTTACATTGCAGCATCCGACTTGCGTAAATTATTAATTAAATGTGATTTTCTTCCCCACTTCTCCTAGTGAAATGATCGGCAAAAATCCCCACTCTACTGTGAAGGGGTATATAAAGGAGGCAAGCAGTGGAGACATAGCATATCTGGACCTGAGGGATAAGCAACCAGATCGAAGACTCAGGTAAGCTGCACTCCATCCAGCTGTTAGCCCAGAGTCGCCTGCCTAACTATTATAGAATACAAATCGGACTTTTTTTTCCTCCAAATGAAATCAGCTGGCTAACTTTAAATTGTGACTCTTGTCCAGATATGTGGGAACGAATATTAAATTCCTGTTCATTCTTGCTGTCTGGCAAATGAATTGTCTCTGCGGCAACACTTGCTGAACGGGACTCAGAACATTCAGCTGGCTGCATAATGAAACCGAAGACAGTATAGTTGTAAGGCTTCTGTTAAAATGAGGATTTTTTTAAAAAAAACAATCTCCACTACTATCTGTAGGAACAGATTCAACTGCACCAAAGTGTTAGCAAATAAATTAAGGTTCCTCTTACCAACAAGGCTGATTCCTGAATTTAGGGGGTTGAGTTGAGAGCAACTTCCCAAAGGGCAAGAAGAGATTTAACGGAGATGTTTTAAGATGTGCACCCACTAAGATTAGGAACAGGGAGTGGGATTTGAGTACTGGCAGCTCAAGGTTGACCATGGCAGAAAGAAAGTAGGAAATTTAGACCACCTTTTATTAGATTGGGGGCAGCAGATTGCATTAAGATGGGGGAAAGCATGGCAGGATTTTTTTTTTGGTTGCAAAGAATAGAGTGATCCCTTTCCAGAAAAGTAACAAGGGGCAATTAGTTCCAGAATAAGGGAACTGATGCGAGATTGTGAATTGTAGACTATACACTGAGATGAATGTATTTTCTATAAATTTCAATAACAATCATTTTAAAGGCGCGATGAATTGTTTAACAGCTGAAGATGCCACATAGTATTTTTTTTGTCCATTCCAGCTGCATTATCGAAACTGCTGCCCGCCAGGATGAAAGGTTTGGCTACAATCTTCTGCCTGGCTCTTTCCGTGAGCATCCAGCAGTCTCTTCTCGCTCAGACCCAGAGGCTGCATTTTGGGCAATGCTCACTGATGGTGAATTTACAAGAAATCACAGATTACTTCTCAGAGATCAGGAACGTTATCGTAAGTTAAAAATAAAAACCTCTTAGGAGCACTTTGGCTTTTGAATGAAACTTATTTGACGTGTGGGTGAAATGAAACAACGTTTTGTTTTGATAGCAAGCAGAAGATACCATCACTGACATGAGGCTCCTGACTGAATCTATATTTCATGGCATTCAGGTACTCATTATGACAAAGTTTGATGCACAGTTAAATATTTCCACTTTATAAACTTACTGTAGTTGTGTTTTAAACTTAATTTAGTTAATTTTGAAAGAAAATCATGTTGGTTATCGTTTGTGGTATCAATGTTACCACGGCTCTTACTGTATTATTAAATACTTATATAGTCAAATAGATTTTCTATTTGATTAATTTGGCTAATAAAACAAGTAGTAGCTGTTCTTATGATAGTAGGGCTAAGGAAAAATAAATATTATGTGGTTTCTTCTCAGGCAAATCTGTAAACTGACACACTTTGTTCAAGGTTTTCTTGAGATTAAGGTGCAGGTTCATTCAGCAGTTAGGAAGGCAAAAGCAATATTAGCATTCATGTCAAGAGGGCTAGAATACAAGAGCAGGGATGAATTTCTGAGGCTCTGGTCAGATCCCATTTGGAGTCTCAAAGGAAGGATGTGCTGGCCTCAAAGGATCCAGAGGAGGTTCACAAGAATGATCCCTAGAATGAAGAGCTTGTCGTATGAGGAACAGTTGAGGACTCTCGGTCTGTACTCAGTGGAGTTTAGACGTATGAGGGGGAATCTTACTAAAACTTACAGAATACTGCGAGGCCTTGATAGAATGGACATAGAGAGGATGTTTCCAATAGTAGGAAAACCTAGAACCAGTGGGCACAACTTCAGGCTAAAGAGACGATCCTTTAAAACAGAGATAGAGATGAGGAGGAATTTCTTCAGCCAGAGAGTGGTGAATCTGTGAAACTCTCTGCTGCAGAAAGCTAGGTCACTGAGCATCTTTAAGACACAGATAGATAGGATCTTGATTAATAATGGAATTGGGATTATGGGGAAAAGGCAGAAGGGTGGAGATGATAAAAATATCAGCAATGATTGAATGGCAGAGCAGATCCGAAGGCCCAAGTGGCCTAGCTCTGCTCCTGTCTTATAGTCTTATTCATCAATTCCCACTCACCAGACCGTCCCTTCTCTTGTTCCCAGGCAGAGGAAAGGTGCTGCTTCCTGCGCCACGTGTTGAGATTCTATGTGGAGACTGTCTTCAAAAATCACACTCCATCCAGCTCCCTTATCGAAAGGAGGACTAGTAGTCTGGCCAACTCCTTCCTCAGCATCAAGCGAGACCTACGGCAATGTGTAAGTGGCAGGAATTTCAGCTTCTAAGTGTTGGAGATAATGTGACTGAGTGTGGCCTAGCTATACCTAGAATTTCACTTGATTCCATGACTCATTACTCTACCCACTTTGCTTGTGTTGCTAGGTCGCTGGGGCATGTCAGTGCATTAATACTGATTACAGCTTCAGTTTTGCCTCATTTCATCACCTTATTTTTGTGTCAATCCAAAGCACTGGTCGGATACATATTGACGCAAATTTTAACTCAAGTCTTGTACTCTGAGTACACTGAAGCTCAACGCTTGTAGACTTGGTCAATCCACTCCAGTTCAAATCCAGCCCAGTGCAAACAACGGGGTCCAGTCTCCTTGAAAAATTCCAAGGGCACAATTCATGGGAAAACTGGAGTAAACCATGTTGGTTTCTTTCAGTGAGACTCTGTACACTGCAGAGTGCACTAGTGTGGGTCCTATTCTCACCCGGGAGGTCGACAGCTTAACGCTGAGTGGGCCACTGTGCATGAACCTATCTGTCAGCAGTGAGATCAGTGCATGCGCAGTGGCCCCTCTCTGCCAGCCTCCTGATTTCTGGACAGCTTGATCATTGGCCAGCCCTGCAGCCCCCACAACGCCAACCATCTACCCCACCATGGCCCGATCGCAGGGCCCCAAGCATTCCCAGGCTCAGCCTTGAACTTCCCTGCATCCCCCGACCTCTCGCTCCCCCCCCCCCCCCCCCAAGTCCTCCCTTCCCACAGTACTGATGCCTCTACAGCCCCAATCCCAAGGAAGCTGCCCCCCTCACCCTGATGCCCAGCCCCAATTGCTGGCCTCTCTCCCTCTGCTTGATCCCAAAGTGAGTAGTGGCAGCAGGACCCTCCACCCTCCCCAATCCCACTATCAGGTCCTGCTCCATCAGGCCCCACCCCTATTAGGCTTTGCCCCATTGTCAATGTCCCACTGGGCATTGGCACTTTGCCCCTTGGGCAGTGCCAGGGGCACAGGCTGGCACTGTCAAAGTGCTAATGCCCAGGGGCACCATCCTTCTGCTGCCTGACCCTCTGGTGACCTCAATTGCTCTCCCTTCACTCAAAAGGGTCAGACCACCAGTGCCCTGAAGGTGGGGAGTTATAGTAAATCATGAAGTGAAACACACTGAGATGGGGGGGGGGGGGGGGAGATGCTAGCGGGCCTGGAGACTTCAGTGCCAGGCCCGCTAATTGTATTTAAAATATATGGAGATGCTCGTTTAAATCATTTAGGCACCTTTCTGCCGATTTCCTGTGCAGAGCTGAATCTGCTGGAAACGCAGAACTGGGAAATGCTCTGGGGCCGGGACGCCCAGCGCAGACTCTGTGAATCAGGTGTCACTCCCGGCCCGCTGCAGTAACGTTTTAGCACAGCGAGATGGGAGAATCACCATCCCCAAAATGCTTAAATTACCAGCCAAAGCACTGGTATCATATGGGATCTTTTGAATGTTCAGGGATACTTGTCAACCTTGGCTGCTTCTTCATAACTTCAGCTGCCGGGGATCAGAGTTCACTGGACACTCACGAACAGGGAGTTTAGTGTCAGCTACTGTGAAGAACAAGAAATATAATTCAGCCCACTGACAACGCACAGCGTAACACAGGCATTGCTATGAGGGCAGTAAATAAGAACATAAGAACATAAGAAATAGGAGCAGGAGTAGGCCATCCAGCCCTTCGAGCCTGCCCCGCCATTCAATAAGATCGTGGCTGATCTGTCGCTGCTCAGTTCCACTTTCCCGCCCTCTCCCCATAACCCTTAATCCCCTCTCCTATCAAAAACCCATCAACCCGCGTCTTAAAAATATTTAGCGAGGCAGCCTCCACCACTTCAACGGGCAGAGAATTCCAGAGATTCACCACCCTTTGAGTGAAGAAGTTCCTCCTCAACTCCGTTCTAAACCGCCCCCCTTTTATCTTGAGGCTGTGCCCCCTAGTCCTACTGTCTTTTTTGAGCGGGAAGAGTCTTTCCACCTCTATCCTATCCATCCCATTCATCATCTTATACGTCTCAATGAGATCTCCCCTCATTCTTCTAAACTCTAACGAGTACAAGCCCAGTTTATTCAGCCTCTCCTCATAGCTCAACCCCCTCAACTCCGGTATCAGCCTAGTAAACCTCCTCTGCACTCCCTCCAAGGCCAAAATATCTTTGCGCAGGTGCGGCGCCCAAAACTGCACACAGTACTCCAGCTGCGGCCTCACCAATGCCCTATACAGCTGCAGCAAGACCTCCCTACTTTTATATTCATCCCCCTCGCTATGAAGGCCAGCATCCCATTCGCCTTCCTGACCACCTGCTGCACCTGCAAGCTGGGTTTTTGCGACTCATGCACAAGGACCCCGAGGTCCCTCTGCACCGTCGCCTGTTGCAGTTTTTCGCCCCGTAAGTAATAGTCCTTCCTACCATTCTTCCTACCAAAGTGGACCACCTCACACTTGCCAACATTAAATTCCATTTGCCATTTCCTGGCCCATTCACCCAGCCTATCTAGATCCTTCTGCAGACTCTCCACACCCTCCGCACAATTTGCCGTTCCCCCAGTCTTGGTGTCATCAGCAAATTTCGACACCCTACACTCGATTTCCTCCTCCAGATCATCTATATAAATGGTAAAAAGCTGAGGTCCCAGCACCGACCCCTGGGGCGCTCCACTAGTCACCATCCGCCAATCCGAATAGCACCCGTTGACCCCCACTCTCTGCCTCCTATTTGACAACCAATCCTCTATCCATGCTAATACCCTACCCCCAACTCCATGTCCCTCGACCTTCTGCAATAACCTCTTGTGAGGCACTTTGTCAAACGCCTTCTGAAAATCTAGAAAGACCACATCCACCGGCTCTCCTCTATCCACCACCCTAGACACATCCTCATAGAACTCCAGTAAATTTGTCAGACACGACTTCCCTTTAATGAAACCGTGCTGCGTCTGCTCTATCAAGCAATTCCCTTCAAGATGCCTCGCAATTTCCTCCTTAATGACAGATTCTAACATTTTACCTACCATTTTACCTCCTAAATATAGGATAATACAGCCTATATATTACAGGGTGGTAGCGTGCGCCATATCAATTCATGAATCAACAATATCATTTATAAAACAATATAGCAAATATAACAATTAGAGTGGTCACTTTCATTTGCCTACATTCAACAATCAAATTCATTATACAGATAATGCTGTGAAACATCTCATGGAATTATAAAATCCCTACAGTGCAGAAGGAGGCCATTTGGCCCATCAAGCCTGCACCAACAACTATCCCTCTGAGGCACTATCCCCATAACTCACATTTTTATCCTGCTCGTCATCCTTACACTAAGGGGCAATTTCACATATTTGATCCACTTAATCTGCACACCTTTGGACTGTGGGAGGAAACCAGAGCACCCAGAGGAAGCACACGCAGACCCTTGTGGTATCTCCACACAGACAGTCACCCAAGGCTTGAATCAAACCCGGGTGTCTGTTGCTGGAAGGCAGCAGTGCTAACCACTGTGCCACCATGCTGCCCTTGAGAGAATGAAAAGATCCTATATACAAGAAACTCTGATGCACTAGGCAGCTCAGAATACTCCTTAACGGTTACAGTGTAAAAAGATATTTATATGCTTGCAATCTGTTTTTTTTAATTTAAATTGCTGTTTTGCAATATTGTTTGAAATAAATAGAAAATAAGTGGTTAACCACTTATCAGTCACAAGCCTGAATTAGAAGTGATTCCTACAGCTGTTGGAGATCTTATGCTGCAGTAACAATGTCCCGATTTTGAGACAGAAGTTCTGGATTCAGGTTCCACCTCTGTAGAGTGAACATTCTTAATGTAGCTAAATAGGTTGACCATCTGCTTGCAAATCCTTCCAATGTGCCTCTGGCAGGCAGGAAGAATAGGAGAGTCTCGTAGTCAGCCATGCAATCTCTGGCAACAGGCTGTTTGCCTATCCCAGAGGAAAAAATAGCTATGAAAACAGGCATAAAGACATGCTTTAGAATCCCTACAGAGCAGAAGGAGGCCATTCGGCCCATCAATTCTGCACTGATCACAATCCCACTCAGGCTCCATTCCCATGACCCCACACATTTACCTGCCAATCCCCTGGCACAGGGTCAATTTAGCATGGCCAATCAACCTAACCTACACATCTTTGTTTGAACTGTGGGAGGAAACTGGAACACCCAGAGGGAACCCACGCAGACACAGGGAGAATGTGCAGACTCCACACAGTTGGTAACCTGAGGCCAGAATTGAACCCAGGTCCCTGACAGTGAGGCAGCAGCGCTAACCACTGTTCCGCTGTGCTGCCTGTTTTGTCAGGCTCATGTGTCACTAGATGAGAGAGAGAGAGAAGCATGTGTTGATTTAACAGTTGTTACCTTTGTGTTCAGAATGGTTCTTTTGGCATGTGAGGTGTTTTTATTCTCTTTTTTTTCTCTCCCTCTCTTTGACAGAGTGCACAGTTAAAATGCCCTTGTGGAGAAGAAGCCAAAGCCAGGATAGCGCAGATTCACAAAGCTTTTGAGAAGGTAAGTTGACATACTTTGCACTTCACTTCAGTAAGAGTGAAAACATTCCCCTTTACTATAATTGCATCTAGCATTCTTTAAGCCACCAAAACCTGAAGTTTAAGTCAGCTGTAACTTCAATAGAGAATATGTGGATAAGGACAACTTACGAATAATAAATCCAAAGTGAACGTCAATTTCCCTCGCTTGGCATGGTGCATCTGTTCTCCTTTGAGTCACTAGATGGACACTTGTATGTGTATACATTTCACAAATTCAGGTTTTAAGAATAGGCACTAACCTGCAACCAATCTGAGAGCAACATATTTTGAACCACAGCCAATGTTCTTGCTGTTATATGGTGGTGAAGCAGAGGTAGGTATTGAAAGAACAGAAAACACCAAATAATGTCACCAAAGAAGACATCAAAGGTGGCATGGTGGCACGATGGTTAACACTGCTGCCTCACAGTACCAGGGACCTAGGTTCAATTCTGGCCTTGGGTGATTGTTTGTGTGGAGTTTGCACATTCCCACCGTGTCTCCAAGAGTTTCTTCCAGGTGCTCTCCTTTCGTCCCACAGTCCAAAAATTTACAGATTAGATGGATTGGCCAACATAAAAAATTGCCCCTTAGTGTCAGAGGGATTTGCAGGGTAAACATGTGTTGTTACAGGGATAAGGCCTAGGTGGGATTGTTGTCAGTGCAGACTTGATGCCTTTTCTGAGAGGTAGAGATTCTATCATTCTATGAAAGTCTTGATCTGCTCCATCCATTGTTATCACTGGCTTCTTACAAATTGTTACGAATGAACACATTTCTGCTCTTTTTCAGTTGGATCTGAACGCAGCTGCTTGTAAAGCCATTGGCGAAGTGAATTTCCTCATCCACTGGATGGCCCAATTTCACCACAACTGAGAACCAGTGCAGTGTACAACAGACAGAAGGTGCCAAAAGAAGATGTTAAATATCAGGCAATGCTTGGATAAGGAACGAGCATTTAATATTTAAGTATTGTATTTACATATTAAATTAATGCATTTGTTCAGCATTTCAAACTCTCCCCTCACTTTAAATTTCTCAGTTATAGCACTTTACCTACGATACCATTTTACATGATCCTGTTAGATATCGTGCTGAGTTCCTGTATATTGTGCACTTGGCTGTGGAACAAGGATTGGTTGACTTCTGAGAACTGATTATAGTGAGGCTGGGTTTACTTTTATATAACCAAATTTGTATTTTCAACGTCTTATTACACATTACTTGTATAGTAAATAGTTATTCCATTCCAACCATTCTTATCTCTGAGGTGCTTACCAAGTATTATTAATGAATAAATCTGTCATAAATTCAGTTATTATTATTTGATGAATTGAGCACTGTCTTGCAGTGCACAACGTGAAGAATATAACAGTACCTTGGCCCCTTTTTAAAATGTATTATGTTAGAAGATGTGGGCTATGTTGGCAAGGCCAGCATTTGTTGCCATCCCTAATTGCCCTTGAACTGCAAGGCTCATTCAGCTATTTCAGAGTCAACCATGTTACTGTGGACCTAGGTCTCACGTAGGTCACACTAGGTAAGGATAGTAGATTTTCTTCCCCCTAGAGGGGATTAGTGAACAGATGGGTTTTATGCTAGTAGTATTATGGTCACCATTACTGAGAATCTTTCAATTCCAGACTTTTTTTGAATGAATTGCATTTAAATTCCATGAGCTGCCACAAAGAGACTTGTACCCATTTCCCCAGAGGCTGGGCCTCCAGATTACTAATCCAATGATAGTATCACTGCCCCACCATCTCCCTTGGAAATGCATCAATATCTCACCTCTGACTCAGAAAATTGAGTCTAAGCTTTACCCCAAGGATTTAAAGAGATAATTTCAATGTAGAACTGAGGGTGTACTGCATGGTTGCAGGTGCTTTCTTTACTGTCTTAAGGGGGCATAAAATATTTCATGACATTATTTGAGAAGAGCCGGGGAGTTCTTCTGGTGACCAAACCAACAATTTCTCCTCAACCATTATGATTGAAAAAATCAGTTTATATGATTAGTTGTCTTGTTGCTGTTTATGGGACTGTGCTGTGTGCAATTTGGTTGCTATATTTCCCATGAGTAAGAAGTCTCACAACATCAGGTTAAAGTCCAACAGGTTTATTTAGAATCATGAGCTTTCGGAACACTTCTCCTTCATCAGGTGAGTGGCCCACTAACCTGATGAAGGAGCAGCGCTCTGAAAGCATGTGATTTGCATGTTGCAAATAAAGATGTTAGACTTTAACCTGGTGTTGAGAGACTTTTTACTATGCCCATCCCAGTCCAACACCGGCAGCTCCACATCATATTTCCCATGAAAACAGTGGTTATGCTTCAAGTAGTTTTTGGCTGTGAAGTCTTTTTACACATCCATAGATGATGAAAGGTGCTATGTAAGTTTCCTCCTGAAAACAGTTGTAATTAAATTTACTAGACAGCATTTAAAACCTGAATTTTATGTGTCTCTATTGAAATATATTTTATTCAGTTCACTGTTTGGTAGTCGTGACTATTATGCTGGTATTTACTGATCTTAAATAATTTGTGAAGTACTTATTTGATATTACTAAATTATCCATTATGGTCTATTTATGGTAATAAAATATTTGTGAAATAAATAATGTTTGCTTTTGCTCTGTGAATTCTAGAACCATAGAAAATTTACGGCTCAGAAACAGGCCTTTTGGCCCTCCTTGTCTGTGCCGAACCATTTTTTGCCTCGTCCCACTGACCTGCACTTGGACCATATCCCTCCACACCCCTCTCATCCATGTACCTATCCAGGTTTTTCTTAAATGTTAAAAGTGACCCTGTTCTGGTTAATGTTGTTTCTCTTACCACACCTAAAAGGTGCACAAGGTAGACTTTCAACTGTTCCCATAGCTGGTTATTCCTGAACATGTCACCAGCCTGTCACCAGAGGCTTATATCTTGACGGGCACAACTCCACACCGATCATGGTTGGCCAGGAGCCTCCCCTACTCTTACTGCCTACCATATTGAGAGAATTTTGCAGGTTGATAGTTAACACTGTGGCTGTGCTGTGAACACCCCTTTGCACTGGTCAGGTTCTGAGGTGGGACTCACATTCAGAATTTCTGGTTCAGAAACCCACTACGCCACTAGACAATTAATTTAATGTTAATACAGAAATTCCTTAATAATGTAATGAACTTCAATTAAAAACTAGTAAGAATGGGACTACATAAATTCATGGTACAATTAAAATAATCCTCAGTCCAGCAATTTTATTAATGAAGAGCATGATATAACTTGAACTGGGTTCTCAAAACAGGTTACACAGGCTGCTCCTGAAAATAAGCCTCTTACAACTTGCAGTGAAAACGCCCCTTTAACTTTGAACCATTTTAGTGTCATTTGAGGTTATCTTTACATTACGTCATGTTTTATATATTTTCTATATATATTCTGTTAGGATATTTATTGAGAATACTAATGTAAACCAATCATATTTTCATGATTCTTAACTGTGTAATTAAATCTAAATAAAAAGTTTCCTTCATTCTGCCTATGTTAATATATTTCTGCCTTGAGGCTAAACTTTATGTACACGCGTAAATTGCGTTGAATGAATCACACCATAAGGTGAGAAGCATCACAATGTAAAAAGTCACAAAATAGTAAAGCCCAAAGCAAGAACAGACCACGTTGAGAATGTTTTCAGGGTTGGATGCCTATACTGGTTAACAGTCTAGTATCAGAAGAATTATAGAAACTCCACAGTGCAGAAGGTGGCCATTCAGCCCATCAAGTCTGCACCAACCACAATCCCAACCCCATATCCCTACATATTTACTCACTAATCCCTCTAACCGAAGCATCTCAGGACTCTAAGGGGCAATTTTTATCATGGCCAATCAACCTAACCGGCACATCTTTGAACTGTGGGAGGAAACTGGAGCACTTGGGGGAAACTCACATAGACACAAGGAGAATGTGCAAACTCCACACAGACAGGGGCCCAAGCCAGGAATCGAACCCAGGTCCCTGGAGCTGTGAAGCAGCAGTGCTAACCACTGTGCTGCCCACAAATGTCCAGCAAGGCTGTCAGCATCTAGAGAGGGAACAAGGTTAATGTTTCAAACCTCCAACAGAATAAACTGCAGCTGAGAATCATTTAAAAAGGAGCAGAGCCTCCCATCCATTGACTCTCTCGCTGCCTTGGCAAAGCAGCCAGCATAATTAAAGACCACATGCACTCCAGACATTCTCTCTTACACCTTCTTCCTTCGAGAAAAAGATACAGAAGTCTGAGTCACATCCCAACCGACTCAAAAACAGCTTCTTCCCTGCTGCCATCAGACTTTTGAATGGACTTACCTTGCATTAAGTTGATCTTTGTCTACACCCTAGCTATGATGGTAACACTACATTCTGCACCATCTCATTTCTTTCTTTATGAATGGTACGTTTTGTCTGTGTAGCACGCAAGAAACAGTGCAAGTTAATACATGTGACAATAATAAATCAAATCAAAACAAAAATCAAAGGAAAAGGATTTGATTAAAACAACACAAATAGGAGAAAAAAAAGACTGAAGTTTTTGGTTTCTGCAATCTGCAGCAAACAACTTTTCCAGCTTGAATATTCCCAGTTTTAGGCACAGAGATGGATGAGATATTTTGATGGGCGGCACACTGGTTAGCACTGCGCCAGGGACCTGGCTCAATTCGGCCTTGAGCGACTGCCTTTGTGGAGTTTGCACATTCTCCCTGTGTCTGCGTGGGTTTCCTCCAGGTGCTCCAGTTTCCTTCCACGTTGCAAAGATGTACAGGTTAGGTTGAGTAGCCATGCAAATTTGTGCTTTAGTGTCAGGGGGATTAGCAGGGTAAATACATGGGGTTACAAGGATAAGGCCTGGGTGGGATTGTGAAGATTATATGGGCTGAATGGCCTCATTCTTCACTGTAGAAATTCTATGGGTCTAAGTGCCTACAAGGAAGACAGTTGATGGTAAATGACTTATTTTTAGAATTATTAGTATCAATATTATTGGCCTAAGGATGTGATAGTGATTGAATGATTTATGAAGCCATTTTGGAGCTAATTTAAGGGCCAACCACATCATTGCAGAACTTGGTCACATATAAGTCAGGCCTGTTAAGCATGGCAGTTTCTTTCCCCCCCAAAAAAATGTTAGTGAGCTAGAAGGTCTTTTGCAACTAATTGAAAGTGGTGAGGAAATATAGCCTTGAAGCTAATTGAGATTTGAGTTTCAAATTCCAAATGCAGTTCAAATTCTCAAAACTGCCACGGCAGAAATGTGTACTCACGGTCCACTGGAATACGAGCCCAGGAACTGGGCTAAAGTGGTCCTAACAGGTTTTGATGAGGGAAAAGCTGAAACAAAGTAAAGAAGTTTGAATGACGCAAAGTGTAACAGGTCTTGTTAGAGATGATGGAGGCAGCTCTGAAGTGGAAACAAGGGAACCGTCAAGAAATTATGCAATGAAGGTGAAGTAAAGGCATGTTTGACAAGAAGGAGGAAGGAAGTCAAATGAAATTCAGCGTGGCAGCTTCTTAATGATGGAAGCTTCCTTGTGCTTCCCAAATTTACATATTCTTATTGATTCATATTCAATTAAAGATTTTGTAATTGTATTGTTTGATGCTATGACAACATTACTGGAACTATACATGTGCAGTGATGTCAAAGGAGAAATTACCCAACCTCTTGAAATCAATTTGTATTTTACACTTTACTTTCATGATATTGTCCCTGGCGCATAGGCCTGGAGTTCCCATCAGGCACACAAATAGGAAAGTTGCACTCAGTCCGTGAGTGACCCTGCATTCATTTTGTTGCAATGGAATCATACTCAAGCTTCAGCAACAACTCAACAACATAAGAATAATGTAAAATTGCCCACAAATCAGGGCAATCAACATCATTGGTCATACTCGACTGGAATGGCATCCTGCATCATCACAGGAGTGGGATTGCCAGGCAATAAGCCATTCACCAGCCTTTTAAACTAACTGATTGGTCTGGTTGTGGCAGTGGATCCGTGGACCGCTCTTTGGTCTTCCTTTTTAACTGGCTTCAACTGGTCACTGATGGTCAGGTGATTAATGTGACCACTGGTACCTAAGAGTCTGAGAAACTGGGCACAATGTGATACAACTCCTCCTAAACAAGTGCAATCTGCAGAAACCAACTATTCCAGCTTGAAGCGTTCCCAGTTTTAGGCACAGGGATGGATGAGATATTATAAAAGATCGCAGGCATTTGAGTATAGAGTAATTGTGGGGGCAACATATCATTCTGGACAGGAGGGACAATTAAACAGCCATGATTTCTCCTCTCACACCCGTTCATAAACAGTAAAGTGTTTTGATTTTGATCTCCCCCTTCATTAGCAGCGATTTGTTTCTTCACCCCTCAGTTTTGGAGTGATCCAATTTCTATTATTAACCCCACAGCAAACTCAGAGTATTAGTTATTCACACACCGTCAAATGCGCGTGAAGGGCTGTGATGCAAGCTCCTTTTCACTCATACATTAAAAGAGGGGAAGAAAGAAAGGAAAATCTATAGACCAAAGACCACAGGGTAAAGAATTACTGTTTCACAAGGATCCAGAATCCAGGATCAAAGTCTAATGGTGTGTTCCTTTACAGATGTTGGTAGGTTGAAAACCGATGCTGGATAATGTGCCTATCCAGTAGAAGTGACTTCCACAATGTGATAGGCATGCAGAGATGATTTGTATCGGCAACGGTATACAGGTTCATAAGTTCATGAGTTCACAAGTTCCTTAGTGTCACAAGTAGGCCTACATCAGCACTACAAAGAAGCCACTGTGAAAATCCCCTAGTCACCACACTCCGATGCCTGCTCGGATACACTGAGGGAGAATTTAAGATGGCCAATGCACCTAACCAGCACATCTTTCAGACTATGGATGGGAACCAGAGTACCCAGAGGGAACCCACGCAGACACAGGGAGAGCATGCAGACTCCATACAGACAGTGACCCAAAACGGTAATAGAACCCAGGTCCCTGGCGCTGTGAGGCTGCAGTGCTAACCATTGTGCCACTGTACCATTGATGCAGCCTTTGGGGGTTGTTGCAGGATGGCACACACTTGTTGCCATTGTATGCCAGTGGTGGAGGGACTGAATGCTTGGATGAGCTGGTTGAGGCACTGATCAAGTGGGCTGCTTTGTGCTGGATGGTGTCAAACCTCTTGAGTGTGTTGGAGCCACCCTCCATCACACCCTTGATTTGTGGTTATAAATGATGGACAGACTTTGGGGAGTCAGGGAATGAGTTATTCCTTACAGGATTCCTAGCCTCTGACCTGTACTTGCTCTTGATTTAATTTCTCCAAAGTGAAGCTATAACTGAAATCATACTGAAACTCGAGACTGTTTTATCAAAAAATATATAGTAACAAAACAATAGTGTGTAGAGATAGTGGGTTGTTTTTAAGAACTAATTACCAAGGTCAGCAGAAGACAGGTTTCTCCTTTGAGATGTAAAATGGGTAATGATCAAAGTACCTGTGATTTTATCCTGAGTTGCTTTCAGTGGTGCTTAGGTGATTCATGTTTTCTTGACACTCCAAGACAATCCTGGAAAGTTGGCAACCCTACTTAATGCCTCAAATTTAATATTTATAAAATTGGAACAAATTAGGAACAAATAGGTCGGAAATGTATCAATTTGAAGTGGGAATGAGCACTAAGATAAAAGCAGATCCTGGAATCTGAAACAAAAACAGCAAGTGTGGGAAAATCTCAGCAAGTCTGACAGCATCTTTGGAGGCAGAATAGAGCCAACATTGAGTCTGCATGATCCTTCATCAGAGCTTTACCAGTGCCCATTGAATTGAAACCCATTTCTCCCACAGCAGTCTTTTAACCACACGTTCAACCCTCTGATCTAATTTACCCTATGCCAATTTGCTCATGGCTCAGTAAGTAATCTAGAGATTATGGGTGGAATTTTCTCAAGAAGATTCTAAGTGTTGGACGGGAGAGAAAATAGTAGGTTTTCCCATTGCTTCTTTCAGCAGGGTAAGTTAACGTGAATTTATGGTACTCTGTGCAAAACAGGAGCTGTCATGTGATTCTTGCCAATAACAGGGCGGGGGGGAGGGGTGATCCTTAGCTTGCCTGTAAAGCTGGCAGCTGAGCTTCTACAGCAACATTGCACCACTCTCCCAGGAATAGCAAAAATCAGAAGAAGTTGGTGGGATTAATTTAGAGACCGCCTAACACTAGTTATATAATTGTTCAGAGCATTCAACAAAAACAATATTGGAGCCTCAACAAAGGCAATGCAATATTTGTGGGGGACTTCAATCTCCATACTGAACTAATCAGGCTGAACCGATCAACTTTGCAAAAGTGATCTGGAAGATGACTCTGCTTTTGTAACAATTTCCTGGAACATTATTCGCTTTGACAAAGGGTCATCCTGACTGGAAACGTTGGCTCTATTCTCTATCTATAGGTGCTGTCAGACCAGCTGAGATTTTCCAGCATTTTCTGTTTTTTTTGTCCCTAGAGCATCATGCTGTGGAATCAAACAGGAGAAAACTATTTTAGATCCAATAATGTGCAAAAGGTGCATGGTTAATTAACAATATTGCAGTAAACAATCCATTTGGTAATTGTGACAAAGTTTAAGTTTAATATTCTTGTTTGTGACTGAAGTATATTACTTTCATACAAAATGTGGAATTCA
This sequence comes from Carcharhinus amblyrhynchos, assembly GCF_965287045.1. Classification (NCBI taxonomy): domain Eukaryota; kingdom Metazoa; phylum Chordata; class Chondrichthyes; order Carcharhiniformes; family Carcharhinidae; genus Carcharhinus; species Carcharhinus amblyrhynchos. Next base: position 17,241,241 of record NC_137345.1, read on the forward strand.
ATTGTACTATGATCACAATTACCAAATAGATTACCAAAACAAAATTTAAGTTTTTACAAAGGTGTGAGAGAAAGTTAGCTAAGGTTGATCAGGTCAAGTCTTCAATATAACTTGCAAATAGGAAAGAGCACAGTATTGATCCCTGTGCACTCCACTAATTACAATTTGTCAGCTTGAAAATCATCCATTTATCCTGATTCTCAGTTTTGTGTTGGCTGGCAAATTCTCCCTCCATGTTATTATTTATCTTCAACATCACGGTTCTTATGTACAGTAACTTTTACTGTGGCACAATGGTCTTTTGGAAGACCAATCAACTGCATCCACTGGTTCCCTTTCGTCACCTTGCTCATTATGTTTGCAGAGAGCTTCAATAAATTTGTCAAACATAATTTCCCTTTCAGAAAATCATGTTGACTCTGCTTGATTGTATTGTGGTTTTCTAAATATTCTGCTATCACTTCCGTAATAATGGATTCCAACATTTTCTACTTGACAGATTTTATTCTAACTGGCCTGTAGTTTCCTGTTTTCTATCTCCTTCCTTTCTTGAATAGGGGCACTTTATTTGCAAATTTCCAATTCACTGGAAGCTTCCCAGAATCTAGGAAACTTTGGAAGATTATGGGGGCAATTCTCCCAGCCTGCTGGGCCTGGAAACTCAAGCGGAGACTGTGTAGTGGGCTTCCCACTGGGCGCCATGGCCTCTGTGAGTCTCTGGGTACTGGCTCACTTTTCCACTACATTTCTTTTATGCTCTGTTTTTTTCCATGCCTTGACTGCTTGTCTCCAGGTACTTGGTCAACAGCAATGACTTCTCACGTACCAACCCCGATCGCAGTCAACTTAAATTCTCGCTTACTGTATATACTGGTCTTAGATGTATCATGCAACTGATTAGGCTGTAATTATGTGACATGGATCCTTGTTTTATTTTAGTATCTAGAAATTCCTATTACAATGTATTTCCAACACAAACATGCCATTTGGCCTGACTGATTGCTGCTTTGTTCCTATAAGTTTAAGTCACTTTCAATCATGATCACGCTCATTCAGGACTCAAGAATGCCCACATGTTTTTCACAGCTACTCTTCCATCCACTCAGAACTTCACAAAATCAATGCAGCAATTCCCAGAAATAACTTGATTACAATGTCCTCGACTTTCGTTCATTCTTTTGATTTTTTTTAATGGTTTTTATAGATCACACAGTTTATGGCACTGAAACATTCCACTTTAGCTAATGAGGCAGATGCCTATGTTTTTCTTCACAAGAACCTCCTCCAAGTCTATCTTACTTAATTTTACCAGCATCCCCTCTTATTTCCTTCTTGGCTGGGGATTCACTTTGCATCAGGACAGCCTAATAACTAAACTGAGGATTTTAAATAATGAAAATGAGAGGAAAAAGGAAAAAATGTTCCATTCCCTCACTCAATTTGATGCATATAAAATTATACAGACGCACAAAAAAATTTGAGCTTATCTCACCAACCCCTACTTCGCATTTCTGTCTCTTTTCTTGCTCTCTTAATCAATGTCATTTGGTCCTCTGTTTTGAATTTGATTCCAATTTCCTTCTCCATTGTGTGCTGCGGCTACAAGAGCTGGTCAGACGTGAGGAATCCTGCAGCGAATAACTCACCTCCTGATTCCCCAAAGACCGCCCACCATCAACAAGGCTCAAGTCAAAAGTGTGATGGAATACTCTCTACTTATATGGATGAGTGCAGCTCCAACAACATTCAAGAAGCCCAACACCATCCAGGACAAAGCAGCCAGTTGGATTAGTACCTCATCCACAAACATTCACTTCCTTCACAACCGAGAAACTTGGTTTGTTCTCACTGGAACGATAGAGGTTGAGGGGAGACCTGATAGAAGTCTATAAGATTATGAGAGGCAAGGACAGAGTGGATAGCCAGAAGCTTTTTCCCAGGGTGGAAGACTCAATTATTATGGGGCACAGGGTTAAAATGTGAGGGGCAAGGTTTAAAAGGAGATGTACGAGGCAGATTTTTACACAGAGAAATGGGTACCTGGAACTCGTTGCGGGGGAGGTAGTGGAAGCGGATACAGTAATGACTTTTGAGGGGCATCTTGACAAATACATGAATAGGATGGTAATAGAAGGATATGGTCCCCGGATGGGTAGGGGGTTTTAATTAAGTCAGGCAGCATGGTCAGTGCAGGCTTGGAGGGCCGAAGGGCCTGTTCCTGTGCTGTAATTTTCTTTGTTCTTTGTTTGACACAGTAGCAGCCATGTACTATCTACAAGATGCACCACAGGAACTCGCCAAAGCTCCTTAGACCGCACCCTTGAAACCCACAACCGCTAATGACAAAGGCAGCAGATACATGGGTACACCACCACCTGGAAGTTCCCCTCCAAACTACTCACTATCCTGACTTGGAAATTTATCACTGTTCCTTCACTGGGTCAAAATCCTGGAATCTCTTCATAACAGCACTGTGGACGAACTTACACCACCTGGTCTGAAGCGATTCAAGAAGACAGCTCACCACCACCTTCTCAGGGGCAAATAGGATGGGCAAGAAATGCTGGCCCACATCATGTGATGCCCACATCTCAGAAATTAATTTTTAAAAATCTGTTACTTTTTCTGTCTTTGTTTCATTCATTAAGTAGACCATTGGTCAAGGTTTTCATGAGGTCCTACATGCAACATTTTTATTACTATGTGGCATTGCATTTCCAGCATCTTATTTTACACAAACGTAGCATGATCTGAAGGATGTGGTTAAAAATCCAATTAATATCACTCCTGTGGTGTGCACCATCCCAGTGTTTTTTAAATTCATGGGACATAAACATCATTGGCTGGCCAGCATTTATTGCCCATCCTTTGGAGCCGAGTGGCTTGCCAGGCTATTTCAGAGGGCAGTTAAGGGTCAACCACATTTGCTGCGACTCTGGAGTCACATGTTGGCCAGACCAGGTAAGGATGGCAGATTTCCTTCCCAAAAGAATGCTGGTGAACCAGACGAGTTTTTCCTGACAATTGTTTCATGGTCATCAGTAGATTCGTAATTCCAGATTTATTTTATTGAATTCAAATTCTATCATCTGCCATGGTGGAACTTGAACCCAGGTCCCCAGAGCATTAGCTGAGTTTCTGGATTAATAGTGTAGTGATAATACCACCAGGCCAAAAACTGCCTTTGTTCCATCTCTGCTAGTTTATTACAAACTATCATCCCTTTCACTGAAATAAAAGGCAAAATAAAATCTTTGGGAGTCTCATGTTTTTCAATGTAAACTTGTTGTAATTGTTGAAGGTTTACAGAAAATGCCCATACTTCTCCCAGTTTCTATCTGTTTCATTCCTAACCACCGTAACACATTTGGAAAAGAATTCTTTTCCTGTCAAGGGGAAGTGAAAATGTTTGAAAAATAAAACCGATTTGCTGTAAATTCAAGACAGTGATTTCAGTTTCACACCATCGGTAAGTCACAGCAAGTGAAATCAAGCATTATGTTATGCAAATGACTGAGGAAATGAAATTGTCCCGCCCCAGGAGATTCCTACCTGTGTAGAATGGACCTCCAAAGTTTCCCACTCTGTGTACAGGTGTATTTATAGGAGACAAATGGTAGTGAGATCAGCACACCTGAACCAGGGGAGAAAGCAGCTAGCTCCGACACACTCAGGTGAGCTCCATTCTATCCACGTTCTGTGTCTCTCCCGAGAAATGTTCCTTAAACTATTACAGGATCAATCTCAGTCTCTTTTACAGAATTATTTCCAAGTAGAAGATAACACTATGTTGGCTAAATAATGTGTTGTGTGTTTAACTGATGAGATTTGCTGTGATAGAAAGAACGTTTCAATGGAATACAACCACAGCATGCAAGAAAATCACCAGTACATGGGTTCAGGTTGGAAAGAACAATGAAATAATTGACTGATTTGTCTTAATAAGAGTGCCAGAAGTAGTCCTTGGGTTGCAAAGTGATTTGAGATAATAAGAAACGCAGTTATGTAAGAAATTAGATAATGTAAGAAATGCAATTATATTTAAATATTGTGCTGCATAATTCCACTTTGTTTATTGAATAGTAGGACACAGGTTACTGCAGGTGTAACCAAATTGACTTGAGGATTGAGTTCCCTGATTATAACCATCAGTCCTTCATTGTCAGCACAAGAAATAAATAAATTTCGTGATTGAAACTCATTGGCGGAATATTCCCATTTTTTGTAATCGCTGGTGGATTAACGGATGAGTTTGAGTTGAGTGACAACAATTAAAACTCATGAAATAAAGTTAGAATATTCAGTTCCAAATAAATTTGATTTAATTTATTACTGTCACATGTATTGGTATACAGTGAAAAGTATTGTTTCTTGCGCACTATACAAAGTGTACTGTTCATAGGAAAGAAAAAGAGAGTGCAGAATGTACTGTTACAGTCATAACTAGGGTATAGATAATGATGTAAAATCATTATCATAATGCATAAAGTTGCAGGAATGAAATTTTGAACTAACCCATTGAAAATTTTTTTCCTCTGTTTCAAATCATTTACTATTCAATTAACAGTATATTTATTCCTGATAGATACTGGCTTTTTTTTTAACACACACCTTATGGTATTTTTACAATCCAATCATTTCTCTTCTTTATGGCTTATGTTGTAGGTTTCAATTAAGGATGAAAGGTCTCAGTACTCTCCTTCCCCTGGCCACTGCTTTCCTCTGTCAGTTTATCCTCACTCAGGGCAGGACACTGCATTTTGGACAATGCACAGTGGCTGTCAACATGCCCGAAATGCAACAGGCATTCTCAGACATCAGAGAGGCAATAGTGAGTAAATATTTGCCCTAACTCCATCGCCGTATTCGGATTCTGTACTATGAGACTCACAGCTGCAAATTGCAAATCAATGTGTTATAATAAAGCATCCTTTCTCCATTTCTTTCCCCACAGCAAGCAGAGGATGATGCTGATGATGTGAGGCTCCTTACCAAATCCACCTTACATGGCATCCAGGTACAGGTTCCACCTCTGCCTCCAATCATGTTATCCTTGTGAATCTAATTATGCTGTTGCTTAATAATGTCACTCAATCACAATAGACACATTTGTTATATAACAGACAGACAGAGGCACTGTGGTTTAATCAGTCTACCATTAATTATGTCAGGTTGGTGGAAGCAGAGACCCTTGTAACATTTAAGAAGTATTTAGCTATCTACTTGTGATGTTAAGGCTATGGACCAAGTGCTGAAAAGTGGGATTAGAATAGTTAAGTGGTTTGTCTTTGACCGGCGCAGATGTGATGGGCTGAAGGGTCATTTTCTGTGCTGTATACAGAGGAGGCATGGTCGTGTTGTCATTGGGCTAGTAATCCAGAGACCCAGGGTAATGTTCTGGGCACTTGGGCTCAAGTTCCAGCATGGCAGATGGTGAAATTTGAATTCAATAAAAAAAATTGGAATTTAAAGTCTAATGGTGCTCATGATACCATTGTCAATTGTTGTAAAAGTCCATCTGGTTCACGAATGTCCTTTAAGGAAGGAAATCTGTCATCTTTAGCTAGTCTGGTCTACATGTGACTCCTGATTGACAGCAATGACTCTTAAATGCCCTCAGGGAAGAGCAATAAATGCTGACCCAGACAGTGATGCCCGCATTGCATGAACAAATAATAAAAAAAGATCTGTGACTCTATGATTACCGATGGTTACTTAAAGCAATGACAGCACATGTTTCATTTGGTGTGTGGCATATAGAGTGAGAGAGGCCAATGTGGGTTGCTTCCCCTCAGATCCCTCTCACCCCATTGTCTCTTCCCTCATTCCCAGGCAGAGGAGAGCTGCTGTTTCCTGCGCCACATGTTGAGATTCTATGTGGAGACCGTCTTCAAACATCACACTCCATCCAGCTCCCTTATCGAGAAGAGGACTAACCTCCTGGCCAACTCCTTCCTCAGCATCAAGCGAGATCTACGGCAATGCGTAAGTTACGAGGCCAGAAGAAATGCTTTTATCCGTTTATTGTACATTGTGACCATTTTGAAAGTACTTTCAAGATTATTTCCAATATTGAAACATAATTCTGTAACAATTGTGTTCTAAATACTTCTTTAATTGGACACTAACTGGGGTGGCACGGTGATTAGCACTTCTGCCTCACAGCACCAGGGATCTGGATTTGATTCCTGGCTTGGGTCACTGACTGCAGAGTCTGCATGTTCTCCCTATGTCTGCATGGGTTCCTCCAGGTGCTTTGGTTTCCTTCCACAATTCGATTAGGTGCATTGGCCATGCTAAATTCTCCCACAGTGTACCCAAACAGGTGCTGGAGTATGGCATCTAAGGTATTCTCACAGTTGGAGTTTAATGTAAACCTACCTGTGACAATAACAAATAAACTTTAAAACTATTATACTTTTCTTTCTTGGACAGCATGCTGAGATGAAGTGCCATTGCGGCGAAGAATCCAGAGTTAAGATGCAGAATATACAAGATACCTTTGAAAATGTATGTTGGCATCACTTTCATTTCATTAATTAAAAGAATATTTGGTTCCCATATTGTAGCACTGATTGCTGTAAGACCTAAAAAGACTGGAAAATTCGTACGAAGTACACTTACCATAAATCCTACATAACTCCTTAAAATTCGTGGAGCATTGGACAAAGTTCAGGCATGGATCTGACCTTGACTTAAGTAATGCTGAATGCTGATATTGAACTCCAAACATTGAGCCTTAAACAGAACCCAATGTTCATGTTTATCCTTCTCTCAATGCCCGCACAAAACACTCCTCATTAGGATAAAAGGCCACTTGGGAAATTGGAGAACTACCAACAACGATAGTACCAGATTACAGCATCTGGTGAGCAACCACAGCCAGGCTGACTGTAAGGCATCCACAGACAGGGAGAATGCATAGCCAATATTACCTGATCTTCCATAATGACAGAAAGAAAGTGGACAGGTTCTCCTCCGAGTTGTTGTGATAACTAGAGTTTGTGCCACATATTCATTAATAAATCTCTATCCTTTTTCAGTTGACTCTAAGGGCAGCTGCTGTTAAAGCCATTGGTGAAATTGATATTCTCATAGAATGGATGGAACAATCTCACCAGAATTAGGCGTTGCCTCGCAGCATACAGAATGGAGGAATAGTAAAGATTGAACACCAAGAAATGCCTTGATGGTGAACACTTCAGAATTTTTTATGTTAAATTGTCTTTTAATGCTTGTGTAAAATCGTTGACATCCCAGCATCATGAGAACACAAAAGTGGTTTAATATTTTTGTTTTTTACTTTATGTCAAGTTTTCAGTACATTACTAATAGTACACAGAGTGACATAACACTAAGTAATTGCCTCTAAATATTGAATATAATCAAAGATGCATGTAACTTCAGTTATTGGATCAACCTGGACTTTGAATTCTTAATATGGTACATTTTTAATGTGGATAGATTCTGAATGCCTTTTCGATTTCTGAAGATGCATTTGAGTCATTTTGTTAGAATTGGTTTAAGATATTGTATTTCATGCTTATTCATGAAAGAGATAGTGTGAGTGCATATTGTACTGTTACTGTTAGCTATGCTTATTGACGTCAATGGATAATAGTATAAACATATTGTTTTTGAATATTGCTTTATCACTCTTTGTGGTGTGCTTTTGAAATAACATGCTATGGAGTTATAAAGGTATTTTTTGACAGTATGTCATCAAAGAGGTATATCAAATAGTGCAAACACCATCAACCATTAATTCACAGATGTGCAATTGTTCTGGTGTGTAGGCACTTGACATAATAAATGGTATCTAGCAATTGTAGTAGTATAGAATAGAGTTTCAGCAGCAATGGGTGATGTAAAGATGTGGAGGTTATGTGTAATGTTAACAACAGTTAAAAGACAGGGAGCAGCTGACAAAGCATTTAGAATGATAGACGAATAACAGAATGGCTGAATTCTTTGGAATACATAAAACAGTTTGCTTATAAAATGGATATAGAATTAAAGGCAACAGTCATTGAAAGTAACCAACTGCAGTGTTGGCTAAAGTTAATTACAGTATAGACAACTGGAGTGCTTAACTTGGATGGAACTTGTATATTACATGACTTTAGTAGTATTCTACTTCAAAATAGTCAAGTGGGAGGGGGAGTTTATGGAGTAAATAAGTCCATATATAATGTAAAAGCACTGGTATAATACCAGTGAGGAAAAGACAATTTAGCAATCTTGAGAAGAGATAAGAGCTATAGCATCATGTCCAACAGTTTATGATAGTTTCAGAGAAAATATATGATAACATATCCTGTGAGCAAAGTAAATTAAAGTATAAATGTAAAATGCAAATGCATCTTTGTTACTTTTGTTCAAAACCTGACCTGAATCGGTGATGCTCTTGCCTCAAGTTTGTTAAAATAATGGATATATAAATTTGCTTGTAATTGGATATATGTTCAATAAAACCTTTAAAATTGACTTGCCTCAAGCATCTGAGCCTTTCTTTGGACTGAATGGGGGAACTCTCTGGTATCAGTATAACTGAGGCATGTAATCTCATATGTAGCTTAAGCATTTTTGGTTATGGGTACAGGAAGCTCAATACTGGGTCGAACAAAACATCAACAATTTTCAATGTTTGGACCAGTCTAAGCAAATAGTTGGAACAAGGAATCAAGCCAGTGGCAATTGGATCAAAAATGGTGTTTACTGATTAGAAATCAGTATTTCTAATATTTAGTTGGATGGAAGTTTAATTATCCACACCTTGACTTCAGATTTATGTCAATGTGGAGTTGATCATGTGATCAGATGAATGAATAGACCAATAAGATATGCCTTTGGATGCCTATGAATGATTCTAGCAAGAGGAAGTACAGAAATGAGGAAAATCAGGGAGTCTATAAGTTATTTTGTGAGGTGGGGAGATAATGCCTTGACAGATATTGCATTCTGACAGGTTAAAGTAAAACCATAACATAATAGTCTAGGCAACTAGACGGAGAATGGTGAATGGAAGATAAACTGCAAAGAGGTTGTGGAGAAGCAGGAGGTCACAGGTGCAGAAAAATTAATCTGGTTGTCATAGCAGATGGTGATGATGCTTCCACATTGACGTTAGGTAGGGACTTCCAGGATATTGACCCAGGGACAATGAAATAACAGTAACACGTGTCCAAGGCATACCTTAGCTGAGGCTTTGTGGGTTCCAAAAACAGGGGAGAATGGGACTGAACAAATGTAACTTGGAAGGCTACAACATGTTTGAGAACCTCAGAGAGAAAAGGCAGATGCGTGAGCAGCCAGAGTTCAAGGGTAGAATGACTATAGGCTTTGTGAGCAGAGGGTAATAACAGGGGAGAAATGGCAAAGTAATATAGGATCAGGATGGGAGGCTGAAGGGAAGTAAGAGCAGCAGGGAGAGGAGGAGAAAGTAGAAATATAAATAAAACTAAAACGCTATGGGTGCTGTAAATCGCAAATATGAACAGAATGCTGGAAATGCTGAGCAGGTCCAACTGAGCAGATGTGAGGAAACAGAAGCAATTCAATCTTATAAATAAATTCAGGAAATAGGGAGGGTGGTGGGGAGCAGGGTGGTGATGGTATGAGTAGATGGTTTGTTGTCAAGAAAATACGGCGGGGGGGTCATTCTCATCTTCCTGTAGAACAATATGGTTAAAACGAGTTACACATTGTTGTGTTAAATATGGCCAAGCCAGATCTGGCTAGACAAGACCAACTCGTTTGCCAGGTATGCTCAAGACTGAACTGTGAATGATTTGTTCAGAATAGGAGCATCAAAGAGTAACATTGAAGTTGAGCTTGTGCAGCTGTGACAGATGTTTTGATGGGCAGAAGTGCAGAAGAGAGAGAGTTAGGAGAGAACAAACATTCCGAAAAGCGGCATGGGACAGGACCAATGTTATCTCCTAGGATCATTTTAATTGTCTAAGATGGTGGAAGAGAATGTTTCCATTTTATCAATTAATTGGTTTGGATCTTTTTCTGGTTTTGTGTCTCCCCCAGATTATGAGTTCAAGTGGGTGGGGAATGAATGATAGCATAATTGTAGGCAACAGGCTGAATGGACCAGTAGGGTCCATCAGTTCCATATGTGTGCATCTAACACTTCCACACCAGAGATATGAGGCTTTCTAACTGGGTTCTATTCCTACTGACCTTTGAGCCTTCAGATTCTTAAACTGTTTGAATGGAACTCAGTGCAAACTTCAGGAAAAATATTGGTGGTTGGTGGGGGAGTACATTAATTTTGGGAATGCTCACTTTACCTTCAAAAAGATATGTGGTTAAGGCATTGAAAGTTGGTTCACAGTCACACTATTTCTAGTGATAATTGAAAGTGTCTTCAACTTAGAATTATAGAAACCCTACAGTGCAGAATGAGGCCATTCAGCCCATCGAGTCTGCACTACAACAATCCCATCTAGGCCTTATCCCTATAACCCCATATATTTACTCTGCTGAATCCCTCTAACCTACATATCCCAGGACACTAAGGGGCAATTTAGGAAGGCCACTGCATTAATCAGAACATCTTTGGACTGTGGGAGGAAACTGGAGCACCGGGAGGAAACCTACGTAGACACAGGGAGAATGTGCAAACATCACACAGAAAGTCACCCAAGTGGGGATCAAACCTGGTCCCTGGAGCTGTGAGGCAGCAGTGCTAACCACTGTGCTGCCGTGTCATCTCAAATGTGTGGCCTTTAGCAGGTGACATCTGCTTTTCTCAGGAAACAGCTGATTATTTTATTTGATTGCTAGTATCCTGTATTTTGAGTTTATGGGAAGTTTTGGCTTATGGAACTGACAGTAATTTGCTGTGAAAGTTTTGTTGTATTAGCTGAGGGTCTTTGACCAGGGACTTTTTCCTAAATTTCTGATGTGTTTTAACAGTGCTGTTGCTAGCACTGCCATTGTGATTTTAATAGGGGAAGGAGCAAATACTTCCGAGAGATGAGAGAGGGGAAACAGAGAGCCTTATTTCACAAGGGAATAGACCCAGACCGCTTTATCGACTCAAAACAATTACAGCACAAAAGGAGGCCATTCAGCCCATCATGTCTGCACCAGCTCTCTGCAAGAACAGTTTATCCAGTGCCCTCCTTTGCCTTCTCCCTGTAGCCATGCATTTTTTCCTTTTTTATTTCCCGATTTCCTTTTGAATGCCGTTGTTAAATCTGCCTCGACCATTCAGTGGCAGTACATTCCAGAGCCTAATGACTAGCTGGATAAAAGACGACTTTCCCCATGTTGCCATTACTTCTTTTATCAATTACCTAAATCTGTGCCCTCTCCATTGATTCTTCCATCAATGAGAACAGTTTCTCTCCATATACTCTGTCCAATCACCTCATGATTTTGAATGCCTGCATCAAATCTATCATCCTTCCCAGCACCAAGAAGACTTGAGGTGATGGCCTAGCAGTATTATCACTGGACTACTAATCCAGAAACTCAGCTTTGTGTTCTGGGGGCTCAGGTTCAAATCCCTCCACGGCAGTTGGTGGAATTTGAATTCAATAAAAAATATCTGGAAATAGGAATCTACTGATGACCATAAAACCATCACTGATTGTCAGTCAAACCCATCTGGTTCACTAATGCCTTTTAGGGAAGGAAATCTGTGGTCCTTACCCAGTCTGGCCTACATGTGACTTCAGAGCCATAGCAATGTGGTTGAATCTCAACTGCCCTCCAAGGGCAATAAATGCTGGCCAGCCAGCAACGCTCATGACCCACAAACAAATAAACAAACTCCCAGCTTCTTTGATCTGTGTAACTGAAGTTCCTCATCCCTAGAACCATTCTTGTGAATTTTTCCTGCACCCCATGTTAATGTCTTCAGATCCTTCCTGAAGTGTGGTGCCAAGAACTATTTCACCAAGAAGCAGTTTATCCTTCCTAAAGCTCTGTCATTTACTGCAACCCAGTACATGATGATGATGTACATCCATACTCATGGTTGTCAACACCATTGTGCCCTGAATGTCTATGCCTCCAGGTTATCCAGAGTGCAGCAGGTAACATCAGATAATCAGTTGTGAAGGTGGTGGATACATTGTTTGATGTACCTATTACCTTGGATATCCAGGAGAGAGAAATACCTGTACTCTGCCTAGATTGCAGGTTTCTTCCAGGTGCAGAATATAATTAACTCTGCACACCTAACCTTATGTTGGAATAACCTGGAGACAACATGAATAGGAAAAGATTTCACACTTTTTGAAAGTCCAGTTATGAAGCAGAAGTCACAGATATGTACAAGAAACAGCATTAATTATGGGAGTAGTGACTTTGGTAAGGGCAGTAGGAGGGCCATTGAATAATGTTATAATGATTAGATAAGATGAATATGAATGGTGGTAGGTTAACATTTTCTTAACAGTAAAGTGATGCAGGGCTATACTGATAATAATAAGCTAATGGATGGAGGTCTTACCTTTTAGCCTAAGCCAGGTTGTTAAACTTCTTTTTGCACTGCTTTCAAGTCCAGTTGGCTAAATATTTAGATTTCTGATAATTTTCCATGTCAGATCATCCTACCCAAACAGTGTGGTACAGCAACCTTTTCCTATCTGATGGAGAACGCTTCTTGCTTCTCCTTTCTTCCTTCACGAGAACCTCCATGACATTTATGGAGAGTGCGAGTATTCTTTTTGCCTTCCTATACACAAGCAACCTTCAGTTAAGCTTCACAGCGAGGACCCTACCATCTCTTCCCAAGTTGTAGGCACCAGTAACTGACATTGGACCCATTTAAAATCTCTCCTCACAGTGGGCCAGATGTTCAGTTTTCAGTCTTGTTTGGCACACAGGTTTCCTATCAAATTCAAACAATCTACAAACCAAAACAAAAAGACAGCAAGGCAGGTAAACAAGCTGGTTAAGAAGGCATGAGATACTTACCTTTATTAGCCAATGAATTGAATACAAGAGCAGGGAGGTTATCATGGAGGTACAACATACTTGTTAGGCCAGTGTGCAGGTTTGGCTGCCACAGTTCATATTCCTCAAAACCCAATGAGTGATAATAAGGCTGCAAGACAGCCAATATTGGGATGAATAGTTGACGGTGCTTGTTTGTTGCAGAAATTGACACTATCTTAGAACATAATGCTACACAATTGAATCAGAGTCTGTATGGAACAGGAATGTCACAAACAGCTATGAACGATATGACACACCAGTGCAATACAATGTGAGAATTTAGACATATTTAGATGTGATGCCAGGACAAGAGAATGTGTAATATTGTGATTCTGAGGCCTTCAGGTTTCCTTTTGTTAAAGGAGGTGGTGGATTTACAGTTAGTGGGCCCTGTGAGACCTTCATTTGAGACAGAAAACTACTAGTGACCATTTTAGAAAATGGCTGAAAGCAAGGATAAATTTGTTGGAACATGATTCATTTCTGGGCACCCTCCCAGGGGCCTCCATCCACTCAGCCGCTCACCTCTATCCACTGCCTCACCTGGGGTCCATCCACTGCCCCGGTTGCTAGAAGCTGGCTGCCTTTCACTTGCCTGATGCTGGGGTCCTCGTCCTCGGCCTCTGCCTCAGGGTCTCGTCTGCCATTTGAACTTTCCTTCTTGGTGACTATAACCTACTTTCCCTCCCCACCCTTTGCTTCTCATCCAACCACTGGTGTGTTTCACTCTGCAGTTGCTGCTGATAGGCTCATTAGCAGGAAGGAACCAGCCTGTGATTGGCTGAGCTTTGCCGCATCTTTCAGCCAGGCCGGCAGTGTTCTGGGACCATCCTGCATTTTGGGGTCCCCTCATCGCTTGAGACTCTGCGCCTAGGCCTGGTGTGTTTCATTATAAATCCACCCCCGTTCAAGCCTTCAATGCACGTGTGTTTAAGCTGTTTTGAACAGGGGTTTTAGGAATCTGAAATATCCTCAAGATCTCTAATCCATTCTATTCAACTTTGCGCTCAGAAATAAAAGCACCCATAGACAGCAGGCTAGTCCAGTTATTGACAAACAGAGAATGCGGAATGCCTGGAAGAATGCCTAGAAAACTTATAACAACACTCACCAGAGGTATACTGAACTCTGTGAGGGAAACCTCCCCCATAAAACATAAGTGAGGCAAATGTCTGACCTCTGAGGACTGATAGCCAGTCAGAGGCTAGCAAGTTGACAGCAGGAGCTCCAGGCAACAGGTGATTGGGTGGGTTAGCCAGGGGCCAGACAGGGATGCCCCAGCTTGAGGTGGGGTGGGATAAGAAGATAGATTTGAAGGATAGAGGGATGTCTTATTCTGGGTGGTCTGTTTGCACTGCTTTGTGCTTCTATTGGGCATGGGGGGAGGATGGCTGGTTGTGGTGGGGAGAGAGGATAGCTTCAGAGTAGGATTGGCTTTATGGGCTAGTGGAAGGGACACAGTAGAAGGAGCTGGTTGGATGGATGGCCTCAATCTTAGTGGCAAAGAAACCCAAGATCTCCTGCTACCTATTGTTGGTCATGGTGAAGGAGATAGGGGAGAGGGGTTTAAGTAAATAGTCTGCGGTTGAGAAAAAGAAGCCAGGGGGTTGAGCCTTGCATTTTAGGACGATCCTGCAATTTGTGAGATTGTCAAGGAAAATAACTCACTCCAACTGGCATGCCCTAAGAAGGATGTGAGCTCGTAATCTACTGAAAGGGGACAAGAAATTCTGAAAGGAACTGGAGATTAAGTTGGCTGTTTACCAGTGTTGCTGGAAACCAAAACAATAAAACATGGTAGAAACCATTCCGATGGCATTAACCCTGAAGGAAAAGGATTTTGGTCATATGACAAGTAACTGCGATATTGGCCCTTTGTTTCCTGCAGTAATTGATTGGTCAATATTTCGTTGATGGAGTTTTTAAAAAGCGTTTTACATTTGCCAGAGGCTGAAGAATTCAATTTGTTCATCAGCATTCCTATCTCCTCTGATGTGGTTTCATAATTACTTCATCTATTGAGATGTGCTGACCTCCTTTTATTGTGTAATTTCCAGTATGACATCTCCTAATGGGTGTTCCTTGCTGGAACAGAGGTGTGGTGCTTCCCTCTTTCCTTTTTACAGTTAACCTCATTTCCTAATGTCTTTGTTGCTGTCACTTTCATGTCCAAGTTATCAATCAGATCGCATGGGGAATGTTTCTTAGCATTCTGTGCTAAGCCCATCCGCATTGCCACCTATCCACATCAGAACCTTGTCACCCAATTGTTCCGCTCTTTCCTGATATGATAACACAAGCTTCTCTAAATCAGGCACGGTTAAGGTTATATTATCCCCAGTGATGGGGAGTACCATGCCCCACTAAGGAAAAGAAAACTAGCCTGGAATCTGCCAGCCATTCACACACTCTCGCCAGTGCCAGCGAGAACGGTGAATTTGGCGCTTAGCCAAATCTCCATTCACTGCAGTGGGACTGGAAAATTTCAGCTGTGGGTGGGGTTGGAGAACCCGGCCCCAAATGTTTGGTGAATTTTCTAATTTGGATACAAAAGAAATTGAGCAACATTGAATTAAAGGAGTGCAATCAAGTTGGAAAACGTAAACAGTTGGTTAAGGGGAATCTCGTCGAAATTTTCCAAATTATGATCAAAATACCAGGGAGTTGAGCCCTTATATACCAAACATACAGACTACTTTCATCTCTGACTTTTCAAACATCCTTATACAAGCAAAATTCACAAATTGCTGTGCCCACAGATCCAATCGTTTGACCATAAGACATAGGAGCAGAATGAGGGCACTCAGTTCATCGAGTCTGCTTCACCATTCAATCATGGCTGATATTTTTTTCATCCCCATTCTCCTGACTTTTCCCCAAAACCCCTGATCCCCTTATTAATCAAGAACCTATCCATCTCTGCCTTAAACCCACTCAATGACCTGGCCTCCACAGCCCTCTGTGACAAAGAGTTCCACAGATTCACCACTCACTGGCTAAGAAATTCCTCCTCATCTCCATTTCAAAAGATTGTCCCTTTAGTCTGATGCTGTGCCCTCTGGTTCTAGTTTCCCTACCAGTGGAGACATTCTCTCCATGTCCAGTCTATCCGGGCCTCGCAGTTCCCTGTAAACTTCAATAAGATCCCCCCTCATTCTTCTAAACTCCAACAAGTACAGACCCAGAGTCCTCAACTGTTCCTCATATGAGAAGCTCTTCATTCCAGTGATCATTTTTGTGAACCTCCTCTGGACCCTTTCTAAGGCCAGTGCATCCTTTCTTAGATATGGGGCCCAAAACTGCTTACAATATTCCAAAACTCCCTATGGATTCTTCAGCAAACCTAGAAGGGATTTGGGATCATTGATAACTCTACAGACGGATTCAATCTCCCACCAGGGTGAATCCCCTATCAGTATTGAACATTGTTGCAGTTTGAAAATAGATTTCCCAGTTTCACAGCAATGCCTACAATCTGTGTGCATAGATATATATATATTATATTTTATTTATGTGTATAATATATACTAGGATCTGGTTTGGGAGCATTTAGTGGATAGAATGTAACTCAAAGCTGCAAATAATGTAATTGGAGACAGTGAAGCCCACTCCTCCTCTACCATCTGTTGTCTCCATCAACCCTTCTTCAAAACTACCCAAAGCAGCCATGCCTGTTTTGAGTATAAAAGACTGAGCATGAATGAGAAACTAAATTTATACCTTAAAATAAGTCACTTCACACAAGAGTCCAACATCTTCATATACATAGAAACCCTACAGTGTAGAAGGAGGCCATTCAGCCCATCAAGTCTGCACCAGCCACAATCCCAACCAGGTCCTATTCCTGTCACCCCACATATTTACCTCACTAATCCCTCTAACCTACGCATCCTGAGACACGAAGAGCCACCTCATCTGCACATCTTTGGAGTGTGGGAGGAAACTGATGCACCTGGAAGAAACCTACACAGAAACGGGGAGAACATGCAAACTCCATTCAGATAGTGACCCAAGCCGGGAATTGAACCCAGGTCCTTGGAGCTGTGAGGCAGCAGTGCTAACCACTGTGCCACCGTGAATTTTTACCAAGTATCTTTTTTTTATTCATTTGAGGGATTTGGGCCTGAATTCTCCGGTTGTTCACGTTGGTGGGATTCTTCGGTCCCACCGGCAGGGCACCTCTGCTGCGGCTTTCCCACGAGTGTGGCATGACATCAATGGGAATTGATTTGCTGTCTATGCTGTTTGGCATTAAGTAGTCCTGTGTTGTAGCTTCACCCAGGTCGACACCTCATTTTTAGGTATGTCTGGTGCTGCTCCTGTACTTTTCCTTGAACCAGGGTTGGTCTCTTGACGTGGTGGGGGATATACTGGGCCATGAGGTTACAGTTTGTGGTTGAGTATACTTCTCCTGCTGCTGATGACCCACAACCTCTCAAGATTGTCCAGTCTTGAGTTGCTAGATCTGTTTGAAATCTTTCCCATTTTGCACGGTGATAGGACCACACAACATGAAGTCTCATTTTCACATTCTCAATTTCACATTGAGAATGTGAAAATGGGATTTCATCTCCACAGGGACTATGCGGTGGTCACCCTTAGCAATAACGTCATGGATGGATTTACTGGGATATATCTGCGGCAGGCAAATTGGTGAGGATGAGGTGAAGTACGCTTTTCAAACTTGTTTGTTCCCTCATCCCTGCAGTTTGTTGGAATTCTACCACCCTGCCCGCCACAGAATCAGAGCGGGTGAGGGGCGGGCAATGGAAATGTCCGTTGACCTCGAACGGGATTTTCTGTTCTCGGGTCAAGCGAGGCCATAAAATCCTGCCAGTTATATCTTTTAGGACCTGGCCAGCTTGGTGGTAGTACTACTGAGCCACTCTTGGTGATGAACGTTGAAGTTCTGGCATATGTGCAACTTTTGAGGTCCCTAGCCATGATAAAAAGATGGAAAAAAGGGCACCCAAAAAATGTGAGCCATAATTTGATTTTTTTTTAATTTAGCAAATGTTTTTCTAGCCTTTTACTTGCAATTGCACTAATTATGGAGGAATAGCCAAGCTTTTGTGCAATGTCATAGTTGATAATAAGCATGGTGAGACCATTCACACTCATCCATAGTTGAATGATGATAGTTCTTTACCTGCTTCAGCATGTTGTAAGTGCGTTCACCTGAAGCGATATGGGCAAACTGACAAAAATACGCAATGCAGTTTTGATGTTGGGAAATACTGAGAAATACATGAGTATTTCTTGAAGCAACTCCTTTGGCTGCGGTACAGAGAGGAGCGTTTTCATCCTTAGGACTTTATATTGAAAAGCTATCCTAATAAAGAGTGAACAAAGAGTACAATAACTTTAACCACATGTTAGCGGTCCTGCCTAAGCATGTGCACATGCTTATGCCCTCCTTCACACTCCAGAAGGATCAGCTGCTCGGATGCTGCCTGGTGTACAATATGGAACAGCAAAACTTACTTTCTTTTCCTATGTTTCTGATGGTGGAGGTGTCCAGAACCAGGGGGTCACAGTCTGAGGGATACCCCCTCAGAGAGATGGAGAGAAACTTCTTCACCCGGACAGTGGTCAGCCTACAGATTTTGTTACCACAGAAAGTCGTAGCGGCCAAAACATTGAACGTTTTTAAGAAACAGCTGGAAGTAGCATTTGGGGCAAAGGGGATCAAAGGATGTTGGGAGGAAGGCAGGATCAGGCTATTGATGATCAGCCATGATTGCAGTGAATGGCAGATCAGGCTCAAAGGGCTGAATGGCCTCCTCCTGGTCTTATATTCTAAGTTTCTATGTTGCTATATTGTTTCCTTATGCACATCAGAACAAGTTGTAAAACTTGTCAAATGCCAAAGAATTGCCATGTGTCAAAATGTGAGGCTCCCTTTGAGCTTGAGGCCCAGCCTAAATGGCTCTTGTGGCTCCCCCTCTGAATGTTTCTGTCCAGGGATGGTAATGGTGGTGCCTGGGACTGTACCTGTAAGGTGTGATTCTGTCAGTATGATTATGTCAGGGCTGTTGCTTGACTAGTCTGTGAGCCAGCTCTCCCCATTTTGGCACAAATCCCCAGATGTTAGAAAGGGTTTCTCTTTTCCAGTGCCTTGGTCGACGCCAGGTGGACTGACCAGTTTCATTCCTTTTTGCAGACCTCATGGCAGCTTGTTACAGCTGAGGGTTTTTTTAGGCTATTTCAGAAGTCATTTAAGAATCAACCACATTGCTGCAGGTCTGGAGTCACGTGTAGGCCAGACCACGAGGAGACAGTGGATTTATTTTCTTAAAGGCCATTAGGAACAATGGTTTCATGGTCATCATTAGGCTTTTCATTCCAGAGTTTTTTATTGAATTCAAATTCCACCACCTGCTGTGCTAGAATCATAGAATCTCTACACTGCAGACAGAGGCCATTCGGCCCATCGAGTCTTGACACACATTGCTATCTCATGTTGAAACAGGAAGAGGGGTGTGCATTTCATTTTACCACATTGATTTGAGACTGATGGGTACCTTTTTATTTTGATTTCATATCTGGTCCTGTATTATTCAACAATTCCAGCTTTCTTCCATGGAACTGCCGGTCATTGATCAGGGAGGCACAGTGCAGAGGCTGGAGGGAGGCAATTGCTTCAGGGTGTTTCCTAGTCACTGAACACAACCTTGTCTTGACCATAGACATCAGGCAATTGGATCAAGTTAGCCCATATTTTTAAATCATGCCTGATCCCTTTAATCATCTTTATATATCAAATTATACTGAAGAGAAGTCTTAATTATTTCCAACACCTAACTTGCGTTCAGCAGTCATAACCTACGATACACTTTCCTCAACTTGATGGGTTTTGGTAACTCAGGAATGAATTTTACAGCCCCACCTTGGGTGTATCAGAAGGTACAGAGCAGGGTCACCACCTGCTGTCCAACCCAACCTGACCTCTACATTATCGACACTGGCAGGGAGGGGACGATGCAAATTTATCCATCAGGTAAAGAGACTAAAACCATGCACAGAACTTTAGGTGTGGTCTCATCAATGTCCTGTACAGTTGTTTCAAGACTTCCCTACTCATATACTCCACCTCCCACCCCACCTGCAGCAAAGGTCTATATACCATTACCTTCTTAATCTGCAGGACCTGTAGGGTAACCTTTTGTGATTCACTTCTAAGGACACCTAGAGCCCTTTGAACCATAGCATTCTTCAATCTCTTTCAATTTAAATAATATTCTGCTTTTCCAGTCTTCCTGCCAAATTGGACAACCTCATATTTTCCTACAGTCTACTCCATCTGCCAAATTTTCTGCCGCTTGTTTAACCTATCGTAATCCCTTTGCTGACCCTATATCCTCCGCACAACTTGATTTTCTACCTAAATTTGTATCATCAGAAAATGTGGCTACAATACAATCAATCTCTTCAACTCGTAGAACCCCAGTACTGATCCATGGTGCACCCACCAGAAAATGACCTATTTATCCCAACTCTGTGCTCCCTGTTAGTTAGTCGATCCAGTGACAATACCGCTATGCCATTGCCTCCCTTATCTGGGACAGGGAATTTTCATTTTGGAATTTTAAAATTGGCATTGAAAAACATCCTCAAAATTTGCATTGTGAAACATCACTGGAATTGGATAAAATGGGAAAGTTGATGGAACATATTTATGTCCCTCAGGAATCAAATTTCACCTCTACAGTTGGAGGAATTTCTGAGTTACATTCAAAGAACAAGGCAAAATACAGCCCAGAAGCAAGCCCTCAGCTCACCAAGTCTGTGCTGATACGTGGTTTCTATCCCTCTGTTCGCATCCCATTCATGTGTCTATCAATATACATCTTGAATGTTGCTAATGTGCCTGTTTTCACCATCTCCACTGACAGTGCATTCCAGGCACCCACCACTCTCTGTATGAAACCCCGCACGTCTCTCCTAAACTTACCACCTCTCACCTTAAACCTATGCTGTCTTGTAGTTGACTATTCCACCCTGGGAAAAAGCCTCTGACCATCCACCCTATCTATGCTCTCTTAATTTTGAAGACTTCTGTCAGGTCACCCCCTCAGCCTCCTTCTTTCCAGTGTAAACAATGTGAGTTTATCTGAGCTGTCCTCATACCTAAAACCCTCCAGACCAGGTAACATCCTGGTAAACCTTCTTTGCACCCTCTCTAAAGCATCCATTCTTCTAAGAGCTTATCATCAACATCTGAAACAGCAACAAGTAATAGCCCTAGATTCCCTGTATTCTACAAGAACTTGAGACAATATAGCAAATTTAACATGGTAAAATGTCCTAAGGTGCTTCATAGAGACATTAAATGAAAGACACCAAGCCAGAAAACGAAATACTCGATTTGATGATGAAAACCTTGGTCTAAGAGGCCATTGCATTTGTTTCTGTTAAGATTACAGTCTTATTATTATTTTTCATTCTTTCATAACCAATGGCCAGAAAATATTGTACCTAAGCTTTCAAACATTATTGTGTATCTTCTGTTTCCTTGTCTATGATCTCTTTATGTAAGTCCTACCTGATTCTAAATTATAATAATCATCTAAATTGGCTGGTGCTCTACATAGTTTAACCAGTGTTCCAGAGTGGGACTGAGTTGTGTTTCTAGTTGGCTCATTCAGTATCGTTCAGTGCGACCTACTTGTTACATCAAGCAATTTGTCAGATACATGTGTCTGATGGTAGGAGCTGTGTTTGCTTACACTATAGCCCCATCTACTGACAATTTATGTTATGACATGTAAGTGAAGTTTTCATTGATTAGAAGAAGTCTGATGCAAAATCACTTGAGGAGAACCTACACTTAAATCAGTGCCCAATAGCAGTCTGCTTTTACTGAACTTTTACTGCCTCTGCTGACGTTTCAGTATAGGAATTGAAACGTAAAGTATAGGAAAGAAAGGAGATTCATAATGAACAGAAGTGGGATTACCCACAGTGCAGGAATTGGTTTGTTTTTGCTCAGTGTATTCATCTCATCACAGGGAGAACAGCGGGTCAAAGAAAAGACCTGACGTCACACCTAAGGATGGATTATAAATCTAACCTTACCAGTGTTGGTGGCATCATTCTAACAATTAGCCAAGTGCAGCACAGGCACAATAGGCCTGCTTTGGAATTTTATTATTCTAGGTACATGAGGGGGGAAAGGAATAGTAGGATTTACTGATCGGATCAAATGAAAGGGTGAGTGGTGCATAGACACAAGCCCACACTAGTTGGTGTACACCTGCACAGACTCTGATTGTTGCCATTTGTGGAGCCGTGTTTTTTGCAAATTGACTGCCATGTTTTTTAAATCGCAACCATGACCACACAGACTGCAAAACACTACAGGACTTCTTTAAAAATTCATTCGTGGGACATGGTCGTCACTGGCTGGTCAGCATTTATTGCCCATCCCTAGTTGCCCAAGGGCAGTTGAGAGTCAACCACATTGATGTGGCTTTGGAATCACAGGTAGGCTAGAGTAGGTAAGGACGGCAGACTTCCTTCCCTAAAGGACATGAGCGATGAGTTTTTCCGACAATGGTTTCATGTTCATCAGTAGATTCTTAATTCCAGATTTTTTTTATTGAATTCAAATTCCACCATCTGCCATGGCAGGATTCGAACCTGGGTCCCTAAAACATTAGCTGAGTCTCTGGATTAATAGTCCAGTGATAATACCATTATGCCATCGCCTCCTGTTTTCTGAGATTTTGAAAGGTATTATATAAATGCAGAGCCTGGTTCTCTGGTCTTGCTCACAACTGGGAGTCTCCAGTCCTGCTGCAATGAACAGAGATTTGGTTGAGTGCCAAATTCTCCATTCTCACTGGCAGTGGTAGTGGGGCATAAAAGACCAGAGAATTCCGGCTGCAAACTTCCATCATCTCCAATTCTTGTGTACTCAGTAATTATTCACTGCTTCCTCTGTTTCCAACTGCTTTACAGTTGTGGGTCTGTGAAGCCAAAATGTTAAGGTGTAACCAATTTGAGGTCCCTTTGGACTTGTCTCTTCAATAGTTTGAGGTTAACTCCATATTGATAATAGCTTAAGATTTTTATTTAAGCATAAGTAAAACTTAATATATTTACTTGGGTAGCACTTTACAATGTACAATACAGAATTATTTTCTTGCTATTGTCCTCTAAGTATTAGGCAAAGCATATTTCATAAAACTTTTCACCTACTCTCACCTACGTTTCCGTCCCTTTCCCTACTCTTATCAGAATATTACATAATGCGATATGACTTCTGTATCTACTCTTCTCGACCACTCTGTCATGAATCCAATAAGTGACAATGAATGGTCTTTGAAAGGTAAAGGTTTTAATCCAAAATCTTCACCAAGCTGTGACATTTGCTGTCTGCCAACATTTGCAGGTAGGGTCCTAAACTCTTAAAATTGGCTTGGTGTGCCATCAATATTCAAGTGATCTGAGAAACCACGGTCCTTTCCTTAAAGAAGAAGAAAACAGAGAATCTATTATTGCAATGCTTAAGATTCGAAAGATCAAATGGACAATTCAAAATTTCCTTCCATCAATTTAGAAACTTAAAATGCAATAATGCCTAATACAATACTTTCCATTCAGTGATGTAAAGGTGATTGTGTGGTGAAGTTTTTTTTAAAAAAAGCTGTCAGTGGATGGTGTTAACTCCTTTGTTAGGCTAAGATATTGTTGTATTTCATTTTTTAAAAAATTTCCCTGATCAAAACAGAATCAAGTCATATTTTACTTTCTTTTTCCCCCCAATCTTGATAATCTTTAAAAGATGCACAACACTTTTTAGTCCTAAAAATCTAATTACAACAGCAGAAATGATTCATATCATTATTAATTTTAAATATACCATTCCCATCTGGTAAGACAGCTTTTTAGGTTAAACTTCAATTGCTTTTGAACTAAACGTTTTTAAGGAGGTTTCCAACCCAAGATTTTCCTGTACAGCCACATTAATTTCACAAAGCAGATTCACATTAAATGAGTTACAAAGTGAAAGTAAATCCATTGTATTAATGTGTGCTGTTAAACTAATTTACTCTGATGCTAGGTAAAGGCACTGACCAATGTAGAATTAAGTCATAAGGACCTGAAGAAATTCTAAGTTGGTGTTGAGTTGGTTGCTTGCAAGAAGGAATGCTAAAATTGGCCATGTGGTAAAGATAGTGAACAATACGTCGATGTCTATACAGCAAATACTAGCACCTCTCAGAAAAAAAGGAAAGACATCTGAAAAAATTTCCACTCTGAAATTTCAGACTACTGGATAGTCTGTTATACTTCAGCTTGCTCGATGTAGAAGCCCTTTGTTCAACCATTTGTTAACATATTTCTATTACGTATTTTAAAGTCAATGGACAATTGCATGTTTGATATCCAGTGACTATAACTCACCATTGCCTCTGTGATTTTTCAGCAGCACCACTAAAATAGTGACAGCAACAAAAAGTTTCAAGGACAAATAAAGGACTGCGGTTAAGAAAACAAAGTTCCATTTCATAGGAGGACTGCAAATTAAAAAATAAGATTTAGAGTTTCTTTGTAAAAGGCATTACCAAAGTTCAGTGTAGAAATATACACAAGTCTATTTCACTCATATCAAACTTGAAACTGCAGTGTGACAGCAAGTGATGTTATACCTTTCTGCAAATTGGTGTAAGGACAATGTCTTCTTTGAAGAATGTGGAATTTGGTTGAATTACACACAATATTCAGACAATTGTCAGACAATGTTTCAAAATCACAATTATATTTTTGAAAATGTTCTAGAAAAGTACCTCTGAAGATGAGAGCAATTTGCATTTAATAGGATGGCCTTGCAAAGTATGGTTAGATAAAACTATCTTGCCAGTTAATAACATGGGCCATTGTGTTGAAATGTCCTTATGATATTGCCAGACCACATGGCAAATGTTGCAGTCAATATTTTCATTATCATTGAGAGGTTTTCTCTACATCTATCTATTAGGCAGTGGACATTTACTTTCCTGCTCTATTTCATGTGTAGACCCTATATCAGCACTAGAAGATGCTACAAATGAATGGCATTTAAGGGAAAACCCAACAAAAAGGAGAGGAAAGAAACGCACACGCATACATGTGGATGACACGTGTTTATGTATAAGACAGATGACAGTTATAGAGCTGGAATAACATTAGAATGAGACAACAGAATCTTAGAGAGATAAATCATAAATTTATTGGTTAGGATTCTACAGCCCCCCTCCCACTGCCGGCATTTTCCAGTCTTACCGAAAGTGAATGGACTTTTGACTGGGCTGCTGCCATTGCCGGCAGAGTGGGGCCAGAAAATCCCAGCCACACATATTTACAAGACACAGAGAGATGTGAATTGCTGATGAGATGGAGGTGAGACAGGTAGAAATGGAAGAACAAAAAACAACATGGGACTGATCTCAGTAGCCCAGTAGATGAATACAGAAGATCAAAGAGTGAGTTATTTTTTATTCATTCATGGGACGTGGGCTTTGCTGGCTGGCCTGATATTTATTGCCCATCCCTGATGACATTAAGTCACATACAGGCCAGATCAGGTAAAGACGCCAGATTTTTTTCCCTAAAGGGCTTTAATAAGCTTTTACAACATTTGACAATGATGTCATAGTCATCAGTAGATTCTTAATTCCAGACTTTCATTGAGTTCAAATTTCACCATTTGCCATGGTAGGATTTGAACCCGAGTCCCCTGTGTTTAGTAACACAGTAATACCCTGGATTACTAGTCCACTGACAATACCATTATGCCACCACCTACCCCTGATGGAGGGCTCACACATCAAGCATACTCATTACAAATCTCCAGAAACACTGATTTATCACCCTGCATTGTCAGTACTCCCTGACAGGGGAAGTGGCTAGTTAATGACATGTAAAATTTAGGGCTCCAAGGTATCGAAATTTTGAATTAAGATTTCTACATTTTGAATCTTTAATTTCTAACACTAGGGTCCTCTGTTGTGCTTGATCTAACAAAGTATAAATAATTAGCATTTATAAATCAAGCATAATTTATTAAGCAAGATTTTATATATACTTAACAATCCCTCAATTTATTTATTCTCCCAACTGATTCTGTTGACCACAATGCTATTTCCGCACTTTCTGCTTTCATCTTAGATTTCCAATATCTGAAGTTTTTAAATGATTTTTGCTCATTTTCTGTATTGCGGGCTTGGGTCACTGTGCCAAGTCTGCACATTCTCCCCGTGTCTGCATGGGTTTTCTTCAGGTGCTCCGGTTTCCGCCCAGAATCTAAAAGATGTGCTGGTTAGGTGCATTGGCATGCTAAATTCTCCCTCAGTATACCTGAACAGGTGCGGGAGTGTGGCGACTAGAGGATTTTTACAGTAACTTTATTGCAGTGTTAATGTGACACTAATAAATAAACTTAAACTTACATTTCACCAAAAATGGCCTTTATATTGTAGCTCACTGATATCAATTAACACCTAATCATCATGATGTACTAAACAGTGCAGTTTACTATTTTCCTGTTAGATACATGCAGAATCAGAAGAAATCCTACAAAATATCATAGAAGTTTAGAACATGGATTGAGCACAAACACCAAAAAGACAAACAAAATAGCAGTCTTCAAAGGGAAAGTATTAGAAGGAACTAGAGTGAAGATTGAAGTGGGTGGTGTCACACTGGAACAAGTAGATCAGTTTGTTTACTTAGACAAATGATAACAGGAGATGGAAGATACAATGCCAAAGTTAGAAAGAGGTTAGAGATAGTCAAAAGTGACGACATGCTAACAATAAGAAAATGCAAGCTCATAATAAGGAAAAAACCTGTAAGATGCTATGTTTAACCCATTTTCCTGGCTGCCTTGGAAACCTGAACAATAAATCAATATCGGTGGAAGAAAACATAGGCTTTGAAATATAGGTGCCAAGTAGTATCGCAAACATTCTAGACACAGATCACAAGACTACATAAAAGACACCTGAAATTGTAAGGAAAAGAATTCTATAAAGTGACATCCAGGTAAGAAAATCTCAGTGTTTCAGCCATTGGCTCAGAGCTGAAAAGGTACAGAGGTCACTTTGAGAGGATAAAGTGGAGCGCAGCAGAGCAAGGGGTTAAGCTAGATGTGGTAGGATGATAGATGTGATTGCAGATGAGCTACAGTGGATGCAAGATGATAACAAGACAAGAGTGTGACATATCATGGCAGCAGATCTCTCAGTAGGAGTAGCCACGAACAGAGGGAGAGAGAGGTTTGATAAACTGTCAGTATTTGCCAAATAAGCAACGGCAAATAATCTATATGGGCAGTACGGTGGCACAATGGTTAGCACTGCTGCCTCACAGTACCAGGGATCCATGTTCAATTCCGGCCTCGAGTCACTGTGTGGAGTTTGCATATTCTTCCCATGTCAGCATGGGTTTCCTCCAGGTGCCCCAGTTTCCTCTCACACTCCAAAGATGTGCGGATTAGGTTGATTGGTCATGCTACATTGACTCTAGTGTCAGGGGATTTGTTGGATATATATGTGGGGTTATGGGGATAGGGTCTGGGTGAGGTTGTGGTCGGTGCAGATTCGATGGGCTGAATGACCACCTTCTGCACTGTAGGGGTCCTATGATTCAATGATATGTCACTGCACATGATTCAAGGAGCTCTGTTCACTCACATTGTGGAGACAAGTCTAATTGTATTATAATATGTTATGTTTAGTATTATCTTTGTCATTGATTTACTCACTGACCTAAATTGACATAAATCCTACCTTAATGCAGATTTAAAGTCTATTGTTGTTGGATTTGGTGATGGTATCAGAGAGGCTGTTGAAGTAAACAGAGATATTAATGTTGATTGCCGTGTTACAAATCACAAGTCATCTGATACAGCTGAAATCATGGGCACTGAAACTCAGTTATATTTCCTGCTCAATCTTAGAACGATTCAAGCTATAGAATTATAGGCAACTTCATATAGGGAATCAGCAACTTATTCTTCCTTAGCTTTCTTGACAAATTGACACTTAATCAATTACTCTGTTGTGAGGGTAATTTATGTAGTTACTCAGTTTCATGATGCGCTCAATATTTAGTATTGGGTGTCCAACAACCCTGCATATCCATATCCCCAAGATCACAAAAGGATTTTTGGGCTGTTGGCTGGACATCCATTAGAGTTCTAAAACACCTGAACCCCAAGGAAAACATTGACACCTCTGGTTCTCTGATCTCTACTGTCAATTTGACAATGATATTTACACAGGATTAAGAAATCCGAGGCACCTGCAGTTTCATCTGTTGAAACTTTAAAGAGCTTCAATGACTGACATTTTTATTGTCATGTGCGGAAATTGAAAAAATAAACCCTCATTCATTGATAAGAAGTTTCTCTTTATACATCCTATTGTCACCATTGGGTTAATTAATGTATAGTGAGTAAATGGGCATTGAAGTGTCATAGCTTGACATGGGCATTATGAGGGACATGCTGTGGTGATGCTGGCATTGGACTGAGGTAAACACAGTAAGAAGTCTCACAACACCAGGTTAAAGTCCAACAAGTTTATTTGGTAGCAAAAGCCACTAGCTTTTGGAGCACTTGCTGCCCCTTCATCAGGTGAGTGCTCACCTTAAATTCCACTCACCTGACAAAGGGGCAGAAAGCGCTTTGAAAGCTAGTGGCTTTTGCTACCAAATAAACCTGTTGGACTTTAACCTGGTGTTGTGAGACTTCTTACGTTATGAGGGACCATAGAGGGCGGCTGAGGGCATAAAATCTTATGGATGGAGCACGGGGATGACATGGGAATGGGGGAGTGATGGGGTGAGGGGGCTGGGGAGACTTTCTATTTTTATTTTAATTGGGATGAAGCCCCTTTTAAAACAGCTTGCCTTTGCACCCAGGTCAGCTGACCCGACTCCAGCCTACATCCCCCACCCATCTACTGGTATTGAAGATTCCACCTTTATGGACACTTTCTCCCCAGATGAGCAGGTCAAACAAAGAATGTTCCTGACTCTCCTACTCACCTTGATGATAAAAGTCCAGGCCTACGTGTCAGATAAGCAGACAGAAACAGCGGGCATTATATAATCCAGGGGCCTCACTTGTCAGCTGGAGAACTGGTGAAAGATTTTGACGCCTCCTTTGGGCACCTAGGTGGCCAGGGGTGAGCATCCCCATGATCAAAGACCACCTGGGGCAGAAATCCTGCCCCCAAGAATTGCCAACCAAACAGAGGTTGGTAGTTGTCCACTGTAGGCAGTGCCACAGGGCAAGCACCAGTAGCTGCCAGTTATGCACCCACCCAGGGCCCAGGAGCAGCAAGGAACCCCAGAACTGAGGTGAATGAGTGTAAGGTCACGAGAGGGGCCTGGCATCAGGTGGCTCCCAGGTCTTCCTGCCAACCAACTTCTTGATGCTGAGTCCTGTGATCAAGCACTGTGTTTCTTTGAGTGAGGAACAACCTCTCCAAGGAACCCACGTTGTGTTTGCTTTTTGGGCTTCCTGTGTGGCGACTGCCCTGCCCTACCCTGCCTGTTGCTGGCTGAATATCAGAAGTGGTGGAAAGATGCACTTAAATGGACATTAATTGAATTTGAAGGCCTCAATTGGCAGCAGAGACAGGAAGGGTCCCCAGCCAATATCCTCCGACCCAATTAAATACTTTCTTGTCTCAGGGAGGGTATTAAATTCCACTCTGTGAGGGAACTGCAAGAGGTGGTAGTAAGGAATAGTATAATATCATCATACTGAATAAACTAGGTGAATAAACTACTGAATAAACATAGCTGAATAAACTAGGCTTGTACTCGTTAGAGTTTAGAAGAATGAGGGGAGATCTCATTGAGACGTATAAGATGATGAATGGGATGGATAGGATAGAGGTGGAGAGACTCTTCCCGCTCAAAAAAGACAGTAGGACTAGGGGGCACAGCCTCAAGATAAAGGGGAGGCGGTTTAGAACGGAGTTGAGGAGGAACTTCTTCACTCAAAGGGTGGTGAATCTCTGGAATTCTCTGCCCGTTGAAGTGGTGGAGGCTGCCTCGCTAAATATTTTTAAGAAGCGGGTTGATGGGTTCTTGATAAGAGAGGGGATTAAGGGTTATGGGGAGAGGGCGGGAAAGTGGAACTGAGCTACAACAGATCAGCCATGATCTTATTGAATGGCGGGGCAGGCTCGAAGGGCTAGATGGCCTACTCCTGCTCCTATTTCTTATGTTCTTATGTTCTTATCACACTGGTAGTTGCTGGTTCTTTATATATGAAGTTACCAAAGGGAAGCATGTGGATGAGGAAAGGAAAGGGACAATGAATGAAATCTTCTGGAATTGGCTGTGTCAAAGAGGTCAAAGGGATAAGTGTGCACCATACTAACTGGCTCAGAGAATATAATTTTGCCTTGTGCTGTTTCAAGAGGAGCTTTAATAAGATGGACACAGAACCATTCATATGACTTGGTTATTTCTTGCAATTTCCTTAAATTTATCCACATACCTTTCCTTCTATCTCATTTCTACTGTTCACATTAATAGGTGCCCAATGCTGAAATAGTTCCCTTCTTATTACTCAGGTTTAGCTAAACGGTTTCAATGTTGTTCTCTTATCATCCTTAAATTCTAATGCTTTCCTAGGCTAAACCAGACTGCAGCCTAGGTGAACTGTTCAACCCAATTCCACTTCAGATATCAGGTCATCATTATCCACACAGATCTACTTTCACCTCCCCAGTCACCTGACCCCCATCTCAGCTCCTTAAACATTGAAATTCTTATACATTCAAGACTCAACTAATCCAAGGCACTCCTTGCTGGTTACCAATCTCCATCTTCGATGAACTGTAAAAATTATGTGACACATTTCCTGTTGTCACATGGAACCCGATTCATTCAACACCTCAGTGCTCAATGACTAAAGTTGCTCATTCCCAAAGTTGAAGCCCCTGCAGTCTTACAGCACCCCAAGGCCACACTCGTCTCGAGCCTTACATCCCTTTACTAACAGGTTAAGCCTCTGCCCATTAGATTTTAGACAAATGAGGAGATAAACAATTTGAAAGATGTAAGATTCTGAGAGGACTTGATGGGTTGGAAACATCTTGATGAAGAGACTGGAATCACGGAACATGGCTTTAGAACAGGTCCTTCTTTTCAGACAGAGATTAGGAAATTTATTTTTCTAACATTGGGTCATTATTCCATGGAGAGTCAAGGTTTAGACCATAAGACATAGGAGCAGACTGAGGCCACTCGGCCCATGAAGTCTGCTCTGCCATTCAATCATGGCTGATATTTTTCTCATCCCCATTCTCCTGTCTTTTCACCATAACCCCTGACCACCTTATTAATCAAGAACCCATCTATCTTTGTCTTAACGACAATCAACGACCTGATCTCCACAGCCCTCTGCGGCAAAGAGTTCCACAGATTCACCACTCTCCAGCTGAGGAAATTCCTCCTCATTTGTGTTTTGAAGGATTGTCCCTTTAGTCTGACGTTGTGCCCTCTGGTTCTAGTTTTTCCTACTAGTGGAAACATCCTCGCCACATCCATTCCATTCAGGTCTCGCAGTATCCTGTAAGTTTGAATAAGATCCCCCTTTATCCTTCTAAACTCCAACAAGTACAGACCCAGAGCCTCAACTGTTCCAGGTTGTGGGAGGAGGGGTGAGTTGGGGGACAGGCAGGAGAATGGGATTGAGGCCACAGCCAGATCAAGCATGATCTTATTAAATGGGGGAGCAGGTTCAAAGGACCTACTCCTGCTCCTGTGATCTAAAATGTCTGCTCCTCTGATGCTTACTTCCTTTGCATTCCTCTTTTCTTCATCCCATCATGGGCAAAAATTGTCAAAGAACTGAATTACTCTCCCTCTGAAATTCCATTCTTAGACCCTTTTGCCATTCTATCCTTCTGTAAATTCTCTGCAAACACCAAGCTTTTGGGCACTTCCTCTCTTCTTTCTTGGCTGAAGTTTCTACACATCTTGGGATGCTTCAGTGCAATTCTATTGCAGGTTATTATGTAGGTCAGTGTTGGAGTAGTATTACATAACGTGATCTTTGATGAATACCACTCCATTCAAAATGTCGTTCCTACTCAATCTATTGGATTTAACCAGATTTCCATTTCAAATGTAAAAAGATTGAACTATTTTTGACACTGATATTGCGGATTTTTAGTGATTTTTATGGCACATTACAAAGGAAACACAAAGTCTAGGTTAACATTAATAGCAATATCAAATTTTGTGCGGTAGTCCAGATTTAAGTTACTGACCATATCAGGGTATCTCTAACTATTTTAAAATGCATAAAGATGTCAGTTGAACCTGGAAATTGTTAGAATCATATATTTCAAGACAGAATATTTTGATTACAAAATGCAGGGCATGGCATGATTTGCACATTTGGTTCTTATTTTAAGAAGGTTGTAAGTTCACCTTGGAACTGTCAACAAGCAGGTCTGTTCCAAGTATTCACCTGAACTTAATGGGACTTGAGGAAGATCTGGTTGGTTGTTTTGGAAATGCAATCAGTTTAATTGATGGGAGAGGAGCAAAATTGAAAAGTACACTTGCTGGAAATCACACAAGAGAGAGAAAAAAGACTTTAATTGTGACTCTTTTGGTTTTGAAGTCAGACTTGTTGGGGAACAACATGAGGAATGAAAGCTAACCTAACTGCTTCTCTCGTTCTCTACCTTGCTAAAAGTTACATGTGACTATTAACTTGTAGCTGAAAAATCCTCATCTGAGTGTTACTGGTCTGCATTTGAAGCTGCAAAACTGAGACCAGTTGTTGAAAATTAGAAACCCGACAGTGCATAAGGAGGCCATTTGGCCCATTGAGACTGCACCCATATATTGACCCCACTAATCCTTCGAACCTATGCATCCCAGGACACTAAGGGGCAATTTAGCATGGCCAACATACCTAACCTGCACATCTTTGGCCTGTGGGAGGAAACTGGAACACCTAGAGGATGCTCACACAGACTGAGCTGAGAATCAAACCCAGGTCCCTGGAGCTGTGAAGCAGCAGTGCTAACCACTGTACCACCATGCCATCCTAGATATTCAGATGTCCAGCAGGACCAGTGGCTCGTCTTTACACGAGGAGCTCCAGGTCGACATTGATGAGACCCTACAAATTTTATCCTTTATTTTAACTGTGTGTTAATCAATATTCATTCTGAGTTTATTGAAAGAAACCTGGTTAAAGACATTTTTATTTTGGGGGTCAGAAAAGAAGGTATACAATTGGTGAGTAACTTGGGTTTTTAAGTTAATGGCATGACCTGCGGACTAGTGGGGCTGGATAATAAACATACTCCTTTCATCCTGATCATAACAATATCTGTATTGAGATATTTGTGGAACTAATCAAGATCAACAGTCTGCTCAGTCCAAATTTACATGCTAACATGAAACATTTATATGGTGAATAGATTAATCCGTGTTACTATATTATTTTTTACCACATGTAGTATCTGACCTTTTTGCTTATACTGCCACTGTAATTTGTACTTTACCTTCCAAGACTTTTAATTCCATCCAGAACGATTCATATCGATACTGAGACAAACGTATTCCACAGGAGTATTGTCCTGCATCTTCTTTTTTCAGTTGCTGCAGAGTTAGAGAAATTATTCTATTGCTTCTATCTTCGGTGATGGATGCTCTTCCCAAATACAGTTCGTTCACCTGTCCAGAAGTATCCACAAATTCAGTGCACACACCGGCTGTCACTTTACAACAGCTCTTTGGAAAAGCTTCATCTTCTTGGTCGTATTTCAACTGCACAGTTACCCTTCCTGCCAAAGATCCGTTGATCACCGTCGGTCCTCTTAATTTACAGGAACCTGCTAGTATGTAAGTATGGGAAGAGGTTTACAACGTACAACAGTGGGAAGAGAAAGACGTGTCAGTTAACTTTTCACAACAGTTACTTCGTACAATAAAGCCTCACAGTGCAAGGGGTGAGGATTCAATTCCTGGCTTGGGTCACTCTCTGTGCGGAGTCTGCACATTCTACCTGCGTCTGCGTGGTTCCTCAGGTTGGTCTGGTTTCCCCCCACAGTCCAAAAGACATGCTGGTTAGATAAATTGGCCATGCTAAATTTTCCCTCAGTGTAGCCAAACAGTCGCTGGAGTGTGGTGACTAGGGGATTTTCACAGTAACTTCATTGCAGTGTTCATGTCAGCTTACTTGTGACTAATAAATACACTTTAAAAATGCCAATCCAACATCATTTCAGTCTTGTAGACTACAGAAAAATTTAAATACGAAGATTGCTTTCCAAAACAGTGAGACTTGGTAGTTTTTGTCATGTTTTCTGAGGCACCAAATCCTTATGTTTAGGCAAAGCATGGATCATAGGCTTACTGGAAACATCCAAGTTTATTTTGCCACCTTAGCTCATATTGAATTATAAACACAAACGAGGTGAAATTGGAAAAAAATAACTCCTGGTTTTCTCATTGATCACCTAAATAAACAAGCAAACTCAAAGCTGAATAATGAGGAAGTTCTAAAAAGTTAAAGTTCAAAAATGTTGAAAGCAGCTTGTCTTTCTCTGCTTTGATGCTTACTTATATTTACATAGAAAACCAGAATCTTTATTTCCTTACCTGATACGAACATGAATAGCAATATAACTTTAAAGTACATATTCTGCCTTAAAGTAACAGTCTTCACTACGATCCCAGTTTTGGATTGTGAAGTTATTTCTAACATTTGCATTTCGCAATTTCCCGGAATAAGGAATTTTACCAGTTTCTGAGTTATTGCGCACTATGTTGCAACTGCCAGATGTTAGCAAATTTGTATGTTTTAGATGCCACCCATCTCTTGAAGATTTCTAAATAATAAAAGATATTTATTATTTCTAAATAATAAATATGTTGCATTATCATGGAATCCCTACAGTGCAGAAGGTTGCTATTTGGCCCACTGTCAGCAATCCCACCCAGGCCCTATCCCTGTAATCCCAAGTATTTGATTTGATTTATTATTGTCACATGTATTAGTATACAGTGAAAAGTATTGCTTCTTGAGCACTATTCAGACAAAGCAAAGGAAAGGAGAGATTGCAGAATGTAGCCTTACAGTCATAGCCAGGGTGCAGAGAAAGGTCAGCTTAATGTGAGGAAAGTCATTCAGAAGCCTGATGGCAGCAGGGAAGAAGCTGTTCTTGAGTCAGTTGGCATGTGACCTCAGACTTTTGTATCTTTTTCCCAACGGAAGAAGACGGAAGAGAGTCCAGGGTGTGTGGGGTCCTTAATTATACTGGCTGCTTTTCCGAGGCAGCAGGAAGTATAGACTGAATAAATGGATGGGAGGCTGGTTTGCTTGATGGATTGGGTAGATTCACAACCTTTTGTAGTTCCTTGCAGTCTTGGGCAGAGCAGGAGCCACACAAAGCTGTGATACAATCGGAAAGACTGTTTTCTATGGTGATCTGTAAAAGTTGGTGAGAGTCATAACTGACACGCCAAATTTCCTTAGCTAATCCCCTTTGCCACTAACACAGCCAATCCACCTAACCCACACATCTTTGGTCTGTGGGGGGAAACTGGAGCACCTGGAGGAAACCTACGCAGACACGGGGAGAATGTGCAAACTCCACACAGTCATCTGAGGCCAGAATTGAACGTGGGTTTCTGCTAACCACTGTGCCACTGTGCCTCGCAGCCAAAGCGCTCAAATCCAAGTCAAGGAAAGTCCTATTGAAACTGTATTATGTCCTGGTGAGATTGTATCTTCAGTAGTGTCTGGTTCTGGTTGCAAAACCACAGGGAAAGATTCAAACAATAGGAAATGTAGATAGATTAAAATCAAATGTGAGGTTTGAGAAAGATCTGAATATACTTCAGCTTTCAATATTGCAAATATGATATCAGGAACATAAGCCTTAGAGATAGGGGGTAGAAAAGTTAAGTATTATTTGATTGAAGTGTGAGAGAAGAACAAAATGACTCTGATTCAAACCAGTAAAAGGTAAAGCTATGGCTGATTTGAAGAAATTATTCCTTCCAGAGTGATCGATCTGTTGATTAGACTTCCAGGAAGAATAATGGTATCAAATACATTGGAACCTTTGGAGAAATAAGTGGATGCAGGAATGGGGTTCATTAGAATCTTTTGTTTTCTTAACTCCATCTGCCAGACCTTAACTCCATCTGTACTCCATCTGCCAGACCTTGCCCACTCACTTAAACTATCTATATCCATTTGCAGATATTCAGTATCCTCTGCACACTTTGCTTTGCCACTCATCTTTGTGTACTTTGACACACTACACTTGGTCCCCAACGCCAAATCATCTATGTAAATTGTAAACAACTGCGGTCCTAACATTGATCCCTGAGGCACATCACTAGTCACTGATTGCCAATCAGAAAAACACTCATTTATCCCCACTCTTTGCTTTCTTTTAGTTAGCCAACTCAATCCATGCTAATACATTACCCATAATGCCATGCACCTGTTTCTTATGCAGCAGCCTTTTGTGCGGCACCTTGTCAAATGCCTTCTGGAAATCCGGATATACCACATCCACTCGTTGTCCACTGCACTTGTAATGTCCTCAAAGAATTCTACTAAATTAATTAAACATGACCTGCCTTTCATGCTGCGTCTTCCCAATGGGGCAATTTCTGTCCCGATGTCTCACTATTTCTTCCTTGATGATAGATTCAAGAATTTTCCCCACTACAGAAGTTAAGCTAACCAGTCTATAGTTATCCACATTTTGTCTACCTCCTTTTTTAAATAGTGGAGTCACATTTACTGTTTTCCAATCTTCTGGAACGACGCCAGAGTACAGTGAATTTTGGTAAATTACCACGCGTGCATTTCCTATTTCCCTCGCCATCTCTTTTAGTACCCTGGGATGCATTCCATCAGGCCTGGAGACTTGTCTACCTTTAGCCCAAATTAACTTGCCTAACACCGTTTCTTTAGTGATAATGACATCTTCTAGGTCCTCACCTGCCGTAGCCTCATTGTCATCAATTTTTGGCAAGTTATTTGCTCCATTACCTTCCTTTTTTTGCCTTTTACTATCATGCCTTCTACAATCTCACAGACATTCCCTTTCCTCTCTGTCTGATTTTAAAAACTGTTACCTCTCTAAGCAGCGTCAATCATTTTTAAAATGTTAAGGCTGGGAATGGAGGGATACAAAAGAATGGTCTAGTTGGACCAATGAGTGGCACAGGCTTGGAGGGCCGAAGGGCCTGTTTCCTGTGCTGTATTGTTGTTCAGTATATTACAAGCATTTTGTGCCGACTTAAACAAGTATTCAAAATTTAGATTTCTTCCTTTCTGGGTATGTTTTTTAAAAAATACTGCCGCAATTCTGTTTATTTTTCTGTTCTCAAGAATATGGGACACAATGACAAATGTGTGTGTGGTCCGTCTTGTAGTTGACAATAATATAAGGAATTTAGGCATACACATAGTTAATGTGAGGCGCATAACTAATCTGCAGCACACTTTGGGAAATTACAGGACATTGCTAAGAGCATAGTGAGGCAATAGCACAATACATTCACCACGTTTATATGTCGTCAGCATTATTTCATCCAATCCGGAGTCTTTTACAGCACAGTGCCCTCTACAGGTGTTCTGAGATGTCTGTACACAGACAGACTCTTCTACCAATTAGACTGAAGAATCTGCACTTGAGATATACATAGTCCCGCCAGAAAGAATAAAATAAGTTAGCGCTGAAAAAAGACTCATGCTGTCAAAATTTTTCAGCTTGCACTCGTCAGGAGAGAATAATACCAAATTTCAAAGGGAACATCAATTTATACTGCATGAGAAAAACGTGCTCATTTGTTGGCAGGTGGATTCTGAGGTGTTCATCATCATAGAATCTCAACAGTGCAGAAGGAGGCCATTTGGTCCATCGTGTCTGCACCGACTCTCTGACAGAGCGCGTTACACAGCCACCCCTCCCCCTGCCTACTCCTGTAACCCTGTGCATTTACCCAACTAACCTACAAATTTTGGGATACTAAGGAGCAAATTAGCATGGCTAATCCACCTAACTGCACATCTTTGGATTATGGGAGGAAACAGGAATACCTCGAGGAAACCCACACAGACACAGAGAAAATGTGCAAACACCACACAGACAGTCACCCAAGGCTAGAATCAAACCCAGGTCCCTGCTGTATGAGGCAGCAGTGCTAACCATTGTGCTATATGCCAACATGGAGAATGCACCAGGGAAGTTATCTCCTAAGCTTTAGTTTAAATTCAAAAATGACAAGTTGACCCCAATTGGTCAAGACTTTGCCATAGGGAAATGCATCAGGGAACCTGTGCTTTTATTTAATTGAAAAAGGCATAGTGCCTGGACATGCAAGGGACAAAGCCCGGCAAATTAATATATGTAGTTTATAGCAAGCCTAAGTGAGTTTGACTAGTAATCTTAAATTGGTTATTAGTGTAATCCTTATCACACTGGTGATCATTCAGTAAGTGCTGTCCAATAGCAGAATCATATCTAATGTTGGACAGTAAGTTCTGGGTTTTGCAATCAAAGGCTGGCTGAATACGATCAGTACCCTGCCTGTTGCAAACATCCAAAGGAACGTGCTTTTTGATATGACCAACAGTCATTTAGATGTACCGCTTATATATTTAGCATCTCACCAGCACTGAAATTCATGTTAATTCCTCGATCAGAGTTAACGTGCCTTGCCTCTTCTTAATTTAAACAAAAGCTTGGGAGATAACTATTCCCTTGGGTGTTCTCTATGGCGACACCTGAACCAAGTAACATCTTTTCTTCATGCAGTGTAACTTGTTCATCC
Source organism: Carcharhinus amblyrhynchos (assembly GCF_965287045.1). Taxonomy (NCBI): domain Eukaryota; kingdom Metazoa; phylum Chordata; class Chondrichthyes; order Carcharhiniformes; family Carcharhinidae; genus Carcharhinus; species Carcharhinus amblyrhynchos. The sequence continues at coordinate 17,280,043 of NC_137345.1, forward strand.
CTTTGAAATTTGGTTGTGATGTAGATTGGGGCAAATAGTTTGGAGCATGGATTTGTAACTTCAGTAGAGAACTGGTATAAATCACAATACTTGCTTAAATTAGTAAGAATGCAAATTACTTTTTAAACTCTTTCACAGGATGTGGGCATCATTGGCTAAGCCAGTATTTTTATTGCCCATCGCTAATTGCCTTTAAGATGATAGTGAGTCCACCTTACATTCAAATGCATGAATGAGCAGAAGTAAGCCATTCAGCCCCTCCAGTCTGCGCTGCCATTTAATAAGATCATGGCTGATCCCCTTGTGTTTCAAATTCTGCATTTCTCCCATTTACCACCAGTAACCTTTGATTCCCTTGCCTGAGACGTATCTATCTACCTCAACATTTGTTTACTTTGTCATGAATCCTGCATGGTTTCAGACACTGAGTCTGCACTTGCCCCAAGACTGGAAAATCTCACCTGAAGTCAATGGATCTTTGTCCATGCCCCATCTGCTACGATTCCCATGGCAGGCAGGACAGGAAAATTCAGTTATCGTATCTTTAGTTGCGCCTCTTAAAGTTTATTTATTGTCACAGATAGACTTACATTAACACTGCAATGAAGTTGCTGTGAAAATCTAGTAGTCACCACATTCTGGTGTCCGTTCAGGTACACCGAGGGAGAATTTAGCACCTAACCAGCATATCTCTTGGAGCATGGGTGGAAACTGGAGCACCTGTAGGAAACCCACACTGACATAGGAGAATGTGCAGACTCTGCACAGACAGTGACCCAAGCCAGGAATTGAACCTGGATCCCTGGCGCTGTGAGACAACAGTGCTAACCACTGTATCAATGTGCTTTGGTAACATCTAACTTTGATGGTTGGTGCGTTCTCAGGGTTTTTTTTCTCTGTCCCTTCCTGCCACTCTCTTTCATTTCCTGCATTTTGTTTTCTCTGGTTTTGACTTTACCCTTCAATTTGCTACATCTAACCAAGCTGGATCCCTCAGCCAGCTGGTTTATTTTAAGGCCACCTTTGTCCCTGGTTATATGGTTTTCTAGTTCCAGCATGCTTCAATCGCAGGCTGCTTCAACGGTACAGTCCCCACTTTCCCCAGCACTGATACCAATGCCCCATGAACTGAAACCACGTTGTGCCACCTATTCATTCCACTAATCTTATCCTCTGCCAATTCACTCAGATAATCAGCCAGATTACCCTTGAGGTTCTGTTGTCCAGTTGGGTGTCTTGCTCCTCATATTGTTTTAAGCAGAACTTTTTTTCCTACTCCTGTCATTCATACCTACAAGTACCATTACAACTGCATCCTCCCCTCTTCAACACCAAATTCCTGTCCAGTCTTGAGCAGATGTCCGTCTCCCTGACACTGGGTAATGTGATAAAACATTAGTTAACTTGTCTGGGTGTTGGTTGAAAGATAAATGTTAACCAAAGTCTTGGATCTATTCTTCATGACCATTTGGAGCTGACATACAGGGCTCAGCTGTAAGCAAGCAGTATCTCCAATAATACCACAGCACAATATTGTAAGCACAGTAAAATCTCAAACAGTGAAATCCCATGGGAACCATCCTGCAATTTGGACTAAAGGTTCCTACCTTTTCCCTTGCTGGAAAGAATGCCTGTTTGTTGAATTGTTCGAAGATGTTTGCCTTGGTTTTCAGAACGGTTGGCAAACTTGAAGGCAAAATCTTTCACGACATTTTTGCTTTTTGCTATCATTTTCCACTTGCACCATCAAGTTTACCTTCTCTGTGATTGGCACTTAACTTTCTCACAGGTTTCACCACACACATATGCTGCTTCAGAGAAATCACTAAAATGGCAGCTTGTCCAGAGCTTTGCACCTGCTCAGATTGGTGTGGTTACTTGCTGCCAGCAGAAAAGGCTGGCTCGCTGGCTCAATAGAAACTTCTTTTGCAAAGAATTTCAGCTAAATTGAATCACCTGCTATGGAATTTCAGCTAACCACAGGCTTTGATCTTTTTTCCCCAATGTCTCCTGTCAGTTGAGTCTTGCCACCATTTTGATTACTTCTACTACTGCCATGCTGGGGCTCAGTAACAAATCATGCATATACAGGTGGAATGATTTTGGATCACAGAGCAGTTGATGTCAAAAACCAGGATTTATGTAGTATTACTCCTCAGATATTGAGCAGGCTGTAGCATTATGTAGCAAGATCTAGGCAAGGTATGGGTTTGGGCTGATAAGTGGCAAACAATATTTGTGCCACACAAGTGCCATGTAATGACCATCACCAACAGGAGAAAATCTTCCCACGATATGTAATGGAATTTGCATTGTTGAATCCCTTATTATCAACATCCTAAGCAGTTACCATTAACCAGAAAATGAACTGAACCAGCCAAGTACTTGGGGCTACAAAATCAGATCAGGGGCTAAGAATCCTGCAGTGAATAACTCACTTCATAACTCCCCAAAGCTTGTTCATCTTCTACAAGGCACAAGTCTGAAGTGTGATGGAATACTCTCTGCTTGCCTCGATGAGTATGGCTCCAACATAAGCTCAAAAACATCCACTCTCTCCACTATTGACGTACAATAGTGAAGATTTTTAAAGTTCATTTATTAGTGTCACAAGTAAGATTGCATTAACACTTCTTTGGAGTTACTGTGAAAATCCCCTAGTCGCCACACTCCAGCACCTGTTCGGGTACACTGAGGGCCAATTTACCACGCCAAGGCAACTAACCATTTTTCAGACTGTGGGAGGAAACCAGAGATGACACAGGGATAACATGCAAACTCCGCACAGTGACTCAAGCCAGGAATCGAACCCAGGTCCTGGCGCTATGGGGCAGCAGTGCTAACCACTGTGCCACAATGCCACCCCTTCATGAAAGAAGCATTGCAGTAATTTCCCAAGGCTCCTTTGTCAAGACCAGGTGCATAGGAATTCCCTTAAATTCGCATGCCATCCTGACTGGAACTGTAGCATTGTTCTTATCTCCTTGGATAAAAATTCTTCAACTTTCTTCCTAACAACAGGGTGCCCACACCAGCTGGACTGCAGCAGTTCATGAAAGTGATTCATCTGTTAAGCATCACATAATAGATGTTTCTTTCAATTTTGTTGAGTACTGTGACTTATGCACTTATGTGCAGTAAACCAAATACATTCTTGTACCAACCTCTCGAGGGAAATTACAGAATAAACGTTCACCTTGTCAGTGATGGCCACATCCCATGACAGAATAAAATAAATCTACTACTGTTGGTAGTTGAAAATGGCATTGTAGTCAAAAAAAAAGCCCTTAGTATGAAAAAAAGGAAAATTAAATGAAAATTATATTTTACAGATAACAGTTTCATATAAATTCAAAAATGCTATGAAAAGTGAGTGAAAGAGCAGTATCACCTGTAGATTTATCAGCACGGGATTTAATGTTTTTTCTCCCGTTTACAAGAATATTTGTTTATTAGGAATCTAGATTACACATTTCAAAGTTACATCTACATTAACATATCTCCAGATGGGTTTTATGTCAATCGTAGTTTTGCATCACGATTAAGCCCTTGCTTGTGCTGTCTTAGCCAGTACTTTGAGGTCGGAGATACATTTGGCAATGCTCTCTTTCTCCTATAAACAGAAAAGCAAAATATTAGCAAAATCATGTTCTTTAAAGCTATTATGTGAAAAAACATTTTTAAAACATCAACTGAGGAAGCCACAATGCAACGGTAAAACATGTGGCAATGGTCATCTAAAAAAGTCCCAAATCAGTCAGCCAGTCCCAGCCAGGTGGATGCTGGTCTAGGAATGAGAAATGTCAGAGCTCCCACTAATCCATTAACAAATTCTGGACACCTTAATTCCAGAAGAACACAAAAACAGCTCCCATGTTTTATCTGAAGCACATGGCTCAATTCCCCATGTAAAAAACTGTGCAGGTACAAAAGATGCTTTCAACATATAGACTGACACAAGGTTCCCCTCTTCAAAAGAGCTGGGCCAGAGAGGAAAAATCAGAAGGAAGATCCAACAAATGGAAACAGTACATTCTTTTTGAAATATATAAAATTAAAAATTAGCAAAATATTGTAATGAAACTACTAGCTAACTTGTGGATAATCAACAGGTGCATTTATTAAGCTGCCTGTTTCAGTTGTGTTGGATACCAAGATTTATGCACTTACATGATGTAAATCAGATATGTTCTTGCATCTCAAAGATTTAGTAGCACTGCAACTAACGTACAACTTCCATAGATTCTATAGCTATGCACATCAGTGCATGCTTTCGCACATTAAGAACGAAATTGGTAATATCGTCTTTGCACATGTATTATTGTGATGATCTGTATGAAAGCCAGCATCTTTCATCACTTTTCTCTACCTACCTGCTGTGGTGTGATGCTCTGGATTACACCTTTTTCCACCCAGTTAGCCATATGTTCTTGGGCAAGCCTTCGCTCTAGATGCTGGAGACTGACTTGGTAATCCAGGCGTTTCTTCACTGCATCGTACGCCATGTGCAGTCGTTCACGGTAGTTCGTTTCTAGCATCATTGCAACGTTATTCTACAAACAGACAAAAACTGTTCAAATGCCTGCAGATATGCTCCTTCTGAGCATACTTGCAATGCAATAGTCAATGTTAGCAATTCGTAGTTCTTAGCCATGATATCTAATGCTCCATTTTTCACGTTGGGCTTTGCCCCTGCACCTATTTTGTTCATATTATGTACAAAAGAGATTATGAATGCTTAGCAGGTTTGACAGGATCAGATGAGAACATTTTGGCTGTGAACCCTTTCGTCAGAACTGGAAGACATCACAGAATAAAAATATAAGGGAGCAGAAAGGAAAAAGGTAAAAAAACTTGTAAATTGCTTGAGATGGTTGAGTGGCAGAATTAGTACAAGACATCAGGTGAGTAGTCAAAGAAATGAAAGTTATTTGCAAGTTTGAATGTAGGAATAATTTTAGGGTTGTTAATATGCTACTTTTACAAACAGTTTAAAATGCTCAGTGTAAACAAATGGAAACCACTTAGCTTTTACCAATACATTTGCATAATATGGCAATAGATTTGCCACAGAGTTTGTATTGTGTTACTTCTGCCAGCTACAGAAACTGGCTTTGAGCTGCTGTAAAATTCTTGGCAGGTCTGATATCAACAGACTATGACAAAACAACATGCAGCCATTTACTATATTTATATTGAAGAACCAAGAAAATTTTTTTGGATTTTGTCTATGTAAAATAACACAAGCTAGCTGCAGTAATCATCATCTCCTTATAACTCAAAATCTAATTAAAACAACTCATTAATATAGACTATCCATATTTCATGTTGTACCTCTGGTTTGTATCAGGGATTTAAGTTGCAATTATCTGGGTTCATTCTGCATCTATCAGACAAAAAGGTGAGTTTCAGAGGTGCATGAACCTGTATTAGATGAATAAGAACATAAGAACTAGGAGCAGGAGTAGGCCATCTGGCCCCTTGAGCCTTCTCTGCCATTCAGTAAGATCATGGCTGATCTTTTCATGGACTCAGCTCCACTTACATGCCCGTTCACCATAACCCTTAATTCCTTTGCAGCAGGAAGTTTGTCAAATTGCTCTCAGGATCTCGAGTTCAAGGATATGGAGAATTCTGACAATGTTGGAACTGATCTGAACTGCATGACCCAGTATCACACAAAATTGTTGCCACCTCTTAATTTAGGTTGTGCTGTTCATTTTAAAGCAAGAACTTGCATATACATACATCATTTTATAAGTATAGCCACAGTTATAACATACACAAACTGAGATCTGACAAAAATTATCAGAAAGTGTGTTTTCAATGTTGGAAATAAGCTAAATATTGGCTGCATCACAGTTGAATAGGACATCATTCATTAACAACTTCAACGTTGTTGCAAGTGCCTAAACTATTAAGGCAATTAATATCAAAAATTAAAATTGGACCAAATTAACCAATGAAATAGAATGCCATCATACCCGCTTTGCATCAAAAAGGTGATGGCGTCCTTCTATTCTCCACTGTTCTTTCTTTTCCTGTTCGATAGCTTCCTTCAAGCTGTTTATGGCTGTGTCTTTCACTTCTTGTGCTTTTTCAACTTTGGTCTGTTAATGTCAAACAAAATAGATTATATTAATGCATAGTATTTTGTGAAACAATTAATGAGAATTCAAAGATTATTTCTTAGAGAAGTTTAGAAAAGGGATATGTTAAAAAAATGTTTTAAAAGCACCATTTAAACCAACAACTAGCAAGGTCACCAGCTTTCCTTTAACAATTTGCCTAAATGCGTTTATATAATTGTAAAAAACAAAAAAATCTCATTTTTACACGACACACAATGTGTTTCAAGGGCTTTGCTAGATTAAAGCATCGTAACTGAACAGAATTCAACCTTGGCAAGATCAATTTTTAACTTTCAGGGAATCAAGGAACTGAGGGAAATGGGGCGGGGGGGGGGTGGTGCGGTGTGGTGGTGGTGGTGCGGGGGCAAAGAAATCGAGTTAAGATAGATGATCAGTCATCATTGTATCGAACTGCAGAACAGGTTCTATGGGCCAAATAGTTTACTCCTGCTTCGATTTCTGACATTGACATCCAGCTGTGTATCAAGCCTAGCCGCCAATTCTCAATACACTTACCTCATTCAATTTGTCAGCAAATTTTGCAACATCCTTGCCAAACTTTTTAATACCATAGAGGATAACAATGCCAATTGATATTGCTGAAAATGTTTCATGGTTAATGACATATATTTCTTTTGATAGAAGGTAAGTCACCAGCCCAGTGCCGAACATATAAGGGCCTAAAGAGGAAAAACAAATAAATGGATACAAAGATTGGTCACTTTTAACAATAGTCTTACGACCAAAGTTAGAACCTTTCCTTGGTCATTAAAATTTTAAAATAAATTGAATATAATTGATTTGTACAGGGGAGCATAGATTTAAAGTTCAAAAAGAACGCAAATTTCTGTTTCTATATAAAGTTGCACAGTGAACATAAAGCAGAAAATACAATCCAATGTTAGCCTACAGTAATAGCTAAACACCTTCAACTCCACAGCATTAAATATGAATTTCACAGATCAGGCTTTAGCATTAATTACACTTTGAATAAAGTTCTGTCAACGTGCAGGTGACTACTGAATTTGAAAGGGGACCTCCACTGTCTATTTACATTAAAGTTAAATTTTATTTATTAATGTCATAAGTACACTTATATTAACACTGCAATAAAGTTACTGTGAAAATACCCTTGTAGCCACACTCCAGCGCCTGTTCAGGCACACTGAGGGAGAATTTATCATGGACAATCCACCTAACCAGCACTTCTTTCAGATTGAGGGGGGGAAAACAGGAGCACCAAGAGGAAACCCACACAGACATGGAGAGAACATGCAGAATCCGCACAGACATTGACCCAAGCTGGAAATCGAATCCAAGTCTTTGGTGCTGTGAGGCAGTGGTGCTAACCACTGTGCCAATGTGCTAAAACTTTTTCCAAACAAAGTTGGACTGTTAACTTTATAGTTCAGATCCAAGAATAAAATATTCACAATAGAGTTCTTACAAATGTGTAAGAGTCTCTTAATTCGATATACAAAGGATAAATAAAGCAATTTTGAAAACAGAGGATTATACAGGATGCGCAGCAGACAAGACAGGCTATTTGGCCCAGCCAGTCAAGGAACTTAATACACAATTCACTGAATTTGTAAACAAATTATGTACTGACCAGTGACTCCAGTTTTGGGATACAAGAACTGGAAAAATTCTTCTGGAATCAGGCCATGGCGTACTTTGCCTCCTTCCTCAGGAAGAGGTGGCACTGGTCTCCGAGACTGATGGCTTGTATGAAAAGTCCTGGATACTGGTAATAAACTGCAAAATAGAACCAATCAACAACATTGCACAGTTTGCAGATTTCAGACAGATATTATCAAATTATCACAGCAAAGAACATCTTCATACTGTTCCATTTCTTGAGTATATTCCCTAGATTCAATGACACACCATTATTCCAATTTTGATAAACTTTCCACCTTCACAAAAAAACCTCAATATTTCACTTTTTTTCCAGATCAAGATAATGGAATATGGATTTTCATATTTAATTAAGATGGGTGAAAATTGCAGCACTAAAGAAAGAAATTCAATAATTTACTATGTTTTGGTTATGTCAAATTGTGTCTTAACTTGTGTGTCCATATTGATAAACTCAATCAATATAAGAAACTCCTGTTACTAACCTGGCGCTTATGGGTGCTGATGTCTTCAGAGTAGAAGCTGAAAAATAATTATACATAAATTCTTAAGACTAGAGCAAATCAGTCAGTAAATGCCTTAGTAAATGAAACGTGCTTTTTAAAAAGTAACATTTATTATGGTTCAATGTGATAGACTTCAGCACAAAAAAATGCAACTACTACCTACTGTCAGAACAGATTCAGTCTGCCATTTCTATCTTCCACATCAACCATCCTTGTAGAGTGTGAAAGACTGCCAATTAAAATTCAAGTAATGATAATTTTTTTGGTAATCTTTCACTCGCTGTAATCAGTACCAACCCATCACATTTCAAATGGGATCCTGAGAGTCAACAGATGCTAACCTCAATACTGCATTAAATATCATGTGCTAGAGATGGAGAGAGAATGCTCATGAAAGTTTTTTTTAAATGATAAACTGTTCTTTAATATTTCTGTATGTTGTTGGTGAAATGTATTGCACAAGAAGAGTAGGTCTATTTGACCCTTCATTTTAAATGGATTCTAATTTGACCCCTCTTTTTAAATGGAGTCTAAGCAGCTAATTTTGACTTGGGTTTTCATACAAAGAGGGGAACTTTCCAAAACATAGTCTCCCATTTAACTCTAGCAAAAAATGCCAAAATGCTACCACATTTTATTTGGCACGTGCGTTCTACATTTTTTTAACCATAAAATGATATAACAAAATCAAAATTCATTCACTACTGAATAGATTAAAGACAAGTTCAGCATTCAGAAGCAAAAACTATTGAAACTATCATCCAAAGCACCTCTGAGCCAGAAGTTCAATACCTACTTCAGAACTCATTTGCCATGGAAGAAACATATTTGATATGATGCAACAGGTTGTGCATGCATCCAATACCTCCCACTATTCCGCAAAAAGGAAAAAAAGCGAGTGCAAAGACATAAAACGAACAAATATTCTGCTATATTCAAGGCAGTTATGAAGAATACAAGACACTTAGCAATGAAAACACAAATAACTCTGGACCACATAAGATACTTGGTCATCCTGCTTGTTTCTGGAACAGAATGCCCCAATGTTTTTCCTGAAAAAATACCATGATGTCGTTTTTCATTTATGGGATGTGGGTGCCGCTGGCTAGGCCAGCAATTATTGCTCTTCCCTATTGCCCTCAGGAAGACGGTGGTGGGCTGCCTTCCTAAACCAATGTTACACAGTTCCAGGATTTTGTTCCAGCAACAGTGAAGGAACAGTGATGTACTTCTAAGTCAGGACAGTGAGCGACTTGGAGGGGAACTTTCAGGTGGTGGAGTTCCCATGTGTCTGCTGACAATGTCCTCCCAGATGGTAGTGGCCATGGATTTGGAAGGTGCTACCTAAGGAGCCTTGGTGTGTCTTGTAGATGGTACACACATCTGGAACTTTGAATTGGTGGTGGAGTGAATGTTTATATAAGGGCTGCCCCTCAAGTGGACTGCTTTGCCTTTGCTTCTTGCGAGTTTTTAGAGCTGCACTCATCGAGGCAAATGGACAGCATTCCATCACACATCTAACTTGTGCCTTGCAAATGGCAAACAGACCTCAGATTGGGAAGATGAGTTACTTGGGGCGAGGAATCCTGAGCCAAGTAAGTTCAAGTTTTAAGTTCAAAACTTAAACTTACTTGGCACAGGATTCCTAGCCTCTAATGTGCTCTTGCTGCCATTTATGGAATAGCATAGCTAAATATAGTAAAACAATTAAACTTTTACTTTTGACTACTATTTGTTTTAGCAAACTGGAATTTAATATAAAACACATCCAAATCTGATACTGGATTTGCTTCTGGATTCCTATTTTAATTCTGGGATCTTAAATCTAGGTACCTCTGCTTGAGATCGGGTGTTCTTGAACTATTATTTTCATATTATAATCTTGATCCAACTTTCTCCTCTAGAATTCAAGGTTTTGTTTTGATACAATGCTGTACAGTATCCAGAGTACAATCTGAAAAGTAAACTGGCTCTCTTCTTCTGGTGTTGATGTCTGTGCTGCATTTACCACTGCCCCAGTTCCTGCTTTTAAACTCCAGTTTGATTTATGTAGCACGCTCCACTTGTTCCTCTAACCTGGTGCTGTGAAACTTCTTACTCGAGCAGAGACTGTCTGGCCAGAAAACAATGGGATTAATTATAATGCACAATAACATTAAAAGGGGGTTGAAAAAGAGTTAAGGGAAAAATAAATTAGCCAGTATGGGCCGAGGGGGCGGGGAATCTCCTCTATTGTGGTTGTATTGTATAAGGGTGTTTCAAATGGGTCAACCTGATATGTACTTGGGACAGCAATATTCATCTAGCTGGTGGGGATAGGTTTTGTTGGGGTGCAGAAGGCGGCCGGTCGCCTTGTGACCTTTAAGCTGGCTGTTGTCTTGACCACGGTGTCTGACTTTGCCTAGAGGACACGGACATACAGGGCCCAGCAATATGGACTCGACACCAGCTTTGTTGAAGGGGCAGCATTACCCCCCGCGATGCCGTTCCGGAAGGAGCACCAAGGGGCCTGCCACCGGGTATCTCAAAGCCCCGGGAGCACCCTCTCCGTGTCCTTGCCTGACCGAAACCGGCACCTCCGATGCACTTTCTCCCTTACCCGAAGCCAGGACGACGCGGGACAACATGATTACGGGTCCTCGGATCCTGCGACGCCCCCTCTTCCGTGAACGATTACCCCCACTCCTGTGAAGCGGTTCGAAAGGAAACAGAGACTCCCAGCTCCGTCTCCCTCCTCTACTGCCGGTAACCTCTCCCCAAGATGGCAGCCGCGGGGGGGGGGGGGGGGGGGGGTGAAAATCAGCGCGCGGGGCAGGCCGGGTAACGGCAGGCGGAGCGCGCGGGGTCAGAGCTCGAGCGGAAGCACGCGGGTGCTGCTCAGACTGGCAGACAGCCGCTGATGGAGAAACGCTGGGGAAGCCCGCCCAACGCGCCCGCCTGCATGGAGAGGCACCTGGACTCGCTTCAGTACCGGAGAGGTAACGCGGCAGGGGGATCTCTCCGCGGCTGGTTCCTTCCCTCCTATTCTGCTGGAAATTCACATTCCATTGAAAGTTAATTCTCATTGTGGCCGCAGCGCCGGCCGATGAACCCTGAGGGGGCTGAGTGAGTGGGGAGGGGGAGGTGTGTGAGGAGGGGGGGGGGAGGTGTGTGAGGAGGGGGGGGGGAGGTGTGTGAGGAGGGGGGGGGGAGGTGTGTGAGGGGGGGGGGGAGGTGTGTGAGGGGGGGGGGGAGGTGGTGTGTGAGGAGGGGGGGGTGGAGGTGTGTGAGGAGGGGGGGGTGGAGGTGTGTGAGGAGGGGGGGGTGGAGGTGTGTGAGGAGGGGGGGAGGTGAGGCAGGGGAGAGGTGAGGCAGGGGAGAGGTGAGTGAGGTGGAAGGAGATGAAAATGAGGTAGGTGGAGGTGAGTGAGTGGGGTGAAGAGGGAGGAGGCTGACTCAGTGTTGGGGGGGGTTGTGAGTGGGGAGCGGTGAGTAATTAGGAGCGGAGGCTAAGGCGAGGAGACTGGCCAGAGTTGGGGGGATCAGGTAAGGGGAGAATAGTGAGGGGCAGAGATTTGAGAGGGGATCATGAGAGGGGCTGAGATGGGGGAAATGTGAGGGGGAATCTGGTGGGGAGAGGGTATGTGAGTTTGAAGCGATGGGGGAACTGTGGGAGGGAGATCGTGAGGGAAGGGGAACTGAGTGGGGGGGAGACTGAAGTGGGGGTGGTGAGGGGGAGGTGGGGGGGGATTGTGATGGGGAAACTAGGTGGGGTGCAGTGTGGGGGTAAAAGGTAAGGGGGCAGCAAGAGAGATGAGAGGATATGTGAGGGGAACACAAGGGGGAGAGGGAATGGGAGAGATGGGGAAGAAAATGAGAGAGAGGCTTATGAGATGAGGAAAGATTGAGGAGAGGCAAATGGGAGAAAGGGAAAATTGGAGATGGAGAATAAGGTTGGAATATTTGGGGAGGGGGTGGAATGCAGCGAGGTGACAAATTGGGAGTGGGAATGAGGGCAGATGGGAATGGGTTTGGTGCTATGCTGAATGGCAGAGGAGTGGGAATAGAAGAGGGGAATGTTGTGGAAAGGGGGCATAGGGCAAATGGATTGGGGTGGAATGTGAGGCAACGGGGATAGGAATGGGCAAGAATGTGGGAACTGATGAGTGGGTGGGAGAGCAGCACTTGGGAGGGTGGGCTTGGACAAGGAGGTTTAGGGTAATGTGAGGATGAGGGGGGCTAACACTGACTGAAATATTATCAGATCATTTTGAAACCCTAGGTGTCATCAGCATCGAGCTAAAACTTCAAATGTCAAGCATTTTGCATGAAGTATCTTTTCACCATTTGTTGAATTTAAAGTTTTACTTGTGTTGTGAAGCTCTTTGACTTAAGTGCACAAATTATTGTTCAGTCATTAAAAAGTAGTTCACTCAAGTTGTGCTAAATCAACAGCTGCTTGGAATGAGAAGCGATCATTCAGCCTCTTCTGAATCCTTTTGCTCCTTGGCACATGCTAGCTCTCAGTTCTTATTTCAGGGATTCCGCTGCCAAATTTCAGATAGAAATGTGTCTTTCCAGTGTTGAGAAAATAGCAGAATTTTTTTGAAGTGCTAATTATTTCGGGTGATCTGAATCAATAATATAGTTTTTGTGCATTTTGTTATGAGTTTTAATGTTGGATTAAGCCCTCATTTTTGAATGCAGGAGAGCTTGTGAACATTGAGGGACCACACAGAAATCCAGCGTGCTGTTTTTATTTTTTGCTATTACGTGTGCAATTGTTATAAAGCTCTTGGGTTATTGATTAAATGTGCTCTGTCATATTAAGTGATATCAGTTAGAAAAGTCTCATGTTTGATTCTTTGCTAAGTTATACAATGTTAGTGTCAGTAGGGGGCTGTTGAAGCTGATTTAAGTGTGATGCTAACTTTATCAGACCATATGAGAATGAGACATGAGAGGGGCTGGAAATGATCAAGACTGAGAGTGTTTCCCCTGGTGAGGAATCTAAAACATGGAGGTACGGTCTCAAAATAAATAGTTGTCTGTTTAGGACTATGATGAGAAATATCTTCACTCAAATTGTTGTGAATCTTTGGAAATCTGCAGCACAGAGAGTTGTGAATGCTTGCTTGTTGAGTATTCGCAAGGCAGAGGTTGATTATTGGGTTCTGAAGGAATTAAAGGGTGCGAGGAAAGTGGAGTTTTGAGGGTTGAATCTGATCTGTCTTGTGAACACTGGCAATTGTAATTCTTGTGAGGGATATGTATGCTAGATGTTAACTACAACTTTCATTTACATAGCTCCTGTTACAGCAAATCATCCCAAGGCACAAGTGAGAACTTGAGAAAAGACACTGAGCCACAGAAGGAGATAATCTGTGGAAATGACCAATGGCTTGGTCACAGGAATAGGTTTTAAGGCATATATTAAAATAGGAAAATGAGGCAGGAATGGTTACTGAGGTAATTCCAGACCTTTGGGCTCTGAAAACAGGGCCAAAGCGGTGGAGCTATGAAAATTGATGGTGCATCACCGTACTAGAAATCTGGAGAAAGTTACCGAGATTGAGGGAAGGTGAGATCAAAGGCGTATTTGGAAACCAGGTTGAGGGTTTTAAAATTGTGGTGTTGGTAGAGTGGAAGTCCGTTTTGGTCAGCAAACACAGTGGTTATGGGTGAATTGGGCTTGGTGTACATTAGAGCACAGGCAGTGGAGCTTTTGATGGGCACCAAGTTCTATAAAGTGGAAGGTGAATGTTGGCCAGGTGAACATTGGAGTAAATCAGGATTTGAGAAAACAAAGATCAGCATGGGTTTAAGTTTTGTTCCTCTGGCCTACTGCATATTTTCAGCAATTTTATTTTAATACCAACTTACTGCATTTTCTTTTTCCTTCTATGCTTGCTCTAGGTATTTTTATTTGTGTTAGTCTTTTTAACAGCTTTGCCATTTGAATGATCTTTTGATGCCTTTGCATAGCCTCATTAAGCTGACTATTTATTCCATTAATCTATTTTCTCTTCCATTAGCCCATTCGCCATTAAAGTGGTTGGTCATTGTTTTCTTACTGGTATTGTAGCACCAATACACAATCCCTCTCCCTGCTTCTCCATTTTCAGTTAGGAATAAGTGTTGTACATCAAACATGATGTTTTCCTTTTCATTTTGCATATGTGTACATGCAGCCCTTAATCATTTTATTTCATTCTTCATCCATTTGATTGTTGCAGCACAGTAATTAACAGATATATTTTTCCTGCTCAGGCCCAAATGAAGTTACTGTATCTGTTATTCATTATAGATGGAGCATTGTTACTTGGAGCATCTACGTTATCTGGGCGCAGTTGGTTGGGTTCTATTTGGTTGTTCAAAGACCCCCTCAAAGCCCCAAATGAAGGATATTGCACGGTTGGTGTCCAGACGCAGGCAGGGGTGGTGGATGCGTGCTGGGTTTCTGACAGAGAAATCCTTGTCGCATCTGATTCTGGTAAGACTGTGTTTTAAGTACTTCTCTGACTGTTAAAAATTACTGCCTAGGAGAACATTTAGCTTGCAGGAATTCCACTAGTGCTAGATCGTCAATGATGCTTTTCTTTGTTTTTCCCTCTACCATTTTATCTTCCTGTTCACATGAGCAGTTGGACCATAAATATTTGTATACTTTCTAAAATGGTTCTAACTTGATTTAGTTTTGGGACAGAGAAATGCTGGTAAATTTATAAACCGGTAAGCTAGAACAATGTCTTTTGGGATGTGCATACAACTGATCAAACTTGAGTATGTGATGTCATGCTCAGAGTCAGAGTTTTACAGCATAGAGAGTCCCTTCAGCTCATTGGTGCTTGATAGCCTTCGCAGACACAATCTAATCCTATTTTCAGCATTTGATTCATAACCTTGTCTACTATGGCCTTTCAATTGCTCATCTAAATACTTGTTGTGAAGGTTCCTGCATCTACCACCCTTTCAGGCAGAATTCCAGATTCCTACCATTCTTTGAGTGAAAAAGGTGTTTCCTCAAATCTAAATCTGTGCCATGATTATTGATTACTAAGGGGAAAAGTTCCTTCTTCTTCCCTCCCCCCAGTAACCCCAGTCTAACCAGCCTGCCTTCATGGTTGAAATGCTCCAGTCCAGGCAATATTCTGGTGAATTTCCTCTGCACCTTTTCTAGTGCATTGCATCTTTCCTATAGTGTGATGACCAGAACTGCACACAGTACTTTGGCTGTGGCTTAACAAGTATTTTATATAGCTCCATCATAATCTCCCTGCTCTTATATTCTGTCATGCAGACAAATATCCCATATGCCTTCATAACCACCTTATCTCTGTGTCCTGCCTTCAGGAATCTTTGAACAGCATCCCTTTGGTTCTCTGTCATTCCTTGCCTCCAACCGTTCATTTGGTATTCCCTTGCCTTGTTAGTCCTCTCAAAATGCATAACTTCACACTTTCCATTTGCCATTCTTTTGCACAACTGACCAGTCCATAATATCGTCCTAGAATCTAAGGATTTCTTCCTCGCTATTTACCACATCACCAATTTTTGTGTCATCTGCGAACTTAATGATCATATCCCGCAAATTTATGACTAGATTGTTAATATACACTACAAATAGCAAAGGTCCCAGCATCAATCCCTGCGGTATACCACTGGACACAGACTTCCAGTCACACAAGTAGCTGTTAACCATTGATCACAGCTTCTTGCCACTAAGCCAATTTTGGATCTAATTTGCCAAATTGTCCTGGATCCCATGGGATCTTACCTTCTTGATTAGTTTTCTAGCCAGAGAGTTATTATACTAAATATTATACCCCACTGTAATTAACAGAAAGCAAATGCGATGAGCTACATGATGTTTAATACCCCCAGGCAATTTTTTAATTCATTCTGTGGTGACATGACATTACTGACAGGACCAGCATTTATTGCCCATCCCGAAAAACATTGTGCAGTTTGAACCTTTTGTTAGAACAAGTTTTCACTTAATTCCTGTTCTATTTTACTCTTAGGTGCTGTAGAATTGTGGGAGGTGGCTGAGAGTGAAACTGTGATGGTGAGCAAGTTCTGTAAATACGAACACGATGACATTGTTACTAAAGTGAGTGTGCTCTCTGGTGCAACACAGGCGGTTAGCAGCAGTCTAGATTGCAGGTTGGTAACAGAATCGTTCTTGCATCATCTAACCGTGCTTATCTGAACATGTCTTGTACAGTCAGCCATAACTATCACCCGTTGTTTGTGGGTTTTGCATGAGCAAAGGAGCCTTGGAGCGTAAACTGTTCTGATCCAAGCTCCTTTCCAATTTTTTTTATGCTTAACTTCATTATTGCTCATCGGGTTTTTTTTTTGAGCAAGTAATGGTGCAGAGGCCTTGGATATTATATTACTTCTGTGAAATCAGATTTTATATAAATATAAGCGTTGGTGGTAATGAGTGGTTTCCCACCACTATGCATGCATAACAAATCAATTTTTAGATTCCGAAATCTGCAGGAGCTAAAACCACCAATATTTTAAAGTCTTTATTTCACAGTATACAATAAGAGTATAATCAGCAAACTAGTAAGTTTTTAAAAACGTCTTGTATAATTTTCTATCACTAGCTTTTATTCCTACCAATTAAGCATGGCAATTTGCACATAACTGACATTGAACTCCAAAAAATAATTGAGGCATACTGTGTAAGGTTCATCTTAACTGATAATGTCCATGCTCTTTCATTTATTAGTGTGAAGATTTGGGACCTAGGACAGAAAACCGTGTTGATCTCTTATCAAGGTAAGAAGCAACAAATATGACTAGCAATTTTGTCACTCCCGCACATTGCTCAGATCCATTAAGCAGTTGATTTTGATAAGTATAACTCGTATGTTTTGCTGACATCTCACTGATTGATATTTCTTTGTGGTACTGTATCTGAAATATATGAAACAAATGTTCAAAATATTCTGTAACTTTGAGAAACCCATTAGTGAAAAAACTTGTTAATCATGCATAACTGTCAATAGAGATTTGCTTGGTCAAACTCAGTTATAAACTTGTATGAGTCCTGTAATATTGTTAGGGTCCGATTAGGGATTGGTGACTTCTGTTGTAAAGAATGACATTTTGAAATCCCAGTTACTTATTAAGAGAATAAAGAAGCAAGAGTCCACAGGTTTAAACAAGCAGAGTTCTAATAAATGAGTCAACAAATTTCTTACACTCTGACATTCAGAATTAGTATGAGGTGAACATGAATTAACATATATACAGCAGTTGAACACATCACAAACATTAACTAATAGACACACACAAGACAAGTTCTACAAATCCCTCAGCAACATGATCAGATATCAGTGATCATTGAGTTATAAAGATCCTTTAAACTCCGTCTTCCTTCAGAGGAATTTCAGCTCCTCTGACAAAGATATAGCTTCGGATTTTCCTCGACAACAGGCTCAACTGCCCTAGTGACTCTCACTTCCCATTTTCACAATCTCTTCTTGCGAGAGACAGTGTCCCAGTGGATTTATGAGTTGTCAACAGAACACCAGAAACTGAGCTGCATGGCCTATCTTCTACTACACTGTACCCTCACAGGAAATGCCAAATATGCCAGGAGTCGTTATCTACTGTCTCCTTGTGAGGGAGGAGATTTCAGGAACTTGACCCAACCGTAATGAAGGAATGGTGATTTATTCCCAGGTCACTCCGAGGGAAACTTGGAAGCGATGGTGTTCCCATGTATCTGCTGTCCTTGACCTTCCAGGCAAAGGGTGAACAGTTAATTGGGGTAGAGAGCCACTAAATCTTTGAGATTTTGAGGGTTGCATATGTAAAATTAGTTGTGTTAGCTGCAACAATTAAAATATAGCATTTTTTTAATGAAGAACCCATCATGTCATTTCCACACTTACTAAAAATGACTTATTAACATGCTAATGAACATGATATAAGTGAACCCAAAGCTTAACTTAGCCATTGATGTCCTGTTATGAGAACTGTGCAACCTGACAACTAATACAAAACTTTTGTATACCAAAGAAAACTTTTACAACGTTATAAACTTGGAGGAGATACGGTTTTAAAAATTATTGCTAAGAAACAAACATTGTAAAAATCAAAAATCTCTGAAATATTTTAATAGAGCATCATAAATGCTTTGCCAGATTAATGAAGTAAATGGTAACTGGAAATAACCCACCAATGCCTTGCTCACTGGCATTCAAGCTCTTAAGTTGGACCTGTTTCGTTGCATTATATAAGGTCAGCAGAAATCGATGGGTTAATCACATTGTAAATCTGTGCTGTTATCAGTTCTCCATCTGTGTGCTCTGCCCCTCTCACCTGGCAACTGACTATGTTTCTAGCTTGCAAAAAACCCTCTATAGCTGCTGCTCATTGACTTACTTTGGATCACTTCATGTGGCCTCCCTATGCAGATAAGAGCAAATAATTTTATTTCCTTTTCCCCTCAAACTCAAGTACTTAAATAATCATTATAATGTAAACAGCTCGAGGACCAGATTCAAAGAAAAAACTCCCAAAGCCCAGATGTGGTCTGCGGACTATAGTTTTCCCATTCCTGTTCTGCGATAGAGATTGTAGATTGGTAGGTGCTTTTAAGGAAGTCTCGTTCAACTGCTGTAGTGAAGCTCGAAGGTGGTGTACATTGTGACTAATGAGTCCTGGTGCTGGAGGAAGTGAATCTTTCAGGTGGCTAATGGGGTGCCAATCAAGTGGGCTATTCTGTTCTGGATGGTGTTGAGCTTCTTGGGTGTTGTTGGAGCTGCACTCATCCCTGCAAATTGGGATTATTATGCCTTACTCCTGACTTATGCCATGTAGATGGTGGATGAACTTTGGGGAGTCAGGAGGTGAGTTACTCACTGCAGAAGACACAGCCTCTTATTATCTTGTAGCCATGGTTTTAAGTAACTGACCCAGTTACACTTCTTGGCGACTGCTATCCCCAGCCATTTGGTACTTGGGAGGGGTGGAGTTCATCAGTAGTAATGCTGCTGAATGTTAAAGGGAAAGTTAAAGTTTATTAGTGTCACAAGTAGGCTTACATTAGTCATTGGATGCTGTCTGTTGGAAATATTCATTTCCTGGTATTTGAGTTGCAGGAATGGTACTTACAGGTATGTAATGTTGCACTTTGATATGAACTCCCACCAGATAACTTGTTTTCCATCGTTAGTTGACATAGGGGAGTTGAGATTTACAGAACACATTTCTGATTTTGGAAGTGAGGATGATCAGTTTAATTTCAATGGGCTAGAAAGATATTATACTCAGGTATACATTTGCACTAGATTAAAAAGTATTGAGTATTTGGGCATTAAAGCAATGGGCAATTTTAAAAGCTTTGTAGTCAGCAGTTTTAATGATGCAGCTATCATCTGCAATCAACTTAATAGTTAAACAGACCGATCTTCATTGACATTATTTGTGGTGAGTCTTTATCATATTGACAGGAATGTTTGAGAAAAGTAAATTGTAGTGTAAATGTTAAATTCAAAATTTGTGGCAGAAATAGTTTTGTTATGATCAGAATGGTCGGAGGTATTGCTTTTATATATAAAGATACCTACTTGTGTCAAGAATTGTCCGTTAATTGATTCTACTCTGATTTCTAAATACAGCGCATTCAGGGCCTGTGACTTGTGTATCTGCCTGCCCAAGCAATGAGAATCTCTTCCTCTCTTGTGCTCAGGTAAAGTGAATAATATTTTAAATATTTAAAGTTGACCTGTCTACTGGTCAAGTAGAAACATTCCTTAAAATGCCGAATACATAATAAGTATTGAATGTCTTTCAGAGTTTTCAAATTTTGTTCAGTTATATAAATCTGAGAAAACCAACAAACTTCATAATTCATTGCACCTGATCTATCTCTAATGCAATTGCAAGTGCACATTTAATCATGTAAATGTCCATGTACTGTCCAGTTGTGTAGAGAATTTGACTTTTTTTCACTGTGGATGTAGGCAAATTTAACTATTGCCTGGATTTTTTTTCTTTTGTGGATTGAGGGTGATGTTGGCAAGGTTTGTTATCAATCTCTAATTGCCCTTGCAAAGTGGTGTTGAGCTGCCTTCTTGAACCTTTGCAGTGAAATGGTGTAGCTACATCGTTGAAAGGGTGTCCCAGGTTATTGACCCAGTGGCACTAGAACAGCAATATAGTTCGAAGTCAATAAGGTATGTGGCTTGGAAAAGAACTTGCTAGTGACGATGTTGTCATGTGTCTTGTGTTCTTCTAGGTGGCCATGATTGTGGGTTCGGAGGATGCTGTTGAAGGAGCATTAGCGAGTTACTGAAGTGCATCTAGTATTTGGTCCCCCTAGCGTGGTGATAGGGGGAATATGTTTAATATGACAGGGCGTTACTCATGGGTTACTTTGTCCTAGACAGTATCGAGCTTGAATGTTGTTGAAGCTGCACTCTTATCAGGAAAGTGGAGAGTATCCTTTCACATTCCTGACTTGTGCCTTATAGATGGTGGATAGACATTGGGAGAAATGTTTTGAATTATCTGTTGCTGAATTCCCAGCCTCTGGCCTACTTATATGGCTGTTCCAGTTATCTTTCTGGTCAATGGTATCCCTCGGGATGCTTGCGGTGGATGATGTTAAAGTAGTTGAACATCAAAGGGGAAGCAGATTAGATTCTCCTTTGCTGGAGAGGCTCATTGCTTAACACTTGTGTGGCTCTGATGTTACTTGCCACTAAGCAGTCCGGGCCTAAATGTTACTCAGGTTTTCCTGCAGACTGGCATAAACTGTTTTACCATCTGAAGAATGTCATGATGTTACACTCAGTCAAATGCTGCTAGATGTTCAGGGCAGTCACTCACTTCTGGCATTTGGCTCTTTTGTCAACATGTGGAACAAGACTAATGAGGTCCGGAGCCAAGTGTCCTAGTGGAAAATTGAGCTTCAGAAAGCATGCTGTTGCTGAATATTAGCAACTTGACTACACTGTGAATGACACGTTTCCTCACTTTGATTATTGAGAGCAGATTGATGGGGCAGTAATTGGCCAGGTTTCGTTTTGTAGCCAGAACATACTTGGGTAATTTTTCATATTGTCAAGTAAATGCCAGTTTTGCAGCTGTGCTGGAACCACATGGCTATGGGCACAGCTGATTCTAGAGCACAAATCTTTGGCACCACAGCATGATGTTTAAAGTTTATTTATTAATCACAGTAGGCTTATATTAACACTGCAATGAAGTTACTGTGGAATTCCCCTATGTTGTCAGGACCCATAATCTTTGCGGTTTCCAGTGCCTACAGTCATTTCTTGATATTGAACTGGTTGAAGACTACCATCTGTGGTAGGAGTAATAATATAAAACTCAATATTCACTCCACTAATGTTTGTGACGCTTGGGGGCCACCTGTGCACAAATAATGCGGAATCCTAAAGTTGAAGTCAGTAACTTGTCCAGAGCATGCAGTATTGAGCTGCCCCTACCCTTTCCACCCACCTCCCACACGATGTCACAACCTCTGCATTGCATAGAAATCAATTGAATTGGTATGAACTTCCTGTAAGAACTCTTACGCTGTGAAAATCTGTGGAAAAAGTTAGACCTTGTTGAATGAGGTGTAACTTGAGCTTTCAGTAAAATACCAAATGCCTTCACTGGCTCTATGAAATACCAAATTTCTCCCTAATAAAAAAAAATTCCTCATTTTTAAAAATTGTTTTCTTAATCAAATCAATTCATTTCACTATCTGAAAATTAAAAGTGATGGATATTAATGCTTTTAACTTCCTGTTTTTCTGTGAGACTACTTGAACGTAATTGGCTTGTTGCTGCTTACTGACCTCTCTGCTGCTGTATGCCAAGCCACCCCCTTGATATCGTGTCCGATTATGGTCAGCTGGGAGAGGGAAAACCACGCCACAGAGATCATCAGAATCACTGGTTAATGTTGCAACTTCGCCAATGGCTTCAAAATCTGAGCCCATGTCATTTATACATTGCTTAGAAGTAATTGCGGCCAGCAATGTGCTCATTACAAAGAATGTCACGTTATTGTATTCACCGACTCAGCCATCTGCCTCCATTGTGAGTAGTGACAAAATATATAATTTGACATCAACATCGAGGGCAAAGAGAAAGCCACAAACCGAGGTTTTAAATTTAAGGACACAATAAGACGTCTCACAACACCAGGTTAAAGTCCAACAGTTTATTTGAAATCAAACTTTGAGTGCTGCTCCTTCATCAAGTGAGTCGTAACTCAGTGTGACACACCTGATGAAGGAGCAGCGCTCTGAAAGCTCATGATTCCAAATGAACCTATTGGACTTTAACCTGGTATTGTGGGACGTCTTACTGCGTCCACCCCAGTCCAATGTCGGCATCTCCACATCTTAAATTTAAGGACGTCAAACCTTGAAGAAAAGACGTGACTTACAATAAAGTGGGTTAACTATTGAAAGGTATAACTATAGACAAATAGTGGGAAACCTTCAAAGAACTATTTAATACAGTACAAAATTAGTACCTATCCCACAGGGGGGAAAAACATTACTTGTGTAATCGAACAGTCATGGTAAACAAATAAGGTAAGGGACAGTGTCCAGCCAAAGGGAAAGGCTTACTCAAACTCCAATTGATTGTAACATAAAGTGAGGAAGTTATGTTTCTCAGTTGTCCAGAACCTTTGTCAATCTGGATTCAGAGTGTTGCTTTCAGTTTTGGGCACCGCATCTCGGAAGGGATATTCTGGCGTTGCAGGGGCTGAAAGAGTTAAATTCTCCGAACAGATTGTATAACCTTGGGTTTGTATTTCCTTCAGCTTAGGAAGTCAAGGGTGATTCATAGGGTTCTTTAAAATGTTAAAAGAATTTAATAAAGTAGATACATAGATAACATTTCCTCTGGTGGAAGAATCCAGAATAAGAGGATATAATCTTAAAATTAGTATTGGGTTTTTCAGGTGACATTTTTTCCTACAGGAAATGAACAGTAGCGGAATTGTGGAACCACTGATTCCTTGCCCTTCCCCCATTGGCACAATTCCACTTCCACCTAGAACCATATGAATGGTGGATCTCTTGAAACTTTGAAGACAAAAATTAATTGACTTTTGTTAGTAAGGGCATAAAAGGGCTAAGGAGCAAAGCTGGGTAGGGGGATTTGTTGTACAGATCAAATGTGACCTAATAGAAAGACGAAAGAGATGCCAAGGGCTGACAGCCAAAACCTGTTTCTTTTTTCCCTCCCCTCAAGCTGTAATTCATGCAGTCGTATGGTTTTAGTGGCACTGAGTGTTCAGGTACTCTAAACACGTGACCATTTCAGGCTGAGCCTGACATCTGTCGTTGCCCAACATTCCTGTCTCCTCATAGACACACTCAAATCAGTTTATTCTCACTGGCGGGAAATGTTCGGTGGTAAAGGGAAGTGAATACCCTGGATTAATTCCTCCACCGTCCTGCAGTCTCACTTCAGCTGCAACCAGTTTTAGTCATCTAACTGCTACCTTCGTTGGCATCCATAACTTAGCATAGATTTGGGACCTTCCAATATGATTGGTCAATAGGGCTAAGCAATGTATTATGTACATCATTTGTGTATTTACTCAGTGAGTGAAATTGTGAAGCTAAATAACAAGCTTAGTTTCCAGTTATTTCGTGGTAAAGAAAATATTTGTTTATATTTAGCAAATTCATAAAACAGGGCTTTAAAATTCCAGGTAGGGAGGAACATTTTGCTATGATCGCTATAGAGACAATAATGTTGAAAAATAACTTTGAACTTGCAGTTAATAGCTGAAAAGGATGATCTGGCAGGATTTTGTGTTCTAAAATCTTTACTATAACAAATGACTAAAGCACCACTGACTGAACACTGTTTTTGTAGGCGAATTATACTTTAAACTACAGAAATGAATTCTCCCCTTATATACTCTTCTCACATTGAACTCTCAATGGAATTTCAATCCTCATAGCAAGCAATCCATAGTTGCTCCCAGCTTTTAATGTGTTTCTGTATCACCACTTTGCCAAGTAGTAACTGTGACTGTCTCAAGGTTCTTTCCATAATTTTCAGAATTTTCTAAATCCATAACCAGCAGTAAAGCGTGTTGCAATGATTCTTACCTTCTGCCACATCAGAACGAATCTCTCAGAATCCTTAGATGGATATGGGATGTGTCTTTTCAACTAGAAGTAGTCTCTCCTGAATTCCGTTGTGGTAGCTCACAAAACCAAACAGCCTCTTCTCTCTGGCCACAAACATCTGATGTCAGTCTGTGATTTTAATTGATTAGTAGAAAAGCCAGTAACCCTGATCTCAAAAATGATTTCCTCTGCCCTCTTTCCCATGATAGTATGCAATACATTAAGCTTGCACCCAGATAGAAATACTGATTAACTAATCTTAACTCCATCTAAGCAGTAAACGGACAATTCACATCATAGCTATTTGCAAACTGGTACTTTCAATATCTCTCTTGTACTTTGGGTGACACTGAGTTTACCTGATGTGAATTCAGTGTCTGCTGCCATTGTCTCGAAGTGTAAATACCTTCCCAGTAAAACAATCTAAGACTTCCTTTGATCTCACTTGTGCTAAATGTCAGGCAAACTTCAGAACAGATTATATGACCCCTTTGTTTTAACCTAAGTTAAAAGACAGTCCAGAGTATTATAATCCTGTAAACCTCAACAAAGGTTGTAAGTTATTTTTGTGCTTTCATGTGCATTTTTAATTCTGCATGAAATCTTTTGGTACTTAAAACAAATATGAGCATGCACTGAGAACCGGGGTGGAAATTATAATCAGGCAATAATTATTTAATTGGCATTTTGGTGATGCATGCTGACATCTTATGAGAGGTAACAGACAATATATAAGTGCTGGACTGAAAAGTATGTTGTTCTTCTCTAACAGAGTGAGGAGCAATAATTGAATTCTGATTTAATATCAGATTTAAGTTTGCAAGTCAATTCCTGTCTGGATTAAGAATCAAACTGCTTACATACTAAGAGATTTAATTTGAGCACCATAGTGCAAGTTAGAATAACATAGTAATGTGGTCTAATAATACTCCACCAAACAAAGAGTTAATGTTTCTTAGCCCTTGAAATTATGCTTAGAAAGTAAAATAACTTTAAAATTTAAATGTGAGTGAAAGGGTTACTAAAATTAGTCTATAAAAAGTATGAATTGAAACTTTTGCATGTTCAGCTATTAAACCCATGACAATGTAGGTTTGGATTCTGGTCTGCTATTTGTGTACCCCACCTTAGTTGAATCCTGTCTGCCAACAGAGATATCACTTAGCAAATATTTTAAATAAAAACAACCCCTCTTTTTCGATTGATTTTTCCTCTTTCAGGACAGGAGACTTTTACTATGGGACAGAAGAAATTCCAAACCAGCATTGCGGATTGGTGTGTATTTTGCCTCCATTTAGTGATGTCTGTGTTTGATCAATAGTGATTTCAACTTCCAGGCTTGTTATCTACATTTCTTGTTAGCTTGTGCTGTCTAAAAGACAGGTTGGGATGTTTTAATGTCTAGGTCATATAAGTGAAACCTGAATGTGTCCTCTCCATCCCTGATTAATAAGCTTTTACATTTAGAAAATCCATTAATGCAAACTTGAAGCAAAATATTGCAAATTTCCATAGTTGGATCAGCTAAAGGGGAGATTGACTTTCATAGACTTTATTAAACTATTTAGAGCTATGTGAGCAATATTCATACATCTCTCACCATGAATAGATTGAGTCTAGACTTGATTGTAAACACAATGGAGAGAAACCAATATAAACAATTCTTGGATTCACAGCGTGTTACTTTATTATCGAAGATTCTAGAAGCTACGCCATTGTTCATGTTGTAAATGGAGGGAGCAGAAGGATAATTTGGGAAGTATTGATTAACCAATGCCAAACTTCGGTTTTAAGTTGAAAGGAAGAGTGAAGGATATAGGATTTTCATGGTTCTAATGTCCTTGGAAGTAATGAATCAGATAGACTCATTTTAATTTGCAGAATTCTGTTGTATTCTGAGTCTAGCTGTTGATCCAGTTCATGACAAGTCTTTTTAAATGTTAAATCTGATTTCAGAAATGGGATCATTGCGATCTTCTCCAACCAGTGTTACATGGCATCCACAGAAAGAACAAGTCATTGCTTTTGGTACGTGACTCCAAATCAACAGTTTGTGCTTGTTTATTTCTTTTCAACATCAACCCTTATTAATAGAAGCACTGTTAAGCAATTAGAAAAGTAAAATGTTGGTGTGAAATCTGATAAAAGGGAAAGATGACAGGTAAACTAATCAGGTGTGCCAGACTAGAGGTGAATATTATTGCTATTCACACATGAATATGTGTGTTTCTGTTTAAATTATTATATTTAAATTCTCCATTGCTGTCATTTATAACATAACAGCTATCCAATTTGTTTTACTGTGTTAATTCATATTTAAACATACTTGCTGCATTTGTGGGGGAAAAAAATAAATCCTTTTCGGAACTGTCAAGAATTAATTTTGAGGATGACAAAATAATGACCAAAAAATGGTCACTCAGACTAATCAAGCCTGTAGTGTTTAAAGACTTTTTAGAATTTGCATTTCTTGACACATTTGAAAATGACATTTAAAACTTGAATTGCGGAATTAATAGCTTGTATTAGCCACTATCAAATTTCTGACTCATGGTTTTAGAGATGTTTTAAATCTACATTATTTTGTACTTAAATGATCTGATTTGCATTTGAATCTAGATCATTTTATACATGTTATAAAACAGTTTGCTTCTATATTTAATGGAGCAGAATTTCCTTTACATATTAAATTCTGGTAATAGGTTTTTGTGAATTTTAATAGTTTGTGCACACTACTTCTATTATCATAAAAGATTATGGTTTTTTTCTACAACTTAAAAGCTATATGTTGGCACATTTTAATGTTGCTTTTAATTATAAGCTGCATATTTAGAAGATTGTTTTTTCTTCACTGAACAATCTGTATGGGATCTACTTAGAAAATAGCATTGTAGTTATGTTAGTTGCTTTTCTAAAGCTACATTATTTTAACTTAACAGGTACTGAAAATGGAATTGTTGGTGTAAAAAGCTTACAGAAACAGGCTGATTCAATTCAGACATCAGCAGTACATTCACGGACTGTTTCCGGGTTGCAGTTTTCCTCACACAGGTAATTTGATGGCTACTTTCAGGAACATTGGATAGCTTATTAAAAATTCATACTGATTGAATAGTCCTATGCCAGTGACTTTTGCTGTTTTGTGTTAACAAAGGGACAGCTGGAATTGATTAGTAGTGAGATGTGTTTTTTTTTATTTTCGATATGAAAAAATACTGCCATGCTTTGCTTTGCTACCAGTTATGGTAAAATTACCTTGGCTTTTTTCTCATCAGCCAAGTTAAAGCTAAGACTGTATCAAAGCAGTTAGATTACTTAATCCTGCGATTTTTTTTCGCTGAAAAATAATGCCTTACTAGGTACATTTAATATCTCATACCAGGACACACAAATTATTGTTCCAGAACTCTGGCAAAAATATGCATTGAGTTGCAGAGGACATTCAGTGCACGTTGGGTTACTCTTCAGCTAATGTCTGACAAGAGTAGACAGTGTATAAGTATAACCCTTTCATCTTGCAGTAAGTGATGTTTTGCCATTTGTTTTGCAGCTCTCCCCTTTTGGCTTCAGTCAGTGAAGACTGTTCGCTGGCTGTTGTTGACATCAACCTCTCAGAAGTGTAAGTGAATGAAGGTTCTGCAGTCTGTGCAGAAATACATTACTTTAACTAGTAGCAAAAAAGTCTTGTTTGTCCGTAAATTGATCTTTTTCAAATTTTATTTTTAGGTTTAGGAATAAATCACACAAGGACTTTGTTCGAAGTGTGTGCTGGTCACCTCTGAATTCTGATCTGCTCAGTACAGCAGGATGGGACCATCAGGTTCTACATCACACGATCAGCTTAGATAAGGATGTAGATACGGCATGAGAAGATGACGTAGTATTCAAAGTGCTTCTTTTGTACCTTTTCTATAACCATGTTACATCTTTCAAACCGTGTTCTGAGGAAAAGTAATCACACGGGTGTATCGTCGGGAAACCCAAACGCCAAAGTAGTGATAGAGAAAAGAGGTGTGGCGGCAGGGGTCGGGGGAGAAGGAGGTGTGAGGGAGTCATTCTTATTAACACTCCAAATTTCTGTTTGTAAAAGTTACTAACCTCACCAAATTCTGTACCCCTGTCCCATCAAGCTCTAAAGAACATGTGCACCCACCTAGTTTTGCTCTGTAAGAGCAGAGTGTAAGATAACAATGTTTTATCTTTTGTTGTGGGCTTGTAGAATGTCATGTATTAGAAATGGGTAGCCAACTGGACCTCTGATATTCATAATTCAGTGGCTTGAGAGATATTTTGGTAGCCTGGAGCTACTGGATTACTGTGAATTTTGATCCCTGCTACTGTGTTTCACATTATGTTTAGAATGAGGAAGAAAAGGATTAAAAGAAACTTTTAAAAGTGATATAAGTTTGTCTGTTTTTACATGCTTTGTGCATACTCACATTGTTAAAGGAACTATCCCACTGCAAGAGTATATATTACAAAGGCTCAAAGGAGAAGATCGAATGTAATTAGTAAAATTCAGCAATGCTGACCACAAGTGTGACAAAATCCAAAAATAAACTTCCATATTATACATAAGAATGAATGCACTTTGTAAAAAAAAACTGAATGGAAGGTTTTCCACTATTAGAATGACTCTCTGAATCACTAAAAAGTAACTCCCTGGGACTTGTTTTAATGCACTGCAAACAGTTTTACATTAAGAACCCTAGTATAACCCTCGTTCCCAAAGTGTATGTCAAAGTATACAGTCTCATTTGTTTTATTTTTATTGACCATTAATTGAGATGAATTTAGGAAAAGGGCATTCATGTGACAGTGCACAGAGCTAATTGCTGATTTAAAAGGTTTGTTTGAGAAACTGTGGACACATGTATACAAAGATACCACAGGTCCAGGGAATATCACTAATTTACTCTGTTGTCACTATCTGAGATTTGCACATATATGAAGCTTTTTTAACTGTTCTTTTTATACAGAAATGTGGGTTAATAAAAATCATGCTACAAAGACTTTGATGATATGTTTAGATTGATCACCATCCATGATGTCTATAAAATGGAGAACAGTAGAAAGAGGAAAGTGAGTGAAATTGAAGAGAAAGATCACCTTTCATGACATCAGAACATCCCAGAAATACTTAATTGCCAAAGAAGTACTTTTGAGGTTTAGTCACTTCTAATGCAGAAAATTTGGCAGCCAGTTTTATGCACGGCAGCTGTCCCACAATGATCGAATAATCTCCTACTGATGCTGGTTGAAGGATAAATATTGATCAGCATACTGGAACGATCTCCTCTTCAAGATGTTTACCTTCATTTCAGGGTGCAGATGTAGCTTTGGTTTAGTGAATAATACTTCCAGTATAAATGATTACCTATCAGCTTCAATTATCTGTTTAGGCTTCTGGAGTGATGCTTGAATCCGTAACCTTGTGCCTCAAAAGTCAATGTTACCGCTGAGCCAGGGCCAGCAGGCAGCAATCAAGTTGGAGCTTTTTGGACATATTGCATTCATTGGTTTTAAACTTCCTCCTACGTCCAGGAAATAAAAGGATGAATCTAAAATAAGGTTTTAAAAAATAAGATTGAATTTTTTTTGAAATAATAAGATGCTCACCCTACAGGCGTATGGACTAAATGAGATAGATAGTAAAGCTGACCAGACCACAAAAATGTTTCCATGAAGTACTTGAAGTATTTCTTAAATCCAATAGATTTAATTCATAATTCCCTTAATTACTTTTCATGCATCTTAATGAGCAATCTTAATCCCACAAATCTGAAACAAGTTTGTGCAATTATATTCAAAAATATTATTTAACAACATTTCCCTTCACATTTACTTTCATTTGCTTTACTTGGCTCACTAATTAGGTTTACAATATATACTTTGATTTCTACTAAACATTCTCATCCTTAGTGTCACACTCAAATTCCTCAATCAAAATTGCATCTACACCTTGGTTTCCTCAATGTTTGTTAATACTTTGCCTTGATGCTGATGATGAAATATTCAATGTCTGTGGCATCTCTCTACATTTTCAGTGTTCATTGAAACATTAAATACTTCATGATAGACCTCATTGGAAATCCCTTCTTCCTGAGTTGCCTAGGTGATCCTATGAAGCTGTTATATTTTGGAGTGTTTTTCAAGAAGTGTGTCAATTTTGTTCCTAAAAGAAGAACATTGAGTGGGTCAGATGGCTCAGTTGAGTGTGGCTGGTGTACTTCATCATTTAGACAACACGTTAAAGGTGACTTTTTCTTTCACTTAATTGCACCTATGTACTCCAACACTTCTGATCTGATGGCGTTATCATGTTTAAGGTCTGTCTCAGTTATGACGAGAATTCTAGATGAAAACACCCTTAAAGCATCTTGGTCTTACTTGCAGCAATAGTTATTCTTGTATTCTGTTGCTGTCTGTCAACTTGCTCAAGCCCCTTCATCTCCCTGGGCTCTACGTGTTACCTGTCGCTTTTCTTTACCAGGTAATAACATGTAGTACCCCGGAACATAATTTGCATGGCACAAAATATGAGGGAAAGAAATGAAATATGAAAGGAAGTCGGGGATTTGTGAAGTAAATTCGTCTTGAAACGATGGCTATGGCTGATTAAAACATGTCTTGAGTTATGGTGGCAGCAAGGAGGCAATGTAGGTAGGGTCACAGGATCCTCCTCTGCTGGAAGTCGTTACCCCCTTCCTCCCCGGCTGTATTTGGGGGTAGGGTGAGGTTGATTTGATTATATGTCAACTCATCCTGGGTCAAAGGGCATATTGTAGATAGCATCCCATCAGGTTCGGTTGAGATAAAAAAGAAGGGAGGAGTTGGGTGTTTTGAAAAGCATTAAGGTAGACAAGTCCCAGGACTTAATGGGATCTATTTCAGAATGTTGAGAGAGGAAATTGGACCTTGTAAGAAATCTTTGTATCCTTATGTTGCGGGAGAGGTCACAGAGGACTGGAGAAGGACAACAGGGATAATCCAGGAAGTTACAGGCTGGTGAGTCATATGTCAGTGGTACGGAAATTATTGGAGAAGATTCTTAGGGACAGGATTTAATCATATTTGGAAATATATGGACTTACTAACAATAGGCAGCGTGGATTTGTGCAGGAAAGGTCGTGTCTCACAAACTTAAATTGAGATTTTTAAGGAAGTGATAAAGATGATTGATGAGGACAGGGTGGTAAATGTATTTTATAAATACAAAATGGAGCAAAAACATAGTTAAAGCAGAGCAGAGGGAACTTAATTCGTCATCTACTGGGTGATCTAACAGCTAAAATAGGAAAGTGATTTGTTCTGAGCATTGATGAGCTAGGAAATAATTATCTGGATTAGCCTTAAGGACCTAGTGCAGCTGTAACACAAAAAAACTCCAAATATGTTAAAATGGAATAATTGAATTTAAAAGCCAAGTATTTCATTTAGCCTTTCCTTTTACTTGTTTTGAGTTATCCCACCAAAGCACTGTTTAGATGAGAGGGACAAAAATATGCATTTATATCCCAGGTTTCACATCTTTGGAACATTGCAAAGTGCCTTTGCCAAATAGATATATTTGATGTGTCTTAGCCAATTTTGCAAACAGTGAGTTCACAGGAAGAGCAATGAGAAACGTGTACAATTAATCTGCTTTATTGGTTGAGGGATAGAATGAGGCCTAGGACAGCAGAACTCCCTTTATGAATGGTACTGAGTTATTTTATGTGCACTTTTTTTTGCAGAAGTATATTTGTAGAATATCTGCAAGAACGTTATAAAGTACAATAATATTCACCCCAGTGCAATAATAATTTTGCACTGAGGTGCAATACAATCAAAGGAAACATTAAATACTTCAAAATGGTTGTTACAAATGGTACTATATTTAAATTGCCTACATAGATCAATTTTCACTCTAAGGTTACTCAATATAATTTGGATACCTATAATGTTCACTGTATGCATTCAGTGTGTCTTTTTTAACTCCATTCTTAAAGTTCAAAGCCAATGCTCAGATAAACCCAAATCCATTCCTTGCTCCAACAACCCAATTCAAAATTCAATTGAATCCAGTTCATGATCCCTACAAGAGAGACAAACAAGATCCAAGCATTGCACCCTATCTTGGGCTTGATCTTAACCAAAAAGGTTGAAAAGTGAGGGTTTTTTTTGTTTATTCATTCAGGGGTGTGGACATTGCTGACTGCCAGCACTTGTTGCGCGTCCCTAGTTACCCTTGAACTGGGGGCATTTAAGAGTCAACCACATTGCAGTGGCTCTGGAATCATGTGCTAGGTAAGGATGGCAGATTACTTCCCCTAAAGGGCATTCGTGAACTAGGTGGGTTTTTATGACCATCGACCATTATGGTCATCATTAAACTTTTGATTCCAGATTTTTTATTGAATTTAATTTTCATCCTCTTGGATTCAGACCCAGGTCCCCTGAGATTTACCCTGGGTCCCTAGATTACTAGTCCAGTGACAATATCACTGCTCCATCAGCTCTCTTAATTTTAAGTGACTTTTAAATAAGATGTTAAACCAGATTCTACTCCCCTTGCATTGCAGCATTTCTTCAATACACAGATCAGTCCATCTAACTAATTTGATTAAGTCTGAGTAGTGTGCAAACTTAATCTTCTGACTCAAAAGGTGAGATTGCTGTGTTACCACATCTGACGATGGCATTTTAAATCCTGAAGTTGTGCAAGAATCTCAAGTGCTGATTCCTTTTTCGCCTTATTTGACGTGATCCATGCTGTGTATGAAGAAGCTGATATGCTTTTGATTGAATATTGTTGTTGAGTAAGACTGCAGAAACCTGAAGATAGTGCTGTTGAGTGGCTCTTCACCCAGCCCAATAATAGACTGAACATTTTCAGTGCATGATATTGAAACAGAAGATAGGAGCAGGAGGAGGCCATTTGGCCCTTTGAGCCTGCTCCACCATTCATTATGATCCTGGCTGATTGTCCAACTCAACAGCCTTATCCTGCTTTCTCCCCATAACCTTTGATCCCCTTCGCCCTAGTGCTATATCTAGCCGCCTCTTGAATACATTCAATGTTTTGGCATCAACTGCTTCCTGGGGTAATGAATTCCACAGGCTCACCACTCTTTGGGTAAAGAAATGTCTCCTCATTTCCACCCTAAATGTTGCACCCAGAATCCTCAGACTGTGACCCTTGGCTCTGGACTCCCCCACCATTGGGAATATCCTCCCTGCATCTACCCTGTCCTAGTCCTGTTAGAATTTTATAAGTCTCTGAAATCCCCCTCCTGCTCATTCGTCTGAACTCCAGTGAAACCAATCTGAACCTAGTCAATTCCTTCTCATACATCAGTCCCACCATCCCCAAATTAGCCTGGTAAAACTTCACTGCACTCCCTTGAGAGCAAGAACATCCTTCCTCAGAAAAGGAGGCCAAAAATGCACACAATATTCTAGGTGTGGCCTCACCAAGGCCCTGTATAATTGCAACAACACATTCCTGCTCCTCTCTTCTGGTCCCAAAAACTGGTCCAATAACCAACTCACTGTCTATATTTGATCATGACCTCCATGTTAGTTCATTGAGCTGTTTATGCAACAGGTGGGTTAGCGGAGAAAAGAAAGTAATTGAGATAATTAGAATATATGTATATGTCACCAATAATTATCTTGATTGCAGTGTTGGTAATTATCTCCCACAGTGAAACAATGTTGTATAATGTGTTGTAATGAAATTCAGTGAATGACTACGTGAATTCATAATTCATGTGGCTCATGTGGTAAGGGTGGTACAATGGTTAGCACTGCTGCCTCATAGCATCAGGAACCCAGGTTCGATTCCTGGCTCGGGTCACAGTCTGTGCGGAGTCTGCACATTCTCTCTGTATGGGTTTTCTCTCACAGTCCAAAAGATGTGCTGGTTAGGTGCATTAGCCATCCTCAGTGTACCCAAACAGGTGCCAGAGTGTGGCGACTAGGGGGTTTTCACAGTAACCTCACTGCAGTGTTAATGTAAGCCTTACTTGTGACACTAGTAAATAAACTTCGCAGTGGCTGGTAATTTGTTGAAGAGTGGTTCTGTTTCCATCAAGGGATTTGAAATTAAGTTTAATGAATGACGAGCTGGCATTGATTGCTATTGTCAAGACAAAACTGACGGCTTTGGGAAATGTTGATGTTGATGTAAATCATATCATTGAAAGTTGAGAATGAGTTTGTTGCTCGTAAAAATTTTAAAAGGCATGTTGACATTTCTGAATTATTAATTGTACAAAATATGATATGGTTGTGCTGCAATCAAAAATGGGATTAACTCTGAAGTTGACTGTTAACATGGGAACAGTTGAATATGAAGAAGGCCACGTATAGAACAGCTTAGTGGTAAAATTATTTGAGTCCGTTAGCTGTGTTTAAGTCATGAATAAGTAAAGGCTGTTAACTTCCTCACAATGATATTGGAAAATCTGTTGCGTCGACAGAGCTGGTAACTTAAAGGGTAAATAATTTTATTATGCACAATACGTGTGCCTGAAACACATTATTGGATGTTTACGTCGTGTATGTGGAATGTAAAATCCATTTATTTCACGTGGCAGTCTTCCAACTCCAAGTGACCTGATGTTTAAAAATAAACCCAGCAGCTGTACGCTCTGTCTCCCCATCAGGTACTGAATGCCATCTGTAACCGTGGCAACGGCCTGACCATAAGTGTTGTGGAGAAGCAGCAGCATCTACTGTGGCAGACCAGCTCCACAAAGGAAAATTTGATTAGCTTATGATAAGCCAGAACAGACATTGTAACATAGATTAATACCTGGGAGCTCCTCCACTAACTTACAACAATTGACCCCGCAGGTAATAAGATGCCTGCAACCTTTAATTGGAATGGTCCTTGCTCATTGCCCCGTTGACTATTCTGTGCCCATTGGGCACCACAGGAACTGGGATGTATTATCGAACCCCTTAGTCATGTTTTGATTTAATGTTTTAAGTTTCTTCTCTGCTTTGGCTTTTGGTTCAGGTGGTTCCCTTCCTTTTGGGAGATGCCCTTCTTGCCTTGTCCTTGAGTTTGTTTAATTTCGCTTATTTGGTTGGCCAAAAAGAAATGCCCCCTATGACTACCTTGTTTTGGCTTCATTCTGTATAGTAAAACTGACCCCTCAGTTTAGACTGTTATCCAACTGGAAGTCAATGATAGTGACACTCTGTAAATGATAATTTAGGTGATATATACGTGTGATTAAGCTTCAAAATAGGGTTGATATAAGCAAGGGCTTGGGATGATGCACAAAGGTAAGGATTGAATGGCATGAAACTCACAATATTTTTGTTTGGGATGCGTACGGACTAAGTCATAGAATCATATAGTACAGAAGAGGCCCTTTGGCCCATTAAGTCTGCATCGACACATTAGAAACACCTGAACTCCCACCTCATCCCATCTGCCAGCATTTGGCCCATTGCCGTGAATGTCATGATTGGCCAAGTGCTCATCCAGGTACCCTTTAAAGGATGTGAGGCAACCTGCTTCTACCATCCTCCCAAGTAGTGTATTCCAGATCATCACCACCCATTAGGTAAATACATTTTTCCTCACATCCCCGCTAAACCTTGTGCCCCCTCATCTTGAGCTCATGTTCCTTTGTGACTGACCCTTCAACTAAGAGGAACAACTGCTCCTTATCTACTCTGGCCATGTCTCTCATAATCTTGTACACTTCAATCAGATTGCCCCTCAGTCTTCTCTGCTCCACCCAAGCCCATGCAACCACTCTTCATAACTTAAATATTCCATCCCAGGGAGCATCCTGGTGAATCTCCTCTGCATCCCCTCCAGTAAATGAATCATAATTGCAATTAATAGTTTTGAACTTACCATGATCAAAATGAATGGCACAGCAGGCTTCAAGACTACTCCTGCTTCTAGTTTCAATGTTTCATTGTTCTTCATTTTCCAGAGTAGCCTACATTCTAGAGCACTGTTTTTCAATATTGTGGTGCAGCAAGCCAGTAAAAGAGGACTAACGCCAATGTTGCTTTTAGGAAATTTGAACCAGCAGAAATTCTTTGGTGATAAACATATTTAGAGTCTTGGCAAAAATGATGTTGTAGCATCAGATGGAACCCTTGAATGAACTAATGACAATTTTGATACAAGATTATGGCAAATGAACAACAGGGGGTGCTAAACTCATTTCCTATTGAAAGGTATTTTAAACAGTTCACTTGATCTGTGGCAATTAAATGCGGTACAGACTTGGCTGTGAATGCACGAGCTTGAGCAAAAGTGCTTTCCATAAATTGTTTAGAGTGTAGGAATGTTGTGGTTCTATTATTTTAATGTTGTCTTCTTTAAACAAAATAACCACACAAAACAATAATTTAATTCTAAAGCAAGTTCAATGCGTTTTTTTTATATGGGAAGAGTTACTGTATTTGAAAACAGACCTTTAAATCCCTCCATCTGTAGAGCAAAGACGGGTTTTGACACTTGGTTGTATTTGCTTTAGCAGAACTGTTTTGAAGAATATGCATGTGAAACATTCACAATCTGCCATTTGTTCACAGTCCCCCAATTTAAAAATCTTACCCGTAGTGTTTCAATTCCCCTGTTTAAGTCCTCCTCCACCACACCCCCACCCACCCCCATCTGTTATTTCCTACAGTGCTACAACTTTCTCTCTTCCCAATCTTTCTCCCAGATTGCTCCCATTTGTGCATCTGTCCCTCAACCCCTTCAGGCTCAGGTTCATTAAATTCCTCACTAATCTCTTTGCCTCCACCTTTTCAGACTCCCCTCAAACATGTTGGTTAGGTCCATGCTAACCTCCCCCTCACTGTACCTGAACAGGCACCAAAGTTTAGTGACCAGGGTATTTTCAAAGTAACTTCACCACAGTATTAATGTAAGCCTACTTATGACTCTAATGAATATTAATTAATTAAAACTGTCCTCTTTGGGCTAAGCTTTTGGTTTTTTTTTAAGATGTTGTTTTTATCTGATTAGATCTGAGCAAGTAGCAAGGGCAGGTCAGTTTCTTGTAAGAAATAGGCAGGCTTTGGTCTTGCCAAGTTTAGTTGGAAGCTATGAGTCAACCACAAAACGTCAAATAGCATCATGGTAAGCAGTTGTGTGGACAAAGTAAAATAGTGCCAATACGCATGTTAATGGCCCTGTTTCTCAAAGGCAATGTGTGTATATGAGGATTTGGGAAGAGGTAGCATTTCAAATGTGGAAGAAAATTCCACTGCAATGTGTAGGCAACATTGGGACAGGTAGGAATGGAGTCATGAAATGGTGGACTCACATGAGTTAGTGTGAAAGAGTTAGAATAGTTGATTGTGTGTAAAGGTCACAAAGTAGGAGAGATGACATGATTGAAGCTACACAGGATGTCATTGGCCTTGGTCACATAAGGTGAGGACTGGTGTTGGCTGGATGGAAATCAAATTGGAGGTATTTCAGCTGAAAGATGGTGATGACACATTCAATGACCTTACAAGGTTATACATTAATCATTAATTGGGAGATTACTCAGTCCATTTTAAAGAGAGAGATGACTAAGGTTGTTCTCCATGGTCTTCAAAACAATGCTCGAGCAGAGACTGTTGTATTTGAAGATAATGTTGAGGGGGGAGTTGGTGATTCAGGAACTTTACATGTGGTTAAAATGCAAATTAAAAATTTCAGCTGCACACTATTAACTTGATTGATGGATCAGTCAGTTGCATCTATCCTGCTGGAGATCCATCTTGAATGTCACACAGAAAAAACAAATTAATAATTGCATGTTAAATTATGGAAATCAGATTGCACTTATATAATAAAAATGCATTTGGACTGTGCATGATGTACTGTTGGCTTAGATAATTGCAGACTTCCAAAGTCTCTCTGGGCAGTAAGCTGAATCATGACAAGTATTAATTGGGTGGGGTAAATGCAATATTTAAGTCATTACAAACACAGCGTAAAGTGGTGCAGTTTTAAAACACAGTTTTGATCTGACAAAAAGATCAGCAAAGTGAGGAACTTTGAAATAAAGCTCATGAGACATGACACAAAAAAAACAGCTGTTTTAACAGCTAAAAAACATAATAGGGACCCTTGTGCTTCACAAATTGGATCTCACAGCTGTCTGTAGGAACATAGAACACAACTAACTTGGGGGTTAGTCATCTTTTTGACCCTTTTATAGTTTTGCAGGAATGCCAGTAGCCAATGATGTAATCTCCAGCATAGAATGCAATTCCAACTTTCAAGGGCAAATATCCAATAAAATTGCTTCCACTACATGTAACACTCTGTAGAAACTTGAGTCATAACCCAATTTTGAAATTGAGTGATGGCATGTAAGAATTAGTAGGGCATTGTTATAGTTCAAAAATGATTAAACAATTTGAGAGAAGTGTGATCATTGGGGATTGTTTGACAATTGGCCAGAGCGACTAGATAGGTAGAAACTGTTCCTGCTCATAAAAAGATCAAGAATGGGAGGGCACAGATTTAAAGTGATCTGTAAAAGAAGCAAATGTGATGTGAGAAAAAACTTTTTCATGCAGCTAGTGGTTCGGGTCTGGAATGCACTGCGTGGAAGTGTTCAATCAAGGCATTCAAGAGGGCATCAGATGATTATTTGAATAGAAATAATGTGCAAGTTATTGAGAAAAGGCAGAGAAAACACACTAAGTCATGAGGCTTATTTGGAGAAACAGTAGGCATGATGGGCTAAATAGCCTCCTGTGTCATAATGATTCCGTGATTAATTTCAGTTGCTGTATCTCATTAAGGAAGCTACGCTCAACATGAACAAGCATTTAGCGTTTACTCACATAGGAAGGTTTAGAAGTGGACAAAGAACCAAAGAAGCACAATTGGTGCAATACCTCCATTCCTCCTTATCTCCAAAAAACTTAGCACTTGGCTCCAGCATGGACTCTCCTCCCAGTTGCCAATACAATGCCATTATCGTACTGTGTACATCACAGGACTCCAATATTCATAAATTCCTGAGAGGGAACCTTTTGATGTCTTACATTGTGATTTAATTATTAAAGCAGTATGCATTTACATAGATTGTAATTGATAGTAAAAATTGATATATATTCTTCAACTGAAAATGGGAGATTACATTTGTAAATATTTATAGAAACAGGCAATTGATTTAGTGTGGAATCAAAGTGACAGATGACATTGATTTTATAAGATTAATGTTTATTGATTTCTATAAGTATAGAATTAGCTTTCCTGTTCAGAAACCAAACATAAACCATCTTTATCATAGATTTTGGTGTAAATATTACAGAAAGGAAATATGCAGTATTGAGACTATGAATATTGTACATAGATACTTCTACATTACATCAATCTTACCTAAATTCACACTAGATTATATTTTGATTTTTATCCAAAATAGACCACTTAAATAAAAATGTTTAATTTCATGTCAAACTCACTATACAAGTCAAAGTACAGATTAGATACAGGGCAATCCTTCCCTCTCCCCCATTTGGTAAATACATTTTCAATGTGATCTTTAAACTTTTACAATGTGGAGATTATAAGTAGATGGTTCTAGCAAATTCAGATTGCATAAGCATCACTCAATAAACTCCCCAGCTTATAACATAGACCATTACTTTGTGTCATAAATGTCAGCACTTCATTAAAAGGTAGAAAATACTTTAAATGTTTGCCTCTAGGGATCAGACACATCATATGAGGTAACCCTCGTCTATTGGGAAAATAATTCAACATTAAAAATAATTAAAATTTTTACAGGATATTTATTTGATTTTGACAAGTTTATAAAACGGCAAGGTAAAAAAAAATGAATATTCCTAATACTCCCATGATTGCAATTGTGACAGTGTAAGATCAACATTGAATCTGCGTGTTACAGGAGAGTGTGCTGGGACCATGCTACAGGATTACATAAAGTAAAGGCTGTGTGTATTATACAATGCGCAGAGGTACTTCAATAAGGCAAAACCCGTTGAAAGCATGTTTTACATCAGAATACATACATTATAAACAAGCTGCAACATGCCATCTATTACTGGTAAAAGGCCTCTTCAGAATATGTCACAAATATAAAGTGTGCGTGCGCACCAAGTGCCAATGTGCTCAAATACATTGAGTGAATTTTGGATGCTAAGAATGTTGTCCTCAAAACGTGAATGAAGTCACTGTGAAGATCTTCAGACATTAAGTGTGTGACACTTGCACTATTCGGAGTGAGTAGGAAATCATTCTGGTTTAGAAACAATAGATTCTCATTTTGTGTTTGAAGGGTACACCACGGTTATTGGTTGCTTTGTACCTGGCCGGATAGTAAAGGTCCGACCGTAACTTTGTGCATTCTGTGAGCTGG
This sequence comes from Carcharhinus amblyrhynchos, assembly GCF_965287045.1. NCBI lineage: Eukaryota > Metazoa > Chordata > Chondrichthyes > Carcharhiniformes > Carcharhinidae > Carcharhinus > Carcharhinus amblyrhynchos. The sequence goes on from NC_137345.1 coordinate 17,320,803, forward strand.
AAAAGAATGGAAGATTCATTAAAGCCTTTAATTTGCAAATGTAAAACCACAAGATAATAGTACTATCAAAAAGATTGGATGCATCAGTTACTAGTAATGCTCTTTCTACTGCACAATATGTGCTCAGTAACTTCAATGTTCCATTTATTAACAAGAGTCATAGAATCTCTCAGTGCAGAACAAGGCCGTTCAGCCATCGGGTCTGCACTGACCACAATCTCACCCAGGCCCTGTACCCATAACCCCATGTATTTACACTAGCTAGTCCCCCTGACACTAAGGGGCAATTTGGCATGGCCAATCCACCTAACCCCCACATCTTTGGATTGTGGGAGGAAACTGGATTACCTGGAGGAAACCCATGCAGACATGGGGAAAATGTGCAAACTCCACACAGACAGTTCCCAAGCCTGGAATTGAACCCAGGTCCCTGGGGCTGTGAGGTAGTAGTGCTAACCACTGTACCACCCTGAAAGAAGTCACTAAAGATCTCTAACATCAATCAATTAAACATACGTCACAATATTTAACCATTATAAGTAATAATTGCCGAGTGGTGTTTCTGAGCAACCTAAATCAGTGGTTGTAGCTATGACTGTTTTGCTTAGATCACTTGCTAGCAATCTCACAGGCTGTTGGTGATGCTATTGCTTTGGTGCATTCAAGTCTACAACAGAAATTTGACTGATCCCCAATGCACAGACACAAAGAATTTGGAAGTAAACATTTCATTTTATTTACTACTTGTTAATTTACTTAACTTTTTAAAATCATTGGATTTTTAGATAATATTTCCCAAACAAATACAGCCAATTGTAGGTCTAAGGTAGAACTTCTCATTTATTGATTATGACAGTTAGTTGTACGCAGAAAATAATCACAAAAACTAATGGAATGCTGGCTTTTACTTCAAGTGGACCTGAAGACGAGGGTTAGAATTCTTGCTTCGGCACATCCTGGTTAAACCACACCATAAGCAGTCCTGGGCACCAGACCTTGTAAGAAGTCTGACAACACCAGGTTTAAGTCCAACCAATTTATTTGTTTACTATCAAATAAATTGGTTGGACTTAAACCTGGTGTTGTCAGATTTCTTACTGTGTTTACCCCAGTCCAACGCCAGCATCTCCACACCAGACTTTGAGCAAATCATTATATTGGTCTTGGAGAGAGTGCAGGAAAGGTTTACCAGAAAAATATCTGGACTCCAAGGTTTAAATTACGTGGAGAGATTACACACATTAGGGTCTTATTTCCTTGAATTTAGCAAATTGAAGAGCAATTTGATCAGTTTTCAATTTATAAGGGGACCCTACTGCTTCATCTCCCCAACTACAAGAAGGGTCATCCTTGCTCGAAACTTAAGGTCTATTCTCTGTCCTGCTGAGATTTTTCAGCATGTTCTGTTTTTGTTTCAGTTTTCAGCATCTGCAGTATTTTGCTTTTATTTAAGTAAGGACCAGGAAGGGCTTTGCTGAAACATTAATTTTCAGAAGTGAAATTAGGAAACACTTCAACATACACTGCCACAAATGACAGCTGATGGTAGATCAATTGTTAAATTTAAATCTGAGACTTTTGTCATCCACAAGAATTAAGGGAATTAGGGCAAAGCTGAGAAGATGGAGTCACAGATCAGCCATGATGTCACTGAATGCAGAACAGACTCGAGGTGTTAAAAGACTTACTCTTGTTCCTGCGTTTCTTTCAACATGATTAGAAATGAACTACTTAAAAAAGGCTTGCATTCAAATCACAGCCAGAGGGCATCCCAATACACCTTTCTGCCAATGAAATACTTAATGTAGGAAGTACAGCAGAAAACTCCGACAAACAGCAATCTGACGACAATCAAATAATATGTTTTTGTGATGTTGATTGAGAAATAAATATTGGCCAAGACACAGAGGACAACTCCCCTCCGCTTCTTTGACAAAGTGCCATGAGAACTTTTACATCTGACAGAGCCTTTGTTTAACCTCTCATCTGAAACACTAAACCAAGTACAGCATCACCATGAAGCAGTGCGCCCTCAGCATTGCCGTGGCACAGTGTGCTCTTGGCGCTGCAGTGATGCAGCACACCCTCGATGCCATAGTAAAGCATCATCTGCAATAAGACTTGACAGAAAACTAAAGAGAACAGAAATATAATTGAATGGTTTAGATAAACTGTAGGCTTCCTTCAACACTTTTTCTTCAAAATGTTACTCTTTTATTTACATTGTTAGCATTGCTGCCTCACAGCACCGAGGGACCCAGGCTCAATTCCCAGCTCGAGTTACTGTCTGTGCGGAGTCTGCACGTTCTGCCCACGTCTACCAGGCTTTTCTCCTTGTGCTCTGGTTTCCTCCCGAAAGATGTGCTGGTTAGGTGCATTGGCCATACTAAATTTCCCTCAGTGTATCCAAACAGGTGCCAGAATGTGGCGACTATGGAATTTTCACAGCAACTTCATTGCAGTGTTATTGTAAACCTACTTCTGATACTAATAAATGAACTGTCAAACTTTTTACATTGAGACACACTTAAACTCACCTTTTAAATGCCACACCAGAAGATTTGGTGCTTAAACCTTGTACCTTGGACTGTAATTCATCAATAACGTTATTCCTCACTACCAGTTTGTTTGTTGATGGCACAGTTTCTGTCTGCTGTGTTTCCATCTTGGGTACATTTTTTCCATACGTTTTAGACATTAACTGAGAATAAGTGTGTGAATCTGAAACTTGCTTAGCGTTGTGAAATTTTGCAGAGCCTCCATTCACAACACCGTTATCCAGAAACCTGGGCTTTTCCACTATTGGTGGCTTTTTCTGAGCAAAGCTTGTTTCGGCAGGAGCTGACAACATAGTTAATGGTGATTTGTTAATAGAATAAGAATTTGTATTGCTCAGGCTGTTATAGTGATTAGCTGTTAAATGGTCAGCACTTTGATGAGTTGATCCCTGTAGAGAAAGCCCTCTCTTGTCTGAATTGGCAGGGTGCAGATCGTTGACTCCAGATTCATTGTTCGCTCTTCGTTCCGGTTGGGAAGAATCATCTTGATTGTCATTGTGGTTGGAAAATTCGAATGGAGGTGGCAGAAGTCCGAACGAGGGTTCTTCATTCTCTTCATCACTAAAACTTGGTGGAGGTGGGATTAGAAGTAGAGACATGTCAACATCTTTTTGAGTGTCTTCTGGCTCTGCCATTCCATAGGCTGTTGAGTGGAGTGAAGGTTTGGACCATTCATGACTTTTCTCAGTGTTTTTCAGAGAACTGAGTATGTCATCTATGTGCTTGTGATGTGCTGTCATATCTTCTTCTGCCTGTGATATTGAGGAACATTCCTTTTTATCAGCTATGGGTGTGATATGGATTGTATTTGAATTTGTCGACTTTATGTATCGAGTACCACCCAAAGATAAGCTTGATGCCTCCGAGCCAGCCTTGTGGAGTCCTTGGCTCTTACTCGAATCTCGCCGCTTTGCGGCCATGAGAAGAACCAGTGGTGAACGTGGATTAGTATTCCACTCTGTGGAAACTAAAGTTTGCTCTGGAGGAGAATCTGGAGTATCTGGCTGCTCCACTGCTTTAGGGGACTGAAAATCCAACATAGCATTTTCTGAGGAACTCTGGTTTGCAAAATCTCTCATCAGGGTGGATTTTGTTTTCTCCCCTGCAATGGGTTTTCCATATTCTATTCCAGAATTGGCTGTAACAGGCAAATTGCTGGAGAAATTCTGATGGTTGGTTGGATCATGAATTTGCCTTGAACTGGTGTGCCGATTATCCATGTTATTGCTCCAGATCTCTTTTCCGTCTGGGAAAGAGTGATCGAGGGAAGAACCAGAATGTATGGGATATTCTCCTTTGTTCTGGACTGGTTTAGACTGTTGCATGAGCAGGTTGTTCTTGCGAGCTGGCTTCTGAGGTTTATATGGAGCAGAGTCGTCGATCACCTTGCTCATTGCTGCACATTCAGTGCCTTCATTCAACACTGCCTTCTTGGGCATGGAGGTAGTGTGGTTAATTCCACCAGTCTGGTCCATTGGATACTGGTCAGCATCCTTCATGACTATCATGGATTTGCCTTTATTTTGCCAGTCAGAATCTAATGAGCCTTCCAATTTGTTGAGTGGTTCGGGAAACCCAAAAAGCTTTGCTGGCGCTTTAGGATTGAAAGTTGATGCAAACAAAGGCTGTGGAATCACTTCAGGAGCTTCTGCTGCATACAAAGATTGATTATTTGGAACTGACATTTGCGAAGTGCTGGGAAAGAATTTGAAAGACGACGACACATCTCTTTCCGGTTTCAGAGGAAAATGACTGTGTTGCATAATATCCCTTTGTGGAGGAGGTGGCGGTGATTTTTTCAGATGCTTTATTTCACTTGATTTAGAAACACCATCTTGCCAAGGGGAGTGAAGAGAATAATCATTAGGTGGAAGCAGGAAGGGAGGCAGAGGAGGTGGTACTTTTGGAGTTGTCGGGGCAGATGTTTTGGGGTACTGCTCAGCCTTTGGAAGAGATTTTAGAGGCGCCATTAATGGAGGTGGTGGAGGAACCATATCGGGAGGCGGTGAAAAGTTGGTGTCAGGAGGCTGGTAGATTGAAGCAGATTTATGTTGTGAAGCCATGCTTAAAGGTGGCGGCGGCGGCGGCGCCATCTTTGGAGGTGGTGGAACAGCCACTTCATAAGGCAAATAAGTCGTATGTGGATTCTGAGAAGTACTTTGTGTGGGAGGTGGTGGAGGGGCCATTGGTGGAGGTGGTGGAGGGGCCATTGCTGGAGGTGGTGGAATCCAGTCATCCTCTGGCATGTTGATACTGTGTCCACGGTCTCCAACATTAGGTCTGTTGTTGTTGACATTTACGTCATTGCCTACATAATGCAAACATAATAATTATTCACATTTATCTCTGGTAATAGAGTAATAAGTTTGTTAATAAGTATTTCAGCAACATGAGATTATCCAGAATGGTCTTTGTTCCAGTCCTTCTCAGGCCCCCTTTGTGATGGTCTGTCTTGGAGAGATTGATGACAGCTGCGTTAATGCTACGGCCTGTTTTTTTGTCGTAAGTAGGAACATTTAATCAACTTTGCCCAACTCCTTGGCTTTCTTAGTCCATAGATGTCTTCTCCCTTTTGCTACATTTTTCACCTTTCCCTTCTCTACTATTACATATAATCAACAAGACATAAATAGCCAGTCAGCCCAAATGCCAGATATTAGCTCCTTCCCATCTTCCTCCTTCCAATCCTATCAGCTGTTCCGTTGTAACCATTTACCTATCCTATGGATCTAATTTTCTTTCCCTTACTCGTCCCATCATCACCCAATTTTGTCTTGCCCTATTATCATATGTATTATTTACTCACCCGCTGTCCTCCTGCTTTCACAGGCCTCCTTTTCCTTTTATTAATCTCCTGCCCCAATCCTCCTGGCTCTGTTCCAAGACTGTTTACCTCTCACATCTGAGTTGACGTTGAGTCCAGATGACGCTTTGAAAAAGGGTCATCTAGACTCGAAACATCAGCTCTTTTCTCTCTCAGATGCTGCCAGATCTGCTGAGATTTTCCAGCATTTTCTCTTTCGGTTTCAGATTCCAGCATCCGCAGAAATTTGCTTTTACCTTTAATATCTGCCAGTTGCAATCTGTTCATTTCAACTTCCTTCCAACATCTGATGCTGCCTAATCTGCTTACCCTCTCCAATATCTGCAATATTTTGCACTTGCTGTAATAAAATTATGCCAATTATTGGCAAACTCACAACTACTGCTGTATCTTGAGTTAATTTTATTACACAGGGATATAATTATTTTTGAATGTCATTCTATCCGACATGGGCGGCACAATGGTTAGCGCTGCTGCCTCACAGGGACCCGGGTTCAATTCTGACCTTGGGTCTGTGTGGAGTTTGCACATTCTCCCCATGTCTGTGTGGGTTTACTCTGGGTGCACCAGTTTCCTCCCACAATCCAAAGACGTGCAGGTTCAGTTAATTGGCCATACTAAATTGCCTCTTAGTGTCGGAGGGATTAGCAGGGTAACTACATGGGGTTATGGGGATAGGGCCTGGGTGGGACTGTTGTCGGTACAGGCTCAATGGGCCGAATGGTCTCCTACACTATAGGGATTCTATGGATTCTATTCTAGTTTCCCCAGCCAACCTAATGTCCAGTTTAGTGTTTCCACCACAGTTCTAGTTATCCGTTCTATTCATTTATAATATTTACTTAAATTACTTTCTCTCCATATGTACAATTATCTACAGCAGACTTTGGTTGGAATTCTTGGCCGCGGTGGTCTAAAAGCCAGAAACTCCTGCCCAATTGTCCGTGACCTGCCTGCTAAAATTCCAGTGCTGGGCGGGATGGGAGAATTCCAACCTTTTTGTTCCTTCTGTTCCCCCCAGCTGCTACAGGAGCAATGAAACCCAGTTGCTTCTCTCCAGGTATAGGAGCACTGAGATTTCCTGTCCAGAGTAATTTCCTGTTTCCCAGGGACAACCCCCAGCTAGGCCCACCCTTAGTTGTTCCTTCTGTCAAGTGCAAGATCAGGGACACAAAGTCAGGAGGTGATGTAGGCCTGTCATCTCCTCTGCTTCCAATTTCTTAACATTTTAATTATATCTCCTCGTTATTAAAACCTCGATTAGTCTAAATAGTTAGACACAATCAAGTCAACGTCTCATGATTTTGAAAATCTGCTTCCAAATAATTAGAATTCTCAAGATGAGGAATCAAATTGGTTTCCCTGAAGCACACTCACAGAAACGACATTGCTGTTCCAATGTTTATGGTCACTTAACAGAACTGTGTCCTTTCGTAATGAGTCCTTGACCTTTGCGACTGAAGTGTCAGATTATTTGATTGTTTTTACAATGCTATTAAGTGAAAACAAACTCACATTAAGCGCTAATTTCATTTTGTACACGCCTCAGATTTTTCAATTAGACAAACCCAGTGCCCATGGAGCAAGAGGTTATTTATTATCATAGATACTTCAATTATATTTATTTGCATCACAAAAGTCAATTTAGATGGATTAGTTGCACACAGAAGAGCTTGTGAAAATAAAAGCTCTGATTAAAATATCTCGCCTAGCTCCCATTGCATGTACATGGTAATGTTTAACTTAATTCAACATAAGAATGACAATAGATCCCTACCCCACACCCCGCCCCCCTCATGTTTACTGTAGTTACAAATGTCATTTAATGGTTCCTTAGTTTGAGCAAAAAAATATATTATTGCAGTACAATGACTTTTGCAGAACTCTACCCACAAAAGAGCAAATGACCGTGTGCAGAATAAAGGTGACTTTTGCCGCCAGTTCCCTCACCTTCATTTCTCCTTTGTAGGCTGCCTTCTACTCCCTCCCCTAAGTGGCTACATTATGAATTTTCCAGCCTTGGAAAAGCGTCAACAGTCCAGCCAACTGCAGCATCGTCAAATCTTTCCCCTCTTACTCAAAGCGAGAGATACACTTTACATGGACAGTGATCTGGAAACAGCGAAGCTCCCAGCCTACCATTCCCCTCCCCAACACTGAGGCCAAGTGACATTTTTGGGAAGTAATCGTAAAAACATGAAGTTGCACAGGGGCAAACAAGAACAAAAATTTAAAAGAGACTAAAGAGAAGCCAGCTGTTAGAATAAAAGATGAATTCAAACAAAAAAGGGAACAATTGCATGACCTTCATGTTATCTAGACCACTGTTAATGTCCAAGATTACAGTAACATTTTTCTCCAGGTCTCTGAAAAGTGCTCATTAGGAAACTTTGCTAATAAATTGTGGTTACTTTCAACTTAGTTCTTCCTGGAAATGATTGACCTCTGCTTCAATGATGCTGCAGTCAAATGGACTGTTGATGCCACAGGCCTGTATTCTCCTCTTTTCATTCATTCATGGGACAGGGCTCAAAACTGTCTGCCTATCCGTAGTTGCTGTAGGCCAGATCAGGTAAGGACGGCAGATTTCCTTCCTGAAAAGGACATTAGTGAACCAAATGCGTTTTTCTGACCATCGACAATGGTTTCACAGTCATCAGTAGACTTTTAATTCCAGAATTTTTTTATTGAATTCAAATTCCACCATCTGCCATGGTGGGATATGAACCTGGGTCCTCAGAACATTAGCTGAATTTCTGGATTAATAGTCTAGCGATAATACCACTAGGCCATTGCCTCCTCATTCCAACACCTGAAGGCCAGTCACTGTGCCTATTTAAGACAGAGATGGATAGGTTCTTGATTGCTAAGTGGATCAAAAGTTACAGGGAAAAGGTGAGAGAATGGGGTTGAGAAACTATCAGCCAAGATTAAATGGCTGACCAAACACGATGGGTTGAAAGGCCTAATTCTGCTCCAATATATAATGGTCTTAAGTGTCTACAATATTAGAAGAGGTGATTGGGAAATAGATAGGTACCTCTCAAGTAATTCACATAGGTGACTTGGAATGGAATATAGTCCATCTAGAATTACTAAAATGTCAACTCAATAAGTTATGCTTTTTAAAAATTTGATACCAGGTCTGATATAAATTGTATGAACATGCACTAAATTACCTAAATAATCCCACATAGTAGTTCAGAGCATAATTGCTGAAAACGCAAATTGGAAATAACATAGTATTCTTTAAGCTGACTTAAAAAACGTGGTTAAAAAAATTCCAAATGTCTTTTCGTCAATCTTTCTCCCCCCCAGTGATGGAGTGAGCCAAGTCACTGTCAGCAATGCCAGAACATCTCAATCCAAAACGTACCTGCAATTACTGTTCTTGGAATTTTGGAATACAATGCTTGATCTGGCAGTGTTGGAGTTGGCACAGCAAACGTTGGGCGTCCCTGGAAGGGCTGTAAAGTAGAATACACACTTGAGTGCTTGTTCTTACGGATCGGACATAGATTAAACGGCTCAAGGTCTTAAAAATTTCTGTTCTCCTTCAGCAATCACCATAAATTAGAGTGTAGCTTAAAAAAGTGAATGGAAATACAGGAGGAATTAATTTTTGTTTGATGTATTTCCATTTTTTAGTTTAGAAAAATCCTCAATGTAAATTAAGATCAGCTAGCCAGTCTGATCCCATAAGTTTTGTACTGGGCATATTTCAAACAATGGAAGTTTGAGGTTGACTGATCATTCATTCATGGGCACTGCTTTTGCCCATCCCAATAGGGCATTTAAGAGTTCAGCTGTGGAGCTGGAGTCACCATGTAGACCAGAACAGGTAAGGACAGCAGATTTTCTTCCCTGAAGGACATTATTGAAACAGATGGGTTTTTACAATAATTGACAATAGTTTCATGGTCATCAGTAGATCCCAGATTTTTGCTGAATTCAAATTTCACCATCTGCCATGGTGGGATTCGAACCCGGGTCCCTCGAGCATTTCCCTCAATCTCTGAATTTCTAACCCAGCGACAACACCACAATGCCACTGCCTTTCCCTGTCAGAAGATATACCACATAAGAATCTGGGCTGTTCTTCCAAGTTCCTGTTCAGTTTCAGTGGGATATTGTCTGAGGCCCCAGCAAAGTGGCATACATATCCATTTGTACCAATATGAATGAATGCTTATGCTCCCTCCACCATTTATGCTTCATGCTTCAACACTGAATACTCAGTTTATGTTTACACTGGAACATTTAATGACAGTCATTATTTGTTCTTTCCTGTTTTTTTCCCTGTGGATAATCACATGATTGAGCTCACGGCAGTAAATCCATAAATTACAAATGATGAACTACATTCACCAAACAACATAGCCCTCACTGGAAAAAAAAATCGGAATTTTTTCAATTCTTTATAATACTCCACCTGGTTATATTAATACTTGTGGCAAATGTATGCCTATCAATCAAGTAAGTTCCTTGGTTCTTACCACAATCTGATGCGGTGACTACAAAAAAGTGGCCAGTTGATTCACTGCCAGTTTCCTGAAAAGGGTTATCAAATTAGACTCTAGGCTTTCCCCTTACAGCCTCACGCATTGCTTTTTCAAATAGTTATCCACTTTCCTATTATGCATTTTACTTCCATGATCCTTTCAGTATTAAGTAAATTTCCTAAACTTCTCTTTCATTCTTTTCATGATTAACTGGAATTAATGCTCTCATCACCAACTCATCACATAAATAGTTTTTCCCTATTTATCTATCAGAGCCCTTAATTATTCTCAACATCTTTGCACATTCAGGTACTTTACACTACTCATTTTTCTTATATCCTCTGGATAAACTCTGGATTGCAATTTATTTTTCCAATTAACCAAATATTTTCTGTGAAACCTCATTTACCATGATGAGATGCAATGGAATTGCTGGATGTTGTCAAACTTGCACATAGACCTTTTTTTGGGGATTTCCCACTGCAAGGTACTGTAAGTTAAATAGTATTGCCTTCCACAGAGCAGCTAATGCCAATGCAAACAGGGTAAACAACTGTGTATTGCCTTGACCAATCACATTAAAGAACTATTAATGTGCAACGCAGAGTCTAAGTCAGGAAGTGTCAGTTAGGTAGACTATTGAATTCAATGACAAATCAGGTATGGAACATGAATTAGAGAAAGAAAGGATGAGATTAAGAAAGAGATAAAAAAAAAGAAAGAAAAACATTAAAACGTGTTTGTATATCTTTTTAACCTCTCCAACAATAATTAAAATCTGAAGGAATGAGACTCCACCTGGTAAATGTTAATTTTCAGTGCGGGCTATGTTGTTTGGTGAAGGTAGTTCATATCTGTCAGTTAAGCACAGCAGTTTTTACGGTATTCAATGGATTTGAATGGTCAGTCAGCAAGGTATCACTTTCGTGCAACTTTTGGATGAACAGGGCATGTCAATAATGTCTTGATTGTACGTGCAGTTAAATGCAACAATCACTAAAAGTTGTGGTCTGATCTTCCTGCAAGTAAGAATGAATGTGATTTGCCAATTCTTATCTTTTTAACTGCAAAATCTGTCCCAGTTGATTCTAAAGCAGTGAAGCCTGTGTTAAAACTATATAAATTTAGCCTGACAGATGCTATGGATACCATTCCGGTTCAACCACTCAAAATAAGTTTGGATTTTCCTTTGCACATTAAACAGTTCAGCTCATATGAGCAGCCCAAAGCAGTGGAGGCAAGTTTCTCTGCATCCCAGATTGAGAAGTTCAGTGTGAGCATTTTGTTTCTCTTTGTACAATACATCTTTAGATGCCAACCTTCAGCGTAGAAATTGCTGCACCCACATTTTCATTTATGCAAAATCTAGTGGCCATTGCAATAGGAAATTTGACATGAATCCTTAGCGCAAACCACAATTATACTGCAGGATCATTTTGCCACAGGGTAATGTGCTAACAGAGATAGCCTTTTTTGACAACAACAGAATTTGTTTTGACTCTGAAGCATTGCTTAAAAAAAAGGAACTAAAACCCAACATTACAATGGCAAGCTTGACTGTTGGCCGTTGTTTCACTTTTGCTGTTCCAGAATCCATCACCATATTCATCGCTCCTTTACTGGATCGATTCGCTGCTAGAATGTCATCTAGTTTGTCTGCAAGCAAACACAGGTGTTGAAACTCAATTAATGCAAGTGTAGAGAACAGAACATTTACTCAAGTTTTAATTGTTCAGGAGAGAAATAACATAAGCTCCTTCGCATTCTCAGTGATTCATGAATGATAAATTGGGAATAATTAAGGTAATAAGAACAGCTTTCGCTCAGAGCACCATTAACAGAAGAAAGCTCCAAGGTGTTTCACAATAATGTATTTCCAAAGCTGGGCACAAAATCAATGAAGGAGACACTGGGCTGCATCTTCAGAATCATGGGGACTCTGCAGACCTTTACAAATGGTGGTCGGGACCCATCCTGGGATTCTGGACCCCATTCCTGGGATATCCAATCTTTATGTGGCGATGCCGGCGTTGGACTGGGTAAACACAGCAAGAAGTCTGACAACACCAGGTTTAAGTCCAACCGATTTATTTGATAGTAAAGCTTGCGAGTTTACTATCAAATAAGTTGGTTGGACTTAAACCTGGTGCTGTCAGACTTCTTACTGTGTATATCCAATCTTTAACAGTGCCTTTTAAGGGTGCGGGCTAATTTGGGTCATTAGCCTGCACCCTGGGTTCCCACTTTGGCTCCATCGCAAGTGTAGGCATGTACTCATATTCTGCAATTCTCATGGAATCAGATCAGCTTTTCAAGAGTTGTGCTCACAGGCCTCAGAGGTGTCTTGAACATTAATCTGTCTGAGGGAACATTTTGAAAGTCAAGTTCAAAAGGTCTTATACCAAAGGTCCTGCTCATTCCTCTCATGTCAAACTATTCCCACACCCCTATGACTCCTCATGTTCCCATGCCAAGATGTTCCCCCTCCCACAATAATGGTCTTTATGCTTCAAAATCAAGCTATTGTAATTCCATGCTCATTCACCCACTATACATTGTGTAGAACCAGTTAACCTTATGGTGACAATATGATGTACTTAAAATTCTTTAAAACACATTGAAAACTTTACATTTTCTGAAACAAATTTCTTTTTTACAGCCAAATAAATGTCAATCATCCATACCCTTTGAAGTATCAATAGCAGAAACAGCAAACACTTGAAATCTTTTGAATCACAGAATCACCACAGTGCAGGAGGCGGCCACTTGGGCCATCGGGTCTGCACCAACTCTTCGACAGAGTGTCCCTCCCAGGCTCACCCACTGCCCCATTCCTGTAAGCCCACATATAAATCTCACTAATGCCCCTAACTTGCACATCTCGGACACAAAGGACAATTTTACATGGCCAATCCCCCTAACCTGCACATCTTTGGATTTTTTATATTGTGTAATAAACATTGTGCAATAGACAGCACAGATCAGAGATTCAGAGCTGTCAATTCAGCATGTTTTCCCTGGGGCTCAGGGTATTTCAGTGCTCCAATGGATTTCTGGGCTCATGATTGTACCTCATTACGCATTTGGCATGGAGAATATGTGGGCACCATGATGGCCAAGTGGAGGACATGAAGTAGACAGGTGGAATGTGTCAGGATGAAGTGTTGCGAGAGGAGAGACCTGTAGAGCCTGTTTTTAGTTTATATTCATCCCACGTCCCAAAGGGGTGGGCCTTTTAAACAATCCAACTTGTCACCCAGCATTCCCGTGGCTGCTATCGAACCTTTTCCTGCGTTGGCTGTTCCAATTACAGTCTCGAAGGAATTAAAATCCTGTCTTTATGGCGACATTCTCCCAAGGTAGAAGGGCCAAGCCAGGAATTTTCCTGACGTTTACTAGCTGCCTCAAGGATAAAAATCCCATCCATTATGAGGGATGACCAAAAGCTAGCATGAGAGGTGGGTTTTTAAGAAATTAAGAAGGGATTACCAGAAGGAATCCCAGAGAGATGGGCCTTAGGCAAATGGCTGCTAAGTTGGGCAAGGAACCAGAGTCAGACAAAGGGAGAGTTTGAGCAGATTGTACAGGTACAGAGATAGGGAGAGGTAAGACCATCAAGCGATTTAAACATAGGATGAAAACTTCCAACATGTGAAGCTGGGGGAGACCATGAGCAACATAGGTCAGTGAAGCCGGGCACCACGGATAAGCAAGTTGTGGTGTGGGACTGTGTTTCAGCAAGCTAAAGTTTGCAAAGGACTGGGAGCTGGCCACAGCAACATTGGAATAGTCAAATTTGGAGGAGACATAGTGGACCAGCTGATTAAAGTACAAAATGTGGGTGGTGATACCTAAGTGAAAGTAAGCAATTTATGTGATAAGGGAGATGGTGGTTTGAAGGTCAGTTTCACATTGAATAAGATGAAAGGCTTTGAACAGCCTGAGACAATCAATGCGGATAGGGGTGAACTGATGAGGTTTTGTCAGGGGTGGAATTAGTCTACTAAATTAAAAATTTTGCAATACAAATATCTCACACAAAAAGTGAAAGTAATTAAACCAAATCTTCACTGAAGTGGGGATTAAACATAGGACGCAAATGATATGAATTAATTGTTTTAAATTTTAAAAATTGCATTCTCTCCGTAGAGTAACAATGAGTGTAATTTGTGGAAAACAAGATGATTTATTGAAGTAGAAGAAAAAATATAAAACTTTTAATTTCAATATTATACATTATTATGATCTGGTTAGGGACCATTAACATTTGAAAAGAAATTCAAATAAGAACATAAGAAATAGGAGCAGGAGTAGGCCATCTAGCCCTTTCAGCCTGCCCTGCCATTCAATAAGATCATGGCTGATCTGTCGTGGCTCAGTTCCACATTCCCGCCCTCTCCCCATAACCCTTAATCCCCTTGCTTATCAAAAACCCATCAACCCGTGTCTTAAAAATATTTAGCGAGGCAGCCTCCACCACCTCAACGGGCAGAGAATTCCAGAGATTCACCACCCTTTGAGTGAAGAAGTTCCTCCTCAACTCCGTTCTAAACCTCCCCCCCTTTATCTTGCGGCTGTGCCCCCTAGTCCTACTGTCCTTTCTGAGCGGGAAGAGTCTCTCCACCTCTACATTGTTTTAACCAACAGAATTACAACACAACATTTCACTTTTTCAAATAAAATAAAACTTTATTGTATATGAAAAACAAACAATCACTATTCACTTAATATGGTTTATAACTATGTATGTTGTACTTTCCGGTTTAATTTTTTACTTCCCCAAGATTTCTATTATAAGACACATCAATCTTAAAGTTATTTACTTCTCTAGAGAAGACCCATAAGTATGCCATAATCCTCTGAAGAATTCTCCTCTGCTCCAGCTATCCTCACTAAGGTAAAATTTGCACTATCATCTCTTATGGGGTGGCAAGGTGGCACAGTGGTTAGCACTGCTGTCTCACAGCGCCGGAGACCCAGGTTCAGTTCTGGCCTCAGATCGCTCACTGTCTGTGTGGAGTTTGCACATTCTCCCCGTGTCTGCGTAGGTTTCCTCTGGGTGCTCCAGTTTCCTCCCACATTCTGAAAGATGTGCTGGTTAAGGTGCATTGACCCGAACAGGCACCGGAAGTGTGGCAACTGGGGGAATTTCACAGTAACTTCATTGCAATGTTAATGTAAGCCTTACTTGTGACTAATAAATAAACTTTAACACTGCCATTTTTTAGACTTAGTTCCATGCCTTTATCTAAGTAAGTCCACCTGCTGTTTTATAACTTTTTCTTCTAATTTTATTAAACAAACATGGGTTACCTTTGACCAGTCATTTTGGCAATCTCGAAAGTCTGGCATTTTAGTGACTTTACTTTTACAATTTTGACCTTCCCAGAACTGAAAATTACCTCTAAAATATTAACATGAATCATGAACTAGATATTCCTAACAATATATGAGAACATACAAAAAAAATCTAGTCAACCTGGCTGAGTTCCTGAGTACCAGGTTGATTTCTGGAATGGCAGGTCTGTCTGTCATATGAGGAGAGACTAAGTTGGTTAGGATTATACTCACTGGAGTTAAGAGTGAGAGGGGATCTCATTGAAACACAAAGTTCTAACAGGGTTAGACAGGGCAGATTCAGAAAAAATGTTCCTGACGGTGGGGGAGTCCAGAACTAGCGGTCATAGTTTGAGGATAAGGGATAAACCTTTTAGAACTGAGGGGAGGAGAAATTTTTTCACTCAGAGTGGTGAATGTGTGGAATTCACTACCACTGAATGTAGCTGAGGCCAAAGTGTTGTCAGATTTCAAGAAGAAATAAGACATAGCTCTAGGGGTTAAAGGGACCAAGGGATATGTGGGGGAAGGGAGAATCAGGATATTGAATTTGATGATCAGCCATGATCAAAATGAATGGCAGAGCAGGCACAAAGGGCCAAATGGCCTACTCGTGCTTCTAGCTTCTATGTTTCTATTTCTTTAAAAAGCAGTTTGATTTGGTGCTTGGGAATAATAAGACCAGCAAATTTAATTTATCATTGATCCATCATAATCCCTGCGCACTGATTTCTCATAATCAGGGACGGCACGGTAACACAGTGGTTAGCATTGCTGCTGGGTTCGATTCCTGGCTTGGGTCATTGTCTGTGTGGAGTTTGCACATTCTCCTCGTGGCTGCGTGGGTTTCTTCTGGGTGCTCCAGTTCCCTCCCACAGTCTAAAGATGTGTGGGTTAGGTTGATTGGCCATGGTAAAATTGCCCCTTTGTGTACTGAGATGTGTAGATTAGAGGGATTAGTGGGTAAAATATGTAGGGATATGGGAGTAGGGCCTGGATGGGATTGTGGTCAGTGCAAACTCAATGGGCCAAACAGCCTCCTTCTGCACTATAGGGATTCAATGGATTCTATGAGGTGACTATTGGGGCCACTGTTCAAATAGCCTTTAATAATTAAATACTCTTTTCTGCCAGACTTACATCGCAGTTGGAAAACAGAGCCCTTTTCTGAACTTCTCGCGGTTCAACAAGAGTACTATCGTCACTATTCACATTTCATTTTGAAATATCCTTTCAGTCCCTTTTCTTTAAATTTAGGCAGTGACCAATTAAGAAATTCAGCCACATTTTCATTCTGTGAATCCCAAGCCACTCTCTCTCTCTCCCCTTCGCGAGAGAGAGAGAAAATTTATTTTTGCAAAGGCAAGCTCTGGTCAAGAATAATTATGATGTGGATGTGCCAGCATTGGACTGGGGTAAACACAGTAAAAAGTCTGACAACACCAGGTTTTAGTCCAATCAATTTATTTGATAGTAAACTCACAAGCTTTCGAGGGGACTCCCTCTTCGTCAGGTGAATGGAGAGTTCTGGCCTCGGACAGAGCATATAAAGCACAGACAGTTTAGAGATTACTGATCAGGATGCGAATCTTTACACCTAACCTGCTGTTCAAGTCCTAAAGTGGCTGACAATGTGTGTGGAAGGAGCACTGAAAACAGGTTAAAGAGATGTGTATTGTCTCCAGACAGCACAGTGAGTGAGGTTTTGCAAACCCAGGCAAGTCACGGGGGTTACAGATAGTGCGACATGAACCCAACATTGTCGGCCACTTTAGGACTTGAACAGCAGGTTAGGTGT
This sequence comes from Carcharhinus amblyrhynchos, assembly GCF_965287045.1. Lineage (NCBI taxonomy): Eukaryota > Metazoa > Chordata > Chondrichthyes > Carcharhiniformes > Carcharhinidae > Carcharhinus > Carcharhinus amblyrhynchos. Next base: position 17,337,822 of record NC_137345.1, read on the forward strand.
AAAGATTCGCATTCTAATCAGTAACCTCTAAACTGTCTGTGCTTTATATGCTCTGTCCGAGGCCAGAACTCTCCATTCACCTGACGAAGAGGGAGTCCCCTCGAAAGCTTGTGAGTTTACTATCAAATAAATTGGTTGGACTAAAACCTGGTGTTGTCAGACTTTTTACCAAGAATAATTAACCTTTAAACCTTTTTAGGACAATTAACTATTCCGGTAGGTCAGTGGCATCGCTGTTTTATCTTTTAACATTTATTTTGCTGCTTCATTTGTCCTTTTAGGATCTGCTTTTCATTTCTTTTTGAGAGTCTTCAGGACAACTACTGAGGTTGGAGAGGGATGTGGGAAGGGAAAAACAGCAAATAGAAATAAACGTGCAAAGAGAAAATGGAAGACAGACAAATAAGTCATCATAAAGGCTGCCACTGAGCACTGACCTTTGTTCACCTATTAACACATTCTCCTTTCTCACCTTAATGCCACTTTTAGCACTTCTTCACAGCCCTTAATGGTATTATTATCACCCACTTTGCCTTATGTCCGGGACACCTTTGTCAATCTCTCCTTGGCTCCGACTTACGTCGGTGAAACCTCCTCCCTTAACATGAGGTTTCACCGACGTAAATCGGAGCCAAGGAGAGATTGACAAAGGTGTCCCAGACATAAGGCAAAGTGGGTGATAATAATACCATTAAGGGCTGTGAAGAAGTGCTAAAAGTGGCATTAAGGTGAGAAAGGAGAATGTGTTAATAGGTGAACAATCGTCATTGGCAGTATGACTTCCCCAAGACATCTTCAGAAACAACAACTCTGCAGTCTCAATTCTCTGCATTAATTTGCTCACTTCCTTTGTCAGAATCGGTCTGATGTGGCATTCCAGGTTTCTCAGTTTTGTTTTCATTGCTAATTTTACATCGATTGTAATCTTCCTCACTTTACAAAACACATCTTTGGCCATTCCAATCCTTTCTTGGTTGAACTTTCTGTCTGATGTTAACATACTTCCTAGGTAACAAAATGGGTCTACCTGTTTCATCTTTTTATTCTTCACTGTGATCTTACATTCTGGGATGATTTTCTTTTTAGGCACTCTTCATTTTATTTCTTTCCCATTTATGCTCAGCCTTTTTCTTTTCACTTTCACTCACTAGTCTCTCCAAAACCTTTTGCTGTTTCTCTTCCTGCTCTGCTCAAGACCGCAAAAGAAACTACATACTACAAAAGAAACTACATCAGCCACGACAGATCAGCCATGATCTTATTGAATGGCGGGGCAGGCTTAAAGGGCCAGATGGCCTACTCCTGCTCCTATTTCTTATGTTCATAAGAACATAAGAAATAGGAGTAGGGGTAGGTCATCTAGCCCTTCGAGCCTGCCCTGCCATTCGACAAAAATTCGACAAAGAGTCGTGAACGAAGCCCAGTCCATCACTCCATCCAGCCTCCCATCCAGTGGCTCTGTTTACACTTCCCGTTGCCTCGGAAAAACAGCCAGCATAATCAAGGACCCACGCACTCCGGACATACTCTTTTCCACCTTCTTCTATCGGGAAAAAGATACAAAAATCTGAGGACACATACCAAATGACTCAAGAACAGCTTCTACACCATCAGATTTTTGAATGGACTTACCATGCATTAAGTAGATCTTTCTCTACAAACTAGCTATGACTGTAACACTCCATTCTGCACTCTCTCCTTTTCTATGAAAAGTATGCTTTGTCTGTATAGCGTGCAAGAAACAATACCTTTCACTGTATATTAATACACTGTATACTAATACAATAATAAATCAAATCAAAAGTCAGCAATAAAAATGTCATTGGTACATCTTGTATTGTTATGGTTGGAGTCACTTTAGAAGCACATTACAGCCAAATGACATACTTTTCAAGCATAGTCACTATAGTGTAGGAAATGCATTAGGCAATTTGCATATACCAAGCACCAACAAACACGTGATAATGGCCAGCTAATCTGTTTTACTAACATTGATTGAGGGATAGTTATCAACCAGGTCACAATAGGTTACTCCTTTGTTTCTCTTAACGATAGGATCTTTACAGCCACCTGGTAAGGCAGAGCCAACCTCAGTTTAACATCTTGATGCAGCAACAGTCTTGCTATTACACTGGTGTATCAGCCAAGACTTTTGTGCTCAAGAGTCCTCAGTAGTACTTGAGCCCATAATCTTCTGACTCCAGGCTTCATAGCACGACACACTAAGCCATGGCTGAAATTAGGTCACTCTCCCCTCTGCATCACTTTATTGTTCACATCACTTGGGTCAACACTGCACTAAATAGCAGAAATGTATGGATGGGGCTTGCCTTCTACCAGCTGATCACATGCTTTATTGAGCCATAGTACCGGTCAGCTATTGTTCCCTGATTATCCGATAAGAGGCAAGCTTACATTTAGAAGATCCATGTTTCACTTATCTCTCTCAAGTAGCTGCATTTTTAGTTACAATTAGCTCCAGCCAACTGTCTAGGAACCAACATGACTCCAGTGGGGTGGCAAGCAGCACTTATTGAGCCTCAAAAAAAAATGATTGAGTGAGTGCAAGTGATTAGGGAAGGGAACAAAAATATTGTTCACAGAATCCCGACAATGCAGAAAGAGGCCATTTGGCATGTCAAGTCTGCGCTGATCACAATCGCATCCAGGCCCTGTCCCCGCTTATTCATCTGGTAGACTCCCGGGTATTAAGAGGCAATTTAGCATGGCCAATCTTTGGACTGTGGGAGAAAACTGGAGCACCCGGTGCAAACTCCACACACAAAGTCACCCAAGCCGGGAATCAAATCTGTTTGAACATCCCATCTGAAAGACAGCATCACGGACAATGCCTTGTGGTATTGGAATTAAAAATCTATTGATGACCACGAAAACATTGATGATTGTTGGAAAAACCCATCTGGTTCACTAATGTCCTTAAGAACATAAGAAATATGAGCAGGACTAGGCCATCTAGCCCTTCGAGCCTCCACCGCCATTCAATAAAATCATGGGTTATCTGAAGTAGATCAGTTCCACTTTCCTGCTTTCTCCCCATAACCCTTAATTCCCTTGTCTATCAGAAACCTATCTACCCGTGACTTAAATATATTTAGCGAGGTAGCCTCCACCACTTCAACGGGCAGAGAATTCCAGAGATTCACCACCCTTTGAGTGAAGACGTTCCTCCTCAACTCTGACCTAAACTGCACCCCACCCCCTTATTTTGAGGCTGTGCCCTCTAATCCTACTATCCTTTCTGAGTGGGAAGAATCTCTCTACCTCTACCCTATCCATCCCCTTCATTATCTTATACGTCTCTATAAGATCCCCCCTCAGCCTTCTAAACTCCAACGAGTACAGACCCAGTCTATATAGTCTCTCTTCATAGGCCAACCCCCTCATCTCCGGTATCAGCCTGGTGAACCTCCTCTGCACTCCCTCCAAGGCCAATATATCCTTCCGCAAGTGCGGCGACCAAAACTGCACACACTACTCCAGCTGCGGCCTCACCAGTACCCTGTACAGTTGCAGCAAGACCTCCCTACTTTTATATTCTATCCCCCTCGCTATAAAGGCCAATATTCCATTCGCCTTCTTGATCATCTGCTGCACCTGCAGACTGGGTTTTTGCAATTCATGCACAAGGACCCCCAGGTCCCTCTGCACCATAGCATGTTGCAGCTTTTCGCCTTTTAAATAATAATCCCTCCTACTATTATTTCTGCCAAAGTGGATAACCTCACACTTGCTAACATTATATTCCATCTGCCAAGTCCTCACCCACTCGCTCAGCCTATCCAGATCTCTCTGCAGACTTTCCACACCCTCCAAGCAATTTGCTTTTCCACTCATCTTCGTGTCATCAGCAAATTTCGTCACCCTACACTCAGCCCCCTCCTCCAGATCATCTATATAAATGGTAAACAGTTGAGGCCCCAGCACCAATCCCTGCGGCACTCCACTAGTCACCAACTGCCAACCAGAATAGCACTCATTGATACCTCCTATTAGATAGCCAATCCTCTATCCATGCTAACACCTTAGCCCCAACTCCATGCACCCTAACCTTCTGTAGCAACCTTTTGTGAGGCACCTAATCAAACGCCTTTTGGAAATCTAAAAACACCACATCCACCAGTTCCCCTTGGTCTACTGCACTAGTCACATCCTCATAGAAATCCAATAAATTCGTCAAACACAACTTCCCCTTAATGAATCTATGCTGCGTCTGCTTGATCAAACCATTCTTTTCTAGGTGCCTCGCTATTTCTTCTTTGATTCTAGCATTTTTCCAACTATAGACATTAAACTAACCAGCCTATAACTCCCTGCTTTTTGTCTGCTACCTTTTTTAAACAGCGGCGTAACATTAGCCATTTTCCAATCTTCCAGCACTTCCCCGGAGTCCAGCGAATTTTGATAAATAATTACTAAGGCATCCACTATCACCTCTGCCATTTCTTTCAGATCCCTGGGATCCAGGGAACTTGTCCACCTTCAGTCCCATCTCTTCAAACAGAGGACACAGGTTCGGGACCCTACTTTCTCGTCCTCCACCTGCATCAGAAATTCGATCATACTATGATCACTCATCCCAAGAGGATCCCTCACAAGAAGATCCCTAATTCTACCTGCCTCATTACACAACACCAGATCTAAGATAGCTCGCTCCCTCGTAGGTTCCGTTACATACTGTTCAAGGAAACTATCCTGATAGCATTCCAAGAACTTTTCCTCAAGCTCACCGCGTCCAACTTGGGTCATCCAATCCATATGCAAATTAAAATCCCCCATAATTATCGCCGTTCTGTTTCTGCACGGATCTATTATTTGCTTGTTTATAGCCCGCCCCACCTCAAAGTTATTATCTGGGGGCCTATAGACTACACCCACCAGTGTCTTCCTCCCCTTACTATTCCTTATCTCCACCCACAACGATTCCACATTTTGCTCTTTGGAGCCTATATCTTCCCTTACTACCGCCCTGATATTATCCTTAATTAACAGAGCTACCCCACCCCTTTTTTCCTCCCGTCTATCCTTCCTAAACACCTGATACCCATGGACGTTCAGCTCCCAGTCCCTGTCACCATGCAACTATGTTTCCGTAACGGCCACTAGGTCCTATCCATTTGTGCTGATTTGCGCCATCAGCTCATTTACTTTGTTCCGAATGCTTCGTGCATTCAGGTAAAGTGTCTTTATACCAGCCTTTAACTGGACCTTATTTGTGGAAACGCTACTAACCTCTCTCATGCCTCCTACTCCTTTTATTAGTGGAACATCCTCAACAGTTACCTGCACACATACCCTCTCCTTTACTTTAGATTTTGTAATTTCTCCTACCCCTGCACCTGCACCCTCCCCGCCTCCCCCCCACCCCGCCAATTAGTTTAAAGCTCTATCTACAGTCCTAGTTATATGATTCGCCAGGACTCTGGTCCCGGCACAATTCAGACTAAGACCATCCCATCTGAACAGGTCCTATCTGCCCCAATACTGGTGCCAATGCCCCATAAATTCAAACCCATTCCTTCCACAAAAATCCCTGAGCCACTCATTCATCTCCTTAATCCTATTTACCCTGCACCAATTTGTACGTGGTTCAGGTAGTAATCCAGAGATAACCATCATGTCGGTTCTGTTTTTTAATTTGGTTCCCAGCTTTGCATACTCCCTCTGCAGATCCTTAGTTCCTATTTTGCCTATGTCGTTGGCACCCACGTGAACCACAATGACCGGATTCTCACCCTCCCACTCCAGGTTCTTCTGCAGCCCAGATGAGACATCCTGGACCCGAGCACCAGGCAGACAACACACCCTTCGGTATTCTCTATGCTTGTCACAAAGGACAGTGTCTACGCCCCTAACTACACTATCCCCAATTACCACTACACTCCTCTTTACTTCTTCTACTTTGACCTCTGTCTCATCACTGTACCGTAGGCAGTTTGCTTGTCAACCTTGCAGCCCTCGTTCTGGTCCATACAGGGAGCAAGAATCTCAAACCTGTTGTGCAGATTCAGGGGCTGAGGCTTTTGGGTGCCCCCCCCACCCCCCTCCTTCCTCTCGCCCTTCCTCCCCCCCCACTCCCCTCCTTCCTCTCGCCCTTCCTCCCCCCCCACCCCCCTCCTTCCTCTCGCCCTTCCTCCCCCCCCACCCCCCTCCTTCCTCTCGCCCTTCCTCCCCCCCCACCCCCCTCCTTCCTCTCGCCCTTCCTCCCCCCCACCCCCCTCCTTCCTCTCGCCCTTCCTCCCCCCCCACCCCCCTCCTTCCTCTCGCCCTTCCTCCCCCCCCACCCCCCTCCTTCCTCTCGCCCTTCCTCCCCCCCCACCCCCCTCCTTCCTCTCGCCCTTCCTCCCCCCCCACCCCCCTCCTTCCTCTCGCCCTTCCTCCCCCCCCACCCCCCTCCTTCCTCTCGCCCTTCCTCCCCCCCCACCCCCCTCCTTCCTCTCGCCCTTCCTCTCCCCCCCACCCCCTCCTTCCTCTCGCCCTTCCTCTCCCCCCCCACCCCCTCCTTCCTCTCGCCCTTCCTCTCCCCCCCCACCCCCCTCCTTCCTCTCGCCCTTCCTCTCCCCCCCCACCCCCCTCCTTCCTCTCGCCCTTCCTCTCCCCCCCCACCCCCCTCCTTCCTCTCGCCCTTCCTCTCCCCCCCCACCCCCCTCCTTCCTCTCGCCCTTCCTCTCCCCCCCCACCCCCCTCCTTCCTCTCGCCCTTCCTCTCCCCCCCCACCCCCCTCCTTCCTCTCGCCCTTCCTCTCCCCCCCCACCCCCCTCCTTCCTCTCGCCCTTCCTCTCCCCCCCCACCCCCCTCCTTCCTCTCGCCCTTCCTCTCCCCCCCCACCCCCCTCCTTCCTCTCGCCCTTCCTCTCCCCCCCCACCCCCCTCCTTCCTCTCGCCCTTCCTCCCCCCACCCCCTCCTTCCTCTCGCCCTTCCTCTCCCCCCCCACCCCCCTCCTTCCTCTCACCCTTCCTCTCCCCCCCCACCCCCCTCCTTCCTCTCACCCTTCCTCCCCCCCACCCCCTCCTTCCTCTCACCCTTCCTCCCCCCCACCCCCTCCTTCCTCCCCACACCCTCACCCTTCCTCCCCTGTTCCTGACCCTCAGAGTGAGTCAGTTTAGGGGGTTTGAATTTCTCTTGTAACCCATTATCCAGGTTACACTCCCCCTCCCTGATGAGCCTATGTCTGAAGCTCATAGTTCAGCTCGTCTACTTAGAGCTGGAGCTCCTCAAGCAAACAGCACTTACTGCAGACATGGTCACTGGGAAGTACCTTGGGGTCCACCAGCTCCCACATCATGCAGAAACAGCACATCACATGCCCCTCCATCTCAGTCTCCTAGTGAATTCTAAACACAGTTAAGAGTTTAGACTTACCTAGCCCTTTTCTCTCAAGCCCTGTGAGCCAAAGCCCTTACAGCTCACTCTGCTTCCCGCTGTCTACTGCAACCCTCCTTTTATACTTTGCGCAGTAAAAAATCCCTTCCTACAAAGCCCCGCGGCCCACTTCCTGTTTAACATTTAAAGTAGAAGTTAAAAAGCCCGCGAAAATCTTTACAAAGGCAATTGCTTACCTTTACTCTGTGTAACCTTCTCTCCGCTCGCTCCAACGAACAAATCCTTTCAGGAATTTGCCAAAAGCCAAAAATCTGCCATCCTTACCTGGTCTAGCCTACATGTGACTCCAGGCCAACAGCAATGTGGTTGACTCTTAACTGCCCTCTGAAATGGCCTAAGCAAGCCATTCAGTTCAAAGGCGACCAGGGATGAACTGGCTAGCCAGTGATCCCCATGTCCCACAAATGAATTTGAAAAAAACATTGATTATGCTGACAGGAAAGCATTTGCCCTTAACCAGCTGTTCCATATTCTACACCTTCAATCACAACCACTCACGAGAATTAGGAAATGGATGCGTGTCCTGAGATCAGAAGTTTTATGCCTTAGTGAAAAGTCTAAAAGTACATTTTTGCAGGGGGAGAGAATCAAAACAAATGACAAACCATCAGGATAGCCATTGCTGGAGAGAAGATTTAATGCTGACAGAGTCCCACACAATTGTTTTTAAAAATCAGCGAGATTTAATTTGACCAGGGTTAGGTTACACCATGGGATTCTTCTCTCCAGCAATGGCTATCCTGATGGTTTGGGAAGGGCAGGGAGAATTCTGAGAATTTCATCGGGGGGAAATCACACAATAGGACAACATGAAGAAGTGCAAGCAAGTGTCTGAAGAATTAAGGAAACTCTGTTTGCGATCTAAAATAGGTGCATGCCAAAAAGTTCAAAGGTAATTTACGTACGTGATTTGCATTTCTGTTGGTTGGTTCCAACTTGTCAATTAGGACTGCACAATGCAAACTAATGTGTCACAGCTCATAAATACCAACTTCATTTACAATGCTCACACATTTGACATGTTTCTATTGCGATAAGGTTGGTCAGTTAATAGGAAACAACCTTCACAAATACACAGCAGCATAATCATTTTCGACAGTCACCAAAACAGTTTTGCATTTGCAGAAAAATATAGCCACTGTGAAATGGCTAATATCTAATGGAGAACTACAGAGTGCTATTTTTATCCAATCATTGAGGAATATCATACAAATCACAAGACTGCTTCAGTCATTCACTTTTGAATTAGATGGCAATAGCATGCTACTATTACCTCTATTCTAATTATATCACAAGTTTAATTTTGTTCCATTTGTTCTCAAAATCTGAGAGATTGCTATACTCTTTCAAGACTGAACTCTTGTGCATACCTGATATTAACTGTTTGACTATGGCTGGCCATACTCTCAGTTGCCTATGTTCCAAGCTCAGGAACTCCTTCCCTGAATTACTCCACTTCTCTCTTCCTTTATAGATGATATGACACCCTGTATTTTTGTCAAAGTTTTTGACCATCTGTCCTAATCTCTTTGTGGCTCAATGTCATCTGATTAGTTGCTCCTCTCAAATGCATTGGGATGTGTTATTACATTTATAAAGAACCTTTTTAATGTAAGTTATTATTATTGAATGTGAGTGGCGCAGCATATATGCCATCTTTAATTTTACTGAGATGATGTTTGGTTTCATTGCATTCCTTGTGGTGGTGATGATTATCCTACACTGCTGTTCTTTTTTTTATTCATTTGTGGGACATGAGCATCGCTGGCTGGTCAACATTTATTGCCCATCCCTACTTGCCCGAGCACAGTTGAAAGTCAACCACGTTGCTGTAAGCCAAATCAGATAATTACAGCAGATTTTCTTCCCTAAAGGACATTAGTGAACCAGATGGGTTTTCTTGACAATTGGCACTGGTTTCATGGTCATCAATGGATTCTTAATTCCAGATTTTGTTTTAATGAATTCAAATTCCACCGTTTGCTGTGGTGGGATTTGAACCTGGGATCCCAGAAACTGGGGCTCCAGTTTCCTCCTGTGGTCCGAAGGTGTGCGGATTAGCTTGATTGGCCTTGCTAAATTGCCTCTTAATATCCAAGGATTATTAGGATTGTGATCCCAGACCCCAAAATGACAAAGAAACTGCAACAGTTATCTAAGTTAGGATGGTGTAGGAGTGAAACTTGAGAAGTGGTCATGTTCCCCTAACATTTCTGTTCCTGTCATTCTTGGTAAAGGACACAGGTCTGGGGAGCTGCTGCCAACAGAAGTCCGATAACTTACTGTAAAAAAGAATATTGCACTACAGCTGTATTAAAAACACTAGTTAAGTCCAACCTCCAGGTGTTAATGCAGTGAGTTGCTCATATTGTCGAGGCTGCAGCCAGGTAGAGGAGTAGTGAAAATCCCATCACTCTCCCTACTTAAGTCTTAGGGGATGACAGAGATTCACTGAGGGAGCAGAAGGTACTCCGCTCATCATCAAGCAAAATTCAATTTGCAAATAAATTAATTAAGCACGTAAGGGACTAATTCTCCAAAACCTGAGATAAGACAGCCTCCGAGCTATTCAGAGATTTTTGGTTCCCTGATTTTGTTTACTTGATGGCAGGGCGATTATGAGAAAAGCTTTTTCTGTTCAATGCATGATTTTGACTAGCATTTGGCTCAAGGGGAGACAATGCGGTCCAAGATTAAGCAAGGAGTCTGTTCAGTTATGCCAATGTGCAGAACTAAGATTGGATTATGAAAAATGCTGGATTTTATTCCTAAACTGAGCAATGTAGGCCTAATCTTAAAAAGCACGCTCTGTGATGAAAGTTAACATGGTAGACATGAATCAGTTCAATAGATGTAATTTATTTTAGACCGAGGTAAACAAAATGTTTCAACAAACCAGCTTCATGCTTTCAACCTGATATTATTGCTTCAGTCGAAGAAAATGTCAGTATTTCGATGTTGTATTTGTGAAAATGCCGTTGACTTATTATTATACATGGACTCCGTTCAAAACAACCCATATCCTCTTTCAACGTTCAGAATAATTAATAACACATGAAGAAAAACAAATCACTTATTTTACATTAAAGCTGATTTACAGCTTGTAGTCAATCACTCACACATGCCTATGTTTACAGGAGTGGGGGAGCAGAGGGGAAAGTTTAATTAAACTCCGCTTAAATGTGAATTTTCTTATAATCTATATATTCAAGAAAAAAGATTAAATCTGTAAACCATAATCTTAAAAAACTAAGAAGTATCGAGTAGTACCTTTAAAGAAGCGAGGAAGAACTTTCTTTACTCTGACTGGTAGTGAACTCGTTGCGTATGAGGGCAGCGGAAGCAGTTAACAATTTTAAAAAGGAAGTTAGATGGGCCACTGAGGGAATAAAACTTGCAGGACTACAGCGATAGAGTGGGAGAAAACTCGTGGGGGTAGAGAGTATATTGGCATTAGAGAGTCATGAAGTAAAGCACCTGACACAGAGTACTCAGGCTAGCTCTAGTAACTGTGGCATTTATGTGGCTGGTCCAGTTTAATTTCTAGTCAATGGTGACTCTCAAGATGTTGGTAGTAGGGACTGGTGTACGTCTCAACTTTGATATGCACATGAGGTCATTGGGTTCTTTCTTGTTAGATAGTTAGGCCATTCCTGGCATTTCATAGAATCCCTACAGTGCAGAAGGCGGCCATTCGGCCCATCAAGCCTGCACCAACACTGATCCCACCCAGGTCCTATCCCTATGTATTTACCCTGCTAATCCCCCGACACAATTGTTGAGTGTTTGTACAGCACCAATGTTACCTTGATGAATGTGCATGGAGGTGATATGAGCATATCTTATAATAATGATAGAATTCATTCCATCTATGTTTTTCTATATAGAGATTCTCCGCTAATTGTTTAAGGCTGCAAATTAGATTCTAATGCAGTGTTTGGTGAACAGTAATTCTGCTTCAAACACACAAGAATTTAATGCGAATAGATCATTTGAAGAGAGAATTCTGTGAAACTGTTTTGCACCATACAGTGGTTAGTAGGGACCAAGGTTTAATTCTGGCCTTGGGTGACTGTATAGAGTTTGCACGTTCTTCCCATGTCTGTGTGGGTTTCCTCTGGGGCTCCAGTTTCCTCCTGTGGTCCGAAGGTGTGCGGATTAGCTTGATTGGCCTTGCTAAATTGCCTCTTAATATCCAAGGATGTGTAGGTTCTGGAGATTAGTGGGTAAATACGTGAGGTTACGGATGTGATGCTTTGTCAGAGAGTTGGTGTGAAGCCCATGGGCCAAATGGCCTTCTTCAGCACTTTAAGGATTCTATGATTCAAGAAGGCATTTGATAAGGTGGCGCACAGAAGGTGAGTACGCAAAGTAAGGTCACATGTGGTTAGAGGTCATTTATTAGCTTGGATGAAGGACTGGCTAACCAACAGAAAGTGCTTCAAGTGCACAAACTCGGTTTAGACAGCATTTGAAGTGGCAATTTTGGACGGCCGGTTGCCAGCACTGGCACTTGAAGAACCAGCAAGCATGACGAGTTGGCTAGAGATGGGACTTCCATCCCTCACTTTGGAGGAAGTCCCACCTCGGACAGCTGCCAGCCAATCCAATTGGCCAGTAACTCTGTAATCCCATCTGGAACAGTGGTCACTGCTGGGGCCACAAGCAGTCCCACCAGTCAAAGAGCCAGAGCCCACAGGACCAAACAGGTCTGGGGTCTTGCTGGGGAGGGCAGGGGCAGCAGGAGGGGGAGTCCTGAGGGATGAATGGAGAGGGAGAAATGGGGGTCATGATGGGAAGATCACTTTGGGCAAGAGCACTTGGGATGGGTGTTCAATATGGAAAGGAGGCCGGTAATGGAAGCAGATAGGATTGTACAATAGGCCCCCAAAATAGTCAGCGGGAAATTGAGGAGCAAATATATAAAGAGATTGCAGATAGCTCCAAGAAAAATAGGATGGTAATATTAGGGCACTTTGGCTTTCCCAACATTGACTGGGGCAGCCATAATATTAGGGGCTTGGATGGAGAGAAATTTGTTCAAATGTATTCAGAAGGAATTTCTCATTCAGTATGTGGATGGCCCATCTAGAGAGGGGGCAAAACTTGACCTCCTCTTGGGAAATTAAGAAGGGCAGGTGACAGAAGTGTTAGTGAGGAGTCACTATGGGACCAGTGACCATAATTCCATTAGTTTTAAGATAGCTATGGAGAATGATAGGTCTGGCCCAAAAGTTAATATTCTAAATTGGGGAAAGGCCAGTTTTGATGGAATTAGGCTTTCAGAAGTTGGCTGGGGGAGTCGTTTGGCAGGTAAAGGGACATCTGCTAAGTAGGAGACTTTTAAAAGTGTGTTCAACCACGGTTCAGGGTGAGAGTTTAGAGTGAAAGGCAGGGTTGGTAGAAGTAGCCCTGGATGACTTGGGATATTGAGGCCCTGGCCAAGAAGAAGACATGCACAGGCAGTTGGGATCAAGTAGATCCCTTGAAGAATATAGGGAGTGTTGGAGTAGAGTTGAGAGAAATCAGGAGGACAAAAAGGGGACACAAGATTGTTTTGGCAGATAAGCAAAGGGGAATCCAAAGAACTTCTACAAATATAAAAAGGGCAAAACAGTAACTACAGAGCGAGTAGGCCCTCTTAAGGATCAACAAGGTCATCCTCAAGAGATGAGTGAGATCCTAAATGAGTACTATTCATTAGCATTTACTGTTGAGAAAGTCATGGATGTTAGGGAACTTGGGAAAATAAACAGTGATGTCTCAAGGAACGTACATATCAAAGAGGAAATGGTGCTGGAAGTCTTAAAGCGCTTCAAGGTAGATAAATCCCCAGGACCTGATGAAATGTATCCCAGGATGTTGTGGGAAGCTAGGAAGGAAATTGCAGGTCCCCTAGCAGAGATATTTGAATCATCAACAGCCACATGCGAGATGCCTAAAGATTGGGGAGTGGCAAATGTTGTGCCTTTGTTTAAGAAGGGCTGCAGAGAAAAGCCTGGGAACTACAGGGTTTAGAGTGAAGGTCAAGGCCAGTAGAAGGTAAGCCTAACGTCTGTAGTGGGTAAGTTGTTTGAAAGTATTTTGAGGGTCAGGATTTACCAGCATTTAAAGAAGCAAGAACTGATTAGTCAGCATGGCTTTATGAGTGGCAAAGCATAGCTCATGAATTTGATTGAATTTTTTCAAGGGGTAACTAAGATAAATGGGGGCAGTGCAGTCAACATTGTCTACATGGACCTTACCAAAGGCTTTGACAAGGTATTAACTGCATGGTAGGTTGTTGATAGGGTTAAATCTCACGGGATCCAGGATGAGGTAGCCAAATGGATATCAAGTTGGCTTGATGATAGAAGAGTGGTTGTAAATAGTTATTTTTCAACTGGAGGCCTGTGACCATCTGTGTGCCTCAGGGATCAGTGCTGGGTCCACTGTTATTTGTCATTTATATTAATGAGTTGGATGAGATTTTAGGAGGCACAGTTAGTAAGTTTGTAGATGACACCAAGATTGGTGTCCTAGGCATTTTCCAATCAGAGTGGACAGTAAAGAGGTTATTGAGAAGTGCAATGGGATCTTGATCAAATGGGCTACTGGGCTGATGACTAACAGACGGAGTTTAATTTAGATAAATATGAGATGATACATTTGGTAGATCGAACCAGAGCAGGATTTACTCAGTTAATGTTAGGGTGTTGGGGAGTTATAGAACAAAGAGATCTAAGGGTAAAGGTTCATAGCTCCTTGAAAGTGGAATCACAGGTGGACAGGGTGATGAAGAAGGCATTCAGCATGCTTGATTTCATTGGTCAAAACATTGAATACAGGAGTTGGAATGTCTTGTTGAGGTTTTACAAAATATTGGTAAGGCCACACTTGTAATACTGTGTGCAGTTCTGGTCATCCTATTACAGAAAGGATATTATTAAACTGGAAAGAGTGTGAAGAAAAATTACTAGGATGCTACCAGAACTTGATGGTTTGAGTTATAAGAAGAAGCTGGATAGGCTGGGACTTTTTTTCCTGAAGCGGAGGTGGTTTAGGGGTAATCTTATAGAAGTCTATAAAATAATGAGGGGAATAGATAAGGTAGAGGAGTCTAAAATTAGAGGGCATAAGTTTAGAATGTGAGGGGAGAAATACAAAAGGGATCAGAGGGGCAATTTTTTTTCACACAGAGAGGTGAGCGTCTGGAATGAGCTGCCAGAGTTGCCGGGTACAAATTTGTCTTTTACATAAGAACATAAGAAATAGGAGCAGGAGTAGGCCATCTAGCCCTTCGAGCCTGCCCCGCCATTCAATAAGATCATGGCTGATCTGTTGTGGCTCAGTTCCACTTTCCCGCCCTCTCCCCATAACCCTTAATCCCCTTGCTTATCAAGAACCCATCAACCCGCTTCTTAAAAATATTTAGCGAGGCAGCCTCCACCACTTCAACGGGCAGAGAATTCCAGAGATTCACCACCCTTTGAGTGAAGAAGTTCCTCCTCAACTCCGTTCTAAACCGCCTCCCCTTTATCTTGAGGCTGTGCCCCCTAGTCCTACTGTCTTTTTTGAGCGGGAAGAGTCTCTCCACCTCTATCCTATCCATCCCATTCATCATCTTATACGTCTCAATGAGATCTCCCCTCATTCTTCTAAACTCTAACGAGTACAAGCCTAGTTTATTCAGCCTCTCCTCATAGCTCAATCCCCTCAACTCCGGTATCAGCCTAGTAAACCTCCTCTGCACTCCCTCCAGGGCCAAAATATCCTTGCGCAGGTGCGGCGCCCAAAACTGCACACAGTACTCCAGCTGCGGCCTCACCAATGCCCTATACAGCTGCAGCAAGACCTCCCTACTTTTATATTCAATCCCCCTCGCTATGAAGGCCAGCATCCCATTCGCCTTCCTGACCACCTGCTGCACCTGCAAGCTGGGTTTTTGCGACTCATGCACAAGGACCCCGAGGTCCCTCTGCACCGTCGCCTGCTGCAGTTTTTCGCCACGTAAGTAATAGTCCTTCCTACCATTCTTCCTAAAAGCATTTAGACAGTTACATGAGTAAGATGGGTATAGAGGGATATGAGCCAAAGCAGGCCATCGGGCATAGCTTAATGGTAAAAACTGGGCAGCATGGACAAGTTGGGCCGAAGGGCCTGTTTCCATGTTGTAAACCTCTATGACTCTGTACCCACTTGTATTCTAGTCCTAAAGGTTGACATTCCATTAGCATTTTTGATTACTTTCTGTGTCCGATTATGCCTCTTTAATGACCTATCTCTTTAGATCCCCACTATTCCTAGCTTTTTCCCTCATAGTAACTATTCGGTTCCTTCCTTTTTTGGTCCAAAATGGATGACCTCATATTTGTCTACATTGAAATCCCTTTGCCACAGTTTTGCAAATTTGCTTAATCTGTCAATATCTGAGTAATTTTATGCTTCCATTTATACAGTTTTCAATGTGTTTCTTGGTGTCATCACATACTTTGCTACCTGGTGTACCGGATAATATCCTCTTATCCAAATCATCAATAAATACCTTGAATGGATATGGCCCAACACAAAGCCTTGTGGAACACCAGTCACGTCCTGCCAGTTAACATACCTGCCAATTATCCCCACTCTGTCTCCTGCAGATTGCTATGCCAGATTAAGTGTGAAAAGACAAGTCATTCATTACTGTGCCGGTTCATTTATTGCATTGATGTGACACTTGAGAGGGACTTAGTCACCAAGAATGTCATTTTTTGTACAGCAGGCAGAGGAAGAACTTAAAGTGGATAGACTCCCAACTTCACGGGCTAGAATTCTCTCGCTGTTCACACCCTGCTGCCGCTGCCAGTGAGAAAGGAGAATTTGGTACTCAGTCAAATGCCCATTCAACGCAGTGGAACTGGGAAATCCCAGCCATGGGTGAGTCGGAGAATCCGGTTCAGTGTCTCCAAGCACTTTTCAGCCAATCAACAATTTTTTTGGGTTAAAAAACGAATTGCTGGAAGGCTAGGCTAGGCAACCTCTGTGTAGACTGAGAAAGGGAGTGAACATTTCAGGTTGAGACGAACTTTCAGCAGGACTGGAGTATAAAAAGCACAAGGGTTGTAATCACAATCTTCGATATATCCATGTCCGCGCTGCTAGCAGCACCCATTACTACAAAGAAACAAAGCAGAAACACAGTTTTCACAACACAGATACAAATTTCATCAAAACTATGTTGGGATTCAATCACACTGGGTCCAATTTTAACTCTATGCAAGTGTTTTGAATGGGTTAAAATCAGGCTCATTGACACTAACTAACTCCAAGCAGGTAGCAAGGTGAGTTGGAAATGCCTTCTGCTATCGAAATAAGGGCCGGACTTTGTTGACATGGTTCCAGTTCACTTCCCGCTATGAAACAGGTGGAAGTAGTTGCTGGCATAGGAATATGTGTGTGTGTGTGTGTGTGCGCGCGCTGTGGGCTCAGAATCAAAATCTCAGGATGTGGATTCAGCACCGGGTGCAGTTCAACCATAGTGTCTTACTATTTCCATTTTACAGTGCTCCCTCCAACCACTGACCTCACCAGAAATCTGAACAATTCTCTCCCACAGAACACATGCTGTGCCTCCATTCACAAAAAGGGACGCTGTTAGGATTGTAATAACCCTACAGTGCAGAAGGAGGCCATTCAGCCCATTGGGTCTACACCAACTCTTACCCAGGTCCTATCTCCTTAATCCCATGTATTTACCCTACTAATCCCCCTGACTCTAAGGGGCAATTTAGAATGGCCAATTAACCTAACCTGTACATACTCGTACTGTGCGAGGAAACTGGAGCACCCAGAGGAAATCCCCACAGACACGGGGAGAACATGCAAACTCCACACAGTCACCCAAGGTCAGAATTGATCCTGGATGCCTGACTCTGAGAGGCAGCAGTACTAACCACTGTGCCACCATGTCGCCCTGTTCCGACTCTGCTTCTTATTTACATCAGAAAATCAAACAATAATCGATATTACATAACAATTGTTAAACATTGCATTCCTTTGCTGACTGCCCTCTCATTTCAAATTCCAGCCAATTATGTCCTTCAAATGATCTATCCCACCTTGACTGCAACCTTACTGCTTCATCCTCTGCATACTCTACAAAGGAGCCCCATACATTTCCGCCTCCCCTTTCAAATGCCATTTACTAATTCTCTCCCTCTCTTTCCTCAGGTTGAGTTAGCTGACAATGCAAGGCAGAGAACCAAAACTGAGGAGACAATGTAAAAAGCCAGGCCCTCAGCAAGATGGAAGCAAAATTCTGTAGATGCTGGAAATCAGAAATAAAAACAGAAAACACTGGATGAACTTAACAGGCCTAGCAACATCTGTGGAGAGGAAGAGAATTAATGCTTTGAGTCTGTATGACTTCTTCAGAACTCCGTCCCTCCTTCCAAGTTCCAAAAATGTTGTTAGCCAAGACGTGAAGAATTATTTCATGTGAGCCACGTAGAGGTCGTGTCCCCTCTAGGGGTCTCTGCGTCCATATGGGGGTTGGGGGAGGGGGAGGTCTTTTTTTTTACACCAGAGATTAGGGTGCCCTAAAACCAACGTTGCTGGCTCTTTCAGGCCTGGTACCACTACTATGTCAGTGTGGGACACGCCTCCAGAATTCTTTTCTTAAGTGCTGGACAATATGATGAGAAAATTCAGCTGCCCAGCTGACTTTTCTCATCTGGTTGAGCACTTAGAAGAAAAAAATTGAGAATTCTACCCCTTGTGCTGGGAGGGGGGGAGGAGAGGAGGGGGTGGAAGCGAGACATTCCCCAGCCCCCTTTATTTGTTGCAAGTTTTGTTTTTGAGCCTTATAGAGTGTGACGATAATTGAAATGGAATCAAACCTCAGAACATTTTGCAATTAAGCGCTTTGCTCAGCTTGGCACAAGAACTGGGTATGAGCAACCTTTCAACTTCTCTGTTTAAAGGATGGGTGTTGTCTCCCAATGAAGCAAGATTATAAACTGACCCCATCGATGTTTTATTTACTTTGTAAGCCAGCCTGATATCAAAGCGCTTGTAAACATTTAGACTTGGAAAGCAGCCACTCCTTTGATTGTTTTGCTTCAAAGAGGAAAGCCCTGATCTTTTGGTGTTCAGATCTTGATAAAAATTAACAGCCTCTTGAACAACAATAAATTGTTGTGAAAAAAACTAACCAAGAGGGTAGAATAACCAAAATTTATAAAATTTCTAAACATAGTTTAGCTTTCCCATCCATTTTCCTCCAGCCCTCATCAGTTGTATGGGATTATCCGATACCAACTCATCATGTGGGGCTGCCTTTCCTTTCTGACACTTTGCCTCCTTTTAAGTTCCAATCTGACAACATACTGCTAGCCAAGGCATTAAGATTTATTTCATTTAAACCAGGCACAGACTTTGCCTAATGTTGATCATGTTTGTTTGCATAGTTAGATACCTCCATAACAGCATGCTCAACACAAATAAAATCCTGATCATCCACACCTCGGCAGCAAGCTTATCATGCTTCAATATGCAGAAACTTCACCTCCATTTCACTAACCTAACTGTGATCAGTTACTCCACAGAATATAGATAGTCTCAGACAACTAAACATGCATTTGGAAAAAATTTAGAATTAAATGTTCATCTGCTCTTCCGAGCTCAATACATATACCTTTGGAAAAAGAACAAAACTTTTGCCCTTAATATATGGGCCAATTGATGAAACTCATTTACCTTGGCACAATTCAGAAAAGACCATATTTGCATATACTTCAGAGAAAAGAGATGATTGACAAGAGAAACTATTAAATTTTGGAAGATAGTATTTTTTCATCAAAAGTATTTCACTTTAATGCATCAGAACATTTTTCCCACAGCTGCCTAATCAATGTGCTTCATCCAAAGCTTTAATATTTCTAGTGCAGCTTCAACATATATAATGACGGGCGGCACGGTAGCACAGTGGTTAGCACTACTGCCTCACAGCGCCAGGGATCCGGGTTCAGTTCTGGCCTTGGGTGACTGTGGAGTTTGCACATTATCCCCATGTCTGCGTGGGTTTCCTCTGGGAGCTCCGGTTTCCTCCCACGATCCAAAAATGTGCCGGTTAAGTTGAATGGCCATGCTAAATTGGCCCTTAGTGTCAGGGGGCTAACAAGGGTTTATAAGGATTAAGGGAATAGGGCCTGGGTGGGTTTGTTGTCAGTGCAGACTTCATGGGCCAAATGGACTCCTGCACATATTAACCAGGCTCCGTTGTGGCACTCTTATTTTAAGACCGTCAAGATCAAGGGTTCAAGTCTCACCCCAGAGACTCAAACCCATCATGGGCTGACATTTTAGTGCAGTGCTGAGAAAGTGTTGCATTGTTCAAGGTGCTGCCCTTTAGTTGAGGTTTTAATTGACGGAGGCCTCTCAGGCGTTTGTTGAAAGATTCCAGAGCACCATTTGAACACCACTTAGTCTTCATCTCGGAGAATTCAAATTCAAAATGTCTCCTATTGTTCAGCCAATCTCTTATTACTAAAACAGATGAACTGGTCATTATTCCATTGGCATTTATGGGTTTCTGCTGTATGCAAACTGTCTGCCATATTTCCCTACAATTAACCGTAACTACAGCTCAAAAATTTGGCTGTGAAGCACCCCTAGGATGTCCTAATGTCACAATCAAGATTTACTACATTTATGACACTCCTGTGCAAGTGTAACTTGGAAAATATAATTCTTTGTAATAACAACTCCCTATCAAGCCTATTGTTTTCTGGGGACTGGCAGTCATACTCAGCAATCATAAATCCTTAGTGGCAATTTGGGAAAATCAATAAAGTTAATAGATCTGCTGTGTTACTTAAGGTGGAGCAGGTTTGAGGGGTCTTGTCCTGTTCCTAATTTGTATGTTTGTTCTAAGCAATGATGCCACTTGATAGTTTGTTGTTAAATACACTGCCTAATGAGGAACTAAACCATTAGGGAATGGCAAGATTTTAGGTATGATCCCTAGGCAATGGTAAGCTAGTTGTTCAAATGCCGTATACAAGGCTTGTAAACTATCACCCTTGGCAGCTGAATCAAACATTTTTGTTACGGGCGTTAGAGCAGCATTAATAAAGCATTTGTTTTATTTCAAAGTCATAAACCTTCATTCCTGTCCAGGTCAATAGCGTTCTAAATTTAACAGGACAATTTATGAAAAATTTGCAATACAAATAGAGGATAAACAACCGATGCTTATTGAATGCAAGCACCTTTCAGACATGCTGTTAGCCAGGGCTCAGATTCATTTCAGTCACATCAGGCTTTGCATTAAGTTGCACAAGTTCAGGTATCTTAACTTGGCAACCAAAAAAGCAGGAAGTTGCTCAAGTATAGTTTTAAAGAGGAATAAAATACAGATGTCATAGAACTTACCAGTAATTTCATCATCCAACCCACAGAAACTTCATTGTTGCTTTTCAAAACAATCTTGTTTAGTAGGTAAACCATCGCCCAAACAGCACAGATCAAGGTCCCATAATCAAATTTGATAATTTACCATTATTTGGCCTTGGTTAAGGGATGAATGCCAGTTGGGATATTAGAACACTCTGCTCTTTTTCGGATAGTACCATGGGATTTTTTTTTAAACCACTCAGGAATCCTTTCCTTCCTGCCAAAACATTGAATGTATTCAATATATAGCACTAGGGATAAATGGGATCAAAGGTTATGGGGAAAAGCAGGATTAGGCTTTTGAGTTGGATGATCAAGCATGATCGTAATGAATAGCAGAGCAGGCTCGAAGGGTCAAATGGCCTCCCCCTGCTCCTATCTTCGATGTTTCTATGTTTCTTCAACTTATCTCAGTGAGAAAGGAGAAAGATCATCAATGGTTAAGAGCTCTTGCAAAAAGCAACACTTCTAACTGGCTTCGTTTTCAGAAGGCAAAGTTATATATCCACCTCATGGTAAGTGAGACCAACTACTTTACATCCACCTGAATTAACAAAATGAGCCATGCTTTAATCATCGCATCTGAAAAATTGCATTCTTTTGAAAGACACTATTATTCAGTACCGCACTGAAGTTTAGAGTTTAGACCATAGGCACTTTGGTTATGTGGTTCATTATGTTAAAATAGGAGCCATCTTAAGTTTTCAGGACATGTAAGTTTTATAAACCCGATGCAACAAAAATTTGTTAAGCTACAGATAATCCCTCTTCTGATGAAAGGTTATTGACCCGAGATGTTCATTCTTTCTCTCTCCTGAGATACTTCCTGACCTGTTGAATGTTTTAAGAATTCTATGTTTTTATTACAGATAATGGATGCATCGTTAAAATGTTTCAGAACAAGATTTTAGTCTGGTCTGACTGGAATTATTCATCTCATTTGAAGTGTAGCCAAGAATGAAGAAGAACCTGAAGTCAGCAGGAAAAATGTATTTATTTAAATTATGTATTTAAGAGATAGAGATCATAGTGAATGGAAGCAAAGATATCTTGATCCATATGTATCTATGCCCCACCCACCCCACGATACCTAAATTACAAGCCATTGTATGTCATTATAGTCATTATAAGATAAAAATATGACCTGTGTCACTCATTCATCATTTGTTTCCACTTTTGAAAAACAAAAACTAGTTTCAATGGTTTGGGAGAGTTACTCCCCGCCCCATTTCAAAGCATTACAGTTAGTTTATGAATATATGATTACTTTTCATGACTACATTAATCTTGGCACGTTCACGAACAGCACAAAGTGATAAAGCTGGTAATAGTATCTGTAACCTTTGATTAGGATAATTTTATGATCACACAATCTAACGATTTACTCTAAAACGAGTAGCTGTTACCGTAAAAAGAAGCCCTTAAGGAATAGTTTGCCGGCGGTATGATAGATCAGTGGTTAGCACTGCTGCCTCTCAGTGCCAGGGTGCCAGGTTCAATTCTGGCCTCGGGTCACTGTCTGTATGGAGCTTGCACTTTCTCCCCATGTCAGCGTGGGTTTCCTCCAACAGTCCACAAAGATTTGCGGGTTAGGTTGATTCGTCATGCTAAATTGACCCTAGTGTCAGAGGGATTAGCAGGGTAAATGCATGGGATTGTGGGAATAGGATGGGGATTGTGGTGGGTACAGACTCGATGGGCTGAACGGCCTCCTTCTGTGCTGTAGGGATTCTATGATTCTCAACATTTTTGGCAGCGTACTCTACCCATTGTCTGGAGGAGTGATTGGAGCACGTGAAACAGGAATATCGCTGAGATCTTATGACTGATAAGTCAGGATTGGAATAGGCTGCTTCATGTTAACACTTTTGCTGCTGATTGGTTGATTGTGCAGAATGAATGGTAATATGTTTTTCTTGAGTAAGGGTGGCCAGAATCCTTGGGAGGTGGTCTGGTATTGGTTGATCTCTATGTAGTCATGAACATGTCTTGTATACCAATGAGTGATAGATGAGATAATTAAGAGTTGGACAATTGGGTGTGATGAATATTAGGTTGGGCGCATGTGACGATAGTTGACATGTCTCGTTCACCATGTATGAAGCAAATGTCATGTCCAGTATGTTATGAATTTTCAATCAATACTTCATAGTTTTAAAGACCACAGAAGGCTTCAAAAGGGAAGGAATTTTACAGATGAACGCTGACTCAATGTCTTTTCCCGAAACTAATTCAAAAGGGTAATTTCAAATTGAATGGGTCAGTCAGATACAAGACACTAGTTGTCTCAAACTCTCAAGGTGTGAAAGTCACCATACAGGGTATATAATTGAACTGGACACCCATCTTACTTAGAAAAGGACATTGGACTTGTAACCAGTCACAAAGTAAGAAAGTCACGTTTATTGCCTGATTTGAAAACAGCAAGAAGCTATTCTGGACAGAATTCCATTGACAACCACTGAACTTGGTAAATATCAAATAAACAATCAAGATAACAAACAGCCATCATATCTTCAAGGTGAGAACTAATCCTGGTAAATCAACTACAAGAAGCTTCACATTTTACTGAAAAAAAAACCTGTTTTGCAAAACCTTCACTTCAATCAAAAAATCAGGTCATCTGCTATGCAAGAGACCCAGTCATAAATTGTAATTGTAGCGTTTTTTCTTCATTGGTATCCAAGTTTTAATGTGATTGATAGTGTGGGTGAGTCAAGCGAAATAAGATGTTAGTTGGGATCCTTTGGCCTGTCAGCCGCATGTTTCTTGGTGGCAGGAGGTGGCATGCCATTCGCTACTGGCGGGACCTTCTGGTCCTGCCACTGTCAATGGAATTTCCCATTGATGCCACTGATCCCATTTATTTGTTTAATCATAGAATCCCACAAGTGTGTGATGATGAATAACCTTCCTTATTTTAAATTCACAAAAAGTTTCCTATTGCAATTTATTTACCTACCAATGCGAAAATGCTCAGTTTATACCCACTTTCTATCCATTAATCAATCCTCCATCCATGCTAATATTATTCTGCTTCTTAATCTTTTGTGTGGCACTTTATCAAATGCCTCTTGGAAATCTAGGTATACTACTTCTGTTGATTCCCCCTTATTTACCCTACTAATTACATCCTCAATTAGTCAAACAGCATTTCCCTTTAGTGAAACCACATTGGTTATTCTATTCATACAATGATTTTCTAAGTGCACTGTTAACATTTCTTTATTGATACATTCCAACATTTTCCAAATGACTGATGTTAGTCTAACATGGCCTCCTTCTGCACCAACAACAATCCCACCCAGGCCCTATCCCCCTACCCCACGTAGTTATTCTGCTGGTCCCCCAACACTAAGGGGCAATTTAGCATGACCAATCCACCTAACCTGCACATCTTTGGACTAATCTGCCTGTAATTCATGGTTTTCTCTCCACCTCTTTTCTTGGAAAATGGCGGAACATTTGCCAACTTCCAATCAGATAGGGCTGTTGCCCAATCTGAAGAATTTTGGAAAAATAGCTAACACATCCACCATCTCTTTTGGAACCTGAGAGTGTAGGCAATCAAGTTCCAGGGATTTATCAGATTTTAGTCTCTTAAGTTTCTCAAGTACTTTTTTCTATTAATACAAATTTTCTTAATTTATTCATTTTTATTGCCTTTAGGTTACTGTCAATTTCTGGTATGAAATCTATCTCTTCCACTATAACAACAGATACAAAATATTTGCTCAATGCCTCTGGCACAACCTCATTTCTCCTGCCTCTGCTTCTAAGGGGCCACTGTTTACTTTAGCTACTACAGGTTCAACAATGGGTGGGGAAGAATTCATCAGAAGGCCTGGAAATTAGGTTTACACCGGTGTGAATCTCCCATGGGATACAGCGGATCAGGAAACCCACTGGAGGGCAGCTTGAAACTGATTCACAACATGTGTGGAATCTGGTGTGCTGATATCAAGATTCACCTGAACAATGGAGTTTGGAATGGAGGCTGCCAACAACCCTGGACCCAGATGTCGGGGTGGAGGAAACATCTAGAGGTGAAACTTGCAGATTTGGCATCTGGAGAAAGTCCATCTTCGAGTCTCAGATTGTTCCTGCAAATCCATCTGCATTCTCAGGAAATCCATCTCCTCCTTCACACAGTCTATCTCCTTTCCTTAATAATGGGTCAGTGATGATAGGCATATTTTCAATATGGCACCCAGATGCGATGGTCAATTATATGCCATCAGGCATGCCCTGCCATGGTATATGGTTGGCACAAGAGGATTTGGCATGTCTTCTCAATGGGAAACACGCCACGTTCACGTTCCCACCACAGCACTTAGTACCAGGATGAAAGAAATCTGTTTAAAGCTCTGTCTGTCATTTACTCTGGCTAACTTCATTCACTGAGCTGCAAACCACAGGAGATTCAAACTGCAACTAAAAAAAATCTCTCCCAGAAAACAGCCAGATAAAATTTAAACAAGCAAGCCTTTCTAAGGTCCACCTATCTCCATAACACAGCGTGCCTCTGGTTGCCCTCAAACCTACTTTTAGGATAATTGTTTCAATTTCTTAATGTATCTGAAGTAGTAAATGGGTCATACAACTTTTCATAGTCTACTGAATGCTTTTAAACTAATGTTGCTCTACCACCCAAAACAAAAACATCCCCTGGACAGCTGTTTCTGGCAACTACTAAAATGTAGCACTTTTATTACCTTACCTTCACAACATTAAGAAGAACTAAGCATTAACTATAAAATATTAACATGAACCATGAACTAAATATTCTAAACATTATCCAACATTCACTACTCCTTTATGTACTTTATTCTCCTTTCATACTTCTGCATGCTGCTATACCTAATATAGCATGATAGCGTACCATTCAATATCAACTCTGTTTTCAAAGCACCTTTATTATTTCATTAAGACATATGATGACATTAAGGACAAGTTAGGTAGTACAAAATCTTACATAATAATCATTCATTAGTGAATTGGATTTGTGAGCTGTGAAGCCAGTGGGAAAAATGCATTTCTCATGAATTCTCTTTGGCTTTTATTTTACTTTTTAATTAAACTGAAGAGAGATTTTAGTCAGCTTAATGCGTACTGAAGTTGGCACCAGGCCATTTCAAAATTCTATTTACACGTCATCTTTTCTTCCCTTTCTATAGTTGAACGTTCATTGTCAAAGATTCGTTGTTCCTCTTTCACAAATGGCATAGAATGGAGGGAGACATTGTGGCACTTTTTTTTATCCCAACAGCGCAGAAGGCGGCCATTCGGCCCATTGGGTTTTCACTAACTCTCCAAAAGAGCATCTTACTCAGGCCTACACCATCCCTGCCCTGTCCCTGTAATAAGAACATAACATAAGAAATAGGAGCAGGAGTAGGCCATCCAGCCCTTCGAGCCTGCCCCGCCATTCAACAAGATCATGGCTGATCTGTCGTGGCTCAGTTCCACATTCCCGCCCTCTCCCCATAACCCTTAATCCCCTTGCTTATCAAAAACTCATCAACCCGCGTCTTAAAAATATTTAGCGAGGCAGCCTCCACCACCTCAACGGGCAGAGAATTCCAGAGATTCACCACCCTTTGAGTGAAGAAGTTCCTCCTCAACTCCGTTCTAAACCTCCCCCCCTTTATCTTGAGGCTGTGTCCCCTAGTCCTACTGTCCTTTCTGAGCGGGAAGAGTCTCTCCACCTCTATCCTATCCATCCCATTCATCATCTTATATGTCTCAATGAGATCTCCCCTCATTCTTCTAAACTCTAACGAGTACAAGCCTAGTTTATTCAGCCTCTCCTCATAGCTCAACCCCCTCAACTCCGGTATCAGCCTAGCAAACCTCCTCTGCACTCCCTCCAAGGCCAAAACATCCTTGCGTAAGTGCGGCGACCAAAACTGCGCACAGTACTCCAGCTGCGGCCTCACCAATGCCCTATACAGCCGCAGCAAGACCTCCCTATTATATTCAATCCCCCTCGCTATGAAGGCTAGTATCCCATTCGCCTTCCTGACCACCTGCTGCACCTGCAGGCTGGGTTTTTGCGACTCTGCGCACTTACCATGCATGGCTAATCCACCTAACCTACACCCCTTTAGACACTAAGGGGCAATTTGGCATGGCCAATTCACCTAACCTGCACATCTTTTGGACTGTGGGAGGAAACTGGAGCACCAGGAAGAAACTCATGCAGACATTGGGAGAATGTGCAAACAGACAGTCACCAAGACTGGAATCAAACCTGGTCCTTGGCGCTGTGAGGCAGCAGTTTTAATCACTGTGTCACTGATTTAAGAACAGGTTTCTGCCTTTTGAACTCCCACCCAACCATCTCACGTTTTACAAATATGTGTTTGTGTCACATAGAACAACAAGAGAATAACTTTTTACGGAGTTCAATGGAAAGACCACAAAATAGTATATCGACGAATTCTATTGGAAAATATTACAGGAAATGAATAACACGGGTTACTATACTGAAGAACATTTTTATTTAAAATACTATAAAAGCATCCCCAATTGAGAACCAGTTCAGTCATTTTTGTGTCAAAACGCTGGGTTAGTATATTTCCCAGTAAGGTTGCAGAAATAGCATTTTTAAAAATTCTTTCATAAGATGTAGGTGTCGCATTTCCCCTGGAACTGAGTGGCTTGCTAGGACATTTCAGAGGGCAATTAAGAGCCACATGTAGGCTAGACCAGATAAAGACAACAAATTTCCTTCCCTAAAGGACATCAGTGAACCAAATGGGTTTTTCCAACAATTGTCTGTGGTCATCATTAGACCACATTTTTATTGAATTCAAATTTCACCATCTGCCATAGTGGGGTTTGAACTCAGATCCTCATTTTAGACCTAGATTATAGTCTAGTGACAATACCACAACTCAACCACTTGCCTTCAGGGGTGTACAGTATTCACTCCAAAGCCATGGCATCACGAGGAAGCATTCAATTCCTGGCCTTCAGTGACAGATCAGGAACTAAATTTTACATATATGTATTTTATCTACATTAATTCATTATAACAACCCTATTTTAGTTTTTGAAGGTTAAGCTTTGCTCTGCAAATTCACAATTTGCAGCCTCATATCAAATAAGAAGTGACACAAAAGAGACAATGAACTGCTGCAATATCACAGGATATTTTCCTCATAGATTATAGTATTGTACTCAAGACACATGCTTAGAGAAACAGCATGTTCTGGGCAAGATTCGTGACTGCTTTACTGCAAATAACATTCTGAATTAAATAATGTACATTTTTATTATCGTTTACACCAACTGGTTAAGTCTGTCTTGCTCCATTCCATTTACTTTCTTACACGTTTTATTATTCAGCGTTACAAAATCTTTCCTCCCACACCCACTCTATTAAAAAAAATCTGCCCAATCACATTCTGCAGAATAATAGTCGCTCTAAGTCACAGCTACCACTGCAGTTCTGCCTTTATTGCACTACATACCTTTAAAAATAACATT
Organism: Carcharhinus amblyrhynchos; assembly: GCF_965287045.1. Taxonomy (NCBI): domain Eukaryota; kingdom Metazoa; phylum Chordata; class Chondrichthyes; order Carcharhiniformes; family Carcharhinidae; genus Carcharhinus; species Carcharhinus amblyrhynchos. Next base: position 17,366,133 of record NC_137345.1, read on the forward strand.
TATAATGTGCTACCTGCCTTGAATGCAATAAATTATCATAGAGAGGAAATCAAACACCTGGCCTTAGAGGAAATACCCAAAGGCACAATTGAGTGGGTTGATTTTCATGAGCTTTTTAAAAATGTGGGAAGAAGATTTGAAATAGGATTCCTGAATGTTGAGATTTTGACTTTGATGGAATAGTGGCTTGTCTGGTGAGAATATGTATGTAGGGCCTCGAGAGTACAACCTGGGGCACAGGACTGGAGGAAATTGCCAAACTAAAGCGTGGTAAAGCCACTGAGGAATCTCTAGACAATAAGGATAATTTTGAAATCAATGTGCTGGAGGATGGGAAGCCATTGGAGATGAAAAGGTGACTGGAACTCTGGCCAGGGAGCATTTGAGGAGAGAAATTCAGAGTTCAGGTCAATGACCATTCATCAGAATGGTCTAGTATATTACAATGGTCAAACTTAGATTTGACAAGGGAATGGATGTTGAAAATTCAAATTAAATAACACAAACATACTCAAACTTAACTATCCCATTTACACCCCACCCATCCCAACCCATCTCATGAGTCTCCTCGAACTCATATGCACTTTCTCCCCAGTTATTAGAACCAATCACAATCTGTGATCCAACTACCATTACAATTAATGACAGTAACATTACAATGGCAGCTGTGTACAACATGGCTGAACTAATAAACTGCAACTCCCAGATATCTTGTAATGCACACTATTATCCTGTTGCTAAAGTGAATCACTCAACCCTTTCAGGCTACAAATGTGTTATTATCAAATAAATACTGGATTAGGTCAATTAGAACCTAATTATTCTTCAGGTTGTGCAAGTGACAGTCCAGGATAAATGCCTGGCTTTCTCTCCCTACCGTTGAAAGCTACAAACATTTTGATTCCTGCATCACCGAGGTATTTTCAGTTGCTGTGGGAGTTTTCCCTGTACATTCAAAATAAATGATTTGGCTGCTTCACACTTCTGTTTTCAAAAGTGTTAACAGACATTGATGTGCATTGGATGCACTATTTTACGGCAAATATAGATGTGGAGGAAGCAAAAATATAAATAAGTTGAGCATTGGAGTTGATATTTAATATTTTAAAATCTCATGTGGCTTGGAGCACAGCTTGCACGTTGTAATATAAGTTTCCTAGGCAACCTGAATAGCAAAGACAGATGTAATATACCCATTTGACTATAGGAAAAGAAGGAAATAAATTATTAGGTTGCTTTGGCAGAGGTATAAAGTACAAATGCAGAAGCTGTTATGTTGTTGCATAACACACTGACCATATTACATCTTGAGGACTGGGTGTAGTTCTGGTCAGCAAATTGGAGAAAAGATGTTATTGGATTTCAATGTGACCAAGAGATACATTGAGCCTACATTACACACACAGGCTATTCAACATTACTAGTCTATATCAGCATTTATGCCTCACACAAGCCTCCTCCTATCTCTCTCCATTTATCCTTATCCAAATACTTTTCTGTTCCTTTCTCCCTCGTGTGCTTATCTAACCTCCTCTTAAATGTAATTTGCCTCAAACACACCCTGTGAAACGGCATTCCACATTCTTCACCCTCTTTGGATAAAGAACATTCTCCTGACGTGAGCAAATTCAATTGTGCTGGGTGGCAGGAAAAGGAGTTCTGGAAGTTAATTTTTTTTTAAATTCATTCATGGGAATGGGTGCCGCCGGCTGGCCTGCATTTTTTACCCACCCCTAGTTGCCCATGCAGGGAAGTTGAGAGTCAATCACACTGCTGTGGGTCTGGAGTCACGTGTCAACCAGACAAAGGTAAGGATGACAGATTTCCTTCCCAAAGGACATTAAGAACCAGATGGGGTTTCCTGGCAATCAACAATGGTTTCATGGTATCAGCAGATTCTAAATTCCAGATTTTTTTTTTAATTTGAATTCAAATTCCATCATTGGTCGTGGTGGGATTCGAACCCGGGTCCCCAGAACATTAGCTGAATTTCCAGATTAATAATCTACTGATCTACTAGGCCATCACCTCCCCAGTCTTCTTCTGGAAAAGGTTATGAGAAGAATTGACAAAGCTGAACCAGGTGAATTTTTTGGCTACAGTAGAAGTTTCATATACAGGGAACATTATTTTAAAATAATTAAATTAGAAACATGAATAAAGGATAGGGAGAAGATAATCTTTGTATAACTAATATAAATGAAGAGTGAAGGTTGCATAAGCAGATTTTCTAAATGAGTTAAAAAAATTGATGTATTAAGAGTTCGATCAAAAAGAAGTACCTAAATAATTATAATGCTCAATGTAACCTAGTGAGATATATGACCACCTGAATATTTCAAAATTTACTGTCTGGATTTAAACCTTGCATTGTTAAAAGTACATTGTTGCTTTAGCCGATGATTATCCTTTGCTGAAATAAAAATGAGGTCTTGTCTGTCAACTTTTGAGCTCTGATGTGGTGCATCTGAAGAGTAGTTACATTTCAAAATTCATAAAATCATAGGATCCCTACAGTGCAGAAGGAGGCCATTCCACCCATTGAGTCTACACTAGCTCTCTGACAGAAAATCCCATCCAGGCCCTTTCCTGTAAACCCACATGTTTATCTTGCTAACCCCCCTAACCTACACATCTTGGGACACCCAGGGGCAATTTAGCATGGCCAATCCACCTAACCTACACATCTTTGGATTGTGGGAAGAAACCAGAGCACGCAGAAGGAACCCAAGGAGACATGGAGAGAACATGAAAACTCCATGCAAGGCTGGCATTGAACCCGGGTCCCTGGCACTGAGGCAGCAGTGCTAACCACTGTGCCGATGTGCCACCCATTTGTCTTTTCTTTTTACATTCAGAGGGGAACCAGTAGATGTGCTATATTTGGACTTCCAGTAGGTGTTTCATAAGGTACTTCACAAAAGGTTAAGTCATAAGATAAGAGCCCATGGTGTTGGAGGTAGTACATTGGCATGTACAGAGAATTGGTTAATGGGCAAGAAACAGCGAGTGGGGATAAGGGGTTCATTTTCAAGTTGGCGACTTCTAACCAGTGGGGTTCCACAGGGATAAGTGCAATATTAATGGCTTGGAGAAAGGAAGTGAACGTACGCCAGCAAAATTTACAGACAACAGAAAAATAATGCGAAGGCAAATTGCGAGAGGGATACAAACAGTGTACGAAGAGACATTGATAGATTGAGTAAGTGGGCAAAAAGTTGGCAAATGGAGTAAAATGTGGGAAAATGTGAAGTTGTTCATTTTGGACAGAAGAACAACAAAATGGAATATTATTTAAATGGGGACAACTGCAGAAAGCTGCAATACAAAGGGACTTGAAGATACTTGTGCACGAAACATAGAAAGCTAGCACATAGATACAGCAGGTAATCAGAAAGGCCCTTATTTCAAGGGGGTTGAAGTAAAAAGAGTAGGGAAGTCTTGCGACAACTGCACTTATTGGAATTTGGAAGAACGAGAGGTGATTTCATTTGAACATATTGAATTAAGGATTTTGATAGGGTAAATGCAGACAGGATGTTTCCCTTCATGGGAGAGTCAAGGATCAGAGGGCATAGTCTCCGAATTAAGGGGCGCCAATTGAGATGAGGAATTCCTTTTCTCAGAGGGTTGAGAGTCTTTGGAACTCCTTGCCACAGAGAACTCTCAGAGCTGAGTTATTGTATATAATTAAGGCTAAGATAGATAAAAGTATTAAGGGTTAATAGGGAAAGGGCAGGAAAGTGGATGTGAGGAATGTTGGATCAGCCATGACCCTACTGAAAGGTGGAACAGGCTCGAGGGGCCAAATGGCCTATTTCCGCTCTGTTTCTTATGGTCTTACTAATTGAAATGTGAAGTTTCAGATGTAAGAACATAAGAAATAGGAGCAGGAGTAGGCCATCTAGCCCTTCGAGCCTGCCCCGCCATTCAATAAGATCATGGCTGATCTGTCGTGGCTCAGTTCCACTTTCCCGCCCTCTCCCCATAACCCTTAATCCCCTCTCTTATCAAGAACCCATCAACCCGCTTCTTAAAAATATTTAGCGAGGCAGCCTCCACCACTTCAACGGGCGGAGAATTCCAGAGATTCACCACCCTTTGAGTGAAGAAGTTCCTCCTCAACTCCGTTCTAAACCGCCTCCCCTTTATCTTGAGGCTGTGCCCCCTAGTCCTACTGTCTTTTTTGAGCGGGAAGAGTCTCTCCACCTCTATCCTATCCATCCCATTCATCATCTTATACGTCTCAATGAGATCTCCCCTCATTCTTCTAAACTCTAACGAGTACAAGCCTAGTTTATTCAGCCTCTCCTCATAGCTCAATCCCCTCAACTCCGGTATCAGCCTTTATGACCTACAAATTTCCAGGCAGCAGCTTAACATTCACTACATTGGGCAATTATTTTAAACACTTTACATCCTTTAGAACAGTCATGTTGCATTTTCTAATTAAGTTTCATAAATGTTGCTTTAAGGAACGCAAGTCCTTGCTGTGCATTAAATGAAACTGAAGGGGACCTCTGATTATGTACAATCATGAAACAATTTCCCCAGCCTCTGGTGAATTTTTTTTTTATTAAGCTGTCTTTTGATTTTGATTACAGAATTCCCTTGTCTGCAAGGACAATAATGGCACCACCCAGAATATCCCATCAGTAAGTCAAATTACATAAGTGATCTGAGATCATTTATGGTCGAGCTAGGTTTCTGTTGATTGTTAATATAGGTTAGAAGCAGCATAACACGCTCACCACCTACCCTCCGAAATGCCTGACACCTCCACTGTGTAAGTATGAATTTTCCATGTAAAGTATCTTTGTGAGCCTCTGCCTTTCCTTACAATCCAAATTCACGAGTAAGTTGTGCATTTAATTCAAATCTATTGCCATACTAAATCCACTTAACTCTTCAAATTCTGAAATGGATCGAACTCAACTACCTTCTCGATCTGAACACCCAAGTCAATTTGGCAATACATTGAGTAAAAGATCAGGGTATTGCTAAATTCCACACTTAAAATACTCACTGACTACTTCTGTCCACATACATGGCGTTTATAGATTAGAAACAGACCATTCACCCTCACAGGCCACTGCCAGGAAAATAGTCACCAATAAAGCATTTCTCTAAAAATGTATTTCATTAACAATGTATTTCTTCCACTATGTATGGTATTGGTGCAAGACTTAAAATTAAATAAAGCAGAACTTTTTTAAAAAATCTATCGTGGTTAAAGGAAAGAAAAACTTGCATTTAAATAACACTTTTCACAACCTCTGACATACCAAAAGCACCTTATAGCCTAAATACTTCTGAAATGTATTCACGATTGTGATGTGGGAAATGTGGCAGCCAATTTGCACACTACAAACTCTCACAAAACAGCAATGTGTTAACAACCAGATCATCCGTTTTTGTGAAGTTGATTGAAGGGTAAATATTGGTCAGGACACCGTGGATAACTCCCCTGCTCTTCTTCCAAACAGCACTCCGGGATATTTTTAATTGGCAGGACGGCTGGATCTCAGGTCCTCTCTGCCGTTGACTGCTGCCCCACTGCATTCACGTTATGAGCATTTCATGTACATACCAAAAAAAAATAGAGAGACGGTGTATCTAATGTCAAACTGAGATTAAGATGTCATCCATTTTGTACACTGAAAAAGGGGTAGGTTCCTCGTGGCCAAATCGGTTCCAAATCATGGGTAAGCCTGCTGTGGCATCTCATCCACTGGGAACCAGACACTGGTCAAAGGCATTTTCCCTGGGAGTTTATTGGGAGTGAGATTTGCATCCATTGGATAAACTGGATTTGAACTCAATTAAAAAAATTAAATTAAGTGATGAAGAAATCATTGGCAACACCCACTCCACCATTTCATTTTTTTTTAAAAAAAAAACCCTTTTCTCTTTAAACTTGCAACAGTGAAATGAAAATCATTTATTCACACACCTAACCAGCTTCCAGTCAGAATTTCCCCTCCATCTCTGTGCCAGCAGCTTGGCTAAGATGAGAGGGAGAAAGGCAGGGACTTTCACATTCGCTCTGGTTTCTATGGCTCAGGGTGCAGTTTCTCCAGCCCTCACACCCTGACAGTAAACACTCACTCACTCACTCACTTACTCACCCAGTTGCTGCAGTTCAGCAGCAGCAGCGGCGGCAGGGATGGCCTGGCCTGGCGGAGGGGTCACCGCATAGAGCGACGGAGAACTTTTCCTTCTCAGAAGTTTACTGATGGTCTCCCCGGGCCCGGACTTCCTCATCGCCAAAAGGTGAGAGGGGGAGCTATTCAGCTCCTCATGGCCTCAATGCGGAGCGGGGACTCCGACTGACTGACTGACTGCCTCTCTCTCGCTCGCTCGCTCTGTCTCTCCTTCCTCCTCCAGCCCAGCCCTCACAATCCGCAGTCACCACGGCAACAGCGCACACCATCCGCATTCCGGAGCGGCAGCTCCAACAGGTGGGGAGCCAAGTCCGAATTTACTCTCGGTGCCTGCGTCTTCCCAACAACAACTGCTTTCCTCCACCGTCTATTTGCCTTGTTTTGCATTAATTACCTGAAATCACTGGATCCCCTCCAGTGCAGAAAGAGGCCATTCAGCCCACTCAGCCTGCACCCTCAACAGAGAAAATCTCAGCAGATCTGGCAGCATCTGTAAGGAGAGGGAAAAAAAAGTCTTTTCGAGTCCGGATGACCCTTTGTGTGGGTGGCGCAGAGCTACCTCACAGCGCCGAGGACCCGGGTTCAATTCTGGCCTCAGGTAACTGTTTGTGCGGAATCTGTACGTTCTCCTCGTGTCTGCATGGGTTTCCTCCCTTAGCTCAAAGATGTGTAGGTTAGGTTGATTGGCCACACTAAATTACCCCTCAGTGGCGGGGAGATTAGTGGGGTTGCAGAGATGGGGGCTGGGGGAGTTGTTGTCGGTGCAGGTTCGATGGGTGAACAGGCCTCTTTCTGCACTGCAGGGATTCTATGAATCCCCACCTATCCTGCTATTCCCATCTATTTGCCCTACTAATCTCCCTGACACAAAGTGCGATTTTCCAGCCACGCTCGTCCCAAGACTGGAAAATCCTGCCACAGTCAATCGACTTTTGCATGGTCTGTGTCCTGCCTGCTACCCTTCCTGTAGTGAGCAATTTCCCATTGCCAGTCAACCCAACCGCACATCTTTGCGCTGTACCTCTCAGCTATTTACAATATTCAGGATCTCAGCCCAGCTCAATATTATCCCAAGACCCACTTATTCCAGTGGGACAGTGATTAGCACTGCTGCTTCACAGCGCCAGGGACCCAGGTTCAATTTCGGCCTTGGGTGACTGTCTGTATGCACGTTCTCCCCATGTCTGTCTGGGTTTCCTTTGCGTGCTCCAGTTTTCTCCCACAGTCCAAACACATGCACGTTAGGTGGATTGGCCAAACTAAATTGCCCCTTAGTGTCCAAAAATGTGTGGATTAGGTGGATTAGCCACTGCAAATGCATGGGGTTACAGGGATAGGGTGGGGGCAAGGGCTCAGTTAAGGTACTCTGTCAGAGAGACAGGTGCTTACTCGATGGGCCAAATGGCCTCCTTCTGCACTGTAGAGATTCTATGATACAATATTTGAATGAATGCATTAAAATGATTCCTCCTTGCACTTTATTGACATTGGATTGGAGGGAGTGGGACTAACAACCCAGAGCCAATAGTGATTTAAAAGCCCACTCTGCAAATGGTGAAGTCAAATTTAAGCATTAGCCATGGACTCATTCTCAGCACAGAAAGAGGACATTTGGCCCACAGACCAATTCTTTCCCCTGCTCGATCACCTTAGCACCACATGTTGATTTCCTCAAGTGCCCATCCAATTTCCTTTTGAAATCATTGATTGTTTCTGTTTCCACCACCCTTGCAGGCAGTGAGTTCCAGGTTATTACCACTCACTGGGTAAATAGTCTTCCTCGCATTTCCCTCTGGTTTGGCATCTGCTAGCTTTTCCAGTATTTTCTGTTTTTATTTCAGATTTTCAGCATTTGCAGTATTTTGCTTTTACTGGCATCACTAGCTAGGTCTGCGTTTATTGCCCATCCATAAATGCCCTTGAGAAGGTAGTGGTTAGTTGCCTTCTGAAACCACTGCAGTCAATGTGGTGCAGGTACATTCACAGTGCTGTTAGGGAAGGGGTTCCAGGATTTTGACCTAGTGACAGTGAATGAAAGGCAGTATGTTTCAAAGTCAGGATGGTGAATGACTTGGAGAGGAACTTCCAGTTGGTTGTGTTCCAATGTGTCTGCTGCCCTTGTCCTTCTAGATGGTAGTGGTCATCAGTTTGGAAGGTGCTGTCTAAGGAGCCTTGCTGAGTTGTTCAGTGCGCCTTGTAGATGGTACACACTGTTTGTTGGTGGTGGAGGGAATTACTATTGTGGATGGGGTGCCAATCAAGATGCAGTTAAATCTGTCTCTCCTGATTTTTGTGCCATCTGCTAATGGCAATGGTTTTTCTTTGTCTTCCTTCTCCAAACCTCTCTCAATCATGTACAACATCTCCACAGTCTCCTTTGTCTCAATGAGAACAACCTCAACCATTCCAACTTAACCTTGTAGCTAAACCCTACCCCCTACTTCCCTCATCTGTGAAACCATTCTGCTAAATTTCCTCCGCATTCTCTTAAGGACATTCACATCCTAAGATGTGGTGACCAGAACTGGATGTAGCACTATAGTTGGAATCTAACCATAGCTTTATAAAGGTTCATCATAGCTACCCTGCATTTGTATTCAATGCCTCTATTTATAAAGCCCAAGATCTCATTCACTTTGCTAACCACTTTCACAGTATGTCCTGCCACCTTCAAAAATCGATGCACATGCTGTGTGACTGATGTGCCAGTAAGTCTACATTGCCTCTCTCTATCCCTTTCTCAAAATACGTCACCGCAAACTTCTGTATGTTGAATTCCATCTATCATTGCCCAGCTATTTTTCTAACCTATCTATGTCCTGTTACAGCTGGCACTTGGTGTCATTAACTGGCAATATTTAGACCCAGTCTTTATTAGAAGTCACTTCAATCCCACACCTTGGGGTTTACTCTTAATGCCCCAGTTGCAAATCAATTCAACATGGACAGATCAGGCAAGGGAATAAATCTCTCAGAACATTACCATCCTCAACCAGAGGGTGAAATGTTTGAAAGTGTTTTCATTTAAAGTCATGATCTCACTCTATCTCCTTCCAAGGGCCCCAGTATCACACGTATCAGCGCTCAGCCAGTTTGGCTTACTTCATGTGACATTGTGTATTAGGTACAGTGAATCAAGGCAGTGGACTTCAGTGACATCCTGGCTAGAGTGTTGAAGGCCCTTAGCTAAACTGTTCCAGGATAGCTATGACACAGGTATCTACTTGACAATGTGGAAGATTACCCTACAAAATAAAACAAGATAAATCTGATCCACTCAACACTGTGCTTCCTATCAATCATCAGTAAAGCAATCAAAGGAATCATCAGTAGCAGAATCAAGTGACACCTGCTACTGAGGTTTTGTCGTAACGTAAGTGCTCTAGTCATCATTGTCATGTTCCAGGCATGAACTCAATTGTTAAATTGCAGAGGAGAGCTAACTGCAACCATCCATGTCATCCATGGATCATTTGATTTAAGTATGGTTCTAAGGGCCACTGGTAAACACTGAGCATCATATTGGCGGGGTTGGGGGGGGGGAGCGGTCAAGGGACAAATTCTCCAGTTGTTGGAATTATACCTGGAAAAAAGGAAAATGGCTGTGGTTGTTGGAGATTGGATGACACAGGTCAGAACATCTCCTGGACGAACCGTTACTGTTGCTGCACCAAAGGACCTCCTTCTTCAAGATGTCAGGAAAGGGAGTATTATCTGATGGTTTCAGTGTTGAACCCCATTCACAACTTCTCCTACCTACCTACAAAAGCATCTAGACTCAAAAGGAACAAAGGGAACAAATTGTACCACATAAATGCCAGGTAATGATTACCTTGGACAGGAGAAAAGCCAACCATTTCCCATTGACCTTTGGCAGTATCTCAATTGTGCAATTTTCTCCTGTAAACAATTATTCTGTGGATCACTGAGCAGCGACTTAACTGGATCAGCCATTATGGCTACAAAGACAAGACAGAGGTGAGGTATTCTGTGATGATTGGCTCATCTCCTGACCTCTCAAAATCTGCAAAGTCTAATAGGCTGAAGTCAAAAGTGTGATAGAAAACTCCACTCGCATGGGTGAAGCTGGAATAGCAGAATCACGAAGTTCAATACCAGAACAGAACAGTTTGTTTGATTGACACTATTATCATCAGTATCTATCTTCTCCACCTCCAAACGAAACTCATCTCCAATTTCTGTGGCTCAGCTCCTCCCTCTGTGTATGAATCCTGAACTTCCTAACCTGCAGACTGCAATCAGGAAAGGATAGGCAACCACATTTCCCTCCTCCACGATCATCCTCAGCACTGTGACCCACAAGGCTGTATCCTCAGCCCCTTACTATATTCCTTATACACTTATGACTGTGTGGTCAAATTCCCCTCCAACTCAAATTTGCTGATGACACCACCATAGTGGGTCTGATCTCAAACAGTGACAAGACAGAGTACAGGAATGAGATAGAGAATGTGGTAAACTGGTGCGACGACAATAATCTCTCCCTCAATGTCAACAAAATGAAAGAGATAGCCATCGACTTCAGGAAGCATTGTGGAGGACATGCCCCTGTCTACATCAATGGGGACGAAGTTGAAATGGCCTAGAGCTTCAAGTTTTTAGGTGTCCAGATCACCAACAACCTGTCTTGGTCCCCCCATATCAGAACTATAGTTAAGAAAGCCCATTAACACCTCTACTTTCTCAGAAGACTTAGGAAATTTGGCATGTTCACTATGACTTTCACCAACGTTTACAGATGAAACATAGAAAGCATTCTTTCTGATTGTATCGGAGCTTGGTATAGCTCCTGCTCTGTCCAAGACCCTAAGAAACTGCAAAGAGCCGTGAATAATACCCATCACTCAAACTAGCCTCTCACCCAATGACACACTACACTTCCTGTTGCCTCGGAAAAGCAGCCAACATAATTAATGACCCCATGCACTCCGACATTCGTCTGTCGGGAATAAGATACAAAAGTCTGAGGAACGTACCAACTGGCTCAAGAATAGCTTCTTCCCTGTTGCCAACAGACTTTTGAATGGACCTACCTTGCATTAATTTGGTCTTTCTCTACACCCTAGCTATGACTGTGACACTACATTCTACAATCTGTCCTTTCCTCCTCTATGAATGGTATGGTCTGTATTTCGCGCAAGAAACAGCTTTAGCTGTATACTAATACACATGACGGTAATAAATCCAATCAAATCTCCAACTGCTGTATGTTTAACCTACAGGATGAAGTGTTGAAAAGCACTGAGATTAGTATCAGAGCAACTCTCGCCCCTACAAGCCACCCCAACCAAAATTTCATGGGAACACCTCTCAAGTCATTTTCCATTCTGACATAAACCTGCATCTTTGATGCTGGGTCAATAACCTGGAATTCCCTCCCTATTGCTGTTGTGGGAGTACCATCACTACAAGAACAGTCGTGGTCAAAGGATAGCCATCTTCAACATTATCTTGGGCCAACAATGGAAGAGCAATAATTGCTGCCTTGTGTGGAACCCTATTCTGAGAGTATATTTTTAAAAAGTACATTACATGATATATTGGTGCATTCAATGGACATGGAATGAGAATTCTTTTGTGATATTTCTATATATTTTTCTAACCACTCATGTTCCATTTGATGCATTAAAGTACCACCAAGGGAGCTTCGTGATGCTTTGGCAAATCACTTAATATGAAAACAATTTCATCTCTGAAGTTGTAATTATATAATTGAGGCATTAACACACTTTGGTATACTTCCCTGGATAGCTATAGTTCAGGGGTGATTTGCATTGCTCATAGTAAGTATTTATAAGTTCAATGCAGATTTAATGCAGTTTTTCTTTTCTCTTAGTCTAGGTACAAAGTAGAGTCCATTTTGTCAAAAATATTTAGTATTTAACATATTCAGGCAAAATCTTGGATGTACAGTTTTGGAGTATGTTCTTAATGTCTAAACTGTGACCACCTAATCAAACATCTGTCAGTCACCAAGTACAAGAGACTAGCTTGACCCATTTACATATTTTAATTAGTAATTTCAGTTTACCTATGTATCACCCAATTAAATATCATGCATATTTTTTCTTACTTTGCCAAGTGTCAGGGGCTTACATGGTTTAGATTTGGGAAAATGCAGCCAAGTTTCTGGTGGATATTAATCAGATCCAACATACTGTTTAAGGGGCCAGAGTCCAGCCTATCAAAGTTTTCATCTGGTCCACCCAACCACTGATCAAAGTACATGTAGTGAGCCTATCAGTGCCAAACATGGACAAGAAACTATTTTTGATTGGAGGAGAAGATAAATAACATTGCTCAGCCAGAGCTCTTGGCAGTAGAGCAGTGAGGGCAGGGCAGGAGGTGGCAAAGGAGCCACTGCAATGGGGTGGGATGTGGCAAGGGAACAGTTAGAGAGGGCAGGAGGTGATGAATCAATGGCTAAAAGAGGGTGGGAAGCAACAAGCAATCAGTTGCATAGGGCCGACAGCAACTTTGGTGGGGTAACAGTTATAGAGGAGTAGGTGTAGCAAGGGAACAGTTACAAAGGGGCAGGAGGTGGCAAGGAAACTTTTTTTTATTCATTCACGGGCTGTGCCATCATTTATTATCCATCCCTGATATTTAAAAGTCAACCACATTGCTGGGTTAATAAGGGAAGCAGATTTAGGACTGAGTTGAGAAGGAACTTCTTCACACAAAGGGTTGTGAATCTATGGAAGTCCCTGCCTAGTGAAGCAGTTGAGGCTACCTCATTGAATATTTTTAAGGCAAGGATAGATAATTCTTTGAACAGTAAAGGAATTAAGGGTTATGGTGGGCAGGCAGGTGAGTGGAGCTGAGTCCACAAAAAGATCAGTCATGATGTTATTGAATGGTTTGAGGGGCCAGATGGCCTATTCCTGCTCCTAGTTCTTATGTTCTTATGATCTGGAGTCACATGTAGTCCAGACTAGGTAAAGACGACAGATTTCCTCCCCTCATTAGTGAACCAGATGGATTTTTACGACAATCGACAATGGTTTCATGGTCACCGTTAGACTTTAATTCCAGATTTTTTACTGAATTCAAATTTCACCGTTTGGTAGTGGGACTCAAACCCAGTCTTCCAGAGCATTCCCCTGGTCTCTGGATTAGTAATCCAATGACAATACCATTACACCACTGCCTCCCCTTACAGAGGATCAGGAGATGGCAAGGGATTGGTTACACTGGGGCAGGTGGCAAGAGAGCAGCTATGTCAGGGCTACAGAAGGAATGGCTCTCTTCTGTCAATAGACGGTGAGTTTCGATATCTTTGAGGAGCAAGGATTTCATGCAAGAAGTTCATGGGTGAGAATATGCCCACAGTCAAAATGCCAGAGACAGCAAGGAGTTTGATGATGAAACACTGGATGGACAAATAATTAATGACATCTCCACTGTTTCTCTCTTGATCGCCATGAAGACAGGTTCTGTGTTTGAGGTAAAATCAAATTGCTTTCAGTGTCTAAACTGGGGTCGGCACAGTAAGAAGTCTCGCGATACCAGGTTAAAGTCCAACAGGTTTATTTGGTATCACAAGCTTTCGGAGCGCTGCTCCTTCATCAGATGACATGACCAACTTCATCAAGTGAGTTGTTAACTCATCTGATAAAGGAGCAGTGCTCTGAAAGCTCGTGATCCCAAATAAACCTGTTGGATTTTAACCTGGTGTTGTGAGACTTCTTACTGTGCCCACCCCAGTCCAGTGCCGGCATCTCCACATCATGGAATGGGGTCATGGGGCTTTTCTAATAATTGTCATTGTTAGAGAGAAAATGACAGGGAAATCAGATGGTTTGTCTAGGCTTCCCTCCACCACTCCCAAGAAGAGGCTTCAGAACAACAACAACTGTGGATCAGAGGTTTGATTGGCATAGTGGCACTGGAGGATTGAAAAACTCTGAAAGAGTCACTACTAAACACAAGGAATAAACTGGACTGATAAGTGGAGGTAAATGCTCGATATTCAAGTGGAGGTAAATGCTCGATATTCAAGTGGAGAGATCATAGGAGAGAAAAAAAGCAAACAGACGAAACTATGTGAAAAAGAGACCTGTATCACTTACTTGTGACTATGGCAGGTGAACAATGTCCTTCAATTACAAATTAAACATTTAATTCAGTAATCTTTGCTGTTTTATCCTCCTTGTGAAACAAGTTGAGTTATGCCGCTGCTCTAATGAATTACAGTTTAACAAAGCTTTGGTGGAAATAGTTTAATCTGATTTATAGGGTCCTGTTCCAGGAGACGAACAACAATTGATTGGATAATGTAAGTCGCAAATCTGTAATTGCAGAGATTTAAAAAGAAGGGCTTGAGGGGGCAGAGAAGTTATTTTCTCTGGTGGGGGAATCCAGAGCACAGAGGCATGGTTTTAAAATTAATGCTGAGATGTTCAGGAGTGAAAGCAGTTGTTCACAAAAAGAGTAGTGGGACTCTGGAACTCATTCCCCCGAAAGTTTGGGGAATAGCTAGAGCCTTCAAGACTGAGATCAGGATTTTCCGACCCCTTCCACCGGCAGGATCTTCCAGTTCTACCAAAGTCAATTGACATTTGAATTGCTTGCCTCATCCATCACTGGGGAACCCGCCACGATGGAATGGGAAAATCCCATTCTGAGATTGTCATTTCTTTTTATTAGGGAAGAACATTAGGATAAATGAATTAGAGGCAGGAAAAGAGAGTATTTGTACAGATCTGCTAAGGTCTAATAAGATGATAGAAGAGGCTTGAGGGCTGAACGGCCAACTGGCATTTCTGAGGACGGCAAAGTGGTTAGCACTGCTGCCTCTAGGCACCAGGATTCAATTCCCAGCTTGGGTCACTTCCATGCAGAGTCTGCACATTCTCCCTGTGTCTGCAGGTGTTTCCTCCAGGTGCCCCAGTTTCCTCCTATTGTCTGAAAGACATGCTGGTTAGGTGCAGTGGCCGTGCTAAATTCTGCCTTAGTGTACTCAAACAGGCGCTGGATTGTGGTGACTAGGGGATTTTTACAATAACTTCATTGTAATGTTAATGTAAGCCCACCTGTGGCACTAATAAAAATACTTGTAGACTTATTCCCAAATTTCTTATCTTTCTGAAATCTGCTCACTGGCCCAGTGGGTGAGGAAAAATTGAAATGCGGCCCCCGAAAAGCTCCAGTCAAAAAGGTCAAAGGAGAAAATAGTACATTTTAGCACAAATTAATGGTAACTTGCAATCTAATTTCACTGATAACAAGCAAAACCAAATCTTACAACTGGTCAAAAAGGGAAGTAAAAATCAGAAAGCTAGAAACACATAGCCAGTCAGCTAGTGTCTGTGAAGAAATAAAAAAGATCCATTGTATGCATAACCCATCATTGGAACTCAAGGGGGTCAGAGTGCAGGAAAAGGTACACAAAAAATGGAAAAGAACAAGTTGAAATGTGAAATAGTTAACTGATCAAAACTATAGGATGAAACAAAAGGAGATATGATGAGAGGATGCTCCCTGGCTTGCTCAGCAGTTTTTGGTTTTGTATCTTTTTCACCACAGTTTGGTACAGGATATGCATCACTGTTTGTAAATATGTGCCATTTTACATCATGCTGGCAAATGGGGAAATCTCAGTACAGCACCTTGTGGTGGATTAAATCCATGTCAGTAGAGACTGACAATGTATCAGTCCTTGGCCTTATGCGTACTGGTGCTGGCACCTACGAATCCTCAGGTTAACTCTTGTCAGAGTTCTGTTAGATAAATGATAGTTGCGTACAGCTTAATGCTGGAAGTGCACCGACTTCAGTTTCTGTCAAATCTCAACACTATCGTTGTTCCAGATACGTGCACAGGATGTAAGATATTACGAAATTTCAGTATTATTCACAAATGTTGATACAAAATCTGTAGCTAGAAATATTTCAATTCAAATATAGCAATGCTGCAATTGTTGGAGCTACATCAACAAAAGGTAAATACTTGATGCCAATTTCCTGCTAGAATGTTAGCAGGATTGGAATCTGAAACTGCAAGGGTGATTGCTGTTGGCACTGAGTGAAGTTCAAAATTAGTCAATGGTGGGAGTGTATTTGGCTGGAATTGTGATGTTTTGTTTGGTGAATTTGGAAACCATCCTTAGTCCTCACCTAACTTGTAAAATAAAAGTCTAATCCCAGGGGGCTCAATGCCAGAATTGAATAAACTGTACCTCCCTGAGGACATTACTTACTTGATAAATACAAAAGTTCACGATGTAAAAGGTGGGTGGAGAAAGAAATGTAATTGCACAAATGCTCTTCTGAACAACAATAAAATGCAAATCTGCGCTGAAAAATAGTGTAATGGGAATATTTGTCCCAGCATATCAATTGCACATAGGATAGATAATGTTATATTTCGTTCCAAAAAATGCCAGGTAATGCAATTGAAAACTTAAATCTATCCATCATGATCAAATTAAATACTCTGACCTGTGTTCTCAGCACTACATTTCCATGGGAACCATTTTATGTGTAGTTCAATCTTGATAACTGCTAGTTTCTATTTATTTGTTGTCCCTTCATCGATTAATGATAACATTCCTTTGGATTACAAGAAATCCTTCAAACCTTTGGGGGATACATAACCTTTGACCACCATTCAGAAATGGAAACAACTACTTCAGTATAAGACCGAGCATGTCTTTGTAACTGTCCTCGTAAATAAAGTGAAAACTCTTTATTATAGATTAAATGTTGCTTTTAATATTCAGGACATAGTGCCTCTACTAAAATTGTAGAGTTTGCACATAATCATGAACATTTGTCAATTGTTAACCTTCAATATAAATACAATAAATAAATACAAGACAACTTTTGAATTAATTAAATAGTTTTTTTTATGTTTTATCACTAAATGGGATTTGGAAAGGTCAATCTTATAACCCATGTTGTGGGAGGAATGGGGAAGAATCCAGATTTCCTTTAGCTTTCCTACTGTGTTGTTACTACACTGAAAAACAGCTGTGAGCATTATAATTCTCTTTCTCCTTGTGATGGAGCACCTTAGCTTAGAAATTGAATTGCCTAGTGCCTGTTTTACAAGTATATAATGGGTGCCTATCAATTCAATATGCCTAGACATTGTGACAGTAATTATAATTCATTCATCCTGTGCTAGTCCTCTGGTTATTCCAAACAAGCTATCAGGTCACAGGCTGACTACTGAATGATAAGGGAAAATCTTTTCAGACATGACTTGTAACTCCTGTCAGGGACATGGGCATAGCTGCGGAGTTGGCATGCAAGAGGGATGCTCCCACCCAGAAATAGCATCAAACAGACTCTCAATGTGCTCAAACAGCACATCCATTACATGGACAATAAAGTTAAATTTTATTTATTAGTCACAAGTAAGGCTTACATTAACGCTGCAATGAAGTTACTGTGAAATTTCCCTAGTCGCCACACTCCGGCACCTGTTCGGGTCAATGCACCTAACCAACACGTCCCAGCTATGATCTCACCAACTTTTACGGATGCACCATAGAAAGCATTCTTTCAGGTTGTATCACAGCTTGGTATGGCTCCTGCTCTGCCAAGGCTGCAAGAAACTACAAAAGGTTATGAACGTAGCCCAACCCATCATGCAAACCAGCCTCCCATCCATTGTCTCTGTCTACACTTCCCATTGCCTCGGAAAAGCAGCCAGCATAATTAACGACCTTGCAATCCCAAACATTCTTTCTTCCACCTTCCTCTATTGGGAATAAGATATAAAAGTCTGAGGACACGTACCAATTGACTTAAGAACAGCTTCTTCACTGCTGCCATCAGACTTCCGAATGGACTTATCTCGCACTAAGTTGATCTTTCTTTACACCCTGCACTTTCTCCTTTCCTTCTCTATGAATGATATGCTTTGTCTTTATAGCACGCAAGAAACAATACTTCTCACTGTATACTAATACTTGTGTCAATAATAAATCAAATCAAACCAAACAACAATGGGATGATCTATTTTAGTGATGTGATTTGAGGGTTGAATAGTAGCCTGGAAGAATTCCCCTGTTTTTCTTCAGAATCTTTCTATTGAACCTTTTCTATCTGCCTAGGAGGTAGACTGAGTCTTGGTTTAGTATGTCATCTGAAAAACTGCACCTCCTCCAGTGCAATGCTCCTTTGGTACTGCACTCCAGTATTAACCTTGATTGTGTGCTCAGTTTTATGGATTGGAACTTGTACACACAACCTTCTGACACAGAGGAAAGAGTGCTGTCACTGAGCAACACCACTAACTGTCGCGTATTCTGACAAATCCAAGCCCAAATTCTACAAAGGACCCCCTATACTTTTTTAATTCATTTATTATTCAACTGGTACTTCTGGAACACAATTTTGTTCTCTCTTTGCTACTATAAACATTTTTAGATACGTCAGGGTGAGGTGACTGCACGAATGAAGAGGTTGTTGTGATCTACTTGAGAAAGGAGAATGGTATGTTCCCTAACAGGCATAATAAAATAGTGGGTGTTTCAGCATTGGAGCTTCAAACTTAGACAGGAGTCTTTTGTCTCAATAAAAAAAAATTACAGCAATATAACTCCAAGAACATAAAGGAAGGAAGAAAACAAAGCAGGAGTGTCCATTTCTATAATATCTTTCACAAATGAAGGATGTCCCAAAGCACTTCGCAGTCAGTGATCCTTTGAAATGGATTCAATGTTGTAACGAAGGAAGTACAGCAGTTTGTTTACAAACAGGTCTTATTGAATGGCGGGGCAGGCTCGAAGGGCTAGATGGCCTACTCCTGCTCCTATTTCTTATGTTCTTATGTTCTTATGAATAATGATGACATAATTCACTACAATGATGTTGAGTGAGGCATAAATATTGGCCAGGACCCAAGGGTGAACGTTCCTGCACTTGTTCAGACAGTGACATAGAATCTTTTCCATCCATATAAGAGGACGGATGGAGCCTCAGTGTTTTTATTTCATAATTCCCCATGAAGTACTTTCAAATGTCTTTCAAAGCTGTAATTATGTGGGCTGAATTTTATGGGAGATGGATAGCATATTGCTCACCACCCCCCAACCCAGTTGGTGCCGCACTGACTGACACTCAAGGCTTGCGCTCCAGCAGTAACATACTACCACTGTCCTTCTTTCTTCCATTAGAGACAATTGCGGAGATGGCAGTCAAAACTAACACCAAACTGAGAGTTACAGTACTGCTCCTCACTTCTGCCCTTCAAAATGAATAGCTGAAATATCTGTCTGCAAAAATCTGCTTGCCAGTTGAGACAAAATAAAAGTTATTAGTTACTTATATCACTGGAACCTCAGCTGTCTTCTGGCCCTTTGCTCTGTCCCCTTAGCTTCAGGCAAATTCAGGTATGTGCACAAAAGTCCTGTAAACTATCAAATGGATACTCGAATAAAAAAACTGAAATAAAAACAGAACGTTTTGGAAATACTCAGCAAGTCGGTCACTAGCTGAAAAGGGAGGCAGTGTCAATGCTTTAGGTTGTGATCTTTCCTCAAACTGGGAAAAGTTATAAACATAATAGTTGCTTTTAAGGAGGTGAAATGGAGGAGTATGTAACAAAAAAACAACAGGGGAGGTTGGTGATAGGGTGAGATATTGGAGATACCTTTTTATAATGTCCTTACAGTACATAGATGTCACTAGCCAGGCCAGCATTTATTACCCATCCCTAATTGCCCTTGAGAAGGTTGTGGTGGAGGCCTTCTTGAACTGCTGCAGTCCCTAAGGTGTAGATACACCCACAATGCTGTTAAGAAGGGAGCTCCAGGATTTTGACTCAGTGAAGGAACGATGGTATATTTCCAAGTCAGGATGTTGATGACTTGGGGGAAAGTCCAGGTGGTGGTGTTCCCAGATATCTGTTGTCCTTGTCCTTCTAAGTGTAGTGGTCATAGGTTTGGTAGGCATTGCCTTCGGAGTCCTGGTGATAGTAATGCCATTGAATGTCAAGGGGCAATGGTAAGATTCTTTCTTGTAGAGGATGGTCATTATCTGGTACATGCCTATTGCTTGCCACATGTCAGCCCAAGCTTGGATATTGTCCAGGTTCTGCTGCATTTGAACATGGATTGCTTCAGTATCTGAGGAGTTGAGAATGGTGCTGAAAGTCACTCGCGAACATTCTAATCCTGACCTTATGATGGAAGGAAGGTCACCGATGAAGCAGCTGAGGGTGGTTCGGCCTAGGACACTGCCATGAGAAACCCCTGCAGTGATGGATTAGAGCTGGGGTGATTGATTTCCAACACCCTCAACCATCTCCCTTTGTGGTAGGTAGGACTCCAACCAGAGGAGGGTTTTTGCCCTGATTCCCATTAATTCCAGTTCTGCTCCAGCTCCTTGGTGTCACATCTGGTCAAATGGGACAAGAAAAGAAAGAAAAGATGCTCCAGAGGAAGCGTGAACAGCAGAATAATGAACAGCTGCATTCAAAAGCAAAGAACAGTCAAGAAAAGGTGATAAACTGGAGAAATGCTTTGTTTGGAAAATGGGGGAGCAGAGATTACAACCTGAAATTGTTGAACTCACTGTTGAATCCTGAAGGCTGTAAGGTACCTGTAAAGGTGAACTGCTGTTCCTCAAGCCTACATTGCACTTCACTGGAACAGTGCAGTGGGCCAAGAACAGAGATGTCAGTGTGGAAGCGAGATGGACAATTCCAATGACAGGTGATGTAAAGCTCGAGGTTATACTTGTGACTTGAGTGGTCAGCTCATGTGGTCATTCAGTCTGTATTTGGTCTCCTCTGTATTGGAATTGCATTGCGAGCAGTGAGTACTAAAACAAGTAAAATTTGTTTTTGGAGTAAGTATTTTAACGGATCCTTCAGTAAGGACATCCACTTAGACTCAAACCGTAGTTTTATCCTAAGTAATGAACTATTGAAAGAAGCAAAACTATTTAAACATTTTTAAAGCTAGGTTTGTAGTGAAAAGCTTTATGATGTCACAATTGTCTTTAGTCGACCTCAGCAACTTTTAAAGTACTACACTATTCTCCTCACAGTTCACAATCCTTCCAAGTTTCATATCATATCATATGGGTGGCACGGTGGCACAGCGATCTGGGTTTGATTCCTGGCTTGGGCCACTGTCTGTGTGGAGTTTGCACATTCTCTCCATGTCTGCATGGGTTTTCTCCAGGTGCTCCAGTTTCCTCCCACAGTCCAAAAATGTACGGGTTAGGTGCATTGATCATGCTAAATTGCCTTTTAGTGCCCCGAGATATGTAAATTAGAGGGATTAGGTATGTGGGATTATGGGAATAGGCCTGGGTGGGATTGTTGTCACTGAAGACTCGATGATCCAAATGGCCTCCTTAATCATTGTAGGGTTTCTACAATGAGACTAAAATTTTGAAATTTTGCCATGTGTACCAAGGTGTTGGTCATTAATATTTCTCAGGAAGAATTGGGGTCCCAACTTGGGGAAATCTGCTATAAACTTTCTTTCAACCCGGGAAACATCCTTTAACCACAATTTTCTGCTTGTCACTCAGCTACTTTGTACCCATGTTGCCATTGTCCCTATTATTCCCTAATTGTCGCCACGAGTTTGTTTTGCAGTAAATGCCCTTTGGGCTTCCATGTACTCCACGCAAGTAATGTTGCCACGTGACAGTCTCTGTTACTTCTTCAAAAAACACCAGCAAGTTCATTAAACATGATTTTCTCTGAAAAAATCCAGTCTCAATAATTAACCCACATTTCTTCATGTGAATTATTGGGTGAGATTTTCCAGCCCTGCCCACCTCCGGGATCATCTGTCCCTGCTGAAAGTTAAAGAATTTTTGGCTGGTACATTTCATGTCCCAAGACAGGGTTAGAAAATCCTGGCCATTGTTTCTAGAAGTTTCCCCACCACCAAAGTTAAACTGGCCTGTTATTGCTGGGATTATCTTTACACTCTTTTTTAAACAACACATAACATTTGCAATTCCCCAGTTCTCTGACAGCACCCCTGAGTCTACAGAAGATTGAAAAATTATGGTTCATTCCTCTACAATTTCAACTCACTTCCCTCAGCGTCCTTGGATGCATCCCATTTGGTTCAGGTGCTTTAAGTATGGACAGCCTATCCAAGGCTCCCCCTTATCAATTTTAAATCATTTTAGTGTATTAATGATCTCCTATTTCATCCATTGACTTTATCTACACTTCCTGCTGCCTGCATAATTAAGAACCCCATGCACCCCGGATATTCTCTCTTCCACCTTCTTCCGTCGGGAAAAAGATACAAAAGCCTGAAGTCGTGTACCAACTGACTCAAGAACAGCTTCTTCCCTGCTGCCGTCAGACTTTTGAATGGTCTTCCCTTTCATTAAATTGATTGTTCTCTACACCCTGGTTATGACTGTAACACGACATTCTGCATTCTTTTGTCTCCTTCTCTATGAATGGTATACTTTGTCTGTATAGCGTGCAAGAAACAATACTTTTCACTGTATGTTAATACATGTGACAATAATAAAACAAATCAAAATCAATCATGGCTTTGGAGGTATCTTTTTAATTGCTAATGACAAGAACAAAATATTTATTTAATGCCTCAGCTATACTCCTTGCCTCGATGTGTAAACCCCTTCTCTGGTGTTTAATTGGCTCCACTTTTCCTTTTACTATTTATTTGCCTATTGAAGAGTTTGAGATTCCCTTTTATATTAACTGCCTTTCACACTCTCTCTTAGCTTCTTTCATTTGATTTTTCACCTCCCTTGTGAACCTATTACTTTCCATGAAGGGGAGGCGATGGCCCAGTGGTATTATTGCTAGGCTATTAATCCAGGACTCAGCTAATGTTCAGGGGACCCAGGTTCAAATCCTGCCACAGCAGATGGTGGAATTTGAATTCAATTAAAAAATCTGGAATTAAGAATCCACTGATGACCATGAAACCATTGTTAGTTGTCGGAAAAAAAACCCCATCTAGTTCACTAATGCCCGTTAGGGAAGAAAATCTGCCATCCTTTCCTGTTCTGGTTTACATGTAACAGCAGAGCCACAGCAATGTGGTTGACTCTCAACTTCCCTTGGGTAACTTGGGAAGGGCAATAAATGCTGGCCAGCCAGCGATGCCCATGTCCCACGAATGAATAAAAAAAAAGCCCAGTTCTCCATCATATTATCCACCTGACATAGATTATAAGCACACTTCTCCTTCTTTATTTTAATCTTGATCTCTTATTATCCTGGGTGTTCTGAATTAGCCTGCCCGACCTTTCCCCTTTGTGATAATACACCTTGACTGTGCCTGAACGATCTCTCTGAAGGTAGCCCATTGTTCAGCTATTGTTTTTCCTGCCAACCTTTGATTCCAATGTACCTTGCCCGGATCCATTCTTAACCCATTGAAATTGGCTTCCCCCCTCCCGTGCCACTCCTGTTAATTATTCTTTCTCTGGATTGTTCTTGTTCTTTTCCATAACCAACTTAAACATCATGATACAATGATCAGTGCCCTAAATAGTCTCTGGCTGACACTTGATCCACTTGGCCTGCTTGATTCTCAAGAATACCTTTCTTTTTGTTGGACTTGAAACATAGAAAAGTTTCCTGAATACACCCTAGGAAACCTTGCCTCACTCTTCCTTTTACCCTACTACTATCTCAATCAGTGCTCAGACAATTATTGCCCCCCACCATAACCACTCTATAATTTTTGTTCCTCCCCGTAATTTCCTTGCAAATTTGTTCCTCTACATCCTTCCCAGTAGTTAGTGGTCAGTAGGCTACAACGAGCAACGCAATTGAACTTCATTTGTTTCTGAGCTCCAGCCAAATCAATCCTGAGACTTGTACGTCCTGCTTAATGCCAATTTTGACAGGTTAACGTGAATCCCATTGTTTGTAAAAAAAAAAAGGTGGGGCACTGTAATTAGAAATCATCACGAGAAGCAGGTTAATATCACTTTGTCATTGCTGACAAAGTATTTCCCCTCTCTGCCTCACACATAAATCAATGAACTATTTCCAGACATAAAGCAGTTAAACTCTTCATGCAATGCATTTGTGCGATCACATACACTAAATCCATTCTACCAGTGAAAAGAAATACATTTCAGTTATTTTAAAAGCTATAATGGAAAACTCTGATGGCACAAAAGTAGATAAATAGATTAGTATGTGCTGTCTGGTGATTAGGTTACATGGAACCTGCTGTACTGGTTTACGGATGAATGAAGCCTTTACCCACTTTGTACTTCCTTCTGTCTCAGTGTTGAAGCATCCGGCAGCCCATTTCATGGAATCATAGTATCTCTACAGTGCAGAAGGAGGCCATTTCAGTTTACCTTTATTCTGCAATTAAAATGCAAATGCAAAATTTATCAGAGAACAGGGATTAAACATTGAACTGACATTTAAACTGCTGGAAGTAAAGACCATTCTGTTCAAACTCATTGTCAAGGTTCCAAGGTAAATTTGACTTTAAAATGGCAGCAGCATTGTGGAAATCAGATTAATGCAGTCCTAATGTATACACATAGAGCAGAATATTTTTGCTGGAATTCAGATGAATGGGGGGGGATCTCATAGAGACTTATAAAATTCTAACAGGACTAGACAGGCTAGATAGGTGCAGGAAGGATGTTCCTGATGGTGGGGTGTCTAGAACCAGGGGGCACAGTCTGAGGATACAGGGTAGCCCATTTGGGATGGAGATGAAGAAATGTTTCTTCACCCAAACAGTGGTGAGGCTGTGGAATTCATTATCACCTGAATTAGTTGATGCCAAAACATTGAATGTATTCAAGAAGCAGCTGGATATAGCACTTGGGGCGAATGGGATCAAAGGTTATGAGGAGAAAGCAGGATTAGGCTCTTGAGTTGGATGATCAGCCATGATCGTGATAAATGGCAGAGCAGGCTCAAAGGGCCAAATGGCCTCCTCCTGCTCCTATCTTCTGTGTTTCTATGTAAAAACATCTTGGACATTTTAAAAAGTGTTTGACCATTTAGAGAAACATACAGTATTGGCATTAGGATTAAAATGCCGTGACTCAAAACTTCATACAAGGTGAGCAAGAATTAGGAATTGAGAATAATTGGGAATTGGGTGGCCCGGTGGCACAGTGGTTAGCACTGTTACCTCACAGCTCCAGGGACCTGGGTTTGATTCCCAGCTTGGGTCACTGTCTGTGTGGAGTTTGCACATTCTCCTCGTGTCTCCGTGACTTTCCTCCGGGTGCTCCGGTTTCCTCCCACAGTCCAAAGATGTGTGCGGGTTAGGTTGATTGGCCCTGCTAAAATTGCCCCTTAGTGTCCTGAGATGTGTAGGTTAGAGGGATTAGTTGGTGAAATATGTAGGGATATGGGGTAGGGCCTGGATAGAATTGTGGTCCATGCGGCCTCAATGGGCCAAATGGCCTCTTTCTGCACTAAATAACTAAAAACCTGATCCAGGGTCCTCAGGAATTTTCTTCCAGCTATTTTTAAAAGGGTATGATAATCTAGATAGAAATTAGCTCGCTGACAAACTTACCTGAATTCTCAATATTAAATTCCCAATATCACATTCTCAATCTCAAATAATCGCCAACGGGGTCAATTTACCAGCTGCTGTTTTCCATTCCTGTTAGTTTGGGGATTTCTTACACAGACTTTTATTCTACGCTTGCTTGGATGTATTTTGAGATGAGCCCTGGCTAAAATCGCCCCTTTTTACCGCCAGGCGGGTACATTTGCCCACGTCATATTGACTTCATAGTCTGTATTAACTGCAAATCAGCAGAGCAAGCAATGTCTGATTTTTTTGTTCTGTCCGGAAACTAATGTCTCTTTGAGCTTCGACATCACGGAATCTATTCTTTCGTTGGTGGGAAGTGTATGGCAAGTTCGGGAAGCAGCTGGGATAGTTTGGAACTGAAGCTGGGAGTCTGACAGATGACCAACAGGAGACCATCTCTTGGGGGAGCCCTATTCGCTATGACCGCAACTTGCCTCTCTACCCAGCCCAATCCGAGTACTGAAGGCCAGGGTATCGCTGCGGATTCCAGCGCTGCAAGAGGCGCTCAGAAATTTTCCAATTTTCACAAATTTTTAATTGATTGTTTTATGCAGAATATGCCAGTACATTAAGTCATGAAGTAGAGGTGAGTAGGATGCCCTGTTTACATTATTGCACACTGAATTAAACCTGCATAAATCAGCAGATTAGCTATTATATCTTATTGTATTTATCTATTGTATCATAGATGAGTCAGAGTGAAAATTAGAGCAGGTTACATCGATAAGCCCACCACATACATGGACACCAAATGCAAATTAAATGCAAGAGTAGCCATTCAGCCCTTGGAGCCTGCTGTTCTATTTGTTAAGACCACGGCTGATCTGATTGTGGTTTCAACTCTACTTTTCAATCTACCCCTTTAATTTGCTTGTCAGTCTTCTTCTGGTGATTAGGTTACATGGAACCTGCTGTACTGGTTTATGGATGAATGAAGCCTTTACCCACTTTGTACTTCCTTCTGTCTCAGTGTTGAAGCATCTGGCATCCCATTTCATAGAATCATAGATGAGGCCATTCAGCCCATCAGGTCTGCACTGACTCTCTGACAGAGCATTTTACCCAGGCCATCTCCCCTGCCCTGTCCCCATAACCCCACACATTCCCCATGGCGAATCCATCTAACCTACACATCTTTGGGGCAATTTAGCAAGGCCAATCCGCCTAATCTGAACATTTTTGGACTGTGGGAGGAAATTGGAGAATCTGGAGGAAAGCCACACAGACACTGGGAGAACTTGCAAGCTCCACACAGTCACCCAAGGCTGGAATTGAACCTGGGTCCCTGATGCAATGAGGCAGCAGTGCTAACCACCTCAAGAATATATTAAAATCGGCCTCACAAGATTCAATGATCCAGCCTTCACGTCTCCCTGGAGAAGATAATCTCACAGACTAACAATCCTCTGTAAGAACAAAAAGACTCCTCATCTCTCTCTTCAATAGGAGGCCCCTTATTTTTAAACATTGCCCTCGAGTTCCGTTCTGTCCCACAAGAGGAAACACTTCTCAGGAGGATCCACCCTGACAAATCCCCTCAGGATCTTAAGTAAAAGCAAAATACTGTGGATGCTGGAACCTGAAACAAAAACACAAAAGTGCTGGGAAATCTCAGTAGCATGTCATGGAAACAGGCTCTTCGGCCCAACTTGTCCATGCTGCCTTTTTTTAAACCCCTAAACTAATCCCAATTGCCTGCATTTGGCCCGTATCCATCTATACCCATCTTACCCATGTAACTGTCTAAATGCTTTTTAAAAGACAAAATTGTACCCACCTCTACTACTGCCTCTAGCAGCTTGTTCCAAATACTCACCACCCTCTGTGTGAAAAAATTACATCTCTGGACACTTTTGTATCTCTCCTCTCTCACCTTAAACCTATGCCCTATAGTTTTAGACTCCCCTGCCTTTGGGAAAAGATATTGACTATCAAGCTGATCTGTGCCCCTCATTATTTTACCAACCTCTATAAGATCATCCCTCAGCCTTCCACACTCCAGAGAAAAAGTCCCAGTCTATCCAGCCTTTCCTTATAACTCAAACCATCAAGCCCTGGTAGCATCCTAGTAAATCTTTTCTGCACTCTTTCTAGTTTATTAATATTCTTTCTATAGTAGGGTGACCAGAACTGTACACAGTATTCCAAGTGTGGTCTTACCAATGTCTTGTAGAACTTCAACACAACGTCCCAACCCTGTATTCAGTGTTCTGACTGATGAAACCAAGCATGCTGAATGCCTTCTTCACCACTCTGTCCACCTGTGACTCCACTTTCAAGGAGCTATGAACTTGTACCCCTAGATCTCTTTGTTCTGTAACTCTCCCCAATGCCCTGCCATTAACTAAGTAA
Source organism: Carcharhinus amblyrhynchos (assembly GCF_965287045.1). Lineage (NCBI taxonomy): Eukaryota > Metazoa > Chordata > Chondrichthyes > Carcharhiniformes > Carcharhinidae > Carcharhinus > Carcharhinus amblyrhynchos. Next base: position 17,394,171 of record NC_137345.1, read on the forward strand.
GTTCTGACCTGGTTCAGTCTACCAAAATGCATCACCTCGCATTTATCTAAATTAAACTCTATCTGCCATTCGTCAGCCCAATGGCCCGATTGATCAAGATCCTGTTGCAATCGGAGATAACTTTCTTCACTGTCCACTATGCTACCAATCTTGGTATCTTCAGCAAACTTACTAACCAAGCCTCCTATATTCTCATCCAAATCATTTATGTAAATGACAAATAACAGTGGACCCAGCACTGATCCCTGAGTCACACCGCTGGTCACAGGCCTCCAGTTTGAAAAACAACTCTCTCCAACCACCCTCTGGCTTCTGGCAAGAAGTCAATTTTGTATCCATTTAGATACCTCACTCTAGGTTTTGTGAGATTTAACCTTATGCAACAACCTACCACGCAGGTTGTCAAAGGCCTTGCTAAAGTCCATGTAGACAACATCTACTGCACAGCCCTCACCTACCTTTGTGGTTACTCCTTCAAAAAACTGAATCAAATTTGTGAGACATGACTTTCCACTCACAAAGCCATGTTGAACATAAGAACATAAGAAATAGGAGCAGGAGTAGGCCATCTAGCCCTTCGAGCCTGCCCCGCCATTCAATAAGATCATGGCTGATCTGTCGTGGCTCAGTTCCGCTTTCCCGCCCTCTCCCCATAACCCTTAATCCCCTCTCTTATCAAAAACCCATCAACCTGCGTCTTAAAAATATTTAGCGAGGCAGCCTCCACCACTTCAACGGGCAGAGAATTCCAGAGATTCACCACCCTTTGAGTGAAGAAGTTCCTCCTCAACTCCGTTCTAAACCGCCCCCCCTTTATCTTGAGGCTGTGCCCCCTAGTCCTACTGTCTTTTTTGAGCGGGAAGAGTCTCTCCACCTCTATCCTATCCTATTGACTGTCCCTAATCAGTCCTTGCATCTCTAAATGCCTGTAGATCCTGTCTCTCAAAGTACCTTCCAACAACTTACCCATCATAGATGTGAGGCTCACTGGCCTGTAGTTCCCAGGCTTTTTCCTGCAGCCCTATTTAAACAAAGGCAAACATTTGCCACTCTCCAATCTTCAGGCACCTCACCCCTGACTATCAATGATTCAAATATCTCGGCTAAGGGACCTGCAATTTCCTCCCTAGCCTCCCACAATGTCCTGGGATGCACTTGATCAGGTCCCGGGGATTTATCTACCTTGATGCGCTTTAAGACTTCCAGCATCTCTCTCTGAAACATGTACACTCCTCAAGACATCACTATTTATTTCCCCAAATTCCCTAACATCCATGCTTTTCTCAACAGTAAATACGGATGAGAAATATTCTTTTAGGATCTCACCCATCCCTTGTTGATCCTTAAGAGGCCCTACTCTCTACCTTGTTACTCTTTTGCCCTTTATGTGTTTGTAGATGCTCTTTGGATTCTCCTTTGTCTTATCTGCCAAAACAATCTTGTGTCCCCTTTTTGCCCTCCTTAGCTCTACTCCTACACCCCCTGTACTCTTCAAGGGATTCACTTGATCCTAGCTGCCTATGCATGTCATGTGCCTCTTTCAGCTTGACCAGAGCCTCAATATCTCGAGTCATCAGGGTTCCCTGCTTCTGCCAGCCTTGCCTTTCACTCTAAGAAGAATGTGCTTACCCTGAACCCTGGTTAACACACTTTTGAAAGCTTGCCACTTACCAGACATCCTTTTGCCTTCCCACAGACTCCCCCAATTAAGTTTTTAAAGTTCCTGCCTGATACCATCGAAATTGGCCTTACCCCAGTTTAGAATTTTAACACTTTGGGCCAGACCTATCATTCTCCATAGCCAGCTTAAAACTAATAGAATTATGGTCAACTCACTAACACTTCTATCACCTGCCCTTTCTTATTTCCCAAGAAGAGGTCAAGTTTTGCCCTCTCCCTAGTCAGGCCATCCACATACTGAATGAGAAATTCCTTCTGAATACACTCAACAAGTTTCACTCCATCTAACCCTCTAATACTATGGCTGTCCCACTCAATGTTGGGACAGTTAAAATCTCCAACTATTACCACCTTTTTTCTCTTGGAACTATCTGTAATTTCCTTACATATTTGCTCCTCAATTTCCTGCCAATTATTTGGGGGCCAATAGTACAACCCTATCAAAATGATCTCCCCTTTCTTACTTCTCAGTTCTACCCATACAGACTTAGTGGCCGAACCATCGGATATATCCCCTCTCAGTCTGGCCATGATGTTTTTCCCCTCCTCTCTTACCTTTTGTTCTATCTTTCCTATAGCATCTGTACACTGGAACATTGAGCTGCCAGTCCTGTCCCTCCCTTAGCCATGTTTCAGTCATTGCTATAATATCCCAGTCCCACGTATTCATCCATGCCCTGAGTTTACCTGTCTTGCCCGTCAGGCCTCTTGCATTGAAATAAATGCAGTTTAATCTGGACTTCCCTTGATCTCTGTCTTGCTTTTTTCTGATCTGTCTAGTACTAGGATTACTGACACTGTCTTTACTACTCAAAGTGCTCTCTTTAACTTCGGTGCTATCCTCAAACTTCTCTTCTGTCTCCCAATTGCTTTGGGTCCTACCCTCCTGCCTAACTAGTTTAAACCCTCCTGAGTGGCTCTAGCAAATCTCCCCGCCAGGATATTAGTCCCTCTCCAGTTCAGGTAACTTGTCCGTCTTGATCAGGTCACCCCTTCCCCAGAGAAGATCCCAATGATCCAAAAATCTGCACCAGCTCTCAAGCAACGCATTCATTTGCCTAATCTCCCTATTCTTACTCTCACTAGCACATGGCACCGGTAGTAGTTCTGAAATTACTACCTTTGAGGTCCTGCATATTAGCCTTCTACCTAACTCTCTATGTTCACACTTCAGGACCTCACCCCTTTTCCTAGCTATGTCGTTAGTACCAATATGTACAACGATCTTAGGGTGCTCACCCCTCCCCTTAAGAATGTCCTGCAATCGCTCAGAGATGTCCTTGACCCTGGCACCAGGAAGGCAACACACCATTGTCAAGTCTCGATTGTGGCACAGAAACGCCTGTCTGTGCCTCTAACTAGCGAGTCCCCTGTCTGTGAAGAAGGATCATTCTGATTCGAAATATTAGCACGATCGGCTGGACACTGGCTGCGAATCCCCCCACAACCCCTCCGCCCCCACTGCCCCGCTGACATTTCCTAGCCCACTGTGCAACTTGAACAGTGCAGCGAGCTGGGAAAATCATACCTGTTATCTTCCCCAATTTTCCCCAATATATGGCAGGTGCCTGTAAACTCACATTATACATGTTTAAAATTCATTTACAGGATGTGGGTGTGACTGGCCAGGCCAGCAGTCATTGCCTGTGCTTAGTTGCCGTTGAGAAATTGGTGGTGAGCCATCCATGTAGTTTGGGTACACTAGCAGTGCAATTTGGGAATGAACTCCAGGACTTTGATCCGGTAACAGTGAGGGAATGGGAATATATTTCCAAGTCAGGATGGTGAAGAGCTTGTCTTCCTAGACGGGTTTGGAGGTGTTGACTAAGGAACCTTGGTGAGTTCCTGTGCTACAGATTGTTTTAAATTATTACTCTGCACTATAGGGCAAATTGGCTATAAGACATTAGCAAATATTAGTAAAATTTACAGCAAAATAGTGCCTTCACTATTTTACAGAATAGTTATTAACAGAATTTTTAGAACGGTATAAGAAAACAGCAGGGTAAACACAGCCAAGATTTACAGAAGAAAAGTTGGAATTCCTCTGTAACATTTTAAGAAGAGGTCGGCTTCTCTTGTCCCACTCAAATTGTGCAAATTTGGCCTGAACTAGAAGCCAAAAAGCAATGGACCACTGCTAAACTTTTCCTATAAATGGACAATTAATCTGCAATTGTGTGGGGGAGCAAGTACCAGGGGAGGTGATGGCCTACTGGTATTATTACTAGACTATTAATCCAGAAACTCAGCTAATGTTCTGGGGACCTGGATTTGAATCCTACCATGGCAGATGGTGGAATTTGAATTTAGTAAAAAAAAATCTGGAATTAAGAATCCACTGACTGTGAAACCGTTGTCAATTGTCAGTAAAACCCATTTGGTTCACTAATGTCCTTAAGGGAAGGAAATCTGCTGCCCTTATCTGGCCTGGCCTACAAATGACTCCAAATCCACAGTAATGTGGTTGACTTTCAACTGCCCTCGAGCAATGAGGGATGGGCAATAAATGCTGGTCAGCCAGTGACAGTCATGTCCCACGAATGAATAAAAAGGGCACATTCTGTTGTTCTGCTCTCTAAGACCCCAGTAACTAACGACATTACCAACTGCTGCTGGAGCAGAGGAAAATGCCAGGACCATGTTTAATCTGACCGTTATCTGCCGTGGATGTTATATTTGTATGGGTCTGGATCCACACATTCGGAGTTCTGTTTTTCTGTATCACCACCTATCATCATTTCATTTCAGGCTTCTCTCCACCATTAGGACGCATTGAACCCTTCTCCATTCTGTAGAATAAACCTCCCTGTAGACTAACCCAAATGGACAAGCATATACTTCATCACAGATTGCAATGCAAGGTGAGCTTCATTGTATTTATTGTATTATTGTTGATGTATGCGTTTGGATAATTGACATCAGTAGCCATGGACAAGCCTACAGCAGAAATAAACTGAAGGAAGCAATTGCTCTGCTGGAGTCAGCATGCGTAGTGTTGAGCCTTGAAATTACTGTTAATGAAGGAACATTTAATGGATTGTTATGTCTCTGTCGTTACCTTATTGCAGGTTTCTTGCACCAAGCTTTTGAAATTATCTAATGGTTCTGCTAAAATGACAGATTAAAGAATAAGTACTTGAGCTTGGCATGGATAGGGGGAATGCATTCAGCATTTTTCCCAGTGTTGGGAATCGGGAACTAGAGGGCACAGGTTTAAGTAAAGAGTGGAAATGATCAATAAGAATCTGAGGAGCAGCTTTTTTTGCACAGAGCGTGGTACGTAGTGTGCGGAATGAGCTGCCAGAGGAAGTGGTTGAGGCAGGGACATTGACAACATTTAAAAGGCATCTGGACAGATACATAGATGGGAAAGAATTAGAGGGATATGGATAATGGGGTTAGCTTAGATGAGTATTTTGGTTGGCGTGGACCAGTTTGGGCTGAAGGACCTGTCTCCATGCCACAGATTGTATGGTTCTATCTATGATTGTACATAGCCATAAGGAATGCTTTGGACAGGTTGTATAGCCTTAGAGCAGAGCCATCTGGTGGACCAGTCAACACTTAACCTTTATTTACGTGAAAGTCACACTAGTAGAAGCATCATCACATAATCACAGTATTGTTGTGGTGCATAAGGAGACTATTTGGCCCATTATGTCTGCACTTGCCATCCAAATGAGCTTCTCCCCTGTGCCTCTGCGGCAGCTTCCCCAAGGTTTAGTATGTACCTCATATTGCTGAGCTGGACTTTGGAATGTGCTAGTCTGTAATGCTTGGTCGAAGACATTTCTTTGTGCTGGAAGATCAACAAGTTTCGGGCAGACCAAAGAAGCGAGATTGATGTCAACTGTTCATGGTATGAACTAGTCAGAAAAATGTGCCTCTGGCAACAGAAAGAACACATTCATCATCTTAAAGCCACCTTTACATCAAAGTTCCATATTTTAGAAATATGTTCCATGATCTTTATTCAAAATTGGTATTGTTTGTACCAGCTGATTGTGTAGTTTCTTATGGAAGGAAGGGAATATTTTGAGATGTACGATCTGGAGCCTATTGCTTCGTTTGTTTGGGGTGTTCATGCTGTTGGACCCATCTGAAACTAGTCTAACTGGCTTACCTGTTACATTGCATTCCAACAAACTCTATTAATAGCATTCTTGAAGCACGTGGCATGACAACAAATTGCACTGGTGTAACACCACCTGGACAGAACAAAGCAGGGAGCTGGAATTTGCGCAATGGCTGAGTTAAGCCTTCACAAGTCTAGTTGGAGAAAATGTACAGGAAATTCCTTTTAAATAAAATTCAGCACCTTGCAAAATTATATACTATTATGTATGTAATTTTGTATGGAAACATTTATTAACTTCATACCTATTACTATCTTAACAATGGGTTGTCAGTTGACTATTTTTATATTCCAACGGCTTTATAATTTAAATTGCTGTGTGTAACATGACGTTGTATTAAGGCCAGAATTCTCCGACTTCACCCAAAGCTGGGATTCTCCAGTCCTGCTGCAGTCAGCGAAGGTTTGGGTGAATGCCAAATTCTCCGTCCTCGCTGGCAGGGGTGGTGAGCTGTACAACAATCGAAAATTCTGCCCTAAGGTGTTGTTATTTCCATTGCTTCATTATAATGCAGTCATTTGGAGCATGAGCTGTGTCAGTGTTATGCTCTATGTGCTGTAATATACCAGTGAACCCAATACAAAAGTGTCAAAATTCCATTACTTGAAAAGGAAAGTGAATGAAACGGGGGAGGTTGTACCTACATGGGAAGTAGTAATAGGTTGTGGAGAGAAATCCAGAAATTGGATTGTGATCAAAACCTTTTTGACAAGTGAATATATATTTATCAGTAACATTTAAGTGAACTGCATAGCTTTCTCTGTCATGACTCTGCACAGTATTTCTTTTAAATTGATTCCTCATAATTCCTTCATTGAATCATAGAATCCCTCCAGTGCAGAAGGAGATCATCCAGCCCATAGAGTCTGTACCGACTCTCTGGCAGAATATCTTACCCATGTCCTCTCTCCCACCCTATCCCCATAACCCCACACATTTACCATGGGTAGTCCATCTACCTTACACGTCTTGGGACACTAAGGGGCAATTTTTTTACAATGGCCAACCCACCTAACCTGCACATCTTTGTAGGAAACTGGAGCATGTGGAGGAAACCCACACAGACACAGGGAAAATGTACAAACTCTGCACAGACAGTCACCCAAGACTGGAATTGAACCTGGGTCCCTTGCACTGTGGGGCAGCAGGGCTAACCACTATGCCACCTTACTGCCCCTTTCTGCCATTTTACTTCTTAAAAGTATATTTGCTATCTCTTAACACTGTGGTTTATTTAAAAGACTATTTAATCTCTCTTTCAAAGATGGGAGAACCTGAACCAAATCCACAAATGATACTATCTGTGACTCTGCCCTTCTTGTGCAATCCCATTGTTCTCCTCTATTAGGGACCAGATCAGAAACTCCAAGGTACATTATGAAATTAGCCTAGAACCCAATGTTTTTGAGTTTGGCATTAGGGTGAGCATAAGATGTTTCGCTCCAGATGTGTTTCAATGGACCCATTAGGAAGCTTTTATTCAAACAAACTTTATTTGACAACACAATCGAAATAAAGCAGAAAAGAATGAGCATAACTTTGGAATACTTAGACATGACAAGGTATAATTCTTAACAACTAGCTATCTCTATATTTCCAATGTATGCAATACTCCCACAGACATAAATCCCTCTTCAGACTCAGCACAAAACAGATATACTCATGTGGGTGCTATATTTTCAGTCTTTTATCCCATCTGGACAGATGCAGAAAGACACTGGATTCCTGACGCTCATGCAGCAGCCTCCAGAGAAAATTTCATTCCCAAACAACAGAACCTTTGAGAAAGACTTATTTCCTGACAAATCCCAGTCTCCAAATCCAGAGAGAGACAGAGGTACAGAGAGAGCTATTTTTCCTCTAAAGATCCCAAGCAGCAACTGACTTGATTTCTCTGTAGAAGCCGAATCCTACCTAGTCACATGATTTCTTCTGTCAATCAACCTAATCAAGCCCTACTCTGAAAACCCCCATGGAAAATCACAAAAAGAACAGAATTGTATTAGTCCAGATCAAACCAAACACCTTAGCAATTAAGATCAATGATACTTCCGTAGTATCAACTGGGGCTGCCAGTTATAGACAAAATCTAGAATATTGTCTATATTCTAGACAATAGTCTAGAATATAGACTATTCTATAGTGAATAGAACTGGCTGCTCAAAAATTCTGCAGAAGAAACATGACACAAATACACTTCTTAAAGGCACAGTATTGTCACACCTCTACTTTACTGCAATCTTTGACAGAGATGATCACATAATTGTCCTCCAAAGAAAACAATAATTGATTTAATCTTATTTGTATGAATTCATTATTATTGAAATGCTGATCGGATAGAAACCTTATAATCTACAAAAAATCATAGGATAAAATTGATGAATCATTGCATACTGGTATTTCAAAACAGAAAAAACAATTCTTATAGATATGAAAAAATATCAATTACAAAGCAGTATTTACTAAACAGCATTAAGTGCCATTCAGTATTTTGAATCACAATATCTCCCCCAGTAGTTCACCAAATATATTTGGTGAGTTGCTGAGCTGTACAGACTGGGAAAGAACATAGAATCATAGAATCCTACTGTGTAGAAGGAGGCCAATCGGCCTATTGAGTCTGCACTGACCACCCAGGCCCTATCCTCAAAATCCATGCATTTACCCTAGTCAGTTCTCCTGACACTAAAGGGCAATTTAGCATGGCTAATCCACCTAACTGCATACCTTTGGACTGTGGGAGGAAACCAGAGCACCCAGAGGAAACCCACGCAAACATGGGGAGAATGTGCAAACTCCACACAGACAGTGACCCAACCCGGGAATCGAACCCAGGTCCCTGGCTCTGTGAGGCAGCAGTGCTAACCACTGTGCCACCGTGCTGCCCTTTATTGCCATTTCATCCCACATGAGGCCTTAAGTAATTAATGTTAAGCAGGGAAGCAGTACCAGGTTCTGATTGGCCTGAGTGTTGCTGAATTAGGGAGAGGGAAATCAGCCAGATTTATCACTCCTGTCCAATAACCAATGACCTCAGTTCCATGCATCAATGAATGGCAGACTCCAGGCTGGGTGATAACGTGGAATAGCATGGTAACCGTTACTGCCTGTCCTGACACATGAATAATGGCTACTTGGATGACATGGTCCAGAGTGAACCATACCAACACAGGAGACAGTAGGCTCTTAAGAGGAAGCAAGGAAGTAACTGGTGGAGGGAAAATCGGCAAAGAAGAAACTCTATTCTAGAAAGGATATTATTAAACTAGAAAGAGTGCAGAAAAGATTTATTAGGATGCTACCAGGACTTGATGGATTGAGTTATAACAGGAGGCTGGAGTAACTGGGACTTTTTTCTCTGGAGTGTGGGAGGCTGAGGGGTGACTTTATAGAGGAACATAAAATAATGAGGGCATAGACAAGGTAGATAGTCAATATCTTTTCCCTTAGGTAGGGAAATCTAAAACTAGAGGGCATGGGTTTAAGGTGAGAGGGGAGAGATACAAAAGTGTCCGGAGGGGCAATTTTTTCTCGCAGACGGTGATGAGTGTCTGGAACAAGCTGCCGGAGGTAGTAGTAGAGGCGGGGTACAATTTTATCTTTTAAAAAGTATTTAGACAGTTACATGGGTACGATGGCTATAGAGGGGTATGGACCAAATGTGGGCAATTGGGATTAACGTAGGGGGTTTTAGAAAAAAAGGGTGGCATGGACAAGTTGGGCCGAAGGGCCTGTTTCCATGCTGTAAGCCTCTATAACTCTATAGGGTATCAATCCTGTCACAAGGAACCAGATGTTATATGATGAAAAATAGAAAGAATGTTGTGAGATAGTAGTTCAACTGGCAATGCTTTAAAAGATTATTTCTGATCATTTTCAGATGGCTACTCCTCACCCAGGGACTACTAACGCCAACTCAATAGAGGACAAAAATCAGAATAGTATCACCATTAACCACTTAACTAGTTTTTTCAAAAAAATCCCCGACATTATTGCCACCATTATTGAAAAGAAATCCTATCTTCTCACAGTATTTCTCACCAAAACAAACATGTAAAAGAAAAATGGTATCTCATTCAATGGTTTTACCAAGCCAGAAGTGTGGAAGAATGAACATTTCCAATATATTTCCATTAAAGGCATCAAGAAAATATGATGGCAGGACTAGTCCCTTTCAGAGTACAGCTCACAAGACAAAAAGTATGAGCAGACCTCCTGTAAATATTGTATGTTTCAGCCCACTGCAGTAATAAAACTCAGGGTTGTAAGAACAGCAACGCAGGTGTCCCTGTCTCATGTTGCACTCATCTTGAAATTGTAGAAAACCTAGATATTCAATCTAGTTGCCACCTGATGGAACATGAACATAGTCCACCATGCAGCTGTCTGAGCCTTTCACCAAACCAATCCTGATACTCATTCTGAAATCAGGAACTCGGTACTGCTGTTGGGCGGTGAAGGTGGAGTGACAAGAATGAAAATGTGTTGGGGTAGAATCACACTGTTACTGGGTCACACAGATAAACAGATTCCAGGTTAACATCATTTGGAGACAGGGTTGTATTTTGAAACGCTTGTGCTGGTTGTTGTACTGTGTGCTTCTCGACAAATTAAAGGTGCTTTTGTTAAACACATTTTCATGAAGACACTGGTTTTTAAACAAGTTAGCCCAAAGTTGGACTATCCAATTAGATATTTAAGATACAGTTTTCTTCTGTTCAGAGAAGAGAAAGGAGTTCTCCTTACGCTCTGGTTACTAATTCCTCCACTAGCCAAAAATACTTGCGTATTAAAAAACGTTAAGGTATTTTCAGGCACATGTTTCAAGTGCTTGCCCACGTTGTGCTGCAAACTGGCACCAGGCTGGAAACGTGGGGCTCAGGTAAACTCAATCCATTTTGAGTTTTGACATTCATAATTTGTAATCTTTTGTTATAATAAAATTAAAGTCGAGACTAACTAATTCTAGTTGGAGCTTTGCTATTTGGTAACTCATTTATTAATACAGCAGCAAATCTCTTCACTTAATAAGAGTTCCACTTTGTCCTGACCTGTATTATTTGTTTATCTTTCTTCCTATCTGTGTAAAATAAAGTTCCATGGATTCATTCCTCAAGAATCTCTCCTTGCTTTCAGGCTACTGTTACAAATAACGTACATAGGGCGGGATATTTTTCCCCTTCCGTGGCATGTTTTGTGGCAGCGCGCAGCTTGCTGGTGGAGAGATCTTATGGTCTTGCTGTTCTCAACAGGTTTCCTGTTAAATGCACTTCTCACTGTTGGGAAACCCTGTAGCAGGGATGCACTGTCAGAGAGACTGTAAGATCCTGCTGACTTTAATAGCAGCAAGATTTCAGCGACAGTATTAGAAAAAAGTACAAATAGTATTAGACAAATAGTCATTTGATAGTACAGAGCTTCAGAGCTCCTTTGCTAAAAAAGAGCAACATGCTATCAAAGCTTTTTGTCTTGCACCCATCAAGATAGCTTGCAAGAATTTTTCAACTGTAATAGAGGAACCACAATTTATACTGTTACCCCACAGAAAAGGAAAAAAAACACATCTTCAAATCGGGGGTTGGTGCCTCAGAAATACCTGTGCATGCAGTGGCTGGGGAATGGCTGAAAGTGTGCAGTTGGTGCAAATCATTCATTTAGGCTGGGAGCCAGCCCTTCACACATGGACTGAAGTAAAACCAGAGAATGAAACAGTGCAAAAAGAGGGCCGGGTGACCTGGAAGAGGCATGCCATTTCAGGAAAGGATTTTTTTTCCTTAAGTTTAATATTGTCCTTAACTTTTTTATTTAGCTACAGATGGTGGGCCTCCTCCCTCATTGGAATGCATCAATTCTGTATATTCTGAAATAAACCTTTAAATATCTGCCACTGCCTCTCTGCTAACCTATTCCTTAACTTCATTTACCTGCTCACTTTAGCTTGCTGTACTCTCATAATTCCATTTATTTAAGTTTAAAGCATTCATCTTCGATGCACTTTTCTTTGCCTCAAACTGAATGTAAAATCAATTATATTATTACATTGGAAGATAGCAATTGTATCTCCTTTATTCAAAAAGGAGGGTTGACAGAAAGCAGGAAACTACAGGCCTGTTAGCATAACATCTATCAGAGGGAAAATTTTAGACGTCATCATCAAGGATGAACTGAGCACTTAGAAAAAAATCAATGCAGTCAGGAAGAGTCAACATGGTCTTGTGAAAGGGAAATTATGTTTAACCAATTTATTGGCGTTCTTGAAGGAGTCGCATGTTCTGTGAATACAGAGGGATCAGTGGATGTGCTGGACTTGGATTTCCAGAAGGCATTTGATAAGGTGCCACATCAAAGTTATTGTGGAAAATAAAAGCTTGTGGTGTAGGGAATAATGTATTGGCATGGATAGAAGATTGGTTAGCTAATAGGAAATAGAGAGTTGGCATAAATAGGCTTTACCTGGTTGGCAGGATGTGAGAAGTGGTGCTTCAGGGATCAGTGCTGGGGACGCAACTTCTTACAATCTATATAAATGATTTTGATGAAGGGGCCAAAAGATTGGTTGTGAAATTTGTTGATGACACAAAGATAGTCAGGAAAGTAAATTGTGAAGAGGACATGCAGAGGCTATAGAGGAACATTGATAGATCAAATGAGTGGGCAAAGACCTGGCAAATGGAGTGTAATGTGGGAAAACGTGAAATGGTCCATTTTGACAGGAAGAATAAAAAAGTAAGCTATTATCAAAATGGTGAGAATTAGCAATGCTCTGAGAATCAGAAAGATCTGGGTGTCCTAGTGCATGAATCACAAAAGTCTTGTGTGATGGTACAGCAAGTAATTAAGAAAGCTAATAGAATGTTATTGTTTATCGCAAGGCGAATTGAATTAAAAAAAAGAAAGGTTATGCTTCAATTACTTGTGCACTGATACTGTGCTATTAATATATTTTATGTTTAAGGGGGATTGCTTTAAGATTCAGTGTTTTGTTACAAATAGTCAGTTTGTCTTGGAGAAAATCAGCAGAATAAGTATTCATTTTAGCTGTGTAAATGTTTACTTACTAGATGGCTTAATGAGCTTTTGTTTACCCAAAGAAAAGGATCCTTGGGGTGTTTCTTAATTAAAGCAATGGAAAGATGAGTTAGGTACACAGGCTCATATAGTCATGTGATACTTGAAATGGGAGGAACTAGGTTTGAGCTGAGAAAAACAGCTTTGTGCTTGAAAGGGCTGTCTCTCTTCAAAATCTCCCTGGAAACTGCAAAGCAGATAATAAAGGTTAAAATAAGAATGCATGGATTTGCGAACTATTTTTAAAGTGGGGTTTGAGTCTATGAGATAAATATTGCTTAATTGGAACTGAGTATTAATATTTTAGAAGAATTGTTTTGTTTCACGTTTACAGTTATAAATAAAGGAGTAGTATGTAGTTCATGTGATTGGCTCATTTAAAAATTGTTCCATGGTTAAGAATTAAACTGTTTCATTTTGTTAGAATTATACTTAAACTGTGTTATGAATAAAGCTTGATTTGTTAATAAAATCCCAAATTTGTCAGTGGAATTACTCCTGCAGTAAAGCATCCTTTCCTCACATTTAGTCCAAAATGGAATAATTGTTGGGGTTTAGTCTGACTTCATGATCTGGCAACTTAACATTGGTAAGATCACATCCGAACTGCTGTGTACTGTATTGGTCATGTTATTTAAGGAAAGATGAAAATGCATTTCAAGTAGTTCAGAGAAGGTTTACTGGACTAATATACCAGGAGTGGGTGGATTGTCTTATGAGGAAAGGTTGAACATGTTAGGCTTGTACTCACTGGAATTCAGAAGAGGAAGAAGTGACTGGATTGAAACCTTTAAGATCCCAAGGGATCTTGGTAGCGTTGACGTGGATGTTTCCTCTTGTTAGAGAACCTAAAACTAGGGATCATTCTTTAAAATAAGGGGTTGCTCAATTCAGACAGAGTTGAGGAGAATTTTTTTTCTCTCAGTGAGTCATGAATCTTTGGAACTCTTTTCCTCAAAAGGTGGTAGAAGCAGAGTCTTTGAATATTTTAAGGTGGAGCTAGATAGACTATTGATTACCAAGAGGGTGAGAGGTTACTGGGGATAGGCAGGAATGTGGGATTGAGGTTACAATCAGATCAGCCATGATCTTATTGGATGGGGGAAATCAGGCTCATAGTGCAGAGTAAGAACACTCAAGATTAAGTCAAGCAATAACTTTTGTACATAATTTATTCTATCCATAATTTATTGTACATAATAATGTACAATTCTTGTACATTCCCATTCCTAATGTGTATGTCCATACATAAGGTTTATGTCAGGTCCTCCGTTTTCCATTATTTATGAATTTATATCCTTGAACAAAGACAGCTGAGGCATCCAAGCAGACGACAATGATGAGCAAATGTTCAATGTATTTAACATGAAACCAATAAGGAGCTGCAAACTCCTACCTTAGTGCAATGATTCTCTATGAATTTGGGTATAGGATGAAATGCTGTTTTTGATCTGACTGTGGCCGTTGTATATTTTGTGTGATTGGTGTTTACAATTGTTAAGAGAGACTTCAGACCTTGTTGGAGCAAGGAAGGCATTTTATTGAATTGAAAAACTTAGGTGCAGGAGATTTATGCAGCATGAAGACTGCTCTGGGGCAGAGCCACAGTTCTACATGCTTATTCCATGCTTCCAGAAGATTCTGCTGAGACAGGACTCCACCCTTTTTGTCTGACTCACTCACTCTCAGCTTCCATTGATCCCTCAGGCAAGGTGACCCTCTATTGCTGCACTGTCTTAAAGAGACAGGCACCACATACACAACAGCGCCAATATTTTACATGTAAGTGACAAATGCTAAACACAAAGGCATCAAATTTAGAAAGTGTTTCACTTCCTGCATTGCTACTGCCATTATGCAGTTAATAGCATAAACTCAATGTCTAATGGTGGGATTTACTGAATAGAAATTTGTGGTGACATTCATTCCTTAAATAATGATTAAATAATAATAACAGTGGCTTTGAATGCATAGAGTTTCAAAATTAGAATCTGTTATCAGTTAGCTAAGGTGGACAAGTGTCTCTAAATAGGCACTATAAAAGATAAATTTCAACGTATTTTTGATAACTGTATATTGAATATTGCCCCATAAATAATTCATCTGAATGAGATTGAAGAAGGTTCAAAAGTCACACAGTGGGTTCAGTGTATTCCCCAGTGAAGAAGCCTGGAGTTGAGAAAGCTCCGGTGAACTACGAAAGGCCTTTGTACAAGGTTTTGTGTCACTTTGTTTGCTCTGCTAAAAATACCAAAATGCACACAAAAAGACAGATAAAAGAAATATGCTGGTGCATTGAGTCCGACCCATTTAACTTCGTGGCAGCTTAGCAGCACACTCCCCATCCACAAACAGCCAGGTAATTTCCTGGACCAGACCAAACAAAAAGCAAAGAACCTGTAGCTAATTGGAGCAAAGAATTTTGGAAATTTCTACCCATGATAAACAATCAAATTAAGTTCCAGACGATAATAATGACTAGGAGAAACATTACTCAAAATCCCACCAGTTTTCATAAATAGTGATATCAGTGTCTTATCGTCAAAGTATCTTTAGAATGTTTCCAATAAAGCTGCATGAATTGCACAAATCAGCAGCCAATTTTGAAGGTCATAAATTCATAAGATACAGGGGCAGAATTAGACCATTCGGCCCACTGAGTCCACTCTGCCATTCGATCATGGCTGATATGCTCCTCATCCCCATTTTCCTGCCTTCTCCCTGTTCCCAATTAAAAATCTGTCTAACTCTTCCTTAAATTTACTCACAGCCCCACCGCACTTTGGAGTAGCGAATTTCACAGATTCACAACCCTTGGAGAGTAGTTTCTCCTCAACGCTGTTTTAAACTTATTATCCCTTATCCTAAGATCTCTCATCCTAGAATGCCCCACCAGCAGAAGCCCTCATTCTTTTAAATTCTAGAGAGTATAGGCCGAAACTGTTCAATCTTCCTTCATATGACAACCCCCTCATCTCTGGAATTCAATCTAGTGAACCTCCTGCCTCCAATGCCACTACATCTTTCTGCAAATAAGGGGACCAAAATTGTGCATAATACTCCAAGTGCGGCCTCACCAATGCCTTGTATAGTTGCAACAATACTTCCTTATCTTTATATTCTACTCCTTTACCTATAAATGCCAACATTCCATTCACTTTCTTTATTATCTGCTGTTCCTGCATTCCAGTTTTCCGTGACTCATGAATGAGTACACCCAGATCCCTCTGCATCAGAACACCCCAAAGTCTCTCCTCATTTAGATAATAAGTTGCCTTTTCATTTTCCCATTTTTCTGACCAACTGCATGACCTCACAGTTATTCATGTTAAACTCCATCTGCCACATTTCATTCCACTTTCCTAATCTATCTATATCCATTTGTAAGGTCAATAATTATCTGCACAAAGAGAGGCCCCTCAGCATCTAATCTTATTCTTTGTTGATGCCACTTGCATTCCTGTTTTTCCCTAATTTGTGCAATTCAAATAAATTATCCACATCTACTCCATCATTCTAGGAACTTTTATGCTTTTCTAGTTTTCGAGATTCAGCCCCTGAACCCATCCCGAGAGCCATGGGTTTTTAGACACCATTTATTTAGTGACTTGCCCTGAAACCTTTCCAGGGTCATTACATCTCCTCTGAGTGAGGGGACCAGAATTGGACATGACATTCTAGAAGGAGGCCCAATCCCAGCTGATGTTAATACTGGACAAGTCAGATCCCAAAGTGGAACCTGGCTTGGTAGATCATTTTTTTAAATTGTGGAGGGAAGTTACTGCGCAGATTCACGGGAGTCTGCTAAAGAACTTTTAACGGAAGAATTAAACATTTACGTGGGCTGCACATGGTGCAGTGGTTAACACTGCTGCCTCACAGCCCCAGGGACCCGGGTTCGATTCTGGCCTCTGGTCACTGTCTGTGTAGAGTTTGTACATTCTCCCCATGTTTCCCGGGTGCTCTGGTTACCTCCTACAATCCAAAGATGTGTGGGTTAGGTGAATTGGCCATGCTAAATTACCCTCTGGTGTCAGGGGACTAGCAGGATAAATATATGGGGTAACAGGTTAGGACCTGAGTGGGAATGCTATCTGTGGAGGCTTAATGGGCTGAATGGCCTCCTTCTGCACTGTAGGGATTCTATGAGTCTATGATTTATTAAACAAGCAAAATGGACTGCTTACAGTAAACAAAAAGGTTGAAAAGATATCATTAAAAATAGCAATACATTATTCAGACTCAAACTATCGCTTTTATCTCAGTAACCCTTACAGACACTAAACCCCAGTGAAGATTTACCAATTTAACAACACCTTGGGTTAACTCAGATTCATAGAATCCCTACAGTGCAGAAGAAGGCTATTCAACCCATCAAGTCTGCACTGACCACAATCCCATGTTACTCCTATTCCCATAACTGCATATATTTACCCCGCTAATCCCCTGAGAATAAGGGGCAATTTAGCATTGCCAATCAACATAATCTGTACATCTTTGGACTGGGAGGAAACCAAAGCATCCGGAGAAAACCCCCACAGACACGGGGAGAATGTGCAAATTCCACACACACAGCAACTCAAGACTGGATTTGAACCCAGGTCCCTGTCGCTGTAAGGCAGCAGTGCTAACCATTGTGTCACCATGCTGCCCCATTCTAACAGATTCCACCTGGCAAACTCTTGAGCATTCAGTCGATGTTACCTTCAACTGGGATGTCCCTGAGACATCCAAAAATCTGAAATCTAAGCTCATCATTGCTTTATCAGCAGAACAAGTATATGATTTGATTTGATTTAGTATTGTCATATGTATTGGGTTACAATGAATGTTTCATAAACTCAATTCCTTGTCAAGTTTTCGAAAGATTTCTTATTTGGAAGATCAGACCTTCTCCCTCCATTTTCTGGTATGCGCATGTGAACTGTTTGTGGCTCTCAGGGTTTCTTTTATAAATATATAAAAAGGAAGAGGCTGGCTAGGGTGAACATTGGTCCCTTAGAGGATGAGAAGGGGGACTTAGTGGTAGGGGATGGGGATATGGCTGAGGTCTTGAATAACTTTTTTGTTTCTGTCTTCACGGAGGAGGACGTGAATAATTTGCCAGGTGTTAGAGATGGAAAGGTGGTAGGACTGGAGGGTCTTAATGACATTACTGTTACTAGAGAGGCGGTGCTCGACAGACTGGAGGGGCTGATTGTGGACAAGTCGCCAGGACCGGATGGAATGCATCCGAGGGTTCTGAAAGAAATGGCGGAGGTGATAGTGGATGCCTTGGTGGTTATTTTCCAGACATCGCTGGATTCTGGGGAAGTGCCGGAAGATTGGAAAACGGCTAATGTTACGCCGTTATTTAAGAAGGGTGCCAGGCAAAAGGCGGGGAATTATAGGCCGGTTAGTTTAACATCTGTTGTAGGTAAAATGTTAGAATCCGTCATCAAGGAGGAAATAGCGAGGCATCTTGAGAGAAAGTGCTTGATAGAGCAGATGCAGCACGGTTTCATTAAAGGGAAGTCGTGTCTGACAAATTTACTGGAGTTCTATGATGATGTGTCTAGGGCGGTGGATAGAGGAGAGCCGGTGGATGTGGTCTTTCTTGATTTTCAGAAGGCGTTTGACAAGGTACCTCACAAGAGGTTATTGCAGAAGGTCAGGGGACATGGAGTTGGGGGTAGAGTGTTAGCGTGGATAGAGGATTGGTTGTCAAATAGGAGGCAGAGAGTGGGGGTCAATGGGTGCTATTCGGATTGGCGGATGGTGACTAGTGGAGTGCCCCAGGGGTCGGTGCTGGGGCCTCAGCTATTTACCATTTATATAGATGATCTGGAAGAGGGAACCGAGTGTAGGGTGTCGAAATTTGCTGATGACACCAAGATTGGTGGAACGGCAAATTGCGCGGAGGGTGTGGAGAGTCTGCAGAAGGATCTAGATAGGCTGGGCGAATGGGCCAGGAAATGGCAAATGGAATTTAATGTTGGCAAGTGCGAGGTGGTCCACTTTGGTAGGAATAATGGTAGGAAGGGTTATTACTTACGTGGCGAAAAACTGCAGCAGGCGACGGTGCAGAGGGACCTCGGGGTCCTTGTGCATGAGTCACAAAAACCCAGCTTGCAGGTGCAGCAGGTGGTCAGGAAGGCGAATGGGATGCTGGTCTTCATAGCGAGGGGGATTGAATATAAAAGTAGGGAGGTCTTGCTGCGGCTGTATAGGGCATTGGTGAGGCCACAGCTGGAGTACTGTGTGCAGTTTTGGGCGCCATACTTACGCAAGGATATTTTGGCCTTGGAGGGAGTGCAGAGGAGGTTTACTAGGCTGATGCCGGAGTTGAGGGGGTTGAGCTATGAGGAGAGGCTGAATAAATTAGGCTTGTACTCGTTAGAGTTTAGAAGAATGAGGAGAGATCTCATTGAGACGTATAAGATGATGAACGGGATGGATAGGATAGAGGTGGAGTGACTCTTCCCGCTCAGAAAGGGCAGTAGGACTAGGGGGCGCAGCCTCAAGATAAAGGGGGGGCGGTTTAGAACGGAGTTGAGGAGGAACTTCTTCACTCAAAGGGTGGTGAATCGCTGGAATTCTCTGCCCGTTGAAGTGGTGGAGGCTGCCTCGCTAAATATTTTTAAGATGCGGGTTGATGGGTTTTTGATAAGAGAGGGGATTAAGGGTTCTGGGGAGAGGGCGGGAATGTGGAACTGAGCCACGACAGATCAGCCATGATCTTATTGAATGGCGGGGCAGGCTCGAAGGGCTAGATGGCCTACTCCTGCTCCTATTTCTTATGTTCTTATGTTCTTCTAACCCTAACCTTTTCCACAACAAGGAACCACCATTTTTGGGCCTTCTACTGAGTCCTATTACAGAGCCAGCTCACAGTACACTTGCTACTTGGAATCATCTCTGAATCATTTTGTAA
Organism: Carcharhinus amblyrhynchos; assembly: GCF_965287045.1. NCBI lineage: Eukaryota > Metazoa > Chordata > Chondrichthyes > Carcharhiniformes > Carcharhinidae > Carcharhinus > Carcharhinus amblyrhynchos. Next base: position 17,413,971 of record NC_137345.1, read on the forward strand.
CTTAGCTGAAACTTGTGTCTGTCTCCACATTTGTCCCTTATCCTGGGACCTTTTGGGATCTTCACCTGTTCCCCCTCTTCAGATTAAAACTGATTGCCTCCTAAACTGATCGTCACTAAGCTGGAACTGAACTGGGGAACTCATCAACGCACTCACAGGAGGTCAATCCCTTGTCACGAGGCAGGAATCACAGTGCCTGCATTTCCCAATGCTGTTCCTTAAATTCTAACAATTTCGACAGATGGTGAACTTTCATAGTACACAGAATAAATGGGTCTCATAATACTAAGTGAGGTCTTATATAAGGATAAAATTCAATGTCAGTTCATATGACAAGTAATAAAGGAAAGAAAATTGGGTGGCCCGTTTCTACAGCCTTTTTATTGCCCCTGCCAGAATTGATGTTCATTCCTTATGTTGTTTATATCTTGTATTGTCCCAGCGAGTTATACGTTCAAATACTGTGCTTGCTTTTCCACAAATCTTCGCTCCCTTTCCAATTTTTTTTAATGTTAATGTGAGTTTCCATTTGTTCATAATGTTAAGAAGCCTGGACGTTAAGTTTATAAAATGCCCAAAGATGCCAGCTCCACATGGCCCTCTCAGTGTGAAGCTCAAATGGGACAGCTGACTGGGGAAGTAGTTTCACAGTGCTTACTTACCCTCTGTGTCAGTCTGCTTCAGAGTCAAGTAGAGATCTCAGCTTGGAATTCATAGAATCCTACAGTGCAGAAGGAGGCTCTATGGCCCATCAAGTCGGCATCGATCACAATCCCACCCAGGCCCTATCCCCATAAACCCATGCATTTACCCTAGCCAGTCCCCTGACACTAAGGGGCATTTTAGTATTATTTATATAATTTAGCAATTATTCTGCTGTTTCTATATTGATGTGCACCTAAAATTGCCTTGCTTCCAAATGCTGATGGATGGAGTCTAACATTATCTGTGTTTGACACTGAATGAAGTATAAATCCATTGTGATTGTAAAACCAGGTATATAAAATGTTTTGGTTGTACCTTGAACTTCTTGGTACTTATTTTAATCCAGAATAAGTGATTTGTGACTCCAATTTAGTTTTAATTTCCATGGGATACAACAAAGTGGAAGGATGAATGTTAGAGAAATTTCAAATAATCAGGGATTTAAGACACTGATAATTTACTATTAGCATGGAGTGAAATTACTCTGAATCAGAATTACAGATCAACAGTGGTACTGTCTGCATAGAGACACATATAATCACAGTAAGATATTTTAAACACGTAAGCGATTTGAACAAGTATTTTTGATTTAAACATATATTTTGGATTTTAAGAGGTATTTATAAAGTAATCTGTACACTTTAGCCAAAGGCATCTGCTCCAGAGCATGATGGGATAAACCACATTCTCTGGTATAATGAAACCACAGAATGTGTATATTCTTATCAGTATAAGTTATGGACAATGTGGGTGCCCAAAGTCATTATATGAATAGAGCTGTTCAATTTCTACTGTTAAGACAGCGCATCTCAGACATGAAAATATCAATTGTCTGGCTCAACCATTGACGTAATTGAGATTTAGTGAGAATACTAACCTTTGAACGCAGAAGTGTCAGGGGTTGCTCAGTGACAGGGGGAAGAAGCATCTATGTACCATGGAGTCCCATGATGCCAGAGAGTAGAATGTAATTGGCTAAGTAAATGACAACTGTTCACAGTGATTGATTTGTACTAATGATGACTGGTTCATAACTAACAGGAAGATGGGAAAAGCGAATTGGAAAATGTACAATTGTCCTGTCTGATGGATTGTAACTTGAGTGGTATTGGAATTCTCTTCAGAGAGGTGTTGGATGCCCAATGCAATCTCTCCCAGTAATCATTGGTCAAATAAAGATACATCTTTAACAAGGATCCTGACCTCATGAGTCTTTGTATTAGCTGAGTTTTGACAGTACTCAGTCTCTGAAAAAAAACTCCCAACAATGAACAATGATCAGTCTGGGAGGAGATGGTGGTGCTGTAACAATGTTACTAAAACTAGTGATCCAAAGGCCCAGGCTAATGCTCTGGGAAACACAGATTCAAATCCCATTCCGGCAACTGGTGGAATTTAAGTTCAATTAATAAATCTGGAAACAAAAGCCCGTCTTGGTGGTGGTAACCCGGAAGCTGTCATAAAAACACAAAGGAAATCTGCCATCCTTACCTGGTCTGGCCTACATGCAAATCCAGACCCCCAGCAATGTGTTCCCCTCTGAAATGGCCTTGTCATTCAGTTGTGAATGGACTCATCACCACCTTCTCAAGGATGGTTGGGGATGGGCAACAAATGCTGGCCTTGCCAGCAATGGCCGCATCTCAAGAAAAGGATAAAGAAAAAAGATGAGCAGGCATTGACTAGCAAAATGGAAGGGCAAAGAGATTCGGGCTCATGAGTGTGCACGTGTACGAAACATAATCAGGAAAAGTTATACAATACCATCTCAAGCTAAATTCAAAAGTGAGAAGAGACACTTCAGGTAGACAAAGCCTTGGACAGCCCCCACCTAGAGAACTGCAGTCAATCAATTTTAATCATATATCACCTGGAAAGATATATAGGCCTTGCGAGAAATACACCGCAGAGTCACAAGAATGCTGCCTCACAGCGTCAGGTTCGATTCCCAGCTTGGGTCACTGCCTGTGCAGAGTCCACACATTCTCCTCATGTCTGCATGTATTTCCTCTGGGTGCTCAGGTTTCTTCCAACAGTCTGAAAGGTGTGCTGGTTAGGAGCACTGGCCTAAATTTTCCTTCAGTGTACCCAAATAGGCGCCAGAGTGTGGCGACGAGGGGATTTTCACAGTAATTTCATTGCAGTGTTAATGTAAGCCTACTTGTGACACTGATAAATCAACTTTAAAAAGAATGAGCAGCAAATTATGAAGTCAGGTTGTATAATCTTCCTTTGTATCCCCTTGAGTTTCGAAGAATGAGACGTTTAAGGTGGTAAAGGAATTCAAAATGGTTGTATGGAGAAGCTATTTCTTCTGGTGGTACAAGCTAAAACAAGAAGGTATCAGCTTAATTTTATAGCCAGGCCATTTAGGAGAGAAATCAGAAAATATGTTTTTTTTCACACAAATGAATAACAGAAATTAAGAACCAACTTTCTCAGGCAACTGGGTCAATTGAATCTGTTGAGATAGTTGATAAATTTTTGTTAGGTAAGGATATCAAGGGATATGGAACAAAAGGTCTTGGAGTTAAAATACTGATTTTAAGATCTGAATGTTGGAACAGGCTGACTGACTTCTCCTGTCTCTTTGTGCTCCTGAAGTCATACACATCAACTGTAAATTCTAATATTGCAATAAAGATATTGTTCATTTATCAATATAAAGTGCCATATGTATTTATTTTGTAAACAAATGTACATATTTATTCACAAAACCTTCACAACTCCATCCAATTCAATATTGTGGAACCACAACTGCAACTGATGTAGTCTCTCAGGAAGGTTGAAAAAGAATGTTAATTTATTTCCTTACCATTCACATTGACTCATTGAATGCAGGCTAATTTCTCTTCATTTCCATTTCAGATGCAAAATACACTCTTCAAAAGTACCTCTTTCCTTTAACTGTTCCAGTATCTTGGTTCAGTTCAGGATTTTTCAAGTTTGAAGATGCTAAAAAAATTTTTAGAACTCCCAAATAGTCAAATAAAACCAGCCGATCAGCATAGTGTGAAGATAATAATCAGCAGTTAACTGGACCAAATTTGGGGTTGACCGAACATAAGTGATAGAGTTAAGGGACCAAATCCTTGTAAAAAGGCCACATACATGAAAGATACACAAACACACCGAAAGCATTTGCAGAATAAAACTTATTAACTTTTTTCGGCTTGGCCCTCCTAATCACAAACTTTTCTATGGGGAAATGGTAATAATGTTTTTTTAAAGTGGATTAAGTGTATAGTAGACATGAGGAAGTAATGTTATACATCTATCTGTGCCTTTTAGTCTCTGCATGTTATTATTTACAAATGTATTCAATTATGGAAATTGTATTGCACATTTAAAATAACGCGCTTTTGCGTCTCTGATCAGTCATCCAGTTGCCTGGATTCACATCCATCTGCAGCATTTTCATCACCCACTTGTCTCTTCGTGCTCCATCAATAAATTCATCCAAGGACAAGTGCCCTGTAAAAATGAAAAGCATCACTGAATTTACAAACAATACAGACAAACTCAGAAGATACTTAAGTGATTACATTTTAAAAAGTGATATTGATATGTGGATTATGGGCTGTCACATTTATTTACCTATCAAAGAATCCTTACACTGCAGAAGGAGGCCATTCGGTCCATCGAGTCTGCACCAACCCTCTATACCATAGCTGAGAAAAAGATTTTTTGTTGAAGTTTTTCATCTTGTACTCATCAGAAAATTCGCAAGAATACAATGTAAGGGAAATCAATAAATTTATACCAATGAGAAAAGACTGTTGATTGTCAACCAGAGTCCACTTGCCAACCAATCAGTACTCTTTTCTCACACAGTATAAGTATGTTGACATCCTTCACATTGTATTCTTGCAAATATTCTGATGATTGTAAGGTGGAAAATTTTGACATTTGGAATTTTACTGACACGCTCACCCCGATTCCTGGGTGGGTGAGACTCGCAGAACAGAATTCTCCATTGGCCTTGGGCAAGATCTCACAAACCTTGGGCGGGGTACTATCAAGTCACTATTTATCTATATCATCTTTTTTTTTCTATGCATGTCCATCCTTTATTTGGCACCAGTATTCTTTCAGTCCTTAAACTGGCACCATACAAGAATTCCCGTTATCTCTCACACAATCACACACTGCAGCTACACACTTCATCCACTAGATAGAGCTTCAAAAAGCTTCAATTCTGCAGATTTTGGGAATCCTTTTAGTGACCATGTACTACTTTAAGATAAGTTAGCTCCAACATTTACTTTTCTCTTTACACTAATATTATTTCTTTTCCTCATTTTTAAGATTTGTCATCTTAAGACCTCCTTCCCCTTCTAATATTCAAAATACAATCCATCCCCTACTTGCTTCAGCCAGCCTCCTCTTTACCTGCGTTGCCAAGGTCACTTTTCCACATTTATATTCTTAATTGTAAAATATTTAAAGATATTTGTCTTCCAACCATGCTCATCCCACCCCATTGGTTGCGAAGATTTGGGACAGTTTCTCAGAAGAGTAAGTTGTAGAAACAACGAGGAAACAGGTTATTTTTGACCTGATAATGTGTGATCAGCCCGGATTAATGAAAGATCTCATAGCAATGGATCCTCTAGGCAAGAATGATCATAACATGGTAGAATTCACATTCAGTTTGAAGAGAGAAACTTGTACCTGAAACTGTTTCAAACTTAAATAAAGGTAATTACAAAGTTATTACAACAGAGTTGGTTACAGTGGACTGGGAAAATAGGTTAAAAGGTGAGAAGACAGATATTTAAGGGACTATTTCATAACTCTCAACAAATATATATTCCTTGAGAAAGAAAGACTCTACCAAAAGGGTAGACCATCCATGGCTAACTAAGGAAGTTAAGGATGGTATCAAATTGAAAGAAAATGCATACAGTACAAGTGGTAGACAAGGAGACTGGTATAACAGTAGAACTAGGGGGCACAGCCTCAAGATAAAGGGGGGGCGGTTTAGAACGGAGTTGAGGAGGAACTTCTTCACTCAAAGGGTGGTGAATCTCTGGAATTCTCTGCCCGTTGAAGTGGTGGAGGCTGCCTCGCTAAATATTTTTAAGACGCGGGTTGATGGTTTTTGATAAGAGAAGGGATTAAGGGTTATGGGGAGAGGGCGGGAAAGTGGAACTGAGCCACGACAGATCAGCCATGATCTTATTGAATGGCGGGGCAGGCTCGAAGGGCTAGATGGCCTACTCCTGCTCCTATTTCTTATGTTATGGAGGACACAGGTTTAAGGTGCTGGGGAGCAGGTACAGAGGAGATGTTAGGGGTAAGTTTTTCACTCAGAGGGTGGTGAGTGAATGAAATCGGCTGCCGTCAGTGGTGGTGGAGGTGAACTCGCTGGGGTCTTTTAAAAGACATCTGGATGAGTATATGGGATTTAATGGGATTGGGGGTTATAGATAGGTCTATGGATTGGTGGGTATTGATGTGATCGGCGCAACTTGTGGGCCGAAGGGCCTGTTTGTGCTGTAGTGTTCTATGTTCTATAACTTTAGAAACCAGCAAAGGATGGCTATCAAAAAAAGGGAGAAATTGGAATACAAGGGTAAACTAGCAAGAATTATAAAAATAGATGGTAAGAGCCTTTTGTAATAGGAGAATTTGGATGGCTGTGCCTCTCTTAGCAAATGAGTTATCCAGAAGGATTAAAACCACTTCTAATCATGGTACCATTCTCCCCAGTCCCCATTGGATTCCGCCCTTCCTGACTAGACTCCAATGCCTATATTGCCCCCATCTTCTATCAACCCCCATGCCCTTGACTAACCTTCCAACCTGACAAACCCACTCCTTGACGAGTCCCTCAGCAAATCCAACCCTCCAGGGAGGCACTGGCACAATGCTAATGTCACTGGACTAGTAACCCAGAGGCCAGGCTAATGCTTAGGGACACGGATGTGAATTCACCATGATAGCTGGTGGAACTTAAATTCAGTTAATAAAATCTGGAAGTAAAAACTAGCCTCAGTAATGGTGACCACATAAAAATTGTTGATTGTTGCAAGAATTGTCACTAGTGTCCTTTAGGGAGCAAATTTTGCTGTGCTTTCTTGGCCTGCATGTGACTCTAGGTTCACAGTAATGTGGCTGACTCTGAAATGGTCCAGCAAGCCACTCAATTGTATCAAACTGCGAAAAAGTCTACAAAAAGGCATTAAACTGGACAGATCACCTGGTGTAGACCCAGGAACTGGAAAGTTCAATGGCAAAGTCAGCCCTAAGTCCTCCTTATTAATATGCATTCTGTATATTTCTCACCAGTCCTGGGATGGATGATCAGGCAACAAGTATGCAACTCCCAACCTGGGTAAGTGAAAAAAGGAGTGGGTGGTGATTGCTTCTCCAAGGAAATATTGGGACATAAGATTCTGAGAGGGTTTGACATACAGATGCTGAGAGGATGTTTCCCCTAGTGGGGAGTCTAGAACTGGGGTCAAAGTTTCAGAACAAGAGGTCCCCCATTTAAGACGTGGTTAAGGAAGAATTTATTCTCACAGAAAGTCATTAGTCTTTGGAATTTATTACACAGATGGGGTAAAGGCTCAGACATTGAAGGCTGAGTTAAGACAGATTTCTCATTGATATCATAGAATCCCTACAGTGCAGAAGGAGGCTATTCAGCCCATTGGGTCTGCACCGACAACAATCCCCGTAATCCCATATATTTACCCCACTAACCTATGCATCCCAGAGGAATAAGGGGCAATTTAGCATGGCCAATACACCTAGTCCAAACATATTTGGAGTGTGGGGGGAAACCAGAGCACTCGGAGGAACCCCACGCAGACCTGGGGGTCTGTCAGAGAGTGCAGGGCGGGGTTCAGGTCAAGTCAGCACCAGGGTTGAGCTGGGTCTATTTTGGGGAGGGGGGTGTGGGGAGTTGAGGGGCTCTGGTTAGCTCCAAGGGTGAGGGGCAGGGAGGGTGGTGTAAGATTCGTTTCTCTCCAGAGGATGCGGGAGGGGGTGTGAGGTTTGTTCCTCTACGGGGAAGGGGCTATGGAGGGGAAAGGGCTGAAACAGGTGGGGATTGGGTTTGTTCCTCTCCAGGGAGGATGGGCATCAAATTCATTCCTCTCCACGGTGCAAGGGGGATGTTGAGCTCATTCCAGTCCATGGGGTAGACAGAAGGGATGGGTGGGGTTTGTTCCACTCTGGGGAGGGGGGTGTAGATGTTGGGTTTGTTCCTCTCTAGAAGGGTGCAGAGGGTTTGTCAGGTTCATTCTGCCTGCTGGGGTGGAGGGGAAGGGGGGGAAATTTGGGTAAGGTCCTCAGAAGAATGGTGCAAGAGGTGTCAACTTGGGTCTGTTCCAGGAGATTTGCTCTGGCCTCTGGTGGGATATGCGGATGGGGTCTCTTAGGTGTCTGCTTTTGTGGATGTCGGGGTTTGGGGGGGGGGATGGTCAGGTCTGCATGGGAGGTGAATCAGGTTGTGGGGGTAGGGTTGGATTGGCAGGGACTCACATGGGGGGGGAATTTAGGGTCGGGCTCAGAGGTGACAGGCAGGTGGGCAATGGGTTATAGTCCAATGCAACCTAAAATTTAAAGGAATCTCATGGAGGTGGTTGGGGTGAGTGATGTTAGGAATTCATTGGGTTTGTTTACTTGGGGTTTGGAGGGGGGAAGGTGTCCCGTGCGAGGCTCAGTTTGGGTGTTTAAAATAGTTACGCTGAAATTAGAAGTAGATTTATTTTCTTCTAGCTCTTTCAGAGTAAGTAACAGTGTAAAACTGACAGAACCATCGGAAGTTTGCAATTCATATTGCTTGATTGGATGGCCCCCAGTGCAACGCAATTGCCCAGGGGAAGTTAGCGCTTCTAGATAATAGCCACCTAACTCCTTCCTGGGAACACCAGAGTGGGATCTTTGGGGTACCACCCCTGCCAAATCTGATGTTGGGAGCTGGGAATTTGGGAGCCATGGTAACAGGGCACTTGGGAATCACAGTATGATCCGGCAAAATCAACATGATTTTGTGAAAGCAAAACTTTCTTTGACAAACCTTTTCAAGTTCTTGAGCATGTAATTAACAAGGCAGGGAAGGGGAACCAGTAGATGCAGTATATTTGGCTTTTCAGAAAGCATTTAATAAGTTGCTGTACAATAAATAGTCATCCAGATTAGGGCTCACGGGAATGGGGCTGATATATTGGCGGATTGAGAATTGGTTAACGGACAGAAATTAAAGTGTAGGAATAAATGGATCGTTTTCAGGATGATAGATAGTGGAATATCACCAGTATCAGTGATTGGCCTTCAGTTACTTGCAATCCATAACAATGTGTTTGATGAGGGGTCCGAAATTAACAAATTCAGGTTTGTCGATGATACAATGGGAAATTAAACTGCAAGATTTCATGAAGGGATATGGACTGGTTTAATAACGAGACAAATGGAGTCTAATGTGGGATTTGAGATCCTCAGGCATATTTCACAGAACATTAACATGCAGGTATAGCAAGTAATTAGGAAGGCATACGGTATTATTCTTTATTGCAGAGGGGGTTGGAGAACCACATTTGGAATACTGTTATACAGTTTTAGTCTTCTTATTAAATTGCCTTCATGGGAATGCAACAAAGGTTCACAAGGTTGATTCCTAGGATGAGTGTGTTGCCCAATGAGGAGAGATTGAGTCAAGTGTACTTATATTCTACGGAATTTAGAAGAATGAGATAAGTCTAATTGAAATTATATAACTATCTCTTGACATGGCAAGGTGATGCTAAGTAGCTGTTTCCCTGGCTGGAGAGTTGAGAACAAGAAGTCAGTCTCAGGATAAAGACTGAATATTGAGGACTGGGTCGAGGAGAAATTTCTTCTGTCTAATAGAATTGAAGCTGTGGAACTTTGTGAATACTAAGCCAGTCATTTTATTCAGGCGGCACGGTGATTAGCACCGCTGGCTCACAGCACCAGGGACTCGGATTCAATTCTCGCCTTGTGTCACTATCTGTGTGGAGTCTGCACGTTTTTCCCATACCTGCGTGGGTTTCCTCCGGGTGGTCTGGTTTCCCCCCACAGTCCAAAGATGTGTAGCTTAAGTGCATTGGTTATGCTAAATTCTCCCTCTGTGTACCCAACAGGCATTGGAGTGTGGCGACTAGGGGATTTTCACAGTAACTTCATTGCAGTGTTGACATAAGCCTAGTTGTGCCTAATAAATAAACTTTACTATTCAAGACCGAGATCTAGATTTTGGGCCATTAACGGAAGCAAGTGATATGGGAGATTTGGAAAGTGGAGCTGATGTAATTCAGCCATGATCTAATCAAACAACAGAGTGAGCTCAAAGGGTTCTGTGGGCCTACTCCTGCTTTTGTTTATTGCATTCTTGTATAGATTGACCTTAATATTTATGTGTCTAACCACTCCTATACTCCAGTCTGGTTCAGCCCGAGGCAGTGACTAGGGATAGATTAAATTCAGCGGCAGAAAGCTGGCGAGTATTACGCTTACCATCCCCATTTTCATCCACTAACTGAAATATTCTATCTACAACTTCTTCCGGAGTCAAGAGGGGAACTCCATCTTCTGATTCTTGACGGCAAGCTTTCTTTAATCTGTAAATGGACTGTAAAACGAGAGGAAGTGTTAGGATCTTGGTATAAGGAACATGCCGACTCAGAAAGAAAAGAGATAAAACAGTCGCTGACCTCCACGATCTCCAGCAGCTCTGTTTTATCAATACACCCGTTTCCATCTTTATCATAAACTTTGAAAGTCCATTTCAGTTTGTGCTCCAGGTTGCCTCTCAGAACCAGATTGAGGGCTGCAACATATTCCAAGAAATCGATGGTGTTATCCTGGAAGAGAAACAAACCACCTGTTACTGACCAAATCAAATATCATCATTCTCTTATTAATTTATGTGTTGTGGGCATCGCTGGCTAGGCCAGCATCTCTTGCCCATCCCTAATTTAATCCTGCAATAAGATTACAATGAATCCGGTTTTATATATTGCATCCTCTTGACCACTGACTACATTTCTATCACGAGAACCAAATATTTCCCACAGGGGAACAACTAGAATGGAATGCAGATGAACATAGTCGGAGGAATTCTTATTGCATTTGTCTATTATCCAACTGGCTATTTTTTTAAAACAAAATTGAAATGTGAATTGATTCTAAATTTGCAATCTCTTCTCGTTAATTTCTTCAGTTCTTAATTTCTTTAAACTCCTAATATCAAGACGCACAGAATGATAGACAGTATTTTGGGTTAAATTCAGGTAGTGTGAGCAATAATGCCCCCTTTTAGAAGTAACCAAATATCCACTAAAAGCCAATGTTGTGCTTTACATGATTGAAAGTGCCCTTTCAATAACAGATGTATAACTGCTGTCCTTGACACCCTGCATTTTAAGAAGGATGTGAAGGCATTGGAGAGAGGGCAGAAAAGATTCATGAGAATTAAATTGCTCATCTCTGGACCCAGTTATGAAGAAAAAGTGAAGAAGGTGATACTGGTTTCCTTGAAGAAAGTTTTAAGTTTATTTATTAGTGTCACAAGTAGGCTTACATTAATATTGCATTCCTAGCTGCCACACTCCAATGTCTGTTAGGCTACATCGAGGAAGAATTTCTCAGTTAGGTGCCTGTGCTTCTAACCAGCACGTCTTTCAGACTGTGGGAAGAAACCAGAACAATTGGAGGAAACCCATGTAGACACGGGGAGAACTACAGACTCCACACAGTGATCCAACCCAGGAATCAAACTCAGGTCCCTGGCACCGTGAGGCAGGAATGCTAACCACTGTACCACCATGTCACCCAAAAGATTGCTGAAAGGAGGTTTGATAGAGATATTCAAAATCATGAGGGAGCTGGACAGAGTGGTTAGAGAGAAACCGTTCTTACTCATTTGAGGATCAAAACCAAAAGGGCACAGATTGAAAGTAATTGGCAAAAGAAGCAAAAACGATTTGAGAAAAACCTTTGCCATGCAGCGAGTGGTTAGGTTTAAGGTCTGGAATGCCTGAGGAGCATGGTGCGGGCAGTTTCAATTGAAGCATTTAATAGGAAATTAGACTGTTATCTGAAAAAGAAGAATGTGTAGTGTTATGGGGATAAGGCGGGGAAATGGCACTAAGTGAACTGCTCACTCGGAGAACCAGTGCAGAGAAAATGGGCCAAATGGCCTCCTTCTTCAATGTAACAATTCTGTGATTCTGCGACCTACCCCTGCCCCCAACCTCAACTCGCCCTTTCAGCTGGTTCAACTAGAAGTGAGGGGACATTATATCAAAGACAAGATTAGTTTGTAAAACAAAATCGCTATGCCCATTAATCTCATCTATCCAACCATTTCACCTTTACAGATTTAACATCTACAGGATGGAACAGACACGATGGGCTGAACAGCCTCCTTTTGTGCTATAACCATTCTATAATTCTATGAGCAAATGGAAAAGACCTCGATTTAATGTCTCACCATACGGCAGGTTTGAAATTATGTATTACTGATCAGTTGCAGTTGGGAATAAAGGGAAACAAAAGCAAGCTCACCCCATTCTTATCAAATGCCCGAAACATATTCTCTATGTATTCAGCTGCTTCTTCATTGTCCAAAACTCCAAAAAAGCGCTTAAATTCGTGAAAGAAAAGAGTTCCACTGGGACATTCAGTCACAAACTTCTTGTACAAGTCTTGGAGCTCAGCAACACCGATCTCGCTTTTATTTTCTTCACTCGCCACTTGCCCCATAACTGCAGAACTGGAATAATCTGCCAAAGACCTCAGCAGATTTGATCTGCCTCCGGGGGTGAGAACCCTCAGACCCTGGTCACCTTAACAGAGAGTGAACGATCTTCTTGAATCCCAAACTTCTGTTCTCAGTCAAACCTCAAGTGCACAAACAAGGGCTTCTTTGCCCTCTAAAGTCAAGCTGTGTTCAATAAATTCCTTGATTATCAATGAGGGCCAATTACTCTTCTACAGTTGGGTTCACGTCACCACGGTCACTTCAACCCTTGAAATAAGGAATTAGTCAGTACTCTAGAGCCCAGAGTCTTTATCAAACCTCACTTCAACAGGAACTTTGGTCTTTTGGAGTAGAGACACCTTCCTAAACAATGTCAAACTTCACTAGAATCTGTCTGGGAAGTCTGCTTTGTCCTGCCACCTCTCGTTACTTCTCCAGTGTTGTGCTATCATTAGAAATGAAAGCTATTTTCTTATTAATACAAGCAGGGCAATACCTACTTAAAGAGCGCTAAGTTTATTATAAGCTTTCCAGTGTGCACTCTCTAAGACTTAGTGACCTTCATTCACCTTAGAACGAAACCAGGGTCAGCCCAACACATTTATGGAGTCTTTCTCAGGCAGTTGCTAATTTAAGATCCAACTGAATGATAAAGTAGGAAAGATTCCCATGAGATTGCATTGGTCACATTAATTCTTCTAATAATGAAAATTAAGAATTGGACAACTGAGATTATTTACCTTGGCTTTATAAAGGGAATTTCTGCAGTTCAATGTTTTTATGAGGGGAAAGTTAAATGCTTCAATGGTTAGATGTGCTGATTAGATGGAGCCAATTTCTGGCTAAAGTTTATGCAAAATTCTTACTTAACTGAATTGGTCAATAGCAGGGTAGAATGTAGAGATTGTGCTGTTTGACTAAATGAAATAGGATAACAATTGTAATCATTTTAGCAGGATAGTTAATCACAAAAAATATTGAGTTATGGAATGAGTTTTTTAAAATGACTGGAAAAGATTGATACATTTATGCTACGTGGAGGAACTTTATCTTCTAGCTAAACATTATTTAGTGCATTTTTTATTCCTTCACGGTATTTCGCTGGCTTGGCCAGTATTTATTGTTCATCTCTAGTTGCCTTTGAGAAGGTAGTGATGAACTTCCTTCTTAGATCGCTGTAATTCATGTGGTGTAGGTACAGTGCTATTAACAAAGTAGTTCCAGGTTTTTGACCCAGTGACAGTGAAGGAATGTGATTCCAAATCAGGATGGTGTGTGACTTGAAGGGGAACTTGCAAGTAGTGGTGTTCCCATACATCTGTTGCCCTTGTCGTCCTAGGTGGTAGAGGTCAGGGATTTGGAAAGTCCTGTCACAGGAGTCCTGGGTTGCTGCAGAGTACCTTGTAGATGGTACACACTACTGCCACTGTGTGTCAATGGATGTTTGTTGGATGGGGTGCCAATCAACCAGGCTGCTTTGTCCTGGATGGTGTCAAGGTTCTTGAGTGATGTTGGAGCTGCACTCTTCCAGGCAAGCACAGTATTGCATCAAATCCCTAACTTATGCATTGTAGATGGTGGAGAGACTTTGTGGCATCAGGAGGTGAATTACTCTCTGCATAATTCCCAGCTTCTGACTGCTCTTGTAGCCATACCCTTTATGTGGCTATTCCAGTTAATTTTCCGATCAGTGGTAACTTCCAGGATTTTGATAGTGACAGTATTGCCATTGAACATCAAGGAGAGAGGATTAGATTCTCATTTGCTGGGATAATCAATGTCTGAAACTTGTGTGGGGTGAATGTTACTTTCCCCTATCAGCCCAAGTCTGAACATTGTCCATGTTTAACTGCATATGGACATGGACTGCTTTAGCATCTGAAGAATACTGCTGAACATTGTGCAATCATCAGCCAACATCCTCACTTCTGACCTTGTGAGAGAAGGAAGGCCATTGATGAAGCGGCTGGTGATGGTTGTGCTTGAAATACCTACACCACATTTTTGTTTTACAATTTTTTTCCCCAAAACAAATAATGAGATTTGACAAATATGAAAACAGGCATTTGAAGAATCAGTCCAGGCCTTCTTCATAATTCAATTCCCCATCATTGCTTAGATAATTATATTACAAATATGGAACAATGGAAAAAGTAATACATCAAAATAGAAATGCTTTAACAATTACATGAATAGTTATACAATTTGGAAAGGCAGGAAACTAAAACCTAACAATATTGGGCTGTCAAATGTCCAATTTAGCAGAACCTTTTAAATATTGAATTTGCAATGGTCCTGTTACAGAAAATACTCATGGACACATTGCAATTCTTTTAAGTGATGAATAAGCACAGTCAAATAATTGAAATAACTCTTACTGTGAAACATAGGAACTCGGATACATTGATCATTAAAGTATCTCCCAATGGGATGGCTTAATTGCTGATCGTTATAAGAAAGAACATATTAATGCTTACAGTGTAATTATAATTATTACAATCTTCAACAGCATATTCTTCTTATGTGCTTTATGTTACTAAGCCAGTCATTATAAATAGAAAGGTGGTAAAATGAAACTGGAATGTGGCCAAACACATAACAGTTAACAGTTCAGGTATAAACATTATTTTACTGATAAATAAACATCATGCCTGCTGATGACATATATTAACAGTCATTACAGAACGGCGCATGGTCTACATTGTTATTCATATTTGTATAGTGTAACATGCTTCAGAATTAATTGGCTGGAGATTAGACATAACAACTCCTTATCCTATCTTTTCCAACAATTGATTTGGGTAGGTCACTTTTTTTCACAACAAGAGTGCTTCTAGAACAGGAACTTTCAAAACATTATACAGATCACAGAATAAAAATGGAAACAGTTGAATAGAGGGAACAGATAGGCTTTTGAAAACGTAAGTGTTTAGGGATAACTTCTAGACAGCATTTGAATAACAGAAAGGATGGTGAATTAGAAAACAAGGTGTGTGCTGATATTAGAGCATTCAGGTCTGCAAGTGGGAGGACGAAAGGAAAGGAAGAGACTAAAGTAGATGGGGATCATTGAAGATACTCAAATTAATTTGTTGAGGCCTAGGGAGACTATCAGGATTGTCAAGAACAAGGTGCTGGGAGTTTGGGGCTTAATCGTGGTGGCAACATGAATATTGACATTCTGAATGAGTCATAATTTAGGGAGGGTACAAACAGAGTGGCTGATGGAGGAATTAAACCTTTGGTTGATAAATATACATTCAATAGGTCTGTAACCCAAGGGAACAAGAGACAAGAGATAAAGGCAAATCTATATGATGTTTCAGAAATGGAAGAACGTGGACCTTCTCAGAGATGAGGTGTGGAGAATGAAGCTGCATTTAGTAACAGCAGCTCCAGCCCTGTTACTTTAGCTTGTGGTAATACATCTGGGAAAAAGCTGATGAAGTTATGACCAGGAAATAATTAGCTTTGGTTAAAGATAGCTTTGAATATTCTTGGCATGCAACTGCTAACACACTGAGCCATAGTTGAACAAGCATTTTGGGGAATGCAGGATTCCTGGAGCAGCAGGAGAATTTTACATCAAGTTTGAAAGGAAGAGGAGTGGATCTAAGACTAGTATTTTAAACTTAAATGAGGGCAACAAGGTGAGCATGAAAGCTGAGCTAGCTAAAGTGAACTGGGATGAACAGGCTATGAGGACAGATCAATAGAGAAGCAGTGGCAGATATTTAAAGGGATATATATTTCAGAATACTCAGAGTAAGTATATTCCTGTTGTAAAGAAAAATTCTAAACGGAGGAGCCACCATCCATGGATAACTAAAGAATTTAAGGGAAGCATCAAACTTAAGGAAAAAACATCTAGCTGTGCAAAGATGAGTGTGAGATGATTGGTCAGAATATAAAGAACAACAGAGAATGACTAAAAGGTTAATTAGGAGAAAGGAATTAGTGTACAGCAGGAAGCTAGCTAGGAATGTAAAAGCAGAAAGTGAGAGTTTCTACAGGCATTTAAAAAGGAAAAGGGTGGGTGAGTGTGGTTAATAGCAAGGTAATAGTTGATTAATAGTAGATAAGGAAATGGTGAATAAAATAAACAGATATTTTGCTTCTGTGCACTGGAGAGGATTCAAGAAACATTCCAATACTAGATGCAATTTGGGAGGTGGAGGGGAGAAAGGAACTTGGTAAATTTACCATCACTGGGGAAGCAATACTGAGTAAACTGATGGAACTGTGGGCTGAGAAGTCCCTTGGTCCTGATGGACTTCATCCTAAGGTCTTTAAAGAGATGGCTAATTGAGATAGATTTTCCAAAATTCATTAGCTTCTGGAAGGGTTCCATCAGACTGAAAAGTGGTAAATATAACCGCTCTATTAAAGAAGGAAGAGAGGCAGTAAACATTACAGACCAGTTAGCTTGACATAGGACATGGGGATGATGTTAAAATCAATCATTAAAGAATTTATAGCTGGACACTTAGACAAGCTCAGGTAACTGGCAATAATGAGCATGGTTTTATGAAAGGAAAATTATGTTTATGAGTCTGCATTGACCATGATCCCACCCAGTCTCTATCCCTATAACCCCTTGCATTTACTCTAGCTAGCCCCCCTGACATTAAGGGGCAATTCAGTCTGGCCAATCCACCAAACCTACACATCTTTGGACTGTGGGAGGAAAGCAAAGCACCCAGAGGAAACCCACACAAGACACAGGGAGAATGTGCAAACTCCACACAGACAGTGACCCAAGCCAGGAATGAAACCCAGGTCCCTGGCGCTGTGAGGCAGAAGTGCTAACCTCTGTGCCACTCCTACATATTAGAATCACATTACACTTTTACAGAAGTTTTTTTTATTTGTGTTACAAATAGGCTTACATTAACACTGCAATGAAGTTGCCTTGGGATGTTGAAGATCACCATAGTAACTTGGTCAATATGATGCCAGAGTGCCCTGCAAAACACATTCCAGGCAAACAACAAGCAGAAATTCTTAACAGTTTTGCTGATTTAAGCACCACGTGATGGCAAATGCAGTCACCTTGAGTTTATGAGTCTATAGGAAAGTCGATTCCAAAGGCTTCAAGCATGGGGGAGAATTTCAGATGGAATGTGGTTGCACTATCAGATAAGATGCATATGCGGAACACAGGTGCTAATTTACTGCAATATATTACTGCAGGAAGTCTCTGAAGAGTGGGCCTGTGTTGATCTAGGTCAAGTAGGAAGATATTAGTCATCAGTAAACACCGATTACGGTCTGAATCACTGCTAAGGCGATTTGGGACTCGTTAGCGTCAGAGTTAAAGAAAAGTGAGAAGGGTTAGCTGAAAATGGAACGGACAGAGGAACATTATTGCGATTGTGGGGCGGGGGATAGTTCAAACCTCAATACATTGTCACATCCTGGACAACAGGGAGTTTCTGCAGAATAGGGGGAATATTGGGAATGCAGTCAGGAAAGGGGCTGACAGGGAGTATGGAAAGTGGGGCTTAGGAATCCCGGCTGGCGCTTGTCATAGCTGCATTAAACTACTGAGATTCAGACATTAGTCTGCCGTGAAGCAAGCAATTGTCAACTTTCGATGCGGACACAAACATTAACCGGGTTCTGTGTGAAATGCAAATCAGACACAAATATGTCTTGCTGTGTGACCCTGCGGATTCTACCTGCTTCACCCGTAATGTCCCTGCAGGTCACTCCCCCTTCATGGAGAACAGCAGAATCCCAATAATCAAACTCATTTAGATTATTCACATTTAAAGGTAAAACGAAAGGGGGAAAAATGAATTAAACATGCACAGGTGCCAGAGTTTCTGTGTGCTTTGATAGCAACAACGCTATCCCTATAATTTTCGGTATGTTTGTCCACATCACCACACTCTTGGCTGCGGGAGGCGCACTGACAGTGAAAGGCGCTACATAAATGCATGTCTTTGTCATGGTTTCACTCAGTTCAAATGTGTTAAATTTGAAACATGGAAATCCCCGGCCTCTCCTGCTTAGGGGTGCTTTCCTTGTGCTCACATCCACAACCCAAACATTAGGAAGTAAATGCAACATTTGCAGCAACCATGTTATCAAATGGCGTGGGATAACAATGTCACATGAGATCCTGGTCAGAATGTCATGTGATAAAACTTATAGGAACGCCTCTAAACAGAATTGTTAAAGCACTAATTCGCATGCAGTTGAAACCTTACTGGTTATACTGTGTGAACGGGAAGAGTATGGTTATTTGAAATAAAGTTGGAATGCATTCTTCCTTTGGGAGATATAGACAAGCGTTTAAAATTCCGCTTCCCTGATGTTCCTCGAAAGTGAAGGCTGTCTTAATTAATACACGTTTCCCAGGGAAATGTGGAAGTTTGGAATTAGAAATTAAGTCCTTCACCTTGTTTCTTGGGAGTAAAACGTTAACGTGTGGGAAAATCCATTCTGTTTACTGTTATAATAAAGTTAGTCACCAACATACTCAAAATGAGATATTCGCCGGAATTCTACCGCTTCGCTCGCCACAGAATCTGAGCGGGTGAGGGGGCGGACAATGGAGATCTTGGGCGGGAATTTCCAGTCTCGCTTCAGCGAGGTTGTAACATGCCACCCAATATTGAATGTTATAAGAATAGAGTTTAGTCATCTTTGTTCCAACTAATGCATCGAGACGCCACACAGGAGAAACTGTTCAGCCTCAGACATTCCCCACTCCCATGTATGCAGATCACTCTAAATTCTGATGATTCAATATTTTTTCCAGAATACGTTCACTCTCACCAATTATTACAGGTGCACCATAGAAAACATCCTTTCTGGATGTATCACAGCTTGGTATGGCTCCTGCTCAGCTCAAGACCGCAAGAAACTACAAAGGGCTGTGAACGTAGCCCAAACCAACACACAAACCAACCTCTCAGCCATTGACTCTGACTACACTTCCCGCTGCCTCGGAAAAGCAGCCAGCATAATCAAGGATCCCACGCACCCAGACATTCTCTCTTCAACCTTCTTTCTTAAGGAAAAAAAACAAAAGTCTGAGATCACATACCAACCAACTCAAGAACAGCTTCTTCTTTGATGCTGTCAGACTTTTGAATGGACCTACCTCATATTAAGTTTATATTTCTTTACATCCTAGCTTTGACTGCGACACTATATTCTACACTCTCTCTCCTCTACGTACTCTATGAAGTGTATGTTTTGTCTGTATAGCACACAAGAAACAATACTTTTCCCTGTATCCCAATACATGTGACAATAATAAATCAGATCAAAATTCTTTAAGATAAGGGATCTGCTCCAGTTTGAGAACAATGGATTATCTGACCACAGCAACCTCTAGTGTGGAAACAATAAAACTTGGCTATGTTGTGTTCTGTCCTCAATTTAAACCAGCCATTTGAATACTGAACCAATGCACTTGTAAATAATTGAATGGATGACACAAATTCAACTCAAGACAAACTTGCAGTTAGAGAAAGCCATAGATTTTTTTCGAAGCTAGTTTTTTTGTCAATCAATTTATTTTTTGTAATTTGTTTTTGGAATGTGGGTGCTACTGGCGAAACCACAGCTACAAAACCATAGAATCCCTACAGTTCAGATTTAGGCCATATGGCCCATCATGTCTGCACTGACTCTCATCATTGTCCCCACCCCCATGTATTTACCATGGTTATCCACCTAACCTACACATCTTTGAAGTGTGGGAGGAAACTGGAGCACCCAGATGAAACCCATGCAGACACTGGGAAAACGTGCAAACTCCACACAGACAGTCACCCAAGGCCAGAATCTTGATATTTGATACTTTGAAAAAATGGTTTTCCACAGCAATTAACTCTTCAGACTTTAAATGGCTTTTTGATTCTTTGTTAAATAAACAAAAAACCCACCTCAGCCTGAAGTCACCTGATCATCTACCCTTCTTAACTGAATTAAAACAAGCAACCCTTTAACACCTCAAATCATTGCCTTAAAATATCTGGATAAACACAAATTACTGCAGATGCTGGAATCTGAAACCAAAAGAGAAAATGCTGGAAAATCTCAGCAGGTCCGGCAACATCTGTCAGGGGAGAAAAGAGCTGATGGTTCGAGTCCAGATGACCCTTTGTCAAATCTCAGTCCTTGCAGGATGTAGGGTGTGGGAGTCAGTGGGCTTGTAATGGATATTGGCAGCTGGTCTATTGCCAGAAATGGAGACAGAAAGATCAGAGAAGAGAAGGGATGTGTCTGAGATGGACCAGGTGAAGGTGATGGAAGAGTGGAAACTGGAAGTGAAGCTGATGAATTTTTCCACATCTGGACGAGAGCATGAAGCGGCACTAAAATAGTCATTGATGTACCGGTAAAGGAATTGTAGGAGGGGACCTGAATAGGCCTGGAACAAGGAATGTTCCACATGCCCCATACAAAGACAAGCACAGCTAGGACCCATGCAGGTACCCATTGCTACTCCTTTGATTTGGAGAAAATGGAATGAGTTAAAGGAAGTGTTGTTGAGAATAGAACAAATTAGCCAGGTGGAGGAGAGTGGTGGTGGATGGGAATTGTTCAGGCTTCTTTTCAAGAACCGAAGAGCTCTCAGGCCATCCTGGTGTGGGATGGAGGTGTAGAGAGATTGCACATCCATGGTGAATAGAAGACGGTTAGAGCCTGCGAACTGGAAGCTCTCAATATAATGTAGGGCATCAGAGGAATCCCAAATGTAGGTGGGAAGGGAATGGATCAAAGGAGTGAGGATGGAATCAGGATCAGAGGAAATAAGTTCAGTGTGGCAGGAGCATGCTGACACATTGGGTGTACCAGGTGGATTTTGGAGGTCAATAGAAACAGGCAGTCAGGGGTTGGGAGACTGTGAGGTTGGAAGCTGTGGGGATGGAGGCGGGGGAGGCATCCAGAGGAAATAAGGTCAGTGATGGTGTTGGAGATAATGACATGATGTTCAGTGGTGTGGTCATGGTCCAGAGGGAGGTAGGAGGTTGGCGCTCAGCCTCTGTGAGATAGAGGTCAGTACGCCAGACGACAACAGAACCATCTTTGTCCGGAGGTTTGATGTCAAAGTCAGGGTTGGATCTGAGGGAATGGAAAGTTGGGAAGGCTGGAGAGGTTGAATGGGTGAGAGGGGGCAGAAAAATTAAAACAGCCAATGCCCCATTGACAGTTCCTAATGGAAAGATCGAGGGCAGGTATTTTTGTCCCAGTAGGGGTGTCCAATTGTCCAATGAGATGTCTGTTCTCGCAAGTGGATGTAAAAGATGCCATGGCATTCCTTTGGAGAAGTGTGGGGGAAGCTCTCCCCTGCCAATCTTTATCCCTCTGCATCTCTGAAACAATTTTTAAAATTCATTCAACATGGGCATCACTGGCTGGCTAGCTGCCCAAAGACAGTTGCAAATCAACCACATTGCTGTGGCTCTGGAGTCACATGTGGGCCAGACCAGGTAAGGACCGTAGATTTCCTTACCTAAAAGACATTAGTGAACTAGATGGGTTTTCCCACAATCAGTAATGGTTTCATTGTCATCAAGATTCTTAATTCCTGATATTTTTTATTGAGTTCAAATTCTACCATCTGCTGTGGTGGGATTTGAACCTGGGTCCTCATAGCGGTACTGGAACACAATACTGAACACCACTCCCTTAGCTCTGTTTCCTGGCAAACATCACTCCTCCACATATCCACTGACTTGCACCAACCCGCTAAAAGGTTGCAATGCCCTCTGCCAACTCATGTTGATTGATTTAGCCCACCCCAACTCCCATAAGGAAGGCCCATTTGGATAAAGCCTCCCAAACAAGACTTCAATGCAAATTCTACCTGGACAGTGATTGGGAATCATTGAACTCAACAATCAAAGGAGAAAGACATGGTGGATGGTGAGTCTAGAGAGGGGTATGCTGATATTCTAAGGCACACCAATATAAAAAAGTTGTTAGGTGTTTGAAAAGCATTAAGGTAGACAAAACCCCAGGACCTGATGGTTCTATCCTAGAATATTGAGGAAGGTGAAGGAGGAAATTGCTGGGACCTTGAACAACATCTTTGTCTCCTCTTTAATCACAGGTGAGATCTCGGGGGCCTGAAGAATAGCCAGTGTTGTTCTTTTGTTTAAGAAGGGATAATTCATGAAATTATAGGCCAATGAACCTTACATTAGTGGTAGGAAAATTATTGGAGAATATTCTTAGGGGCAGGAATTACTCACATTTGGAAAAATATGGACATATTAGTGTTAGGCAGCATGGCTTTGTGCAGGGGAGGTCATGTCGGTGAAGGAAAGTGTTAAATTAAAAGCGGAGGAATTTAGAGTAGCTAAGAGCAGTGGGCGAGAAGAGGATTGGGAAAGGTTTAAATGTCAACAAAGATTGACAAAGAAGTTGATAAAGGAGGGTAGGAGAAGCTATGAAGCTGGGCTAGCACTTAATATAAAAAAGGATAGCAAGAGTTTTTATAAATATATAAAAAGGAAGAGGCTGGCTAGGGTGAACGTTGGTCCTTTAGAGGATGAGAAAGGGGAGCTAGTGGTAGGGGATGGGGATATGGCTAAGGTCTTGAATAACTTTTTTGTTTCTGTCTTCACAGAGGAGGACGTGAATAATTTGCCGGGTGTTAGCGATGGAAAGGTGGTAGGACTGGAGGGTCTTAATGACATTACTGTTACTAGAGAGGTGGTGCTCGACAGACTGGAGGGGCTGATTGTGGACAAGTCCCCAGGACCGGATGGAATGCATCCGAGGGTTCTGAAAGAAATGGCGGAGGTTATAGTGGATGCCTTCGTGGTTATTTTCCAGACGTCGCTGGATTCCGGGGAAGTGCTGGAAGATTGGAAAACGGCTAATGTTACGCCGTTGTTTAAGAAGGGCGCCAGGCAAAAGGCGGGGAATTATAGGCCAGTTAGTTTAACGTCTGTGGTAGGTAAAATGTTAGAATCCGTCATTAAGGAGGAAATTGCGAGGCATCTTGAAGGGAATTGCTTGATAGGGCAGACACAACACGGTTTCATTAAAGGGAAGTCGTGTCTGACAAATTTACTGGAGTTCTATGAGGATGTGTCTAGGGCAGTGGATAGAGGAGAGCCGGTGGATGTGGTCTTTCTTGATTTTCAGAAGGCGTTTGACAAGGTACCTCACAAGAGGTTATTGCAGAAGGTCAGGGGACATGGAGTTGGGGTTAGGGTGTTAGCGTGGATAGAGGATTGGTTGTCAAATAGGAGGCAGAGAGTGGGGGTCAATGGGTGCTATTCGGATTGGCGGTTGGTGACTAGTGGGGTGCCCCAGGGGTCGGTGCTGGGGCCTCAGCTATTTACCATTTATATAGATGATCTGGAGGAGGGAACCGAGTGCAGGGTGTCGAAATTTGCTGATGACACCAAGATTGGGGGAAAGGCAAATTGTGCGGAGGGTGTGGAGAGTCTGCAGAAGGATCTAGATAGGCTGGGCGAATGGGCCAGGAAATGGCAAATGGAATTTAATGTTGGCAAGTGTGAGGTGGTCCACTTTGGTAGGAAGAATGGTAGGAAGGACTATTACTTACGTGGCGAAAAACTGCAGCAGGCGACGGTGCAGAGGGACCTCGGGGTCCTTGTGCATGAGTCGCAAAAACCCAGCTTGCAGGTGCAGCAGGTGGTCAGGAAGGCGAATGGGATGCTGGCCTTCATAGCGAGGGGGATTGAATATAAAAGTAGGGAGGTCTTGCTGCAGCTGTATAGGGCATTGGTGAGGCCGCAGCTGGAGTACTGTGTGCAGTTTTGGGCGCCGCATCTGCGCAAGGATATTTTGGCCCTGGAGGGAGTGCAGAGGAGGTTTACTAGGCTGATACCGGAGTTGAGGGGATTGAGCTATGAGGAGAGGCTGAATAAACTAGGCTTGTACTCGTTAGAGTTTAGAAGAATGAGGGGAGATCTCATTGAGACGTATAAGATGATGAATGGGATGGATAGGATAGAGGTGGAGAGACTCTTCCCGCTCAAAAAAGACAGTCTAGGGGGCACAGCCTCAAGATAAAGGGGAGGCGGTTTAGAACGGAGTTGAGGAGGAACTTCTTCACTCAAAGGGTGGTGAATCTCTGGAATTCTCTGCCCGTTGAAGTGGTGGAGGCTGCCTTGCTAAATATTTTTAAGAAGCGGGTTGATGGGTTCTTGATAAGTGAGGGGATTAAGGGTTATGGGGAGAGGGCGGGAAAGTGGAACTGAGCCACGACAGATCAGCCATGATCTTATTGAATGGCGGGGCAGGCTCGAAGGGCTAGATGGCCTACTCCTGCTCCTATTTCTTATGTTCTTATGTCTCGCTAACTTGATTGAGCTTTTTGAGGAAGTGACCAAGATGATTGATGAAGGCAGGGCTGTGGATGTTGTCTTCATGGACTTTGAAAATGTCCCTCATGACAGGCTGATACAGAAGATGAAGTTACGTGGAATTCGCAGTGAGCTGTTAAGATATATACAGAACTAGCTTGGGCATAGAGGACAGAGAGTAGCGATGGGAGGGTGTTTTTCTGACTGGAGATCTGTGACCACAGGGATCAGTGTTGGGACACATTGTTTGTAGTATATACAAATGAATTGGGGAGAACAAGTAAGTTTGCAGTTTGAGGGAGTTGCAGATAGTGAGCAGGATTGCCAGAGGATACAGCAGGCTATAGATAGGCTAGGGAGAGAAATGGCAGATGGAATGTAATATAGACAAATGCAAGTTGAAGCATTTTGGAAGGTCCAATGAAGGAGGGAAGTATACAGTAATTGGCAGAACACTTAAAAGCATTAACATGCAGAGGGACCTAGGCATACAGATCCACAGTTTCCTGAAAGTGGCAGCACTAGTGGATAAGGTGGTCAAGAAGTATATGGCATGCTAACCTTCATCGGCTGGGGCAAAGATAATAAAACTTGGCATGTCATGTTGCAGCTATATAAAATTTGGTTAGGCCACATTTAGAATATTTTGTACAGTTCTCGTTGCCACCACCTTTGGAGAAGGTACAGAAAAGATTTACCAGGATGTTGGTTGGTTTGGAGAGTATTAGCTATGAGGAGATATTGGCCAAATCTGGTTTATTTTCACATGAATGTCAGAGGCTGAGGGGCGACCTGACAGAAGTTTATAGAATTATGAGAGTCATGGATATAATAGATAGTCAGAGTCTTTTTCCCAGGGTAGAAATATCAATTACTAGGGGACATAGGTTTAGGATAAAAGGAGGAAAGTTTAAAGGAGATGTGAGGGTCAAGTTTTTCTTTTTTATCAGAAGGTGATAAGCATCTTGACAGCTTCATGAATAAGGAGGGAATAGAGGAACATTGGCCACATAGAGGTAAAACATCATTAGTTTAGAAAGGTTTCAAGTGTCGGTACAAGCTTGGTGAGCAAAAAGACATGTTCCTGTGCCCTATTCTTTGTAAGTACTTGTCTCAAACCAAACCAAACCAAACCCAACCGCTGCCTGTTTTCAACTTTCCAAGAACAGAGTTGCCCACCCACCAACAAGTTCGGGACCAGCCATGGCCCCTGTTTGGCCAACCTCCACAGATGGGAGACCCCAGTGTGCATGTGGGAGAGAGAGCAAACTATGCACCACATCATAGAGGAATGTCCAATCCACAGACTCAGCAGATGTCTATCCACATCTCAACTCAGCAGGACCCAGAATAATCTGCTTGGCATCCACTAAATAAATAAGTTAGTTATAAAACACTGTGGAATGGTCTGCAGGTTCTATGCAGTGATTTTGTTTAAACTGAGCTGGGATCAAAGTTCCCGATTCCTGGGAACTGGTGTGGCGGCGATAGTCTCTCCCTCAACGTCAACAAAACCAAGGAGATTGTCATCGAATTCAGAAAGCATAGCGTAGAACATCCCTATCTAAATCAACAGGGATGAAGTTGAAAGGGTTGAGAACTTCAAATATTTAAGTGTCCAGATCACCAATAACCTGTCCTAGTTCCCCCATGCCGACACTATCATTAAGAAAACCCACCAATGCCTCTACTTTCTCAGAAGACTAAGGAAATTTGGCATGTCAGCTACAACTCTCACCAACTTTTACAGATGCACCATAGAAAGCATTCTTTCTGATTGTATCACAGCTTGGTTTGGCTCCTGCTTTTCCCAAGACCACAAGAAACTATAAAAGATTGTGAATGCAGTCCAATCCATCACACAAACCAACCTCCCATTCATTGACCTTATCTACACTTCCCGCTGCCTCAGAAAAGCAGCCAGAATAATTAAGGACACTACTCACCCCAGACATTCTCTCTTCCACCTTCTTCTGTTGGGAAAAAGATACAAAAATCTGAGGTCAGGTACCAACAGACTCAAGAACAGCTTCCTTCCTGCTGTCATCAGATTCTTGAATGGATCTACCTTGCATTAAATGGATTTTTCTCTACATCGGAGCTATGACTGTAACACTACATTCTGCACCCTCTCCTCTATGAACGGTTTCTCTGTAACACGCAAGAAACAATACCTTTCTCTGTACGTTACTACATGTGGCAATAATAAATCAAATGAAACCATAGTTGGAATGATTTGGAAAATTATGGCGTTAGCAGTGAGATAAACGGAGAGCAGAGATGGTCAGTTACCCCGCAGGCTACAACATCACTGTATTGCAGTTTCACAGGTTAGTCAAGCTGCAGTCAGCCTGATTCACTATCCATGCTTCAAATTCCTCGAAGCGAAACTGGGCAAAGTTGGAAAAAGCAGCACAGGAAACGCACACTCATGTGACCCAATGAGTCACAGTACACACCTGGTGGTGAACCGAAACTAGGGAAGATCGACATTCCCAAAGTGTCTGCAGTGGAAGCAGGGAATTTATTATTGAGTGTTTGTGTCCTCTTAGGTAAGTTGAGATCCAATTCGGGCTCTCTATTTCGCGCGACTGTGTGAACACTTTCCCATATTTTCCTGGTGTCAGGCGGATTTCAGTGTTCTTGGCAGGAACAGCTAGAGAGAGACTGTTCACTGCACACTCTTGTGTTCACATTTTGTTATTCTTCAGTTATCCAAGTTTAGTTTTAAATGCAAGGTTTGTGACTCCACTGGAATCTTTTTCCACCAAATGTTTGACATTTACGGTGTGTTCACGAATCTACTAGAATCCAGAGGCTCTTAAACAGAATGTGTCTTTGGGGGTTCTGGAAATTTACCCCCGTGTTTTTGTTTATTTCCGAATCAGCTAGATGTTTCTGAATAAAGTGTGTGTGTAAATATCTGAGAGGCCCCATCTTATTCCCAACGGATATTCGATCTCGAAATTCTGCATTTCGTTTTCAAAGTTTAGAATAAACTTGATCAAATGTCTAAAGCTTTACCTTGCCCCGTTTTTAAAACTAGCACAGCAACAACGGGCGGAGTGGCCTCCTGCACCGTAACAACTCGGGTCGCTCATTGTCTGGACTTTATTTTCAGATTCTTCTTGTTTAGTTTTTTGACACCCTTTAAAACATTTTAGGATTTTTTTTGTCTGGATTTCTCGCTCCCGTCCCCACCCCCCGCCTTCCTGTTTTTCAGTGGTTGTTTATATCTACTGTGGAGTTAATCAGTTTAGTTTTAACTGTCCCGTAGATTGTTTTTAAAATAAGCTATGAACTGATTTCTTAAGGTGAGTTAGTGAGGTGGATGCAGTTAACCTGCAGTTCTGGGTGCTGCCTGAGATGAGGTAGGTGGGTGCTATCTCGGGTGAAATGGGTGCTGTTGGGGGGGGGTGAGGTGGGTGCTGCCCTGGGTGCTGTTGGGGGGTGAAGTGGGTGCCCAGGGGAGATGGGTAATATGAACGCTGCCCTGGTTGGGTTGAATGGGGGTGGCTAATGGGGAGGTTCTCATGGGTGTCCTGGGGGGGGGGGGGTGGTGAGAAGGGATTGGGGGAGGTGGTGGGTGCTGAGTGGGTGCCCTGGGTGTGGTGGCTGCTGGGTGAGTGGCCTGTGTGAGGTGGGTGCTGGAGGAAGATGGGTGCACTGAATGGGGTGAGTGCTGTGTGTGTAGGGGGGGTGGCCTGGGTGGGATGGATGCTGGAGGTGAGTTGGTCCTGGGTGGGTGCTGTTGAACTGCTGTTCAGGGTGCGGTGTTGACTGGGTCTGACGTAGGTGCGATAGCAGCAACTTGGAGGAAGTTAGTGGGGAGGGCGGTTAGGGAGAAATTGGTTAAAATCGGGACAAATTTCAGGAATTTCTTTTAAAGTAAAAGTTGACCGGGTCAGAGCTTGTTGGCCGCTGTTCAGGCTGAGTTGCGCTCTCTGGCTGCTAACAGAGTGTTTTTGACTCCAGTTTTACAGGAGACTCTCTCTAAAGCAAAACGTTTCCGGGATTGCAAGCTGGATATCGACGAGAAGGTAAATAGGATGCGAACTTCTGATCTCCGTTTCTTCCAAGTTGATTCCCCCTGTCCCGGACTGGGGTTTGGGATTTTAACCCTCTGACTGTCTGGTTCCTGTCCTTGGGGAATGGGGGGTAATTCTCAGCCCCTTAACTTGTTCAGGTGGGTGAAGGGTGTGCCCGTCTGTCCCTGTGGGCCTTCAACATTCCTTCCGCTGCATCAAGGGTGGAATTTCCCCGACAGAGAACAGGGTTTAACCACAGTAAATGATTTCTGTCTGGGTTAGTCATGTCCTGCTACTATTTCACTGTGAATCCGGAGCTCAGATCTCACCTGATTCTGGAGGGCTGTGTGAGAGAGCGGGCAGGCAGCTTTGGTTTCACGACAGAGTATAGGCTCTCACAGAGAATAAAGTGTTGGCAAACACAGCAAAGCGTTGAACCCCTGATCATCGTTTTGTTTAAAGAAAATTGACCATTGCCCCGGCTTTTTCTTTTTTTTAATAAAAAAAATCTGATTTTACTACTGCAGTGACTGCGAAACTTTACTATTATTGTTCTATACGAAAATTAGGCAGCAGAAGCCAATTGGTCTCTGGTGAAACTTGTGTTGCAGTTACCACTGATGTTAGAAATGCAATTTTGGTGCTTTTAAAACCCCTTTACATTGTGGGCCACATTGACACAGCAGGCTTTGCTATGGTGCAAATGGTTTCTGTTGACTGTCTCTCACTTAGTTTAATGCAGTGTGTATGTGTATTTAAGACCTGCTTTCAGAGGGAAGGGATGCAAGTCTCCATTGACTTGCTCCTGTGTTCTGTTGGGTCCAAGTTCTAGATTTGATTTGGGTTGTTTTTAGGCTGTAATTATACATTGGCTTTCATATTCTTTGTAACTATCAGCCCACCTAGTCTGTGTGGGGGTTTATGGTCCTTGTGGTTCTCGTTCGATTCCATATTTTTCACCTCCCATGCGTCTTCCTACTTCTGCTTTTCTCATGCGCCTGTCTGCTTTCCCTTTGGAAACCCCTGATATGTTTGTTTCCCCCAGTCCTGTGGTGGTGAGTTCCACATTGAGTGCTTTGGGTCTGGAATGCAGTGCATGGAGGTGTGGTGGAGGCAGGTTCAATCGAGACATTCAACCAGGCATTAGGTGATTATTTGAATGGAAGCAAATGTGGAGGGTATGGGGAAAAGGCAGAGGAACGGAACTAAGTCGTGATGTTTGTTTGGAGTGTGAGACACTGTGTACCAAATGGCTTCCGTCTGCGTCGTAACAATTCTGTGAACCACTGAGCAAATATATTTCTCCCATTTCCTGATTAGATTTATTGGTAGATTTCTTGTTATGATCTTAGGTTTGGATTCGCCCACAAGGGGGAAGTTCTCTCCATATTAACTTATTCTGAATTCTAAAGACTTATGGGTGCCCTCTTTATTTTCTTGTTGGTAAGCTGACCTGCCTGCAGCACAATACACTAGATGTTTGGGTGCAAATTGTATACTATTGTAAACAAATTGCATTAAGAAAGCTTTGCTTTATGCAATTCAACTGTTGTTATTTCCTGCAATTCAAATTGGCCATTTAAAACTGGTGCTGAAGCTACGCTTTTCCAATGACTTGTTACCCTGATAAATACACTTTTCAGTCTTTATTACCCTGACAGATGTTGTTTTTAAAAAATGTTTTTCATTATTTCTCATTTACAAATCAGTATTGTTGAAGCCATCCTGTAGGACTAATCCTATGTGACCATTTTATTTGATATCTTAAATAACAAAGACCTTTTTATTTCAGAAAATGGCAATACACCCGCGCAGGGTACGGTTGAAACCTTGGCTGGTGGCCCAAGTAGACAGTGGCCTTTTCCCAGGTCTAGTTTGGCTCCATCGGGAAAATAAACGTTTCCAAATCCCTTGGAAACATGCGACTCGCCACAGCCCCCCTCAAGAGGAAGAAAACACTATCTTTAAGGTGAAGCCCAGGTTTTACACCATTACATTGTATTATCAAATAGGTGATAGAGTACTTAAATAAAAAGAAATTACATGATTATGGGGCAAGTGCAGGAAAATGAAACTAAATCATAATGCTTATTCAGAGAGCTGGCAGAGACACAATGGCCAAATGGTGGCCTCTTTCTGCACAGTAGAAATTCTGGGATATATTTTAGCGACTTAGCATTTGATTTGATTTGATTTATTGTCACATGTATTAACATAGAGTGAAAAGTATTGTTTCTTGCTATATAGACAAAGCATTCTGTTCATAGAGGAGGAAACGAGAGTGCAGAATGTAGTGTTTTTAGTCATAGCTAGGGTGTAGAAAAAGATCAACTTAATCAAGGTAAGTCCATTCAAAAATCTGACAGCAGCAGGGAAGAAGCTGTTCTTGAATTGGTTGGCACGTGACCTCAGACTTTTGTATCTTTTTCCCTTAGGAAGGTGAAAAAGAGAATGTCCAGGGTGTGAGGGGTCCTTGATTATGCTGGCTGCTTTGCCGAGATAGTGGGAAGTGTAGACAGAGTTAATGGATGGGAGTCTGGTTTGCGTGATGGATTGGGCTATGACCGTTTGTAGTTCCTTGTGGTCTTGGGCAGAGCAGGAGCCATATCAAGCTGTGATACTACCAAAAAGAATGTTTTTTACGGTGCATCTGTAAAAGCTGGTAAAAGCAAATGCTGTAAAAGCATTGTGGAAAGTAATGTCATATAAGCAGATCCACCATACAAAACATAGCTGAGTAATTCTAATTGAAAATGGCCGGTTCACTTCTGTCACCTTTATGTTCCCACTAAAGTTGAAAAGCCTGGTGCTAATTTTCTCTGAATTAAGTCATTGGGTTATATGAAATAGATGGTTGAAGAAAAATCTTTTATTTTAAACTGAGACCAAGAGTGTGGTCAGCGTGTCTCTTGGTAGATGGGGGCAGTGTGATGGCACAATGGTTAGCACAGTGCCTCACCATGCCAGGGACCTGTGTTCGATTCCAGCCTAGGGTGACTGTGCGGAGTTTGCATGTTCTCCCTGTTTCCATGTGGGTTCTCTCAGGGTGCCCTGGTTTCCTCTCGCACTCCAAAGATGTGTGGGTTATGTTGATTGGCCATGCTAAATTGCCCCTCAATGTCAAGGGAACTAGCAGGGTAAATATGTGGGGATACGGGGATGGACTCTGGGTGGGATTGTTGTTGCTGCTGGCTCGATGGGCTGAATGGCCTCTTTCTGCGCTGTAGGGATTCTATAATTCTCTAAGATCTTGTATATTTAATCATGACATTGACACTTACTAAACCAACAATGAGATTGTTCTTTAATTTGCTGAAATCAGTAAGGCATCAATCATCTCGTGGGATTGACAAACTCTCTACCCATTCATGCTAATGCTATTCCCATTGCTAACTTGCAGCAACCTAGCACTGGCCTACCAAAGTGTCTGCCAGTTTCAGGCAACAAACCCCGTATTAAAATGCAAACAAAGACTGTGTTATATGTATGACCCTCGATTGATATTTTAGGTTAGAAGTGCTTGGAGCCTTGCATTCCTGATCAATTTCATTGGCAATATAGTCAGTTTAATATTATTTTTGTGGGTCAGGTGTTGTATGTGTGATAGGATCAAGCACTGATATTAAAAGAAAAAAATGCTGGAAAATCCAGCAGGTCTGCTAACATCTGTGGAGAGAGGAACAGAGTTAATGCTTCAAGTCTGAAGATGGACTCCAAATGTTAACTTTATTTTCTCTCTCCACAGACCAGCTGAGCTTTTCCAGCATTTTCTGCTTTTGTTTCTGATTTTCAGCATCTGCAGCATTTTGCGAGCGCTGATCTAGTTTAAATCTATGATGTAGGATCACTTTGAGTATTAACTCTGATGTGTTTTATTTACAGGCCTGGGCAGTAGAAACTGGGAAGTACCAAGAAGGGATTGATGAGCCTGATCCAGCCAAATGGAAAGCCCAGCTGCGTTGCGCCCTTAACAAAAGTCGTGAATTTAACCTTATTTATGATGGAACCAAAGAGGTTCCAATGAATCCTCTTAAAATTTACGAAGTGTGTGATATCCCACAAAGCAATGGAACACACAGCAATCCAGGTAGAACATTTTGGTTAATTATCACAGCTGACATTGGCAAACATTTGCTAAAAGTTCTTGTCAGTTTGGGATTCAATTTGAATAATTTTTAATAACTAACAAAGTTGCAACAATTGGGAGCAGGAATTGGGGGGAAAAAAGTTTTACATTGGGACATGCAACAAGTAGCTAAAAGCTTCAAGGGGTCAAATTTCAAGTTGAAACGATTGTCATTGATAGAGAGACTGGACTGCCAATGGTCTCATGAACTTTAGGGTCTTGTTAAATGTCCCAAAGCATTTCACAGGGGCATTGTCAAATAATATTTGACACAGAGATATTTGCAGATATTAGGACAGCTGACCAGAATCTTGGTCAAAGATGTGTAAAGGAATAACTTGCAAGAGGAGAGAGAAGTGGATAGGTTCATGGAGGGAATTGCTGAGGTTTAAGCTTAGGCAACTCCAGGCATGACCACCAGTGGTGGAGTGAACACAACTGGGCATATGCAAGGGACCAGAATTGGAGGAGTGCAGAGATGTGGCAGGAGTGTAGGGCAAGAGGAAATGGCAGAGATGAGGAGAGGCAAGGCCATGGGGTGCTTTAACTTCAGGGTATGTATTTTAAAACTTTGAGGCATTGTTGGAAGTAGATCAGCAATCACTCAATGGATGAATATTTCTTGGTGTAAGTTAGAATTAGGGCAGCAGAGTTTCTAAAGCAGCTCACGTTAAGGAATTCAAGTCAGGCCAGGAGAACATACGAATAGTCAAGTCTGGAGTTAGCAAAGGCATTGGTTGCTGGCATTATCAGCAATTGGCTGAAGGCTAGGGCAAAAATGAGTGATGTTAAAGAAGTGAAATAGACAGCTCTTTGTGGTGGAGAGGATATGTAATCAGAAGCTTGACTCCTGTTCCAGGAGGTAGTTCAGGATACACACTGTTGTTTGGCCTCAGATGGTGACCAGAGAATGGGATAGAGTCAGTAGCTCAAGATCAGAGTTTGTGGCAGAGACTGAATATCAGATAAGCTCCACAATGCATCTGAGGCAGTAAAGACATTGGGAGAGGTGATGGTGAGTATGAGTGAGATAGTGGCACAGTGCTTAACACTGCTGCCTCAGAGCACTAGGGACCTCAATTCAATTCTGGCTTTGGGTGATTGTTTGTGTGGAGTTTGCACATTCTCCCCATGTCTTCATGGGTTTCCTCCAGGTGTCCTGGTTTCTACCCAAACTCTAAAGATGTGCATGTTAGTAGATTGGCCATGCTAAATTGTCCCTTAGTGTCTAAAGATGTGTAGGTTAATTGGATTAGATATGGTAAATGTGTGGGCTTACAACAATAGGATGGAGATGTGGCCCTGAGTAAAATGCTGTTCAGAGATTCGGTGCTGCCGCAATGGACTGAATGGCCTCTTCCTGCATTTTGGGCTCTGGTTCAAATGTGGCAAATGACTAAAGAGCCAAAATAGTTTTGGGACTTAAACAATCAAAGAAACAAATTTATTTGTTTTCTGTTTAAAATGATCCTTTTAAAGTTTATTTCTTAGTGTCACAAGCAGGCTTACATTAACACTGCAATGAAGTTATTGTGAATATTCCCTAATTGCCACACTCCGGCATCTGTTCGGGTACCCTGAGGGAGAATTTAGCATGGCCAATGCAGCTAACCAGCACGTCTTTTGGACTGTGTGGAGGAAACCGGAGCATCCAGAGGAAACCCATGCAGACACGCGAAGAACATGCAAATGGCACACAGATGGTGACCCAAGCTGGGAATCGAACCTGGATCCCTGGTGCTGTGAGGCAACAGTGCTAACCACTGTGCCACCATGTCACCATAAAACTATGGTGCCCAACGTGGGGAATGAGATTGAGTCTCATTCTGTACTGACTGAGCTAGCTGGGCACATCCTTGAGTAAGATCATAGTGTAAATCTATTTGAATGCATGAAACAGCTGCCAGAATCACTGCTCAAATTAAGTTTCACTTCATTCAGTGCTGTAAAGGCACAACCAGGTTTTCTGATCTCTGAAGAGCGCTGGTTTATATTAAATGTCTTTATCTTATAATGTGGTTAATATATATTTTACAGGATCTGTACCGTGGGAAGAAAATGATGTAGATTTGGAAGATGAAGAGGAGGATGACTCGAACTCTTCTCAGCTTCAAGTTAAAGTGAGTGGAAAAACTTTTGAAACATCAATTTGGAACAAGGTAATGCTGCTGCAGTAAGTTCAGCCTGGACAGCTTTAACCCTGATGATTTGGTAGCTGAGGTTACCGCCAGGTATAGAACTAAGTCATACAATCTCAGTTCATGGTCAGTGTTGAGTGCAGTTGTAGGGGCTTTACAGTTGACCTAAGAAGTTGTAGGCCTGGAGAGTGGGTGAAAAAAAAATGTCAACTTGCTCCCTATTGCTATGTAAGACTCCCAGCTGGAGACCGTACGTGGATGAAAATCCGACATGTGCCCCATGGACTCTGAGCTCACTGGCATGTACCATCTTGGCTTGATGGCAATGACTATTTCTCCAAAGGCCGGGGGGGGGGGGGGGGGGGGGAGGTGGATACATTGCTTTTAATTACTCATGCCAGTGGGTGTTAAATTGTTAATGCATATGAGACAATAACATTTTCAGATGATAGCATCTAAACCTGAAATTATGGTCTTCAAATCACCCTTGCTTGCCAGCTCTGTGTTCTATTCAGCTGGCTGTTGTGCTGACTGCCAGCAGATGATGTACAATTAAATTAATCATGGTAACCAATGCAATTTTATCTGCTGACAATCAATCTTGGATTGTTAGGAAATAATAGAATCAATATCTATTCCAAAGGAATGAATGCAATCAGTTATATTCAGATTATAGCTTGATGTAGTAAGTAGGAGGCTGTATGTTTGTGCTCTTGATAGAACAATCCAATTGATCCCATTCCCCTTTTTCCCTA
This sequence comes from Carcharhinus amblyrhynchos, assembly GCF_965287045.1. NCBI lineage: Eukaryota > Metazoa > Chordata > Chondrichthyes > Carcharhiniformes > Carcharhinidae > Carcharhinus > Carcharhinus amblyrhynchos. Next base: position 17,449,771 of record NC_137345.1, read on the forward strand.
TAGCCCTACAAAATTTATCCCATTAAAATACTTCACTTTTCCAAAAGGGGATTAGATGTTTTTGAATCTGCTTCCACCACCCTTTTAACAGTGCATTCTAGATCCAATAAGCAAAGCTAGTACAGATCCTCACTCTTCAGCAATAATGTGGAGTTGCCGGTGTTGGACTGGGGTAGGCACAATAAGTAGTCTCACAACATCAGCTTAAAGTCCAACAGGTTTATTTGGTAGCATGAGCTTTTGGAGCATTGCCCCCTTCATCAGGTGAGTCACCTAATGAAGGGACGACACTCCAAAAGCTCGTGCTACCAAATAAACCTGTTGGACTGTAACCTGGTGTTGTGAGACTACTTACTGTGTGTTCAGCAGCAGCCAGCTTCCCATTTATGAAAATATTGGTCTTTGGTCACTTGTGGCTTTTTAAAAGAAGAACTACTCATTCATCTTCTTTTATACACAGATGCAAGAAAGCTTTCCATATCTCAGTTTGAATGGTAAGTGAACCCAAATGTGAATTTAATAATCCACATTCTTGTTTTTAATTATTAAGATCTTGCAATAAAATACATTTCTAAAAATTGGGTTTGAAATCAGTCCGGTTGGGTTCTGTGTTGGCTGTAAGCATCCAGTGTGAAATGGGCCTGGACAATCTCAGCTCATTTCCGACAAGTCTCATTGAAAAGTTGGTATGGGTATGAGGTGGGAAGAAGGCAGCTCAGCCAAAGATGGTGTACCAGAAAGTGCTCAATGCTGAAACTTAGAGAGATGAATATTTGCCAGGACAGTGAGGAGACTCTCCTGCTGTACTTTGAATAGTGTAACAAATTTTTTTTCCCTTCACTTGAGGGGGCGGACAAGGCTTCAGTTTAACATTGGTTTAATTTAACTTCTATTTACAAATTGCAGCATTCTCTCTGACTGCTGCGTCTGCCTAGAGTTTTGTACCTGGGAGGGGATTTGAACATACAACCTTTTGACTTGAGGCGAGTGCACTGCCATTGATCTGTGACTAACACTGGAATGGGACTCTATTTGCCATACCTGCATTTCAGGCAATGTGGACATCCTTAAGAGGTGAAGCAGGAACTAGGGATTGAAAGTCAATCATTCAATTAAGAATCCAACATTCTGCTTTGTAGCTATCACTCCAGCTGGGTTAATGTTTTAAGAAATTTTTTTCAATGTAAAGTACATTGTGTACTTGGGAAACTTTCAGCATTCCATTATAATTCAATTTTACTTGAAGCATTATGATGACTTTTAGACATAATTAGCACCTGCAAGACTGCACAGTAGCACAGTGGTTAGCACTGCTGCCTCACAGTGCCAGGGGCACAAGTTCAATTCCGACCTTGGGTGACTGTCTGTGTGGAGTTTGCACGTTCTCTGTGTCTGCGTGGGTTTCCTCTGCATGTTCTGGTTTCTTTCCACAACCAAAAAATGTGCAGATTAAATGGATTGGCCATGCTAAATTGTCCCTTAGTATCCAGAGATGCGTAGTTTAGAGGGATTAGCAGGGTAAATATGTGGGATTACAGGGACAGTAAGAAGTCTCACAACCCCAGGTTGAAGTCCAACGAGTTTATTTGGTAGCAAAAGCCGCTCTTTACATCATTACATGGACAGGACAGGGGATTGGTGAGCCTGGGTGAGATGCTTTGTTGGAGAGTTGGTGCAGACTTGATGGGCTGAGTGGCCTCCTTATGTACTGTAGGCGAAAAATGTACTGGTTAGGTGCATGGGCCATGATAAATTCTCCCTCAGTGCTCAAGCAGGCACCGAAGTGTGGTGACTAGGGGATTTTCACAGTAACTTCATTGCAGTGTTAAAGTAAGCTTGTGACACTAATAAGTAAAAAAAATTCCAATCTTGCTGTACGCAGTAGTATTTGATTCTATGGGGCAGCCTAGAAAGCCTATTGTTTGTACTATGGTCACTTCTCTAGGCAGCCACCGTTGCTGACTTGGGTCAAATAGGATGGACAATACCTGCTTTGAGATCATTTGTCTTACAAAAAGTGAACACTGCTGTAATTTAAGTTACACGATGAGAGTGGATGGTCCAACCAAACAGTGCAAAAAATAATAATTTTTAACAGTGTAAGATGATCTAGGATTAAACAGCAATGATGGCAGCTCTTAACTGTGTAACTTGAACCTTGCAGACTCTCCGATAGCCCCGGCAAATGTCACCAATGAGTGGATAAAGACTGAGCCAGAACAAATCCTGCAGGTTGATCCACACATGCCAGCAGAGATATTCAGCTCTCCAGAAACCTGGATCAGCTCGCTGCCCAGTAAGCAAAACTCTGTTGCATACCACAACCAGATCTAAGATTGGCATGTTTCTCTATGGCAACGATTTTCTCCCCTGTCGTCTGCCAGCCTAATTAGTGACATTCTTCGCAAACCTTCAACTCAGTTGCTGTTAATTGCTTTTCCTGTCATATTCCTTAAAAAGCTGAACTGAAATTGGCTATTAATATTTAACATTGCATCCTCATTAGGAAGGCGTGCATTATGTATATAGAAAAAAAACACATGACGTACTGGAAATATTTCAGTGAGCTAGCTGTGTAATGAATAACTTAAAAGTGCAACAACCGTACAGAAAAGTGTAACACTTCGCTGCTTTAGTAATTCGTGCATAATGCACGAAAAGACCAATTAACTTGTTTAAATTGGTAGTTATCGATGAAGGAAGAATGTAACATATGGTTAGCATTTAGACAGTTACATGGGTACGATGGGGGTAGAGTGATATGGGCCAAATGCGGGCAATTGGGATTAGCTTAGCGGTTTAAAAAAAGAGATGGCATGGACAAGTTGGGCCAAAGAGCCTGTTTCCATGTTGTAAACCGCGATGACTCTGACTGCTGCCTCACAGTGCCAGGGATCTGGGTTTGATTCCTGGCTTGGGTCACTGTCTATGCAGAGTCTGCATGTTCTCCCTGTGTCTGTGTGGGTTTTCCCCCCTCACTCCAAAAGATGTGCTGGTTAGGTGCATTGGTCATGCTAAATTTTCCCTCGGTGTACCCGGGCAGGTGCTATAGTGTGGCAACTGGGGGATTTTCACAGTAACTTCTTTGCAGTGTTAATGTAAAGCTATCTGTCGCACTAATAAACATAAAACGTGGGATACAAGAAGAATCTAGTCGCTCTTTTCCATATTGTCATGGGATGTTGAACATCTTGAATATTTATCTGAATTTGGCCTATTGTATAATCTAATGATAGCACTGCCTGAAATGCATCTCTCTGCATTAATGACCTGGCTGATTTCCTCCCATATATATTGTTGCATCCAAAAGAAATCCTTGAAGCTGGAATGTTTGGATTTTGTGCTGAGAATATTGTTACCTGAGCTAAATTCTTTCCCCAAGAAAATGTTTGAGGAAAGTACATTAGAGTAAAACATTCATGTTTATTGGCAACTCTGAATATTTTGCACTGACTGAGGGTGGGGCATTTGCTTTCCACAGTACAAAGGTTAAAGAACATAAACAAAGATAAATGGGAATTGATGTCAAAAACTTTCAGTGAACAATTAAATGGTTTTAAAAAGAAATTCAATTAATATTTATCCATGTGTTTCATTATTTGGTGGCACAGTGGTTCACACAGCTGCCTCGCAGCACCAGGTTCAATTCTGGCCTTGAGTGACTGTAACTTGGGTGAGTGTGGAGTTTGCACATTCTCCCCATGTCTGTGTGGGTTTTCTCTGGGTGCTCCAATTTCCTCCCGCAGTCCAAAGATGTCAGGCTAGGTGGATTGACCATGCTAAATTGCCCATTATTGTCCAAAAATTTGTAGATTAGGGAGATTAACGGGGTAAATGCATAGGATTACAGGGGAGCGGGTGGGTGATGGATTTGTGTAAGATGCTCAGTTGGAGAGTCGGTGCAGACTCGATGGGCCGAATGGCTTTCTGCGATGTTGGGATTCTATGGTTATGTGTATGAATCTAATCATCATCCTTCAAATCATAAAAATATGTTGTGGAAAGGTTTTTTTGTGAACTTGAAAAGATTGATCCTTGTTTTCCCTTCAATTCTGTACAGTGACAGACCTGGAGATCCAGTTCCAGTACAGAGGCAAAGAATTGGGGCCAGCCTTAAACGTCAGCAATCCACAGGGATGCCGTCTCTTTTATGGGGATCTGGGTCCAATGCCAAACCAGGAGGAGTTATTTGGTCCCGTTTCCCTTGAACAAGTGAAATTTCCTGGGACAGACCATATCTCGAACGAAAAGCAGCGTCTTTTCACAAACCGTCTGCTGGATGTGATGGATCGAGGGCTGATCCTGGAAGTGAGTGGTCATGCAATCTATGCCATCCGCCTGTGTCAGTGTAAAGTGTACTGGTCAGGCCCATGTGCGAGTGGAACTAATACCCCACATGTCATAGAACGACAGAAGAAAGTTAAACTCTTTTGTTTGGAAACTTTCTTGAGTGGTGAGTTTTCTTCAATAACTCTTTATGTAAGCTAAGTGGAATGGATGATATAAACTTGGTTTAATTTCTGTAAATAAAAGCACAAATTCCCTTGTGGCAGTAGGTATATGATGGTGTCCCTCCCAAAGGTGTTTATCTCCTCTGCTTTCTGCCCCTGATACGGGGGTTAGGTTGATTGGCCGTGCAGAAATTGCCCCTTAGTGTCAGGGCGATTAGCAGGGTAAATACATGGGGTTATGGGGATAGGGTCTGGGTGGGATTGTTGTCAGTGAAGGCTCCATTGGCCAAATGGCTTCCTGCACTGTGTTGATTCTCTGATTCTATTCTATGTGAATTTCTTTTTAAAACAAAAAATTTTGCGGGATTTGGGCATTGCTGGCTAGACCAGCATTTTAATTGCTGCACTCTTTCTAGATGAGGGAGCTGTGATTCCTTGGTTCTACCATTAGCTAGAGGCAGCTGTATTTGAAGATAAAGGGGGGTAAATGTAGGAAAGGGTCGTAATGAAGAAAGAGAGAGACACTGATTGTATAGCACGGTGGCACTGGTTAGCACTGCTGCCTCACAGCGCCAGGGATCCAAGATCAATTCTGACCTTGGATAACTGACTCTGTGGAGTTTGCACATTCTCCCCATGTCCATGTGGGTTTCCCCTAAATGCTCTGATTTTCCTCCACAGTCCAACGATATGCAGGTTAGGGGGATTAAACAGGTAAATGCAAGGGGTTACACCAGATCGTTGTCTTGGGAGGGGAGGAGGGAGGTGGGTCAGATGGATTTCTGGTTGGGGGGGGGAGGGGCAGATGGATCTCTGGGGGTACAGAGGGATGCGCTGCCACTCTGCGGGCGATCAGTGGGGGGGGTGCTGGGGAAGAGGGGCAGGAATGGCGATCAGTCTTGGTAGTGGGGCGGGTAGATAAGGGGGACAGTGATGTGTGTGTGTGTGTGTGTGTCCCCCTTATCCACCAACCCACACACATCACTGCCCCCCCCCCCTTATCTACCCCTCCACTACCCAGACCGTTCACCATCCCTGCCCCTCTTCCCCTTCCCCAGCCCCACCCCCCCTGCCACTGATCGCCCGCAGAGTGGCAGCGCATCCCTCTGCCCCCCTCTCCAGAGATCCCTCTGTCCCCCTTCCCCCCCCAACCTCCCCCTGAGATATCCGGGTGGCTTTCTCTGCTTTCTGTGGCTCGGGAGCAATCTGACACGGGCGCGTCTTTTGTAATATTTTTCTAATCACGCATGCGCTTTTCAGAGTTCTGGATGTTGTGGCAGTGTTAAGCTCTGCCCACAGTGTAAATTGGACTGGAGATGGCTGAGAGCGTATGGGGGGGGGGCCCTGAAAGCAGATTTCTAAATCGGATCTGTACTACACCCAGAATCGCACGTAGAATGAAAATGGTTTAAAAAAAGTGTCACTTCACCTTTTTTATTACTAACAATTGATAAAAAATACTGGCCGCACTTTTAAATGGAGACATTTGCCGGAATTCCACCGCCTCACCTGCCATGGAATCGGAGCGGGCAAGGGGCGGAAAACAGAAATGTCCATTGACCTCGGGCGAGAATTTCCGGTTTTGCCTGAACGAGGCTGTAAAATCCCGCCCATTGTCTACACACATACAATTGTGCTCACGGATTTTAATTTTGAATTGCAGATCTGATTTATCTACAAAGGGGCCAAAGTAATAAAGTGCCGCCCTTCGAGATTTACCTGTGCTTTGGAGAAGAATGGCCTGATGGCAAACCTAAGGAAAAAAAGCTAATAATGGTGCAGGTAACAGATTGCTGGGTTTTGCATCGATATAAATTATTAGTCATCTTTCTAGATAAAGTACTTGGTTTGCAGTGTATAATTTTGCAACAAAGAGTCTGTGACAGTCTGAGTCAGTTAATTATCATTGTACGTGTTTACGATGTGTTGGGCATTTAGCCAGCTTCTATGTGGGTAGGAGTATATTCATTCAGTCTCCTTTATTGAATTCTAAAATTGAGAACTGAATAAAAGCCTACTACATTTTTACAGTCCAGCGCTTGGACTTTCAGGTTTTTCTTCTTTTATGATGTTTCAAGTGATGAAGTGTCACTTAACCTTTTGAAATGTGGTCATAAATGGGCTCGAGTTCAGGGTGTTTACAAGTCGTGTCGGACAAGATTCTCTTGCCACCCCTCAAGTCTTCATCTTGGCAGGGGGAAGGTTGCTCACCACTTGCTGGCGGTGTGATCTTCTGGTCCTGCAGCTGTCAACATGGCAGGAGGTAGGACCAGAGACCCCCACTGGTATATACGAGCAGAGAATTCCAGCTTTAATATTTCTTGCTCTATTCCTTTTGATTAGAACCCATAACTCCTAACTATCTAGAGGCAAGGGATGGTTAAATTTCCTGATTAAAGAAAATAATGTTAGGAGCAGCCTAATCGTACCAGAAGCTATATTTTGGTGTTGTATATTATTGATATGGGAAACGCACTATTTGCCCATTTATCCGGACTAATGAGTTTTAACTTTGTCACCACTAAAACTTTTCCAAAACCAACTATCATTAGTAGACCAATGGCTTAATCAGTTGACGGCATCCATTTATTTTACATTTGTTCAAGGATATGGGCAACATTGCTAAGGCCACGTTGATTGCCCGTATCTAGTTACCTTCGTGTGGATCTTCTTGAAGTGTGGCAATCCAAGGCAACATTGTTTGATAAATTCTGGGATATTGACCCAGCAATAGAAATATCCTAAGTCTGGGTAATGGGTGACAATGTTCCCACAGTATTACTTCTCTTCACCTCCTCAGTGGTAGCAGTTGCAAAGGGAAAGGCACTTGACTAAGGGTCACCTTTGGAACTTTTGAAGCTACAATGATCCTCAAACAAGAAAATGCTTTGTGTTCTCCATGGAGTGGCACAGTAGTTAGCACAGCTGCCTCATAGTGCCAGGGACCCAGGTTCGATTCCTGCCTTGGGTCTATGCAGAGCCTGCATGTTCTCCCCATGTCTGTGTGGGTTTCCTCCGGGCACTCTGGTTTCCCCACAGCCAGAAAGATGTGCTGATTAGGTGTATTGGCCATGCTAAATCCTCCCTCAGTGTACCTGAATAGGCACCTGCGCGTGGCGACTAGGGGATTTTCACAGCAACTTCATTGCAGTATTAATGAAAGATACTTGTGACACTAATCAATCAACTTTAAAAAAAAAAATTGTTGTGTTTTTTTTAATGTCTTTATCTTTGTTATCTTGATCTTTCAGGTTGTGCCAGTTGTTGCACGGATGATTTACGAGATGTTCAATGGTGAATTCACACGTTCCTTTGACAGTGGCAGTATCCGACTGCAGATCTCAACCCCAGATATTAAGGACAATATTGTGACTCACCTGAAGCAGCTGTACCATCTCCTGCAAACACAAGGACATGAGCCCTGGCAAATTCAACCTCCGAACCTGCAAATGGCACAGCCCCTGCCTACCCAGTAACATACACTTTCTTCCCAACCACTAGATCTGTTAATTGTAGGTGAACATTCCTCAAAGTGAATGTAAAATATTGACTACTTTTTAAATATATGGTCAATATGCTTCTCGACACTAACAACAGTACCATTCAAAATTGTGAATGTCATTATGTTGTAACTTATAGCATCGTTGAGTTTTTATTATATAAATTGAGCTCCAAACGATCTCTTCTTGTGTGGGTTATAAGCCCAGTCTCTGCCTATAGTTGTAAATCGGGAAATGCTGAACTTCCTCCAAGATCAGAAATGGTTTATAATGATTTTAATCTCACTGCTTGCAATGGTGTCTAATTTTACATCAATTTGCGGTACTGTCAAGAAAGAACTTGCATTTGTTTGGCAACTTTTGCAACTTGGGGAAGTCCCTAAATGTTTTATATCCAAAGAAGTACATTTGAAGTGTAATTATTGTAAAGAAGTGGTCTTGATACATTGTTCAGTTGTGGCCTTTTTTAAGGTACTGAAATTGTCCAATAAAGGCTGTATTTTGTGTTGTAAACTTCTAATTTAGAGAGTTTATTTCACGTTGAGTGGTGCCAATGTTCGCAGACACCTCGCATTTAGCCTTGTTCAGATTTTTGTAAGCTAGCAGTAGAATTTGGAACACCCTCTGCAGTGAAAAAAATCGTTGGACCCAAACTTGTGATGAGATGAAAAGAGAAAACGTGTAAACAGGGACTGGAGGCATATTTAACGAGCTCTAGCATAGAGCTGTTTTAAATGGCATCAGAATGTGGTTTCAAAAGACCTATTAACACCAGATGCCCATCTTCCAAAAGTGATTACTCCTTGTTTTTATCTTGAATGAAGTTAATTCATTACATACTTTCTTCATCAAGTTAACTTTGTTGTTGCATCTCCCTCGCCATTATGTTTTATACATGCATTAAAATAAGGCAGAGGCAAGTTTTTTGGGTGCAAAATACTATGTAAAGGATTTGCTAATTAAACTGAATAATTGGGGATTGGCATACTATATAAGATTGCCTTTGAACATGTGTGCATGCTTTTAAAAAAATCTTTAATTGTAAACTGAAATTGTTAGTTGCCATGTTACATTTTATTGATACTGCTTCAATTCAGAAATTGGTGTTGGATCTGCAATATTGGATGTAATTCTATACAAAAGTGACTTGTACATTTTTATTAAGAATGTCATCTGGACATTAATCAGTTTCTGGTACCATGAAATTTCAAAAGATTAAGATTAGCCTTATTGATGAAAGAGAATTTTTGGTTTTTGTATTATAGCAACTTTGTTTATTATATTACAATAGTCAATATCAGAATTTTAAATGTGAATGCTATGAAAAATGTCTACTTTTTTCCAATAAGTACACATGATTTAATCTCTATGTTGACTTTGGTGCGATACAATCGATGCAGTGTTTCATAAATGATATTAAACTAGCATTTAGAATAAGTGGTGGCAGATGGTAAAAGGTAGAAATATCTGTAAATTATTGCTTCAGTTGCACATAATTTTATTTTTGATCGAATCCTTTTGAAAGCCAATATAAACCTATCTACACAGAACCAATTTCAAGTAATATTCTGACAGATGTAATGTTCACAAAATCTGTAACATGCCATTTTATATTCATGTGCTTGCTGTATATTGGAGGACCCTGTGTCCTATACTGCATTAAACTACAATATAGTTTTTATAATGCAAGTTGTAGTGTATGTTTTTAATATGTCGGGTGTGTGTTTGGGAACATTTCTTTGGTCTTGTCTTATTTTACATTTTGTGTTATCATCGGAGAGATTGAATAAATTGGGATTGTTCTCCCTGGAAAGACAGAGGCTGAGGAGTGACCTGATAATTTTATAAACTGTGAGAGGTGTAGGGTGAACAGTTGGAAGCTTTTTCTCAGGGCAGAAATGACAATTACAAGGGACACAAGTTCAAGATAAAGGGGGAAGTTCAGTGGAGATGTGCAGGGGAAGTTTTTTTACACAGAGGGTGATGGGGGCTTGGAATGCACTGTCAAGTGAACTGGTTGAGCCAGTTACATTAGCCACATTTTAAGACTTATCTTGATAGACATATGAACAAATGGAGAATAGAGGGATATAAGCGATTGATCTAGATAGGACAACATGATCGGCGCAGGCTTGGAGGGCCGAAGGGCCTGTTCGTTGTCCTTTTGTTTATTCTTTGATGTAGGTAGACGGAGTTCAACACTCCATTAAAATTATTTAATTTTTTTGACCAATCCACTCCTTTCAGGAGAAAAAAAACTTTAACTTGATAGGGCACAGAAAGAATAGGTGTTTATTCAGCAATTAAAACACAGCAGTGATGTGGGGATGCCAGCATTGGACTAGGGTAAGCACAGTAAGAAGTCTCATAACACCAGGTTAAAGTCCAACCTGATGATGGAGTAGCGCTATGAAAGCTTGTGCTACCAAATAAACCTGTTGGACTTTAACCTGGTGTTGTGAAACACAGCAGGTCAGCGAGCAGCTGTGGAGAGAGAAAAACAGAGTCAACCTCTCCAATGTGACTCTTTGGAATTCCATCATATTTGACTTAAAGTGTTAACTCGGGGAGGAATTCTCTAGGCATTCATGCCAGTGGCATTCTCTGGTCCTGCTGGCAGTGCAACCCCTCCTGAGGATTTTGCGGCAATGTGGGATGACATTAATGGGAAATCCCATTGATGATTGTGGGCTACATGTTTCACATCAACATAAAGGCAAGAAGCGATTGCTCCCTCCCCATCAATACGCTACTGTTAAACTTTGGAAGTCTCATTATAATAAACTAACATATATTATCAGGCCCACAAGCCCTAATCATGCCCCATGTCAAAACATGCATCCAGGGTGATATGATGGCAGAACAACGCAAAGCATGACTGCCCTCAGAAGGCATGTACTTGGTGAGCAGCACACCAAAGTGTACAGCACTTAGTGGGCATGGTGTCATGCCAGGGTAATTAATGCAAGATGGCACCAGATTATTTCCTGGCTTGTTCACCGTGTGCTGGGACAACCGTTGAAAATGGTGCTTGGATAATCAATTAACTGATTTGATGGTAGGGGGAGTGAATTAAGACTACCCACCAGTGATACGTCATGGAACATGTGCCTACAGTTTTTTTTCCTCTATACGCCCACTATATGGTGGAAAAATCCTCCATAACTATTGGTGGGCTCAACGCTGTTTTCCAACCTGACATCGGTCTTTCATGACATTGGAGAAAATCTCGCCTTTTGTCTTTCTTATGAGGGTTTCCAATCTCCATGGTGCCTTGAAATTCTTTCCAAAGGTCCCTCCCACTCGTGCAGCTTCAACAATAGCCCACCTTGTAGGGTTTCGATCTCACCTTCCGAGACTCCTTTCCCTGGGATTTGCGAATGTACTCAAGTGTCATAATCCAAGCACCATTTCAGGTACTCGGTCTTGCCAAGCAGAATACCAGTGCTTCACAAAGCCCACAGTGAGGAGTCACCATCCTTCTGCTACCCCCTCAGAACTCCTGGGCTTCTCTAGAGTCCACTTTGATTCAAGTCTGCTCCTCATGACTTTCCCCTTAGGTCAGAGCCTATTGCACTGCTCCTTTCTTTTAACTTGGTGTCTGGGGCCTTGTTCTGATTCCTGTCTTTGTTTGTCCAGGTCTCCCTATCTTCTAGTGAATTGGGATGCACTTAACACAATGACGCTCCTTTATCAGGTCACCTGACCTGTCTTTTGCGGCTTTTCTCTGTGCAGGTGGCAGCGTGGGTTCCCAGCCTAAAGAAGCTAAAAGACACGCGGCACACAAATGGTCATTTCCCAGCTGGTGCATATGCCAGGAACTGGAATTCCCACCCTCTGAAGACATGTATTTAAGCTTCATCACAATATCCCACTTTCCTCTTGCCCCACACTCTTTTCTGATTTACAAGCCTCCAAGTCAACTTACCCTTGTGCCTTCCCTCCTTTCAGATAGTGAAGAACTGCCAGACCATGGATGAACAGTGGAGAGGCATGGTGGCACAGTAGTTAGCACAGCTGCCTCACAGTGGAACTGGGTTCAATTCCAGCCTTGGGTCACTGTCGGTGTAGAGTTTGCACATTCTCCCCGTGTCTGCGTGGGTTTCCTCCAGGTGCTCCAGTTTCCTCCCACACTCCAAAGATGTACAGGTTAGGTGGTTTGGTTATGCTAAATTCCCTCTAATGTCTAAAGATGTGCAGGTTAGGTGGGTAGCCATTATCAATGTGTGGGTTATGGGGATAGAGGGTAATGTAGGGAGGTGGGGAGTGGGCCTAGATAAAGTGCTCTTTTGGACGATTGTTGCAGACTTGATGGGCCTGATGGCCTCCTTCTGCATTATATGGATTCAATGGTTCTAAACTGCAAGAAAAAAGTGATGATGGAGCACCTCACTTGATTTCACACTTGCAGTCACCACCGACTCTGCTTGTATCCTGGACGATTGTATAGAGGTGAGAGACCAAGCGTGGGTGCACAGTGGGGAATGATAGTGCACTGGTACCAGTTCTTGCCAGATTCCTCCATTCTCTGTGACAGTGACTGCAGGCTCTCTGACAAGCCTCTCAAACGTTTCAGTGTAAACCCCTATCAGCCTCATTCCCTCGGCTGACTCATCCAAGTCATCATCTGAGTCCTTTGAAGCATAATTCGCGTGCGTTCTCACTCTCCATGAGCTTTTATTGCACTTGGCTACAGTCCAGCTGTGCTCAGTGCCTCTCCATTTGCAACACCTTCTGCTAACCTGGAGGATTTCTCCAGAGAATTAGCTCCCAATGTCCTTTCAGAGAAATGAATTACTTTCACATTACATAGGCTCATGTACAAGGCCCCTTACAGCAGCCAATGCGTTTGGAGCAATGACACATTTTCAGGTGGGAACATTACACATAAGCGTTCAATTGGATATTCCACACTCTCAACCAAAAATGCATACACAGGAGCTTGTACACTTGTGATTTTTTTAATTTACAAAATTTGGAACTAAGTTACCATGAGTAATTGAGTTGTAGAAACAAAATACTTCGTGCTGGATTTATTTCCTGAACAAATTAATTTTCATTGTCATTTTTCTCACGGAAGTGAAGTTCACAGAGTCATAGAATCCCTACGATGCAGAAGGAGGCCATTTGGCCCATCATGCCTGCACCGGCTACAATCCCACCCTGGCCCTATTTCATAACCTTACACATTTGCCGTGCTAATTCCCCTAATACTAGGGTCAATTTAGCATAGTCAATCAACCTAATCTGCACAACTTTGGACTTTGGAAGTTGGGTAGGAACCTTTAAAGACTTTGGGGGTGTTGTCATTATTCACACTGAGTTGAGGAAATGCAGTTTGATGAGGTTGGAATTTAGTTATACCATGCAAATAAAAATAGGATTCCTCTGCATAGATAGACTGGCTTTCAGCACACGAAGTCCAATTTCAGTGAACGGACATGTCACCACGTCAATTAAAGCTGAATTCCTCACTGGTGCACCCCAATAATTGTTGTTCTATAGACTGGTAGCTGATTACACATCCATGGCTTTTTCCCCAAGCTGACAAACACAATGGATGGAACTTTCCGGCTGCATTCGTCCGGAAAGCCATGCTGCATCCCTCAACCTCTCCAGTTCTCATGGCGGGCGAGCCAGTAAAATTCTGGCCAATAGGTGGGGTTATCCAGCTACTTTCACCCCAAAACCAGAGGTCAATTTGCCTTTGGATAGTCTGCCCCCTCGCCTGCTACAATTCCCATAGCGAGCAGAATGGGAAAACGACCCTCAATTTCTTTGTCATTTTAAAAAACTGTTTCACCTCTATAACAGAATATGCTGCTGGAAATCTGATCTTGAACTTAATGGTACTCCCCTGATCTGCAGGCTCCTAAACACACAACATGGTGAGCAATGAGATGCACTCATTCTGTATCGTAAGGGTACCATCCTCCTTATTGTTGGTTCCTTCATACATGCTAGAAACAGGCATTAGGCTTCTTCCAAATAGGGGACATAACACTTGTCTGAATGTCGCTTTACAAAATCCTTTTCTGATTGATTGCTGTCCATTTCCTTAGGATCCATAGACATTTCAAATCCCTACTCTGCATAAGGAAGCCATTCAGCCCATTGAGTCTGCACTGACTCTTTCAAAGAGCATCTTAGCCAGGCCCAACCTCCCCATCTCATCCTTGTAATGCACCTAACCTGCACATCTTTGGACTGTGGGAGGAAACCAAAGCATCCAGAAGAAACCCACGCAGACACAGGGAGAATGTGATGCTGTCTAGAAAATTAGACACTTTAATCAGTGTTTATATCTCAAATATTTTACCCAGGAGCCGTTATTTACGAAATGAACAAAAGGACAAGACTTGGAATGCAGTTCAATTCAATTTCATTAACAAGTTCAATAAGTATTAACACACAGTTACTCTTCCCAAATGATCTTAAATCTGTTTTCCTAAGATTCTAATATTACCCATGCTGATGAGCATGACCGAACCATGGATCCATTTCTCTGAGCTGTTGCCATCTCAGGGTCTTTGTCTTTGAAGATGATTCTTATATGCCATTTTCCATCCATCTCTGGGTTGCTACCAAGTCTTGTCCGTCGTCTTCTTTGCTGCAGGTCGTGCTATGTCTTTACTGGGGTGGCTTCCAAAGATATCCCATCTTATCCCCCTTCACGTCTTTCCAGAAGAGTCTTTGGTTTCCAGCCAATGTGGTGACTGGACGGAGGTTACAGCACCCAGTGAGCTTGCAAATCCCTTATCTGGAGGACGCTAGATGCACCCTAGGTATCAATTGCCAGTGTACGCATATTCCACGTCGACCCCTTCCAAATAAGATTGTAGTGGGAATCCAAGGTGCCAGAGAGTCTGGCCGAAACCAGGAATACAACTATCTGCCAAATATGATCAACGTCGAGTCCTTCTGGTCTCTGTACCTGGGGCTTGCCCTGACCTGTGTTATTTTTGGCCTTGGTTTGTCCAGGTTCCCAGCATTGCTTGCTGTAGGTGCTGTTTGCTGCAGCAGTTTAATTTAGAGTGTCCAACTGTCTGTTGGGCCTTTGATCCAGGCCATTGGCCATCTGCCCACAGTGCAAATTCCACACAGACAGTTCCATTCCTAATATTACTATACTATTCCGACACTATTCCTAGTATTCCCAGGTTGTTTGTGATGTGGAGTTGCTGGTATTGTTGGGGTAGGCACAGCAAGTAATCTCACAACACCAGGTTAAAGTCCAGCAGGTTTATTTGGTAGCATGAGCTTTCGGAGCGTTGCCCCTTCTTCAGGTGAGTGAAGAGTTGTATTATGAACAGGGCATATAAAGACACAAACTCAATTACAAGGTAATGGTTGGAATGTGAGTCTTAACAGTTAATCAAGTCTTTCCGGGTACAGACAATGCAAGTGGAGAGAGGGTTAAGCACAGGTTAATGAGGTGTGAATTGTCTCCAGCCAGGACAGTTATTGAGATTTTGCAAACCCAGGCAAGCCATGGGGGTTACAGATAGTACGACATGAACCCAAGATCCCAGTTAAGACCATCCTCATATGTGCGGAACTTGGCTATCAGTTCCTGTTCAGCAATTCTGCATTGCCATGTATTGTGAAGGCCGCGTTGGATAAAGCTTACCCAAAGGCTGCGAACACAGCCTTGTGGGGCACTGGTGTTGAGGATGATCATGGAGCAGGTCTTATTGTCTATCCTTACTGATTGAGTTAGGAAATTCAGGATCCAGTTGCAGAGGGAGGTGCCGAGACCCAGGCCGCTGAATTTGGAGATGAGTTTCATGGGAATAATGGTGTTGAAGGCTGAGTTGTAGCCAATAAATAGGAGTCTGATGTAGGTGTCCTTTTTATCTAGGTGTTCCAGCATTGAGTGCAGGGCCAGGGAGATGGTGTCTGCTGTGGACCTGTTGTGGCAGTAGGCAAACTGTTGTGGATCCAGGCAGTCCGGGAGGCTGGAACTGATTCGTGCCATGATTAGCCTTTGGCTAATGGACGTCACAGCCACTGGACAATAGTCATTAAGGCTGCTTGGCTTTTCTTAGATACAAGGATGGTGGTTGTCTTCTTAAAGCAGATAGGGACCTCAGACTGTTGTAAAGAAAGGTTGAGGATTTCTGCAAATACCTCTGCCAGCTGACCCACACAGGTTATCCATGCTCCATCTGGGCCAATCGCTTTCCATGATTTGACTTTCAAGAAAGCTGCTCTAACATCTGCAGTGCTAACCCCAGATATAGGTTCATCCAGGGCTTCCAGAGTGGAGGGTATGCTCTCTCTATGAAGTAAAAGAAAATACATCAATAAACATGCACAACTTAGACAGACATTTACGGAACCCCCAGAAGCTCAGGAGTAAAACAAGTGAGCCATGAAATATGTTGGAAGGTCCATAGGAATCAATTGATTCCCAGGGACGTCCCAAGGCTCTTGATCTTTATTTAGAACAGTCTCCTGTATCCCTCCATCTCTAGTCTGCTCATGCGCCTATCTAAGTAAACCTTAAACAACTCTAGCGTGCCTGCCTCCACCACCCTACTTGGCAGTGCATTCTAGGCCCCCATCACCCTCTGTGTGAAAAACCTCCCTCTAACATCCGAATTATACCTCGCCCCCCCTCACCCTAAGCCCGTGGCCCCTCGTAATTTTTGTATCCAACCTAGGAAAAAGCTTCCCACCGTTCACCCTATCTATACCTATCTATCTATCTTGTTTTTACCAAGCTAGGAATTTTTTCTGTTAGGACCCAGAATTTTCCATTTTCTGAGAGCTAAGAAATGATTTTGTTTGGTGGCCAACAGAGTGTTTCTTTCTCGGGGGTGTAAGTTGGATATTGCAGATATCCAAAATACAGAATCAGTTCCACTGGGAATGGATGCTGACAAAAGATGCATTTTCTTCATAATCTTGTCATCTGAATGCAAATGTCAACACCGAGAAAAACCTGAAAAACCAATCTTGCATCATCCTTAACCTGCAGAAGAGAGGGATATATCACTTGGAGGACTTGTTAAATTAGGAAATGCTTGACTTCACAGGTATTGACTTTGTCTGAAATATCAGAAGAGAAACTCAGTAAGACGGTCTTGCTTCTTAGTTGCAATCTCTGGAGGAATCAAAAACTTCCAGAAAGATCTTTGAATTTCCAATGGCTGTATGAGAGATTCAGAGACCAGACAATAATTTTGAGACATGGGGGACACATAGTGCAGAGGTAATAGGACAACTTACTTGTCAACAAATTTTATACTTAACAAATCAGTGCAATCCTAGTTCAAATGGTTACTGCTTCTCGTTGATTGACCCGAGGGGCTTTCGTTGTCTTGTGGCCCCTGTTCTTATTTTCTCTCTCTTTCTGTATTCTTGAAATCTGTACACAGAACTTCTGCAAGTTCATGCTTTTTGTCCCGTCTGGCTTTGGGCTATTCCTGTGTTGTTGTGTTCTGATCTTGTTATCTTTCGGTCAACACTTTTGTTAATTGTAAATTGTGATCACGACCCATAGTATGACTTGTGATGGTCCCGACCCACACAGCATTACTTAGCACAGAAGTGGTTCTAATTAGCTGAGGCCATGTAGGTAGTACTCACGCATCTATAATTAACCCTTCATTTACTAGGACCTCATACAAGGTGAATGTAAAATGGAATTCATGGCATGTACATGAATAAATGTTTAAAATGTATAAAAGGTACAAAGTACAAAAAGGTCCATGTTTTCAACAGCTAACTGTAAGGATCACACCTCATTTCAAGTCTTAAGGCCTTTACTGTAATAAAGAGGCTAAAGATAATCTGACTAAACCCTATTCAATCAGTAAGTTATACTGTAAACAATAGAAAGATTCCTCTGTTAAAATGGCAGAATATCTCTCATGGTTATACTTTATTATACCCCTGAGGTGGACACTGGAATCAGTCTAAAGCTATTTGCAGTTACTGATGGCTTTCCTTTTACAGCTGGATAATTTCTAATCCATGAATCGATTCTCACAATAAAAGTGACCCTGGAGATCTAAGCATAAGCTCCAAACTGTTTTCTGCATGATGAACAACAGAAATTGGCTACCTCTATCTCCCGCTGCTCTCTCTGACTCTTGCAGACCGATCTGTCCATGATGTTCAGGGATCTTTCAGAAAAATCTGCCACCTGATCCTACCATGGGCTATTCCTGGCTTTTTATTGACTTCTACCTTCTCAAAGCTCATCTTCACGTGAATCGCATAGGCCTCGGGTCCAGGTAGAAATGCTAACTAACTATCCTTTAGACCCCCAACTCCATTCTACCTTAAAAGTGAATAGATAGTTTCAAGTATATCTATTTATGAAACCTGATATTCCTAACACCTCCATGTGATTTGGGGTCTATCATTAGCGCAAGTTGTCATGGTCATTGTTTACATATATGAACATCTCACACCTTCTTCCCAGAGGGACAACCTGGGCTCCCACTTAAACTTTAACAACCAAGCTACCCAAGCTTGTTTTAGGGCAGGATGAAAAACTGGCCACGTGATACCGTGAGCTCTCCATTTTGCACTAAATTAAAGAGGCGGTTGCTAAACACAGCAACCTTACGAGTTTCATGTTTGTAAAACAGGGCTGGAATTTTCCAGCCCTGCTCTGGCAGCGGTGTTGTTGAGGCTGGAAAATATGGTGGGCCAGCCAAAAGCCCACTGACTTTGGCAGGACCAGGCTGGTGAAACCAGATAATTCCAGCCAGGGTATCTGTTGAATTTATGTCAGAAAACTGTGACTCACCCAACCTACTCCACAAACCCAAAACATGCATTAAAAATGATTCAATGTACACTGTGGTTTGGATTTTCTATAAGAAATATCCGTGCACAGGACAATAGCAACAATCTTCCTGGCGGTGGTCTCTTAATTGGTCATCACTCGTCTATCCTAAAATTCCAGTCTCCACTCTTCTGGCCCACTTAGATGTGCTGCCTCATTAAGAGAGGGAGTGGGTGCTCAGCAGAAAGGAGAATGAGAGAGAAGGAAAGGAGAGAGTGTCAAATGTAGTGTTACATCAATTGTAGCTAGGGTGTAGAGAAAGAGCAACTTAATGCAAGGTAGGTCCATTCACAAGTCTGATGGCAGCAGAGGGTGGCACAGTGGCACAGGGGTTAGCAGTGCTGCCTCATAGCACCAGGGACCCGAATTCGACTCCCAGCTTGGATCACTGACTGTTTGCAGTTTGCACATTCTCCCCATGCCTGCATGGTTTTTTCTGGGTGCTCCGGTTTCCTCCCACAGTCAGAAAGACATGCTGGTTAGGGCATTGGCCGTGCTAAATTCTCCCCCAGTGTGCCCAAACAGGCACAACAATGTGACAACTAGGGGATTTTCACAGTAACTTCATTGCAGTGTTAATGTAAGCCTACTTGTGACTAATAAATAAATAAACTTAAGAAGCTGTTCTTGGGTTGGTTGGTACGTGACCTCAGATTTTTGTATCTTTCTCCCCGACGGAAGGTGATCCAGATGCAGGGGAGTCAGAATTCTTATTTCCTCCGCAGAAGCGGGGCAGACAGGCCCTGACAATTGGTGGGGTAGTACTTTCAGCCACAGTGTTGGGATTGCAGTGGTAGCCTTTGACACCGGGGCCCCTGCCTTGACCAATGGAGCCTCCAGTCCCATTTGACTCTCTTCTTGCAACCTAGGAAACCTCAACTAAGCCACCTCCTTGCAGCTGGTGGTTCCCCCACATGGTGTGCTGCCACTCCAACACCAACAAAGTGTCATGGGCCCGTCAAAATGGGCCCTTGAATTATTTTAATTGGATGCCAAACTTCCAGTTGGCGGCAGGCCAGCTTCACATGTCGTTCTGCTGCTGGTGAATTGGTATGGCAGCTTTTCCTGGCCATCCTATCTCCTAGTCCAACACTAGGGGGCTCTGTGAACTCTTGCAATGACCTTCCAAAATAATTGGTTATTTATTAAGCAAAACAGTTCAACGAGAAAAAGAACACTGACTATATAAACAGTGAAACATCAGTCTGAGTGAGGTAGAATTATCTTTTACAATACTGCATCCTTCTTATCTTACGATGATACGTTTTAACATGACAATCATTTTGAGCTATGGGATAATATTATTGTTTCTCTTTGGCTGTCAGGCAAATGACTGTAAGTATCAACACTTTTCATTATAATTCTTCAAGCAATCTGTTTTTAGACATATTTCTCTGGCTCGCTCTGTTGCTGCTACATGTGGCATCGAGTCAGTCCCTGGCTGAGAATAGACTGGTGATATAACTCATTCTCTGCCACTTTGATTCCTGTGTCCACTGCCCATTAGCCAGCAGCAGTGAGAAACTCCCAGGTCTTCATTCTCTATCCTCTACTGTCTGTGCCCTGTCTTTGTATTACACTCCTTGAGGCATCATTATGATCTGGCACAGGACAACAATTTGGTGTCAATCCATTAATGCTTTCAAATTTGGTGTGTAACTTTTGCCGGCTTTATGTGATACAAAAATAATAGGGCAGAATTTTCCAAAAAACCCTTGGGCAGGAATCTTCATGCAGCTTGGGTGTCACAATTCCCAGTGCGATCTTCCAGCATTTTGTCATTTTTTTGCAGGGGAGTGTGTTTTGCACTGTCATTGAGAGGGACGGGGTCTAAAGACACCGGCAAGTCCAGTTCCTCAAAGATCATGGTGCCCATTTCCGGCATTATCGCTATCCCCTCCCCCAGTCGGTGGCAATATTGGGCACTCCCCAACCCCACAGGAGTGAACTGTCACTATGGGAATGACTTAGGGATCACCTCCTTCAGCCCTCACCTTCTAGCCCTGTCCTTAGCAGTGCCAACCTGGCAACACTCTGGCATTGCCCTGGCACTGCCAGGGTATCTGGGCAACGCCAGGGCGCTGTCCAGTCATGTCCCTTACCACTCAGGTGCTCCTCTTGCCTCCAAATCCCTGGCATTATGTTTTTAGATTCCCGTCAGCATTGTGACTTACATTCCCAGAAAATATGGCACTAGGCCGATCCTGAATATGTAAATATATTTAAATGTATGTCATTAGTTTCACGCCCAACAACGTTATTGGCAGGGCCAGATTGATCTCATTTTGAGATCTCCCTGTCGCAAATCTGTTATGGCCCTCTCACTAGAGCTTCTGGCCATAATGGGATTAGCGCATGTGTCATTCTGGGCTGGAAAATCACCCCCATAGTATTTGGAATGACTTCCATTAAGGTAATTAAGCAATTGGAAGATGGATTTTGGATAGATCAGCAGAAATTTTAACCTTGACGGTCCTGCGGAAACTGGGTGACTGAATAGGTAAAATGCTCTGGGTTACGAAGTTGTCCGGTAGAGCCGCCTATGATTTTGACGCAGGCATCTGGATGGGCAGCTAAGCAGCCCATGCACATCAGGCCAGGTCCTCTTTGACAAATGGAGATTGGAGACCAACAAAGTCATCCGGCCCTGACTATTAATTTACCACTGACCTGATTGGGAGAATGCTGAGCTTTTCCTGCCAAATAAATTCAAGAGAGATGAGGACACTGGACCAGAGGAAACCATTTAAGATGTTATTTTGTTTTCCTTATAAGGCTGAGAGGAACATGATTGTTCCTATGGGTTCAGGAAGGTTGAGGTCTTTCCTGCAAGTTCCCTTCTGCAAGATCCTCCAAGAATGCCTCCTCACTACAATAACCCGCATGCCAGCAGGCAACTGTGGGTCACATGTTTGACTGTAGAAACTGGAGCACTAGCTAAAATTGCCTTGGCCTGTTTTCTACTGCCACAGGCTTCTAATGTGTCTGAACACCCACTCACTAGAAAACCACTGAGAGTTAAATATCTGGGCTTGAATATGTCAGCCCTGGGTAACAGGCTTAGACTATCCTGATTGTCTCACAGGGTAGGATACTCTGGCCAGGCTCACATGAGAAACAGAGAATCCTGCCCCAGGTCGGTGGACCTTTGCGTAGTCTGCTCCCCCCCCCTCACCTGCTACCATTCTAGTGTCGGGTGGGACGGGAGAATTCCCCCCACAATCTGCAGAAACCCAGAAAAAGAACGTGTTAAGGTGAAAATTCCCTGCACACTGCAAAAATTAACATACAGCATAAAATGTGAAAAAGGGTCACGGACAAGGCTTCAGAGTTTTACAACAAAGCTTACATTGTAGCTGAACAGATCATATTGAATGTGGGTATGTTTGTGAGGGAGATGAATACTTGTTTTTTGATTTGAAACTATCCCCAAGCTCAACAAAGCTAAATAAATAAATAACAAGCAGTTGAGTCTGTTTTAGCTGTGTGAGGTTAAAGTGCTCTCATACCAGAATAATTTTTGAAAGGGACTTTTGTGCAATTCTTCCTTCGATATTTTGACAGATTTCCAATGCCAGCCCTGATATCCAGTGACATTTTAAACCACAATGTCAGCAATATTCCCACCCAGTGGGAAGTTCAGTGGAGTTGCGCCTGGAGTGCTGACTTTTGACACATGGCAGAATTGTAGTGGGGGGACAGACCATTTGAAGGTCTGTCGACCTTGGGAGGGAATTTCTGGTCTTAGGGAGCATGCGGCCAGAAAACTCCGCTTACTTTCATTTATATAGCGCCTTCCACAACCTCAGGACATCACAGAAGACTTGACAGCCATCAGTGTTACGATGTTACAATATATGCACATGGTTTCTAATAATATGGATATGTTATTGAGTATTTTTACAGAAACCGAATGCTGCACGGTTCCTGTCTCGATTTCGCAGAGCTAACCATTTTTTCGAGGAAAGGTTTCAAGGGAATCTGGAAAGAGAGTGTTTGGAAGAAACCTGTTCTAAGGAAGAGGCTCGAGAGGTTTTTGAAGATGACGCGAAAACAGTAAGGCCCAAGTTTTAAGACTCATTTTAGTCTCTGTGTCCCATTCTCACTGTTCCTCATTTTCATTCTTTCTCTGATCACATGACTGGGAGGATTCCAGGTGCTGAGAATAATAAGGTTGGTGCAATTTGAAACGTGCTGTTGACATTGCCGGTTACAAGGTGAGGCAGTTCCCCTCTTACCTTGGCTGGATTGGCAAGATCACTGAGCGGCTTATGAGCTGCCATGTGGGGATTGGTTGAGGTGGCATTGACTGACGAGCTGTGCTTGGACCACTGCTTCCAGTTGGCAGCATTGCCTCAAGTGGCAGCTCCCTCCTCAACTTCTTTGGGCCGCCCACAGAAGCTTGTTTAAAATAACCTGCCCCTATAATCTGCTGAATCCAGTTTCCTGAGGTCAGCTCCCAATAATAGCAATAGTAAAGCGCCACAGATGCTGCAAATCTGAAATAAAAATAGCAAGTGCTGGATATATTTAGCATGTCTGGAAGTACCTGTCAAGGAGAAATGAGGGTTCATGGGCAGAATTAGCCCCTTGCCCCCTCCCCGCGTCATTTTGGATATAAATGGTGTGCAGTGGTGGCTTTCACGTATCTCCAGACTTTGGGATGAGTGCAATATTCATACCTACCAACAGCACCACGCTGGGTTTTCATGAATGCGAATGAGACTGGTGGGGGTATGGGCCTAGTCTGCCCACTGCCTTCCCTCATACTCAGGGAGGGCTGCATATGAAATGGAGCACAGTAAGAAGTTTCACAACACCAGGTTAAAGTCCATAGGGTTTATTTGGTAGCAAAACCACAGTATAATTTGGTTTATTTTGTGGCTTTGCTACCAACTGAACCTGTTGGACTTTAACCTGGGGTTGTGAGACTTCTCACTGTGCTTACCCCATTTCAACGCCGGCATCTCCACATTATGAAATAGACACCAGCATTGTGACTTGCGGGGGGGAGGGGGGTGGGGGTGGGGGGGGGGGGGGGGGGGGCGGGTGGTGGTGGTGGTGGTGGTGAAGGTTAAGGATGTTCTGGTACATTGAGGGCGAATTTAGCACAGCCAATGCACCCTCACCAGCACATCTTTTGGACTGTGGGAGGAAACCGGAGCACACGGGGGAAACCCCATGCTGACATGGGGAGAATGTGCAGACTCTATCCAGGTAGTGACCCAAGCCATGAAGCCAGGTCCCTGGCACTGTAAGACAGCAGTGCTAACCATTGTATCACCATGCCGCAAGTGTGAGAGAAAGGCGGTGAATTGACAATCAAATGTTTGAGGTCAAGCTTGCAAACCAAATGGAGGTATTCAGCAAAGCAATCGCCTAATCTGCATTTGGTCTTTCCCCATGTAAAGCAGACTGTCAACAGTGAGCATAATATATTTAATCAAAAAAAGTCAGAAAATTATCTTCAGCAGATTAAATAGCCAGGTGGCTTTAAAAACTGCATGAAATAATGTGTAACAGTGACAGAAACATCAGCCGAAATAATGCACAATAACATTGAATTGAAATCAATGAATTAACTTGGAAATACCAACCCTAAAAACGAAGTGACTTTGAAGTGAAAAAAGTGGAATAACCTAAAATGAGGACTTATGGAATGCAGGGGGTTATTCTGTAATTAATGCTGCTAAATGGGAAGCAATGCTTAAAATTTGTGTATCTCACTAATTCATCAGTGTGCAGACCCTGATACCGCTTAACTTAATGGATAGAAGATGATAGGCTGTGATATCTCGCTAAATACAGCTCTCAATGATTAACACTAGATTGAAGAATCACTCCTTTCGGAATTTACTCTCTAAACATTTGCATCTTTCCACTGCCTTCAACTTTTTAAGTCCTCAATTCTTCCTAATACGTTTCTCCTTCTTTGACTTGGCATCATTTTACATACAATCTATGAGATTCTTGGAGATATATTGGCCTTAAAGAATTGATACAAATGTACATTGTTGATATTATGATTGTCAAAATGTTTTTGGTATTGTCTACAATCCTTGTAGCTGTGAATCTTACATCTCTCCCTTTCATTTGTAGGACTATTTCTGGAATATTTATTCCGGAAAAGGAGGTATGTATGAAACTTTTTATCTTAATAATGTAACTCGGGGAAAAATTCATTAAATATGGTAGACAACTTGTGTGATTTCCCATCAATGCGCTTAATTTCAAAATGATTGTAGAATAATTTTGTTTATGAGTGTTTTCAATAGATCTTAATACTTGAAACAGAGGAACAATAGAAACTGCAAAATCTACGCCACCAAATCATGCTTGACAAATCTACTGGAATTCTTTGAGGATGTAACTAGTAGAGTTGACTGAGGAGAACCAGTAGGTGGGTTTATTTAGACTTTCAGCAGTCTTTCGACAAGGTCTCACATAACAGACTACTATATAAAGTTAAAGCACATGGGATTGTGGGTAGTGTCTTGAGATGGAAGCTGGTTAGCAGATCGAAAGCAAAGAGTTGGCATTAATGGATATTTTTCCAACTGGCAGGCACTGACTAGTGAGGTACCACAGGGATCTGTGCTAGAACCCCAACTGTTCACATTATATATTGATTTGGAAGAGGAAACTAAATGTATTATCTCCAAATTTGCAGAGGTGGGAGAGTGAGCTGTCAGGAGGAATGCAAAAATGCCTCAGTGTGATTTGGACAGACTGAGTGTGAGGACATATGCATGGCAGGTGCAGTATAATGGACAACTGTGAGGTTATTCACTTTGGTAGAAATAATAGGAAGACAGATTATGATTTGAATGGGTGCAAATTGAGAAAGGTGGATACGCAGCAAGATCTTGGTATCCTCGTGCATTAGTTGCTGAAAGTAAGTGTGCAGGTTCATCAGGCAGTAAAGAAGGCAAATAGTATGTTGGCCTTCACAGTGAGAGGATTTGAGTATAGGAATGGGGATGTTTTACTACAATTGTATAGGTCATTGGTAAGGCCACGCCTGGAGTATTGTGTGCAGTTTTAGTATCCTTATCTGAAGAAGGATGTCCTTGCTATAGAGGGAGTACAATGATGGTTTACCAGGCCGATTCCTGGGATGGCAGGTCTGTCATATGAGGAGAGACTAAGTTGGTTAGGATTATATTCATTGGAGTTTAGAAGAGTGAGAGGGGATCTCATGGAAACTTATAAAATTCTAATAGGGTTGGACAAGGTAGATTCAGAAAGAATGTTCCTGATGGTGGGGGAGTGCAGAACTAGGAGTCATAGTTTGAGGGTAAGGAGTAAATCTTTTAGAATAAGGTGAGGAAAAAGTTCTTCACCCAGAGGGTAGTGAGTGTGTGGAATTCAGTGCCACAGAAAGTAGTTGAAGCCAAAATATTGTCTGATTTCAAGAAGAAATTAGATATTGCTCTTGGAGCTAAAGGGATCATGAGATATGGGAGGAAGAGGGGATCAAGATATTGAATTTGATAATCAACCATGGTGAAAATGAATGGTGGAGCAGGCTCGAAGGGCAGAATGGCCAACTCCTGTTTCTAGTTTCTCTGCTTCTATAGCCAGTTACTGTTCAGTATGAGCATGATAACAATAAGACTATTAACACAGAGAATTATAAGAAGATGATTTTATTTTAAACAACAAAGTAATGGCTTGGTTTTGGGTTTAAACTGTGATATGCCCAATGTGGAATCCTGTACTTTACCCGGAAAGCGAGTTCTGCATGGGAAGTTGTCCCAAGGTAGGGAACTTGGAATGGATTTCCCAAATGTTCTGCAGAATTTAACTGTGTGGCTCCGTTAAGTGGGATTCCTGTCAACAGTCAGCCTGACTGATAGGTGGAGGCATATCTAGTGGTGCCTATAGTGCTGAAGGTTACAACAGCTTAGAAGTGAGGGAGTGAGAGAAATCACTGGGTGCAGTTCAGATCATTGAAGTGGGGAGGTCCTATTGTAGTGAGGGGAGACTCTGACGGTGGGGAAAATTAGGTAGCCACATCGTGTATGAGTTGTGGATTAGCTGGGTTAACTTCAGCAGCAAAGAAGCACTTTTTCTCCTCTTTGCCCCCAAGCAGTGCTGCAAAGACACTTGCCTCAAGGATTCAACCTCTTTTACTTCCTTTTAATCTGCCAAGAAAATTTACTGGTATGTGGGTAAACGTAGAATAACTGTTAAAATGAAGGCACACAGCCTAATCATATATTAAAAGGTCAGTCTACTCCATGCGGGCAGGTTGTCTGCCTGTCTGCCTGCCTCTTTTAAAACTGAAAATGGATGGCTTCAGTTCATAGTTCTAGATTATTTCCATTTTACCTTTGGCACAGGCAAAACTCATCCATTTTTGACAACATAGATTCAACTGATATCATCTGCCAAAATTGTCAAATTATAAATCCTCTTATGCCAATTTCATGTCCCAGTTACAGAGTAAGAAGGATTTACCTTCAATGACGATCATTCCTAATTAGAATATTTACTTCATCATCCAATATGTTTTAAAGCCTTTTTTAAAAGCTTAGCTCAGTGCGCAGTGCACCAAATTATTATTCTGCACTTAAGAACATAAGAACATAAGAACATAAGAAATAGGAGCAGGAGTAGGCCATCCAGCCCTTCGAGCCTGCCCCGCCATTCAATAAGATCATGGCTGATCTGTCGCTGCTCAGTTCCACTTTCCCGCCCTCTCCCCATAACCCTTAATCCCCTCTCCTATCAAAAACCCATCAACCCGCGTCTTAAAAATATTTAGCGAGGTAGCCTCCACCACTTCAACGGGCAGAGAATTCCAGAGATTCACCACCCTTTGAGTGAAGAAGTTCCTCCTCAACTCCGTTCTAAACCGCCCCCCTTTTATCTTGAGGCTGTGCCCCCTAGTCCTATTTTTTTTGAGCGGGAAGAGTCTTTCCACCTCTATCCTATCCATCCCATTCATCATCTTATACGTCTCAATGAGATCTCCTCTCATTCTTCTAAACTCTAATGAGTACAAGCCCAGTTTATTCAGCCTCTCCTCATAGCTCAACCCCCTCAACTCCGGTATCAGCCTAGTAAACCTCCTTTGCACTCCCTCCAAGGCCAAAATATCTTTGCTCAGGTGCGGCGCCCAAAAATGCACACAGTACTCCAGTTGCGGCCTCACCAATGCCCTATACAGCTGCAGCAAGACCTCCCTACTTTTATATTCAATCCCCCTCGCTATGAAGGCCAGCATCCCATTCGCCTTCCTGACCACCTGCTGCACCTGCAAGCTGGGTTTTTGCGACTCATGCACAAGGACCCCGAGGTCCCTCTGCACCGTCGCCTGCTGCAGTTTTTCGCCCCGTAAGTAATAGTCCTTCCTACCATTTTTCCTACCAAAGTGGACCACCTCACACTTGCCAACATTAAATTCCATTTGCCATTTCCTGGCCCATTCGCCCAGCCTATCTAGATCCTTCTGCAGACTCTCCACACCCTCCGCACAATTTGCCGTTCCCCCAATCTTGGTGTCATCAGCAAATTTCGACACTCTACACTCGGTTCCCTCCTCCAGATCATCTATATAAATGGTAAAAAGCTGAGGCCCCAGCACCGACCCCTGGGGCACTCCACTAGTCACCATCCGCCAATCCGAATAGCACCTGTTGACCCCCACTCTCTGCCTCCTATTTGACAACCAATCCTCTATCCACGCTAACACCCTACCCCCAACTCCATGTCCCTCGACCTTCTGCAATAACCTCTTGTGAGGCACTTTGTCAAACGCCTTCTGAAAATCTAGAAAGACCACATCCACCGGCTCTCCTCTATCCACCGCCCTAGACACATCCTCATAGAACTCCAGTAAATTTGTCAGACACGACTTCCCTTTAATGAAACCGTGCTGTGTCTGCTCTATCAAGCAATTCCCTTCAAGATGCCTTGCAATTTCCTCCTTAATGACAGATTCTAACATTTTACCTACCACAGACGTTAAACTAACCGGCCTATAATTCCCCGCCTTTTGCCTGGCACCATTCTTAAACAACGGCGCAACATTAGCCGTTTTCCAATCATCCGGCACTTCCCCGGAATCCAGCGACGTTTGGAAAATAACCACCAAGGCATCCACTATCACCTCCGCCATTTCTTTCAGAACCCTCGGATGCATTCCATCCGGTCCTGGGGACTTGTCCACAATCAGCCCCTCCAGTCTGTCGAGCACCGCCTTTCTAGTAACAGTAATGTCATTAAGACCCTCCAGTCCTACCACCTTTCTATCGCTAACACCCGGCAAATTATTCACGTCCTCCTCCGTGAAGACAGAAACAAAAAAGTTATTCAATACCTTAGCCATATCCCCATCCCCTACCACTAGGTCCCCTTTCTCATCCTCTAAAGGACCAACATTCACCCTAGCCAGCCTCTTCCTTTTTATATATTTATAAAAACTCCTGCTATCCTTTTTTATATTAAGCGCTAGCCCAGCTTCATAGTTTCTCCTACCCTTCTTTATCAACTTCTTTGTCAATCTTTGTTGACATTTAAACCTCTCCCAATCCTCTTCTCGCCCACTGCTCTTAGCTACTCTAAATTCCTCCGCTTTTATTTTAACACTTTCCTTCACCTCCTTTGTTATCCACGGCTTATTACCTCTCTTCCTACTATCCTTTTTGACCATCGGAATAAATTTCCGTTGAGCACCAAGAAAGATCTCCTTAAAGATCCTCCACTGCTCCTCAACAGACCCTCCCTCCAACGCGCTCTCCCAGTCCACATTCGCCAATTCTTCTCTCATCCTACCGTATTTCCCTCTATTCAAACAAAGGACGCGTGTCCGGGAACCCACTTTCTCCTCCTCCATCTGCACCAGAAACTCCACCATACAATGATCACTCTCCCCAAGAGGATCCTTCACCACAAGGTCCCTAATTCTACCCGCCTCATTACATAGCACCAGATCCAAGATAGCTCGCTCCCTCGTCGGCTCCAACACACACTGTTCGAGGAAACTATCCTGGCAGCATTCCAAGAACTCTTCCTCGAGCCCCCCACGTCCAACATGGGTCGACCAATCAATATGCAGATTGAAATCCCCCATAACTACGGCCGTCCCATTCCTGCACGCCGCACTTATTTGCGCGTTAACAGCCCGCCCCATCTCCAGATCATTATTCGGGGGCCTATAGACGACACCCACCAGCGTCTTCCTCCCTTTGCTGTTCCTAATCTCCACCCACAACGATTCCACCCTCTGCTCCTTGGCTCCAATATCATCCCTTGCTACCACCGTGATGCTATCCTTAATCAGTAGAGCTACGCCCCCCCCTTTTCCCTCCTGCCTATCCTTCCTAAACACTTGATAGCCCTGTACATTCAGCTCCCAGTCCCTGTCACCCTGCAGCCACGTCTCTGTAATGGCCACCAGATCATATCCATTTGTGTCGATCTGCGCCATCAGCTCATCCACTTTATTCCGAATGCTTCGTGCATTCAGATAAAGTGCTTTCATCCCAGCCTTCACCTGGACCCTATTTGCCGCAACGCCACCAACTATACTCACGCCCCCTACTCCCTCTATTATTGGGACATCCTCGGCCTCTTCCCTTACATGTACACTCTCCTTAACTTTAGACTTCGTAAGGTCACCTACCCTCACACCCTCCCCCCCCTAATTAGTTTAAAGCCCTGTCTACAGTCCTCTTTACTCGATTCGCCAGCACTCTGGTCCCAGCACGGTTCAGACCAACCCCATCCCTCCCGAACAGGTCCCACCTACCCCAATACTGGTGCCAATGCCCCATAAATTCAAACCCATTCCTCCCACACCAATCCCTGAGCCACCCATTCACTTCCTTAATCCTGTCAACCCTACGCCCATCTGCACTCAGTTCAGGCAGTAGCCCAGAGATGACCACCTTGTCGGTTCTACTTTTTAATTCCATTCCAAGCTTTTCATACTCCCTCCCCAGATCCTCAGTCTGCATTTTGCTTACGTCGCCGGCACCCACATGTACCACAATGACCGGATTCTCACCCTCCCACTCCAGGTTCCTCTGCAGCCCAGCTGCGACATCCCGTACCCGAGCACCAGGCAGACAACACACCCTTCTGTGCACTTTGTCATTGTGACAAAGGACAGTGTCAATACCCTTCACCCCACTATCCCCAATAACTACTACGTTCCTTTTCCCTTTCTCTTTGCCTATGTCCTGCTGCAGCACTGTACCGTGTACAGCTTGCCCACCAACCTCACTTCCAAGTAACGGGACTACCTCAACTGACCAAAATTACTTCTGTATCCTCAAACGAGAAACATCATCTTGCTATTCCTAAACATAGCTGTGGCCTCTTTTTCACTGGGGAGGATTGAAATGCATCAGGGCCTCACAATTCTGGTTTAACAGTGTGGCATGGTGGTACAGCGGTTAGCAGTGCTGCCTCACAGCACCAGGGACCGGGGTTCGATTCCCGGCTTGGGTCACTCTCTGCGTGGAGTCTGCAGTTTCTCCCCATGTCTGCGTGAGTTTCCTCTGATTTCCTCCCACCATCTCAAAGACGTGCTGGTTAGGTGCATTGATCCGGAGTGTGGTGACTAGGGGAATTTCACAGTAACTTAATTGCAGTGTTAATGTAAGCCTTACTTGTGACTAATAAATAAACTTTAAACTAGACTAATGGCACAATAGGCTTGTAGCTCAGATCCTTGGAGGAGCACACTAAGCATTGCTGAGAACTGCTTAATAAATACATAGTGGAATTAAACCAGCTTGAGTGACTGCTCTTTCGTAGAGTTTATGGTGAAGAGAGTTGAAAGTGGCCTCTGAGTTTTAGTGTTTAAAGAAAGTCCAAACACCAGAAATATTTTTGAGACATGCACGTGGGATATTTACACCTATACAATGTATGCACAAGTTCAGACTTAAAACATTGAAACACTGGTGAGAAAATGATGCAAACATTGGCTGGTATAGTGGAAGAAGGCAGTGATATAAGGCAATACATTCTGCCTTCCTTCAGTCAGCTCATTCAGGTGTCTGAATCATCACCACTGTGAAACCATGTACAATTTGATTTATCACCTGTTTATTAGCATCACATGTAGGCTTACATTAACACTACAATGAAGTCACTGTGAAAATCTCCGAGTCGTCACATTCTGGTGCCTGTTCAGGTACACTAAGGGAGAATTTAGCATGGCCAATGCACCTAACCAGCCCATCTTTCTGACTGTGGGAGGAAACTGGATCACACGGAGGAAACCCATGCAGACATGGGGAGAATGTGCAGACTCTGCACAGACTGTCACCCTAGGCTGGATCGAACCCAGGTTCCTGGCACGGTGAGGCAGCAGTGCTAACCACCATGCCACTTTACCACCCCTTTATTGGATTGTAGATTTTGGACCTTGATGGTCATCAGCTTTGGATACCATAGATCATGAAGATGGTCATTTGACTCAGGTAGTTTTCAACTTAGCAGGAATAGCAAGAAACATCAGCACGGTTGCACAGTGGTTAGCGCTGCTGCTTCACAGTGCCAGGGACCCTGGTTCAATTCCCAGCTTGGGTCACCATCTGTGCAGAGTCTGCACATTCTCCCTGTGCCTGCCTGGGTTTCCTCTGGGTGCTCTGGTTTCCTCCCACATCTGACCCAAACAGGCCCTGGACTGGTGACTAGCAGAATTTCACAGTAACTTCATTGCAGTGTTAATGTAAGCCTTACTTGTGACTAATAAGTAAAGTTACTTACTTACAGTTTCCAATGTGTTAACTATGATGAGATTCATGGCAATGGGTAGTATATGTATAAAGGCTACAAGTTTGCCATTCTGGGTGTGGGCTGAAGCAGTTTTACTTTCAGTATCCATAAATATTGCTTTACTTATAGAGCAATTTATTCTACATCACAATTAGGTCTCTGTCATTGTATAAAATTCAATTAAACCTGCACCTTTATTGTAAAGTTTTTCCATAGTAATTTGCCCTCGGTCGGAGTAATGGTATGCTCCAATTATATTTGCTAGATCTATATCTCATGCGGAGAACTGCACTGAACGCTCTTCAAGAGCAAAAGGAAATTGATACTATTGAAAGGAAACTCAAAGAAGTAAAAGAGAAAATCAGAGCCTCTGAAAATCAGCTCCTTGCCAAGTTGGAAGCTTGTATGTGATAATAAACAATTCCTTATTTTCACCGTTACGATCTGTTATAGCTGTGTCGAAATGTTACGCTTCTGTTAATTTTGTCCTGCAAAGTTTAACAGATTGGTAAAATTTCAATGAATGCTGATTAATAAAACTCATATTAGGAATGTGTTTGGCCTATTTCACTTGTGTCTTTGTAACTGTAGCTTGAAGTATCGGTACTGCCTGAAGCCTTGATTTCATTGATGGAATTTTAAAAGATGTGAAAAATATCAGCTTGAAAGTTACTTTTTATTTGCACTTTTGAGGTGTCTAGTCTGAATGACCTATAAATAATAATTAGATTAGAACAGAATCATACAATTATTACAGAGCAGAAGGAAGCCATTCAACCCATCGTGTCCACACCGACCACAATCCCACCCCACGCACTTACCCTAGCTAGTCCACCTGACACTAAGGGGCAATTTAGCATGACTAATCCACCTAATCCGCACATCTTTGGACTGTGGGAAGAAACTGGGGGACCCGGAGGAAACCCACGCAGACCTGGGGAGAATGTGCAAACTCCACACAGACAGTGACCCAAGCTGGGAATCGAACCCGGGTCTTTGGCACTGAGGCAGTAGGGCTAACCATTGTGCTATCGTGCTGCTCCCATAATAACAATTAGACTTTTAATTCCAGATTTTTATTGAATTCAAATTTCACCATGTGCTGTAGTGGGATTTGAACCCGCATCCCCGGACCGTTACCCTGGGTCACTGGATTACCAGTTGAGCAACAATATCACGATGCCACTGCTTCCCAAATTGACTTAGGCATTTTCATCACCTTTATTATTGACCTTTATGTGCATGGCATTGGCCACAATCTTGTTGAGCACTTGTTAGCTGGAGAGTTAAGAACGGATCTGCGCTGCCTCCTTTCCAGAAGACCCACTGAACCACAAGTAAGACCAGGCAGTGACGAGGCCCACAGTGGGCCTCTCCAGGAATCAAGACCTCAGGTGGCGGGGGGGGGGTGGAATTTTGCCTGTTCAGAGCTACTGGCCAATCAATGACTGGCATCTCTTGTGCTCAGCAGTGCCACAGGGCTGGTGGAAGGAAGGGAGTCCCAAGTTCGCAGAGAAACACAGGTCACTGGTGAGTAATGTACAGCGGAGGGGGGTCTGCAAGGCAGGGGTTGCTGACTGAGGGGTGGAACAGGGTCAGCAGCATAGGCAGAAGGCTGGCCCTCGGTGGGCTGCCCCTTCCTAACATCCAGTCCCTTGATCAGGAACTGAATGCCTTTGAATGCCTTCAAGTTGACAACCAGCCCACAAGGTGTAATCTGACTTGTATTGTCTGGAGACAATACACATCTCTTTAAGTTATGCTTAGTGCTGTCTCCACTCACATTGTCTACATCTTTAAGACTTGAATAACAGGTTAGCTGTAAAGACTTGCATTCTAATCAGTATTCTGTAAACTGTGTGTGCCTTTATAAGCCCTTCTCTGATCAGAACTTTCCACACACCTGACGAAGGAACAGCATTTCTGAAAGCTTGTGGGTTTGCTATCAAATAAACTGGTTGGACTTTAACCTGGTGTTGTGAGACTTATTGTGTTTTACCCCAGTCCAATGCTGGCATCTCCACATCATTGCAGCACGTTGACAGACCCGACTGCCACTGGATTCATACCAGCTGTAGCTGGATCATTAATTAGTCACTTAAAGGCCTCAATTGGCAGCTGGGTGGAATGGTCTACAATGGGTCTTGTCACCCAGAATGTAATTCTGGCAGAGACGGGATCTCAGCGGTGTCCCAGCGCACTGCTTCCTGCCTAAGCAAATGCCTAAAGCTCACTAGCAGTGAACGCACAAGATTCTACCCAGTTTATCAGCTTGAATAGAGGTGGGATATTCATAGAATCCTACAGTGCAGAAAGAGGCCCTTCGGCCCATCGAGTCTGCACCAAACAGAATCCCACCCAGGCCCTAACCTCAGATCCCTACTGTCCAACAGAGTTAATTTATGAAGTGAATATTCAAAATATGTCAGGAACATTTTTCAAGTATAAATTTCACCTTCTCCTAAAATCTCCACAATTATCTGTAAGATCAATATTATCTACTTTTCACTCAAAAGGCACTTTTTCAATCAGCTGCCATGCTTATTCCTTGGTGAATGTCAGCCTTGCCTCAGTGATAAAGTAAGTTGGCCTACTACAGGGACCAAAGGACATAATCTACGCTGATGCTGAAGAGCAGCATTGAAGAAGGGTGACACTTTTGGATGAAACATTAAGATGCGATACTTTCCACCATGACAAATATTTTATGTTTTAATCAACCTCATTAAAGCAGATTATTCTGTCATTAAATCATTGCTATTCATGGGATATTGCTGTGTGCAAAGTAGTTGCCACATTTCCAACCTTACAACAATTAAGGCACAAAATAATTAATTGGTTGGAAAGGTGTCCACCAATATCCTGAGTTTATTAAAAACTGTGTGGAATTTTCCCATTTTGTGGCAGAGTGGCACAGTGGGTGGGAAAAGACAGGGCGCCCTGATACAGAAATATTAAAAATAGAATCCCCCCTGAAACCCTTCAACCAATCACCCCCTCGCGAACATCCGCTACCATGGAGTCCATCCTCCACAGGACAACTCTCCATCCCACGGATACCCCACCCCCACTTAGCTCCCCCATCCCCTGAAACCCCTCATTAGAACATTCCCCACCCCCCAACACAATGCCCCCCTCTGTCCACAGGACAATTCCCCCCTTGCAACAGATACCCTGCTCCCGCAGAACCCTCCATATGGAACTTAACCCCATGGAACACATCGATGGCACTGACCGGGTACTACCAGTGAGCCTAACATCAGTGATGGGTAAGTTGTTGGAAGGGATTCTGATAGGATCTACATGCATTTAGAAAGGCAAGGACTGCTTAGGGATAGCCAACACAGCTTTATGCAGGGGAAATCATGTCTTACAAATTTTAAGGAGATTTTTGAAGGCGTGATTAAGAAAATAATTGAAGGCAAATAAATGAAGGCAGAGCAGTAGACGTTGCCCACATGGACTTTAGCAAAGCTTTCAACAAGATACCACATGGCAGACTGATCATTAAGATGTGTGGGTTAGGTTGATTGGCCATGCTAAAATTGCCCCTTAGTGTCCTGAGATGCATAGTTTAGAGGGATTAGTAGGTAAATATGAAGGGAGATGGGGGTAGGGCCTGGGTGGGATTGTGGTCAGTGCAGACTCAATGGGCCAAATGATCTCTTTTTGCATTATAGGGTTTCTCTGATCCTATGATTCTAAGATTAGATCACAAGGTATCCAGGGAGAATTAGCCAATTGGGTACAAATTTGGCTTGCCAGTAGGAGACAGAGGGTAATGGTAGAGGGTTGCTTTTCAGATTGGAGGCCTGTGACCAGCAGGGATTGGTGTGGGGCTAACTGTTGCTCGTCATTTATACTAACGATTTGGATGAGAATATAGGAGCCATGGTTAGTAAGTTTGCAGATGACGCCAAACTTGGTGGTGTAGTTGAGAATGAAGAAGGTTATCTAAGACTACAGAGGAATGGCAAATGGAGTTTTAGTTCAGGTAAACGCAAGGTGTTGCATTTTGGTAAAACAAACCAGGGCAGGACTTACGCAGTTAATGGTAGGGCCCTGGGGAGTGTTGTCAAACAGAGATCTAGGGTGCAGTACATAGGTTCTTGAAAGTGGCATCACAGGTAGACAGGGTGGTGAAGAAGGCACTTGGCACACTTGCCTTCATTGGTCAGAGCATTGAATATAGGAGTTGGGATGTTATGTTACAACAATACAAGGCATTGGTAAAGCCACACTTGGAGTACTGCATACAATTCTGGTCACCCAACTATAGGAAGGATATTATTAGACTGGAAAAGGTGCAAAAAATATTTACAAGTGTCTTACAGGGACTGGAAGATTTGAATCATAAGGAGAGGCTGTAGAAGCTGGGACTTTTTCTGCTGGAGCATTGAAGGATGAAGAGTGATGTTATAGAGGTTTATAAAACCATGAGGGGTATAGATGAGGTGAATAGTTAAGGTCTTTTCCCCAGGATAGGGGAGTCCAAAACTATAGGGCATAGGTTTAAAGTGATAGGGGAAAGATTTAAAAAGGAACTGAGGGGCAACTTTTTCACACAGACGGTGGTGTGTATATGGAATGAACTGCTGGAGGTGGGTATAGTTCAACATTTAAAAGACATTTGGACAGGTACATGGATGAGAAAGATTTAGAGGAATATGGGCCAAACGCAGGCAAATGGGACTAGTTCAGTTTAGGAAATCCAGTCAGCATGGACAAGTTGGGCCGAAGGACCTGTTTCTGTGCTGTATGTCTCTATGACTCTATGACTTTAATCAATCATTTATAAGAGTAATCAGTACTGGGTAGCATTATATAGTGCCAAAGCACAAATATTGACCAAGTAAATATTTAGTAATATGGACTATTGACATTAACTCAATTTGCTCAGGTTCATCCAAATGTATTGCATAAAATGAGTTCTTACTCAAGAGTACAACCACATTACTTGAGAACCTAAAGTTATAGGGAAAGAGAACCTAGGCCATCTTTTTGATTAGGGTATTTATGCAGAGATCACTTTCATTTCCTTTCTGTAACATCGCCACATTTAGGACCTTCTATGCCTTGGGCGGAATTTTCCCAACTATCGGCAAAGGCCCATAGCCGGCAGGAAGTGTGGTGTTGAAAGTGCTGGCAAAAAGGTTGACTTTCTCCGCCGTATCATTGGGAAAATTAAAGCTAGGGGCGGGTTCCACAATGTCTCGCTAGCAGTGAGGGAGGGGGACGTGATTGAATCTGCCCTGCCAACAACTTAGTTTTTTTAAAGATTTGGGATGCTTTCTTTAAAGGCCGCCCAGCATAGAAGTTCTTATGGAAACCATCCTTGCCTTCCCCCACTTGCACCTCCTTCTCACTGTCTGGGCACCAACCCTGGGCACTGCTCCCCGGTGCTTTTCTTTGGCACTGCCCCCAGAAGAATAGCAGGGAAGGGTGCATGAGATGGTGGTGGGGATCCATATGAACTTTTATTCACTCAGACGGTCTTTAAAAATGGCACCCCGACCTTTGTAAAATCTTATAAAAGCCAAATAAATTTAATTGCTTGAAGAATCATTGTTTTGCCTTGGAAATCAATAGTTTTACTTAAATAAAGCAGTCTTATGGAGTGCTATATCGTACCTGTGTCCTTATCATTCACAAGACATTCAAAAACTAAGAACCATCAGCGTATTACTGCTCCTAAACTCTATCAACAAGGAAAATAGGAAGTGGGTTGCTGATGCCCGGAATATTGAAGAGGCTTTACCAGAATTAGTGTTTTGGCAATTTTAAGCCAAAGTGATCTTACAAAATACTGGTTATTTATTAACTAGATATTTACAACAAGTTAAAACTGTGAGCTATTTTGCAAATAGTCAAACAACAGTCATAATTGTGCAAAATCTTCTCGTTTCTCAGTTTTTCTCATCAGTTTTTGAAATTGAAATGAAGACAATTTTGAAGGAGCAAGAAATCTTTTTGCTCCTCCTTTTTTCCCTTCAGGTGAACTGCTGTAAGTAATTCCTAAACAAGATTTATTAACGCTTAATGAGGCAGAGGAAGAGGTTTCTGTAACTATACTTTTTGTTTATAAATCTTGCTAGTAATCGATTAGTTGAGTATAAGGTTAAAAGTAATTTTTGGGTGGTGGATGTGCAGTATGTGTCATGTGAGACTCTTAATTTCATGAAGTGCTGGAGCACTTGGACTGCGTTAACCAGGACAGGCAGGTTATAAAGTACATTTTACGTAGCGAGTCAATTGAATTTATTCAAATGACATGAGACCATGGCAGCGCAGTGGCACAGTGTTTGGCAGTGCTGCCTTACAGTACCAGAGACCCAGGTTCAATTCTGGCCTCTGGTCACTGTCTGTGTGGAGTTTGCACATTCTCCCCGTGTTTGCACCAGTTTCTTCTGGGTGCTCTGGTTCCCTCCCACAGTCCAAAGAGGTGGCAGTTAGGTGCATTAGCTGCGCTAAATTGCCCCTTCATGTCAGGGGTGCTAGCAGGGTAAATACGGGAAATAGGGCCTGGGTAGGATTGTTATCAGTGCAAGCTCGATAGGCCAAAAGGCCTCCTTCTGCATTGTGGGGATTTTATAATTCAACTTGGAGAAGTAATCTGACACTACTTTGGCTTCGTACTGGCTGCAGTTACATTGAAGCAAAGCAATAGCACGGTATGGTAGCACAGTGTATTAGCACTACTGCTTCACAGCTCCAGGGACCTGGGTTCGATTCCCGGCTCGAGTCACTGTCTGTGTGGAGTTTGCACATTCTCCTCATATCTGTGTGGGTTTCCTCCAGGTGCTCCGGTTTCCTCCCACAGTCCAAAGATGTGTGGGTTAGGTTGATTGGCCATGCTAAAATCGCCCCTTAGTGTCCTGAGATGTTTGGTTAGAGGGATTAGTGGGTAAAATATGTGGGGATATGGGGGTGGGGCCTGGGTGGATCGTGGATGGTGAGGACTCGATGGGCCGAATGGCCTCTTTCTGTACTGTAGGGATTCTATGATATTTAAATGTTCCCAGGTGGTCCAAAGAACTTATTAATATCAGGAGAAAGAAAGCTTCCTCACTGACATTTATTTAGAAAAGGTATTAAGTTTCATTTTCCATTACTGGAGAATAATAGTGAATAACTTGGGTTTAACTCCTCTTCATTTAAGGAGGTGCTGGCCTCGGAGTGGTACTTTGCACTGTGACAAACACCCTTAAAATTACTTTGATATCTGGCCAGCATTTCAGCAACAGACTGAAGATGAAATGAAGTGCTTGGGTATTTTTGAGATTTCATTTTGCCAGCCCGCACCTAATATAGATATGCGATGACAATGTTTACATTGCAAACAGAATCAGCCTCGAGAAGTATCTCAGAAACCTTTGGTGGGTGTCAGAGTTTCTGAAGTCAGAAGTCATATCTCATTTATTCGACGCCAGCTTTGCCATCAGCGACAGCAAGTGAGCTATTTAGTCATGTTATAGTGTGACTAGGTCTCTGCTCAGAATGTCTCACATGGCGGCTTGCTAATGTTGGCTGGCAAGAGAGAGGAATCAAGGCATACAGGAGCAGAGCAAAACATTGGAGTTGAGATAGAAGATCAGCCATCATGTTATTTTATTGTAGAAGACAGTATGACTTCCTCTTGTTCTTCTTCAGTTTTGTGAAGGTGAATACAGGGTAGCTTAATGGCTAATTGGTTCATTTCAAACTCTGCATGTGATCCTCCTACTGGCCAGATACAGAATAACATTGGAATAGTCCTGGGTCATGTGGCTCACTGGAGTTCATTATATTGTTATTTTTACAGCTATGTTTCTGCTAGAAATGGCAAAAAAGACTTTTTCACATGTGTATTAGCAATGGGGAGACGATGGCTTTCTGGTTTTACTGCCGGTCTATTAATCCAGAAACTCAGCTATGTTCTGGGGACCCTGGTTTGAATCCCGTCACGGCCGATTTGAATTCAATAAAAGAAAACCTGGAAACAAGAATCTACCAGTTACCAGGAAACCATTGTCAATTGTTGGAGAAACCCTTCTGGTTCATTATTGTGCTTTAGAGAAGGAAATCTGCCGTCCTTACCTGGTCTGGCCTATATGTGACTCCAGAGACAAAGCAACATGATTTACTCTCAGCTGCCCTTAGGAATGGTCTAGCAAGCCACTCAGATCAAGGGCATCTAGGGATGGGCAATAAATGCTGGCCAATCAGTGACACCCATATGTCCTACAAATGAATTGAAAAAGGAAATAATGTTGCTGGTTATTGTGACTCGAGGAATGCTCACCCCACTACGATTTAGTCTTTTTGCAGAAATCTCTCGCCAATGCCTACCTGACCCGGTTCCGAAGGGCCAATGACGGTCTGGAGGAGTTAGTAAAGGATAACCGGGAAAGAGAGTGCGTTGAGGAAAGGTGCTCTTCAGAAGAAAGTCGAGAGGTTTCAAGTAATAATCCAAAAAATGTAAGGATTCTCTTGAAAAAGATCCTGCTTCAGCACTTTTCTCCTGAGATCAGCTTTACCAATGATTTGAAAACACATGGGACTAAAAACTAGGCACAAGGCATTCATTCCTCAGGCATTACTTTGTTTTATAAGGCCTCCAATATAAAACACCACTCCAAGTTAATTTCAGGGAAACCCACCCTACTAAAATCAAAAGTGAACCTGCACGTGACTAGCCCCACATTAAAGCATCTAACCATTTGTGACTACCTTCTCCTTCCCCCACATACCATCTCCTGATTGTCCTGACTAGAACTATGACTCTGACCTGACTCAAGAACATGTATGCCTGACAGTTGTGTTGTTAGCAACAACCCCAATTTTTCTTTGCATTTCACTGGCTTTATGATGTTCAAGTCTGAACAGCTTAGAAGACTCAGATCATACCTGGCTGCAGTGGGATTCATGAACATAGGAACGTATGAAGCAGGAGCAGAAGAAGATAATTCAGCCTTTGAACCTCCTCTGACGTTCAATCAGATCATTGCTGATCTCTCACTGGTCTCAGATCCCCTCCTGTTCCTCATATCCTTTCATCCCGTTTTAAAATCAGAAATATGTCTATCTCCTTCTTGACACCATTTAATGATTCCTTTGTGGTGGAGCAGGTGGGGATTAATTTTTTTTCAGTTATCAGAGCACCGTTTAGAAGGAGTGTCACAATCTCAGCAGAGCTGATTCCCAGTTCTAAGGGTACCCCCCCGTCCCCACTCCCATCCCCCCACGCCTCCCCAAACTGACAATATAAGTCATGCCCACTCTTTTCATCATAGCAGTTAAAGGGACAAGATCTGGAGTGGGAACTGGCTAATGGAGCTGGAGAGTTCCATGCAGGTTTTCTCACCAGGACTGACACGCTGTAACATGCTTGTAAGATTTTGCTCTATATTTCCAATATGCTCTGACCATGTTACCATGTTCTGTTGCTGATGGGTCGTCTTCCTCGTTATTTGTGTCAGGACTTCTTAATAACCTGGCAGATTGGTACATAGAACTTGTTAATAAGAGGGACCGACTGGGCATAAGGGGACCAATTTTTTTGAATGCAAGGAGCTATGCCCACAGGCTACACTTACAGGGTAATCATGGAGGGAAAATCATTGATGATGAATTCATAATCCCTTAATACGTAGGACCAGTGGGTAGGACTCCTAAACAATTCATTTGTAACATCACTGTCAAAATATTAAGAAGCTTGCTTCCATTTGTGTGCTGCACGCATTAAATTAACCTTTTTGTTTTGCAGGGACAACATTGGCCAGCACATAATGGTAGGTGCTTTTTTTTGGACATTGGTTATAGCTATTTGAAACATATATCAGACAGAGAAATGTCATACAAACAGATTCACAAACCTTCCAGCCTTCCTTACAAACAGAGGTAGTGCCAGAGTATTGGAGAACTGCAAATATTACTCCCTTGTTCAAAAAAAGGGTGAAAGGACAAAGCTGGCAACTAGTGAGCAGTCAATTTGACTTCACTGGCAGGGAAACATCTGGAAACTATAGTCTAGGACAAATCAATAGTAATTAGACAAGTGCAGGATAATTAAGGAAAGCAGCATGGATTTGTGAAGGGATAATCTGGTTTAATTAACTTACTGGAATTTGTTGAGGAAGTAACAGAGAAGGTTGAGAAGGAAAATGCTGTTAATGGGGTGTGTATGGATTTTCAGAAAGGTATTTGATATATTACAGCAAAATTCCAGCTAATGGAAGAAAAGGGAAAGTCGGCATTTGGATAAGAAGTTTGCTGAGTAAACAGAGACTAGCGATAAATAATTGTTTTTCAGGTTGAAGGAAGGCTTGTAATGGATCTCCCCAGTGGTCAGTATTGGGGCTCCTAAACCTCCTTATATATATTAATGACCTAGACTTTGGTGTTCAGGGCACGGCTTCAAAATTTGCAAATGACGCAAAGATGGGAAACATTGTCAACCATAATGAGGATAGTCTTCAATTTTAGAAGAACAAAGATGTGGCAGAGGATTGGGTAGACAAAAGTCATACGACATTCAATGCAGCGAAGTGACAGGTAGCTCAGGAAGAATATGGAGAGACAATGGGCAGGATCACCCATTCCCCTTATGACTTGATTTGCATTGGTGGAAGACATTGGCTGGCTGAGTGATCCTCCAGTTCTGCCACTGTCAACAGTGGATAACGCGAAGATTGGCAGGGTGATCAATAGTGAGAAAGAAGGTCTTAGGCTGCAGGAAGATATAGATGAGTGGGTCATATGGGCAGGTCAGTGGCAGATGGAATTCAACCTTAAAAAATGTTGGGTAATGCACTTTGGGAGGAGTAACAAAATGAGGGAGTATTCAGTGAATGGCAGAACACCAGGAAGCTCGGAAAAATAAAGGTAGCTTTGGGTGCTTGTCCATAGACCCCTGAAAGCAGAAGGACAGGTTAATCGAGTAGTTACGAAAGCATACAGGGTACTTGCCTTTATCAGTCATGACATAGATTATTAAGAGCAGAGATGGAATTTAATGTTGGCAAGTGTGAGGTGGTCCACTTTGGTAGGAAGAATGGTAGGAAGGACTATTACTTACGTGGCGAAAAACTGCAGCAGGCGACGGTGCAGAGGGACCTCGGGGTCCTTGTGCATGAATCGCAAAAACCCAGCTTGCAGGTGCAGCAGGTGGTCAGGAAGGCGAATGGGATGCTGGCCTTCATAGCGAGGGGGATTGAATATAAAAGTAGGGAGGTCTTGCTGCAGCTGTATAGGGCATTGGTGAGGCCGCAGCTGGAGTACTGTGTGCAGTTTTGGGCGCCGCACCTGCGCAAGGATATTTTGGCCCTGGAGGGAGTGCAGAGGAGGTTTACTAGGCTGATACCGGAGTTG
The DNA here is from genome assembly GCF_965287045.1 of Carcharhinus amblyrhynchos. Classification (NCBI taxonomy): domain Eukaryota; kingdom Metazoa; phylum Chordata; class Chondrichthyes; order Carcharhiniformes; family Carcharhinidae; genus Carcharhinus; species Carcharhinus amblyrhynchos. The sequence goes on from NC_137345.1 coordinate 17,493,615, forward strand.
AGGGGATTGAGCTATGAGGAGAGGCTGAATAAACTAGGCTTGTACTCGTTAGAGTTTAGAAGAATGAGGGGAGATCTCATTGAGACGTATAAGATGATGAATGGGATGGATAGGATAGAGGTGGAGAGACTCTTCCCGCTCAAAAAAGACAGTAGGACTAAGGGGCACAGCCTCAAGATAAAGGGGAGGCGGTTTAGAACGGAGTTGAGGAGGAACTTCTTCACTCAAAGGGTGGTGAATCTCTGGAATTCTCTGCCCGTTGAAGTGGTGGAGGCTGCCTCGCTAAATATTTTTAAGAAGCGGGTTGATGGGTTTTTGATAGGAGAAGGGATTAAGGGTTATGGGGAGAGGGCGGGAAAGTGGAACTGAGCCACGACAGATCAGCCATGATCTTATTGAATGGCGGGGCAGGCTCGAAGGGCTAGATGGCCTACTCCTGCTCCTATTTCTTATGTTCTTATGTTCTTATGTTATGCTGGAACTATAAAAAACTTTGGTGAGGTCGCAGCTGGAGTATTGTGTGCAGTTCTGGTCATCCCATATAGGAAGGATGTGATTGCACTGGAGAAGGTGCAGAGGAGATTCACCAGGATGTCACCCAGGATGGAAGATTTGAGCTATAAAGAGAGGCTGATAGGCCCGAGTTGTTTTCTTTAGAGTGGAGAAGGCTGAGGGAGTACCTGATTGAGGTGTATAAAATTATGAGAGGTATGGACAGGGTTATCACTTCATTGTAGGGTTAATAGTGAGCGGGCATCATTTTAAGGTGAGGGATAAGAGGTTTAGAGAGGAATTGAGGAAACCTTTTTTCACCCAGAGGATGGTGGGAGTCTGGAATGCACTGTCTGGGAGGACTGTGGAGATGGGGACCCTCACAACCTTTAAAAAACACACGGATAAGCATTTGAAATATCATAACTATGGGCCAAGTGTTGGAAAGTGGGATTATTGTAGATTTAGTGTAGTTTTGTTGGTGCAGACTCTGTGGGCTAAAGGGCCTCATCTATACTGTATAACTCTATAACAGCTTTTTCCATGGCTCGCACCCCCTCAACCCTGCACTGTTGGGGTGGGGGGGGGAGGGGGTGTTGCCATCAGCGGGACTGGAAAATCCCACCAGCAGGGGAGTGCTGGAAAATTTTGGCCAACATAAAAGAAAGGGAGAAATGCTAAGAGAGGTGCAGAACAGAGGGATGTCAATGTTTATTGCATAAGTCATTGAAGATGGCAGGGGTATTGAGAGAGCAGTTAACAAAGCATATAGTATGTTTGGCTTTATTAACAGGGGCACTGAGTACAAGAATAAGGAGGTCATGTTGAACATTGAGAAGACAACTAGTTAGGCCTCATCTGGAGTACATGTCTAATTCTGGGTATCATAGTTGAAGAAGGATATGAAGGTATTGGCGATAGTACAGGGGAGATTCACAAGGTTGATTCCAGGGATGAAGAACTTCAGTTATGAGGATAAATTAGAGAAGTTATGACTGTTTTCCTTAGAGAGAGGAAGGCTGAGAGATGACTTGATAGAGGTATTCAAGATGCTGAGGTGCATGGACAGGGGAAATAGTGTGAACCTGTTCTCACTCAAGAGAGCATCAAGAAAATTGGCAGGTTGGGAAATCAGAGGGTAGCTCTAGACTACAGGAGAAGCTGGGTGGGCTCGTTAGATGACCTGATCAATGGCAAACGGAATTTAATGTGAATAAGCATGAGGTGATGCACTTGAGCAGGACAAACAAGGCAGGCGAATACATAAAATCATAGAATTCCTACAGTGCAGAAGGAGGCAGTTCAGCCCACTGAGCCTGCACTAATAACAATCTCATACTATCCCCATAACCCCATGATGAACAGCAGGTCTCTGAGAAGCACTGAGTCCCTTGAAGTAAGAAGGTATATGGTAAACTTACCTTTATTAGCCAAAGCTTAGGTGGCACAGTGGCATAGTGGTTAACCCTGCCACCTCGCAGTGCCAAGGACCCTGTGATTCAGCCTCAGGTCACTGTATGTGTGGAGTTGGCACATTCTCTCTGTGTCTGCATGGGTTTTCTCCACGTGCTCTGGTTTCCTCCCACAGTGCAAAGATGTGCACACTAGGTTGATTGGCCATGCTAAATTGCCCCTTAGTGTCAGGAGGACTGGTTAGGGTCAATATGTGGGGCTACGGGATAGGAGCTGGGTGGGATTGAGGTCAGTGCAGATTCAATGGGCTGAGTGGCCTCCTTCTGCACTCCAGAGATTCTATGTCTCATACAGTTTAACAGCAGGGAGATTATGCTGGAACTATATAAAACGTTGGTTGGGCTGCGACTAGATTATTGTGTACAGTTCTGGAATCTACATTATAGGAGGGATGTGATAGCACTGGAAAAGGTGCAGAGGAGATTTACTCAGATGTTCCCTGGGCTGGAATATTTCACTTATGAAGAGAGTTTGGATAGGCTGGGGTTGTTTTCCTTGGAGCTGAAGGGGGAGGAGGAACATGACAGAAGAATAAATTTCTAAGGGGCATAGACAGAATAGAGAGGAAGAAATTTTTCCCCTTGGTGATTAGGGGTAGGAAGTTTAAAGGGGATGTGAGGAAAAACATTTTCACACAAAGGGTGGTGGGAGTCTGGAACTCACTGCCTCAAATGGTGTCGGAGGCAGGGACCCTCATAACATTGAAGAAACATTTAGATGTCCACTTGCAATGCCAAGGCATACAAGGCAAGTGCTGGAAAATGGGATTAGAATAGTTAGGTGGTTTATCTTTGACAAGCGCAGATGTGATGGGCCGAAGGGCCATTTTCTGTGCTGTAGATCTTTATTGACTCTATAACTAAAGGACACAGGTTCAAAAGAATTGGCAAAATGAGTATAAGTTAAGTATGGTGAGGTAAAAGATGTTCACCCAGAGGGTGTTGGAGTCTGGATCGAACTTCCTGAGAGGGTGGTGGAGGCAGGATCAATCGAGGCATTCAAAAGAGAGTTGGATTGCTAACTGATAAGAAAGAATGTGCAAGATTATGGGGATAAGGCAGCTGAGTGGGACTAGGTAGCATGCTGTTTTCAAGAGTCGGTGCAGACACAATGGGCTGAATGGCCTCCTTTTGCACTGCAAAGATACTGTGATGTGTTCATTGCAAAATATCGCATGCCTGATTTTGAGCTATTTACATTTATTAGTGAGGTGACCACAATTCAGCTCATTCAGCTGATGATTTGAGATGAACTTTCTGACTAGATGTTTCAAGTTTTCTGCAGTGATAAACAGTTATTGTTACTATTAGATGTGACATTCTCTTTTAGGATTTAACAGATATTTAATTTATCACGTTATTTGCTGAAAGGGTGTTTGGCAAGTTTTTTTGTTCTATTTCAGGAACTTGCTTCTGCTCAAATGGCCTACTCCTCCTAAATTCTACGTTCCCACGTAGGGTGTTAATTCCTGTGACGGTCGAAAAGATCACATTCATTAGATGAGATTCTCTGACCTCCCAGCTGCGAGTTTCCCATCAGCGGGTAGTGCTGCATGGTTAGCTAGCGGTGGGGTTCTCTGGTTCCCCGTCAATGGGAATTGACGGTGACACCTCTAATGCATGACAAATAAAAGACTGATGCCAGACCATTAAAATTGGCCCAGGCAAAAGTTGCAGATTTGCCCCCTGCTTCTGCAATTGCAGCATCTACCCAAACTTGACTTAATATCAGAGTCACTCCGTGGATCTCTATAACATTCAGTTACATACAATTTATTTCAGTCACTCATTGATAAACTTTCCATTATCCTTGATTTGGCTTCTCCAACAAAATGTTGTGTATGTTGCACATCCTAAAGAACACATTTTTCACATAGAAACTGCCTTGAAATCTGCCTGAATTTCCCTTTCAGTTTGAGGGGCTCTGAAGGCCCCTCTTCTCAAGAGAGAGGATGGAATGCTGAGGGAGAGAGTCAGAACAGATGGAGGACATCAGGTTTATGGGGAGCTATGGCTGGCAATGGGGGATTTACTGGAGATAAAGCAGCATTAATGAATACGAGATTGACAGTCAATAGCACATCATGACTGAATTTAGCTTACTCTTTTTGCACCACCAACTACACCTTCAGCCAATTTCAGCACCTCAACCATTATGGTCAGCTGATTCACGTTCAAATTTACTTTGGCTTATCACCGTTATTGAGTCGCCACCACTTCTTCTTTTCTCCAGATACTTCACACGATGACAAAAACACTTCGCTTCTGATGCGAGAAGATGACTCTTTGAAATCCGTGACTTCTGAGGAAACACAGTCAAATGCTACATTGGATGTTAACACCATGACAAGCAGTGACTCAGCAAATGTGCTTGATGGTGAGTTTCACAACACATGTGTGGGTGGTGGTGGCAGGAGACATCGGAGGACATTATCTAATCACATCCTGGGACACCATTTTCTTCATCTGCTTCTCTCCTGTCTGCAGACGGGTGTACACTCATTGTGACAAGTTGCCATCATTTGAATTATGATGGTTGAGAATGTGGCAAGATAAAGTTCAGAAGTTAGACATTTAAAATGTAACCCTCGTTACACCATTTCCTGCCTGGGGCTGGGAGTGGCGGACAGGGCCATTGAAATTAAGGCCACAAAACCCCAGCATAGATATCTTCAAAGTGCGGACATAAAAGTAGACGGTCTTGAAGATACTTGTGACCCCATAGTAACACACAGCTAACCAATTAAAAACAACTTCAGGGCTAATAAATTGCATATTTCTTTTTATATGTTTAGACGACAGAAGGTATAGAAACATAGAAAATAGAAGGAGGATTAGGCCATTCGGCCTTTCGAGCCTGTACTACCATTCATTTCGAATATGGCTGATCATCAAATTCAATATCCTGATCCCGCCTTTCCCCCATTCTCCGTTGATCCCTTTAGCCCCAAGAGATATATCGAATTTCTTGTTGAAATCACACAATGATTTGGTCTCAACTACTTTCTGTGGTTGTGAATTCCACAGATCCACCACACTCTGGGTGAAGAAATTTCTCCTCACCTCAGTTCTAAAATCCTCAAGCTATGACTCCTAGTTAGAGGCTCCCTCGCCATCAGGAACATTCTTTCTGGATCTACCCTGTCTCATCTTGTTCGAATTTTATCTGTTTTTATCAGATCCCCTCTCACTCTTCTAAACTCCGTTGAATATAATTCTAACTGACTTATTGTCTCCTCACGTGACAGATCTGTCATATAAGTATGACCTTTATACTATTGGAGAATCTCTTTCGGTACCCATCCCTTCCAGATGAAGAAATCAATACATTGTCCACTCCTTTTAAAGAACATTGTAGTTATAGCTAGTGCACTTACTGTAATAATGAATAGTAAAGAAACACTTTTGAGCGGCAGTTACAGTATTGACGTTACTGACTGAGGAATCTGGAGTTCAAACAGATCTGCATATTATTCTTCCATCAGAATGTTAAAGTCTATATAACAAGCTCCGCACAAACAATGCCTGAGGCTAGAATTCAACCCGGGCCCCTGGTGCTGTGAGGCAGCAATGCTAATGATTAGAATAACAGAGGAAAGGGAGTGTCATTAAGGATTCTTGGTCCTTATATGGAGAAGTAGCCTGCAATTGTTACATGTTGCATGATGTCTCTTACCAAACTAATTTTGATTGCATGAATTACTCTTGTGTTTTTCAGTTGAAGTAAAAATAAAAGCTATTGTTAGTGAGTTAACTGCAATGACATTGACCCTTTAATATCTCATTCACTTTTTGTGCAGGTATCCATATGTCTCTGTCCTGTTTACTGAACCAAAGTAAGTTTGTAAAAGTATTTGTCACTCTGTTTCTTTGCAAAATGCAGTTCAAATCAAAATGCGCTTCTCCAAAAGGCTGTAACATTCACATTGAAATGAAATGCGCAATAATATTAATGTTACCTATAATACAAATGTTGGAATGACAGCAAATAATCACTCAGTCAGGATGTTTCTGTAAAAATGATTAATATTAGATTGCTATCTGCTTATGATTGGTTCAAAAACACAAGACTAAAAGGGAAGTACTTTTTCAAAGGAGGATAAACACAATCACAGGGATTCTACACTGTCCCAAAAGTGTAAAATCCCACCCGAGGTCAATCCCTTCCCATTGTCCGTCCCTCGCCTGCTCCGATTCCCGTGATGGGTGGGCAGTAAAATTCCATCTAACAGCTGATTAATGTAAGCACTGCAATTACACAATGTAAGAAGATTGCAGTGAAATTGTTAATACAATTATGACACATTGGCCCTGATGTGACCAATAAAGAAGCTGGGTGGGCTGGTCTCCTCCTGGCCCACAAGCAGTGCTGGAAAGGCGTTCAGTAATTCTACTCAGACTTTCTCACTGGGTTTTGTCTTTAATCCTTAACTCAATCACCACTGTCTGTCCTGGGAGGGGAAAATTACCTCCATAGTGTCCCTTTAAATCTGAATTCAAAACAATGTTAGCTTTGGATGTCAAAGACACATCCCAAATGCAACAAGACTTTTGACACAGTGGCAAACATTAAAATTACTTATTAAAATTAGCATCTGACCCAGAGTGACTTTTTTCAGCTTAGATGTATTGTGATTAGTGTCGAGACCAGAATAAAAACACCTTACTGATTCACTCATGACTAAGTATTGTGACGTTCCCACTGGGATTGGAGCTCTGTCAAAAGGGTCTTTCTGAAAAGGAAATAAACATTCATTTGAAGAACCAAGCCCTTTTGTCTCTCTCCTCCTCAGGTGTTTGATTCCCATATAATGAACTGGAATTCCATGGCTATAGCCAGCCTTCCAGTCACTTACTGAGATGACCAGTCCTCACGTGTTAACCTGAACAATGATAACAAGCTGCTCTTTATAACCATGAACTTTATTATCGAGCTGAGCCTGTCCCTTATACCAGATTCCCAACCCTACATCGCCATCTTTGAAATACAAATGGCCTAATTGCACCAAGAGTAAACCTGCCACCCAATAAGTGGCTCAGAATGTAACCAGGAGTTTGGAGCTTCCCATGGACTCTGATTAGCCAAGGTAGGCGGCAGCCATGATGGGGCCTACTGCTGCCATGCAGAAGAGAGGAGGCAACACCTTGGTGGGCCAGCAGCCTTACCGAGCAAAGAAGTGATCAAATGGTAGAGAAAGCACATGCCCCAGTGCTAAAATCCCCCCAGCTGTCAACATTTCTCAACATTTAAAAAACTTTAATTTCTTCCCACTTTGACCTCAACAGCTTTTGCACTAATGCGCACTAGACTGTTTGGGTGATTTTGAAATTCCCTACTGATCTCCCTTGGCCATATTAATAAATGCATCAAGGGCTGTTAATTGGAGAGGAGCGAGTTCCCCTTTCCCCCTTCCACCCCTAACCCCCATCCTCCCTTTGAAAACTGCGTTCCATCCCAGAGGCCACGAGATCTGTTTGCCACCCTCTGGGAATCAGATCTCAAATCTCATTCACAACCCTTCCTGACCTCACCAGCAATTGAAAGCTTTGGCACAATTTTCCAGTAGAAATGACAGAAGAGCATTCAGGATGGGAATTCTGCCCAGATCGCTCTCCCTGGACAGCAATGCCGCTGACAACTCCAACTGCTGTTCAGCTGACTCAACACAGAACAGTCTTCAAACTTAGGATCTGTATGACTTTTGCTCACTCATGTGGAGCCAATTATTTGCACTGACATCCAGAGGACAATCCTGGGGCTTTGCTGGTTCCATGGCGAGCATCACTGCACACTTCAAGGGCCGCTTTCCCCTTGCCTTTGAAAATCCCCAATTGTTTGTGCTTTAATATGCAAATATATTCAATTCTATTTGTTCAAATACTGTATGATTTATAACTATAAATGAATGCATCTTTAAAATTTATTTGTTCATGTGACGTGAGAATCACTGGTGCAGTCAACATTAATTGTCCAGCCCTCATTGCCCATTGTCTTAAAAACTCATCTGATCAATTAATGTCCTTTCGGAAGGAAGTCTGCCATCCTTACCTGGTCTGGCCTACATCTTACTCCCGATCCATAGCAATGTGGTTGGTTGATTCTTCAAATGTTGTCAGGGATGGGGAAATAAATGCTGACCAGCCAATGATGTCTATATCCAATGAATAAGAGAGAACAAAGAATAATATTTCCTGGTTGAGGAATACGTGAATAGAATTATAAGTGAAATATCAATTTTAGAATTGTGAACTTAAATTAGCTTGAAACTTGCAGTATGTTGTAATCCTGCACTTTAAGGGGAACGGCTGTTCAAACTCTTCTTTCTGAATGCAGCACAAGACGTAAGCAAAAACAATCCGAGCAACCTTGCTACAGTCATTGAAGATATCGTTGCAATGCAGATCAAGGCTACTGAACTTCGTAAGGAACTCCACAGACGCAAAACAAAATTTTGGGAGCTGATGAAGATTCTATTCGACGAACTACAGAAACTCGATGGGTCAATGTAATATGATCCTTACATGATTCCTACATTGCTTCAATTAAATACAAACATATTACCAGCAGGTGTCAATGCCAAATAATTGTTTGGAAAACATTGTGGTCTCACCTTAATTATTCTTTTCTGTAATTGGATTTCAGGAATTTAAGTGGAAGACTAATAAAATCCTTGAAATACTTAACCTATATCTTGGTAGATGTATATCTTGGACCAAGTGGTCCATGACAAAGCATGCTTCACATGACCCTCCTGCCACCACGTTTCATTGAAGCTTATTAGCATGTTAGTAATGAATTGCATTTATATAGCATTATTACTTTAATGTAACAAAACATCCCAAAGTGCTTCAGAGGAGCATTATTAAACACAATGGGGAAAATTTTCTTGTTCTGCCCACCACAGCTGCCATAGTGGGTAAGGGGTGGACCATAGAAAGGTCTGCTGACCTTAGGTGGGATTTTTCAATTTTGGGGTGAAGGCGGTCAGAAAATCCCACCCAATGTGATAGCTAGCTACGGAGACACATACAGGTGGCCAAACGTTTTCCAAAAAACAAACATCTTAAAGATGGGAAGGGAAGAAAGGGGATGCATTGAGATTTAGGTATGAAATTCTAAGGGTTAGGGCCCGGCAACTAAAGGTATGGGTATGAACTGGGGAGTGAGCAAAATCAAGGATGCGCGAGATGTAAGAATTGGAGGAGTGTAAGTGTCTTGGAGGACTGTGGGGTTGTTCTAAAAATAGGGAGGTGCAAGGCCATAGACCTATTGTCTCTGCTGGAGAGGTAGTCTTCTAGAAATGTAAATTTGATGCCTAAACATAAGAACATAAGAAATAGGAGCAGGAGTAGGCCATCTGGCCCTTCGAGCCTGCCCCGCCATTCAATAAGATCATGGCTGATCTGTCGTGGCTCAATGTGAAATTCCAGAGAAGGGTGCAAGTCTGAATTGCAGACCACACTGGAACTTTCTAGAAACTGGGCACTGGCAATACTAGATGTCAGGTGACTTGTGACAGCCTTCCTTAGTCGTGTTTTATCTTGTCTTTAAAAAATCCTTTATAACAAACTCAGCATGTGGTCAGCTGGTAAAATTATAAGTTATATCATTTCAGCGCAAATCGCATCATCATGACAGAAGTGATAACAATTTGCAACATATAATGCCAAGTTTGGTTCTATTTACTGACTTGAAAGTCAATGCTAAACATAAGAATTTGGAAATGTGCAGTGTTACACAAAGAGAGGGAAAAAGTAACTGGTTCAAGGAATGGAGATGAATGAATTCAGGAACCAGGGAATAGGGTGTTGTGGAAGAGATCGAAAAGGCAGTGTGAGGCTTTGGCTGCAGATAGACATGTCCAGGGAAGAAGTGTATTCAACAATATATCCGAACACCTTGCAGTTGATAGGGTGGAGATGCTGAGGGGGAAGCTGACATGTTGATAAAACTGGGATATTCTAGAAGAAAATAAGACACCTAATGAGGCGGCGATATCGCCATCACAGCAAGAAATGGAGTCAGTTCGGAGAAAGGTGTGCTTGTGAACAATGCTGAGTGTGGACATGAAAATGCCAACCATTCCTGTTAGATCCATGAAATAGCCTCAGTGGAATATCTCTGGTATATTGCAGTTTGCGCTACCACCTTCCTATCCAAACTGAAGGCTTTCATCAGATTCACAACACGTTCATCCTTTTATTGTCTACCATCTTGTTACCTTTACCCTCAAGTATTTGCCTCTCCTTCATCTATAAATTCTAATCTTCAGCTGTGCGTCTTATGGAAGAGAATCGACTCACTTACTGTAAATCTCCAAGCTGTTATGTGGCAGCTCTGAACTCCCACAGCCGCTGTTCACATCAGAGGTATCGTGACAGAGAACACTAACAATTCTCATCACAATCACCCTCAGAAAATCGAGGCAATTATTCACTGCCAATGGTGAAGGAAAATTGTCCCTTACCAAAAGAAATTACTTTAGTGGTTTCATTTAGTTTCTATTCAGTGCAATCTGTAGTAGCAATATTCTCTTTCAATGCGTATGTGCAGCCATTATATTAATGCACACATATACCTTTCCTTCACATGCGTTCAAGCATTAACCGTTAAATCATGTGCAACTAGAATAAAGGCACTTATCCCATTCATCTGCAATCTCCTTTATTCCATAACAGACAATCAGCTGGTTATTTCAAACAGGTAAAATACCTCCAATGAAAAAAATAATAACTTCACCCAGTCACAGTAAATGTGTGGGCTGTGGTGATCCGACAGAATAATCCCAGGATCACTGCACTGTTCTCCTGTATGTAACAGTTGCATTAAGTCTGTTGCTAGCTGTAGAAAGGGTTGCAAAGTGCTGGCTTTCTACGGCTAGATTGGATTACCAGCAAGGATCGTGAGAGGATTACTGAGACCCACTTATGAGCTGGCTAAAGAAAGTGCAGGGAGGCCAGCGAAGGCTTTGTTTTACTTTAAAACACATTTAAATTACTGTACACATGTGGAAGGTGTTTTTACCTAACTGAACTAAAGCTATTCAGTGGGTTTGACTGGTGGTGGGAGTCTCATTCACAACAGTTTTAACGCCATTGCAGTATTTAAAGGGATGGGCCTGAAAAAATTAGCAGGCAGGTTTTTTTTGTAAACTGATTTAAGGGAGCCCAGCAACAGGACAAGGCTTGGGCCCATGATTTCTCTCTGGGACCCTGGTAGCTCTGGGCCTAAAAATCGTATGGAGAAGGTTGACTCAACTGATTGCTGAGATGGGAGGCTTATCCTGTAAAAAAAGTTTGGCCAGGTTAGCCCTTCATCCATTGGAGTCGAGAAGAATGAGAGGCAATCTTACTGAAATATATAATATGCTGAGGAGATTTGACAGGTGTGGTCGTGTGTCCCTTGAAGAGGTGAGTGCTCAGAGGGTCACATGACCTGTGTGGCCAATCGGAGCAGAGTGCCCGAATCCTGGGGCTGAGCACAGGTATTTCCCTCTGTTGGTAGTCTGGAGTTGAGAAGCATGTTAGTCTTTATGTCGATCTCTGGAAACAGTTGTTTTCCTCTAAGTTTGCTCATTAATTTACTTGGTGGTTGCTCATCCGTGAGGGGACTGCAATAGAGGAGATACCATGAGGATGTTTGTCCTTGTGGAAAAGTTGAGAACTAGCAGACACATTTTAAGAATAAGAGATCTACTATTTAAGACAGAGATTGGGACAAATGTTATCTCTCAAAGGGTCATTGGTTTGTGGAATTCTCGTCCGCAGAGAGATCATGGCCAGCATTACAGTGTGAAAACCTGGCCTTCTTCTATAGCCCGGCCTATCCAAGTACACGCATCACTGCCCTCCACCCCACCCCAATTGGTGCAGAAGAAGTGACCACTTAGCCACCTGCAAAATTCCAGCTGCCCCACAACATGGCACCATTAAGAGGCCATCGTTTATTTAAATTAGCTGCCTGTCTCTGGTGGGCAGGCAGCCACCATACAGCCAGTCCTGCTGCTGGTATATGGGCCGGGGACGGAACAGCATTGAAGAGACAACCCGATGTGGCTCCCTGATATTTTACCAGCCTGACCCACACCCCCCTCCCTGCCACCCATGCCCCCATACCCACCACCTGTCAAAAATACGGGACTAAGTGCTCTGTAAAACATTGTGACAACATTTCAAAATAATCTGTTATTTATTAACCAAAGCATTTCAATGAGAAGAAAACCCACTGACTATATAAACAGTGAAGCACCAGTTTGAGTGAGGTAGATTTTTTTACAAAACTGCATGTTGTTTCTCTTGTCTTGATAAATTTGAGTAGATATTTTGAGAGTAACATGACAATCATTTTGAGCTATGGGATAATATCATTGCTTCTTTTTGGCTGTCAGGCAAATGACTGTAAGTATCAACTCTTTTCATCATAATTCTTCAAGCAGTCTGTTTTTAGACATATTTCTCTGGCTCCTTCTGTTGCGGCTACATGTGGCATCGAGTCAGTTCCTGGCTGAGAATAGACTGGTGATCTCTGCCGCTTTGACTCCTGTGCCCACCGCCCATTAACCAACGGCAGTGAGAAGTTCTCAGGTCTTCAAGCTCTATCATGAACTATCTGTGCCTTGATTTTGTATCTCACCCCCCAAGGCATCACTGAGTCCTAGGGACAGGATAGCAATTTTGTTCCTTCAAACTAATCTTTTGTGTAAATACTTGAATGATTACAAAATTCTTGGCCTGAATTCTCTGATGTTCTTCACTCAGCCACCACTGGCATCGGGAACGGAGAATTTAGCACTCAGCCAGATTTCCGTTCACTGCAGCGGGGCTGGAGAGTCCCAGCTGTGGGCGAGGTTGGAGCATTCCAGCCAGCGTCTAACCTTTGTTGCCTTGGTGTGATATCGAAGTAATGGTGTTTGGAATAGTTTCCATTCGGGCAATTAAACAATTGGAGAAAGGTTACAAGAATGGCAATTTTAACAGTATCTGCCCAGTGGAAATTGGTCATTGTGTGGGTGATGTGTTCCTGCGTACTTCCCCATCCCAGAAAGGCAGCTAAGGAGCACAAACAAAGCAATCCAGGTCCTAATTTACCATCAGCACTTTTTCAAGGTCAATCGATGCTGGCCAACCAGCGATGCCTATGTTTCATAACTGAATAAAAAATATTGAGACTGGTGACCAGTAAAGTCAATCAGTTCCAACTGTTAATTTACCACAGGCCTGAGTGCAAAAATACTGTGGTTTTGCTCCCAGGTAATGTCAGGGGAGAGGGAATCCTGAACCTGGTGAGGCTATTTAATTTAAAAAAAACTCCCAATGTTGAAGGAGCCACGTGTTCCCCTGAGCACAAGAAAAATTGAGGCCTGTCTTGTTTCAGGCTCTCTTCTCCTTCCCTTCTGTCTCCTTTACAACACCGACTTTAATGCCAATGAGCCGCTTGTTTCTCTGCAGATGAGTATGAGGTGGAATTGGCCGCCTGCTCAAAGAATCATAGAATCCCTGCCTTAAAAGGAGGCCTTTCAGCCCATCAAGTCGACACATATCACAATCCCACCCAGGGCCTAACCCACAACCCCATGTATTTAGCCTGCTAATCCCCTGACACTAAGGGACCATTTAGGGTAGCCAATCCACCTAACCCGCACATCTTTGGACTGTGGGTGGAAACCAGAGCACCCAGAAGAAATGTATGCAGATAATGGGAGAACGTGGAAACTCTGGACAGACAATGACCCATGCCAGGAATCGAACCCGGATCCCTAGTGCTGTGAGGAACCAGTGCTAACCATGGTGCCACCTAATTAATGAGTTAAAATTGCTTCACCTTGTTTTCTGTTGCAGTGGGTTCCTTATTAGTCCAGCCAACCACCAATTAGAAGCCCAGCGGGTATTAAAGTCAGGGTCCGAACATATAAGTTCTGGATATCAGGCAGAAACCTGGTTACAGCGCATCTGTAGAAACCAAACATTTATTGTGTTTAATAAGAGAGAATATTTAAAGTGAGAAATCCCTACACACAGCAAAAAATAACAGAGCATAAAATGAAATAAAAGGTAACAGACCAAGTTTCAGGAGCTTTTTAATGAAGCTTGTGTTCTAACTGAACAGATTATAATGAATGTGAGTATGAATAACGAGATTATGAGGAAAATGGTTACTTGTGTCTTTTTTTGATTTGAAACGGTCTCTCCAGCTAATGAAAAAAAGCAAATAAATAACAACCGATTTAGTCATTTTATTGGTTTAATTATTAGAGGCCAAAGTATCCTCACACCAAAAGAAGGTTTGATAGAGACTTTGTACAATTCTTCCCTTGATATCTAGTGAAGTTTCAAATCAGAGTGTCAGCAAATTTAGTGAAACTCCACCCATCGCCCTGACATTTGACAGAGTTTAAAGCAAAGAAAGAATTTTCATTTATATAGCGCCTTCCACAACTGCAGGATATCAGACAACACTTGACAGCCATCAGTGTTACTACGTTATGATATATGCATATTGTTTCTTATAGTATGGATGCGTTATTGAGTATTTTTACAGAAACCGAATGCTGCACGGTTCCTGTCTCGATTTCGCAGAGCTAACCATTTTTTCGAGGAAAGGCTTCAAGGGAATCTGGAAAGAGAGTGTTTGGAAGAAACCTGTTCCAGAGAAGAGGCTCGAGAGATTTTTGAAGATGACGCAAGAACAGTAAGGCCCAAGTTTTAAGACTCATTTTAATCTCTGTGTCCTATTCTCACTGTTCCTCATTTTCATTCTTTCTCTGATCACGTGACTGGGAGGATTCCAGGTGCTCAGAATAATAAGGTCGGTGCAATATGAAACTTGCTGTTGACATTGCCTGTTACAAGGTGAGGCAGTTCCCCTCTTACCTTGGCTAGATTAGCAAGATCACTGAGCTACTTGTGAGCTGATGTGGATGTGCCGGCGTTGGACTGGGGTAAACACAGTAAAAAGTCTGACAACACCAGGTTTAACTTAAACCTGGTGTTGTCAGACTTTTTACTACTTGTGAGCTGCCATATGGGGATTGGTTGAGGTGGCATTGACTGTGCTTGGACAGTTGGTCTGGTTGTGAAGGGAGCCAACCATTGGTTCTGTTGGCTGCCTTCCCTCAGGTAACAGCTCGTTCCTTGATTTCTTCCTTTCACCTCCTCCCATCTCACCATCCCGGGGCTCAAACACACTTTTCAGGTGAAGCAGCGCTTCACTTGCACCTCGTTCAGGCTGGTCTATTGCATTCGCTGCTCTCAATGCAGTCCGCTCTACATAGGAGAGACTAAACATAGACTGGTTTGCAGGACAAATTTGTTCAGGCTGCAAGTGGGACGCACACCTTCCTGTTGTTTGCTATTTGAACACATCACCCTGATCTCTCGTCCACATGTCTGTCCTTGGTCGTTTGCAACGTTCCACTGAAACCCGACATAAACTGGAAGGACAGCACCTCATCTTAGGCACTTAGTGGGCAGCACGGTGGCATAGTGGTTATCACTGCTGCCTCACCATGCGAGGGACCCGGGTTCAATTCCCATCCTGGATCACTTCTATGCAGAGTCTGCACATTCTCCCCATGTCTGCATTTTCCTCTGAGTGCTCCGGCTTCCTACCACAGTTGAAAAGACGTGCTGGTTAGGTGCATAGGCAGACTAAATTCTCCCTCAGTGTACCCAAACTGGCACCAGAGTGTGGCAACGAGGGGATTTTCACAGTAACTTCATTGCAGCGTTAATGTGTCTAATAAATAAACTTTAAACTTTACTTTAGTGCCTTAGGCAAATAACAGCCTTCTGGACTGAACATTGAGTTCTACAACTTTAGAGCGTGAACTCCCTGCTCATCCTCCACTCCATTTCCATTAATTTTATTTCATTGTTTCTTTTCATCTCATTAATCCATTTTTATTACTTTGTGTTTTGTTATTTTTTCACTTCTAAAGTCTTGCTTTCTATCTTGTTTTAATATCCTCTTTCCCCCACCCCACTCAGGCCATCTGCCACCTTCCTGCACTCTACACCTCTGTTCTGCCATTTATACATTCCAATCTCTTAATGGATGCTATTAGCACCATTCCTAGCCTTGACCATCACCATTTACATCCCATTTGTCTTTTGGTCAGCACCATCCCTATCAATTACAACCCCGCTCATCCTCACAGTATAAATCTCACACTATTTTGCTTGTCTTCAACTTTGACAAAGGGTCACCTTGACTTAAAATGTTGTCTCTATTCTCTCTCCATAGATGCTGTCAGACTTTCTGAGATTTTCCAGCATTTTCTGTTTCTGATGCAACAATTAAATTCTAGTTGGCCTGAGCCTGCTTTAATTAGGATCAATTGATTTGTGGCCTTTTAATTGAATGGATTTTAATGTGTTCTTTCCCTTTCTTCAAGGATGTGTTCTGGGAACTCTACACAGGTATGTCTTCTTTAATTTCTCACTGTATCAGAATAGTTGCTTGCTAGTGTAGAACTTGAATATTGCTGAAAAAGGACACATCCTGTTAAAGCTTTTTGTCTTGCACGCTTCAGGATAATTTGCTAGAATATGAAATGTTAAAGGGATTAACAATTTCTACCACATGCATAGCTAATACTGCAGTGATTTAAAATTACATCATTTACTCCTGTTAATCATCGATGAGTTTTAACATGGAGACATAGAAACTAGAAATAGGAATAGGACATTCGGTCCTTCGAGCCTGCTCCACTATTCATTTTGATAATGGCTGATGATCAAACTCAATATCCTGAGTCCCTCCTTCCCCCATATCCCTCAACCCTCTAGCCCCAAGAGCTATATCTAATTTATTCTTGAAATCATACAATGTTTTGTCCTCAACTACATTCTGTCGTAGTGGATTCCACACATTCGCCTCCCTCTGGGTGAAGAAATTTCTCCTTACCTCAGTTCTAAAAGGTTTACCCTTATCCTCAAACTATGACCCCAAGTTCTGGACATTGTCACCATCGGGAACATTTTTTTCTGAATCTGCCCTGTCTAACCCTGTTACAATGAAACTTATAAAATTCTACCATTTAAAATAGGTTGCAGTGTTTTAATTCTCAAGTACCAAGCTTTGTCTATGTTGCAATATAAATGCTGTTATCTTGATGCAGGAAGGAGCAATCAAGTCCTGTCATTCTAAATATAATCATGTGCTGTAAAAATCAACAGATGTACAGTGAACTTGAGTGCAATGAATTGTCCAGCCTGGGCCATACACCTTCACTGACCTGACCTTCCCTCTCGGTCAATCCCCAGCGGGAAGGTTCAAGCACGTTGACTCTGATTAGTGAAGGCTTTGCCTTGCAGAATGAACCAGAGGCTGGTTGTTGTCTATTTTGTTTGGTTGAAGAAAGGACGGTGTGTGTACACATTCTCTCTGTTTGCAAAGAACAGGGCCTTGTGTCTTATTATTTACAGCTTCCAGTATGAGTAAATCAGCCAGCCGGTGAGCCTGACTGTTAATCTTAAATTGGTTGTCAGTTTAATTCTGGGCACAACCAGAATTGTTTAGCAGGTGCTGTCCAATCATGAAATCACAGCTAACATTGGAAACTGTTTTAAGCTTTGCAAGCACCACCTGGTTGGCTATGGTTGACTACGCACTTTGCTGCCTGTGAACAACCGGAGCGACATGCAGTTTAATACAATCCACCAGCCTTTGGGAGGCAGAGTCTTCACACTGACTCTGAAATTCATGCACTACATTACTTGTTTGCATGATAGGCAGAAAGTCTCTTTGGCTTGACTGCAACATTCTGTTAGTGCCAACTGTCCAATTGCCCTGATGACAGGGGAATTAAGGGTTGTTTCTGATAGACAGGGGAATTAAGGGTTATGGGGAGAAAGTGGGAAAGTGGAACTGATCCACTTCAGATCAGCCATGATCTTATTGAATGGCAGGGCAAGCTCAAAGGGCTAGATGGCCTACTCCTGCTCCTATTTCTTATGTTCTAATGACTGAAAGATGAAAAGTTTTGACAATATGTGTATTTTTTCAGCAGTACCCAAAACACAAAATAATTAGAACTTTTATTTAGTAGAATAAAAGTAGCTTCCAGTGTAAAAGGGATTATTTTCTTCACTGGGCAACTATTTCAAAATAACAATTGATATAAAATAGTTCAAATATCACAAAATTCCAGAAAGAAAATAATAGACGTCCATTTATATATCACCCATCCAAACCTCAAGGTGTCGCTAGGTTAGTGAAGTACTTTGGAGATGTCATTTGTGCAAAGCTTGCTCCCATAAATACCAACGTGATAATGACCAGAAAACCTTTCTTAGTGATGTTAATTGAAAGGCAAATATTGGCCAGAACACTGGGAATGACAACGCTACCCTTTGAAATAATGTCACAGGATGTTTTATCTTCACTTTGAAGAGCAAATGTGGATCAGTTTAATAGGAAACCATAGGTTGGCACCTCTGACAGTGCAGCACTTCAGTACTGCTGCACAGTGTCAGCCTTGATTTGTGTCCTCAGGTTTTCAGAGTGATTGATATAGAGAATTCTCTTTTCTGGATTCTAATGGTCTCCTTCGTATCATACAGCCCTCCAAATCAAGACAATACAATCACAGAATCCCAACAGTGCAGAGGGAGGCCATTTGGCTGCACTGACCACAATCCCACCCAGGCCCTATGCCCATAACCATTGTCCACCTCCCATCCCCTTTCCTGTCCAAGATCAAGAATGAGAACTTATTCCATTTCACATTCTGTGCTCAGGTGCCCGCAAGCCTAAAAATTGAGCATGCATGGGAAAGGCTCTTAAATGGCCACATTAGGGCCTGAATAGGGGCAAGGGCTGGCTTCCTATCCAAGGTCCTTCCACTCCACCGTAAAATGGTGCTTGGGTCGGGGAAGTCAGGATCCTGGAAGAATCCTGTCCATGCTATTTTACACCACTATATCCTTAATCTAGAGTATGTTATGTGACACTTGGCACGGGACATACCAGCCATGTGTGTACCCCAGGACCCGAAATTCCTGCACGAGGCCACTGAACCTTTGCATTGTCCACAGTTCCCAAGGCCGGTGGGACGGGAAAATTCTGCCCTTGATGTCGGATTGAAATAAAAACTCCAATTTCATTTTTTGTTTCTTAGGAAGGACTGAGTGTGATTCATCTCCCTGTGAAAATGGTGGCATCTGTTTGAATGTCAGCAATGAAATTTTCTGCAAGTGCCCTGGAGGATTTAATGGAACATTCTGTGAATTCGGTCAGAGAATTTTCATTGCAAAATTTATTTTATCGCATGAAAAGTCTGCACTTATATTCAATAGGACATGTGTACTTTGCACATAGGACGCCACTGCCTCCAGTGAAATAAGAAATGGTCACCATTGTGCTGTAACAAATCCGCTGCCAAACATTAAATTATCTGTCCCGATATTTCACTTACTAGTTTCACAGGACAAAAGTCTCCAACACTTCTGCCTTCACGGGAGACATAAATATTGTCTACAGGAATTGACAGTGATAGTTCAAACAGGTGCACAATAAAAATAACAATTTCCTGCAAATGTTGTGGTTGGGCACCAACATGATAATGTTGTTTGTTCATTAGAATGAGGGTGATAATGCAGGTCAATGGAACGTTTACCATTGTCAGGATCTCAGGTTAGGTTTAACATGGCTAACTGCAGAGTAAAATCTCCTCTGTCACACACCACGTCACAGACACGGCAACTTACTGGATTGTCACTTTGTCCATTTCTCACATCCATCATCCTGTGACCTTCCTGAGGACGGCAGATTTTGTGCCTTTGGACTGCTTCCATTAACACATGGTTTTATCTGTTTCAAACAGCTAGTATAGACAAGTTGGGCCAAATGGCCCCTTCTGAGCTGTAAACTTCTATGAAACCTACACAGAGTGTACTGAGTGTCAGCAGGAACTTTTTTCTGATGTTCCTGGATGGAATCAAGGGCCGGAATATTTTGTTCAGATGGGCGGGTCTGGAAGTGGATGCAAAACATGCTTCTGGTCACGGTCAGCCCCAGAATGCGATTTCACCAATTGGCAGGCAGTCTGTGTGGAACACTGCAATCTGTGTCCAGGCAACGCTCTCAAACGCAAACCTCAGTCCGCAGACCATTGTTTTACATTATATTTCAGCCCTGACGCTTTATATCATTCTGGGTCGAGGTTGAAGTTAAAATGTAAGGGTTGCCTGGCCAATCGGCCCATCCATTAACTGTAAGAGCAGGTGAGCAATGTAAAACTGCATTCAACTGGCCTTGTCATGGGCTAAATTGCCTGCTTGATTGTCGACAGGATGCTTACAACTGTTACACTCGCCTGCTAGACCCAAAATATTGCATAAGTGTGCAATGATATCGGGATCTGCTCTCAATGCCTTCTTCTACAACTTCACACCCTTCCTGGTCAGGCATATCTCTTACATCAGCAGTGTAAAATTCCAGTCCAGGACCCAGCAGGAAAAAGTCACTGCCTACACCTCTGTGCGTTCTGCTCAAAGGGTGAAATGTTGTTATAGTGACAATACATCATGTGTTTGATAATTAACACTTACTCATCTTATTTCAGATATCAATGAGTGCGAGCTCTTGAACCTTTGCCCACCAGGAACCACATGTGTAGATGGAATCAATAACTTCACCTGCAATTGTCCAGTTGATGGGTGCGAACAATTAACAATGAGGAACAACTGAGAATTTCTTCTCGATTTACTTGGACCCGGTGAAATTGCGTTTACTAATTAGTAAAATCAATCATTACCTGTGATTACTGATCTCCTCTAATCCTGGTGATTGCTGCCTGATTTATAAAGGGCGGCGATTTTCTGATCTCATCTGTCTCCCCGTCCTACCCCCATTGCCAGTGAGAACGGAGAATTTGGCACTCAGCCAAAACTCCATTCACTGCGGCCGCACCGGAAAATCCCAGCCGCGAATGAGGTTGGAGGTTTTTGGCAATGTTATTTGTGATCCATGAAGTTGATGTCAGACCTGCTGAGATTTTCCAGCATTTTCTGTTTTTGTTTCGGGTTCCAGCACCCGCAGTGATTTGCTTTTATGAAATTTATGTCTGTTGTCAGTGCAATAATTTTTAAAATATTGTTCCAAAAATAAAGCAATACGTTCAAAATGTTGCACATTAATAACACCTTGTATCTGCCATGCTATTAATTTAAGTAAAATAACAACTTCATTTGATAATACGGTGAGTGTTAGTCCACCATACTCTACAAGAGACTTTGGGAAGGATTTCCTGTTCCAGTTTCCGGTGGACAGGATCAGTGTTGGAAACAGAAAATCGAGCCGGCGCCTCTAAACATAACACTGGCGGGATTTCCCATGCGAGTTGTCCCCCTCCCCCTTGCCAATGACGTTACAGGAATCCGGACAATGAATGTCAGTATCTCAATTAGAATAAATTTAGATATGATTATCAAACACCCATGCCGGATTATCGCCTCCCCCCCACCCTGTTAGATTGTCCATCAGCTTTACAGCACATCAACATGCATCATGACAGATCTCAACTGGCATGCAGAACCCGCCAGAGGATTTCAGGTTAGCGAATTGCTCACGGTGGGGGAAGAGTGTCATGCCTGGCAAGTGCCATGGGGCAGTGCCAGGGGAATTTTCTGTTGGCAGGGTATTGCGTGGTAGGGGGATGGGGGGGGAGTGTTCTGTGTTGGGATTATTCTGTGGGGGGGGGCAGTTTCTGTTGGGGGTGTGGTGGGGGTGGGGGGGCTATGTTTGGAAGAGCATTCTCTCCTTGATTCTTCGAATCACAGTGACCTTTTAAGATGTTGGCAGGGTGGTCTCAACTGGAGGCCGCACACTAGTGTGGCGTTGTGGGATCCCGTCTTCATATTTTCTTTCTCTCAGTCCCTAACACTAATGATAGTGTCAAAACTAGCGCTTGATTTGGGTTAAAGTGAGGGAGAGTTGCGCAGCGTCAGCCTTACTCTGTCTTCCCAATTTCCATCTAGATCTAGTGGCAAGACAAGAGTTAAGACGGCTGGAGGTGGGACTAGGCACAGTGGGTGACCAGGATGTCTTCTGTGTCTTGTCCTGCTCTTCGTGTTCCACGATGCTTTCAGAGACCGCCTTCTTGACTGTTGGACCTTCCATTGGTCTCTTCCGCTCAATCCTCTGGACTCTGTCTTCACATGCTGGGATAGATATCTCCCTGTCTACATGGTGTATATGGGGTGTCAGGGAGGGGTAATACCTTT
Source organism: Carcharhinus amblyrhynchos (assembly GCF_965287045.1). Classification (NCBI taxonomy): domain Eukaryota; kingdom Metazoa; phylum Chordata; class Chondrichthyes; order Carcharhiniformes; family Carcharhinidae; genus Carcharhinus; species Carcharhinus amblyrhynchos. Next base: position 17,515,805 of record NC_137345.1, read on the forward strand.
GGTGGGGGAACATGTCGCATCCTTTCAAGGCAGTTTGTCCACTCTTTGTCCCCACCTGGCATTCAGCTCTCATCTGTGGCTCCCTGTAGCTGTTTGCATGCGACAGTGGTCACACCCAGGGCAACGGCCTCGACAAGTCAGCTAAACCAGGTGAGGGCAGCCGATGGGCCTCAACCCTCGGTGAGGTAGGGAGATGTCCCTCAGTCCCTAACAATATGATAGTGGAAGCCATTGGGGCTGGCAGTTTCCAGGGCGCTTTTTCCACCTGGTGGTATGGGGATGTGGGGGGGGGGGGGGGGGGTGGGTGGGAAGGAGGGGGAGGGTTGATTGCAGAAGGACTTGGACAGGTGAGGAGAGTGGGAAAAGAAGTGGCAGATGGAATACAATGTGGAAAAGTGTGAGGTTATACACTTGGAAGGAAGAATGGAGGCACAGACTATTTTCTAAATGGGGAAATGCTGAGGAATTCTGAGGCACAAAGGGACTTGGGAGTCCTTGTCCAAGATTCTCTCAAGGTTAGCATACAGGTGCAGTCAGCAGTTGGGAAGGCAAATACAATGTTAGCATTCATGTTGAGAGGGCTAGAATACAAGATCAGGGATGTCCTTTTGAGGCTGTACAAGGCTCTGGTCAGACTCTATTTGGAGTATTGTGAGCAATATCTATTGGAGGATGGGCTGGCCTTGGAAAGGGTCAAGAGGAGATTCTTGGAATGAAGAGGTTGTCGTATGATTGAGGTTGAGGACTCTGGGTCTGTACTCGTTGGAGTTTAGAAGGATGAGGGGGGACCTTATTGAAACATACAGCATACTGCGAGGCCTGGATAGAGTGCATGTGGAGAGGATGTTTCCAACTGGAGGAAAAACTAGAACAAGTGGGCACAACCTTAGGCTAAAGGGGCAATCCTTTAAAACAGAGATGAGGAGGAATTTCTTCATCCAGACAGTGGTGAACTTGTGGAACTCTTTGCCACAGAAGGCTGCGGAGGCCAGGTCATTGAGTGTCTTCCAGACAGAGATAGCAAGGTTCTTCATCAATGAGGGGTTCAGGGGTTATGTGGAAAAGGCAGGAGAATGGTGATGAGAAAAATATCAGCCATGATTGAATAGCGGAGCAGACTCGATGGGCCGAGTGGTCTAATTCTGCCTCTATTTCTTTTGGCTGCCAAACTCTACAAAAAAATGAGAAATTTCCACCCTTTGTACATTGCACGCTGAAAATTAGCTTTCTTCACAACTGTAATTACACCTCCCTCATACGATTCAATAAATTAAGGAGGGTAACCAGGAATGTAAATTGTATTTGCTCTATTGGGAAAAATCCAGCTCTGACTTCTTTATAGATGTAGTTTAAATTTGTTATAATCCCCATGGAGTCCAACAAACCAAAAGGTCCAAATTAACTGAGCGACTCAGTGAGATAAAAAAAAGGCAAGAATTCACTTTTATTTTAACAATCAATCTGTTGGTAGTCTGGATTTGAGAAGCATGTTAGCCTTTATGTTAATCTCTAAATAGTTGTTTTCCTTTAATAAACCATTTCTTCATTAATTTACTTGGTGGTTGCTCATCTGTGAGGCTACTGCAATAGAGGAGATACCATGAGAATGTTTGTCCTTGTGGAAAAAATGAGAACTAGCAGACATATTTTAAGAATAAGAGGTCTACTATTTAACACAGAGGTCGGGACAAATGTTATCTCTCAAAGGTCATTAGTCTGTGGCATTCTCGTCCGCAGAGAGATCATGGCCAGCATTTCAGTGTGAAAACCTGGCCTTCTTCTACAGCCAGGCCTATCCGAGTCCACACCTGACTTTACAGCGGAACTTACACGCATCACTGCCCTCCACCCCACCCCAGCTGGTGCAGAAGAAGTGACCACTCAGCCACCTGCAAAATTCCAGCTGCCCCACAACATGGCACTCTTAAGAGGTCATCGTTTATTTAAATTAGCTGCCTGTCTCTGGTGGGCAGGCAGTCACCATACAGCCAGTCCTGCTGCTGGTATATGGGCCAGGGACGGAACAGCATTGAAGAGACAACCCGATGTGGCTCCCTGATATTTTACCAGCTCAGCCCACACCCCCCTCCCTGCCACCCATGCCCCCATACCCACCACCTGTCACAAATACGGGACTAAGTGCTCTGTAAAACGTTGTGACAACATTTCAAAATAATCTGTTATTTATTAACCAAAGCATTTCAATAACAAGAAAACCCACTGACTATGTAAACAGTGAAGCACCAGTTTGAGTGAGGTAGTTTTTTTACAAAACTGCATGTTGTTTCTCTTGTTTTGATAAATTTGAGTAGGTATTTTGAGAGTAACATGACAATCATTTTGAGCTATGGGATAATATCATTGCTTCTCTTTGGCTGTCAGGCAAATGACTGTAAGTATCAACACTTTTCATCACAATTCTTCAAGCAATCGGTTTTTAGACATATTTCTCTGGCTCCCTCTGTTGCTTCTATATGTGGCATCGAGTCAGTTCCTGACTGAGAATAGACTGGTGATCTGATTCGTTCTCTGCCACTTTGACTCCTGTGCCCACCGCCCATTAACCAACTGCAGTGAGAACATCTCAGGTTTTCAGTCTCTATCATGAACTGTCTGTGCCTTGTCTTTGCATCACACCCCCCCAAAACATCATTGAGATCTAGGGGCAGGATAGCAATTTTGTTTCTACAAATTAATATTTTGTGTAAATCCACAAATTATTCCAAAATTGTTGGTGTGAATTCCCTGATGTTGTTCAGCCAGACACTACTGCCAGTGAGAATGGAAAATGGAGATATGACTGAGCCATATCTCCATTCACTGCAGCAAGACTAGAGAATCCTGGCCAAGGCGAGATCGGAGAATTCCAGCCACCGTCTAATCTTTGCTGCCTTGATGTGACATTGGAATAATGGTATTTGGAATAGTTTCCATTTGGGTAATTAAACAATTGGAGAAAGGTTACAAGAATGGCAATTTTAACAGTATCTGCTCAGTGGAAATTGGCCGTTGTGTGGTTGACAGGTTCCTGCGTACTTATCCATCCCAGAATTGTCCATGATTCTGCCTCTGGAAAGGCAGCTGAGAAGCCCAAGGAAAGCAATCAAGATGCTAATTTACCATCACCACCTTTACAAGGGCAGCTAGGGATGGGCAATAGATGCTGGCCAACCAGTGACGCCTATGTTTCATAATTGAATTTTATAAAATGGAGACTGGGGACCAATAAATTCAACCAGTTCCAAATGTTAGTTTAACATAAGCCTGAGTGCGAAAATGCGGTGGTTTTGCTCCCAGGTAATGTCAGGGGAGAAGGGAATCCTGAACCTGGTGAGACTATTTAATTTAACAGAAATTTTCCCAATGATGCTGAAGGAGCCACGTGTTCCCCTGAGCACAAGGAAAATGTTCTTGTTTCAGGCTCCCTCCTCCTTCCCTCCTGTGAGATGCTCCCTGAATCTCCCTGAATACACCGACGTGAATGCCAGTGAACCACTTGTTTCTCCGCAAAAACTGAAGTGGAATTGGCATTGCGTTCATAGAATCATTGAATCCCTACTCCAGAAGGAGGCCATTTGGCCCATTGAATATGCACTGACAACGATCCCACCCAAGGCCTATCCCTGCAACCCCACATATTTACCCTGCTAATAAAGGATAATTTAGCATGGCCAATCCACGTAACCCGCACATCTTTAGACTGTGGGAGGAAACTGGAGTACCTGGAGGAAACCCACGCAGACATGGGGAGAATGTGCAGACTCTGGATCCAAGGCCGGAATTGAACCCATGTCCCTGGCACTGTGAGGCAATAGTGCTAACCACGGTGCCACCGTGCCACCCTAATTGATGAGTTAATGATTTAAAATTACTTCACCTTGTTTTCTGCTGCAGTGGGTTTCTTATTTGTCCAGCCAGTCACTGACCAGAAACCCACCAGGCATTAAAATCAGGGCCCGAACATATAAATTCTGGATATCAGGCAGAAATCTGGTTGCAGCACATCTGTAGAAACCAAACCTTTATTGTGTTTAATAAGAGAGATGCTTTAAAGTGAGAAATCCCTGTACACAGCAAAAAATAATGGAGCGTAAAATGGAATAAAAGGTATCAGACCAAATTTCAAGAGCTTTTTAATGAAGCTTGTGTTATAACTGAACAGATTATAATGGATGTGGGTATGATTAGCAAGATTTTGAGGAAGATGGTTACTTGTGTCTTTTTAAAATTTGAAACGGTCTGTCCAGCTAACGAGAAAAAGCAAATAAATAGCAACCGATTTAGACATTTTATTGATTTAATTGTTAGAGGCCAAAGTCCCCTCACACTAAAAGAATTTTTGAAAAGGACTCTGTACAATTCTTCCCTCAATATCTAGTGAAATTTCAAACCAGAGTGCCAGCAAATCCAGTGAAACTCCACCCATCGGCCTGACATTTGACAGACTTTAAGGCAAAAAAAGAATTTTCATTAACATAGTGCCTTCCACAACTTCAGGATATCACACAACACTTGACAACCATCAGTATTACTATGTTACAATATATGCATACAGGTTCATGGTTTCTATTAATATGGGTGCGTTCTTGAGTATTTTTACAGAAACCGGATGCCTCGCGGTTCCTGTCCCGATTTCGAAGAGCTAACCGTGTTTTAGAGGAATTGAAACAAGGGAATCTGGAAAGAGAATGTTTGGAAGAAACCTGTTCCAGAGAAGAGGTTCGAGAGATTTTTGAAGATGACACGAGCACTGTAAGGCCCAAGTTTTAAGGCTCGTTTTAGTCTCTGTGTCCCCCTCTCAATATTTCTTATTTTCCTTCTTTCTCTGCTCACATAACTGGGAGGATTCCAGGTGCTTGGAATAATAAGGTTGGTGCAATTTGAAACTTGCTGTTGACATTGCCTGTTACAAGGTGAGGCAGTTCCCCTCTTACCTTGTCTAGCTTAGCAAGATCACTGAGCTACTTATGAGCTGCCATGTGGGGATTGGTTGAGGTGGTATTGACTACCAAGAGAACCTCATTTTGCTGTGCTTGGACCATTGCTTCTAGTTGGCTGCCTTCCCTCAGGTAACAGCTCACTCTTTGATTTCTTTCTTTCACCTCCTGCCAGATCATCATCCCAAGGCCCAAACACACTTTTCAGGTGGAATAATGCTTCACTTGCACCTTGTTCAGGCTGGTCTATTGCATTCGCTGCTCCCAATGCAGTCTACTCTACATTGGAGAGACTAAACATAAACTGCTTTGTAGGACAAATTTGTTCAGTCTGCAAGCAGGACCCACACCTTCCTGTCGCTTGTCATTTCAACAAACAAATCTGATCTCCTATCCACATGTCCGTCCTTGGCCTTTTTCAAAGTTCCAGTGAAACCAAGCGCAAACTGGAGAAACAGCCCTTTATCTTAGGCACTTTGTGGGTAGCACAGTGGCACAGTGGTTAGCACTGCTGCTTCACAGCGTGAGGGACCCAGGTTCAGTTCCCGGCTTGGATCACCATCTGTGCAGAGTCTGCACATTGTCCCTGTGCCTGCGTGGGTTTCCTCCAAGTGCTCTGGCTTCCTACCACAGTCAGAAAGACATGCTGGTTAGGTACATAGGACATGTTAAATTCTCCCTTAGTGTAACTGAGTTTGGCGATTAGGGAATTTTCACAGTTACTTCATGGCAGCATTAGTGTGACTAATAAATAAACTTTATTCTTTAATGCCTTAGGCACTTTGCAGCCTTCTGGACTGAACATTGAGTTCAGCAACTTCAGAGTGTGAAGTCTCTGCTCGTCCTCCAGTCCATTTCTGTTTATTTTATTTCATTGTTTCTTTTCAACTTATTAATCCATTTTTATTACTTTGTATTTCTTTTTCACTTCTATAATCTTGCTTTATATCTTTGGTTTTAATATCCTCTTCCTCCCACCTCACTCGAGCCATCTGCCACCTTCCTGCACTCTACACCTCTGTTTTGCCATTTACACGTTCCAAGCTCTTAATGGATGCTATTAGCACCATTCCTAGCCTTGACCACCACCATTTACGTCCCCTTTGTCGTTTGGTCAATGCCATCCCTATCAATTACAACCCCCCCTCACCCTAACAGTGTAAATCTCACACTATTTTGCTTGTCTTCAACTCCGACAAGGGGCCACTTTGACTCGAAATGTTGGTTCTATTCTCTCTCCATAGATGCTGTCAGACTTGCTGAGATTTTCCAGCATTTTCTGTTTTTGATGCAACAATTAAACTTTGGTTGGCCTGAGCCTGGTTTAATTAGGATCAATTGATTTGTGGCCTTTTAACTAAATGGATTTTAATGTGTTTTTTTCCCCTTTCTTCAAGGATTTGTTCTGGGCATTCTACACAGGTATGTCTTCTTTAATTTCTCACAGTATCAAAATAATTGCTTGCTAGTGCTGAACTTGAATATTGCTGAAAAAGGGCAAATTAAAGTTTTTTGTCTTGCACTCTTCAGGATAATTTGCTAGAATACGAAATGTTAAGGGAATACCAACTTCTACCACACAAGAAGAGAGTGATGATTGGTTGGCATGTGGACTCTTATTGGCAGAGGCATTGCCGTAGAGAATGCACCAATTAACTATTGACTTACAGTTAACTGCCAAACTTTGATTCAATTCAAATCAGGCAAGCTGACACTGGTTAGTCAAGGCTTTGCCTTGCAGAACGAACCAGAGACTGGTTGTTGCCTATTTTGTTTGGTCAAAGAAAGGACAGTGTGTACACGTTCTCTCTGTCTGCAAAGAACAGGGTCTTGTGTACTAATATATGCAGCTTCCAGCATGAGTAAGTCAGCCAGTCTGTGAGCCTGACTGGTAATCTTAAATTGGTTGTCAGTTTAATTCTGAGCACAATCAGGATCGTTTAGCAAGTGTTGTCCACTCATGAAATCACAGCTAACATTGGAAACTGTTTTAAGCTTTGCAAGCACCATCTGGTTGGCTATGGTTGACTATGCACTTTGCTACCTGTGAACAACCGGAGCGACATGCAGTTTAATATGATCCACCAGCCTTTGGGAGGCCGAGCCTTCACACTGACTCTGAAATTCATGCACTACATTACTTGTTTGTGTAACAGACAGAAATTCCCTTTGGCTTGACAGTAACATTCTGTTAGTGCCAATTGTCCAATTGCCCTGATGACTGAAAGATGAAAAACAACATGTATATTTTTTCAGCAGTACTCAAAACACAAAATAATTAGAACTTTTATATAATAAAACAAAAGTAGCTTTCAGCATAAACGGGATTATTTTCTTCACTGGGCAATTATTTCAAAATAATTAATTGATATAAAATAGCTCAAATATCACAAAATTCCAGAAAGAAAATAATATAGACATACATTTATATATCACCCATCCAAACCTCAAGGTGTTAGTGAAGTACTTTAGAGATGCCTTTTGTGCGCAGCTTGCTCCCATAAATACCAACGTGATGATGACAAGAAAGCTTTTCTTCGTGATGTTAACTATCTACAAAGAACAGGGCCTTGTGTATTGGGTGACATGGTAACACAGTGGTTCGCACTGCTGCTTCACAGATCCAGGGACCTGGGTTTGATTCCTGGCTTGGGTCACTGTCTGTGTGGAGTTTGTACATTCTGCTCGTGTCTGTGTGGGTTTCCTCCCGCAGTCCAAAGATGTGCGGGTTAGGTTGATTGGCTATGCTAAAATTGCCCTTAGTGTCCTGAGATGCATAGGTTAGAGGGATTAGCGGGTAAATATGTAGGGATATGGGGGTAGGGCCTGGGTGGGATTGTGGTCAGTGCAGACTCAATGGGTCAAATGGCCTCTTTCTGCACTGTAGGGTTTCTATGATTCTATAACTGAGGGACAAATATTGGCCAAAACATTGGGGATGACAACACTACTGTTTGCAATAATGTCACAGGATGTTTTATCTTCACTTTGAAGAGCAAATGTGGCTCAGTTTAATATGACAGCCACAGGCTTGGTATCTCTGACAGTGCAGCATAATGTTAGCGTAGATTTGTGTGTTCAGGTTTTCAGAGTGATACAGGGAATTTTCTTTTCTGGATTCTAATGGTCTACTTGGTATCATCCAGCCCTCCAAATCAGGACAATAGAATCATAGAATTCCAACAGTGCAGCAGGAGGCCATTCCGCCTATCGAGTCTGCACCAACCACAATCCCACCCAGGCCCTATACCTGTAACACTATGTATTTATGCTACTAATCCCCCTGACACTAGGGTCAATTTAGCATGGCCAGTCAACCTAAAGCACACATTTTTGGAGTGTGGAAGGAATCCGGAGAATTTGGAAGAACCCACACAGACATGGGGAGAATGTGCAAACGCCACACAGACAATGGGCCCGATTTTACCATTTGGAGTCTAAGGGCCAGATCCGGGCGTAATACAGATCTGAGCCCTGAATCCTCTTTGCAGCGCACCCATAGGCTTTTGAAAAAGTGCGCCTCGGCAGGTTGGGGGTGGGGGGTGGAGATGTGGGTTGGTTCAGTGATGTGGATAATTATGTGCCTTGCACTGGAAGTCTTGTAACCCTGTGATGACTTGCACGATTAGGTGAAAGACAGCCTGGGAGTTTTAGAGAGGTTCTGCTGTAAAGAAGGCAGAAAACAATAACTAGCTGTCTCAGGTCACTTATATAAGCCTTTGATCAGACAAATAAATCTTGCAGGCATTTCTCATACAGAGGAGATTGCTTATCGATCTATATCAAAAAAATTCATGCTCATCCTGAGCAGTGGAGAGTATTTTCAAGCAGAGTTAATAATCTGATTGCTGTCCTGTCTAGTGCAATTCACTGAACCTAGGGTCTTGCAGTCAGATGTATCTCGGGGAGCGGGTGTGGAGGAAGCAGGTCAGATGTATCTCTGGGAGGGGCAGGGCGGATGAATCTCTGGCAGGGGAGCAGGAGGGTCCGCTGCCACTCTGCAGGTGATCTCTCCTCCCCACCGGAGGGACAAATGCCCCCCCCCCACCAGAGATCCATCGGTCTCCCCAACTCTCCTGCCCCCCACACCAGTGATCAATCGGGCCTTCCCTTCACCACCAGACAACGATCAGCCCTCTCAACCCTCTCCCCACCAGAGGTACATCTGATCCGCCTCCTCCTCCTCCCTCCCCAACCCCAGAGGATGCTCTGACCCGCCTCCCCCCCCCCCCTCCCCCAGAAGATGATCTGAGTCGGAGAGCTGTTGCGGGCTCTGAACCTGCTTCAGAGGTTCCCCTGCAAAATACAAATCAGCTTCGGATTTTTATTTAGCAGGTCACTGAAAGCACGGATCCGGAACAGAACAGACAAGGTAAAATGGGATTTGATGCGAAAGTTGGGCGTGCGGTTCATTAAATCGATTTCGTTGGGCCGCCCAATTCGGGCGCGGACCAGATTCACGCCCGAATCGGGTGTCAGTAAAGCCACAACCTGCTTAGATTCGGTTGCAGATCACATTAAAGGCCCAACGCCCGAATTTAACAGGATTTCAGGCGCGAATTTTTGGTAAAATCGGGCCCAATGACCGGAGGCTGGAATCAAACCCGGGTCCCTGGCCCTGTGAGGCAGCAATGCTAACCATTGTGCCACCGTGCCACCCCAAATACTTCTCCTGAGAAGGAGCCACATCCCATCCTGGCAATACTTTGACAGATGTCTAGCTGAAGTTTTTGGTGAGTCCTATCTCATGATAACAATTCTACGTCGAACAGGCAACAACTTGGTATTTTCCAGCTAACCTATAAGTCACTCCATTAGTTTATGAGAAAAATTGATTTAATTGCTGTGCTTAAATTTCTATTTGACAAAATAATAACTTATAGTCCTCTTGGGACTAGAAGAAGCTGAAGACAGACCAGAATTAAAAGTACAGTTCTGGTATGGTGCCAATGGTGCTAGGGAGGGGAGAATGGGGAATGACCCAATTGGGGATGAGGAGGCTAGGGGTTGGAGATAGTGAGCAAGGAGGGTCAGAGCTCCTTGGTCACTGAGGGAGGGATGTGCCCAATCTGAAGAGGCCTCTTGGCCCTTTCAAGGCCAAGATCGAGGATGAGAACTTACTCTGTTTCACACCTTGTGCTCAGGTGCCCGCAAAACTAAAAATTGAAGATTCAGGGGAAAGGCCCTTAAATTCCACTTCAGGGCCTTAATAAGGGCAAGGGCAGGTTCCCTATCCGAGGTCCTGTTTTCTCCCACTGTAAAATGGTGTCTGGGTTGGGGAAGTCGGGATCCTGGAGAGAATCCTGTCCATGCTATTTTACCCCAAAGTGTACTTCATCTAGAACATGTTATGTGACACGTGGGGTGGGATTTTCCGGGCCTGTGTGCCCAAAACCCCCAAAAAATTCCCGCCCAAGGTCAACGAACATTTGAATTGTCCTGCCTTGCCCATCACAATTGCCAAGGCCGGCAGGAAGAGAAAATTCCACCCTTGAATCGGATTGAAATAAGAACTCCAATTTTATTTTTTGATACTTAGGAACAAGTGAGTGTGATTTGTCTCCCTGTGAAAACGGTGGCATCTGTCTGGATATCTTTGGTGAAGTTCTCTGCGAGTGCCCTGGGGGATTTAACGGAACATTCTGTGAATTCGGTCAGTGAATTTTCATTGCAAAATTTATTTTATCACAAGAAAAGTCTGCAGTTATATTAAATAGGAAAGGTTCGAACAGGTTCGGCCCTCCTTCCCCACCCATGTCCCCCACTCCTGTGATTCAACTCCTGTCAGACACTGCATCACCCTGTGATGTACAGGTCCGCTGTCTCTCAATTTTCCTGTCCTGAGTTATTTGTTTAGCTGGGGCATGCTCTGAGTGTTGGCCTGTCTCTTATAAGGTCTGGCACTGTGATTGGGGCAGTGGCTTGGCACTGTGATTGGGGCAGTGGTGGGGGTGAGGAAGTGGAAGTGACAACAGGAGGTTAGTTGTGCAGCTCATTGTCTCTGGCACTCGTCTCTTTGGCTGTTGTTGGACAGCAATAATCAAACAGGGTCAAGGATATCAGATCACCACAGATAAAGGTTTGGAGATGGGTAAGATGATGGTTGAATTTGGCTCTTGAATTGTCAAGCTGTGGGGGTTATTAACTAGCATGACAATATGGAGCAGATAATCCATTAAGTGCTACCATTGGTAAAAAGACTCTGTGCATTCCTGTACAGGATGAGCTAACTAGGCATATTATAGAACATCATTTATTAAAAGAAGTCAAATGTTTGCTGTTTGAGATCGTGTCAATCATGATGTGTAAGATAGCTATAGGCAGAATGTTTGATTTGATTTGATTTATTATTGTCACATGTATGAACAAGCACTGAAAAATATTGTTTCTTGCATGCTATACAGATAAGGCATACTGTTCATTGAGAAGGAAACAAGAAAGTGCAGAATGTATTGTTAGTTATAGCTAGGATGTAGAGAAAGATTAACTTAATGCATAGTAGGTCCATTCAGAAGTCTGGTGGCAGCAGGGAAGAAGTTGTTCTTGGTTGAGAAGGGGAACATTTGGCCCATGGTGCCTTGAAAGAGCTAGCCTATTAGTCCTACTCCCTTTCTCTTTCCCTGATAGGCTCAGGAGACTGGAGCTTAATTCCCTCTGGTGGGTTCAAAGTTTGTCTTAATGGAATGGCAGATCTCACTAGAAATCAAAGTGAAAGATTTCTAGGCTAATGAGTATGCATCTTGCATGCTATACAGACAAAGCATACCGTTCATAGAGAAGGAAATGAGAGGGTGCAGAATGTAGTGTTACTATTATAGCTAGGGTGTAGAGAAAAATAAACTTAATGCAAGATAGGTCCACTCAGAAGTCTGATGACAGCAGGGAAAAAGCTGTTCTTGAGTCGGTTGGTATGTGACCTCAGACTTTTGTACCTTTTCCCCGATGGGAGAAGGTGGAAGAGAATATGTCCAGGATGCATGGGGGTGTTAATTATGCTGGCTGCTTTGCTGAGGCAGCGGAAAGTGTAGATGGAGTCAATGGATGAGAGGCTGGTTTGCGTGATGGATTGGGCTGCATTAACAACCTTTTGTAGTTTCTTGCAGTCTTGGGCAGAGCAGGAACCATACCAAGCTGTGATACAACCAGAAAGAATGCTTTTCATGGTGCATCTGTAAAAGTTGGATCGAGGAGATTGAAAAGGTAGTCAAGGGCTGCTGGCTACTTCCTTTGTACAGTAAAAAGTCTGACAACACCAGGTTTTAGTCCAACCGATTTATTTGATAATAGACTCACAAGCTTTCGGGGTTAGCCCCTTCGTCAGGTGAATGGAGAGTTCTGGCCTCAGACAGAGCATATAAAGCACAGACAGTTGAGAGATTACTGATTAGAATGCGAATCCTTACACCTAACCTGCTGTTCATGACCTGAAGTGGCTGACAATGTGAATGGAGGGAGCACTGATCACAGGTTACAGAGATGTGTATTGTCTCCAGACAGTACAGTAAGTGAGGTTTTGCAAACCCAGGCAAGTGATGGGGGTTACAGATAGTGCGACATGAACCCAAGATCCCTGTTGAGACCGTCCTCATGTGTGCGGAACTTGGCTATCAGTCCCTGTTCAGCGACTCTGCGCTGTCGTGTGTGGTGAAGGCCGGGACACTCCTCGCCACAATGGATGTCTCAGCGCTCTACACCAACATCCCCCACAACGATGGCATTGCTGCGACTGCCTCAGTACTCAATGCTGACAACTGCCAGTTTCCAGATGCAATTTTACAACTCATCCGCTTTATCCTGGACCACAATGTCTTCACCTTCAACAACCAGTTTTTCATCCAGACACATGGAACAGCCATGGGAACCAAATTTGCACCTCAATATGCCAACATCTTCATGCACAGGTTCGAACAAGACTTCTTCACTGCACAGAATCTTCAACCAATGCTATACACTAGATACATCGATGACATTTTCTTCCTTTGGCCTCATGGTGAACAATCACTGAAACAACTATATGATGATATCAACAAATTCCACCCCACCATCAGACTCACCATGGACTATTCTCCAGAATCAGTTGCATTCTTGGACACACGCATCTCCATTAAGGACGGTCACCTCAGCACCTCACTGTACCGCAAGCCCACAGACAATCTCACAATGCTCCACTTCTCCAGTTTCCACCCTAAACATGTTAAAGAAGCCATTCCCTATGGACAAGCCCTCCGTATACACAGTATTTGCTCAGATGAGGAGGATCGTGACAGACACCTCCAGACCCTGAAAGATGCCCTCATAAGAACAGGATATGGTGCTCGACTCATAGATCGACAGTTCTGATGCACCACAGCGAAAAACCGCACCGATCTCCTCAGAAGGCAAACACGGGACACAGTGGACAGAGTACCCTTCATCGTCCAGTACTTCCCCGGAGCGGAGAAGCTACGACATCTTCTCCGGAGTCTTCAACATATCATTGATGAAGATGAACATCTCTCCAGGGCTATCCCCACACCCCCACTTCTTGCCTTCAGACAACCACACAACCTCAAACAGACCATTGTTCGCAGCAAACTACCCAGCCTTCAGGAGAACAGTGACCACAATACCACACAACCCTGCCACAGCAACCTCTGCAAGACATGCCGGATCATCGACATGGATACCATCATCACACGTGAGAATACCATCCACCAGGTACATGGTAAATACTCTTGCAAGTCGGCCAACATTGTCTACCTGATACGTTGCAAGAAAGGATGTCCCGAAGCATGGTACATTGGGGAGACCATGCAGACGCTACGACAACGGATGAATGAACATCGCTCGACAATCACCTGGCAAAACTGTTCCCTTCCTGTTGGCGAACACTTCAGTGGTCACGGGCATTCAGCCTCTGACCTTCGGGTAAGCATTCTCCAAGGCGGCCTTCACGACACACGACAGCGCAGAGTCGCTGAACAGGGACTGATAGCCAAGTTCCGCACACATGAGGACGGTCTCAACAGGGATCTTGGGTTCATGTCGCACTATCTGTAACCCCCGTCACTTGCCTGGGTTTGCAAAACCTCACTTACTGTACTGTCTGGAGACAATACACATCTCTGTAACCTGTGATCAGTGCTCCTTCCACTCACATTGTCATCCACTTCAGGTCTTGAACAGCAGGTTAGGTGTAAGGATTCGCATTCTAATCAGTAATCTCTAAACTGTCTGTGCTTTATATGCTCTGTCTGAGGCCAGAACTCTCCATTCACCTGACGAAGGGGCTAACCCCAAAAGTTTGTGAGTCTATTATCAAATAAATCGGTTGGACTAAAACTTGGTGTTGTCAGACTTTTTACTGTGTTTACGCCAGTCCAACGCCAGCATACCCACATCATACTTCCTTTGTATCAGGCATATTGTCAATGTGAGGGATAGTGGCACTTGGCACAATGTATGGAGCCAGATGGAGTGTTGGGCAAAGGAGACAGTGGGCACTATACATGGAGCAGAGGTGTTGGGGACACCAGGCAAGGGTCCCAGTGATTGTTATTAAAATGTATTCCTACCTTGTCTTAAGCTCCCATTCATTATGGACTGCCCCAGCAATAACGAGCAAAGTACTCACGTTAAGGTTTTTAAAGTTTGTTTATTAGTCACACATAAGGCTTACATTAACACTGCAATGAAATTATTCTGAAATTCCCCTGTGAAATGCAAGCTTGCAGTCTGCTTTAGGCTTGATATATGCACTGGGGAATACTCAGTACTTTGCACATGGGATGCCACTGCCTCCAGTGAAATAAGAAATGGTAACCATTGTCCTGTAATACATTCACCGCCAACTTTAAATTATCTGTCCCGATATTCACGTACTAGTTTCACAGGACAAAGGTCTCGAACACTTCTGTCTTCATGGGAGACACGAATATTGGCCCAATCATATAAACCGGATATCTACAGAAATTGACAGTGATATTTCAAACAGGTACACAATAAAAATAACAATTTCCTGCAAATGTTGTGGTTGGGCACCAACATGATAATGTTGTTTGTTCATTAGAATGAGGGTGATAATGCAGGTCAATGGAACATTTACCATTGTCAGAATCTCAGGTTATGCTAACTGCAGAGTAAAATCTCTGTCACACACCACGTTACAAACACAACAACTTACTGGATTGTCATTTTGTCCATTTCTCACATCCATCATTCTGTGACCTTCCCGAGGAAGGCAGATTTTGTGCCTTTGGACTGCTTCCATTAACAAATCTGTTTCAAACAGCTAGTATAGACAACTTGGGCCAAATAATGGTAGGAAGGATTATTACCTACATGGCGAAAAACTGCAGCAGGCGACGGTGCAGCGGGACCTTGGGGTCCTTGTGCATGAGTCGCAAAAACCCAGCTTGCAGGAGCAGCAGGTGGTCAGGAAGGCGAATGGGATGCTGGCCTTCATAGCGAGGGGGATTGAATATAAAAGTAGGGAGGTCTTGCTGCGGCTGTATAGGGCATTGGTGAGGCCGCAGCTGGAGTACTGTGTGCAGTTTTGGGTGCCGTACTTACGCAAGGATATTTTGGCCTTGGAGGGAGTGCAGAGGAGGTTTACTAGGCTGACGCCGGAGTTGAGGGGATTGAGCTATGAGGAGAGGCTGAATAAACTAGGCTTGTACTCGTTAGAGTTTAGAAGAATGAGGGGAGAGCTCATTGAGACATATAAGATGATGAATGGGATGGATAGGATAGAGGTGGAGAGACTTCCCGCTCAGAAAGGACAGTAGGACTAGGGGGCACAGCCTCAAGATAAAGGGGGGGCGGTTTAGAACGGAGTTGAGGAGGAACTTCTTCACTCAAAGGGTGGTGAATCTCTGGAATTCTCTGCCCATTGAAGTGGTGGAGGCTACCTCGCTAAATATTTTTAAGACACGGGTTGATGGGTTTTTGATGAGAGAGGGGATTAAGGGTTATGGGGAGAGGGTGGGAATGTGGAACTGAGCCACGACAGATCAGCCATGATCTTATTGAATGGCGGGGCAGGCTCGAAGGGCTAGATGGCCTACTCCTGCTCCTATTTCTTATGTTCTTATGTTTATGTTCAAATGGCCTCCTTTGAGCTGTAAGCTTCTATGAAACCTACACAGAGTGTACTGAGTGTCAGCGGGAACTTTTTTCTGATATTTCTGGATGGAATCAAGGGCTGAGATATTTTGTTTAGACGGGCGGGTCTGGAAGTGGGTGCAAAACATGCTTCTGGTCACGGTCAGCCCCAGAATGCGATTTCACCAATTGGCAGGCAGTCTGTGTGAAACGCTGCAATCTGTGTCCAGGCAATGCTCCCAAACGCAAACCTCAGTCTGCAGACAACGTTTTACATTATATTTCAGCCCTGACGCTTTATATCACTCTGGGTCAAGGTTGAAGTTAAAATGTAAGGGTTGCCTGGCCAATCGGCCCATCCACTAACTGTAAGAATAGGCGAGCAATGTAAAATTGCATTCAACTGGCCTTGTCATGGGCTAAATTGCCTGATCGATCGTCGACAGGATGCTTACAACTGTTGCACTCGCCTGCTAGACCCAAAATATTGCATGAGTGTGCAATGACATTGGGATCTGCTCTCAATGGCTTCTCCCATAATTTCACACCCTTCCTGGTCAGGCATGTCTCTTACATCAGCAGTGTAAAATTCCAGTCCAGATCCCAGCAGGAAAAAGTCACTGCCTACCCTCTGTGCGAACTGCTGAAAAGGTGAAATGTTATTATAGAGACAGTACATCATGTGTTTATTAATTAATCCTTACTCATCTTATTTCAGATATCAATGAGTGCGAGCTCTTGAACCTTTGCCCACCAGGAACCACATGTGTAGATGGAATCAATAACTTCACCTGCAATTGTCCAGTTGATGGGTGCAAACGATTAACAATGAGGAACAACTGAGAATTTCTTCTCGATTTACTTGGACCCGGTGAAGTTGTGTTTACTAATTGGTAAAATCAATCATTACCTGTGATTACTGATCTCTTCTAACCCTGGACATTACTGCCTGATTTATAAACATTGGGGGATTCTCTGATCTCATGCGTCCCCCCCTTCTTCCACCGCACCCCCCGCCCCCCCCACTTCCACCCACCTTCCTCCGCAATGAGAACGGAGAATTTGGCACTCAGCCCAAAGTCCATTCGCTGCAGCCGCACCGGAGAATCCCAGCCACGAATGAGGTTGGAGGTTTTTGGCGATGTTATCTGTGATCCATGAAGTTGGATTGAAATGAAGTCAGACCTGCTGAGATTTTCCAGCATTTTCTGTTTTTGTTTCGGGTTCCAGCACCCCCAGTGATTTGCTTTTATGAAATTTAAATCTGTTGTCAGTGCAATAACTTTTAAAATATTGTTCCAAGAATAAAGCGATACGTGCAAAATGTTGCATATAAATAACGCTTTGTATCTGCCATGTTTTTAATATAAGTGAAATAATTTCATTTGATACTGCGGTGAGTGTTAAGAACAACAACAAAGAACAAAGAACAACACAGCACGGGAAACAGGCCCTTCGGCCCAACGAGCCCGCGCCGCCGTCCCATTGTCTCAGTGACCTATTCATGATTTTAGTCTACGCCTAATGTGCGAGGATCAGGGAGGTCCAATATAGGGACAATTTGTTACCCAATCAATCAGCCTAAAAGCGCATCTTTGGGATGTGGGAGGAAACCGGAGCACCCGGAGGAAACCCACGCAACCACGGGGAGAACGCGCAAACTCTCACAGACACAGGCCCAAATCCATGTGTCCGCACAGCAACAGAGATAGTCTCTGAGCTGTCATGTTGCCCTCGAGATGGTCCAGTTTAAGCACACTAATGACATGAAGCAATAGGCAACTCCCGAAGCAACATCCAAGAGCAGCCCACTACAACCTGCCGCATGCATGCCCCTTGCTGGTCAACAAGGTGGACTTAAATGCCTGTGGAGACAAAAAATTCATTATTAAACAGGCAAAGACGGTAACATCCCTGAGGCAAAAACGGAATCTCAAGCCTACAATGTTTAGTAAGGCCTGCTATATCCCCCTATATGTAGACCGCTCATGTGGCTGTCTAAGTGACTCTTAAACAACCCTAGCGTGCCTGCTTCCACCACCTTACTCGGCAGTGCATTCCACACCCCCACTACCCTTTGCGTGAAAAACTGCCCTCTAATATTTGTCTTATACCTAGCCCCCCTCACCCTAAGCCCGTGACCCCTCGTTCTATCCATTTCTAATAGCGGAAAAAGCTTACCACCATTTACTCTATCTATCCCCTTCATAATTTTATAAACCTCTATTAGATCCCCCCTCAGCCGACGTCCACCATACTCTACAAAAGACTTTGGGAGGTATTTTCCATTCCTGTTTTCGGTGGGCAGGATCAGCGATGGGAGCAGAAAATCGAGCGAGCGTCCCGAAACATTGCACTGGTGGGATTTCCCATAGTGAGTTGTCCCTGTCCCCCACCCCCCGCCAATGATGTAACAGGAATGCTGACTCTGAATGTCAGTATCTCAATTAGAACAAATTTAAATACGGTTATCAGACATCCACGCTGCAGAATCTGCTCCCCCGCCCCCTCCAACTCTGCCCGTTAGATTATCCATTTACATCAGCTTTAGGGCACACCAACATAAATCATGACAGATCCCAACAGGCATGCAGAACCCGCCAGAGGAGTTCAGGTTAGTGCATGGTTCACGGAGGGGAAGAGTGTCACGCCTGGGAAATGCCATGGGGCAGCGCCGGGGTTATTTTCTGCTGGCAAAGTATTGTATGGGGTGGGGGGTGTGGAGGGAGTGTTCTGTGTTGGGGTTATTCTGTGAGTGGTGCAGTTTCTGTTGGAGTTGGGGGTGTGGTAGGGGTAGAAGGGGATATGTTTGGGAGAGGGTTCTATCCTTGATTCTTTAAATCACAGTGTCCTTTTAAGATGTTGGCAGGGTGGTCTCAACTAGAGTCCGCACACCAGTGTGGCGTTGTGGGACCCCATCTTTATATTGTCTTTCTCTCAGTCCCTAACAATATGATGGTGGAAGCCATTGGAGCTGGCAGTTTCCAGGGCGCCTTTTCCACCTGGAGTGGGGGTGCGGGTAGATGGTTGCAGAAGTGCTTGGACAGGTGAGGAGAGTGGGCAAAGAAGTGTCAGATGGAATACAATCTGGAAGAGTTTATGCACTTTGGGAGGAGGAATGGAGGCATAGACTATTTTCTAAATGGGAAAATGTTGAGGAATTCTGAAGCACAAAGGGACTTGGGAGTCCTTGTTCAAGGTTCTCTTAAGGCTAACGTGCATGGAACTATAAAAGAAGTTACATATAATTGGTAGACCAATGGCAGATTAAAATAAGAATTAGTAATTGTGAGGTATTGCACATAGGACAAGAAAGAGCTGAAAGATGTATTTGTTAACGTGCTGGATGAGTTATGATGGGAAGCTGATTAGAAATTACACTTAAAATCTCCAGGTGTGTTGCAGCAAATGAACTGCTGGAGTCCTTTTTGAAAGATCAGCAGAGGATGTGTGCCAAAACTGTGATAACTGTACAGGATATCTTTTCAATCGCCTGCCAGGTTCAACTCAGTCTCCAGTGTTTAGGAAGGATAGGCAGGAGGGAAAAGGGGGGGCGCGTAGCTCTGCTGATTAAGGATAGCATCAGGGTAGTAGCAAGGGATGATATTGGAGCCAAGGAGCAGAAGGTGGAATCGTTGTGGGTAGAGATTAGGAACAGCAAAGGGAGGAAGACGCTGGTGGGAGTCGTCTATAGGCCCCCCAATAATGATCTGGAGGTGGGGCGGGCTGTTAACGCGCAAGTAAGGGCGGCGTGCAGGAATGGGACGGCCGTAGTTATGGGGGATTTCAATCTGCATATTGATTGGTCGACCCATGTTGGACACGGTGGGCTCGAGGAGGAGTTCTTGGAATGCTGCCGGGATAGTTTCCTGGAACAGTGTGTGTTGGAGCCGACGAGGGAGCGAGCTATCTTGGATCTGGTGCTATGTAATGAGGCGGGTAGAATTAGGGAACTTGCGGTGAAGGATCCTCTTGGGGACAGTGATCATTGTATGGTGGAGTTTCTGGTGCAGATGGAGGAGGAGAAAGTGGGTTCCCGGACATGCGTCCTTTGTTTGAACAGAGGGGAGTACGGTAGGATGAGAGAAGAATTGGCGAATGTGGACTGGGGGAGCGCGTTGGAAGGTAGGTCTGTTGAGGAGCAGTGGAGGATCTTTAAGGAGATCTTTCTTGGTGCTCAGCAGAAATTTATTCCGATGGTCAAAAAGGACCGTATGAGGAGAGGTAATAAGCCGTGGATAACGAAGGAGGTGAAGGAAAGTGTTAAATTAAAAGCGGAGGCGTTTAGAATAGCTAAGAGTAGTGGGCGAGAAGAGGATTGGGAGAGGTTTAAATGTCAACAAAGATTGACAAAGAAGTTGATAAAGGAGGGTAGGAGAAACTATGAAGCTGGGCTAGCGCTTAATATAAAAAAGGATAGCAAGAGTTTTTATAAATATATAAAAAGGAAGAGGCTGGCTAGGGTGAACGTTGGTCCCTTAGAGGATGAGAAGGGGGACTTAGTGGTAGGGGATGGGGAAATGGCTGAGGTCTTGAATAACTTTTTTGTTTCGGTCTTCACAGAGGAGGACGTGAATAATTTGCCGGATGTTAGAGATGGAAAGGTGGTAGGACTGGAGGGTCTCGATGACATTACTGTTACTAGAGAGGTGGTGCTCGACAGACTGGAGGGGCTGATTGTGGACAAGTCCCCAGGACCGGATGGAATGCATCCGAGGGTCCTGAAAGAAATGGCGGAGGTGATACTGGATGCCTTGGTGGTTATTTTCCAGACGTCGCTGGATTCTGGGGAAGTGCCGGAAGATTGGAAAACGGCTAATGTTACGCCGTTGTTTAAGAAGGGTGCCAGGCAAAAAGCGGGGAATTATAGGCCTGTTAGTTTAACGTCTGTTGTAGGTAAAATGTTAGAATCCGTCATCAAGGAGGAAATAGCGAGGCATCTTGAGGGGAACTGCTTGATAGAGCAGACGCAGCACGGTTTCCTTAAAGGGAAGTCGTGTCTGACAAATTTACTGGAGTTCTATGAGGATGTGTCTAGGGCGGTGGATAGAGGAGAGCCGGTGGATGTGGTCTTTCTGGATTTTCAGAAGGCGTTTGACAAGGTACCTCACAGGTTATTACAGAAGGTCAGGGGGCATGGAGTTGGGGGTAGGGTGTTAGCGTGGATAGAGGACTGGTTGTCAAATAGGAGGCAGAGAGTGGGGGTCAATGGGTGCTATTCGGATTGGCGGATGGTGACTAGTGGAGTGCCCCAGGGGTCGGTGCTGGGGCCTCAGCTATTTACCATTTATATAGATGATCTGGAAGAGGGAACCGAGTGTAGGGTGTCGAAATTTGCTGATGACACCAAGATTGGTGGAAAGGCAAATTGTGCGGAGGGTGGGGAGAGTCTACAGAAGGATCTAGATAGGTTGGGCGAATGGGCCAGGAACTGGCAAATGGAATTTAATGTTGGCAAGTGCGAGGTGGTCCACTTTGGTAGGAATAATGGTAGGAAGGATTATTACTTACGTGGAGAAAAACTGCAGCAGGCGACGGTGCAGAGGGACCTCGGGATCCTTGTGCATGAGTCGCAAAAACCCAGCTTGCAGGTGCAGCAGGTGGTCAGGAAGGCGAATGGGATGCTGGCCTTCATCGCGAGGGGGATTGAATACAAAAGTAGGGAGGTCTTGCAGCGGCTGTATAGGGCGTTGGTGAGGCCGCAGCTGGAGTACTGTGTGCAGTTTTGGGCGCCGTACTTACGCAAGGATATTTTGGCCTTGGAGGGAGTGCAGAGGAGGTTTACTAGGCTGTTGCCAGAGTTGAGGGGGTTGAGCTATGAGGAGAGGCTGAATAGATTAGGCTTGTACTCATTAGAGTTTAGAAGAATGAGGGGAGATCTCATTGAGACGTATAAGATGATGAATGGGATGGATAGGATAGAGGTGGAGAGACTCTTCCCGCTCAGAAAGGATAGTAGGACTAGGGGGCATAGCCTCAAGATAAAGGGGGGGCGGTTTAGAACAGAGTTGAGGAGGAACTTCTTCACTCAAAGGGTGGTGAATCTCTGGAATTCTCTGCCCGTTGAAGTGGTGGAGGCTGCCTCGCTAAATATTTTTAAGACACGGGTTGATGGGTTTTTGATGA
Organism: Carcharhinus amblyrhynchos; assembly: GCF_965287045.1. Lineage (NCBI taxonomy): Eukaryota > Metazoa > Chordata > Chondrichthyes > Carcharhiniformes > Carcharhinidae > Carcharhinus > Carcharhinus amblyrhynchos. The sequence goes on from NC_137345.1 coordinate 17,537,950, forward strand.
GAGAGGGGATTAAGGGTTATGGGGAGAGGGCGGGAATGTGGAACTGAGCCACGACAGATCAGCCATGATCTTATTGAATGGCAGGGCAGGCTCGAAGGGCTAGTTGGCCTACTCCTGCTCCTATTTCTTATGTTCTTATGTTCTTATGTCCTTTCAGAGCATCAACAATATATCCTGAGTGCCATAACGGAAGTGGATTCAAGAGAAGTAGGTCACACTGATGTCCATTTTGGCACTTCAAGGGTAATTTTCCAACTCAGTGCTTTGAGCAATTTCAAGGCATGCACAAATTTCACACACCCAGCTTGAGATTTCACATCCATTAAAACTGAGCCAAAAATCTCTCTCTTTTAATTGAATTAGAACTAAGAACACTATTGACTGTCTCTGGAACACTTCAAATCTGATGTAGCACAAGTTGACATGCGCTTGGGTAACATTACTGCGTCAACTGTATCAGTAAATCAGGAGATCAGTCCTGCCCTTCTGCTGAGATGTGATTCTAATTTTACACGGATGTCTGGATATTAAAATTACCCTTTTAGTCACCATTTAGTAGGAATAGACAACATAGCTATAGATCTCTTCAAATAGAGCAGGGTCTGCGTACTCTATGGTTATTACCTAAGCTCCTGGCCCACAAAAAAATTTTAAAAATTATTTTCATGGAATTTGAGAATCACTGGCAAGGCCAGCATTGACTGTCCATCCCTGAAAGCCTTGACAAGGTCATGGCAAGCCACCTTCTTCAACTACTGCAGTCCTTGTGGTGTAGGAACACTCAGTTTGACTTTCTGCAGCATGTAAAACAACTCAGAGACTGGTTAGGCCATTTCAGAAGGGCAGTTAACAATGAACAATATTACCATGGACCTGGCATCTAATGTAGGCGAGACTGGATAAGAACAACGGATATCATAGAATTCCTAGAATTCCAACAGTGCAGAAGGGGGCCATTCAGCCCATTAAGTCTGCAATGACTCTCTAACAGAGTATCTTACCCAGGCCCTCTCCCCCACCCTATCCCTGTAACCCCACAATTTATCATGGCCATTCCATCTAACCTACACATCTTGGGACAGTAAGGGGCAATTTAACATGGCTAATCCACCTAACCCGCAAATCTTTGGAGTGTGGGAGGAAATTGGAGCTCTCGGAAGGAACTCATGCAAACACAAAAAGAATGTGCAAACTCCACACAGTCACCCAAGTCTGGAATTGACCCTAGTGCTGTGAGGCATCAGTGCTAATTACAGTGCCACTATGCTGCTCATTTCCTTCCCTACAGGATATTAGTGAGCCAGATGGGTTTTTAATGACCATCAGGTACTTTCATGGTTATCATTACGAGCTTTCTCTTCTCCATTTATTTAGTTGAATTTAAATTCTCCCAACTACCATGGTTGAATTTGAACACATCTCCAGAGCGTGACACCGACCCTCTGGATCACTATTTCAGTGATGTTCCCACTATGTTGTAAGATTTTGAATAATTCTACTAATTTCCAGGAGCTGTAATATCTATGGAATGTATATCGTAACCACTTTTAAATGGTTTAGTTTGAATTTCTGCCAGTTGGAATTCCTTACAGGATTGCTGTTGTTTGTGAGAACATTTTATCGTTTTATAACTTTAAGTTCCTGGGCAGAGCAGTGGTTTGTTGTCTTAATAGCCCACAGTATGTTTTTCTTCAACCATCTTGAGTGAATGGCTAAAATAATCTGAACGCAGTGTGACATTTTGGGTGGGAAGTTCCCAATCTATTTCAAGGTGCGGTGTTGGGCGGGAGAATCAGAGGGCAGCGTGCCACTGACTGTCTTGCTTGCTTCTCCCACCGTATTAAATAGTTGAATACAAATGGAAGGGTGGAGGGCGATCCCATGATGTCATGTTGATTGAGCATGTCCCATCAGCAACTTCAGTTTTTGAAAGGTTGGGGTGCGAGTAGATAGTGTCAGGGGTCAGTGCCCAGGCGGTGCTAGGGCAGTGCCAGAGCTCAGTACTTTGGCAGGGCCAGGGTTCAGTACTGGGATAGTGCCAGGACTCAGTGCCCAGGCAGTGCGAGCTCAGTGCCAGAGCTCAGTACCTTGGTAAGTGCCAGTGTTCAGTACCAGGGATAGTGCCAGCAGTCAGCGCCCAGGCAGTACTAGGACAGTGCCAGGAGGCAGTGCAAGGGCACTGCCCCAGGCAAGTCCCTCACCATCCCCAGCATTATACTCAACTGTGCATTTCCGGCAGACTCTGTTTGCCAGCTACGTGTTGTGGGGGACCTGTCGTGATTAAAGTCAGCGGGTCCAACATGAATGGACAGTCAAATCTAGGGAGACAATTGGGCATAAAAGACTGATGTGCAGAAAAAAATTAAATGTAAATACGGATCCCAACTCTTCAAATCAGCTGCCCATACTGTCATTGGCGAAGGGATAAGAACATAAGAACATAAGAAATAGGAGCAGGAGTAGGCCAACTAGCCCTTCGAGCCTGCCCCGCCATTCAATAAGATCATGGCTGATCTGTCGTGGCTCAGTTCCACAATAAAGTGGGGAAAACTCGACAATGTCAAAACCGCTTTGTGTCTCCTGCTGATTTAAGCCTCTGCTCTGATCCTGCCTGCACCCGCCGCTCCCTGAAAATGGGAGATGGGAAATCCCCCCCTTATCTTCAAATCAAGTCTATGTATTGCTTTAATTGTTCTTGCCCTGGTGCTTGGTGTCTCACCATGTAGCTATCCCACCTCTGTGCCTTCCTCCTAAGATATAAGAACATAAGAAATAGGAGCAGGAGTAGGCCATCTAGCCCTTCGAGCCTGCCCCGCCATTCAATAAGATCATGGCTGATCTGTCGTGGCTCAGTTCCACATTCCCGCCCTCTCCCCATAACCCTTAATCCCCTCTCTTATCAAAAACCCATCAACCCGCGTCTTAAAAATATTTAGCAAGGTAGCCTCCACCACTTCAACGGGCAGAGAATTCCAGAGATTCACCACCCTTTGAGTGAAGAAGTTCTTCCTCAACTCCGTTCTAAACCGCCCCCCCTTTATCTTGAGGCTGTGCCCCCTAGTCCTACTGTCCTTTCTGAGCGGGAAGAGTCTCTCCACCTCTATCCTATCCATCCCATTCATCATCTTATATGTCTCAATGAGATCTCCCCTCATTCTTCTAAACTCTAACGAGTACAAGCCTAGTTTATTCAGCCTCTCCTCATAGCTCAACCCTCTCAACTCCGGCATCAGCCTAGTAAACCTCCTCTGCACTCCCTCCAAGGCCAAAATATCCTTGCGTAAGTACGGCGCCCAAAACTGCACACAGTACTCCAGCTGCGGCCTCACCAATGCCCTATATAGCCGCAGCAAGACCTCCCTACTTTTATGTTCAATCCCCCTCGCATCTAGGCTGGTGAATCCACGGCAGTGGGCGGTGAGAATGCAACGCCAATCATCTTGCAGTTGGCCCCTTAAATAGCTACAACCAAATTGACAGTCCAGTTAAGAATACTGGTGTAGCTTTCCACACTGGCAACCAACCAGACTGCAAACAATTCTTCGGGATGGCACGATGGCACAGAGGTTAGCACTGCTGCCTCACAGCACCAGGGACCTGGGTTCAACTCCCGCTTGGGTGACTGTCTGTGTGGAGTTTGCATACTCTCCTCGTGTCTGAATCGGTTTCCTCCGGGTTTCTCCCAGGATCTAAAAGACATGCTGGTTAGGTTCATTGGCCATGCTTATTCTACCTCAGTGTACCCGAACACGGTGACTAGGTGATTTTCACCATAACTTCATTGCAGTGTTAATGTAAGCCTACTTGTGACACTAATAATAAATAAACTGCAGTCTTGGCAGTGTCACCGTTATAGGCTGCAAAGAGAATAAGATAGTGCCTCCATTTTGAGTCACCCTTGCAGAGCAGACAGAAGTTTAGCCTCTCTGCCACAGGTGAAGAGACAGCCCGATGTGGCTCCCTGATATTTTACGGGCTCCACCCATCCCCCTCAATGTCTACATAAGGGCAAAACACATTGGATGTGTGACCAATTGGGGCTTAGAGTGGGAAATCGCCCCAGGGGGAGGAACTCTCTTAGGCAAAGGCTTTCTGGAGCTAGCTGCAGAAGATCACCAAATAAATCCTTTTTGTTCACGAAAGGACTCTCTGAAAATGCATCATTGCACTGGCTGAGTGCTGGAAGGGGAAACCATTTCATTGACTGTGTTGGGGTTGTGGGGCAGCCATTGCTGCCAGGATACAATCTTTGGCCCATGGAACCTCTAACCTGGAGGGTCCCTTCAAGAAGCTTTGTGGTGGCTGCCTCCTTGCAGCTGGTAGCCACCCGTATGGCAAATGGCTGCTCTGCCACTGGCAAATGCCAACAGCTCCACAACATGGCCCCTCAATTATTTACAAATTAGCTATCCGTCTCTGTTGGGCTGGCAGCCACGAGGCACCCGATTCCGTAGCTGGTAAAATGGGCCAAGGAAGATGGAACAGCATTGAAAAGACAGCTCGATGTGGCTCCCTGATATTTTGCTGGTTCCACTCATCCCCCCTCAAAGTCTACACAAAATGACATTCTTTGCTGACATCAACAATACAGGACTAATTGATCTGTGAACGATTGTAACAACCTTTAAAAATAATCGGTTATTTATTAAACAAAGCATTTCATCAATGAGAAAACTGGCTGATGAGATAATAGTGAAGCACCAGTTTGGGTGAGGTAGAGTGTTTTTTAAAAATTGCATCTTGTTTTTTCTGTGATGATAAATTTGAGTAGGTATTTTGAGAGTAACATGACAATCATTTTGAGCTATGGGATAATATCATTGCTTCCCTTTGTCTGTCAGGCAAATGACTGGAGGTATCAACACTTTTCTTCAAGCAATCTGTTTTTAGACATATTTCGCTGGCTCCCTCTGTTGCTGCCATATGTGACATTGATAAGTCCCTGGCTGAGAATAGACTGGTGATCTGACTCGTTTTCTCTGCCACTTTGACTCCTGTGCCCACCGCCCGTTAACCAGCGGCAGTGAGAAGTTCTCAGGTCTTCAGTCTCTATCATGAGCTGTCTGTGCCTTGTCTTTGCATCACACCCCCCCGAGGCATCACTGAGATCCAGGGACAGGATGGCGATTTTGTTCCTTCAAATTAAGTTTTTGTGTAAATCCACGAATGATTGCAAAATTGTTGGTGTGAATTCTCCGATGTTGTTCACCCAGACAGTACTGGCAGTGGGAACGGACAATTTGGCACTTAGCCAAATTTCCATTCACTGCAGCAGGACTGGAGAATCCCAGCTGTGGGCGAGGTCAGAAAATTCCAGCCACTGTCTATAACCTTTGTTGCCTTGATGTGATATTGGAGTAATGGTATTTGGAATAGTTTCCTTCTGGTTAATTAAACAGTTAGAGAAAGGTTACAAGAATGGGCATTTTAACACTATCTGCCCGATGGAAATTGTTCGTTGTGTGGTTGACGTGCTCCTGTGTACTTACCCATCCCAGAATTATCCATGATTTTGCCTCTGAAGGGCAGCTGAGAAGCCCATTCAGTGCTGTCAGGGTCCTTGTTCACCATCACCCCCCTTCTCAAGGGCAACTAGGGATGGGCAATGGACGCTGGCCAGCCAGCGGCGCCCATGTTTCATAATGAATAAAACAAATATTCAGCCTGGGGACCAATAAATTCAACCAGTTCCAACTGTTAATTTACCACAGGCCTGAGTGTGAAAACGCTGTGGTTTTGCTCCCAGGTCTGAGGCATTGAAGTCAGGTGATACTGATCTATACAAGAAATTCAGATATGATCTACAGAAAAACATCAAAGATGCCAAGAGATCAGGCTAGCCACATGGACTGCCATCGACAATGGCAAGGTCAGTACGACAAAACAGGCTACAAGATGAAAGCATGTAGAATCGCTGGCACCAATGCATTCTCCCAATGTGTTCTATGCCCATTTTGAACAAGACGTCAGCTGGAGCATGTCCTCTGTCCCAAAAGCCTCGGCTGAACCAGTATCCAAGGTCACCATCGCAGACATCAGATCAGCCTCCTTGAAAATCAACCCATGGAAAGCGACTGGCCCAGATAGGGTACCTGGACAAGGACTCAGGTTCTGCATGGACCAGCTGGCAGGGGTATTCGCAGACTTCTTTAATCTCTCCTTACACCGATCTGAGGTCCTCACATGCTTCAAAAGATGACCATCATCCCTGTACAAAGAAAAGTCAAGCAGCGTGCCTTAATGACCTGTAAGCTCCGATGTCCATCATTATGAAGTGCTTCGAAAGACTAGTCCTGGCACAAATCAATTCCGGCCTCCCAGATTGCCTGGATCCACTACAGTTCTCCTATCGCCATAACAGGTCCACAGCAGAAGCCATTCCCCTGGCCCTGCACTCAACCCTGGAACACCTGGATGACAAAGACACTTATGTCAGACTTCTATTTATTGACTACAGCTCAGCCTTACCATTATTCCTACAAAACTCATCTTCAAACCCCAGGGCGTAGGGCCAGGCTCCTCCTTCTACGACTGGATCCTAGATTTCATAACCGACAGACCGCAATCAGTAAGGATAGGCAATAACACCTCCTCCACGATCATCCTCAACACCGGTGCCCCACAAGGTTGTGTCCTCAGCCTCTTACTATACTCCTTATACACCTATAACTGAGTGGCCAAATTCCCCTCCAACTCGATTTTCAAGTTTGCTGATGACACCACCGTAGTGGATCAATCTCAAACAATGATGAGATAGAGTACAGGAAAAAGACAGAGAATCTGGTGAGTTGGTGCAATGACAATAAACTGTCCCTCAATGTCAGTAAAACGAAGGGGATAGTCATCGACTTCTGAAAGCATAGTGGAGAACATGCCCCTGTTTACATCAATGGGGATGATTTCAAAATGGTCAAGAGCTTCAAGTTTCTCTGTGTCCAGATCACCAACAACCTGTCCTGTTCCCACCATACCAATATTATAGTTAAGGAAGCCCACCGATGCCTCTCTCAGGAGGCTAAGGAAATTCAGCAGTCGTTGGAGATAATGAGGTGTGGGTTTTCCCAACAGTGCAAGTAACCTCTTTGGTTTGGGGTGGGGTGGAGAGGGTGAGGTCACAGACAGATATAGATTTAGCCATAATAAAGACCTATGTTCAGGTTTTGAATTTTAGAAATGGCAATGAGCATATCTATATATATTTTATAAAAATATATAGTGTGAGATCTTATTCCTTCATACTTTCATATCTAGTCTTTCATACTTTCAATATCTTGTCAGTTTACTGTAAGGTTCAACTCAAGCTGTAGTTCTTTTATAGCATAACCAAAATTTCCTGGATACTATAAAGGAAGTGGACTCCAGACAAATAGATCACAGTGCTGTCTATTCGGTACGTCAAGTGTAATCCCTCAATTCAGTGCTTCAGTCAAAGGGTGGTGAATCTCTGGAATTCTCTGCCCGTTGAAGTGGTGGAAGCTACCTCGCCAAATAATTTTAAGACGCGGGTTGATGGGTTTTTGATAAGAGAGGGGATTAAAGGTTATGGGGAGAGGGCGGGAATGTGGAACTGAGCCACGACAGATCAGCCATGATCTTATTGAATGGCGGGGCAGGCTCGAAGGGCTAGATGGCCTACTCCTGCTCCTATTTCTTATGTTCTTATTATGTTCTTATTAACAGAATGCATAATAATAAATTGCACACACCCAGCCCGAGATTTTACATCCATTAAAATTAAGCCAGAAATCTCCTTCTTTTAATTTAGTTAGAACTAAAAATATGGAGCATGATGCTTGAATGTTTTTAAATCATCCTATAGTGCAAGTTGATGTGTGTTTGGGTAACAGTACCATGGTCTACTATATCAGGAAATGAGGAGCAGTCATCCCCTGCTGCTTTGTTGCTAATCGACCCTAAATGTACACTAGTGACTGGGCCATAAAATTACCTTTTAAGCACAATATTTAGTAATAGGCAACAGCAGAATAATAGATCTCTTTTCACAGTAAAGTAAACGTGTTCTAAAAAACTTAAACCTCCTCTTCAGCTGTCTCACAGATGGTTAGCTGTGCTGAACCAGGTGATAAAGGACACAATAAGCAGCATAATGAGGGAGTGAGACAAGCCTGGAAGTGTTATCTCTCAGATGAGACCTTAGTCTGACACTATGTCTGCTCTTTCAGATGGTTAAACAGAAGAATTCTCCTTGCATTCAGGATACTGATTATTAACCAATCAACATCACTAAAACAGATTATCCGCTTGTGGGGCTTTGCTCTACACATTGGCTTCAACATTTCCCTATAGTTGTTACAGCGATATACTGCAAAGAAAATGCCACTACCTGTAAAGTAGGCATCCTGTGCTTGTGAAAGGAGCTTTTTTGACATGCAAGTTATTTCTTTCCTTAACAAACATGAACTTACATGTTACTCTTATTGCACTAATATTCAAACTAATATCTATATGCACTTTGTGGATAATTCTAATTTTTAAAATTATATAGATTTTTAAAATTATATATTAGACAATACATCATTGATACCAACCCCAAATAACAATAACATCTCTTATCATTGTTAAATGCAACTGCTCAGACTTATATTGGATTATATTTAAGACCATAAGAAATAGGGACAGGAGTAGGTCATTTGGCTCAAAAGGATCATGGCTGATCTGACCAACATTCCTCATGTCCATTTTCCTGCCATTTGCCCGTAACTCTTGATTCCCTTACTGATCAAAAATCCATCCATCTCAGCCTTAAATATACACAAGGACTCTACCCCACAGCTCTCTGTGGAAAGGAGTTCCAAAGACTCACAACCCTCTGAGAAAAGAAATTTCTCTTCACCTCAGTCTAAAATTGCCACCCTTTTATTCTCAGACTATGTCCTCTGGTCCTAGATTCTCCCATGAGGAGAAATATCCTCTCAGCATTTACATTGTCAAACTCCATGAGAATCCTGTCTGTTTCAATGAGATCACCTCTCATTCTTCTCAATTCCAATGAGTAGAGTCCAAATCTGTTTAAACTTTCCTCATAAATCAATCCCCCCATGGCAGGGGTTGGGGGGGGGGGGGGGGGGGGGGGTCATCCTAGTGAACCTTCTCTGAACTGCCTCCAATGAAATAACATATTTCCTTAAATAAAGGGCCAAAACTGCTCACAGTACTCCAGACATGGAACCTTGTGTCGTTGTGGCAAGAATTCCCTATCTTATACTCCAACCACCTTGAAATAAGGGCTAGCATTCTATTAGCCTTCCTGATTACCTGCTACACTTGTGTGCTAGTTTCTGTGTTTTATGCATAAGTACCGCCAAGTCCCTTTGTTCTGCAGCTTTCTGGCATTTTTCTCCATTTAAGTAATACTGTTCATTTGTTCTCCCTTCCAAATGAACTTCACATTTTACCACATTATACTCCATTTGCCAACTTTTTGCTCACTTACTTAATCTATCAACATCTCTTTGTAAACTGCTTGTATCCCTCCCGCAACTAGCCTTTCCACCTATTTTTCTGTCATCTGCAAATTTGGCTGCAGTACATTTGCTTCCTTCTTTCAAGAAATTAATATGTATTACGATCCCAGCACTGATCCTTGTGGAACCCCAATGCTTACAGGTCACCAACCTGAAAAAGACTCCTTCTTCCCATTAATGTTTCCCATTCATCAGCCAATTCTCTATCCATGCCAATACACTACCTCCAACACCATGGGCTCTTATCTTATGACTTAACATTTGTGAGATACCTTGTCAAACACCTTCTGGAAGTCCAAATACAATACATCTACTGGTTTCCCTCTATCTATTCTGGTTGAGACTTGCTAGAAAAATTCTAATAAATTAGTCTGACTTGATTTCCCTTCCATGAAGCCATGCTGACTCTGCTTCCATTTTGTTCAGCTTCACCTTTTCCTGCCTTAAATTTTTTTTGGCTTAATTGAGCTGAAACATTAACTAGGTTTCTCTCACACATGTCACCAGACATTCCTAGATATGGGGATGGGGGGTGTTGCATACTAGAATTCCTTACAACCATTGGTTATGGACTTCCAGAACATGTGTCTTTTGCGTCCTTGTGAAGTCTGTGGACCATGTATATGTAAGCTGTCCTAGGTGGCACCCTCTTTTTAGTTTTCTGAGAAATCTGTTAGTTTCTTTTTGGTTGCACTTCAGTCTCATGCTCCTGATCTTCATGCACCCGGTGTGGACAGGGCTTGGGAGGAAGCAGGTCCTCCTTCTGAGCCTGTTCCTGGGCCTAGCCAAGCTGGTCATTAACATGTCCAGGACCAAGCTGTCAAGTGGGACATCTGTTCTGACTATGTGCCCTTCTTCTGTGGCTATGTTTGCTACTGGATATCCCGGGAAAGGGAGCACACAGAGTCGGCCCGCAGCATCCAGGACTTCCATTCTCGTTGGACACCAAGGGACTGGGATGCATTATCGGACCCCTTTAATCACTTTTGTTTTGATGTTTTAAGTTTCATTTGAGTGTCTGTTGACTTTGATGCAGTATCCCTTTAGGGAACGGTATTTTTCATTTATCCCGCGGTTTATTGATTTTATATATTTGGTTAACACAGCGCCAAGCCTGTTAAGAGCGTTTTCAGCGAGGGACATCTGTTCTGCTGGTGTTTCCCGGTCCTCCAGGAGGTGGCTCCCTTCCCACAATGCCCCGGGATGGGATTTCTAAGATGGCGGTGGGGAAAGCGGCCTGTCTGAGAGACTGAGGCGGTAGCAAAGGGCGGGTAGCTCTGTGGGTCACAGCCTGAGACCCCCTTGTGTGAATCCGGGAGAGCAGTGCGTTCCGGGTAAATTCGGGCTTCATTAAAAATTATCGTCGACGGTTTGTTTCCTAAATGACCCACTTGGATTTCTGAATGAATAACCGCGGGGCGGGGGTATGAGTGAGGTTATGGGGCAGGGATGGGGGTGATGTGTGGGGGGTGATGTTTGGGGTTTGGGGTTTGGGGTGGGGGGGTGGGGGCTGGAGAGGTGGGGGGGCTGATGTGTGTGTGAGGGTGGTGGAAGGGTGGGGGTGATGTGTGTGTAGGAGGACTGGAAATGTGATGGGATGGGGGTGATGTGTGGGGAGGGTGGTGAAGGGGTGAGGATGATGTGGAGGGGTGTGGGTGATGTAGGAGTGGGGGTGATGCGTGTGGGGTTAGGAGTGATGTTGGGGTGGGAGTGATGTGATGTGCGTGGTGGAGGAGTGAGGGTGGGTGATGTGGGGGTCAGTGCTAAATGACTATGAAGGGAAGGAGATATTAACACTGGGCTTGGGTGGCTGTCCATTCCCCCCACGAAAAATAAAATGGAACAATACTGGGGTATAAATACGTATGAATTACATAATATTCAAATAATTATAGGTACCATTATTGACATTACTCATTGTGCCATTCACCAGAAGAGATTTTTTTCTGCAAATTTCTCAAATGTTTCAGGTACTAGAATCAGTTTTTCATAGTCTATTTATCTACAAATATGTTGTGTGTTTCAGTGTGATCATTACCATAATGGAGACTACACTGAAGGAGCAACTGATCTTTGCTGTCCAAAAAACCTTAAGGATAAAACAAAAGAAACATTTCTCTGAATTACGTTGCTTAAATCTTTTTGCTGAGATCCTAACTGTAGATTCAGAATTGAAGCCCACTTTCCTGTTCGATTACAGTACAGCAAGAACTGAGCAGATCCAGAAATATGTCCAGGAGTTACAGAAAATGGGGCTTCTTTCTCGAGATTTGCACATCCTCAGCATTGAGGACAACACACTGATAGTAAATTTAAATAAAACTATCAAACACTTGGAAAGAATGCTGCAAGAAAATGAGCTTCCCGTCATTGATGTTTCCGCACACCGGGCTAGCCCTAGATTAGCTGAGGCCTGTGTTACTGAACAAGTGAAGGCCCAGTTGGACCTTATTTTGAAGCACTTGAAATCCCAAGTGGCTCAAAGGGGAAAGCACCAATCATGTGTTGTTAGTGCAAGTGCACTTTTCTCTTCAGAGTGGAATCTGTGCACAGTGTTTGGATTTCTCCTTGGCTTCCCGGTTTCGTACTGGTTTGATTTTAGTAAAAGTTTTGAGAATTGTTTGAGCATGACTGAGCTTCGGGTTTTCTCTGTCTCTGCGTCTTGCCCCAGGATCTCTAAAAATCTCAAACACCAAATGTACTCGTTCAGTGTCCCAGAAACCCTCTACCTGGATTTGCAGAGCACCATAGAGAAATGGAACAGGCATCTGCAGTCAGACTTTAACAAGCAGACTAATTTCTCTGAACTTGATATATCCACAGAGATCGCCTGTCAAGCTGCAATTACTCTTTAAGTAATGTGCAAATAGGGAATATTGTGTCATTCAGGAAGCGTTTAAGAAGCAATATTTGGAATACGAACAGAAAATGCTGGAAGCACTCAGCATCTGTGAAGTTCTACCAAACGTTCTAAGATTCCTCCATAGATGTTGCCTGGCCTGCTTAGCATTTACTTCTATTTTACAGCACTTTATATGCTTGGTAGGGCAACACTATTTTGTAGCAGCCACTAAGCCTGTGTAATTGCAATAATAATCCATGTAAGCAGAGGAACCCTGTGAAAGCTATCAGCTTTCCCCTTTAAAGTCAATTGAAAATACAATTATAAAATTCATCAGTAAGTTTCATGAGGTTCCTGGATTTTGAATTCTGGTTGATCTGTGAAACTCTCAGGCTGCAACCTTCATTCGTGGGACATGGGCATTGCTGGCTGGCCAGCATTTATTGCCCATCCCTGATTGCCTTTGCGAAGGCGATGGTGAGTTGCCTCCCTGAATCGCTGCAGCCCACGTGCTGTGGGTTGACCCATAATGCCATTAGAGAGCGAATTCCAGGATTTTGACCCAGCGACTGCAGAGGAATAGCGATATGTTTCCAAATCAGGATGGTGAGTGGCTTGGAGTGGAACTTGTAGCTAGTTGTGTTCCCATGTATTTGCTGCCCTTGTCCTTCTAGATGGAAGTAGCATGAGTTTGGAAGGTGCTTTATTGCATTGACCAGTTAATGTTCATTGCTCTATCAGTCCACTTGCACTGACATTGTTCTAATTATATTTTTTGTTATTAAAATTTGTATGTTTTGCAAAATAAAATACAAATGAAGCAGGTTATCTAGTATTAATTTCCTGAGATTACCCGTCCAGTTTATAAATTACCAGAAACTCTTCATGCCATCTCTCTGGTTCTTAAAGGATCCTAACATTTTTGCCTCAGTTGTACTAATTGAAAGAGCATTCCGAATGCTGATCACTCTTTAACTAAGAATTTCTGCTTAAACCCAGACAGTACGGCCTTGCTCCAGTTTTCACCAATGTCCTATTCTTCTGTCGCAGTTTAGATTCACGAGAATGGTCCCAGAAATTAGGAATTTTAGTTATGTAGATAGTCTCAACTTCTCCAATCTATTTTCCATAATTGGCAAAAGAAACAATAATGGCTGGAGAAATGGATTTTGACATGGCGAGTGGTTGGGTTCTGGAATGCACTGCCTGCAAGCGTGGTGAAGGCAGGTTCAATCTAGGGAATTAGATTGTTATCCGAAAAGGAATAATGTTTAAAATTATGGGGAGAAGGTGGGGCAATGGCACTAGGTGAATTGCTCATTTGGAGAGCCAATACAGACATGGCTCCCAGTGTTCTGACAATTCTGGGGTTCTCTAGTTTTTGTCTGCTTGTGTTCAGGATGAAGGTGATATTGTTCAGGCCCCATTTATTGCCAGTTCCTGGTTAACTTGAGAAATTGGTGAGCCTTCTGAACTCTTGCACCTTTGAAGTGGTTCTTTTGTTTGATTTTTTTTTTAACATCAAATAATAGCCTGTGTACTTCTGCCAAGACTCCTTCAGATACTTTCAATGTTTCCAGCAGTTCACTCGTAGAAAAGTCAAGAAGAGGCCAATTCAGATAGACTGCAATTTATGTCTGTTATTTTTGACATCTCCAGCAAAATATGTGCATATCTAAAAACAGTTTGAGAAATGCATTGCAGGAGTTACTTTTTCTGGTAGTTTGTGAAACTGAAGCAGGGTTAGGATTTTGCAATCCACTCCCATACTGGTGAGGAGACTTTTAGCTAATGCATGTTAAAATACTATTGGATGTATTAAGACACGTATTCAGTTGCTAGAAAAACTTGGCTATTCATTCCAGACATACGTTTGTAAATACAAGCTAGTGAGAGATATGTAGAAGGCTTTGACAGATATATTCACGTCGCATTTCTGATCTACTCTTGAACCGGGAAGGGTAACGCTCCCCAGGCATCTATCTATATTCAACACAAGTACAACTGCAGATGAATGCCAATTTGAGGCCCTTAATCCACTTATTTTCAGGTTGCAAGTGTTAACAGAATTTTCCTCCTTTTACTTCATTAATGTTCACAAGTAATTTTGATAGGTTGGATCAGGTTTTGAGAGATTGGAGTGTGAATGGAAGGTTGCACTGGAATGTTGTGCTTGAATAGTGTCACAGTCTTCTGAGCAACGTTGTAGCTCGTGGGAATAAAAGGGACAGTAGCACATGCATACAAAATTGACTGACAGGAAACAGAGTTGTGGTTAATGGATGTTTGTTGGGCTGGAGAAAGGTTTGTAGTGGAGTTCCCCAGGGCTCAGTATTGGGATTCTTGATCTTGACATTGCTGTACAGGACAACATTTCAAAATGTGCAGGGTTACAGGGAGAAGGTGGGAGAATGACCCCAGGTAAATTGCTCAATTGAGAGCTGATGCAGACATGATGGACTGAATAGCTGTCTCCTTCACTGAAACAGTTTGAGATTTTGCTACCCATTCTCACCAGTAATGAGACCATTCCCTTTTGAAAAACCCACAAAAGATATTTTTAACAGCTGCACAACAACAATGGCATTAATATTTTACACATTTTCACATCTCTATCTTCACTTCAAAATAAAGTATTTTCAAGAAGAATAACCAAAAAAACTGTCAATGAAAATCAAGATAACATAAGCATTTATATTCTGCTTGTTGCTTTCACATAATGAGCTGAGTATAGTGCAATGATTCTATGCATTAAATTATGAGCACAGTTTCTGTTTAGGATTATCAGTAATTCACAGTGGAGTGAATATCATGCTTTTGTTCAATGTTCAGATATATACTGGTTCCTTTTTATCACGTGAGCAAATTCTTTGAAATCCTAATTTGTCAGGTCCTTATTCTTGGATTATTTTACAATGCACATCTGTATGGATCAGCAGCTCATGTTGTCATGTTAACGCCAGTAAAGGATTGTTGTCGTCATCATCAGAGCAAACAAACGTCACTAAGAAGGATGTGCAATTTCTATCTTCAGCATAGCAGTAAATAGTTGTGCTCTCCGCCTCATGATCATATCCACACATCACTTTCCACACCACCATCATTATCCCAGTTTTGTTTCATTGTCTCTCCAGGATAGTTCACTGACAGATGAGAGAATGGTGCAGGTAACCGTCAGTGCCATTGTTGGCCAGCTATCAGACTGTGCATGATAAGGGTCCAATGAAGGCTTCATGTGATTTCTTCCCACTCCTCCTATTCCTGCAACAATGAATTGCATATCGAGCTGAGTGGGAAAACGAGTATGGATTTCATTATTCCAAGCTGCTTAAGGATGTTGCCAGCAGGTTTGCGTACAACTTAAAACGTCAATGAAATAAATGTAACTAGAACTCGGCATCGTCTTGAAATATTAATTTTATTGACAAAATACATAGAAAATACTGCATTTTCAGCTGCCGTTTTTGATGTCAGTACATAAAACTCAAATGTGAATATATTTTTAATTCGCCTTTACACCTTAACAACGAAGTAGCTAGGTAGGGTTTTAACCATATATGTTGTGAAGTGAATTATTGAAATGGAATTTGTTGCTAATGATTTCTCTCATTTTCCCTTTGCCCAATTAGTAGTTTTAAATAGCACGGTCCTTATGTTCACATGTTCACTCAAGTAAGAACCATTGCTTGATAAAAAATCTGGTTCAGTCTTGAAGGGAACAAAATAATTCTGACTTGCTGATTGGGAAGTTTATATGGTACCTGAGCACTTCAGGTTAACTAGTCTGCAGGAATTGCTCATCAATTGTTAGACCACCGTGCATGTAGTTCTATACTGAGCAATTCAAAATCTTACCGTTTGCTTTCATCTTTAAATAACTCCTCAGTACAAATCTTTATCAATTGTTATGAAAAATCATTTTGAAACTTTAATCAACGGGGCCAAAGTAGAAAGGGTTAACAGCTTCAAGTTTTTAGCTGTCAAGATCATCAACAACCTGTCCTAGACCCCCTTGCCGACATTATTGTTAAGGAAGCCTGCCACCGCCTCTACTTTCTCAGAAGACGAAGGAAACTTAGCATGTTGGCTACGACTCTCATCAACCATTCGTTCTTTCTGGTTGTACCACAGCTTGGTATGGCTTCTGCTCTGCCCAACACCACAAGGAAGTACAAAAGATGTGAATGTAGCCCAATCCATCACACAAACCAGCTGCCCGCCCACTGACTCTGTCTACACTTCCCACTGTCTCTGCAAAGCAGCCGGTATAATTAAGGAGCCCACGCACTCTGGACATTCTCTCTTCTACCTTCTTCCATTGGGAAAAAGATACAAAAGTCTGAGGTCACGTACCAACCGACTCAAGAGCAGCTTCTTCCCTGCTGCTATCAGACTCTTGAATGGACCTTCCTTAAATTAAGTTGATCCTTCTCTACACCTTAACTATGACTGTAACACTACATTCTGAACTCTCTTGTTGCCTTCTCTATGAATAGTATGCTTTGTATAGCATGCAAGAAACAATACTTTTCACTGTAAATACATGTGACAATAAATCAAAGGATACAATTTTAAATGATTAACTTTTCATTGCGGTAGGCCTTGACCATACATGGCCAATTCTCTCCACATACAATGAAATGGGATGCTGTAAATGGTTGTTTCCCTCTTCTCTCAATTTGAGGGACCCTTATGAAAAATGTTTGCCATGGTTAATATTTTCTGTCTTCTGAAGTAACATAAGATGTGTTGGTATCCAACATATAAAATAAATTTTAAAGGGGCTAGTTTACTATGTGGACTTCAAAAATTGTGATACAACAGGTAAGAGTTGTGGCAATGAATCATTACTTCACTGGTGCTATTGTCTGATTACTTTTTGGCAGGTTCTCACTACAGCATCAGTGTAAAGTGCTGAAACACTTAAGTTTTGTGCTGTACCCATGTTTAAAAAAGTGTCATAGCTTGAGTAAGTGAATTGTTATTTTAAATGTAAACATTTTCACTCATGAACAGTGGACCTATACAGGAACTGGTGAATTTTTGTTCAGTTAATGATCAAATTAACTCCATCAATCACCATTGTTATTTGATAAATAATAAAATATCTTTGAAGACAGCTTTCTTGTTACTTGATCCTCTGCTGTAACTGAGCTCTGTGTTCAAAACAGTGATCCACGGATTTTCCACAACATGTAATTATGCTATTTCTTTCCTCAGTAAAATGCACAATCCTCTCTAAACAGTGACTCTATTTTTACTACTGATCCTTGACTGTTCAGTAGTAATTAATTTCACTGACCTTATCCTCGAGAGTTTGGGGCAGCCCCAATTCCCTGGGCAAATCCCCGACCTTTCCCTGATGGGGGCCCCAGTATTTCGCTTTAAAATCTTTAGTTCCCGATATCTTTATCAAATTTTCATTTTGAAATTCTAGTTTAAACAGGAAGTTAAAATTTTAAAGGATGAACATTTTTCGTTGAGGTAGGCGTTGACCATGGATGCCCATTCTCTCCACATAAAACAAAATGGGACGCTGAGTGATTGTATCCTTTCCTCTCAATTTAAGGGAGCCTTATCACTGGAGGGCGGGGCGGTCAAAAGTTAATCAGGAAAGCTATTCGCTTAACTAAGCTTATACTGCTCTGTAATCAGCCTGACGGAGATGCACGATCACAAACCTGAGATAAAAATATCTCTCACTGATTTTTGCCGTCTCTAACTGAAGAAGTGGTGGCTCTATAGGCTACAATTTGCTAACTGAAAAATGTCACATAGATAAGCAATCAGAATTCCACACTTGATAAGTTACTGATCTCAGTCAGGTTGGCAAGAGCAAGCAGCAAGCCTGTGTTCCGTGAGTTTTTGCATCTGCGTAATTCTTATGTTGTAACATTCATGTCCAGTAAATTATTTTTGAAAAATCTCGAAAGATAAAAGGATTTTATACTGAAGGACGTTTGGTGTTCAAAGGCTGAAGCAAGTTTATGCTGGTAACAAAATGTGCCTTATTCCAACTTCTTAGAAAGGGATATTGTCTATATTTGCCCAAAGTGCTGCAAGCCCTGCTGCTACTGCAGCCAGTAGGAGGAAGGGTACACATCGACAGCATCGCCGCTAGAAGAGACAAAAACATTCAGACAAATTATTAAAAATCATCCAAGAGACAAATCTACATGTGCCCCTCTACTTCACGCTGATCCTGATTCCCTATTGGAAACATGCACTAACCATGTGGCAACTTCCGATTCCATAGAATCCCCATGGTGCAGGAGGCCATTCAGCCCATTGAGTCTGCACTGACCCTCTGACGGAGAATCTCACCGCGGCCCTCCATCGTCCCAGCCCCCCCGCCCTTTCTCCATATCAATAATCTTTTGTAATTACCTCGCTAATCCCCCTGATCTAATTGGGACAATAAGTGGTAATTTAGCATGGCCAATCCACCTAACCTGGACTTTTTAATCAGTTGTAATCAACTATTCATAAATTTTATGGATACAATGAGATAGTTTTTGCTTACTACATTTAAAATCTGTAAATATGATGAAAATTGATAATTCATATATTCAAATATTCTCCATGACCTTGAAGCGATCCTGAATATTCTCTATTTTGTCTGCACCTTCAGCGTATGAGTTACATTATGCAACATTACATATTGGCAGCTTCAGTTTGATACTGCAGCATGTTCAGATGTACGTGATATCCAGCTGTATGTTGAATTCTAGATGAATGCTAGAATATGCATTCTCAATACTGCTCAATATGAATGGCAAGTTCCACCACAATATATTCTAGAACAAAGCATAGTTAAATCAAGACGATGCCATACAGCACATTATATGGCTCCTCATCTGTGTGCTGACTTTGCAAATAACAAAAAAATTCTCAAACTGTTCTATGTTGGCATTGATCTGTTGCAGTTGAAACCCAATTTTAACTCACTCAAAAACTCAATTAACGATACAGAATTAAAATTAGGCCCTTCCTTTCTGTCAAATCTGTGGTTTCCTGTAACAGTCCAATTGCCTCTTCCCTATTCATAAGGTCATGTCCTGATGTGAGTGAATAATATATTCATAATGTATTAAACATCTCTTCGTCAGTGCTTTCCTAGCTTTTCACATTATCCTAGCTTTCTAGTTTCCCTTATCACGGCACTTTCCTTCCTGCTGCACAGGATATAGTCTTGGACATTTCTCCCTCTTGAGCTGTGAGTTACAAATACCATTTCTCATTTTTCCCACTCTTCCTAAGCAGTTTTACAATATTCTGTGTTCACGAATATTGTTCACATTCTCTTTCTTTACCTCGTGATAATGAGCTGTGCTTTCATTCTCATTCCTCTGAATTCATTACCATCATTGTTTGGATGTTCTTTCCAACAGGCCAACCTTGGGGCCTGGTCTAGGATTAAAAGAATAGCCACCACCAGTCTAGTTGGACTGAATGGCCTGTTACTGTGTTATTTATTCAACATAATATCTTTAGGTTTTTTTTCTTTTTAAATTACTGTTATCAGGTTAATTCAACCAAATGTTGTCACATAATGTACCAGTTTTAATTAGTTAGTACGTGAATAAAATAGTTATTAGTGACAATTACAAAAACAATAATCAAATTAGTCCAAAAGTTACATTATTTAAAACGAATGTGGTTTAGTGAATTCTTGAAAAAGAACCTTTTGTGTTTGACTTCAGGTCTTGAAATAAAACTCTAGTAATGTGTTGCTTGCTAACTGTTAAACTGTGGTATTTGTGGCCATGTCTCACCTTGCCTTGTGACTGCAGATGAGATGATTTCAGAACCTCACCTGGGCAGGTTTCTTCTGAAACCTCTTTAATTCATCCTGAGGATTATGCAGTTTTTTCAGACAGCTGTGATGCTCATTTTGCACAAGTGTGAGCTTTGAACGAAGTTCGCTGCACTGTAAGGTTAATGGAAAAGAACAGATTACACAAGTGCGTAAAAGAAAATGGCTCATAAATAGAATCAATATTCCCTAACACAAAATCTCCAGAACTAACGAGGAGTTCCACCTCATATAAGGAGTGTGGTTAAGATTATGTAACGATTTGGCTATACATAGATTTTAAAGTTTATCTATTAGAGTCACACGTAGGCTTACATTAACACTGCAATGAAGTTACTGTGAAAATCCCCTACTCTGGCACCAGTTCAGGTACACTGAGGGAAAATTTAGCATGGCCAATGCAACAAGCCTGCACATCTTTGGAATGTGGGAGAAAACCAGAGCACCCAGAGAAACCCACGCAGACACTGGGAGAATGTGCAGACTCCACACAGACAGTGACCCAAGCCAGGAATCGAATCCAGGTCCTTGGCATTATGAGGCAGCAGTGCTAACCACTGTGCCACTATGCCAGGCTGAGATTGAATGATGCAAGTATTATGCTGTTCATGCATTGTACCACATTCAGTGATTTGTCCCAGAACAGCTATGGTAATATCAGAGCATCAGGATGGGCTTCCTCCAAATAAGAACTAAAAATGCCTTTTTGCTCACTTAGTTTTCAGCTGGCCACACACCTGGAATGAACAAAACCGTGCAACATACATAAAATATGAATTTGTTATTTATTGTAGAATTCTCAGGGTTTCTCTATTGCAATAATAAGCTGTAATTGAAATCTCCGTATCTGACTGGACATGTCATTTCATGACATTACAGAGAAACAGTGGCACAGTGGTTAGCACTGCTGCCAGGGACCTGGGTTTAATTCTGGCCTTGGGTCACTGTCTGTGTGGAGTTTGCACATTCTCCTCATGTCTGTGTGGGTTTCCTCCAGGTGCTCCGGTTTCCTCCCACATTCCAAAGATGTGTGGATTAGGTTGATTGGCCATGCTAAATTGCCCCTTAGTGTCAGGGGGATGAGCGTGGTAAATATAAGGGTTTACGGGAAGAGGGCTTGGGTGGGCTTGTGGTCAGTGAAGACTCAATGGGCTGAGTGGCCTCTGTTTGCACTGTAGGGATTCAACAATCTCTGGAACATGTAGCTTGGTTACTGAGAGGAAAGTGATATTTACATTTAATGTGAAACTTCTCAACCATAGCTTAATTTTAATGCTACTTAAAATGCTGTTCCTTTCCGATTGGGTGAACCTCTGTTCACTTAATAGCGGACCTCGTACTCTATGAGGCCCATGGAGAGTCCTAGTGATGATCCCTGTGGCCATTATAACATGGGGGGTGGTGTGGCACCTTTGTTGCAGGAGGAACCATTGTAATCATGAGCCCAGCTGTGGGCCATGCAATGCCAATTAAGGAGGACATCTCTGGGAAATGGCTGGGAGACTGCCCAGGCTTTTCCTACAGTTTCCCACATGGTGGCAAAATATCCATGAGCAACCTCAATTGGGCCATTAAATGACTCAGCTGACCACCTGGGCACCATTAAATTTCCCACCAGTGGCCATATGCCATGACTTGCCTGAGTTTGCAAAACCTCACTTACTGTACTGTCTGGAGACAATACACATCTCTTTAACATATGCCAAATGCTCTTTCCACTCACATTGTCTGCATCTTTAAGACTTGAATAGCAGGTTAGCTGTGAAGACTCACATTCTAATCAGTAATCTGTAAACAGTCTGTGCTGTTATATGCTCTGTCTGAGGCCAGAACTCTCCATTCACCTGACGAAGGGGCAAACCCCAAAAGCTTGTGAGTTTACTATCAAATAAATTGGTTGGACCTTAACCTGGTGTTGTGAGACTTCTTACTGCATATGCCATGGTGACAGTCAAACATCAGGCTCCTCCCCTGACACCTTCCCCCGCCATTTTGCCAACCCCCCCACCTCCCAGCCTGACAACAAAGGGCCAGGAGAGGTCAGTCGCATTATCGTAAAATTGGCTATCTGACAACTTCTAGGGAGTAAACACTGCGAGGAGTGAAATATGCTTCCTCTTATTTCAGCATGTGGTAGGAATGAAATATTGGTGAGTATTAATCTAAAATCAAAACGCCTGATACAATCCTACTGTGTTATTAATATGAAAGAGAAAGCAACTTATTCCTAGCTGCAAGTACAAATACATTTAAGCACTTGAACCAAATATTTCCAATGCAAACATGACCATAGATTCTAATAGAGAGTCTTAGTATTGATTGATGCCTTATTAAAAAACATTTTTAGAAAGCATTGTTATAAATCAATATTTGGCGTTCCATTGGTTTTGGTTTTTATTTTTGCAAATTTGAGGCTGTGCACATATTTATATTTCTCATTAAAATTGGGTCGCTTGAGCTAGTGGTAGTTTGCTCACCTCTTTCTCCGTGGCGTGAAGCAAGGCTGCCTGCCTTTCCAACTGGTCACTCAACTCACTGACCTTCAGCTGAAGTGCCTGATAATGTTGCTCGCTCCTGGCACTAAACAAGTCTAAAATAAATCAAATCCAAGCTTGGCATTGATAATCAAACATTGAATTAATCTGGAGTTACTGTGTTTTTTTTTAACTAACCGTTCTGCTGCATTTCCTTCTCTTGGGCTGTTTTCTTCTCAATCATGTCTGCAATTGGAAGGATAATTGAAAAAAATATTGAATAGAATTTGCTGTTAGGCACATAGTTAACGTCTGACTTCAGCCAAATTTCGTATCTACTCAAAACCAACGCTACCTTAATGCACATATTATTAATTTGTTCCATTAATTATTAATTTGTTCCATTATTTTTGCAACTCTCCAACAGTGGTCAAGTGAGTCAGAGGTTTCTCCAATAGCTGCTGACATTATGAAGTTGGAAGGTGCATCTTGCAGCAATTTCGATTGTTGCTCACTCCATTGCTGGAGGCAGTGATCGGTCGAGGAAATTTCAGGAAAAGCCTGGTGATTGCAAGAGGCTGAGGAACTCAATCACAACTACCATTCTCCTCAGCAGTTTTGTGATGGTCTAGATCATTCTTTTGACCCCCACAGCAATCATAGAATCCCTACAGTGCAGAAGGAGGCCATTCGGCCCATCGAGTTTGTACTGATCACAATCTCACCAGGCATTATTTCCTTAGCCCCACATATTTACCCTGCTAATCCACTGTCACTAGGGTCAATTTAGCATAGCCAATCAACCTAACCCGCACATCTTTGGACTGAAAGAGGAAACTGGAGCACCCGGAGGAAACCCACGCAGATACGGGGAGAGCGTGCAAACTCCACACAGACAGTGACCCGAGGCCAGAATTGAACCCAGGTCGTTGGCACTGTGAGGCAGCAGTTCTAACCATTGCGTCACAGTACGAGCCAGGTATGTCCTCCCGTTGCCCAAAATCACACACCTGCCTTTAGGAGAGTCACTATTTCCTGCAGCAGTAGGGTGGAAATCTGACAAGACTCAAAGTGAGGCCTTGTCTCCTGGGCTATTTACTGTGGGTGGCCAGAGAGATCCTTTGTAACTTCCGATCCCATCTAGACAATTCATGCCAGGAGTTAAAACTGACCTTATACCTACTGAGTCCTTGGTAGTATTTTAATGGATTTGCCTTCATTTAAAATTGAGTTAGTTCAAACTTTTAAGGTGTATGTTCTTATCTGAATGTGATATTGAAAAATAATTCTCTTCAGTTTATCGTGATAATTTATTAAAAGGAAATTCTCTATAAATTCACATACAGAGGAAAGGTCTCCTCATGGAGTTCTAACCATCATTTATCATTGTAACATCCCAGCATTTGATGGATTCCCGAATAATATTTAACTTTGGAATGTTCTTAAAGTGAATTGAACTGTCCTGGCTATTCAGGTAAAGAATGGATCAGTGGAGTTGAGGGGGTTGAGCTATGAGGAGAGGCTGAATAAACTAGGCTTGTACTCGTTAGAGTTTAGAAGAATGAGGGGAGATCTCATTGAGACGTATAAGATGATGAATGGGATGGATAGGATAGAGGTGGAGAGACTCTTCCCGCTCAGAAAGGATAATAGGACTAGGGGGCACAGCCTCAAGATAAAGGGGGGGCGGTTTAGAACGGAGTTGAGGAAGAACTTCTTCACTCAAAGGGTGGTGAATCTCTGGAATTCTCTGCCCGTTGAAGTGGTGGAGGCTACCTCGCTAAATATTTTTAAGATGCGGGTTGATGGGTTTTTGATAAGAGAGGGGATTAAGGGTTATGGGGAGAGGGCGGGAATGTGGAACTGAGCCACGACAGATCAGCCATGATCTTGTTGAATGGCGGGGCAGGCTCGAAGGGCTAGATGGCCTACTCCTGCTCCTATTTCTTATGTTCTCATGTTCTTATGTTGATATAATGAAATTAATCAGCTGGATCCAAATTTGGTGCAATACACAACAAAGCAGTCAACCTTCTCCTTCCCATCCAAACTAATTAATTAGATTAACTATGTCATATAACTTCATTAAAGCAGAGAGGAGACTATATTGTCTATAGCAGTTGTTCACACTGCACTGTGTAAGTTGGGCCATGTTTTCCAATTCAAGCCATGTAAGCACATTTTTCATTGTAATACAAATCTACGGTGACATCAGCATTACAATTGCTCATTGGAAATTCTGTGACAAATAACTCACCTCCTGACTCCCCAAAGCCTGTCTACCATTTACAAGGCACAAGTCCCGAGTTTGATTCACTTGTCTTGATGAGTGCAGGTCCAACAACACTCAAGTAACTCAACACCATCCAGGACAAAGTAGCCAGCTTGGTTAACACCCCATCCCCCACTTTATTCATTCCTCCACCACTGACACGCAGTGCCAGCAGATACAAGGTGCACTGCAAAACCTTGTCAAGCCTCCTTTGACAGTGCCTTCCAAAACTGCAATCTCTACCACCTAGAATGACAGGAGCAACAAACATGTGGGAACGCCACCATCTACAAGTTTATCTCCAAGTCATACACCATCCTGACTGGAACTATACCATTCCTTTGTTATGGCTGGGTCAAAAACCTGGAACGCCAACTCTATCAGCATTGTGCCTACACCAGATTGACAGCTGTAGTTAAAGGCAGCACCCCACCATCTTCCCAATGGCAATTAGGAATATGTAATAAACGCTGGCCTTGTCAGTGATGTTCACATCCCATGAGAGAATAGCAGGAGAAGCTACACACTTACCCTGTAGGTTACTGATTGTGGATGCCATCAACCTTTTCTGCTCGTTCATTTCTTGTAGTTTTTCTGAAAAAAAACAATCTATAATTAATCACCTAGCTCGCAATATAGCTTTGGTGTTGAAACTTTCAACCCTTTTGAAGATCATGTGGCACAAATCCAACCTTTGGTTTCAGGAGCTTGTATAGTGTTATGGCAGCAAATATTAAACCCTACACACCTCTCTCAAAAACTCACCTTTGTTTCCTTCTGGATACCCAGTGCTTCTTCCTTATTTGAAGCTGGTTGGGTATTAACTCAGTTGATGTCCACTATGCAGCTGCTACCTGAGCTCTTACTGGAGACTGAGGGACTTTCAACCCCAAAAATGGCCAACTTTGGCACAGCTACTGCAGCAGAGCTTTCAACTCCTCAGCATCAGGGTAGGCCCCAAATCTCAGCTGTGACAGTTTCCACAATTAGGTAATTTTTCTGGTGATGTAATAGCCTCTCCTTTCAGAGGAAGTTCACCCATTTCAGAGCCACTTCCTCTCTGTGCTGTAAGTTTTTAGAGCCACAGAGTTTCTCAGCCAGGTTTGGGAGAGGCCAGCCCTCAGCTTTGCCTGTTCAAATTAGGAAGCAGGACATAAATCATAAAATTCATTGCTGCTCACATGCTGATCACCTGGCAGAGCGCATTCTGGATCATGAGGCAACACAGACCCAATTTCTCTATCTAGGTTCGAAATGGCCTCTTAGGCAAAGTACTAGAGAGAGGTCAATGTCTAAAGATCCTGGCACTGTGCAAATCAGCGTCCCTACAAATCCACAGGGCTGACATTACAGCATAAGAAACTACAAAAAGTTCTGAACGCAGTCCAGTCCATCACAGAACCAGCCTCAACTTTGTCTCTATCTGCCACTATCTTAGAAAAACAATCAGCATAATCAAAGATCCCACACATCCCAGACATCCTCTCTTCCACCTTCTTCCATCAGGAAAAAGACACAAAAGTCTGAGAATGCGTATCAACAGACACAAGAACAGCTTCTTCCCTGCTGCCTTCAGATTTTTGAATGTATCTATCATATATTAAGCTAATCTTTCCCTTCATGCTAACTATAAGTGTAAGACTATAACCGGAATTCTCCAGCTGGTGGGATTCTCCAGTCCTGCTGGTAGCACACCCCAGCCCATGGGTTTCCCGTCGGTGTGGGGTGATGTCAACGGGAATTCCTATTGCCAGCAGTGGAACAAGAGAATCCCGCTGCTAAGAAACAACAGACCACCTCCTGCCGGTGGGAAACGTGGCTGGGAGGCTGGGGAATCTCACCCATAATTCTGCACACTCTCTTTCTCCCCAATGTACTCTATGAATGGTACATTTTGCCATGCAAAAAACAATACTTTTCACTGTATCCCAGTACATGTGACCACAACAAATCAAATTGAATAAATGTCGGAATTTGTTAACCAGGACTCTGGCTGCAATGGGGAGGATTCCCTGATTTCCAAATTTAAACACCAGTTCAGCTCATCCACACCACACGTGGCCCACCCACCTGTCTTCACCAGACAGTGCAGGATGCCCAAAACCCAGAGGGAAAAGGCTATGCAGTTTCAAGAAGAAGGCAACGCCAAATTTGTCTGCCAGGGCCCTTATTCGGGGAGACAAGGCCCAATGGTCTGTCCTTTGCCCCAGGGATGGCTCAAGGAAGCACACCAGCCTCACATCTCCAGCTAGGGAGGCCGTTACCTAGGAGGTCAGCACAGCTGTTACCCGCCCATGACACACTGTCCAGGGCAGGAAATGAATGAATGATTGGCTTCACCAGGTTAAGCCCTCTCTCAGCTCCCTCTACAGTCAAACTCTTAGCATGGCATCATGTGCCACTCTCTTCATGGATCTCACATATCAGTCATGGAAAACGCATGTCAACATTTAATTCTCATAACAAGACTTTCAAAACACCACCAGCCCATCTGTCTCCATTCTCTGTCCCTTCCGGGTAAGGTTCACCACACACCAGGGTTATGTATTTTACCCAACCTCTACTTCATCTTCTCTAATCACATCTCTTTCTTTTGTCTCCACGCAGGCCAAACTCAACTGCGAGCAAGCCCAGACTGGGGAAGGGGCAGCAGAGATGATTGCCCTCAATGAGCTCACCGGTGAGGACTGGAATCGCTCTTGTGGCGACACAGAGTTTGGCCTCTCACAACAGCTTAGTGCAGATCTCAGCTCCATCACTTCACCCGATCCTGCAATTCACACAGAGGACAATGCACTCTCAATCAGCTTCAGCTCACCCACTAAACCTGCCTTTTCGTCTTTTGCAGGGACCAGCAGTCACTTCAAAGTCTCTTGTGAACTGAGGACTGCCTTGTGTATGCCACTCTATACCAACTGGGGTTTTTGGCCAATGTAATTTCCTGCTGGCATGATGCAAGATTGGAAAGACTGACGGGATGCAGACATTTAGCTGTTTTAATCAAAGAATTTCTACAGTGCAGAAGGAGGCCACTCAGCCCACTGAGCCTGCACCAACAACAATCCCACCTAGGTCCTATCCCCATAAGCCCACGCATTTACTGCTCTAATCTCCCTAACACTAAGGGGTCAATTTAGCATGGCCAATCCACCTAATCCCATCTTTGGAGTGTGGAAGGAAACTGTGTACCCAAAGAAAACCTATGCTGACACAGGAAGAACATGCAAACTTCACACAGACAGAAACCCAAGGCAGGAATTGAACCCAAGTCCCTGGCAGCGTGAAGCAGCAGTGCTAACCACTGTGTCACCGTGCTGCTGAAAATGATCATTCATAAGATGCAAATGAATGCAAATGGGATTCACGTCACCAGCCAGCAAGAAGACTGACATTGGCAGAATTGCAGCGTGATTTACATTGATGGGTTTCTGACTTTTAGATACCTGCCAGAGTCTCTGAGCCTGCCGGTACCACATCTGTGCAGGAGGAATGGGAAAATTCCACCCAATGATATAACACCAAGAGCAATTGTTTCACTGAAAGTGATAAGAGTACCACCCAAACATAATACTTCATCTCAAAGATTGTCCACTGTTTTGGTTGCAACCCATTGCATTGTAAAGAGCAGAAGGCGAATTTACAATAATTATTCATGACACTGCGCAATAATTTTAAGGTTCAAAGGTAACTGTTTTCAATAATAATATTTCACACAAAGAATAAAAATGAAATTGGACTAGCATAACCAGGTGCTCTGGTTTCCTCCCACAGGGCAGCACGGTGGCACAGCAGTCAGCACTGCTGCCTCACAGTGCCAGGAACCTGGGTTTGATTCCTGTTTGGGTCACTGTCTGTTTGGACTTTGCATGTTCTCCCCATGTCTGCTTCCCCCCAGGCGCTCCTGTTTCCTCGCACAATCCGAAGATGTGCAGGTTAGGTGCATGGATTGTGATAAATTGACCCTTAGTGTCCCAGGATGCATAGGCTAGAGGGATCAGCGGGGTTTGGGGATAGGGCCTGGGTGCAATTGTTGTCTGTGGTAGGTGATGGGCCGAATGGCCTCCTTTTGCATTGTAGGGATGCTATGATATTTTCTGTTGTGCATGAGAACTTTGGAAAATGCTCACAAGTCGAACAAAGATGTTATTTAAATAATTCTCCATTATGAAATTACTTCTTTTACAGTGCAAGTATCAGTGCACCCACAGTTAAGACAGACCAATAAGGAATCAGGTTCAGAAAGTCACTTTCAAATAAACTTACATGCTGCATTTGTCACAGTTACCCACCTGTCACATTTAAAAGAAACACATTCAAAAACGGCACACAAACAGGAAGTAATTGGTTTCACTCTAGTCTCAGCCCACGAACAGCTACTGCTTCTCCCAGCATAACCACAGTGAGACCGAAAATAACATTGAATATTTTTAAAATGCATCAAATTCAGGAAGTTCATTCTGCAGGTTTATTTTTAATGATTGCATTTTGTTTATTCCTTTTTATGTTATTTTGAACACCACCAGGCTGACCTGCAGCAAGCATGAGTCTGAGTGTTGATAGTTTCTCTTAAGTCTGTTCTACTCAATCAGTGACACTTATTTGAGTATTTAGAATCAGTTGGTTTGCCATATAGATCTTTGCATGATGCTATTTTGTGACTTTGCCTTTGTTAAGAGTGTCAACTTATATTAGCTTCAAGAATTTTTGCCTTTAAAGCGGCACAGTGGCACCGTGGTTAGCACTGCTGCCTCACAGTGCCAGGGACCCGGGTTTAATTCCGGCCTCAGGTCATTGTCTGTGTGGAGTTTGCACATTCTCCCCATGTCTGCGTGGGTTTCCTTCAGGTGCTCTGGTTTTCCTCCAACAGTCCGAAGATTTGTGCATTAGGTTGATTAGCCATGCTAAGTTGATCTTGGCATCAGGGTGGATATGTGGTCTTGTCGGAATAGGGCCTGGGTGGGATTATGCTTGGTGCAGCCTGGATGGGCCAAATGGCCTCCTTCTGCACTGTAGAGATTCTAAGCCAAATGCCAGGTTGGAACTCATCCAGCACATTACAGAGAGAGTGCTGCATTGTTGGAGGCCTTTCAGGTAACATACTAAACCAACTTCTCTTTCTATTCATTTGGACGTTAAGAAACATAAGAAGTTCTCTTTGAGAAATAACAATAGAAAATGCTGGAAAACCTTCTTGAAGAGTTATAAGGGTTTGACACTCTAACTCTATCTCTCTCTCTCTCTACAGATGCTGCCAAACCTGCTGAGTTTTTCCATAGTTTTCTGTTTTTATTTCAGATTTCCAGCATCCGCAGTATTTTACTTTTATTTCCAAGTTCTCCTTATGGCCTTGGGATGTTTGTCTAGACTAAAGGTGCTATAAGGTCCTGGCGACAAAGAATGGAATCATAGAAAATTTATAACAAGAAAGAGGCTACTCGGTCCATCATGCCCCCGCCAGTCAAAAAACAAGCCATCCAGTCTAATCCCACTTTCCAGCAGGTTACTACACTTGAGGTGCATGTCATCATCATCCCCTCAAACAATACCATCAGGAATCATACAATCCTTACAGTGGAGAAGAAGCCATTTGGCCAATAAAGTCTGAACCAACTCTCTGACAGAATATCTTATCCAGTCCCTCTCCCCCGCCTTATCCCTGTAATCCATCCATTTACTATAGCTAATCCCATCGGATCTACACATCTTTGGAACTGAGGTACAATTTAGCATGGCTAATCCACCTAACCTGCACATCAAGCCCCTTCTTTATTGGTGGCATAGTGCTGCCTCACAGTGCCAGGGACCCGGTTTCAATTCCGGCTCGGGTCACTGTCTGTGTGGAGTTTGCACGTTCTCCCTGTGTCTGCATGGGTTTCCTCCGGGTGCTCCGGTTTCCTCCCACAGTCCAAAAGAC
Organism: Carcharhinus amblyrhynchos; assembly: GCF_965287045.1. Lineage (NCBI taxonomy): Eukaryota > Metazoa > Chordata > Chondrichthyes > Carcharhiniformes > Carcharhinidae > Carcharhinus > Carcharhinus amblyrhynchos. The sequence continues at coordinate 17,568,753 of NC_137345.1, forward strand.
TTGCTGGTTAGGTGGATTGGCCATGCTAAATTCTCCCTCAGTGTACCCGAACAGGCACCGAGGTGTGGCGACCAGGGGATTTTCACAGCAACTTCATTGCAGTGTTAATGTAAGCCTACTTGTGACAATAATAAATAAACTTTAAAATCTTTGGACTGTGGGAGGGAACTGGAGCACCCAGAGGAAATCCACACAGAAACGGAGTGGATGTACAAATTCCACACCATCACACAAGGCCGGAACTGAACCCAGGTTTCTGGAGTTGTGAGGCAGCAGTGCCACCCTAACTATTTGTAGAATCATAGAATATTGTATTCAGGCATTGTACAAGCTGAACACAAGAGTCTGGATTTTCTGCAATCTCCCACACTCTCTCCTACGCTTTTCACAATCTGAGATGTGAGGAGTCAGAAAATTGTTCCAGAGTGTGCTCTGCTGAGTACAGAGTTAACAGAGTACTATCAATTGGAGGTGGAGTGGCAGAGACCCAGGGTGATGCACTGGGGACTCAGGTTTGAATCCCAACACAGCAGATAATGGAATTTAAATTCAATCAATATAAATGTGGATTTAAAAGCCTAATGTTGACTATGAAACCATTGTTGACTGTCATTTGCTAATGTCCTTTAGGGAAGGTTATGATTGAGATGTATAAAACGCTCGTTAGGCCACAACAAGAGTTTTGTGTACAGTTCTGTTTGTCACACTATGGGTAGGATATGATTTCATTAGCGAGGATGTAGAGGTGATTCATCAGGATGTTGCCTGGGATGCAGCATTTCAGCTATGAAGAGAGGCTGGTTAGGCTGGGATTGTCTTCCTTAGAGCAGAGAAGGCTGAGGGGGGACCGGATTGAGATGTGCAAAATTATGAGGAACATAGATAGGTTAGATAAGAGAGGAGTCAATAACTGGGGGACAGGATTTAAGATACGGGCCAGGAGATTTAGAGGGGATTGAGGCAACATGTCTTCACCGCGAGGCTGGTGGGAATCTGGAACTCACTGCCTAAAAGGGTGGTAGAGGTAGGAACCCTCACAGCATTTAAGAAGCATTTAGATGAGCGGTTGAAACGCCATAGCATACAAGACTATGGACCAAGTTCTGGAAAATGGGATTAGAAAAGATGGCCAGTGCAGACACGATGGGCCAAAGGGCCTCCTTCTGTACTGTATGACTTGCATTCCAAACAGCATAAGCAGCAAGCAATTAACAGAGATAAACTATTCCACAACTAACAAATCAGATCTAAGGCTCTGACAAATGCAAGATGATGCATTTTGGTAGATCCAATTCAAGTGGGAGCTATAAAATAAATGGAAGAATAATCTGGAGCATAAGCACACAGAGAGATCTGGGAGTACAGGTCCACAGATCCTTAAAATTGGCAGCACAGAAGGAAAAGGTAGTGAAGAAAGAATGCTTGCCTTCATCGGACAGGACATTGAGTATAAAAGTTGGCAAATTATATTAGTTGTATATAACGTTGGTTTGGCCACATTAGGAATATTGCCTGGAATTTTACCGGCATGTTTGCCTCGATTCCGAGCACAGGCAAGGCTCAGAGAACATCATTCTTCATTGGCCTCGGGTGGGATCGAATGAATCTCGGGCGCTCATGGTGGTAAAATTTCGCTTACTGTGTTCAATTCTGGTCACCACACTACCAGAAGGACGCAGAGGCTTTGGAGAGAGTGCAGAAAAGGTTTACCAGGATGTTGCCTGGTACGGAGGATATTAGCTATGAGGAGAGATTGAATAAACTGGGATTGTTCTCCTTGGAAAGATAGAGGCTGAGGAGTGGCCTGATAGAACAAAGAACAGAGAACAAAGAAAATTACAGCGCAGGAACAGGCCCTTCAGCTCTCCAAGCCTGCATCGACCATGCTGCCTGACTTAACTAAAACCTCCTACACTTCTGGGGACCATATCCCTCTATTCCCATCTCATTCATGTACTTGTCAAGATGCCCCTTAAAAGTTAATGGGAAAAAGCTTCTGACTATCCACTCTGTCCATGCCTCTCATAATCTTGTAGACTTCTATCAGGTCTCCCCTCAACCTCCGTCGCTCCAGAAGTTTATAAAATTATGAAAGTTATAGGGTGAACATTTGGAAGTTTTTTCCAAGGGCAGAAATGACAATTAGAAGGGGAAATTCAAGATAAGGGGGGGAAAGATTCAGTGGAGATGTGAAGAGAAAGGTTTTTACACAGAGAGTGGTGGGAGCCTGGAATGCACTGCCAAGTGAGGTGGTTGAAGCAGTTACGTTAGTCACATTTAAGACTTATCTTGATTGACATATGAACAAACGGGGAATAGAGGGATATAAGTGGTTGGTTTAGATAGGACAACATGATCAGCACACGCTTGGAGAGCCGAAGGGCCTGTTCCTGGGCTGAACTATTCATTGTTCCTTGTCCTGTCACATCCAGCCATGAATGATGATGGACAACTAAACAATTCAGTGGAGTAAGAAGTTCCATCAACATTCCCATCCTCATTAATGGAGGAGCCCAGCACTTAAATGCAAAAGATAAGGCTGAAGCATTTGTAACAATCTTCAGCCAATTCAATTCACTCCAGGTGATATCAAGTAGTGGCTGAAGGCATTGGATGCTGCAAAAGCTATGGACCCAATAATATTCCAGCATAAGTACTAAAGACTTGTGGACCAGAACTTGCTGTGCCCCTAGTCAAGCTATTCCAGTATAGCTACAACACTGGCATCTACCCAACAATGTGGAAAACTGACTAGGTATGTCCTATAAATGAAAAGCAGGACAAATCCAACCTGGACAATTATGGCCCCATCAGTGTACTCCATCATCAGTAAAATAATATAAGAGGTAATTAACGGTGCTATCATGTCATACTTATTCAGCAATAACCTGCTCATGAACGCTCAGTTTGGGTTCTGCCAGGGTCATGAAGTTCCTGATCTCATTACAGCCTTGATTCAATCATGGACCAAACAGCTGAACTCGAGAGATGAGATAAGAGTGCCTGCCCTTGACATCAAGACAGCATTCGACCGAGTGGGTATCAAGGAGCCCTAACAAAACTGGAGCCCATGGGAAACTAGGGGAAAACGCTACTGGTTGGACTCATATCCGACATAAAGAAAGGTTGTTGTGGTTGTTAGAGGTGAACCACCTCAGTCCTGAGACATTGCTGCAACCTCAAGGAATGTCCTAGGCCCAGTCATCTTCAGTTGCTTCATCAATGACTTTCCTTCCATCATAAGGTTAGAAGTGGGGATGTTCACTAATGATTGCACAATGTTCAGCACCATTCACAACTGCTCAGATACTTAAGCAGCCCGTGTTCAAATGCAACAAGACCTGCACAATATTCAGGTTTGAGCTGACAAGTTGCAAGTAACATTAATGCCACACAAGTGCCAGGCAATGACCATCTCCAACAAGAGAAAATCTAATTTTGACATTCAATGGCACTGCCAACGCTGAATCCCCCATCAGTGGGTTACCATTGACCAGAACTGAGTTTAGATTCATAGAGATATACAGCATGGAAACAGAGCCTTCGGTCCATCTCTTCCACACTAACCAGATACCTATCTAAATATATTTTAAATGTTGTAATTGTACCTGCCCCTACCACATCTTCTGACTAGCCATATAAATATCATGACTTTAAGGAGTTACATAAATCCAAGTTGTTATTATTCTTGTTGAGTGATGCAAAAGGGGCTGCCAAAATTCAAGATCTTAATTTCTATGCAGGATGACCTTTGACTAAAACCATTTTCGGACGTGTGAGGAAATTGGATGATTGAGTGATTCGATTATGTAGCTTTAAAGATGGGAACATGAATCAAATATTAAAAATGAGATATATCACAGTACATCAGACTGACTAGATCATAGTTGCTTTTCCACAAGTATTTTCAACAATATTTAACATTTGCACCACTCAAATTTCAATTTGATTATGGATTAAAATGATCAATAAAATCTCCTTGTTGCATTAATGCTTGTTATTTAAATATACAGTATGTAAATCATGTACAATTATTTACTGCTAAACAAATACCCACACCCTCCGCCCCTGCAGCCCTGCTGGAAACAGTACCTTGGTTGGTTAGGAGCTGTTCTTGTTTGAGGTCATTGTCTTCTCTTAATGTATCGATTTGATCCAAGAGTTTCTGTTTCTCCCTTTCTACCACTTCCAATTTCGTTTGTAAATTTCCGAGCAACGAATTGTCATTTTCTGCTGTCTGGAAAAAAAAGAGATGAAGAGATTGAGACAAAACAAAACACAAGAGAAAGGAAGCAATCAAATAAGCCAAGCTATCAAATAAAGTGGGTCAACATTTTGATTGAAATAGCTCATGAAGTTAAAGTATCAAACATTTCCTTTAGTGACTTCAATTTCCAATTACTCATCTTTTCAATATGGCAGCTGCTTTGCATTTTCACACAACAGAACAAGAACCAGCCTGTTTCAAAACACAAAGAATCCCTCGTTGAAACGATCCATCATGAACATTACATCTTCTATAGCTAAGCAGTACAAGGGATATATCATTTGTATTCAGCTAGTGTTTTGAATCCTACCCCTTAACCAACTAGCCTGTGAATACCCCTTCTGAAGCCAACCAATATACGAGATGCTCTCTCTGTAACTTAACCGTTTGTAGGGTACCTCCTCCATTGCTAAGCAATGTATGGCAAACCCGGTATAATTAACCAATTGTATAGCTTACTCTCTGAAACTGCTGATTACTCTCTCTATAATCAGTCAACGTTTGGGTTACTCACCCTGTAACCAGGAATATTCTTTCTATAACATGTTAGTGTGTGAGTTACTCCCTCTGTAGAGAATCCCTTTGGAAACATCATTGACTTTGTTTGTCACTGGATCCCATACATTCAGTTGAGAATGGGAACTGACAATGAAGAGATACCTAAGTATAAATGTGACCCTCTGCAGCAATGCATCAAACAATGCATCAATTCTTTGAGGACACTGTGAGCACACAATGGGAAACTGGGGGATGTGATGTATCTGGATTTCCTGAAAGCATTCAACAAGGTGCCCCACAAAAGGCTGCTGCATAAGATAAAGATTGATAGCATTAGCATGGATAGAGGATTGGTTAACTAACAGAAAGCAAAGAGTGGGGGTAAATGGGTTGGTGAGAAGTGACTAGTGGTGTGCCTCAGGGGTCAGTATTGGGACTGCAATTGTTTACAATTTACATAGATGATTTGGAGCTGGAGACCATGCGTAGTGTGCCAAAGTTCACAGATGACATTAAGATGAGTGGCAGAGCAAAGTGTGCAGAGGATGCTGAAAGTCTGCAAAGGAATATTGATAGTTTAAGTGAGTGGGCAAGGGTCTGACAGATGGAGTACAATGTTGGTAAATGTGAGGTCATCCATTTTGGTAGGAATAACAGCAAAATGGACTATTATTTAAATGGTAAAAAAATTGCAGCATGCTAGTGTGCCGAGGGATCTGGGTGTTCTTGTGCATGAATTGCAAAATGTTGGTTTGCCTGTGCAGCAGGTAATTAAGAAGGTAAATGGAATTTTGTCCTTCATTGTTAGAGGGATGGAATTTAAAAATGGGGCGGTTATTTTGCAGCTGAATAAGGCGCTGGTGAGGTCACACCTGGAGTACTGTGTACAGTTTTGGTCTCCTTACTTTTGGAGCAGGTGTAGAAGAGATTCACTAGGTTGATTCTGGAGTTGAGACGGTTGGCTTATGAGGAGAGACTGAGCAGATTGGGACTATATCTCTTGGAATTTAGAAGAATGAATGGAGGGATCTTATAGAAACAAAGAAAATTATGAACGGATTAGATAAAATAGAAGTAGGGAGATTGTTTCCACTGGCAGGTGAAAGTAGAACTAGAGGGTATTGATTCAAAATAAGGGGGAGCAAATTTAGGACTGAATTGAAGAAGAACTTCTTCACCCAAAAGGTTGTGAATCTATGGAATTCCCTGCCCAGTGAAACAGTTGAAGCTGCCTCATTGAATGTTTTTAAGGCAAGGATAGATAAATGTTTGAACAATAAAGGAATTAAGGGTTATGGTGAGCGAGTGGGTAAGTGGAGCTGAGTCCACAAAAAGATCAGTCATGATCTTATTGAATAGCAGAGCAGGCTCTAGGGGCTAGGTGACCTACTCCTGCTCCTAGTTTTTATGACCTAAGTAAAGTATGGCACATTCATGGACAAAAGCAGTGAAGTATCCCCAGATGGGGAACATGCATTTCATTCAAACCTAAAACATAATTATGGATCTATTTTTTCTTAATGAATTCCCAAACATTGTTAATTAGTGTGCAGAAGGAGGGACTTCAGGCACATCCTAGTAGTCTGGTTCTGAGGCATATTAGCAGACAACTGGAACAAGATGTCTACCTAATCACCTCAGTCAGCCAACCCACAATCCCCTACAGAGACCAAGGAGAATTACTGCAATCTGAGAAGTTTTTGTAGACTTGGTATTGGATCAATCCAGGCAAAAGATTGAGAACTGTTCTAACTTTCCTCTGGAGCAGTTTCACCATCACAGGGGGATTAAGGGAATAGGTTCCCCCCTCTCGCCCTCACAATGGCCTGGCTTCAAACTGACTCTGACCTGTGCTGCAAGTTATTACCAATGCAGATATAGTTTCTGGGAGACAAACCCGCTAAATGGAGGGAACTCACTGCTAGTGAGGGCATTACAGCAGTTCTGCAGCTAAACTTTCAACAGAAAGAAGAGGATTCTGGATTAAAGTAATAAGGCAACTCTGGAACATTGCACTATAGTTTATCTCAAAACGTTTGGAAAAGCCAAAGTAGCAGAACCAACCTCTGCCCCACAGTAAAGGGACAATTGATGCATATTTAGTCTCTCCTTTCTCTTTCACGGATAATCAGCTGCCATTTCTGGTCTGACTGAAGGAAGCAGGGAAATGGGCCTGTTTTTTGCCCCATTGTTGGAAACTAAGGATGGGGTGCTAAAGGAACACATGGCTAAGATCCCAAATGGAAGTGCTCAGATAAGAAATGGAAACTGCAACAATTCGACAAATCCTGCTACCACCATCCTTTGGACATTATAGCTTAAAAATTGAAGCTACTCCTATTTGAACTTTTACTGATTGTTCTTAAATTCCTTTTAAATGTTCTCGCTTTCCACATTTAAGGGTCATAAGTAAGATATTAGGTTCATACAATCCCTACAGTGTAGATGGAGGCCATTTGGCCCATCAAGTCTGCACTGACAACAATCCCACCCAGGCCATTTCCCCTTAAACCCACATATTTGCCCCATTCAATGCCTCCCAATCAGAACCTCCCCACTTGCCACAGATAAGGTGGGGAACTCATCAGTAGGGCAGGCACAGACGTGCAGCAACAACATCTTGAAAGACTCCACTTCTACATTTTGTAAAATATAAACTAATACTTCAATCAAATGTATGTTTTTAACATGGGTGGTGGCATGGCAGCAAAGTGGTTAGCACTGCTGCCTCACACTGCCAGGGACCCGGGTTCGATTCCTGGCTTGGGTCACTGTCTGTGAGGAGTTTGCGCATTCTCTCCATGTCTGCGTGGGTTTCCTCCCGGTGCTCCGATTTCCTCCCACATTCTGAAAGACGAGCTGGTTAGGTGCATTGAGCCGGACTGTGGCAACTAGGGGAATTTCACAGTAACTTCTTGAAGTGTTAATGTAAACCTTACTTGTGACCAATAAATAAACTTTACTTACTTTAAAATCAATGAGTCAATGTGTGTTATGATATTAAGTTACCTGTAGTTTGCTCTGGGCTATGTGCAATTGATCTGTGGTCTCCAAGTGTCTGATGGTCAGTTCAGTGCAGTCTGCCTGAGCTCCGTTATATTTCTCTTTCCAATGAGCAGACTCCTGTTCTGCTTCACTCAGTGATCTCTGCAGATACAAACATGCAGGATTAATGCATCTTCTCAAATCAACTGTTTCGCACAGAAGACATGATTTGTGAAGTATTGAAAAATTCAGATCTTCTTAGCTACAAGTTAACCCTGTTACTTTCTCGTCACGTCCTTTGCTGAGTTGAACAGTGTGGCAATTAGAGGATTTTCACAGTTAATTCATTGCAGTGTAATGCAAGCCTACTTGTGACACTAATAAATGACCTTTGCTTTACTATTTCCCTATGGTCCACTATCCTTGGTCTATGAAATATTCATCCACCTTCATCTTAAATATTTCTAATGATCCAGCCTCCACTACCCTTTGGGGCAGAGAATTCCAGACGTTCACCACCCTCTGTGAGAAGAAATTTCTACACATATCAGATATGTTTTGAAAAGTGAACAACTTTGATCACAATTGCATTCACATCTGTATGAGGCTGGTTCAGAAATGTAAGCGATTTTAATGCTTCTCTTAAGAACTAATCCAACTCCAAGTATTAGCCTCTGGTCTGCTCTGTTAAATCATAACTCTAGGTCCAGACATTTTCCAGTGTTGGCAGCTGGGACTGAGCTCTCAATCACTCTGAACTTGAATTTCCTCTCTCTTACCTGTACGTTGGCTAAAATTTGTTCAGCAGCCATTTTCTCCTTGATTGCCTTCTGGAGTGACTCCTTAGCAACCAGCTCATACTTGAGTTTCTGCTCCTGCATCTCGATCATGCTTTCCTTCACAGTGTCCCGCGAGTGATTCTACAGATAAACAGCAGAGGATGCTATTTCCCAGTTGTTCACACAACACAGTCGAAAGGTCAGTGCTAACGACCAGAGATTTTACATGTGTCCCTGATCAGACCACTATGCAGAATTATTGGTAACTTCAGATTACTACTAATCTGATTACTTCATGTCATTGTCATTCTCTGGATCTGCTTATTCATTTCCCTTTGATCACAAAGATAGGGGATTCCAGGTGCGTAGGGGTGGGGCAAGTACAAAATAAGTTTGATGGCCCCAGTTTCAGGCCTGGAGTATTTTACCTTTAAGTATAAATGGCCCATTTTCTACTTGTGAACAAGGTGCAGAGTGAGTTTTCAGGGGCACCTGGACAAATACATGAATAGGATGAGAATAGAGGGATTTGGTCCCTGGAAGGGAAGGGGGTTTTATTTCAGTCGGGCAACATAGTCAGTGCAGGCTTGGAGGGCCGAAGGGCCTGTTCTTGTGCTGTAATTTTATTTGTTCTTTGTTCTTTGACAGGAATTGGGAGAACTGGGTAGCTATTGGCCATCAGCCAGCTCACAAGTAGGTGGCAGAGAGAGACAGGCCTTAAAGAATCATAGTAACCCTACAGTGCAGAACAAAGCCATTCAGCGACAATCCCACCCAAGCCCTATTCCTGTCACCCCACATATTTACCCCACTGATCCCTCTAACCAATGCAGCCCAGGACACTAATTTAGTATGGCCAATCAATCTAACCCGCTCATCTTTAGAGTGTGGCAGGGAACCGGAGCATCCAGAGGAAACCCACACAGACACGAGGAGAATGTGCAGACTCTGCACAGACAGTGACCCAAGTCGGGAATCGAACCTGCATCCCTGGTGCTGTGAAGCAGCAGTGTTAAGTACTGCGCCGCCATGCCGCCCAAGGTCTCACCCAGAGGGAAGGGAGTAAATATCTGTGGCAGGAGTGGCTGCAACTGTCTTTACAGAGCCTGGAGGAGCACTCCTGCCCCTCCTTGCCCTTAAAGCATTGTTTTTCATTTTTCGGGGGTGGGGGGGGGGAGGGAAGGTTGGGTTGGGGGGGGGATCCCTTCATCTTCCCACGGACGAAGTCTTGCCTCAGTCCAGTAGGTTTCATAGCTCAATTAAAATGCCATTGGGATTTTATTGACATCATGGAACCTCAGCTGGCATTTATACATGAGGCTCTGATCAAGCCCAGTGGACACTTTGTCCTCCAGCAACATTACAATCACAGCAATGGGGCAATGGAATTGAAAGCGAAGCTCTGTTTTAGTTGCTCGTTGACTCTGTTAGCAGTCAGCAAGCCAGGAGTAAATAAAGCTCCCATCATTGTATTTGGATCAAGTCCATCCTAATAGATCACTGGTCACTTTCTGAGTTGTAAAGTTTTTGACCTTCATTCTTCTGAGCTCGACTAATGAACACACAAACAAACAAAAACAAAGGCTAGAAGGTGGAGGCAAATCACTCTGGTCTCTTCCATAATCCTTTGAGGTAATTTCTAGACAATCTGTTCCATATCTGCCTTTCCCATCTGCAACCTCACTGCCCCCACCCCCATCACCACCCACCAGACACACAAAAAGACATAAGAAGTGAAAAAAATGGGCTAATTTAGACAAAACATGGTATCTCCTGACATCCAGCCCTCACTCACATTCCATGTAAAGCATTCAATCTTCTGACAATCCTTTGTGAAAATAATTCATTGAACCTTGCCCTTCATTCTTCTAGCTTATTGGATAAACCTGATTTACCAACCAATGGAAACAAACTTCCACTTTTTACAGTGAAAGTCTCAGGAGTTTCCTAGGCCTGTCCAACCTCTTCAGTTTAGTTGAAAACATTGGGACTAAGTGACTCCTTGTGCCATTGCAGTGAATTTTCATAGTACTTCTAATAAATCTAATATCCTTCCGAGAATGAATGATCAACTCTAACCTTGGCCTAATTAAAGTATTATACATGTCCAATATTACTTCACTTTTACACCTATTGTCCCAGTATAAAACTCACCAAATGCCTTATTTGTAGCAGTTTTTCAAATTGCACATTTACATATCTACAACCCACGATCCTCCAATCTGTTCAGAATCTTTATTGTTCAGGTCACACTCCCTTTCGTGGCTCATTTTTGTCATATAAGCAATAATACACATTTTTCCTGTTAAATGGGATTTGTTAATAACATCCATCATACTTTACCATGTCAAAGCTTTAATCTGAATGATATTTTTGCCTGTGAACATACATTAGGAGACAATGGCCATAACTTCCTCAGAGTAACAATCACCATTGGATTGCCACTCTGAATGAATTTAACTTCACTGGGATTCCAAAGGCCCTATCTCTTCCGGACCAGCGGGTGGGCTGTTGGGGAGGTAGGGTGGGGCGGGTGGGGTGAGAGGGGAGAGGAGATGTTGGAGCAATGTAGGGTGCGTGGACTGAAAAGAGGGATTGGAATGGAGGGGGTAGTTGGAGCAGGTAAGGAGGGTCATATTGGACTGGAAGGAGGGGATCAGAATGGAGGGGATAGTTGGAGCAGGGAAGGATGGTCATATTGGATTGTTTGGTAGGGGGAGGGTCAGACTAGAAAGGTGGGTAGTCAGGGGTAAGGGTGATGTACTGAATCTCTTGGGGTGTTGGGTCAGGGTTGGGGTTGAAGGTGGGCTGGCGTGGCAGACACTGGGGGAGAGGTTGTGTGTGTATGTTTGGAGTGCCCTCTGCAAGGCTGCATCTGGGTGTTTCGATAGTTACTCTAGAATTAGAAGTGAGTTTTTTCCTTCTAACTCTTTCAAGTTAACTATCAGGATAAAGCTAGCAGAACCATCCGAAGTCAGTAATTTAAATCACTTCTGTTGGATAGTTCCCAGTCCAGTGCAACTGACCAGTGGAAGTTAGTGCTTCTGGGCAGTTGCTGGGTAAACTCTTACGTGAGGATATCCTGGAGGGATTCCCCAGCACATCATTGGGATATCCCCCAAATATGATGCTGGGCAATCCAGAAGTTATGGGCCTTTGTTAACTCAACAATTTGCAGGAATTAGCTCAGTTGAGAATTTACTTATTTTTAAATAACTCTTCCTTTCTGTTACCTGTGCCCAGATGTGTAACTGATTCTCTAGTGACTGCAGTTTACAACGCATTGAGTCATCATCCAATTGCACCTGTAAAAGCAGAAATAAAGATTCAACTCAAAGTCAACAGCGAAGCAGAAGAGTCCAGATGATGCTGTGCTACAAAATATTCATCCTCAGAATATTTGCCTCATCTTTAGGCTGGTGTGGATCTCATTTAAATATTAAAGACATGCCTGATGATGTTACTGGTATTGCGATGCGTTTTAATTCCAAATTCATGAGGTGGATATGAAGGCAACTCTGATCCTGCAAACATGACAAAGTCCACACAGTACCTAAGAGGCCAAAATAAATTTGAATAAATAGCTTTTAGCTTAATTCCTTGTTACTTGTGCATTGAATTTTGAAGGCCTTGCAATCTGTCTATCAGGAACAAGAAGGTGAAAGCAAAATACTATAGATGGGGGAATCTGAACACAAAACAGAAAATGCTGGAAAATCTTAATAGGTCTGATAGCATCTGTGGAGAGAGAAAAGAGCCAATATTTCTAAAGCCTTAGCTCTATTTCCCTCTCCACAGGTGCTGTTAGGCCTGCTGAAATTTTCCAGTATTTTCTGTTTATGCAGGAACAATAAGATGTCCATAAGACCATAAGATATAGGAGCAGAATTAGGCCACTCGGCCCATTGAGACTGCTCCGCCATTCAATCATGGCTGATATTTTTCTTATCCCCGTTCTCCTGACCTTTGTCAGCACTTCTAACATCTCGAGTAAAACATAAAATCGTAAATCATAGAATCCTACAGGAGGCCATTCAGCCCATCGGGTCTGCACTGACCACAATCCCACCCAGGCCCTATCCCTGTGAGCCCATACATTTACCCTAGCTAGTCCCCCTGACACTAAGGGGCAATTTAGCATGGCCAACCCACCTAATCAGCACGTCTTTGGACTGTGGGAGGAAACTGGAGAATCCGGAGGAAACCCACGCAGACACAGGGAGAATGTGCAAACTCCAGACAGACAACTGCCCAAGCCGGGAATTGAACCTGGGTCCCTGGTGCTGTGAGGCAGCAGTGCCACCTCAATGGAACGGGAGATGTTGAATTCAACAACCAATAGTAATTGGTAATAGATCGCCCCTTCCCTTCCTACCTTCCATGATTTCTCTGCCGCCTGTAAGACTGTTGCAAGTAGCTGTTGGAGAAGAGTGAGCTTCTTTTTTAGCATCAGCTCACGATGCAGCGCTTCCTGCAAGAGAAATACACAGTTAGACTCAGCCAAAACTCTGACAATCTGATAAACATATATTTTTACTTGGGGATTGAAACTGTATTAAATCACTAAATCTACACTTGCTGCATTATATTTATCTCATTTTAACTGTGAAAATCTTACTGTGGACATATATAAATTGACAGAAACCAATTACTCTGGTGAGATTGAACTGAATGTTTTTTTGAGATAATAAATAGTCATTGCTGTCTTCAGGAAGATAAAGCTGGGATATTACCTTCAGATATTCCGAGAGCTGCTGCATCTCCTGCAAGACATGAATACAGATAAAATTAACTTCAAGAAACAAAGTGAATTGTGGATGGAGACCATTTAGCTCATCCATTCATAGGAACCTCAGTTCCTCCACCCAAATGCCTCTTGAATAATCACAGAGTTTTATTCCCCTACCCTTCTCTCCCCAGAAGATAATTGCAGATATCCATCACCGTTAGCAAAATACTGTGGATGCTGGAAACCTGAAACAAAAACAGAAAGTTCTGGAAATACTCAGCAGGTCTGGCAGCACCTGTAGGGAGAGAAACAGAGTTAATGTTTCATGTCAGATATGACTTGATCAGAACTGGGACTTTATCTTCAGCCCTGAAGAAGAGTCATATTCCACTTGAAACATCATTTGTGAGGTGTTTCTGAAATCAATACAAAGTGTGCTTTTAATTAGTTGTAAATGTCACATTGACATATGTTCAATAGTTCTTTCAGCTTTTCCACTCCACTGAGTATCTTAAACACCTCTCTCATTCACCTTCCCTCAAGATTGAAAGTTCAAGTGTTTGTGGACTGACCTCAGAGTTCATTCCTTGCATACAAGGAATTACACAGAAACTAGAAGCTGAAGTAGGCCATTCAGCCCTTTGAATCTGCTTGGCCATTCATTTTGATCATGACCGATCATCAAATTCAATATCCTGATCCCTTCTCCCCCTCCATATCCCTTAATCCCTTTAGCCCCAAGAGCTATATCTAATTTCTTCTTGAAATCACACAACATATTGGCCTTTACTTTCTGTGGTAGTGAATTCCACACATTCACCACTCTCAGGCTGAAGAAATTTCTCCTCATCTCGGTTCTAAAAGGTTTACCCTGTACCTTCAAACTATGACCCCTAATTCTGGACTCCCCCACCATCAGGAACATTCCAATGTGCACATTTTTTTGGCACGTCGGGTTGGGAAATGCGCATGTCGACCATTTCACAGCGTTCACGCATACGTTCTCAATGCCTGGCCACCTCCCACACCCGGAGAGCATGCGCGATCAGGATCGTGCTGGAAACCAGTGGGAAGACAGGTAAGTGATTTAAATCTGTTTTTAATCTTATTTAAATGTCATTATCGGGCTTGGCACAGAATTCTTCGGGTCCGATAGCATCTCCCACCCCGCCAGGAGTATTTCACTCCAGCGGGGTTTAGAGTAGCTTCCCACTTGCAAGGAACTAACAGGAGACTCAACCATAGTGAAGGGGAAGGGGCGTGGGTGGTGGGCAGGTTGGTGCTCCCTGGGCATGGGCACCCTGGCAGTCCCAGCCTGTGCTCCCTGGCACTGCCCAAGGGGCAAAGTGCCAATGCCCAGGAAGCACCATGGCACTGCCCACCAGGCATTGGGCAGTGCCAAGTTGGCAGGCCAATGGGTGGGGCCTATTATGGACAGGGCCAGGGGATGGGGCCAACAGTTGGGGCCTATTGTGAGTGAGGCCTCAGGGGTGATCAGCAGGGGTGGAAGGTCTGCAGATAGGATCGGTCGGGGCTGGAGGGAGGCCAGCAATCGGGTCACGGGGAGGGGGGGGTAGCTTGCCGGGGGAGGGGGACTGCCTCCCGGGGGGAGGGGTGGGTCAGCAGGGCGGTGTCTGGTGTGGGAGTGGGGGTCATGGTCACTGCTGTGGGGCAGCGGGGTGCTTGAAATTTCAGTACTCCGGGCTGGAGGTGGGGGGTGTGCAGTCGGCCTGGCCCGGGAATGTTGTGTGGGCTGCGATCGGACCATGATTGGGCCATGGAGGTTGGGGGGGAGGTTTGGGGAGGGCAGCAATGCGAGGGTCCCAGGCTGGCTAGTGATTGAGCTGGCCAGCAAACTGCAATCTGAGAGTTCGGGGCCACCGCGCATGCACAGAATTCCGGAGCTGTCAGTGTCCGGCATGAATAGGCCCTGTCCCCTGAGCTTTTAATTAGGTTCACGATTGTGACCTCTATATTACATTGTGGGAGATTCGAGCCTGGATTTACACTGAAAAAGCAATCATGAATTATGCCATCTTTCTCGCCAATTCAGCCTTTGAATTTTTTGGGGAGAATCGGGCCCATAATTTTTGAATCTACCCTGTCTAATCCTGTTAGAATGTTATAAGTTTCTATGAGATCCCCTTTCACTCTTCTAAATTCCAATGAATATAATCATAACCAATTTAGTCTCTCCCCAAGTGACAGACCTGCCATTCCTGAAATCAACCTTGTAAACCTTTGCTATACTCCCTCTATAGCAAGGACAGCCTTCCTCAGATAAGGATACCAAAACTGCACACAATACTTCAAGTGTAGCCTCACCAACACCCTCTACAATTGCAGTAAAACATTCTTATTCCTATACTCAAATCCTCTCGCTATGAAGGCCAACACCCCATTTGCCTTCTTTGCTGTCTGCTGTATCTGCACGCATACTTTCAATGACCAATGCAAAAGGACACCAATGTCTCATTGAGTATTAATCTCTCTCAATTTGCAACTGTTCAAACAATAATCTGCCTTCTTATTATTGCTACCAAAGTGGATAACCTCACATTTATCTACATTATACTGCATCAACCATGCCTACACCCACCCACTCAGCCAGTCCAAATCACGCTGAAGTATCTCTGCATCCTTCTCACAGCTCACCCAACCTGTCCCCTCCCAACTTTGCATCATCTGCAAATTTGGAGATAATACATTTAGTTTCCTCTTCCAAATCATTAATATCTAATGCAAACAGCTGAGATTCTAGCACAGATTCCTGCGGCACCTCACTAGTCACTGCCTGCCAATTGGAAAAAGAACCATTTATGCCAACTCTTTGCTTCCTATCTGCTATCCAGCTTTCTCCAAAGATGTGTGGGTTAGATGCATTGGCCATGCTAAATTTCCCCTTAGTACCAGGGACACTTTTAATGATTAAAACACTCAGCAGACTGAGCAGCATCCATAGAGAGTTAAACACAGTTAATGTTTCAAGTCAATGATCTTTCACCAGAAATGTGAGAGGTCATCAGTCTGAAATATTTGCCGGAATTTTACCGCCTTGCCCGACCAAGGCCAACGGAGAACGCTGTTCTGTGAGTCTCGCCCTTCCTGATTCTGGGCAGTAAAATTCCACCCATTAACTCTTGTTTCATTGCTCACCCATGGTCAAAGACCTGCTGAGTGTTTCCATCACTTTCTGACGCATGACTATTCCCATTACTTAGTTAATTGTGGCTCTATCGTGATTGAACATGTCGATGTGCAGTCCGCTGCCATTTCAGACCTTTTCAAAACCTCCCCCCAAGCATTCACTAGGTACACTTCCCCTCAACTGCCCCAGTGTAAAAACGAGATCATGATTGCGAATACAGATGGCAAGGAGTTAACGCTTTACAGAATGATTGTTGAGACTATGAGAATTTCTTCAGGCGACATTGTAATTTTAACCAACATGCGGCAAATAGTTTGTCATCAGTGACCCCCAAGAATGAATGACTGCATTGTGAAAGGATTGACTGAAACACAACGGGACCATTGATGTAATTTTTTTTACCTTATCTAGAACAGCAATACCGCATCTGTAAAGAAAAATATAAAATCAATTAGGGCTGTTCACCAGGCAGTAGATTCCAACTAAAATGGTGTGATTCCTATCTGTAAATGCTACATTGTTCCTACAGGATGTTCATATGATGGACGTGCAATCTGTGATCGATGATCATCTTCATTCTGCATGAAGTATTGTGTTTCAGGTTAGGACAGTTTCATAAGGCAAGGTGCAGAGCAGAAATGTACAGCTTTGCCCAGATCGCTCTTACCTTCCTGTACAGTCGTTTGATTTCACTTTCCTTGATCACTACACAGGAACTTGGCAAAAACTTTAAAAGGAATATAGTGAATGCAAGCAGGCTTTTCCCACTGAGGCTAGGGGAGAAACAAACTAGAGGATATGGGTTAAGGGTGAAGGGGGAAAAGTTTAAAGGGGATATTAGGGGGGGCTTCTTCACACAGAGAGTGGTGGGAGTGTGGAATGAGCTGCCAGATGAAGTGGTAAATGAGGGTTCACACTTTTAACATTTAAGAAAAACTTGGACAGCTACATGGATGAGAGGGGTGTGGAGGGATATGGTCCAGGTGCAGGTCAATGGGACTAGGCAGAAAAATGGTTCGGCACAGACAAGAAGGGCCAAAAGGCCTGTTTCTGTGCTGTAGTGTTCTATGGTTCTATGGAATAGTCAACATGAGAAATATTAAATAACGCTTAAGACTGATGGTGGCACAGTGGCGCAGTGGTTAGCATTTCTGCCTCACAGCACCAGGGACCCAGGTTCAAATCCAGCCTATCTGTGTGGAGTTTGCATGTTCTCCCCATGTTGGCGTGGGTTTCCTCCGGATGTTCCGGTTTCCTCCCACACTTCAAAGATGTGCAGGTTAGTTTGATTGGCCATGCTAAATTGCCCCTTAGTATCAGGCGGATTATCAGGGTAAATATGTGGGGATATGGGGATAGGGCCTGAATGGGATTGTTGTTGGTGCAAGCTCAATGGGCCAAATGGCCTCCTTCTGCACTGGAAGGATTCTATGATTCTATGAAGATAGTTGAGTACTGGTAAGAAGCAAGTCTCAGAACAACAGTGCACGTGACAGTAGGCGTATACATACTCTGTTTGTTGACTTGCTTCTTTCCTGATGAGTTCATTGGCAGTATCTGAAGGCATCTGTGTGGCTGTTCAGAAAAAGAGTAACATTGGTTGCATAAATACAGTGACGGTTAAAACTCCCCAGAAGAAGTTTAGAAGTGACTAGCTTACGAAAACTGACATGTAGTCTGCAGAAAAGTGTGACATTTTGATCTATTAAATCAGTGCATTATAGATAGACATTATATATGAATAAATAAGGGTTATACATTGGCCCTGTCAGTGGTGAAGGAACAGCACTCATCACTGCTATCAGCTAACCACAGGAGTTTGGTGGGCTTGTTTTTCCTAAACCTCAATTTCAGCATATCTTGTTCCCGTTTCAGTGAGACCCCCTCTTCTACAGCAGACCTGAGGCTTCAGTGAGCAGCAGAAGAAACAGCAAGACTTTCCACCAATCAAACTGAAGAATTCTCACTGAGAGGCACAAAATTCAAACTAAAAAATTCTAATCAGGAAGTAGAAGTTCGATTTAAATCATGTGCAAAAAATCAAATGAAGATTGAAAAAGACAGATGGCACTAAGAAAGTGACAGGAAGAATCACTTTTATTTGAAAAAAAATCTCCATCAATAATTTGCGTCCAAGGGAATAGAACTCCACTTTTATGAAATAAAATTTTTGGGCCACAGAGGTTGTTCAGCAATAATTATTGCTTTTTACATTATTAAAAACTAATTTTCTCCTGACTGAATCAGACCTGATAGCTGCAGTAATTTTGTGTGTGGAAGGACTGGGTAAATATACACCTTTGCAGACATTTCAGTGCAGAATTGATTGATACGGATGACAATAGTGTGCTGTGTGGAGCAGCATGCTATCTCTGACACCAAGGTATGGAGTTCTACATATAACTGCATCTGTGCAGCACTCAGAGGCTGGATATGATGCTCCCTTGCCAGGGATTTGAAGGTAGTGCAGGTCAAATCCAACAACTTTACCAGTGGCGAGGCAAGGGGGGATTAGGGTTTGTGCTAATTGTGGGCTAATTGTGGGCTAACAGAGGCCCCAAAGTGGGTAATTAATGCCCACTCGAGGGCTTCATCCCATCGTTGGGATTAAACTATTGGGGGCGCCTCCCACACTGCACCAAGGGTGGGATTTCAAGGCCTCGCACCTCCCAAAGTTGTAAAATCCCATCCGAGGTCAATGGGCCTTTCCATTGTCCACCCCTCGCCTGCTGTGATTCCCATGGCAGGCGGGGCAGTATAATTCCAGCCCAAGTGTCCAGTCCGACAGCATTTCCTGCTTAGGCTGGTAACAACTAGGAGGGATAGGATCCCACTTTAATTCACCACCTCTACTTAGCAGAGGGCCCTTTCAGACTTTCCCAGTTTCCACTGCCACTCTCACCAGCCTTTCTATGGCACCCCCCTCCCCCCCCACTCCCCTTGCATCACTCACAAAGCCTGCCAGTTTAACCCCAGTAAGATCTCAGATTCGCTTCAAATCCCTAACCCAGAACAACATTCCCTCCACTGTAGTGCCGTCAGTGGCCACCTCTCCCAGTGGTGCTGTCAATATTGGAGTGCTAGCTGCTTCTGATTGGCCAGCAGCTCTCTGAGTCAGGATATCCAGTTGCTCAGGGGCAGAAGTCCAGCCTCAAATCAGTGGACCTTAAATGGCTGCAGAGCAACAATGGGAATGGGCAGGATCCCTAACCTTTCAGTCAAAGGGTGTAGGGGCTATGGTCCCCCTTTAAGTCCACCCCAAGAAGTAGCCATCAGGATTACCCTGAGCATTTGAAATGCTGTGGCATACAAGGCTAAAGACTAAGTGCTGGAAAACGGAATAGAATAGATAGGTACTCGATGGTCGACACAGGTAGCAAGCCTCTTTCTCCACTATATGAACAATGAGCGCTGAAAGCCCTGCCACTTTTATTACCGAAAAATCTGGGCCAATTAGCTTTAGAAATTATACATACTTCCCCCGATCCAGGGAAAATATCATTTAATTCAAATACATCCCTCTATATTAACAGAGCCATGTGATGTGTTACAGATCAACAAAAATTATTAAACATAACAATGGATATTTGGAAAACCTAATTTGTCCAAGCCATAATAAAATGAACCAGAGAATTGCTAGAAACCAAAAATTAACACTTGATGCCAAATGGTGGCACAATGGTTAGCCTGACTGCCTCACTGCATCGGGGACCTGGATTTCATTCCTGGCTTGGGTCACCGTCTTGTTTAGGTTAGAGGGTTATTAGATTGGTTCCACTGGTTGGCGCAACATCGAGGTCTGAAGGGCCTGTACTGCACTGTAATGTGCTATGTTCTATGTCTGTGCAGAATCTACACTTTCTCTCTGCATCTGTGAGGGCTTCCTCTGGTGTCCTCCCACAGTAAGAAAGACGTGCTGGTCAGGTGCATTGATCATGCTAAATTCTCCCTCAGTGTACCCTGTTAGAAATGGATTAACAGACTTCCCAATTAAATCTTAATTTGATGTCAATTATTCAATAGAAGTCACTGATATATAAAGGGGCTGCAGATGGCACTGTGTTGAAGGAGAATTGTATGTGGAGTTGGATCAAAGAACTAAAGTTACTTCATGAAGAAGCTGGACTCATGTCTCCTTTACTAAACTGCAGCCGAGAGACTCAAACATACCCAAACAGGCATTGCAGTGTGGCAATGAGGGGATTTTTACAGTAATTTCATTGCAGTGTTAATGTATGTCTACCTGTGACTAATAAATTAACTTTAAACTTTAGAAATTTAATCTCTCTCTCATTTATGATCTCCTCCAAAATTTTGTGCGGCACAAAAACTGTCCAGAATATAGCAATCAGTCAGGACAAGAATTTCATCCAATCCACCTTCAACTCCAGGGGCTCCTGCAGTTGCCTTCGTCAATCCAAAATAATATGTCCTAACAATGGAAACAAACTGTCTTTAGCTTTAGAATTTTTATTTATGTGCTCAGGCATAAAATCTCACCTTTATCCCTTTTAGAAACCTTCTTGAGGGCTCTGTCATACTGGAGTGGTGCACTGGCACGGAAACTGAAATGTGAGTCCTGTACTCCCCAGTGAGGACGCTGATTAGTTAATGGAGTGCCATTGCTACACGACGCGAAGCGTGGAGACATCTGTAAACAGGAAAAGAGTTCATTTTAAAAAAATCCTTCAACAGCAAGGGACTCTTCTGAGGACCCGGCCTACGTAGGATGGAGATAATTCCTTCACGTACACCAAAATAAAACTCCTTCTTCTCTGCGGCTTTATATTGACAGGGCACATTCTCTGGAGGACCAGGCTTTCCTGGACACATACAAATGTTTGGAGTGTTTTTTTCAATGCAGCTTTGTTAAAAATTAGCCTTGTTTTTTGATTGAGGAAGTGACTTTCTACTCCTAACATTTCTTGATAAGAATCTGCTTGCAGATAATAATTGAACCATGGCTGTCTAATTAATCTTCCAATTGGTAAAAATTTCCGAAGCAACTTGTTTTTACCAGATAGTAAGACATGGTAAATACCACCATGTCAAAGTTATAAGATCATCAGTCTTAATTTCAACAGTAAATGACTTTCAGTTCTGTTGCATGGATGAAAATAAAGTCCAAATTTTCAAGTTGAGATTTTTTTAAATGCGCCATAATTTCAATCTGGAATTTGGTGCAGCAGAAAATTATTATTTCTCTGCCATTTTAAGTGTCTATACTGAAAGATGATTCATCTTCAGACTCAGAAGCTAAAACGTCAAAAATCCCTTAGGGCAGTGGAATCTTTGTTTTTTGCTACCTAAGACCAATTTTGCAGATATAAATCACCACATCAAAGCTCAAGTGACTCAAATTGAAACAGTCTCTTAGCCTAATGGAGAAATCTTCAGACTGTTTAACGGCCTAGATCCCACCTCTCCTGCACTGAGAGACGAGTGGGTACAACCATCTATTAACACTGGCTGCAGTGGAGGCTGTTACAATAAATTATTGTTTCAAAGTGTACTGAAGTAATTAATTCATAGACTGAAGATGTCAGATGTGGTAAAACACTGAGACTCACTTTCATCTTATTAACTATAGTGTGGACTTTGCTGTCAGTAGTTTAGAGACAATTACCCTGAATTTCCTTGATCTTATTCATGCCGAAATTTACACCAATGTCTGTGCCAATCTTGCTGATGGGAGCTTACACCCAAAGTCCCTGCTTAAACTTATTTGCCTAGTTTGGAACTTAAAAAGTGAAACAAGTGTGGTTGGAGCACCATCAGGGGCAATGGTGAGTGGGCTATTTTCCTCTGCTACTGTGTCTCATTCTCAGAGCTTCGCCTCTTTGTTTCTCTTCCCTCTGCCCTTATAATACAGAACACAGAGATGACCTTTAAGAAAACAACCCCAGCTGCTTAGTTCTTCTGAATGTATGTGCTGTGCATGTGTGTAGTAGGTTAAGGGTCTGCAAAATGACGTGCACTAAGATTGACAGTCATTTTGCTTAACTACAGAGCAGATCTCAGTATCAGATATAACTTTAATTTGTGAAAAAAACTTTCTAACAAACTTAGAAATTTCAGAAATCACTTATCAGATGTGCTACGCCAACCTTTTTGCTCTGTAATCGATAATAGTGCAGTATCCACATAAGTGTAGGAAATTTGTGCCTGTAATGGGCTGGAGTGGGGAATGGGGGCCATGTCAATAAGTAGAAGAGGGTTTCTGCAGACATATAACAGAAATGGGTGGCAAGGCGGCACAGTGGTTAGCACTGCAGCCTCACAGCGCCAGGGACCCGGGTTCGATTCTTGCCTTGGGTGATTGTCTGAGTGGAGCTTGCATGTTCTTCCCGTGTCTCTGTGGGTTTCCTCCAATTTCCTCCCACAGTCCAAAGCTGTGCAGGTTATGTGAATTGGCCAGGCTAAATTGCCCCTTAGTGTCCCAGGATGTGTGGGTTAGGGGGATTAGGAGGGTAAATATTTGTGGTTACGGGGAAAGGACCTGAGTAGGATGGTCTGTCAAAGAGTTGGTGTGGAATCCATGGGCCAAATTGCCCTCTTCTGCACTGTTGGGATTCTATGAAGTGACACGAAGAAGTGAGGAAATTTGCATAAACTGATGTTTCAGTATAAAACTTGCAAAAACAAGATAATAAAAAATATCAGGATACACAGCCTCATGCTACAGTTAATGGTGAGGAGTTCCAGGAATTTCTGGGATGATATGTAATGCAATCTTGCCTTATCACAAACATTTTCTGTACTGTTGGCATTTCCTGACATCCAACATGATACTTTTTGTCCAAGGAAGTAATAATACCACACACCCAGTCATGTGATACAACAAACCTCCACAGAATGCTGTCAGGATGGATTTGGGATACTGCAGCATCTTCCCAGTTCATAACATCATAGCTACCTGTACATATTCCAATTGCAGTTCTGCTGTGTACTTTAAGAACTGAAGATGGATGGACCTGGTTCTTACACCTACAGGAGCTCGCTAGAAATTGGAAAAATCTGTTTTTGTAAAATGAGATTTTATTTGTTTCCTTTGTCAGCAATCAGGCATCAGCAAGAATTACACATGGGCAATCTAACCTTTTAGCTTTCCTCGACACAATTCACAAACTTCGAAGGCGTCGTAGAATCATAGAATTGCCCACAGTGCAGAAGAAAGCCATTCAGCCCATTGAGCCTGCACTATCCTCGTAACCACACGTATATATCCTGGCTAGTTCTCCTGACACTGAGAGACAATTTAGCATGGCCAATCAACCTAACTCGCACATCTTTGGACTGCAGGAAACCAGAGAACCGGGAGGAAACCAATGCAGATACAGGGGGGGACCGTGCAAATTTCACACAGACAGTGTCCAAGGGCAGAATTGAACCCAGGTCCCAGGATGTGAAAAATGAAAACTCCCAGTGGTGCAATGAAGATGCTCTTCAGTGGTCAACACAAGACACATTGTTCAGGAAAAAGAGAGCTTATGCACCCAAAAAAAGGGTTATCATTTCAAAAGAAGAATTTTGTCAGAGATGGGTGCGGCCCAAATGATTAAAGCTTTTTTTATATTACTGTCACAAGTAGGCTTACATTAACACTGCAATGAAGTTAATGTGAAAATCCCCTGCTCGCCACACTCCAATGCCTGTTTAGGTATACTGAGGGAGAATTTAGCATGGCAAATCTACCTAACCAGCACGTCTTTCGGACTGTGGGAGGAAACCAGTGTACATCCACGTAGACACAGGAGGAACGTGCAGACTCTGCACAGACAATGACCTAAGCCAGGAATCAAGCACAGCTCCCTGGCGTTGTGAGGCAGCAGTGCTAATAGTGCTAACCACTGTGCCACTGTACCAATGTCTCCCATTATGATAGGAGCCATCTGCAGAGAATGTTAACACAAAAGTATCTTTCAAATGATCCATGGAGGTTGGCAGCATAAAAAAATATATTTAACATGTCAGCGCTGGTGTTTTTGCTCCTTACCAGCCTCATCCCACACACTGTACATAAGGCATCAAGACAAAATGTAATATTCAGAGATTTTCAGCAGTATTTTTAGGCTAACAGATGTCTTGTTTGTCTCTGAGAGTTGTCACTTATTTTTATATACTTAATTTATCATCAATATACATTAAAATTTATTTTAATTTCTTATTATGTTTGCTCGTTTGTCCTTTTTATTTATTTTTGCACCTTGGGCAGCATGCTGGCACAATGGTTAGCACTGCTGCCTCACAGCACCAGGGACCTGGGTTCGATTCTGGCTTGGGTGCCTGTCTATGTAGAGTTTGCACATTCACCCTGTGTCTGCGTGGCTTTCCTCTGGGTGCTCCGGTTTCCTCCCACAGTCCAAAGATATGCGAGTTAGGTTGAATTGCCCCTTAGTGTCAGAGGGATTAGCAGGATAAATATATGGGGCTACAGGGATAGGGCCTGAGTAGGATTATTGTTAGTGCAGGCTCAATGGGCCAAATGGCTGTTGTCTGCTCTGTAGGGATCCTAACTCTTCTCACTTTGCTTTTATATATCTTCCAATACCACTCCTCAAATTGTTTAAAATAATAATCGATCTCTCGTGGTGTTGTACATGAGGCATTAAGAGAAAGTGCAGCCTTCAGGTCAAGTAATGTGTGAGAGTGCTGGAATAACTGGAGCGGGTACCCAGACATGGTTCAGTCCAAATTTTCTTTATTTTTAGGTAATACTTTTAATTTATTTATATTTTCTAAGCAAAATTGCTGCAATCGGGGAGAAGGAAAGTGAAGTTGAAGCAGAAGAGTTTATAATACAGGTTGAGTAAGTGGGAGGCATTAAACTAAAGGTGTTATTGTTACACAAAAGCAGAACATGCTGGAAATACTCTGCAAATCTAGCAGCATTTCTGACAGGAGACCTGAAACATTGGGCTGGATTTTCATTCTTGCTGTGGATAACTATGTTTGGGTTATTTCCCAATACGCCAGACCTGTCTCAATAAAAAGTGTCCCAATACACACAAGGTTCACTCCAGCAGTGTGGGGCCAGGATGGGATAGAGCTGGGCCTGATACAGGTTGGCCAGGTTAGAAGGCCTATCTCAGATCTCTGGGACTTTATCCTAGTTGTTTCCCAAATTTGCAACCTATCAGCTCTCACCCCTCACACCCCACCCTCACCTCCCACAACCTCCATTCCCTATAGGCCCCATGCCAACTCAATTTCAACTCATGCCACCCCCACCCATCCCCAAACCCCTGATTGGCCCCTTGCAGCTCAATATCCATTCATGCCTCCCAGTAATCTCCATGCCACCTCATACCCACCATACTCACTCATGGCCACACAATCCATAACCACTATGAGAAAATCTCAACAGCTACAGGGAAACAGAAGAAAAATAATGATCGAATGTAGTTCTTGAATATACACACTTGATATTGAAGAAACTCCCAACCATAAAACTCATTCCAAACTTTTAAATATCCTCAAGTAGTTAATCACCAGTTAAAACAAACACACTTCTATTCAGACCCCACATCAAAAACAACTAATCCTTTAATATGCTTTTTAACTTGTCAATCAAACCGTGACCTCAGGACATTCTACTGAGATAATTATAGCTTTTGAAACTCAGCCAAGTATCCATTCAAGAGAATAATAGTTCTCATGAGAAAATATCAACAAAAAATTCCATTGAGCTGCATGAAACAATGCTCATTTTTTTAATGTACACCAGGTGGCCTCTCAATCAAAGTACATTCAACAAAGGTAACTTTTTAAAAATTTCACTGACAACTGCAGCCTGTTTTTAATGTTTAAAGAGCAGGACATCTAAAACACTTCAGATCAGGATACCTAAACAGACCTTATCTGCCGTCTAAGAGATTTGTGTCCGTTCCATCAATTTGTCACACCCACATTGCAGGTTAAGGCCCTTGCAACAGCCAAAGCGGGGTCTGTTTGAACTCAGCACTAAGTTCAAATAACGCAGCTGATTTTGGGTTTCCCTTTCGTGTGATTCAGGCTTTGCCCTTTCCCCCTGCGGGCAATTCAATCTGTCAGAAATGGGGCCAGGACTTCTGAGCCTTGGTCTAACTCACTGGGCAGAATTTTCCTGTTCTCCTTGCCACCGGAATCAAAGCAGGCGGGACAGGACCACACAAAGTCCTGTTGACCTCGGGCAGGATTTTCTGATCTTGGGGCGAGTGTGGCCAAAAAATCCCGCCCACTATTTTTAAAGGACCGTATAGACTTCCGTACTCTACAAGAATCTGACCTATTAACTCTGTCTTTCCTTCTGTTTTCTCTCCACAGATGCTATCCAATCTACTACGTACTTCCAGCACTTTCAGCTTTTATTTCAGATTTGCAGCATCTGCAGTATTTTGCTTTTGAGGTTGCATTGGCAGATTCTAAAATAAAAATCTGCGTTAAGAATTTATAACAGAAAAATAGAGAACATGACAAAAATGTGGTTCCCAGAAATTAAGGTTTCATAGACAGAGATAGCTTGAAGATGTAGAATTTTTAATATAGTATCTATAACATAATATAGATATTATGTATGTAAATGTAGAATGTATGTAGATGTAGAATTTTTAATATATTATAAATAATATATTATATATATTAAACCACTGCCAATACACAATGCCAGGAGGAGAGCAAAAATATCCCCTATAAACAGTGGCGACTACTGCAATGAGAAATTAAATCATAGGCCAATGTTGATTTTACCCTAAGTAAAGGTGGAGGTTAATGGACTGGTCCATTAACGTTGTGATTATTCCCAGAGTGAGACAGTTAATGAACTAGATATTATGCCATCACTGTGGATCTTATATGAGTCGCGTATTTCTATATCTGCCGATTTTAAAGCTGTGTTATTGAGTTGACCTATCCATTCAAGGTAATTACACCAATTCTCTCACCTCATTTGATAAAACCCTTTAAGGTGGCACAGTGGTTAGCACTGCTGCATCAGGGCCAGGGACCCAGTTTCAATTCTGGACTTGGGTGACTGTGGAGTTTGCATGTTCTCCCCTTGTCTGCATGGATTTCCTCCGCGTGCTCCAGTTTCCTCTCACAGCGCAAAGATGCGTGGGTTTAGTTGATTGGCCATCTAAATTGCACCTTAGTGTCAGAGGGATTAGCACGTAGGGTACCAGGATAAGGCCTGGGTGGGATTGTTGTCAGTGTGACTCGATGGGCCGAATGTCCCCCTTCTGCACTGTAGGGATTCTATGAAGTCCCCAAATAATTATAATCTGTTTTTCATTTGGAAATTAGAGATTTTCCCTTAAGTAATTAAAGAGTTGGCCCTGTGGGAGCCACAACTTCATAAAATGCTTAATATCATTCATTTTTTTGAGTCTGTTGTGCTTCATCTTGAGATACTCCTGTTCATTACCTACTGGCAAAGGCCCAACATATAAATCCAGGGTTATCCATGATAGTTAGCCTGTAATAATACCTTTAATGGAAAACTAAAACAGCAGAATAAATATTCATACTATCATCTTCCAAGGTTTATCTCTGTGTTGCATACAGCTCTTGCAAGTGTGGTAGATCGGAGTTTTTCATCGGGATAAGCAGTTTGGATAAAGGAATTGGGTGACACAGCTATAGCCTCAAAGTCAGTAGCAACGCAAGCAGTCAAGAGAAAGTAGACAGCTGCAAAGGGATATAGATAGGTTAAGTGAGTGGGCTAAAAAAGACAGATGGAGCATAATATGAGAACTTTCCCACTTTGGCAGGAAGAATTGAAAAGCAGTGTACTACATAAATGGAGAGAGACTGCTTAACCTAGTGGCAAAGAGGGATCTGGTACTGAAATCACAAGTTAATATGCAAGGACCATACAATCCCGCTCAGGGCCAATGTAGAATGCCATTCTCTGAGCCTCTCCCACCCCTAGAATTGAGGCAGGCGTCCGATAAAATTCCAGCCCACACGTGGAGTACTGTGTACAGTTTTGGACTCCTTATTTGAAGAAGGATATAATTGTGTTAGAAGCAGTTCAAAGAAGGTTTGCTTCACTTATTCTTGAAATGATGAATTTATCTTCTGATTAGGCTGGGCCTACCTACATCCAGTGAAGTGTAGAAGGACACGAGGTGATCTTATTGAAACATAAGATCCTGAGAGGAGTTGATAGGATAGATACTAGGAGGATATTTCCTCTTGCAGGGAGAATAGAACTAGGGGACACAGTTTAAGAATAAATGGTCTCCCTTTAAAGACGTAGACTGGGGAATTTATTTCTCTCAGAAGTGTGCTGGTTTGTGCAGGATGAATCATTGAGTTATTTGAAGGCTGAGTTCGATAGATTTTTGATAGACAAGGAACTTGAAGGTTATGAGGGCAGACAGGAAAGTAGAGGTGAGACCACAACAAGATCAGCTATGATTTTATCTAATGATGAAGCAGGCACATAGGGCTGAATGGCCTACTTCTGCTCCTAATTACCACATCGCTAGAACACTGGTCTTTCATCTCTGAACCATGAGTTTGAATGAAGAAATGATAGTTTGCTGTCTTTGACAAGTGAGATTAATCTTTGACAGTCTAGTTTGGAGTGGCATGCACACAAAATAATTGCAAACCATTAGGGATAACATTACTGTCTCACTCTGAGAGCCCTGAAAGATAGCTGAAGTTCCACAATGTTGGAGTAGAGAGATTGTGTTACAGAATATTGCTAATTGGCAGTATATGAATCCTAACCCTCACTGTATATGACCTGGATGGTGGCAATGGATGAAAAAAATGTTTAATTCCCCAAATTACAGCACAGAGGC
This sequence comes from Carcharhinus amblyrhynchos, assembly GCF_965287045.1. Lineage (NCBI taxonomy): Eukaryota > Metazoa > Chordata > Chondrichthyes > Carcharhiniformes > Carcharhinidae > Carcharhinus > Carcharhinus amblyrhynchos. The sequence goes on from NC_137345.1 coordinate 17,597,950, forward strand.
ACAGTGGTTAGCAGTGCTGCCTCACACACCGGGGACCTGAGTTCAAATCCAGCCTCAGGTCACTGTCTGCGTGGAGTCTGCATATTCTCCCTGTGCATGCGTGGGCTTCCTCCGGGTGCTCTCATTTCCTCCCACAGTCCAAAGATGTGCAGGTTAGGTTGATTGGCCGTGCTAAAGTGCCCTTAGCGTCAGGGGGATTAGTTGGGTAAATATGTGGAGTTACAGAGATGGGACCCAGTAGGATGGTTGTCAGTGTAGACTCAATGGGCCAAATGGCCTCCTTCTGCACTGTAGATTTTATAATTCTATGATAAATTAGTGTCTCCCATCCTGAACATCAATGTAATTTTCAAAAGTGCAATCTTTATAGTTGTGATTCTGACTGAGTAACAAAATGTTGTGGTGGTTTAAAAAAATCTTTTTCAGGCTCAACTTTTGAGGCTATCAAGTTTGGAAGATAATTGTCATTAGATTTAGATAGCACCAGTCTAGCCAAGACCATGAACCTAGAAGCCAAACTGCGAGGGCAGTTAGCAGCAGATAATGCAGGAAGAGCAAAGGGAGGAAAATAATCTATTCTATCTTGGTCTGATTAGCCATTATTTGCTGTTTTAAAATGATGCAGAGAAGTAGGTTTTATTTTCAGAGTTAATTTTTGTTTGATGAATCACATTATATTTGCATAAACCTGTTCAGCTTTAATTTCCAGCAGGCAATAGTAATTGTTTTTTTCCCCTCTCTGTTACCACGTCTATTAAAGCAGACAGTTTTACCTGGTTGACTGCAGTTGGTTTCTGTTGTGATGGCTTGAAAGCCACTTCCTGTGCTGTAGCAGCAGCTGCAGCAGAAGTGGTGGTTGCTGTTGTCCTCTCCACCCTGTGACGCGTCACCTTGGAAGGCTTTTGTTTAATCTCTTCTTCGTCTACTGTTAGATTTCTTCGCTTCAGAAACTGCGCCTGCCTCGAGTTCTGCTCCACGTTCCGCTCCCTCGGCGAGCTGCGGCAGGTTGTGGTGTTATTGCGACCAATGAGACTCAGATGGTTTTCGTGCCTCCGCTCAAGTTTCTCATCATAGCTTTCAGCAAAGAGTCTCCTCTTCTTGGACAAGTCGGGTCCCCCTGGGCTTAGACCCCGCTTTGGACTGTTTACCGTCATTCTGAAGCACAGGATATCAGTGGTCATTCCTTGGGATACTCACAGAATACTTGTTGGACCCAAAGTGTTTAACCTGCTTTCTCCTTTAGCAATTGGCAATGAGCCACAAAACACGATATAGCTTTCACAAAATCCTCTGAGGCCCTGATACTTTAAGTTAGTTCTGATGTTTGCAGAATGCAACAATGAGTGTAAAACTACCCAAGAATATTTCAGGTTAGCTGGACTCAAAAATTATCTCCAGAAGCTGGCTGTATCCAGGAGTTCTGTTTCAGAACTGTTTTCTAATCAACAAAATTTATACAATAAACAACAGTTCATTCAGGACAGTGCGATCACTTTGGAACTGTTACTTTCTTTCTCCACGTGCATAGTTTACTGTGTTCTTCACGAGCAATGCATTGATCCACTGTTTATCATTCCAGCCTTTCTCTGCTTTAGTTGTCAGCCTGACAGATTGTTGCTTCCTCAGAGATACAGGTGAACCCTCAGCGAATAAAAGGTTAAGCAGGCCTCATGTGCACATTCTACATTTGCTGGCTATCCACATATCAAATAGATCTGAACTTACTTGGCCAGGGACTGAGAAAGAGACATAAGCAAGGTGAACAGTCAGAGGATGTGTTAATCCTTGGGCCCTGCTCAGAGTCTGGAAGTCTGCAGGTGTTTCAGCTTCTCATCTTCATCCCCATAAACTCCAACTCCAGCAGGATTCTTCAGCAATATCAATCCTCACTTCCCAAAGGCGGCAAAGTTACTCTGAGAGTGACGCTCATGGCCAGTTTGAGCCACGAATCAAATTGGGGTGACTGTGAGCCAGGTCGCTTACTTCCACTGTACTCATGCTTCTTTGCAATTTAAAACAGGAAATAGACTTTTTTTTTGAATAAACCACCACGCTTCTAACGTTCTTCCTGTCCCTGTCTCTCACACTCGAGTCAGAACGTGTGGCTTCTTCACCATCCTGCCAGTTAAGTCACCCTGCTGACTGTTCCACAAAAGGTGGTCTTATTTTAAAGGTACACCTGACAAGGAGCTCTGCATCGTGCTGAGTGTGTGTTGCACTGTGAGAGCCTGTGTCTGCCAGTTCACACTATGTAAAGTCCAACTTTGTTCCTGTAATGTGCCCTGCTCCTTCCTTCAAGTTCTCTCGTTAATTCTGCCTATTTGTAGACAGGCTGTATCTCAACTACACACTGACTGAGATAACCCAATCACACAGGATATGGTGCATTTTAGGCTCTGAGCTCTGACAGATGTTTATCAGTTTATGGGACGGGGGGTGGTGGAGGGAGGGAGAAGAATTTGAGAGAGAGAAAATATTTTAAACACACCCAGAAATAAAAAAAAACACCCTGGTCCTTTCTCCTGCAGTACGACCAAATGTTTGCTGATAATACGTTGCATCATGCAACATCCAACTGTAAATTGTTACCGCCACACAGTGATATCTTTTATTTTTTAATTGGAGGCTAAAGGGGCTGATCTGGTTTCACACCTTTAAATGCACAACTTCTTGTGAAATCTTTTTTAAAAAGAGTCTCAATTATGTGTGACATCATCCTCTATTAAAAGGGAACTTGACACAAATTATATTTGCAAGTCAGATGGTCTGTTAGCTCTTGTGTTAGGGTGTTGCTGCTCATAATTTGTCAATCATCCAAATAAAAAGTGCAACTATTTATAAATGCAATGACTTGGAAAATATACAGTCAGGTATGTTTCCTTCTGTTCTCTTAACTGGAGTGAGAACACCAGACCTAATGGCCGGAATTTTACTGTCCTTCCTGCCACGGGAATCGGAATGGGAAGGTCCATTGACCTCAGGCGGGATTTTACAGTTTCTAGACGAACGAGGCCGTAAAATTCCACCCAACATATTTGCTTAATTCTCGCACTGAATGCCCGAAGACAGCCAACACTCACTCACCCCTAATGTTCTACAGCTGATTGCACATTTTTTAATCAAAGGATTGCAATAGTTCACAAAGCATTACTTCACATCTTTTTTTCCCTCGGCTTTCCACAGAAGATATTATGGGCCTGATTTTACCAATTGGAGGCTAAGGGCCAGATCCAGATGTAAAACGGATCCGAGCCCGGATTCCTCGTTCCAGCGCGCCCGTACACTTTTTGCCGGCTCTGGTCCGGACTGCACTTCAGCGGGGCTTAGTGCTGCCGGTACGATCAGCGCTCTGAACTGCGCATGCGCACTTCGAAAAAAAATCTGAAACAGCGCGCCCGGGCACGGAAGACAAGAACAGCGGAGAGAGGTGGTGGAAGGGGGGGGTGGAATGGGGAGAGGATGAGCTGCAATCAGAAGCCCCCCCCCCCCCAAGAAGCAGGCTCCTCCGGCAGAACCACACCCCCATGGTCAGAACCCCCAGGATGCAGGCCCCCACTTTGCGATCAGACCCCCCCACCGGGAGTCAGGCCCCCCCCCTCCAGCGGAGCACAGCCCCAACCTATCTCAACTGCTACCCTCCCCTCCACCATCCTTCTGACCTGCACTTATTGATGTGGAGATGCCGGCATTGGACTGGGGTAAACACAGTGAGAAGTCTCACAACAGCAGGTTAAAGTCCTGTTGGAAAGTCCTGTTGGACTTTAACCTGGTGTTGTGAGACTCCTTACTGCACTCGTTGGACAGCCTGCAGCACCTTCCTGGCCTTCCGCTGGCGTCTGCCAGAGGACAGGGGGAGGGCTCAGGTGGATCTCTGGGTGGGGGGGAGGTGGTGGAGATTCTCCCAAGTCCATCCTCCCCCCATCCTCCAACAGGACTTTAACCTGCTGTTGTGAGACTTCTTACTGTGTTTACCCCAGTCCAATGCCGGCATCTCCACATCAACGAGTGCAGGTCAGAAGGATGGTGGAGGGAGGGCAGCAATCCAGGTAGGTTTGGGGTGTGCTCTGCCAAGGGGGTGCCTGCCTCCCGGGGGGGATCTGATCATGGGGGGAGGGGTCTGCCTCCCAGGGGTTCTGACAGTGAGGGTGGGGGCCTGCCTCCCAGGAAGTTACGGGGTGGTTGATCGTGGATGGCGGCTGCCTCCCGGGGTGGGGCGGTGGGGTGGTGTTTGGATCGTGGAGGGGGGGGGGATGTGCTCTGCCGAGGGGGGCCTGCCTCCCAGGGGGTCTGATCATGGCAGGCGGGGTCGGCGGTGAGGGGGTTTCTGCCTCCCAGAGGGTTCGGATTGCTGGGGGGGGGGGGAGGTGTGGGGGGGGGGGGGGGGGGGGGGGTGCTGGGGGGGTGCGGGGGGGGTGCGGTCTGCTGGGGTGGTTAGCTGGGGGCCTGCGAAGGGTGTTCGAGGAGGAAGGGCTTCAGAGGTTCCCCTGCAGAACAGGAATCGGCTTCGGATTTTTATTCTGCAGGTCAATAGCAGCGCGGATCCGAAGCAGATCCGAAGACGGTAAAGTGGGGTTTGGCAGTAGAGTTGGGCGTGAGGTTCATTAAATCGATCTAAGTGAATGCTAATGTATTTAAATCATCGAGCCACCCAATTGGGGCGCAGACCGGATCCGCGCCCAAATCGGGTGTCGGTAAAGGTGCGATCTGCTCAGCTTCGGGTGCAGATCATGTCACAGGCCCGGTGCCCGAATTTACCACGGTTTCGGGCGTGAAATTTTGGTGAAACTGGGCCCTATGTCTACCTTTGAGCATCTTTGGCAAGTTAACTGAACCCCGCTGCATAAAACTGCCAGTATGAATATATTCCAGTCTTCACAAAGAAGATTGTTTCTTCGATTGCGTATGTTATAATGATATAAGGTACCAATCTCTCATAAGGGATTGTGCAACTGTGTTGTGAATTTATCTATTAAGAACAGGCACATGAAAATAGATAAAGTTTATTTATTAGTCACTAGTAGGCTTGCATTAAAACTGCACTGAAGCTACTTACATTAACCCTGCAATGAAGCTACCGTGAAAATCTCCTAGTCGCCACACTCTGGCACCTGTTCGGGTTGACTGTGGGAAAATTTAGCATGGCCAATGCATCTAACCAACATGTCTTTCAGATTATGGCAGGAAACCAGAGCACCTGGAGGAAACCCATGTAGACATGGGGAGAATGTGCAAACTCTCAAGCTGGAAATCAGACCCAGGTTCCTAGCATTGTGAGGCAGCAGTTCTTACCATTGTGCCACCGTACTGCAATGGATGGAAAGCTTGTGGATATCATAGCTACAGAGTTGTATAAATGGGTGTCCTGCTCCAGTCCAAAGTGAAGTGAAGGCTGGATCACATGATACACCTCCCTTAAAGTGATAGCATGCTGCTATGCCCCAACAGCATGTTACAACATCCACTTTCTTTTTAAAGACAGTTCTTCCTCTTTTCCCCCAACCAAAGTATAACTATTTACAATACCTGTTCAGGTTTAATTACCAATACGTAAGTACATAGGACTGGTGAATCTATGTACCACTAAAATGTATACTCAGATGTTGTCATGGTAACCTTGCCTGGAGGTGTTTTTATTTGCTTATAGTGACCTGTGGGAATGTCACTCTTGGATGCTGTTCTTGATTGCATTTTGGATCAAAGAACTATAGAATCCCTATAGTTCAGAAATAAGCCATTTGGCCCGTTACATCTGCACTGACTTTCCATAACAGCATCTTACTTAGGCCCTTAACCCCACCCAATTCCTGTAACCGTACCCATTTACCATGGATAATCCCCTAGCCGACACATCTTTGGATACTAAAGGGCAAATTAGCAGGGCCAATCGACCTAACCAGCACATCTTTGCACATCGGGTGGGATTTTCCAAAACTGGAAAATCCCACCCGAGGTCAACGACCTTTTCATAGTCCGTCCCTTGTTCACTATGATTCCCGTAGCAGGAGGGATGGGAAAATTTGCCCCATCATGTCCAAAATTATTTTAGGATTTTGGGACTTGTTTGGATCTTGGTAGTTAAGGAGCTGGAATGGATGTGATTTATCCTCAGTTATGCCCCACCAATTGCACCTTTCTATGTAATGACTTCATAGGATCTTAGTTCGGAACAAATCCTTGTCACCTCAGCTGCTTATTATCTTCCATGGGATCCTGGGCACGAAATGGTCCAAATGTAAACTTGACAATTCTCCACATGCTGCTTTAGACTGGAGGGAAATGTACAGTGGAGTTCCCCAGGGATTAGAATTAGCAAGATTTCTCTTTCTCATATATTATCATGACCTTTACTTGGGCACGAAGGTGGTTTTTCAAAGTTTGCAGTTGGACATAAAACTCAGAAGTGTGCAGTGAACAGCAAAGAGAATGTCCACCAGGACAACACAAGCTGGTGGACTGGGCAGACACATGGCAAATGAAATTCAACACAGTGAGATGTGAAGGAGTGCATTTTGGTAGGAAAAATGAGGAGAAATATGATCAAATAAAAGAAAGGGCCGATGCTGGGATTAATTAGAAAACCATTATGGGGCAGGCTCCTTATTTGCAGCATACTTTACAATTCTACGATTGCAAAATGATAGAGAAAATCATGGGGTTGTGCAGCCAATGGTTTACCATGCACTCTCACATACAAAATTCCGCACACCGGTAGAAGCATTTTGCCTGCAGATTCTTGCAGTATGCAAATGAAAGGAAATGAATAGAGTTTATCTAACTAATGTTGACAAAAGCCCATTGAGCTTGTTCTGGTTTAACAGGTTTATCAGATTTCTGTGTGTATTTATGGAATTAGTGAGTGATTATATTAGTACACATCTCAACTAATAGAATTAGTTGACCAATTCAACTTCTCCAACTCTCCAATGGGGCATTTTACTCAGGCCCTTCCCCTGCCCTATCCTCGTAACTTCATGCATTTATCCCATTAATCCCCCTAACCTACACATCTTTGGATCCTAAGGGGCAACTGTAGCATGGCCAATCCACCTAACCTGCACACCTTTGGACTGTGGGAGGAAACTGGAGCACCTGAAGGAAACCCACCAGACACAGGGAGAATCTCCACCCAAACCTGAATCAAACCCAAGGCCTTGGCACTGTGAGACATCAGTGTGAGGCTCTGTGCCACTGTGCTACCCTGTGCCACCGCGTAGCACTTTGGGAGGTGCTGGCATTGTGCATTTCCTGAATTATCAACACTGTGTAATCTCAAAACTTCACCAATCCATTGACACCTTACCCAGCCTTGCTTGCATTCTCATGAACACCTCACCCTTCATTGCAGCCTCCCTCCTCTCTTACAGTAGATTTCAAAGCCCCACTTACTCTCAACCTCTGGCCATGCTCTCAACTGTATATTTCTTCCTTTGAACAAACAATATCTTTTGGGTGATTTATTTTGTGCAGCTGGGCACAGTTCTGCCTGTCTCCAGTTTTTCCCAGTGCTAACCTCAGGGTTTACCCACACCTCTTCCTGCCAACTTTTTTTATACTAATCAGTATTTCGTAAACTGAGTGTGTGCCTTTATATTTGTGGTCAGAACTCCCCACTCACCTGACGAAGGAGCAGCGCTCCGAAAACTAGTGGCCGTTTGTTACCTAATAAACCTGTTGGACTTTAACCTGTGTTGTGAGACTTCATACTAACTAATTAATAAGCATTCCAACTTCACACTATTACATGCCTTTCGGTGCTAGAGTTACAAGAGAGGTTCTGTTATAGACAATTCCCCTGTGGGGTGGCAGTGTAACATAGATTGCAGCTTCTGGATTTATCTTTGTGGAAGCTGCTGTCCGATTTATTCCATAATAATGGTGAACGCTACTATCCTCACCATTACAAACCATTGAAATTCTGGGACATGTAACAGGCCTCTGGATCATTACCACTTTTTGTCTGCCTTTTATGCCCAGGAAAACTAGGCATTTCCTTAGCGGTCAGAGTAATCAAAATTGACCCTTCCTATGTGGAGTTTCACTGGAGTCTGGAAGAGCAAAAAATGTGGCAGGTGAGGTGATCTAATTAGGCAGGAGCTAAAATTTCACTATCCTGATGGTGGATTCAAATTTAAAGATCAACTCAACATCGTATAAACTCAGCTCATGTTGTCCTGTGGCAAGCATTACTTATTCTATCAGAATATTTTGTAATTATATCCTACCTTCATGATGAAATGAGCGTGCGCAGAACTCTTGTGCCATCTGGTTCAGGTTCATTTAAAGATGGCGTGCGACAGTTAGCTTCGCGTAGTAGGCCAGAGTTTTTCGGCTGTTCACATTGGCAGGATCTTCTTGCCCCAACAATGGTGCACCCCCACCATGGTTTCCTGGTGACGTAGGGTGCAGTCCATGGGAAATCCCGTTCACAACTACAGAAGATCCTGCTGTCAGCAGATGGCGTACCACCTCCCACGGTGAGAAACACACTGTTTAAGTTATAAGTTTATTTATTAGTGTCACAAGTAGGCTTGCATTAACACTGCAACGAATTTACTGTGAAAATCCCCTAGACACCACACTCTGGCACCTGTTTGGGTACACTGAGGGAGAATTTAGCACGGCCAATGCAACTAACCAGCTCATTTTGGACTAGGGAGGAAACCAGAGCACCCAGAGGTGCTATATAATAACACAATGTATGTCACTGGATGTAATGCTGGATATAATGCTGTGTATATTATATAATAACACACAGTGCGTCACTGGGTATAATGCTGTGTATGTTATATAATAACACACCGTGGAGGGGAGGATATGCAGCCTCCGCATAGACAGTGGCCCAAGCCGGGAATCGAACCCAGGTCCCTGGCTCTGTGAGGCGGCAGTGCTAACCATTGTGCCACCGTGCCACCCCACTGCGGGGAGCCCAGAAAATCCCCTCCCCCACACCCATTATCTATGAACTCAGTGGTTGTCTTCGGTGAACTCTGCGACGTAAAGAAGGAAGGCAGGAGAATGTCAGCTGGCATGGACATTTCTTACTAGTAAAGGTGGATCTGCAGTGAGTGAGGAGTACATGTGGAGTGGAATCAGGGCATAGGAAATAGGAACATAGGAATTAAGAGCATAAGTAGGCAATTCAGTTTTTTGAGCCTTCTCTGCCATTGAATAAGTTCATGACTGATCTCTCTTTGGTATCAAATCCACCTCCCAACCTATATCCCATATTGCTTTAACCTGTATTTTTAAAAATATATCTATCTCGTTCTTGAAACCATTTAATGATTCAGACTCCACCACACTTTGGGGCAGTGAGTTCCACAAATTCACCACCCTCTGGAGACTTTTTCTGACATATAGGCGTAATTTTACCGTCCCACCTGCTACAGGGATCAGAGTGGGTGAGGAGCAGACCACGGAAAGCTCCATTGATCTCAGGCAGGATTCAATGGTTTGGGGACAAGTGAGACTGTAAAATCCCATCCATAGTGCGGGACTTCTTTTTCTGAAAAGGGAGACAAGGTCTCAGATCGTAATGCTGTGGAAAACCATGAGAATTCCTCCCCATCTCAGTATGGAGAAGGGGAATAGAGATCCAAGGGAATACAGAATATTTCTACCACAGAAAGGATTAATTTGCCACTTAGAATTGAGTATTGGAAATTGAGAATCGAGCGCAATTCAGCAATTTGGCCATAAGGTGGTGTTAACATGCCGAGCTAGCTAATTTTCCAGTCCAGTTGAACATGAATTGCTCCTTAGTGGTTTAACTCTTTATATTGAAAAGAAGACACTAGCTTGCCTCACGGTCATCAAACATATGGGGAGTGGGGATGGGGGGAGATTATCTTTGATGTTGAGTGGGAGAAGCAGCATTGACGCTGCCAACGGCAATGGTGGCTTTTCCCAACAGATAGGCCGGAATTTTACTGTCCCACCTGCCACAGGAATCGGAGTGAGCAACAACCATGGAAATGTCCGTTGACCTCAGGTAGGGTTTAGAACAAAGAACAAAGAACAGTACAGCACAGGAAACAGGCCCTTCAGCCCTCCAAGCCTGTGCCGCTCATTGGTCCAACTAGACAATTCATTTGCATCCCTCCATTCCCAGTCTGCTCATGTGACTATCCAGGTAAGCCTTAAACGATGCCAGCGTGTCTGCCTCCACCACCCTACTTGGCAGCGCATTCCAGGCTCCCACCACCCTCTGTGTAAAAAAAACTTCCCTCTAATATCTGAGTCATACCTCGCCCCTCTCACCTTGAGCCCGTGACCGCTCGTGATCGTCCCCTCCGATCTGGGAAAAAGTTTCCCACTGTTCCCCCTATCTATACCCTTTATAATTTTATGCACCTCTATTAGGTCTCCCCTCATTCTCCGTCTTTCCAAGGAGAACAACCCCAGTTTACCCAATCTCTCCTCATAGCTAAGACCCCCCATACCAGGCAACATCCTGGTAAACCTCCTTCTGCACTGTCTCTAAAGCCTCCACGTCCTCCTGGTAGTGCGGCAACCAGAACTGGATGCAGTACTCCAAATGTGGCCTAACCAACGTTCTATACAGCTGCAATATCAGACTCCAGCATTTATACTCTATACCTCATCCTATAAAGGCAAACATACCATATGCCTTCTTCACCACCTTCTCCACCTGTGCTGCCACCTTCAAGGATTTGTGGACTTGCACACCTAGGTCCCTCTGTGTTTCTACACTGTGTTTAACGGTTTTGGGACGAGCAGGGCTGTAAAATCCCACCCTTGGTGCGGGACCTCTATTTCGTATCACTGTGGGAGGCCTCTGATTCGCACACGCTGCCATCAACTCAGTGCATCAATGACCCAGGCACTGTTTTTCAAGACTGCCACAGCGAGAAAGCTGGGAATCAAACTTTACCCAGATGCGCCCCACCTTGCACCAATCTAGCATGAACCTGGCATCAAGGTGGCACCCCTGACATCACCCTGGCACCCTCTGGCATACTGCAGATGCTGGAATCTGAAACAAATGCTGGAAAATCTCAGCAGTTTTAACAGCATCTGTGGAGAGAGAGAACAGAGCCAATTTTCCGAGTCTGGGTGACACTTCGTCAGCGCTACTGTCAAACAAAGAACAAACAACAGAACAGCATAGGATCAGGCCCTTCAGCCCACCACATGAGGGCCAACACATGATGTCTTTCTAAAGACCTTTTGACTCAACATGGTCCGTATCCCTCTATCCCATACTTGTCCATGTGTCTGTTAAGAAGCCTCTTAAACATTGGTCTTATGAGGAAAGGTTGAGGAAGCAGGGGCTTTTCTCTTTGGAGCGGAGGAGGGTGAGGGGTGACTTAATAGAGGTTTATAAGATGATGAGAGGAATTGATAGAGTGGACGCGCAGAGACTATTTCCTCGGATGGATGTAGCTGTTACTAAGGGGCGTAACTATAAGATTCATGGTGGGAGATATAGGAGGGATGTCCAAGGTAGGTTCTTCACTCAGCGAGTGGTTGGGGTGTGGAATAGACTGCCTGCTGTGATAGTGGAGTTGGACACTTTAGTAACTTTCTAGCAGTTATTGGATAGGCACATGGAGCAGTTCAGAATTATAGGGAGGAGATAGCTTGATCTTGGGATTGGGCATAGCTCGGCACAGCATTGAGGGCCAAAGGGCCTGTGTTCTATGTTCTATGCTATTTTATATGCTTCTACCACCTCCTTTGGCAGTGCATTCCATTAGCCTAGAACTCCCCTGCATTATCTTGGCACCTTCTGGTATTATTCTGGCACTACTCCAGCATTACCCTGACATTACCCACTGCCCCCACCACCCCCACCCCGCCATGACCATCTCTCCCCGAGCTTTGCATTCACCATGAGAGCACTGCTTATCAGGTTCACATCTTCTGAGAGCTGTCATAGTTTGCACCATCACACCACCGTGGATGCATTTTTTGATTTTGGTGCATGGGCCCAACAATGAGATGCTAATTTATTATAGTGATGTTGAAAAGTGTAAAAAGCAGCCTTACACTGACTGGAGGGATGGGGGTTTGGGATGGGGAGCCAGTGTGGGTGCAATGGCAGGGATAGGATGGTGAGCAGGATGGGACTGGGATGGGGACAATCGCTTCCTATATTTTGTGGACATGAAGCTCAACTTTGGCTTCTTGTGATATTTTACGCTCTTGTTGCCAAACCCACCCAAAATCCCAGCCTCGATCTAACAAAAGTGACCCTTCTTTAGGAGAACACAATTAATAAATATCCAATTCATAAAAAAAAACTTATCAGGTTAGATTATAATTAGGTCATCAACTCAGTGAAAGATCTTTGGTCTGCCCGAAACCTACTGATCTTTCAGTGCAAAGAATCTTCCTCAACTGTGGCAGAGTGGCACGTTTCAAGGTCAGGGATTACGTACTGAGAGACGTATTCAAGCTTGACAAGGTGCCATGGGGAAAGGCCACTGTATTAGGTAACTGTGTTGTAAAACCCCTCAGACTGTGTGCTTAATTCTAACTTCATGTAACTTTATTGAAGAACTGCAGAGTGCAACATGACCAGTGTATATCATTTGTAAAGAACTAGGTTCTCTGTAAAGAAAGTACTGAAATGTTTGTAATGTTCTCATTACCGAACTGAAGCACCTCAGAGTGAGTCTTGATCTCATGAGAAAATGTAAATATCATCGTACTTTACTGTTATAATACTTGAAAATGTTTTGTGATGTGCCTTTCAGATTTACACAAGTAAAGCATATTTTTGCGAAACAAAAATCCTCACACACACACCTATCTGAAGTGATGGGAGAGTTGCTGGATTATATTTGTTGAAGCATGAGATTAACTTGATTGCTGGAGCCATAAATCCGGAAACTTTAATGTGTGTACTTGAATAGTCCAGCTGTGAAAAATAGTCCTGAGTGGGCTTTAACAAGCTTAAGATTTGCACTGATAAAAAGCAAGTTTACCCAAATGTAACAATGTGAAGCTGTCCTTCACCTTTTTAGGCCAATCTTACTTTAGCAATGGGTTAGTGTTGAAGATGGTGAGGAAATTCTGAGCCAATCTCTAAATTGTAGTTTTGCTTATAAAAGTAGTTGTATATTCATAAGGTCTTACCTGGCACTGTCAGGCTGAAAGGAATTACTTCTGGTACAGTCAGTGGCCAGATCATAATATTCCTTCATGTATTGGGTGACGCAGATCTTCGAGCCTATAGTCAGCCGCTGTTCGGGTGATTAAGAGGATCAGGATGTGCAATGTTTCCTGCAGTGACTGTGTACAGGGATGTGGGGAAAATGATGGGCTGAATTTATCTGCTTCAAATTATCAATTCCTTTCTAAATCAAAAACAGATTTTCCTAAGGACATGAATGTTTTAGGAACAATAATGAGCCCAGGGATACAGAATCGACTCCAAACACAGTTGCAGACTGACTTGAATAAAGACTGCTAACTTTCCGATGCAACCTCACTCACAAAGACATAACAAATCATATTTTCCAGCAAATTCCCCTTTCTTGCTTGTCTTTGTTTTGATGCACAGGTGTCTGTTAGTAAGGTGTAGCAGCACTCATCTTTAAGATACTAACTAAATGAGATAGTACAGAAGGAAGCTATTTGGCCCATCAAGCCTGTGTTGGATCTTTGAAAAAACTAGCCAATTAGTCCCACACTGCTCCATCTGCCCCATAGCCATGCAGTATTTTCTTTTCAAATATTGTACTAATTTATTTTTGAAAGTTACTATTAAATGTGCTTCCATCTCTCTTTTAGACAATGCATTCTTTTTTATGAAAGCTCACAATGTAAAAAATCTTTTTTTTGTCAATTTCCTGAAATCTGCATTCTCTGGTTACCAACCCTTCTGCCATTGTAAGAGATTTGTCCTTATTTACTCTATCAAAAGATTTGAACACCTCTGTCAAACCTCTTTAAACTTTCATGCACTGAAGAGCATAATCCCAGTTTTTCTAGTCTCACCGTGTAAAATAATCCCTTCCTCCCAGATCACAATCTCCTCCGCACCCTCTCTTAACTTTGCACATGTTTCCTAAAGTGCGCTGAACAGAATAGACAACAATATTTCTGCTGAGGACTAATCAGTCTGATAAAGGTTTAGAATATTGTTAATAGTAAATAAAAACAGAAACTGCTGGAAATGCACAACAAGTTTGGCAACACCTGAGGAGAGAGCAAGCGATAAAATTTTGAAAATGACTTTCTTTTATTTTATGAGAGGTCACATGACACCAGGTTATAGTCCAACAGGTTTATTTCAAGTCACAAGATTTTGAAATGTTGCTCCTTCGTCAGATGAAGAGTAACTTCACTAACATGCACATCTTGGGATACTAAGGGGCAATTTAGCATGGCCAATCCACCTAACCTGCATATCTTTGATCAGTGGGAAGTAACTAGAGGAAACCCACGGGGAAAAATGTGCAAACTCCACACAGTTGCCCAAGGCTGGAATTGAACCTGGTCCCCTGGCACTGTGAGGCAGCAGTGCAAACCATGGTGCCACTGTGCCATCCTCTGATCTCTGTTCTTTTTTCTCTGTTTTCTCTCCGTTAACCAGCTTTCTCTCCAAGCAGCTGCACTTCCACATGCTTTCACTCATCAGCAAGCATCGGAGACCAGTAAGTTGGAGCAATGCGGGCAAGTTATAAAGGAACAAGTGAATGGGGAATGAAGATCATCCATGTTGGATCCATGAGAGGCAGAAATATTTTCTTGATGGCGAAAGACATGGCACTAAAGGGAAACATTGGGAGTTGGGCTAGTAGAATGTTGATCTTTATTGCAAGAAGATTGGAATGTAAATGTGAGGAAGTTATGCTTCAGTTGTGCAGAGTTTTAATTAGTTCTTATTTTGAAGTAATTCATTCAGTTTTGGGAACTGCACATCCGAAAGGATATATTGACCTTGGCAGGTGGATAGCACAAATTCACCATGGGGACACTTGAATTGAAAAGATTAAATTATAAGGACAGGCCGCATACTATTTTCCTGAGTTTAGATGTTTTAGCCATGATGTGGAGATGCCGGCATTGGATTGGGGTGAGCACAGTAAGAAGTCTCACAACATCAGGTTAAAGTCCAACAAGTTTATTTGGAATCACAAGCTTTCGGAGCGCTGTTCCTTTAGGAAGCTCAAAAGCTTGTGCGTAGCACGGTGGCACAATACTTTGCACTGCTGCCTCACAGCACCAGGGATCCGGGTTCAATTCTGGCCTTGGGTCATTTTCTGTGTGGAGTTTGCACATTCTCCTGCATGGGTTTCCTCCAGGTGCTCTGGTTTCCTCTCATAGTCCAAAGATGTGCATGTTAGGTGCATGGGTCATGCTAAATTCTCTCTCAGTGTACCTGATCAGGTGCCAGAGTGTGGTGACTGTGGGATTTTCACAATAACTTTATTGCAATGTTAATGTAAGCCTACTAATAAATAAACTTTATTTTGACTTTAACCTGCTGTTGTCATTCTTCTCAAATGTTTGAGGATTGATCTAATTAAGATATTTAAAATGCTAAAATGACTCAATACCAGAAATCTATTTCTTCTGGTGGGAAATCCAGAACAAACGGATACAATATTAAAAATTACAGAAATGGCCATTCAGAATTAAAATCAGGAATGACTTTCTCACACACTGCTAAAGGACAACTTTGCAGATACCTGTAATCTCACAGAATGAGGTTAGAGGGAATCTGGGACTCACTTGCCTAAAACAACGCAGATACTGAGGCTAGAATTCTCCAGCCATTCACACCCCACTGCCGTTGTCAGCGAGAACAGGGAATTAGGCACTCTGCCAAATCTCTGTTCACTGCAGTGGGACTGGAGAATCCTGACTACGGGTGAAATCAGAGAGCCTAGCCCCAGTTAGAGTTTCAGATTGACATCAACAGATTTTTATAAGACAAGGATATAAAAGGAGATGGATCTGAGACAGATAATTGTGGTACAAGTTATCTGGCAGAACAGACTTGAGGAATTGCACATCCTTTGCCTATTCCTCTTTCTATTAATATTCTGATATGAAGGCCCCAAAACTTTGGTGAGGTCATCACTGACCATCACTCCTGGATGAATTGAGGCAATTTTGCTATGATCAAACAACAATAAATGTAATTTAAGTAATGCCTTTAATGTAGTAAAACGTCCCAGGGCAATTAACAGCTGTATTATCAGAAAAAAATTGACATCCGCAGTTTTTTCAGATCCACCTTTTTTTTCTCACTGTTAGTCATAAGCATGAAATGGTTAAATGGTAAATGGTTAAATATAACACACAGCCTCAGTTTTGATTACAACCAAGGCAACTGCAATGAAGGATACTTTTTTTTAATCTATAGGATCCCTTTAGTGCAGAAGGAGGCCATTCAGCCCATCAAGTCCATATCAACTCTCTGAAGAGCATCTTACCTAGGCTTACCCCATACTTGTAACATTGCACATTTACCATGATCAATCCACGTAACCTACACATGTTTGGACACTGAGGGGCAATTTAACATGATCAATCCACCTAACCCTGCATATCTTTGGAGTGTTGGAGGAAACCGGAATACCCGAAGGAAACCCACGCAGACGTGGGGAGAACGTGCAAACTCCACACAGACAGTCATCTAAGTGTGGAATTGAACCTGGGTCCCTGATGCTTTGTGACAGCGGTGTTAACCACTGTGCCACCATGCTGCCCATATCCACTATACCACTGTGTCAACCTTATCCGCTTGTCGATGGCAACTAAATACTGTACCTTGCTCATTGTCCTTGAGTGGTCCGAGATGTTCTTGATAATTACTGAGTAAGGCAATGTAAATCACTGTAACTTGGCTGGAATACACAACGTTTCGTAACAGTAAAGGTCTGCTGCAGTGGGTTCATGGCCAACAGTGCTGACAGAAAGGTCACAGGCTTGATGAATTGCATCAGCCACTGTCCATTCCTTTTCCTTTTAATATTCTGATATGATGGCCCTATAAATTTTGGTGAAGTCATCACTCTCCTGAACGAACATCCTCTTCAAACCTTTCACTTTCCCATTACAGCAGCATATAATACGTACATCCTCTCGAGTCTCGTTTAACATGGTCCACTCTGTAGGTGATCTGTGATATCTGTTACATCTGTGACAAAAAACAAAAAGACCCTTTAACAATCAGATTGGAGAATCCTCACGAAGGTATGGTTCAAACCAGGATGTATAAATTGGACAGGGAGTATGGAGTGGATTTAAATCATGGACAGAAAACCAAGTACTGATGCGATTAAAGGACATTGAGATAAAAAGGCAAGAGACAGAAAAGGCAGAAGAAATGTTTAAATAATTTCCAACGCCAATGTTCTTCAGTGGGTCCATACTTAGCAGATTGACTTTTCCTTGTAAATCCTTGTAGTTCCTTTAAGCTTTGACAAAGGATCATCTGGACTTGAAACATCAGTTCTTTTCTCTCCTTACAGATGCTGCCAGACCTGCTGAGATTTTCCAGCAGTTTCTCTTTTGGCTTCAGATTCCAGCATCCACAGTAATTTGCTTTTGTAACAGATAGTCTCCAGCCCAGCTAGAAACAGGGTCCGTTCTTACTTGAAGGAATTCTGCAAATCAGTGTCCAACGCCCAAGTCAGCAATTTGTTTGGAGGTTCACTGTTCCCAGTGGAAATAACCACCTTCTATCGTCCATCCTAGATATGACTGAAATTGGCCCACCTTGACCTAGTTAATTGGAACAAAGTACCAACTGGAACACAATCCATTCACTTCATCATCTATAGACCTCAATCTTATCACTCCTAAAGCCTGATAGACTTTGTTAATGCATAGAGGCCCGGCTGTATTGGGGTATGTTGTTTTCAATTAAAAAGAGACTCTCAACCATTTTCAAAATCTCAATATCACCCTTTATGTTAAGAAACCAAAACTGGGCATTATGGCCAAGCTCTTCTGCTGGAAGTGAGATTGATGGTGGTGGGACTGGAAGTGCGTGGCACCTCTGCTTGTAGGTAGAACGCGTGGCCACGGGTGATAACATGGCAGCCAGCCAATTAGATATTCATGCATGAGGAGCATGGCGACTTATGCAGCAAGGGGCAGACAGGAATTTGATACCCCCACTGTTATCGGGTCGAAAGTCTGGGTGTCATATTTAAAGAGCTCGCATTCAAAGCCTGCAAGCTAAGAGCATTAATCTCGCTGTCAGAAAGGTGGTTTTGGGAATTGCAAATGCTGCCACGACCTTGCCATCTGTCACCACCTGACAGCTATGTCCTTTTCCTCTTTGACTGCCGCCATCCATTCTCAGTCATCAATGTCCCCTCTCCAGTAGTTAAGACCTGATAGAGAAACAAGCAACTCCTCCTTCCTCCAAATCCACCAGGAAGACTGCCTCACTTGCTGCACAGCAAGTTTAAGCAGTAGTGAGTCTGAAGGCACATGTTTTGCATTCACTGATTGCTTCATTGGAAATTAATTCTGGTGAGATTGCCTATTAATGAGAATGTATGACGTAAATATATTAAAAAGACACTCCTGACACTTGCTGTTGGGAAACTTGTTCCGGCATCAACCTACTGCCAATGATGGCACACTGGTTAGCACTGCTGCCTCACAGTGCCAGGGATCTGGGTTCAATTCCAGCCTTTGGTGGCTGTCTGTGTAGAGTTTGCACGTTCTCCCCATGTCTGCATGGGTTTTCTCCATGTGCTCAGGTTTCCTCCCACAGTCCAAAGATCTGCGGGTTACATTGATTGGGCGTATAACTTGCCCCTGAGAGTAGGGGGGATGAGCAGGGTAAATATGTGTGGGGTTACACTGGGTGAGATTGTTGTCGGTGCAGGCTCGATGGACTGAATGGCCTCCTTCTGCACTGTAGGGATTCTATGATTCTAACTCCATACTTTCATTTCACCATCAGGAATCTGATTTTTGACTTCCCACCCACCTCTTTCCCAATCCCAGGAGATCCATGCAATTCTGCTCAGTATTTCAAATCAGGCCTAACCAAGTTCTTCTGCAAAAACCAAATACTTCATTTTGATGTATAATTAACTGTTCTGCCTAACACCTTATTCATTCTAAATATTGGTTCAAGGCACTGCACATGAACCTTTAGCGATCGATGCATTAGAACACTAAAATCTCATATCCTTTAGACTATTGACTGAAGGTCATTTAGATGAAAGTTTCAAAGGCTAGAACAGATCATAATAAAAAGTATGGGAAGACTTTGAATGGCCGGATCTTAAACTGTCATATCTAGGCATCATCTCTGATTCTTAAGTGCCAAATGCCAAAACTCTCATAGCCAATGTACCAATGTGTATTCCATTGTAGTTAGGCTTCAGGATTAGGGACCCGAGACATACATCACAGCATCAGGGAAGGTGATGGCCTAGTGGTATTGTTGCTAGACTATTAATCCAGAAACTCAGTTAATGTTCTGGAAACCCAGGTTCAAATCCCACCATGGCAGATGGTGGAATTTGAACTCAATAAAAAAAATCTGGAATTAAGAACCTACTGATGACCATGAAAGCATTGTCAATTGTCAGAAAAACCCATCTGGTTCATGAATATCCTTCAGGTGAGGAAATTGGCCGTCCTTACACTTGCATGTGACTCTAGAGCCACAGTAATGTGGTTGACTCTCAACTGCCCTTGGGCAACTTGTGATAGGCAATAAATGCTGGCCAGCCAGTGACACATATCTCACGAATGAATAAAAAGAAATCAGACCAGGTCATGGTGAAATATTCCTGTTACTGTGCCTAATACATTGGGCTACCTGAGCACAATATATTGAGAAAAATAGGGAAAAGAGAGTTGATCGCCCATAAGGAGGCTATCCAATTTTCTATATGTTAAATAGACTGAAAATTAACTGGCCTCAGGTTCTTTTGGGTGCTTTCTGCAGACTAGCAGACAAAGACCTCCAAGCTCAAGGATCCACGGGAAATCACAGAAAAAGGCAGGGCCTACCCACAATTAATTACTTTGCCTTTCTCTCGGCCCCACTTTGCTCCTGGTTCTGTTGTGGTATCTTGCTGATACAGACCCAGGTTTCACTCTGCCCATGGGGAAAAAAACCCTCAGAAGTCCTTGGTTTGTGCAGAGGGACAGGAGACAGATCCTAGTGGTTTCCGCCCTGTGCTTATTCTCTGGAATTTCTGGGAATTAAGCATTCATCCTTTGTTTCAAGCAGGAATATCTGGGCCAAAGTAACTTCATAGAATCCTTACAGTGCAGAAGAGGCCATTCAACCCATCAAGTCTGCACAAACCCTCCTAAAGAGTACCCTACCCAGGCCCATCCCCCGGCCCTAGC
Organism: Carcharhinus amblyrhynchos; assembly: GCF_965287045.1. Taxonomy (NCBI): domain Eukaryota; kingdom Metazoa; phylum Chordata; class Chondrichthyes; order Carcharhiniformes; family Carcharhinidae; genus Carcharhinus; species Carcharhinus amblyrhynchos. Next base: position 17,618,266 of record NC_137345.1, read on the forward strand.
CCCACAACCCCACACATTGATCATGGCCAATCCACCTTGCCTGCATATCTTAGACATTAAGGGGCAATTTAGCATGGCCAATCCACCTAACTGGACTGTGGGAGGAAACCAGAATACCCAGAGGGACCCCACACAGACATGGGGAGAATAGGCAACATGGTCACCCAGGGCTGGAATTTAACCTGGTTCTCTGGTGCAGAGAGGCAGCAATGTTAACGACTGCGCCACCGTGTCATCTCACTGTGCCACCATATTGCCCCCACCATGCTATCATGCCGTCCCTAATTTATTTAAATAGAAATGGTACAGAATGCTTATTTAAAAACGTTGCAAAGTATGCACTTTTAACTTGGATAGACTGATAGTAATTCTGTCCTGAACCGAGGGGATATTCAAAAATACCACACTGGCCTGAATAAATGGGGAATTTTGATCATCAGCTCTCTTGCAAAAATATAATCAAAAGCTTGCTAACATAAATCAGTCAGTGAAACTAGAACTCACAGCTGGGATGGTATTTCATGCATAACATTCCAACTGGAATATTAATAGAATGGCAGATATTTCTGTATCAGATATGTGTCAATTGTTGACAGGTGCACAGTTGGGTTTATAGATTTCTGACTGATGCCCACATTTGCTCCCATTGCGGTCTGACAGCTGCTTATAGTTTAAAAGGTAAAGCAGCTTCTTGAATTCCAATAGCACACAAATGGGGTCAGTTTTAACTCTAGCCATTTACCAGAATTCAGGCCCCGACTGGATTTTAATTGGGACCCGATTGAGGAAGCCACTTCAGATAGATTAATATTTTTATCACATCTTAATTTTAAGTCTTCAGCATGTGTCAAAATAAGCAATTAGCATTATCTGTATGTATTGGGGTCTGGTATCGTTACCATGCTGGGAGCAGGAATTCTTGACCAGACGTTCATCCATGCACATAATTACTCCGATCCCACCTCCATGTTCCAGTTTAACTCTTGAGTAAGTAATAGTGCCATTGCTAAAGTTCCAAACCCATATAATTCAATCAGCCCAAACTCGCAAAAAGGAAAGGACAATAGGATTGAAGAACTTCGTGGACTGAGTTTAGAAACTATTTCCGCAGAGGTGGAATACGCCCAGGTCAGGATTTGTGCATGTACATTATACAGAGGTGATTGCCCGTATAAAACAGCAGCTGCCACCATACCTGTCTGATTTTCATTAGCTAGGAGTAGGAAACACAATGGGCGGATCTTACAGCCTTGCTCAAACGAGACTGGAAATTCGTGGAAAGGTCCACGGACATTTCCGTTGTCCGCCCCTCGCCTGCTCCGATTTCATGCAGGGTGGGGCAGTAGAATTCCAGAGAATGTGTGCAGATTGGTACTTTGTGTTGGTGTGTGTGCTTGATCTTGGACCGGTAGACGGGCGCCGCAACAGCTCGGTGACTAGCTGTGCAGATACATGGATTTGGGCCTGTGTCTGTGGGAGTTTGTGCATTCTCCCTGTGGATGCGTGGGTTTCCTCCGGGTGCTCCGGTTTCCTCCCACACCCCAAAGATGTGCTCTTAGGCTGATTGGTTTTACCAAATTGACACTATTCTCCCCTGAATCTGGCTAAGTTAGGGGTTCCATTCGTAGACATGCAGGGTAGAATAGGTGTAGGGTGATGCGGCGGCGCGGGCTCGTTGGGCTGAAGGGCCTGTTTCCCGTGCTGGGTTGTTCTTTGTTCTTTGTTCTTTGTTATTAGACCTGGTAGGAGCAAGTTAAAGCTTTACCAAGTCCTTTGGAAAGATAGGTATGCTTTTGGAGGGGTAAGCAACACCTTTGTTTATGGTTCCAGGGCACCTTTCAGGGTAAGCTTCCCTCTGGGAGAGATATAGTGCCCTTTGGGAGAGGTATATTGTCTTCTGGGATCATTATACGCACACACAAATGTGCATAAAAAGTGCATTAACACATTGAAACTGTGAAGCGAGCTGTCAAGACAAATTGTCGTGAGATACTATCAAAACTGTAGAAAGTGTCATAAGTGTCAAAAGCACTTATCAAGCTGTAAAGGTATTCAAAACTCCTTCCTTTTAAATTTTGAAAAAAACTGTTTGGAGTGTTAAAAAAATCATTGTTTTCTGCTTGAATCTAAATGATGACAATAACCTGAGGGTTATCATTACTGGATTTGTGCTGCATGACTGATTTCACAATCTTCCATATTATAGTAGAGTGCTTTCCATTTCATAGTTTGATTGACATCTCCACATGGTTATAGATTATTTTGAAATGGGATTATGAATTTGTATGCTTATTTTTAGAAGGAATTATGCACTTGAAAGAAATTTGCGTTCCAATAACGGATTATGTAATTGAAGGAAATTAAATGCAGTGAATTAATTTTTATGAATGAAAGTTAAATAATACAGTCTGCAATAGATGCTCAAAACTTTATGTTATTTCAGCATGGTTCCTGAGGTCTACCCATGGGATGTGTTAGGATAAACAATGGTGGATGAGGGGTGTAAAGGCCCATGGGGAGGCTTTTGTGGAGAGCCATAGGTTATCACATACGTTATAAGGGTGTTATAGGGTGGGTTGGAAGGGCATAGATTTGCACAGAGATTATGAGGAGCTAAGGGACTGGCTGGAAGTGGAATGGGTTGGTATGGGGGTATGAGGGGCTATGGAAGTAGCCGGAGATGGCATAGGTTGGCATTGATGAGGTACACGGAATATGCCCAGGGTGAGAGTTGTCAGAGGTGAAGAGTATCAGGGTTGAGGAGTGTCAGGGCTGAGGGATGTCGGGGTGAGAGGTGTCAGGGGTGAGAGGTGTCAGGGCTGAGGGGTGTCAGGGCTGAAGGGTGTCAGGGGTGAGATGTGTCAGGGCTGAGGGGTGTCAGGGTGAGAGGTGTCAGGGCTGAGGGGTGTCAGGGTGAGAGGTGTCAGGGCTGAGAGGTATCAGGGGTGAGATGTGTCAGGGCTGAGGGGTATCAGGGGTGAGAGGTGTCAGGGCTGAGGGGTGTCAGGGTGAGAGGTGTCAGGGCTGAGGGATGTCAGGGTGAGAGGTGTCAGGGCTGAGGGGTGTCAGGGGTGAGAGGTGTCAGGGCTGAGGGATGTCAGGGTGAGAGGTGTCAGGGCTGAGGGGTGTCAGGGGTGAGAGGTGTCAGGGCTGAGGGATGTCAGGGTGAGAGGTGTCAGGGCTGAGGGGTATCAGGGGTGAGAGGTGTCAGGGCTGAGGGGTATCAGGGGTGAGAGGTGTCAGGGCTGAGGGGTGTCAGGGTGAGAGGTGTCAGGGCTGAGGGGTATCAGGGGTGAGAGGTGTCAGGGCTGAGAGGTATCAGGGGTGAGAGGTGTCAGGGCTGAGGGTTATCAGGGGTGAGAGGTGTCAGGGCTGAGGGATGTCAGGGCTGAGGGGTATCAGGGGTGAGAGGTGTCAGGGTGAGAGGTGTCAGGGCTGAGGGATGTCAGGGTGAGAGGTGTCAGGGCTGAGGGATGTCAGGGTGAGAGGTGTCAGGGCTGAGGGGTGTCAGGGGTGAGAGGTGTCAGGGCTGAGGGGTGTCAGGGTGAGAGGTGTCAGGGCTGAGGGGTATCAGGGGTGAGAGGTGTCAGGGCTGAGAGGTATCAGGGGTGAGAGGTGTCAGGGCTGAGGGGTATCAGGGGTGAGAGGTGTCAGGGCTGAGGGGTGTCAGGGGTGAGAGGTGTCAGGGCTGAGGGATGTCAGGGGTGAGAGGTGTCAGGGCTGAGGGGTGTCAGGGTGAGAGGTGTCAGGGCTGAGGGATGTCAGGGCTGAGGGGTATCAGGGGTGAGAGGTGTCAGGGTGAGAGGTGTCAGGGCTGAGGGATGTCAGGGTGAGAGGTGTCAGGGCTGAGGGGTGTCAGGGGTGAGAGGTGTCAGGGCTGAGGGATGTCAGGGTGAGAGGTGTCAGGGCTGAGGGGTGTCAGGGGTGAGAGGTGTCAGGGCTGAGGGGTGTCAGGGTGAGAGGTGTCAGGGCTGAGGGGTATCAGGGTGAGAGGTGCCAGGGATGAGGGATGTCAGGGGTGAGAGGTGTCAGGGCTGAGGGGTGTCAGGGGTGAGAGGTGTCATGGCTGAGGGGTATCAGGGTGAGAGGTGCCAGGGATGAGATGTGTCAGGACTGTTTTTTATTTCAACACACTGGTATCTGGACTCAGGCCTTTGCCTCGTCTAACTCTGCTCTTTGTAGCTTCTGCACTCACTCCAGGGTCACCCAGCCCGACTCCCAGAGAGCGCCACCACCCCAGAACAAAAGAATCCTAATTTTTGGGCTACATTCTATTTTTTCCAGCTTTGTGGACCTGGGCAATGTCCCAACTCTACACTCCTGACCCAGGAGTGAGAATTCAGTCCCACACATCTGCTTTGGCCAGCAGTTTGTCTATTCTATATTCTAATCGACAATATTCAAATCCTTACTGAGTAAGGCAGGGACAGATGTTTGAGGATTTGTTTCGCTGATAAAGAAAATTAGTGATGGAAAGCTCCATATTTCACCTCACAACCATTTAAACAAGTTTTAAAATCTGGAATTTTTATCAGTGTTGTTCCAGTTGTTATTTGATATTGGCAAAGAAAAAGGTTACCATGCATGGTGTCAATATTTTTCCACAGAAATTAGCAAACAGCGAAAAATAAACTGCTAATAGTCCAGTTTACATGTTAGACACATTCAGACTGCCTGTTCAATTATATTTTTGGTAAAAATTAGGTCAGATGGCAGCATTTGTGCAGCAAACTGCAATACTGAATGTAAAAATATTGTTGCACTTTTAGTTCCACGTTTCGTAGATAAATGTTTTGGTTCCCTTTTCTGTTGCTAGGATGAACAAATGCTGTTGTCGGGGGAAATGCATCTGTACTTTGGGTATGAATCACGTGTTGGAGGAACCTATTCCCAATCTCTCATGCTGGATTCCACCACAGAAGTGCACAAGCCGGTTGACTTCTGAGTGCCCAGAGTGCCCACCTAAGGCAAATGTTGAACCCCTGAAAAATGAATATTAGGGACCTATGCCTGTCCTAGATTGCTGAGGCAAAATCAAGTCTGATTTTTCTTTAATCAATACCAGTCAACAGTGCCAAATGAGAAAAAATATTTGGGTAAAATATGTATCCAACATTGTAACCCAAAAATTTATACAAAAGCAGTGGTTATTTTTATTATTCATTCATGGGACATGGGCATCGCTGGCTGGCCAGCATTTATTCCCCATCCCTAGTTCCCCTTGGAGGGCAGTTGAGAGTCATTGCTGTGGCTCCGGGATCACATGTAGGCCAGGCCAGGTGAGAACGGCAGATTTCCTTCTCTAAAGGAATTACAGAACCAGATAGGCCTTTCTGATAATTGATAATGGTTCATGGTCACCAGTGGATTCTTAATTCCAGATATTTTTTAATTGAATACAAATTCCACCATCTGCCACAGCAGGATTCAAACCCGGGTCCCCAGAACAGTAGCTGAGTTTCTGGATCAATAGTCTAGCCATAATACCACTAGGCCCATCTCCTTGCCCCTAACAGAGACTAAAGCAGAATGTCAACTTATATCCACATACTGATGACTGGTAATTAAACACACATTTGGGCAAGAAACCCAGATGTGAAGTCAGAAAATATCATCGCATGATAAAAAGCCATCAGTGTTAAATGACTCAGTAATGCTTGGTCATATCTTCAGGAAGTGAAATGCAATCATTTTGTTCTGTCCAAATAGATAAACTTGATCTTCTTTCTAAGCAGTGTAGAGTGAGCTAACTGCAATCTTGACTGAAGGAACTATGGTCCAGAATTTCTTGCAACGGCAATATGTGTGATGAACATAATCAATTAGATGTAGCTTTGTGATAGTACAGAACTTGAGGATTGTTTTAAAAAGACATTTAAAAAGACAGGTTTTAGGTGTCCAGATCACCAACAACCTGTCCTGGTCCCCCCATGCTAACGCTATAGTTAAGAAAGCTCACCAATACCTCAAGTTTCTCAGGAGACTAAGGAAATTTGGCATGTCAGCAATGACTCTCGCCAACATTTACAGATATACCATAGAAAGCATTCTTTCTGGTTGTATCACAGCTTGGTATGGCTCCTGCTCTACCCAAGACCACAAGAAACTACAAAAGGTCATGAATGTAGCCCAATCCATCATGCAAACTAGCCTCCCATCCATTGACTTTGTCTACATTTCCCACTGCCTTGGCAAAGCAGTCAGCATAATTAAGGATTCCACGCACTCCGAATATTCTCTCTTCCACCTTTTAGGTACAAAAATCTGAGGTCACATACCAACCAACACAAGAACAGTTTCTTCCCTGCTGCTGTCAGATTTTTGAATGGATCTACCCTGCATTAAGTTGATCTTTCTCTACACCTTAGCGATGACTCTAACACTACATTCTGCACTCTCCCATTTCCTTCGCTATGAACAGTATGCTTTGTCTGTGTAGCATGCAAGAAACAATAATTTGCACTGTATGCTAATACATGTGACAATAATAAATCAAATCAAATCAAACATTTTGTTGAAGTTTTTCATCTTGCACTCATCGCAAGATTACTAATTTCAGGGGAAAATTGTTGTACTATATGCAGAGACATGCTGATTGGTTAACATATGGACTCTGATTGGTAGTAGTGTTGCCATGGAGAATGCATCCATTGATGGTGACTGACAGTTAACTGCCAAGCATTAATACTGCTATTATGCAATAGCAACACAAGTCGTAATCACCACTAAGAGGATGCTGCCATCAGCCTCTCGCAGAATTGAGTAATGTGATATATGAACTTCAGCATCATTGTAATGCTAGATATGTTAGCCATATGCCTCAAAGACTGGAGGATCATATCAAACAGCGTCACAAAAACCTACCATCCTAGGGCGGGCGAGGTTCCCAGAACAGAAATCCCCATTGGCCTTGAACAGGATTTTATGATCTTGCTCAAGCGAGGCTGTAGAATCCCACCCCATGTCCCTTCTGCTGTTCAAAATGGGCAAAGTACAGACCAAACCAACCAGCTCGTGCTTGCAAAATATCCAACGTTAAATGCGATTCCACAAATGGACAGCATTTGTTAAATAATCATCAGTGTGCTAAAACTTACATTGGCAACTAATTAAAGATTGTCAGTAGGGCTCACATTATGTATGCACTGGAAGCTACATGTAATACCAAGCCCTGTTATTTCCAGACGGAAAGAACGTATACACATATGGTGCCTGTTTCAGCTAAACAAAATCAGTGATAGCTATTTGCCACTACATTCCACAGGGCAATGCCTTTACTAATCAATCTGCTGTAAATTCAAACAATGCTTGACAGTTAACTGTTAGTCACCATCTACTGGTGCATTCTCCAAGTCAAGACCTCCACCAATTAGAATCCACTTGCTAACACTTTTCTAATACAGTATAAATTGTTGTTTCCCCTGACATTGGTATTCCTACGATTGCGCTGATGAGTGCAAGGCAAAAAAATTTCAACTAGATTGTTGTCAATCCTGGATTTAGTGGTAAACTTACAAGAAAATATATTGGTTTCTAATCAGAATATACCACAGTGGGCATAGGACCAAATTATAAGTAGCACAGCTTTGAAGTCAGATCTGGTTTCTGACTATTTGAACAATGTTATACTATTCATCCACAAAAAAATTCTATGAACATAGTTCTATGATTTGTTCTGAACACTTCTAGATTAACTTATTAAAAGTTACAAGTGCAGAATGTTGAAATTATCATGAGTTTTATGTGAAGTACAGACCTCTCTAATTTGCTTTGCAACCCGGTTGGTGGCTTTTATATAAACTAGAAATACATGTCTTCCCAAAAAAAAATCAGTCTGTATAGGAAAAAGGGATGGGCATACCAGAATCGCAATCTCTTCAGGTACCATGCCCGAAGTGTAAATTGGTGACATGGGCTTCCATGTTAAACCTGCTCCAGAGGCGTGGATCACCTTCACTGGTGGTTTTTTCATCCAGTTTGTGAGGCTTTTTAAAGAGATGTTCGTTATACACCTTGACCTCTTTTCCCATCAATCTTTCCCATAAAACTTTCTAAATCATCATTGCTTACTACCTGCACAAGAAAGATCAACTTTCTCTCCTGACCTTGGTCAGCTGGAGTGTGTTTGGTTTCATGTATTATTAACTCCACTGCACTGATAACTTGACCTGTCACAATATCTTTATTACTAGCTTCAAAAAACACAAATCTGAAGCTTCAATTTCTTCACTGATTATCTGACACTCTCTTTTGCACGTCGAAATTGGTGTGATGTAGCATTGCAGGATTCTCAGAATAACTGCATTTTGATAAAATAGCCCTAAAGGATTCCCCACAGAAACAAATTGTCCCAGTGACAGACACAGCCACAGCAAAAGCAAACTACTCCTTGCAAGAGGGAGATAATGATTTTCAAAAATCAGAGTTTAAAGTTCTGATGATAAGGAAGAAGAAGAGCTCTGCTATGCAACACGCAAGATCAGGTACTACAATTCAATACAGTAAACAACTCTCTTCTGCTTTCACTCTGAGCCAGCTTTCCAGCTTTAGGTGTGATATTTCAGGCTCGACTACTGGTACTGAAGTTGAAGATGAACCATTGTTGGGAGCACTGGAATATGCTTAAAGTAACAGAGAACTTTATTGCTTTGCTATATCTACCAGTAACAAGTCTCACAACACCAGGTTAAAGTTCAACAAAGCCACTAGCTTTCGGAGCGCTTGCCGCTCCTTTGTCACATCATGTATACCCACCAGTGCCATTTTGTAACATTCTAAGTGGAAGTGACAATCAAAGCAATGTTCATTATGTAATGACTTCAATCAGGCCATTGAGGCTGGCCTATTGGAATATGAATTCCCTGATTAAGGAATCAATTGATGGGCTAACAGGGAGTCTTTTCCTTGTATTTAACTGGGAGTGTCAGTTCCTCTGGCACTCCCGAAGGTAGATTGCTGACTGATTGCACTCTTTGTACTTCTGTTGGAATTGTAAATAAAGGGATTCTTGTGAAGGGACTTCTGTCTCCGAAGACTTATTAGAATTCAGAGACTGGCACTGACTTCAGAGAGTGGGGGTCATTGTTTCAACAGGGGAAATTATAGAGCAGCACAGAAGTCCCAGTACATTATGGAGTGCAGCAATGCCTTAAGGCCCTACTGCCACCGTTTCCTAGAACTTCCACGCTACAATAATTGTATAGGCCGCAGATGCACCAACAAAACTTGGAAATTGGTTTTAATAGAACTTCACAGTGCACAAACTGCAGTACACAAAGAGGTCACTTCTATATATCCGTGAATGCATTTTGCTCCACATTAGGCCCTAAGGATAGGATTTTCCCAGCAAGTTTCAGGATCACAATGTCAGGGTGAATGGAGGTCAGAATTTCACACAATGTGGGTGGGGCACAATGATTGTGATTTTCTCCTAATTGGCCAATTGGCCAGTGAGGAGGCTGCTAAAGATGACTGGCTCTGGAAGCTGAAGGGGTAATTAGAGATACTCCAGCACTGCAGAAAGAGCAGGATGCCTTTTTTCAGGTAAGTGAGAATGGGCACAGCTACATGGAAGTCTCCACCCTATTTTGAAATAAGAAATGCCCTCAATTGGCAGGCCATCTAATGGGAGGGGGGAATTCTTTCATGGGTCAGCCCATAGCTGCAGCTGACAGGCAGGCATGGAGTGCTACAAAACATACCTGAAGCACTGGCCCTTACTCGGAGGCCATTTCCAGACAGCTACAATGTTCCCCAGGGCCTCAAGACCAGGTCAAGCAGAAAATTGCAGCTGCATTCTGATAATAGGCCTTAATAGCCATTTTACAAGCCACAAGTGGCTACCTGCCGCTTGTGGGGCAGGTATCCCTGCCGATCTGCTCTCCTACATCCCACATCCACAAAACCATCCAGGACTAGAATGATGCCAGAAGACTGGTACAGTGGCTGGCAATGTAAATTTTCATGCCCACCCCTCATGGTACATATCCCATTGAGGTTAACAATCCTCCCCCAGGTTTCACATAAAAGATTCTTGGGCTACTTACTGGTGAAGAGGCAATGATGTGTCTTCTGATGACCTTTCACATACTTTGTGTCACTGAAGCATCTTCCTACCTGAAAAGGTAACAGTGCTGAAGAGCTCAACTTTCCCTTTATGAAGTGGTGGGGAGAGTCATTGGCATCCATTAGATATAAATGCATTGGCTGCACATCAACTCAATGGCCACAGCCAGGGCCATCTGGAGTGGGCCTTGAACACAACCGTTCTTGACTCTGAGGTAAAAGTGCTACCAGTAAACTTGCGGTCACTCCATCTGGACAGACTTATTTTAAGTCACAAGGTGTTTAGAGATCATGGCCACGATTCTCCCAAAAGCGCTGAATTGGCGGGAGAACTGTTCTAAATCCCGACTGTTTTGTCAATTCAGTTTCTCACCTGAATCTCCGCACTCTGTGCACTGCAGAGGTCCCAATCGCGAATCTCACTAAAAACCCAGTGGGGTGAGGCCAATTTGCACCAGAGTCTGACAGTTCTGGAACTCTGCTCATGCGCATCTATCTAATTCCCCATTTGCTGGCCAACTTGATCGTTGGCCAGCCCCGGGCTCTCGCAGTGCTCCCCCTCCAGCCACCCCCATAGCCCGATCGCAGCCCCCACAATAATTTCCAGGCCAACCCTAGCCCCCTCACCCACCGCCCCCCCAACAATGCCCTGGAGTGCCCCAATATCCAGCTCACCCCTCTCACCCAGCAGTAGCAATCCCCCGTCCCCCTCACCCTGGCAGACCTCCCCCTGCTGACCCTCTCCAGGGTCAGACCCCCCCCGGGGAGGCAGGCCCCCACTCCCCAGCTGCCCCAGTATGGCAATGTTGATGCAGTCAATGACACATTGCATCATTGGGCAAAAGCTGTGACTCTCTGCTTCTGAGATGCAAAATAAACAGGGAAATTAATATATTCCCCAACAATCACTGCCCTCCCCCCATCCCTGACCGGTCCCAATGTAGAGTGGCAGCAGGAACCCCCAACCCCACCGATTGCCCCGTCCACAATAAGCCCCACCTCCTTGGCACTGCCCAATGCCTGGTGGGCAGTGCCAAGGTGTCCCCTGGGCACCAGCACTTTGCCTCTTGGGCAGTGCCAGAGGGCACAGGCTGGCACTGTCAGGGTGCCCATGCCCAGAGGGTACCACCCCTTGCCACCCAACCCCCTGGGGGGGGCCCCCGATTGCCCCCCTTCATTCCGACAGGGTCTTCCACTAGGTCCCCGAACGTGGGGAGCTAGTCTGAACCCCGCCAGAATGAAGTACTCCTGGTGGGGCGGGAGATTGAATTGGGACTGGTAAGTTCCCGGTAATTACATTCAAACTACGTATAAAACATATTAAAAACAGATTCAAATTACTTACCTGCTTTCCCGCTGGTTTCCAGCGTGGTCTGGCCTGTTTGCCAGCTCTGGGAGTGGCGCATACATTCCTGGTGCATGCGCAAATCCCAGAAGAATGCCAGCGACGCGCACCTCCCACTCCAACCAGCCAGAAAAGATGTGGGTCGCAATGGGAGAATCGCGGCCCATATTCTAGTTTCCACTTATTGGGGAAGAAGCCACTTCATTATAATTCAAAAATGGACAGCAATTTGAGGTAATAGGCTACACAATGGCATGTGACATTAATTAGATTTCCCTTTTGTGCACATAGGTTTTACTTTTTTTTTGCATGTTAACTTTTTGAAAGTGCAAACTGATGACAGCACAACAAATACACTTTAAATAAAGCGTATGTCCTTTACCATTCCCGTTGATTGACGGAATGTGGAATTAATTGTGCGCTCAGCAGTCAAACTGATGAAAGAAAATGGAAAATTTCTAGGGGAAATTACACAGTTCAGAGAGCAAATTCCATGGTTTTATGACATTTTCAGTGATAAGCACTGATTGAGACAGATAAACCAAGGTTTCCTGTCTGAAAACTGACCTATGGACAGGTATCGAACAGAAAATCAAATATAATCTCCATGCCAACAGTGTGATGCAATATATTAACTAGTCCATTTGCTCTCGTTATTTCTAACAGTGTATGATCCTCTTTTTAGGAAGTCCCTTTAATCCGTCCATTAAAAGGTGATTAGGATTTATCCTTTGTAATCCTATATAGCGTTCATGCTCATTTTGGCCATTTAGACATTAAGTCAATAATTGAAGATTATTTTAGGTACAACCCTGAAGATGTATGATCTTTAGCTATTTACATGAATATGTACTGTGCAGTTTATTTCCTTAACAGTAACGGTAACAGTCTTCACTCATTCATGAAACAATCTTATCTTACTAATATTACGCATAATTGGAAGATATCATCAAAAAGGTGATAGGTTATATTCAGTGCATCCCTATAAATGCATTTGTGTTAAAGACAAAGGGTATAGTAACTCATAGAGTCATAGAGGTTTACAGCATGGAAACAGGCCCTTCGACCTACCTTGTCCATGCTGCCCCTTTTTTCTAAAACCCCTAAGCTAATCACAATTCCTGCATTTGGCCCATATCCCTCTATACCCATCTTACCCATCTAACTGTCTTTAGCTCTTGGGGGTAAAGGGGTCAAGGGATATGGGGGGAAGAGGGGATCAGGATATTGAATTGAATGATCAGCCATAATCAAAATGAATGGCAGAGCAGGCTCCAAGGGTTGAATGCTTCTAGTTTCTTTATATTTTTTCATTTGTGGGACATGGGCGTCGCTGGCTGGACCAGCTTTTATTGCCCATCTCTAGTTGCCCTTGAGAAGGTGGTGGTGAGCTGCCTTCTTGAATCGCTGTAGTCCATGTTCTGTGTGTTGACCCATAATGCCCTTAAGGAGGGAATTCCAGGATTTTGACCCAGCGACTGCAAAGGAACGGCGATATATTTCCATGTCAGGATGGTGAATGGCTTGTAGAAGAACTTGTAGGTGGTGTTCCCATTTATCTGCTGTCCTTGTTCTTTTAGATGGCAGTGGTCGTGGGTTTGGAAGGTGCTGCCTAAGAATCTTTGGTGAATTGCTGCAGTGCATCTTGTAGATAGAGCACACATCTGTGACTGAGCGTCAGTAGTAGAGGGATTGAATGTCTGTAGATGTTGTGCCAATCAAGCGGGCTGCTTTATCCTGGATGGTGTCAAGTTTCTTGAGTGTTGCCATCCAGGCAAGTAGGGAGTATTCCATCATACTCCCGACTTGTGCCTTGTAGATGGTGGCTAGGCTTTGGGGAGTCAGGAGGTGAGTTACACGCCGCTGTATTCCTACCTCTGACCTGCCTTTGTAGCCATTGTGTTTATGTGGCGAATCCCATTGCATTTCTGGTCAATGGTAACTCCAAGGATGTTGATAGTGGGGGATTCAGTGATAGTTACACCGTTGAAAGTTAAAGCTCAGTGGTTAGAGTGTTCCTTATCAGTGATGGTCGGTGCCTGGCATCTGTGTGGCGCCAATGTTATTTGTCACTTGTCAGCCCAAGCCTGGATATGGACCAGATCTTATTGCATTTGAACACAGACAGCTTCAGTATCTGAGGAGTCATGAATGGTGCTGAACATCGTACAATCATCAACGAACATCCCCACTTCTGACCTTATGATGGAGAGAAGGTCATTGATGAAGCAGCTGAAAATTGTTGGGCCTAGGACACTACCCTGAGGGACTCCTGCAGAGATGTCATGGAGTTGAGGTGCTGACCCTCCACAACCATATTCATCTTCCTATGTATCAGGTATGACTCCAGCCAAGGAGAATTTGCCCCCTGATACGCACTGATTCCAGTTTCGCTCGGGATCTTTGATGCCACGCTCGGTCGAATGCTGCCTTGATGTCAAGGGCTGTCACTCTCATCTCACCTTTGGAATTCAGCTCTTTTGTCCATGTTTGAAACAAGACTGTAATGAGGTCAGGAGCTGAGTGACCCTGGTGAAACTCAAACCGGGCGTCACTGAGCAGGTTATTGCTGAGCAGGTGCTGCTTGATAGCACTATTGATGATCCCTTCCATCACTTTACTGATGATCGAGAGCAAACTGATTGGGTAGCAATTGGCTGGGTTGGATTTGTCCTGTTTTTAGTGTACGGGACATACCTGAGCAATTTTCCATATTGTTGGATCAATGCCAGTGTTGTAACTGTACTGGAAGAGCTTGGCTAGGGGAGCAGCAAGTTCTGGCCCAATGCCTTTGCAGTATCCAGTGCCTCCAACCGTTTCTTGATAGCACATGGAGTGAATCGAATCGACTGGAGACTGGCATTTAAGATGCTGGGGACCACTGGAGGAGGCTGAGATGGATCATTCACTTGACGTTTCTAGCTGAAGATTGCTGCGAATACTTCAGCTTTACCTTTTGTATTGATGTGCTGGGTTCCTCCATCATTGAGGATGGGGATATTTGTGGAGCCTCCTCCTCCTCCTCCAGTGAGTTGTTTAATTGTCCACCACCATTCTCGATTGGATGTGGAAGGACTGCAGAAGTTAGACCTGATTCCGTTGGTTGTGGGATCGCTTAGCTCTGTCGATCACTTGCTGCTTCTGCCATTTGGCCACTACTTGCCAAACAGGCAAGTAGTCCTGTTTGGTAGCTTCACCAGCTGATAGTTTCACACAACATGATGGAGGTTATTCTCAATGTGAAGGTGGGACTTCGTCTTCACAAGGACTGTGCGGTGGCCACTCTTACTGATATTGTCATGGATAGATGCATCTGCAGCCGGCAGATTGGTAAGGACGAGGTCAATTATGTTATTTTTGGGTTTGGGTCGGTGTCTGTGGGAGTTTGCGTATTCTTCCCGTGCTTGCGTGGGTTTTCTCCGGGTGCTCCGGTTTCCTCCCACATCCCAAAGATGTGCTGTTAGGCTGATTGGCAGGAATAAATTGTCCTTAAAGAAGATTCCCTCAATCTGGATGGCCATAAAACATTAGACAGGGGTCGTGAGTGGAGTAGGGGGACTGGTGGTGTTGAGATGGCGGCGTGGGCTCGTTGGGCTGAAGGGCCTGTTTCCCGGGCTGATTTTGTTCTTTGTTCTTTATTTTCTTTTATTCGTCCCTTCACCACCTGCTGCAGAGCCTGTCTAGCAGTTATATCCTTTAGGATTTGATCAGTTCGATCAGTAGTGCTGCTGCTGAGCCACTCTTAGTGGTGGACATTGAAATCCCCCCATCCAGATTATATTTTGTGCCCTTCCTTCCTCTAAGTGTTGCTCAACACGGAGGAGTACTGATTCATCAGCCGAAGGAGGATGGTACATGGTGACCAGTAAGAGGTTTCCTGGCCCATGTTTAACCTGAAAATATGGGGTCTGGAGTCAATGTTAAGGACTCCCAGAGCCACTGTCTCCCGACTGTATACCACTGTGCCGCCACCTGGGCTGGGTCTGTCTTGCTGGTGGGAAAGGGCATATCCAGGATTGGTAATGGTGGTGTCTAGGGTGTTATCTGTAAGGTATGATTCCGTGAGACTATTTCAGACTGCTGCTTGACCAGCCTGTAAGGCAGCTCTCCCAATTTTGGCACTAGCCCCCAGGTGTTAGTAAGGAGGACTTTGCTGGATTGACAGGGCTGTTTGTTTTGCTGTTATCTTTTCCAGTGCCTAGGTCAATGCCAGGTGGTCCGTCCAGTTTCATTTCTTTGTTGAAGCTTTGTAGCCATTGTTACAACTGAGTGGCTTGCTAGGCCATTTCAGAGGGCAATTAAGAGTCAACCACATTGCTGTGGCTCTGGAGTCACATTTAGGCCAGAGCAGGGAAGGACGGGAGATTTTCTTCCCTAAAGGGCATTAGTGAACCAGATGGGTTTTACCGACAATCGGCAATGATTTCATGGTCATCAGTAGACTCTAAATCCAGTTTTATTTTTACTGAATTCAAATTCCACTATCTGCTATGGTGGGATTTGAACCCAGGTCCCCAGGACATTACCTGAGATTCTGGATTAATAGTTGAGCAATAACACCACTAGGCCATCGCGTCCCCTTCAATGTTTCCATTTCTTTCTGCTAGTCTTGTCTGCCAATGTTCCTGTGAAGAGTCTTGGGATGTTTGACTTTGTTAAAGATGCTATATAAATGCAAATTTTTGTTGTTGCTTTCCTTCCTCCTATCCCTCATCTATATGCTGCTGCTTGCCAACATCATCTGAACACATATCTGGTTCTACATGTACACTGATGACAGCCAGCTCTACCTCAACACCACCTTTCTCTTCCTTTCCATCCTTTCTAATATCTGACAGCCAATACAGGATCAGTAAAAAGTCCCTATAGCAAAATATTGGGAACAAAAAAGCCATTGACTTTGATCCACACTATAAGCTGCATTCCCCACCTAGTTCTCCAATACAATCCCTCTTCCTGACAACTGTCCGAGGCTTAAACTGGCAGTTTGATCTATAGATGAACTTCTGACCAAATGTTGTCAACATTACTGTATACTTCCACTTTTAGTTTTAATCTTTTATTGGGATTTGGGGTCACTGGCAGGGCCACGTCACTAATTGTCCTTGGGAAGGCAGTGGTGAGCTGCCTTCCTGCAATCCACATGGCGCAGGTACATGCACAGTGCTGTTAGGGAGGGAATTCCAAGAATTGGATCTGCCGCCAACAGTGAAGGAACGGCAATATACTTTCAAGTCAGGATGGTGGGTGGTTGGAGGAAAACTTATAGGTTGTGATGTTTCCATACATCTGCCATCCTTGTCCTTCTAGGAGGGAGGTTGCAAGTTTGGAAAGTGCTGTCGAAGGAGGCTTGCTGAGTTGCTGGAGTGCATTTTGTAGATTGTTACATTGCTGTCACTGTGCATCTCTGATGAAGGGAGTGAATGTTTATGGATGGAGTGCCAATCAAGTGGGCTGTTTCATCCTGGATAGTATTGAGCTTCTTGAGTATTGTTGGAGCTGTACACATCCAGGCCAATGGAGAGCATTCTATAACACATATCTGCTTGTAGATGGTGGACAGGCTTTGGAGAGTCAGGAGGTGAGTTAACTCACTGCTGGATTCCTAGCTTCTGATCTAATCTTGTAGCCACAGTATGTATGTGGCCATTCCAGTTCAGTTTCTGGTCAATGGAAACTCTCCACCAATATGTTATTGGGGAATTCAGTGAGTAATGTCATTGAATGCCAAACAGTAATGGTTAGATCCTCTCTTGTTGGAGATGGTCATTTCCAGGTACTTACGTGGCACAAATTTTACTTGCCACTTGTCAGCCCAAGAGTAGATATTGTCCAGGCCTTGCTGCATTTGGACATGGATTGCTTCAGTATCTGAGGAGTTGTGAATGGGACTGAAAATTGTGCAGTCATCTGCAAACTTCCCAGCTTCTGACTTTATGTTGGAAGGAAGGTCATTGATGAAGAAGCTGAAGATGGTTGGACCACTCTTTGGAACACCCGTAGTGATGCTGTGGGACTGAGATGATTGACCTACAATCATCACAACCATCTTTCCTTTGTACCAGGTTTGATCCAAACCAGTGGAGGGTTTTCTCCCCAGTTCCCATTGGCTCCAGTTTTGCTCCTGATGAGCGCCTGATGAAACATTCAGTCAGATGCCGCCGTGATGTTAAGGGCAGTCTCACCTCATCTTTGGGATTTAGTTATTTAATTCATGTTCGAACCAAGGCTGTGATGAATCAGGAGCTGAGTGACCCTGGCAGAACATAAAGTGAGCATCCATGAGCTGAGTAATGTCCAACGAGCTCAGCTTATTGCTGAGTAAGTACTGCTTGATAATGCTGTTAATGACACCTTTCATTAGCTTACTAATGATTGACAGTAGACTGATGGTGCCATAATTGGCCGGGTTGTTTTGTCCTGTTTTTTGTGTACATGACATACCTGCACGATTTTCCACATTGCTGGGTAGATGTCAGTGTTGTAACTGTACTGGAAGAGTTTGGCTTCAGGTGCGGCAAGTCCTGGAGCACAAGTCTTCAGCATTATTGCCGGAATATTGTCAGGGCCTATAGCCTTTGCGGTGTCTAATGCCTTCAGCCATTTCTTGATATCATTGGAGCGAATCGCGTAGGCTGAAGACTGATATCTGTGATGCTGGGGATCTCAGATAGATTTTTCACTCAGAATTCCTGGTTGCAGATTATTGTGAATGCTTCAGCTTTAGCTGTTCCACTGAGGAGCTGAGTTCCCCCACTGAAGATGGGGATATTTATGGAGCTTCCTCCTCCAGTGAGTTGTTTAGTTGTCCACTATCATTCATGAATGGATGTAGTAGGGTGCAGAACTTGAACCCGATTCATTTTGTGTGGAATCACTTAGCTCTATTGCAAGCTGCTCATGTTGTTTGTCACTCAAGTAGCCCTGAATTGTAGCTTCATCTAATTTTTAGCTACGCCTGGTACTGCTCCTGGCATGCCCACCTGCATGCCCCACTGAACCAGTGTTGATCCCCTGGCTTTGTGCCAATGGTAGAGTGGAGGTATGCATGAGATTACAGATAGTCGTTGAGTACAATTCTGCTGTTACTGATGGCCCACAGTGCCTCATGGATCCCGGTCTTGAGTTGTTAGATCTATATGAAATGTATCCCATTTAGCACAGTGGTTGTGCTACACAACACGGCGGAGGGTATCCTCACTGTAAAGGCAAGACTTTGTCTGCACAAGGACTGTGCAATGGTCACTCTTACTGATAGTGGTTAGAACTGCTGCCTCACAGGGTTCAATTCCGGCCTTGGGTGACTGTATGGAACTTGCACATTCTCCCAGTTTCTGCATGGGTTTCCTCCAGGTGCTCCGGTTTCCTTCCACAGTCCAAAAATGTGCAGGTTAGGTTGATTGACCATGCTAAATTTCCCCATGTGTCGGGGGATTATGAGGGTAAATATGTGGGGTTATGGGGATAAGATTGGGGAAAGGGACTGTTGTCAGTGCAGGCTCGATGGGCCAAATGACCTCCTTCAGTACTGTAAGGATTCTATAATTCTATGATACCGTCATGGACAGATGTGCCTGCAGCAGGCAAATTGGCGAGGATGAGGTCAAACATATTTTTCCTCATTGGTTCTGTTGCCACCTAGCAGCTAAGTCCTTTAGGACTTGGTAGCACAGTCTGTAGTGATGCTGCCAAGCTAGTCTTGGCAATGGACATCGAAGCCCCCCCACCAAAAGTACATTCAAGGGGGTGGGGGGAATTTTCCCATCTTGTCCACTGCAGGAATCATAGCCGGCTGTGGGGGTGGGTGGGGGACCATGCAAAGGTCTGTAGATCTCAGGTGGGATTTTCTGATTTTGGGGCAAGTGTGGATGAAAAATCGGGCCCTCTATGCCATTGCCACCCTGTGATTCCTCCAAATGACGCTTAACATAGAGGACTGGTTCATCAGCTCTGTGTGCGTTGCGGGGCTGGCCAGGGGGTGAGGGCTAATCAACAGGATTTTTTTTGTCCACACTTGACCTGATGCCAAGAGACTTCATAGGGTCCAGAATCAATGTTAAGAGCAACTTTCTTCCAACTGTATACCATTGTGCTATCACTTCTACTGGTTCTGTTCTATCAGTGAGACAGGACATACCCAGGATATGATTACTGTGGTGTCTGCGAGGTTATCTGTAAAGTATGATTCCAGGAGTATGACTGAGTCATGCTATTACTGGACATTTTTTTATATTTATTCATGGGAAATGGGCGTGGCTGGCTGGCCAGCACTTATTGCCCATCCCCAGTTGTTGTTTGTAGGGCATTTGAGAGTCAATCATATTGCTATGGACTTGGAATCACATCTGGGCCAGACCAAGTAAGGGCGACAGATTTCCTTCCCTAAATGACATTAGTGAACCAGCTGGGCCTTTTCTGACAATTGACATTGGTTTCATGGTCATCAGGAGGTTCCTAATTCCTGTTTTTTTTAAATGGAATTCAGATTCCACATTCTGCCATGATGGGATTTGAGCCCAGGTCCCCAGAACATTAGCTGAGTTTCGGAATTAATAGTCTAGTGATAATACCATTAAGCCATCTCCTCCCCAAAGCGACTTGAGACAGCTGTCCCAACTTTGGCACAAGCCCCTGGATGTTAGTAAGGATTCTTGCCAGGTCGACAGGACTGAGTTTGCCATTGCTGTTTCCAGATAGTCGTTGATGTCAGATGGTCCATCCAGTTTTATTCCTTATTGACTTCTCTGTAGCTGATCGGTACAACTAAGAACAGATTACCTTCGCTGAAGTTGTTTTAGTTCAGTTTTAATGGATTTAAATTCCATCATGTACCATGGTGGGATTTCACCCCAGAATATTACCCCACACCTCTGGATTATCAGTCCAGCCACAATACTGCTAAACCACCATCTCCCCATATGCTTCCAATGTACTTAATTGGCAATGAAGTGCTTTGAGATTGCCCTATATAAATGCAAATTATATTCTTCTCATCACAGTTTTGACTATTTTTATGATAAACACAATTCCAAAGGACTCCTGCATTGTGACTTATGTTTAGAAATTGATATTATTACAAAACTGCCTGGAAAATGTTAATCGTGTCATCAAGTAGTTACATTACAAGAATGGAACATCAACTTCTGGGAAGTAATAATCCTTTTTAGATTCATTTCTGCTTTCCTTTGGATGCAGGCATTATCAATTGGAGCTTTTATGCACGTATATATTTGAGTACTTGTCAATAAAGGGTTCTGAGAAAGGGCAGAGAAACACAATTTAAACATGTATGAGGAGCTGGCGAGAGACTGAAACCTCTCTGTACCAACATTTGCTGAAACCTCTTTTTCTATACCGACATGTATATAATTCTGACCAGAATTTCTAACAATATTTATTGCACATTTCTGGAACTAACCAGAAAGTCCTAGTTTAAACAATTAGATAGGCAGTATGGATATCTGATTGAAAATACAATTTATTTAATGCAGAATTGCATATATGAAATATGACAGTATAAAAAAACCGTATTCACAGGATACCAAAATGGTATAAATACATACAACTGCTGCACAGCAGCATTTTATAACTCAAGGGGTTCATTACTGAAACTCTCCCTTTTTTTGAATAAATCAATCACAGCCAGAGATGGCTGCACTGCAGCCCTCCCCTAATGTCTGCTTCAGGAGGCGTGCTTCCTGTACGATCCGTTCCTCGCTATCTGCCCTTTCGGTTCTTGGAGCTTTCTCTGCTCCCTGCTCGGTTCTTTGGGAAGTTTCTCCGGCAGCTCCGGCTGTTCCTCCTGCTCGGTGGCCGCCGCGAAGGGGGAGCACACCGTCTCCACCAGTCCAATGACTACCCCGAAGAAAGCAAGCACCGAGCCCACTACGTAAATCTTCACCATCTTCTTGTTGGGTCTTTGACTCAATATCTCCCTGGCGAAAGGGATCAACTCGCCCATGGTTTCCATCTCGTTCCTGAGCTAAAATAGAAAAATAAAACGAAAAAGTTACCATTTTGCAACTTATGTTCAACATATCACAAACCTTATTGTCCACAATCGCCACATTCCCTGATACAAACTAACTAAACAGCACCGCAGCATTTTAGTTAATAATACTATCGAAAAGTGCTGGTGTGGTTACCAATGTAACACAGCTCATTACTGCATCAGAGTTAGCAAAACAAAATTTCAATGTTAAAAAAAAAACTTCCATGCGGCACTGTGTAAGTTATATCCGTCCATTTCAGGCAATGTGAAATAATGATTTCCTTACCTGGATTGCCTTCTTTGTGGTCAGCAAGTTGCAGTGTTCCACAGGCTGCTGTGCTGTGATACAGCTCATCTGCTTCACTCCAGGCACTCTCACACAGTGTGGGCACCCGGCAGCACAAGTCGCGCCTATTTTATGTGCAGCCTCAGTAACGCCACGTACTGCACGTACTGTGCTGGCAGCAGCTCCGGACAAATCCGAAGGTCGGTCACGTCCTGCCCACGCCGCGCAACAAGAACATTGCGGCGATTTGACCCCTCACCACCAGGCACTGGCAAGATCGCCCCCCCCCCCCCAACCCCCCAGCCCCCGGACGAGTTAGAAATCCGTCCACTGAACTTACAAAATCACGTAGCTGAACAGCTGTGGTTGTTTTGTTGCGAGAGGCAGGGAACTTAGTCATCTACAAAAGTCAGCATCAAGTCACAAAAACAGCAAGCCAAATCCACTATCATTTTATAAGCCACAGCAAAATCCAAGCAAGTGTTGAATTAAAACTCGTGCAGATAACGTGTTGCACATTGAATCAACTACTATGGTTTACCATAACAACTTATCCATTCACTTTTTGCTGAAATTTGAAAGTATGCTACATAAACTAGGCTTGTACTCGTTAGAGTTTAGAAGAATGAGGGGAGATCTCATTGAGACATATAAGATGATGAATGGGATGGATAGGATAGAAATGGAGAGACTCTTCCCGCTCAGAAAGGACAGTAGGACTGGGGGGCACAGCCTCAAGATAAAGGGGGGGCGGTTTAGAACGGAGTTGAGGAGGAACTTCTTCACTCAAAGGGTGGTGAATCTCTGGAATTCTCTGCCCGTTGAAGTGGTGGAGGCTGCCTCGCTAAATATTTTTAAGACGCGGGTTGATGGGTTTTTGATAAGAGAGGGGATTAAAGGTTATGGGGAGAGGGCGGGAATGTGGAACTGAGCCACGTCAGATCAGCCATGATCTTATTGAATGGTGGGGCAGGCTTGAAGGGCTAGATGGCCTACTCCTGCTCCTATTTCTTATGTTCTTATGTTCTTATAAGCTAACTGAAAAATCTCAGTAGGTCTGACAGCATCTGTGGAGAGCAAATAGAGTTAAGGTTTGGTGTCTGGATGACCCTTTGTCAGAAGGAAGACAAAGAAAATTGGACAAGATTTATACTATAAAAGTGGAGGAAGGGACTTTGGGGGGGAGGGCTGTAACTGGACAAAGGGGATGCAAATGGTGACAATAAAGACTGAGAAAGTGCAAAGAGCAACCATTAAGAAATCGGAATGCATGTATGGGGTGGCATGGTGGCACAGAGGTTAGCACTGCTCCTCATTGGCCTCACAGCACCAGAGACCCAGGTTCAATTCCCAGCTTGGGTCACTGTCTGTGCAGAGGCTGCACATTCTTCCCATGGCTCTGTGGGCTTCCTCCAGGTGCTCCCTAGTCCTGGTTAGGTGCATTGGCCATGCTAAATTTTTGCTCAGTGTGCCCAAACAGGTGCCAGAGTGTGGCGACTAGGGGATTTTCACAGTAACTTTTTGTGTTAATGTGAGCCTACTTGTAACATTAATAAATCAACTTAAAAGGTGCAGATTGTCAGAAGACAATCTGAGGAATGTTACAGTTGACTCTCAGGGGGAAGGGGGGAGGGTTGGAAGACAAGATGGAGAGTGAGATTTCAGAAGTGGAAAAACAAAACTAAGAATATGAAGTTATCAAAATAGATGAATAGATAGAACCACACAATCCCTACAATGTAGAACGAGGCCATTTGACCCATCAAATCTGCATTAACTCTCTGAAAGAGCATCTTATTGAGGCCTACTCCCTGCAACCCTGCTTACTGAAAGGCCCCAAATTTTTGCTGGACTTTGGTAATTGTTCGGAAGTTGTTAGAAAGAAGAAAGAAAATTAACTAAATGGAAATGGAGTGAAGGTGAAGGAGAGAGCTCATGCTCTGAAGTTGTTCAACTCAATGTTCAAGTCAGTTGGTGGCACCAGCCTGCAAGTTTTTTGTGTGAATGCAGAACTGTAGGAATGTTGCAGAACAGAAAACAAGCCATTTGGCCAATTTAAAAGCAAAATGCTGCAAATGCTGGAAATCCAAAATGTATTTGGCCAACTTGTTGCAACTCAGTGGGTAGCACTGCCCGCTTCTGAGTCAAAAAGTGGTGACAAAAAGCAAAATTCTGCAGATGCTGGAAATTAAATTAAAAAAGCAGAAACACTGGCCCTGATTTTGCTGGCACAGCTGCCCAAGGCTCTTAAGATCTTGCCCGAGGCCAATGGAGAATGCAGTTCTGCAAGCCTCGCCCGCCCTGGTTTTGGGGCGGCCATGCCAGTAAAATCAGGGCCAATATATCTCTTGACAATGCAAGAGGACCAGGCACAATGGTGCCTGTCAGCAGATACTTGATGCCATTTGCAGGGGATACAAATCCACCCTCATAGATGGTGACAGCTTCTTTTTGGCAGTCTTCAAACTTTTGACAATGAATCTTATTTTGTTACCCACGTATCTACAAAATGACAAATTTGCATTAAAAAAATTACTCAACACAGCTGGACCACCCTTCAGGACTAATGGCTGGTCTGAAGCTATCCCACGCTTCCCGAGCACTAGTGGCCTGCGGGAAGTGAGGGCATGGCCATTTCCCAGTCTGTTACTACTGCTTTCTCTCTCCAGCACCCACCTCCCCCACCCCAGCATTTTTTTTTTCAATATTTCATCTTTTAATAGATTTCTGAAAAGACACTGACGTGATGTGTCATTTTAATTGGGGAGGTTGGGGGGTGAGGATGGGCAGGCGAAGTGGGTCCCACTTGCTCTTTCCAACCCTGTGTGCGAGGTTTGGGGTGAGCTGCAGATGGAAGGGATCATTAAAATTGTTAACTTGCTGTGGTCAGAGCTGTAATATTTGCGATTCCAGGGCTGGTGACAACTGCACATGCACATTGCCCCCTATAAAATGGTGGCTGCTCACATGACTGTGCATGCACATTACCTCCTATAAAATGGCGCCGCTCACTCGACTGCGCATGCACATTGCCCCTTATAAAATGGCGGCCACTCACATGATTATGCATGCAAGGTGTTGGCAGCAAATGCAGCCAAATGGAAAATCCTTGAAATGTTCAGCAGGTAAGGCAGCATCTGTCAAGAGAAACAGAGTTAATGGCCAGAATTTTACTGGCTCACAGAACGCATTCTTTGTTGGCCTTGGGAGGATCTTACGAGCCTTGGGTGGGTGAGGTGGTAAAATTCTGGCAAATATTTCAGTTTGATCATGAACCTTCATGAACGGAGGAAAGGTAGAACCACACAATCCCTACAATGTAGAATGAGCCCAATTGGCCCATTAAATCTGCATTAACTCTCTGAAAGAGCATCTTATCAAGGCCCACTCCTGGCAACCCTGCTTACTGAAAGGCCCCACATTTTTGCTAGGCTTTGCTAATTGTTCGGTGGTGGGAAGGGGGTGGAATTAATGGCCTTTTTAGTTAGCAAAATGGCTAGGAGCCAAAGGCTCCAAAATTTCTGTTTTTCACTTTTCACATCATAGGATCTTGAGTATCTTGGCTGTTACCCACTGCCCTTACAACGTGAATCAAGGTGGATACTGCTGATGAGCCCTTGCAGGTACTTTTATACTATTAGTCTCCCCACGGTTACATAAGTGATCCCACTCCTGAATTTACACCGGGTTTCCAGCCTGGCACTGCACACCATCACACCTGCTCTCTTGAAGCAGAAATTCAGAGCCCAAGAGTTGAAACTCTGTATGTTTTTTTCCTTCCTGATTAGTTAGTTATTCCACACCTCATTACATTGCCAACCTATTTTTGCCACCTGTAATGCAGAAATCTCCTGATTTCCGCTGAAGGTATTTTAGAAAATAATAATTTTAGCATTTATGGTAACAACAAGGATGTTGAAGGAGGCTGAAATTGAAACACAACTGCTGCCTAGAAACTGACCAGCGTTATACAGCAAGAGGACCAAAAAAGCCAAAAGGACCACCACACTTAGGTTTCTGAGAGTTACATGAGACGAAGGAAGTAAATCGCTACTTGTTATTGACACAACTGCAAAAGCCATAGCAGGAAACACGATGGAATGACCAACTCCACATGGCTGAAGGTATCTTTTGCACAAAGGAAAATAGATAACACTTTAATTTGAGCCACTAATAGACATGAAATGATTCCTATTTTGATTACCCACAAGTGAGGCAATACTGTGAGTGTGGTGAGCATAACACAACTCCTGCCTTCTCCCCACTTCCTGCGACATTGGATTAACTAATCCAGCTCAGAATGATGCAAGGTGGAGTGAAAGCCCTGCATCTTCTCACCTTGTATCACCTACTGAACTAACTGAGCTACTACATTTCTTGTGTACAATAGTGCTCAATGTCCCAGTTTTATCATCTTCTCATATTGGCTGGCAAGATTCAGAAATTTTTAATTAGGATTATGTTTCCATTATTCCCCTCCTGTTTAGTTCTCCCTATTTCTATTCTGTCCTCTCTCCAAAACATTAATATAATAATGCAAAGATGGAGATATTTCCTCTTGAAGAATCTAAAACAGGTGTCTTAAATATAATATGGTGTTGAATTTTCCAGCCCTTCCCACCTGTGGGATCTTCCAGTCCCACTAATGGTGACCTCCCCCTCCACCACAGCAGGTTCCACAGTGGTGTGGCCAGAGAACAATTCAAAATTGAAAATCTCACCCTTAGTCACTATGCACAGAATTCAGGATGTTTTTTTTTGCAGTGTACTATGAATGTGGAACCCTATACCACATAGGACAACTAGGCTTGTATGGATGCATTTAAGGGGAAGCTAGATTAGTACAAAAGAAGGGACTAACAAATATATTAATAGGATGAGATGGAGCACATTGGGAGGGGATTCATAGGATCCCTACAGTGCAGAAGGAGGCCATTCAGCCCGTTGAGTCAGTACCAACTCTCCTATAAAGCATCTTATCCATAATCCCATGTGTTTATTCTGCTAACTGGCACTTTGATGGACATTAGGGGGCAATTTAGCCTGGCCTATCCACCTATTATGTACATCGTTGGACCGTGGAAGGAAACTGGAGCATCTGGAGGAAACCCATGCAGACACGGGGAGTATGTGCAAACTCTACAGTCACCTGAGGCCAGAATTGAACCCGGGTTCCTGATGCTATGAGGCAGCAGTGTTAGCCACTGTAACACTGTGCTGCCCTATTTCCATGTTTAGAATAAAGACTACAAAGACCTGCTGGGTGAAGTCATTCTATGATTTAGAATTCAATGTAATCCTGGCTTGGATTGCTTGTCTTCTATGCCTTCTGGTACCTTATTGAATAGGTTAAATTTTCACTCGGCAGTGAATGCTAGCCTAGCCACTAATTATGGCTGGTGACTCTAATCTTCCCTCACCTTTTACCTATTTTGTGCGTCCCAGCAAAAGTCAATATCAGCCAGGAAAGGAAACTTTGTTCAAACCTCACACGCACTCCCCATTCTCCTGCCCATAGTTACATTGAGGTCAATTTTTAACTGCAGTGTTATCTTGACTAAAATCAACTAACTGGGTAGAATCCAAAGTCACCAAATAGGGGTAATTCTAACTACATGGTTCAGTACAACACAGTGTGTTGACTCAATTAGCCAGGAATCCCATTTTGTTATGCTTTTTTACTTTGTAACTATAACAACATTTCTCCGATTTTGCTTCAACTTTTAAAGAATGAAGTTGCAATTTTATTGATACTCATATGCTTGCGCTCTAGAACAATGTGCACCTTGATTCAGCAAATAGTAAATTACTGATATTTTCTTTCAAATGATGAAACTATTACATTTTGTAAATAAGATTATGGTTCCGCTGTACTGCTGGAATCAGTATTGATTATCCCTGTTCTTCTGCAAGTTCTCTACGTGAAAGTGAACCAGTTCACACAAGAAGGGGGAAGGGAGGAAGGAGAGAGTGCACCAGCATATGCTCAAGAGTATCATATATCTACAGACATGGGAACTGAGTCATTCAATGACTTCTCAGTAAAATGTTCTGAACCAATTCATCTACTGAACATTAGCTTCAAGCAGATTGAACAACACAAGCACCCCCCTCCTCACGCCCATACCCAGGCTCACCCCCCTTTAATGACCTCACCAGGAAAGGTTCACACCAGCGAGGAACAGACACGCTCCCCATGAATGGGGAGCAATCGATTTGGCCTCGCTGGTTGAACTGGCGGCCATTGAGGCCGAGGGGAAGGGGGGGGGGGTGCCTCTTGGGCAGTGCCAGATTGGCAGTGCCACCCTGGCACCTGGGCAATACCCACTGGACACTTAGGCAATGCCCACCAGGGCGAATGGGGAAGAGGACAGTGGAGCGGGGCTAATGGGTAGAGGGGCTCTACAGCAATTGGTGGGGGGAGGGAGGGAGAGGGAGCCCACTGCTACTCTGCAGTGATCAGTGGAGGGTGGGCAACGGGACCATGATTGGTGGGAGAGGGAGGGGATCCATGATTGAACTGGGCAGTGGTGTGGGGTCAGCGGGGGCTGTATCTCGAGGTGCAGGCCTCCGCGATTGCAAGGCTGGGAGCTGCTTCAGACTACCTGCACTAGCAGGGGCCTGACAGCTCTCTTTTTTTCTGTCAGACCCCTGCTATTGCTAATGCGCATGTGCAGCATCAGAGGCCTGCACACACGCACTACCTCCCTCTTCAGGCTCATTAAGTCCCGCCGGCAGGCTTCTGCAGCGAGCGACAGGCTTGCTCAGAATTTTGTAGGTAGGGTGTGTATGGAGGGAGCCTAAAACCATATCCAAAAAACAGATCTGAAACTCCCAGTTTCAAGTCCGCACAGCATTAGATAAAAAAATGGTAAAATCACCCCCATAGTGTTTGCTATATTTGAAAATGCTGCTACAGGTAAGAACTTCCTAACTCTCCTTAATGGGCTTCATCCTGTGTTCAAATTTGGAATGGAGTGGTCATTTCCTCAATACGCTAGTTAAGAAATCTGCCAATAGCTTCTATATATTATCAACTCCTATACCCAACCCCCTCAAGTCTTCAATGTTTAGGATGACGGGACTGCGGTAGCTGAGTTGCCCACCCTCCCAGAACAAGCATGGATCAGAAAATCTCGGCATTTTAGATTTCTAGCAGCAGGAGTCAAGGAGGCTTAAGAGTGGAGAGGGTAAATGGGGCTAGGTTTGAAAGACAGAGATTGGAGAATGGGATCGGAGAGAAAGGTAGACCAGGGGAATGGGGAGAGAGAGGCGATGGGAGAGAGGTGGAGACTGGGGTATGGGGAGAGATGAGCAATGGGTGAGATAGGGAGACTGGGGGTTTGAGGAGAGAGTGGCAATGAGTGAGATAGGGAGACTGGGGGTTTAAGGAGAGAATGGTAATGGGTGAGATAGGGAGACTGGGGGTATGGGGAGAGAGGGACAGTGGATGAGATAGGGAGACTGGGGGTATGGGAGAGATGGGCAATGGGTGAGATAGGGAGACTGTGGGTTTGAGGAGAGAGTGGTAATGGGTGAGATAGGGAGACTGGGGGTATGGGGAGAGAGGGACAGTGGATGAGCTAGGGAGACTGGGGGTATGGGAGAGATAGGCAATGAGTGAGAGAGGGAGACTGTGGGTTTGAGGACAGCGTGGCAATGGGTGAGATAGGGAGACTGGGGGTTTGAGGAGAGAGTGATAATGGGTGAGATTGGGAGACTGGGGGTATGGGGAGAGAGGGACAGTGGGTGAGACAGGGAGACTGGGGGATGGGAGAGATAGGCAATGAGTGAGAGAGGGAGACTGTGGGTTTGAGGAGAGAGTGGGGGTGAGATAGGGAGACTGGGGGTATGGGGAGAGAGGGACAGTGGATGAGATAGGGAGACTGGGGGTATGGGGAGAGGGGGACAGTGGGTGAGATAGGGAGACTAGGGGATGGGGAGAGATGGGCAATGAGTGAGAGAGGGAGACTGGCGGTTTGAGCAGAGAGTGGCAATGGGCGAGATAGGGAGACAGGGGCAATGGATGAGATAGGGAGACCAGGGATATTGGGAGAGGGGGGCAATGGGTGAGGTAGGGAGACTGGGGGTATGGAACAAGGGGGCAATGGAAGAGAAAGAAAGATTGGAGGTTTGGGGAGAGAGGGGCTGTGTGTGAGATAGGGAGACTGGAGGTATGGAGAGACAGGGACAATGTGTGAGATAGGGAGGCTGGGGGTATGGGGAGAGAGGGGCACTGGGTGAGATAGGGAGACTGGGGGTATGGGGAGAGAGGGGCAATGGGTGAGAAAGGGAGACTAGGAGTATGGGGAGAGAAGGGCAGTGGGTGAGATAGAAAGACTGGTGGTATGGGGAGAGGGGCAGTGGGTGAGATAGGGAGACTGGTGGTATGGGGAGAGAGGGGCAGTGGGTGAGATAGGGAGACTGGGGGTATGGGGAGAGAAGGGCAGTGCGTGAGATAGGGAGACTGGTGGTATGAGGAGAGAGGGGCAGTGGGTGAGATAGGGAGACTGGGAGTATGGGGAGAGAGGGGCAGTGGGTGAAATAGGGAGACTGGGGGCAGCGGGAGAGAGGGGCAGTGGGTGAGATAGGGAGACTGGGAGTATGGGGAGAGAGGGGCAGTGGGTGAAATAGGGAGACTGGGGGCAGCGGGAGAGAGGGGCAGTGGGTGAGATAGGGAGACTGGTGGTATGGGGAGAGAGGGGCAGTGGGTGAGATAGGGAGACTGGTGGTATGAGGAGAGAGGGGCAGTGGGTGAGATAGGGAGACTGGGAGTATGGGGAGAGAGGGGCAGTGGGTGAAATAGGGAGACTGGGGGCAGCAGGAGAGAGGGGCAGTGGGTGAGATAGGGAGACTGGGGGCAGCGGGAGAGAGGGGCAGTGGGTGAGATAGGGAGACTGGGGATATGAAGAGAGAGGGGTGATGGGAGAGAGAGGGAGACTGTGGACTCGGGGTCTGACTGTGATGAAGGGTAATTGAATTAGGGTAAGGAAGGAAAATGGAGATGGATGTTGATGTTCATATGCTTGCACTCTAGAACAATGTGCACCTTGATTCAGCAAATAGTAAATTAATAAAATTTTCTTTCAAATGATGAAACTATTACATTTTGTAAATAAGATTATGGTTCTGCTGTACTGCTGGAATCAATATTGATTATCCCTGTTCTTCTGCAAGCTCTGTACGTGAAAGTGAACCAGTTCACACAGGAAGGGGGAAGGGAGGGAGCAGAGATTGCACCAGCATATGTTCAGAGTATCACATATCTACAGACAAGGGAACTGAGTCATGCAATGACTTCTCCGTAAAATGTTCTGAACCAATTCACCGACTGATCATTTGCTTCAAACAGATTGAACCACACAAGCCCTCCCTCCTAACACCCATACCCAACCCACTCAAACCTTCAATATTTAGGATGACGGGACTGCAGTAGCTGACTTGCCCACCCTCCCAGAACAAGCATGGATCGGAGAATGTCAACATTTTAAATTTCTAGCAGCAGGAGTCAAGGAGGCTTGGGAGTAGAGAGGCTAGGGTAGAAAGACAGAGTTTAGAGAATGGGATCGGGGAGAGAGGGAGACCAGGGGAATGAGAAGAGAGGGACAATGGGTGAGATCGGGAGACTGGAGATATGGGGAGAGAGGGGTGGTGGGTGACATAGGGAGACTGGGGGTATGGGGAGAGGGGACAACGGGAGAGAGAGGAGACTGGGGGTTCAGGGAGATAGGGGCACTGGGTGAGATAGGGAGATTGGGGGTATGGGGAGAAGGGGCAATGGGAGAGAGAGGGAGACTGGGAATATGGGGAGAGAGGGCCAGTGGGTGAGATAGGGGGACTGGGGACATGGGAAAAGAGGTGCAATGGGTGAGATAGGGAGACTGGGGACATCGGGAGAGAGGGGCAATGGGTGAGATAGGGAGACTGGGGTTATGGGGAGGAGGGGCAATGGGAGAGAGAGGGAGACTGGGGATACGGGAAGAGAGGGTCAATGGATGAGATAGGGAGATTGGGGACATGGGGAAAGAGGTGCAATGGGTGAGATAGGGAGATCGGGGACATCGGGAGAGAAGGGCAATGGGTGAGATAGGGAGACTGAGGGTATGGGGAGGAGGGGCAATGAGAGAGAGAGTGAGACTGGGAACTCAGGGTCTGACTGTGACAAAGGATAATTGAATTAGGGTAAGGAAGGAAAATGGAGATGGATGTTGACAGGGAGGAGTAATTTAAAAATGGGGAGAAAGATAGACAGCAGATTGGGAGTAGAAGGAAAGGGTATTGGGTGGGGAATGAGGGTTGTGTGGTGGTGTGGGAAGGGTAGATAGAGTTTAGATTTGATGTGGAGAGTAGCATTTTACAGAGCCTGGAACAGCGACTACAACAACATAGTGAATAGGAGCAGCATCATGAGAGGACCAGTCAATAAACAGGTGAGTGAAATCAAAGGATGTTACTGTAGATAAACATAGTTACATTGAATACACCGATAAACAAATGAAGATCAAGGAGCAGGGGAACCAGAGGGGAAGAGAGAAGGAAGACCCTTAAACTGAGGGCTAGTAAACCATGGGATGCTTCTCGCAGATTGCTATTGGGATAGAGTAGAGAACATGACTTGATGGTGTTGGAATATATTTTTTGAAAAGGGTGAATATAAAAGTCTCTAAGGAATGAGATGATAGGAGAGAAAGCCAAGGGAGCTGAATACTCTCTTTCATTGCTCTAATTTCAGTCATTCTATGAAAGCATTACTTTATTGAGTCTGGGCCCAGCGTATGGATTAGAAATGTTGGCGCTGAGCTCTGGGGAATCGATCCTGAACACTACCCATTCTGTGATCAGCGACGTTCCCTGCCCAACAGCTTTTAATGTTGAAATGTGAGTACAGAGTGATTCTGACTGAGCCTTTCAGCTCAGAGTTGTCACTTTCACATGGAAAGGGAATCTAAATCAGGGCCCATGCAGATGGTGAGACACAGGGCCCACTGAAGTATCTCAGACTAGGACCCTGATTGCACCTTTTGCATTGTAGGGTGATATTGGCTGCAGTTTTGGGGTGACTATCAGTGGTTTATATGAGTAGTAATAATTACAGATAAGGTACTGGAATATTACAGCTGTTACTATTCTATTACATATTAACTCGTAGTGAGTTACAGTATTAGAGTTGGCTATGAAGATATCTGTATATTAACAGTTTCACCATTAGTTATGGGTGAACATGGATTTCAGTTTCTTGTACTTTTTCATTTTCACCTTCCATTTCTGGCTTCACTTCTTCAAATCTCACCCCTACCTTTGGTTTGCCCTCTTGTCTACCTTCAGTTTCCCTCCTATGCCTACCTTCTAGTTCTGAAAATTTTTCGCACAGTTGCTAGCATGAAAGCATTAGCAAATTTAAAAAACTCAGCCACAGGGAACCCAACCTTTATAGAGTCAATTCAACAGCATTTGCAGATTTATTTTTCATTTGTGGGACATGGGCGTCGCTAACTGGCCAGTATTTATTGCCCATCCCAAGTTGCCCTTGAGAAGGTGGTGGTGAGCTGCCTTCTTAAATCGCTGCAGTCCATGGGTTGTCCCACAATGCCAGAAGGGAGGGAATTCCAGGATTTTGACCCGGATGTCACATGATTAGATGTCAGGTGATTTAACATTACATGGTCAGGAGAAACATGATTGGATGCCAAGCAATTGGCCAAAATGTGACAATGTTGTCAGATGTCACATGGATGCGTCCAACCAGAATTGGTAACTCTTAGCACAGTAAAGATCACAGCGGATGAACAGGTCAAAAAATAGGGATCTGGGTCTTGTAGCAGACCAAGGACAAAGATTATATTTTAAAAATGGCACAGATTTTGCAGTCAGTGGTAAAGGAATAGCACTAATCAGTGCAAGCCACAAGCATGTTGTAGGCTTTGGAGCAGCAACTCAAAATTTAAGTTTTCAGGGCCCGAGAGGTTGTTATGATTTACTGCACCATTAAAAACTCACTTTCACTTGAATGCACCAGTCCTAATTTTTTATAATGTGTTTAGTGGATATGTACAGTGATTTCGCACCCTAACATGGATTTCCATGCTTGAGTCTGTTGCAGCAGAGCACAACTTGTGGAGGTGACATTATATAGCAAATTCCAGACTTCTGCATTAAACTATGTTTGTTTGGACTCCGGAAGTTATTGCCGGATTTACTCTCTAATAATGATGTGTGTTATTAGCCTCACTGCTATTCTTAGTACAACAACTGGGCAAATGATTCTTGAAACATATTTCATGAAATATCAAAATCAAAAGAACAGCCTGAAATAATTAATAGTACAGTTTCTGTGGATCACTTTTGTTGTAATTGCATAGATACCTGTAAAGATCTTACTTTTAAACACAAATTAAAGCAGTTTCCGTAAATGAATTGTGATGGGAAATGGGAAATACAATCTCCAATACTAGGTGAATGTCACTGTGGTCACCTACTTGGTTTTGTGCTTGACTCACTGGAATCCAACACTTGTGCTCGGAACTGAGAATTAGCATACAACCGATTCCTCATTGTTTGCACTAGTTAAATGCCATTCGCTGTGGCCAAGTTGGTGAGTGTAAATAAACCCATTCAACCCAAAGCTTGGACTGAGGCCACCTCTTGAATCTCACATGTTCACTACTGCTTCTCACCATCGAGAATCACCACAGATCTTGAACTTCTGGAGGATGTGCTAAATTTGGACCTCACGATCTAATTAACGCCCTCCCATAATTGATCCCAGCCAAGCATTCATTCAGTGAAGGGGAGGTGATGGCCTAGTGGTATTATCACTAGACAATTATTCCAGAAATTCTGTTAATGTTCTGGGGACCTGGGTTCAAATCCTGCTGTGGCAGATGGTGGAATTTGAATTCAATAAAAAGTATCTGGAATTAAGAATCTACTGATGACCATGAAACCATTGTCGATTGTTGGAAAACTCAATCAGGTTGACTGATGTCCTTTAGGGAAGGAAGTCTGCCTTCCTTACCTGGTCTGGTCTACATGTGACTCCACAGCCACAGCAATGTGGTTGGCTTTCAACTGCCCTCGGGCAACTAGGGATTGGCAATAAATGCTGGCCTGCCAGTGATGCCCATACCCCACAAATTAATTTTAAAAAAGCTTCACAATGGACTTCCCCAACCCACCTCTCCGTATCTACCTTCCCCTATTGTTAAGTAAAGGGCCCATCGTTCCACTTGCAGATGAGATACTGTGACCTACATTTGCCCTTGCAAAATTTGTATAAGTTTTATGTTGTGTTCTTGGAGGAGATTTGGTGAATAGTTACATTTTGAAGGGGACGGCGATACATCCTGACAGGGGTCTCAGAGGAATTTTCTGAATAGAAGGTCTATTAGAGTTAGGGGGGATTGCAGTCACAATCTCCCTTAGGCTGCAACATGACAGTCAGATGAAGGACAGGCTGCAGAGAATGGCAGCTAAGCGCAGAAAGAAAACAAGGAGGGCACTCCACTAAAAGCCCGGCCCACCAAGGGTTTTCAGGGACTACAGCCTCTACCTCCACCTCAGTCAGGAAATACATCTGGGGTGCACGTACTTCAGCAACAGCTGGTCAATGAACTGTGCCACTTTCTCCAACAGGACCCACAGCCATAGGGCAGGATGTGGACAGTACTGTTGCTAGATTCACCGTGGCCTTCAATCCTGATTTGAGCAGATCTTTCCGGGCTGGAGCTGGCAACATCGCCATCATTTTCTTTCTGTCCAACGCTGCTTCAGGGTGGAAGGGTAGGGGTGGAGAGGGGGATTGCTTGTGGGCCAATACATCAAGAGAGGAGACTTCTTCATAGTCTTCGGCCTATCCAGTAAGTAACAGGAGGAGAGAACACCTTGCTTCGCCAGGGTAGTGGAATTCCCAATGGTGCAGGGAGATATTCCATTGACCATGGCCATGTGAACTTGCAGGCACCACATAGCAACAGGGAGAGGTGAAGGAGCAGTAAGAATGTCAACTCCTTAAATATGCAATAGTCCTGACAGAGTTGGCCACTGTCTTTGGGTCCTCATTTCAAATCAGAGGATGACTGCTTGGAGACAAGGGCTGCCCTCTATCCACCTGGCTCATGATTCCTCTTCTTCACCTACCATGTGATAACAACGCGCCTGTAACAAAAGTCATGCAGTCACAAGGAACGTCATAGAACAAACCACAGATGTGCTGGAACAGTGAATCACTGCCTGAACTGCTTGGGGGGAGGGGGGGGGGGGGTGTGGTGGGTGAGGGGGGGTGAGGTGTTGTGGGGGGGAGTGGGTAGGTGGGGGGGTGGTGTGGGGAGGCTGGCATCAGGGTTGGAGGGAGTCCTCCAGCACTAGCCAGAGTGGGTGGTCGAATTCATAGTGGTCAGCTGCAAGCTCCACAACCTTGCCAACATGAGGGCACAAACCTTGCCACCAGGTATTCAGAGGCTCCTGAGGGGATGGAATAGGAAGAGGAGGCAGGGAAGAGGCTTCCAGGTCCCAACTCTGGGGCGTGCATGAAAATAAATGTAATGAATTTCAGGAAACAAAAGGCATAATTTCTATTAATAATCTAAACTTCTACTTGCCTTGGTGAAACATATTCTGATTCTTCTTTAAAATCTGAGCCTTGTGCTCAGCAATCGTAACATACCAGCTATGTATGTTTTATTGTCACAATCTAACTCTGGGGACATGATAATATTGTATATAAATATAACCCACAAAGCCATAAAAGTAAACAATTTAATAAAATTATCTTAGCATTTATAAAAAGTTAGAGCTGCCCTCAGTCAAGGGATAAGCATTCTGAGATTGAATATAATTTCATTTTCTTTCATAACAAAAATCTAATTTAATCAGATGTTGTTGCTTTGATTTGCCTGACCCATTTAAAATGGGATCATGTATTTAAATAAAGACGCAATAAAGTAAGTGAAGGGTCATACTTTGTATAGAGTGCAATTTGATCCCTATCTCCACTGCTTTATTTCCAGCAACAGTGAATTTCCATTCTGCGCATTAGTATAAATAAACTCATTCACCCGAGGCAGGCCAAAGAAGCTGGTAAACTACCTTTGGCATACTTCTTGTGATTAAATATAAACAGGGTGGCGTGGTGACACAGTGGTTAGCATTACTGCCTCACAGCGCCAAGGATCTGGGTTCAATTCCTGGCTTGGGTCACTGTGCAGGGTCTGCACATTCTCCCCATGTCTGCATAGGTTTCCTCCGGGTGCTCTGGTTTCCTCCCACAGGCCAAAAGACATGCTGGTTAGCATTGGCCATGCTAAAATTTTCCCTCAGTATACCTAGGGGATTTTCACAAGAACTTGATTGTAGTGTTAATGAAAGCTTACTTGTGACACTAATAAATAAACTTCAAAGCAATGAGCCTTTAATCGGGAATCCCAAACTTTACCGCAGCAAAATGAGTTTCTTCTGGGATTTGTCCGAAAATTGAGGCAGGGAGGGGTGTTGAGAAGAAGGGGTAGGATGGGGATTTGATCCTAATAAAGTTCGTGGGTGGGCTTGGGAGCTGAAATTGATGGGAAACCTGCTGCAACCCACCAACCTCTATTTTTAACTGCCTGTGTTCAGGGGGATGTATGGGAACCAGTTGTGAGAGACCAGTTGCCAATTTAAATACATTCAAATATTATTAGCAGCAGGTTTAACTGGGCTTTGCAAATTTCACTAACGTGTTTGCTGAAACTTAGAATCATAGAATCTCTACAGTGCAGAAGGAGGCCATTTGGCCCAGTGAGTCTACACCAACTCTGTGACAGTGTTTCTTTCCTAGACCTGGGTGGCACGGTGGCACAGTAGTTAGCACTGCTGCCTCACAATGCCAGGGACCTGGGTTTGATTCCCAGCTTAGGTCACTGTCTGTGTGGAGTTTGCACATTCTCCCCATGTCTGCATGAGTTCTTTCCAGATGCTCCGGTTTCCTCCCACAGTGCAAAGATGTGCAGGTTAGCTGCATTAGCCACGCTAAATTCTCCCTCAGTGTACCGAAACAGGTGCTGGAGTGTGGCGACTAGGGGATTTTCACTTCACTGCAGTGTTAATATAAGCCTACCTGTGACACTAATAAATAAACTTTGCTTGACCCTCTCCCCCACTGGCTAATCCATCTAACCTATACGTATTTGGACACTAAGCGGCAATTTAGCATGGCCAATCCACCTAAGGTGCATGTCTTTGGACTTCGCCAGGAAACCAGAGCACCTGGAGGAAATGTACACAGCCCGGGGAGAACGTGCAAACTCCACACAGACAGTGACCCAAGCCACCAGGAAGCCCCACTTCCAGCTAGCCAGAAGAATTTCCGATATCAAGGGGAGAGAGAGAAAATCTCCTTTCCACTTGACGATCAGGACAGCTCCTGCTCTAAAATCAAAACCGAAAATGATTCCTCGGATTTTTCTGGGGAGGAACCATCAGACTTTGACTTGTCGATCAATCTTCCCTCTCACAATGCAGGGTCGTGAAAGATCCCAGAAAGTACCTGAGACCCAGAATAAAAATTGACAGAACCTCATTTAAACCATTGAAGGAACACTAATAGGACTTCAAGCCAGACAGCCCGGCAACAAAAAAAGATCCAAGACTGTTTAATTGCAGACAACTGAGAGAAAAAAAATTCTTAAAGATACACTAATGTCATTGTGGGCAGAATAGTCACCTTCTCTGTTACCATTCGATGTTTGCAACAGCACAGAAACATTTAAAACATTTGTAAATCCAGTCTTTATATTTTTGGCTTTCTTGCTGGGTATGGCATGGGCAGTGTGCAAGATGCAGAATGGCATGCTCTATACCAAAGCTGCTGGACTTTCTGTCCATTCATTTCAGCTGCAGGATGGTTGGCCAAGCTGAGCTAAGCCTGTGAATCTTCCTGTCAGTTTTACCTTTAATAGTTCAGACCAGGTAATATTCAATTCCCAGATAACAAGAATGGACATCTGTCCCTTTAATTCCAGTCTATTTAAAATAATTAGCTAACTACCACAACATTAATACTTTTACTGGGATTCTAACCTCCATATCCACAACACTATGGGAAAAGTCCTCCAATTTGTAACTCTGTTTGAGATTTTTTAACATTGTATCAATGCTAAGAGAGAGTAACATTGGAGCGACACAGTGGTTAGCATTGTATCACCAGGCACCCAGGTTCAATTCCCAGCCTTGGGACACTGTCTGTGTGGAATTTGCACATTCTCTCCATGTCCGCGTGGGTTTCCTCCAGGTGCTTCGGTTTCCTCCCAGAGTCCAAAAATGTGCAGATTTGGTTGATTGGCCACGGTAAATTGCCACTTAGTGTCAGGGGCATTAGTGGGATAAATGCGTGGGGTTACAGGGATAGGGTCTGGGTGAGGTTGTTGTCGGTTCAGACTCAATGGGCTGAATGGCCTCCTTCTGCAGTGTAGGGTTCTATGACCAAGTAGATACTGACACTGAGACCTATACTTTGTGAATTATAACCTTTCACCTACTTATTCTGCCTCATGAGTCAATGTTTACTGTTCAGTTAGTTTTCTTTGCATGTAACTTGTTACTAATGCATTTCTTTTATTCATTTATGAGATGTGAGTGTCACTGCCTGGGCCAGCATTTATTGCCCATCCCTAACTGCCTCCTGTTTCAGAGGGCATTTGAGAGTCAACCACACTGTTATGCCTTTGGAGTCATATGTGGGCCAGGCCAGATAAGGATGGCAAATTTCCTTCCATAAAGGACATTAGTGAACCAGGTGGGTTATTATGACCATCATTTTATGGTCATCATTGGATTTTTAATTAAAGGTTTTTAGTTGAATTCAGATATCACTATCTGCCGTGGTGGGGTTTGAACCCAGGTCCCTAGATCTTGCCTAGGGTCTCTGGATTACTAATCCAATGATAATACCACTATGCCGTTGCCTTCCACATGCTCTATATAGAAGTAAACTAATACTGACCACTGAATTGAGGGTAAACATGATTTATGCTAGGTTAGTTTGCTGAGTTTGAGGGTATTTCTACAGCTGACTAAATGTTTACTGCTTGAGAATTTGCCTTTCCTATAGAAAATATAATGGTTGGGATTCACTGACCTTGTCTGCAGTAGGAATTCTCCAGTCCCGCCGTAGTGAATGGAATTTTGGCTGAGTGCCAAATTCTCCATTCTCCCTGACAGCGGTGGCGGGGTGAATAACATCGCTGAATTCTGGCCAATATCCCGATAATGTCAAAAGAATAAGCTTATACTTAAACTCTCTGTCTTCATCTTCTTCAGTTTTGATGCATCCTAATCCATTTTGTTTTATGTAGTGATCCTGAACCAATAGTGATAATATTTACAGTCTGG
This sequence comes from Carcharhinus amblyrhynchos, assembly GCF_965287045.1. Taxonomy (NCBI): domain Eukaryota; kingdom Metazoa; phylum Chordata; class Chondrichthyes; order Carcharhiniformes; family Carcharhinidae; genus Carcharhinus; species Carcharhinus amblyrhynchos. The sequence continues at coordinate 17,658,316 of NC_137345.1, forward strand.
GAAAGCAGAATACTGCTGGAAATAAAAGCAGAAAATTTTGGAAATATTCGTAGACTGGAATTTTCATTTCCCCCACAGAGCAGGAGATGGCTTACCATTGACCCCTGCCAAATTTTGCATGGTACACCTGCCATCACTGGATGTTGATGGGGGTTATTTCTTGAGGCTATGTATTGCTAAACTTAAGCTAAATATGGAGACTCATGAAACTCAGTGTACTGATTCTAAGATTGACTTTATTAATCAAACGATCGAATGGGAGAAACATAGAAGAAAGGAGCAGGAGGAGGTCATTTACCCCTTCGAGCCTGCTCCACCATTCATTATGACCATGGCTGATCATCCAACTCAATAGCCTAATCCTGCTTTTTCCCCATAACCTTTGATCCCATTCGCCCCAAGTGTTATATCCAGCCGCTTCTTGAATACATTCAATGTTTTGGCATCAACTACTTCCTGGGGTAATGAATTCCACAGGCTTACCTCTCTTTGGGTGAAGAAATGTCTCCTTACTTCCGTCCTAAATGGTCTACCTTGAATCCTCAGGGTGGTTCTGACCCCTGGTTCTGGATTCCCCCACCATGAGGAATATCCTCCCTGCATCTGCCCTGTCTAGGACTTTATAAGTCTGAGATTCCACCCCCCTCATTCACCTGAACTCCAGCAAAAACAATCCTAACCTAGTCAATCTCTCCTCATACCTCAGTCCCGCCATCCCCGGAATCAGCCTGGTAAACCTGGGAGAATGATATAAAGAAGCCCAGCACTCCAGGTGGAGAATGCAGGCCGCCCAGTATCACTCACAAAACAATGCAAGGGCAATTATACATTTCCAAAATCACATTTCCCACCGTGCCAGAGTACATAATTCAGCAAACACTAAAACAAATCAGTCAAAAATCATCCTTGTCACCAACTCCAGCAAATAGCAGTTTACATCCTGACCTCATGGGATCTTAATTGTCCTTAATTCCGGATGATCCCTCCCTCGGTTGCCCAGGACGCTAGACAGTGAAATGGAAAAATAGTTCCCACAGACTCAAGTTGATGTTGCACTCGTCCGACCTTGAGAAAATCTTTATGTCTACCCTGCACCTGTGTTATCAGTTTAAAGCTGTATAGTTCTATTCATCAAACTGGCATTGGCAGCCATTTTGATCCTGATAACGGCTGATAAAGTAGCCACATTCATTAAAACTATTGTCCTACAGAATCCAGGCCCTGTCTATTGTCTCACCCCATCAAGCCTTGCTGTACCTTGCTGTTGACTGAAGTTTCACAAATGTACTCCAAAAGTAAACTGCATCCATTTTATAAATTGAAAATTCATCTTTTAAATGAAAAATATTTGTTATTTAGTTATTCTGGGGGACACGGTAGCACAATGATTAGCACTGCTGCTTCACAGCTCCAGGGACCTGGGTTCAATTCTTGGCTTGGGTCACTGTCTGTGTGGAGTTTGCACATTCTCCTCGTGTCTGTGTGGTTTCCTCTGGATGCTCTAGTTTCCTCCCACAATCCAAAGATGTGTGGGTTAGGTTGGTTAGCCATGCTAAAAATTGCCCCTTAGAGTCCTGAGATGCATAGGTTAGAGGAATTAGTGGGTAAATATGTAAGGATTTGGGGCCTTGGTGGGATTGTGGTCGGTCAGACTCAACGGGCCAGATGGCCTCTTTCTGTACTGTAGGGTTTCTATGAGTTAGAGCTGTCTTTTGTAGCAACAGCCTTTTGTCAGCGCTCCCTATTGTCTAAGATCATTCAGTCTTACGTCAGTATTGTTCTTGATTATGTGTTTTATTAACCTAATTTAGTCCCCCTACATCTCTGGGGAATCAACAAGAGGGATCGAGTTCGACTCAACCATAAGGTTCCACCGACGGGAAGGACCAGAAAATCCCATCCAAAATGTCAGGCAGCATCTGATGAAAGAAATCGTACTGAGAGATTGAATCTGTTTCTCTTTTCAAAGGTGCCACATGACCCAGTGGGTATTTCCAGCCTTTTCTCTGTTTATTTACAGTTGGATAATTGCTTGTGACTGCAGTAGGGGTTATCGGGCCAGCAGTATATCCCTCATCGCTCCTTGCCCAGGACATGTGCTCACTTGGTGTTCAGATACTAGTTGAACTTTAGTGTTAGCAGAGAGCTTAGCTAATCTCAGCAGGGACAAGAGTCAGGGTATTATTATCGACCTCAGTGTCCGTGGACACAATTGCTATGTAATAACACCTGTTGGAAAGTGTGCATTTGTGTTTGGCATTGACAGGATCAAACCTAACGCTGCTGAGCAATGTAGTCAACTGCTGCAATTCTCTAAGACGGACAATTTAATTGACCACTAGGTTAGGTGTAAAGATTGAGGGGGTAATCTTACCAGCTCATCATATTGGTCATTTGTCATGGCAAGCCAGTGAGATCACAAAAGAAGCCAAAAAGCAGACTCGCACCCAGTTTCTAGTCTCTCGCAATCTTACCAACTCCTATCTGTCGGTGTAATCAGCTTCGCACCTGGGAAAGGTTAGGGTTGGGATTAGGATTAGGCCTGGCACTGCCAGCCTAGCAGTGCCCACAGGCACTAGGCAGTGCCAAGGGGCAGGATCTAAGGGGAGGGACAGGGCCTGAAGGGGAGGCAGCACATGGGGACTGAACACTCTGCATTTTTTTGAAATGTCCTAAGGTTTGATATTTTTCTCTGGCTGAAAAAGGAGGTCTGAAACTCTCCTGTTTTCACGCTCATTCAGCAGTGAGAATCTTTTTAGTAAGATTGCCCCCTTAATGACCAGACAATGTGGTTATGTGCTGCCTCCTTGAACTGCTGCTGTTTTTGTAGTGCTATTCGGTGCAAAATTCCAGGACATGGATCCAGCAATGGTGATCTATATTCAAATCAGGATGGAACGTGACATGGAGCAGAACTTGGAGGTGCTGATTGTGATATACATATGTTGGGGGTTTGGGGTGCGTGCTGCCCCTGTGTGACCCCTGAGCTCTACTCAGTGTGGAACGCGCTTAAGCAGTCTAGGATCTAAAGTTTATTTATTAGTCACAGTTGGTTGACATTTCACACTGCAATGAAGTTACTGTGAAAATCCCCCCTAGTTGTCACACTCTGACGCCTGTTCAGGTATACTGAGGGAGAATTTAGCATGGCCAATGCACCTAACCTGCACATCTTTGAACTGTGGGAGGAAACCAGGGCAACCGGACAAAACCAAGCAGACAGGGGGAGAATATGTAAATCCCACACAGACAGTGACCCAAGCCAGGAATCGAACCCAGTTCCCTTGCGTTGTGAGGCAGCAGTGCTAACCACTGTGCCACCATGCCGCCCCTGACTGTGGGACAGTAACACCTGTAATAAAGAGAACCCCAGTGTTTAAGTTATGAGGCCCACTTTGTAGCTCTTTTTGCACCATACTTCGATAAATACATTTATGGCAATGATGTCCCCCTGACAGTGATACCCTCACTGGTAAAGATGGTGGGGGGACTATTCCTTCTGCCTTTTTTTTGCCAGTTGGCCAATCTTGATTTGGGTGATATTGAATCTAAATGGCATCGCCTACATTGCCTGCTCTGAATCCATATACTTAGTTTGATGCCAATCTATAAAAATGCCTAGTTTTCACTGATTTAAACTGTCTTATAACCAGTTTATAAAATCATTCTCATTAGCACTCCCGAAAGGATGGATTCTGTGGTCAACAAGTTCCTTTGAAAACCTATCAGAATCTGAGAGAAACAAGTGAACATCCTCTCTGTCCACAGTGCCACATCACAAAAATCATTGTTTCAGGATAAGGTTCACTCAAAATAGGATACATAAACTGATCGAATACAAGTCCCTGAACCACTTGCAATCAACTTAGTAAGCTATCTGTTTTGAAAATAGTTCCAAACTTTGTCCTCCCCAGTTGAGTGCCAAGATAAACAGTCAACAGTTTTTACTAAAATTTGGGTAAATATTGTTCTTAATCAGGATGAAGGTGTCAGTGCTGTGGAATGGAAATCCGTACTAGTTTATCAGCTTTACTCAACCATTTGTTATATTTAAGTTGCTCTTTCTCTACACCCTAGCTATGACTGTAACTCCGTATCCTGGACTCTCCTTTTCTTCTCCCCCATGTTCTCTATGAACGGTATGATTTGTCTGTATAGTGCACAGGAAATAATGCTTTTCATGGTCCCCATACATGAAACAATGATCAATAAATCAATATTACATCAATCCAAGTCTGTAACAATATATCTCTACAGGCTGAGACTTCAGCCGCAGCATAAGCCAGAGAATTATCCCAAATGTGTGTCTTAAGCATTCCAACTCACACTCTCTGCCAGATAACATGCTCCTGGACTCAACTGATGGTCTTAAAGAAGAAACTCCAACTTTGGTTTTGAAACCAGCCAGTTTAGGAAGTGTCATTTGCCTATCCTATTTATATGTGGATAGTGGCTGTATAACACAATTTTGTCACTTGTACAGAGACTGGATTCACTCTGTCACAACCACTGTAGCAACAGCTCTGTTTAAACATCCAGTTCCAGTGCTAAATCTCACCTTAATTCTTACGCAGGGTGATTGAAGGATCTCCAATGATCAACGGGAAAGATTTATAAGTTATACCACATGTCCCACTCTGTTTACAACGCCAGAGCAGTTTTATCTTTCTCAGCCAGAAGTCAAGCTAACTTCAAGTTTTGATACTGAATCACTCAAAACCTTCACCTTTCCCACAGTTTCCTCAGTTCAGAACTTATCAATCATAATGGTTGAGCATAAGCAACTTGTAAGCAATTGAAAGCTTTTTTAACAGTTGCCAAACTCACTTCCAGTTGGTGATCAACAAATGCATTTTTCCGCAGCTCTGATGTTTTGCAATGCTGCTCTTCCAAGGTCGAAAAATGTTATTTGCTTTCTGTACTTTGTAGTTTGCCTGAAACCCTTACATGCCTCTCACATTTTACAATATGATCTTTTTATAACATATTCTTCCTTGAGTTTTTAATTTCAAAGTTAGCATCTTGTTTCACTTGTAATCAGATGGTGTTCACTAATGGATATTTTATCCCTGATCCCTAGAAGAAGGAAAAGCTCACAGTCTGTGAATCAATGGTAAACTAGTTTAATTTTTTTAAAGACAACCAGGGCTAATTTTCCAACTTGGCATTTGTGGCTGGGATCGCATATCAAAAAGATTCGACTTCAATTTTCAGTTTTGTAAGACCAGGTCTATGTTACCTGTCCACACAAAAATCTATATGGCCAGGTTCTTCTGAAAAATTCTAAGAGCCGAATTTGCGAAAAACGGGTGTAACTCCTGTTGGGTTTTTTTTAGTGGGATTTTCAAAATGAATCTCCCACATTCTGAGCGCTGCAGAGTGCCTCAGGAAAATTCATGCTGAAAATTAAGGGATGGGGCCTATTCCTGCTGGAGAGGCTGGTAGCATAGCTCTGAGTAGGCCATTGCGCACGTGTCGATCTGTCAGTGCATGCACAGTAGACCCGCACTGCTGGTCTCCCGATCGCTAGCCAGCTCTATCGCTGGCCAGCCCCGTGACGCTGCAATGCTGCCCATGCCAATTCCCCCCACCCCCCAATCGCTGGTGTCCTGGGTGTCTTCGGCCCAGCCTCAATGTCCTCCACCAATCCCCCAGCACCCCCCACGAGCCTCGATCTCTCCAACTGCCCCCCCACCCACCCCTTGCCGGCAGTTGCAACCACCTGCACCCCTCCTGCAGTCCAAACCATCACCCCCACACTACCTCCTCCCCACCCCCAGAGCAGCAGCACCCCCCCCCCCCCCCCCCCACCCAAATGGCCAGCGCCAATCACCCTGTTCCCTACCTCTGCCACCGATCTCAATGCAGGGTAACAGCAGGATTCACACCTCCACCGATTGGTCCCAGTAGGCCCTGCCCCTTCTGGCCCCACCCCCTTTGACATTGCCACTTTGCCCCTTGGGCAGTGCCAGGGGGTTAGGCTGGTACTGTCAGGCTGGCAATGCACCTCCCTCACCCCCGACCTTCTGGGCAGGGCCTCCACGGCCTCTAGCCCCCCCCCAGTGGGGTCAGGCAGCCAGCTCCCCAATTGTGTGGAGCTGTTGGAAAGCCCACCAGAGTGAACCACTATAGAATCATAGAGGTTTACAGCATGGAAACAGGCCCTTCAGTCCAACTTGTCCATGCTTCCCTTTTTTTAAAAACTCTTAAGCTAGTTTCAATTACCCACATTTGGCCCATATCCCTCTATGCCCATCTTACCCATGTAACATTCTAAACACATTTTAAAAGACAAAATTGTACCTGGCTCTACTGCAATCTCTGGCAGCTTGTTCCAGACACTCACCAGCCTCTGTGTGAAAAAATTGCCCCTCTGGACCCTTTTGTATCTCTCCCCTCTCACCTTAAAGCTATATCCTCTAGCTTTAGACTCCCCTACCTTTGGGAAAAGACATTGACTATCTAGCTGATCCATGCCCTTCATTATTTTATAGAAATCTATAAGATCACCCCTCAGCCGCCTACATTCCAGAGAAAACAGTCCCAGTCTATCCAGCCTCTCCTTATAACTCAAACACCAAGTCCCAGTAGTGTCCTAGTAAATCTTTTCTGCACTCTTCTGGCAACAGCCTAGTGACCTGTTCCAACAATTACAGCTGTAAGTCAGCCTTAGAGCACGGAAGAAAATTGGAATTGGAACAAGTGGGACCTAAAGCTCTGGGGCCGGTCTTAACTGTCAGGATCTGACTGAAAACCATTGTGTTTCTCTGAGAAACACATCGGTTTGCTGTCTGGATCTTAGGACATGTTGAGGACTGGGTTTAACCATGCAGCAAAGCCCAGCTGCAATGAGCTGCCAAGTCCACTTCCTCCCACCACCACAAATAAATGAAAGCCCCCCTCACCCCCCCTCTTCCACATGCGGCTCCCATTAGGCTCCACTCTGGCAGTGCCCTCTGGCACAGTTTGGCACTGCCTGGGTGGCACTGCCCAGGTTGGCATGGACATGGTGTAAACATCGCAATGCCAATGTGTGCCGAGCGGCAGTGCCAGGGGGCATTGCCAGGCTAATGCCTGGCTGTGCCCCTCTTACTAGAGGCTACATTCACCTTTATGCCCCCGGAGGGACTCTTCATGACAGGTTCATATCTGGGTGAAGCTGCTGTAAATCGGCTGATGTGACGGCATGGCAGTGAGGTTTGAAGAAATGGTGAGGGCTCACTATGTGGTGGAGAGGGGAGATAGTTAATATATGTAAATATATTCAAATGTATTAGACTCAGGTTCACTCCCATCAGCATCACCCCCAATTATTTTAGCCGTTCTAATGTTTAATTAGAAAATTTCTGCTCATCCAGTACTGAATGATCATCAGCCTGAGAATTTAGTGGAGGAGAGACCAGGATGCTGTCAGTGTCTATTTGAAAACTAACACTGTGCTTTCAGATGATGTCAGAAGATAGTCCCTTTCCCAGAGAATAGGTTGACCTCTGGAACAGGTTGCCATTCCAGCAGTAAGCATGATTTATTCAAGTGAGTGGGTGACACGGTGGCACAGTGGTTAGCATTGCTGCCTCACGGCTCCAGGGACCTAGGTTCGATTCCCAGCTTGGGTCACTGTCTGTGTGAAGTTTGCACATTCTCTCCATGTTTATGTGATTTCCTCCAGGGGCTTTGATTTCCAAAGACGTGCTGGTTAGGGTGCATTGGCCATGCTAAATTCTCCCTCAGTGGACCCAAACAGGAGCTGGAGGGTGGCAACTAGGGGATTTTCACAGTAACTTCATTGTAGTATTAATGTAAGCCTACTTGTGACACTAATAAATAAACTTAATGAAGTGCTTCAAGTGAGGGTTGGGCCTCTTTCTGACTGGGACATAAGTCACTATTTACAAAAGATATCCATGGCAGGAAATTCTGGGATCTCCCAGACCAGTTACCATCAACTCGATGAGTCAGAGAGGAATTTCATAGATTTTTTTCATCCTTAACTATTTCGAAAAAGAGGGAGTTATCCCCACTGTCCTGGCCAATATCTTATCATTCAATCAAAACTACAAAAAGATGGGATTATCCCTCAGTATCACATTGCTGTTTTATGGCAGTTTGCCACGTGCACATTGACTGCCGTGCCTCTGAAATTGCATAGATGAAACTTTCTTACACGGACAGATGCCAGGCTTCCGGAGTTAGCAATTAGGAGCGCTGGGGTGAAGCTTGTCTATGCCTGTAGCAGGAAACAGACTCAGAGTGAATCAAAGTCGATTTTTCACCACACCAGTTTTTATTTTTCATTCGCTTGGAAAACATTGCTGAGATATTTCATTTCAAGCCAAGTAAAAGTGATAATAAAACTCGCAAATGAAACTCCACAAAGACTTTAAACTAGCATTTTGTGAACTTCAAGATTGGTTGCAGTGGAAAAATTGCCGACCAATTCCCTATCGATGCCTGATTCACACTGCTGGTATTAACAAACTTTACCCTCCATTAACCATTTAGGAATAGGTTAAATACACGATTGAAGTTAAGGAGGACAACAGAAGCTGCAAAATGGGCAGGCACTTGGATTGCGATTGCTACTCCTGTTTAGGATAAAATCTACATGGAAAGTTTAGGCCATTTAGTCTTTCTTTGTTGTAATTTCTATGACATTTTATATACATTGGTGATTTAAAATTGCTGGCTAAATCCCAATGCAGATTAAACATATGAGATGGGATTTTATGACTTCGCTCATCACAAAACTGTAAAATCCCCTCCAAAATGGAACTTTCTATTATCCCCTCCTCACCTGTTCCGATTCCTGTGGCGGGCGGGGCAGTAAAATTCCGGCCGTGAAGTAGGACTTGTCTCCTAACAGTTTTCCTTCATGATTCAGAGGTCCTGCGCATTCAATAAAAGTGAATCTTCCAGTTCATGTGCGAGATTGAAGAGCAAGGCATGAGGTGACTTATCGACCAAAAAGGGGAGCAACTGGAGGGAGTTGTTGACTTGACACAAGGTGCTCTGGAGCAAGTCAGTCTCCTGGTGGGCAAAGACTCTGACAAGAGAGCCGTGATTTAGCAATTGATTATTAATAAATCTGATTTGTGACATAGGACAATCAGAACTGCCTACTGTGCTAAAGAAAGTCGGGTTGGAGATGACCACTGCTGAGAGGTGTTATCCAGACGCTAGATACAAGAACCTTCTCTCACAAGATAATTACCTCACTGTGGGTGTGATACCTGACAAGCAATGAACGCCAGATATAATTTGTTAGGCGCTACCTCGCATTACCCACCCCCACTGCTCTGTCCATTATCATTATCAAAGGGATATCAGGCTGTAAATCTTCCACCTGCTGTCAGCAGTAAAATAATTGCAGTGACTTCCATTCTCAATTTGTCTAGGCAAGCCCACAAAAGGATCAGGGATTGAGAAATGAATGGGCAATGATCAGTTAGTTAGTGGTTTGTGGACTGGTTTTGACCAAGATGTCATTTGCGCTGTGAAGGATTACGGATGTGACACCTTTAATTTGGGGATTTAGCTAATCATAGCTGCTGCAATAATCCAAAGAGCAATATACTGTTTAGTTTATATTGAAATCCCAGCATAAGTTATTCTTTGACTTGCAGGGTTCTGTACAGTCCTTGGTAGCCTGAGGGCAGTCACATTTTGGTGCAAAGACCTGAAGATCACAATGGCTCTGGAGCAGCAGTGCAATAACCCCTGATATTTTAGCATTAGGGGAGTGATAACCTAGTGGTATTATCACGAGACTTGGTAAGGCCCTAACCCATATAAAACTTGGAGGCCCCTTGTTAAAAAGTTACACCAAAAGGTCTCGCAACGGTGCATACCAAAACAGGACCTTCAAGCTGTTTAGCTCTCCAAGCTGGTGCTTTCTTTTTGTTTTCTGTAATCCACTCTTAAATGTTCTCTTCACTGCAAACCTTTTGAAATTTTGTGAGGCTCCTGCAGATTGTGAGGCCCTAAGCTGTAGTTTGTTTAGCTTAAGCCTAAATCCAGCACTGGCTAGACTATTAATGCAGGAACTGAGCTAATGTTCTGGGGACCTGGGTTTGAATCCCACCACGGCAGGTGGTGGAATTTGAATTCAATTAAAAAATATCTGGCGTTAAGAATCTACTGATGACTATGAAATCATCGTACGTTGCCAGAAAAATCCATCTGGTTCACTAATGTCCTTTTGGGAAGGAAATCTGCTGTGCTTACCTGGTCTGGCCTACATGTTACCTGTTGAAGGAGCAGTGCTCCAAAAGCTTGTGATTCCAAATAAACCTGTTGGACTTTAACCTGGTGTTATGAGACTTCTTACTGACATGTTACTCCAGAGTCACAGCAATGTGGTTGACTCTCAACTGCCCTCTGAACAAGGGAAATTGGGGATAGGCAATAAGTCAGTCCACCTCGTGTCCAACGAGGGGCATACACGTGATGGATCGTACTGGGGCTGCTCTTGGTTGTTCGAGATTGGCCTAGTGCTTCAAGTCGTTAGTGTGTGCCTAAACTGGACAAGATACTGGGCAAGACGACAGCTCAGTGACTATCGCTGATTGCTGTGCAGACACGTGGATTTGGGCTGGTGTCTGTGGGAGTTTGCGCATTCTCCCCGTGCTTGCGTGGGTTTTCTCCGGGTGCTCCTGTTTCCTCCCACACCCCAGAGATGTTCTGTTAGGCTGATTGGCAGGAATAAATTGTCCCTAAATCAGTTTCCCTCAATCTGGATGGCCATAAAACATTAGACAGGGGTCGCGGGTAGAGAGGTGGACTGGTGGTGTTGAGATGGCGGCGCGGGCTCATTGGGCCGAAGGGCCTGTTTCCCGGGCTGATTTTGTTCTTTGTTCTTTGTTCTTTGTAAATGCTGGCCAGCCAGCGATGACCATGTCCCATGAATGAATTTTTTAAAATATAACCATTGTACAATATTTGCATGGCAATTTGAGTAAACCCAATGGTGGGCATACATCTAATTTCTCCAATATGTTAATTGAAAATACGTTGAATGCCACAAGGAAATTATTAGCACTATTGTTTGCCATCAAATTAGTATTTACCACCCACTCTGTGCACTACCCAGTCAACGTGTTTTAAAAGGATGGAAATTGCATTACTGATTGAGAATTTGGTTATGAATTTTATTAACAATGCAGAATAGACTTGGCTGTGAAGCAGACTTGGTACACCCGAAAAAGGATGCAATCCTATGAAAGCAGTTGCTACATAGATAATGGCCCCATTTTAAGGCAACATCTTTCAAACCCATGACCGCCACCAAGTTAAAGTGAAAGGTCATCAGCAGACACCACCTGGATATTCCCCATCAAGACACATATTATCCTGACTTGGAAATATATTGCTGTTCCATCACTACCTCCATAACAGCACTGTGGGAGTACCTACACCATGGGGACTGCAGTGGTTCAAAAAGGCAGCTCACTTTCACTTTCTCAAGGGCAACTAGAGATGGGCAATAAATACTCATCTATCCAATGAGCCCACATCCCTTTGTTAATTAAACAAAAATTACTGGAGATCGACATCTTGTATTACACACCATGCATTATGTTTCAATGTGCTGTTCAATTTGAAAAAGATTTTGCCCTAAAAGTTGCTGGAAGAACAGGCAATGGTGTGACAAGGGCAACAGGACATCGAGAAGCTTTGTGAATGATTGAACTAACTGTCTATCTCCTTAACCACAAGATATAAGGGCTGAGAAAGAAATGGAAGATCAATAGAGAAGGAAGGTGGAATTTTCCCATCCTACCTGCCACGGGAATCGTAACGGGAGGGGGTGGACCATTCAAAAGTCCGTGGATCTGGGGTGGAAATTTCCAGCCTTGGGTTGAGCGCGGACAGACAATCCCACCTGAAAGAGTGAATTGAATCAAATCAGGTACAGAGAGAGGAATAACAATAGGGAAAGGAAGGTTAGATCAAGGTTCAGAAAGTAGAAAAAAAAAGCAAATATTTTAGAACTTCAGTACTTTAAGTTTCAAAGAATTTACAATAGGGAGGAATGTGAATCAACAGTTGGAATTGTTCCCATTCTGGGTTGGGGAGATTGGTTAGAATTATGTTCACAATCACCATTTTGTACCTTTGCTGTTGAGTATCAACACTAATTTTTTTGCAGTGAGTTAAATTGAAGTTTAATGTACAAATCCAGCAACTTTTTAAAAATAACAGGGAGACTAAATGCAAAATGCTATTTGCAATAGACAAATAACATAGCAACATAAATGGGCCAACAAATAACAATGATTCAGTAGTCACATTATACCTCCACTTCGTCTGAACTTGCTAAGTGATTTGCTCATGAAAAATAGTGTGCATTATGTTACAACACCGGAGGTAATGAGATCTATCTATCATTTCACCAGTTGACCAAAAATATTGAACTGTTTGAAAAGGACCTTTTTTTTTAACTAGAAGAAAATACCCTAGGGACAGCATGGTGGCTCAGTGGTTAGCAGTGCTGCCTCCCAGCACCAGGAATCCAGGTTTAATTCCAGCCTCAGTCACTGTCTGTGTGCAGTTTGCCCGTTCTCTCCATTTCTGCACGGGTTTCCTCTGGGTGCTCTGATTTCCTCCCAAAGTCCAAAGTTGTGCAGGTTAGGTTGATTGGCCATGGCCAGTGTCAAGGGGATTAGCAGGGTAAATGTGTGTGGTTACGGGAAGAGGGGTCGGTACAGACTCGATGGGCTGAATGGCCTCCTGTGTAGGGATTCTATGACACTAACCAAAAACAGCTGCCATGACTCACCTGATGTCTGGAATTGTCAGATGATCTATATTGATTGCACTGCTGACATGTTGTTCATGGAATGCCACACCTGGTTGGGGGGGTGGGGGGTGCGGTGTCAAAAAGTGACTCTTGAAAGGAAAGCATTAGAAATGCAGGACCTTAATTAACTGTAGTTCTGTGAAGACAATGGGAACTATAGATACCCATTAGACATTCAAAACCCTGTGAGGAGGATGAAATTCCCCATCTCCTGTTGGTTTCTACTATATTGAGATGAAAGATCAAATACAACAATGACAGCAAGGTATGTTAATCAAATTTCTTCTTGGCATATACAGACAAGAGATTTAAGAATTGGCTTCACCAAGCCAGAAACAGAAATTAAAAATCAAAGTAATCTGGAAACGCTGCTGAAGGGAGCAGTAAGGAATCTCTTGCTCTCATACTCTCTTTCTCATTCTAAAACTTAGTCACAGTCACACTCCGTAGCCTATTTGGGTACACTGAGAGAGAATTTAGTATGGCCAATGCATCTAACCTGCACATCTTTGGACTGTGAGAGGAAACCGGAACACCCGGAGGAAAACCGTGTAGAAACGGGGCGCACATGCAAACTTCACATAGACAGTGACTCAAGTCAGGAATCAAGCTCAGGTTCCTGGCACTGTGAGACAGCAGTGCTAACCGTTGTGTCACCATGATGCAGTTACCAGAACTTTAGTTCAATTCCAGGATAATAAAGAAAACCAGCTAACTTAAGACAACTGCAAAGTTCAATAATCCACTCCTCACGAGCAAGCAAATCTTGCTGTGGCATATTGTTATTGTTCTTGGGTTTAGTAACTAATAAATTTGCTCTTTCTTTCACCCAAGAAAACCTGGTTTGTTTGGCTTCTTATTAAAAAGTTATTAGATTTGGATTCAAAAAGGTGAAAATAAGTTTTTAAAAATCTTTGCTGCAGTCAGCAAGGGAGTGGAATGTTGTTACCTGGCTGTAACAACTAGGAAATTGCTGTTATTTTCTCAGCAAGATTCGGGCTATTATTACTAACAATTATATCGCGGCACCACAAGGGGGATCTATATCGTCTCCTTCAATTGTCAGAGTATCAGTGAATATCTGCTTAAATACAGACTGAGAAAAGCCTCAGGGTTACAGCATGTCAGGATTGTATAGCTTCACAGTTTTGGGAGTGGGGAGGTGAATTACTGGATGATATCAGAGTTGATTCTTTCTGGAGAGGAGAGGGGAGGGGAGAGGGTCGAAGGAGGTGGAGGTGGAGTTGGGGAACAGTTACCCAAGCAAAAGACAACCCATTTTTCCCTTTATTAGATGACTATTCACGGTTTTTGAATTAAATTCTTGCCAAAAGCTGTCCAACCTAAAGGCTTTTGGGGCAGGTGGGAAATGGTGGAGGGGAGGAATGGAGGGGCTGTTAGGGAATAGGGGTGGTGGGTAGGAGTGGGGGTATTGCGGATAGGGGATGGGGGGGGTGAGGGGTGTGTTAGGGGATGGGGACAGTGGGGGTGAATCGTGAGGGGGTATGAAGGGATAGGGTGGTGGGGAGGCATGGGAGGTTGTTAGGGAATAGGGGCAGTGGGGACTGTATGGGGCATATTAGGGGATGGGGTGGGGAGGATGTGGGGGGCGTTACGGAATAGTGGGTTGGGGAGGGTGTGCGCGATGTTAGGGAATGGAGGCTGGGGAGTCAAACAGGATGGAGGGGTGAGGAGGGTGTGGGGGGTGTTAGGGTATGGGGCTGGAGAAGGTGTGGGAGGTGTTAGGGGATAGGGGGGTGGGGAGGGTGTGGGTGGTGTTGGGTGATGGGGTTGGGGAAGGTATGGGTGGTATTAGGGGATGGGGTGGGCTGGATGTGGGGTGTGTGTGGAGGATGGGGCAGTGCGGAAGGCATGAAGGGTTTATTGGGAATGGGGGTGGGGAGGTTTGCGGGGTTATTGGGGATGGGGGTGGGGAGGCCCTGGGAGGTATTGGGGGATGGGGGGTGGGGAAGGCGTAGGAGTATTGAGGGAATGAGGGTAGGGAGGGTGTGGGGGGTGTTAGGGTGTGGGGTGGGGAGGGTGTGAGAGGTATTGGGGGATGAGGGTGTGGGGAGAGTGTGGGGGGCTTTTGGGAATAGAGTTTGGGGAGGGTGTGGGGGATGTTGGGGAATGTGAGGATGGGGAGGGTGTAGGGGATGGGAAGCGTATGGGGGTGTTAGGCAATGGGGGATGGGGAGTGTGTGGGGGGTGTTAGGGAGTGTGGGGTGGGGAGGGTGTGGGGGGTGTTAGGGAATGTGGGGTGGGGAGGATGTATGTGTTGGGGGGATGGGGAGTAGGGAGGGTGTGGGGGACGTTAGGCAATGGGCGGGTGGGGAGGGTATGGGGATGTTAGGGAATGGAGGGTGGGAAGGGTGTGGGGGATGTTAGAGGATGGGGGATAGGGAAGGATGTGGGGGGTATTAGGGAATAGGGAGGGTGGGGACTGTGTGGGGGATTTTAAGGGATGCGGGTGGGGAGGTTGGGGGGTTGTAATGAGGTGGGCTGAGAGTTATTGGAAATGTTTTGCATTGTGTTAAAAATGGATTAAAGCTACATTGGATCCCATTCTCCCTCCACATCCATATATTCACTTTGCAGCTGTGGTCACTGAGTTACAATCAGCACCAAGCGAGTCAATGATTTCCCTCCTCCATAGCCCTGGGTTACTGATCAGGGATCAAACCTAACATCCTCCTGGTTTGTATTGCTCAGCAGCACAACTAATGATTCACCTAATCACCAAACCATCGAACAAGTCTATCAGGTCTTTTTGTATAAACACACTAAACATGTCAGGCATATTGATCCATCCTGCCTATTCCACACAACTGTGAAGATATCCTGTCCCACCCAGAGGCCATTGGATCTCCCGGGAGACGTGACAGACCAGATAAAAATCTAAGCCAATTAGGGCATAAAAATTCTTGAAAATCCATCACTAAGCCTATTAATCCATTACTAATCCCAGGAGATCAAACAAGCCACACTTACTTATATATAAAGTTTATTTATTCGTCGCAAGTAAGGCTTACATTAACATTGCAATGAAGTTACTATGTTACTAGTTACTATAAAATCCCCCCCGCCGTCATCACAGTTGGGCACTTGTTTGGGTCAATGCACATAACCAGTGGTACCTACACCTTGTGTGAGGTGATCACTCATCCCAGCCTGAAGCAGGCTCCATCGCTCACCTAAAAGAATCCAACAAAGCAGCATTCAGTGTACAAGCTGGTAATATGTTCCATTATTCTCCAATATTAGAACCACTGATGATCTTATCCTGTTCTGCCTTCACATAGTTTGGGATTGTGATTCCAGCCCTTTGTAACTTATTCCAGTTGAAACAAGCTGTCCACCCAAACATATTCTAATTCTTCCTTCTTTGAATGAACCAAGTTTATTCATTTGGCATGTGGGAGGCTTTCAAGTGTAAGTTGATAGGGATTCAGGGCCAGCATGTTCCTGTAAGGAGGAAGGATAGTATGGCAAATTACCTTGGATAACAAGAGATATTGTGAGCCTAGTCAAAAGAAAAAGGAAGCATTTGTCAAGGCTAAGAGGCTGGGGACACATGAAGCAAGTGTGGAATACAAGGAAAGTAGAAAGAAACCTCAGCAAGGAGTCAGGAGGGCTAAAAGGGGTCACAAAAAAGTCATTGGTCAGCAGGATTAAGGAAAATCCCAAGGTTTTTTATACATATATAAAGAGGAAGAGGATAGCCAGGAAGAGGGTTGGCCCACTCAAGGACAAGGGAGGGAATCTATGCATGGAGCAAGAGGAAATGGGTGAAGTATTACATGAGTACTTTGTGTCAGTATTCACCAAAGAGAAGGACTTGGTGGATAATGAGTCTGGGGAAGAACATGTGGATAATTTGGGTCATGTTGAGATCAAAAAGGAGGAGATATTGGGGGTCTTGAGAAACATTTAGGTAGACAAGTCTCAGGGCTTGATGGGATATGCCCAGAATACTGAGAGAGGAAAGGAAAAGGAGGAAATTGCTGGGGTCTTGAGAGAAATCTTTGTATCCTCACTGGCTACAGAGGAGGTCCCAGAGGATTGGAGAATAGCCAATGTTGTTCCTTTGTTTAAGAAAGGTAATAAGGATAATACAGGTGATTACAGGCTGATGAGCCTTATGTCAGTGGTAGAGAAATTATTGGAGAGGATTCTTCAACAAGGAATTACTCCCACTTGAAAATAAGTGGATGTATTAGCAAGACACAACATGGTTTTGTGAAGGAACCATTTGATTGAGTTTTTCAAGGAAGTACGAAGATGATTGATGAGGGTAGGGCAATGGATGTTGTCTACATGGATTTCAGTAAGGCCTTTGACATGGTCCCTCATGGCAAGACTGGTACAGAGATGAAGTTTCATGGGATCAGAGGAGTGCTGGCAAGATGGATACAAAACTGGCTCAGTCATAGAAGACAGAGGGTAGCAGATGCATTGCGGAATAGAGGGCTGTGACCAGCGGCGTTCCTCAGGATTCAGTGCTCGGACTTTTGTTGCTTATAATATATATAAATGATTTGGAGGAAAATGTAACTGGTTTGATTAATAAGTTTGTGGACGACACAAAAGTTGGCGGAAGTGTGGATAGCGATGAGGACTGTCAAAGGATACATCAGGATATGCATCAGTATTCATCAAACAGAAGGACTTGGTGGATGATGAGTCTGAGTCTGGGGAAGGGTGTGTAGATAGTTGGGGTTATGTTGAGATAAAAAAGGAGGAGGTACTGGGGTTCTTGAGAAACATTAAAGTGGACAAGTTGGAGATTTGGGTGGAGAGATAACAGATGGAGTTTAATCTGGACAAATGTGAGGTAATGCAATTTGGAAGGTCTAATACAGACGGGAAATATACAGTAGATGGCAGAACTCTTATGAGTATTGATAAGCAGAGGGATCTGGGTGTACAGAAAGTGACAACGCAGGTGGAGGAGGTAGTCAAGAAGGCATACGGCAATGCTTGCCTTCATCAGTCAGGCACTGAGTTTAAAAATTGGCAAGTCATGTTGCAGCTTTATAGAACCTTAGTTAGGCCACACTTGGAACATAGTGTTCAATTCTGTTTGCCACACTACCAGAGGGATGTGGAGGCTTTGGAGAGGGTACAGAAAAGATTTACCAGAATGTTGCTTGGTGTGGAGGGCATCAGCTATGAGGAACAGTTGGAGAAACTTGATTTGTTCTCACTGGAATGATGGACGTTGAGGGGTGACCTAACAGAAGTCTACAAGATCATGAGGGGCATGACAGTGTGGATAGTCAGAAGCTTTTTCCCAGGATGGAAGAGTTAATTACTAGGGGGCATAGATTTAAGGTGCAAGGGGCAAGGTTTAAAGGAGATGTACACGGCAAGTCTTTTACACAGAGGTTGATGGATGCCTGGAACTCACTGCCGGGGGAGGTGTTGGAAGCAGATATGATAGTGACTTTAAACGTGCATCTTGATAAATACATGAATAGGGTAGGATTGAAGGATATGGTCCCCGGAAAGGTAGAGGGTTTTAGTTCAGTCAGGCAGCGTGGTCAGTGCAGGCTTGGATGGCCGAAGGGTCTATTCCTGTGCTGCATTTTCTTTGTCCTTTGTTCTTCGTTCAAGTTCAAATCAACCCCAAACTTATCTCTCTCCAAAGCAGATTTGGCAGTTTGAGCCTATCTGTGTAACTAGGATGCTTTAAACTAGGAATTATATTTAATTCCCTAGTTTTTATAGATATACTGTAATTTTCACAGGGATTCCAGTTTACCTAAATGCTCTATTCTGTAATGAGATATATTGCCATCCGGAATTTAATATCCAACCTGTGGTATAATTTGACTGGCCTCTGCTTGTTGAGTTTTTGTTTTGCCAAGACATGTATTGTGTTATAGACTGAATGCTGAAACAGTGTTTTTAGGAACATATATATCAGAAAGGAATGGTTGACAGCAACACTTCATTATAGGTTTCATACTCTATTTGAGTCAGCCAAGCTTATGGTTAAGTCTCCTCTAAAATACTGTCAAGCATCAGTCTTTGTTTTTTCAAAGCTAGGCGCAAAACAGAAATTAAAATGGTTCTCATTCACTTTTGGGAAGCTTATCAGTGCCCTTCAGAGCTCCAGTGGCGTGTGCACACGCATTTAGGACAAATTGCATGGAAGAGCATATTGGTCAGGGTGTAAGTGCAGGGACAGTGAACAGTGGCTAACATTATGCAGAGCAGGTGGGGTCATGACACCAACCAGCATGAAACACTGACTTAATACTAGGAGTCTTATTTTACACCATGCAGAGTTGAGTTTTCAGCCTCAAGAAGGATTGCTCACTAGTGCTATTTATAATGATCTTCAACAACCAACTCACAGTGTAGCCGTTAGTTGATTTCTTTTGGATGTTATTTCAATTTTACAAGTGTTCTGTGCTTTCTATGGATTCAAGTTGCAAAAATCCACAAAAAGTGGACTGACAGGTGCTAACTTCAAGGATCGCGCAGAAACCACCTCTCTCAGACTTGAGTCCTCCAGTAGGCATTCCCCTGTGAAAACAACATGACTTGATGAATGAATAGATGTCACACATCTATTCATTCACACAGAGCAGGACAAGCTGTTGGAAGGAGAAGGAACAGCAAGGTGAGAGGCTCTCAACATGACGCCACATCCAGCTAGGATGTTCAGGGAATAATTCTCCTACCTAAACCTCAGGAATGGAAAATGGACCGAATTTAATGCCCCCCCACTCCCCCCGTCGGGCAAGGTGATTCGAAGGCAGGGGGTTGTGTGATCGGGCAGGAGGGCGAGGGGTGGAAATCTTGCCTTCTTACCTCTCCTTGATCAAGCACAGTCCAAACAGCATGGTAGCACAGTGGTTAGCACTGCTGCCCCACAGCTCCAAGAACTGGGTTCGATTCCTGGCTTGGGTCACTGTCTGTGTGAAGTTTGCACATTCTCCCTGTACCTGCATGGGTTTCCTCCAGGTGCTCCGGTTTCCTCCCACAGTCCAAAAATGTGCGGGTTAGGTTTATTAGCCATGCTAAATTGTCCCTTAGTGTTCCGGGATGCCTAAATTGGAGGGATTAGCGGGGTAAATATGTGAGGTGACAGGGATAGGGCCTGGGTGGGATTGTTGTCGGTGCAGACTCGATGGGCCGAATGCACCGTAAGGTTTCTATGAAGCCTTGCAGGTGGCCTTCCTGCCCAGTGTGCCACTTAAGAACCACCTCAGGGCCTCAACCCATTACCGCTGATATTCACCCAAAGGCAGGTGAGGGGGTGGGGGGGCGTCTTCCCATCCAGGGAGACCACCCGGAAAACTCTGTTGTGTTTGCCAGGAACTAACCAGGATTAGTCACTCATTCACTGGCACTTGGTGCCTGATCATGAGACCCAGCATCGGGAAGGGGAGCCTTCGCAGTGAACTACATCCTTGCCGTTCCTTTTGACTCCCCCGCTTCCCTTACAGGCAGACCTGGTCCCCACAACCACCATTCCGCCCACATTCACTTCTGTCTGGGATCCTGAAAGTAGATCCTATCGTAGTACAAGCCATCTTTCCTGATGGTGTTGCTGGTAGTGAAGATCTTCTGGTTTCTGATCGGCTGGAGTTCTCAGAGACAGGATTTCCACCCTATTGGGGATTTAATTGGACAGGAGGCCAAGTGCTGCCCAGCGAAGTGCCTGACTGAAATGTAGCAATATTGGGTCACCCGGAGAAAAGTGGCCCAGATCTCTCACGGGTTCTCCAACTGTGGTTATATCTCCATCGCACACATTAAATCCCAGTCAATGTGGGAGATATTGGTACATCAGTAAGGGCATCTTCACTGCAAACTACCACCTAATGGAGGCACAACTGAAACCTCAGAGCAGGACAAGGACCTCATTGAGAGAGGTTGTGAAGATGACCATGATGGCAAACTTTCATGTAGCTGGTTCCTGAAAGCTGCAGCTGGAGATATTCACAACATCTCACAGTTAATCATTCACCTTTGCGGAAGGGAAGTCACTGAGGGTCTACTGCTTGATGTTCCTCCTGCCATTGCATCTCCTGCATTGTGTTGGAAGTTCACCTCTGACTCAGTGGTGGTCGCCCACCAGCAGCTTCCCAAATGCCGGAGATCTGGGCTATCCCTGCCTCCAGCTAGTTTGGGGATGTGTCCGTGAGATGTTATCCAGTTAGACCCCAAGCCTAATCTAGAGCTTTGACCGCAAAGGTGTGTGTTTCTTGGGGGTGTGGACGAGTGCAGTGACCGTCCTTCCTCGGTGGCTTCCTCAACTTCCTCATCTGAGGTGGTCTGGAGTCCAGGGCTTATGCTGGCTCTCCTCATCTGTTTAGACCTGCTCGTGCCAATAAGAAAATTTTACTTCATGTGGATTAAAATATTGCATGTCACTTGTTGTGAATGTAATGATGTGATGAACTGACGGTGGTGTGATCCATACTGTGTTGCTGGAAGAAGCTGTTCTCCCGTTCCTCAGAGGAGTGAACCCTGTTCTCCCCAGCCAACTCAGCAGCATCCTCCTCAAACCTGGTGGTGGAGTAAGATGTCAACCATACTCCCCCAGATCTGGGATCTTTCCCGCCCATTGTGAGCCTGTTTGTCATGGATGAAGACAAATTAAAGGAACGTGATGGGAAGGGATGGAGCAAAGGTTGGGAAGGATGTGTGCCCCCCTGCTGTATGTGAAGAGTCCTTTCAGAAGGGGCTAAGGAAGGAAAGTAAGCATGATGGGATGGTTGTGATGTGAATATTTCTGTGAGCAAGTCAGTGGGGTATGTGTCCCTCACTAATGGTTGCGAGATCCTTCACAAGAACAGCCCTTTGAATCTATGATGCCATGATGAGAGTTTGATATTGGAGGGAGCTAAAGGATGGGAGTGGAACCGATGAGATCATTCATCCTCTTCCTGCATCGGATGGTATTGTGAATGTGGTAGCCAGTCACACTGGTAGGTTTTGTTATGAACTCCCAGTTTGAAGAATTGAGGCCGGTCTACTTCTTGGAGCCGTCCTTGGGTGGCATATCCCAATGCTGCTGTACTCCTCGAATCAAGGCCTTGGAAGTGTTGGGACTCAAGTAGGGTGCAGCCACCTTCTTCTGGCTTGCAGCCTTATTCAGCTGGTTGCCAGACATCTCTCTGTGTCTCCAGGAGACTGTTGGGCTGGAGAGAGTGAAATGTGTGTGATTTGGTGGCTTAAGAATGGCACCTAACCTTCAACCCCACCAGGCAACAGCAGAGCAGACCAATCAGTTCCCAGCCAGTTCAGAGAGCGTTAGCCTGTGCATAATTAATGAACTTCCAAGCACACAATTGGGCCGTATTTCCCATCATTCTGACCAGCGAGACATGTGCCCTGGCACCCACCCACAACCACACTTTGTTTCCAAAACAGAATATTCTAGCCCGTGTAATTTAGGACTCAGTCAGTTCAGTCAGTATTGATGTTATCGAGCCGCTCCTGAACCTGAACATTGGAGTCCACCTTCCAGAGTACATTCTGTGCCCCTGTGACCTTCAGTGCCTCATGGAGGAATGCTGATTCATCAGTTGCGGGGAGGCAGTATGTCCTAACCAACAGGAGGTTTCCTTGCACATGTTTGACTCAATGCCATGACAATTCCTGGTTTCCAGATTCAATGTCGAGGATTCCCAGGGCAATTTCCTGGCGACTGTCTGCCACCACCTCTGGCACAGGACATGCCCAGGGATGGCGATGCTGGTGTCTGGGATGTTTCCTATAAGGTGTGATTCAGTGAAGATGGCTAGGTCAGGCTTCATCTGTGGGACAGCTCTCCCAATTTTTGTACAAGCCGGCAGATGTTAGTGAGGAGGACTTTTCAGGGCCAACAGAGTTGGATTAACGATTATCATTTTCACCGCCCAAGTTGATGTTGGGTGATCAATCTAATTTCATTCCTTTTTGATTTTGTTAGCAATTTGATGTAACTTGCTAGGCCATTTCAGAGTCAACAATATTGCTTTGGACGTGGAGTCAGAGCTGGTTGGAACATATATTAAGGAACTGAAGGGTTTTTATGACAGTTGATCTCATGGTCACTATTCCTGAGACTAATAAAATTGAATTTAAACCTCACCAGCTGTTGCGGTGGGATTTAAACTCCTGTCACAGAGCATTAGCCTGGGTTTCTGGATTACCAGTTCTGTGGCGATTATTTATTAGTGTCACATTACTTACGTTAACAACGCAATGAACTTACTTTGAAGATCTCCTAATCACTACACTCCAGCACTTGTTTGGGTACACTGAGGAAGAATTTAGAATGGCCAATGGGCCTAACCAGCACATCTTTCAGACTGTGGAAGGAAATCAGAGCATCCAGAGGAAACCCATGCAGACTACACACAGACTCAAGTCAGGAATCGAACCCAGGTCCCTGGCACTGTGAGGCAGTAGTGCTAACCACCATGCCACTGATTACCCCAAACCACTGCTTCTCCTGTGCCCCAGGGATGCAAACATCCCGAATCATCTTGTGCAGTTCCTTACGGGTTACCTCTGCCTGTTTTTTGGGTTTCCCCAGTTGCTACAGTGGCTGCAGGGTGATAGCTGACCTGCAGTGGATGAGTACTGCAAATGGCCTTTGAGAATTACTTCCACAGCATGGGCAACACCACTCTGAGCTGGTTGCAATAGCAAAACACTGAGAAGCACTTCAATGGGACAGTGTGTAGGTAATGGCTAATGGAATACACACAGAAATGCAAGGCCACAAAATGCACATAGTGTGATTTCTGTGTCCTTTGCACTCAAAGACTGTATGCACTGGAGTTTAGAAGAATGAGAGGCAACCTTACTGAGACATATGAGATTCTCGGAGGGCTTGACAGGGTAAATTCTGAGAAGTTGTTTCTCTTTGTGGGAGAATCGAGAACCAGAGGGCATAATCTCAAAGTAAGGAATCACCCCTTTAAGATGGAGATGAGGCAGAACTTCTTCTGTCAAAGGGTAGCAAATCTGTTGCATTCTTCATCGTTGAGGGCTGGATCGTTAAGTATGTTCAGGGCTGAAATAGGCAGATTTTTAATCAGTAAGGGAATCAAAGTTTATGGGGATAAGGCGGGAAAATGTAGTTGTAGATTATTATTTCAGATCAGTCATGATTTCATTGAATGGTGGAGCAGACTTGTTGGCCAGAATTTTACCGGTCCACCTGCCAGGGGAATCAGAACAGGTGATGGGCGGAGAATGGGAAGGTCTGTTAACCTCAGAAGGGATTTTATGTTTTCATCAAAATCATAGAATTCCTACAGTGCAGAAGGACGCCATTCAGCCCATCGAGTCTGCATTGACCACAATCCCACCCAGGCCCTATTCCCGTAACGCCACATATTTGCACTGCTAATCCCCTGATACTAGGGTCAATTTAGCATGGCCAATCAACCTAACCCGCACATCTATGAACTGTGGGAGGAAACTGGAGCACCTGGGGGAAACCCACGCAGACACGGGGAAAATGTGCAACTCCGCACAGGCAGTGACCCGAGGCTGGAATTGAACCTAGGTTCCTGGCTCTGTAAGGCAGCAGTGTTAACCACTGTGCCACCCAGGGTGAGCAAGGCCATAAAATCCTGCCAGATGGGTCAAAGTGGCCTACTTCTGCTGCTATGTATTATGGACTAAGTAGGTTACATATTTTTCCTCCGTAATAGTTTCATTCTCTCGTGTCCAGTTCCTGTTTACTGGATTCATTAGTTCCACACTGATGCACTTTGATACATAAGCTGTCCTTTCCAAAAGGGATCAGATTACTGAATATGCTCAATAGACTCCTCAGGCCTTTGCTGTAACTTTCCTCAGACAAGTTATAACACCTATAAAACTGTCTCATTGGGCTGTAACAGCAGGGCGGTGGCTTGTTTTCTTTATGAGCAAAGGGTTATTCAATGTGACCCCAATCAAGGAGATTGTCTAGACAGGCAGCTCAGAAATCTCCAGCTGAATATTAGTCAGAGATGTCATCAAAAACAAATCTTAAACATACAACAGTGAGTTTAATAAGAATTAAAATGGACATCACCATGGCTTTCTTTTATCTTCTTAAAGATGCTTTTCTCCGAGTATTTTATGAAAATACTGATTGTAAATTCAATGAGGTAAATTTATGAGTTTTCCAGTGTGCTGTGGGTGCGTGTGAGATATCAGCAGCAGCAGCAGCACGGACCCTGACATATTTAGCCCAAGACCTATAACTTATTGGAATGACAGGTGTAGAATCAAGAGCAGACCCTCATTTCACTCTTGCGGAGTGTAATTCAGAAATTACTGAGTGAAACCATCAGAACAGATCATTTATTCTAAGCAGATTATCACAGACAGTGAAATAGTCACAGATCCGTGACTTATCTTGTTCAGATCATAAGAATTTCTGCTGTTTATTTCAGGGGTGCGTACTGTGACAGAATTGTATTTTTTTTTTAAATGTTGAGACAACTTTCTTGGAGAGAATATCTGCTTTGCCCATTTGACTTTGAAGTAGGGGTTTGTCTCTTTTTCTACAGCTTTATTTAGGACTAGGTACTTGCTAGATCCAGCTCAGAATCTTAGAATTCCTACCGTGTAGGAGGGGACCATTTAGCCCATCGAGTCTGCACCAACACCAATCCCAGCCAGGCCCCATCCCCGCAACCTTACATATTTATCCAGCTGCTCCCCCAACACTAAGGGGCAATTTAGCATGGCCAATCAACTTAACCTGCACATCTTCGGAGTGTGGGAGGGAATCAGAGCACCTGGAGGAAACCCAAGCAAACATGGGGAGAACATGCAACCTCCGCGCAGACAATCACCCGAGGCTGGAATTGAACCTGAGTCCGTAGCACTGTGAGGCAGCAGTGCTAATCACAGTGCCACCATGCCACCCAGGGTTTCCTGAGCTGACTTATTGTATATGCAAGTGTGCTACTTCAGAAGGAGGTACTGTAGTCAGTCCCAACTGTTGAACCAAAAGTAATTGCCAGCTAGGTTCACACATCTGGAAATTAACAATTCCTGCTAATCGCAGATGCATTTAAGACTGATCTATATTATCTAACATTGATCGCCAGGCTGTCAATGGTATACACTCCATCTATTCTTGACGGACTGCTTTCATCAATTATGAACAATGTTTATCTATCTCCCTTGTACTAGCCTGGAAAAGAAGACTTTGTGAAATGCATGTCTTCATAGAATCATAGAATCCCTACAGTGCAGAAAGAGGCCATTTGGCCCATCGAGTCTGCAGCGACCACAATCCCACCCAGGCTGTATCCCTTTAACCCCTCTTAATTACCCTCCAATCCCTCTGACACTAAGGGGCAATTTACTACGGCCAAATCGACCTAACCTTAAAAGCTTTTCATCAAAGGCACACGGCCCAAGTTCTGAAAATTATTGCAAGATTTCTGGACTTTTAAATTGGGAAATGTGAGAAATTATGATAGGAAGCTTTAAGCAAAGTTTGAATTACAACAAAAATGTAAATATTTTAAAATATTTAACCATTAAAATCACAAATTTGAAAGAATATACCCAAGGTAGAATGTAATTAATATTTAATATAAGGACTGTAAGGTAAGAGTTTGTAATTGTTTGCAGTATTACACCAAAGGACGCTGATGCCATTGGGTGTGTGCATGAATAATTCTGAGACATTCCTTCATCATCCCAGGCTCATAGAACTTAAAACACTCCCAGATGAGGGCGTCAGTTAAAAGAGAAACTCCCACATTCAGAGGTAGACTCCGAACTGAGACAGGTAAGAACACCAAGCAGCGTGGCGGAAGCATAATGCAAAGTTAAAGAGATTTTACTGTTAATAATGCTTATAATAAAACTGCCAGAATTAGTGTAAAGTAGTTTCAGATAAATTTGGATTTTAAGTTGAACTATTTTCCTAAGAAATACTGTCAGCTGACCTTAACAAATTTATGGAACTGAATAAGAACTTTGATCTTCTTTCAGTTATTTTTGAAGTCATCAGCCACAAAAATCTGTAAAGGCTCAAGTCCATGTAACAAGTCAAACCTTGAAATCTTGGACTCAATTTCTGAAGCAATTGAATTTTGATCCAATTTACTGTAGGCTGAATATGTTTTAAAAATCTTCATATAATTAAAAGTGGAATGATAGGTCTGTCGCTTTTGAAATATTGATTTGTATTTATGATTATCCTTATAGGGTGACAGCTTTAAGAGTCTCCCTTCCAAAGCGAAGATGCTTTCACTGTTCCTAAGTCTAGGTGAGTCTTAAGAAACATAAAGTTGAACACACAAATAGATGGATAATTAACTATGTCAGTGAGCAGATCTGATATGCTTTTCTTTAATCTTCTTGTGTTTTGTTTTGAAAATGAACAAGTGTCAGGGGCTAATTCATCACTGAAAAGGATTAATACGTGTACTTTAAGATTAAAGACTTGAAACATTCCAAATGGTGCATCATGCATGTTCTGGGCTGGTTTGGGCATGTTTTCTAAGCGATTGAATCTGCCACACACAAATGCTTATCAATAGTTCTGCTCTAGGTACATTTTTAGTACGGTTTTCTTCTCAGTGAGTTATAACTGTTAGCACTGTTACTAAAGAGGAGTACAATTATCAGCCAGTCAACACCAATGCTACTTTTGCTAGCATTATTAGATTAATTGGATGTTCCTGAGAAATGGTTGTCTTTTGAAAAAGTGGTATTTGTTGAAGGATTGATAAGATAAACAAAGACAAAAGTGGCTCATTCCAACTTTACCTATATGTGTGGCACCAATCAATGAGAGTAGATATCACTCAGAGACTTCATTGTTTGAAGCATAGTGACATAGAGTCATAGAATCCCTACAGTGCAGAAAGAGGCCATGCAGCTCATCAGGCCTGCACCAACCAGACCCTATCCCTGTACCCATGTATTTACTCTGCTAGATCCCCTGAAACTCAGTAATTTAATATAGACAATCAACCATATTTGGAGTGTGGGAGCAAACCGGAGCACCCTGAGGAAACCCATGCAGGCATGGGGAGAATGTGCAAACCTCATGCATACAGTGACCCAAGGCTAGAATTAAACCCAGGACCCTTGCGCTGTGATGAAACAATGTTAACCACTGTGGCACTGTCCTACTCTCAGGGTGGATTTTATTGGAGGGGGGCCCACTGCTCACAGTTCCAAAGCGACCGACTTTAAATATTTAAAGAATGCCCCAACTTCAAGAGCTGCTGGCCAATCTAGAAAAAGGTCAGCGGGACACTATCACCTCGAAGGCCCCCCTCCAAGTCATGCACCAATCCTGATTTGCAAATATGCTGATCGTCCTTCATCACAACTGGGTCCAGATCATGGGATTCCCTCAGTTCTATCATCAAATGGACCAAAAGAGTTCGGGATGGAAACTCACTACCACCTTCTCAAGGGCGATTAAAGTTGGGCAATAAGTACTCATCCTGCTAGCAACGGTTCTCATCCCACGAATGAATATAAAAGACATTGACTTTCCAGATATTATGCATCACAAATACAAATGTGATCATGAAGAATGTGAAGCTAATGACAATGCTAATCGGCTGAAAGTTAACATCCCTGAATACAGCAGTAAATATTTCTAGGTGATTAGAATCTTCAATAATGTCATCGGGCAATTGAAGGACCATATTTACTTTTGAAAGCATCTCTAGTGGATTATAAACTCTGCTGTCTTCAATTTTAGTTATTTTTACCACATTTTGCAGTTCTTCAGCAACTGAAATTAAAAGCAGAAAATTCAGGAAAAACTCAGCAGATCTAGCAGCAACTGAGGAGAGAGAAACAGAGTTGATAGCCAGGATTTTGAGAGTCCGTTTGCCCGGGGGAAAAATGGTGACTTGGATATAAATCCCACAAGAGGCCAAAAGAAAGATTCCCACTGGTGAGATCTTGAGGTGTGGTCATCCCTGCGCACCCCCACCATAAGGATCCTGCCCAGGAAGATTGGGAACCTCATTTAAATTAACATCACCATCACACTAGTGGGTGTCCTCATTGTATCATCCCTCCACATTGGGATTTCCCCCTTACTGACGTGACGTCAGGTTGGCGAAGTTTACAACAGGTCTGGAACAATGTGAACTGGGCAAAGGGACCATACCAAGAGTAGCAACAGCTCCCAGCAGGGAAAGGGACATGGATGGTCAATGCCTTTGGCAAAGCGTTCGAGGTTCCTCTGGGAAATTCCATGGGGAAGGGATGGGGTGGTAGGGGGCAAGGGGGGGGTTGGTGGGGGAGGGTGCTGAGGTCATTCTGGTGTACATGGGCAGGGAGACTCCCGCGGCGGTGTTCCCTTATGTGCATGTGGGGGAGTGTCCCTTTGTACATGTGGGTAGATGGAGTCCCTGTGGGTGTTGTCCCCATGTGCATGTGGTGAGTTTCTGTGACCACCAGGAGTTGCTTCATTTTTTTCTTTCTGGACATCAGGACGTCCTTTATAAACGGCACCTCAATCTCTGGGAAGCTGACATTGCCGGTCCTTTTAGGCCCCGTTCGGCCTACATGTCAATGTGGAGCATGCCTCCAGGAGATTTTTCTTCTTAAGCATTAATATGATGAGAAAGGCCAACTGAGAAGCTAGTGAGCTACCCATCGCTTTTCTGGTCTGGCCCAGCAACATAGAAAATTCTGCACTTGTTTTGAATCCAATATGACTCTTCTTCAGAACTGGACTGGATCTGGATATAATGCTCCCAACTTTCGAATACATGCCCATGTGAAAAATGACCACTTAGCAACCACTGAGTGCCCTTTACTCCCCCTCAGCACAGTCCCTCAATGTATAGGGCTTTTCCCACAAGCATGTTTTTATCCTAAACCATTTTCCACCAATAAAGGTTATGCGATGTACTTGCTTCTTATTTATTCAATGATTATTAACATTTCTTCGGTATGATCTTGGAGCTTTTTTTGTACGTTAACTCTCACTCTCTATGCTTTCAGTATTTGCCAGTTCTGTAACAGCACAGACAGATTGCTCTCAACGAGCATGCTATCCCAACGCAGAAGACCTAGTCATAGGTCGAACGGATAAACTACAAGCTTCATCTACATGTGGTCTTTATGCATCTGAGAAATACTGCAGCCCAAAGATGTACTATGGACGGGTCAGTAATATATATATATAACTTGTTCCTGCGTTGTTGGCTAGCATTAATAACCTGCACTATTTTAAACATCTGGCTACCAAATGGCCAATTTTACCAGAAAATAATTTTTTTTTCAAATATGTACAATTCCTATGTTGCGAAAAAATTGTTTTTGCCCTCACAAAGATTCACTACTGAGCCTTTGCAGGAATCTCTAGGGGCTTTCTGACCTGCAAAATTGATCCAGTGTAAAAAGTAACAGATTCTTATTGGACAATTTAAGTTGATTCACAAGTACATCCATTAAGCTGCATTTTAGAATATATCTCAGATGTTGAAGGAATGCTTTAGCTTGACCATTCCTATGCATTTTCCAGCTTGCTATCCCAATACTTGACAAAAGTCTGGTGAAAGCTGGAGGGGGATTAATTTAAACAGCCCTGATTTCTCCTGTCATTACCTATCCAGAAATAGAAAGGTGTTCCTGAATTTTGATTTCCCCCTTTATAAGTAGAGGCATAGTTTCTGCAACCCTTCAGTTTGGAGTTGATCCAATCCTCTATCAATAACCACACATGAAACTCAGGAGAAGTTAAAGTCATAGCAGTGCAGAAGGAGGCCACTCGGCCCATCGAGTCTGCTCTAAACCTCTGAACAGCATCCCACCCAGGCCCAAACCCCTACTGCGTTTCTGGAACCCAATGGATCCTCCCTGGCTAATCCATCTAACCTACACACTAGGGGCAATTTAGCGTAGCCAATCCACAGAACCCGCACATCTTTGTGTGTGTGGGAGGAAACCGGAGCACCCAGAGGAAACCCACGCAGACATGGGAGAATGTGTAAATGCCACACAGTTAGGCTGGAATCAAACCTGGGTCCCAGGTGCTGTGAGGCAGCAGTGCTAACCACTGTGCCACCGTGCAGCCCATTAAATAAAAGGATTGTTTTATTTTATACACACACAAAATGCGGGGAAGGGCTTCATAACATCTGCCCCTTTCTCATAAAAACTGTAGAAGAGGGATAAAGGAAAGAATGGGCTACAGACCACAATAAAAATAAGAGTTACGATTTCATATGGGTCCAGAGTCCAGAATCAAAAGTCCAAAGGCATTTTCCTTCAGAGGTTAGCCAGCTGAAGCTGTTGCAGATTGATTTGTCCTTTCAGAAGTGATGTCTTCCCCAATGGAAAAAGGCACACAGAGTCTCATTGGCACCAGTATAAGAGTTCCCAATGTTTCTGGTAGAACACATTGTGGATGAGGGCCTGACAATTAACCTGGATAGAGCTTGTTCTGCAGTTACCTGTTGGGTAATGGCAGACAGTTTGGGTTCAGTTCCTGGGGCGGAATGATGGCATTGTGATTAACATTGCTGCCTCACAGCTGCAGGGACCCAGGTTCAATTCCAGCCTTAGGTGACTGACTGTGTGGAGCTGACGCATTCTCCTTGTGTCTGTGTGGGTTTCCTCCAAGTTCTCCAGTTTCCTCCCTCAGTCCCAAGATGTGTAGGTTAGATGGATCAGCCATGGTAAATGTGTGAGGTAATAGGGCAAGGGAGAGGGGTAGGTAAGGGATTCTGTCAGCAATTCAGTGTAGACTTAATGGGCTGAATGGGCTGCTCTGCACTGTATAGATTCTGTGATTCAATATGGCAATATTACAGGTCGAGTAGCTTAGGGGAGATGATGTATTGTACCTCCCAGTTCTTGTCCTGGGTTTTGGACAAAATTTTTCCAGGTCTGGTATCTGGAGATGTTTAATAGAGGAGTCAAGGCCCCTGTTGTCCATAGCAGACATGTCCCTGTTGGCCAGAATCCTGCTTTGGAAACGTACAGGATGTTGTACATTTCTTCGGAATTTGATTTTCTGCAGTAACAGGGAGTATTAGTTCCTCTTTGAAAGTGACAAGGTTCCTGCTGGTTCCTGAAAGTTAAAAATTCATCTGGCATGAGTCATGGCTAATAAGGCATGTCAGGGGAAAGCACTGATCCACTTTAAAAATAAAATAATAATCTTTAAAGTTGCCAGGTTCCTTCCTGTGATCTGAAAAATTGAAAAAATAGAACTTGATTTAAACAGTGTCATCTGCAAATTTGACAATAATACATTCAGTTCCCTCACCCAAGTCATTAATATATATTGTAAATAATTGTGCTGAGCCCTGTGGCACTCCACTAGTTACAGGTTGCCAGCTTGAAAATGATTCTCTTATCTCAAGTCTCTGTCTTCTATTAGTTATGATGTGGAGATGCCGGCATTGGACTGGAGTAAACACAGTAATAAGTCTCACAACACCAGGTTAAAGTCCAACATGTTTATTTGGTAGCAAAAACCACTAGCTTTCGGAGCATTGCTTCTTCGTCAGGTAAGTGAGAGTTCTGTTCACAAACAGGGCATATAAAGACACAAACTCAATTTACAAAATAATGGTTGGGATGCGAGTCTTTACAGGTAATCAAGTCATAAAGGTACAGACAATGTGAGTGGAGGGAGGGTTAAGCACAGGTTAAAGAGATGTGTATTGTTTCCAGTTAGTGAGATTTTGCAAGCTCAGGCAAGTCATGGGGGTTACAGATAGTGTGACATGAACCCAAGATCCCAGTTGAGGCCATCCTCATGTGTGTGAAACTTGGCTATCAGTCTGTGCTCAGCGACTCTGTGTTGTCGTGTGTGTCATGAAGGCCACCTTGG
This sequence comes from Carcharhinus amblyrhynchos, assembly GCF_965287045.1. NCBI lineage: Eukaryota > Metazoa > Chordata > Chondrichthyes > Carcharhiniformes > Carcharhinidae > Carcharhinus > Carcharhinus amblyrhynchos. The sequence continues at coordinate 17,690,913 of NC_137345.1, forward strand.
AGAACGCTTACCTGAAGAGCAGAGGCTGAACATCCGTGACTGCTGAAGTGTTCCCCAACAGGAAGAGAACACTCTTGCCTGGTGATTGTGAGTGGTGTTCATTCATCTGTTGTCGTACGGCTGGAGACAATACACATCTCTTTAACCTGTGCTTAACCCTCTCTCCACTCACATTGTCTGTACCTTTAAGACTTGATTACCTGTAAAGACTCACATTCCAACCATTATTTTGTAAATTGAGTTTCTGTCTTTATATGTCCTTTTTGTGAACAGAACTCCCACTTACCTGATAAGGAGCAGCGCTCCGAAAGCTAGTGGCTTTTGGTACCAAATAAACCTGTTGGACTCTAACCTGGTGTTGTGAGACTTCTTATTCTATTAGTTAACCAATCCTCCATCCATGCGAATATACTATCCCCAACACCATGGGTTCTCATCTTATTAAGTAGCGTTTTATGTGATACTTTATTGAACACCTTACAAAAATCCAAGTATATTACATCTATTGGTTCCCCTTTATCTATTCTCATAACCACCTCAAAGGATTTTAATAAGTTTGTCAGGTATGATTTCCCCTTCATGAAGCTATACTGACTCTGCCTGATTATATTATGTACGTCTAAATGCTCTGCTGTTACATCTTTATAACGGACTTTAACATTTTTACAATGACAGAGGTTTAATGGAAATGCACAGAAGGTATTTTTGTTAACATACGGTTGTCTGAGTGTATGAGTTATTACTTACTCCTGTGGTTCTTTCATTATCACAGATAGAATGTATATGACGTGAAATTGGGCATAATGAGAATTCAGTGATGTTTATCAGTCTGAGTTACCCTGCATTGTTATTCCACTTTGAACCAGCATGGATGACTTTTAAGTTGTATCCCAATATTTCTGTTGGGTTTCTCTGATCTGATTATTGCCCAGCCCGTTTCAGTTGTGCGCTAAAGGAAGTAAATGCAGACCGATGGGTGAGGCTTTCTATTGAATCAGCAAGGGTGGGTCTCAGTTCTGACTACGCAAAGGCATGTTTCACTACATAACGTGCTTGCTGGTAACAGTTTAACCCATTCTGAACTCTGCAGTAATATCATTTCTGTCACAGGACATGAACAATTATTTAACAGAAGCATTTGAGCATTGAAAAATATCCTATTAGTAATAATCTTGTCATTATAATTAGAAGGAGTATAAGGTGCTATTGTAGGGCTTTGCAGAAAAACTTATAGCCTTATCGTAATTTCATATGAGCAATTTCATGTTAAGACCGGTAGCCTTGACTCAAGTCCTCTGTGTATTATTTAAATCAAAACTAATGCTAAAGTGATATTCTGTACTGCAGTTGTAAAAAAACATCAGTAGGAATTAAAAGACATCAAGTAATATACATAGATCCAGTTATTCACTCTTACTAAATAACCTTGTAAGTGCATATTAACCAGCTGGTCTCCCACTGACTTAAATTTAGGTAACAATCCTGCATAACTTACAAACAACCCCAAATATAACTGAATAATTCAATAATGTTAATTGAGCAACAAAAGTAACATGGCAAAGTGGGCATTAAATGTTGAGTTTATTGTAAATTTTTGGATAATTTGTATGAAGTAACTTTTGGGTTGAGGGGAGAAACTCAATTGATTAAATGCATGATAAATTACATATAATTGCTAGCCTCCTCATTGAAAGTATCCTACTGAAATGCCCTTCGCAGTCAAATTGGCAGTGTTGGCTAGAGAACATTTGAGAACACATATACGCATTTTGATGGAGAATTCCTTCAACAAGTTCACCTGACGAAAAATTGCAACATTTGCTAAAAAGCTGCACAGAATTCAGACCCCCACATTGCCAATTTTCTGTTAAATTGGCTTGCAGCAGCCAGGAAGCTGCCCTTTTGATCCGTGACTACGTGTCGAGTATTGTTTGGATAACTCTCCAGCCAGGTTGATCACACAAGACTATCAAAGTGCAACATGATGCAATAGGGTTTACTCAAACCATAAGCCTACGCAAATCTAAGCCTACGCAGGATGCAGAAAAAAATACAATATATGTTTCAAAGTGGCTCAGTTGGAGAGAAGAAATATTTCCACCATCCTGCTTCTGTTTGCAAGTGTCATATAATTACGGGAGGCAATGGTCCAGTGGTATTATCGCTAGATGGTTGATCCAGAAACTCAACTAATGTTCTGGGGACCCGGGTTTGAATCCTGCCATGGCAGATGGTGGAATTTAAATTCAGTAAAAAATATCTGAAATTAAGAATCTATTGATGGCCATGAATCCATTATCGGTTGTGGGAAAGACCCTGTTTGGTTCACTAATTTCCTTTAGGGAAGGAAATCTGCCATCTTTACCCTGTCTGGCCTACATGTGACTCCAGAGCCACAGCAATGTGTTTAACTCTCAACTGCCCTCTGAACAAGGGCAATTATGGATGGGCAATAAATGCTGGTCAGCCAGCAATGCCCATGTCCCCTAAATGAAATAAAAAAAGCAACTGAAGACAGCTGACATTAAAATGCTGGCATCATGGTTCAAGTTAGTCATCTGACAACAGAAATCCTGTAGGTTAGGTCTGACCACTGAGCTTACTCCTGACTCTTGCTGATTTTGATGTAGTTATTCACATATAGATTATGAGAGATGTGACTTAAAAAATCTTCCCAAATTTTGTTGAACTATGTGGCACAGTGGTTAGCTCTGCTGCCTCACAGCACCAGTAACTCGGGTTCAATTCTGGCCTTGGGTGACTATGTGAAATTTGCACTTTCTCCCCTTCTTTCCTCCGGGTGCTCTGGTTCCCTCCCACAGTCCAAAGATGTGCGGATTAGGTGGATCAGCCATGGTAAATTGCTCCTTAGTGTCCAAAAATGTGTAGATTAGATGGATTAGCCATGGTAAATGTGCAGGGTTATGTGGATGGTGAAGGGGTAAGGGCCCGGGTGTGATGCTCTATTGGAGACATGGTTCAGACTCGATAGGCCAAATGGCCTCTTCTGCACTGTAGGGGTTCAATGATTCTATGACTAGTATAATGATGTACTTTCAGAGACGTCATCAGTGAACAACAAGAGATTTGTTAACAGTGTAGAGCAGCAGCACGTTTGCAGCTAATTCTAGAATACCTCTGCCCAAGTGAAACTCCTTCCCCTGGAGTGATTCCCCACTCTGAATCCCAAGCCAGGTGACCCTGACTCTGTTGTGTTGCCCTTAAAAGGAAAATCACCGCAAATAGCAGATGAAAGAAATTGGTATCTTGCCTCTGGAGATGACATTCCAGATCCATGGTTAAGTTGGCACAATGCAGGAAGCAACAATTATATGTAATCTCTTGCTCAACTGGCACAGGGCACAAGTGCCAAAGGTTACTTCTGAAGGTGGAAACGATGATCACATTTCAATAGAAAGCTACCATCCTCCTCAAATTGAACAAAACCCCAGTCAGTTAAGTGTTGTCTCATCATAGTCTGCTTTGGATAGTCATCTCTCAGACGTCTTTGCTAATCTGTGCACCAGGCAAGAGAGACTCAACGAAAGCAGTCATTTGCATTGCAAATTGGAACGTAAGGACCATGTGCCCGGGCCTTGTCGATACCTTGTTGATGACACATGTTATCGACAAAGGACTTACAAGGCTCAATGTGGACATTGTTGCACTATAAGAAACTAGGCTCACTCAAAGTAGATCCCTTCAGAAGGCAAAAACTAAGAGGCAGCATATGAGCATGGAATGGGTTTTGCAGTAAAAAAAACTTGCAACAATTGCACCCTCACAGAAGGCTCAGATTAACTTTTCACTCCGCTTGTCAACAAATGTAAGCCCATTCAATCTCTTCAGCATCTAATGCCCCAACATTGCTTTATGAAAATTGGATTGTATGAGATAAGTTGAGCATTAGAATTACTTGTCTGAGGCACTCTAGTTCACTGCTCCCATGGCAAAGTTGCTTTATAGAAAATGAACAAATAGATTTCAGCGGGACTATCACTCTAATTGGAAACAAGTCAAATAGAGTGGCAAGCTTAAATGGCCTTGCCACTAACTTTGTAGGACAAAGGTTAAGCTTTATTCAATATATTTCACCATGACCGTCTGGAAATAAAACTGGCTGAAATTGCTGTTTGCAATTCTCAACCATATAGTCAGCAAAACTGAAATTTAGTTGAAAAGTCAGACACATCGCAGAAATCTTTGAGGCAAGATTCTCTGGCCTCCCAGCTGCGTGCTTCTCGGTGGTGGAGGGCAGCATGCTGCTTGCTGGCAGTGAGATTCTCTGGTGCCCCCACTGTCAATGGGAATTCCCATTGATGTCACCCCCCCACCACCACCACAAAACCTGCAGGCAGGGTGAGCTGTTGGACGTGAAGGGCTGGAGAATTCTGGCCTTCATCTTGTAATTCGATATCAACTTCGATAGGCCGCAGAGTAGCCACGGGGAATTAGCTCAAATGTTAGAGAACTTGCTTTGCATGAGAGACGTAATGGGATTGATGCCCACATTCTCACTTGACTAGAGGTGGCACGGTGGCAGAGTGGTTAGTACTGCTGCCTCACAGGGTCAAGGGTCCAGGTTTAATTCCAGTCTCGGATCACTGTCTGTATGGAGTTTTCACATTCCCCCGTGTCTGTGTGGAGTTTTCACATTCTCCCCATGTCTATGTGGGTTTCCTCCAGGTGCTCTAGTTTCCAGCCACATTCCAAAGAGCTGAAGGTTAGGTTGATTGGTCATGCTAAATTAACGCTACTGTCAAGGGGTGAGCAGAGTAAATATGCAGGGTTACGGGAATAGATCCATGGTGGGATTATGGTCAGTGCAAACTTGATGAGTCGAATGGCCCCCTTCTGCACTGTAGAGATTCTACTCATCAGGGCAAGCACAAGAATGCCAAATTTCAAATGATCATAATTTATGCCACAGGAGAAAAAGCTGCTGATTGATTGGGAATTGGGCAGCATGGTGGCACAGCTGTTAGCATTGTACCTCACAGCGCCATGGACTTGAGTCAATTTTGGCCTTGGATTACTGTCTGTGGGGAGTTTGCACATTCTCCCATTTCTGCTTGGGCTTCCTCTGGGGGCTCCAGATTCCTCCCACACTCAAAAGATGTGCAGGTTACATAGATTGAAAGTGCCACTGTCATGGGATTAGAAATGTAATCCTTACTGTTATAGGATTAGCAGTGTAAATACATGGGGTTACAGAGATAGGTGCATACTCTATGGGCCGAAAGGCCTCCTTCTGACTGCAGGGATTCTTTGATTCTATGTCAACTCAGATTGGCCACAGAGTAGCCATGGAGAAAGTAACAGAGAACTATAAGCTCCCTAAGGTCCCAGGTAATTTATGGATCAAGTCTCTAACTGCATCACTTCGAGTGAAAAATGCTGCTGTCCAATCAGGCTAGTAATATAGTCAAGAAGGCGTATGGCATGCTTGCCTCCCCTGGTTGGGGCATTGAATATAAAAAATTCGCTGATCATGCTGCAGTTGTGCAGAACCTTAGTTAGGCCTCATTTAGAAAATTGCGGACCTGTCCAGGGAGGATGTGGATGCTTTGGAGAGGGTACAGAAGAGGTTTACCAGGATGTTGCCTGGTCTGGAGGGTATTGGCTATGAGGAGAGATTGGATAAACTTGGCTTGTTCTCACTGGAACGGCAGAGATTGAGGGTGACCTGACAGAGGTTTATAAAATTATGAGTGGCATGGACAGAGTGGATAGTCAGATACTCTTTCCTTGGGTAGAAAAGTCAAGTACTAAGGGACGTAGGTTTAAGGTGCGTGGAGAAAAGTTTAGAGGAGATGTGCAAGGCAAGTTTTTTACACAGAGGGTGGTGAATGTCTGGAACGCGCTGCCCAAAGAGGTGGTGGGAGCAGGTATGATAGTGGCACTTAAGGGGCAACTAGACGTATACATGAATAGGAAGGGAATGGAAGGATACAGACTGCATGAGTGCATACGGCTTTAGTTTAGGCAGGCATCATGATCGATGCAGGCTTGGAGGGCTGAAGGGCCTGTTCCTGTGCTGTATTTTTCTTGTTCTTTGTTCTTAATTAAAGGTGGGTCTTCATAAGCATCCCCATCCTCAACCATGGTGGAGTTTAACATATAAATGCGAGTAAGAAGGCTGAGTGATTTGTAATTATCCTCATTCAAACATGCCAAGTTGGCGATCTTATCTGAACCCCTTTCAAGGTTTCCACTATCATAGATACCAGTATCTACGTGATTTGTTTCACTCCACATGACATTAAGAAGTGAACACAGTGAAGAGCATAAACTCTGACCATTTGATTAATGTAATGCTGAATACTCGTGTGCCAAAACAAAGTCTTCTCGTGTAGCTAAGCAAGCTGTGGCATCTACCCAGCAATGGGAAAATTGACTGGGTATATCCACGAATAACCGGACCAAATATTGCCTCATCAGCCTTCAAACAAACATCAGAAATATGGTACAGCGAGCCTTTAATCACTACCAAGTTCTCCTCCTAATCACACAGTATCTTACTCTCCCATTTGTGGGAATTCACTTTCAATAAAACATCATCTGAGCAATAGTAAAACAAAGGTTGTATATTTTCTTCAAGCTATCCTCAATAAGCAAACGTAACTTGACAGGAACTTGTAAGATTTTTTTTGACTAAAAAAGATGGTGAACCAGTAGATGGTGGTTCCTTAGCCTCTGTTTAGAGCACTTTTTCTAGCCCCCTCCCCATTTGGGGTGAGCAAGAGGCATCCTCAAGAGGAGTGCCCAGTCATGGATGCTGCTGCCTAAGGACACCTCTGTCCGAATACAGGTGTCCAAATACCTCCTATATCTGTGTCTGTGTAAAGACTCTTGACTCGCTACTCCTCAGGTTCACAGGCCTCCCCCGTCACCAATTCTTCATCACCTCAACACTCGTAAATTGACCGCACATGACTTTGTTTAATGAGGACACCTTTGGGCACAATCATTGCCCATACCACCTCGAAACGTTGGTGGCCAGATTTTGGTGGTGTGTTAAAACAGGATACCTGGAACCACCTTGCTGTTGCGGCATTCCTTTAGCTTTGCAGCCAAGCAGACACGCACAGGCTTCCTCCACCCATTCTATAGTTGAGGAATTTTTTGGATTGCACTTTGTCTGGTACCCATTCTGCACCCCCACTCCCTCCCCCTCACCCCCTCCCAAACCCCTCCACTCCCCTCCCCCCATCCCTCAATCATGCTGCCAGGGGTGACCCTACCAGGAGCTCCCAACAGCATCTCTCAAGGGGTCTCAGAGCACATAAGCCTTTCCATCAAAGCAAGATGGAAATCCACAGAGGGAGTTCATCCAAATTACTTCACAAAAAATGATATGCAAGCCATAAGTGTGTTGTACAGAAGAAAGACACTTTCTGGGAGCCATGCAAATATATTTTAAAAATGTATCATTAATTTAATCAGGTTTGGGGCAGATGATTTGGAATAATTGATGACTGCATAATTCTTTAATTTCACATTGATGATAATATTGCTTAAGTATTAGGATTTCCATAAAAGCTCTGGGACATGTGAAATGCTGAATAGGCTCACCCCAATAAGAATATAGAATATGAACAGTTAACTACTTAAAATACCCGCACAGTGGCACAGTGGTTAGCATTGCTGCCTCACAGCATCAGGGGCCTGAGTTCAAATTCCGGCCTCGGGTCACTGTCTGCGTGGAGTTTGCACATTCTCCCCATGTCTGCTTGGGTTTCCTCTGGGTGCTCCAGTTTTCTGCCGCAATCCAAAGATGTGCAGATTAGGTTGATTGGCTATCCTAAATTGCCCCTTAGTGTCAGGGGCACTAGCTAAGATAAATGCATGGGGTTATGGGGATAAGGCCTGGGTTGGATTGTGGTTGATGCAGACCTGATGGGCTGAATGGCCTCCTTCTGCACTGTAGAATTTGTATGGATAAAAATCTAGCTCACAAACCCATCTTTGACTGTTGCAACATTCCTGTAATACAAGGATCGTCAGGTTAAAAGTACAAACCAATTCTTGTTTACTTTAGCGCACTAATGGTTCATAAATTACAGCAATTCTGAGCCAACATCATATTCGCTGAAGGAAAAAACTCAATAAAGATTGAATAAAACATTTGTCTTTTTTACCATCTGCCAGGAATAAAAAAAAATAAAAAGTGAAACAATCCACTGAAATGGCTTTTCCTTTGTGCCTCAGGAGGTACTGCAGTGCTGTGTCTGTGATTCTAGGAATGAATACAATCCTGTATATTTCACAAACAGCTTTCGGATTAAGAATGTGGTTTCTTCAGGTGCACTGAGGAGCTGGTGGCAATCTGAAAATGGTAAGATCAGCACTTCATTTCATCTAAGGAGAGCAATGAATAAGGCATTGTGTTTTCATAGAGTTATATTCCTATATTAACAATCTCACACCAAAATGACCCTGTTGAGAAGCAGAATCAGACTGAGATAATGTTGAAGTGGGTGCAATTGTTGGAATAGCCAGCAGTACTCCAAAGCCCTGCACTGTAGCAGACAATTTATTAACTTTAAGGTCAATGTTGTTAGCTTAGCTTCCAAATATTTAGTTTAGATTTCACCATACTGTAACATCAGATCCCACTGTAAGTCATGTTCAAAGATAAATGGATTAGGTTGATTGGCCATGCTATGTTGCCCCTTAGTGTCAGGGGGAGTCAACAGGGTAAATACTTGGGGTTGCGGGGATAGAACATAGGTGGGATTGTTGTTAATGCAGACTCGGTGGGCCAAATGGTCTCCTGCTGCACTACATGGATTCTATGGTTTTACGATTCCAAGACAGTGCACTCACTGACCATCTTGGAAACTGTGAGAGCCCATGAGGATTTCCTTATGGAATGGATAGATAGGCATCAGACTGCCAAGTAAGATTATGATTTAGAATACTAAAGATTAAAGCCTGCTCACTATCATTGGCTGAACTTTGATAATTCTCAGACACACTGTGAGTTCAATGGCTAATGCATCTGAACAATGGACCAGAAATTATTTTGAGCTGGTTTGTAAATGGGAAATGGCTGCAGGGAGCAATCTTGGCATTTAAGGGAGGAAGGCTCGTGGATTGAGAGAAATTGGTCCTCTGGCCTCACCTAAATAATTAAGGCAAACTGTCAACACATGTCACACCTCCAAGGACATCACACTCAACTGAAAAATAAAACAGGCTTTGACTGGAAAAGATAAAGTTCAGTGAGATAAGAAGAAATCTGAGCAAAATTAGCTGGGCAGATGAATGAATGCATCATTGGGTCAATAGTAAGAAATCTCCAAATTTGGGATTCATTGGTTGGAGTCTCAGGCTGCCTCAGTTTTCATCATTCAATTAATGATAGGGGTGGGGAGGCCCAATGGGAGGATCCACAGGGCTGCAGGCAACAGGCTGACTGGGAGATCTCGGTGCTGCTGATGCAGAGGGAAAGCACAGAGAGACCTCAAAGTGGAGCCGCTGGCCAGAGGTTTCTCACATGATTCTGGAGCTGGAGAATGTTATAGTAATAGAGAGCAATGGGATTAAGCACAGATCAAAAGCAGGACTAGACCAATCATCCCATTAGTCTAGTCTCAACTGTCAGCAAAGTGATAGGAAGTGTCATCGACAGTGCTATCAAGCAATATTTAATCACCAATAACTTGCTGACTAATGCTTAGTTAGTCTTCCATCAGAGCCACTTGACTCTAGAACTCATCACATCTTGAGTCCAAAAATGAACAAAATATTTCCTTTGTGAGATAAGAGTGAATGCTCTTGACATTACTGAATGTGGCATCAAGCAACCTCAGTAAAACTGGAGTCAGGAGTCACACTGAGTATAATGGGAGATGGTGGTGATTGTTCTCAGGGTCAGTGCCAAGATGCCCAGAGGGCATTTCCAAGGTGCCAGGTTGGCAGTGCTAGGGTGGTACTGCCAGGCTGGTACCATCCAAGGGGCACCCCTCTTTGTTCTCAGCCTCCCGGGGGACCTCAATGGCGTCCGGCTCCACCGGCAAGGCCAACATGGCTGTTCCCTGTCCATGGGGAGCAGGTGTTTTCCTTGCCGCAGAGAACCTCTCCCAACAAGGCCATAAAGACAAGTGAGCCCAGACGATTGAACATCAGGCACACTCAAAACATGTAAATTAACATTAGAATGAGTTACCTTAATTTATTCAGCCTCTCGCCCATTTCCAGTGAGAGGCTGACCACGCTGGAAATCTGGCTCTCATAAGATGGTGAGAAATCAGGTGTGATACTAAATTTTCGGCTGTCACGTGATTTTACCGGCTCACTCTGTCCATCGATGGGCGAGGCAAGCTAGAAAATCCCGGCCTATGAGTCTATGATGAGGAGTCATCGATTTGAAATTCTTCAGAATGTGAAGAAAACTATTTTTTTTAGGTTAGTCTAACATGGAATAATTTACCATGGGGAATGGCAGAGACTGTTGTATAAAACAGGTTCAAGGGAAGAAAGTTGGCAGAGAGAATATGTTTTAAATCATTCTGGCAGAGCTGATACAGAAAAGATAGGGTGAATGACATCTGTGCTGTAATATATTTCATTGATATCTTCTGACACTGTCTCGATCCCTATATTTACAGATCAGGATCAAGTCTATATACAACTAGACATGGAAGGGAAATTTCAACTTCATGATATTCTTCTAAGATTCAAGGTAAGACACGCTCTTTAAATATTTGCCATGTGGGTGTTTTGTGTTCTACTGTTTATTTTCTTCCTATAGTTATATGGCCATCAGCAGGATAGTAGGATGGAACAATAGCAGGCAATTGATCGATATTGCTATTGATTAGGTTTCTCACATTATCTTGGTGTAAGGAGTCACCAACTTGCTCCCCATCAAACAGACATTCTAGGCCTACATCGTTGGCTAGAAGAGGCTGAAGTGCAAATGTCAGTTGAGATGGGGAGACAAACTCAGATCTTTAGGAATCCAACTCTCACATTGCTGCACTCCCAGTCAAAACATTTACATATCTGAAATGCAGAGGATAGGTAATTTTCTCTGAAAATCCATGAAATTCAAAGCAATGGTTTCTAAATTCTGTGTTCACTGCTCAGATAATAGCAATCAAAAATTTTGACCCTCCTGAACAGTGCTAAATATGCACATCCATTTATTGCTGTTACTCCGTATTCTATTTCCAGTTGTGTTTTGGTCCACTGTCTTTGCTTTGTGCCCTTGTTTGTTACAGTTGACTTGTAATATGCTATAGGCCACCACCAATGCTGTCCCTTCCTTGACTTACACTGATTTCCTCTTCTGCCACTGACTGAGTCAATGTCCCCAGTTGCATCTCTTGATTCATTTAGCCAGGCTACCTCTAGATAGCATACTCATTGGGAAAAGGATACAAAAGCGTGGAACATGTACCAACTAACTCAAGAACAGCTTCTTACCTGCTGCCTTCAGACTTTGAATGGTCCTGTTATACATTAAGCTGATCCCTCTCTTCACCCTTTCTGTAACTGCAACACTATATTCCGCACCTTCTCCTTTTCCTTCTCCCCTGTGCACTTTATGAATGGTATGTTTTTGTCTATATAACGCTCAAGATACAATACTTTACACTGTATCCTGATACATGTGACAACAATAAATCAAATCAAATCAAATTTGGGTGGCACGGTGGCACAGTGGTTAGCACTGCTGCCTCACAGCGCCAGGGACCCAGGTTCAATTCCAAGCTTGGGTCATTGTCTGTGTGGAGTTTGCACATTCTCCCCGTATCGGCGTGGGTTTCCTCCAGGTGCTCCACTTTCCTTCCAAAGTTGTGCGGATTAGGTTGATTGACCATATTAAATTGCCCCTTAGTATCAGGGGGACTAGCAATGCATGGGGTTATGGGGTAGGCCTGGGTGGGATTGTGGTCGGTGCAGACTCGATGGGCCGAATGGTCTCCTTCTGCACTGTAGGATTCTATAAATTCAGGGAATGACTAGGAGTGTGACACAATGATCAGAAATTATAAGCTTGTTTATCTTGACACAAATATATTCATCCTTACAACTCTGAACTCAAATTATTTTAATGGAGAGGAGAATGTTTCTAATGTTTTCTGATCTATTTTTACCTTTAGTCCCCACGGCCAGCAGCCATGATGATTGAGCGCTCCACAGACTTTGGTCAAACCTGGAAACCGTACCAGTACATTGCTGATGATTGTTCTGCCTCCTTCCCTCAAATCCCAACAGGGCAACCTCGCAGCTTTGATGATGTGCGCTGTCAGGTACAGCCCCGGAATAAAAATGCACCCAATGACGAGGTACGGCCATGATTCTCATTGTACTTTCCAACTATTCACATCCTTTTTCAGCTGGGAAACACATTGCTGGTGTGTGAGCTGCAGCATGTAAATCAGTGGGCTGAACGTCAGGCATATCAGCACTTCTTTTTGCTGAGTATTTGCTAAGTTACAACCTATGAAAACTAGCATTATTTAAACAAAGCATTTATATTGTGTTCCTTCTTTCCATTTTTGATTGCAGTTTGCATTTAACCCACTCAAGCTGACTGATTATATCGGTGCTACCAAGAGTGACAAGATTAACAGTAAGGAACTTCTTTGACCTTAAACTTCCAATTAATGTTTATGATCTCTCAACTTTTAAATGATCTTTGAGTTTTATAATGCCTTCATACAGGGATACAGTAGACTAATTGGAATGTCTACTTATCAATAGTGGATTCCTAATCATATTTGCATTGGCAGAGATGCTGTCTAACATACCATTACTCTTCCTGAATAGATATATACACACAAATATTAACAGAAAATGAGGTGTACACCGGACATGTCTACTATTGTAGATATTTACAATCAGTTTTGTTTTGTACACTTAGAGTGAGGAACTTGTACATTCTGCTTAATGACTTGATGTGGGTGGCAAGGTGAACATGGATGGCACGGTGGCACAGTGATTAGCACAGTTGCCTCACTGCACCAGGTATCCAGGTTCGATACCGATCTTGGGTGATTGTGTGGAGTTTGCGCTTTCTCCCCGTGTCGTTGTGTGTTTTCTCCGGGTGCTCTGGTTTCCTCCCACAGTCTAAAAAGCATTGAATCATAGAATCCCTACAATGCCGAAGAAGTCATTCAGCCCATCAAGGCTGCACCAACTCTATAGAATATCTTACTCAACCAGTCTTCCACTGCCTATCCTCGTAACCTCACGGTTAATCTATCAAACCTACACATCTTGGGGCACTGAGGGACAGTTAGGCATGGCTAAATTTGAAATGTGGGAGGAAGCTGCAGCACCTGGAGGAAACCCACGCAGACATGGGGAGAACATGCAAACTCCACACAGTGACCCATGGCTAGAGTTGAACGAGGGTTCCTGGAGTTGTGAGGCAGTTAACCACTGTGCCATCATGTCGTCCCATGTACAGGATAGATGGATTGGCCATGATCAATTGCCCTTTAGCGCCCCAAGATATGCAGGTTAAGATGGATTAGCCATGGAAAATGTGTGGGGTCATGGGGATAGGGCGGGGGGAGAGGGCCTGGTAAGATACTCTGTCAGAAAGTCAGTGCAGGCTCGATGGGTCTCTTCTATACAATAGGATTCTATAATTCAGTGATACATCAAAACTTGCATTCACTGTCATGATCTAAAATGTATTATAGTTTCACCATATCCAGAAGAATCACAAGACTGTTGCTGTATTTTAAGTAAACAAGCATCGTCTCTCTCCACCTTTAGACATGGCACCATTTACAAACCTGAGGATTAATTTTGTGAAACTGTACAAGCCAACTTTATCCCGTGAGCTTCATAATGTCAATCACTTCTATGCTATGTATGACATGAAGGTTCAAGGTAGCTGCTTCTGTAATGGACATGCATCTCGTTGCACCTCAGAAGACAACTCTGTGCAATCTCCACAAGGACCAAGAAAAATGGTGAGAATCTCTAAGATACTAAATAAAAAAGCTACAGACAATCTTTACTGTACACCTTTGTTGAAAATGCTGATCGCTGCCTTGCTTTCATAGATAGAACAATTTAATTGGATGTTATTTCAGAAAATTCACATGGGTCACAAACTGGAACTGGGAAGGAAATTCACAGAGATGCACAAATAAGATTGAATGGAGAATTGTATAGGAACAGGAATATGAAACACCCTTCCACCTAAAATGCCATTTGTAGCCTATGAAAGTTAACATAAACCTTATCCTTCATATTTTTTTAATAGCATCAATTACTCCTTTTACTCATGTTATAGGATTTCTACATCAATATTCTGTCGGGGGTGTGGCAAATGTTCAAACTCAGCATTACGTTAATCCTGAATGTAGGGTTACAATTCCTTTAACAAGCAGTTGCTCGTTTCAAATTACCTCATTGTCTATTCTCTAATGTGTCAGATTTAAAATCTTCGTTCCTGCGTATAAATCTCCCCACAACTCTAACTCACTGCAACTTCTTCCAGCCTCATGCCTCTCCCATGTCCTTCACCTCTCTTATTCTAGCCTTCAGAGCATCCCTGTCACAACCAATTTTGAGCTTTACTCAGCTTAACTGCTTTCCTGAAGATACTCGTCTCTTCTAGCTCTCTCTCCACTTTGCAATACTAGCTGAAAATCTCATCTTCCATAAGCTTTCAATGCCGTCATCTAAGACCCACTGCCAGGCTCAGCATGCACTCCTTTCTTCTTCTCCAGAGTCTCTGGGGTTAATGAAGAGACCATATAATTGCAAATTGTTGCTGTTTGAAAATTGAAGAATGGTGGCACAGTGGTTAGCACTTCTGCCTCAGGGGCGTGGGTTCGATTCCAGCCTTGGGTGACTGTCTGTGTAGAGTTTGTATGTTCTCCCTGTGCCTGCGTCGGCTTCCTCCAAGTGCTCTGGTTTCCTCCCACATTCCAAAGATGTGCGAATTAAGTTGATTGGTCATGCTAAATTGATCTTTAATGTCAAAGGGCAAATACGTGGGGTTATGGGGATAGGGCCTGGGTGGGATCACTGTTGGTGTAGGCTCAATGGGCTGAATGGCCTCCTTCAGCACTGCAGGGATTTTTTGATTCAATGAGTTGAAATTAAATTCTTCCAGTCTGTTTACAATAGGACATGAGTGAGAACAATTTAGGGAGTAAAAATTATTCCAAGAAGTAATTCCCATTATCTTTAATTCTCAAAGTTAGAAATTCATGCCACTATCTCACCATTCTAGGGCATTCAGTTTGCATTACACTGATAAAAATGTAGAGCATAACGAGGCTGACCCTAACCAGTACATGATTCAAATCAAAGTGGACTCAAACAGTTCAACGCTCCACTTTATGGGGAGAATTCTCCAGCCCTTCCCACCAGCAGAATTTTCCGGTTCCACTGAAGTTGACTCCCGCCACAGAACAGGCAAGGAATGTAAACCGCCATCAAGTTGGATGGGACCAGAAGAACCCCCTGGTGGCCAATAGCGAGATGCAGGAAAATGCACTCTGGGGTGGAGAATTCACAAGCTTTCGAGGGGACTCCTTGTGAGTTTACTATCAAATAAATCGGTTGGACTAAAACCTGGTGTTGTCAGACTTTTTACTGTGTTTACCCCAGTCCAACGCCGGCACATCCACATCGTGGAAAATTCTGCCCATGAGTTTATATTGCCACGGAGTTTACATGTTTTCAAACAATTGAAAAACCTACGCAGCAGCCCACTTCAGAATTTGACCTCTGCTACTTGTTTTTATTTTTAAAGTGGTCAATGATGCATTGTCCATTCCTTTTAGATTCAAGATCAATGTGTCTGCAAGCACAATACTGCAGGGAAGAACTGTGAGGTGTGTGCGAGCTTCTATAACGACCGACCCTGGAAGCCAGCTGATGATTACAATACCAACCCTTGCAAAAGTGAGTAATTAGCCTCCCCGTTTTGTGTGATCCCCAGGAAGAATTTCCCGGATTTAGAGGAGAGTGGCAATGATTTCCGAGAGTATTTTAAAAGGGGTTAGTAGATTGCCAAGCATTAATCGTTCATCTGGTAACAATGCCGATGACTAGTGCCGGGCTATACTCTCATGGATCGAATATTTGACTATGGGGGCGGGGGTTATATGGTTGGCCCTCTCAAGCCCATCCTCCCACTGAACACCTGGTTCTATGCTTAACACATTCTCCTGACTAGTTCCTTTTCTCTCACCAATGTGTTCTTGTCCTTTATATCCTGCTTTAGGGGTGATGTTATAACTTCTTGCTCCTGTTGTGAAACTTTGCACACCAGGAGCGCACATCTGGAATTCAGGTACAAACATCTGCAGCTAACAAAATTGATGAGTGGAAAATCATCCTTTTGAATTGCAGATGCTGAGAGAACAGATTTGTAAATCGTCCACTTATAAACTCCAGTTACGGATACAGTTAAATCATGTTGTATGTTTCTATAATTTTGTATTGGAAAGTAAATGGTGATAACAAATCTTATTTAGGTAGGGGAGGCATGGTGGCACAGTTATCACTACTCCCTCACAGAGGCAGGGATCCTGGTTCGATTCCAGACTTGAGCAAATGTCTGTGTGGAAGTTGCATCTTCTCCCTGTGTCTGCGTGGGTTTCCTCCAAGTGCTCCTGTCTCCTCCCACAGTCCAAAGATGTACAGGTTGGGTGGAGTAGCCATGTTAAGTTGTTCCTTTGTGTCCCAAACTATGTAGGTTAGGTAAATGTGCAGGGTTACATAGATAGGGCAGAGAAGTGAAATTGGGTGGGATGCTCTTTCAGAGAGTCGGTTCAGACTCAAAGGGCCAAATGGCCTATTTCTGGACTGAGGGATACTATAGACACTGGCAGGGCCTTTGATCAGAGTTTGGCTTTCTAAGCATGTTGTTCCGGCATTATAGTTTCCTGGTCATGGTGATGAAACGACAAAGATCTCATGCACTACTCTGTTTATGGTTTGGTACGTTCATGTCATATCTGGTTGCAGCTTTTACCTGTAATTTGCATCTCATCCTTTCTCCTGCAGAGTGCAAATGTAACAACCACTCCCAGAAGTGTCACTTTGATCCCGAGGTGTACCGAGCCAGTGGAGGAATCAGTGGTGGAGTTTGTGAGGACTGCCAGCACAACACAATGGGAAACAACTGTGAGAAATGCAAACCCTCTTTCTATCGCAACCCACGACGTGATACTACAACAATCGACGCCTGCATTCGTAAGTGAATTCCACATAGCATCCGAATCAGTGTTAATAAAGAATGTTTTACACCAATATATTGCCAATACACCAATAAAAAATAAGAGTGTCAAGTTTTCATTTACTGCAGTTTCCAGGATGCCCCAAACCTATTGTTAAGACTCAGATTAGAAACTCCAAGGTCTTTTATGAAATTAGACTAGACCCTAAATTTTACATTTGAATTTTGTACAGGTAAGCATAAGGTGTTTCACTCTAGGAATGATTCAAGTGACCCACTGGGAAGCTTTTATCAAACAAAATTTATTTAAGAACACAGTTAAAATATAACAAAAAAAAGTAGCATAATGCTATGACCATGCATCGTGTGATGATACTGTGCCTTTAAGAAATGTATTTTAATCATGTTCCTTTGCAGGATTTTGCCAGTGCCATGGTGTCTGTAGCTGGTATCCTTTATCGCAGCTCTCCCCCAGTATCAGGCTCAATTACACGCTCTAGTTTCTCAGTCTGGGGGCTTGAATCCACACTTTTCTAAATTGAGACAAAAATGCCATCACTGAGCCACAGCTGACATCTCAGTAGGGAGCAGATAATCTTCTGAGTTGTCACATAGTTCAGAAAGAGCAGAGGGAGTTGTAATTTGTACTTGGAAAATTATGTTACAGATATCAGGATGTTTGATGCCAGCACTGAGCAAAACAGGCTAAAAGTGGTCCATTCCCCAAAACTGACATCTCCTTCTTGGTGTCAAAACATAATATTCAAAAAGTAAATGAGGCAGGCTCTGTGCCACCATCAGGTTCCCCTCCTCCCTGTCTGATTTTCCAACGCCCTACCCCCCCCAACACACATCATGCCCAGCATAAGCTAGAAAGATCTGGCGTGTAAGTCAGAAGAACAGGATATACTCAGGTGAACACTGTGAGGATTTTCTTTATTTTTCAGGATGCAAATGCAATGGACTGGGAGTCCAACATGGTGGCAGCTGTAATCCCACCACTGGCCAGTGTGATTGCCTACCAAATGTGATCGGTTCAAACTGTGACAGATGCGCCGAGGGCTACTGGAACTTGAGAAGAGGAATTGGCTGTCAACCTTGTAGCTGTGATTCCAGAAACTCTTACAGCCAGCGCTGTGACGCGGTATGCATCACTGAAAATGCTACTAACTATTCCAACTAAAACCATGGTTAAATTCAGCAGCATTCTATCTCCTTCCTGTTGTTAATTAATTTTCTGGATTTTTTTATTATTTGTTCACAAGATGTGGGTGTCTCTGCAAGGCCAGCTGAGTGTGGAATTGTGCTGAAACAGAAACGATTTTGTGAAGTTTTTTTTGCAAGGAGTTACAGATTTGGCTGGGGCTATATTTTCAGGCAGAGGAAAGCGAGTCACGAACGTAAGTCCGAGGTTTCATGGGGCATTGCACATTGAAGCTGCTCGTCTTCCCACACAAGGCAGACTTTCAGCTGTTCCCATAGCGAGATTTTTCCTGGAATAGGTTACTAGTCTGTCGCCGGAGGCTTATAACTGGAGGGGTGCCACTCCACATCAAGCATGGTGTCCAGAAGTCTCTCCCACCCTTACTGCCTGACACTGGTGTGCATTGGAAGGATTTTGATACTCATCCTGTGTCCATGTTATGAAAGCACCTTCCTTGACCATCAAGTCCTGGGCTGGGATTTGAACATAGAACTTCTGGCTCAGAGACAGGAATGCTACCCACTGCGTCAAAGGTACTGAGATGCATTTGGTATAGGTTTAAAGCTATGAAATGTAATTTACACCAATATATTTCCCTAAAATGTGTTTTGATATATGATCCACTAAACAGATTATTCATACCCTGGTATAATTCAGAAAGAAAGTTCTTGATGATGGGATAGTCCAGAACTAGAGGTCATAGATTGAGGATAAGGGGTAAACCATTCAGAACTGAGGTGAGGAGAAATTTCTTCACCCAGAGAGTGGTGGAATCTGTGGAATTTACTACCATAGAAAATAGTTAAGGCCAAAATGTTGTGCGATTTCAAGAAGAAATTAAATATAGCTCTTGGAGCTAAAGGAATCAAGGGATATTGGTGGGAAGGCAGGATCAGGATATTGAATTTGATGATCAACCATGGCAGAGCAGACTCCAAGGACTGAACGGCATACTCCTGCTTCTAATTTCTATGTTTCTATAATTTGTATCTCAGCTTTTAGAGCGTGTAGGATATGTAATATACGATGCAAGTGTGACTCAATTAAGCACCAACAGCAACTGGCATTTACATAGCACCTTTAACATCCCATTAACAGGAACCTTACTTAACACGATCTGAAATCTTTAGTTGACATCCATGGGCTTGTGCCCTGGCAATGTGGGTTGAAATCTACAGTTTTATTCTTGGGATTGAGAGCAGCTTTATCTTGGATGATCTTTGATAACATCTTGCTGATATGTTCAGTGCCATCCTGCACACAATACCTACAGTATGCCTTCATACCAAGAAAGTGCATGACGTCTTTTTGAGGTCTTTTCACCCAAGCAGGATGCAACAGAATACTGATATGTTGCTACCTTGTTCTGACCAGGTCACAGGACAGTGTCCTTGCAGGACAGCAAATAGTGGAAGAACATGCAACGGTGCAAATTTACAAGAATGTCCAGACAACTATTACCATTTGGGTACAGAATGTGTACGTAAGTATCGCAAGCCTTTTTTCATTGGAAACAAATATATTTTCCCTGACTGAAACATCTTCAGAGCTTTTTGTCTAACTGTCCTGTTCTGGCATGGTGGCACAGTGGTTAGCACTGCTACCTCATAACTCCAGGTACCTGGGTTCGATTCCCAGCTTGGGTCATTATCTGTGTGGAAATTGCACATCCTCCCCATGTTTGTATGGGTTGCCTCTATCTTCCCACAGTCCAAAAGACGTGTTGGTTAGGTGCATTGACCCGAACAGGTGCCAGATTGTGGCGACTAGGGAAATTTCACCGTAACTTCATTTGCAGTGTTAATGAAAATCTACTTGTGATTAGTAAAAAAACTTTAAAAGATCCTTCTGAATTCCTGTAAGTTTTTGAAATAGGCCCTTCTTACTTTATCTAACACGAAGTAACAGGAAAAACTGTTATGGAGCCTCAATGGTGAACACTGGAGTGTTATATATTAATCAATTCAAGTACCTCGGCCTATGATCTCCATCCATTTCTCAATTTTTGACCTATGGTTCTATGGTCTATACCTACCCTCTGTATTGAAGTATACAGAGTGCATAGACCATAGAACCAAAGAAAAATTACAGCACAGGAAGAGGCCATTGATACATTATGTCTGCACCAGCCAAAGAAAGGTAAAAAGCAACTAGCTGACCATTTTAATCCCAGTTTCCAGCACCTGGTCCATAACTTTGCAGGTTACAACACTTCAGATGTAGATCCAGGTATGCATACATAAATATTTATGCACATATAGCCATACATGTGCACACATGTGCACACAAAAACAGGATTGGAAGGGCGTAGAGAACAAACTGTTAGATGTTTAAAAGGGAAACAGGAGATAGCTAAATGTCTGAGGTGATATTAATATCAAACATTAAAAGAAACTAAAGAGACACAGCAAGCTTGTGACTAGCCAAAGCAAGTATAGACAGAAGGTGCTGAGAGATTGAAACAGAATCCTATAGTTTGAAGAGAAGCAAACGTCAAGCAGAGACAGGCAGATCACTGCCAAAATGGTGATCAAATGGAAGGATTCCGCCAATGATAAACACATATACCATACCCACCACACCCTGCACCTCTCACTCTCTGTATAATTTAACATACCATTCCCTCATCACCAATATTTGCTGTCATGTAGAAGGTAAGTGCAACATTCAAGATTTTAAGTCATAAAGGTTAGGCCTATGTTCTTGGCTGATCACTCAGATTTCTCTCTTGTGTTGTGTTATATTTGTATTCTGTCACTCCAGTTCACTGTTCTAAATCTTCTTAATTCTGGTTGATGATAAAATGTGTTGTCAAAGTTCATCTCAGCACCTCTGATGTCATAATTTTAACTCTCGATTTTATTCCCTTCGGAGTGTCTTCATAGCTAATAACTGTTTCTCATCCTTTTCTTCTTGCATTTCTTAAGTTATCTGTTAGCCACTGGGAAACTGGCCTAGTCAACACAATGTGGAGATGCTGGTGTTGGACTGGGGTAAACACAGTAAGAAGTCTCGCAACACCAGGTTAAAGCGCTCTGAAAGGTAGTGGCTTTTGCTACCAAATAAACCTGTTGGACGTTAACCTGGTGTTGTGAGACTAGTAGACACAAACATGTCTGGGCTTCAACATTGGAAAGTGTCCCCTGTTGGTTTATTTTTGACTGCACAGGAGCTCCATCTAGGGGTCTAGATTAAGAGCTGCAGTTCAAACTTGAATCCCCAATTTAATAGGAATCATTGGTAAAATTCTATCACCCATTATTCTCCTCATTGCTGTGAATGAGGGGGGAAAAGATAAGCAGGAACCCCTAGCCCATCAAATCTGTATTGGTGTTATTTTTCACACAAATGATCAAGACTCCTTCCAATTTCCTGCTTTCTCATTATGCACTCTAATATTTCTCTTTTTCACCCAACCCTTAATTTTTAAATCCCTTGCTGTCCCTTTAGCAATATTAAACAGAATAGAATGGCCCAAACAACAAACGTGCCATTAAACAATCATTTAAATACACCCTCCAAATATAGCACCGTTATAACGCGATGGTTGGGGTCCATAAAATGTTATTGCGACAAAAGTGGGGTCGCGCTAAATTGGGCTGCTATAGTTACATGACGGGCGATCTCGGCGTCCGTCAGAGCTCTGTTTGTTTATACAATCACTACACGCTTCACTTACTTTTACACATCTTTTGATTGGCAGGTCCAGGCAAGTTTAAAGCAGGCAGTGGGAATGTTTATTTACACAAACACTTCCATGGTCCATTAAGTGTGAAGTACTTCCTCCACTGAACAACTATCTAATGTAGTGTTTTTCTAAGTGATAAGCCCTTTTGTCTGAACTGAGCAAGGGGGGAAGCAAATGTTTTCTGTACACAATTTCTTTCTAAGACAGATTACTTTCACTTTAGACTTAGATTGCAGCAACCAAACACTTTTCAGTTCCCCAGAAAGAGTGAAAAAAAGGGTCCAATGATTCATCGCGTTATATCCAAATTCACGCTAAATTGGGGTGCGTAAAATCAGGGTTTTACTGTATATGTATTTTAATGCTAGGTTGCTGACAGAACACATCTAATGCATTTCGTAACATTGTTGAATCTTGGTCAGACGGCTAACAGAATGTTTCAGAAGTGGCAGCAGAGCCCAGGGGGCTGTTGGGACAACTACCTGTCCCATTACCCACTCCTGAAGGCCCCAAAATAGATAGAACAAAGGGGGAACATTTGCAAATGTAAGTCATAGAATAGAATCCCTACAGAGCAGACTGAGGCCATCAGGTCATTGAATCTGCACCGACCACAATCCCACCAAGGCCCTTTTCCCATAACCCCACATATTTACCATGCTAATCCCCTTGACACTGGGATCAACTTAGCATGGCCAATCAACCTAATGCACACATCTTTGGAGTGTGGGAGGAAACCGGAGCAGCCAGAGAAAAAACAGGGAGAATGTGCAAACTCTACAAAGATAGTGATCCAAGGCCAGAATTGAACCCAGGTCCCTGGCATTGTGAGGCAGCACTGCTAACCACTGTGCCACCCCCAGTTGGGAATTAAACCATGTTTGTTATTTGGGCCATGCTATTCTGTTTAATATTGCTAAAGAGACAGCAAGGGATTTAAAAATTAAAGGGTTGGGTGAAAAAGAGAAATATTAGAGGGTGTAATGAGCAAGTAGGAGATTGGAAGGAGTTTTGATGATTTTTGTGAAAAGTACAACCTCCCCCTCCCCTCCATCATGTTGATCTGGTCTTGATGATGTTACGATTGAGTATTGATGTAGCATGATGTTAATTGAATGTCAAGAACCAATCCTCTTTGGAACTTGCTGTCTTGATAGGATGTGATTGCGACCAGAGTGGTAGCGAGTCTGGCCGATGTGACAAGAGCACTGGGCAATGCCTCTGCCACACAGGCTTTACAGGGCGGCGTTGTAATGAGTGCCAGCGGATCCGTGGCTACTGCGCCGACTTTCCAAACTGCAAACAGTGTCACCCATGTTTCCAGATTGTGGATAACCAACTACGCACCTTAAATATTCGCCACAAAGCCTTGGTGAACATAAAGCTGCCAGCTCAAGTGGGAAATCAGTACAATTCTGAGATTGGGAGCCTCGATAACAAACTGAAACAGGTACAGGCAATAATTGACAACCCAGCCGTGACAGACAGCACAGTCACAGAGGTGTACAACAACTACAAGCGACTCAGGTAGGATGGATGAATTATTGATCAAATGCTAATTTATTTGTCACTCTGTACTCCTGCAGATTTACTTTCTTTTCAGTACAGGATTTTGGTTTTCACCTTATTTCTCTATCCTATGGGGGCACTCTGGCATAAACGACCCTCTACCTGACAGGGACTGGTCACTCAGTCTCATCCTTTTCTCAATGCCTGAATTAACAGACCACGTCCTGAGCTCAAGCTCCGCTGCTTGAGCAAATAACCTAGGTTGGCACTTCAGTTCAGTGCTGAGGGATCGCTGCGCTGTCAGAGGTGCTACTTTTCAGAGGCAACATTAAAGCCAGGCCCTGCCTGCCCTCTCAGACGGGTGTAAAAGATTCCCTATTGCTGTTTGATAAAGGAGCAACACGGTGGCACAGTGGTTAGCACTGCTGCCTCACAGTGCCAGGGACCTAGGTTCAATTCTGGCCTCAGGTGTGTTTCTGTGTGGTGTTTGCACGCTCTCCCCATGCCTGCGCACCTCTGGATGCTCTGCTTTCCTCCTATGCTCCAAAGATGTGCAGATTGGGTTGATTGGCCATGCTAAATTGCCCCTTAGAGTCAGGGGAATTAGCAGGGTGAATACGTGGGGTTACAGAGATAGGACCTGGCTGGGATTGTTGTTGGTGCGGCCTTGATGGGCTGAATGGCCTCCTTTTGCACGTAGGGATTCTATTATTCTATATGGCAGCAGTGATCACACTTTAGAAGTACTTCATTAACCATGAAATGCTGGAGTTACAAAAGGGGTGATATAAATTCATTTTTAATATAGTATAAATGAATTATAAGATTTATGAGTGGGAAGATGCACAAAAATAATAAACTTACTCTGGAGATATGTATCCCCAGGATCATGTTGTAACTATGTCTGTAGTAGAAATATGTGTACAGTTGCTGATGGTACAGAAATGTTGTGTTGCTGTAAAGAAGAGACAGTGCTGTCCTAATCAGTGAAATCTTGGATAGTATAAGTGGGATTTTCTGGCTTTGATCGATGGGAGGCCAGAAAATTCCACCTGAGGTCAACAAACCTTTCTATTGTCCGCTTCTCACCTGCTCCGATTTCTGTAGCAGACAGGGAGGTAGAATTCCGGTGTTTTTTTCTTTCTTTCAGCAATACTCCAAGACATTTAGTGACTTACTCCTGCATTTCACTGATATTTGAAGTTGCTTTTAAGATTGCATTGCTGTACAAATTCACTTTCCTAACCGTGACTTTGTTTAAAGTGCAGTGGAAAGGCAACAAGCTTTTACTTCCAAAATTCTTACGGGGTGTGAGAGAGTGGGTGTGGACAGGCTGTTTCCCCTGGCTGCTGACTCTAAACACAGTAAAAAGTCTGACAACACCAGGTTTAAGTCCAACCGATTTATTTGATAATACTCACAAGCTTTCGGAGTTTGCCCCTTCGTCAGGTGAGTGGAGAGTTCCAGTCTCAAACAGAGCATATAAAAGGCACACAAAGTTTACAGCATACTGATTAGAATGCGAGTCTTTACAGCTAACCTGCTATTCAAGTCTTAAAGATGCAGACAATGTGTGTGGAGATAGCACAGGCTAAAGAGATGTGTATTGTCTCCAGACAACATTGTCTGGAGACAATACACATCTCTTTAGCCTGTGCTATCTCCACTCACATTGTCTGCATCTTTAAGACTTGAATAGCAGGTTAGCTGTAAAGACTCGCATTCTAATCAGTATGCTGTAAACTTTGTGTGCCTTTTATATGCTCTGTTTGAGACTGGAACTCTCCACTCACCTGACGAAGGGGCAAACTCCGAAAGCTTGTGAGTATTATCAAATAAATCGGTTGGACTTAAACCTGGTGTTGTCAGACTTTTTACTGTGTTTACGCCAGTCCAACGCCGGCATTCCCACATCATGCTGACTCTAAAACCAGGGGCACATAGTCTCAGAATAAGGGACCAGCCATTTAAGACTAAAATGAGAAAAGGAATTTCTTCATTCAGAGGGTGGTGAATCTTTGGAATTCTCTAATCCAGTGAGATGTGGGAGCTCAATCATCAAGCATGTTCGAAATCAATAGGTTTCTGGAGACTAGTGACATCAAGATAGTGCAAGGAAGTGGCACTCAGGTAAATGATTGGCCATCATCTCATTGAATGGCAGAGCAGGCTCAATGGGCCAAAGGGTCTCCATCTTCTGCAATGCCGAATGAAACACCTGAATCTAGACTGATTCCCGCTTTTGACTCAGCATCAGGCTTTGATATGAAATGATCAGCCTGATTTAAGTCAAAATGTTCAGTCTCTGACTTGCTGGCTGGAATTTTACAGTCTCGCCCACCCTAGAATTGGAGCAGGTGAGGCTCGCAGAGCTGCATTCACCGTTGGCCTCAGGCAGGATCTAATGAGGCTCGGGCGGGCGAAATTCCAGGAGCTGTGGAGCCAAAAATACAAATCCGAGGATTCCATAATAATACTTGTCAGGGTTCTGTAGAATCCGGGTTTCACCATTCCCTACGCTCCTGTGTCACAGTAAAGCCAGGATTTTGTTCCTCAATTTGTTTGTTTATATTTGGATGCAGGGTGGAAGCTGATCGGATCAATCCTGATTCCAATGTTGTGGATCAAAGTTATCACCTGAGCAATGAAATGGATGTCTTGGACACTAATATCAAAAGCATCAACAGCCAACTGCAGATCACAAAGGAAAAGATGGAGATATTCATCAATGAAGGGTCACAAGGCACACAAGGTGAATCCACGCTGGCATTCTGTTGCAGTAAATGATCTGATTTTTGACTTCTGCAGACTGAAGTATCATTTTAAATCTGCTCTGATGAAGGGTCATCCTGACTCGAATTGTTGGCTTCTATTCTGTCTCCACAGATGCTATCAGACTCGTTGAATTTCTCCCACATTTTCTGCTTTTGTATCATTTTAAATGGTGTTGTAACTTTGACGGTTAACAGTAGTGTGGAACAGACCAGGCGAGTAGGAGAGTAACAGATTAGAGTGATTGAAGAGAGGAGAGAAAACTTGAGATTTGTTTTATTTTTAATTTTACTTGATTTGATTCATTGTTATCACAAGTATTAGCATAAAGTGAAAAGTACTGTTTCTTGCACGCTATACAAAGTATACCGTTCATAGAGAAGGAAACGAGAGAGTGAAGAATGTCACTTCCGCAGTTCTCAATTAAAACATTTAAAGAGGGTAAGTGGCCAGAGGGAGAGGCCCAGGTGAAGGAAGAATAATGGACATGGGTAAACAGGCACACGGCACCTGGCCAAAGAGGCCAGTGGGAAGGCGAAGAGGATTGAAGAAGAACTCAATGTTGTCCTCAGTTCAAAACTCATTGAGGTGGGGGTATTAAGGGGATGAAGCTCAGGCCTTTGCTGAGGACAGATCATTTAATGCCAGAAACAGGAAGGTCAGAGGGCATCATGAATACATGGCAAGGTTTAGATTAGAAGAAGGGATTGATTCATAGGGACCCAGAAGATTCCAGGTTGATCCAAATCTGTGCTGAGTTAGCTAATCTCAATCAGCTGTTGATAGCCAAGAAGGTAACAGTAAATCAGCCAGTTTTTCTGCTGCAGAACGCTCACCGTCTGGTAAGTCCCAGGAGGAGGTGCACGTGTGCAGATGTTAAAGGAGGACAGTACTGGGGGTTGGGCTGTGAGGTCCACACACTCAGATTGAAATAGCTAGTAAACTTTCACAATCAAAACTGACTTTGACAATAGCACTGCTGCCTCACAGTGCCAGAGACCCGTGTTCAATTCCCAGCTTGGGTCTGTGTGGAGTCTGTACGTTCTCCCCATTTCTGCATGGGTTTCCTTCAGTTGTTCTGGTTTCCTCCCACAGATCAAAAGACATGCTGTTTAAGTGCATTGGTCATGCTAAATTTTCCCTTCAGGCTTCAGATTGTGGCGACTACGAGTTTTTCACTATAACTTCATTGCAGTGTTAATGTAAGCCTACTTGTGATAATAAATAAAACTTTAAACTTTTAAGATACATGGTAAATATCAGAGAATAACAGGCACATCTGAAATCACACTGAAACCTGAAGTTAAGCTTTGAAAAACAGGGGATTTGTAAATTATGTTTCATTTTGTGGGATTGGATATTGCTATGATGTGCCAGTGGGTCAGAGAAGGTTTGAATTATAAGGAGAGGCTGCAAATGCTGGGACAATTTTCCCTGGAGCATTGGAGGATGAGCGTTGACCTTATAGAGGTTTATAAAATCAGGAGGAGCATAGATAAGGTGAATAGGGGAGGGTAGGGGAGTCCAAAACTTAAGATAAGACTGGAAAGATTTAAAAGGGACCCGAGGGGCAACTTTTTCACACAGAAGGTGGTGCTTATTGGAATGAGCTGTCAGAGGAGGTAGTAAAGACGGGTATAACTACAATATATAATAGACTGGTACATGGATGAGAAAAGTTTAAAGGAATATGGGCTAAACGTAGGCATATGGGACTAGTTCAGTTTAGGAAACCTGGTCGTCATGGATGAGTTGGGCAAAAGGGCCTGTTTTCATGCTGCATATCTCTATATCCAGAATTTTACCGTTCTGCCCGCCACTGGAATTGAGGTGGGCGAGGAGCGGACCATGGAATGGTCTGTTGACCTCAGGGGCGAGCAAGGCCATAAAATCCTGCCCTCTGACTCTATGCTCCTAACAGGAGCTTTGAGTCTCAGCCAAGAGGAGGCTTTCACTCAATTGAGGGAAAATTGGAGGAGATTCTTCCTGCATCTCGATCTCGCTGCCTCCCAACTCTTTACATTAACATAGTATCATTGAATACCTACAGTGCAGAAGGAGGCTCATCGAGTCTGCACCGACCACAATTCCACCCAGGCCCTATTCCTATAACCCACATACATACTTTGCTAATCCCCCTGACATTTGCATGGCCAATCATCCCGTACATCTTTGCATTGTGGGAGAAAACCGGAGCACCAGGAGGAAACCCACACAGACAATGGGAGAACATGCAAACTCCACACAGACTGTGACCAGAGGTCAGAATTGAACCCGGGTCCCTGGTGCTGTGAGGCAGCAGCGCTAACCACTGTCCCACCATTTGAACAATATTGACCAATATTAGAGAATATGGTGCTTGCCCAGACTTTCTGCAGGATCATGTGGATAGGAAGCCTATAGGAATGCCAGAGAAAGTAACTTACAAAACGAAGAGGATCAGTTAATAATCGTACAAAATCTGAACATGTTCAGCTTTCTCCTGAACCCTCCCGTACACGGTGTATTCAGATCAGGGTGACTGATGGTTTCTGTTTCCTCCAGGTACTTTCAACAGCATTCTGTCATCATATCAACGGTCTGGTAAAGCAAAGGACAGGATTGTTGCCGTGGAACCCATCATTCTTAAATCTAGAGAAGCTCGGTTAACTGCAAATCAACTTATTAAACGCGTAAACACAGATAACAGGAATAAACTGGAGAAGCTGAAGAATGGTCTGAAGTCTCCCAATGTAAACCCTCTCATCAACAAAGTAAGTAAACAATGGGGTGTGTGAATTAGCACAAGAAAAGACCTGTGATCATGGGCAGGATTTGTAGCCATAGTGGATGTGAGATTATCCGTTCTCGTACACTTATGGCCTCTCTGATTGTTATAAGTGAATTGAAACAACTAAGTCTAGAAAAAGGTTGACAAATTAAGACATGTCATAGCATTCGCAGGGCACTGGTTTCCTTTTTCCATCTGAATTTAGTGATCCTTGGACATCTACATTTCAACTCTGATAACCAGCAATTCACTCTGGACAAAATTTCCCTGGGCATTGACAAAGACCGATAACAGGCAGCAAAAGCAGGGTTGAAGCCTTTGGCAGCAATGGCCGAAACTCTACCCCTTCATCCACCCGATTCCAGGGTGGGTGAGGTGCCCAGAACAGAAATCTCCATTGACCTCAGGCAGATTTTACGATCTTGCCCGAGCGAGGTTGTAAAATCCCACCCAAGTACTCTGTCAGATCATTCAACACTTAGTCTCAACAACATATAGGGACAGGTCCCACAATGTAACGGTGGCAATCAGAGTCCATCCCATCAGCAACTTAGTCCCTCCAGCATCGGGGCACCATTTTCAAAGGCTACCCAATGCACAATCATTTGCCAGGAACCAGCCCCCCCCACCCGCCCCATGCATCCCCTCCCTCCCCGCCGTCAGTACTGCCTCCTGGCAGTGACCCCAGCCCCCTGTCCCATTCCCCAAGTGATGCACTCATCTGAGCTCTCCTAGAAGTCTGCTCGCCAGATGCACGCTCTGGGAGAGCAGTCAGGCTTCACATTGTTCTGCCCTCATACAGACATGAATGGATTTTCTTACAGGGTGGCAGAGAGGGGACTATGGAACGCTTCAGATGTAGAAGCCTAGTAGTGGAATCACAATGCACGCAGAAAATGCGTTATGTCCCTCACAGGGAGCGGAGTCGATCGCATCATATTTTTATATCGATCTGAAACGCGATTTCATCTTCGCAAAAGATTTTCTGCTCCCTTCACAGAGCACAACCGAAAAACAGGAGTGGAAATTCGCAGCCAATGTGTATTTAAATATAATTTTCCTCTTATGTAATCCACTTATTTTGCACCTCAGCAAAATTATAACACCACAGAAGACCTTCTCCGTCTTCATCCCTGATTACATTTGGGTTGACCTGTGATTTATGCTGGAATCGGGGCAGGCGAGGTTCACAGAAAGGCATTTTCCTTTGGCCTCAGGCAGGATCTTATGAGCCTCGGGCAGACGAGGTGCTAAAATTCCAGCATTAAAGATCTTATTCTTCACAAGGGTTCCAATTTCAACAGCGCAGTGATGCAGAGTAAAACCATTTTATTATATATTCATTTATGGGATATGGGCATCGCTGGCTGGACAGTATTTATTGCCCATCCCTAGTTGCCCTTGGAGGACAATTGAGAGTCAACCACATTGCTGTGACTCTGGAGTCACATGTAGGCCAGGTAAGGATGGCAAATTTCTCTCCCTAAAGGACGTTAGTGAACCAGATGGGTTTTTCTGACAATCAACAATGGTTTCATTGTCACCAGTAGATTTTTAATGCCAGATTTTTTTTTATCAAATTCAAATTCCACCATCTGCCATGGCGGGATTCAAACTTGGATCCCTGAAACATTAGCTGAGATCCTGGAATAATAAGTCTAGTGCCTCCCCATTGTATTTCTAGAATTTCAAAGTGAGTCCAGACAATTGGTACTTGAGGGAGCAGTCCTGAGATTAGCTGTATTGTAAACGCGACTTTGTCATTTGGCATGAGAAATGTTTATGCAACGTCAAACAGTTCCATTACTGAAATACAGTGCTATTGTGTAATTGGTGACAAGAGTTTGCTCCCTGTGCAATATCAAAGTGGCGTAACAGCACGTTGCCACAAGTCACTGCACCTCACTGAGGTTCACGCTTAGGTTCAGTATAATTCCTAACAGCTGTAGTACTGCACCTCGATTATACTCACACAGTCAGGAGCTGTGAAAATCTGGTAAGTTTTCTTTATAGGACTTCATAAAACCTGCTTTAAATTTTATTAATGCAGATTATTTTTGTTGAAGATATATCACGATTTTCAACCGTTACGATTATGATCTGTCTCCAGGTCTGTGGCGGCTCTAGGACAGAACCTTGCACCGCAGAAAGTTGCCCGGGCGACCTTTGTCCAGAGACATGCGAAGGTATCAATTGCCAGGGGGCACTTCATCTGGCCAAGAAAGCTATTGAAGATGCTGAGAGAGGAAGTATTTCTATACCAGATGTCTCCAACAGAATCACACAACTCACCAAGAGGGTAAAAACATTTCCTAAAATGTTCAGAAGTTATAGTGATACATGACACAGCACAGGAATTCTTATATGTGGGCAGCACGGTACCACTGTGGTTAACACTGCTGCCTCACAGCACCAGGAACCAGGGTTCAAATCCCGGCTTGGGTCACTGTCTGTGTGGAGTCTGCACATTCTTCCCATGTCTGCGTGAGTTTCCTACGGGTGCTCCGGTTTCCTCCCACAGTCCGATAGACGTGCTGGTTAGGTGCATTGACCCAAACAGGCATCGGAACGTGGAGACCAGGGGATTTTCACATTAATTTCATTGGAATGTTAATGTAAGCCTTACTTGTGACTAATAAATAAACTTTACTTTATATGTAGGTTTAATTATTGCCATAATTTTGTTTATGGGACAATTGAAATATTGGAAATATTACTTTTAATAATTAAACTTTGGCAGCAGTTATATGTAACTGAATATTATCATTATTTATTAAAAATTCAATTATTATTTATTAAGATTCCTATAAATATTTGGCTATTTTTAATGGGGAAGGTGTTAACATTGATACCAGTTGTGAAAGCCTCAGTGACGGAGAATGTGTTGTATTTTAACCTGTGCTTACTTACTTCCAGCTTGAAAATACAGATCAAAAAGCACAACAAATGAAGAGCAACACCTTGCGTTTGAAAAATCAAATTGCCTCAGCCAATGATCAGATGAAAAAAAATATTGCAGACATCAAGACCCTCATTGCCACAGTCAAGTATTTCCTGACATGTAGGTGATCAACTATCCAAAGTCTTGATTTAATTTATTTTGATTGATTTACACTGTGTCACAAGGGGAATAAAAGCAGGTTCCTGTCTAGAGTCAGCATACAATTTGCATGCAGTGCTCTTCAGCAAACTCATAGTTTATACTCTACGGCCGGGATTCTCCAATCCCATCTGAGGCCGCGATTCTCCAGTCCCGCTGCAGTGAAAGGAAGTTTGGTTAAGCGCCAAATTCTCCGTGCACGCTGGCAGCAGTGACAGGGCAAACGAGATCGTAGAACCCTACCCCATATCTGTTAACTGATTCTACTGTCACAAATTAGGAAGTGAGTTATACTAAAACTCGTGAATGAACTGTCTATCGCAAACATTGGAATTCGATTAACAAAGCCACTTTGTGAGCTTGGACTTTCGTGCCAGGTGCAATACAGGAAGATTGAATAAACAGCATTATCACTACATGCTGTCATTCAATAGCTGCTATATTGATGTGAGCATATCACTTTGAAAAGTGAAGATCAGTAATGCTGCTCATTCCTACTTGAATGTTTCATATTCCCCTTTTCGTTCCACCAAGGTTGCACCTGAGCAAAAAGAAACTCGAGAATTCACATGTAATAAAAAATACTTTTACTGATATTAGTGGGCGGACACTGGATGAATTCTTCTGTACACTCTTGTGACTCTTGTCAGTTAACAGCTCCACTGACAAAGAAATACAAAAAAGGTTAGCACAGCTGCATCACAGCTGCAGGACGCAGGTTTGATTCTGGCCTTGGGTCGCTGTTGTGTGGAGTTTGAATGCCGTGTCTGTGTGGGTTTCCTCCTGGTACCCCAGTTTCCTCCCACAGTCCAAAGATGTACATGTGAGGTGAATTGACCATAGTAAATGTTTGGGGTTACAAGTATAGCGCAGGGGAGAAGGCCATGCAGACTCGATGGGTTGAATGGCCTCTTCTGCACTACAGGGATTCTATGGCCCTATGATCATACAATTGAGTTAAGATCATCAACAGCCATTTTGAGGTTCCAGGGTTGTCAACTTTGTAAAGTTTCTTTACTTAAGATACATTTGAGATTTACTTTACTCAGTGTGGTGTGAGATTGTGAAAGAACTCATAGTAAAAGATAGTTATGGGCAAACAAAACTTGTATCTTTGACTTTGCCCAAAGGGTGGGTGATTTTAAATCATGAAGCTTTAATGTTGTTTACAGGATGGATTGATATTTTGCCAGGTGCTACAATAGCATTGTTGATTTACGTATCGCTCAATTTTTACAGCAACTCAGGCAGATCCAGATGAAATTCAAAGAATTAGTGAGTATGTTCTCACACTCCAACTTCCCATTGATGCAATTACGATCAGAGATAAAATCATCACTTTACAAAACATTGCAGCTGGAATTCCTGATGTAACTGAAATACTCACAAATACACAGGGTGATGTTGCCAAGGCGAAGATTCTCCTCGAAAATGCAAATGAAGCCAGGTACTAAGTGAATCTCATTTTAAACATCATCAGGCTTAGGAGAGAGAGAGAGAGACAATCCTCTAGTGCTTCGTCGCTGTAAATCTAGAACCCAATTGACGCGTTCCTGCAAGAAGGTGATTTTAAACATTTCAATTCTTTTGGAACAACATTTATTTCAATATAAATTAATTTACCAATAATTTTCAAAATTGCATTGCATCTTGATAGCAAGTCATCAGAAATAAAGTAAGAAATATGTTAGGAATCAGATCATAAACCCCAAAGTATATTATGGAGTTAGACCAGGCTCCAATTACATTTTTTTAATTTTAACCTGAATGTGAGAATAAGTTGTTTCACTCCAGGTATGATTCTATTGACACCCTAGGAAGCTTTTATCAAAACAAACTTTATTTTAACAATACAGTTTAAATATAAAGAATGAATTAGCTGAACTTTTACCAATTGAAATAATTAAACGTGACAAGATATAATTCTTAATTGTTAACATATCTAGTTCCAATTTAGGCAATATTTCTCACAGACTAAAACGCTTCTTCAAAGCCAGTTAGCAAAAACACAGGCTTACATTCTAGTATGTGGGCTGCCAGTCCTCAAGCCTTTGAACACTTCAGGACAGAGTTACAGAGAGACATCTGTCTTCTGACACTCAAACTGCAGCCTCCAGAAAGAGGGAGAGAAAAACACCTCTTGCTTCATTCAAGATCAAACAGAAAACAAATTCTTTTTTATCTGTAATCTTAGCCCCTTCCCTTCACACGACTCTGTCTCTTATCAATCAACCTAATCAAAGCCCTACTCCAGGGGAAAATCAAAAATAAGCAAAAAATGCATTAGCTCAGGCTAAAACAAGCACCCCATTATCTAGGAGCAGTGTCTCCACATGGAGCTGTCTGGATTGCAGACAGATCAATACCTGGTAAACCAGAGCTGAATTTTAAACATAACCCTCAGAAGATACATGATATAAATCCATTTCTTAAAGGCACAGCATCATCACAATTGGAAAAGCACACCTAAAGTTAAGCTTCAGTCCTGAAAGGGCTCTCACTACACTGTCAATTCTTTAAAGAGTTTATTTCTCTATTATCTTTGATATATGATTAAAGGTACATTCAAATTAAGATGTCCTCATTCTTCATCCATTGCTGTTGTGATCCAGGGACAGAGCTAGCAGAGTGAAGGATAACATCAACAAAGTACAGGATGCTCTAGCAGATGCCAATGCGACCCTCAAGACTGTGGGTGACATGATTGAAGATGCCACAGAGGCTATTGACACCATCCAGGAAAAAACCACAGAGGTAGATGAAGCATGTTATAATTTCAAAGCTCCTTCAACTGTAATTAAAATAACAGTAATATTTCTGCAGCATGTCCATCCTAAAATGGATATAATTAAATGTTTTGGTATTTCCTTCCTCACCATGACACAGGTTCTTCCTTGATAGTGAACACCAACTGTCTGACTATCAAATGTCTCCACATTTTCCCTCAATATA
The DNA here is from genome assembly GCF_965287045.1 of Carcharhinus amblyrhynchos. Lineage (NCBI taxonomy): Eukaryota > Metazoa > Chordata > Chondrichthyes > Carcharhiniformes > Carcharhinidae > Carcharhinus > Carcharhinus amblyrhynchos. The sequence continues at coordinate 17,726,081 of NC_137345.1, forward strand.
GTGGCATAGTGGTTAGCACCACTGCCTCAAGCTTCAGAGACCCACATTCAATTCCAGCCTTGAGTGACTTGCTTTGTGGAGTTTGCACATTCTCCCCATGTGTGCGCAGGGTGCGCCAGTTTACTCCCACAGTCCAAATGTATGCAGGTAAGATGGATTGGCCATGCTAAATTGCCCCTTAGTGTCCCAAGGTGTGTGGATTATGGGGGTTATGGGAATAGGGCCTGGGTCAGATACTCTGTTGGAGAGTTGGTGCAGACTCAATGAGCCAAATGGCCCCTTTCTGCACTGTAGGGATTGTAGGATATCGCACCATGCTCAGTCTACACAAACCGAGATTAAACTGAGCAAACATTTTTCTTTCCTTATACTTTAGTGATGGGGACCCTTATTTTTGACCCTTCCCAGTGCAGCTCAGCAAACTGCAACAGATAAATTTCGTTGACGATTAGCTTCAGAATTTGAACACCAAAATATTCTGATCACGAACCAAGTATTTTACCATTTACATTACTGATAAACCACACATGAGCACATGGTTTATTTATCATTATTTTATTGACACCTATTTGTGACAGAACAAAAATCAGCCCAGATTTTCCATTCTCTGGATGGTTGTATCCCCGCTTCTATTATTTCTGTCCTTGTGCACTATCCTTCTCCCAGTTCACAATGATTTTAAGTTTTGCATCCTCTGCAAATGTTGAAATTGTGTCCTGTACACCAAGGTCTAGGTACATCTAAGATTTGTTTCTGATGTGTTACAATAAGGGAATATAGGACAATTCGGAATTAGAGGCGATCAGTCACTTTTTCCCACCATGCATAACTTTCAAGGAAGTCTTGCAATTCTGTCATGAGAACCATATAGGCTAGCATTACAGAGAAATTGTATTCTAAATGTGGAATCCAAAGAACATAATAATAATTGTCTGTGCTTCTGTTTTTGGGTTTTGACAATAACATGTTCATATCATACTTATTTTTCAGATTGAAGACACGTTCTCTCACACAGAAACTAACCTGCAGGAAATAACAGGTCAGCTAAGGGACCTCAGCAATAGAATCAATGACCTGCAGGCACAAAATAATCTTAATTTGGGGAAGGCCACAACATTAAAAAGCAGAGCTCTTGATTTACAAAGCATGGGTGGCAGTGCCGAACAGGTAGATAATCATAGAATTTACATAGATAACAACAAATATTTCAATGAGGTTTATTTTATTTCACATGTTGTATTTAATTCTAGTGCTGAACTCTTAATTCTTCCCTCCAAGGGAAGAAACTTGTCCTCTTCTCGATCCCAAATGACCGTTCACTTGTTTTGAACCTGTAACCACTCGATCTAGACTTGCTGATCAAGGGAAGCTGGAAGGAAACTCTTTCACTCCCCTACCCCCACATCCAGCATCCACCCTGTCAAACTCCTTTCATTAGAATAGAATAGAATCCTTATAGTGCAGAAGGAGACCATTCAGCCCATCGAGTCTGCATCAAATAGCTAAGCTAATAAAAATTTCTTAATGCCCAACTATACTACTAATCTTGACCCAGGAGTAGGATTCCATTGCAAACTGATAAATATCTTTTTCAAACAGCCTCATGTTAGCTTTAATTTCATATTTTAACAATGTGTCTACATCCCAATTTATTCTTTATATAAATGCCAGAAAATTTTCTATTGCTTATTGGAATGAAATTTGTTTAATGCCACCTGAACTAAGTGCACTATGTGATGCTTCCTGTCCCTTTCTATGATATGATGTAGCTGAGGACAGGTTTCATTTGATAAAAAAAGTTTTAAAAATCAACTATAAAGCGATTGCACTTTCAGGTAGTGTCTACATACAAGATTTCAGTTGACACCAGAATAAGAACATAAGAAGCAGCAGCGGGAGAAGGCCATTCATTCCTTTGAGCTTATTCTGCATGCTGATGTCCTACCTCACTTTGTGGTGTGGATATGCCGGCGTTGGACTGGGGTAAACATAGTAAAAAGTCTGACAACACCAGGTTTAAGTCCAACCGATTTATTTGATAGTAAACTCACAAGCTTTCGGGGTTTGTCCCTTTGTCAGGTGAATGGAGAGTTCTGGCCTCAGACAGAGCAGATAAAGCACAGACAGTTTACAGATTACTGATTGGAATGCAAAACTTTACACCTAACCTGCTGTTCAAGTCCTAAAGTGGCCGACAATGTGAGTGGAAGGAGAACTGATCACAGGTTAAAGAGATGTGTATTGTCTCCAGACAGTACAGTAAGTGAGGTTTTGCAAACCCAGGCAAGTCACGGGGGTTACAGATAGCGCGACATGAACCCAAGATCCCTGTTGAGACCGTCCTCATGTGTGCGGAACTTGGCTATCAGTCTCTGTTCAGCGACTCTGCGCTGTTGTGTGTTGTGAAGGCCGCCTTGGAGAATGCTTACCCGAAGGTCAGAGGCTGAACGCCCGTGACCACTGAAGTGTTCGCCAACAGGAAGGGAACAGTCTTGCCTGGTGATTGTCGAGCAATGTTCATTCATCCATTGTCGTAGCGTCTGCATGGTCTCCCCAATGTACCATGCTTCGGGACATCCTTTCTTGCAACGTATCAGGTAGACAACGTTGGCCGAATTGCAAGAGTATTTACCGTGTACCTGGTGGATGGTATTCTCACGTGTGTTGATGTCATCCATGTCGATGATCCGGCATGTCTTGCAGAGGTTGCTGTGGCAGGGTTGTGTGGTATTGTGGTCACTGTTCTCCTGAAAGCTGGGTAGTTTGCTGCGAGCAATGGTCTGTTTGAGGTTGTGTGGTTGTCTGAAGGCAAGAAGTTGGGGTGTGGGGATGGCCCTGGCGAGATGTTCGTCTTCATCAATGATATGTTGAAGACTCCGGAGAAGATGTCATAGCTTCTCCACTCTGGGGAAGTACTGGACGACGAAGGGTACTCTGTCCACCGTGTCCTGTGTTTGTCTTCTGAGGAGATCGGTGTGGTTTTTTGCTGTGGCGCATCGGAACTGTCGATCTATGAGTCGAGCACCATATTCTGTTGAATTCCCTGGTCATGGCATGGATTCTCCAGTTCCATTGCTGTTAATGAAGATTTGGCTAAGTGCCAAGTTCTCCGTTCTCACTGGTAATTGTAGTGGAACAGATGAGATCAGAGAATCCAGGCTGAAGTCTAACATATTATTTGCTTTCCGAATTACTTGGTGTACCTGCAAGTTAGATTCCTGGAATTCACATACAAAGACGGCCAAGTCCCTCTAAATACCAGCATTTTCCAGCCCCTTATTTTATAAAATTCTTCTGCTTTTCTATTTTTCCTGCCAAAATGATTAACTTGGCATTTCTCTCCATTGGGTTCCATCATTTTGCTCACTCACTTAACCAATTATATCCCTTTGCAGCCTCCATGGATCCTCCCTACAGCCTGCCTAGATTTGTATCATAATTTCATTTAGCCAGAATTACATTACAATCTCAAAAGTATTATATGGAGTTTCTGCTTTGTTTTTAAAATGGTGAATGTTCTCTGTCTCCTCATCTGTATGATACTGAAGGTGGGGAATGTGACCATGAGAAGAACAGAGAGGGAGTTGTATCAAAAAAAATAAAAGACATGATCTGAATCACAGTAATACACAGTGGATCTATAATACTTGGCTGCGATTTACCAGGCAAGATCTTAAATCACTCAAAAATACTTTAGTTGCACAGTTAAAATCGTACCCAAAAGGACTCTACCAGAATATAATTTCAAAGGGACATTTAATTTATGAAGTCATGCAAAAATCCAGGGCATGATTTTCTGACCACACCCACCACAGGAATTGTAGGGGGCAGGATAGAAAATCTGACAGACTAGCAAAAGGTCTGTTGATTTTGAGTAGGCCACAGGACTGGAAAATCCCACCACGAGTTACTACAAGAATTATAAACTCCATGAAAACTACAAGCTGGATCTCAAATGATTTGGTGACTATCAATTTTTGCTTCTTTAGGTTACTTTTTCAAAGTGACACAACTTTTGAGAACATGCAATATAGAAGGGAAACCAACAACAATTGCCCAGTCGAAGTGATGAACTCCAGTATGAAATGTATGTTTTGTGTGTATCTAAAGCTCAAGAGGGAATGCGTTGAAATGATTTTTTTTTGCTTCTTGTTCAGGACCTGGAACGACTTATTTCCTTGTACGAAGAACTACAAAATAAGGTTCCGGAATCATTGCCAAAAGAGGTGATAGATCGAGTAGATAAAGTTCGGTCCGAGGCTGATTATTACTTTAAAATAGTTCAACAGAAGGTGCAGGAAATTGGAAGTAAGTTATTGAAAATTATTTACTCTGAAGTCAGGTTGATTTTGTGAAAAGGTCAGTTGGTAATGTTCTGGCATTATGGGCAAATTTTTTTGATGCTGCTGATCATTCAATTCCAGTTTATAAAGAAACAGCTCGTTGAGAAGATCAAAAATGGCAAAGGGAGCCCACACATGCTGCAAACTCATTATAAAAAATATTATAGTGGAACTCCATTTCTTGGATCTGAGGTTGAATGTGGGTACCCTAACACGTTTGAGAACCTGTTAGGGTATCCACAATTTAATCCCACTGATTAAATCTAGGATGGGAAGATTCATAGACAGCCTTCCCTTCCAGTTGCTAAATTAAGCTTTCAAGTGGGCAATGGCTCCAGCCCATCACTGCTGGTAGTCAACCAATAATAGGCAGGGGTTTGCCATTTGAGAGCCCTGTTGGCTTTGCTCATAAGAGTGGATTACAAGGGCATCCTGTGTCCGATTGGGAGATCCGATATAAGGAAGGGGAAAACCATTGACAGAACCACAGATTGCCTACAGTGCAGAAGGAGGCCATTTGGCCCATTTGAGCCAGTATCAACAACAATCTCTCCCAGGCCATATTCCCGTAACCCCACACATTTACCCTGCTAGTCCCTCTGGGACTAAGGGGCAATTTAACATGGCCAATCATCCTAACCTGCACATTTTGAACTGTGGGAGGAAACTGGAGCACCCCGAGGAAATCCACACAGGCACAAGGAGAACATGCAAACTCTACACACACAGTCACCCAAGGATGGAATCGAACCTGAGTCCCTGGCACTGTGAGGCAGCCGCACTAACCACTGTGCCACCGGACCGCCCTCCCCTGCCACACCCCTGCCCTCTACCCCTCCCTTTCTCTCCTCATCTGGCAACCTCCTCCCCACGATCCCCATCTCGCCTCATTAGCACTGACCCGGGTCTCGTGATGATCCTTGGCTTCTCTGGCTGCATTACCGGTAGCATTACTGCCCCTAGGGCGCTGGCAGCAATATAGATGTGACTTCAGTTTCACTTAATGTGGTTGACTCTTAACTACCCTTTAGTAAGTAATAAATGTTATCCTTACCAAAAACAGCTGCATTCAAAAAAAGGGGAAAAAAGCTTAAGATCAATCAACAAAACTCATTAAGAAACGGGCACTCCCAAACAGAGAGCTTAATTTCTAATGGATATAGCTATCTTAAAATGTTTGATCAGAAATTCAAGAATTAACTAACAGGAATGCTGGTACAAGAACTCGCTTAGAGGGGATGTTTACTAAAATGGGAGTTTAACTTACATAATTGCAGTTACTAATGCCTGAGGGACTGAACTCCAACAATAACCCTGATATTTTGAATTTTCTTTTTCATTTTAGAAATTGAACAAGAACTTGCAAATGGAAATAAGCAACTGGAGATGAAAAATGCTCAACTGGAAGATTATCAGAATCAAGTGATTGACATCAAGAAATACATTGAATCTCAAGCAAAATACTATGACCAATGCACACCATAACTATTCATGGGCTTTGAATGAAATTTAGACAAATTACTTCCTTAATGGTCAACTTTATGTCTGAAGATTATTGGGGCCTTTAGGTCTGAGATCAAGAGGAATAAGTGATTCAGCCCCACTTGGAAACAACCTTGTCCTTGAATATGACTAACGAATGCCCTGGCGGACATGTTTTGCACGTTTCCATCTTTTCGTTATAATGAGTCCAATTTCAGAAAACAAAAATAAAACTTAGGTTTACCAGGCTGCAAAATAAGAGCCTTTATTTTCAATGTTAAATGTCTGAGAAACTGTCTAGACGCAGTGTTGTTGTAATTCAATAAATGATAACTTATCACAAGTTTTTGGTATACAGTGTGGGACTCTTGGAATTATTTGCAAACATCACTAAAATGTGACTTTTTTAAGCCTTACAATTCAGTTTTTCTGATACACGACAATGGTTTATTTGGAAAACTGGGGCAGTTTTTAGCTGCTAGGGAGGGAACATTTGGCAGCTTCCTTGTTTGTTCTTTGGTTCGATTTCTAGACAAGTCTGTAAACCATCAATAACACTTTTCCCAAAAGCAGGTCAGGGGGAGTTTAGAGATGCATATGGGGGTTCTACACCGGTTACAAAATGTTGATTATGATTGCCATGGTAAAATGAAGGAGTGAGCAAACAGCCTTTTTTGTTGGCATCAAAGGGAATTGATCTCCACAGGACCATTGGAGATTTCATCATAAAGATAGGTTTCTTTCCTCCCTCCACTTCCACCCCTGGCCAAACAAAAATGCTCTAGTCCACTACTGGTCCATTCACATCAAATCCCCAACATTTGCTTCCTCTCCCCCCATCAGATCTTCCCTGGCAACCAGCTGCCTGCTACAGCCAGCCAGATACTAATAAACCACAGTAAAAACCTTATGTGGCAACTTAGCTCAAAGGACACTTGAACACCTAAAGATATTTTAACACTCCTGACCAGCAAATGGTGCATTTGAATGGGCATTAGCTCCCTTTGGGCATTTTATCTTTAAAATGCCACTCATATGTTAAGAGGGCTTAGAAGAATAAGGCTGATTTGTGGTCTTAAGACTTCTAATTACGAGAAAGAACTCATAAACCTGAACTTGTTCTCATTGAGGAAAAGAACATTAATGGTGTCATAACCTACACCTAGACACCTATACCAGACACTGTTTTCCCTGAGTCTGTGTGGGTTTCCTTTGGGTGCTCTAGTTTCTTCCCACAGTCCAAAGATGTGTGAGTTAGTTGAATTGGCCATGTTAAATTGTCTCTTAGTGTCAGGGGTAAGTACGTTACAGGAATAGGGCTGGGGTTGGATTGTTATCTGTGCAGGCTCAATGAGCCCAATGGCTTCTTTATGCATTATTGGAATGCTATGATTCTAGATTTTTGAAATCCTGAGAGATATAAATGATATAGCCATAAGTAAATTATATGACTTGAACTGTGAACAGAAAAGGAGAGAACAAAGATCTTAAATTAACAAAACCACAAGAGATTTGCTTAAAAATACTTGTTTGTAGCCCTTTAATGCAAAATCAAATTTCATTTCACAGACTTTCATTTTTATAGCTACAGAAATATTTCCCAGATAAAATACTTGCCACTGATTTGTTCAACACACAGAGGATGCCTATTAAGAAAATATAATTAACTTGTTTAAAATTAATAGCACAAGATGCAACATTGAGAGACAATTAAATCCAACATTTCAAAGTGAATGGCTTCAGCCTGTTAAAAGTACTTGGGAGAATCATACCCACTGTCACCAGCTCAGTGGATTACAAGCCCTGATTGTCAAAGCAACCAAAGCAGATTCATTTTCATTGATAAAGGAAAATAATATTGTGCATTTTATTTAATGGGTAACTGAGCCACACAGCCTGTTTCATTTCTGAGCCGCAATCCTATTGTTGTGCAAGTTAAATTTGATGCCTGAGCAGCTTTTCTACCTCTCTCTCATCTTGAAAACAGATGTATAACAAAAATGATTTAACTTTACAAAATGATTCTGTTTTAAACTGAGTATCTCCATAAATTCCACAAATTTATTAATCAGATAAATGACTGGAGAATTGTGTGGCTACGGGCACAACTTGGTCTAGAATGCAAGACATCCTAAAATGGTTGAAGGATATGAACCCAGTTTTTAAAATGCTTAAGGACAACATAAGGTACTGCATCATTTATAAGACTTGTACAAATCTTTGAACTGCTACACCCATGTCTCAGTATTATTGTACCATTTGTAAATTGTGATTCAACCAGTTGAATGTGCATTTCCACATCAACGGAGATTAAAATACAGACATGCCAGGATTTCAACTTTCATCTTTGTATTCTGCCGAAATTCTGAATAGATCACTGGGGGTTTTTGCTGTGGCATATAAACTTGTTCTTCTTCGCCACAGAGTTTCAAAGAATGGGAGGCGATCTCATTGAAGCCCACAAAATGCTAGAATGAACAGACAGGGTCAAAGCAAGTGAAGTGTTTCCCCCGGTTCGCCTGGAATCAGGGGAGCGCAATTTCAAAATAAACATCTTTGGGAGAAGGGTGGGGGTCTCCCAGTGCACTGTAGGATTGGGATGCTCCTGCAAAACGACACCCAAGTGCTCTGCAGCTGGGCTCACAGGCATGTTTAGCCAGCAACCACCCCCCTCCCCACACAGATCGTGCCTGAGAGACTGCCAGGGATTACACTATTATTCTCACTGTTATGCAACTTAGTCATTTTTTGGGAGAATTCTGCCTGATATATGTATTATGATGGCCTGTTGAACACACTAGTGTAGTTGCAAATACAAAAATACCACTCACAAATTTTATAACTATTATGTCACGTGACCATATAGAAACTATAGAAACCCTGCAGTGCAGAAAGAGGCCATTTGGCCCATCAAGGTTGCATTGACTACAATTCCACCCAGGCCCTATCCCCACATATTTACCCACTAATCCCTCTAACGTACGCAACTTGCATATAATACAAGGTAAGTATAATAAATGTATATGTCACTTAGGACTGAGATGAAGAGAAATTTCTTTGCTCAGAGGGTTGTAAATCTTTAGGAATTCTCTACCCCAAAGGACTATGGAAGGTCAATGTCCACCTGGCAGTGCCCACCAGACACCCTGGCAGTGTTCACTGGACAACTTAGCAGTGCCTAACAGGTATCACAGCAGTTACCACCAGGCCACCCCATCAGTGTCAGTTGGGCATCTCTAGTTTGCCAGTTGGGTACTGCCAGTGTGCCAGGGGCAGTGCCAAGGGTGTGGGGCCAGGGTGGAGCCTCTGCAGGGTGGGGAGGGGGGTCACAATGGGGAGATATGTTGGGGAGGTCAGGCAGGGGGATCCATGAGGAGGGCCCCATTGCTGGTGACCTATGTTGGGGAAGGGGTGGGGGACAATGCTGCTGATGAGAGGTGAACTCGATGTCAGTGGGGGAAGGGAGGGTGTCTCCCAGTGCACTCTGAGATTGGGACGTCCCTGCAATATGGCACCCAAGTGCTCTGCATCCAGGTTCACAGGTGTGTTTAGCCAGCACCTCCCCCCACCCCCACCGTTACACAACTTAGTCATTTTTTGGGAGAATTCTACCCAATATATTTACTATGGTGGCCTGTCGGACAGAATAGTAGTGTAGTTGCAAATACAAAAATACCACCCACAAATTTTATAACTATTATGTCACGTGACTATATAATGCAAGTTAAGTACAACAAATATATAGAGCATTTCATCGTATTTTCAATTCATTACAATGTTTATATGGTGACTCAAGAATATAAGGCTAAACACAGTTGTGAATATAAGCACTGCAGCAAGTGAGTAATGCTAAGTTTCTGATTGATCACAAATTTGTGACAAAGCTATTACAAATCAATGGCTTTGGGTACTTGATTGAACCAACTCCCGTTGAATCTCAATGTGAATGCTTTTCACTTATCACAAATAAATGTACTATTTCGTTTCTTAATTTTAAAAAAATGCAAGTTATACATGTTTCACAATTGTACCTTCTTTTCTGTTGAATGATGTAGTGTAGATCCAAAGCCATACTGCTACTGTAGTGATATGGCTCAATAAAATATATTTAACACAACAAATTAAATTGAAGATTTGCGGAAGATTTTACATTAAATCTCAACTTGACTACAATCAACCCAGTCCAATTCAATCTTGCGCATTCATTTAATGGGATGCCCCATTTCAATAACTTCCTTTTATTCATTCTGAACCTTCAGCTATCTCCAACATGAAGAGCAGCAGCCACTAGGTGAACCCCTATAATGTTGTTGTTCATCTCCTAGCTTACTTCTCCAAAACATCTTCTTTTGTAGTCATGAGTTTACAGTTGTTTTCTTTCCATGAAAATCAGAAATTGTTGAACATCCATTTGTTCCACCTAGTATAAAGAGTATAGTTTGGTTAGAAAAACTTCCAAACAGTTAGCACATCATATAAGATTGGACATTAGTAACAAACATTGGCATTTTCTGATGTTAGGTCCTCAGTAACAGTGCTAACACCCATATATAAATTATGCCAGTATAAATTATGTGCATTCTAAAACATAGTGGGAAAATATAACATAACGCTATCAACACATGCTAAAGCACTTGATTCAACCCTTTTGCATTAACAAAGACGATAACATTTCACTTAACTTTGGACCTGCTATTATGAAATGGCATTAGCTTTTTTTTGGATAAATAACCCTATACCTGCCTATATCATGGAATCATTAGAATTCCTACAGTGCAGAAGGAGGCCATTCGGCCCATCAAACCTACACCAACCACAATCCCACCCAGGCCCTATTCACACAACCATACATGTTTATCCTGCTAATTCCCTGGCCAATCAACCTAACCTGCACATCTTTGGACTGTGGGAGGAAACCGGAGCACCCGGAGGAAACCCACACAGGTACAGGGTAGATAGAATGTGCGAACTCCACACAGGCACTGACCTGAGACTGGAATTGAACCCGGGTCCCTGATACTGTGAGGCAGCAGTGCTAACCAATGTGCCACTATGCCACACCGCACTTACCTGTATCACTAAGAATTCTGAATTACAGGATGATGAAATAGGGAGTTAAGGTGAAAAAGTAGTCAACGATTGAATAAGAGAAGGGCTGCATTTCAGACATATAATTCCATTATTTTCTTTTAATGGATCTTAAAAACAGGGTCAATTTACAGGTGTGTCCAAGTAATTGATACATTGCACATGGATATCTTTATATCTACAAAATACAAAGCAGGATTAATATTGTTAACACAAAATATTTATTTGCCTTCAAAGCATTTATTCATCTTGTGAATGTGAATTATTTCAATAAAGGGGGCAATCATAACACATTTGCTGATAAGGAGATGTTAGGCAGATGAATCTCAGTGGGATTCACCTGATTGGCAGAGGATGTGCAGGAACAGCACAAAATCCCATGGAAATTGAACTCCTTGAGTCATCAGGAAATAGGAATTAATATGGGGGCTTAGTCATATTGTCAGGTATTAATATGGTAGCAAAAGAAAATAAATCCTTCCTAATGAAAAGAAAGAGGTTGAATTGCTTCCTCAGGCAATGGCATTTCTTTTCTCTTTTAGTCTTTCTTCCATTCTCCTTCTTTACTGAAAAAGAATAATACATTCCACCCTACCCCGCATCACTGCACCCAAATCTCCCCACCAACCTCCTCCCCACCCACAATGTCCTTCCCATAGATACATCTGTGCTTGTTTTTAATATTAATACATAGCTAGCCTGCCACACACCACATTTGAAAAGTATTGGCACATCCTGTTTAACGTTTATTTTTTTCATTATTGTCACAAGTAGGCTTACATTAACTGCTAGTTTTACAATGTAAGTTTAGGCTTACATTGTAATGCTAGTTACTGTGAAAATCCAGTGTACCTGTTTGGGTACACTGAGGGGGAATTTAGTATGGCCAATCGCACCTAGCCAGCATGTCTTTCGGACTATGGGAGGAAACTTGAGCACCCGGAGGAAACCCATGCAGACACAGGGAGTACATGCAAACTCCACACAGACAGTGACCTAAGCCAGGAATTGAACCTGGGTCCCCAGCAGTGCTAACCACTGTGCTATCATGCTACCCTGCTTTGTGTGTCTCTCTGCAAGGTTCTCTGACACCCCCGCAGACGAGATAGAACATAGAACACCACAGCACAAACAGGCCCTTCGGCCCACTAGTTACGCCAATCAATGCTATACCTACTAAGCCATAGACCTATCTATAACCCCCAATCCCATTAGATCCCATATATTCATTCAGAAGTCTTTTAACAGACCCCAGCGAGTTCGCCTCCACCACCACCGACGGCAGCCGATTCCATTCACTCACCACCCTCTGAGTGAAAAACTTACCCCTAACATCTCCTCTGTACTTGCTTCCCTGCACCTTAAATCTGTGTCCTCTCGTAGCGACCATTTCAGCCCTGGGAAATAGCCTCTGAGAATCCACCCTATCTATTCCTCTCAACATCTTATAAACCTCTATCAGGTCGCCTCTCAATCTTCGTCTCTCCAGGGAGAAGAGTCCCAGCTCCCTCAACCTATCTTCAAAAGGCATGCCTCCCAATCCAGGCAACATCCTTGTAAATCTCCTCTGTACCCTTTCAATAGCTTCCACGTCCTTCCTATAGTGAGGCGACCAGAACTGCGCACAGTACTCCAAGTGGGGTCTGACAAGGGTCCTATAAAGTTGCAGCATTACCTCCCAACTCCTGAACTCAATCCCTCGATTAATGAAGGCCAGTACACCATACGCCTTCTTGACCACATCCTCCACCTGCGAGGCCGATTTAACAGTCCTATGCACCTGGACCCCAAGATCCCTCTGCTCCTCAACACAGCTAAGGCTCCTACCCTTGATATTGTATTCCTTCATCCCATTGGTCCTGCCAAAATGGACCACTACACATTTATCTGCATTGAAGCCCATCTGCCACTTCTCCGCCCAGTCTTATCCTATCTATGTCCCGCTGCAACTTCTGACATCCCTCCAGACCATCCACAACACCACCAACCTTCGTATCGTCTGCAAACTTGCTAACCCATCACTCCACTTCCTCATCCAGGTCATTTATGAAAATGACAAACAGCAAGGGTCCTAGAACAGATCCCTGGGGCACTCCACTGGTGACTGACCTCCATGCAGAAAAAGACCCATCCATAACCACTCTCTGCCTTCTGCAGGCAAGCCAGTTCTGGATCCACAAGGCCAAAGCCCCCTGGATCCCATGCCCTCTCACCTTCTCAAGAAGTCTTGCATGGGGGACCTTATCAAACGCCTTGCTGAAGTCCATGTAAACCACGTCTACCGCTCTTCCTTCGTCAATGTGCTCAGTCACATTCTCAAAGAACTCAACTAGGCTCGTAAGGCACGATCTGCCCTTGACAAAACCATGTTGACTATTTCCGATCATTCTAAACTTCTCCAAATGCTCATAAATCTTGTCCCTCAGAAGCCTCTCCATCAACTTACCAACCACTGAGGTCAGACTCACCGGTCGGTAATTTCCCGGGCTATCCTTGTTCCCTTTCTTGAAAATAGGAACCACATCTGCAATCCTCCAATCCTCCGGAACCTCCCCTGTCTCCATCGACAATGCAAAGATCATCGCCAGGGGCTCTGCAATCACTTCCCTCACCTCCCACAGTAACCTGGGGTACATCCTATCCAGTCCTGGCGACTTGTCTATCTTGATAGAGTTTAAAAGTTCTAACACATCCTCTTCCTTAACATCCACATACTCAATCTTTTCAGACTGCCGCAAACCTGTAGTACAACCTCCCAGATCACTTTCCACCGTGAATACCAAGGCAAAGTACTCATTAGGCACCTCTGCCATTTCTTCTGGTTCCACACAGACTTTTCCCCCTTCACCTTTTATAGGTCCTATCCCTTCTCTTCTCATCCTTTTACTTTTTACATATTTGTAGAAGGCCTTGGGATTCTCCTTAATCTTACCTGCCAAGGCCTTGTCATGACCCCTTCTGGCTCTCCTAATTTCCTTTTTAAGCTCCTTTCTACAAGCCTTATACTCCTCTAGATCCTTACCATCTCCTAGCTCTCTGAACCTTTTATACACCTTTCCTTTCTTCCTGACTAGGTTCACCACAGCCTTCATGCACCACGGTTCCCATGCCCTATCAAAACCTCCTTGTCTCATCGGGACATTATCGTGCAGAGCTCCAGTCAAACATTCCTTGAATATCCGCCACCTTCCTTCTGTACTTTTCCCCAAGAACGCCTCCTTCCAGTTTATTCGTCCAATTATCTGCCTGATGTCTTCATATTTCCCCTGACTCCAGAAAAAGCAATGCCCGAACAGGGACTTGAACCCTGGACCCTCAGATTAAAAGTCTGATGCTCTACCGACTGAGCTATCCGGGCTTCTGAGATAAATGAATTGATAAAGATTCCCTCATTGGAAACATGAATAAGAATATAATAGAACTAATATTCAAATTTGAGCCTTTGAAATGGGAGCCAAATGTACCAAGTACTGTAAGTACTGTCCTTGTGACTTCACTTTCTGATTTAAAACATACTTCATTTATTTTTTGTGACTTCATAATGGAAGCTGATATGATTTGCCTTGCTTATGTACTTGTGAACCCTGTACCATCTTCTTATGAGTGGATGTGTTATGATTGTCTCCTTTGTTGCAATACTACACATTCACAAGTTTAACTACTTACGGGTGCACGTTCCGATAATATTACATAATGAAGCACACACTCGTCCTTAAGTTATGCCTTTTCTTTGAAATCATTTTGGGATGTGAAGTTAATCTGTCGAAAAGGTGAAAGATGGAGATTTTGGTTAAAAGGAAGAAAACCGCTATGCAACATTTAAATCAGTCAAGCTTCACATTACATCCCTAACTTGGGACAGAATTCAGAGATAATGGAAAAAGCATATTCCAAATAATTTGAGTGTTTTTTCAATGAGTCTGTGCTAAACCGTTTCTGTGCCACTGCATTCTGATTATTGTAATCATCCTCATCCCACGAGAATTGGAGTATTTTGTAACAAACTGATGATTTTTTTGCCTGAGTTAAATATCTAAGGACCGGGAGAAATCAAATTAGATCAAACAGACTCAAAGTGAATTAGTAAGCAGTGTTGATGGGTTTATGAAACTGGTGGATATTAAGACACATTCTATTAATGATAGTTTCATCTCAACTTAGGTTCAATCTGGATTCCTTCAAAATACATGATATGAACTCTTGTTTTGTTTGAATTTGATTCTTATTCAACAAATGAATGAAAGAAAATCTCTAAAGCCAGGAAACCAGTCCTTTTGAGTATTAGCCATATCTATGTATCAAACGAGTGTTGACGTTGGGTAGTAAGGTGGCACAGTGGTTAGCACTGCTGCCTCACAGTGCCAGGGACCCGGTTTAATTCCAGCTTTGGGTGACTGTGTGGTGTTTGCACATTCTCCCCGTGTCTGCATGGGTTTCCTCTGGATGCTCTGGTTTCCTCCCGCTGTCCAAAGATGTGCACGTTAAGTCAATTGGCCATGCTAAAATTGCCCTTTAGTGTCCCAAGATGCGTAGCTTGGGGGAATTAATGGGTTAAATCATAGAAATCCTACAGTACAGAAAGAGGCCATTTGGCCCATCGATTCTTCACCGACCACAATCCCACCCAGGCTCTAACCCCATATCTGTAAATATTTTACCCACTAATCCTCTAACCTATGCATCTATGGTCAATTTAGTATGGCCAATCAACCTAACCCACACATTTTTGGACTGTGGGAGTAAACTGGAACACCCGGAGGAAACCCACGCAGACATGAGGAGAATGTGCAAACTCCACACAGGCAAAATGAATGGAATTAAGGAGATAAGGTCTGTGTGGGACGTTCTGCGGGTGGGGGGGTCAGACTCAATGGGATGAATGGCCTCTTCTGCACTGTAGGGATTCTATGATTTTAATCTGATTAAAGACACCCTTTCAGTAATAATAAATAGTTAGTGCAGTATGATACTCTGCCACAAGATGTCACTAACACTATTACTGACTCCACTCAGCTCAAAATCCTTTGCTTATCTGCTCCTGAATGGAAATCTAAATTTTCGATGGGCTGATCCATTAGCAATTAACATAAAACCAGCAGCCAATTTGCCTATTTTTGTTTTTAATTACATTCTATTTAAAACCATGGACCAACTAATTGGATTTTTGCTTTGAGTCAGACATTGTTTCATAAAGGGTTTTTGTTAACGAGGTGTGATGGAAAATGGTTGCAAGAAGAAAGGATGACACTTCCACTAAGTACAATGATTAAAATATAGTTGACGCATTTCCTAAATATCTATATAGCACTACTATCATTCGGGAGGTAACAGTTTTTGACTGTTTGGCAAGGTGGGGTAAACAGCAAAGAATGCATCTGACATGGGGGCGATCTCACCGTTACACCCTGCCGGCCCATGGGCAGGGTGAGCCGGTAAGATCGCATGAGATCTGACAAATCAGGTTCGCACCCTATTTCTCATCTCATGCAATCTTACCAGCACCGATATCCAGTGAGCTCAGCTTCATGCCCATTTCCACAGCGAGGCTAAATAAATTATTTAAATATAATTAAAACTGTTTTTACATTGATTTAATGAGCCTGGGATGCTATCTTCTGGGCTCATTTGCCTCTATAGCCTCGCTGGGAGAGGTTCTCTCCAGTTGCTGGTCCCCAGCAACGGGCACGAGTCGTGATGGCCTCACCGTAGAACCAGAGGCCATTGAGACCCACCTGAGGAGGTTGGGGCAAAGGGGTTTCCCCAGCCTGGCACCCTGGCAGTGCCCACTGGGCACCCTGTCAGTGCCAAGAGGTGGGGCCTGAGGCAGTGGGACCTACTGGGGGTTTGGAGGAACCTGCCACAAATTTGCTTTGGGGTCAGTATGGCGAGGGAGGGGGATGATTGGGGATGGCCATGGTGGGGAGGGATTAGGCAGCCGACTGTCCAGGGGAGGGTCAAGCACTGACCGTGAGGAGAGGGTATAACAGTCTGGGCAGGTGGGATTGGTCACGATAGGCTGCAGGCCCCACAGGAGCTGAAGGAGTTGCTTTGTTTGTGAGGTTGAGTACTTTGTGGAGGTCATAGAGGCTGGCTGAAAGTAGGAGAGACTGATTGACAGATCTCTGCTATAGAGGCCTGCACATGCACAATGGCATCCTCTGCTGCTCTCCGCCAACAGTCAGGTGACATGCCCCTTTCCCACCTCCTATGGGCAAGGAACCATTTCTGCTAATTTTTCCTGCACTCAGCGGATAAGATAACAGCTTTGAACTCAACCAAAAAATGGATCTGAAATGGACTTAGATTCTTTTTGATAAGGTCACCCCCTCGGGATCAGCATCAAATGCTCCTGATGAAGTACAGAATAGTAAGAAATCTCATAATACCAGGTTAAACCAACAGGTTTATTTGGTAGCACAAGACACAAGCTTTCAGAGCACTGCCCCTTCACCAGGTGAATGGGAGCTGTGTTCAGGGCTGTTTATGAACAATAGGTGAAAAACATGCGCGACTTACTGGTCGTGACCATTGATTTTACTCGGTGGAACAGTTTTGATTGTGGCACTAGGGACCTCTGCCTGCTTTCTTTTCGTTGTTGGTTCAATGCGCACATTCTCATTTACTACACAGCAAGCAGCCCTCTGCTGTTTAGACGGTCCATTGTTTTTTTTCACACCGGATGACACACAAACCAATGCAGTTTCACTAGTCCTTTGGTGAGGAGGTTCCTTCGCAACACAGTTTGATGCCATGCTCTGTTTGATACTTTTGCTCGTCACTAAGGTTACTGGCCCATTCGTTGGTGGCTCCAGGGTTACTGGCCCATTCGTTGGTGGCTCCAGGGTTATTGGCCCATTCGTTGGTGGCTCCAGGGTTATTGGCCCATTCGTTGGTGGCTCCAGGGTTACTGGCCCATTCGTTGGTGGCGCCAGGGTTACTGGCCCATTCGTTGGTGGCTCCAGGGTTACTGGCCTACTTGTTGGTGGCTCCAGGGTTACTGGCCTATTCGTTGGTGGCTCCAGGGTTACTGGCCTCTTTGTTGGTAGCTCCAGGGTTACTGGCCTCTTTGTTGTTGAAACGTTTGTAGTCAACTGCTGCTTCAGATTCCTAGGCATCTGTGAGCATGACAGTCTGGAGTCACTCTGGGAGTAACTGAAAATGGTCGCCTGTGATTCCTGCTCTGAAGATAATTGTAACCTTTTCATATAGTTCACTGCTGCCACAATGTTGATTGTTTGCTATAAGAAACAGAAAAAAGATTCAATGAGTCACAAGGTGCAGAAGTCAACCCTGGATAAGATACCACTAAGAAAGGACAGGTCAGGCTGAAGAGAAAGTGCTCACCAGTACCACAATGATAACATATACACAATATAACTGAGAGAATTTCATTCATCTTTTATCTCACACCTATGCTCAATTTACTGAGTGTGTCCTGCAGTGGCACATTAATATCCAAACAAAGCTGCATCACCCCCACCAGACTCAAGGAATAACATTAACAGTGATGGGAGTAGCTCTGAGGAAAACAAACTCTCTCACAAATTAGAGTGATTGGAATAAATATCATCACTGCAAAAGTTAACCGCCTGATGAATGCTTTGTCACTATGTTGACTGATGCTAAATTGATTACAACATTTAAACAGATACTGAATTGTACAGGGATGTAAAATAGTATGGGGAGAAAGAAGGAAGAAAGGAATGTGTGAAAACTGCTGCCAAAAATGGTCAAAAATTTCAGTGCAGTAACTTCTTCCTGTGCTAGAATTTCCACGTTTCTTAATTCCTCAGGGGATTTGCCTTTCTGGCATCCCAGGTTAGCTGCCTCCTTTCAAATCATTTTCTTTAATTACAACAGTGGCAAAAGTTCATCCTTGTAGTCCTGATTTTAAAGTATGGCTTCTTTAAGCACCTAAAATGACCGTTTCCATTTCCAGCCATTGCTTCGCCAGTAAGATCCATTTTGCTGTCAAAAACTCGAGCTGTGACTTTTCCACACTCTCCTTGTGCTACATTTAAGTTATAACTACGATAAGGTAGGATTCATTATAATCTGAATCAGAAGATCCATTTGGACAGACAACCTGTTTATTATTTTGCACAGATTGCAAAATTACATAACAAAAAAAATTTGAATATTTTCTGAATCGCATACACAGGTTGAAAGGATAGAGCAATGACAAAACGTATACATAATGCATGCAATAGCGCTGTGTAACAAAATAAGCAAAACCAATACAATGACAGGTTTAACAACAGTTTTGAAATATATTCCACTGGAACTCACCTTCCATTTATTTCTCGCATTGCTCTTGGCAAGCTGAATGTCGATAGAACGATAGCTCTCACATAATGAAGAGGTGTTCTCTGCAATCCTGTCAAAAATCAAAGAGAAATTATTCCAACTGGTAGGTGCGGTCGCGAAGTGTCAGATTACCATTATGAACAAGAATCAACTGATCCTCTTTTAAATCAACATTTTTCCCCCAAACATTGTTGGCTTATTATTGGAGATAGTTTGGCAATGCGATTTGCAGAAGCATTGTAAGTTTTTGCAATGTGGTTAGCACTGCTGCCTCACAGCACCAGGGACCTGGGTTTGATTCCCAGCTTTGTATGGAGTTTGCACGTTCTCCCTGTGTCTGCATGGGTTTCCTCCGACTGCTCCGGTTTCCTCCAAAGACGTGCTGGTTAGATGTATTAGCCATGCTAAGTTCTCCCTCAGTGTAGCTGCACTATACTGTCCAGGTCTTTGATTAAACACTAACAAAACCTCATCATGCGCGGTTGATACCAATGCTCGAGATCTCTACAACAAGGTTTTGTGTCAGAAATAAAGACAAACGTCTGATGGTGTCGTCAGGAGGTGACACTAAAGGGAGGTCATGAGGTACCCTCCTTACATGCATCATCATTCTTTGCATAGCATATTTTACCTCTCGCGACTTCAGCCAATCTGTAAATTCTTAAAGCCTTCTGTCTTGGGAACCCGTGATGGAGCTGGTGAGCCATTGAGGTCTCCTTTCATGTCAGCCGGACTGGAAGGTCCCACTAGCATGAAGGGCTGGATAAGGGGGTGGGGGGGGGTGCGCATTGTATTTCGTTAATATATTCTAGCTTAATGCTGGAGCATGTCTAAGAAACACAAATCTTTTGTGGAGCTTCAAGAACTCCGCATAAATTGCAAACTGTGAAGTTCTAATTCGAACCAAAAACTGCTCCCCCACATTGAATTCTAATACATTCTATTTTTTAATACTCTCCATTATATTTTTACATGAATGGGGATGAATGGATATGATTCACATACAGCATTACAGAAAGTCACGAAACCTGGTCTATTCAATGAAAGCCAACATTAATGCTCTACAATTATAACATGTAATATTAATTTTACATTATTCTCTTCTCTACAGTTATTTATCACAGAATCACAAAATACTACTGTGCAGAAGCAGCCGTTCGGCCCACTGAGTCTACACCAACACAGGAAAGGCCCTGACCTGCCCACCTATTTCCAGTTGCCAACTCTTGGCCCACAGCCTTGAATGTTATGGCGTGCCAAGTACTCATTCAGGTACTTTCTAAACGATGTGAGGCATCCCACCTCCACCACCCTCCCAGGCAGTGCATTCAAGAGTGTCACCACCCTCTGGGTAAAATCGTTTTCCTCCCAATCCCCCCAAACCTCTCACCCCTCACTTTTAGCTTGTGTCCCCTCGTAACTGACCCTTCAATTAAGGGGAACAGCTGCTCCCGATCCACCCTGTCCATGCCCCTCATAATCTCATTATCTTTTTAGCAAAAATTAAAACAGCTCACACTCTTTTCAAAGCCATCATATTTAAAATATTTTACCAGGGGTGTCGTAGTGCCTGATCACAACTGAAACGCTTTGTTGGGTCCTTCTCCAGCAAGTGCCTGATAAAGTCTTTAGCTGTTTTTGGAAATGAGGAAAGAGAAATGAAAGACAATACAGTTGGTAATAAGACAGCGTTATTGTATCCACTCAACAGCTCAATAATAAAGCTTATTGACAGTGTGTTGTTGCATTTCAGAAGGGCATGGATGCTTTGGAGACGGTGCAAAGAAAGTTTACTAGGTGTTGCCTGGTCCAGAGGATTTTAGGTATGAGGAGAGGTGGCATAAACTCGGATTGTTTTCACTGGAAAGATGGAGGCTAACGAGAGACCTGATAGAGGTCTACAAAATTATGAGAGGCACAGACAGGGTGGATAGTCAGGGACTTTTTCCCAGGTTGGAAAGGTCAACTGCGAGAGGGCACAGGTTCAAGGTGAGAGGGAGAAAGTTTAGGGGAGATGTGTGTGGATAAAGACTTTCACAGAGGATGGTGGGTACCAGTGGAAGTGGTGGAAGCAAGTTCAAAGCGTAGACACATGAATGGATGGCAAACAGAGGGATAGAAACCTCTTATGAATAGTAAGTAGTGGGTCCAAATAAGGATGAGGAATCTGAGTATGGTTGGTGGCTGAAGGACCTGTTCTGTATTGTTCATTATTCTTTGTTTTTTATTTCCATGCATTCCACCAATGTATTGGGAAAGTCAGTTTTAGGAAAACTCAATTCTTGAAGAAAGATGGATAATTTTCTGTCACACTAACACACTTTGGAAACTTGATCATAAGCAGTTTGATTTTTATTGCAATGAAGTGCCTCAGCAATGGGTATGGAAATAAATAGACCAAGAAATTACGGCCTATCTTTCTCTGCAGGGGTGGGGCCTATTGGGGGCATGGCCTAGGATGTGATTGGTGGGGTGGAGGGTCCCGCTGCCTCTCTGCATTGGGATTAGTGGGGGCAGGGGAGAGGCCAGCAATCGGGACGGGCTGGGGATGGGGGTCTGTTGGGGAGGGACGCCGGGATGCACTGTGGGGGTTATGGGGGGCTGGAGATCAGGGCGGTCTGGGATGAGAGGGGTCATGGTTGGTCCATGAATGGCCGGGGGAGGGGGCCATGGGAGTGCTGGGAGGGCAGCATTGAGGCCGGGGGGTACCGGTTGACCAGCGATACAGCTGGCCAGCAAACGGGAGACTGTCAGTTCGGGGCCATTGTGCATTTTGCTAGTTTCAGCCCCCTGGGTAGGAATAGGTCCCACCCACTGATTTATAATAATATTCACGCTGGTGGCCTCTGCAGTGCAGAGTGTGGGAGATTCTAATCTGAACTCCCATTGAAAAAGCCAGAGTATTACTCCAGTTTTCCCGTAAATTCAACACTTAGAATTTCACCCTTAATCTTTATAGCCCCATCCAAAATCTCCTTCTCTAATTGGATAAAACATCACAGTCATTCAATGTATGAAGATATATACACCCTTTACTTGTATTGCACGCACACCTTGCTCAGAAATATCATCCCAGAATGGAGAATCAAATTCATAATCAGCCTTTGAAATTCGTTCAAACAGTTTAGACTCTGTCTCTTCATAGAAAGGAGGGTAACCACATAACCTGTAAAAATAAAACAAAATTCTTTGTTTCAATCATCTATGTTGTAACCATGGGGGACACAAAATATACTGTCAGTTTTCTATGTTTGGAAAGGAGGTGTTCAATGCTTCAAAGTCCAGGAGAAGAATTCTAACTGGACATTATGCCCTACCACCCCACCTGCAGGGAGCAGTTAGGATTGGATCAGTTTTACACCCAGTCCAATTTTAATTTCCAGTGATTTCAATCCTGATTCACCCGCAGCAGCTTCCTGTCAGACACGTTTGCTTAAAATGGCTCCTCCGATCACTGCCTCCCACCCGACCACCCCCCAACCTGAGCCCAAGTTTAAGTTTCAATTTTATATCCCCATTTTCTGAATTTGTATCTCAGTTTCATACTGCACCCAATCTACAACTCAATCTACATCTACACCAAGTTCCATGCTCTGGTAAACTTGCTTAACCTGAATTTCTGCTTTGTGAGCATCTTGCTAGATTCTGTTAGTGCAGAAGCTTGTCACTGGAATGCGTTTAAATTATAGGTCTGGCAAAGAAAAATTTCTCCCTAAAAGCAGCATAGATTTCACACCAAGCTGTTCAATACTAACCCAAATCAAAATCTCTGACATGAATGTGGTATAAATTTTGCAGAACTGTATACCTGTAACTGAAGGAAATGATTGAGACTGGAGCTGGAACATATTTTTATGAAACCATTTGTTAAAAACATTATTTTCATGTTTAAAAAGGCCTTGCATGGCCCGCTGGGTCACCTTCACATTTTGTTACGATCAGGTGAGAGGGGTCAAAATGGCTGTCCTTGTTTCCAACTCCTCATTTGAAAGAACATGCTTGCCAATTGAGTGAGTACTCAACTGCTTGCTTGCTATGTCCATAAAAGATACAAACAGACAGGTTTCCTTCAGTGCTTTGAAAAAAGAAAAGGATAGTTTTTACTATACTAAACCCAGTCCAATAAAATATGTTTTAAAATGTTCTGACTTTCACACAACACACACATGCTCGCACATAAACAAATAGATTATTTTAAGTCCAGTAAAGTTAAAGGGATTATGGTTCTTGAAGGTTGGTGAGTTTGTTGCCTTCAGATTGAACTTAGTCGTCCTTCTGGATTAGCACCAAGGCAGTTTAATGATCCAGAGAGACAATTTATCTGTTTGCATGAAGGTAGCAGCTGTGGGGTTGGACTGCTTTTATAAAATCTACGTCTCTAGTAAAATCAGAAGACAGGGTTCAAAACTTGCAAGTTGGGTGGAGCAAGAGAGAAAGAGAACACTCAGAATCCTAGGGGCGAATTTTACTGTCCCGCCCACCACAGGAATCGGAGCGGGCAAGGGACAGACCATGGGAAGGTCCATTGACCTCAAACAGGGTTTTCTGGTTTCAGGGCAAGCAACATCATAAAGTCCATCCTTGGTCTTTCAGTGTCTCAGTTGCTGCCATGATCTTTAGAGAAAACATGTGCTTAAGTACACAAAGTGTTGACTGATCTTCTCTCTCCCTTTCTGTCCAGTATCTCAGCTAGCAGATTTCAGTTGTAACTTGATTAAACTGAGAACTCCTTTCTCAACCAGGGCCCCATTGTCCAAGTGATTATACCTAATGGTTTGTCTCCACCCTCTTTGAGTACTCTGATGATTATCTTATGCTTTGTTTATGGGATAGGAGATGGTCCCCATTTATATTATGTCAAGGCAATTCTTCCTGGTGCAGCTTGGCAGGCAGGCTGGCTCCATGTCAAAGGTTTTGGAATGAAGAAAGTACACAGATGCACATGTGCAGTCATCTTTGACTGTGATCCCAAGTCACTTGAAAATGGCTTTTGTCTTTTTCATAAATCAATTAGGGTTTTTAAATATTCATTCATGGGATGTGGGTATTGCTGGCTAGGTCAGCATTTATTTCCCAACCCTAATTGTTCCTGAAAAGGCAGTGGTGAGCTTAATTCTTGAGCTGCTAGTCCATGTAGTGTAGTTGCATCGACAGCGCTGTTAGGAGGAAGCACTAGGATTTTGATCTAGCGACAGTGAAGGAATGGCAGTATATTTCCAAGTAAAATGTAATTTGGACAGGAGCTTGTAGGTGCTAGTATTCCTATATATTAGCCACCCTTGTCCTTCTAGATGGTAGCATTCATGAGTTTGGGAAGTGCTGTCTGAGACGCCTTGGTGAATTGCCATAGTGCACCTTGTAGATAGTACACCCTGCTTCCATTGTAAGTTGGTGATGGAGAGAGTGAATGTTTATGGAGGGAATACCAATCAAGCGGACTGCTTTGTCCTGATTGAACTTCTTGAGTGTTACTGGAGTTGAGCTCATCCAGACAAGTGGAGAGCATTCCATCACATTCCTGTCTTGGGCTTTATAGGTGGTGGAAAGGCTTTGGCCAGAATGAGAGGGTGGAAAAAGATAAGGTGGTGAGATGAATTACTCATCACAGGATTCCTAGCCTCTGACGTGTTTTTGCAGCCAGTGAATCACTCAGTTTTTAGGAAAATATGCACTGCACTAATTTTATATTATTTGTTATTTTGAGTTACATTTTGACATTCAAATAAACAATTTCTCATTGTTAGCATAGATCATTTTGGACTTGTTTCTATTACTGGAACTGGATAAGCACCTGAAAGGAAAAGGGGTATGGGGATAGGGTGGCGAGTGGATCTAACTGATTTGCTCTTTCAGAGAACCAACACAGACACTATAGGCTGAATGGTCTCCCTCTGAATTGTTAACTTTCTATGATGAATGTTTTGAGTTACAGCTTTTGGAAACAGTGATGCTTTTTAATAGATTTTGTTGGAATTTTTTTCATTTGATCGAAAATTTTAAGGCAATTTTTTAAACAGCATACCATTGCTTTATTTTTGACAATGCACGATGATGTTCACAGTCAATTGATTGTGATCGCTCTGAAGATCAGTTACATGTTATGAATATCATTTGCAGAGCAGCTTCCAAATAAAACTCCAGATTATCAAGTAATGTCAAAAAATCACAACCACTATTCTAAGAATGGTCACTGATATATTGGCTGGATAGCCTCTATATGATAGGCTGGATTTAAAACCTCACAAATTTAGCAATAGTTATTGAGTCAATCATTTGGACCATATATCAATCAGGGGCCGAGTTTGCCATAGAACGACAGACCCTCCACAGTGTAGGGGGTCATTCAAGCCATCGATTCTGCACCAACTCACTGAAAAGCATTAACCGTCCTCCTATCCAACCACTCCCTCCCCTCTACCCCCCACCCACCATCACCACCACCTCCCTACACTATCCTCATAACCACAGTTATCATGGCTAACCCAACTAATTTACACGTCTTTGGACACTGAGCTTAAGAAAGGTGTCAGATATAGAAGGCTTTAGTTTCAAGATTGCTACCAGTGGATTTCATATTGACTTGGGCGGAAAGGTAGCACAGTTGTCAGCATTGCTGCCTCAAGGTGCCAGGGACCCAGGTTCAATTCACACTGTCTGTGTGGAGTTTGCACATTCTCCCCATGTCTGCATGGGTTTCTCCAGTTTCTTCCCACACTACAAAGACGTGCGGGTTAGGTTGATTGGCCATGCTAAATTGAGCCTAGAGTCAGGGGATTAGCAGGGTAAATATGTGGGGTTATGGGAATAGGGTCCGGATGAGATTGTGGTTGGTGCAGACTCGATGGGCTGAATGGCCTCCTTCTGCACTGTAGGGATTCTATGAAGACTCTTAGTGGCTTCAAAGCCAGTTGTGTATGAGGTTTGTATTTTTAATGGTCAATTTCAAAGGCCAACTGATGAGGTGGCCCATATCTGTTTACTGCACAATGTTTTTGCTAAGGATATCAGGTCAAAACTCTACACATGTATTCAGATACTCACAGAATGTATGCAATTACTCCAATGGACCAGCAGTCAACTGCTTTGTCATACGGTTTTTGGTAAAGAACTTCAGGGGCTTCGAAGAGATAAAATGTATTAGTTCCTTTGAAGAGTTGCTTAAACTGAAACAAACAGAATAGATTTCTTATCAATATAAGTAAGTAAGCAGTTAACCATAGTCCACAAAGGGTCATAGGCATCTGTCTCCATTAGAGAGAGAAAAACAATTGGTTTTATAACTTGAGGGACTTTGTTTAAGACTAAAGCTTATCTGCAAGTTAAATTAATCATGACTTTAGGCAGGTCCTATTTTACAGTCTGCTCTATTTTAATAAAATGTGAGCAGAAGGAGGCAATGTGGTTTTGTGCAGCTCTGAGTCACCAGTGTGCTTACTGTTGGATTATAATTGTTGTTTTCCATTTCCCAATCTTCCTCTCTATGGTGCTTAATTGGATCCCCTGCCACTCATACATAATTGCTATAAATATCAGAGTTCACCTAATGGCAGGTCACAACCAATATCAGTTCAGTTCAGTTCATCAGAGAACAGGATCACAGTATAGGCAGTTTGACGACATGGGAATGGGAGAAAGTTCACCTTCGTCTTTTTGAGTTCTCTGTCCAAAGGCAGGTCCTTGGCAATTATTTGCCAGACCACAGCAAAGTGCCATGATGTTTTACTATGGGCTGGGCAAGGAGGCAGACCCCAAGTCTACCTTAGCTGCAACAAAGATCGAATACCGTGGTATTGTCATTAATCTGATCCATGTGCTAGCCGTCCAGCCAACAGGGCTAACTCATAAGTGACTCATAAGTCTGAAGGAACATTGCTGTGACCATACATTTGTATCATATAAACATTTGTCTACAATGACTACACTTCAAAGCAACTAATTGACTGTAAAGCTCCTTAAAATGTTCTCAAGAGGAAATATTGCTTTAAAGCAATCGTTTTTACTTCCAAAGATGGCTCAATTCTTGAGAAAAAAATTTGGTATCAGAAGAAAGCCGTTAGATGTTCTACATTTAATTAAGATAGGTGAGTGATGACGACCTCAGAGTCAGAGATGTGACATCCTTATTTCATTAGATATCACGATATTCATAGCTACTGAGGTTTTACCATCTTTAATTCAATTGACAGAACAGTTGCACCTACCCACATAGCCAGGTGTACCACATGCTGTAGACATTACACCCATGTCCAGAATCTTAGAAAGACCAAAGTCACTAATCATAATCTTGGAGTTTTCATCAGGACTGTAGTACAGTAGATTTTCAGGCTATGAAAGAAATTGTAACATTATTAATAGTATCTCCTGCTTTAGTATCATTGTTGAGGCCACATCTTGAACATCACAATATTTATTTGGTGTTATTGGATACTTTGAAAAATAAATTGTTGCAATGGGAAAAGGTTCCAAAGAATAAGAAATATCCCATGATTTAAGGTTTTATGAGGATTACGTAATTGCTTCGCTGGGGGGAATTCACATTGAAAGAGGACATGATTGAGATTATTTTATGGATTTGTTTTCGATATGATTTCAGTGCTTAGCAAGATAAAGAATGTTACTGCTGAAGAATGAATCAAGAACTCTCTGCCAAGTGTAAGAGAATTAGGTGTACAATAAAGTTCATCTTATTTTGCCCTACCTCAATAACTAATCTCAGGTAAAAACATTGCCCAGCCTCCTGGCATTACTCCCATTTCCACACCAGCAATATCTGGCTGATATTGTCAATTTGGGGATCATGATTTAGGGATAATGACTTCAACAAGATCCATGAGGTTGGGCTCTTGGAGTATGAGCTCCCTAACTGAGGTCATAATTGCCAACCAAGGCGGTCATCTGACCAAACTGTCTGCCTCTCTAAAGTGACTATATTTGCTGCAGGGTGTCCCTGGAGAAGGAGTATGCCGTGTCTGAGGGTATAATTAACACAGTTTGATTTGATGTTTTAAGTTTCCTTTCCACTCTGTCCTTTGTTTCGGATAGTTCCCCTCCTTTGGGGAGCTGCCCATTTTAATTTGATTTAGTTTATTTGGTTGGCCAAAAAGATTGGTTATAATTGCCAGCCCAATCAGGGAATCTGACCTGTATAGAAATATGGGAGTGTCAGGTCCATTTGACTTTGCACCTGAAGCACTCTAGGAGTGGAATAGAGTTTGCAAATAAAGGGAATCTGAGGAAGGGGCACCTGCCTCTGAGTAGTTATTTCAGAAGCCAATTTCTGTCCCAAACAGATGTCAGCAGCTCAGCAGCACCACCACGAATGCAGGTCATTGAAGATACATCAGCAGGGTGAGGGCTCCTCAGTGGCCGGGCACCTTTGATAAAAGATAAGTGGGGCTAAGAAAGGCCCTTGATGTCTGGATTGGGGTGGGGGATGGGGGAGGTGGAAACACAATGCCAACAGCATCATTTGCTTTGATATTCAGGATATTAAGATCT
Source organism: Carcharhinus amblyrhynchos (assembly GCF_965287045.1). Lineage (NCBI taxonomy): Eukaryota > Metazoa > Chordata > Chondrichthyes > Carcharhiniformes > Carcharhinidae > Carcharhinus > Carcharhinus amblyrhynchos. Next base: position 17,754,799 of record NC_137345.1, read on the forward strand.
ACCTCAGATAAAACCGATACAGATCTTTAAAGTAATGTCTATTTACTAGTCACAAGTAAGGCTTACATTAACACTGCAATGAAGTTACTGTGAAATTCCCCTTGTCGCCACAGTCCGGCACAATGCATCTACCCATCACATCTTTCAGACTGTGGAAAGAAACCGGAGCACTCAGAGGAAAGCCGTGTGGTTTTTGCCTTTGTACAAGGTCTGTGCTATAGGGCAGACTGCGCGAGTGCTGGGAAATCAGGATCACGCCCAATTTCTCAGCTCTCACAACGTTACAAGAGCTGGACTTCCAATTTTTACTTTATTTTTATTTTTCAATAAATTTTCAATTGTCCAGGCTCATTTGACTTTCTGACCTCACTGAGAGAGATTCTATTCAGAGAGGAAAACACCTGCTCCCCGTGAATGGAGATCAGTGCTGCTGGCCTCACCAGTAGAACCAGAGGCAATTGAGGCCCCCTGGGACCTATGGGGTTGGGTCCTGAAGGAACTAAAATTAATGGGGTGATGGGCCAGGGCTTTTGGGGCAGGGTTAATGGGGTGACCCAATCGGGAAAGGGAGGGGGCCACTCTGCAGGTCCGATCAATATGGGGGGGGGGGGGGTGGTGTGCACATTGCATCGTGATCGTTGGGGGAGGGGGCACGATCAGTCTGAGCAGTGGGGACTCCATGTTGGACAGTGTGTGGCTCACAATTGGCCATGGGCCCCTGTGATTGCAGGAAGTTTATTCAGGTTCCTATAACAGCAGGGGCTTGACAGTTCTCTCTTTTTGTCAGGCCTCTGCTGCTGCTAATATGCATGTGCAGCATCAGAGGTCTACACATGTGCAATATCTCCCTCCGCAGTCTTGTTGGCAAATTAAGCCCAGCCCACTGCCTACAGCAACAAGAAATTGTCTAGACTATCTTCCGTGCACTATGTGTGCAAGATTGGGTGTGAAAATCCACCCAAAAAATGGATCTGCATCTCTCCCATATTCACACAAGCTTAGAGTCATTTTTGTAAATTTCCACACAGAGTCACAGAAACAGGCCCTTTGCCCCAACTCATCCAGGCCAACACGATTTTCTAAACTGAACTAGCCCTATTTGCCTGAGTTTGGCTTATATCCCTCTGGGCAATGAATGAATAAATATTGCAGCAATTAGGTGAACAAAGTTACTCTGGTCACAAAATCAAAACAATACCTTCAAGTCCCGATGCACAATTCCATTGTCGTGAAGATACTTCACAGCATCGAGTATCTGTCGAATCAGAATCCTGGCCTCTTTCTCTGAGTAAACTCCACGTTCTAGAATCCTGTCAAAAAGTTCTCCTCCCGACACACTGGAAATAAATATGAATGTGCATGTTTTAATATAACAGCCAGTCTGAAATGGAACGCAACGGAATGCGTGCTCACAATGAGTGTGTTTGCAATTAACAATATGTAAAACAGTTGTTTTATTCCTCGGCAGAACATATCACGGAATCCTCTGACCAGGTTAATCCTTTCAGGTTGCAGCAGGTACATCCCTGCAGGAATCATAGACGTCACAAAAGGTGCAGTGATGATAATGCTGAAATGTTGCCTCACTCATAAGATTCTCCCACAGTCAACAACATTGTGTTGGCTAAACATCCTTAACTGTGACCTTCCTTCCCCACGAATGTGAATCTCAACCAGCAACTCTCTATTCTGATTGTTACTATTTCAATGAGGCTTAGACTGATGGGTTCTGTGCAATCTGTCTGTTGTAAACTCTGGTATTAGAACAATTTCACAATGCCACAAAGACAAGTGCCAGTCACTTCTAAGTGGGATTCTCCTGATTTCCAAATACAACTTCAGCAGAAGTGCCGGAGAATCCACACAAAGAACATTACGCACTTTCTCTGCAGCTTCTGTAATTTGCCACCAAAGTTACAAAGAGAAACTGGAGATCTTTTTGGAAATGCAACACAGCTACACCTACACAGGTGAATCCATTATTTTCATTGCTTTTTATAAGATACAAGGGAAAAGATGGCCTTGCAATCTCAGAACCTCCCAAAACACTTCACAGCCAAATCACGAAGTCATCGTGATTTTGTAATAGATATGACAGCCAAATTGTGCACAGCAAGCTCCCATTAACACAAATGTGATAATAATCAGTTAATCTACTTTTAGGGATGTTGGATCTCAAATGAGCACCTTACTTGAAAAATCAGACCTAACAGTGCAGTGCTCCTTTAGTATTTACACTAGAGTGTCAACATAAATATTATGTTGGAGTAAGACTTGAACCAAAACATTTAGCCTAGAAGTCAAGGGGGGCATCCACTGAGCCATGTGTTCAAAAACAGATCAGAAACTCCATGGTACTTTATGAAGTTAGCCCAGACCCTAACATTTATAGTTGATTTTGGCATGAGGGTGAGCATAAGGTTTTTCACTCCAGCTATGATTCAAGTGAAGCTTTTGTCAAAACAAACTTTATTTAAGGACACAGTTAGAATATAACAAAAATAATTAACATAACTTTTACCAATTGAAATACTTAAACATGCAAAATATAATTCTTATCAGCTGGCTATCTCTCTTGTCCCAATTTCGCAGTATCCCCCACAGACATAAATCCCATCTTTAGAACCAATTTGCACTGAATCCAAAGATGCTTATATAGGTATTAGATTTCCAGCCTTTTGACACTCTTGGAGAGTGATCCAAATGGATCTCTGATTTATAATTCAAATGCAGAAACTTCCAGAGAAAGCTCCACCCCTACACCCCTGCCCCCCCAATGTAGAACCTTAGAGAAATAGGCTTATTTCTTAGCAGGTTCCAGTCGTGACTTCAAACAGAGCAAGAGACACCGAGAAAGCAATCTGTCCCTAAAAATCACAAAAGCAGACTGCCTTGAGTTCTCTGTGAAAACCTATTTTTAGCCTGTCACGTGATCTTACCTGTCAATCAACCTGATTATGTCCCACTCTGCAATATCCCAGGGGAAAACACAAAACAACTGAACCCTTCATAAATTCAGATCAAAACAAACACTGCATCAGTTAAGATCAATTATTCTGCTGCTAAAACAAGGCAGTGCTGCTGGATCCAGACAAAATGGCTCAGATGAAATGGAAATGGCTAGTGAACACATACAGCACAGTAGCATGACTAAAATATCTTTCTTAAAAGCACAGTATTGTTACACATGGCTGGTGCACTCTCAAAGCCCAACTGTCAAAGTCTGAATAAATGGTAGGCCTTGCTTTTGGTATCACTGGTGTATTGGTCAATTTCTGTTAGGTTGTCTATTGCATTTCAAACATACAGAATTTCATCCAGTAACTTCCACAGTACCAACTTCAAAATGGCACCACAATGAGTGACAAATATTACTTTGCCAGGTGATGCAGGTAGGGATTATTTTACAACACTGTGCTTCTGGAGGGTATCTTGCCCCTCAGGAATACATAATGGCATTTGTTTACATGCAATGCATAATTTAAATCAGAAAATCAATCATTGCTCATGCTCAAACTTTTGACATGCTCCCCCAGAAAGTCAGGGTCTCCAGTGGCAACTTGAAATGAAATGTTATCCCTGTTCCTTCCATAAGACCATACAGCTAATCCTCTGGGGAAAAATTCCAAAAAGATTCTACCTGTTCCTTCAGTTGTGGTTCTTACGCATACCTGGGTTTCACCACTCCTCCCTGGAATCACACTTCCAGCTGTACAGCCCCAAAGTGTGGAATTCCATCCCTGCTGCATGGACAGGTTGGGTCGAAGGGCCTGTAACCATGATGTAGACCTCTATGACTCTGCCCTCTCCACCTCTCTCTCTCCCATTTAAAACACTCTTTACTTGCCTCTTTGACCAAGCTTTTGGTCATCTATACTAATATCTCCTTAAATAGTTAGCTGTGAAATTCATTTTGCTAAAGGTGTTGTCTTGGAATATTTTGCCAGGTTCAAGACACAATAAGAATTCAAATTACTGAGGCTGTTGCCAACAGCAAAGCACAGAGCTCTCACTTGCATCCGTGCCATTCATCAGTGACACAATGGCCAGAATTTTACAGCCATGCCCACCACATGAATCGGAGCAGGTGTAGGGTGGACAGTGAAAGATCTGATGACCTCGGGGGGGGGGGGGGGCGGATTTTACGGTTTCAGAACGAGTGAGGCCATAAAATCCTACCCATAATAATTCATGAAACGATGTGAAGTATAAATCATACAAAGAAGTTCATACGGTATGAAGTAGATTCAAATGCCTACTTACAGTTGCATGACTAGGTAGAAGTGAGTGGGACTTTCATAGATGTCCTCTAGGGCTATGATGTTCTCATGTTTGACCCTGAAACCCAAAACATAAAGTAAAACCATTGCAATCGTCCTGCGATTGCTCCAATGCACTTGTTTAAGTGACGCGGGTTAGAAATGGATTGTCAGCGATACGCAAGTGAAATAAATATAATCTTACTCACCTTCTCAGAACAGCAATTTCAGTTTCTAATGAATCGTTGTTGTTTTTATGAACACACTTCAATGCTACCATCTTGTCAGTTGCCCTCTCTTTTGCCAAATACACTTCTGAAAAGGCTCCTCTGCAAGAATGAAAGAAACATTCCACATTACATGTGTTGATATCAGAGTAGTTCATCAGATTTATATTATGCAGAAGAATGTGATTCAAATTCTTTGTACCACTGGGAAGCTGGAACTGATGTCTACACTATTCAGTCAAGAATAATCATGATTTGAAAATTCATTTGTTGATTTGCTAGAGCTATAAGACTACGAAATAATGTTTGTCTTCACTGTGTGGACAGTCATATGTGACAATATTGCCATATGTTAGAGACCCCCACCCCATTTTTCATTCATTGATATCACAAGGATAAAATCAGGAAGATTCTATGATAGATGAATGATCTGCAATGTCAGATTTCTGAACATGTGGTGAAGGTGGAAATGTATCCCCGTTTGTCCATGTTTGATGCAACTCTTCAGAGTCTTCATTTGGTTTTTGAAGAAATTGGCTAAATGGTGCGTACATGAGAAGCTATTAATATTATTAGTAGATTTGTTTAAAAGTAAATACAGCTTTATTTACTGCCACACAAATGTTATAATTTATACAGGCAGTACAGACTACACCATTGAAATGAGGATTTTTTTTATTATTGTAAGGGCGGCACAGTGCCAGGGACCCGGGTTCAATTTCAGCCTCAGGTGACTGTCTGCGGATGTTACACCTTGTCCCTGTGCCTGCGTGGGTTTCCTCTGGATGCTCTGGTTTCCTCCCACAGTCCAAAGATTTGTAGGTTGGGTTCATTGGCTGTGCTAAATTGCTTTTAATGTCAGAGGGATTAGCAGGATAAACTCATTGGGTTATGGAGATAAAGCCTGTGTGGGATTGTTGTGCCTGCAGGTTGAATGGCCTCCTTATGCATTGTAGGGATTATATTATTTTTTTTATGGAATGTGAGCATCACTGCAAAGCCAGCATTTGTTGTCCATCTCTAATTGGCCTTGAACTGATTGGGTTGCTGGACCATTTACTGTGGATCTGTGGTCTAATGTAGGCAAAACCAGGTAAGAATGGCAGATTTCCTTCCCTAAAAGGGATTAGTGAACCAGATGGATTTTGATCAACAATGGTTCCATGGTCATCATTGCCAAGACTAGCTTTTAATTCCAGATTTATTCATTGGATCTAAATTCTAACAGCTGCCATGGTGGGGTTTGAACCGATGTACCCAGAGCATTTGTCTGGGCATCTAGTTAATAAGGCCACTGACATTATCACTATACCACCATCTCCTAACCCACCCCCCAAGACTACGAACAGTTGAATGTGCAATGGCTGTGGGTCATAGAATCCATAGGATCCCTACAATACAGAAGGAGGTCATTCAGCCCATCAGGTCTTACTGACCACACTCCCACCCTGGCCCTATTCCCGTAACCCCACATATATACCCTGCTAGCCCTGATGCTGGGGTCAATTTAGCATGGCCAATCAACCTAATCTGCACACCTTTGGACTGTAGAAGGAAACTGGAGCACCCAGGGGAAACCCACGCAGACACAGGGAAAATGTGTAAACTCCACACAGGCAGTGACCTGAGGCCGGAATTGAACCTGAGCCCCTGGCTCTGTGAGGCATTTGGGCCGGTGTCTGCGGGAGTTTGCGCATTCTCCCCGTGCTTGCATGGGTTTTCTCCGGGTGCTCCGGTTTCCTCCCACACCCCAAGGATGTGCTGTTAGGCTGATTGGCAGGAATAAATTGTCCCTAAATCAGTTTCCCTCAATCTGGATGGCCATAAAACATTAGACAGGGATCGTGGGTAGAGAGGTGGACTGGTGGTGTTGAGATGGCAGCGTGGGCTCGTTGGGCCGAAGGGCCTGTTTCCCAGGCTGATTTTGTTCTTTGTTCTTTAACCACTGTACCACTGGGTCCTAGAACTTTCCTGGCTGCAGTGCTGAAGACCAAGGCTGGCACAACCACTAAGCAGTTGCGTAGAAGGGCAACATTTGGAAGATGGCAAGAAACTGAACAAACTATTCATGAAACAACATAAGTAAACAACCAAGCTTCAGTAATGGGAAAGAACTACGTCAACTGAAATACATCCACATATACTGGCATACATAATAGATTTCCATGTATTTATAACAGCGATGGGCAACCTTGGTTAGTAAGTGAGCCGCATGTATGGCGTTCCTTCATTTCAGTGGGCCACAAGTTCAATATCTGGCTTGTTCACTACTATGACCCCATGAATAAGATTCAATACCTTCTAAAAATTTCATGATGAGTACAGAAGAGACTTAATCATTTAAAAATTAATAGAGCTATCAATTTTAAATGGTGGCTCTTTTAGTTAATGTTGTGTGCAATCAGCACACATCTCGTTTCATTTGCCCTTGTTTGATCACTTCAGTCATACCAGTAGGAAAAAAAAATACGCAGACAGAAATCAGTGGAACGTGGCAACCTTACTAGTGGGCAATAGTCAACAAAATGTCCCATGGGCTGCACTCAGAACCCAGATGGGCAGCATGTAGCCCTATTGCCCACTACTGATTTACACGAAGACTTATGCCCCAGAACTAGCCACTCCTCAAGCCAAACTATTCCAGTTTAGCTGTAACACAGACATCGTCTTGACAAAGCAGAAAATTGTCCTGGGGTGTCCTGTCAACAAAATGGACAAATCCAACCTAGACAATAAACACCCCAATGTCTCATTCGTTGGAAAAAAATGTCATTAATTTTAGGAAGAAGTCAATTTGGGTACAAAACTGGATTGCTTGATTTGTATTTATCTGTAAGTCCTGATCTGATATGTGTACCACTGCCCTAATATAGTGCATGCCTTTCAAGGATGCATATCTCCAGTATAACATGAGACACATGAATGGCATTCAAACCAGCATGCATTGTATATGATCCAAAAACAGCTTAGCTGTTACATACTTCTTCTGCTTGTGCTTTCACATGATCACAAACACAAATATATAGAAAATTCAAAGCAATGATGAAAAAACAAGAATTTGAGAAAAGCCTGATCTTGAGTACTTACGACATCTCAAGAGAAAAAGAAAATCGACTATCAGAGAAAAATTGAATCTCAAAGGAGGAGTAAAGAATTTTTAATATTTAGATTCAAGTAGAATTTCTCACACAAATATTATACAGTCTTCACATGACCTGGCAACCCAGAGCACCACTTATCATAGCGACCGTCTGCAGAGCTATCTAAATCAACAGCGCAACAACTCTCAAACTACACATTTACATGACAGTTCAATGTGTTTGTTGTAAGATGCTTAACACATCCCTTTGATTTTTATTTTATGAATTATTGTTCGTCCGCAAAACTGATAATAAGGCAAAAGTCTGAAGGAGTCCTTCTGACACAGGGATTAAATGAAAACATCTGACAGGCAGACACAGCAGATTCAAGTTCAAGGGCAAAGGTAAAGTTTCTGTGCCTATGGAAGTGGTAATATGCTTGCAATCTAATTAAGAGCTTTGGATTAATTCAAGAACAACATTTGAATGGTTTGCAGCAGAGTGTTGAAGCTTCAGATCAGATTGTCTTTTTCTAATTACTCCTGGCAGATACAGTTTAGAAAAAATAAAAATACCCAAATTCCTTTAAAATTCTAATGAGTTCTTGTTTGCCAGTCAGGGATAATGTCAGTTGCCTGTTAATTCCCAAATAATGGTGGCATTAAAGAGGATAAATGGCAATTGACATCTTTAATACAGGTTTATCAGGAAATAATCTGCAGTCAATTTCCATAAATCACCTGCTCTCTACACTGATCAGAGTTACTTTGAAGAGGTTCTATTATGGAGATAGTACCCTGAAAAGGTTAGATTTCTTTAAATTTGATGTGCCAGAAAGAGAAGACTGGAGGGAGGCATTTTGCAGTAATCTTCCCTCACTTTCTCAATATTGGAATGATGCCACACAGATAAAGTAGATTTTAGAGGATTGATTATAGCTGACACATTGTAAGGCTGAGCAGGGCTGACCCACAGAGCAAGGCATGTTCCTGACATGTGACCGCTCACACCAGTTAGCGATTTGTTTATTGTTAATGGACAGACATCCGTACAGATCAAATCTAAAAAATCCGAACAATTATAAACTGACTGATTCATTATTTGAAAGTGAACTGGATTGAAAATCCAATAAGGATTAATTTGCCATTTGAAAGAGCAGTGTGTCTTTCATGGGATGGGTTAACAGTGGAATATTATTATATTGCCTACATTATAATAGATTATCATTTAAACAAGATAGCTCTGCGCTCCAATTTATATCCAATAGCATCCAAGATTAGGGCAACCCAGTTGAGAACATCTGCCTCTAGTGGTTTGACCATGTTCTTAAGTGTTTGTAGATACAAGGAAAAGTACAAGAAACCTAAATGATAGGAAAGGATTGCTAAGTTGCCATACGTTGTCATCTATGTTATGGATGGCACAATAGCACAGTGGGTAGCACTACTCACTCATAGCAAGTGCCAGGAACCCAGGTTCGATTCCGGCCTTGGGTGACTATGTGGAGTTTGCACATTGTCACTGCACACTGGCCAAGCTAAATTGCCTTAATGTTCCAAGATGTGTCAGCAGGGTAAATACATGGAGTTACAGTATAGGACTTGGGTGGGATGCTCTGTCAGAGAGTTGATGCAGATTTGATGGGCCAAATTGCTTCCTTCTGCCACTTATAGGGATTCTATTATATATGTCTCGGAGACACAACCAACAAAGAGACTACTGAAAAACTGAATGTGGTCGAGATGCGGACGTACAGGAGGACTGCAATGACTGTTACACTACATTCTGCATCCTCTCCTTTCCTTCACTATGAACTGTATGCCTTGTCTGTACAGCGTGCAAGAAACAATACTTTTCACTATCCTAATACATATGACAATAATAAATCTAATCAAATCAAAGAATGTTCCACAAATCCTACACAGGGAGAAAGATGAATGAGGAAGTGCTGGAAATAGCTGAAGAAATGAGGAAATTAGTGCATAATATCAAAGGGCAGAAGATACAATATTTTGGTCTGGTTAGAGATAATTATTGGAAGGATATTGATTTATGAAAAACAAAGAAAAGGGATGCAAGGGGAAGTTGGGAATAATGGACTGGCTATAGTTCACCTCTATGGTATGTGTGCGGGCAGCACAAGGGAGGCAAGAAGTGGGAGATTCAGGGCAGCTAACCTTCTGGGAAGAAGGTGATGCCAATAAACAACCACAGAAGGCACAAGGATACAGATAAAGACTATCACTGCAGCTCAGCTGTACCCACACACAGGCACTGGCGCATCTGGACTGAGGCTGGTAAAATCCTAAATAAAACGCAGTAGGCTCCAAGCACTTAGAAAGGGTCTGCAGAGAGAGAAACCCAGTTCAACCTTTCAGCTGCCGCTTCTGCCTCCGAGTTTTTACTGAAAGCTCATCAACCTGGAACGCTTGTTTCTCTTGACCTGCTGCGTTACCGTTTTAAATTCAGATTGGTTTACTACCCCGGGATATTTTTCAAAATGCATCTACTTACGATCCCAGTAGTTGTATTAACTGGAAACTCTCCCCGATGTTGCTGGTTTGTTTCTTCCAGCAAAAACATTCCTCCTTCCGGCCCATAGTTTCTGCAAATCCTCAAACTGGACAAAGGCGAGCGAAATAAAGTGATATCAGACATCATTAACATGAGAATCACCCGCAATAATAATGACACAAAACAGTGATCTGAATGAACGGCTGATTCTCAATATTTAACAAAACAAAACTTGTCAAAACCTTTATTTTTCTAAACTCTACAGAGCAATAAAAGCCAATTCGCCCGGAAAGGGGTGTTATTGCCAGTTCCTGCCTCATCTCCAAAAGATACCACAGTAAAATGATCATCAAAACACCAACATAAATAAATACTTACACCAGCTGGGCTGCAGACTGTGTGCACAGAGCGAGGGAGCAGTGGGAGTGAAAGGTGAGAGGCTCCTTACACTGATGTGTCTGCTGTGATCCCCCCGCCCCGAATCCAGCTCCTCCTGCATCCTTTCCAAGTACTAATTCCAAACAGATTACAAACAAATCCGAATATGAAACCATAGTCATGCAAGTGAGGAGGCTGGTCCATTGCACCAAGGCTGTGGTGATGGTGGTTCGCCCAGGCTGGGGTATAGTCAATGATCAGGCAGGTCGATCATAGAATCCCTCCAGTATAGAAGGAGCTAGTCAGCCCATCGAGCCTGCACCTACAACAATCCCACCCAAGCCCTATCCCTTTAACCCCATGCATTTCTGTGGTTAGTCCCCTGACACTAAGGGGCAATTTAGCATGGCCCATCCACCTAACCCATCCAAAGATGTGTGGATTATGTTGATTGGCCATGCTTAATTGCCCCTTAATGTCAGGGGAACTAATAGAGTAAATATTAGGGTTACGGGAGTAGGGTCTGGGAGGGACTGTTGTAGGCGCAGGCTCAATGGGCCAAATAGCCCCCCTACTGCACTGTAAGGATTCTATCTTTGTAATGTGGGAGGAAACTGGAGTACCTGGAGAAAACCCACACAGATATAGGGAGAATGTGTAAACTCCACACAGACAGTCACTCGAGGCTGGAATCGAACCCGGGTCCCTGGTGCTGTGAGGCAGCAGTACTCATCATTGTGCCACCATGCTGCCCAGGCTAGGGTATAGTCAATGTTCAGGCTGGTTGATCTCTCAGGGCAGGGTACAATCAGTGATCAGGCTGTTGATCTCTCAGGGCAGGGTACAGTCAGTGATCAGGCTGTTGATCTCTCAGGGCAGGGTACAGTCAGTGATCAGGCTGTTGATCTCTCAGGGCAGGGTACTGTCAGTGATCAGGTTAGTTGATCTCCCAGACTAGGGTAGAGTCAATGATCAGAGTAGGTGATCTCCCAGGCTAGGCTAGGGTCAATGATCAGAGTAAACGATAAGGTTAAATCGGGGCATCGCTGATGCAGTTTTTCAAAGCCACCTCAGCCTTTTGGCTAAGATAAAGCCCAGGATGGAGTTCAATGCCTCACCTTGTCACCTTGGATCTTGTTTGACCTCATGGGGACCATGAATAGGATTAAAGTTGAACTTGATTTTTTGGATGGAATAAAAATGTTTTTAAAATTCGAACCACTAAAAAAATCAGAAATCAATCCCTTAAAGAAGAAGTTGTAGGAAGACAAAGCAGACAACATGAGAAGGGGGGAGGGCCAATCCTTTGATTGGAGCAGGAGGTGTGGTTGAAGAGAAGCAGAGAGTCTTTAAGTCCATAAAAATCGGAATGCTCTCTCCAACTAACACCAGTTTGTTAAATCACTAAAGAGCTGGAAAGCATGGTTGCCACTGGCCTCTAAACAGCATTGTGTTATCATTCATCTCTCTTCCCATTCTGAACTCTTGGACTACATGATTAAGTGTAAGTTACTTCCTAAAATTTTATTGAAAATTAATGAGAAATTAAACACTATCCAGAGGAGAATCCAACAGCCACCACTAATGTCGGTGACACAGTGGCACAGTGATTAGTGCTGCTGCCTCACAATGCCAGGAACCTGGCTTCAACTCTGGCCTTAGGTGACTATCTGTGTGGAGTTTTCACATTCTTCCTATACGTGCTTGAGTTTCTTTTGGATATTTTAGTTTCCTCTCGTAGTCCAAAGATGTGCATATTAGATGGATTAGCCATGTTTAAGTGTCCCATAGTGTCCAAATATGTATAGGTTAGGTGGATTAGCCATGCTAAACTTTTTGAGTTATCCACATCTGCATTTTGGTATGGAAATTTAAAATTCTCAAAATTGGATTTGTTGGAACTCAGAATAAATACTTAGTAGATCTATGATTACACCCACCTTCCTCAGATCTCCTCCTAATCCTCATCAGGAAGAAAAGCTCAAGAAACTAAGATTGGGAAAAGAGACTGGAATTACATGTTCAGTGTTCATTCAAAATGAATGGAATTGTTCAGGTAAAAGGAGACTAATGCTTGGAAGTGTGCCTAGAGTCCAAGTTCAACCAATGTGAACTCACCCAGTCCCTTGCAGTTTACTCGTATGTACACCAAGTTAAGTAAATGGCTTCACTTTGACACCAATGTTGCCGATTGTCAATGCAGCCCAAATGTAGAGTCAAGGGGCCAGATTTTCACCACGGTGGAGAGACATGACTGGATTTGGGCAGGGATTCACACAAATAACAACTGGGGGAGGCAGCCAGCCATTTAAATCATCAGCTGCCTCCAGTGAAGTGAGATCTTGGTGGACCAGAATGTGAAACCCGATGTATGCAAATTAGACTGGGTAAGAGGAGGTCTGAACTTGGTAAATAAGTCTGGATGACCAGGATATCTATCCCCTATGGAAAGGTAGGGCACCCCTTTGAATTGAGTCGTGGGACCAGTTTGGGAGAGGTCAGACACTCATTGGGACTTTTAAAATTAAACACCATTATGCACTTTTTATGCATGAACTCATTGAAACTGTACTGTCAAGGAACAGTTAAGGAACTGTCCAGCTGTCAAGAAACTGTCCAGCTGTCAAGGGAGTGTCCCAGCATATTAGATGAGTAGACATAGAAGGAGTAAGGGCAAATGGTGATCAATAGAGGGGCATGGTTGGCATTGAGGATGGGATGGCCTGTGGAGGTGGGGGCATGGGTTGGCATATGGGGCATAGGGAATGTGGGGGGTCTGAAGGGTGATGGTTGGATGGCTGTTTTTCATTTTCATCTTTGTTTCATTTAAGCAGAGTGCTGGATCAAAGAGGGAAATAAATGTTGGCCCAGCCAGTGATACTCACAACAGAGCCCATGAATTAATTTTTAAAAACAGCGTTTTGGGTTGGTGATCTTCCATTAGAACTTGGGGGGACTTTATATTCAGTTGCTTCTGCTCTATAAATTGATACTCAACCTTTTGGCCACACCTTCTGGAACATTTTTAAATTCCCAGTCCCTTTTACTTCCACTCCCTTGGTACTTTTTTTTTGTCTATTGCAATCCAAAGATGTGTGGGTTAGGTTGATTGGCTATGCTAAATTGTGCCTTACTGTCAGAGGGATTAGTGGGGTAAATATGTGGGCTTACAGGGATACGGTCTGGATGGGATTGTTGACGGGGCAGACTTGATCAGCTGAATGGCTTCCTTCTGCACTGTAGGGATGCTATATTCTAAGAACTTGAGAACAACTATTTATATGATATCAACAATATAAATTAAATTTACTGTTAATTTTCCCAGTTTCACTGCCAGTCACTGTTCTTCACCCAACAATTGATCAAAATTGTTGTCAAGCAGCCGTGAGCCAACTCGTAATCTGCAAAATAATAGTAAAGGTTTGTGTTCCTCTCTTCTTTAGTTCTATGCCTGGGGACAGATCCAACTTACAGCAGAACAATCTCCACAACAGGTAGAGAATAGGGCATGGGGACAGGCACTTAATCCATTGCAGCAAAAATGGGGATCAAACTCCACAGCTATTGGTACCAATCTAATCCACACCAGCCATCCAGCTCCCTGGGTGTTTAGATAACTGACCTAGATAACACCTAATAATGCATGATAAAACAAACATCTATATTCGTAATTTATCCAAAGGTTTGCTATAATGAGTGACTGCAGTTTGCACATTGCAGTGACATGGCCAATGAACAGGAGTTAAATTTCTGATACGCTTGAGAATGTTAATATCCAGGAAGGATATCAAACAAAGTTAAAGTTAACAGTTTATTTATTAGTCACAAGTAGGCTTACATCAACAGTGCAATGAAATTATTGTGAAATCCCCCTAGTCGCCACACTTTGGTGCCTGTTCGGCTACCTTGACAGAGAATTTAGCATGGCCAATGCAGCTAACCAGTATGTCTTTGGATAGTGGGAGGAAACTGGAGCATCCAGAGGAAACCCACGCAGACACGGGAAGAACGTGCAAACTCAGCACAGACAGTGACCCAAGCTGGGAATGGATGTTGCTGACTAGCATTTGTTGCCCATCCCTAACGGGTGAACTGCCTTCTTGAAGCCTTGCAGTCCATGTGGTTTAGGTACACTCACAGTACCGTTAGGGAGAAAGTTCAAAGATTTGTGTGATCACAAATGTTAGCTTAACTTCTATTAGTTACCTTAGTACATGAATTACAACACTTTTTTCTGCAGAGAAACTCACCATCCATCTAACCGCACCACCGCCCCCCACCCCCCCATCCCCTCCAGTCCCCACCAATTCCAAAATGTTCCAAAAGCAGATGTCCCATCTGCGTCATCCTCTTTCTGTCTGCCTCAAACCAGCAATTCAAGGGCATCTAATTTCAAATGGCAGAGTGAAGTGCTCTTTGCTTAAATTATTCCTCCAATACCCTTAACACTTTAGTGGATTGAGAAGTGAGAGCTACCAGCACTGGTATATAACTTTTCTCCTGATGACATGATCCATATTTGGGATGGGTGGAAAATTTCTGCTGAAAATTTGTAGCCTGATCTCTTGAAGAGCTTACACTAGGCCTATGTCCCTAAACTTGGAAAATTAGACTATTAGACTACTAGACTATTTTCTAAGTGGAGAAAGGCTTTGGATATCTGAAGCACAAAGGGATTTGGGAGTCCTGCTTCAGGGGTCTCTTCAGGTTAACATGCAGGTTCAGTTGGCAGTTAGGAAGGCAAATTCAATGTTAGTGTTCATTTTTAGAGGGCTAGAATGCAGGAGCAAAGATGTACTGCTTAGACTTTATAAGGCTCTCTTCAGACCCCATTCGGAATATTGTGAGCAGTTTTTGGCCCCATACCTAAAGAAGGATGTGCTGGCCTTGGAGGAGGTCCAAAGGAGGTTCACAAGAATGATCCCAAGAATGAAAGGTTTATCATATGAGGAGCAGTTGAGGAGTCTGGGTCTACACTCAATAGAAGGATGAGGGGGGATCTAATTGAAACTTACAGGATACTGAGGGGTCTAGATAGAGTAGACATGGAGAGGATGTTTCCACTACTGGGAGAGCCTAGAACTCGAGGGCACAACCTCAGAATGAAGGAATGCTCTTTTAAAACTGAGATGAGGAGGAATTTCTTCAGCCAGCGGCTGGTGAATCAGTGGAAATCATTGCCACAGGAGGCCAAGTCGTTGAATGTCTTTAAGACAGAGATAGATGGTTTTTGATCAATAAGGGGATCAAGGGTTATGGGGAGAAGGCAGGAGAATGGAGATGAGAATCATATCAGCCGTGATTGAATGGCTGAGCAGACTCGATGGACCAAATGGCCTAATTCTGCTCCTATATCTTATAGTCTAATTAAGGAACATGTCAATGGTTGGCAAGTTGCTCAGTGACTGCCAATGTAAGCCATAGGCATGGATCACATTACATTGTGACCAAAATAATTGAAAGCTCCGTATGCCCAGAAACATTTTACATAAGTTTTCTACTCAGGATTAGAATTACATGAATTAAACCTGTGTATCTGGGTCAGGGATTTTATAACATGAAAGCTAATGGATTAACCTGTCTATTTTTGGATATGACCTTATGTAAAGTAAAGCAGAATTTCAGCAATTGTATGTTAAAAATAATATTAAACTCTCAAAATGCGCATGAAAAAATATCACATTCAAATTTCCAAAGTAGTGGTCATATGTTAACTTGCAACTTTCTGTCTGAGTATCATGAAAAGAGTCATATATATATTGTAATTATGGATATTGTCTCTTCAGAGGAGAATTTTATCATTCTAAGGACAAAAAAACTTACCAATTTCATTGCCATTATTGCCATTAGTTCTCTTGTGACATAGCAGTATTGATGTTTTCACAACGCCAATGAGATCATTACATTTATATTTAAACAGAGGGAAGGTACTTACCAAACTATTATTTAACAAGAGTGGAAATCTCAAGGGAATATTCCTTCACTCATATGCATAACTATAGCCTAGAAATCTCTCACTTCCCCTGAGCTTATCAGGGAAAGAGCAAGGGAGGGGGACTAATTGGCTAGCTCTTTCAAGGCACCATGGGCCAAATGTCCTCCTTCTGGGCTCTATGGGTGGTAGGGGGTACAGTGGTTAACACTACTGCCTCACAATGCCAGGGACCTGTGTTCAATTCCAGCCTTGGGTGACTATCTGTGTGGAGTTTGCACATTCTTCCTGTGTCTACATGGGTTTCCTCCCACAGCCCAAAGATGTGCAAGTTAGGTAGATTGGCCATGCTAAATTGCCTCTTAGTGTCCCAAGATGTGCAGGTTAGGAAGATTAGCCATGGTAAATGTGTAGATTTACAGGGGTAGGGAGGAAGAAAGGAGCTGGGTGGGATGCTGTTTGGAGAGTCAGTGCACACTCAGTGGGCCAAAAGGCCTCTTTTTGCACTGTAGGAAGCCTAAGGCTCTATGATTCTATTTTTATGGCAGCAGACCAAAGGTCATATGTTACCAAAGGTCTGCTGCTGGATTCTCTGCTGCCACCCACCATGAAATGCATCACAGGAGGATGAAAAATCTGCCTCTTCAGTCAGTAAACATTGTTAAATTGACATTGATGCAGACTTGATGGGCTGAATGGTTTCTTTCTGCACTGTAGGAATTCTATGGTTCTGGTTCTATAGTTCTGTTTATTTGTATTTCCGTTTATGCAATGTTGTAAAATTGTGGGAAATGGGTATTGAGTATAAGAGTTGGAATGTTATGGTGAGGTTGTGTAAGACATTGGTGAGGCTGAATTTAAAGTGTTGTGTGCAGTTTTGGTCACCTAATTACAGGAAGGATATTAATAAGGTTGAAAGAGTGCAGAGAAGGTTTACAAGGATGTTGCCAGGACTTGAGAAACTGAGTTACAGAAAAAGGTTGAATAGGTTAGCACTTTATTCCCTGGAGCATAGAAGAATGAGGACAGATTTGATAGAGGTGTATAAAATTATGATGGGTATAGATAGTGTGAATGCAAGCAGGCTTTTTCCACTGAGGCTAGGGGAGAAAGAAACTAGAGGACATGGGTTAAGGGCGAAGGGGGAAAAGTTTAAAGGGGGGCTTTTTCACATAGAGAATGGTGGGAGTGTGGAATGAGCTGCCAGATGAAGCGGTGAATGTGGGCTCACTTTTAACATTTAAGAAAAACTTGCACAGGTACATGGATTAGAGGGGTGTGGAGGGTGCAGGTCAGTGGGACTAGGCAGAAAAATGGTTCGGCACAGTCAAGAAGGACCAAAAGACCTGTTTCTGTGCTGTAATGTTGTATGGTTCTATAGCTGTGAGTAGTTGAACTACTTGGAAATTCCTGTGCAGCCTTTAAAAAGATAGTTCAGCCCAGACACTTGAGCAGCTGACTGGGAGACAATAACGCAAGAGAGGAATAATGTTTGGCTCTTTAACTCTTAAATAATCTCACTGGTTTGTAAATCTATTTATTAAAATTTGAATCGTACAGAGTTAAGACCATCAAACACCATTGCTACCCAAATAATGGCAGGACAGGACACAACCTAGGAGAAGAACAACTAACTTTACGATCTCTGAACCTAGGTCTGTCTTGAGAAAATTGAAGACAGGAGGCAGAGATGGGTGCAGGTGTCTCTAAGTCACATGGTGGGAGGTGCATGGTCAATGACTGTCAACTTCCTCAATCTCAGTACAACAGAATAGTGTTTTAAAAAGAGCAACACCCTCATTAAGGCTCAGGAAGAAGTCTCACAACACCAGGTTAAAGTCCACTAGGTCTATTTGGTAGCACAAGCTTTCGGAGCGCTGCTCCTTCATCAGGTGAGTCAAGGCTGTCAGAGTATCGCATTCCCCGCTTTTTCCTCGACCACCCTGAGCACCACCCTGAGCACACCCACCGGCCTCTTATAGAAACACTTCCACACAGTTACTGGCTCTCACTTTCTACATGCAAATGAAGTGAAGGAATTGGATGATAGTTCACATAAATGGTCAGAAAGTGTGACAAAACTCTAGAGGTTTATTTTTAAAAAGCGCAAGCAGTAGAAGCAACAAAATTTACCAAAACAAAGTTCCTGTGACATTTTTACAGCGCCAATTTGCCAAATAAACGGATTCACCCTTAAGTGGAAGTGAAGTAGATTCACAATTACTCATAATGTTTATAAATTAGTGCCACAAGTAGGTTTACAGTAACATTCCAATGAAGTTACTGTGAAAATCCCCTACTCAGCACACTCTGGTGTCTGTTCAGGTATAATGAGGGAGAATTTAGCATGGCCAATGCACCTAACCAACATGTCTTTTGGACTGTGGGAAGAAACCAGAGCACACAGAGCAAACCCCCACAGGCACAAGGAGAACAGGCAAACTCTGCACAGACAGTGACCCAAACTGGGAATCGCACCCAGGTGCCTGGGGCTGTGAGGCAGCAGTGCTAACTACTGTGCCACTGTGCTGCCCATACTCACACTATTTATAATTGTGTACATATATAAAAGTGTCCTGTTAAAATTTGTGCAATTTACAGCAAATAAATGGTCTAAAAAATAAAGGCAGTGTTCACTTGAAATTTGTAGGTACAACTAAAGCATGAAGCAGGATTGTAATTAGGTCTAACATGATAAGCTTTCAGCAGTGAACATAAGCTACTAAATTCCTTTTAATCTTAACTGACCTACAAACAGCTTTTGTTACATAGGGCAGATATAATCACAGGAGCTATCTGCTGGTTATGTCACCCAGTGCCACAAGGCACAATTTCCTTTTATGTTGCTTCTGGCCTCAGTTCTGCTGCTTCTGCAGAGCAGCAGTACTTGCTGCCAAAGAATGAAACCAGGGAAATGAACAACATCGATTAGGACGCACAGAAAAGTTAGATTTTATACTGAGATATTCTCCAGTTACTGCCTTTGGTAATAGGCTTAATCCTAAAATCCTTACAGTGCAAAAGGAGGCCATTTGGCCCATGAAGCCTGCACCATCAACAATCCCACCCAGGACTATGCCTGTAACCCCTGCTAATGCATTTACCCTGCTAATCCCCCTGACACTAAGGGACAATTTACCATGGCCAATCCTCCTAACCTGCACATCTTTGGACTGTGAATGGGAAAACTCACCCACTGATTCCACTTGGAGTGGCAGTGGGTACCACCTCACCACAGACCACCCTCAATAAACCCTGCCCCAGTATGCCCTGTCCCCTAGTGGCCCCGCACCCTGGTACTGCCCTTTCATGGAAGGATAGAAACGCCACCCCCACCCAGTGCCAACGTGCCTGGTGGGCAGTGCCAGTGCACCCCTTGGGCAGTGCCAGGCTGGCATTACAAGGCTGGCACTGCCTAAGGATCACCACCACTCCTTGCCCTCAATCTCCTGGGGGGGGGGGGCGGGCGGGGGGGGCCCACAATGGCCTCTATCCCACTAGCAGGGTGAAGATGCCTGTTCCCCGTTAGTGGGAAGCAGTTGTAAACCCTGTCTGGTAGGAACCACTCCTGGTGGGGGCGGGGAGGGGGGAGGTGGAACTATGCAGATAGTGCTTCTCTTCTTCCATGAATGGGGTCTTGAGAAGGATAGTTGGAGATTGTGGGAGACGGGCTTGCCAGCAGCAGGGCTTCTTTACTCTGTCCTCAATGGGACGGACACAGCACAGCCATTCTCATACTCCATAGCGTTGGTTATATGCGTGAGTCCATTGGGTTTGGCAGCATGGGTGGAGGCTGTGTGTGTGAATGGTATTTTGTTATCTGTAACTATGTATAGTGGCGAGCTCCCTACACAATTGCCACCTTTCACCCGTGCCAAGAAGGTGCCTATCACTTCTTAATCATTCTCACCCTCCCACTATGTCTAGGTGCTTCTTCAGGATCTGCAGCTGAGATTGAGGAAGCCTGCTAACTTCCATACCCTCTTGCCTGAGATGACCTTGGTGGGCGTTCCCTGCAGGGCCTGGACCATGAGGGCTTTCAGGCAGGATGAGTATTGCAGTTCTGCCCTCATTGCTGTGCGGGGCCGTAGGTGTGTCCCTCATAAGCCGGGGGGGGGGACTCAGATAGGCTGGACAAATCCATGGTATCCTCGGTGGAAGGCTGTGCACCATACGATTCTCATTACCTCGGAGGCCCAGTGGTCCTCCATGGTATAGAGGGCCAGCTGGAGTGAGGCTCAGAAGCCCCACAGGCTCTGACATTCATAGTTTCCCACCACCTCAGACAGGAGGCCATGAGTTAAGCCATGGTGTGAACGTCTGCTGCTACAGAGTGCATGTCCTGTGCCACTGTTGATGCCAGCCTCACAATGTTGGCCTTGGTGCGCTGAAGCAATGCCACCATCTCTTCCGACACATGGCGATGGGACTCCCCGACTCAGTCTTGTAGTCTGAGGAGGGGCGCTTTCATCCCCGCCTGATGTTCGCAACTCTGTCTTTGCAGCTCCATCACTTCAGGCCCAAGGGCACACCATTGGCTTGGAGCCCAGCAGAGTCCTGGTCTCCAGCATCCCTCTCAGTGCCGTTTCCCTGGGACATTCCTGCCTCCACCTGCTGCAGATCTTCAGCTGTGAGGTGCTCACCAGTGTGTGACCCAGAAGCCTGTGTACTTATTGCACCCACCAAAGTGTGAGTGTCTGTGCTTTATCCTCCCCAGAAATAATTCCAATACCCAGAAAGCTAAAGCTCTCCCTGCTGAACCATTTGTCCAGCCATGCATTAATCTGTTCTATTCTTCTGCCCCTGTATTCACTATTCCATGATACTGGGAGTAATCCAGAGATTACTAATGTCAAAGTCCTGCTTTTAAATTTCAGAACTTGTAGGACCTCATTTCACTTTCTTCCTATGTCATTGGTCCCAACATGGATAACAACCTCTGGCTGTTCACTCTTCCTTCTTCAGAATACCCACAGCTGTTCTGGGACATCCTTGACCTTGTCACCTGGGAGGAAACACACCATCCTGAAGTCACATCTCCAGCCACAGTAACACGCTAACGTGTTACTCACAATGCCAGGGACCCAGGTTCAATTCCCAGCTTGGGTCACTGTCTTTGTGGAGTTTGCACATTCTCCTTGTGTCTGTGTGGGTTCCATCTGGGTTCTCCAGTTTCCTCCCCCAGTTCAAAGATATGCAGGTTAGGTGGATTGACTATGCTAGATTGCACTTAGTGTTGGGGGAAGGGGGGAGACTAGCTAGGGTAAAATGCACGGGGTAATGGGTTGGGGTCTGGGTAGGATTGTGGTCGGTGTGGACTCGATGGACCGATTGGCCTCTTTCTGCACTGTAGGATTGTGGTCGGTGTGGACTCGATGGACCGAATGGCCTCTTTCTGCACTGTAGGATTCTATGAACTCTATGAACTTACGGATCTATATAAAATGCTCATTAGGCCACAGCTAGAGGACTGTGTACTGTTCTGGTTACCACACTATAGGAAGAATGTGATTGCACTAGAAAGGGTGCAGAGGAGATTCACCTGGGTGCTGCCTGGGCTGGAGCATTTCAGCTATGAAGAGAGACTGGTTATTTTTATTGGGGGGAACTGATAGCCAAGTTCTGCACACATGAGGACAGCCTCAACCGGGATCTTGGGTTCATGTCATATTATCTGTAACCCCCATGACTTGCCTGAAATTGCAACACCTCATTTACTGTCCTGTCTGGAGACAATACACATCTCTTTAATCTATGCCAAATGCTCTCTCCACTCACATTGTCTGCATCTTTAAGGCTTGAATAGCAGGTTAGCTGTAAAGATGCGCATTCTAATCAGTATTCTATAAACAGTGTGTGCCTCTATATCTCTGATCAGAACCTTCCACACACCTGATGAAGGAACAGTGTTTCTGAAAGCTTGTGGGTTTATTATCAAATAAACTGGTGGGACTTTAACCTGGTGTTGTGAGACTTTTTACTGTATTTTCATTAGAACAGAAGAAACTGAGGGAGGACTTGCTTGAAATGTACAGAATTATGAGGGACATAGATAAGAAGAAACTTTTCCCTTTCATAGAGAGGTCAATAACTAGGGGTCATAGATTTGAGGTAAGAAGCAGGAGATGTAAGGAGAAATGCTTTCGCCCAGTGGGCAGTGGGAATTAAAACTCACTGCCTGAAAGGGCAGTAGAGGTGGGAATCCTCAGAACATTTAAGAAGCTTTTAGATGAGCACTTGACATGCCAAAGCCTACAAAGCTACAGACAAAATATTGGAAAATGGGACTAGAATAGCTAGGGTGGCCAGCATAGACATGATGGGCCAAAGGCCCTCTGGCTGTGCTGTAAAATTCTATGGGCACAATTGTACAAGAAAATTCTCAGTGTCAGCAAGTGTGAAAATGGGGGAGATGCAGATCCATTTTTTGGATGCGTTTTATCCCTAATTTTGTGCACAAAGTGCATGTGAAAATGGGCTACACTGTTTCTAGCTACTCGCGGCAGTGGGCTGGACTTAACTTACCAGCCAGCTTCTTCAACCAGCAAAAGGAGCTATTGCGCATGTGCAGACCTGCACATCCACAATTCCAACAACAGAAGCCTGACAGAAAGAGAGATACAGCTCTGTCAGGCCCCTGCTGCAGCCAGCCTGAACCAAACCCCTGATCAGCAATCCCGAGGACCAATCGCAAGCCCCACACCACCCACAGATGTAGCCCCTGCTGCCTACCCCCACTACCGAGACAGATCATGCCCCCCGCCCCCACAAAACCGATTGCGGCCGAGGAATGCACAGCAGCTCCCCCCTCCCCAGTTGGACCGTCCCAGCCCTGCCCCTTCCAGGCCACGTCCCCATGGGTCCCGTCCATATGTCCCAGGCCCCACCCCCATAGACCCCACCCCAGTGGGCACTGCCAAGAGGCCCAGCGCCCAAGGAGCACGCCCCCTTGCCCTTGGACCCCCTGAGGGGCTCAATGATCTCCGGTTCTACCAGTGAGGGCAACACGACAGTTCCCCATGCATGGGGCGCAGGAGATTTCCTTGCCGAAGAAAACCTCCCTCAGCGAGGCCATAAAAGAAAGTGAGACCGGATGATTGAGCATCGACCTCATCAAACAGATGCAAGTACATATTTAAATAAATTTGAATAAATTATTCAGCCTCTTGCCAGAGATGGGCAAGAGACTGACAGCACTGGAAATCCAGTGCTGGGAAGATTGCAAGAGCTGAGAAATCAGGTGCGATCCTGAATTCTTGGCCTCATCAATGGATGAGGCAATCAATAAAACAGCGGCCGATGACTCTCCTTTAAATGCTATGACTACCTGTCTCCTCTCAGAAATACATCTAATCACAGTTAGCAACACTAGTGATGAGCCAGTACCCATTGTATTCTATGAAGGCATCCTTATCAGCCCATTCCTGCATTAGCTGATTATTATGGTTTAAAAGACTTTGATTTGATTTGATTTATTATTGTCAAATGTATTAGTATATAGTGAAAAGTGTTGTTTCTTGTGCGGTACACAGACAAAGCATACTGTACATAGAGAAGGAAAGGAGATGGTGCAGAATGTAGTGTTACTGTAGTAGCTAGGGTGTAGAGAAAGATAAACTTAATATGAGGTAGGTCCATTCAAAAGTCTGATGGCAGCAGGGAAGAAGCTGTTCTTGAGTTGTTTGGTATGTGTTTTCAGTCTTTTATATCTTTTTCCTGACAGAAGAAGGTGGAAGGGAGAATGTCCAGGGCACGCGAATGCCTTGATTATGCTGTCTGCTTTTCTGAGGCAACGGGAAGTGTAGACGGAGTCAATGGATGGGAGTCTGGTTTACGGGATTCTTTCACGACCTTTTGTAGTTTTTGATGGTATTGAAGTAAGACCCCCACCAACCAGAAGGATGCTTTCTATGACGCGTCTGTAAAAGTTGGTGAGAGTCGTAACGGACATGTCAAATTTCCCTAGCCTTCTGAGAAAGTAGAGACGTTGGTGGGCTTTCTTAATTATAGCATCAGCATGGAGGGACCAGGACAGGTTATTGATGATCTAGACATTAGAGGGTTTGATACTTCAAATGTGAGCAAAGTGTCACAGGGTGTGTGCCTGTAAACCTGGTTATGCACTCTCAGCTGGCATGGCTTCTGGTTGGAGGAGTGTATTTGTAACATTGACCTTGAAGTGTTCATGGAAGTAAGATTTCCTAAATTGAACTCCACATTAAAATAAATTCCTAACCTTTCTGCAAATGGAAACCCGAGATTGGTTTATTTACAAAATACACTTTTACTGGGAATATTTTGCTTTGCCATCACAATTTCCACTGAAGGTTGGTGTAAACCTTGTTATGCAGAGAAATGGGATTTCTGCCAAAATTGTAAAGGCAGATTGGAAGGATCCTTGAGGAACTTCCTGGCAATTAATTCTTTTCATTTTATTTGAATACTTTAGAGTGCAGCTTTTTGTTAGGTATACATTTGTTATTGAAATTTAAGATGTAATTTAATATGTAACATTTAATATGTAACATGAGCCCATATTGAGGTACAACAGAGCAGCCCTATAAACTTATTAATGGAGATAAATGGGTGGCATGATGGCACAACAGTTAGCATTGCTGCCTCACAATGCCAGGGACCCGGATTCAATTCCAACTTTGGGTTACTGTCTGTGTGGAGTGTTCATGCTCTTCCTACGTCTGTGTAGTTTTGCTCTGGGTGCTCTTGTTTCCTCCCGCAATCCAAAGATGTAGTCTCTATGGTGCTATCGGTTATCGCGTTTGGCTGTTAATCTAAAGGATGTGGTTCAATCCCAACCAGTGACAACATGTAATCGCTTTGGGCAGCAGGGTGGCACTGTGGTTAGCACTACTATCTCACAGCACCAGTGTCCCAGGTTTGATTCCAGTCTTGGGTCACTGTCTGTGTGGAGTTTGCACATTCTCCCCATATTTGTATGGGTTTCCTCCAGGTGCTCCAGTTTCTTCCCATGATCTAAAGATGTGCGGATTAGGTTGATTGGCCATGCTAAATTGGCCCTAGTATCAAGGGGATTAGCAGGGTAAATGTGTAGGTTTCAGGAGTAGGGCCTGGGTGGGATTGTGGTTGGTACAGACTTGATGGGCCAAATGACCTCCTTCTGTAGTGTAGGGATTCTATGATTCTATGATGTGCAGGTTAGGTGATTGGCCATGCTAAATTGGCTCCTGGAGTCCAAAGGTGTGTAGGCTGTAGGGGGATTAGTGGGATACATGTCTGAGGTAACAGGGATAGGGTAAGCCTGGATGAAAAGCTCTGTTAGGCAGTTGATGCAGAATCAATGGATTGAATGGCCTCCTTCTATACTGTAGGGATTCTATGATGATAGAAGTTTGGATATTTTAGTGTATGGTTACCTTCCACCAAGAGGGGGCAGCAAATACCCACCGAAATAGAGGTTAATAGATTCTGCAGTAATTGTGATCAGCAATTTTTTTCAAATTCTACTTTTGCTTCAACCAAGGCAAATATCTAATTCAGCAACATGTGTTTGGAATGTTTTACTTCTAATCCTTAGATTGTTTTAAGAATGCAGAATTTTTTAAGGCATTCACATGCACCACTGGCAAGGCCAGCATTTGATACCAAACCTTCGATACCTTTCAGAAGGTGGTGGTGAGCTGCCTTCTTGAATCACGTACAGTCCACATAGTGCAGGTGCGCCCACAGTGCTATAAGGGAGGGAGTCCCACGTTTTTTGACCCAACAACGGTCAAAGAGCAATGATATATTTCCAAGTCAGGGTGGTGTATACCTTGGAGGGGAACTTCTAAATGGTGGTTTTCCCATGTGCCTGCTGTCCTTGTTCTTCTACACGGTCAGTGGTCACGGGCCTGCAAGAAGCTTTCTAAGGAGGCTTAGTGAGTTGCTGCAATACATCTGGTACTGTTATGATCCTGCTGAGGTCAAAATGTTGTCTGATTTCAAGAAGAAATTAAGTATAGCTCTTGGGGCTAAAGGAATCAAAGGATATGGAGGGAAGGGGGGTAATCAGGATATTGAATTTGATTATCAGCCTTGATCATAATGAATGGCAGGGTAGGCTCAGAGGGACAAATAGTGTACTCCTGCTTCTAATTTCTATGTTCATTCAGCAATGTGGCGCATGGCTTGGTGTCACTAAACATTAGATAGTGGATTTCCATCCATGGTTCTTGCAATGCTGATCTCTCAATTGCAGTTTTTTGGTAGGAATGAACATTCAATAGAATTAAAAGAAGAATGAAAATTGAAGACCAAGTAACCCTTAATCACTCGTGCGTACTTCCTCACAACTGCTTACGCAACAGAGAGGGTTAACCTGTCCTTGACCAGTATGTTGTATTTCATAAAACAGATCTCACTTGTTAATTTTGTCTAAAACTGCTGGCAACAAATTGACCAGAAAAAAATAGACTGAAAGCTGTTATTTCACTTTGTGATTGTCTGACCCATTTGAGACAAGCTATCCCATGGACACATGTTTTTGTTTTTTTAGAAGGAGATAATTTAACCGGGCTTTCTTGAGTCAAGGAAAGAATAAGTCTATTAGTTACTAAAACCTGAGAAAACTAATAAAATACTACACATGCTGATCAGAAATGAGAAGCTGAGTCCAAATAAAAATTAAAACAAGTGTATGAATCAGTCCTTTGATTCATACACTTGTCCTTGAGACTTAATTGACGGTTTATTGCAGCTATTACATTGGATGATTCCTGAAAGTGAAGCCTTGCATCCAAAGTCCATGTTTTTTCTTTGTCTAACAGTTTACACATTCTGAAATATAATCAACAAGAAATGGGTCTTGGATATTTGCTGAGATGTGCAATCAGTATTTTACCTCCGCAAGCGCAGGAGATTAAAGTTCAATCTTTCCTGTCTCCTTTCAAACCTGTTTTTGAAAAAGTCCACGCCATGTTTCAGATGCGACATTCATGTTTTCTCAACACTATTCCGCACAGGAATTTTCTAAAAATGGTCTCTACGCTATCTGTCATCGCACGGGTAGATGGTGGTGTAGTGGTATTACCGCTGGACTAGTTATCCAATGATTTGAGTTAATTCTCTGGGGACCTGGGTTCAAATCCCACTATGGCTGATGGTGAACTTCAAACCTAGAAAAATGTAGAGTTAAAAGTCTAATGATAACCATGAAACTGTTGTTGTAAAAACCCATCTGGTTCCCTCATATCCTTTTGTGGAGGAAATCTGTCCTCCTTACCCAAGCTGGCCTCTATGTGACTTCAGACCCAACGTGGTTGACTCTTAAAATGTCCTCTGCAATAGCCTAGCAAGCCGCTCAATTTAAGGGCAATTAGAGATGGGCAACAAATACGGGCCTTATCGGCGACACACGGATCCCATGAATGAATTAAAGAAAACCATTTGCTCAGTGTTTTTGTTTGTATGTATTTTAAAAAGCACATGTCTACCGTACAAAGTTTTAAATTCCTTTAAGTAATTCAGGGCTGTAATCTACTGTCGTGACGTTAGAAGTAAATAGGTGATAGGAATGTGATGTGTGACACCTCCTCATTCAGCTGTGAAATTTTGTGTTAACTCCTCTATAGGGCAAGTTATTGCAGAAGCAGGCTGTTTCATAGGATAATTGCTTCATCTTAACTACAGTCAGATGAACTTTGATGGACAAGGTACAATAC
The DNA here is from genome assembly GCF_965287045.1 of Carcharhinus amblyrhynchos. NCBI lineage: Eukaryota > Metazoa > Chordata > Chondrichthyes > Carcharhiniformes > Carcharhinidae > Carcharhinus > Carcharhinus amblyrhynchos. The sequence continues at coordinate 17,782,867 of NC_137345.1, forward strand.
ATGTTGCTGTAACACATTTGAGATAACCACTTAAGCATGCAACACAGTTGTCATCGAACAATGATAGTTCATTACGTAAGGGATAAATTCTTCACTTTTTTCACAACACCGCGCAGTTTTAAGATGCTGGATTACTCTTATTGCAGTATTCTGTCTGTCGCCAATTCTGCCTTCAACTTCTCCTAATTAACAAGATTCACAGTCACATATAAAATTACTATGATCTTCAATGTCACAGGTTACTTTGCTGTTGCTAATGCTGTCTGTGAAAGCAATATGGCTAAGCGTGTCAGCTGCACCACTATGTGGAAGCAATGGAATAGTGGTATTATCGCTAGACTATTAATCCAGAAACTGAGCTAATGCTTTGGGGGCCCGGGTTCAAATCCCATCATGGCAAGTGGTGGAATTTGAATGCAATAAAAATTTCTGGAATTAAGATTCTACTGATGACCATGAAACTATTGCAGATTGTCAGGAAAAACCCATTTACATAAGAACATAAGAAATAAGAGCAGGAGTAGGCCATCTAGCCCTTCGAGCCTGCCCCGCCATTCAATAAGATCATGGCTGATCTGTCGCTGCTCAGTTCCACTTTCCCGCTTTCTAATGTCCTTTAGGGAAGGAAATTTGCCATCCTTACCTGGCCTACATGTGACTCCAGAGCCACAGCAATGTGGTTGACTCTCAACTACCCTCGGGCAACTAGGGATTCATAATAAATGCTGGCCAACCAGTGACACCCAGGTCCCATGAATGAAGAAAAATAGAGAACTAAAGAAAAACCATTGAGGTACTTGATCTCAAACTTGTGCTATTGAAATCAATCTGACCATCTGTAGATGCATACAGATCAATGGTCAAATCCCGATGTGGCTAACAATTTCAGCAGTGCTTGTGATCAGAGTAGACAGTGAACTTTCTACCATAGAGGTACATGCATCCAATTTCACAAGCACAAAGGCTAGTGCTTCCCGCTCTCCAGTGGAGAATTGACGTTTAACTTTCAACAATGAGCGTGACACATAAATGATTGGCTATTCACTTCATTCAATTTATTGTCACAGCACAACTCCTACCACATTCCTTGATGCATAACTTACAATTTTAAAAGTTTATTTATTAGTCACAAGTAAGCTTGCATTAACACTTTATCAACAATGAAGTTACTGTGAAAACCTTCTAGTCATAGAGTCATTGACATTTACAGCATGGAAACAGGCCCTTCAGCCCAACTTGTCCATGCTGCCCCTTTTTTCAACAACGAAGCTAGTCCAATTGCCCGCATTTGGCCCACATCCCTCCACAACAATCTTACCCATGTAACTTTCTAAACACTTTCCAAAAGACAAAATTGAACCCGCCTCTACTTTATTCTGGCAGCCTGTTTCACATACTCACCACCCTCTCTGTGAAAGAAATTGCCCCTCTGGAGCCTCCTTTCTCACCTTAAACCTATGCTCTCTAATTTTAGACTCCCCTACCTTAGAGAAAAGATATTAACTATCTAGCTGATCTATGCCGCTCATTACTTCAAAGACCTCTATAAGATTACCCCTCAGCCTCCGACACTCCAGAGAAAAAAAAATCCCAGTCTATCCAGCCTCTCCTTATAACTCAAACCATCAAGTCCTGGTAGCATCCTAGTAAATCTTTTCTGCACTCTTTCTAGTCTAATAACATCCTTTCTATAACAGGGTGACCAGAACTATACACAGTAGTTGCCACACTCCAGGACTTGTTCGGGTACACTGAGGAAGAATTTAGCTTGGCCAATGCGCCTAACTAGCACATCTTTCAGACTGTGGGAAGAAACTGGAGAATTCAGAGGAAACCCACAGAGCAGACAAGGGGAGAACGTGCAGATTCTGTACAGACAGTGACCCAAGTCGGGAATTGAACCCGGGTCCCTTTCGCTGTGAGGCAGCAGTGCTAACCATTGTGCTACCTTGCCACGTTATAAGAAATTTATAACATAAGTTTCTGCATTTGGGATGAAATGTGTGAGGACTGGCTATCTTCATGTGTCAAATGCTGTTTGCTATATGATTATCCATTCCCATTGTGCAGTAGCTTTCAAAGAGGCGCCACAATCTCTGCACTGTTAGGCACAGGAAAAGATGTCACAATACTGAGAAATAATGCCAACTCTTTTGTGTTAGATGGAGAAAAAAGTACATGAGTGATTTTGACGTTGTGTGCAGACCTTAATTCAGCTGCTGTCACTCTCTACCCTGGAAAATAAGTCTCAGGTCTTGCCAATGTGCATTTGTCCTTGTTGAGTTTCAATTGTGTTGTACGAGTTGTGAGTACCACTGATAACCGCTGATTGTGTTCTGCTGTGTTCCTTCCATGGGCAACAAATCATCGGGTAGGTTTGAGAACTCCTTCAACAATGGATAAGTTCGAGTTTCCCGCCAAAACACTTGCTTCTGATTTTGACAGGGTCGGGGTGAGGGGATTCAACCAACCCACCCCCATCTGGTGGGTTGGTCATTTAAATATTACAATGAGGTTGCAATGATCAGATCTAAATGCCCCCCTGGCCACCTAGGGTTCCAGAACTTCAGGGAACCCTGGCAGCTAAAGAGAGATAAGAACCTTCATGTGCCTTTTAGACACTTTGCTGCTGGACCTGGCTCCCATCCCCCCAACTGCAATAAGTACCTCGCCCCACAACCCAACCATAATCTCCCACCAGCCGCAGCCTTCTGATTTCTCCCCACTGAAGCCATCAAACTTCCCCTTTCAGTCACCCTGGCTGCAGCCAGGAAACAGAAGCAGAGAATGTTAGTCAGGGTGAGATCGAGGGAACCCTGTTCTTCCGGGTTCCCCAACTACACAATGTACCCTCAGCCAGAGAGATTAAATAGGGTGGCACAGTGGTAAACACTGCTGCCTCACAGTGCCAGGGAGCCAGGTTCAATTCCCTTGTCTGTGTGGAGTTTGTACATTCTCCCGGTGTCTGCATGGGTTTCCTCTGGGTGCTCCACATTTCCTCCCACACTCCAAAGATGTGAAGGTTAGGTTGATTGGCCATGCTAAACCAGTCTTTAGTGTTGGGGGATTAGCAGGGTAAATATGTGGTGTTACGGGGATAGGGCCTGGGTAGGATTGTTGTTGGTGCAGGGTCAATAGGTCAAATGGCCTCCTTCTGCACTGTAGGGATTCTATGAACAAGAAGGTATGATGGCGCAAGGCAAAGTGGATGGTAAAGTACAGAAACATCTTTAGCAGCTGCTGGCAGTGTGTCTGGATATTGTGCTGTGCCAACATTTTCCTGAAAGAGATTCAAATGCCTTGCTGCTAATCCTCAGGGACAACACGTGTTTGTTTTGCAAGTAGCTGAGTCGGGTACAGGTAACTGAATGGCAGTGCAACAAGACTTGATGGTATCCCTTCATTGCCACCAGTCATCAACATCAACCCTTTGGTACTCTGCTCATTCTCTCCTGTCAAACCATTGTTTGTGCAGCACTGAATCTACGTAAATGTAGAATGTGGAAAGAACATTTAAAGGAATTCACCTTTACATGAATATTCCAGCTTTCAGAAACAGCTACAGTGACCTCTGCCTCCGTACGGTGATAGTGTAATGCACAAGCATTCTCCGTTCTCCCTTTTAATTGTTGAACCTTTCTGGCCTTCAGGATGCCTTCACAATTTCAACCTTCTCTTTCACGAGGTAACAGAGATAAGAGAAAAATGCAGAATGACATCCTTTTGGTGACCTGCCAAATCACAAAAGGTAAATTAGTAGCCACTCCTGCAAACAGTCAAAACCCCCTGGAAGAAAGCCGCACTAAAATTGTCAAGGTTAAACTTGAAATACTGACTTCCCCGTTTCATTGCATTCGCTGTAACTGGGGACAAAGAGCACTCAACTGATGACCAGCAAAGGGACAAGGAAAATGGCCACATATCAGGTTTACTTGATGGGAACTCACTTATCATGGCAATGACAATACCAGTGCTTCCCTGAGGTGCAATAATGTGCAGGCTATAAAAAAAGGGATGGTAGCTATGATGTGGAGGTGCCGGTGTTGGACAGGGGTGGGTACAGTAAGAGGTCTCACAATACCAGGTTAAAGTCCAACAGGTTTATTTGGAATCACAAACTTTTGGAGCACTGTTCCTTCATTAGGTGAGTCAAGCACTCATCTGATGAAGGAGCAGCAGCACTCCAAAAGCTCATCATTTCAAATTAACCTGTTGGACTTTAACTGGTGTTGTGAGACTTCTTACTATAAAAAAAGAGGAAAAACTGGGGTGTTGCTTGGGCATTAAACTAATTGCAATAATTTTTTTTTACTTCATTAGTGGAAGATGGACTTTGCCGACTATCCCACATTTATTGTCCATCCCTTGTTGTCCTTGTTCAGAGTCAACCACATTTCTGGGGCTCTGAAGTCACAAGTAGACCAGGTAAGGATGGCCAATATTTCCTTCCCTAAAGGGCATTGGTGAACCAGATGTTTTTTTCCTGATAGCAGTTTCATGGTCATCAGTAGATTCCAGATTTTTTTTATTGAATTCAAATTCCACCATCTGCCATGGCGGGATTTGAACCCTGGTCCCCAGAACATTAGCTGAGTTTCTGGATTAATAATCTAGTGATAATAGCATTAGGAGTGCACGATACTCAGGGAGAGGATGGATCAGTGCTTTCTGCAAAACTATCAGTTCCGAGGACTTATGTGATATTCAGCTACACAGCCCAAGACTGTGTTTATTTTTTTCATCCCATTATACACTATATTGATGGTTCATGGATGTTTTAAACTACACAGGATGTTGACTTTATGCAATAGCGCACTACCGGTGAGAACAAATGGGCAATTCATTTTATGTTTCTCTTGGTTGAAGTTAATGGAGATAAAAATCAAGAGAATTATACAACTGTTGAAAATCAAAATAAACCCACAGATTGTTTTATTTCTTGTGGTTTAACCCTATTATTGAAATGCTTCTGCCCCACAACTGCACAATGTTTGGAATTTGCACCTTTGTTAACTGCTGGAAATGATTTTTTTTTAAATATTAAACAACATTTGCCACTCTCCAGCCCAATTTGTCAACCTGCCCGCTCTCCTTAGCAACTGCTCCTCAATTTGGCATTATTACTAAACTCAGGCAGCTAACCATCTGGTGGTGATTTTACCACCCATCGATGTGTGGAGAGAACTGGTAAAATCACGCGAGAGCCAAGAAATCAGGATCAGGTCCGATTTCTCACCTCTCGCAATCTTATCGGCACCGGGTATCCAGCCCGTTCAGCCTCTCGCCCATTTCTGGCAAGAGGCTGAATAATTTATTCAAAAGTATTTAAATTCACACTTGCGTGCAATGAGTGAGCTCAGGATGCAATCACCTGGGCTCGCTTGTCTTTGTGGCTTCCCCAAGAGAGGTTCTCTCCGGTGAGGAAAACATGAATGGGGAACAGTAGTGTTGGCCTCACCAGTAAAAGTGGAGGCCTTTGATGCTCCCCCCAGGGAGGTTGAGGGTAAGGCAGCGCCCCTTGGACAGTGCCAGCCTTGCAGTGCCAGTCTTGCTTCTCAGCACTGCCAACCTGGCACCTTGGCTCTGCCCACTGGGTTGCAGCTTGAAGAGGTGGAGCTTGAAAGGGTGGGACCTGAAGGGGACTGGGCCAGGAGAAGGCAGATTGATCAGGAAGGGAGGGAGGGCCCGCTGCCACTTTGCAGCTGTGATTGGTGTGGGAAGAAGGGGCACCCACTTGCCACTTTGCAGCTGTGATAAGTGGGGCAGGGAGGATATCGGTTGGGGCGGGGGGGGGATGCGATCAGTCTGGGCAGCAGGGTGGTGGCGGGGGTGATATTTCCAGGCAGTGTGGAGCTCCCAATCAGCCACAGGCCCCAATGATGGTGGGATGGCGAGGAGGCTGGGTTGAGGCCAGCTGCAACAGTGGAGGCCTGACAAATCTCTGTCTGTCTCAGTCAGGCCTTTGTGTTGCAATTGAGCATGTGCAGCCACAGAGGTCTGTACATGAGCAATGGCTCCCTCTGCTGCTAGAACAAGCTGACTGGCAAATTAAGCCACACTCACTGCCTCTAGTGGCGAGAAATGGTTCAGCCATTTTTAATACACCAAGTGCATAAGGTTGGGAGTAATGGCTCATCTAAAAAATGGATCTGAAACTTCCCATATTCACACTAGCTGGATACTTAGCATTTTCTTGTAAATCGCCCAAATCACCCGAATCGCCCAAATCTCTGTCTCCCAAATCAGCAATATACAATAAAATCAACACTGACTACAAACTAATTCCTGCAGTTTACCACGAGCGGTCTCTTTCTGTGTCACTTCTGGAACCCTAACAACTACTGTTTTGTACCTTTTGACTCAACCAGTTAATTATTCACTTGAAAGCTTCCCTCTGTTCTATGCTTTTCTACCTTTTAATCTCTTTTCCACTGTGATATAATATAGGAGCCCAGTTTGATCCCACACATCTCACTGTAAATGGGGCAAGGTGATGTAATTAATACAGTCAAATTCACCTTTGTTAAAGGAGTTGGTATAATACGAGAACACTGGATACTGGTATAGTTTGACATATCTCACTTTCAAGTTAAGCTCTATTGGCAAATTGAAATGTCTGGTCTCACAACCTCTTGAAACTTAAGCTGCATAAGCACAGATTTAATTTCAAACCTCCCTTTATAATTACAGTGATTAGTGTAATTACAGGCACTGCCTGCTAGATCCCAGTGAGGTTTTGGTTAGGCTGCTCAAGCATAATCAGAAACATCTTTTGGACTTTTAAAACTATCTTGCAGAAAATGCTACTTAATAAATAAATGAAGGGACCCTTTCTGACAAAGATGGCAACCATTAAAAGTGAGAGAGAGAGAGAGAGAGCAGCTTTGAGAATGTCAGGGAACTTTCCATTTTGTGGAAGCTGTAATCCAGGTTGGTGCAGGGTTGAGAGAATGTTCCGGATTTTCGTGGTCAGCAGCAAAGGAACAGCTCTTGGCGCTGATCTCGAAGAAAGCTGCCCTCAATGATCGAGCCATCCCTTGTGCTGCAGATTGTCTCTCTCCTGACCGCAGTTTCAGCCTGGCGACATGTCAATGGAATCTACAGGCAACAGATAGCAGAAGAGGCGCAGAAACATTCACACACACACACACACACACACACACAAAACCAGGAAGTTAAAAACACTTCCCTTTTCATTCAGTTCTTTAAATTTTCAAATAGCCGAGTGAACAATTATGATATGATTAAGGTGGAATCTGAATTATTATTCACAATCTCGTCAAAAGAATTATTAAAAATGTGCAATTTTTTAAACCATCATGGAAAATTTGATGTGCCATATTTATTAAGTTACTTTTTCAGGACCAGTAAGCTTCTGTAGCAACAATTATAAACTTAATGAGCGTTTAATATCCCAACTGTACCTCATTCAATGAGTTTTTCCCAAAAGTTTTTACAGGGTATAAGTGGAAGTTTCCATTATTCCATGGGGGCGGGTGCAGGCCAGATTTGGATCAGCCGACAGGTGCTCCGAGTGCCAGGGTGAACACTTTAAAAGACCTGCCTCGATGCTATGGAATAAAAGCAGAGAGACACACCAGCCTTCACTACACTTCACTCACCACACATTCCCTATGTATCATCCATGCCACCTCATGACACCCCCCCCCCTCACCTATCCCCTGTGACCCCTCACACCACCAATGTCACTCAATGCTCCTCCGCCCAGCCTCTAAGGTAGTGACGGGCAACCTGAGACCCAGGGGCCACATTTGGGTTCTGAGTGCGGTCCATGAGACATTTTATTAACTGCTGCCCATGTGCCAAGTTGCCCCATTTGGATGATTTCTGTTCATGTGGTTTTTTTTCCCCGACCAGTATGACTGAAGTGATACGCACATAAAGCAAGAGCACTTGAAGTGAGGTTCACGCGCACAAGATTAATAACAAATGTCCTTTACAGCAGGGCACATCACTATGTGAGGTTAAGCTAGCCAGGCTGCAAGATTCACCAGCTTCACTGCTATCTCAGGCCTCCCAAGAGTACAGAATGTCAACAACTGTACCTCAGTTGATTTTAAAGACTTTGCAGTCCCTAATGTTTATCAACCATCGAGGCTATCATTCCATCAATGTACAACTGCGTGACCATTGAAAGTACATAATGCATGTTAGTACCAGGTACCTTGGCAGTCACCCCAACTCATACATCCTGAGCACTTAAATATCTACAGGGTTGGCTGCTGGGGATCAGCTGTACCCACTGAAATGCTGGCTGATGATCCTGGTGAGTGTGCAGACACCCTCAGAGTCACTCAGATGAGAGGAACTATGCTGCTCATAGCTCCACACAGTTCCTGATCGAGCAGACCATTGGCACACAGGCAACACGCTTCAGATGTCTGAGCTCACTCAGTTGGCACACTACAGTACAGTTCCAATAGAATATCCTGCATCACCGCTGTTCATTGCACACATCACAATCTGACTGCAAAGATGTGATCCTTTGACAAAGAGTGACATTCATGAGGCTGAGGGCCCTTAAGAGGATGAAGATACAGAGACCCAGGAGGCTTAAGAGGGTGATAGAAACTTGAAGCAGGAGTAGACCGTTCGGCCCTTCGAGCCTGCTCCATCATTCATCTTGACTACGGCTGGTCATCGAATTCCATATCCTGATCCCCCTTCCTTCCATATCCCTTCAGCCTCAAGAACTATATTTAATTTCTTCTTGAAATTATACAATGTGTTGGCCTCAGCTACATTTGATGGTGGTGAATTCTCAAACTATGACCCCTAGTTCTGGACTCTCCTGCCATTGGGAACATTTTAAAAGTGACAAAGTCATTGAGGAAGCGAGATGTGGGAGATGTGCTGATGACAATTTAACCGCTGCCATGTTGCAAGAGGAATAAAGTGAAGGCAAAGGGAGATGGCTATAGTTCTCCTGGCCTTCAATGCCTTTCCATATCACCTCAAGGATGTCCGACTGGCCACATCGAATGGTAGTCCAGCATTCACACCTTCATGCCTCATGATTCACTAGACCATGATCTATAAGTACCCCCATATGCATTCACTCTGGGAAGAGAGGGGCCACTGAACAAGAACAATGCAAAAACTTCCTTGAAACAGTCATCGGCTGAGAAACTAGAGCAGGCAGTGGTATGAAGATGTGGTTGGGGGTCTCCCCACCCGCCCCCTTCCCCAGCCTTGTCTCTTCCTTTGATACTAGACATAACTCCCTCTAGTCCCACAAGACACCTGAGTTGCCCTCAGTGGTATTTTGTGAGAAGGAAGGGTTACAAGTGCTTGAATTAACACATTACACAAGGGTTTGGAAATTATCTTCAGATGAATGTGAACTTCAAGGGACATTGTCATTGACGTCATTGAACATCAAGGTGGTGAAACCTTGAAGTAAGAAGATCCATATGTACGTAATCACAGTGCTTTCAATTCACCAAACCTTTCACATAAACATCACACATATTAACAAAAGTCCAATATTTGTACAGTGGTTGGCTGTGACTCAAAAGTGATTTCAATATTTCTTTACTTTCCTAACGCTTCCAGTACCTCTTGGAGCAGCCCCAACATCCACAGCTGGAAGCAACCTGCTGACAGCTATGTCCTGTTGCTTGTGATGACCTTGGCAGACATCTCCTGGTGGTCTGATGCATGGAAGACTGCAGCCTGATAAGGGTCTATGATCATAGGCAGTTACACCCTCCTTGGTCTGAGCTGGAGTAGATAGAGTGACAGGCAGAGGGGATTCTGAGCAGTTGAACACCCTTGGAATGCCTTCAGTGGAGGCCCTCAGAATTTCTGACTGACACTCATTCTTCCTGTGTGTGCCCAAGGGAACCTCCCTGACTCCATAAGGAGAAAGGGCACCTAGGGAGAGGTCAAGGTGGTCACCCTTAATGCTGCCCACTTGGGCTTGTATCATGGAGTGCAGGATGGAGCACAAAGCTGGCAGGACCTGTTGGACCACGGTATCACTGATAGTCACCAATCTGCTCATGGTGACCCCGAGGTACTTGTATGTTGGAGCCACGACATCAGAGCCCTTCTCAGGAGGGGCTGAGGATGGAGCGTGCACAGTACGATAGATGAGATAGTGGCAATGTGAACGTTTCTCTGAAACAATCAGTGGTGATTTGTGTCTCCTCTAATGGTTGTGTGAGATTTCTGAAGTGAGTAGCCCCTTGAGTGCACAATGCTATAATGAGAATTTGACAGGAAATGAGCTGAAGGATGTTTTAACCTGGCAGAGTGCATGAGATCATTCATTTTCTTCCTGCATTGGATGAAACTGTAGGTGCGGTGGCTAGTCATGCCGTTCTCCTCTGTGATGGCCTGTGTGACTGGTGTGGTGAGGTTGGTGTGCTTTCCCTAGGGTAAAGCACATCCCTCTGCACATGCATTCCTCTTCCCAAGGCCTGGAGGATATTGTAAATGGAATGGGATGCAGCCTACTCATTTTGGCTTGCAGTCTCCTTCCCCTTGTCAGCAGACACCTCTAACGGTTTTGGCGATAGCTGGATTGTGTGTGTGCCTGGGTGACATTTAAGTAAGGCGCCTGCAAATAAATGGTGGGACAGATGAATCAGCTCCCAGCTCGCCAGGCGCTTCAGGCAGAAACTTGCCTGCATGTGATTAATGAGCTTCCTTGTGCAAAATTGGGTTCAATTTCCCACCATCCCGAAGAACAGGATACATGCCGTGGAATCTGCCACTGCGCTTAGTTACAAAAACTGGAAAATTCCACTGAACGTTAAGAGGTTTTAATGGCTTTTTCTCTTGAAACATTTTACTCGAGTGACACTTTAAAGAGCCTAGATGATTGGCACTCTTATCGCTCTGCAGTGAAATGATTTTTTTTAAACATACTAGAAAATAATGAATAAATGATTTTTTAAAGCTCTTTTTATACATTATATTGTCACTGTAGCTTTCATTGGTTCTACACATTGTGTATTGAGTCAATAAACATGCAAGTGCAATAGCCATGTGAGGGGCCATGGAGGTCGATGGAGCAGTTAAGGATGGCAGTGGTGAATGAGGGGTCAGAGCAGTGAAAGGTAACCGAGGTTAGTGAGTGGGCTGCATGAGTGACCTTCCCTTCATCTCAGTGGGCTGCGAGGTTAAAATCAGACTTACTCATCCATAAATAAGATTAAATACATTTAATACACACCAAATATTTCGTAATGAGTTATAGAAAATGCAAATTGCTTATATATTGATAGAACTATTATCAACTCCAAATGGTAAAAACAAAAGAAATATTTACACTTTGGACACAGAGGGAGTATACGTCTCAATGTTGTGAGCAATCAGCATGCACCTCACTCCACTTGTCCTTGCTTTGTGTGCGTATCACTTCAGTCATATCAATAGAAAAAAAAACATGTCTTCCTCCTCTACCTTCTGACCAAGTTTTCCTGGACCTCTTCCTTTTATCATACCCTACCCCCCAACACCTTGCAAATCCTTCCTTCCTCATTGCCCCAATGTGTTCCCCATTCACCTACTACCCCCCACCCACCATCCATCTCCCCAAACCCACCCTGGCCAAAATGCTGGTTTCTGAATGTTCAACCCTGTATTGCTATACTTGTGTCCCTCTGAACAATGGTGGCACCCACCAGGCACAGACCATCCCCACACAAGCCTTGGTTGCAATACCGGTCAGTGTCTGAAAGTTGAGCCCTGCCTGAACATTGCTGTGCAGTGGTGTCCTTGAGACCACAGAGGAGATCAACACCACAGCCCCAGCACGTGGTGCTCGTTACAATGAGATCAGTACAAACTGTGACAGATCAGCTATGTATGTATGCTGCACTCACCCCGATCTCACGAGCGAAGTGAGGTCCAATGAGTGCATGCTATTCTTTTTCAAATGGGTTTCAGGCCAACATAATTTCCCACTGGCATGATGCAAGATTGGAGGGTAGCACATGATTTGGACAAGTAGCTGTTTTAATCAGCATTGAGGTGGTAATGAATACAAATTGTGTTCATGCCACAGTGAAACAGGATACCCAACCCATCATTAATCCACCACTGGGGAAATACAGACCTGTGGGTGGCATGGTGGCACAGTGGTTAGTACTGTTGCCTCTGTGCCAGTGGCCCAGGTTCAATTGTGGCCTTGCATCACTGTCTGTGTAGAGTTTGCACATTCTCCTTGTGTCTGCATGAGTTTCCTCCGGTTTCCTCCCACAGACCGACTATGTGTAGGTTAACTGGGTTGGCTACACTAAATTGCCCACTAGTGCCCAAAGAATTGTAGGTTAGGTTGATTAGCCATGGTAAATTTGTGAAGTTATGGGGATAGGGCAGAGGGGAGGGCCTGGTTGGGATGCTGTTTGGAAAGTCAGTGCAGACTTGACGGACTGAAAGCCTCCACGCTCCAAACATTCTCTCTTTCAAAAGTCTGAGGTCACGTACCAACCGACTCAAGAACAGCTTCTTCCCTGCTGCTGTCAGACTTTTGAATGGACTTACCTTGTATTAAGTTGATCTTTCTCTACACCCTAGCTATGACTTTAATACTACATTCTGCACTCTTGCTTTCTTCTCTATGAATGATATATTTTGTCCATATAACACACAACAATACTTTTCACTTTACGTTAATACATGTGACAATAATAAATCAAATCTTTGACTGTTGGGACTCTATGGTTCTATTTTTATGGCAGCAGATTTTCCAACCTTTGGCCTGCTGCTGGATTCTCTGCTCCCGCCCACCATGAAATGGGAAAATTCTACCCTTCAGTAAGTAAACATTGTAAAATTGACCACAGAGATCAGAGAGACAGAGCTGTCAATCGAGTAATACTTCCCCCATGATGCAGCGGTCTCAGTAAGAGTACTGGATGTCTGGCTCTCAGCCAAGCTTCTTTATGTAGCCCCCAGAACTGAACCTCTACCTCAAAATGCAGACCCGGAGTTTTGGGCGCCCATCAGTGAGCCCATGAACGGAGGTCCAGGCAGGCAGGGACATCCTAATATTTACTCTAGGATGGTTCACCTCTCCACCCCACCTTGGTTTTCAACCAAAAGAAAACAGTCATAACAAATTCAAAAATGCTTTGGGATTTACAAATATGTTGTTCATTATTCAGCTATTTTAACTACCCACATACAACTGCCAATCATACAAACGTTTCCCAGGCCATTGGGAACAGGCTGGAAATCCCCATGCTTGAGTAGGCATGCCACAAACCTAAGATGGACAATCCCACCCCTTGCCTTGGAAAATATCATTGTAATAGCTGTATGCAATCATTGCTTTTCCACACACTCTTTTTGCCAATGCCGGAGAAAACCTCTCTTACAGCTAAAGGTAGCAAATAGCAAACAGCTGTTGCCTGGCCTACGAACATGAAGTCACACCAATACTGGAACAAATGCGACAATAAACCTAATGCTTTGTGTCACTAAAATAAAAGCAAAATACTGCAGGTGCTAGAAATCAGAAATAAAAACAGAAAATGCTGGATAAATTTGGCAGGTCTGGCAGTACTCGTGAAGAGAGAATCAGAGTTACTGTTTTGAGTCTAAGGAGTCACACAGATTCAAAACTTTGGCAGGATTTTCCACTCGCCTCAAGACTGGAAATTCCTGCCCGTGGTCAAGTGCCTTTAAATAAACCATCAAATTTTCCATCCTGCCCGTCATGATTCTCCTGGAGGGCGGGTCTTGAAAACCTATCTGATTAATTCTGTTTCCCTATTCACAGGGAATGCCTGACCTGCAGATTTTATCCAGCATTTTGTTTTTTTTAAATTATCCTTTGTGTTACTGCATTTGCTACTGATGGCCCCTCGTAGGCTTCTTGTCCAGAAATTCCAACAGAGTCAGAACTTGGCAATGTTCACACTCATCATTTAAATCCCTTCAGCAGCCAAGAATACTGAGGGAAAAAGAATTGTCAACAGAAACATATGAAAGATGTACCGTAATGCCGTGACATTGTCTCGGTATCCTTGGTTTAATCACCTGACAACATCGTGGTAGAGACATTGAAGTCAGCACTACTATCAGCTAACTAGAGGATTGTTGAGCAGCTGATTGATAATTAAATTGCCTGTAAATGCTCATTGGAGAGGCCGTATGACATTTTGATGGATATTGCTTTATGTAACAGCCTCTCATAACAGGAACCAGCTGAACAGGAGTAAATAAATTATTGCTGCAAATTTCCAGTGCTACTTAAAAATATCTCACCCTTTGCTTTTCACTTACTGATGGAGACTTGTACAGAACTTTCGACACAATTTGGAAGACTTTCTGGCACACTTTGTAAAGACTTCATCAACGCACCAGCAACATTTATTTTTGTTATTCCCTCAAGATTTCCCTAAAAGGGTCAGAACTTTGCTACTCCCTTAGACACTTTATAGGTATCCACCCCACCTATCCCCAGAGCTCATTGTTTTGCCAATGGCAGCTGCCATATGTGGACCCATCAGTTTAGATGAAAGAACACAAATTATAGCACAGGAACAGGCACTGTGGCCCTCCAAGCCTGCATTGACCATGCTGCCCGACTTAACTAAAATCCCCTACCCTTCCAGGGACCATATTCCTCTATTTCCATCCTATTCATGTATTTGTCAAGATTCCCCTTAAAAGTTACTACCCTATCCGCTTCCACTACCCCACCAACAAGTTCCAGGCACCACACTGTAAAAATCTGCATCATACATCTCCTTTAAACCTTGCCCCTTGCATCTTAAACCTGTGCCTCCTAATAATCGACTCTTCCACCCTGGGAAAAGGCTTCTGACTATCCACTTTGTCCATGCCTTTCATAATCTTGTAGGCTTCTATCAGGTCTGCCCTCAACCTCCATCATTCCAGTGAAAACAAAGCAAGTTTCTCCAACCTCTCCTCATAGCTAATGCCCTCCATATCAGGCAACATCCTAGTAAATCTTTTCTGCACCCTCTCCAAAGCTTCCACATCCTTCTGATAGTGTGGCAACCAGAACTGAACGCTATATTCCAAGTGCAGCCTGACTAAGGTTCTATAAAGCTGCAACATGACTTGCCAATTTTTAAACTCAATGCCCGGCCAATGAAGGAAAGCACGCTGTATGCTTTGATATTCCTCTTAACCAGAAATGCAACTCCCCCATCCCTTTTATACCCCTCTCTATCCCACTGAAACATTTGTATCCTGTGATGTTAAGCTGCCAATCCTGTCCTTCCCTTAACCAAGTCTCTTTAATAGCAACAACATCATAGTTCCAAGTACTAATCCAAGCTCTAAGTTCATCTGCCTTACTTGTTACACTACTCGCATTGAAACAAATGCACTTCAGTCCACCAGACCCTCTTTGATGAGCAACCACATCCTGCCTGTTCTTTGAGTCTTACTGGCCGTACTCTCTGGTTCCCTTTGAGCTAATTCACCATTGCTTTGGTTCCCACCTCTCTGCCAAACTTAAATCTTCCTGTGTGACATTAGCAAACCTCCCGGCCAGAATATTTATACCCTTCCAGTTGGGATGCAACCCATCCTTCTTGTACAGATCCCATATGCTCAGGAAGAGATTCAAATGGCCCAGATATCTGAAACGTTCCCTCCTAGCCTTGTGTTGAGCTGCACTATCTTCCTATTCCTAGCCTCACTAGCACATAGCACAGGGAGTAATTGTGAGATTACAATCCTGGAGGTCCTGCTTTTTAACTTTCTATCTAACTCCCTAAACAGGTAGGACCTCATCACCCTTCCTACCTATGTCGTTAGTACCAATATGTACTCTGGCTGTTCGCCCTCTCCTTTCAGAATGCTTTCTGTCCATTCAAGGACATTCTGGACCCTGGTACCAGGGAGACAACACACCATCCTCGAGTCTCTTTCGTGTCCATAGAAGTGACTATCTGCACCCTTAACTATAGAATCCCCTATAACTATTGCTCCACTTCTCTTTATCCATCCCTGCTTAACAACAGAGACAGCCGTGGTGCCACTGCTTTGGCTGCTGCTGTTGATGTTATCTTCTGATAGGCCATTTCCCCCAACAGTATCCAAAACAGTATACTTGTGAGAGAGGGGGATGACTGCAGGGGATTCCTGCACTGACTGCATGCCCCTTCTGGTGGTCACCCATCTATCTATCAGCACCTTTGGCATGGCCATGTCTCCAAAGCTCCTATATATGACACTTTCCACCTCCTTCATGCTCCTAAGTGCATCCAACTGCTGCCCCAACCAACCATGCAGTCTATAAGAAGCTGCAATTGAGTGCATGTCCTGCGAATGTAGTCATCCAAGACACTGGAAGCGTAATAGACATCCTGCATTTCACAATTGCGGCACTTAACCCCACTGACTGACATTTCGAGCACCAATGAGATGAGACCATTAATTGCCCCCTTAAGGCTTTCAATTGGCATCAGGGTAGGGAGACCACCCACAAGCCTTCCCACCCTGAATTCAATCGGGGGAAAGGTGGGAAGACAGCAGGGTCCCCATCCAGCACTCTCCCATCTGACTAAATGTCCCCCTTGCCTCCAAACCAGCTTCGAGGGAGGGCATTAAAGTCCATACATATTGTTCCACAAAAATTTCCTTTAATCAGTGTTGGAATACTAAATCTGCAGATGTCTAATTTAGAACCTAGAAGCAAATTCAAATGATGGTGATCAGCAACGAGGGTCAAATTTGTCTGTTAAAGCCAGATTGCAAACACCTGGGTCTTATTAGTGACAGTTTTCACCTGTTCACCAAATTAAGCTGCAGAATCTTTTGCTGCCTCCATTGGGCTGCTGCTTCAAGTGATATCTTCTTTCCATATTTCCTGACAGCCTCCACCAAGTCTTGGCATCACTAAAGGTGCTGGTGCATGGATTTGGTGACATTTGCATGACATGTCCACACCATTGTATTATCAATGAGTCCAAAATGTACACACATGACAAGAAAACTCAAATGCAGCCATGGACGTGGGCTTCTGAGTCATCTGATCACAATCTGTGTTTGTTTGTAACAAGTGATGGAATTGGAGGCACAGACTGCTTGACCATTTTATTGTACTGGACTGCTCAGAAAACCCAATAAACAGGTGTCTTTTAAACCTTGGCAATGTCAGTCCTGACTTTAGCCAGATTTACCCCTCACCATAACAAGCATCAAAGATGTAAGTAAAATCATTGGTTGGCTGAGAATTATAGGGCCCGATTCTCCTATTGCAACCCACATCTTTTCAGGTGTGTCCAGTCGGGAGAATCGCATCATTGGCCTTTTTCCGGGATTTGCGTGTGTGCCAGAAAGGAATGCACGTCACCCAGAACAGTCCGAGTCCAGATCGCGCTGGAAACCAGTGGAAAGACAGGTAAGTGATTCGGATCTTTTTAAAATATGTTTTGCATGTGATTATTGGGAACTTGCTGGTCCCAATTGAACCTCCCACCCTGCCAGGAGTACTTCATTGGGTGGGGGGATTGCCACTTCTGTGAGGGGGTGGGCTAGACAGCGGGGTGCTGTGGGGTGGGTGGGTCAGGAATGGCCTGGGAATTGTTGTGGGGGCCACGGTAGGGGATTGGGGTTTTTTCCCTTCCCATCGTACCCAAGTAACTATCTAAATGCTTTTTAAAAGATAAAATTGTACTCACCTCTACTACTACCTCTGGCAGCTTGTTCCAAACACTCACCACCCTCTGTGTGAAAAAATTGCACCTCTGGACACTTCTGTATCTCTTCCCTCTCACCTTAAACCTATGCCCTTTAGTTTTAGATTCCCCTACCTTTGGGAAACGATGTTGACTATCTAGCTGATCTGTGCCCCTCATTACTTTACAGATCTCTATAAGATCACCCCTCAGCCTTCAACTCTCCAGAGAAAAAAGTCCCAGTCTATCCAGCCTCTCCTTGTAACTCAATCCATCAAGTCCCAGTAGCATTCTAGTAAATCTTTTCTGCACTCTTTCTAGTTTAATAATATCCTTTTTTTATAATGGGATGACCAGAAGTGCAAACAGTATTACAAGTGTGGCCTTACCAATGTCTTGTACAACTTCAACAAGACATTCCAACTCCTGTATTCAATGTTCTGACCAATGAAACCAAGTATATTGAATGCCCTCTTCACCACTCTGTCCACATGTGACTCCACTTTCAAGGAGCTATGAACATGTACCCCTAGATCTCTTTGTTCTGTAACTCTCCCCATTGCCCTAACAGAGTAAGTCCTGTCCTGGTTCAATCTATCAAAATGCAACACCTCACATCTGTCTAAATTAAACTCCATTTGCCATTCTTCAGCCCACTGGCCCAACTGATCAAGATCCCATTGCAATTGGAGATAACATTCTTCACTGTCCACTATGCCACCAATTTTAGCATCATTTGCAAACTACTAACCATGCCTCCTATATTCTCATCCAAATCATTAATATAAATGACAAATAACAGTGGACCCAGCACTGATCCCTATGGCATATCGCTGGTCAGTCACAGACCTCCAGTTTGAAAAACAATTTTCTACAACCACCCTCTGGCTTCTGTCAAGAAGCCAATTTTGTATCCATTCAGATACCTTGCCCTGGATCCCATGAGATTTAACCTTATGCAACAACCTACCACGCGGTACCTTCTCAGAGGCCTTCTAAAGTTCATGTAAACAACATCAATTGCACTGCCCTCATCTACCTTCTTGGTTACCCCTTCAAAAAACTCAATCAAATTTGTGAGACATGATTTTCCACTCACAAAGCTATACTGACTAATCAATCTTGCATCTTTAAATGCCTGTAGATCTTGTCTCTCAAAATCCCTTCCACAGATGTGAGGCTTACTGGCCTATAGTTCCCAGGCTTTCCCCTGCAGCCCTTTTTAAACAAAGACACAACATTTGCCACCCTCCAATCTTCAGGCACCTCACCCGTGACTATCAATGATTCGAATATCTCGGCTAGGGGACCCGCAATTTCCTCCCTAGCCTCCCACAACGTCCTGGGATACACTTCATCAGGTCCTAGGGATTTATCAACCTTGATGCGCTTTAAGATTTCCAGCACCTCCTTATCTGTAATGTGTACACTCCTGAAGACATCACTATTTATTTATTACTAGGGTGATCCTGGTAATAAAAAGTGCCCCTCTGGATACTTTTGATGGAGAGGATATAGTGTTGAAAGTTCATCTCAGGGTCCAGTCAGACACCAAGGTTCTTATCTGTCTGAATCAGCCTCAAACAGTGGTTAAGGAACAGAATTTGTGGCACTGTTACTTTCACTCTCTTGATGCTGCTCCACAACATACATAAAAGGCTTTAAAAAGTAATCAAACCTTGAATGCACAGATCCCTTTGCAAGAAGGAGCGTGCATATGAATGTACATTGTAGGACTCAGTAAAAACAAGGCATTCATTTTCAGTAATTAGTTAAAATAGTATCTCAGCTTTCACACCTAACAATGCTTCCTTTGTGCTCTGCTGTTAAAACCACTTGTAATATGAACACATCTTTATTTTGCTTTTGTTCTTCAAAATTCCTACAATCTACATACTTTGTGCTTTTTAATATGTTTTTCTTTATTACCAAGGCAAATTTTTATGTCCCTGTCACAGCAGGGGTGGGACTGGCAAATGTGGAAAGCCACAAGTTCATTGGCTCCAGTGGGACTGGAAAACCGTACCAATGGGAGAGGCCATGAGATTTCCCTTCCCGCCTCCATGTTGTGCAAATGTTCAGATATTTTGTCAGGTCATGGCTTAATACTATCTGGCAGAATACATGCTTCATTACAGATTCAACATCTGCGTACGCAGGCTAACATGGAGTGTCTTGCAAAATTGTACAGTATTCCAGAATTGGGTGGGGTTAGTTGTTGGCACAGACAGAGTCAATGGCTGTGGAATGTGAGGTGTGCCAGATTCTACTCATTCCACTGCAATGATAGCATTATTCTTTCCATATTGTTCCTCTCAAAAAACAAAGCCCAGAATCCAAAGATCTTTTATCACCTTGGTCTTTACACATCGAAGCTTTGTAGGAATTTGCCCTATCCTGATATTCTGAAGATCTTAAATGGCTGGATATTCAGTGAAGAGAAAAAGGACGGACAAATGATTTTTAAAAAAAACTTTGACAAACGGGATTAATTGCAGCATACAACCTGGGTGTCATTTTTATTTGAAAGTCTTCTTGTGGTTATAGAGTCATAGAGGTTTACAGCATGGAAACAGGCCCTTTGGTTCAACTTGTTGCCCTTCTTTTTAAACCTCCTAAGCTAATCCCAATTGCCCGCATTTGACCTATATCCCTCTATATCCATTTTACCCATGTAACTGTCTAAATGTTTTTTAAAAGACAAAATTGTACCCGCTTCTACTGCTACCTCTGGCAGCTTGTTCCAGACACTCACCACCCTCTGTGTGAAAAAATTGCTCCCTCTGGCCACTCTTGTATCTCTCCCCTCTCACCTTAAACCTATGCCCTCTAGTTTTAGACTCCCCTACCCTTGGAAACAGATGTTGACTATGTAGCTGATCTGCGCCCCTCATTATTTTATAGACCTCTATAAGATGTGGTGGACATCTGGCACTTTGATTCGGCTGTTTACAAGATCACCAGATAACTAAAATGAGGAAAGCCATTCCACCCATTTCAGTTTATCGAATCAGAAAGTCTGTAAAGTTCCACTATTGCCCCAGATCGAAATATATCAATAATGACACCACTATTCAATCTTGCTATCCATTCCATGGATGGAATTCAATGTTGTGCACTCATTACTGCTGGCTGGAGAACTAGGGAGAGCTCGCCAAAATTAAATGCCCATCAGGTTCTTGACCGGCCAGTGTCCAACCTCCTAGCTTTTATCTGCTTTGCAACAGCCAGTACCATAAAGAAAAGGTGAGGCCTCCTTCCCTTCGACTCAGCTGCATTTTGACATTAAGCCCTGGGGATACATTGTACTGTCTGGATCTCGCTCAATCTGAGTTGCAAGCTCAGGCAAAATAGAATCGGAAAAAAATTAAGGTACAGAATTGGGTACTCAGTGCCAATCTGACACTGCCACTCTGAGGAAATGATGTGGGTATGCCGGCGTTGGACTGGCCTACCTGATACGTTGCAAGAAAGGATGTCCCGAAGCATGGTACATTGGGGAGACCATGCAGACGCTACGACAATGGATGAATGAACATCGCTCGACAGTCACCAGGCAAGACTGTTCCCTTCCTGTTGGCAAACACTTCAGTGGTCACGGGCATTCAGCCTCTGACCTTCGGGTAAGCATTCTCCAAGGCGGCCTTCACGACACACAACAGCGCAGAGTCGCTGAACAGAGACTGATAGCCAAGTTCCGCACACATGAGGACGGTCTCAACAGGGATCTTGGGTTCATGTCGCACTATCTGTAACCCCCGTGACTTGCCTGGGTTTGCAAAACCTCACTCACTATACTGTCTGGAGACAATACACATCTCTTTAAACTGTGATCAGTGCTCCTTCCACTCACATTATCAGCCACTTCAGGTCTTGAACAGCAGGTTAGGTGTAAGGATTCGCATTCTAATCAGTAATCTCTAAACTGTCTGTGCTTTATATGCTCTGTCTGAGGCCAGAACTCTCCATTCACCTGACGAAGGGGCTAACCCTGAAAGTTTGTGAGTATATTATCAAATAAATAGGTTGGACTAAAACCTGGTGTTGTCAGACTTTTTACTCTGAGGAAATTCAGGCCTGATATTTCTAAAAGATTTGACTATAATTTTTAGCTTCTATCTTAGTCCCGTGTGTATGCCCCAATCATTAATTATATGTTCTGATAAATTTGAACTAAAAGCGCAATTCTTTTCCTGGTTTGCTGTCTGTGAGAATAGTTCAATGTGATTGGCTGCTTACCCAGCTTAATGAAATCATGATTGCTACATGCCCAGTGATCCCCTTGACTGGTGCCAGAGTCAAATGGATATTGGGAAAGGAAAATCCATTGGACAGAGGTCATTAGTTCTTTGTGTGGATGGCTTTCTTTGAAGTCAGCAACAAGTACCATTGCTTTGCTGCTGACTATGAAATCGGGGCCAATGTATCTTAGAATTCAGCCATGCATTTGTCAGAACCCTTACAGGGTGGCACGGTGGCACAGTGGTTAGCACTTCTGCCTCACAGATCCAGGGACCTGGGTTCAATTCCCAGCTTGGGTCACTGTCTGTGTGGAGTCTGCACATTCTCCCCATGTCTGCGAGGGTTTCCTCTCAGAACTTCACTTTCCTTCCACAGTCCAAAAGACGTGCTGGTTAGCTGCATTGGCTATGCTAAATTCTCCCTCAGTGCACCCGAACAGTTGCCAGAGTGTGGCGACTGAGATTTTTACAGTAACTTCATTGCAGTGTTAATGCAAGCCTACTTGTGACACCAATAAGTAAAATTGTAATGTGAGCTATATGCATTCCGCTGAATGATTCTGCTGTGTTAGTGGTCTTTATATAAGTTCATTCCCCATGGTGAGGATACTTTCAGAACCGATGAAGGTATGAATGAATTTGGGCCTACGGTTGCCAAATCTCTCCTCCACTTTCCTAGTTTCATTTCTGACTGTTCCAGACTAATCAGTAGTTCTGAGTTCCTATGATTCATCATCAACTCCATTGTCAAAGTGTTATGCAAATATTAGGATGGCAGATGCGAACTCGATAGGCTTTAGTCATTTTTTTGTCTGCCAATTCCAACTTTAGTAAGAAGTCTGACAACACCAGGTTTAAGTCCAACCAATTTATTTGATAGTAAAGTATTTGATAGTAAAGGGCGAATTTACTATCAAATAAGTCGGTTAGACTTAAACCTGGTGTTATCAGACTTCTTACTGTGTTTACCCCAGTCCAACGCCGGCATCTCCACATCATTTCCAACTTTCCCAAGCTGATATTACTATTCTAATCTGCGTTGGCAGATCAGTTCACCATTTTTTAAGAATACGAGATGCGTTTGTTGTTCTGTGTGAACCAAAAGATAAATGACGTCAATGGGGGAAAAAAAACTAAAAGTGGGAGGAAATAGGGTAAAAAAAAATTGAAATGGTTCAATTTTGCTGATCCTCAATTTGTCCTAATCATAGCCTCTTACATCGGAGATGATGTTGAAGGGAAGAGAATTTACACCCACGAAAATCCATGGCCCCTGACTGCATTATACAGCCAAGAAATCTGGAATAAACAAGATTCTCTGGTAATTTATAGCTGAGGACTATCAAAGTGGGTTCTAATTTGTGTCCTAGCCTGAACCCCTCAAAACAAAAATCCAATTTCCCTCATGCCCTTTGAAAATTTCTGCTGGTGCTAGAGCATCTCACACAAACATGAGCTGTTGGCAGTGCCACATTACCCCTTGCTCTGTAAAGTACCCGATAGGTACACACAGTAGTCAGGTACCCGATAGAAATATTCAACCTGAATAATCTTCACCTGAGTCTAGGTTGTCTGACTGGCTTAGCAATGGCCGTCCTTGTCACACATCTCCCCACCTTGCACCTGCAGTGTAAACCAAGGTGATCAACTCTGAGGAATAAAAATAAGGGACACTTCCACCAGAAAGGGGCTGGGCTGGGTGGGTTGGTTGCTGGTTAGCTGGGATGGGGGAATATAGTCATCCAGTGAATGAATAGGATGCCATACAGTCCAGTGGTGGAGGGGAGGGGGCACTATAGCCTTTTTAACTGTGGTTAAAACATAATGGTCTCTTGGCTAGGAGACTGGATTCCCTGCATATTCAAGATAAGCTACAAACAGCTTACCAGACTTTTAATAAGGGTAAAATAGATGAAGATGATGATAAATAATCATGCTGTCTCCGGTCAGATAGATGGACTAGAGAACATTTAATTTATGATCACCAAGTATCTATTAGGAACAAAATCAGAAAAAAACAGTCGGCAAAGATTCCACCTCAAGTCCAATTCTTATAAAAATGACAACTTTCAACTTGACTAAATGGTGGATTCTCCTCCCATCGCTTTGACGAATGGGTAATCAGCTAGGAGACTAATTGTTTACCATCTGTGTTGGTGTTGTCATGCATGTGATATTAAGGCAAATCCAGATTCACATTTTAACATTCTGGCCTCACACCTTACAAGGACATGATCTTAAATTTGGTGCCTACTAATGCATTAACCCTGTGAACTTAAAAGTGCATTGAGGAATGATATGATGCGAGACAAGGCTTCATGCTTCTAATGCCACCTAATGATGCAAACACTGTCATAACAGAGATATGGACCAATCCATCTAAGCTAATATCATTTGATAGAACCATAGAAACATTAATAATATGATAGAGTCTTTTGTTTTACTCATTTTTATTCATCTGTGGGACATGGGCATCGCTGGCTGGCCAACATTTATTGCCCATCCCTAGTTTCCCTTGAGAAGGTGATGGTGAGCTGCCTTCTTGAATCGCTTCAGTCCATAGATAGAAGTGACATCAACACTGTTAACTTTCCAAAACCTACCGCAATGCCTGGGGACAGCTCGGACATCCGCAGCAGGGATGGAGACAACCTGCTGACAGCTACATCCTGAGGCCTGTGACCTTGGTCAATGTGTTCTGCTGGTTCAAGCACTGAAGGGTCCTGGACTGATAAAGGTCTCCTGCTCAGAGGTTAAACAGTCCTTGGTGGTCTGTGCTGCTGGAGGAGGTGCAGGCAAAAGTGGGGGAGGGAGGATTGTGATCACCCTGAGAATGTCCAACTGATTCTCATCCTCCCTGTGGGTGCCAGAGGGCCCAGGCCTGAGTCCTGGAGGAGAGAATGAATATTGCTATTCCTCCCCCTGCTAATGGATGTGTAAGAATTGTGAAGGGACTAGCCGTAGAGTGCATGATGCTCTCTCCGATATGGAGGGAGCTGAGAGAGGATTTATCCTGGTGGAGCTAAAATCATTCATCCACTTCCTGCCCCTCTTGTTACTTCAGGATCAGTTACAAGCTGCACTGACCTGCTGGGTGAAGGCATCCCAGGCTGGACATAACATTCAGCGCTACTTGGAGCCATCGTGCAAGAGAGGGCGTGCCTGAGTGTCCAGATGCCTCAAGGGCTTGGTGGCTGAAGCGGGCTGCTGCTTTCTTTCAGGCTGGTCTCCTGACAATAGGTGGTGTGGGGAGAGTATTGGATTGGCATTTAAATATGGAGCAGGGTCCTTCGAACCCACCAGATGATAGCGGACGGACAAACCACCTCCCTGCTGCCAGGTGATTTGGAGTTACCGACATGTAATTAATGAGGTTCCAAGCATGTAACTGGGCACGAATTCCCATTATTCCCGACCTGCAGGAACAGCGCCACCGGAACCACCCGCCACCGCACTAAGATAAAAAATTCCTATGACTCATCACTCGTCAGTTTATTTCTTATCAGTCCAGCTCCTGAAGCAATATAAGACTGAACTTCAACCCTCCAGAACCACTCCTGCTGTAACTTCACACCCAGCAAACAACCAGAAGTATATTGCATTTTCCCCACTCCATTCACAGAATATGGCAGCTAATCTGAAATGGATGATGAAATGTCTTTTTTTAAACCAACTTTGCTTTTTAATATTCAGCATTGCACTTTTAAAATTATTGTAACAGTTATCACATGCTGTTGGCTACAGATCCCTAATGAGGTCATGCACGGCACAAGCGCAAGAATCTTGTTTTCCTTACTTTCCATTAAGACGTGTAAATTGTCAGTATATATTTTAAAAGTATTCTCACGTCAGAAGAACCTTTACTAATGTATTCAAACTGCCAGTTGTGTTGTTTCATAAAATAGAATTGCTTCATGGCAATTATTTAGGCAGGGCGTGGGTCACCACTATTTTTAGATTATATTTATGGGTGTTTGGGAGTGTCATGAATGGAATCAGTGCTGACAGATAAACTTAAGCAATGACGTGTATCTGTATTCGATGCATTGCCCCTAGAACCTTTGAGCGCTATGACAATGTTATTTCATTTAGCCTTCCAATCCCATTCTGTGACGTTCATTCCAAGCCTTTATTACCCCTTGGAATCAAAGCTGGAAAGTGATATGCTACATTTATTAATAAATGGAACAGAGTTGAAACCACTCAATTGGAATTATCTTTGAAGAAATTGGGCAGCATTTTCCGGCAGCGTTCGTCCCAAAACCGGAAAATCCCACCGGAGGTCAACGGACCTTTGCATGATCCATTCCCCCGCCTGTTATGATTCCCATGGCAGACAGAACTGGGAAACTCCCCCCATTGACTCCAAGACTGTTTTCAGTTCCTAGGAAGTTCCTATTTCCCTATGGCAGCTCAATTCTTTTTGTTTTCAACTCTTTCATTGAAAGAAAGCTCTTGGCTGTTATAGTATAACCAATGATAACATTGGAACCAGCTTTCCACTCCGCCCTACTGTTGCATACCCAACCACTCCGCTCCCACAGCCGGCCCCAGCCAATGCTGAGTCCCAAGGCCCGAGCTCTTCCTGCCCCACACCACTGCTACATACTGCACCCCCCACCCCCAACCCCCCACCACTGCTGACTCTAGTCAGTGCCAAGCCGCAAGCTTGGAACCACGTGACCGGCACCTTCTGCCCCATCCCTCAACACACAAGCAAGCCCCCGCCACCCCAAAACACAATGTGGTTGCTACAGTGACCCACCCTCAAACAACACAGAGGCCGGTGGTCAGACTGACCTACCTCCTTGCTCGCCCTTAATTCTGCTGAACCTACAGCAGACTTTTATAGAGCATATTGGTAGGCTGAACCAGGGCAGGACTTACTCAGTTAATAGTGGGGCATTGGGGGGAGTTACAGAACAAAGAGATCTAGGAGTACATGTTCATAGCTCCTTGAAAGCAGAGTCATAGCTGGTGAAGAAGGCATTCGGCATGCTTGGTTTCATCGGTCAGAACACTGAATACAGGAGTTGGGACGTCTTGTTGAAGTTGTACAAGACATTGGTAAGGCCACACTTACCAATACTGTGTGCAATTCTGGTCACCCTATTATGGAAAGGATATTATTAAACTAGAAAGAGTGCAGAAAAGATTTACAAGGATGCTAACGGGACTTGATGGATTGAGTTATAAGGAGAGGCTGAATAGACTGGGACTTTTTTCTGTGGAGCAATGGAGGCTAAGGGGTGACCTTATAGAGATCTACAAAATAATGAGGGGCATAGACATGGTAGATAGTCAATATCTTTCCCCAAAGGTAGGGGAGTCTAAAACTAAAGGGCATAGGTTAAAGTGAGGGGGGAGGAATACAGAAGTGTCCAGAGGGGCAGTTTTTTCACACAGAGGGTGGTGAGTGTTTGGAACAAGCTGCCAGAGGTAGTAGTAGAGGTGGCTACAATTTTATCTTTTAAAAAGCATTTAGATAGTTACATGGGTACGATGGGTATAGAGGGATATGGACCAAATGCGGGTAATTGGGATTAGCTTAGAGGTTTTAAAAAAAATAAGGGCAGCATGGATAAGTTGGGCCAAAGGGCCTGTTTCCATGCTGTAAACATCTATGACTCTAAATGTTTTACTCACTGGTATGACGCTCCCCACCCCCACCACCCCACCCAACGAGGTTGTTACAGTAAGTGAGGTGGGGCAATTGTGAGTGAACCACATTAATTATATTACAATGCATGGTAATTCATGCAAATTGGCATCTCACCCATTTTGGGCCCACTCCTCATCTCGTCTGGGAAATCAGTGTGGTAAGATGAGAATTGGCGCAAAAATGGGCACGATTCCCGATTTTTGTCTCACTCCTGATCTTACAACCTCACCTCACCAAAAAAAGAGTTGCCCATTGAAGTGATGGAGGCTACCTTGCTAAATTTATTTAAGTCACGGGTAAATAGGTTTTTGATAGACAAGGGAATTAAGGGTTATGGGGAGAAAGCGGGAAAGTGGAACTGATCCACCTCAGATCAGCCGTGATCTTATTGAATGGCGGGGCAGGCTCAAAGGGCTAGATGGCCTACTCCTGCTCCTATTTCTTATGTTCTTATCATAAGATCATAGGATTGCCCCCTGAACTCCTGAAGTTTTGTGAGATCATAGTCACAGGGGCTCACATCAAATCTGTCAAATCTGCTGTTTGTGTGTCCGTCCTTCAGCAAATCTTTTACAAAACTTCAAGCCAATAGTATGTTCCATTAATTCCACCCATAAACAATGTTGCAAAATAACACTGAGGTCCACCACGTAAACTATAATGCTGGCCACACAATTTCCCATGAATTGTAAGGGTAATGCCATCATTTTCCATTCAGACTTGTTTTCAATCCATAGGTGAGTTAATGCACGCCATAAATATGCATTGATTTCCTAGACAAATATGAACTGTGTCAAAAATTGATTGCTCTTTGGGAGTCTTTGTGGTTAAAAATAATAGATATGACACTTAAAATCTTGGCTTTTGTCTGCACACTAGGCATATTTTGCTTTTCATAATGTTCATTACAGTGCTTGCGTAAATTGTTTAGTTATGTTAATTTAAATCTTCATCATTTCATCATACCCATGTGTTGTTGCATCATGACTGTGATTCCTGGCAAATGGAATTTGGTTTAAGAATATCTTCTGCCCCCCAAGTGAGATTTTTAGCCATTTTATACAAATTTGTTTAAAAAATTCTGCAGATTTAGAGTCACAGAGGTTTACAGCAACTATGAAACAAGCCCTTCAGCCCAACTTGTCCATACCACCCAGTTTTTAATAACTAAGCAAGTTCCAATTGCCTGCATTTGGCCCACATCCCTCTACACCCATCTTGCCCATGTAACTGTAAATCTTCCTAATGTAACTGTCTAAATGCTAAAGATTTTTGAAACTATTGCCCTGAGCTGGTCAAATTAAGAAAGCTCACAACACCAGGTTAAATTATAACAAGATTTTACAGATCTATATTGTTACCCTGTCATTGTCTCAATGGTGGCATTATAGTGTTAATGAATGCTGGTCTTTGGCTATTGTGGTGGCTAAAGTGTTAAATTATATTCCAATTCACCTGTTCCTCACCCTTTACAGACTCTTAAAAATGCTTATGTCAACTATAATGGTGAGATAGAAATAGGGCATTTGATTTGAGAAAAGTAAGATAAAGAAATTGCATTCACAGGTGGTGAATGTCTGGAACAAGCTGCCAGCGATAGTGGTAGAGGCGGGTACAATTTTGTCTTTTAAAAAAAACGTTTAGATAGTTACATGGGTATAGAGGGATATAGGCCAAACGTGAGCAATTGGGACCAGCTTAATTGTTATAAAAAAGGGATGGCATGGACAAGTTGGGCCGAAAGGCCTGCTTCCATGCTGTAAACCTCTAAGATTCTATGACTATATGATTTATATATTAACACAACTGGATAGTGTGAGTAGGGGCAGGATTTTACAGCCTCACTCATCCCAAAACTGTAAAATCCCCTACAAGGTCATTGAGCCTTTCCACAATCTGCCCCTCACTTGCTCCAATTCACATGGCGGCCAGGGCGATAAAATTCCGGGCCTTGTGCCCAGATTCCATTTAAATGATACTTCAGCAAGCGGCTGAATTGCTGCCAGATTAATCCAAGAGGATCTAGCAATTATTGAGTCCACAACAGGGAAGGCCTGCCTGAGCTTTCTCTGTGGGATCCAGCGGACTCCTATTCCCCCTGTTCCAACAAGAAAAGTAAATAACTGTTTTATGGTTTATGGGATTAGACTGTGTACAAGTGTTAACTTTACAGCCAGATTTAGCATTTATCCACTGACAACACAGGTCTTCAAACATTAGATCAATTATATCTCTGTCTTATGAAAAGTTATTGACCTGATTTAACTCTCGGCCTTTGGGTTTCAATAAGTGAGCAGTTGTTCTTCCAGGAATCAGGCCCGGAGTATTTCAGTTCCTTGGCATCATTTAAATCACAGTTTCCCATCTATTCTCAGCAGGAATTGTTTGGGAAGGGGGTAGACAATTGCACAGTCTGGAGTCTGACTGCCAGGATCTTGCAGTTGGCGATATCAGTTGACATGTCTTACCAGCAAGAGTCAAACGATCACTGGGTTCGGCAGGTGTAATGACTTCAATCAGGCCATCGAGGTTAGTCTATTGGAGTATGAACTCCCTGATTAAGGATCCAATTGATGGGCCAACCAGGGAGCCTTTGCCTTGTACTTAACTGGGAGTGTCAGTTCCTCTGATACCCCCCGAGATAAAATGCCAACTACTAGCACTCTGTGTACAGCTGTTAGAGATTATAAATAAAGGGATTTTGGTGAAGGGGCTTCTGTCTCCGAAGTCTTATTACACAGGGGAATGGCAAAATTCTGCACCAACTAAGGCCTAAACTTCCCTTCTTGGGTGGAGGGGATCACTCCTCCTCCCCCTGACCGAGAAGGGAAAGTTTAAAAGATTTACGCTTTCTGACCCTGATTCACTTCACCGCCTGGTGAGAAACGCTCTGCAGCTTTCACCTTAGGTCATCGAGTTAAAATTCCAGTCAGGTCCTGGTGACATCAGAGCAGCTTGACATGATCAGATTAAGAAAGGAGTCACTGGCTTTGGGCAGGTGTCCTTTCCACAGCTCAATGAAACAGGTTAGAATTGCAGCCAGTCAGATGACAGCTCCACAGCAGAGAGGTAACCTGGATGATTTTAACAAAACACTAGCCCTGTTCCTGGTGTCGATGTCAAGGAATACAAGTCAGAACATATCTTTCTAAAAGATTTGAAAAAGTGAGGTTTGCGGTCATGACCTCAATGATGACCCATTCATTTTATTGGGCACTGACGTCACTGACTGGAAAACCTTTATTGGTCAACAGCACAAGGTAGCTACTATTTATTTATATGCTTGAAAGAGAAATTAGCACTGATATTTTAGCCAGCAAGAGCAACCGTGTTTAAAGCTACAAGTTGTTAACATTTAGTAATTTGACCAGTTTGGGGATGATTTGACTTGCTGTAGCGTTCTTCATTACATTGACGTTGCAATGAAGTTAGTGTGAAAATCTGCTAGTTGCCACAATCCAGTTCCTGTTTGGGTACATTGAGGGAGAGTTTAGCATCGTTTGCGATCTGGGAGGAAACGGGAGCACCCGGAGGAAACCCACTGGGAGAATTTGCAGACTCCACACAGGCGGTGACCCAAGCGGGGAATTGAACCTGGGTCCCTAGCACTGTGAGGCAGCTTAACATTGTGCCACCATGCCACCCTACTGAGGCAAATCATTTGGACTGCCAGAAAAGTAAGGTGCACTGCTGACATGAGATGAACCTAACATGACCTCTACAGATGGAGCTTTACAGATTAATTTGGTCTAACGTTTTCCAATAAAGTGACACAAAAGAAAATGAATTTCCGTTTCAAATACTAGGTTATTGACATAGTTTTAAACTTCAGTGTTATTAATATGTTTTTTGCAAATTTCATCTGCGAGGATGAAATTATTGCCCATGTCATCATCCATTTAGTTAAACAGCAGAGAAATAGATGATATCATGGGCATGTATCCTTCCTGCAGCCTTGGGAAATGTAAAGTTAAGTTATATACTATTTCTTTGTCTTCAATGCACCTTTCAGTCTAACTTTGACATGAGTCTAAAGAAATTATAACACAGTGGATACAGAAGACAGCAAGTTATTTTGGTTTGTTATACTTCAGCTTTTTTTTAATCATTTGTGAGACTTGGGCATTGTTGGCTGGCCAGCATTTATTGCCTATCCCTAGTTGCCCTTGGGAGGTTGGTGGTGAGCTGCCTTCTTGGAATTCTGCAGTCTACATGCTGTGGGTTGACCCACAGTGCTGTTAAGGAACGGCAATATATTTCCACGTCAGGATGGTGAGTGAGCGGCTAGGACAGAACTTGCAGGTTGCGGTATTCCCATGTATTTGCTGCCCCTTTTCCCTCTGTAGCCAGGCTTTGCTGATGCATTGAGGCGTCGCCCCTCTACGTGACAGCATGAAACATGCCCAGCTGGTTTATTTTGATAGTGTGTGGTAAGGTCTGGAGAGTAAACCAACCTGTTTCTCTGGAAACACGTCAGTTTTCTCACCAGAGCCAACACTCTGCCAAATTCTGATAAAACCTCCAGAGTTTC
This sequence comes from Carcharhinus amblyrhynchos, assembly GCF_965287045.1. Lineage (NCBI taxonomy): Eukaryota > Metazoa > Chordata > Chondrichthyes > Carcharhiniformes > Carcharhinidae > Carcharhinus > Carcharhinus amblyrhynchos. The sequence goes on from NC_137345.1 coordinate 17,814,937, forward strand.
CTCTTTAGTAGATCACATTGAATAATGCTCAGAAGACAAACATCATCAGCAATGTGTATAAAATCTTACATTGCAGTAAGAGATGTACTTGGACCAATCCCCCTAGGGCCTTTATCATTGATTAAATCAAGGATGAACTGAGAATTAGATACCAACCTGACTTAGCACATAATTTAACCACATACTGTGAACACCAATCTGATTGCTGTGGTATGGGTAAACTATTATTGTTATGAGCAATATTTCTACCTGTATGCTGATAGGGGGTTTGTCAGAATTTTGCCCTAGCAGGTAAAATTCAGGAATCCTTATTATTTTCAAGATCACCACTACTCAGCAGTAAAGTCCTCTACACCAATCAAGTAGGAGTCTACAACAGAATCAACAGTCACCATTATTAATGTATGTAAACAGGTGCTCAGCTGGGCAAAATATTCCACCCTTACAACTTGTTGAATCCACACAGGGACACAATAAACAAGGTGATATATGGGCCAGCAGTAGAATGACTGGTCTTACTCATAGTCATATGATAGATTGATATATCAGACAATTACTAACCACAAATTTTATCTTCAATAGTCACGATCACCAATCGTTACTAGCTGAACTCCACCTTGCCACGAGTTGTGCTCTAGTGTGCCGCAAACAAAAAATTCAAAATGATTAAAAATTCATGTAATTAAACTAAAACTAATCTTTGTCTTCAGCTCTGTGGTCGACATCTCCAAGACCAGATGAATGTCAGGCCTCCCGTGCGTGTGCAGGCCAGGAAAGAACCGCACATGTGCAGTTTAGATTTTTCACGTTGGTCAGGCACATATGAATGCATTTGGAGATGAAGTCAAAGGCCCTTTGCACTCACACAAAAGCAAAAACTCAAAACGGATGAAAAGTCGGGCAATTCTCTGAAAAAGAATTCTCAGTGTCGAATTTGGGTAAATACTGGAATAAATTATGCTGCTTTTTACAGTGGGAGTTTCAAAATGAATCTCTCACACTCTATGCACTGCAGAGTGCCTCAGCATGAATCACGCTGAAAATCAGGGGATAGGAACTATTCCTGCTGGCGAGGTTGGCAGCATGGCACTGTGTATGCGGCGATCTGTCGGCATCATGGTTGGCGCATGTGCAGTAGCCCTCAGTGCTGGCTTCCCAATCGCTGGCCAGCCCCGGCACTGCTGACCCTTTAACTCTGCTGTGGCCAATCGCTGGCCTCCTAAACATGTCCAGACCAGCCTCAACCCCCACCCTGTCCCAACCCATCTCAATGTCCCCCCACAGCCCCAATCTCCCGATCCTGCCCCCCGCCCCTCACTGGCAGCTCTGACAGCTCCTCCTGCAGGCCCATTCCCCCAAACAGGCTGTCCAACCCCCATCCCCCAATGTCCAGCCCCAATCGCTGGCCAGCCTCCCACTGTCACTGACCTCAAAGTGCAGAGTGGCAGCAGGACCCCCCCATCCCCACCAATCTCCCTCCAGAGGCCCTGCCCCCAGAAGGCCTCACCCCTCTGCCAAGCCCTATGCCTGGTGGGCAGTGCCAAGGTGCCCCTTGAGCATTGGCACTTTGCCCCAGTGCCAGGGGTCCAAGCTGGCCTCGATGGCCCCCTTCACTCCAGCTCCCCGCAAGTGGGGAGCTACAGTAAGCTCTACTGGAATGAACCACTCCTGGCAAGGGCGGGGAGGCGATGTGTGCCCAGAGATTTCAGTCCTGGGCCCACTAGTTATATTTAAAATAGATTTAAATGAGAATTTACATAAATTATGCAGCTCTGCACATGGAGCTGATGGCGCTGGAAATGCGGCTGCCAAAGATACGCAGAGGGGAGCCCAAGAAACGGTCTCCATTCGAATCTCTCAGTCCGCTGTGCTACAAAAGCAGCACAACAGGCTGCAAGAATTAAGAATTGCCCCCCTCCGGAGAAGTGAAGGAAATGAAGGGAAGTAAAAAATGGCATATGCTGTTCTGAAAATCACAGCCATATCAATAATTTGTATCTATAGTTACATTTAGCTCATGCCTGGATATGAGCTTAGCATTAGGCTGAAATTTCAGCCTTGCATTGCCGCTTTCTCCTCTTTGCTTTTTAATTATGCCACTGCTTTCTTTTCTTCTTACTTCATTTTTCTACCTGAGGTAATAGTCCTTAAAATATTAATATTTTAACACTGCAGATGCTGGAAATCTGACATTAGGAGAAAAGAACACCAGAAAAATTCAGATAATTGGGCAGTGTCTGTGGAGAGGAACTCCATTAATGTTGATGACTATTTCAAAATGTTAAATCTTGTATGAACTGGTTGAATCATCGGTGAATTGTGTTTTTAAGGAATCGAGGTTCCCTATATACAATTTACATTTATATTGTATTGTTCATATTTTTTGAAGTCAATGGCCCATTTATTATTGGACAGCACACTGGCACAGTAGTTAGCACTGCTGCCTCTCAGCACTAGGGACCCATGTTTGATTCCCACTTGGGTCACTATCTGTGTGGAATCTGCACATTCTCCCCGTGTCTACAGGGGTTTTCTCCAGGTGCTCCAGTTTTTTTCCCACTGTCTGAATGATGTGCTGGTTAGGTGCATTGGCCATGCTGTCTCCCTCATTGTACCCAAACAGGCACCGGAGTGTGGTGTCTTGGGGATTTTCACAGTAACTTCATTGCAGTGTTAATACAAGCCTACTTGTGACGCTAATAAACATACTTTCAAGCTTTCATTGATACCTCGAACTGAAGCTATCAGTGCTCAGCAATAAGATGGTGGAAATCAGGGTCGGAATTCTCCAAACTTACTGGAAGTTTCCAATCCCACTGCAGTAAACAGAAATTTGGCTGGGCGCCAAATTCTTCGTTGTCACTGGCAGTGGCAGCAAATGGCTGGAAAATTCCGGTCCAGATTTGTGGCATCCAGAGATGTATAGTAAAACATGGAAACCTGCGTTTCCCAATTCTCTCCAGATTTTCCGCACACATCGCTGCTCTTCCAAATGGTGAACACAGGCTAAAAGTAGCCCCAGAAAGGCATTTTGCTCAAGTGCAGTTCAGAGAAAATAGGAGGCATGCCTCAAAGTTTTTTTATTTTGTATAGGGGAGTGGTGTAATGACTAACTGGAAGGATGTTGCAACATCCTTCATCTCCTGAATAAACCAAAAGCTTGGAAGGCAGTGATGTGGCACCTGAATGAATAGAGCAGTTGTCTCACCTGCCAAGCTTCCAGAGCTGCACAATGTTTTCCAACGCACTCATGCTTGCACTGATGACTTTAAAGTTGAATGACCTTTTATCCTGTATAAATACCATGAATAACAAAGTGTTTATCAATGAGTAGAGTGGTATCAGCGCATCACCTTGGAACAAAACCAGATGGGTACTTCCAAACAATACCTTGAACCAGGTAGAATTATTTTCTTTTATTACGGGGGAACACTTCAATCTGCAGTAGGTGGAGCATTTTCTGCAATCTAAATTGTCCCCTCACAATAGCCTGTTCATGATGACTCCAGAAGAAACAAATGTATCTAAGAACATGATGACAAGGCATTTTAAAATTGAATCTGCAATTGTCACCATTTTAAATATTTTATTCCAGGGCATTTTCCAAAATAATCCTAACCTGAAAAAAAGACAAAAGCCCTCAATTTTCTTTTTTACATGATAATAAATTTTATTTTTGCTTATTTATAATGAGGCTGCAAGGTGGCACAGTGGCCTCACTGTGCCAGGGATCGGGGTTTGATTCCCGTTTGGGTCACTGTCTGTGTGGAGTTTGCATGTTCGCCGTATATCTGCATGGGTTTCCTCCGAGTGCTGTAGTTTCCTCCCTTGGTCCAAAGATGTGCAGGTTATGTGGATTAGCCATGCTAAATTGGCTCTCAGTGTCAGAGGGACTAGCTAGGATAAATGCATAGGGTTATGGGGATAGGACCTGGGTGGGATCGTGGTTGGTGCAGACTCGATGGTCCAAATGGCCTCCTTCTGCACTGTAGGATTCTATGATACAGAAGTATGTGGATGTCTAGGATTGATTACATTGCAAATCGCTCATCACACATGCAATAAAAGTAGATGCATTGAAGGGACATCATGTAATTACTATCGGTAATTAAATTAAAGAGATTTTTCGCAGCAAGTCCATTTTTTCAGTAACGTTGTAATGAACTGAACAAATTGTGAATGACTTAACCTGGAAATGATTGTTTACGATATCATTATTGTAACGGGCGTTAATAACTTTGAGAAAACAGTGGGCAGAGGAATAGTCTATTCATAGACTGGTGCACAAGTGAAGTTCTAGCTGTTGTGTTTGTAAATTAGAATCCAGCATTTAAACTCCCTTATAGCTCTGTTATTATGTAATGTTATATGTCCCTAACACAGGGGAGCCAAGGGGCAGACACTTGTCTTCACCACCCCTGGCATTCTTCCTTTGGGATTCAAGAGGTGAATACGTGTTTTTCATGCATAATGGCCAATAGTAATTTTGCTATCAATTGACAGAGGCTGATCACACAATTTTTAATTTTCTTTCTTCAAATGTTTGCGTTTTGTCAACACTAGCTAAGCAAACAAAATGATTAAAAGAATGAAACCCCCACTGCTAACAATTGGGAAGCAGCTGTGAACTCACAGATGTTTAAATTATTTATTTTATGGAATATTTTGTGGAAAAAGATGTTTATATCATGATGTCATAGAATCAAGGACTCCTTAGTGCAGAAGAGGCAATTCAGCCCCTCGTGCTTGTGCTGACTCTTAACAGAGCAACTTACAAGGGCCCTCTCCACATATTAAGCTGATCTTTCTCTACATCCTAACTATGACCACAACACTATATTCTACACCCTTCCTTTCCTCTCCCCTATGTACTCTATGAATGGTATGTCTTGTCTGTATAGCCTGGAAGAAACAATACTTTTCATTGCATTCTAATACATGTGGCAATAATAAATCATATCAAATCAAAATCTATCCCCATAACCCTACACATTTCCCATGGCTAATCCATCTAAGTTACGCATCTTGGGATACTGAGGAGCAATTTATCATGGCCAATTCACCTCACCTGCACATCTTTGGAGCATGGGAGGAAACTGGAGCACCCGAAGGAAACCTATGCAGACACAGGGAGAATGTGCAAACTCCACACAGCCACCCAAGGGTAGAATTTAACCCAGGTCCCTGGAACTATGAGGCAGCAGTCCTAACTATTGTGCCACCGATACATGGAAAAATGTTTCTTTTCAAACATTTTCAAGCACTATCATTAAAAACATGGCTGTACTGAGGTGAAATCCTATTCAAAGACAATGTTTAACCTAGAATAAACTGATCTTTGTGATTAAAAAGAAAATATTGCCACTTCTGTGGTAATATGAACAGGGCCTAGTTTTAAGGTTGATAAAATTGGATATCTTAAATTAAAGAATTAGGCATTTTAAAATCAAACAGTCAAACCTCGGCAGGATAATTGTACAAATAGACAAACATGTCTGGGCCTGACCCATCAATCACCCATCAAAGGTCGTTGCACCCTACTGATACTTAGCAGGAGATCATTGCACCCCATGGAAATTCGCCGTCCTATTGTTAGAAGCCCAGATCGGGCCAAACTTTCTGTCACCGTGAGTTCCTGCAGTTAGCTTATCTGATAACAGGTAACAAGTAAGCAACAGCATGGAGGTGAACACCTGGGGGCGGACCCTGGTGTCCTGTCAGGCAGACATCAAGAAACCCACTGGGTATTGGAACCCCCTCCTGGGGCCTCATTGGCCGGAAGCCAGAGAAGTTTCTGGAAAGGCAAGCAGGCAGGAGAGATAAAGGTACACATTTCAAACACACCAGCAGCGAAAACTCGACAAAGGAGACGACCTTGACCATTCAGAAGACTGACCAGGGAAGGAAGGGAGGAAGAAGCTGCCATCAAGACTCACCTTCGTGACAACGGACCAGAGGGACTCAGAGAATCGAGCCTGCCGTTTTAACTAAACCATCTTTGCGGGTAGTATACTTAAATCTGGGGTATCCTCTTGTTTTATGTGAGTAGTTTAAGGGTTAATAATGTTATTATTAATAAACTTGTTGAACCTTTACTTGTGTTTGTCCTTTGTCCATCTTGCAAATAAGGGCACCTTGGAGTAAAACCTTGGAGTAAGCAAACTTGTCAAAAGTATCTGAGAATTAACAGGTACTACACTTTATTAAAAAGTTACAGATCATAAAGTATTTTATTTCAGTGTGTTGTCATGATTCGCCGTAACATTGCACAGAGGCTGCTGAAAGCCAGTCACTTCAAATCACAAATTGATCTATTGAAGAAAATAAGTTAAATAACAAAAAGGCATACCGGCTATTTCTGTTTTATCAAAATTGACCCAAAGGTATTAGTAGATCAAAAAAAATGTTGAAGTAAAGTAAACATGTGCCTCCAGCATTCCAGCAGCGAGCGAATGCTTAGTGCTGAAGTACTTTATAATGTCAGTGTGTGAGGGGGTTTGGTCAATTATTAACACAAGTTTAGTAATTAAAATATTTGGCTTTTGTATTAAAATATAGGTTCTAAAATGCACACTATAGGCAGAATTTCCCTGTCCTACCTGCCACAGGAATCGTAACGGACAGAACATGGACCATGCAAATACCCATTGACTTGGGGTGGGATTTTTCAGCTTTGGGGTGAGTGCAGTCAGAAAATCCCACCCTTTGTCGATCATTCCAAACCACATACTACTTTATGGGTGGTCTTTTATAGAAATTTAAGACTAAGATGACAAATATTCTTGTCTCTAGTAAGTTCATTATGGCAAATTGAAACTAAATTGATGACTTAGAGCTGTGAAAATTTCACTGAAATAAACAAGAGCTGAACAATAATGTGGAGGTCCTGTAGTGCAGTGAGTAGTGTCCCTGCCTCTAATCCAGCAACTTCAGGTTCAAGTCCTAAACCAGACTTGATGGTCAAGAAAGGTGTGTACATAAAGGGGGAAGCACTGGCATCATGATTTTGTCACTGGACTAGTAATCCAGAGACCCAGGGTAACACTCTTGGGCTCCAAGTGTGAATCTCACTGTGGCAGATGGTGGAATTTGAACTGAATTCAAATGAAGCAATTGTCATAGAACCCATCTGGTTCACCAATGTCCTTTAGTGACAGAAAGTCTGCTGTCCTTTCCTGGTCTGGCCTACATGTGACTCCAGATTCACAACAAGGTGGTTGACTTGTAACTGCCCTCCGAACTGCCCACTCAGTTCAAGGGCAATTAGGGATAGACAATAAATACTGGCCCGGCCAGTGATGCCCACATCCCATGAAAGAATTAAACCAACACGGCCAACAGTTTGAATATCAACATTCTTCCAACAAGCCAGCGGCAGGAAGTAAAAGCAGAAGAGACTCCTTGTCAGCCACGCTTGATACAGAGCAACAAATGACAGTCTAGTCACCGAAACATAAGGCTGCTAGGTGCAGGAAGAGAAACAAGAAACAATAATGTTATTTCTGTGATTTTCTAATTACAATTGAGGGAACACAAAAACAAAAGCTTCATTTATTGATTGGGATGGGGTTGTTGGTAAAATTACTGAACTGTAACTTGTATCTTGGAGGAAGAAAATGCAGTGGTGTCAGAACACTAAAAGTATAACAATTAAAATATTATTGCTACTACGTCTTCAATACATTCAAAGAGAGCAAATACATTTCAGGACCATTATTAGAAAACAAGTAGTCGCACAGGATTATTTGTAATATTATGATTGTTTTTCTCTCCTTTCCACTTCTGAATATTTGCCAATATTGTTACTGTTGATATAACATCACCTGAGGCCCTGGTTTCATTTTACCAAATCTAAATTTCAACGCCATTTCATCGTCTCACAAGGCTCCAGTCAGGAGTGTGATGAAATATTGGGTGGGTACAGCCATTACTGCATTCAAGTCTCTCAACACCAAAGCAGTTTTCCTGATGACACCCCTTCCATATCCATTCTCTCCATTATTATGGCACATTATTGAGGTGGCATGGCGGCACAGTGATTAGCACTGCTGCCTCACAGCACCAGGAACTTTGGGTGACTATCTATGTGGAGTTTGCACATTCTCCCAGAGTCTGCATGGGTTTTTTCCAGGTGCTCTGGTTTCCTCCCATAGTTCAAAGATATGCAGGTTAGGTTGATTGGCCACGTTAAATTGCATGCTTAGTGTCCCAGTATTGTAGGTTAGAAGACCTGTGGGGTAAATGTGTGGGGTTATGGGAGTATGGTCTAGGTGGGATGCTCTATCAGAGAGTTGGTGCAGACTCAAAGGGCTGAATGGCCTCCTTCTGTACTGTAGGGATTCTATGAATATGAACAATCTTAAGAATGAACTTCACCAACTCACCCAAGTTGCTCAATAGAATATTCCTCACCTGTGGATAAAACTAGCAATCTTCAGGGAGCATCATCACCTCCAAACTTCTCTCCAAGACAAACACATACCATCGTGATTTGAACATGTTGCTATCCTTTCATCATTGAAGGGCCAATACGCTGGAATTGTCTACATAAGGTCATTGTGGGAGTGTCACCAGCACAAGGACTGCTGTGGTTCAAAGAGCAGGCCTCCCACCACCTTCACCAGGTTTCTGTGCTGGAAATACTATGTCAGACAATAACAGGATATTCCACTTCAGCTGAAGTTAATGGACTTTTGATTTGCTTGCTGCATTCACCACAAACCCACTGCAACAGGGCTGGAAAATCACACCCATATGAATCTAGAGATAGACTATAAAATATGATCTCACCAGTATTGCCCATAACCCAAGAAGAAAGGTGTTTTTAAAAGGTAAGTTTTAAGAAGGGATATTCTAGGTGAGGTAAGGCTCCTTTTGGGAGAGTTTAGGCATCTTTTGGGATTATTGAAAATGGTCAAGATTATGCACTCTTTACGTACAACATATTGGAACTGTCAAGCTGTAAGAGAACTGTTTCAGAAATGCTAAGGAGTTAGCCAACTGTCAAGGGATTGTGCAAGAATATTCAATTGTTAAGGAAATGTCCAAAAATCAAGGCGCTGTCAGTTGTCAAAGCTATGTAGGAAGTATCAAACCTGTCAAAGCTATGCAGGGAGTGCTTTATTATTTTCCATTCATTTCAGTACAGTACAGTTCCAGGAGGCAGGCCTTAATACTCAGCATGCCTCCACACACAACAGCCTGCAGATTCATTCTGTGGTCATCCACACAGGCTCCCGTTTCAGACCAGTCTGCCTAGTTGAAAATCCCACCTGTGGCTGGCCATTTTGAAAGGTCTGGCTCATTGTGCCAGAAAATACCATGACTTAGTAAACCAACCCAAAGCCGAAAGTCTGGGCACAAGATTGCGAACAGTCTGGTTCGGCCTGAAACACTGGCTAGACAGTGAGATGGAACAGGTGATGAGGGAATAGACTTTGTGGCAGCAGCAGGAGACAATGGCTTTAGTCTTTGGAGAAACTGTGTCAAACTACAAAAATCCGACTGATCAGCCAACAACAGCTGTAATCTGAAATAAAGAAAGCAAGCTATTAAACCTACAAATTAGATTATGTACCTGTAATATTGGGATAATAACTTTTATGTGCTGTTTTGTCCCATTACAGCCCTGTGAAACACTATGTAACAGTTTTCAACATTAAACACTCTGTGTGGGACCTTTAGCCTATGTTCGCTGCCTGCAGAAATAATAGTGGGAGTTCAAGATCCGGTGAAACCTGGAAGTCACGAAACTCACCGGCCAGATCATGATGTTTGATGGTCAATGCCTCTTGCTGACAATATAATCAAGCGCATGACCATTTCAAAACATTTTAACACATTTAAATATAATTATACACCTAGTTGTGTGGGGGTGGGGGGAGACAGTGGGGGGAGGTGGTAGGGGTGGTGCAGAGTGGAGCCCATACAGAGAGGAATGAGGATGCCAGGGATAATCGCTGTGGAGTGGGGGGTGGGGAGGAAATGCCAGAGTGATGTGGGGGAAGGAGAGGGTGGCGAAGGCCACAGATACCCCCATGGTGGAGTGGGGCAGAGTTATATTTGTTGATGTGATCAGGCCATCCTTAGTGTAGCCGGTTCCCGGCTCTAAGATTCCTCCACCCCACCAGAGTGATGGCGCAAACCACCACCATTGTTTTTCGTAGCTAAGGGGATGAGACATGGAGTGAAAACTGGCCCGAGCAGCTGAAGGGTTCCATTACCAGTTTTCCCACCAGAACTTACACTTTGCCAAATTCCCATAAGATTCTGCTCATTATGTACATTCGTAGGATGCTGAGAACTGTTTCCACTGGTGGGTGTGACGATAACCATAGGTCAGAAATTTAAAATAACTGACAAAAGAACAAGTGGAGAAATTCAATTTTTTTCATGCAGGGAATCATGAGTTAGAACTAACTGATCGAAAAGCTGGTGAATAGCAGATTTATGAATACATTTCAAAAGGGAAGTGGATATTTACATTAAAAGGAAAAATTTAATGAACTATAAACAACAGCCCTATTACGGAACCAATTGGCTTGCTCTTTCAAAGACCCAACACAGACCCAATGGGCTGAATGACTTACTTTCCATCTGTACTTGCTATTTTTGTACCTTTAATTTTTTATGCTCAACTATGCATGAGCCTGAAAATGGCCTGCGGGTTACTTTGTAGGCTGCCATGTAGCCACGCATATGCTCAACTTATTGGGAGCATTGCTCTCTTTGTAAAATTCTATAACTATGTAAGTCAATAAAAAGTAAAATCTGGTAGGGTGTTAAAAAAGTGGATAATCCCACATCCCATCAGTTTCACTGGAGAGCTAGGGCTGAATTACTACCCCCCAACCCCGCCCCCCCCCCCCACCCCAACTGTTTCTGCTGATTGCTACTGCTGTAATGCCAACATCTTTACTGTGATTTAAAACTGATGGATAATTTATAGTGCTAAAGTATGTTTTCTATAACTCTCTGATCTCTTGACCTGATGGCATAAACTTTGACTCTTGCTATCTTATGACTCCGAGTCTATCACATTAAGCCAACATAGTCCCAGATTACCATTGGCTGCTCTTCCTTTGAGGGGGAGCTTGGGCTGTTGGTGATTTAACCTGGGGATCAGGTGTGGGGCAGGTTGAGAAGATGGGCCTTCATGAATAACCTCAGCCAGTATGAGAATTGAGCCTGCGCTGTTGGCTGTGTTCTGTATCACTAATCAGCTGTCTAGCCAACTGGGCTAAATTAACCCCATCTGCATCCATTCAAATGCCAGTAGCTATACATACCACTAGTGTTCACAGGTCATTTGATCAATAAGACGCCATAACCCAGGAGAACACTATCTTCATCCAAAGTTTATACCAATAAAGATTCTAGTGGAAATCACCTGTCAACAATCAGGAAACAAAGGCTCAGTTCTCTCTTTCATAGTCCAGAAATGCAGTAGTTGTGAATGCCACCCTGGCTCTGATTAGCTAACTCTACCTGGAGCAGGGACCAGAACTGTTAATGATCTGATCATTCTGGTTGTGCTCCACACAAAGGCCAAATGTTTCCATTCTCGTTTGCAGCTGGGATTTTCTGGTGCTGCTGAAACTGAATGGACTTTTGGCTGGAATGCCAAAGTTTCCATTCGCGTTTGCAACGAGATGAGACAGGAGAGTCCCGTCCAAGGGCATGTGTTTACTCTTTAGGCCACTGGAGTAAAACAAATATTCTGTAAATGTTTTATTACGCAGTTGCAGTATAAACAATGACTAAACAGTAGAATAGTCTTAGGTGCTCCTGAAATGAATTTCTTTTTAAATCAATCCACTCCTTCAGCATTCTTTACCAAAGTCTTCAGGTCAATGTTTTTCTCGCATCCAGCTTGGAGCTGGCTCTGGTTTAGTCATAGTAAGGAATCATTCCTGCTGGTCTCCGTGCACCATCGCCCCACACCTCCCCCTCCCTCTCTCCACCACCACCTTCCCGCCGCCTTATTATTGACCATGCATTGTATCTGCCCCATTTACAGTTGCTAATTTTATCAGACAGTGTGATAACCGATACTATCTTGTTTTTATTGAACTGTACTGGTAGCTAGAGCTGCAGTGAACAAAGAACAATACAGCACAGGAAACAGGCCCTTCGGCCCTCCAAGCCTGTGCCGCTCATTGGTCCAACTAGACCATTCATTTGTATCCCTCCATTCCCAGTCTACTCATGTGACTATCCAGGTAAGTCTTAAACGATGCCAGCATGTCTGCCTCCACCACCCTACTTGGCAGCGCATTCCAGGCCCCCACCACCCTCTGTGTAAAAAAAAAAAGTCCCTCTGATATCGGAGTTATACCTCGCCCCTCTCACCTTGAGCCTGTGACCCCTTGTGATCGTCACCTCTGACCTGGAAAAAGCTTCCCACTGTTCACCCTATCTATACCCGTCATAATTTTATACACCTTTATTAGATCTCCCCTCACTCTCCATCTTTCCAGGGAGAACAACCCCAGTTTACCCAATCTCTCCTCATGGCTAAGACCCTCCATATCAGGCAACATCCTGGTAAACCTCCTCTGCACTCTCTCTAAAGCTTCCACGTCCTTCTGGTAGTGCGGTGACCAGAACTGGACACAGTACTCCAAATGTGGCCTAACCAGTGTTCTATACAGCTGCAACATCAGACTCCAGCTTTTATACTCTATACCTCATCCTATAAAGGCAAGCATACCATATGCTTTCTTGATCCACTTCAGATCAGCCATGATCTTATTGAATGGCAGGACAGTCTCGAAGGGCTAGATGGCCTACTCCTGCTTCTATTTCTTATGTTCTTATGCTCACCACCTTCTCCACCTGTGCTGCCACCTTCAAGGATTTGTGGACTTGCACACCTGGGTCCCTCTGTGTTTCTATACTCGTGATGGTTCTGCCATTTATTGTATAACTCCCCCCTACATTAGTTCTTCCAAAACGCATCACTTCACATTTATCTGGATTAAATTCCATCTGCCATCTCTCCGCCCAATTTTCCATCCTATCTTTATCCTGCTGTATTGTCCGACAATGTTCATCACCATCAGCAAATCCAGCCATCTTCATGTCATCCGCAAACTTGCTGATGACACCAGTTACACCTTCTTCCAAATCATTTATATATATCACAAATAACAGAGGTCCCAGTACAGAGCCCTGTGGAACACCACAGCAGAACAGTGGTATGTGAAGTCTTATATATGATGTGGGTATGCCGGCGTTGGACTGGCGTAAACACAGTAAAAAGTCTGACAACACCAGGTTTTAGTCCAACCTATTTATTTGATAATATACTCGCAAGCAAGGGACTAACCCCGAAAGCTTGCGAGTATATTATCAAATAAATAGGTTGGACTAAAACCTGGTGTTGTAAGTCTTATATACCCAGGATGCAGTCAATGCCACAATATAAGTCATAAGTCCCTATAATACTACTACATATCAGATGACATTTTTGAATACATACATAAATATGATCACAAGATCGTAACTGTATGGAGTGTGCATGTTCTCCCTGTGTCTGTGTAGGTTTCCTTTGCATTCCCTGGTTTCCTCCCGCACCCCAAAGATGTGTGGGTTAGGTTGATTGACTATGTTAAATTGCTCCTTAGTGTCAGGAGGACTAGATAGGGTAAATACATGGTGTTACAGGGATAGGGCTTGGTTGTCAGTGCAGGCTCAATGGGCCAAATAACCTTATATAATTCTATGATTCTATAAAATTGCAAAATATGTCTCCTTAATCTTCTTCCTCAACTACCATAGGAGACTAGTTAGCTCTAATCACCATGCCTGTCGAGCTCAGATCCAAACTAGTTTAAGATGTTATTAATTTGGTGTCTTCTTACTAGGGCCAAATGTCTTGTAAAACTAGCTCTGTACAAATATAACCATGCACTTTACATTTTCAATAGCAAGCACATTTTATTGAGAGAAAAATGGCAGTACTGGTGGTAAACACAATTGGTTCCAATATCTAAAGTAGATTGGAATGGCTGGAGGAATGGGGAAAATGCTCAAATCTCTTCTATGCAAAAATCTTAAAATATACTAGCACACTCTTGATAGGCAGAATGGCCTCCTTCTACACTTCCAGATTCAATTGAGGCTCTGGGATTTAACTGTCAAAAGATGTGCATTTTAATTGATATCTCACCAAAATGCATGCTAAATTCCAGCATCATAAGTTTGTTGATCAGAATTGAATACCTGTCATTGAATCTTCTAAAGTGATCATGTCCGCTAATGCTCCAGCATTTTTGTTAGTTATTTAGAAATCTAAATGCAGAGTTAAGGAGACAATCAAAGTGGGAACGAATAGCAGAAAGTAGCTAAGCTGGGTTTAAAAACCTGGGAACTGAAGGTTAATGAAAATACTGAAGGAAGTAGGGGTGCCAGTTTGGTACTGTCAAATTCTTTGAGTGCAGTTTAATCTCCACATTCCACACAAAATTCTGTAAGCTGGATAGCACGGGAAACAAAGGGACAATCACAGCTCAACATCAAGTGTCACACAAATCCTCCATTTTATATTTTAATCATTATTAAAGGTAAATTCATCCTGACTTCTCAGTTCAGGAGCATGTTTATACCAGAGGTTTACATAGGGAAAAAATGGTTTACCCAAATAAAGCTCATAGTGAGGATCCTTTCAAAATAATAATAATCGTTATATGATGAAATCCATTAAAAACTGTCATTGGAAGATCAATTTTCAAGTTCAGGTGACATTTTAAAAAACGGCTTTTGGTTTTCTGTAGCAACTCCAACTGACGTATGTGAAGTGAATCGATACCAAGAATACTACTCCATAAGTTTTCATTGACCTTTCCACCACCGCTGAATATCCTATCTCAGCAAAATCATCTTGTTAAGTAATGTATTCTCTCATTTTTAAATGAAATTTTCCAACAGTCTAATCCTGCTGCGTGAATATGTCTCCCTGTCGCTGACTGACAGAAAAGGAAGTTGTCAATAGGAGCTTATTTCAGAAGAAAATTAGGTACAAGCTAATATTATTTAATATTAGCTGAATAAACTAGGCTTGTGCTCGTTAGAGTTTAGAAGAATGAGGGGAGATCTCATTGAGATATATAAGATGATGAATGGGATGGATAGGATAGAGGTGGAGAGGCTCTTCCCGCTCAGAAAGGGCAGTAGGACTAGAGGGCACAGCCTCAAGATAAAGGGTTTAGAACGGAGTTGAGGAGAAACTTCTTCACTGAAAGGGTGGTGAATCTCTGGAATTCTCTGCCCATTGAAGTGGTGGAGGCTGACTCGCTAAATATATTTAAGACGCGGGTTGATAGGTTTTTGATAGGCAAGGGGATTAAAGGTTACGGGGAGAGGGCGGGAATGTGGAACTGAGACACGTCAGATCAGCCATGATCTTATTGAATGGCGGGGCAGGCTCGAGGGGCTAGATGGCCTACTCCTGCTCCTATTTCTTATGTTCTTATGTTCTTATATTACTGATTGCTTCCATTCTCCTGAGGAAGCAAGGCTCTATCATCTCTTTGAGCGCTTTTAGTAGTTTGTGTTTTTTTTGATAGGCTTCTGGCCTAGACTCTTCTTATTTTCCATGATTTTTGTCCTCCCATTCTTGTTAGATAATTTTCCTGGGCCTTGGCTGACCTTTGCATTTTTATATCTTGTGATTCTAAGGATCGTCACCTTTGTACTCGCATTTTGGAGACTCGCTGTTTAATTTTGCAGTGGCATACCTTTCTTGAGGTTGGACAGTAATTTTCTTGTTTTTGTGACTTCCAGTTCTGAGTTTTGTTCCATTCTGACTTTCAAATCCCTGGATTTTTAAAAAATCTCAATTGAGGTGCAACTTTTGCCGCCTCTGAACCGTGCGCGCAGCTATTTTCTGTTGGAAGAGGTGAACTTTATAAATAAATAAGAAGAAAAGTATTATGAAAGATGAATATATAACAATCATTGCAAATGTCCTGGTTATCAGCAACACAGCTCTCTGAACTCAGAAACCACTTCCAATGAACAAAAAGGTACATAGAATGTTTGTTCTGTTTCTATGACAATTGTTATCTGTAAACATTCCATTTTGGGTTGCAACTTGCAAAACTATCAGGAAAATGTATTGGACTTCAAGTATTATAATACTTGTTAAATTTCTGTAATCACAGAAGACTACAGTACAGAAGACTACAGTACAGAAGATGCCCTTTGGCCCATTGAGTCAGCACCAATGCATGAAAGGCCCAGACTTGCCCATCTAATCCCACTTGCCAGCACTTGGTCCATAGCTTTGAATGTTATGGCAACCCAAGTACTCATACAGATACTTTTTAAAGGATGTGAGACATCCCACCTCCACCATCCTCCCAGGCAGTGCATTCCAGGCCATCACCACCCTCTGGGTAAAATAGCTTTTTTCTCAAATACCCCGTAAACCTCCCACCCCTCACTTTCAACTTCTGTCCACTCATAAGTAACCCTTCAACTATAGGGAACAGCTGCTTCTTATCCACCCTGTCTATGCCCCTCAAAATCTTGAACACCTCAATCAGGTCACCACTCAGTCTTTTCTGCTCAAGAGAAAAGAACCCAAGCCTATCAACCTCTCTTTATAACTTAAATGTTCCATCCCAGGCAACATTCTGGTGAATCTCATCTGCACCCCTTCCAGCAGACACTACTCCAGTTGTGGCCTCACCAAAGTTCTATACTATTTCATCATGACCTCTCTGCTTTTGTAATCTATACTCTGATTTTTCACCACCCTATTAACCTGCCTTTCTGCCTGCAGAGATCAGTGGACAAACGCACCAAAGTCCTTGTGTTCTTCGGAACTACCCAGTGTAAAACCTTTCATAAATATACTTCCTTGTCAAGTTACTCCTTTCAAAGTGTATCACCTCACGCTTTTCAGGGTTAAGTTCCATCTGCTGCTTATCCCTACCCATTTGACCATCTGCGTCTCTATCTTCCTATAACCCAAGACACTGAACCTCCCTGTTAACCACCCAGCCAATCTTTGTGTCATCGGCAAACTTATTGATCCTATCCTTCATGTAATCATCTATGTTATTTAAATAAATGATGAACAACAGGAGGCCCAGCATGGATTCCTGTAGTACACCACTGGAGGCTGGCTCCTAGTCACTAAAGCAGCAATCTGTCATCACCCTCTGTCTCCTACTGCTATGTCAATTATGAATCCACCTTATCACTCTATAACCCATGTACATTTGCCTTCTTAATAAATCTTCTATGTGGGAATTTGTCAAAGGCTTTGCTGAAATCCATGTAAACTTCATCAACAGCGTTACCCTCATCTACATGCTTGGTTACATGCACAAAAAATTAAATCAAATTTTTTAGGCAAAACCTCTCTCTGACAAAACCATGCTGGCTATCCCTGATCAAACCTTGCCTCTCCAAATGGAGATAGATTCTCTCCTTCAGAATCCTCTCCAGAGATTTCCCAACCACAGATCTGAGACTCTCTGGTCTGTGGTTCCCTGGCTTGTCTCTACAACGTTTCTTAAATAATGGGACCACATTAACTGTTCTCCAGTCCTCTGGCACCTCCCCAATGAATAAATTGTGTACTGAATTCTATGTTAAGATGGTAAACCCTCATTTGCTTGCCTATGGAATAGACCTTTGAAGTCCCACATAACAAGGAAGAGTTTGAAAGACATTTTTGGCATGGAGACAAATTATTTTTTAAACTGGAAATAGATAGATTATTCTTATGCGAGCAAATCAAAGATTGTCAGGAGTAGATGGGAAAGTGGAGCTCAGCACAAACAACTCAGCCATTATCTTACTGGATGGCGAAGCAGGCTCGAGGGTCCAAATGGCCTCCTTTTATTTCACCTGTTAGTAACTTTAAATCGATTAACAGTTTAAAATAAAATATCAAAAATTCCAAAGAAATTATAAACTACAGAATTTGTACAACTTGTTCAGTAGTCATTTTTTGAACAAGTTATCTTAATTTCTAATTCCCTTAAAAGAAAAACAGAAAGAAATATTTTGCACTCACATTCTGCTTCTGATGGCCCCACAGTGTCTCAAAGAATGTCAATCGATGAATTACATTTGAAGTGCTGGCACTGTTGTAACATATAGATATCTGTTTAAGTCATTGACTTGGAGTAATGCGTTCTTACTATAATGGTATCCTATTATAATCTATATTAGAATAGACAGATGTTAAGTATAATTTCAGCTTTATATACAGGAATTGTACAGCTAATGACCTAATCAGATATCTTTGTTACAACAGTGCCATCACTTCAAATGTAGTTCATTGATTGATATTCTGTATATAAAGCTGAAATTATACTCAACATCTGTCTATTCTAGTATCGATTATAATAGGATACCACTATTGTAAGAACACATTACTCCAGGTCAAGCTATTCTGAAGTGTAGTTTACATCATTGGATCGATTTTGGAATCAACTCTTAATAGCAAGAAGGCAAAGTCCTGATCAAAGCAAGTTCTATTGGGCCGTAACTTCCTAGCTCCTCTGCAAAACATTTCAGGGGATACACATAAGATGTGCTGAGGAGTCCTTCTTGGAAATTTCCACGTAAGGGTTTATCTGACAATTGTCCAAAGGGGCTAACTTCCTCTGGACAATTGTGCTGTACTGGAAACCAAGTATCACATGGGATGCCCCCCCATACCACCTCCACCCTCTGCTCCTCTATATCATGACCAAACCCTGCCCTCTGCCAGTAAATACCCCCACTCCCCCTCACCTGCCCCACCGCAGGCCATGTCCAACTCTGCCTCCCAAGCCTGATACTTGAACCCCTACCCCCAATTATCTTCTCCCTTTCAATAGTGCTTTTGAACACCTGCTTTATGGCAGCTGGTGCTGTAAAAAGGAAGTGAGCCTTTCCTCACTGCAGTCCATTTACATCATGTTATTGCAGCCAGGGGCTCTCTTTCCTTCTCCTTTCTCACCTGATCTGGGGGAAGAAGGTTGGGCCAGACAGGAGCTCTGACATTCCAGCACAGGTAATCTACCGGTGATTGCCATTCTGAAGAAATTACAGGCCTGTCTGCCCATATTGATTGAAACGTGAATTCAAGACCATTATTTGTAGAAAAACTCAAATAAACAACTTAGTAATCTGCAAAATACTAGTTTTACTTTCATAACAGATCTAAACATGGTTGACTCCCATTAATGGTTTGTGTTTTCCTAGCTTCTTACTTGTGCTGTTCTTGCACTTCTGAGACATTAATATATTTTGTGGTTTATAAAATGAATTTGTTTTAGGAGAAACTATGTTCTGGTTTAATTCCTCACTGTAGATGTTGTAGGTGTAACCAACTACAATATTGCATAGTATAGCCTATTGTCTTATTATTAATTGTCATAATGGAAGAGGAACTGGAACATGTTTCTGTCCAGTTTTCATTTCACAGTAGCCATTGCTGGTTATAATTAAAGTCAGATTTCCTCTCACCTCAATAGCTGTTGGAAAGTAGGGTCCTCAGTGCAAAGTTTTGAATCCAATCACAGGATGTGGGCATTGCATTTATTGCCAGCCCTAATTACCCTCCAGAAGGTGGTGGTGAGGTGAACCAGCTTCTTGCATACTCAATGGCTTACTAGGCTATTTCAGATGGCAACTGAGAATCAACCAGATTGCTGTGGGTAGAGAGTCATAAATGGACAAGTACAGATGGCAAATTTCCTTCCTCATTAGTCTAGTTGTGCTACACAGACAGGAACACCTCACTCTGCTAAATACACGCAATTACCTGAATTAAATCTTGGGGTCCAGGTCCATAGGACTCTTAAATTGGCCTTGCAGGTGGAGGATGTGGTCGAGAAGGTGTATGGTGTACTAGCCTTCATTAATCGAGGGATTGAGTTTAGGAGTCGGGAGGTAATGCTGCAACTTTATAAGACCCTTGTCAGACCCCACTTGGAGTACTGTGCGCAGTTCTGGTCGCCTCACTACAGGAAGGATGTGGAAGCTATTGAGACGGTGCAGAGGAGATTTACAAGGATGTTGCCTGGATTGGGAGGCATGCCTTATGAAGATAGGTTGAGGGAGCTAGGTCTCTTCTCCCTGGAGAGACTAAGATTGAGAGGCGACCTGATAGAGGTTTATAAAATGTTGAGAGGAATAGGTAGGGTGGATTCTCAGAGGCTATTTCCCAGGGCTGAAATGGTTGCTACGAGACGACACAGGTTTAAGGTGCTGGGAAGCAAGAACAGAGGAGATGTTAGGGGTAAGTTTTTCACTCAGAGAGCGGTGAGTGAGTGGAATCGGCTGCCATCGGTGGTGGTAGAGACGAACTGGCTGGGGACTTTTAAAAGACTTCTGGATGAGTATATGGGATCTAATGGGATTGGGAGTTACAGATAGTTCTATGGCTTAGTAGGTATAGATGTGATCGGCACAACTTGTGGGCCGAAGGGCCTGTTTGTGCTGTAGTGTTCTGTGTTCTATGTTCCAAATCAGCATGACAATAGATACCCATTTACCCCAGGTGAAACTGGCCAGAGATTTCAGTCTTGTTTGCTTTGCAGTTACACCTGCTGAGAAAGTGCATTACAATAGTGAGTAATGTGACTGGACTAGTAAATGTGTCCTACTGTGCTAATTGTAAGTTCAGAATAGACCAAAGCAATTCAAGGAGCTGTGGACCACAACAATTTGTAATGACAACCACGACAATCTATATGACTCAGGGTATCCCTTACTCTGCCATTACCATCAATCTAGAAAACCAACCCTGGGTTTGCTAAGCAGTGTAGGAGAGCATGCCTGGAACAACACGTCAAACTGAAGTGCTACAACATAGGACTTTAAACATGACAAACAGCAGAGGCAGTATCTCTTAATAGAACTATGTGATTCCATAATTAATGGGCCAGATCAAAGTTCTGCAGTCCTGCAACATGCAGGTGGAAATTTAAACAACTAACTGGACAAGCCTACATTCTGAAAGATAATGTAGCCCAAAGTGTTGGTGCAAAAGACAAAGCTGAAGTATTTGCAATCATCTTCAGCTGGAAGAACTGAGTGGATGATCTATCTCTGCATTGTCAGACTTTTTACTGTGGTCCCCAGTATCATCAGAAACTGGCCTTTAGAAAATGAAATTAACTTTGTGTGATTTCAATAAATGGTAAGGCAATGGATTTAGCAAAGGTATGGGCTCTGACAGCTTTCCAAAAGTATTATAGAAGAATAGTATTCTAGAACTAGCCACATACCTAGCCAAACCCTTCCAGTACAATTACAATACCGGCATCGGCACCAAGTTGGAAAGGGTACCACATCTATCTACACACCTACTTTGACAGCAACTTCTAAACATGCAACATCTACCACCCAGAAGAACAAGGGTAGCAGGTGTAGGCCTCCCTCATGAGTTCCCAGTCAAAACACACACCTTCCTGGCTGGGAAATAGATTACTGTTTTCTCATCATTACTGGGTCAAAATCCCAGAACTCCCTCCCTACAAGCACTTGTGGACATATCTTTTCCACATGGATAGCAGCATTTCAAAAACCCTACCATCATCTTCTCAAGAATAATTAGGGATGCTGGAGGAGGTCTTGTGGTCTAGTGTGTAGCTTTCCTGCCTCTGAGCCAAAAGCTCTCTGTTTGACTCCCACTCCAGGATTTGACAGCCAAGAAAGTTGCGTTCATAACGCGGCCAAATAGGTTGAGTGTAAACCAGCAAACCCTCCTTGATAAAACCAGTGCTAACTACTGTACCACTGGGCGGCACAGTGGCACAGTGACTAGCACTGCTGCCTTAATATCAGGGGGTCTAGCTGGGGTAAATGCATGGGGTTTATGGGGATAGGGTCTGGTGGCATTGTGGTCAATGCAGACTTTATGGGCTAAATGGCCTCCTTCGGCACTGTAGGATTCCATGATTCTATGATTCTCCCAACATGCCGAAGGCTGGCGTCAAGAGCGGATTAAACTTCTGGTCAGCCATGCTTGGTGTGGTATAGCACTCCTCAAGCCCCTGGCAAGAGACCTGTTCCGGGAATTACTAGCTTTGGAGACAGACAAAAATCTGCCTCACTGTACCACTAGGTGCAGGAAGAGAATTGAAAGTGGATTGGAATACTGACCTTGCCAGTGATGCCCACAGCATATGAATGATAAAATAATGAAAAAGAAAACTTTGCATGGGGATTTAAATACAATATCAGGCTTGGAGTGATGTTTCCCATATTTGAATAAAATGTCAATGATCACTACGCAAGACTTTCCTCTCTTACTCCCTGATTTTAAGCCCTCTTGGGGTGGCAGAAGAGGGAAATGGATCCAATTTCCCAACTCACCAAAAATACCCAGAGCTGTGTCCTGATGTATTGTTTGGTTGGTTTTGTTAGGTGTGCCAGTCTTAAGTAAGCTCACGTTCAGTATTCTGCAACCATGCATTTCATTGCAAATCACCCGTGCCCAAGAAAACAGGTGGAGGTTGATATTTCCTGCTTTAGAAAACCAAAATGTAGAGGCCAGTTAAGCACTCAATTTCAGTCTGGCTTGGTTAATTCACCCAGTGCTGGAGGGTCACCAGATTATTAACTGCCTGAGCTATGGGATTGGTGATTCCTACTTTCTTTAAGCACAAAATACTTCTTCCTAGCTTGCACTTTGTTACTAGATAGATGCCCCACCCTTGTTTTTCTCCCAGTAGCCTCATTCCTTTTAACCATGCCAGTTTCAGAATAGGATTAGTGGAAAATTTACAAGTTCAAACAGGGGTCTTAGTATTGACAGTGGAAAGTAGATGTGCCACATTGTCTTCTGCCAACAAGTCTTACAGTTCTCCAGTTATAATTCCACCCTTGTTTAATGGTAACATTTACTATTTACATTTGTTCATATCCAATTGCACAAAGAAATATTGTAAGGGAAATAGAGAGAAAAAAACTGAACCCCAAACCAAGCAAATTGGTGATCTGCTTGACAGGATGCAAGTTTCCAAGATTCATGCGCAAAGTTCCCCTGGTCACCGTGGACCACCACTTTACTATATTAGTTATGCAAAAATAGTACTTGGGAGCCAATTTTTAATTTTCACACAGCAGTGATAATAGCTTTTTACCAATATAATGCAAAGTGATTAAAAGTTACACTTTTCTCCAAACTGAGGACATCGATAAATAAAGAAGACAATGTCCCACTTCTGCTTTAGCGTGATTGTGAGATAGACAGGTTAACACGTTCAACTTTATACAATAAATTCTACGTAAAGTGCTGAGTTGTGCCTTTGCTCAACTATTACTGGAGCCATACACTTCCAGTTTGTTGAATAATGATCTCAATCAATATATTGTATAAACAGAACTCACTTGACTAATGGTTTACATAAAAACAAAGTGCTTGTGACCCTTCCAGCAGGAATTGTTTAGAACAAATCTCTGTACACTCGCCCCCACCCCCCCACCCCACCCAAAGTGTACACTTCAATAATTCTAGGACCAAGTGTTATTGTGTTTTTACAATTTAAAAACCATTTATATCAAATGGTATATTACAAATTTTCGCATAAAACTCAATTGAAAAACAAAGAAACTTAGGTATTTGTTTACCTTCATAACTTATAAACTCCAGACCCATTATCCTTTCATATAAATTAATAGGACATGTTTTGTTGCTGTTCTGCTGAATACTTTAGTTGTATTATTTTGAGATTATGGTAAACTATTGCAAAATCTATGAAACTGCGTCATATATTCTGGTCAGAAAATATCACATTGCTTACATGATCAAAGTATTCAAAGACTTGAGGTCTTTCACCTCACTCCCACCTTCCCCTCATTTCTTTACAAAGGATTTTGCATTATGTGCTGAGAAGCATCATTCACTGTCCTGAGGGTCTCTTTAAAAAAAAGTTCTCAATCACTTACATTATTTTTTTTAAACAAATTCAGTTAAGTTTCTCTCACAATTTTAAGTCCTCCTTGGAGTAGGGATTGTCAACCCTCCTGGCTTATTCTTGAGCCTCTAGGAGTGGAAGATTGCTCTCCCAGGCATTGTTGCAAGCAACCCAGGAGAAATATCTCAGGGGAAATCAATAATAAAGTGTATTTTTATTTTATTGAGAATGAGAAATTAATGACAATTTGAATGTTGGTCAAGAACTGCCAATCAGTGAAGAGGCTGCTTCCTATCCGACTTGCCCTGGAGTGTCATGATGGTGGATATGTCAAGCTACCAATGGTGGAAGGCTGGGGAAAAAGGTGTCATATTATAAATGATGTGGATATTATAAAACCAGAGTTGGCAACCGTACCTTGATAATGCAAACACTAGTTTCCCTATAGTATCTCAGCTAAATGACCATTATTCCTATATCAGTGTAGGTGTGGTGGGTTCCCAAATCACTGGCAGCAAGGACTTTCAATGTGAATAGATTATTCACTAGTTTAGCAGCTACTTCAACACTAATGCTGTGCCCATGCCCCTGGGAATAATTCCCATGCTCCCGCCATGTCATCACATTCTCACATGATGACTCATTCTACAATCAACTTTGTCTGGACTGACGGAGGCCATTTAGACCATAAGAGCCTAAGATATAGGAGCAGAATTAGGCCTTTCGGTCCATCAATCTGCTCTGCCATTTGATTGTAGCGGATATGCTTCTAAACTCCAGTCTCCCACTTTTGCCCCATAACCTTTGATCCCCTTACCAATCAAGAACCTATCTATCTCTGTCTTAAATATACTCAATGACCTGGCCTCCACAGCCTTCTGTAGTAATAAATTCCACAGATTCACCACACTTTGATCATCCATGAGAGAATGAACCTGAGCACTATTGAGCTTCAATCTGAAGTATGTACCTATCCTTCTATGAGGGAATTGCTAAATAGTGCTCAGAGCATTTCTTGAGGTCAAGTATATATTTCTTGTTCCAGTGAGCTACTTGCCTTAGAAGTGTTTTTAACAATCACTATCACTATAATTTGAAAATATCATTACAGAAATTGTGAAGTTCATCCTCCATCAGTTGGACTCTTTAGTATAAATAGTTCATATTAAGGAAACTGGAAATGTCATAGGCCACAGTCAATGAAATTGCTATTTAAGAGACATTTCTTGTTGCGAAATAAACAAGGGCAGCTGGTCTTCCCTTATTTGTAGTTTATTAAATGGTTAGATTTCCATATTTATATAGTGTCAGTATATACTAGCAGCTGACACCTGTTTAAGTTTATTTGTTAGTGTCACAAGTAGACTTACATTAACACTGAAGTTATTGTGAAAATCCCCTAGTCGCTATACTCTAATGCCTGTTCGGGTACACTGAGGGAGAATTTAATACGACCATTGCACCTAGCCAGCATGTCTTTCGGACTGTGGGAGGAAACTGGAGCACCCAGAGGAATCCAACACAGACGTGGAGAGAACATGCAGAGTCCACACAGATAGTGACTCGAGCCAGGAATTGAACTCGGGACTCTGGCACTGTGAGGCAGCGGTGCTAACCACTGTACCACCAGACTCCTGATGGAGGTGCCAGCATTGATTGGGGGTAAGCACAGTAAGAAGCCTCACAACACCAGGTTAAAGTTCAACAGGTTTATTTGGTAGCACAAGCTTTCGGAGTGTCACTCCTTCAGGTGAATGAAGAGCTGTGTTCACAAACAGGGCAAACACAGCTACAAACTCAATTTACAAGATAATATTTGGAATGCGAGTCTTTATAGGTCATCAAGTCTTAAAGATACAGACAATATGAGTGGAAAGAGGGTTAAGCACAGGTTAAGGAGGTGTGTATTGTCTCCAGCCAGGGCAGTTAGTGAGATTTTACAAGCCCAGGCAAGTCGTGGGTGTTAGAAATAGTGAAACATGAACCCAGGATCCTGGTTGAGGCCATCCTCATGTGTGCAGAACTTGGCTATCAGTCTCTACTCAGCGATTCTGCGTTGTTGTATGTCATGAAGGCTGCCTTGGAGAACACTTACCCAAAGATAAGAGGCTGAAGTGTTCCCCCGATGGGAAGAGAACACTCCTGCCTGGTAATTGTCGAGCGGTGTTCATTCATCCATTGACATAGCGTCTGCGTGGTCTCCCCAGTGTACCATGCCTCAGGATATCCTTTCCTGCAGCGTATCAGGTAGACGACATTGGCCGAGTTGCAAATGTACCATGTACCTGGTGGATGGTGTTCCCACATGAGATGATGGCATCCATGTCGATGATCCAGTACATCTTGCAAAGGTTGCTGTGACAGGGTTGTGTGGTGTCGTGGTCACTGTTCTCCTGAAGGCTGGTTAGTTTGCTGTGCACAATGATCTGTTTGAGATTATGCAACTGTTTGAAGGCAAGAAGTGAGGGTGTGGGGATGGCCTTGGCAAGATGCTCATCTTCACTGATCACATATTGAAGGCTCCAGAGAAGATATCGTAGCTTCTCTGCTCTGCTCCGGGAAAGTACTGGATGACAAAGGGGGTATTCTGTCCACTGTGTCTCATGTTTGTCTTGTGAGGAGGTCAGTGCAGTTTTTTGCTGTGGCACGTCGGAACTGTCAATCGATGAGTTGAGTGCCATATCTTGTTCTTATGAGGGCATCTTTCAGCATCTGGAGGTGTCTGTTGTGATCCTCCTCATCTGAGCAGATCCTGTGTAGACAGAGATTTTGTCCGTAGGGGAAGGCTTCTTTAACATGTTTGGGGTGGAAGCTGGAGAAGTGGAGCATCATGAGGTTATCCGTGGACTTACAATATAGTAAAGTGCTGAGGTGACTGTCCTTGATGGGAATGCGTGTGTCCAAGAATGCAACTGATTCCGGAGAGTAGTCCATGGTGAATCTGATGGTGGGGTGGAACTTATTGATACCATCATATAATTGTTTCAGTGATTATTCGCCATGAGTACAAAGGAAGAAAACGTCATCGATGTATCAAGTGTATAGCGTCAGTTGAAGAGATCTTGTTCAAACCTGTGCATGAAGATGTTGGCATATTGAGGTGTGAATTTGGTCACCATGGCTATTCGATGTGTTTGGATGAAGAACTGGTTGTTGAAGGTGAAGACATTGTGGTCCAGGATGAAGAGGATGAGTTGTAGAATTGCATCTGGAGATTGGCAGTTGTCGGCGTTGAGTACTGAGACAGTTGCTGCAATGTCATTGTTATGAGGGATGCTGGTGTGGAGTGCTGAGACATCCATTGTGATGAGGAGTGCTCCTGGCTCAATTGCTCCATGCGTGCTGAGTTTCTGTAGGAAGTTTGTAGTGCCGCAACAGAAGCTGGGGCAGGGGGAAGAGGGGTTTGTACAACAGGTTTCAGGATGCCCTCAACGTTTTAAAAGTGTCAACAATCTACGTCTAAAGAATTGTGTTTATGTACTGTGTACAGCTCATTGATATTACAAGTAGAATATTTTACAGATTATAGAACTGCTCTAATATTTTCCAAAGGAATTCTGTGACTTACGATTTTTTTAATGAATAAAAATGATGGCTCCAGGGTGTGGAGACTTCTTGCAAGCTGTCCCCTGCATACCCTCTAATTCTATGCTTTCTCTTGTTCTCTGCTTTTAAAACTGCACTCCAACTCTTATAAAATTAAGCTGATCCTTCTCTACACTCTAGTCATAACAGTAACACTATATTATCCTTTCCTTCTCCCCATGTACTCTATGAATGGTATGCTTTGCGCACAAGAAATAATACTTCTCACTGTATTCCAATACATATGGTAATAATAAATCAAGTCAAACAAGGAGTCTTGGCTTTATTCCTCCTCCCTAACTCTCAGACACAATACTAATTATAGCAGTCATATCATTGCCTCAACTGACTTAACACAGTAGAGATTTCCTGTGACATTCATGAGCTATGGAAGTCATGTAGTGCAGCAATAGCACCCGAAGGTCTGGGTTCAAGTTCAACACCAGGAATTGTTGGCCACAGAAGGAACGTTCATATCACGGTCCACCGGCCTGCTAATCAGTTCAGAAATCCTTCCACCACTTCCTCCACAATTCACAGAAGGGTAAAACAGTGTGGCTGTGAAGATATGCTTAAATAAAAATCATGTGTAGTCATGAGTTAGCTTTTTGTCAATTGGATTCAATGGGGAGGCAGGGAGCAGAGAAAAGGTGCAAAGAAGTTGTTTTCCCTTTCTTTGTCGAGTTGCGTCATGTTGGTTTAAAAGCATAAAAATACAAATTGCGACACTGAACAGCTGGTTAACTTAAGAATTCAGACCATGAGGAGCTATTTGCGAACATTTACTGAAACAGCTGAAATGTTTCTTTACCTAAAATTGGATAATTTTATAAAAAAGAATTATGTGCACAAATGATCTATTCCTCCCACATTCTTTCAGCCAAAGCAGCCTCACTTACTTCTCTATTCCACATTGTTGTGCGTTAACAACTGGTCTATCTCTGTATTCCAGTCTTGCTAATATGCTGAATACAAGATTCCCAGAGGCATAGTCAATTTGTTTGTAGCCACGTGACATGTATTTGAGCTCAGTGATGCTTTGCAACAGTTGGATGGATAACGCAGCTGCAGAGGCATCACTCAAGTTTAGGCAGCATGCTGTTAGCTTTAGAGACCAAACCAACCTATGCCTGGCGTTTGTCGAGAGAATATATTTTCAGCAAGTGTCATCCTGTCTAGCAGTTAATAGGAAATGACTCAGGAGACCTGAAACTAGAGCATGTGTAAAAAGGGAAGGGCCATAAGGTTGGTGTCTCTTGTTTACTGGTATGTAAAAGGATTGGTTTTAAAGGGATAGAAAAGGATAGTGTTATGATGACCAAGGAGAATCATCAATAGGTCATCCCATGGGTTTCCCTATTAGGTGAGTGGAGGTTTACCAAATAGGGCAAGGGTGGTTTAAAACCAGCTGGTTTCACTCAGGTTGGCTGTCAATAGACTTGGGACTGACCTGCACTCTGTAGCCATTGAAGGTGGTGGGAGACTGACCTTGTTAAGATTATTACATTGGTGACAAGGAGTAAACCAAGTTTTTTTTCTTCCCTCCGAAGCATCTTCACTACCAAGACAAGTAATCTTCCAGTTAGAAAAATGCTTCTTTTTGGGAAACTTGAAGCCGACAATACAAGTATAAAATGTTAGGCCCAATCCAGAGAGTCCATGTGTTACTTTTTAGGGGGCAACAATATTAGAAACATAGAAAAACTACAGCATGAACAGGCCCTTTGGCCCACAAGTTGCGCTGAACATGTCCCTACCGACTAGGCTTACCCATAACCCTCTATCTTACTGAGTTCCATGCACTTATCCAAAAGTCTCTTAAAAAGATCCTATTGAATCTGCCTCCACCACCACCACCAGCAGCCGATTCCACGCTCAAAATATATTGAGGTGGAAAAATAGAATTGGATACGAGGGCTGTGGTCCAGGGAGTGGACTTTTGACAACCATATCCAGCTGGTATTTAGCTCCTGAACCTAGAAAGAACAGGCTGGCTACCCGTAAGTGGGAACCATTGCAGATAAAGGGAATCAAAGAGACCCTAGTGACTTACAGGCAGCAGTCAGCTCAACTTCCACTCATCATTGTACAGGGACAAGCACCTAGCCTCATGAGAAGAGATTGACTCAATGCATCAGACTGAACTGGCTGAAGAGCTTTAGGCCAGGCACAGGGAAAGTACTGTGGTGTCTTCCTAGGAGGGCTTGGAAAACAAAAGGGAGCCAAAGCCAAGATTTACATCAACCCTGATGATATGTCTAAGTATTTTAGTGTGAGACTAGTTCCATA
Source organism: Carcharhinus amblyrhynchos (assembly GCF_965287045.1). Classification (NCBI taxonomy): domain Eukaryota; kingdom Metazoa; phylum Chordata; class Chondrichthyes; order Carcharhiniformes; family Carcharhinidae; genus Carcharhinus; species Carcharhinus amblyrhynchos. Next base: position 17,844,687 of record NC_137345.1, read on the forward strand.
CTCCCTTTTCAAGACAGAATAGGGAAAAGCTAGGCATAATAAAACTCATACAGTTCGTGGAGTGGGTTGCACTTGTTGTTCCAGTCCTTAAGCCTAATAAATCTGCTTGACTGTGTTGCGATTATAAGCTTACGGTCAATAGTTTCTAAACTTGACAGATTCACCATGTCCTGGATTGAAGACCTGTACATCCGATCAAATGGAGGCCAAACGTTTTCAAAGTTGGTCAATAGCATAGCTCATGTCAACTTATGAAAACTTCCTATAGCATCGTCCTGGGACCTGCATAGCTAATGCTGATGCATTGAGTCATCTGCTGTTGCTCAGAAGTCCGGCTTTACCACTGGCTGTGGAAGAAGTCTGATGATGACTCTCCACTTTTTTGGACAACTTGTCAGTGTCTGCAAGGCAATTCGAGGTCTGGACACAAAAGGTCTCACCCGGTCCTATCTAACATCACTACATAGGAAATTCAGAAGACAGCCTTCAGGTGAAGTGAAATATGACTGGATGAAGACAAACAAACTCAGTGTTGAGGATTGCATCATCCTCAGGCTCCTGCCTTGTTGTTCCTCACTCAGGGCAATGTCTGATACTTATGGAATTAACATCATAACTACCCTGGGACTTCAAAGATGAAAATGCTAGCCAGGAGCTGGTTTAGTGGCCAGGCAGACATTACCAACTTGGTCAAACACAGAGCCATGCCAAGAGAATCGAAAACTCTTCCCCCGCCCCACCTCCTCAAGATCCATGGGAGTTGCCTGGTGGGCCCTGGTGCAATTGCATGTAGACTTTGCTGGGCCTTTTTGGGCTTCATGTTCCAGATCATGGTCAGTGCGCATTCCAAATGCTGGGAGATACATCGTATGGATCCATCATTTCAAACTCCCATTGAGAAACGACGACAAAGTTGCTGCACGCAGGGGATACCTAATGTCCTGGTCTCTGACAAGGGCACTGCCTTTACTAGCACCGAGTTTCATGTCTTCATGCTTTCCAGCAGAATCAAAACACATTTGGACAGTTTCCTATCACCCGTCGTCAAATGGGTTGGCTGAATGGGCAGTGCAGATCTTTAAGCTAAACACGGAGCGGCAACCTGCAGCATCCATCGAGACCAAACTGCCATGATTTTTATTCAACTACAGGGCTATCCTGCTCAGAATAAGAGGAATCACCCCAGTGGAACGTTAACGGGATGGAGGCTTCAAGCAAGATTAAGCTTATTTTTCCCCCCAACCCGACTGGGAGGGAGGAGCCCCAACTACAGATCTAGAAGAACAACTGTGATTCTTCTGATGGTTCTGCAAGGACAGATGAACACCATTCAAAACTGGTGACCCAGTCCATGTGGAACTTCGAGGACAGCTTCAGCTGGATCCCCAAGATTGTAGCAGAAAAAGCAGGGCCCATGTCCTACAATGTCTAAGTGCAGGGCAAGATTGTCAGAGAACATCTGAACCATTTCCAGAAGAGGGAGCCTGTGCCATTACAGACCTCGTTACCGGCCACTGGATTGGCCACCGCCAGCATCAAACCACACCTGGAGGTCAACCCCCTGCCTGCCACTCTGGGTAATGAAGATAGGGACGCCAACATGGAAGCAGAAGAGATTGGCGTCTCTACTAAAGCAAGGCTTCAAAAAGAGCCAAAGTTGGTGGCTTTGCAGTGCTTTTTTTGAAACCGAAGGTCTCCCATCTGTTTCACACCTCCGATTCAGTCCAGCCACCAACCACTTCAGGCTGATCGCTAAGTGGGGGAGAAACGGACTTGAGGGGTGGGGGGGGGGAAAGGAATGTCATGACGGCCAAATGGGTTCATCAATGCATCGCCTCATTGAATGAGCTCCCTTATTGAAAGAGTGGAGGCTCGCCCAATAGGGAAGGCACAATGGGGGGTTTAAAATGAGCTGGCTCCACTCAAGCCAGCACTCGATGGTCTCGGAATCGATCTGTCCTCTGTAGCTGTCGAATAGCATTCAGTTATCGCTACAGATAAAAGGGTGATTGGTGACAGAAGACTGACTTCGGTAAGGTTATTACATACAACATTCCTCCTTTTACCCTTGCAAAATTCAGATAATTCAACCTGCAATGCTTCGCACCACTTTGCCAGTAAATTTAACAATGAACAGTTTAAAAATACTTGGAACATACCCATTCTAAAAGACTTACATATTAGTGTTTTGGAAAATAACATTTTTTATTATTCAACATTTGTTGCTGGTAATTCATAAGCACATAGGTGAATTAATAACCTATTTACAAACATTTAACTGAAGTCTGAATACATGCGAGGTTTGATGTTTATAATTACTTAAGCCAGAAGTAAAGCCAACTTTTAAAATAGGTGTACCAGGACATCATATGGAATTTATTACAGAATTGTGAAGTAGGATGTTTGCTGGACATTTAATGATATGTTGAAACAAGTATTTACGTGGAAAATTTTACAAATGAAATAATCCAGATTGCATTGTATAATTATACATTTAAAAGTATCAAGAGTTAAAACAATGTTTGCAATAAAAACTACAATTCTTTCCATAGTTTAAGTTACCGTTCAAAAAGAGAATGATTGAGATTGTCATTTCTAACACAAGCCACATTCAGACGGAGGTCTTTCGTCATACGCAGGCAATTCTCAATTGTTATCAAATGGGCAGTCATAAACAGAATTGCTGATCAAGTTTCATTTGTTCTTGCTGTGCCACATGCTGAAGAGCCTTGTGGCACACCACGTGTGTGCAGCAGAGTTGGGGGTGGAGGGGTGGGGCAGGAAAAGCCCAACCAGGGACAGCACTTGGGGGAGCCTGCCCCAGGACAAATCACATTGAAAAGTGAATGAGACAGAAAGGGGAGCAGCTTTGTGCGCCAGGCATTCAGCGATCATACCCCACCAAATGAATTGAGGTTACAGGTGGCAAAACTGCAGCTGTTATATTTCCTTCAACTAATTGTACAAAAAAAAGACTGCACATTTTAGACTGACATCATTCACCAAGTTCGAGTTGTACAGCTTCACATTGAAGATTTCAGCATGGTTTCTCTATGGCTTTGTGTATATTATGGCAGTTACGTTATTGTCCATTTTAAGTAAAATTGCTTCCACTATGTCAGTACAACTGCCTCGAGTCTGTGGGACCCTGTGCAGTCTTCAATGTTTTTTTTATTCTTTCAGAAGGCCAAGCTTTCTCAACGCTTCTCTGCGGTCTTTACTGGTTGGCCCTTGTGGTGCAGCTTGCACATTAAGTCCCTTCGGTGGAGTTTTCTGAAATTTGGTCGAAATATTTATCGTTATTGGGAAGTGCTTCTTTCCTGGTTTATCAGGCAATTTAGCCTCTATTGTAGACCCATGCCTGTCAGACAAATCTTTTTCTGAGCATATTGACACAGGTCTGGGCTTATTGTATTTGTTCAGACCAGGAGCAACCGTGGCAGTGGTTGGCGCAGTATGAGAATACAAAATAGGCTGGTTATTGTCACTAGCTGTGCCAAACCGCTTTAAGCTACTGGCCTTTGTGGCACCCAACTGCCATTGTGCCGGGTTCATATTTTTAGCTTGTCCTTCACTTACATTTGTTGTTCTTCTGGCAATAGGGAGTGTGTTGCTCATGCCAGGGTTAAGAGCAGGGGTGCCTGAAACATTTCGGGCAGACCCTATCCTCACAGCTGGAGGAACCTCTACGTCAGGTGTGGTAAACCTTTTTAAGCTGCTCGATTTTGTTGAACCCAAATGCCATTGTGCTTTGTTCACATTCCCAGTGAACACATATGCCGGCTTATTTGCAGTGGCATTCATGCCAGGGTCTACAGAAACGGCAGCAGAATGATTCAAAGGAGGTCCAGTTATAATAGTTGGATGTTTCAAGTGGTTTGTTTTGATGTCCTTCCCCATCACTTCTAGTTGGTTGATCTTGATTTCATTATCCACTGCAACTCCCTGACTGTTGGACGCCACCTCCATTTGAGAAATTGCAGCATTGCTTTTCTGGCCATCGGGTTCTGACCACAAGCCTAGTTTGGCCAAAGCTTCCATTCGTATCTGTTGTGGATCTTCTTCAGTGCTGCTATCCCTCGATAAATTATACCCATTGCTTCGTGGAGCAACTTTTGGTCCTTTATTCTGAAAGTTTGTACTCGATACCGTAGGACCATCGTTCTTCTGGAAGTTTCTCAGGATGATGTTGGATGGCAGTTTCCGGGGCTTAGGGGCAGTGGGAGGACCTGGTCTGGCTTTCTCATCTTTGGGTTCCACTAGCTGATGTTGAAAGGGTGCAACATGGGAGCTCTGTCTAGTATCTTCTGAGAGAATAGGACTTCTGCTGGATTCTGATACCCGACTGGATAGTGTGCTTTTGCTTTCGGTGCTAAGTTTTGGGCTGTACTTGGGCAGAGTATTTGCTCCAGTTTTAGCTCGTGCCATCTGTGGTGATGTGGAATCAATGGGGTGCTTATGGTTGTTTGGTGAAACGGCCCGTGGGATTTGAAGTGTTCCAGATTTTGCTCGCACTATCTGTGGAGATGTGGAGTCAGAGCTGCTCTTGTTATTTGGTGAAATTGCCCTTGGGACTTTCCCATCAGGTTCTATTAAGGAACAAAAACACAAAAATAAATTAGCAGTGCCACAATAATTAAAAGGGAACCAAAACAGATTCAGCAATTCTTCAAAAAGAAAAATACAAAGCTAGGTGGAAATGTGACAACAGTTTCAAATATCTACCACGATTTGGACAACTACTGGAAGTTTAGCACAGTCAAACATTTTATTCCTCATCCCTGTGGAGTTACCGAGATAGATAACATCCTGTTATATAAAGGGCAGGGACACTATACCATGCAATTCACCATATTTAGGGCAGCATGGTGGTACAGTGGTTAGCACAGTTGCCTCACAGAGCCAGGGACCCCGGTTCTATTCCCAGCTTGGGTCACTGTCTGTGCAGAGTTTGCACATTCTCCCCATATTGGCATGAGTTTCCTCCCATAGTCCGAAGTATGTGCTGGCTAGGTGCATTGGCCATGCTAAATTCTCCCTCAGTGTATCGGAGTATGCCGCTAGGGGATTTTCACAATAACTTCATTGCAGTATTAATGTAAGTCTAGTTGTGATACTAATAAATAAACTTTAAGCTTAAATGACTGCTGAACAACAGCAATGTTTAATCCAGCCTGCCTTTAGTGTTTACTTACAATCATTACATTTTGGCTTTAAGGCCACTTCAGTTTCAATCAATAGGAGATTGAAGGGGATTGCAAATTCCAGCTGAGAATAAACCAAAAATGAACTTTTTCTAAAAACACTTACTTTTGAGATTGAAATATGATGCTCCCAACGCAATGATTAAAATTGTACACATAGACAAGTCAATCTGAACTGATCACAATTAAAAAAAATTGAACAGAATAAAAAAAAGAACCTATGTCTCATCTTTTATATAATCTTTTATAGATATCAATCAATATCTTAGGATTTAAGATGAAATTTTCTTCCTTTCTGATTACTGGTAAAGTTTTGAGATTGTTATCCTCTTTTGTCATTTTTTTCCATTGCTTTAAATTGTTAATTTATGCAGAATTGCAATCATTTCACATTAAAAATAGACATTGTTGTTCAATTATGTAATTACTCAATATAAATTGGGATTGAAATAGCAAGAAAATAAAATCATTACGCCTACTGCTTTTATTTAAAACAGGAAAGGTTTAGATAAGAAGTACAGCAGAAAGCAGAAGCAGTTGGTGGTAATGCGACAGACACATTAGGACACGTAGGCTGCGGAAAATGAGAGGAGGACTCTCATATTGGTGGAAAGCAGAGAAGGATTGTTTCAATCTTTTGGCCAAGATTTGATTTGATTTATTGTCATATAGTGATAGTGAAAAGTATCATTTCTCACGCATTATACAAGCAAAACATACTGTTCATAAAGTAAATAGGGGAGAAGGAAAGGAGGGGGTGCAGAATATTGTGTTGTAGTTACAGGTAGGATGAAGAAAAAAATCAGCTTAATATGTGATAGGACCATTCAAAAGCCTGATGGCAGCAGGGAAGAAGCCATTCTTGAGTGAGTTGGTATGTGTTTCAGACTTTTGCACCTTTTTCCTTACAGAAGAAGGTGGAGGAAAGTATGTTCAGGGTGCATGTGGTCCTTGATTATGCTGGCTGCTTTTCCGAGGCAAAGGAAGTGTAGATGGAGTCAATGGATGGGAGACTGGTTTGTGTGATGGACTGGGCTACATTCATGACCCTTTGTAGTTTCTTGCGGTCTTAAATCGGAGCAGGAGCCATACCAAGCTTTGATACATCCAGATAGGATGTAAAAATTGGAGAGTCGTAGTGGATCAAGCATCAGATCAATCCCAAGATCAGATGGCTCAGCTTGTCAGCCTTTATTGTGGCGACAATGAATTGAATTCAATTTGAATTTGGTTTCTGGCACAAGCAAGGAGATGGATTCGGGTTTACTCTGCACATTGGTGAAACTTTTAAGAATAGAGGAAAAATGATTTTGTAAAAACGGAGACAGGGAGCAGTATATATATATATATATACATATATATATTAAAAAAAATCAGAAGAAATTTGGTAACTAAAAAGAAATGCACTTAGACAAGACCGACATCCCAAAGTGCCTTCACAGCAAATTACTTCAACTGGAGTCTGCTATCCTGACCCAGTGAGGCCTCAACGTGGTTCCAAACCCACACCAATGTGGTTAATTCTTGACTGCCTTCTAAAAAAGCCAAGCTGGTCACTCAGTTGTATCAAACTGCTAAAGAAAAATTAAAGAACAAAACCAGATGGATCATCTGGTAAGGGATTTCTTTTTTCAAAAAAGCAGCACACTATTTCTTGTTGGCCTTGCAAAGTCGTTCTCATCAACAGCAGGATTCCCTCCAAAGTGATGCGTGGCGTTACCACAGTACTAAACAGGATAGATTCAGAACAAAGCTTGCTGTTCAAACCTGAAAATCCAGAAAGGATTTAACTACAATCTGAAACCACATGGCCCGGCAGACCCCAGACATTACATTGCCATTAAGCTAGGGGGACTAGTTAAACCAGAATTGGAGAGCATGGCAGGAGCAGCACCATGCATACCTAACAATAAGGCAGTAAACTGGTGAGGGTACAATACAGGACATGTATGTATAAAAGCAGAGTACCATTCTGCATACAGAGCTAACTGATCCCACAACCATTGAATCATAGTCCTGTCACATGCAGGCAAGAATGATGGAGGACAATTAATTAATAACTTGAAGACAAAGCTTAACAATTAATCCCATTCTCAAAGACAGCAGAGCCCTGGATGGCAGTTCCAAAGACAAGGCATAAGCATTTGGCGCCATCTCCAAACAGAAATGCTGAGTAGATAATCCATCTTGAGGGACTCAGCACCATAGATGCCAGTCTTTACATAGTTGAAGACAGTGGATTCAAAAACTATGGGCGCTGACAACATCCTGACTACAGTACTGAAGACTTGTGTTCCGAAACAAGTTGTCTACATAGTAAAGCTACAACACTGGCACCATTCATCACTCCTCGTGATACTAAAACAATCCCTTTCCATATGCAGCAAGATAAGGACAATATTTGGGTTTGGGTTGATAAGTGGCAAGTAACATTCATATCTCACAAACACCAGGTAATGACCATCTCCAAGGGAGAATCTACCCACCTTCCCTTGACATCCAACAGCATTATCATTGCTGAATTCCCCACAATCAACCAGAAACTGGGCTGAACAACCATACAAATACAATGGCTACAAGAGTAAAATCAGAGGCTGGGAAATCTGTGATGAATAAACCCACTGGCTGACTTCGCAAAGGCTGTCAACCATCTAAAAAGGTTCAAATTATGAATGCAATTGTACATTTTCCAATGGCCTTGTGGATGTGACTCCAAACACAAGAAACTCATTATGTAGGACAAAGCAACTCATTTGATTTGTTGCATTATTCAACACCTTAAAAACATTCTCTTCCTCCAACACCAACACATATTTACAGCAGTGTACACCAGACATAAAATGCACTGCAGTAACTTAACAGGTCTCCTGTGACAGCATTGTCCAAATCCTGACACTTAACACTTAGAACAAGGATGTGGAGATGCTGGCATTGGACTCAGGTGGGCAATCAGTCACCTGATAAAGGAACAGCACTCCAAAAGCTTGTAATTCCAAATAAACCTGCTGTCCTTTAACCAGTGAGACTTCTTACACAGAACAAAAGCAGCGGACAAACGTGAACACAAGCATCTGTAAATTCCCCTCTAAGCAACAACATCCTGATTTAGAAGCACAATTGCCATTCCTTTACTGTTATAGAACCCCCTTCCAAACAGCACAGTGCAGCTATACAGTATAGACTGCAGCAGTTCGATAAGCTGGTCCCGCCAATTCATTTCCACGAATGGATGAATAAAACATTTTGAAGTGCAGTTACTGTGGCAGTGTAAGAAATCTGCAGAGCAAGCTCCCACAAACAGCAATGAGATGCTCACATAATCTGCATTAGTGATGGCCAAGATAGTGAGTAGAACTCCCCTTCTGAGTCATGGGATTGTTTACATCCACCTATGAGGGCAACAGACCCTCAATTTAACATCTCATTCAAAACAAAAAGCACACTTTTGCAACACTGTCAGTATCCGACTGGAACGTTAGCCTACATATTGGAGTGGAACTTGAACCCACAATCTTCTGACTCAAAGGCAACTATTTTATAGTGAGCAGACAAGGTCCAAGTTAAAGCTGAAGGTAGAAGCAAACTGTGGGTCTGCTTCAGGGGAGGGAGTTGCTTATAAGAATTTGAATTTCAAGAGGTTGTGTTGTTAAGACAGACACTGAGTTCAAACAGCAGGGAATGCAAGGCCACAAATGTCAGTGAGAAAAAAGACCAAGGATGAAGCCATGGAGAATAGATTGCAACTATAAATGGTCAAAAACCTGCAAGAGAAATAGGGTTTCCTTTGCCGCATTGAAGGCAATGGTAAATGTTATAATTGAGTCACTATCATGTGAGAACTGAAATTTGTCAAAACCAAGACATCGGATCTAAAAGGAAGTTGCAAAATGGAATCGTCAGCAGATGAGGAACTGTGCTGGATGATGAGTCATTATGTTAGAATAGAATATTAGTCAAGGAGCAGAATCTTTATGGAGGAGAGGGGAAGCCGGGAATCCACTAACCAACGTAATATCAAATGTAATTATTTTATAGCATATTTTATTTCCCTCAGTTATTCAGGTTGTCTGCTTCAGTTATTGCACCAGAAGCAAAAATATCCTGGAAGAATGCATTCACATGTGCCACACCTGTTGAGTAGCTTAAAAAAAAATTACAATGTTTACAATTATCAGGTGTTGTTGTCCCAGGGCACAGGATCCAGATCAAGCTATTTTACACCACAGATTTAGGAATCTGAAATGCAAAAATGAGGCCATTCAGTCCATTGGGACTTTACCATCCTTTGCTAGAGCAATCCAAATCTACTTCTACTGGACTGTTTTCCTCCAGAATTGTGTGCATCTTCCTTCATTTCAAATATACTTTTGACCTCTTTTTTTTATTAACTAACAGGATGTGGGCACCACTGTCTGGATCAACATTTATTGCCCGTCCCTAACTGCCTCCCATTTCAGAGGGTATTTGAGAGTCAAACATATTGCTGTGGATCTGGAGTCACATATAGGCCGGACCAAGTAAGGACAACAGATTTCCTTCCTGAAAGGACGACAATCAACAATGGTTTCATGGTCATCATTAGACATTTAATTCCAGATTTTAATTGAATTTAAATTGCTGCCATGAATGAGTAACCAGATCTTGGCCTGGGTCTCTCGTTTACTAACCAAGTGATAATAGCACTACAACACTGCCTGCCCACTTTAAAGATGTGTAAAAATTTACTTCAAATCAATCTCCAGAGTCTTACCTGCGTTTTGACTATATTCCAATTCATGATCTGGCACAGTAGATTTCTCAAGCATGTTCTCAATTTTGGTGGATTGTTCAGTTTGCTCCAATTCATCAGTGGAAACCCAAGTGTTTTCTTCAGTATCCAATGAATCAATTGTTTCTTCAAGAAACATGAGACATTCCCGCTCTGCTTCTGAGAGATAGTCCAAGCGCTCATCATTCTGTTGAAAGAAATCAGTGCAAACATTTAGCTCCATTGTGCTCTGTAAGAGAGAGCCAAGTGCACCAGGAATGTTGTTTCAGCAAGTTTGAAATTCGAGAATCAGGGATCAAAACCACCAATCCTCACAAAACGAGCTTTATGAATGGCTGCTATTCACAAGACAAGCAAGTTGACCTCTGCTCATCACAAAGGACCTCCATGTTTTAACAGCAACAACTCTCAAACACAAATGTTCTTCTTTGACACAAAACTTATCCAGATCGGAAGGAATGAAAAACTTTATTACTGGTCTCTAATGATTTGTCTTGGTGAGTTATTTTAATTCTACATCCATTTTGTCTTGGCGGATTGTCTTAATTCCACAGCTATTCTTTACACCAGTGGCCTGAATTCTGCTCGAAGGAAAGAACAAACACATCTTGCATTCCATCTCCTCTGAGCCATAATGGTTTAAAATTGGTCCAATCTAACAGCAGAGCAAACCCAAGCATCCAGAGTGTTTGGAATTGCCAACATATTGCTACATGTTGATGGCATTAATCAATGCCTCCATCTCAATGATCAATGATCATTAGAAGATGAAGGTGTCAAGACGTTTTAGAAACAGCATCTTAATTATTCCTGAATGGAGAATTTGAAGCCTCGTACTTTATATCCCTGTACATATATTTATTGGTCATAGTAATTTGTGCAGTCAAAATGATCAAATACCATTTAGCGCTGAAAATTCTCCCTTGTAAATATGGAAAATAAGAGAGAATTCCTTCAGAAGAATTAAAAAATTAAAAATTGACTTTAAAAGAACTGATGCAGTTTAGATTTGATAGACCAATTGGTCTTTCCCTACCCATAAAATTTTGCATTTTATAATTCTCCAATTCATTAGCTTGCATCCCTGATGTAAATTACCATGCCCTTCCCACAAACGCCAATTTTACCAGGATCAATGCTGACAACAAAATGTAGTAGGTCAGATCTCAAACAATGACGAAACAGTACAGAAAAGAGATACAGAATCTGGTGAACTGGTGCGATAACAATAATCTCTCCCCCAATGTCAACAAAACAAAGGAGACATCAATGCGGACAAAGTAGAATTGGTTGAGAGCTTCAGGTTTCTAGCTGTTCAGATCACCAACAACTGTCGTGGCCATCCCATGCCGACATTATAGTTAAGAAAGCCCACCAATGCCTCTACTTTCTCAGAAGACTAAAGCTATTTGGCATGTCCACTGCGACTCTCACCAACTTTGACAGGTGCACCATAGAAAACATTCTTTCTGATTGTATCACAACTTGGTATGGATCCTGCTCTATCCGAGACCATGAGAAACTACAAAGGATCGTGAAAAAGTCCAGTCCATCACACACACCAACCTCCCACCCACCCACTGACATTGTCTATACTTCCCACTGCCTCGGAAAAGCAGCCAGCATAATTGAGGACACTACGCACCCACCCCCCACCTACTTCCGTCAGGAAAAAACAATAGGCGGGAGGACACATGCTAAGTTGTTCTTGAATTGCTTCTTCCCTGCTGCCATCAGACTTTTGAATGGGTCTACCTTGCATTAAGTTGATCTTTCTCTACCTCAGCTAGGACATTAAAACTACATGCACTCTTACTTTCTTTCTCTATGTCCATATGCTTTGTGTGTATAGTATGCAAGAAACAATACTTTTCACTGTATACTAATACACATGACAAAAATAGATCAAAATCAAAACCAATGGGAAAGCACCCAAGCTGCTCACAAATCCCAAAGAAACTATAAAATAAAAATGCTATTGGGGTGTTCATAGATTTAGCCTGAGGGAGAAGGGAAAATGAGCGCATTACCATTGGTGCAAAACTAGTTTTATTTCACAACAACAATAAACTGGCAGAGGGTCCATCTCCACAAAGTGAAGTAACAGTTTCTCCCCAGATTAGAGAGTCACACTATTTTGTGTTAACAGCACATGAAGTGTAACGTAGAGTCACACTTGATAAGTAAATACTTAAACATCTATGTCAAAGAGCTTTGCCTATTCTTTGTATCTGGGGATGTACAGATCTCACTCCCAATTAATACTCCAGGTTAGCAGATTAAACATGGATGGTGCCTTATTAGAATTTGACCTCCAGTTACCAATCTCAGATTGATAGCTCCAGCATTATGAGCTCCTTTTTCAAGGGTCCAAACCCTCTACCTGTACAAACAGATGAAGAGGGAGTTTCCCCAAATGTCAACAAACTTAGTAAGGAAAAGGAAGCACTGACTAGACCCAACAATCTCACATGGACCAAAGTATTTGCCTGCTAGCTACTGTAAACAATTATCACCATCATAATAAATAATACTTGCAAATTAAATATTCTCTTCAATGCTGCCAAATAGTACATACATACTATCCGAAAAAGAAGCTTCTTTACCCTTTGCAAAATATTCATTTTTGCTTCAGAAATTCTTAACTCTTAGAGTTTCCAATTGGCAACAGGAAGACAAGCCAATTGCTTGCAAATGCAGAAGAGCAGACAAGGGTTTCCTGGAGATATTGTTAAAGCTTACCATATTCAGATTGATAGTTTGAGGATGACAAACAGAAAAGACACACAGCACCTGACAGAAAGGCATTTTTGAAAGTTGGTATTGAGACTCCCACAGGGTGCACTGCCCACCTTCCTCAGCCCCCATGTTTTGAAGACAATTTAAACAAAACTGTAGGAGTTGAGGGGGAAGGCAGGCACCAATGCATTGTAAACAGAAGGGAGTTAAGAGTGTTGGATAGTATCAGAGGAGTACCATAGTAGATAAGAGCGCACTATAAAAGGATTATGAGGAGTACAAAAACAGGTTTTAGAGATCACTTATGAACATAAAAGCACAAAGTGCAGTGACTAAGACTAGTGAGCTACAGGCACAAATAGCTATTTCTGAATATGATGCAACAGCAATCAACAGAATTATGGCTTAAAATGGCGAGGACTGGATGCAGATAAAGTGTTCAGAAAAGATAAGAAAGGGAAGAAAATGAGATGGGGTAGTGAGTTGACCTGGGAAAATACAGTAATGTTGGAAAAAGGTTATCCTTGAGGGTCAAGGACTGAATTTATTCGGTTAGTGTCGAGAAGCAAAAAAAAATGTAGAAGCATACTACTGGAAGTATTTACACATCTCCAAATAGTCAGGCCTATTTTACAGGGAAATTACAGATGAGACAGAATCAATTATAGAATCTCTACAGTGCAGGAGGCCATTCATCCATTGAGTGTGCACTGACTCTCAAACAGTACCTCACCCAGGCCTACCCGCAACCCCCTGCCCCCCCAAGCCCCCACCTTCACCCTATCCCTTTGCATTTACCTTGGTTAATCCACCTAACCTACGTACCTTTGGGCACCAAGGGGCAACTATAGAGTAGTGAGTTTGAGGGGCTTTAATGACCCAAATTTGAATTTGGAAGATGTTAGAATAAAAGGTAAGCAGGGGGAGGAATTCCTCAAATGTACTCAGGGGAAATTCTCAATCCAATTAGAAAGGAGGCATTGCTGAATCATGTGTTGGGTAATGAGCTTGAACATTTGAGTAAGAAAACAATCAGCGTTAAGTTTAGATGACAACAGGAAAGAACAGGAATTGATCTAAAGGGCAGCTTCTAAATTAGAAGGGGACAAACGCCAGCGGGATAAGAGAGGATCTAATTTAGATAAAATAGAAGCACAAACCAACAAGAAAAACTGTAATGGAATTGAAAGTGAGGTTTAAGGGGGTGATATTTCAGGGACAGGCTAGATAATTCCAACAAGAGGGAAAGGCAGGAGAACTAAAATGAAGAGTCCTTGGACGACAAGAAAGATAAAAAATGTGAATCTAAGAAAGTTACATGATGCATGTCTATGGAATTCTTCAAGTGAGAACGGGACGGCCCATGGTTATCACTGCTGCCTCGCAGCTCCAAGGACCCAGGTTCAATTCTGGCCTTATATTAAATCATCAACTTCATAAATATGGAGTTTGCATAGGTTTCCTCTGGGTGCTCCGGTTTCTCCCCACAGTCCAAAGATGTGCAAGTTAGGCCAACTGACCATGCTAAGTAGCCCCATAGTGTCCCAAGATGTCCAGGTTTAGTGGACTAGTCATGGTAAATGTGCATGGTTACAAGGGTAGGACAGGGGAGAGAGCCTGGGTAAGATACTTGGACAGAGAGCTGGTGCAATGGGCCAAATGTACTGTAAGGATTCTATGAAAAGAATTAGTTCAAATATAATAGGCTGAGAGAAGAGTAGCAGAAAATATGACTGGCAGAGAGAGAATGTGAGAATAGAATGGCGTTTAACATAAAAAAAAGGATTCAACATTTGTCTACCAGCTTGTGAATAAGGAGGTAGCGAGAAGTCAATGAGGGACAGAGCTCAATTAAATGCTTGGAGTAGCAGGGAAGTCTTACTTTGTAAATACTGACACAAGTTATTAATTAACCGAGAGGATGCTGACACAATGGTTAGCACTGTGCTCCCACAGCATCTGGGACCGGGGTACAATTCTTGCCTTAGATGACTTTCTCCCTGTGTCTGCATGGATTTCCTCTGGGTGCTCCAGTTTCCTCCCACAGTCCAAAGATGTGCCAGTTAGGTGGATTGGCCATGCTAAATTGCTCCTTAGTGTCAGGGGGGCTAAAGGTAACTACTTGGGGTTATGGGGATACGCCTGGGTGGGATTGTTGTCGCGCAGGCTCAATGGGTTGAAAGGCCTCCTTTTGCTCTGTAGAGATTCTATGAAACATTTAACTCCATGAAAATATTGGTCAAAGTGGAAATGGTAGATGTGTGGGCAGGGTGAAAATTAATAGGTACGATGTATTGGAAAGGTTAACAATGCAGAGGAGTGGACAAGTTCCCTGGTCTAGGTGGCTTGTATCCAGGCTGCTAAAGGAAATGGGGGTGGAGAGAGCAAGTCAAGCTAACCTTCCCCAAATACAGGGAGGTGCTTGGATTTTTGGAAGTGCTAGGACACATTGAGAGACATTTGCAGAGCATATTGGACCATAGACTTCGCTCCGAGGAGGAGGAGTTCAAAAGCAGGGAAATTTTACTGGATCTTTATGCAGCTCCTGTGATAGATCACAACTAGAGTATTGTGTGCAGTTCTGGTCACCACTCAGGATGTCACCACTTGAGACAGTGCAGAGGAGATTTGCCAGAATGATTCATGGGTTAAGGTACTTTAGTTACAAGGCTAGGCTGGAGAAGCTGCAATTATCCTCCATGGGGTAAAAGGTGGTAAGCAGAGATTTGAACATGTTGCACAAGATTATGGCCAGTTTAAATTAAAAAGGTAGACAAAGAAAAGCTGTTCCTATTAGCTGATGGGACAAGAGATAAAGGGATTGGGGGCATTAATTTAAGGCTTTGACTGAGATGTGAGGGGCGGGGAGGAAGAACGTTTTTTAATGCAACAAATCCCAGCGACCCCCAAACTCACTGCATGTGCGGGAGACTACTAACAATTTCAAAAGTAAAGTGGATGGGCACTTGAAGGAAATAAACCAGCAGGAGTACAGAGAGAGAGCAGGGGAAATGGGAAAACACACTCACTGGATTGCCCTCCTTCTGTGACCATGCTGATTGATAAATCTTTGTGATGTCCCAGTAATCTTCAGTAAAATAAACAAACATAAATCTATTTTATTGTTAAAACCTCAGCCACTGAAATCCAGCAATTGTTCCAGGATTTGAATACACTCTTTGATGAAAGAGAGAAGGAAATCTTCCGTAGTTGCACATAATAGTCTGCAGCTAATGGTGGCTCAGCAGATGAAGCAATGCCTCGGTTAGAAATGTCACAGACTTTCCTAATCTAAACAATTTAACAACCATATTTTGTTTCAATAGTTAAGCTTTGTTAATAATTAATAAAAATGCAAAAGAACATTAATGTTTAAATCTACCCACAGCAGCATTAAAACTAAAGATATTACACAAGCTAGTAGGACTTGGTAGCCATGGTAACAAAATATTTTGGTTAGACAACTTCAGATTGCTTAAAGTGACAAGAATATAAATAGAAAAAGGCTACAGTCTCAGCCAATGGCAACTTTACATGTAATCTTAAATAAAAGGGGTTTTCATCTTGGGCTTTGGGAAGCCCATGGGATCTGGAGTTAGCCCTCAGCCCTCAAACCTGTTCAACAATCATTTAACTCTATTTACCTGCTCTGAAGCCATATCACTTACTACTCTTGCCTAACAAACACTTACCAATCTCAATTTTGACATTTTAAAGTGTTCTAGGCTCAACAACATTGCTCTTTTGGGGCAGGGGTGGGGATGGGGAGGGAGTGAAAGAGTGTGATAGCTTCAGTGGTTAGGTGCATTGGCCACGCTAAATTCTCTTTCAGTGTACCCGAACAGGTGCCAGAGTGTGGCAACTAGGAGTTTTTCACAGTTTCATTGCAGCATTCACAGAATCCTACAATGCAGAAGGAGGCCATTCAATCCATTAAGTCTGCACTGACTGCAGTCCCACACAGGCCTTACGCCTATAACCCTATGCATTTGTCCTAGCTAGACCCCCTGACACTAAAGGAGCAATTTGACATGGCCAATCCACCTAACCCACACATCTTTGGACTGTGGAAGGAAACTAGAGCACCCGAGGAAACCCATGCAGACACAGGGAGAATGTGCAAACTCCATACAGACATTGACCCAAGCCTGGATGTGTTGATGTTAGCCTACTTGTGACACTAGTAAATAAACTTTAAGCAAGACTACCATTAGCATCAAGAAGCACTTTTTGATTTCATTCCTGAATGATCCAGTTCTGATAAGACTACATCCCCTTGATTTCTGCAGCACTTCTCCACTCCACAAGGAAGAAATTACAACCATCCATCAAACCTTTCATTGTTAAAACATCATAAATTAGGTCATCCCCAGTCTTCTACATAAGTTACTCTATGTGGTATATCCCTCTCATGGTATGAATGCAACAAGTATTTAACTGTGGGTGCAGCATGCAATGTATACAGTATCTCACTGATCAAAAAGATTAGTTTAGCATGATTTAAATGAGTGTGACTCATCACTTTAGTTTATTCCTTCTATTTTGCCCAAGTATAACCTAACTAAAACACTCATTCCAGAACCTATGGGTGCATGGTTTGACAGTTAATATATGACATTTTACCACTAAACCTGTTCTAAATACAATTTTCTCAGTATCGCACCGTAAGACTTAGCCCCCGGCTCCACTGATTTGAGGCAGTATTGGGAATTTGTTACCAAATGATCGATGCACATTGCTGTGAATGAGTCAACAATTTTATAAATGATACTCCATTCTCCATAGTAGAAACATACAAGCATAGGCTGTTTGAAAATTAATCCCCAGTGGCACAGTAAAATGCAAAAAGCTAGTGCAATTCAGGTGGGTGGCAGAATTTTATGTTGCTGAATTCTCCAAGTGGAACTTGCAAATATAAATGCGGGCTGTTGCACACTAATAGTTATTGCAATAAACATAAAGCTATCTGAAAAATAAACTGACCCAGCAGGTGAACAGGGGTGAAACAGAGTTAATCTGCAAATGTGAATTCGAAGTAGAATTACCAGTTTCTGCGATCTGAAAGGTCATTAGAAACAGGTTTTTCTACATTCTTAGAGTGAAAATAATTGCCAATGAAATGGACAGGATGTTTGAATATCTTGACTATAAACATACAGAAATAAAATATGAACGGGGTTCCATTTTTAAACTTAGTTAGGAATATTGTCACAAAAGTAACCACACCAACCCCCACTGTAACCAAGGGGAAACCTATATCTTCTCAGGCATTCTGTTTCACACACTGATTTGCTATGATAAATTGCACAGCATAGGAGATCATTCAGCCCTTCATACTTGTGCTGGTTCTTCCAAGAGTCACCCAATTAGTCCTACTGTTTTGGCACAAAACCAAAACAATATTCACTGATTTAGCCTTTTGGACAGAAATACACTTTGTACTTGAAATCCACAACCATTGTCATAATATATACATAAAAATGTGGACTAGCAATGAGCCAAAATAAAAACCACAGAAAACACAACTCCAGGGAGGCTTTTGAAGCTACTCTTTCTGCTCCAGTTTGAATTAATAATACGTATAGATTTTGGAAATACTGAAGGGATAGAACGTGGATTTCATTAGTAGAAAGTTTAAGGTCCAAACTTTGTGTTTAAATTCCAGCATTTTATATATTTTAAGAACTGTTCCATCAAATGTGTTCAGATGCAATTCATATGATATATGGATCCTGGCTTATAAACTGTCAACCTGGCCAATAGTGTTACACACAAGTTATATAGTGATTGAAAATGATGCCCCATCACATATCGATTGAAAGTTTATATAATTAAACTAGAAGCATTTCCAGTCAAATTTCATAACATTCAAGAGAGGCAACAAGCTACAATCCATATGGAAGGATAGCTAGTTTACCCTTTGATCAACAAAAGATGACCATCCATTTCTTGGGGCTACTCTGTTCTGGAACTGTTCATTGGAAAGTTTGCAAAGAGCAGCCTAACAATGACTTCCACTCACTGTTCTGATTTACTTTCTCCCCTCTCTCCAAAGGGGAGGCCTACGTTCTGCTCAGTGTCACTACAGTACAGGAAAGAGAGAGAATCTGGTGAAATGGTGCAACGAGAATAATCTCTCCCTCAACATCAGTAAAAGGAAGGAGATAGTCATCGACTTCAGGTAGCTTAAAAGGAGGACATGCCCCTGCCTACATCAATGGGGATGAAGTGGAAATGGTCGAGAGCTTCAAGTTTCCAGCTGTCCAGATCTCCAACAATCTGCTCTGGTCCCTGCACACTAACACTATAGTTAAATCCCACCACTGCCTCTACTTTCTTAGGAGGCTAAGGAAATTTGGCATGTCTGCCTCGATTCTCAGCAATTCTTACAAATGCATCCTAGAAAGCATCTATTCTGGATGTATCACACTTGATATGGCTCCTGCTCTGACCAAGACCACAAGAAACTTTGAAGGGTTGTGAATGTAATCCAGTCCACTATACAAACCCATCCATTGACTGTCTACACTTGCCCCTGCCTCGGGAAAGCAGCCAGCATAATCAAGGACCCCATGCACCAAAGACATTCTCTCTTCCACCAGGATAAAGATGCAAAAGTCTGGCGATCGTGCATCAACCGACTTAAGAATAGTTTCTTCCCTGCTGCCATCAGATTTTTGAATGCACCTACCTTATATTAAGTTGATCCTTCACTACACCCTAGCTATGACTGTAAAACTACATTCTGCACCCTCTCCTTTCCTTCTCCGCTATGTACTCTATGAACAGCATGCTTTGTCTTTATAACACACAAGAAACATTTTTCACTGTTTACCAATACACGTAACAATAATAAAACCAATAAATGCCATGGTCATCTTGGTGGATGGGGAAAGTTGGAAGAATTTGAAGCATCGCCCCTCACTTAATGAAATTGTGAATTGGCTCTGCAGTACAGCATTGTGTGATATCAATTCTAGTGCTGGTGAAATACTCAAGACTTGTCTTTCCCCCTAATGAGATATGTGGGTGGTGATGAATTACACAACAAACCTCGTCAGAACTTGGATGCTGTAAACCATAAAAGTAGATTTGAAACCTGTTATGGGTATTAAAAATAAACCTTTCCCTGTCCCCTATATAAGTAGTTGTTGGCCAATGCAACGTATTTATTGAATTGATTGAACAGCATTAAGCCTTTCAAAAATGCATTTACTACGTTGCCTTCAGGGATCCTCAATGCAATTGCAAAGTAAAACATCATAGATAGGAAATAAGCATCCTCAGAGAAAATAATTAAATTCAGTGAAAAGTTTCATTCAATCACATTGGTTTAAATTCAATGAATCAAGAAATTGGGAGCAGTTGCACTTTAAAAAAATTCACTACCGTCAAAGTACATTTAGATTTCATTTTATTAACCAAAATGATTTTGAAGGCATAACTTATTTAATAACACAGGGAGATGACTCATTCTATTAATCATCAACATGGTGACAGGATTGGAAAGTTCAGACTTTACTATGAAAATGGACAGCTCACTGATAAAGTAACACCCTCTAATTGTGCATCGATTAATCCTTTGATTTCACCCCACATTTGCATGAATATATTCTAAATTCTGAAAAAAAAATCATAAAGTCAGACTTTTACAGCACAGAAAGAGGCTCTTTGGCCAATCATGTCTGCAGCAAACAACTAACAAGCATCCATCTATTCTAATCCCACTTTCCAGCACTTGGTCCATAGCCTTGTAAAATTTGGCATTTCAAGTGCTCATCTAAATGCTTCTGAAATGTTACGAGGGTTTCTACTTCCAACACCCTTTTAGGCAGTGAGTTCCAGATTCCCATCACCCTGTGAATGAAAAATTGTTACCTCAGATCCCCTCTAAATCGCCTGCCCCTTACCTTAAATCTACATCCCCTGGTTATTTCATTCTATCTACTATATCTGAATGGTCAAGAGATTTGTTTGCCACTGAAAGATTAATCAGAAATTCCATTCTTTTAAATTAGATAAAGTATATTACTAAAAAACTACCGAAGAAATTAGTAAGAATTGTTCAGACTGGTGTGTGATTTTTATTTTAAAAAATCATTATGTTGACAGAATCAGATTAAATAAAGACGACAAGTTAATCACCAACCCAACTTGCCACCTCTACTTAAAATATGAATTACTTACAAAAACAGAATTACTGCTCATTATGTTGTTGCAGCTTCCAGCAATACTGACACTGGCAATGGAATCCATCTGAGATCGTCTGGCCCACGTATCACTTGTGGGCATCGCACTGGGGCCTTCTTCGTGGGTTGAGTTCAGACAATGGTTTAAATTAGGAAGAAGCAGAAAAATCCAATAGTAACTGCAATCAGAGAAAAGCAGTTAGCAAACATGATAATGCTATTCCTTGTAAAGTTAGATTACATGTGTCACAATGTACTCCATATTAAAAAAAACAATTTACTTAAAACTTTCTGCAAAAAAGCCAAGATAACACCATGGGATGAACTAACACATCTCCTCTATGGCCATTGTACAGTCACTCTGGTGTTACCCTGTTCTACAGGATTATGGTGTGGTAAACCATATGATAGATCGCTTACTGAAGGAATGAATCTAATAGTGTCTGCCATTATTTAAAATTGTGCATGTAATCTTGTCAATTTATCATGCTACAAATTGCAGGAAGTGCAAGCAAGAATGGCACTGTGAAGGGAATGGAACATCTAGGACCTGTGCATCATCTTAATTGGAGTGAATGATTGTGAAATAAGCAGGACAAGAATTAGCAAGGAAATGTAAATTAGAATGGGCAAATTCAATTCCAAATTGTGTATACAAAGAAAAATAATAGCAGGAAAGAGACAAAGAAGAAAGAAATGAAAGAAGTTAGTTACATTTCTTATACTAAAAAGAACAAACAAGTGAAACTAGAAGAGGAATGAGACTCTGCAACTGAAATTGTCAGCGCCAAAAAGTTGACAGTCACCAACAACTGGCACATTCTTAAAAAAATCAAAGCTTAAATTTAGTATAAAAGCAAAACACTGCAGATGCTTGAATTTGAAATAAAAAAAAAGTGGTGGAAATACTTAGCAGGTCTGGCAGCAACCATGGAGAGAGAAACAGAGTTAACATTGAGTTGAATATGACATCCTTCAGAAGATTTCTTTGTAAAAAGTGGACTGTTTGAGGTTAAGAGATTTATATTTGATTGACAAGTTAACTGCTTCTCTCATCTCAAGTTCTGCTAAAGATGCAAATATTCCAGCACTTTGCAATATTTAATTTGGTATGTGGAAATCTTACGACTCCAAAATAGCAATACCTCAGATTAAATCAGTTTTAAACAGTGGTGAGCTTAGTTCATAAATCATGCAAATTTAGCAGCTTCACAAGTTCAGTGCATTTCAACAGGGAGCTAAAAAGCAATATGCCACTTCCCAATATCTCATCATACCTAACATATCAGGGTGTTGCATAGGAGCATAACAAAACTAAGTTTGACATTAAGCCACACAAAGGGAAATTAAGATAGATAGCCAAAAGCTTGGTCAAATAGGTTTTAAAGGAGCTTCTTAAAAGAGGAACTTTGTAAAAGGAATGTGAAAGAGACAGTGAGGTTTAGAGGGGAAATTCCAGAGGTTAGGGCTTTTTGCAGCCACAAACGATTGAGCAATTAAAATGACAGACTATCAGAACAACAACTTCTGGATTTCCGCATTTAATCGCACATCTGCACTTGTCTGAAGTTGTGCAGCATTTGTGCATAAACAATTGAGATATTTATTTTGACAGCTAACTACACACTAATACTTTATTCTGCTGAAAAGGGCCTTGCCGCCTCTTTAAAAATCAGAGCCAAATTAAATAAACTTAGATGAGCAACATATATAGATTTAAAAAAGGGTTACTAAACGATAAATTACATTGTTAGAGATGCAAATTGTGATATCTGACATGTGATAGATGCCTGCTTGACATGAGATTGAGAGTCAGACAGTGGCGCAGGTTAACGCAATTCCACCTTGCCACTCCAATGAACTTTCAAAGTAACATAAAATTTAGTAAGCTTTGAATGTATGAAGGCCCTTTACCAATTGCATTAAAGTTTATTTAGGAGGACACTTTTCAGTGCATTAATTAAATTATGTTTGCAGAAATGTATATGAAGCCTGATCAATTAACCCTGAGAACAATTAAAATTTAATCAAAGTAACAGTATTCTTAAACA
This sequence comes from Carcharhinus amblyrhynchos, assembly GCF_965287045.1. Lineage (NCBI taxonomy): Eukaryota > Metazoa > Chordata > Chondrichthyes > Carcharhiniformes > Carcharhinidae > Carcharhinus > Carcharhinus amblyrhynchos. Next base: position 17,867,638 of record NC_137345.1, read on the forward strand.
GTTTGAATACTACATTGTAATTTCCGAAATTTAAAAAAAAGACAATGGGGAAAGGAACTCAGATAAAAAAAAATCCCCTAATTGTATTGCTTCACCAGGAAATAAAAAAAATACTTAACTATGAATTTAGAGAGAGAATGTTTCATGTGGGAGTCGCCGGTTATTACATTTGCATTTAGTCCGAACCCTAATTCCAAAGTATGATAAATGAATGTTTTCTTCGTGACACGGGGTTCTTCAACTTGTCCATCCCAAAGCCAGATGTCACTAGTTTTTCTTTCAGCCAACACCTCAACAACCGAAAGAGCAAACCATACTCAGGTATGTACTGAGGGAGATAGCAGTGTGTTTTTAAACGCAAATAGGTGACGCAAACTATTGCTGCAATAGCAGGTTCGTCAGGCAGAGTGGCATACGGTTAACCTGTTCAGTCAGCTCATGTGATGTTATTGACATAGTAGGTGGGGATAAGATTCAGCTCATCAAAAACAATATTATGCACAGACGGAATATGTAAAATTATTCCTTTACTGCACAGTATGGCTATTTAAAAAAAACTGGAAGAGCATAGTATTGGAAAGGCATTTTTGTATAGCTCACACACACACACACGCATGGGCTTTTAATACACGGTGCTGGCCAATATCTTCAGCCGCTTGGAGGAATTATTTAGGATCATTCCAGACATTTCTCACCACCATCACTCAAACCGCAATAGAAAATAGAAATTCTTATTTTTAAAACTAAAATAACCAGTCACTCACTCCTTGTGAAAGTAGGTGAACAAATTGCCCTCTTTTGTAGAGAGTGGTTCTGATCCAAGTCAGTTAGAAAAGTCTCCCAGATTCACTGAATTGGATTAATAGCTAACTCCCTACCCCACACAGCAATCAGCTAGTTCCTGGACCAACAATCCCGGGAAAAGTTCTTCCAGGTCCAGTTCCTCCAATTGGGTTAGACCATGGCGAGTTTTCCTTGAATCAGCTAACACCGAGCAGTCAAACACACAGCCCGGCTTATTTCGCAGCAGTCTGGGGTACACTCTCCTTAAGTTTACCGTTTTTAAAACGTGTTTGCCATTGTTACAAGCTGCATGCTGACAATGCTGTTCCCCGACCAGACCAAACTTCCACTCCCACCACCAGCCAACAGACTGATATACTCTCACTCGGGTCCGATCTCAATCGGCCAGTAGCTCGCTATTCTGTGTGTTCCAAATGACATTGAAAAGGATCCCGGGTTTAATCATTCACTCACCTGAACGCAGCCAACTCCGATTAATCCCGTTGGGTTTTGACAGAACCCAGTGACAATTCAAAATTGATTATTCTTTCTCTCTCTCTCTCCTGGCAAATTGTCCCGTTTAGTGTGTCTATTGGTTAGTGTGTTTAGTGCTCTGCTAATCCTTCCCTTTTCAGATTCAGATGCACCCCTCAGCGCCAGCCAATAAGCTTTGTCTCTGTCTTTTTACCTAAGTGAACACACCAACCCACCCCCTTCCCTCCTCTCCACACGTGACAAATCAGATTCTTTCATTTGTTTTAACCTATCGCCCAAATCCCCTCTCACTCACGCTGTGAGCCTTATCCATCCGATTTCATCTTCGTTCAACTGCTGACTAGATCAGAGATTCTCCTAGCTTTCTATCAACCAGATGGACGATAATGCTCCGCCTTTTCACACCAGGGAACGTTCAATCAGATTTGGCACAGAATATGTTTTATTTTATTGTCACAAGTAGGCTTACATTCACACTGCAATGAAGTTAGTGTGAAAATCCCCTAGTCGCCACACTCCAGCGCCTACTCGGACGCACTTGAGGGAGAATTTACCATGGCCAATGCACTTAACCAGCACGTCTTTCGGACTGTGGGAGGAAATTAGAGCACCCGAGGGAAACCCACGCAAACAGGGAGAGAAAGTGCAGACTCTGCGCAGACAGTGACTCAAAAGGGGAATCGAACCCAGGTCTCTGGCACTGAGAGACAGCAATGCTAACCACTGTGCCATTCAAATGGCCAACACATTTGTATATTTTTTTAAACTATGAAATCCCAACCCCCCCCCTCCCCCCTCAGTACCTACCAGTACAAACTATCCCCATTCTCAAAAGGATGTGAAACAAGTTTAGGAGATTCCTAATGTTACTGGTTGTGTAATCTTTCTTTTGTTAATTAATTAGAGCAGGAACAAAAAGTTGATGCATGTTTTCTTGAATTGAGTAACGTAAGGTTAGGATAGCAGCAGACCTTACGACCCTTGGAGACTGCTACAGCATTTGATAAGATCATGATTGATCTGACCTTAGCTTTAACCTCGCTTTGTAACTGGCTCCCAGAAAATTTGATTCTCCTAGAGTTCAAAATTCAATCTGTGCCTTGAATAAATTCAACAATGGGTCTTCTGTTAACTTTCTCAGGTAAAGCATTCTAAAGATTCATATCCCTTTGAGAGAAAAAAAAACCTTCTCGCCTCAGTCTTAAATGGGTGGCACTCCTCATTCCGAAGCTATAACCAGAGTTCTAGATTCCCAATCAGGAGAATCTATAACATCTACCTTACAAATCATCCCAATCTTTTATCTTTCAATTATATCACTTCTCAAACTGCAGAATTAGAAAAGTTGAACCTCAAATAAAATGGCAAACAGTAGGTTTATTGAGCAAGGTAGTGTGTAGCAAAAACATGCAGTGAGCATGACTCTAGTGAATTTGTTTTTATATACCTAGCCCTTATGACCCACCCAAATCAATGGAATCCGAACCAGTTTTATAGCTCAAGTCACTCCTGCAGATTAAACAGGTATTTAGTTCTCAGAGTTCTATCCCTCTCATGCTTCAGAGTTTGCAAGGTTTTCCCCCCAGATTACTTAATTACTCAGGATAATATGTTAAAATACAGTCTGTTTGGGGGCGTTCTTTACTATAGATGAGTAAACATTAGCTCTGGCGTTCTTATTTAGTGTTCTCACCGTCACTCCCTGTCTAAATTTGTGTAATATCTAACAAATCCTGTCAATGTTTAATTGAAACAAAATTCCTTATATTCTGTAAGTGAAAATGCCCTTGTGTCAAGCAAGTCTGTTAGGAATCACAGGTAAGGCAAGGCACCTCCAAACAAAACATCCAGGATGATGGCTATTCTTTCCAGATTCAACTCACTGCAACCAGTACCAAACATAATGCTTGTTGCAGAAGTTTCTTAGGCACATTAAATTCTGATTTAGCTGTAATCCTCTCCCCCTTCCTGACAGCTCTTGCTCAGCATTATTCAGATTAAAATTGGGTTTGGAGAATTATTTGAATGTCCATTATGTCCCCATTCTGGGTTGAGGAGCAAAAAAAAATGAATTATATTGGTAATAGGTCCTCAAAAATTAGAGCTTTTTAAACAATGCCAGGGGCATGGTAAACAATGGCAGCAGCTATGGAAGTTTTCCCCACTTCTGTATATTTGATTTTTAAATCAAAAAGCATCATGACAGTAATTAGAATAGTGTATTTTTGCCAGGTGTTTTATAAGTTACACTACTAGTAACATTAGACTGGCTATTTATAACAACTCCTGTTTGACTTAGTTTGCTGTAATGAGATTGAGGGTTAATGGCAGCCTGGCCTTGCATCAAATTGCCAACCATCAACTTTGTAAGATGACCATTGACTTTACAACCAATTGGTCAGCTTGTCAGCATTTTGAAACTGAACATATCTCTCAATGTGATTTCTCATTAAACAGAACTAGAAAGGCAAGCAGTGGATTACAACTAGAAACATGCATTTATATACTTTTTTTTAAAACCATAAGCTAATTCACATTAAAGTTAAAATCCAGTACTCACTGATATAAGATTGACTGAATGGCAGATGCTCTTTAGTGAAAAGGACAGAGCTTGAGTGGTAAAATTAACTGGTTTACTGAATATGTCACAGAAAATCTACGAAATTTGTGCAGTGAGTAATGAGGGTACTGTAGAAACAGCCAGACTCAGCAGCAAATGAATGGTGCGAAAGACAATGGAAGACAAGGTGATAAACAGGGAATAATGAACAAGGCCAGATTTGACATTTACCAGTTAATGCTTTGGGCTTACTGCAAAACATTCTGCTAATGAAGATTTGTATTAATGGGAATAATTAAGGTAGAGTTCAGGAAGCTGATGAGAAAGGCATTGGAAAAGTTGAGTCTTGATGTAACATTTTTTCTACAGCTTGGGGTTTAATACAGTTAAAGTTTTTTTTGGTGATGACAGCAAGGATCATAAATTAGACTAATTTGGTAATGTCAGCCTAGCTCCTTTGTTGCTCAACAAAGTAACTGAAGAGACATTTTATTGCTACCATGTAATGCAAAGACGGAAAGGTCATCTGGATGACCCAGAGATTTCTGTCATGGAGAAATATTTCTACTTGTTGACTTGGCATTTATTAACTCATGGAGAGATTTCAGTCTTGAAGAAATATTTCTACTTGTTGACTTGGCATTTATTAACTCTAGGTTGTTTTCATTTTTTAATAAAACATATATATTTGTTCAAAGTTGAAAAATCACAGGATTATCAGTGATGTATCAATACAATTATGTATTAATACAAAAGGGTGTTTTGCTACTTTTAAATTTCCTTGGCAATTCTATTCACATAGGAGGGGTTTATTAATTTGCATGGCATTTTTCCTGCTAAACTATCAATCGTACAAATTATCTGTGTTATCAGAGAGCCCTCTGATGAAAGTGAGACAAAAACCTAAATTCCCACAGGCAGGGATACAAGAAGATAAAAAAAACACAGTTCATGTAGGATTGTATTCAATTTATTTCTGAAAAGTATAAATTATAAAATGACCTTATATTCAGCAATTCAGCAAAGATGGATGCAATAAAATTCATGAGGTTTTCCTTTTGATCAATGGCATAAACACTGTACTCAAGTAGCAGCAGTGAACTGTAAACAGCTTAATATGATAACGCTGAAAAGTTATATTCTTAACAATGAGGTCTATTTTAGCCAAAGTTCCATTGCAATTTAAAAATCACAGTTAAAGCTAACTCTCCCATTTTCACCCAAGTCACATTGCATAAATAACATGTTTATCATTGGACACTCAATTGCAAAAGAATATATATGTATTATGTACAATATATACATACACATTAAAAGATAATGAAGCTCAATAACCCATAGATCGCTGAGTGGTTCTGAGAAGCACCAATCTGATACACACATTTCTCCTGAATCGGAAAATGCAGATTTTTAGAAAGGTAATATTTATAAGTTTATTCTTTTTAATGCACACTAATGGATAAAGAGAAGACATCAAATTTAAATGCAATGCTTATAGTTTCAAAAATGGATATAAAGTACACTATGAAGTGCAAACATGCCAGTTATGCATCTTTCATAAATTCTTTAGCATTATATATACTTCGCAAGATGCAAGTGGTGCATTTGTATCTACTCTTCACCCTTACCTATTTATTCCAATCCCATTTTATTTTTACTTGTAACATCCATGTCATTTGACTAGATTATCCTAAACTGGTGATAAAAATGCAGGAACTATTTCCATTTAGAAGCTTTTTTTCTTATACACTCAAAAAGCAAGCCACAGCAAACACTATACTTTTTGTCAAATTAGTACTGAAAGACTATGCCTGGATTAATACTTTGGTTTCATAATTGTTGGGTTTGATGTCACCATTGAGGAAGGACAGCAGTCAACTTTAAATCCCCCCCCAAAAAGGTGCAGCAGTTCTGACATAAAAGTAATAATCTGAATTTTGTATTTAGTTATTTTTGGATTTGTAAAGTAAATCAGGTTCATGATCTAGAAAACAAGATTGTTTTCTCAACAGCTAAATAGAAAAGCAGTGAATTTTAAGGTATGCAACATCCCATTTCATGACCAATATACCTCAACATGCAGGGGGATTATCCAAGTGAATTTAATAGCTAAAATGTGGATAAATTGAATAACATAGCTCAAGGCATTAGAGCTTGTGAGTTCCATACTATTTCCAAGAATATTTCTGGTTTTATTTTCCAATTTAATCAAAACAGCATTTTGGAGCTGGTGCATGGCTCTGTACTCATGTGTCATAACAGGTTAAGAATTGTTGAAGCTTCAATCTTTGACTAATTTACAGGAGCTCTGCACAGTAAACATTAATACTGCTGAATTCACTAATTCACAGGTGGCACAGTGGTTAGCACTGCTGCCTGTCAGTGCCAGAGACCTGGGTTCAATTCCCAGCTTGGTCACTGTCTGTGTGAAATTTGCATGTTCTCCCTATCTGTGTGGGTTTACTCCAGGTGCTCTGGTTTCTTTCCACAGTCTGAAAGATGTGCTGGTTAGGTGCATTGACCCGAACAGGCACAAATTGTAGCGACATGGGGAATTTCATAGTAATATCATTGCAGTGTTAATGTAAGCCTTACAGACTTGTATACACACTCGATCTCAAGATTTGATTACTGTTTATGTTAAAAAATGATTCTGATGTTAATGCCATTCAATAGCAAAACAATACATAAATGGTTTTCTGGAAAAATGTTTCTGTAAACAGCTGTTTAAAGTAGTCTTTGAATAAAATGTTATAAATTATATAAAAACTTAAATAGAGGTACAGTTCATATAAATAGTTTGCTTTAACCATTGGCTATGAAGACAGTTAAATAACGTGTATTTTATGCTATGAATTAACCACACAATAGCTTTCTAAGGCTAGTATATCAAATCAACAGAATTGCAATCTTCTTTTTTTATGGTTGAGTCTTGAACTAACTTTGTTTTCCACCAATAACAACACTTTCCACTTACATGGTGTCTTTAACATATAAATATTGAGGCACTTCACAGCAGATGCAAGGGAAACAAATGCTCAGCCAAGAAGAGGTTAAGATGACCAAAAAGCTTGGTCAGAAACGGAATGTTTAGAGGGGGGAATTTAAGATGGGAGAATTTAAGATGGGAATGCCAGAGAATAAGAACCAAGTTTTTAAACAGCATACATTTTAGTTAAAAATAAAGAAGATTGTCCCTGATATCATCAGATTATCTGGTAACATTTAGGCAAACATGACTTCCTGCCATTTTCTTTGTTTTGCTACAAAAGTAGCACTTATCCATTTAAGCATCATATTGTTCAAATATTGGAACCTGTAGCACTCAAATTGATCAAATCCCACCTCCTCCCACAAATAAAAAATAAAAAATCTGTTTAAAAATAATTGCTCAATTTAGGGCATTCTAATACCACAGTAATTTATACCTGAATCTGAATAAACTTGAAGCCAAAATTAACTATCTTAAGCAACAAGTTTGATTCTGAATCTCTGAAACCTTCATTATCAGTAAAATTGAATATCTAGAAGTACCAGACAGTAAAGATCACATGAAAGCAGGTAATTACATTGCTACAAAAAAAAAACCAAAGCTCCTGGATTAAGGACAGTGGGCTCAATAGCTAATGGACGTTACCAGTCAAACACATTTGTTCAACAATGCAATTGGTGTACACACTGTACTTCAAATACTAATGGACTTGTTGGGAGGTTTATAAATGATGATAGCATATGACAGCGTGTAGAAACAAGTATTGAAAATGTTAACCTGTGTCAGATACACTGGTAGATTTAAGTTAATTTCAAGCCCCATTTTCTGTTGTTCATGATTTAATGGTAATTTCTTTCAACAAATACAAGTTGTATCAAGCAACTTAATTCACAAGTATATCTCATGATAAAATTACAATTTTTAACTTAAGTTAATTTGCACTATTATAAATATAATAAACCTAACTATTATCAATGTAAAAAACCTCCAGTGTCCTGACTTTACGCTTGCTTCATTTTTGACCTTCTGTTAGTTGTAACATTTTAGAATTTTAGCAGGTCAGAATTATCCTCCCCTCCTTATCTATTCTGACCCAAGTAAAATGACAAGTACTGTTTTATACAGGTCCCATCTGCATTGTAACAAGGTTAGTTGACAAAGTTATTTTGTACTCGAGCAAACATCATGTTAAATTTGGGTTATTCCAACTGGTGTGAACTAGATATGTTGTGTATGGCCTGTTCTTCCACAGTTATCAGCCAGTGCAAGTATTGACTTCAAACAAACTGCCTGAACGTGAGCATATATTTGCCAGTCATGAATTCCGTGCTTCACAGACAGGAACATTGGCAATTTTTAAAATTGGATTTCAGAAGAATTTTCATTTTCACAAAACTGAAGTTGAGTAGTGTGAACTTTAAGCCGAGGAGCCAATGGCATGGTGGTATTGTCACTGGACTAGTAATCCAGTGACCCACATAATAGTCTGTAGACCTAGGTCCTCCAGAGTATCTTAAAAAGCACAGACATTTTCCATTTGCTCCAAGCAAATAAAAAAAGGCTGGTTTGGTTGCTGTTAAGGGTTTTGGTGCATCATGTAGATATTAACAGTGGATGAGGCAAAACTAGTTTTGATCACATTTTTAGCTAAGCAATAAGCAGCTGTGCTACCAAATTAATATTCATAAATTGAACAAATTTATGTTTAAGTTGATGTTTAATGAATATTATTGTATATAACTGAAAACTGATTAATCCCAGGTAGCTGCCTGACAAAAATTAAGTTACTTAAATAACAAATTATTCCAAATCCCACATACAGTTTCTATGATTCTATGAACTCATTCTGATTTTGCATTAAGCCAAAGTGCCACAAAATGATTGATGGCGCTTTTAAAATTTGATTTCTACATCTACATGTTCAGGCTGCCACTTGGAGGCTCTGAGCAGTACTACAGCTGTTTGCAAGATGTGCGCTAAAAGGAAGGAATCTTGTGCATATTTAAGTTACAGCAGAAATATTAATGATTCAATAATTTACTGATCAGTTTTTCTCAATCCTCAAGCTACTGTAATTGTTTTCACTAGCAGAGAAAAGGGCGAAAGAAAAGATTTAATAAGGTGAACAGAAAATCTGGCTCCTCTGTTTCGGAAGTCAGTGATGAAGGTCCATCAATTAAAACCTGAGGACGTCTGCAGAAAATTCATTATTTGGTTATGGAGCACGGAGTTTAACTATGTAAAATAAGGGACTGACAATTTTAATCTTTAAGCAAAAAGTGAGATATGATGATACTGATTAGTTTTAGATTGATCAGCAGTGAAAAACAGCTTTGCTAACTTGCGATGTGAGACAGAGAAAGCAGCACACTTTGAGATGCAGCCCAATGTGTGTTTGATTTTGCAGATAAGGCACATTGTTACGTCAGTGAAGAGAGATTATTCTGTATTCAAGGATGTTATTTTTGAACTATGAGTGTTTGGTGATGAAAATGCTTGATATGGCAGTTATCCACTTCCTAGTATGAACTGCATTCATTTTGCTGAGTTTACAAATCATCATAACCACATTTGACATGTTGATGCATTTCCATTGCAATTTTGTAACATGGCCACATTTTAGATAGCAGTACAAAAATGCTAAATTATTCCCTTCTGCTCTAGAAGAAAATCAGATATCTTGCAGACCCTGTAATAAATCAGTGCAACAAGAACAGCTAACTGCAGTCCTCCATATACTGGCAATAGCTTAGGACAATGGCTAAAAGCAACATTTGCTAACTGACCAGTCACGTCTGCTTTGTTATTTGCAATTGACGTGACTTAAATTACTAAACACTCAAATCTAAATCAAGTTTCAGAATATGGCTCAAAATTAGACAGATAAGGCAGAATTGTAATATCAGAAAGCAGTTCTAATGAAGAGTCATTGACCTGAATCATAATTCCATTTCTCTCTCTATAGATGCTGTCTGACCTGGAGTATTTCCAGCATTTTGATTTTATTTCATAAATTTTAATTTTATTATACTAAAGTTTTAGCTTGCATATGTCATTAAAAATATTTAAAAACAAATCCACCCATAAGCATTCAAATGGAATAACATCTCTTTCAGGTGCATGTATATTAAGTAAAGAAATCATTGTTGTGATTTAAAAAGTTTAGTCCTACATTAAATAGGACATTTTCATTACTTTGAGTAAATGTAAATTAAATGTTAGCTTCAAATAACTACATCTTTTTGTCTATGTTTGGGAATGACCAATATATAAGGGTCTTGATTCTTTCACAGTTTCAATGAAACACGAGCTACTTTTCCTCACTAATCTTTTAAGATCGAGATGAAAGCCAGCAATCCAAAAGTTTCATACTTCAGCCAAATCTTGTGTAACAGATCATACACTAAGAAGTTTTAGTACTTTTATACACGTGGAGCTGTCAAATAATTCTGGGCACAAGAGGCACCATTGTGTGTTGAAACTTAATTATTAAAAGTTCTGAGGCTTCTGGGCCAGGATATCTACAGATCTGCTTTTCCTCATGCCTCTAGTTTAATTTTGAAAATTAGTACTTGTGTTTCATGTGGGGGAAAATAGGAATCTCATTGCCATGTACAAACTTCACACTGGAAGATAATTGAAAGATTGTTTCCTTGGAGATGGAGCTTTTTTTTTAAAAAACTACCCAAGGACTGATTCTATTTTCAATAAGTGTCCGTATTATCAGTAGTTAACTTCCTTGCAATCACAATTGGAATTGGTTTTGTTTTAGCCTGAATGTAGCAGACTGACAAGAGTACTATCTATTGTGTTTTAAGTAGACAATAATGTGGTGAGCATCCTGTGAGATCCCAGTTGCCTTACATTGTAGTTAAGCCAACAGCTATTTGTCTTGAGACACTACCCTATTGCACATTGTGTAGGTTTCAGTTCAGAGGAGTCTCGGTCTCAGACTGCTCACGGAAGCTCCTTTTCTGCTAGCTGTCGAGAATGCTTGAAAAACAGCAAAGACTCAGAATGGAAGAATGGATTATCTTGAAAGCTCCTGAGCTTGTCACAAGGTAGTTGTTTAAGGATACACCTGTGATTTCCATGAGCTGATCATAAAACGGTTGTTAAAATACAAAGGCGTCCTTTGGAGCTACTTAAAATTTTAAGAATCCTCAAATTAACATTCATAATTTATAGGCTTATTGGTCATTTTTTCTAGCGTTATTCTGCAATAAAGACCTTCAAAATATGAATCTCACACATGCACTTAACTAGAGAGAAAGAAAACAACTTTAAGAGAAACCATTGATGCTTTACATATTGGTATCCAGGCATATAAGACACTTAAGTGTACCTTCTACCTCTATTAAAACAAATATTTTGTTAAATATAATAAATTAGAATGAGTAAAATTCTAATGCAATTCCTACCATGTAAACAGGAATTCAAGAATGAGGGCCAGTTTTTGAAACAACCAACAATTTGATCAGCTCATGGTTTAATCATCCCAGGGTTAAAAAACACTCCCTAATATTCCATTTTGTTCTGGAGATTAATTATCCCTCTACATTCTAGGAATGTGAGGTAAATAACAGTACTCTGGCTATCATACCTCCCCGAAGTTGGTGTGTCCAGTCTCTTTAGCATGCTCCCTAGCCTCTAACTGACCCACCAGCCCCTTTTGGCAGATTACACATCGCAATGTGAATCTATTCAGATCAGTAAACTGTCGTTTTCTTCTAGCCTCATCTGCCAACTCTAGTGCTTGAGCAAGCACAATATCATCGGCTGTGGAGAAGATGGTTTGTGGGGGTGTTTCAGGATCTTCAAACTGTCGTTTCAATGGGTCATAATGGATCCCATCATAGAGCAGGAGAACGCGTTTCTGATAGCCAACATCTTCTCCAAACCGGTCTACTCGGACAGTTTGTGTGTCCACTACACAGATCTCACACTGGTAAAACTTGGATAGAATAGAGATTTCAATGGCTCCTCCCCATGTGTCATTCTGTCGAATCCAGTTGCAGTAATCCCAATTGCTTTTTCCTAGTACAGCTTCTGTGTATGAATCAGGATCACTTGCCACAATCTGTGCTATAAGATTTCGCATTTCTGGAGCACAGGTTGGTTCACAAACACCACCTTCCACCACGTAGTGGATGCTTGTGAAGAGACATGAATTATCTGCAGGGACAACATGCCGGGTCAGCTGCGGGAAAGTATCCTTATCTGAATTTTCAGCACCAAACTTTGACACAGAAGCATTGACCTTCAATGTATCCCTTTCCTCTTCCACAATCAAAGTATCACCTGCAGAAAAATACAGTGATACATTTAATGCAAGCTTACTTCAGTACTGGGTTAAAAATTTACCATCAAATAATTAAAGGTAATGCAGCCATTTACATAAAACTAGAAAATACACATGTAGAAATAATAAATTTTATAACAGGAACCCTTTATAAATAAAAATTGGCATCTACAAGAAAATCTTCAAATTAGTCATGCATACTATTGTAAATGTAGCTATCCACAATTGACTTGTGATGCTGATTATGATGGTTTGTGTGGATTGGCATCAAGCAAATTATGCAAAATTCTGTAATGACTATTTAGACACTCAAATCTTTGCAAAGAATTTAAAACAACTTATATTTAGAATCATAGAATGTATAGTACAGGAGGGCATCATTGGGCTCATTGAGCCTGCACTGACAATAATCCCACCCAGGTCCCATCCCCATAACCCCACATATTTACACTCCTAGTCCCCCTGACACTGAGGGGCAATTCATCATGGCCAATCAACCTAACCTGCACATCTTTGAACTGTGGCAGGAAACTGGAGCATCCAGAGGGAACCCATGCGGACATGGCGAGAATGTGAAAATTCCACATGGACAGTCACCCAAGGCTGGAATTGAACTGGGGTCCCTGGCGCTGAGAGGAAGCAGTGCTAACCACTCTGCCATCCAATTTATATTGCTCTCTTCATGACTAAAGCACTTTCTGGCCAAGCAATTATTTTTGAAGTATAGTTACTGTTGCCATTAAGGAAGTTGAGATATTAAACTGGGACATGTGAATCATATTAATCTTACTTCATATGTATTTGTGCACTTCTTGTTCATCATACTTTAAGTGTCATACACTCCTCAAATGCTATAGGAACATAAGAAACAGGAGCAGGAGTAGGCCATCTAGCCCTTCAAGCCTGCCCCGCCATTCAATAAGATCATGGCTGATCTGGGGTGGATCGTTTCCACTTTCCCGCCTGCTCCCCATAACCCTTAATTCCCTTGTCTATCAGAAATCTATCTATCCATGACTTAAATATATTCAACGAGGTAGCCTCCACCACTTCAATGGGCAGAGAATTCCAGATATTCCCCACCCTTTGAGTGAAGAAGTTCCTCCTCAACTCTGTTCTAAACTGCGCCCCCCCCCCCCCCCCCCATTTTGAGGCTGTGCCCTCTAGTTCTGGTTTCCTTTCTAAGTGGGAAGAATCTCTCTACCTCTACCCTATCTAGCCCCTTAATTATCTTGTAAGTCATTATACGATCCCCCCCCAGCCTTCTAAATTCCAACGAGTACAGGCCCAATCTATTTAATCTCTCCTCATAAACTAACCCCCTCATCTCCGGTATCAGCCTGGTGAACCTTCTCTGTATTCCTTCCAAGGCCAATATATCCTTTCACAAATAAGGGGACCAAAACTGCACACAGTACTCCAGTTGCGGCCTCACCAGTGCCTTGTACAGTTGCAGCAAGACCTCCCTGCTTTTATATTCTATCTCCCTCACGGTAAAGGCCAACATTCCATTCACCTTCTTGATCACCTGCAGACTGAGTTTTTGTGATTCATGCACAAGGACCCTCAGGTCCCTCTGCACAGTAGCATGCTGCAACTTTTCACCATTTAACTTATATTCCTTCCTACTGTTATTTCTACCAAAGTGGATAACCTCACATTTGCTAATGTTATACTCCATCTGCCAGGTCCTCGCCCACTCGCTCAGCCTGTCCAGATCTCTCTGCAGACTTTCCACGTCTTCCGCACAATTGGCTTTTCCACTCATCTTCGTGTCATCAGCAAATTTTGTTACCCTACACTCAGCCCCCTCCTCCAGATGGTCTATTTATATGGTAAACAGTTGAGGCCCCAGCACTGATCCCTGCGGCACATTCATAATTTATAGGCTTACTGGTCATTTTTTCTAGCATTATTCTGCAACAAAGACCTTCAAAATATGAAACTTACACGTACACTTAACTAGAGAGAAAGAAAACAACTCTGAGAAACTACTGATGCTTTACATATTAAATTATATTCTAGTCACCAAGTGCCAACCAGAAAAGCACCCATTGATTCCAACTGTCTCCTTCCTGTTAGATGGCCAGTCCTCAAACCACGCTAGCACTTTACCCCCCCAACTCTGTGTACCCTAACTTTTGTAGCAACCTTTTGTGAGGCACCTTATCGAACGGCTTCTGGAAATCTAAACACCACATCCACCAGTTCCCCTCTGTCTACCGCACTAGTCACATTTTCATAAAAATCCAGTAAATTCATTAAACATGACTTCCCCTTCACGAATCCGTGCTATGTCTGTTTGATCAAACCATTCTTTTCTAGATGTCCTGCTATTTCTTCTTTAATGATGGATTCTAGCATTTTCCCAACTACGGACGTTAAGCTAACCAGCCTGTAATTACCCGCCTTTTGTCTGCTACGTTTTTTTAAACAGCAGCATAACAGTAGCTGTTTTCCAATCTGCCGGCACTCCCCAGAGTCCAGCGAATTTTGATAAATAGTTACTAAAGCATCTGCTATTACTTCTGCCATTTCTTTCAGAACCCTGGGATGCATTCCATCCGGTCCCAGGGACTTGTCTACCTTCAGTCCTGTTAGTCTACCAAGCACCACCTCTCTAGTAAGAGTAATTGTATTAAGGACCTCATCTCCTACCAATCCTTTATCTTTAATATTCGGTAAGCTATTTGTGTCCTCTGTGAAGACCGAGACAAAAAACTTTTTTAAAGTCTCAGCCATTTTCTCGTTTCCCACCATAAATCCCCCTTCTCGTCCTCCAAGGATCCAACATTCACTCTAGCCAGTCTCCTCTTCTTTATATATTTGTAAAAACTTTTACTACCATTTTTTATATTTAGAGCTAGTTTAGTTTCATACTCTATCTTTTCTTTCTTCATCGCTTTCTTAGTCATTCTTTGCTGTTTTTTAAATCTTTCCCAACCTTCTAATTCCCCACTATTTTTAGCCGCTCTGTGCGCATCTGTTTTTAATTTAATAATAAAGGAACAAAATCAGCCATTTCCAAAGTGCAGAAAGTTTCTCCAGGGACAGAAGATATTGAAGTCACGATCCCTACACCTCATCTTGATTGAACCTGTCATTAAAAAATTCTGCAGACTGAATTGTGCAAACTCACCCACATTTTGATGTTAATTAAACTTTTGCAAGTCTTGATGGGACATGTTTTACATTGTTCTTAGATGTCCTTATAAACAGCACATCTCAGTCTTCTGGCATGCATTGCAATAAATATGTCTACATGTACAGAAAGTAGCCACACAATCATCCCCCTAATACACTATTCTATCAAAATTAAAACCGTGACATTTTCTCAGTGACTTCACCTTCAGCCTCTGCAGCCACCCAAAAAAACAGTTTAAAAGAGGGGAATACTATGAGACATCTCTAAACTCTATTTACATCCATGACTCTGGTTGCCTAATCCCAGCCACCAGAACTTGCCCTGTTCCCTTACCCAGTCCCTCCATGCCTAGGGTTGAGCCTACCTCCTATTTACATCTGCCAGGCAAACAAAGAGTTTTCAACCCAAGTAAACACACAAACAAAAATATTAATTTAAAAATCAGTACTCTAACAGCAGTCATTATTAAAGTTATTTGCACAAGGTTCTGTTGGTTAATATTGGAAAATCAAGAATTATTGTTTTGTCATGCACCATTTTCTTTCTCATTTGCAAATTAATGGCCTTGAGGTTGAGGGGTTTTGGTTGTTAATTTATTTTATTATTGTTAAACAATGGTTGAGACTAGCCTGGTCCATAGCAATGAGCAACCCTCTAGGACATGTACTAAGTATGAAAACATCCAATTAAATGTTTAGTTAGGTAGCTCTAATGGATCTAGGTTTAATTTTTGTGTCTGAAAATTACTGAATGATTGCTTCCAAAGGATCAATGAACAAATGCACTAGTCGGAGGGTTAATGGTGTATACAAATCAGGAAGTCTCAGGTTTGAGACCTGGTCCGTGCCAACTCTAACCTCAGTCAGAGTGGCTCTAACGTTGTACCTGGATCCCAGCTTTGACAACTTATCCATAATTTCCACCACAGAGTTGCTGCTGGAAGTGCAGCATGTGCATCAATTGAATCAGGTTTGCCCATTTTGCACTGTTCACTGCCTGGACTCTCAGCTAACAACAACTATCACTTGGGACTGTTTTCACCCGGCACGAATACCTACAGAATTACACCCAAGCTTGAGTCAGTGTAGTTCGAAACGGGGTGCAAGAGAAAAGGCTTTTACCACTTCACAAGTTTGATGAAATTGTGGTGTGTATAAACATTTAATTTAGCAACGGTAATCATCAATAGCAATAATATACTCAGGCAAAAGTAATGAAAATCACTTACTTAGTGGACAAGTGAATGAAATTTATCCTTTCATTGTGAAAATCATGCAACAGTAAGAATCAGGTACAGAAACATCCAAAATTCTGGAAGACATACAATTTTATGTCATGTTTTTGGATCAGTAATTAGTCAGGGGATTGCTGGTTGTGTTCTGTACCTGAAAAAAAAAATTGCACTATGATAGAAAATTGCTCAAAAGAACATAAAGCTACTTGGGCTCATCTAGAATTCAATGGAATTTGGTTGAACAGCAAAATATCAAAATAATAAATGAAAGCTTTCTTTTGTTTCTGGTGGTACCTCACCAAATATAGTACTAGATTTCCCAATGTAATGTTAGATAAAGCACAGACTGCAAGGCATTGCAAGGATGGTTTAAAAATCAAACTCAAGAGCTAAACTGCAGTAATTTGGCAATGTCACCTGACCTTGGTATTACTTATCTTCAGGACAACTTTCAGTCTTATTCTTCACAGCAGATACATATTTACAATTTAGAGCCTTGTTAGGTACTTTTCTTTTCGCAGCAATGAAAGATGCAATTGTAATCAATGGATAGCAAGCTTCCCCAGTTGAACAATGATTTAAAATGGTGAGGTCTTTTCCCAGTGATTATATCTTTCATTTCAATTTTGTGATCTGATCTTTCTGCAACATGGTATGACCAAAATAGACAAAAAAAACTATTTTAATCATGGAAGGGCAAACCAATTTCTACTTACCCTACTCTGTATGGACAAGGCAGTTTCACAAGAAAAGACATGTAACATTAGATGAGTCAAATGTGCTCTTCTTACCAAAGTAGTACAATTATTGTGTATTTCCAAATTTCGTGGTCAAAGATTAATGAGCAATTTTGGTCTTTTGAGCAGCTTACAAAACTGCATTAGGCTGCAAATAGGGAGGCATATGAGGTTGTTGGCCATTTCAATCCACCCACATTTAAAACAGTTTACTGATGGGGAAATTATACATTGTGAGCAATGTAATCACAATACATAAGAACTGATTCCACCATAAAACAAGAAGCAAAGAAAGAAAATCGCGCATATTCTTTCCAAACAGGACATGCCAATTTTATGTCTTTTGGAAATGAATTAGAACAATTCTTACTTTGAAGATAAGGCTTTATGAAAATTCTCCTTGTTCCCAAATAATCTAGTGCAAATCCAGCTGATCAATATTTAATAAATCAAGCCTGTTTATATAGTTGCATGGTCTAAACAGCATAGAGACCACAATATGCAAAGAGAGGGGGAGGAACTTAGAAACTGATTTCATAAAAATCATTCATAAAAATAGCCATAATGGGATAGTGC
Organism: Carcharhinus amblyrhynchos; assembly: GCF_965287045.1. Taxonomy (NCBI): domain Eukaryota; kingdom Metazoa; phylum Chordata; class Chondrichthyes; order Carcharhiniformes; family Carcharhinidae; genus Carcharhinus; species Carcharhinus amblyrhynchos. Next base: position 17,885,462 of record NC_137345.1, read on the forward strand.
TATTCACAAATCTAAAGCAACTAATTTCAGATTTTGGTTTCAGAACCTTATAGTGAGCACAGTTAACTTCTTTCAGATTATTCACAAACCACACCCTCTATCTTTGTTGATATTGTGGCTCTTGCAGGCATATGACTGGTGATTGAGCAGCAGTGATTTTTCATTCTTCCTTTGTATGTATTGTCCATAATGCACTTACCAGATTTAATAGGACAATCTTTGAGGGGCATTTCTCCATTGCAAAGATCGAGGCTGGATGGAGGAAATCCCACCATGATTTTCTGCATTGCACATGGAATTCCAGTCAGTTCTTCTACTTTGTCTTTCAATTCTTGAACACAGGATTCTGAAGTTAGCCCTTGCATCAGGTGTGTTCCATTCTTTGCTTTACATCGTAGACGTAGCATTGTATTCTAGAAATGACAATGTGAATGTTTGAGAATGTGAAATGAAGTAGCCATCTGACAACATGCTTCATCAATACCTTCTACATGAAGTGATCTTTCTTTTTATCATCTACACATTTACATTATCTGAATTAGAAACAAGAAAATAATCGAGAAGTTTTACTGAAAAGAGACATGCTCTCAAAACTTTTCATCTTACATTCATCAGCACCTTTTCCCATTGAATTCCCTTTAAGATTTGGTATTCTTGTGAATCTGTCCCGATGTGTGCAAGATGAAAAGCTTCAAAAAGCTTTTTGTAATAGCAACCAAATAAACTAGAAGTTATTTAAACTGCATCTCATTATGTATCAAATGATCCAAATTATCTTTTGGGACCATGGTTAAAAATGAAATAATCCACTTGCCAGATTTTCTGGTGATGAACGTAAACAATCAAATTTTGCTTTTTAGAGTCAGAGCTTTACAGCAAAGAAAGAGGCCCTTTGGCTCATCGTGTCTGGGCTGGCCATCAAGTACTAATCTTTTCTAATCCCATTTTCCAGCACGCGGTCCGTAGTCTTGTCCAATTTAAGCAAAAATTCAAATCACTTGAATCACAACTATAAGCTGACATTTTCTCTGCACTAAATAATTATTTTAACAGCGTACTATCATGACCAGGATGAGAAGGTGATCAAACGTTACTGGATCCAGAGGCCAACTAGTGCTTGGGTTATCCTTGTCCTCTCCTATTTCTGATTTGTATGTTGCCCTTTGGTGATAGGATCCAAAAGCACAGCATTAGTTTTCGCATGCATATGTTAACACCCAGCTCTATCTCACCATCACCTCTTCTGCTATATTATCAGCACAAATAGAATTGAAGTCAACGGAAATCAAGGATAATATGCCACACCTAGAAAAATGGAAGAGTGTTATGGTTTTTGAAAATCAACCATCTCAGCAGGACATCACTACAAGAGTTCCTCAAGATTAGTGACCTTTGTCTAACCATCTTCAGCTTCTTCAATAACATTCCTCCCATCTTAAGGTCAGAACCTGGGATATTCACTAATGATTGCATTGTTTTCAATTCCATTCACAGTTCCTCAGATAATGAAGCAAGCAATTTGTGCCTGCTTGCAGTATAATTTTGAAAATAATCAGTGGTAAGCAACATTTGTGCCCCATTACTGTTAGACAATGACCATCCCAGTACTGAGGGGGTACTGCAATGTTGGTGTCATCTGTGAAATGAGACATTACACCAAAGTCTATCTACCCTCAAGTGGATACAAAAGATCCTATGGCATTATTTTGAAGAGCAGGTATTCTGACCAATATTCGTCTACATCAACATCAACATCACAAACACAGATTACCTTGTATTGGGGCCATGTGATGCAAGTGACATGCAAATAAGGCTCGCCATTAAATTCAGCCAAGATTTTCTCCCAGATGGATTGGTCATTCACTAGCCCAGAAGATAAAAATCAACCCCAAAGATAAAACAATAACTTACAAAAATAAGTTACAAAAGGCTTTGAGCGAGTAAAGCAGAAGCTTTTAAAAAATACTCTAATAGGTACTTTGATGTTCAACTCTTAAAAAGGAACAGGGCACAACAGTTGACCTGATTATACTTTAAAGGGGAGTGATAGCTGTAAGCAACTTCAATATTATGTTTTATTACAGCAAGTGACTAATAAAAATGCCAGAGTTATCCTGATATTCATGTCTGTGTGGGTTTTTTCCAGATGTGACAGTATTCTCCCACAGTCTAAAAGTCAGGCTGGTTAGGTGCATCAATCATGTTAAATTCTCCCTCAGTGTAGCTGAACATGCACCAGAGCGTGGTGATGAGGGGATTTTCACAGCACTTCATTGCAGTGTTACTCCAGTTGCGACACTAATAAACTAAAAATTTGTAAATGTTCAGAAGGTGCAAAAACATAATACCAGATGTGAGGGTACATGTGTTAAGAAAGGCTGAACAAATCAAGTTCTTTTCACTAGAAATGTGAAGTGAAAGTTCACCCAATAAAAATCCAAGATCATGAAAACATTTGATAGGATAGATGTAATGAAGATGTTTTACTTGTGGTGGAAGACCAATATTTGGGCAATAAACATAAGGGTGTTGCCAATAAATCCAATAAGGAATGTTGAATAATTTCTTAGCATCAGTATTTACCGTAACGAGGTCAGGATGCCAGAAATTCCATGGAAATTAATATTGAAATCAAGGAAAGAGACTCATCAAAATGAACATAAGCAAAATAACAGTAAAGAAGAAAATAATGGCACAAATCTTCAGGACCAGATAGTTTTCATTCAAGAATCTAAATGAGAACATTGGAAGATTATAGTTAAAGGAATCTGCAAAACTTTCTCAATTCAGGAATAATTTCTTAAGATTGGAAAATTGCATATGTTGCACTGATATCTAAGAGAAGTGCAAGGGGAAAACCAGGGAATTATGGATCACCTATCCTAACACAATAGCTTTGGAAATTAATAGGGTATTTTAAATAAAGATAGGACATTGGCAATTGAATATCTTGAAAGTTTTTAGCTGACCAACAGGAGCCAACATGGATTTATAAATGGGAAGCCTGATGAACTTGATCAGATTTTCCAATGAAATTGTGATAAGAGGAACATTACGTATGTGCAGTTTCAGAAGCTATCTTCTAATCCCTCAAGAGAGGCTGCTGGCTACAGTTGAAAGCTATGGAATTGAAATGATCAACTTGGCAAGGAATGGCAGGAGGCAGAATAGGAACAATGGATGACTACTTCTGACTGACAGGATATGACTCATGGTGATCTTGCAAGCATCGGTGCTGTGGCCTCAACTATTCAATGTATTTATTAATGATACAGGTGAAATAGAAATTTGCATATCCAAGTTTGTCACTGCAGATAGGTGGCAGAGTTTAAGTGAATGGATAAAACTATGGCAAATGGACTAGACAAACTAGGGTCCTACTCCCTGCAATTTAGCAGGTTAAAGTTTGATTTGATCAGCTTTTAAGATGAGAACAGATAAAGCAATAGAGAAAAATTATTTGTGATGGTTCAGGAGTTAAATGAGACAACACTTATTCATGTAAAAGGTAGAAATTCAGTAACTCTTCCAGAAATGGCAGTTGATGCTAGCTCAATTATACATTTTAAAATAAGAGGATAGATTTAAAAAAAAACAAAGGTGTTAAAGAATATGGGGCAAAGATAAATATATAGGATTTGAGTGGCACAGTGGTTAACACTGCTGTCTCACAACGTCAGGGACCTGGGTTTGATTCCTGGCTTGGGTCACTGTCTGTATGGAATTTGCACATTCTTTGTGTCATAAGAACTAGGAGCAGGAGTAGGCCATCTAGCCCTTCGAGCCTGCCCCACCGTTCAATAAGATCATGGCTGATCTGAAGTGGCTCAGTTCCACTTTCCCCCTTTCTCCCCATAACCCTTAATTCCCTTGCCTACCAAAAACCTATCTACCCGTGTCTTAAATATATTTAGCCTCCACCACTTCAACGGGCAGAGAATTCCAGAGATTCACCACCCTTTGAGTGAAGAAGTTCCTCCTCAACTCCGTTCTAAACTGCCCCCCCTTATCTTGAGGCTGTGCCCTCTAGTCCTGCTGTCCTTTCTGAGCAGGAAGAATCTCTCTACCTCTACCCTATCCATCCCCTTCATTATTTTATACGTCTCTATAAGGTCCTCCCTCATCCTTCTAAACTCCAACAAGTACAGACCCAGTCTATTTAGTCTCTCTTCATAGTCCAACCCCCACCTCTCCGGTATCAGCCTAGTGAACCTCCTCTGCACTCCCTCCAAGGCCAAAACATCCTTGCGCAAGTGCGGCGACCAAAACTGCACACAGTACTCCAGCTGAGGCCTCACCAGTGCCCTGTACACTTGCAGCAAGACCTCCCTGCTTTTATATTCTATCCCCCTCGCTATAAAGGCCAGCATCCCATTCGCCTTCTTGATCACCTACTGCACCTGCAGACTAGGTTTTTGCGACTCATGCACAAGGACCCCCAGGTCCCTCCGCAACGTACCATGCTGCAGCTTTTCGCCCTTTAAATAGCAATCCCTCCTATTATTCCTGCCAAAGTGGATAACCTCACACTTGCTAACATTGTACTCCATCTGCCACGTCCTCGCCCACTCACTCAGCCTATCTAGATCCCTCTGCAAACTTTCCACACCCTCCGCACAATTTGCTTTTCCACTCATCTTTGTGTCATCAGCAAATTTCGACACCCTACACTCAGCCCCCTCCTCCAGATCTACTTTATAAATGGTAAATAGCTGAGGCCCCAGCACCAATCCCTGCGGCACTCCACTAGTTACCAACCGCCAATCAGAATAGCTTGCATTAGTCCAAAGATGTGCAGGTTAGGTGGATTGGCTATGCTAAACTGCCCCTTTGTGCCAAGGGGACTAACTAGGGCTGGGGTTGTGGGATGGGGCCTGGGTGGGATTGTGGTTAGTGCAGACTCAATGCGTCAAGTGGCTTCTTTCTCCACTGTGGGATTTTATGATTATATTATTGATCAGCGATGGTCTCACTGAATGGTAGAAAAATGTTCAAGACCAACCCCTATGCCAAATTCAGAAGAAACTTCTATCTAAAAGAACACAGAATTTGCTATGACAAGTAGTTGAAAAAAAATGCATAGTTTTGGAAAAAGATCAGCAGCAGAGGGCGCAAGAAATGGAAGAATATGTTGAAAGAGGTAGAGGGAAGGAGCTAGTGTGGAGCATAAATGCCAGCGTGATCAGGCCTGTTTCTGTACTGTATATTGTATCTTTTTGTCTGTTGCCTGAAAACACTCCAAGTAGTAAGTACTGAAGTTGGATGTCTACTTCTCCATTTTATTGTGTATTTTATAATTAATCATTTTATTAGAGCAAGAATTATAGACCCATGATGAAACAACAGCAAGTTAAGTTTGCGTGATGGCACTCCTGTGGGGAGACCAAGGCAGTGTGGTAATGTTTCTGGATCAGGAATCCAGAAGCTCTGGGGAATGCAGGTTAAAATCCTCTGACAACAGCTGGTGGAATTTAAATTCAGTTTTAAGAAGAAAGCTAGTCAATTGAAACTATCAACTGTTATAAAAACCCATCTGGTTCACTTATATCTTTTCGGAAAGGAAATTTGCCGTCCTTGCTTGATCTGGTCTACGTGTGTTTCCAGATCATGATGTGGAGATGCCGGTTTGGATTGGGGTAAGCACAGTAAGAAGTTTCACAACACCAGGTTAAAGTCCAACAGGTTTATTTGGTAGCAAACACCACTACCTTTCACAGCGCTGCTCTTTTGTCACGCAAGTTACTTGACAAAGGAGCAGTGCTCCGAAAGCCAGTGGCATTTGCTACCAAATAAACCTGTTGGACTTTAACTTGGTGTTGAGACTTCTTACTGTGTTTCCAAATCCACAGCAAGATAGGCAACTCAAATGGCTTTGTAAGCCACTTAGTTCAAAGGCAAACTTGACGAGTGACAAGCACTGGCCTTGTCAGCAACACCCACATTCCATTAAAGATTAAAGAGGAAAAAAATGGGCAATATTATTTTTAAAAATAATAAAAAAGAATAGCATTTATTTTCCTTCTCTTTAGTAAATTAAGTACATTCTCATCATGCTCAAAACAAATAAACCATACATTAGACACTTGTGACTAATAGTTAATTACAGGAGACAAAAACTAGACAAGGTGGCTAAGAAAGAGGTCAGATCGAATGTGCCTCACCTACGTCAATTGATGGAAATAATGTAGAACAACCATTATTCCTATCTTGTAGTCTGTGTCATTGGTCTGGGGTCAAAATATTCTCCCTCCCCTCCCCCACCAAGGGCTCTCTGGAGATTTTCTTTTGTGAGGGCTGTTTAAAAAATTCTCATTAATATGATAATCCTCAATCCTGAGTGTGGAGGAAGGACAGAAATGTTACCTGTTCGCGTCTAACACCTGTGCTCATATCCACAATATCACCCGGAAAGAAACAAGCAGAAAATAGCCCAAGCTAAAAGAGGTTGATCATGAATTGGGTGGAGTTGCTGTGGGGGAAAACGTTGACTCTACAGCCGAAATCTGTCCCAAACCTGAACATCCTTGAGCATATTTCATGCAAATACAAACCAGATCTGCTGATGAATCTACGATCACATTTTACAAGTGCTGCAATCCAGGGTGTGTGCATCTCTTAAGGGATTAAGTTTCTTGCATAGAATCCAAACAATTATGAATGCATGTCAACTAATGATGATAGAGCTGTACTATATTGAAATTGCTGGATTTGTAACTTTTTAAAAATTCATTTGTGGGACACAGGTGTCACTAGTTGGCCAGCATTTATTGGGCATCCCTAGTTGCCCTTGAAAAGGTGGTGGTAGCGAGCCGCTTTTTTGAATTGCTGCAGTCCACGTGTTGTGGGTCGACCCACACTGCCGAGGAGGTACTTACGGGGAGGCGATGGCTTAGTAGTTTATCACTAGACTATTAACCCAGAAACTCAGCTAATGTTCTGGGGACCTGGGCTTGAATCCCACCATGACAGATAGTTTTTTTATTGAATTCAAATTCCACTATCTGGAATTAAGAATCTACTAATGACCATGAAACTATTGTCGATTGACAGAAAACCCCATCTGTTTCACAATTGTCCTTTAGGGAAGGAAATTTGCCATCCTTATCTGGTCTGGCCTACATGTGACTCGAGTCAAAGCAACATGATTGACTCTCAACCGCCTTCTGAAATGGCCAAGCAAGCCACTCAGTTGTATCACTACAAAGTCTCATCTAGTATATTTTGTTTCTTTTTTTTTCTCCTCGCTAGAAAAGATTTAATAAAACTGCAGTGGAATATAGACATCACTAATTACGTAAGGCTGTAATAGATGGTAGAAGATTATTGCCACTAACATTCTAAAAAACATTCTCAATGTATATTAGGTGTCAAAAACCCACTTTATCCCTATAACCCTCAATTCTTTTGCTGATTAAAAATCTATCTCAACCTTGAACATACTTAACAACCCAGCGTATACAATAAATAATTCCACAGATTCACGACTCTCAGAAATTCCTCATCTGTCTTAAATGGGCAACCCTTATTTTTTGATTATGCCCTCTGGTCCTAGACTCTCCCACAAGGGGAAACAACCTCTCAGCATCTACCCTGTCAAGCCCTTTAAGAATCCTGTATGTTTCAATATGGTCACATCTCATTCTTCTAAACTCCAATCAGTACAGTCCCAACCTCTCCTTCGTAAGAAAATCCCTCCATATTCAGGATACAATACATTTTAAAAGTACTTAATTTGCTATAAAATGCTTTAGGATATTCCAAGGTTGTAAAAGGCAATATAAATTCAAATTCTCTCTTTAGCAAAAGGAAGTATTTAAATATTATTACAGTACTGTTACATAATTTATCTGCTTTATTCAACAAACACTAATGCTTGTAAGATCACAGAGCTACCCAGAAATCTGTCCCACCAGAGAAATTAAATTTGCTTGTCAACGCATTTAAAACATTTTCAAAAAATAAGCAATTATTATGTAATCAACCATAAATTTCAGTCAAGTTTCACAACATGAGACAAATCCAGGTTGACTCCTTGAGGGCAGTCAGTCATTCATTCACTCATCTCAATTTAATCTCCTGTTAACGACTGTAGTGGATGTAGTGCCGGAGTTGAGGGGGTTGAGCTATGAGGAGAGGCTGAATAAACTAGGCTTGTACTCGTTAGAGTTTAGAAGAATGAGGGGAGATCTCATTGAGACGTATAAGATGATGAATGGGATGGATAGGATAGAGGTGGAAAGACTCTTCCCGCTCAAAAAAGACAGTAGGACTAGGGGGCACAGCCTCAAGATAAAGGGGGGGCGGTTCAGAACGGAGTTGAGGAGGAACTTCTTCGCTCAAAGGGTGGTGAATCTCTGGAATTCTCTGCCCGTTGAAGTGGTGGAGGCTGCCTCGCTAAATATTTTTAAGAAGCGGGTTGATGGGTTTTTGATAAGAGAAGGGATTAAGGGTTATGGGGAGAGGGCGGGAAAGTGGAACTGAGCCACGACAGATCAGCCATGATCTTATTGAATGGCGGGGCAGGCTCGAAGGGCCAGATGGCCTACTTCTGCTCCTATTTCTTATGTTCTTATGTTCTTATGTCAAATGGTTACAAATGTAGCTTCTCTTACACGGAAAACCTAAACGTTAGTGGGTTGCAGTCATGATGGGTAGACATAGTTAAGCAACCACGTTCATTATTCCAGCTTTGATCCCTTATAGCATACTGCTGCAATGGTTGTTCCTTTGTTCATTCCCAGTCTACCATATTAATCGTACGATTTTAGAAGGCACTAAAACAGTTCTGCGCGGCATACCCCTCCCCGCATTATAAATTAAAGCTGGCATTAACTTTTCCATTGGATCATCCCCCCCATTCTTTTTTGTCCCATCCACACATTTCGCCAAATTTCCATTCATGAACATATGCTGCTCGTTACACGCTTTTAAACAGATTTTTTTCCCCCATAAAACTGTGACCAGCAGAATCGACCCTACTCTCCTCAGCGAAGTCCTACCGTTCATTGCCTCAATCCCCAGGAATAAGCTCTTTGCAGTGAGATGCTCGGTCTCAATGGTAACCGGGCCTGGTGAATCACCAACCCACCCCAATTTTAATTAACTCTTGACGGGGATGAGAAATCCGAGCAGGCTCAAATACCCCCACAACCATTTGCCCAACATGCTCTATTTTCCTCCGCTGACTCGGTTTCACACAAATGACCGTTTACCGATGATAAAGGACAACGACCGAAATTATACTGCGGACAGCCGAGCAAACACTCACTCCCCTGACAGGTCTGCGCCTCCTCATCACTGCGCACGCGCCTGACATCACAAAGCCCGAAGTCTCTATCACGTGGTCTCCTCCCCTCCCCCCTCAAGTGGTATCACCCGGCTTCCCCCTCCCTGTCCGAATGGTTTCAACCCCTACTCTCTCTCTCTCTCACTATTTCAGACCCGCCCCCTCTCACAAACGACCGCGCCCCCTTCCCACAAACGACCACGCCCCCTCCCACAAACGACCATTCTCCCTTCCCCACGCGGGGTGGGGAGGACATGAGGCGTGGCGACGTCACAGTTGTGTGACGTCACGAGGCCGGCGGTGGTGGCGGTTGCTGCTGCTGCCTCGGAGGTTGGGTAAGATGTCGCTGTCGGTGAGGAAAGGTAAGCCCGGGAAAGGTGGTGTTGTGGGTATGGCGGTGGGGGTGGAGATCAGTGTCCGTAATCGCGTAACCGGCTGCGGGGGAGACTGTTGATCAGGTTAACTCTCCTTCCAAGGACTGTCAGATTTGCAGTTGAGTGTCCCTGATGAAAGGTGGCTGATGCAAGGTTACCATCAACTTGGGTGGGTGTTTGATTTATGTATTCAGTACAATCCACCCCCCCTTTCCTTGTATGTGTATTTTTTAAAAAACCGTCGTTATCCCCAAATCCGCTCGCAGTTAATGGAGCAATCTGCGTGAGGTTTAAATGCTGCCTTCGATGAATCTCCAAGTAAAATACCTGAGGGTGCTGGAAATTTCTGAGATAAAAACAGACATTGCTGCAAAATACTCGGCCGGCCTGGCAGCATCGGTGGGGACAAACAGGGGCAGCGTTTCAGATCGGTGACCTTCTATCAGAACCTTATCAGATGGCGAAAGGTCATCCATCTGAAATTCCAACTGACATGGAATGATTTGAAGGTTTATGAGGCTGGGAGGTGGGGGTTGTGGAATGAGCTGAAGTGCAGCTGGCCCAAGTGTCCTTCCTCTTTATAAACGGCCTACGATTTTAGGAATTATTTTTTCCTCCTGTCAATTCTCAATGGCTGACCCTTTATCCTTGAGATTGGGAATGCCAGTTCTGTACATTGTAGTGATAGCAAACCATCTTTTCTGCATTTCTTCTCTGGATTTTGTGTTTCAATATGTTCACCTCTTATTTTTCTTCTGAGCTCTGGAGCTCATCTGGTTTCATTTTTCCTTCTGCCAACGATATCATCACAGGATTCTATGGTGTACCTTTGTTGCATTGCTTATGGAGCATAAACTTTGATATGTGCAAAACTGTGCGCACTATTTGGCTTGGAATTGTATTCATCCCATTGAAGCTGGAGTCAAACTTGTCCTGCCCACTGGAATTAGGGATTGGAACCTCCCCCACCCATCAGAATCAGAACATCCCCCACTTCCCTACTCCAATCCTGTGGTGAGGCATCAAAACCCACCAAAGGGCTGGAGCTCAGTTCTGGCTTTAAGTTGTATCCTATTACATCCTCAGTAAACCTCTGAACATAGCAAGAGACTTTCAAAAGCACATAAAAGTGATTGAGCCAGCAGACCTCACAAACCAGCCTCCCATCCATTGACTCTGACTCTGTCAATATTTCCCACTGCTTTAGCAAAGCAGTCAGCATAATTAAGGACCCTACCCGTCCTGGACATTCTCTCTTCCGTCCGGAAAAAAATACAAAAGTCTGAGGTCCCGTATCAACCGACTCAAGAACAGCTTCCCTGCTGCTGTCAGACTTTTGAATGGACCTACCTTGCGTTAAGTTGACCTTTCTCTATATCCTAGCTATGACTGTAACATTACATTCCGCACTCATTCATTTCCTTCTCTATGAACAGTATGTTTTATCTGTATAGCACAAGAGAAGCAATACTTTTCACTATACACTAATACACGTGACAATAATAAATCAAATCAAAGATCATGCATTGAATTTATTAGCTGTCTCAGAACACATCAATCTGAGTGGAAGCAAGTCATCAGCATGGTGGCACAATGGTTAGCACTGCTGCCTCACAGCACCACAGACCTGGATTCAATTCTAGCCTTGGGTGACTGTGTGGAGTTTGCACGTTCTCCCCATGTCTGCATGAGTTTCTGTCGGGTATTGATGTTTCCTCCCACACTCCAAAGATGTGCTTGTTAGGTTGATTGGCCATGCCAAAGTGTCAGCGGGATTAGCGGGTTAAATATATGGGGTTGTGGGGGATAGGACCTGGATGGGATTGTTGTTACTTCAGACTTGGTAGACTGAATGGCCTCATTCTGTACTGTAGGCATTCTATAATCTTGATTCCAAGGGACTGCCTGAAAAGGAGAAACTCATAATCGATTTGTCAAACATTATTTCCCTTTCATTAAATTATTTTTTTTCTGCCTAATCATTTAATCTTCTGTGGCAGCGCTCCGAAAGCTCATGATTCCAAATAATCCTGCTGGACTTTAACCTGGTGTTGTGAGACTTATTACTGTCCAATGCCAGCATCTCCACATCATAATCTGTTACTGTTACTACTTAACAAAAGAACAAAGAACAGTACAGCACAGGAAACAGGCCCTTCGGCCCTCCAAGCCTGTGCTGCGCATTGGTCCAGCTAGACCATTCGTTTTTTATCTCTCCATTCCCAGGCTGCTCATGTGACTATCCAGGTAATTCTTAAACGATGCCAGTGTGTCTACCTCCACCACTCTACTTGGCAGCTTATTCCAGGCCCCCACCACCCTCTGTGTAAAAAAAAAAAAGTCCCTCTGATATCGGAGTTATATCTCGCCCCTCTCACCTTGAGCCTGTGACCCCTCGTGATTGTCACCTCCGACCTGGGAAAAAGCTTTCCACTATTCACCCTATCTATACCCTTCATAATTTTGTACACCTCTATTAGGTCCCCCCCTCATTCTCCGTCTTTCCCGGGAGAACAACCCCAGTTTACCCAATCTCTCCTCATAGCTAAGACCTTCCATACAAGGCAACATCCTGGTAAACCTTCTGTCCACTCTCTCTAAAGTTCTCTGCACTTCTTCAGTAATGGATTCCAGCATTTCCCTGAAAAAGATCAGGCTAACTGACCTGTGGTTCCCAGTTTTCTTTCTCACTCCTTTCCTAAACAGCAGTGCTGCATTTGCTATCTTCCCTTCCACTGAGACCATTCCAGAATTGAAGGAATTTGGGAAGATCAAGACCAATGCATCGATGATACTTGCAACTACTGCTCTTCAAATCCTTGGATGTCGACTGTTGTGGACATAATTATTTTGTAAAGGACATGAAAATTTTAAATTAAAATGAAAAGACATTTCAAAACTGATAAGAGGTGCAAATGATTTTTTAGATGGCATTAGATGACTGTAGTTTGGAAGATTATCTAAAAATTAGTTTAAGCATGTTAAAAGGAAATTCTTGATGGCATTTGGCAAACCTGCTTTTGTTTCTTTTGGGTGGGAGGAAAAAGAGCCCTTGTATTTTATTTTGACAATACAGCCAAACAATGTGATGATGATGCATCCTCAATTATGTATTGTTAATGAATGGATAAAAATGAAAATAAATGTATTTCCTTTTTAAAGATCCTTATGAGGAAATTATGCAATGAGTTTAATTGGGATGGATTGAGAGGAAACTAGGTGTTGAATCTTATCCAGCCCAATAACCCTCTTGAGATTTCTCTATTCTTCTAATCTGTGTAAAACAAAACGAAGAGAATCTTTCATTTGTATTTTTGTTATTCCAGAAGAGATTTAGCGTCCTTTGTTGGGTCATTTATCCCACTTAGTGTTAAATCTGGAAAGGGTTTATGAGGAGCAATAATAGAGGCATGGGTTTTCTGCTAAAACTGAGTGAATCTGGGATTAGTAGTTTCATTGTGAATTGGGAATCATCATGTGGAATCATGAGTTATATAACTGGAAGGAGTTTTACTGGACTTCATATTTAACCTAATGAAATCAACATGTTATAAAAAGAGGACAGCAGAGTGGTTAGCACTGATGCCTCACAGTGCCAACGTTCAGTTCTGGCTCTGGGAGCAAACTCCACACAGTCACCTTCTTCCCATGTCTGCATGGATTTCCTCTGGGTGCTCTGATTTCTTCCCACAGTCCAAAGGTGTTCAGCTTCGGTGGATTGTGCAAGCTAAATTGCCCCTTAGTGACCCAAGATGTATATAGGTCAGAGGGATTAATGGATAAATGTTACAGGGATAGGACAGGGAGTGGGCAGGAGAATAATATGTAGAGGACTTGCAGTGGTTTCTCTTCCTGCTTCTTCAGTGTTAGCTTCGATGTATTCAGATCTGTCCTTGAGCCCCTCGACAACATCATTTGAAAGCACAGCGTTAGCTTTCACGTGGATTCTGCTAACACCCAGCCCCACCTGAATATCACCTTTCTCAGCTTTTCCACAGTTGACAAATGATCAGGCTGCTTCTGACTTTACATTTGTGCCATCACTAAACCTGCCTGTTTCCACTTATGTAACAGCACTGAACTTTACCTCAGTTCATCTGTTGCTGAAACTTTCATTCATGCCTTTGTTACTTATAAACTTGACTATTCCAATGCACTCCTGGCTCGTATGACATATTTTACCCTCTGTAAATTTAGACCATCCAGCATTCAACAGCCCTTGTGTTAACTTGCACCAAGTCCTGTTCCCCTAAAGCCCCAGTGCTCGCTGAACTGTGTTGGCTTCTGATCAAGCAGCAGCTTTAATCCTTGTTTTCATATCCTCCCATGGCCAATCCTCTCCTTACATCTGAAATCTTATCCAGCCCAACAACCCTCTTGAGATATCTCTATTCTTCTAATCTGTGTAAAACAAAACGAAGAGAACCTTTCATTTGTATTTTTGTTATTCCAAAAGAGATTTAGCGTCCTTCGTTGGGTCATTTATCCCCCTTAGTGTTAAATCTGGGAAGGGTTTATGAGGAGCAATAATAGAGGCATGGGTTTTCTGCTAAAACTGAGTGAATCTGGGATTAATAGTTTCATTGTGAATTGGGAATCATCATGTGGAAACTTGAGAGAGATCAAGTGACTCAAATGTTCAATGAACTAGAAAATCTTGACTTGTTAGTCTAGAGAGACCAGTTAATCTTTACAGCTGTGAACAACAAGAACAAATTTTAGGTGCCTTTTGATGAATGCTGCTATGAAATCTTATTTTTCCAAAAATTATACATTAATGGCATGTAACATTATGCACATATGGAGTAGATGCAATGACTTGCATTGTGTCCTGCTTTGCAGCTATTATTGACTCCTTACTATTTTTAATTTGCATGTTGCTTGCATCCACAAACATATCAGTTTCCACAAGGATGCTGATGACACTCAGTTCGACCTTATCACTGCCTCGCTCAACTGGTCCATTGTCTCTAAATTATTGGACATCTTGTCTGGCGTCTGGCACTGGATGATCAGAAATTTCTTCCAATTATATGTTGGGAACACAGAAGCTTCTGGGTAGGTGTAATGGGGAGATTGTCAGTTGATCTCCCCATCGGCCTTGTAGAGTATGAGCTCCTCTGTTAAGTGAATGGAGGCTTGCACAATAGGGAAGGAGCTGCACAGGGTTTAAAACCAGCTAGTATCACGCAGGCTGGCAGTGGAAAGATTCCAGGGCTTAATCTGTATGCTGTAGCCGCTCCGAATGGACCATTCAGACAGCTGCAGCCTGAGTGAAGTAGCAAGGTTCTGTGCATGCTGGACAAATCAGAGATGCAGTGACATGGCTGGGGATTGTTTATGGTGGGTCCCTAACTGAACAGGTGATAATGGAACATGTGACACACATTTGCTGGGTTCCTGCAGAATCTCTTGTAGTCCAGGCCTCAGGATAAGATGATCAGGATCTGGGACAGTTGCCACGTGACCCACACTTTCCCAGTAAAGTAGTACATCCAAACGCATTGTGACGCCAGTCCTGATGGGCGATATTGCGTCACCTGCAGCAATGTTTTCAGTGGTGAAAGCTGTGAGGCCACCCCCTGGGACCTGAGGCAGTCAAAACATAAGGTATGTGAGTACAAGGGACACCTACAGACCACTACAGCCTATATCTTTGTCCCAAGTGCAACTTCCTCACTCCCCTTGGTTGCTTCCTCCCAAGACATACAGGTTAGGTTTGATTGGCCATGCTAAATCAACCCTAGTGTCATTGGGATTAGCAGAGTAAATAGAGAGATTACAGGAATGGGGCCTGGGTGGAATTGTGGTCGGTGTAGACTTGATGGGCTGAATGGCTGCCTTCTGCACTGTAGGGATTCTAGAGTTCAAAACTAGAGTCAATGAGAATCAAAGGGAAAACTCTCCACTAGATAGAGGCATAGCTGACACAAAAGAAGATGGTTGTGGTGATTGACGGTCAATTATATCAGCTCCAGGATGTCACTGCAGGAGTTCAGCTGCTTCATCAATAACCTTCCTTCTGTTATAAGGACAGAAGCGGTTGGTACATTGACACTGTAGGGATTCTATAATAAATGGAAATGTTTGCACATGGCTGCACAATGTACAGCACCATTCACAACTCCGCCAATACTAAAGCAGTTCATGTCCAAATGCAGCAAGATGTGGACAATATCTATGCTGGGTGTAGCAAGTAATAGTCACATGACACAAATGCTTGGTAGTGACCATCTCCAACAACAGATGATCTAATCGTCACCCCTTGACGTTCAATTGCATTACCATTGCTTAATCCCCCAATATTAACATCCTGGAGGTTACTATTGACCAGAAAGTCAACTGGACTAGCCATATAAAAATTGTGGGTACCAGAGCAGATCAATTCGCTTCATGATTCAGCAAAGCCTGTCCAGCGCCTACACGGCACAAGTCAGGAGTATAATGGAATGCTGTCCTCTTGCCTGGATGAATCATAAAATCCTACAGTGCAGAAGGAGGACGTTCGGCCAATGGAATCTGCACTGATCATAATCCCACGCAAGCCCTATCCATACAAGTGCATTTACCCTCGCTAGTCCCCATGACACCAAGGGTCAGTTTAGCATGGCCAGTCCACTTAACCCGAACATCTTTGGACTGTGGGAAAAATCCCACACAGCCATGGGAAGAACGTGCAAACACCACGCAGACAGTAACTCAAGACCGGGAATCGAACCCCAACAACACTGAAGCAGCTCAACACCATCCGGGACAATGCAGCTCGCTTTATTGTTATCATTTCCACAAACATTCAATTCCTCCACCTGAGATGAACAGCAGTAGCTCTGTGTACCATCTACAAGATGCACTGCAGTAATTCACAAAGGTTCCTTAGGCAGCATCATCCAAAGTCATGACCACTACCATCTAGAAGATCAAGCAGCAGATATTTGGGCACTCCACCTGGAGGTTCCCCTCCAAGCCACCCACCATCCCGACTTGGAAATAGATCACCGTTCCTTCACTGTTGCTAGGTCAAAATCCTGGAATTCCCATCCTAACAACACTCTAAGCCTACGTACACCTCAGGGACTTCACCAGTTTAAACGTCTGCCTATTTTGCCTCTCTCCTCTAAGTTGATTCTCAAAACTGACTTTTTTGACAAAAACTTTGGTTAGTATCTCTAATTTTAGTCAGAAACCGGGGAACAGAAAAAAGGCTGAGGAACTAATTTCGTACTTCCCCGTACATAATTTGGGGAAATTTATCTGAGTGCTCCTGTAAAGTGGTTTGAGACACTTTATGATGTTAAAGATGCCAAATAAATACAAATTGTTATACCCACAGCTCTAAGTGAGAGTTATATTAAACCTTGGTTGGACCGCATTTGGAGTATTGTGTGCAGTTTTGATCACCACATTATCAGAAGGACGTGGAAGCTTTGAAGAGAGTGCAGAGAAGGTTCACCAGGGCTCTGCCTGTTTCGACAGTGTTGGCTTTGAGGAAAGGATGAATAAACTAGGATTGTTTTCACTGGAAAGACAGAGGCTAAGGGGCGATCTGACAGAGGTCCGGAAAATTGAGATGCATAGTTAGATAGTTAGAGGCTTTTTCCAAGGGTGGAAGTGTCAATTACAAGGGGGCACAGGTTCAAGATGAGAGGGGGAAGGTTTAAGGGAGATGTGCAGGGGAAGTTTTTCATGCAGAATATGGTGGATGCCTGGGATGCACTGCCAGAGGAGGTGGTGGAAGCAGGCACCTTAGCAGCATTTAACAGGCATCAGGATGGGTACATGAATAGGGAAGAAATAGAGGGGTACAACCGAGTAAGGGCAGAAAGATTTTTGGTTAGGGCATCATGATCGGCGCATGGCCAAAGGGCCTGTTCCTGTGTTGTACTTTTCATTGTTCCTTATAATTAAGTTTTCATTTTCATGCTGATTTTCAGAATCTTGATATATTTATAGCTTTGCTTTGTATTTAGACTTGAACACATTCTGAAGGTGGTGAGAAATCAGGCGAGGGTCAGACAAGCCAAGCTATGAATCCCAAAGCAGAGAGAAACTGGAAGTGGATGTGAGAAACTAAATTTTTAAAAATGATTAAGATAACAGTAGCTGTGGCAGTCATTTGATGGAGCATGAGTATATTTAATTTTTCAGAGTTGGTTGCAAATTATTAAATGACTACAGTCTAAAGAGCCGAATGAATAAATAAATATGCAAATATAAAATTAGATAAGACAAAGGTCAAAGAAAACTGATATGTCGCAGCACTGTAACAAAAATGATTCTGAAGGGAATGAGACGTGGGGCGAATGTACCAGAATTTGACAAAGTGTCAGTTCTAGCAAGAAAACTGGTGTGAAGCTTTACAGTGCCCCATTCCCCCTGCCCTCCAATCAACACGGGTATCCCTGTTCCCCCTCAGTGTGCTGGCTCCGCCCTACCATAAACAGATGAGTCCCTGCCTTTGTGGCTGTCCCTATGGCTCACCCCAGCATTGCTCCTGACACAGGTTAGCACTGCTAGTGCCAGCCTGTGCTGGGGGCACTGCCGGTCCATGTCCCTCTCCCTTGGGGCGTTACTGCCTTTTCACCCCCGGTGGGATTCCCTTAACAAATTTAGGTTTGGGTAAACTTGTCGAGAATCTCTCCTTCAGCGGTATGAAAATTTAGTGAGGGAGGGATAATTTGGTGTACAAATATAATTAATTTATAGCAACATTATTACATCACTGATGAGGAACAGGGGAAATCAGAGATTGCGATCTCGCTGGCAAGATTTGTGATTTCCAATTTTCACCCAATTTTGAACCCCCTCCCATGATTTCATGCAAGGACACTACAGCTCAAGATCCCACCCACAGACTTGTAGGCTGGCAGCAAGTTTATTCATAATGGATTTCCGTAGTTTTACTGCTAGAAACCCCCAATAGCAAAAGCAGTGAAATGCTTTAACATTGTTTGTGCTGCTCAATGCAAGCACAAGTTGCAATCATTGAACAAATGTGAAATATTGACTTGCGTTTTCAGAGTTCAATCCCAGTTTTGTAAGGGTTTTGCTTCACACTTTGGAAATGTCTTGTCATTTTGGCCCTGTTTTAGGTATCCTTCACTGACTCCTCTCCTCACTTCAAACCTTGACTCTCTGCTACTTCAGCTAATGCCCTGAGCAAGGGAAATCCTACAGTGCCACTACAACTGGTCTGATTGTTCTCCTGTGGTTTCTTTGGCGTCTTTGCTATCAAGGAGAATATCCACACCTACTCCCTGAAGGAAGAATTAAGTTTTAAAATAGTGAAGAAGATACTGAACACTAAGACACATATGATGCAGACGAAATTAAAAGGCCAGATTCGAACTGACAGATGTAAGTAATTGCAGAGGCCAGAATATTTGCATTGAGTCGCCCGCCACCAGATAATTTTAGTACTTCTAAGCGCAAAGACTGGATAGCAATGGCTGGATTTCAGTGTAAGCAAAGAAAGCTTAGCAAGCTCAGGTTTAAAACTGGAATCATCTTGCTTTCCAAAATAATATGTTTATACTTTTTCAAGGCTTACAATCCTTCTCCCAGCTGCCCATGGAGCTAAACTTTTGATGCCTTTAGTTTGATCACTGTGTGTGGCATTTTATTTTCTTCATGCTGACTTCCCTGTTCCCTCCTTTACTGTCCACTATTATTTATTCTTTATATCTTTATCTGCATTTCTGTCTTCATAAACTTGGTAAATCTCTCTGCTTCATGTCTTTTTCTGACAGCAATTAGTGCACTTTTATTTAAAGGTAAAGTTTCGGAATACTTGGACAACCATTGAAGAAACAAGGGCGGCTAGGTGGCACAGTAGTTAACACTGCTGCCTCAGCGCCAGAGACCTGGGTTTGTTCCCGGCCTGCATCACTGTTTGTGTGGAATTTGCACATTCTTCCCATGTCCACATAGTTTTCCTCCAGGTGCTCCAGTTTCCTCCCACAGTCCAAAGATGTGCGGATTAGGTGGATTGGCCATATTAAATTGCGCCTTGGTGTCAAGGGGACTGACTAGTGCATGAGGTTATAGCATAATGGGGATAGAGCCTGGATAGGATTGTGATTGGTGCAGACTTGATGGACTGAATGGCCTCCTTCTGCACTGTAGGATTCTATGATGATTCCGTGAAGGTCAAAACAACACATTAAAAATCTTTGACTCCGTATAGTAATGTTTACTATTGTTATAAGTGGGCTAACATTAACACTGCAGATGAAGTTACTGTGAAAATCCCCTAGTTGCTACACTCCAGCGCCTGTTTAGGTACACTGAGAGAATTTAGCGTGGTCAATGCATCTAACCAGCACGTCTTTCAGACTATGGGAGCAAACCGGGACACCTGGAGGAAACCCATGCAGATACAGGGAGAAAGTGCAGACTCTGCATAGACAGTGACCCAAGCTGGGAATTGAACCTGTGTCTTTGGCGCTGAGAGGCAGCAGTATGACCACTGCGCCAGCATGCTGTCCCCTAGCAATGCAAAAAAAATACGAACAGCTGTAATAATGACTAGCAAAGGTAGAACTATATATAATTCTTCCTGTCTCTCTCTCTCTCTCTCCCCACTCCCTACCATGACCCCAATTCATATTCCTTGTTACATGTTTTTAAAGCATCAAGAGCATTTTGTTCAACACACTGACTTTAAATTTTCTTTTAAAACTGTATTCCTTTTAAAACTCAATTTCAAAAATTTACAAGGTTAAACAAGTTCTTCGGTTTCTTTGCTCTCTTTGTTCTTTCCCACTTCCTCCAAGTGTTTGTCCTTTTCACTAAGGTGCTCAAGCTTGGTAGCTACCTGAGCTTCACTTAAGTTCCATTTTGGAAATCAGTCTTTCTTCTACCATTTTGCTGAATTTGGTATTTTCTTAAATAACTCTCCGAAGCACTTCCTTTACACGCTCCTGTTTTTCAGCTAACTGCTTCAAAACTTCTGCTTCATGTGACTTTATTCTGTTCTCTGCAGCTTCCTTTTTTTTTGCAGATCTTCAAGCGATCTATCTTTCTTGGGGAAAGAGGAAATTCCGGAATTGTTTCAGCTGTGGGGCTCAGAATGATCTCAAAAGTCTGGCCTGAAGAATGCTTGTCTAGTTCCTTTATCTTAATATCAGTACAAGCCATGTTCAATGAAAAATAACAGAAACAAAACTGAACACCTCAGGAAAAACGTTCATCGTAAAGAAGAGAACCTCTAAAACTCAACCCAACAGCAGAGTCACGGAAACAAGCCCCTCAAAGACCAGGTTTCCTAAACTGAACTAATTCCATTTGCCTGCGATTAGTCCATATCCCTCTAAACCTTTCCCAGCCATGTACCTATCCAAATGCCTTTTAAATGCTACAATTGTACCTGCCTCTACCACCTCCACTGGCAGCTCATTCCATATACACAGAGCTTTCTGTGTGGAAATCGTTGCCCCTCAGGTCCCTTTTAGATCTGCTCACTAGTTTGAACTTCCCTACGCTGGGGAAAAGACCTTGGCTATTTGCCTTATCTATGCCTCTCATGATTTTATGAACCTCTATAAGGTCCCCCTCGTTCTCCAGAATCCCATTCTCCAAAGTTCCAGCCTATTCAGTCTCTCCTTATAATTCAATGTACTGTAACACCCTTGTAAATGGTGGACAGGTTTGTGGAATCAGGAGGTAAGTAACTTACATGTGAGGGCATTCTTAGTCTCTCCCAGCAACTCCAAATCTGGCCATTTTCTGACCATTTGACCAAAGCAGCCTGTTATTTTCTGTTATTGAATGCTCTGTATCATGTTCCTGACCCTGCCAATAGCCTTATTTTGTGCTCCTACCACTATTGCTCCTTGAGAAATCTAAGTAGCCTGAGAAAGGAATTTGGCCTTTAGAATGTAAAGTCTCGCTTCATTTGCTTTCTTTTTGTGTTAATTGATAAGATGTTCAAGAAAGATATTAGCGTAGACGATGTGGAATTTGTATGGGTTGAGTTAATAAACACAAAGCGGCAAAAAACATTTGTGGGGATGGTTTACAGACCACCAAACCATAGTGGTAATGTTGGGAATAGCATTAGGCAAGAAATCAGAAATGCGTGTGTTAAAGCAATATCTGTAATTATGGTTGAATTTAATCTGCATATAGATTGGGAAGAGTCAAATTAATCACAGTACAATAGAGAAGGAATTTCTAGAGTGTATATGGGATAGTTTTATAGACCAATTCGTTGAGGAATGAACGAGGGAACAAGCCATCCTGTACTGGATTTTGTGCAGTGAGAAAGGATTAGTTAGCAGCCTATTTGTGAGAGAACTCTTGGGGATGAGTGACCATAATATGATTGAATTCCTTGTCAAGGTGGATACTGACATAGTTGATTCTGAGATCAGGGTCCTGAATCTCAGTGAAGGTAATTATGATGTATGAGACATGAATTGTCTATGATGGACTGGGAAACATTACTGAAAGGAAGGACAGTGGACAGGCAATGGCAGGCATTTAAGGAATGAATAGGTGAACTCCTGTTTGATGCAAGACTGGTAAGGGAACTGTGGCCAAACCATGAATTACAAGGGAAATTAGAAGTGTATAAATTGCCAAGAAGAAGCAAAAGACCCAAGGATTTGGAGCAATTTAAAATTCAGCAAAGGAGGACCAAGGGATTGATTAAGAAGGGGAAAATAGAGTATGAAAGTAAGCTAGCATAGAACATAAAAACTGACTGTCAAAGTTTCTACAGGCATGTCAAGAGGAAACAGTTGACGAAAACAAATGTTACAATTTTACAGTCAGAAACCGGAGAATTCTTAGCTGGGAACAAAAAAATGACTGAGAAACTAATTTGTTACTTTGCTTCTGTCTTCACAAAGGAAAACATGAAAAATATATCTGGAGTTCTGTTTTAATGAGAAGCTGAAGGAAATCAATATTAGTAGAAAAATGGTTTTGGGGAAATTAATGGGATTGAAGGTGACTAAATCTCCAGGGTCTGATAATCTTCATCTCGGAGTACTTAAGGAAGTGACCCTGGAAATAGTAGATCCTTTGGTCATTTTCCAAAATTCTTTGGACTTTGGACTGGTTCCTGCAGATTGGAGGGTAACTAGTGTAAGCTCGCTATTTAAAAAGAGCAGTAGATAGAAAACAGGCAAGTATAGACCAGTGAGCCTAATGTCAGTCTGGGGAAGTTGCTAGGGTTCATTATCAAGAATTTGATAGCTTAGCATTTGGAAAGCAGTGGTATGATCAGACTAAGTCAACATGGATTTA
Organism: Carcharhinus amblyrhynchos; assembly: GCF_965287045.1. Taxonomy (NCBI): domain Eukaryota; kingdom Metazoa; phylum Chordata; class Chondrichthyes; order Carcharhiniformes; family Carcharhinidae; genus Carcharhinus; species Carcharhinus amblyrhynchos. Next base: position 17,908,373 of record NC_137345.1, read on the forward strand.
CAAAGGGGAAATCATGCTTGACAAATCTATTGGAATTCTTTGAGGATATAACTAGTAGATTGACCAAGGAGAACCAGTGGACGTGGTTTATTTAGACTTTCAGAAGGCTTTCGATAAGGTCTCACATAGCAGACTTCTATATAAAGTCCATGGGATTGTGAATAGAGTCTTGAGATGGACAGAAAGTTGGTTAGCAGATAGGAGCAAAGAGTTAGTTGGCCTAAATGGATATTTTTCTGACTAGTGGGGTATTGCAGGGATCTGTGCTAAGACCTCAACTGTTGACAATATATTTAATAATTTAGAAGAGGGAAGTAAATGTATTATCTCCAAATTTTCAGATGATACAAAGTTGGGTTGGAGTGGGAACTGTGACGAGGATGCAGAGATGCTTCAGTGTGATTTGGACAGGCTGAGTGAATTGACAAATGCAGTATAATGCAGGGTAAATGCGAGGTTATCCACTTCTGTAGCAAAAATAGGAAGGCAGATTATTATTTGAATTGAGAGAGGCAGATAGTCAGCCAGACCTTGGTGTCATCGTACACCTGTCGCTGAAAGTAAATGTGTGGGTTCAGCAGGCAGCAAAGAAGGCAAATGGTGTGTTGGCCCTTGTAGCAAGAGGATTTAAGTATAGGAATAGGGATGCTTTACTTCAATTGTGTGGGGCATTGGTAAGGCTGCATCTGGAGTATTGTGTAGTTTTAGTGTCCTTATTTGAGGAAGGATGTCCTTGCTATAGAGGGAGTACAGCAAAGGTTTACCAGGCTGATTCCTGGAATGGCAGGTCTGTCATATGAGGAGAGACCAAGTCAGTTAGGATTGTATTCATTGGAGTTTAGAAGAGTGAAGGGAATCTCACAGAAAGTTATAAAATTCTAACATGGTTAGACAGGGTAGATTCAGAAAATGTTCCCAGTGGTGGGGGAGTCTAGAACTAAAAGTCATAGTTTGAGAATAAAGGGTCAACCTTTTAGGACTGAGGCAAGGAGAAACTTCTTCATCCAGAGAGTGGTGCATTTTTGGAATTCACTCCCACAGAAAGTAGCTGAGACCAAAACATTTGTGATTTTGGGAAGGAATTAGATTTCGCTCCTGGGGCTAAAGTGATCAAAGGATATGGGAAGAGGGTGAGATCACGATATTGATTTGATGATCAGCCATGATCAAAATGAATGGTGGAGTGGGCTCGGAGGGCTGAATGGCCTATTCCTGCTTCTGTTTTTTTGTATTTCTTTATTTAATGGTTTTTGCATCATGTTTCTGGCCAAACCTCGCAGGTCTAATGGCAAGGAGTGGGCAATGTTGTCAAAATGGGACTGAACAGGCTAAGCAGCATTGATTCTCTCAATTTTAAAGTTCCAATGTTATAATTCAAGACTTAAGCTAACGTCTATGATATAATCAATTTAAAATTGACGTGCATAGCTCTGTTCATGTGGAGCCAGTGAAGGTCATACAACAGACAATAGATTAATATTTCTTGGAGTTGTATGTGATGATTCTGCTTCTTCATCAAAACTATTCCACCCAGCTACATATTCCACCATATTCTCCAGCAACCCAGCTTCACCATGTCTGATTCTTTTAACATTCCCTATTTCTTTGAAATTTTCTCCTCTAAACCTCTCTCTCTTAGACTATTATGACATCACCTCTAAATCCCTATTGTCCATGAAATTATTAACACTCATAGTTCCCATACTGTTTTCTTCACGTATTCTATTTTTATGTCAATCTCCAGCCCAGCTGCTTTGCTTTTGAATGGAAGAAGCTAACCTACAACTTCCTCACAAGCACCATTTCTAACTTGCAAGTTTCCCTGCTGTTTCCTCTCAAGTGGAACATTGTTTCCTCCATTGACACAAGATATGGAATTAACACCTATTGCACAACTTGGCCAGTTTACTACTGCATGACAATTCCAAAGATTAAACAAAATCTGGAATTATTTTGTTGTAAGGGTAAACTCTCCTTGGATTTCATTTTCTGCTATTTCCAGCAGTAAGTGCAAGGAGCTCGTGATTTTGTTTTGCCTCAAATTGAGAATGTTGAATAGTTTTCTCAATTCTACCAGCAGCCACTGCCAACATAAAATTGCAAGACTGAAGCCATTTTGTTTGGCTGTCATCAGTTACTCCACATATTTCCACCAGGAACTCAACATCATTTCCCATCCAACCCACTACTTTCTCAGCTGAGTCTGTCATTGTGGAATCTTGGGTGTTTACTTTGAACATAAACTGACATGTAAACCCATATCCTGCTTAGTACAAAGGGTTGCTGATTTATAATTCTAATATTGTCTCCCATTGCTCTTAATTGATTGAAATCATAATGTACCATATTCAGGATAGGACTATTAAACCAGTTCATTGCTCTATTCAACAACTTCCCCTTATAAATTCAAATCCACCCTATGCTGTGCCTTCAGGATACTATCCAACATGGAATCATTCTTCATTTATACCGAGCTGTACTGATTTGCTGCTTCAAGTGCTTTGACGTGGAAATATCACCCATAAGTACTTCTGTGAATTTACCTCTACATCCTTGCCAAACCTACATCCCATCCATTCTCTTCATCACTAGCCTTCCATATCTCACCCTGCATAAGAACATAGAACATGAGAACATAAGAAATAGGAGCAGGAGTAGGCCATCCAGCCCTTCGAGCCTGCCCTGCCATTCAATAAGATCATGGCTGATCTGTCGCTGCTCAGTTCCACTTTCCCGCCCTCTCCCCATAACCCTTAATCCCCTCTCTTATCAAGAACCCATCAACCCGCGTCTTAAAAATATTTAGCAAGGCAGCCTCCACCACTTCAACGGGCAGAGAATTCCAGAGATTCACCACCCTTTGAGTGAAGAAGTTCCTCCTCAACTCCGTTCTAAACCACCCCCCTTTTATCTTGAGGCTGTGCCCCCTAGTCCTACTGTCTTTTTTGAGCGGGAAGAGTCTCTCCACCTCTATCCTATCCATCCCATTCATCATCTTATACGTCTCAATGAGATCTCCATTGCATTGAAGGTGGCAGAGTCCTTGGCCGTCATGGTCCTGTATTCTGTTCCTCAGCCCTCACCATATTTTTCCCCTCCTTCAGAAGCCCCTATTAAAATATATCTTTTCCCCTAATGCTGCTCTGTATGTATGTATTTCTTCCCTTCCCCTTTTTTATTAAATGCTTTGAGCATTTCAGAACTGTTCGCTAACTTACATTGGCTCCCAATTAAGCAAAGCCGCAACTTAAAAATTTCACATTTTTATTTTCAAATCACTGCAGGGCCCTACACGCCCTCTCCTTTCCAGGCCCACTCCTCCTTAACCAAGTGGCAAATCTAATTACATTAAAGGTGCTTTACAAGTGCAGTGCTTTTGTTTCTAAAGGCTATTTAACTTCAAGACTTTTTTCTCCAAATTATCTTCAGACTATAGTTCATGTTACCAAAATATCCACTATTCATTTGCATAACTTGGCAGTTGACTAAGATAGGACATAACAGCTGAAACTAATCCTATTGTCATGCAGCCTCCAAATCTGTAGTAGCATTGAATTGGATGATGAAGAGAGACCTTGTCCAATGTTCTTTGCTTCCTTCCCTAGCCCATGGATTCATTGGGACCAACTGTGTTGCCACCATCATCCAGTTCAGATTGACTGACTTAACTTATTATCAAGATTGAAGTTGAGATCTTTGTGATCTGTTTGATTCAGCTAATCTACGCACCAGGTTTACACACTTACTCAGTGGCAGTACACGTATTTCAAACTCAGAAGGACATAGCTTCAAAACTTCATTCCAGACATTTGAACTTGTTATCTAGTCTGACACTTCAAGTGCAGTGCTGACATATTGCTATGCAACCGGTGGCGCTATCATTACAATAACTTGTTAAAGTCTGTTCTGTCAGTGAAAGGTCTCACCACACTTAGAAAATTAGCAAGGGAAATCCTCTATGTCCTTAACAGCAGCTGCAGTCAAAAGCATCCAGCCATTAATCACCTTGTTATTTGTGCACCTTTCTTTGTTTGCCTGCAAGCTGGCCACTACATTTCTAAATTAAACAACTGTCCCCAACAGCAAAAGTCATTTGGTTTTTGGCTGTAATGCATTTTGGGCAATCCTAGAGTCATGGAAGTGCTTTTTTACTTGTTCACTTGTTTTGCTAGCATGTATACAATAAAGTATAATTTCATTTGATTAGAAGATGAAGAGTGTGCAGTATATTCTATTTTAATTTTCATATTATTACTGCAATCTCTAAAAGCAGAATATGATCTGACGTTATGCTTTTCTGAGTATCATAGAATCTTATAGCACAGAATTACAAAATAATATATAATGCAGTGAGGAGCTGATGAAAATTTGCTAGCTTCTAAATTAAATTCTATTGATTCTCAAAGCATAACCAACATTATCATGTAATTGAAGATTGCATTGATTAATATTCAGGGACCATAGGCGCTTCTTAACATTTGCCAGATTTGTTGGTGCCATCAGTTCTGTTCCTGTTTGATTCATGCAGAACAAATTACCTACAGAAGCCAGACCCAAGTTTCTGAACTGGCTGCTACATCTGAAGTTTCTAACCCAGCCCTGTGCATGCTTTTCTTATAGTGTCACTCCTATTGAAATTACCATGGACAGTGTGTTCAGACTTCAAGCTTAGAGAAAGATCATAGGTATGTTTTACTGATGAATTTAAAAAAATCATCTATGGATGATTAGGTTGTTGCCCATTCTTAATTTCCCAGAGAAGATGATGCTAGGCTACCTTATGTGAAGGAGGTACTCCTGCAACTATTCTGTAGAAGTCCAGAGTTTTAACCCAATAATACAGAAGGAATGATGATGTATATTCAAGTCAGGATGGAATGTAACATGGAGAGAAATGTGCTATCCCTGTTATTTATTTCTCTTCTGATCAAGGTCACATGTTTGGGATGTACTCCATTGAAGCCTTGAGTTGCTGCAGTGCATCCTGTCAGTCGTATGTATTAGAGCCATGATGTGTTGGTGTGGTTTGGGATGGATGTTCCAGTCAGAGGATGAGGTACAGACTGCTTTGTCCTGTGTGGTACTTGTGCTGCACATATGCAGGGAACTGGAAAGTATGCCCATTGCACACCTGACTTATACTTTCCAAATCTTGGAGAGCTTTTGGATAATTGCAAGATGTTATAGAATACCCAACCAGCTCCTATATAGGCATAGTATTTGTGTGGTTGGTCCAGTGAAGTTGCTGGTCAATAATATCTCAGTACGTACGTGACAATATATGTGGTAGTTATAATGCAGCTGGATGTCAAGAAGGTGGAGATGTCAAAAAGCATTGACTGCAACCAATATAACGGGATAGGGTTAAGACTGAATATAGCACACTAGTTATACAGCAAAACATATGACTGTGACAAGTAATGAATACAGTCCAGATCAGAGAGGAGAGCTGGGATATGTGAACAGCTCTTTCTTTTCTCTTCCACATCTCAGTGCTCTCAAATTCTCAACTTTTCAAATCACTCAGGAATATTGGATCTGGTTCTTCCTTGAGAGGTCTTTTCCACTGGTTTCCAAAGATTTTTACTGTTTATTGTTCCTCTGGGGTGCACTTGGATGAATTATTGACAAGGTGTTTTTCTTTAATAAAGATTTACTTCATTTCATAATACCATATCAAACATTGTGTTCTTTGTTTCAATCTTGGTTTGAATTGCTAACAGGTGACGCAGCATTTGTGGAGAAAAAAAACTAAGTTAACATTTTAGGTCATGATCTTTTGTTGGAAGTGGAAAATGAGGATGTATTTTTAGGTTTTCTTCCAGTAGTTGTTGTCCTAAACTTTGAGAATGTTCTTGTAGGCTATACAAGAGTCGTTGGAATGGAAGATCACTTGTATCATGCCAGTCATTTTAGCGTTCCTAGAATTACCTGCTGTTTACATTTTCTCAGGTGATGGGCTTCAACAAAGATGAGGAGGTCAATTCACTTTTCATTTTGCCTCTTCGGTGATGACGTTCCAAGAAAGTTAAATCTATGACATTTAAAATGTCTAAACAGCTTCAAGGTTTTATGCTCCTAAACATGCAGCTAATGAGCCTCCTTCTGCCATGTACAAAATCCAGCTGTGTTTGTGGCACCAAAAGGAATCCTTTTCCAAAAGGGAGGGCTCCAGCCAACATCAATCTTGTCACACAGAAACTTTGAGAGGTGTTGCATGGAAAGGAAGCAGTGAATGGCGGGGGTGAGATTAGAAAATCCTGGCTCTCATATAGCGGGACCTGATGCAGTGTTAACAGCATCCACTGTGTACCAACAATATGTCACAATATACAATCCCAAAAGATGAAGAGTGTCAACTTTTTCATTTTCCAACATGAGTTATCTTTATGGCATCTGAGTGGTTTGCCTGTAATGTGTTTTTGGTTCTTGTCAATTTAGAGTGGATTTTCGATTGTGTGGATGAATTCTGCATTGGGCCTTGAGTATTGTCCCATTGATAGTGGCAGAACTTTAACTGCAAGCTTTTCAGTCTACATATGGCTGGGGATCACATGTTATCTGAAGAAAAGGGTTGAGATCCCAAGTAGTGGTTTAAAGCAGTTTATTGAGAAGCAGCAGTTTAGATCAGATAACTATAACAGTTGAAAAGGTTTATCAGGCCAAAGTTGGGTCGTGGGTAAATGAAGCGGAATGATCTTTATTCTCTTCTGTTCTCAGTCTTGAGCTCACCAGAGTGTGAGGCTGAAATGAGCGTGGGTTCACGCCAAAAATCTTTCCTTTGTCCAAAATGATCTTTTCACTCTTGACTGCTTGCTTATATACTCTCAATTCCAAGGGGACTAGTGAGTGCCTCATGTCAATTCCTTATTCATACACATCTTCCAAATCAAATGTCCAGTTACTGACGAACAGCTACACAAGCTAGACAGCTGCTCTTTGGCTCTGATATCACTTTATTGCATATCTTTTGTAAGAACATTGTGTCTATTTAGTGGGCAAAAGACTTCATCTTATCAGGCTGAGGAATGTTTATATGAAGGCCTGTGCCTGAAAGGACTCTGTCACGTAGATATTGTCCTTCTTTAGAACAATGGATAATTGACTATGTTGTCTCGTTGTTATCTCCCAAACCCGGGATAGAGAAACCTTATGGCTAAGAAACCACTGTTTCAACATTTCTTTTAAAACTATTATTGCTGGCAATTTATTAATATTTTAAAATCTATTTTCTCTGGAGGCTGTAATGTTAAAGCAACCATTTATTAAATGTATGCATCCTTCAGTGACCTGCTATTTCTAAAGTTTAATGCTCAAGCATCATTTAATACTATAGTACTACTTTTGCCTGGACTTCAGTTTTCAATAGTAATTATTTTACCCAAGTTTTCACAGTTGCCTTGCTAATCATAGAAACCCTACAGTGCAGAAAGAGGCTTTCTGGCCCATCGAGAGTGCATCGACCACAATCCCACCCAGGCCCTACTCCCATATCCCTGCACATTTACCTGCTAATCCCTCTAACCTACACATCATAGGACACTAAGGGCAATTTTAGCATGGCCAATCAACCTAACCTGCACATCTTTGGACTGTGGGAGAAAATCCATGCAGACACGAGGAGAATGTGCAAACTCCACACAGACAGTGACGCGAGCTAGGAATCGAACCCAGATCCCTGGAGCTGTGAAGCAGCAGTGCTAACCACTGTGCAACTGTGCCACCCATTGAAAACCAGACTTTTTTTTTCCATGTCTAACATTTTCTTTTAATTGCAGCATGGGCATCTCACATGACCAACTCCCCCACATTGATTGTAATGGTGGGATTGCCTGCTCGAGGGAAGACCTATGTTTCCAAGAAACTCACTCGTTATCTCAACTGGATTGGTGTTCCCACCAAAGGTAAAACATGATGTAACCTGGTATGTAGATGTAATCTCAAGTGTTGTGATTATAATGTAATATTTTTGATCAAACCAAATGACAGGAGCAGCAGACTTGAATGTATTATTGCATACATGCACAGATGGGATTATTATATTAGAGTAATAACCCAGAGCATTATTCCTGTGACAGATGTTTCCTTTCCAGTGCGCACTCATTTGTGAAAGTGCATGACAAAATGCAGTGATGCAGTCCATTGTGATGGTGTAGTATTACAATCCTCACCCATATTATTTATGATCCTACAAATGACTTCATTGCACTTGTAGAATTGATACCGTAATGTATTTAAATTTTCTGGGGAATCATTAGTGATTTGTCTTAACCCCATCATTTATCTAAATCAACACCTTTAAGCATGCTTGCATTTCCTGTTTCAGTTACTGCGGATTTCTTAAAATGCAACAATTTAACACAGAAGATCGTGATTTTTTTTCTGACCATGAACACATTTGGGCTTAACTGTTCTTGACAGTGAAGGAATAGCAATTAAAAGCTCAAGTCAGGATGATGTGTGGCTTGGATAGGAGCTAGCAGGTGGTGGTGTCCACATGTTCCTGCTGCCCTTGTTCTCCTGGATGATAGAGGTCACAGGTTTGAAAGATTTTGAAGAAGGTTTGGTGAGTTACTGCAATGCACTGCTACCGTTTGCAGCGTAGAAAGTATCAGTTTTCCAGGGGATGGATTGGGTTTGCCAATCAAGCAATGTTGATGAAGCTTCACTCAAGTGGAGAATATTTCATCATACTCCTCACTTGTACCATGTAGATGGTAGGTAGGATTTCAGGAGCCAGGAGAGTCAGATTAATGACCATAAAATTCCCAGCCTCTGACCTGTTCTTGTGGCCATGTCATTTACATAGCTGGTCCAGATCACTTTCTGCTCATTTTTTACCCCCAGGATCATATGATGGGGAACTTAGCAGTGCTAATGCTGTTGAATGTCAAAGAGAGAGGAGATTATTACATTCTCTCTAATTGGTGATTGTCACTGTCTGGCACTTGTGTGATGTGAATGTTGCTTGTCACTTAACACAAGCCTGAATGTTGTCCAGGTTGTGTTGCATGCAAGCTTGGAATGCTTCAATTTCTGAAGAGTTATAAATGGTAGTAAACACTGTAATTATCATCAAACATACTGGCTTCTGTGTTGGAGGAAATGTTGTTAATGCAGCAGCTGTAAATGGTTGGGCCTAGAATTTATCCTGAGGAATTCCTGCAGCAATGCCCAGAAGCTGGGGTGATTGGCTCCATCAACCATAACCATCTTCATTTGTGCTCCAACCAATGGAGAGTATGCCTCCTGATTACCTTTGACTTTATTTTGTGAGGGCTCCTTGATGCCACACTTCTATCATTAATGTCAAGGGCAATCACTCTCAACTCAGCTTTGGAATTCAGATCTTTTGTCCATGTTTGGACCAGGTAGTACTGAGGTCTGGAACTGACCAACTTTGACAGAATTCAAATTGAGCATTGGTGCACAGGTGTTTGCTGAGGAGGTGTTGCTTGTTAGCTTTGTCAGCAACTTTCATCACTTTGCTGATGATTGAGAGTAGACTGATGGACTGCGGTATTTGGATGAATTGAAATTGTCCTAACTTTGGACAGGACATGTTGGGACAATTTTCCACATTGTCAGGTAGATGCCAGTTACGTAGCTATACTGGAACACAGACTTTCTGTACCATGGTTAAGATATTGTCAAGGCCAATAGCCTTTTCTGTATCCAGTGCTATTAGCCATTTCTTGATATCATTTGGAGTGAATCAAATTGAATGACTGCTTTAGTTTCTGTGAGAATACTTTGGTGCGATTGGCTGCTTACCCTATTGCTGTATACCATCCACAAGATGCACGCAAGAACTCACCAAGGCCCCTGAGACATCATCTTTCAAACCCATGGCCACTGCCATCTAGAAGGACAAAGGCAGCAGACACATCAGAACATCACCACCTGGAAGTTACCCTCCCAATCACTCACCATCCTGGCTTGAAAATATATTGTCATTCCTTCACTGTCACTGGGTCAAAATCTTGAAACTTCCTCCCTAACAACATTGTACGTGTGCCTACACCACTGGGTCTATATTCAGGAAGCCAGATCACCATCACCATCTTGAGGGCAATTAAGAATGCTGCTTTGGCCAAGGATGCCCACATTCCATGAATGAATAATTTTTAAAAATTATAGCTCCTGTATGATTGAAGGTCTACTTGACTTGGTGCCAGATTTAAATGGTCATCGACCACAAATAAGTACCACATATATCACTAGATTTTTGTGGGCAAATTCCATCAAGGTCAGCAGTCAACACCATTTTTGTCACGTTTATTGCAAATTCTCAGGCAATAACTTCTATTTGGAATTCCTCATATCAGTGTTCCAAACACTGAATTTTTTTTGGTATTTGTTTCTCAGTTCAGCATTGCCCTTGTCACTATCACATTGAGCCTTAGTTGTGTTTCAGTGATTTCAAGATAGCAAAACATATCAAATTAGTCTGGCAAAATTGCTTCTTCCACAGTTGAAGCTTCAGCTTAAAGGTCCAAATGTCATCTTATTAATGTCATCTCTTGGTTACACTTTCTGTAGAATGAGTTCAGTGTGCTGCAAAATTAACCATGAAAAGTAGGTCTTGAATCCATAGCATGATTAATTTTCAAAGTTTTTTATTACAGAGAGCTTCTTGATCTAAAATGACTGAAGTTCTGGTTTGTGTACACACTTTAAAATTTGAACCTTAGTTATACTACAACTCTTCTTGCTCATGATTTCAGGTGCCACTTCTTTGACCACACTCAGCTGTTGTCCAGTCTATGTCCAATTTGTTCAAAGCTCCCACTAAGTTATTGAAGAGTTAATTTGCTGTTTTTGCTCCCCTCATCTGTACCAAACCCTCCAATTAATATGCAATCTGCGTTTTCTTTTGTCCGTTATAGCCTCATCTGAATCCATCTTTTATAACTCCACATTCTCCTTCACCATCCTTGCTCCTAATGCATCTGTAAAAACTTTTACCTTTTGATAGTCCTTGCGAGTATTCTTCATATTCCATTTTTGCACTTCTGATGTTTTTTTTGTATCCCCTTTATGCTTTTATAGTTCTTTCAATTCATCAGATTTTCACTTTATCTTGCTTTTTGTTTTCAAGCTTTTGCTTTCAGCTTGATACTTTCTCTCTTTACATTTGTTGACCAGGCTTATCTACCAAAGTGAAACCTTTACCTTATGGGAGTATCATACCAAATACCTTTTGCATAATTTCCACTGTATTCAATTCTCAACTCTTTGCGGTCTCCTTACTGAAATTTAATACCTTTGTTTGATACTCTCCACGCTCTGTCTCAAACCTGATATCACATTCCATCATGTTATGGTCATGATTGGCAAAATTGTAACTTGTGTCAAATTGTCAATCCATTCTGATTTCTTACTCACCACTAAATCAGCTATGACCTATTTTCTTGTCAGCTCTAAAACAAATTGTCCTAGTAATAGAATGAGTTTAAGCAAATCTGTTACTTGGTACGAGCTACATGTGTAGTGGGGACCTAGAACAGGTGGTAGCTCCTCACTTACTAATGAGAAGTCTATTTGGGCATCACCTCGAGATGAGGAGATGTAGTATAGACTCTTTGAACTAGAAAAGGGAGCTGCAAATTTACCAGAATTTTCAGGGGACTGATGATTGGAATCAACTGAAAAGCAAATCCAACTTGAATATCCAGTTTCTTTCTTATATCTTTCTCTTTGATTTGCAGTTTTCAATCTGGGTCAGTATCGCCGTGCAGCTGTGAAATCATACAAGTCATTCGAATTTTTCCGTCATGACAATGAAGAAGCTATGCAAATCAGGAAGTAAGCAAATGTGTCTGCCTTATGCTGATGTTTCATAATTCAACCAAATAATTATGTAGGTAATTAGTTTTCAAGCAGGCTTGAGATTTTCTATTAAAGTAATGTTATTTTTCCAGTCAGCAATTTCCCCATACGGCCCCATCTGTTCTGAAGACCCACGGTTCCCTAGGCGCAGGTGACATATGAGCACTATGCCCTTGTAACAATTCATACGTAAACTTCAGGCTAGTCAGCTACTGAATACATCACAACTGAGCTTAGTTCATGTTCATTTTTTAAAAAAATGTTCGTGGGATGTGGCCATCGCTGGCTGGGCCAGCTTTGATTATCCATTCCTGAGGGCATTTAAGAATCACATTGCTGTGGATCTATTGTCACATGCGGTCCAGACCAGGTAACGATGATAGATTTTCTTCCCTCAAGGATGTTGGTGATCCAGATGGATCTTTACAACAATTGACAATGGCTTCATGGTCATCATTAGACTTTTAATTCCAGACTTCCATTGAATTCAAATTTCACCATCCGCCATGGTTGGATTTGAACCTGGGTACCCAAAACATTACCCTTGGTCTCTGGATTACTAGTCCAGTGACAGTATCATGATTCCACTGCCTCCCCATGCATGCACTCTGAGTCATCAGAAATGGAGTCCTGATTAACTTTGCTTTCCCCGATTTGTATTGAGTCTGGCAATAACTTGCATATATATAGGTTGTTAGCTTACTTATTAAAAAATATCCCATCCTGCTTCACAGAGATGTTACATACATTAGTGTCAAGCAAAAGATGGAGAGTTTCCTCCCACAACCCAAAGATGTGCTTTTAGGCTGATTGATTGGGTACTAAATTGTCCCTAAATTGGACCTCCCTGATCCTCGCACATTAGGCGTAGACTAAAATCATGAATAGGTCACTGAGACAGTGGGACGGTGGCGCGGGCTCGTTGGGCCGAAGGGCCTGTTTCCCGTGCTGTGTTGTTCTTTGTTCTTTGTTCTTTTAGGTGGCTAGATCAAAAGCTTGGTTAAGGAAGTAGTTTTCAAGGGGAGTCTTAAAGCATTTCAGAAATGGTGGTAAGGGAGGTCATGTAAATTAACAGCTACAGTAGAGAAGTAAGGGCCAGAGGCTAGGCAGTTCATAGTTTCAGTATGCACATACAAATAACTTGAGGGAAAATGGTTTACCTCAGCACAAATTTACTTCTCACCTAAGGGCTTACTGACGTCTTGGGCTGAGCACTTGTTGAACCATTGAGGAAAGGATTCAAATTTTATTTAAATTGTGCAAGAACTAGGTTTTAATGGATTCTTCAAAGTGAACTTCATATTTGAAGAGTGGGGGGAAAAGGAGCTAATTTTCATTTTTGTAACCACCCACTGGCTATTTTCACAGGAATGTTACCGAGGCTAATGACAAGTCACTGCCTCTCCTTTTGTTGGAGGTGGTTAAATCATGATGCTCACTCTGTATAATCAGGGTGGAAAGCAAAACTAATTGCAATTGCTCAATTCACAGGAGAGAAAATAGCAGCTAAAAGACCACGTTCGTCAGAGTATTGGGGGAAGAATCTAAATTAATTCCTAAATATTTAAGCTAAAGGGCAGATTTTGGTTAATGGAGTATATACTGTAATATCTAAATGAATATACAGTATCCAGGATTATCCTTACTAGAAATGTTCAAAATGGCTATACTGGTATAGAATAATCAAGTTACGTGCTGTTTTCTGTCTTTTTGGTATTTACAGGACTAGATTCACGAGGACGTTACTAAATTTGTACAACAAAGTTCAATAATGTTATGAAACGGCATATAATTTTCTAGACAGGATGAAAAGAGATCATTGCAAGCTGGAGAACACTACATATAAAACTTGGAGCATGTTTAGTGCTTTGGAGTTGCTGTACTTTTATTGTGCCTCTTGAACTGTTGCAGAGATAAATTTGGCAAAAAACCTTGCTCCCTGTCCAAAATCTGTGCTCAGTTATACCAAGTTATTTGTTTGATTATTAATTTGCCCTTTGGTTTCCATAGACAGTGTGCCTTAGAAGCATTGAAGGATGTGAAAATGTACCTCGCAGGTGAAAAGGCACAGATTGCTGTAAGATTTTTAAAAATTATTTTGATGGTATCCACAGCCAATTTTTTTTATATATAGCATTTGGTCTTTTGACATTCAACAAAGAAGAGTGAAGTGCCCAGTTACACTTTTTTAATAGAACATAAAAAAACTTTCTTGCTACAGTTTCCAGAATTGCATAAGTTTATAAACTGGGACAACGCATATTTTAATAAACAAATTAATTTTATACTTCACTGAAATGTGCATTTTGCTAAAGGAGATATACCAGTGTTAGCAAGTATGGCAGAATTGCCATGCAGTTAGAAATTAATGTCATGAGATGTGAGTGCTTTCAAATTGAGAATACCCTCCATCAGGTTGTGTGACCCTAGCACTGTGCTAAATGGGATAGATTTTCAACAGATCTAGCAACTCTGTATTGGATAATCATGAGTCACTGTGAGCCATCAGCAGCAGAATTATACTCAATCTGTAATTTCATGCCCTGGTATATCCCTGATTCTACCATTACCATAAAGCCAGGGGACCAAGAGTGAATGAGGGCATGCCAAGACCAGCACTAGGCATGCCCAAAAATAAGGTGTCAACTTGGTGAAGCTGTAGCTCAGGACAGCTTGCATGCCAAACAGCATACGAGCAGCATGATGGCACAGTGGTTAGCACTGCTGCCTCACAGCAACAAGGACTCGGGTTTGATTCCTAGCTTGGGTCACTGTCTGTGTGGAGTTTGCACTTTCGCCCTGTGTTTGTGTAGGTTTCCTCCGGGTGGTCCAGTTTCCTCCCACAGTCTGAAAGGTGCGCTGGTTAGGTGATTGACCTGAACAGGTGCCAGAATGTGACAACTAGGGGAATTTCAGTAACTTCATTGCAGTGTTAATATAAGCCTTGTGACTAATAAATAAACTTTATTTTATACTTTTAACCAACAAATGATAGAGCTAAGCAATACCACAAACAACATGTCAGATCTAAGCTCTGCAGTCCTATCATATCCAGTCTTGAATGGTGTTGGGCAATTAAACAGCTCACTGGAGGAACAGACTCCACAAATATCCCCATCTTCAATGATGGAGAAACTCAGCACATCAATGCAAAGGATAAGACTGAAGCATTTGCAAGAATTTACAGCCATAAGTATCATGAGGATAATCCATCTTAGCCTCCAATGGAAATCTCCAGCATCACGGATGCCAGTCTTCAACCAATTTGATTTCCTCAATGTGATATCAAGAAATGGCTAAAGGCACTGGAAACTACAATGGCTACGGCCCCTGACAATATTCCGGCAATAGCACTGAAGGCTTGTGCTCCAGAATGTTCAGCACTTTTCAGCACAGAATGTTCCAGTACTTTTGTGGTTCAGAAAGGCAGCTAGCTCACCACCTCAAGGTCAGTTAGGGATGGACAGTAAATGCAAGCTTAGCCAGCGACGCCCCCGTATCAGGACTGAATTTTTAAAAGTTAGTAATCTCAATTCAAAGCTGGTGCCAAAGGGATGCTGGTGAAAAGATCTCACTCTTTGTTCAATATCTTTATCTACTACTACAATATTTGCTATGGCATGACCTTCATATTCTGCTCCATTATGAGTAAATGTTTTATTAATCTCTCCTCTTCTTTCTCAGCTGACTCTCCAATACTGCTTCAATTTTCCATCCTATGCTTTGTGATGTAATTTGGTTAATGTCATGAAGAGTCTGTGGTAAGCTGGTGCGAGATCTGGTTCTGTGCTAGTGCATCAGATCAACCAGTTATACCACCTATCTGAAATGCATCCCTTTCAATGTAGTGCCAAGCCTCACAGCCCTGCCATCTGCCAGATAATAAGATTAGTGGCCAAAAGTGATGCTATAACAAAGAATTGGGAAGCAGTGACTCCATCCAGAAATATGAGGTTGCTATTGAAACTATTACATTGTTCTTTTATTTAAGAGGGGTCATTTTCTCTGCTAGCACTGAGAGTTCATTATGTGCTTATTAAATCTGTATGTAAATTATGTTTTAAATTTAGTGCAAATTTCTTTTTTGCTTTTTTCCTCTCCTTATCAGGTGTTTGATGCAACTAACACAACCAGAGAGAGAAGAGATCTAATCCTGGAATTTGCACATGAGAATGCATTTAAGGTTAGAAATTAGAAGTATTTATCTATTTGTTTTTAGTTATTATGAGTTGTTTGACCATTAAAAAATATCCAGATTTATCAATCAACTTAACATGACTCATCAATTTTTATTAATAGTTATGGAGTTAGAGTAAAAATTGACAGAAGTATAGTACACTGATTATATTGTGGCACTAGTAATCCAGAGACCGGGATTGGTGATCTAGAGACTTGAATTCCAACCTGCCATGGGGAATTTAAATTCAGTTAGTTAAATGAATCTACTAAAAAAGCTAGTATCTGTAATATGAGCACGAAGCTCCCGGATTGCTGGAAAAGCTCATCTGGTTCAATGCTGTTTAAGAGAAGGAAATTTGCCTTCCTTACCCAGCAGGTTTGGGCTAACTGTGACTTCAAACCCACAGCAATGTGATTGACTCTTAACTGGCCTCAGAACTAGACCAATAAAAATCACTCAAGTTTTCCAAGTGGCTCACTGTCACCTTCCCAAGGGGGCAATCAGAGATGAGCACTAAATGCTAGTTTTGCCGATGAAGGCCATATCCCACAAGTAGTTAAAAACTGTGCAATTATGAAATAGAAAGTTAATGAATTCTTTGAGTCTCCAAGGAATAAAAATCCCTTTACCACCAGATTTTATATACCTAATAGCAATTATCTGTAACTGCTTTCAGCTATGGCAGGTTAAAGTTCCTGCATTGATTACAGGATGTGTTATTTTTCTGGTATTGCACAGAAAAGCTGCATATTTCTAAATGAAATGCAAAAGCTTGCTTCAAAGAAGTTTTAAATGAAAATAGATGAAATAATTCTGTGTTATCTGACCTCTTGCAGTTATTATCTGGAGCACTTATTGTGTGTGATTATTTGGTATTGGGTGACCTTAGTTGGCTATTTAACTAAGGCAGAATGATTGTTTCTTCCCAGGTGTTTTTTGTTGAATCTGTTTGTGATGATCCAGAAGTCATTGCTGCAAATATAAAGGTATGTATCTATAAAGACAGTATCTCCAGCATTCTCCTAAATAAGATCTAGCAAATCATTTTTTGTGAAAGAAATTCCACCATTCCGTTGCAATAGAACAACTTTGCCTCTTGGTTTTATCTTTTTTTTTGGGGCAAAGAGCATGATTTCTTTTCTGGGCAGTGCCATAGATGATACTGCATACACGATACGTGGAGGATGAGAGTACTGTTGACCTCCAATGTTCCTGCATGGCTACCCATATCACACTAAGTATCATCTTACACTAAGTAATGTTGTCCTGTGGAATCTGAAATTTTGAAGTTTTATGATGCATATCAGCAAGTTACTTGTAAATGAAGTAAATATAGTAGGAGAGTGAACTGTGAGGAAGATGCAGAGATGCTTCAGTGTGATTTGGACAAGCTGCGTGAATGGACAAAAGCATGGCAGCTGCAGTACAATGTGGATAAATGTGGGGTTATTCACTTTGGTAGCAAAATTAGGAAGGTAAATTATCTGAATGGCAATAAATTGAAGGGGAAGAAGAGGGGAATGTGCGATAAGACCTGGGTGTCCTCGTACACCAGTTGCTGAAGGTAAGCATGCAGGTGCAGCAGGTGGTAAAGAAGGCAAATGATATTTTGCTTTTCAGAGCAAGAGGATTTGCGTACATGAGCAGGGATCTCTTGCTGCAATGATTTAGGGTGTGGTTAAGGCCACACGTAGAATACTCTGTGTGATTTTGGTCTCCTTATCTCTGAGGAAGGATGCTTTTGCTATAAAGGGAGTACAGAGAATGTTTACCGGACTGATTCCTGGAATGGCAGGACTAATGTACTTTACTTCTTCAGGAAAGATGGGAGAATCCTTAAAATGGTATAAAATTTAAATGGTACAAATTTACCAGAATGGAGGGAGATTTTAGCTACAAGGTGAGGTTGGGAATGTTGGAGATGTTCTTGAAGCCAGAGAGTTTTGACAGAACAGTACAAAGTTATCGCAAGTTTGGATAAGGCAGACAAAGAAAAACCCTCTCTATTTGCTGATGGTACGTGGACTGGGGGATGCAGAATTAAGGTTTTGCGAGAGTGGTTGGGATTATATTCATTGGTGTTCAGAAGAATGAGGGGGGGATCTCATGGTAACATATAGATAGGATAGATGCAGGAAGGATGTTGTGATGGTATGGGAGTCCAGATGCAGAGTAAACCACTTAGGACTGAGATGAGGAGAAATTTCTTCATCCAGAGAGTAGTAAGCCTTTGGAATTCATTTACCACAGAAAGCAGTTGAGGCCAAAATATTATATGTTTTCAAGAAGGAGTTAGATATAGCTCTTGGGGCAAAAGGGATCAAGGATTTGAAGGGAAGACGGGATCAGGCTATTGAGAATTGGATCAACCGTGATCGTACTGAATGGTGGAACAGGCTCGAAGTGTTGGGTAGCCAACTCCAGCTTTTATTTCTATGTTTCTGTGATAAAGGTGAAACATGTTTTGCAAAGTCAGTCAAAATGATCATTCCTGAAAGATCTGCAAAGAGACAATGGGAAATCCCACCTTGTTTGTTCTCGCAGCAACTAACCAGTACTGAAATGGTGTTACTGCATAGTTTTCTTTAATGCTGTTGCACTTATTAAAGGCAAAGGGAGTGTTTGGTTTAAGTTATTTCCCCTTGTATGCAAAATTGACTCCATAAAATTGACACTTTAAAGCAAAACTGTGGAGTTGTTCGTTTTGTCATCATGGAGGACTCAATAATATAGTTTTTCATTTGAGCACAAACATACCCATTTGCAGTGGGACGACTCTGGAAAATGCAAAGCCAGAGGGAGCCTGATTTCACGCTCCATGGCAGCAATACAGTCATATTAAAAAAGAATGTAAAGATTCTTGTGAAAAGATCACAATGGAAGGGGCAGTATTTCAAAACCTAAGGTTACTGCTTCTCGTGCTTTGTTGTTTCTGAATGGGGAGGTTGTGCTTGCAGTAAATCAGAATTACAGCTGATAACTTGATTTTGCTCAGATGATATATCATATCTGATTATACAGGCATTTGACCCTATCCGGGTGATGTCATTCTGAACATTTATTGAGGCAACTTCTTTGCCTATCCAGCAGAATGTTAGGGTTAAGAAACTCCTTGTTGTGTATCTAAGCTGTGTTTAGCATAGCTTAAGATCTATCTCATATTATGCACAGGAGGTGAAGGTATCAAGTCCAGACTATGCGGATTGTGAAGAAGATCACATTATGGATGATTTCCTCAAACGTATTGAATGTTATAAAATCACCTATGAAGCACTGGACCCTGACGATTATGACAAGTAAGCTTTTAAAATGAGCATTTAAACATCGTCAGTGACTAAAATGAAGATCGGCCCATTGTTCAGTGTATAAGTTATAGAGTTCGTTGCCCACAGAATGAAGCAATTCGTTAAGACGAAGCAAGTGCCCATTCAATTTCTTTTCAAAATCGTTCATTATTTCCACTTCTACTTGTGGGCAAATGAGTTCCAGGTTATTACCACTTATGTAAAAATGTTTTTTCTCACATTCCCTCTGTATCTCTTGCCAAAACCTTAAATCCGTGTCCCCCTAGTTCAGCTAATTGAACATCTCATCATTGTCTTCCTTACTCAAACATTCATAATCCTATACTTTTCCATCAAATCTCCTTCACTCCAAGGAGACCCCAGCTTCTGCAACCTAATCTTGTAGCTAAAATACTTCATCCTCTTAAAAAACCCTCACTGTTGCAATCCCCATAGAGAACTAGTAACTTTTAAAAAGTACTTTGAATGACCAGCTTAAAGGGATCGCATTACAAGATTTCAAGTTTTCAGCCTAGACATTACTTAGGTAACTAGTACTCCAAACCACAGGAAAGATAACCATTACTAATGTCTTAACATGACCTAAAATTCCATGTCACAAGTATATTTTACATTCTCCACAGGATTACAGTCTTTGTAGAAAACAATCCACAGTCACTCCAGGCTTCCAGTGGGTTTATGTCTGCTCTTTTCACCAAACCATAATATCTGACGACCATTGAAGGTTCTTGCCCCCTTGTCCTCTGAAAATTCCTGAACCAACTTTCAGTGGTACTCTGGTGATTACTTCTCCCAGCCTTGTCATGGCAAAACTTCCCAACATCTTTAAGTTGCTGAAAATCCTTCAATTTGTGAACATACTTATTCAGCTTTTTCCCTGGTGGCAGTTCCCTGCACACTGCAACAATTGCTGTTCTGAATCATTTACTCAAAACTAAGTAGTTGCCAAGATTGTCCTTCCACCCTTCCTTGAATATTGGTGTCAAATTTGCTGCTTGCCAAACCTCTGGTATGTTCCCCAGTACCAAGAGAAGATTGGCAGGTTATGGCAAGCCTTTCTGCTGTCTCCAAACTCGTTTAGCAATCTGGGATGCAAGCCAGCAGAGCAAACAACTTATCCAATCTAAGCAGCCAGCTTTTCCAGTACCTCCTGCCTCTGAATTTTCACTTCATCCATTAAGTCTACCATCTCTGCTTGTACCACTATCTTTTTCAAATTCTTCATAAACATGGTTGCAAAGACATCAATCTACCCATCTTTTCTATCATCATATCCAGTGCTGAATTTACAGCATCTAAAATAGATAGATGACTGTTAAAATATTTGTTTGAAGATATTACTTCTGTAAGGCTAAATATGATGGTGATCATTTTCAACTTAATTGGAATATGTAAAAAATCTTGACTCATAACAGCAACCATCTGTAAAATATGAATGCCAGAATTGAACACAGTGGATCCCAAATCACAATGGGAGGTTCAACAATATCTGTTGCATCACTGTATCATGATGCTGTATTAAGTATGAAGAAGGTTGCTGTGCTTGTATTGTATCACTGAAGTCTGGTTTGTTTCTTGGTTTGCTGTGTTGTCTGTTCATTTTCAGTTTCCACTTCTCTTACCTGGTGAAATTGAAAATAAAAGTTTATTTACACTGCCATGTTGTTAATGTTTAACTTCTATGATTATGCTTTCTTAACCTCAGGGATTTGTCCTTCATAAAAGTAATTAATGTTGGTCGTCGGTTTCTGGTGAACAGAGTCCAGGATTATATTCAGAGCAAAATAGTTTATTACCTGATGAACATTCATGTCTATCCACGTACTATATACCTGAGCCGGCATGGCGAGAGTGAATACAACAGTGCTGGGAGGCTCGGCGGTGATTCAGAGTTATCTCCTCGAGGGAAACAGGTACTGAAAGGTTTCGCATTGCAAAGTCCTCATTTGCCCAAAAATGCATAGGGGAGACTCACTGTTTGCAACAAAATTCTAAATAGTTGCGCATGCTGAAGATACTACAAATCATTTTCTATGTGTCTCTTTTGCAAACTTAAGAGGGTTTATCTATAAACATACATACCAGCGTCACGTTTGCACCTTGCAAGTTCGTTTTCTAGCTTGGGTCAGTAAAATAAAAACTGACTTCTGTTAATTAATGTTTAAATAATGTTTGTAGATTTTTGATATAAATGGTGCTGATTAGTAAGTAGTGCATTGCCATGTTTCCTTTACAGTACGCTGAAGCCTTGCGCCAGTTTGTTGAAGAACAAAAAATTCCAGACCTGAAAGTTTGGACTAGCCAGCTAAGACGAACAATTCAGACAGCAGAGGCACTGGGGGTTCCTTACGAACAGTGGAAAATCCTCAATGAGATTGATGCAGTGAGTATGAAGGAATTCAAATCATTTAATAAAGTAGTTATTTTTCCTTTTATATAAAATTGAAAAGGAATTGGAAGGAAAACTGTGTATAACTGCAGTTGTGAATTTCTAAAAATTCCTAAATATTTTTAAAAGTAGCTATTTCAGGCACTTTTTTTTTGCATTTTCCTACCTTCCATTTTAGGGCAAAAAATGTTTTCATGTGCTGTTGAAATCTAATTATAAAATTAGTTTAAGGTTTATCTTTTATATTTTGGAAGCTGTAAAAATTCCATGGTATTTCATATTTTTGTGTCATGGTTTTTAGCATCTTTAATAAATGTGCTTCACCTCATTTTGAAGGGTGTTTGTGAAGAGTTGACTTACAGTGAAATTCAGGACCGATTTCCAGATGAATTTGCTCTGCGAGACCAGGACAAATACCATTACCGTTACCCAGGCGGAGAGGTATGAGAGCAGGGATATTTTCGGTGTTCAACATTTTGTGTGGAAGAGCAGGAATGGACCATATGAGTGATCTTAGGTTTCAACTCCAATTTCCCACCCGCACCCTATTCTGATTTTAATCTCCTGATTCGCTGAGAGACCAAAAATCTGTCTATCCCAACCCACTGAGGTGGAGAATTCCAAAGATACACAGCCCTTTGAAGTAGTTTCTCCCCACCTCAGTGCTAATCCTGAGACTGTGTCCCTGTGTTTTAGATTCCCTATTAACAGGGAAATGAGCATACACTGATCTCACCTTGTAATGGAAACCTACAGTGACGCCCTTGATCATGTTCTGCACGTGAGTGCAGATTGTCCGCACCATGGCCAATTCTTTTCTGTTACCCCACCATTCGTCAACTCAGAGTTTCTTTTTCTTGGTGCCCAGAAGGCTGAGTTGCAGGTTAATGTGGTTAAATTCCCTGCGCAATGTTCCTCGGGGCCCCTTTACAATGACAGCGCAGCCTTTCAAAGTCATATCAACACTATCAGGAATGTCAACAAATATTGAGCGAGAATGAAGACCATTCTCAGTAACCAGATAGATTAATAAAAATGAACTAAGTTCTTTCACAATTTGTGTTTTACATACACAACAACAATATCAGCAGTAATTATTTTACAGAAACCTGAAGTCTTTTTAAAATCATAGAGCATGAGTGTAGTGCCATTAATGGTCCCCGCTACTCTCCGCATTTTCTGTTTTTATTTTAGACCAGGCATTAGATCACTCACTAGGTGGCAGCAAAGCACTAAAATAAGAGCAATTTGCTTGACTTTTTTTAAAAACAAATACTTTACTACGTTATAGTATTCTTATTTGTTAGTTATAGCCTTATTTTATACATTTACATGGTCAATTCAACGGGCCATTTGGTATTGTGATAATTTTCAAATTAAGATCTGCTTTTTTCCTATTCCTCAACATTTTGCAGTTCAGTTGCAAATTCTATTGTGTCATGTTGATGATTGTCATCAACAAATGAGGTTGAATTCTCCTGTTGTAATTGTATTAAAACTACAAACTGCAGCTATTAAAAAAAAACAGTTGATGTTCTATAGTCTTATTTGGAGGGAGTAAGGATTCCTAAAATGTTCAGGTGACATGCAGTTAGCGACTGAAAACGATTAGTCCAGACTACACAGATGTAACTCGGTCTCAGTTTCAAGGTCATGCAATATGTACTTACTTTCCTTTTCATTAAAAATGACTGCATTGCCTTGAATGGCAAGAGAATGTAATCATTGTGTAACAAATTCACATGACATTCCATCATAAATGCGGGTATTTGGATTGTAATCGAAAATTGGCAGGCAAAAGATTTTAATATATTAAAATTGGTGTTCTCACACTCATTTAAAGTTACATACTAGGGCGGGCATGGTAGCATAGTGGTTAGCACTGTTGCCCCACCGCATCAGGAACCAGGGTTCGATTCCGGGCTTGGGCCACAGTGTGGAGTTTGTACGTTCTTCCCATGTCTACGTGGGTTTCCTCCAGGTGTTCAGGTTTCTTACCATACTTGGAAAGATGTTTTGGTTAAATGCACTGACCCGAACAGGCGCTGGACTGTAGCGAGAAAGGAAATTTCACAGTAACGTCATTACAGTGTTAATGTAAGCCTTACTTGTGACTAATAAATAAACTTTACTTTTACTTCTTTTACTTTAAGTATCCAAATTATATCGCATTTTGATTTGCTGTAGCGACCCTAACTTGATTAGAAAATATGGCTCCGCATACTTAGTTCACTTGCTTCAACATACTCCACAGAAATCAGGGCACCATCTTTAAAGGGCAGACAGACCAAAACTGAAATGGAACTCCTTCCCCAATTCCCTAACACCGTGGAGGTGTCTGACCATATCCCTCTCCCCACAGGGCTATATTTACCCAGGGAGGATCTCCTCGACTGAATCTCATCTTTCAAAACTCGTTGACACAACATCACTTTGACGAGGTGTCAATATTCAGTGAGGGGTGAGCATGTGGCAGGGAGCTGGGCTGGATAATCACATTAAAATGTAGTTAAATCCATTCAAATGAGTTTTTTGTCCTTTGGTGACATCATGGGGTTCATGCCCACAATGAAGGGTGTGGAAAATTGGGAAATGCGATCTCTCCGGAGAGGATCACATTTCCTGATTCTCTGCGTATTTTCCACCTGTGTGAACGATTCTGCAGACCACTGACGTGGACTCAAAATCATTCTTGTAATCTTGGTGAGACTGGAGAATTGTTGTTCACAAAGTTCACCAATAGTCCACAATATTTGTGTTTTATTCTGATAATTTTTAGCATCTTCATTTTAAAAATTTGGGTTATATGTTAATGTTGCAGTAAATGTTTGACACATTGTATTTTTATGTTATCTAAACCGTACCCAAAGCACTTCAAACTTCTCTTGTTTTCTTTATTTCTAAATTCAGTATATATTTGAAAAGAAACCGTACAATGTTGTTTACTTGCAACCCACCTGCTTTTTTTTTGTTTAGTCCTACCAGGATTTGGTCCAACGGGTGGAACCTGTCATCATGGAGTTGGAGAGACAAGGAAATGTTCTCGTTGTTTCACACCAGGCTGTCATGAGGTGCCTCATCGCTTACTTTATGGATAAGGGAGCAGGTACAGCACTGAGAAAGTGAACAGTTCTATCCCATTTAGACTTTTCCTTTCCCCTTCCTACCTTTGTTTTCCTCAACTCTCTCTCAATGGCACTGACTCACAATGAAGTAGTTTCTTGAATACAAATTAACCGTTCTTCTTTTAAAAACAGATCCTCAACAATGTTGTTGAACAGTGAAAGCTTGCAGTTGAATTTAATCCTATATGTGGACATGCACCTTCAACCAGATTCATATAGTGATGAAGAATGGAAAATTTGATTAATTGTCCCACACCACCCTGACTAAGATTAACTCCTATTGTTTAATATCTCATCAATATTTTTCTTTTCCCTCCTGTACTGTTGACTTTCTGCTGAAAGGTACTTGTGCAGCTATCCTCTCTTGATTTGTGCAAGTGGTCATTACTCATGTGAGCTTAGCCAGTGAATATCAGCGACTTGTTCGACCATACAACATTAATAAAGAACTCATAGCAATCAGAAATTTCCCCACCAAATCCAAGAGCAGTGGTGACCCACTTCAGCTGAAATATCAGCTAATTCAAAACAGAAAGTGAATTGTACCTGGATTTCCCTCCTTTCTATTGTTCGGCAGCTTCCTGCATAAACTTGCTGTCCTCTCACACTTTTAACAGACCTGAGATTAGAATTTGGTTACTTATACAGACTTTTCTTTAAAGGTGCTCTGAGGTGAGCTCCTGAAGAATTAATATTTCGGGTGAGGGAAGATAAAATGAAAGAGACCTCCCAAACCACTCACAGTATTCACTCTTATTGTTTGAGTAGGTCAAACATATTCAGCCCTCAGAGAGATAAACCCAGTAATATAAAGGGAGAGAAGTTCCATAATTTACATAGAAAGAATAGAAGAATAGGCCATTTGGCCCTTCAAACTTGCTCCATCTGTTAGTACAAATGTGGTTGATCTTCTACCTCAGCTCCACCCTCCACCCCTGCTATCCAATTATCTGTTGGTCCCTGAATGTAGTCAAACATCTACAACTTTCTGGGATGGAGAACTCCACAACCATCTTAGTGGAAAAACATGTCCTCTTTTCAGTTTTTAAATGGCTAATCCCTTATTCTGAGGCTGTAACCATAAATTGTAAACCTGCAGCCTGGGAATATAAACCCCTCCCAGCATAAAACCTACCAAACCCAGACACAAGTTGCATGTGTCTCAAAGAGATCACCCCTTAGTCTTCTAGAGGATATAGATTTAATCTACTGACTCTCCCCTCACAGGATAGTCCCCTCATCCCAGAAATGAGTCCAGTGAACCTTCATTGCATTTCCTCCAAGGCAAGCACGTCCCTCCTTCAGTAAGGTGACCAAAACTTCTGCACAGTACTCCAGGTGTCGTTTCACCAAAACCCTAGAGAACTACAGCAAGACTTCTTCACTTCCAACATTCCAAACTCCGTTGTAACAAGGCCTAACATGCTATATGCCCTCTCCATTGCTTGCCGAATCTGCCCGTCAACTGTCTGTGACTTGTGCATAATAATACCCAGTTCCCTGTGATCACCAACATCTTCCAGTCTTGCTGCTTTTCTATTTTTTTCTTCCATGTGGATAACTTCACACCACCTCATGTAATACTCAGCTGCGATGCTCTTAGCCACTCAATTAACCTGTCCATTTCTCCCCAACATCCCTCGTCTCCCACCATGTCTTCCGCTAAAGATTGCTCCCTTACCCAACCTTGCAACATCAGCAAACTCTTACATACCACACTCAGTTCCTGCATCCAAGTCACCACTTCAGATTATAAATAGTTGAGCTGCAAGTACTTACCCCATTAACTCCAGCCAGCCAATCTGCCCATTCCAACTCTGTTTTGACTATGTTTCCATACTAATATAAGACCGTGCAAAGTACTGATGTGAATACTAGGTACTGACAAGTGATAAAATTGAAAGTGTATCATTCTTCAGCACTTTTATCCCTAACATTGCTAAATGAGTCTTTTAAAATGAAACATGGCAGAATTAAATGTTGCTTTAATTCAGTGTGTAATTATGATGAAATGGATATTATCATGAACAAGACCAGCTTTCTCTTTAATATTTTCTATTTTTTTCATTACAGATGAATTGCCATACCTGAAGTGCCCTCTGCATACTGTCTTAAAACTAACACCTGTTGCCTATGGTCAGTAATCACACGCTTTACTATCATCATTCAAATCTCTTCTATTAACACTGAGCACAGGGCAAGGTAAATCAGATGCTGAACTTGCTAAAGTTGAATGAATTTTTAAAAATTATTCCAGGATATTCTTTCTTAAATTTATGCTTTAAAAATTCCAGAAAAATGAAGACACATTTGAAACACAATTTTACAATGTGCTCACAATATTTTTCAGATTTCAGGAAATGCAACTGAATTTATTTAATGAAGTAAATTATATCTGTGGAATGTGTGTATTTTTCAATTTCCAGAAGATGTTATAGATGTAAAAATGGAATTTAATGTTGGCAAGTGTGAAGTTGTCCACTTTGGTAGGAATAATGGTACGAAGGACTATTACTTACATGGTGAAAAACTGCAGCATGCTACGGTGCAGAGGGACCTCGGGGTCCTTGTGCATGAGTCCCCCATCAGCCGTGTCGCTGCTGTATATTCACCTGCTTACTGTTACCTGTTTTATTGTTGGACAAAATGCAGAAGCACTTTTTATGTTTATGCACCAGAATTTGGGCATTCATTTTGTCCTATATTTTTATAGGAAAAACGTTTGCTTGTATTTTTGCACAGCACAACCACACATACAACAACATCTAATAAATGGTTTTTGCACCATCTAATTGAGGGATGACCAAATTTGAAAGGGTGGGGTAGGGCATAATGGGTGGAAGTGTACACTTACAGGATCTCAGATGTTTAACTTTAGTCCTGTTCATACTTTTGGAAAGAAATTATGTTCCTCTTCCTTTCTCCTTTTGAATTAGTTCTCTGGCAAAACAAATGGTCATGATGTGGATGTGCCGACGTTGGACTGGGGTAAACACAGTAAAAAGTCTGACAACACCAGGTTTTAGTCCAACCGATTTATTTGATAGTAAACGCACAAGCTTTCGGGTTAGTCCCTTCGTCAGGTGAATGGAGAGTTCTCCATTCACCTGACGAAGGGACTAACCCGAAAGCTTGTGCGTTTACTATCAAATAAATCGGTTGGACTAAAACCTGGTGTTGTCAGGCTTTTTACTGTGTTTACCCCAGTCCAACGCCAGCACATCCACTTCAACAAATGGTCACCAGCTGAGAAGACTGGCAGTCACCTACTTCTGAGCCATTGCCAGTGCAATTCTGCAATTGGCCAGCAGAGTGTGTGCAAGAATACCTAAGGTGAAATTGTAATTTCTTTTTCCACTTCCATTGAGACATGCATCTGACTCCTATTCAGATCCTCCAAATCGGGAACATTTCAGCTGAGGAATCCTGATGATCATTTGCAATCCTGCTCCGGCACATCGTATTGATTCTCCAGTATTCTTTTAACACAGCCTTTGTACGCTACCATATCGTAAAGTTATAGGCTGCTTGGTATGAGTTGCAAATTTAGGTATTCGTGCAAAAGAAAGAATGTGATTTTACAATTCTTATTCTTGTGCTCAAATGCTTCAATGGTCTAACCCCTTCCCATCTTTTCAAACTCTTCCAACCCTACTACCTCTAAGAATTCTGTGTTTTTCTAGCTCGAGCCTATTATTCAAGGTCTTTTCCTTCACCCCACTATTGGTGGCCATCTCACAGGTGCTGAGGGCCAGAAGCTCTGACATTTCATAAGAACATAAGAAATCGGAGCATGAGTAGGCCATCCAGCCCTTCGAGCCTGCCCCGCCATTCAATAAGATCATGGCTGATCTGTCGTGGCTCAGTCCCACTTTCCCGCCTTCTCCCCATAACCCTTAATCCCCTTGCCTATCAAAAACCTATCTACCCGTGTCTTAAATATATTTAGCGAGGCAGCCTCCACCACTTCAACAGGCAGAGAATTCCAGAGATTCACCACCCTTTGAGTGAAGAAGTTCCTCCTCAACTCCGTTCTAAACTGCGCTCCCCTTGAGGCTGTGCCCTCTAGTCTTACTATCCTTTCTGAGCGGGAAGAGCCTCTCCACCTCTATCCTATCCTATCTTATATGTCTCAATGAGATCTCCCCTCATTCTTCTAAACTCTAAGGAGTACAAGCCTAGTTTATTCAGCCTCTCCTCATAGTTCAACCCCCTCAACTTCGGTATCAGCCTAGTAAATCTCCTCTGACTCCCTCCAAGGCCAAAATATCCTTGCGTAAGTGCAGCGACCAAAACTACACACAGTACTCCAGCTGCGGCCTCACCAGTGCCCTGTACAGTTGCAGCAAGACTTTTATATTCAATCCCCCTCGCTATGAAGGCCAGCATCCCATTCGCCTTCCTGACCACCTGCTGCACCTGCAGGCTGGGTTTTTGCGACTCGTACACAAGGACCCCAAGGTCCCTCTGCGCTGTAGTATGCTGCAGTTTTTCACCATGTAAGTAATAGTCCTTCGTACCATTATTCCTACCAAAGTGGACAACTTCACACTTGCGAACATTAAATTCCATTTGCCAGTTCCTGGCCCATTCGCCCAGCCTTTTGCCAGACCTCTTCATATTCTCTTTTTATAACGCTCCTTACTACTGACAATCATCCTTGACCATGCTTTTGGCCATGGTTCCAATATCTTCCTTGCTCTCAATGTTTGTTTCATTTTGGAATGTTTTATCACACTAAAGGTACAATTTAAATGCACGTTGTTGTTATTGGGAGAGATGGTGTAGGGAACATCTGATCAATCAAGGATGCCTATCCACATGTTGCAACCATATCTAGCATTTCCTACAGAAGGTCAAAGAAAGACCACTATATCAAACCTGAGCCCAATTTAGGGAAAATGTGGGGGAAATTTAATTGCAACTCCCTAAGACATTATTAAAAGTTCCAAGTTTTTGCAGTAAGCTGTTAAATCTTTCAAATCCCAATTAACATGCAACTATAACTGGAAGCCCCTTTCTGATGAAATTGTTTATTCAGTTACTTTCTGAAGGACTATGCATAATCCTTTCTTGCCACATGCTTTAATAAACTGTTACGGGGATAAATAAATACTTCCTGACGTACTTCAGATATGATTTTACAACAGTCAACAGTGGTTTCATGGTCAAGATGGAATAGGCCAAGTTTGTTTTTGTTCAAACTGAGGGGTGACCTAATTGAGGTGTACAAAATTGAAGAACTTAGATAAGGTAGGCTGAAAGATCAGCTTCCCCTGGCTGAAGTGTCAGTCCCCAGGGGGTATGGGTTTAAGGTGATCAATAGAAGGATTGGAGGGGACATGAGGAATACCTTTTTCATTCGGAGGATGGTGAATATCTGGATTCATTGCCCGAATTGATGATCGAGGCAGAAATGTTCAACTCATTTAAAAAACACTTAGGTCTGCACCTGAAGTGCTATAATCTGCAAGGCTACAGACTAGGCACTGGAAATGGGAGTAAAATGAGCAGCTAGTTTATTTTTTCCTCTTTTGGCCAGTGCAGACACAATGGGCTGAATGGCTGCTTTCTGTTCTGTAACCTTTCTATTGTTCTATAATTTTTCTCACAAGCCTGCTTTGTGGCATTGTATCACATGCCTTTTGGAAGTCCATGTACATCACATGAACAGCATTACCCTGATCAATTCTCTGTAATCACTTCAAAAAACTCCAAGTTAGTTGAACACAATCATCCCTTCAGAAGTTCATGCTGGTTCTTCCTGATTAACCCACATTTTTTCCAAGTGGCTCATAATTCTATCCTGAGTAATTGTTTCTGGAAGTTTCCTTACCACTGGAGTTAAACTGACTGGCCTGTAATGGCCAAATTTTTCCATACAACCTTTCTAAACAAGGCTTTAATGTTTGCTATTCTGCAATCCTCTGGTCCCTCTCCTGAATCTAGGGAAGACTGCAAGTTTATGGATAGTGCCCCTGTAGCTTGACTTCCTTCAATATTGTTGGATGCATCTCATCAGATCCCAGTGCCTTGTCAACTTTTGAGTCCTGCCAGTTTATCCAATACTATCTCGTTATTAATTTCAAACCCTTCTAGTGACAGTTTCCTCCTCTGCAGCAGAGTCTGGGTAGCATCTGCTTCTTTGATAAAGACCAGTGCAAAGTATTCATTTGATACCTCAGCATGTGTAAATCCCCTTTTTGTCCCAAATCAGCCCTACTCTTCTTATCACCCTTTTATTGTTTATATGCTTATCAAAGTCCCTGGAATTACCCTTATGTTGGCACCCATCTTCTCTCATAATTGCACTTTCCTTCTCTAATTTGCTTCTTCACCTCCCCTCTGAACCTCTGTAC
Source organism: Carcharhinus amblyrhynchos (assembly GCF_965287045.1). Lineage (NCBI taxonomy): Eukaryota > Metazoa > Chordata > Chondrichthyes > Carcharhiniformes > Carcharhinidae > Carcharhinus > Carcharhinus amblyrhynchos. The sequence continues at coordinate 17,939,563 of NC_137345.1, forward strand.
CTAGTTTCATTCTCATTTGTGTTTTCTTCTTTACCTGTTTTTCTATCTCTTTTTTTCATCCAGACTGCTTTGACTTTGTTTGCCCTATGTTTTGCCTTAGAGAGAATACACTTTGACTGTGCCCAGACCATCACTTCTTTGAAGGTAGCCCACTGTTCAGCTACAGTTTTTCTTGCCAACATTTGATTCTGATTAATTCAGCTTGGCTCTGTTCTTGCCTCATTGAAGTTGGCTATCTCCCAGTTAATTCTTACTCTGGACTGTTCATCATCCTTTTCTACTATCATCCTAAACCTTACTATGCAGTGACTTTTGTCTCCTATATATTCTCCCATTGACGCTTGATCTAGCTGACCCATCTGATTTCTAAGAAACAGGTCTAGCACTACCTCCTTTCTTGTTGGACTGGACACATACTGCTGTAGAAAATTCTTTTGAACACACTGAAGGAAGCCTTACCACTCTCTGTCCTTTACACTATCACTATCCCACTCTATATTTGGGTAGTTAAAGTCCTCTATTGTAACTGAATTGATTGCCTGTAGACTATACCAAGCAATGTAATTGCATCCTTTTTGTGACTTAGCTCTAGCTAAATAAAATTCACTCCTTGAACCATATAGGGCACCCTTTTTCTGTAGCACTATCAATATTAATCAGGATCACCACCCTCCCTCCTCCTCTTCCTGTCCTATCTTTCCTGAATACATTGTACCCAGGGATATTTAACACCCATGCCAGTCCTTCCTTGAACCAGTTCTCTTATCACCGCAACACCATAAATCCACACGACAGTCTGAACCTGTAGCTCTCTGATCTTATTTACTATAGTCTGTGTATTCACATACATGTAGTAGTACCCTGAATAAAACTTCATTATTTTCTCCGTTACACTGACTCTGCCTATGAACTTAAGATTCTCTATGCTAGTGCTATCTGTCTCCCAATATTTAGTGCACCTTGGTATTACTCTCTAATGCTGGATGCAAGATGATTAATTCGTTGCCATGTGCAATATGCACCTGAACTTGCAGGTATATTTTTAAAATTGTGCGTTATATTTGGGAAATTAACATACTTCCAGATACAAGAAAAGAACAGAATAGAAATCTGTTGCACTAAATGATGCAACATGCTTGAGTCAAGTTTTTATCATTTTCCTTCCTTTGCTATTTTCGTGTGTTGTTATTGGTATAAATATACAAGCGCATATGGGATGGTTTTCTTGACCAATGCATTGAACCAAGTAGAGAGCAGGTGATTCTAGACTGGTCATTATGTAATGTGAAAAGAATAATTGGAAATCTAGTTGTGCGAGACCCTTTGGGGATGAGCAGCCAAACATGATTGATTTTTTTTTATCTAGTTGGAGAGCAATGTAGTTGATTCTGAGACTTAGGTCCTGAATCTTAATAAAGGAAACTATGATATGAGGCACGATTGGCTATGATAGATTAGGAAATGTTACTTAAAGGAAGATGGTGGATAGGCAATGGTAAACATTCAAGGAGCGCATGGGTAAACTGAAGCAATTGTTTATTCTAGTCTGGCACAAAAGTAAAACTGGAAAGGTGGTCAAATCATGACTCTTAAGGAAAATTAGAAATAGTATTAGATTCAAGGAAGAGGCATACAAATTGGCCAAAAAAAGCAACAGACCTGAGGATTTGGAGCAGTCTAGGATTCAGCAAAGGAGACTCGAGACCGATTAAGAAGAGGAAAATAAAATACGAAATAAGCTTGTGGGGAACATAATTGATTGTAAAAGCTTCTGTTGTTTACATGAAGAGACAAAGATTGGTGAAGGCAAATGTAAATTCCTTACAGTCAGAAACAGGGGAATTTTTAATGGGGAACAAAGAAATGGCTGACCAGCTAAAAATATACTTTGGTTCTGCCTTCACAAATGAGGACACAAATAAGATACCAAAAATGTTGGGGAACACAGGCTTTAGTCAGAGGGGGGAACTGAAGGAGATCAGTATGAGTAGAGAAATGGTGTTGGGGAAACTAATGGGGTTGAAGGCAGATAACCTGCAGAGCCTGATAATCAACGTCCCAGAGTACTTAAGGAAGTAGCCCAAGAAATAGTGGATACGTTAGTACCATCTTCCAAGATTCTATCGACTCTGTAACAGTTCCTATAGATTGGAGGGTAACTAATGTAACCCCACTATTTAAAAAAGAAGGTAGAGAGAAAACAGGGAATTACAGGTGAGTCAACCTGAGATTGGTGGTGGGGAAAATTCTAGAATCCATTATCAAAGATTGTACAGCAAAACATCTGGAAAACAATGGCAGTGTCAGACAAAGTCGGTATGGATTTATGAAAGGGAAATCATGCTTTACAAATCTATTGGAATTCTTCAAAGATGGGAAACAATGGATGTGATTTATTTGAACTTTCATAAGGTTTTCAACAAAGTCCCACATAAGAGATTGTGTGTAAAATTAAAGTGCATGGAATAGTGTACTGAGATGGATAGAAAATTACCTTAGCAGACAGGAACCAGAGTAGGAATGAACAGGTCTTCTCCAAATGACAAGCAGTGACTGTGGAATACCACAGGGATCATTCTGGGACCCCAGCTATTCATTATACGTATTAATGATTTCGATGAGAGAACTAAATGTAACATCTCCAAATTTGAAGATTACATAATCTGGGTGGAACAGTGAGCTGAGGAGGATGCAGAGATCTTTCAATGTACTCAGTATATAGGAGATCAGTCAACCGCCACCCTCATAGACATTTTCTGCCACCTCCCTCTGCCCCACCAATTACTGGTCACACCACCCAACCCTCACCCCCATGCAGAGTAATCTCCTTCCCTCCCCTGCTACTGACCACCTGCCTTCCCTGCCTGGCTCCACGCCCATGAAGTCCTGTCTCCTCAGGCCCCACCCCTTTGGCACTGCTTGGTGCCTGGTAAGCAGTGCCAAGCTGGCACAAGGGGCACTGTCCACCCCTGCCTTGACCACCAGGGGGCCTCAATGGCCTCTGATCCCACAGCAAGGCCCTTCTTTCAGGTCCCCATTAGTGGGAACCAAGTGTAATCCTCACCGGTGAAGACTTCCACTGACGAGGTCGGAAAGCTAATTGAACCCAGATTATTGTGCCCCCGGCTCACTAATAAGATTTAAATTATGTTACTAACACTTAAATCAGCAGGGTGACATCAGCAAAAATGCCATGGGAGGATCGCGAGCGACGTGATGACAGGCACGATTCGCATTTTTTGCCTCCCATTTAAATTCCCTGCTACGCTAATCAAATCGACCAGCACTATTGGGGCAGAAAGATTGCATCTTGTAAGAATTCAAGAAGCAGTTAAATATAGCACTTGGGTTAAAGGAGATCAAAGCATATGGAGGGGGGGAAGAGCCAGATCAGGCTATTGCGTTGGATGATCAGCCATGATCATAATGAATGCTGGTGCAGGCGCAAGGGGATTAATGGCCTCCTCTTGCTCTTATTTTATTATTTTCCTTGTAATTGTTGAGGATTTGGAGTTAATATAACTTGGAAGTAGGTGAGCACTTTGGTGATAGTGACCACAATTCGGTTACGTTTACCTTAGTGATGGAAAGGTATAGGTATATATCGAAGGGCAGAAGTTATAGCTGGGGAAAAGGTAATTATGAGGCTATTAGGCGAGATTTAGGATATGTAGGTTGGAGTAGGAAACTGCAGGGGCTGGGAACAACTGAAACGTGGAGCTTATTCAAGGAGCAACTACTTCGAGTCCTTGATAAATATGTAGCTGTCAGGCAGGGAGAAAGTGGTCGAGCGAGGGAACCGTGGTGTACTAAAGAAATTGAGTCTCTAGTGAAGAGGAAGAAGGAGGCTTATGTAAAAGTGAGACATGAAGGCTCAGTTAGGTCACTGGAGACTTACAAATTAGCCAGGAAGGAGCTAAAGAGAGTGTTAAGAAGAGCTAGAAGAGGACATGAGAAGACTTTGGCGGATAGGATCAAGGAGAACCCTAAAGCTTTCTATAGGTATGTCAAAAATAAAAGATTGGTTAGGGCAAGATTAGGGCCAGTTAGAGACAGTAGTAGGAAGTTGTGCATGGAGCCTGAAGAGATAGGAGAAGCACTAAATGAGTATTTTTCGTCAGTATTCACGCGGGGTAAAAGTCAATGTAGTCGAGGAGAATACTGAGACACAGGCTTTTAGACTAGATGGGATTGAGGTACTTAAGGAGGAGGTGTTAGCAATTCTTGAGAGTATGAAAATAGATAAGTCCCCTGGGCTGGATGGGATTTACCCTAGGATTCTCTGGGAGGCCAGGGAGGAGATTGCAGAGCCTTTGGCTTTGATCTTCATGTCATCATTGGCTACAGGTATAGTGCCGGAAGACTGGAGGATAGCAAATGTTGTCCCCTTGTTCAAGAAGGGGAGTAGACCATCCTGGGAATTATAGACCGGTGAGCCTTACTTCTGTTGTTGGCAAAGTTTTGGAAAGAATTATAAGGGATAGGATTTATAATCATCTAGAGAAATAAATTGATTAGGGATAGTCAACACGGTTTTGTGAAGGGTAGGTCGTGCCTCACAAACCTTATCGAATTTTTTGAAAAGGTGACCAAAGAGGTGGATACGGGTAAGGCAGTTGACGTGGTGTATATGAATTTTAGCAAAGCTTTTGATAAGGTTCCCCATGGTAGGCTACTGCAGAAAATACAGATGCCTGGGATTGAGGGTGATTTAGCAGTTTGGATCAGGACTTGGCTAGCTGATAGAAGACAGAGGGTGGTGGTTGATGGGAAATATTCAACCTGGATTTCAGTTACAAGTGGTGTACCTCAGGGATCTGTTTTGGGGCCACTGCTGTTTGTCATTTTTATAAATGACCTAGATGAGGGTGTAGAAGGATGGGTTAGTAAATTTGCTGACGACACCAAAGTCAGAGGAGTTGTAGACAGTGAGGATGGATGTTACAGTTTGCAGAGGGACATAAATAAGCTGCAGAGCTGGGCCGAGAGGTGGCAAATGGAGTTTAATGTGGAAAAGCGTGAGGTGATCCACTTTAAGAGTAACAGGAGTACAGAATATAGGGCTAATGGAAGGACTCTTGGTAGTGTCGACGAGCAGAGAGATCTCGGTGTACGTGTGCATAGATCCCTGAATGTTGGCACCCAGGTTGATAAGGTTGTTAAGAAGGCGTACAGTGTGTTAGCTTTTATTGGTCGAGGGATTGAACTTTAGAGCCGTGAGGTCATGTTGCAACTGTACAAAACTCTGGTGCGGCTGCACTTGGAGTATTGCATACAGTCCTGGTCGCCGCATTATAAGGATGTGGAGGCATTGGAAAGGGTGCAGAGGAGGTTTACCAGGATGTTGCCTGGTACGGTGGGAAGGTCTTATGAGGAAAGGCTGAGGGACTTGAGATTGTTTTCATTAGAAACAAGGTTGAGAGGTGACCTAATTGAGGCATACAAGATGATCAGACGGTTTGATAGGGTGGTTAGTGAGAGCCTTTTTCCTCAGATGGTGATGGCTAACACGAGGGGACATAGCTTTAAATTAAGGGGTGGTAATTATAGGACGGATGTCAGAGATAAGTTCTTTACTCAGAGGGTAGTAAGAGCGTGGAATGCCCTGCCTACAGCAGTTGTGGACTCGCCAACTTTAACGGCGTTCAGATGGTCAGTGGATAGGCATATGGATAACGCTGGAATAGTTTAGGTTAGAGGGTCATTAGATTGGTTCCACTGGTCAGCGCAACATCAAGGGCCGAAGGGCCTGTACTGCGCTGTAATGTTCTATGTTCTATAAGGAATGTTTTGTTTTAATGCCATTTTATTCAAATCATTGTTCATGGGTTCAACAATTAGCATTGACAACTGTAGCATTGATAAGTGAGTTTTCATAATATACAACTTAATTTCTGTATTCATGTTTGAAACATTCTTTTCTTTCAGGTTGTAAAATGGAACTAGTTTACTTAAATGTAGAAGCAGTGAACACTCATCGTGACCGGCCACGGGTAAAGATTCTGTATTTTTCTTCAACTAGCTTAACAGTTTCTGTGTGTTAAGCCCGGAATGACAACGTAAATTGTGCTTTCCAAATAATTTTTTGTTTAAAAAAAATTATTAGGGGAAAAAAATGATCCCTAGTCACCCTAAAAGTGACCATTCTTGAACTGTTAGAATCAAAATGGTAAAATCGGACTCTAAGTGCTGAATCTGGGAATGTTTCAGATCCGACTTTTAGATCTCTTCTCCAGCATCCCCATATGTATTCTGCCTGAAAAAAAAAAGCAACAATTCTGAATTGTGCTGCAGAAGCCTGTGGGCAGGGCTTAAAGTGCCCAAAACTCTGCAGCTCTGATCGAAGCCTTTAACTGTGCATGCGCAATTTTAAAAAAATAGAAAAGTGCTCCCCTGCCACATTACTCTGGGCTAGATAATGCCTGTCCCTGGCCCACACAGACAGTGCCCAATCCCCACAACATAAGTGTTGTCATTCCCCCCCCACCACCACCACCCCTGCCCCGCCCCCCCCCCCCCAATGCCACCACAGAGAGCAATCTGACCAGCCTCCCACCACCCCACCCCCAACCAGAGAGCCATCTGACCAGCCTCCCTCCTACCCCTAAACTCACCCCTCCTTCCCTGAGAACGATCTGACCCATCTCCCTCCCACCACCGATCTGAGTCAGAGAACTTACCTCCTCAGAATCTGGAGTGCCCAAATCAGACTTTTGTGGACCATGTCTGTTTCGCTCTGAATCTGGACGGGCAAAAACGATGGTAAAAGGGGAAATGCAGTCAGTTTGGGTGTCCAGCCCATTAAGTCAATTTAAATGTATGCAAATGTATTTAAATTGGCCATTTTAGGCGCTTGGTAAAGGGGGAATGGGCACGGAGGCGGTCGCAGATTGCGCTACTTGCCTCACGCCCGACTCTACCAAGTTTTCACACCCAAAAATGGGCACAACTTGATGGTAAAATCGGGCCCTTAAAGCCTGTGTGGTCAAATTACTGTCATAAAGATAGAGAAGAAAACGCACAAATTTATGGCTCAGATGCAGATAATTCAGCCCACGTCTACATTTGCTGAAAATGGGTCATACACCCTAATATCACTTTAAAGCTCTTAAAGAATATTTGAGGTTGGGGATAGAGTTCCAGAATTTTAACCCAGCACTAGAAGGACTGACAATAGACATCCAAGTAAGTCACTGTGGCCTATGGCTTAAAGTTATTTGTCCCTCCCTTCTGTAACAGACTATCTCCATCTCACCATCCAGCAGAATGACTAAGACAGAGAGACTTCTACAGCAGATGTGTTTGCTCAGACCAGCCTCACTGTTTAATAACTCCCAAATACTCCAGTCTAGAGGCACAAACTGCTTTGCCATAATGTTAACTTTAATTATTTGTATTGATTGTGTATGGTTTTCAGTTTCTTTGACTTTCCAGCACTGAAAATTAACTTGACAAACAAGGAGTGTCATTCCTTTAAATATTAATATTTGGGGATATACTTTGTTCTTATTTTTTCACTCATCTCTTTCTCTCCTCCTTTCTTTTCCCCTTGTTTCCTGCACCTCACTATAGAATAGATTAAATATCTTAACTGATACTTGAGGGAAGGTAATGGTATTGTGACTAGACTAGTAATCCAGAGACCCAGGACATGATCCAGGGACCTGGGTTCAAATCCCTCCAGGGCAGATGGTGAAATTTGAATCTAATTGGGGAAAAAAAAGGCTAATGATGACAATCATTCATAATCATAAACCTATCTGATTCACTAATGTCATCACCCGGTCTGGCCTATATGTGACTCTACATCAATGTGGTTGACTCTCGAATGCTTTCTGAAATGGAGGGCAGTTCAGGATGGGCAATGAATGCTGGCCCAGCCAATGCCATAAACATCCCATAAATAATTTTTTTTAAAGTTTCTAGTCAGACTGTGCTCTGCTCATTAACAATTGTTCACTAAGATTGGTTAAAGAGTTTGATGCTACTGTTGACCAATCCCAAATGGTTTGAAATAAGCATTGAATTTTTTGATTGACTGATGGAAACTTCAAATAACCATAAAATTCAACATGCAGTGCAACTGCTACTGCTAATTGTTTGTCACTGACCAGATTTCTGTTCCACTGTTTCTGAGTTTTGTACATTTTGTAGCAGGGATTTCTCTGTTGCTAGTTCTGTGTTCCAAGTGGCTAAACATAAAGCAACCTTAGTACGGCCTGTTTTAGAAGCAGCTAAGAACTAGAAAATGCTGCATACTGAAAAATAGTTGCTCTGTACTTTATAAGATTTTAGAAGTTATAATTTGTGGGCATGAGTGCCCCCGCCTTGGTGGGTAGGTGCTTTTCCGTGTGTGTGTGTGCGCGCGCGTGCATGTCCCCATGACCGCATGGGTTTCCTCCAGCTGCTCCCCTCTTCACAGATGTGCTGGTTAGGTTGATTGATCATGGTAAATTGCCCCTTAATGTCCCAGGATGTGTATTTAGAGGGATGAGCATGGTAAATATGTGGGGTTTTGGGGATATGGCCTGAGTGGGATTGTTACTGGTGCTGACTCAATGGGCCAAATGGCTTCCTTCCACCCTGTAGGGATTCTATTATTCTATATTGAAGCACCATATCATAAAAGTTGTTCATGTTTGAAACAGTTGGTGCTTGGGACCTTGTTATTGCTAATGGCTGAGCCATTGAAATTAATTTTATGAAAGAGACGCCGTCTGTAAATTGACTCATTTTATTGTTTGTTTTGTTCTTGCCCTTTTTCACCTTGTTTTTTGCTATGCTCATTGTGGAAAATGAGAGGGGGTGGCAACATTTATTGTTGGAAATATGGTGAGAGTTTTTTAAATGCCAAAATATTATTTACATTCACCTGGGTGCTTGGGACAAGAGTAATATTAAGTAAAAATAGAATTAAAATATGTTTATTAGGTTGAACATGTTCTGATCAAGAGTGGCCTTCGTATTTTTGAATTCATTCTCAGAATTGATTAGTTTGTTCTACTCACATAACTGTTAATACCAGGTGATTAATTTGGACCAAGCTAGGTGGAACTCCCCAGAAGCAAGCATTGTGTAAATAAATAGATGTACAGACATCTAGAAGCAAATAGTTTGCAAGAATTTCAAATGAATTGGGTGACATTGGCATTTATGAATTTTCATAAGGAATTGGATGTTTTCTGAGTATCTATTTCATTCAACCATTTGGAACTATAAATAATCCACAAAGTTTGGCTCAACTTTTCTACCTTTTCCTGTCTTTGGGTTCTTTGTAACTTATTTAGTCTCTCCAGTCATATCTGTGATATACCTTCTTTAACTTTTTTATGTACCTATGTGTTGGGTTTCTTGAAGCAATATATTCCTGTGTTTTAATTATGAGAAGGCAGTGGTGTAGTTGTATTGCCATTGGACGAGTAATCCAGAAACTCAGGGTAATACTCTGGGGTCTCGGGTTCGAATTCCACCATGACAGATGGTGAAATTTGAATACAAAGAAAATTACGGCACAGGAACAGGTCCCTCGGCCTTCCGTGCCTGCACTGACCATGCTGTCTATCTGAACTAAAATCCTCTACCCTTCTGGGGACCATATCCCCCTATTCTCAGTGATTCATGTATTTGTTACAAAATCCCTTAGAAGTCACTACCGTATCTGTTTCCACTACCATCCCAGGCAACAAGTTCCAGGCACCCACCACCCTCTTTGTAAAAAAAAATGCCTCATACATCTCCTTTCAACTTTGTCCTTCACACCTTAAACCTATGCCCCCTGGTAATTGGCTTCTCCATCCTGGGAAAAAGCTTCTGACTATCCAATAGACTTTCAATGGAAGATTGAAATTAAAAGTCTAATGATGACCATGAAACCATTGTCAATTGTTAAAACCCATCTGGTTCACTAATGTCCATTAGGGAAGGAAATCTGCCATCCTTACCTGACCTGGCCTACATGCAGCTCCAGTTCCACATTACTGTGGTTGACTCTCAAATGATGTCTGAAATGAGGAGCAGCTAGAGATGAGCAGTAAATGCTTGGCTAGCCAGCAACGCCCACATTCCATAAAATGAATGAATAAATAAAAGTTTCATTGAATCTTTACTCTTGTTTGCATTGATTCTAAAACACAAAGGAGATTATTCAGTTAAACCAGTCTGTTTGACTGTTCATACTCCACACCTTGTCATTTCCTGTTAGAACATAAGAAATAGGAGCAGGAGTAGGCCATCTAGCCCTTCGAGCCTGCCCCGCCATTCAATAAGATCATGGCTGATCTGTCGTGGCTCAGTTCCACATTCCCGCCCTCTCCCCATAACCCTTAATCCCCTCTCTTATCAAAAACCCATTAACCCGCGTCTTAAAAATATTTAGCGAGGTAGCCTCCACCACTTCAACGGGCAGAGAATTCCAGAGATTCACCACCCTTTGAGTGAAGAAGTTCCTCCTCAACTCCGTTCTAAACCGCACCCCCCGCTTTATCTTGAGGCTGTGCCCCCTAGTCCTACTGTCCTTTCTGAGCGGGAAGAGTCTCTCCACCTCTACCCTATCCATCCCATTCATCATCTTATACGTCTCAATGAGATCTCCCCTCATTCTTCTAAACTCTAATGAGTACAAGCCTAGTTTATTCAGCCTCTCCTCATAGCTCAACCCCCTCAACTCCGGCATCAGCCTAGTAAACCTCCTCTGCACTCCCTCCAAGGCCAAAATATCCTTGCGTAAGTACGGTGCCCAAAACTGCACACAGTACTCCAGCTGCGGCCTCACCAATGCCCTATACAGCCGCAGCAAGACCTCCCTACTTTTATATTCAATCCCCCTCGCTATGAAGACCAGCATCCCATTCGCCTTCCTGACCACCTGCTGCACCTGCAAGCTGGGTTTTTGCGACTCATGCACAAGGACCCCGAGGTCCCTCTGCACCGTCGCCTGCTGCAGTTTTTCGCCCCGTAAGTAATAGTCCTTCCTACCATTATTCCTACCAAAGTGGACCACCTCACACTTGCGAACATTAAATTCCATTTGCCAGTTCCTGGCCCATTCGCCCAGCCTATCTAGATCCTTCTGCAGACTCTCCACACCCTCCGCGCAATTTGTCGTTCCACCAATCTTGGTGTCATCAGCAAATTTTGACACCATACACTTGGTTCCCTCCTCCAGATCATCTATATAAATGGTAAATAGCTGAGGCCCCAGCACCGACCCCTGGGGCACTCCACTAGTCACCATCCGCCAATCCGAATAGCACCTATTGACCCCCACTCTCTGCCTCCAATTTGACAACCAATCCTCTATCCACGCTAACACCCTACCCCCAACTCCATGTCCCCTGACCTTCTGCAATAACCTCTTGTGAGGTACCTTGTCAAACGCCTTCTGAAAATCAAGAAAGACCACATCCACCGGCTCTCCTCTATCCACTGCCCTAGACACATTCTCATAGAACTCCAGTAAATTTGTCAGACACGACTTCCCCTTAACGAAACCGTGCTGCGTCTGCTCTAACAAGCAATTCCCCTCAAGATGCCTCGCTATTTCCTCCTTAATGACGGATTCGAACATTTTACCTACAACAGACGTTAAACTAACCGGCCTATAATTCCCTGCCTTTTGCCTGGCACCCTTCTTAAACAACGGCGTAACATTAGCCGTTTTCCAATCTTCCGGTACTTCCCCGGAATCCAGTGACGTCTGGAAAATAACCACCAAGGCATCCACTATCACCTCCGCCATTTCTTTCAGAACCCTCGGATGCATTCCATCCGGTCCTGGCGACTTGTCCACAATCAGCCCCTCCAGTCTGTTAAGCACCGCCTCTCTAGTAACAGTAATGTCATTAAGACCCTCCAGTCCTACCACCTTTCCATCTCTAACACCCGGCAAATTATTCACGTCCTCCTCCGTGAAGACAGAAACAAAAAAGTTATTCAAGACCTTAGCCATATCCCCATCCCCTACCACTAATTCCCCCTTCTCATCCTCTAAGGGACCAACGTTCACCCTAGCCAGCCTCTTCCTTTTTATATATTTATAAAAACTCTTGCTATCCTTTTTTATATTAAGCGCTAGCCCAGCTTCGTAGTTTCTCCTACCCTTCTTTATCAACTTCTTTGTCAATCTTTGCTGACATTTAAACCTCTCCCACATTTAAACCTCTTCTTGCCCACTACTCTTAGCTACTCTAAATGCCTCCGCTTTCAATTTAACACTTTCCTTCACCTCCTTCGTTATCCACGGCTTATTACCTCTCTGCCTACTGTCCTTTTTGACCATCGGAATAAATTTCTGCTGAGCACCAAGGAAGATCTCCTTAAAGATCCTCCACTGCTCCTCAGCAGACCTACCTTCCAACGCGCTCCCCCAGTCCACATTTGCCAAATCTTCTCTCATCCTACCGTACTCCCCTCTGTTCAAACAAAGGACACGTGTCTGGGAACCCACTTTCTCCTCCTCCATCTGCACCAGAAACTCCACCATACAATGATCACTCTCCCCAAGAGGATCCTTCACCGCAAGGTCCCTAATTCTACCCGCCTCATTACATAACACCAGATCCAAGATAGCTCGCTCCCTCGTCAGCTGCAACACACACTGTTCAAGGAAACTATCCCGGCAGCATTCCAAGAACAACTCCTCGAGCCCACCGTGTCCAACATGGGTCGACCAATCAATATGTAGATTGAAATCCCCCATAACTACGGCCGTCCCATTCCTGCATGCCGCACTTATTTGCGCGTTAACAACCCGCCCCACCTCCAGATCATTATTCGGGGGCCTATAGACGACACCCACCAGCGTCTTCCTCATCTCTACCCACAACGATTCCACTTTCTGCTCCTTGGCTCCAATATCATCCCTTGCTACCACCCTGATGCTATCCTTAATCAGCAGAGCCAAGCCCCCCACTTTTTCCTCCCGCCTATCCTTCCTAAACACTTGATACCCCTGGACATTCAGCTCCCAGTCCCTGTCATCTTGCAGCCATGTCTCTGTAATGGCCACCAGATCATATCCATTTGTGTTGATCTGCGCCACCAGCTCATCCACTTTATTCCGAATGCTTCGTGCATTCAGATAAAGTGCCTTCATCCCAGCCTTCACCTGGACCCTATTTGCCATAATGCCACCAACCAAACTCACGCCCCCTACTCCCTCTATTACCTGTACCCTCTCCTTAACTTTAGACCCCGTAAAGTCACCTACCCTCGCACCCTCCTCTCTCTCGCTCTCTCTCTCTCTCTCTCTCTCCCCCTCTCTCTCTTCTTCTCCTTCTTCTTCTTCTCCTTCTTCTCCTCCTCCTCCTCCTCCTCCTCCTCCTCCTCCTCCTCCTCCTCCTCCTCCTCCTCCTCCCCCCCCCCACCTACCCCAATACTGATGCCAATGCCCCATAAATTCAAACCCATTCCTCCCACACCAATCCCTGAGCCACCCATTCACTTCCTTAATCCTATCAACCCTACGCCCGTCTGCACTCGGTTCGGGCAGTAGCCCAGAGATAACCACCTTGTCGGTTCTACTTTTTAATACCGTTCCCAGCTTTTCATACTCCCTCCCACATAGAACATAAAACACTACAGCACAAACAGGGCCTTCAGCCCACAAGTTGCACCGATCATATCCATACCTACCAGGCCTATCCATAACTCTCAATCCCATTAAATCCCATGTACTCATCCAGAAGTCTCTTAAAAGACCCAGCGAGTTCACCTCTACCACCACCAACGGCAGCTGATTCCACTGACTCACCACCCTCTAAGCAAAAATCTTACCCCTGACATCTCCTCTGTACCTGCTCCACAGCACCTTAAACCTGTGTCCTCTCGAAGCGACCATTTCAGCCCTGGGAAATAGCCCCCGAGAATCCACCCTATCTATACCTCTCAACATCTTACAAATCTCCATCAGGTTGCCTCTCAATCTTCGTCTCTCCAGGGAGAAAAGACCTAGCTCCCTCAACCTATCCTCATAAGGCATGCCTCCCAATCCAGGCAACATCCTTGTAAATCTCCTCTGCACCCTTTCAATAGCTTCCACATCCTTCTTGTAGTGAGGCGACCAGAACTGCGCACAGTACTCCAAGTGCAGTCTGACAAGGGTCTTATAAAGTTGCAGCATTACCTCCCGACTCCTAAACTCAATCTCTCGATTAATGAAGGCTAGCACACCATACGCCTTCTTGACCACAACCTCCATCTGCAAGAGCACACCATACGCCTTCTTGACCACAACCTCCATCTGCAAGAGCACACCATACGCCTTCTTGACCACAACCTCCATCTGCAAGAGCACACCATACGCCTTCTTGACCACATCCTCCATCTGCAAGAGCACATCATATGCCTTTTTGACCACAGCTTCCGCTTGTTTAGTCACTTCTTAGCTATTGAACGTACCTGTTGTTTCAGCATCATTCCGTATGAGTTTTTCTTTGTCATCATTTCTGAGCAGCCCTACACCTATTTTATTTATCATTGTAAATTGAAATGTTACTTTTTAAATACAGCTTTCCAAGGTTAGCTCATTAATATAATTCCAGATGTTAATTTGGACATATAAGAGAATGGAAAATTCCACGCTGATGATACTTAAATGAAATTAAATATTAATGGGCAATAAGAATTTTGAAAGCCATTGGAAAGGAACCTGAAGCAGTGAGAGAGTTTTTTAAAGGAAAATTTGTTGAGAAACAATGGGCAGAAAAAATCCAAGGTACAAGCACAAGTCTGTGAGTGTGTGATGGTGCAGTACTTCACCCAGCCCCAGTCTAACCATTGAATCATAGAAACCCTACAGCACGGAAAGAGGCCATTCGGCCCATTGAGTTTGCACCAACCACAATCCCACCCAGGCCCGATCCCCTTATCCCTACATATTTACCCACTGATCCCTCTAATTTATGCATCTCAGGACACTAAGAGCAATTTTAGTAAGGCCAATCAACCTAACCCACACATCTTTGAACTGTGGGAGGAAACCAGAGCACCCGGAGGAAACCCACGCAGATATGGGGAGAATGTGCAAACTCCACACAGACAGTGACCCAAGCCGGGGATTGAACTCAGGTCCCTGGAGCCGTGAAGCAGCAATGCTAACCACTGTGCTACCATGCTGCCCTAAGTCAAGTGAATGCTGCATAAGGTAGATGTGACGCACTTGGCCCTTTATAGCACCACTCCCAGAGGTCAGCACAACAATATGAGTAAAAAAAGATTTTCGACAGGTTGAACATTGTCACTGGGTGCTCAGGCCTTCTTTAGGGGGATCTTAGCACCAAGTAGTGCAACCCTACTGACCGGGACCCTGAAGACAACTTCAGATAGGTATAATTTACATGGAGAACCCATTCACCAACAGGAAAATAGCAAATAAAATGAAGAAAAGCAGTTGAGAAATGAGGTGCACTTTCTTTAGCATTATATTACGCTTACCATGATCCTTTCCACACTCTGACTATAGATGTCCAATTCAGATAGGTGTGATTATGAATGGGCATCCTGTCCCCATCAGCATAAAAGAAGCTACAGAGAACATTGCCAATGCCAATTTAACATTTAAATTAAGTTTCCATCAGTTTAACACAGCACTTATTGACATTTATTACCTCTGGTAATTACACATGATGCAAAGTGGCTGGTGATCTGATATTACAAGATTGACAGTTTTTTAAATTGTGTAAATTAAGTAAGCATGGTCACAAAATCTGGACTCAGCTATGGGAAAATTTCATCTGTAACCCACAATCTTTACAGGTTGAATAATTTTCCAGGTTACTTCAAAATTGTATGCTTCTGTCTTTTGTAATAGTGCAAGGC
This sequence comes from Carcharhinus amblyrhynchos, assembly GCF_965287045.1. Classification (NCBI taxonomy): domain Eukaryota; kingdom Metazoa; phylum Chordata; class Chondrichthyes; order Carcharhiniformes; family Carcharhinidae; genus Carcharhinus; species Carcharhinus amblyrhynchos. The sequence goes on from NC_137345.1 coordinate 17,955,379, forward strand.
CAAGCATAAATATCCAAAACATGAATTAAACTTAGGAGCTTGGTAACTTTTGAAACATTATATCTGAAAAATTAGCAGGAATATGAGCAGGCACTTGCTTCAGATTTGTTCTGGTTCACTTTATACCTCAAGCAGTGTCTGAAAACCTAAAGGATGTAATCCTTTAAGGAAGAGAAAGTATCCACTTCCAGAGAACATGTTGAGCACTATGTATAGCAAAATTATACTTCAAGGGATTGATCTCGAGCCCTTCAACAGGGAGCTGAGTGTGATTCATTGGTATGACAAATATTTGAAGGCATAAAGAATAGCTCTTTAAATGCAGCTATAAATAAAATATGCCATGATTAGGCATGCAACACATACATTTATGCTCATTTATCATGGCTCAGTATTGACGGGCACACAAATTAGATGCAGGAGTTGGCCAGTCAGCCCTTCAAGCCTATTCTGCCATTCAAAAGGACCATGGCTGATCTGACTGTAACCTCCTGTCTACCTTTGACAACCTTTTATCCTCGTTTATCAAGAATCTATCTACCTCTGTCTTGGAAACATTCAAAGTCTGCTTCTTCTGCAGAATGTGTGCTACAGTTACGCCCACAGTGCTTTCGGTAAGAAGTTCCCAGGTTTTGACTGAGAAGGAAGGGGATAATAGTTCCATGTCAGGATGGCTTGTGACTTGGAAAGGAACTTCCATCAGGTGGTGTTCCCATGCACTTACAGCCTTTGTCCTTGGAGGTGGGAGAGATTGTGGGTTGTGAAAGTTGCTGTTGAAGGAGCCAAGGCATCTTGTAGAGGTTATACACTGCACTAAGGTATGGAGGGAGTGAATAATTAAAAGTGGTCAATAGAGTGCTAATCAGGTAGGCTGCTTGTCCTGATGTGCATTGAGCTTTTTGAGTGACATTGGAGCTGTACCCATCAAGGGTAGGTGGAGAGTCATTATCTATCACAATTTTCATTTGTGCATTGTAGGTGGTGGATAGGCTTTGGGGGTAAGGGGGTAAGTCACATGCCACAACTTGTGGCATCTGACCTGCTCTTGTGCACAATGTTTATATGGCTATTCCAGTCAAATTTCAGACCAATGGTGACTACCTCTGGGTGTTGACGATTGTGTGAGGATTCAGAGATGGTAATGCCATCAGTATCACATCAATTTACCAAATAATTATGCAAAAATAAGCAACCTACTATTCAGGGTTCAAATTGTGTTCAGAGTTATTGCAGGTGAAGCATTTTTTGTTATTTTGATATTTCAAAAATGATGTTTGTTATAACTGTATTTATTAATTAGTTTGTTTAATTTTTGCTAAATTTATGAAATGATGCAGTATATATTTTTTCAGATATTGATGGTGTGTTGTATTTCAGTAAGCCAAAGTACAAGTTATCAGAGGTCTTTATTTGATCTCTGGGTCCTGTTAGGTTTATCTGGATGTTGATCACTTCCCATGAAATATGTACACCAGAATTTTACTGCCCCACCCACCATGGGAATCTGAGCACATGAGAGGTGGACAATGGGAAAGTCCGTTGACCCCAGATAGAATTTTCTAGTTTTGGGTCGAAAGAGGCCGTAAAATCCTGCCCATAGTATCAAAATCTCTAGAGCCGAACATAGAATTTTTCTTGGATGTGTGGGAAATAAAGATTGATATGTATGAGTTCCAGCATTCAAACCAGGTGAAGCAATACAAAATATCGTTAAATTTGAATTAATCTGCTGTATGATTCCAGCAATAATATCAGATCATTGTCACCTCAAGTGGATAGCAATCTACATGACAAATGCCACTGATGTGAGTTGAGCAATAGAGAGAAAATTCTGTTGGGCACATGGGTGAAAATGATCATTCAGGAAAGGTTTTCCCTTGCATTTTGAAATGGGAGCTTCTTTTAGATTAAGGGATTATTTATTGCTAATGTGTCTCCTCAGGCTACCCTTGATTTAGTTTTGGTTTTTTCCTACATTCGGAAGGCCTACAGGAAAAATTGTCAGGTTCTGCTTCTATTTCTTAGTTGCCTTGAAAGATAACAAAAACGCTCCTGAGTATAAATATATTTTTTGCAGCATCTGTCAGAAATACACTGTGTACCTTCTTCACAATGAACAATGGTTTGAATTTAGCCAACATTATGATCTATTAACTGCCTATTTTTTCTTCCACAGAATGTTTCATTAAATCGCACACGGGAGGAGGCACTGAGTACTGTCCCACATCATAAGTAATTGGAACATTTTCAATGAATAACGTATTTGGTTATTGACATAATGTTTATTTGGGCCCATTGAAATTAATTTGCTACTATAATAAATGAGCAACGAGTATTTTCCAGAACTATAGGGTTATAAGATAATTGGAGATCTGCTTTTGTGAAATTTTCTCAATCATGCAACTGTCCAACCTAATTTTGTACCCTTTCATAAGAAAGAAACACAGTCCATTTCAAGTTAGTAACTAGAAATTAACTAGCTGAAAGAGTTATCTTTGATTGTATAATGTTGGTTATTCAGCTGCAGGCTGACTGACTGAAGAACAATTACAGTTGTACAGTTGTAATCATTTAACCTTTCTTTAATATTGGTAATCTCACACTGTCTGATCAGAAGAAATATGGAAAATAGTTTCACCAATGGATTGCTTACTTGTCTCATTTGTGAATTATGGAGTCAGTCCATGGGTGAAAATATCCTTGTACTTCAGTCGTATATGTTGTGTTCTGTTTGTCTCATTCAGATGTTTTTATTAGTGTTTTTCATGTACATTAGCCACTGACATTAATGTGACTAATACTTAAATATTATATTATTCAACCCTTATTTATTTCCCTGTAAATTTTTAACTTTAGTGAAACATGAAATGTTTCATTCCATCAGAACACAGCTTTGTATGTGAAACATATTCTTGTTTTTTCAAACATCTTTAAGATCATATGATAATCAGACTCTTCTTGTAGCATTTGTTTTATTGAGGGTCTAGTATCAACCAAATACAGGCCTCACAGAAAAAGAAAATTGCTAAAAGTCATAATTGGCAGCACTCACTGCCACTTACCCACTTTCAAGAAAAAGGTACTTGAACACTAATTTGAAAAGCTTTAGTGAGATTCTAACATTGTTCTTTTTTTAACATTTGCCCTTACCTGCAGTGGAACAGGCCTTAATCATGTGTTAATATTTATATTATTTTATATTTTGTTCTCAGGACAATCAGTTTTCTCAAATAATTATACTATGCAGTCTTCTGTAGCATGGTATTTGTGTATAGTTTTGTTGGCACTCTATGATTCTAAATTGCTTTGTTTTATTTGTTATATTTGTATTCTAAACTCTTTGTTATCTGCTACAATGATCATTTTAATCTGACTGGAACATGTAGCACCACAATGCATCGCATTAGAAAAGCCATAACCAACAAGAAGGGAGTCTGAATCTTTTACATAAATATGTGGGCTTAAGCAAAGTGAGTTCTGGACACCATGGCCACAATTTCAGTTGTGCTTAAGTTTTTACTACTTTTTAAACAAAGGGACTTGAATTGTTTTAATAGTGCAACTGAAAACAAAGTGGGCACTTTGTTAATTGTTTGTTAATCAATAATTGCTCAGTACTTAAAAGGGACACTCCACTCAATGGAAACTTGAGAATTAACAAAATACTGGCTGGGCTACATCTTGTTGAGTTTTGTTTTTGTCATAAGTGGAGCTTCAAACCTTATTTGTGCTACAGTAAGATCTGTAAATTACATGTTAGGGACTGGCATTGTGTCCTTTATTTGTAGGTGTCCTGAATTTCAAAGCAACTACTGTATATGTCGTAAATCTTGTCCAGTAGAATGTGGAGTTCTTTACTTGGCATTGATAACAGCAGAGAAACTGTGCTGTACCGAGGATAGAGCCATGCAAGTATTCAATTCCCAAGAACAGTTTCTCTGCAATATGCATGCTAGGTGAAGGGCACCCAATTCAACAAAAGCTATTTCTTTACAAAACGCAATGCCACCTCACACTGAACTGACCTCAGGAAGATTTGGAACAGAAAGGAAACAAACTGCACAAGGAAGCACCGGTGATCCCAACTTAATGTAAATTCCAGATGTAGCAGCCTTGCAATAGGCTGTATTCCATAATGTAAAAGTGTCATGCATTGAATGTAGTCCATAGTTTCTAATTTATTATCTGTTGTTTCAGAATGCCTCTTGTATATTTTATCATGCAAGTTATTTGGGTCTTAGTAAGTGTCTGTTTTTTTTCCAGGTGTCCATTTTTGGGAAGAGTCAGTGTACACTGTATTTTGCTTTAATGAGCTTTAATTGCAATCAGTGACATTGCGAACAAATGATAATGTATCTTGGGTCATGTTACCTGAAGTCAGTTCAGAATTTTTGTAAAGTGTTATAAACTTGACTGTTCTTCCTATAAAGTAAGTGCTGCTCAGTCTTTTTTTTTGGTACGATTATTCAAGTGGGAAAAGTATTGCTTTTGTGAGAGGAGTGCAAATTAAAATGCACTGAGGGAAAAGCACACAAGATTTATAGTCAGTAATAGTCTCACTTGGCTCCACAGCAGAGCGAAGGTATAGAGGAGTTGATGGCGACAGAACTTATTCCGATTAGTTTGGTGACCTCTCCTGATGCTTTTATCAACTGTATCTTAATTGTTTACATTCCCATTATGTGACCCATTATGCTGCCTGAATTACTGTCCTCGTCCTGTATCACAGGGCTGCCAGTGGGCCATTCTGCCATTATTTGGATCATTTTTTAAAATTTCTACATTTTAACTAGGAATTGACATAATTCACACTGCTGGAGATCTACAGCAGAATCCCACAAAGCAATTAATATTCACTAAGATTTTATATTGCTTGATTCCTCATTAACCAATACATGACTATCCTGTGCTTGAATCAGTTATTGAAATTCAAGGCTGGAACTTGCTTGTTATAGAGTTTGAATTAGCAATCAAGATCAGAAATTAACTTAAGCTTTGTGCTTTTAAATCTCAAGAATCTCTCTTTCTTTGTTCTCAGTTGTTTGTTGTATCTTGCTCCTCACCAAGCTAATCAGAATAAACTGAATTCTTGTCACTAAGCACGTGTGACTCTTAATGCTACCACCCGGCTAATGTAATCAGGGGCACCAAAAGTAAATTGTGTTTACAAAAATATCAGGCCTGCTGTTTATACTGCACAGACTGACCTATTTACTGTGAGACAATAAAGGTCTGAACACACATTTGGACTTGTTTAAACGCACAGTGTACAGGCTCCCAGAGTAATGTATTGTGTAAGCTATTATAAAAGTTGTAAATTTAATATTGTGACATATTTATAAATGTAACAATGGAAAAAGTCCATCTTTGATTTTCAAAAGCTGTGTCTAAGCATTATTTTGAATTATTGAGTATATTAAATGATTTCCATTGTCTAGGAAGGTGAAATGATTACTGTGAAGAAAGCTCATACAGGAGAAATACTATACCACCATTTTGCACAAAGCAGTGTAAAAAAGATTGACTACATTAAATTGTTAATTTTATAAACTTATATAATTAAATATTTTATCTTTGTACTTTGTAACTGGGAGGATCTGTGGGCCATTGGTTAAATAGAATATCTCATGTTTATGGACAGTTATAAATGTGCTTTTTACTCTTTATGATTACCTGATCTCTGTATGTTTGTAATTCTTGAGAAGGGAACATGTATTTATCTGGAGAAAAATAAATAAGTTTCCTCCTGTATAAAAGGAAAGTGTCTTGATACTCATTTGGTTACACACCACCTTCCCTTTTTCTTTTAAGCCTTTCCTTATTACTCCATTTTGAATAAAGAGAACAAAGAACAATACAGCACAGGAACAGCCCCTTCGACCGTCCAAGCCTGCACCGATCATATGTTCCTAACTAGACCATCTGTTTGTATCCCTCTATTCCAAGTCTGTTCATGTGGCTATCTAGATAAGTCTTAAATGATCCTGACATATCTGCCTCAACCACCTTGCTTGGTAGTGCATTCCAGGCCCCCACCATCCTCTGCGTAAAATACGTCCCCCGCATACCTGTATTGAACCTTACACCCCTTATCTTGAATTTGTGACCGCTTGTGTTTGTCATTTCCGATCTGGGAAAAATCTTCATCCTATCTATGGCTTTCATAATTTTATAAACTTCTATTAGCCTCTGTCTTTCCAGGGAGAACAACCCTAGTTTACTCAATCTCACCTCATAGCTAAGACCCTCCATACCAGGCAACATCCTGGTAAACGTTTTCTGTACTCTCCCCAAAGCCTCCACGTCCTGGTAGTGTGGCGCCCAAAACTGGATGCAGTATTCCAAATGTGGCCTAACCAACGTTCTATGTAACTGCAACATCAATTGCCAACTTTTATACTATGCCCCGCCCAATAAAGGCAAGCATACCATATGCCTTCACCACCTTTTCCATCTGTGTTGCCACCTTTTTAAGGATCTGTGGACTTGCACACCCAGATCCCTCTGTGTCTATACTCCTGATGGTTCTGCCATTTATTGTATAGCTCCTCCCTGCATTAGATCTACCAAAAATGCATCACTTCGCATTTATCTGGATTAAAATCCACCTGCCATTTTTCTGCCTGATTTTCCAGCCTATCTATATACTGCTGTATTCTCTGACAATGTCCATCACTATCTGCAACTCCAGCAATCTTTGTGTCATCTGCAAACTTAATAATCAGACCAGCTACATCTTCTTCCAAATCATTTACATATCACAAACAGCAGAGGTCCCAGTACAGAGCCCTGTGGAACACCACTAGTAAGAAGTCTCCGAACACCAGCTTAAAATCCAACAGGTTTATTAACCTGTAAATAATAAACCTGTTGGACTTTAACTGGTGTTGTGAGACTTACTGTGTTTACCCCAGTCCAATGCCAGCATCTTCACATCATGAGCACCACTAGTCACAGACCTCCAATCAGAAAGAGACGCCTCCACTGCTATCATCTGTCTTCTATGGCTTGGCCATAGAAGACAATCTAGCTAGTTCACATTTGATCCTGTGAGATTTAACCTTTTGCAGCAGCCTGCCATGAGGGACCTTGTCAAATGCTTTACTAAAATCCATGTAGACGACATCCACGGCCCTTCCCTCGTGAATTATTTTTGTCACCTCCTCAAAAAACTCAACCAAATTTGTGAGGCATGACCTCCCTCATACAAAGCCATGTTGTCTATCACTAATGAGACTGCGCATTTAGAACTGAATATAGATCCTATCTCTAAAAATCTTCTCCAACAATTTCCCTACCATGGACGTCAAGCTCACTGGCCTATAATTACCGGGTTATCCTTGCTACCCTTCTTAAATAACAGGACCACATTTGCTATCCTCTAATCCTCTGGGACCTCACCTATGTCCAATGAAGAAACAAAGATTTCTATTAGAGACCCAGCAATTTCATCTCTAGTCTCCCCTCAGTAATCTAGGACAGATGCCATCTGCCCCTGGGGATTTGGCTACCTTAATGCTCCCTAAAACACCTAACACTTCCTCCCTTGTAATTGCGATTTGTTCTAATAGGTCTACACGTCCCTCTGAGATACTACCAATCAACATGTCCCTCTCCTTTGTGAATACTGATGCAAAATATTCATTTAGGATCTCACCTACTTCCTTGGGTTCTAAGTATAATTAGCCTCTGTCCTTGAGAGGTCTGACTTTTTTTGACAACCCTCTCGTTCCTAATGTATGTATAAAATGCCTTGGGATTCTCCTTAATCCTGTCTGCCAAGGACATTTTGTCTGTCAAGACTATATCTTCTCTGACTTTAACTTCTCTGACTTTGACTTTCTTCTCTGAGATCTTATCTAATTAAGTCAATTGGTAAATATTGAAAGTGCCCAAAGAATAAGTGCATCCGTGAGTAATTAGAATCAGAGCAGTTAGTAGATTTAATTAGTCCCCAGGCAGGTTACCTCCATTGTGTATGTGACACTAGTTTCATTTGAAATTTGGCAGATTCAGTCCATGTATGTGCACAATATGTGACTATCCTAGGTTATTGATGTATGAAGCTACTTTGAGTTTTAAAATAAACTTGGGTGCTTAGTATGTGTAATGTAGTAACTTGGCAGACATGACTAAGGTGGCATTAGTTGACAGGACTCTCAAAACTACCAGATAAATATGAAACATAAGGCATGGTATTAAATCAATCCACTTGTTACCTTCTCTCCTCAACAATGCTGTTGCTTAATTGTTTTCCCTGTAGGAAAATTTCTTGAGTTTTTAAAATTTTGCATATCCTATTGTAAGTTTTCTCCAGTGACAGTGTAATTTCCGGTCCCCCACTCCCAACCATCCATTGCCTGTTGTCCTTCTGCTGAATGATTACTTCATTGTATGAAATGTGAGACTGAAAGGGCATATTCATAGACTGGATAGTTTGTCCGGTGCTGGGAAATAAATATAACATACAGCCGGGAAGCTACACCAGGCTAAGACAGGATGTTGCTCCTAAATAGCTTTGTAAGCCTGCTGAAGTGGAAGTGCTTGAAACAATGTTCATTGTGAAATATTTGCATTACACCAATGAGACTCAGACTCTAAAGGACTGTGCACATCCTTCAGTTTTCATCCCCGATCTCTCTCTCCCTACCTTACCTTCACCCACTGCATACTACTCACTAAACACTGGATGCAGAGGACTAAACAGGCAGCCGTTATATCCTCTGATCAAATGGCACAAATTAATGTTATTTCATATTTTAAACAGTCACTTACGTGGACAAATGCAGTTTTACCTGATGGGATGTGGAGGGGTGAGAATACTGTGAGTTGAATACCCAAGTTATTTTCCACAATTTCCCTTCCAAGACCTGCTCATAAAGCTGCCATAGAAAATATTAGGCTTAGAAGTCACTATTTCGGTATAAGGAGCTCAGATAATTCCTACAGTACAGAAGAAGGCCATTCAGCCCATTGAATCTACACCAACCATAATCCCACCCAGGCCCTATACCCGTAACCCCACATATTCTGTTGATCCCCTTACACTAGGGTCAATTTAGCATGGCCAACCAACCTAACCACATCTTTGGACAGTGGGAGAAAAGCGGAGCATCAAGAGGAAACCCATGCAGAAATGGGGAGAACATGCAAACTCCACAGTGTCCCGAGGCCGGAATTGAACGCGGGACCCTGGCGCTGTGGGGCAGCAGTGTTAACCACTGTGCCACCCAGAGCTAAACCACTGCTAGATACTTTGATTGCTATTGTTTTAGTATTTTTGTAGTAGAACTCATGAAAAGTGAGGAAATAATAAGCAGGAATGTAAAATAATCTGTTTTGATATGATCTGAGTGATAATGTACAGGCTACTGTTTCAATGTTACCTCCTTTATAGGTGATGATATTGATCAAGGTCTTATTTTATTTTATAGTTCTCACGTCTGTTGCATCAAATCTGTAAAATATTAGAAAGAAAGACAGTCCTTTGCTGGGATCAATTCCAGGTTATTTCCTCTTGGTGGGGGATGTTTGCAGACTTGCTTTAAAGTTAAAACTGCAACCACCTGTCACTCTAAAATATCTTCAGCAGCAGCAGCTAAACTCGGATTGATTGCAGGCTTATTTATAAACATAGACTTCATAGTCTTAAAGGCTCAGATAACTGAAACATTGCTATTTGTCACATAGTATCTTGTGATGTACCCTCTCTCAGCATCAAAATTGTTCTTGTTATAGTTCTGTTTTTGAGTGCTTCTTCCATACTTCCATCATAGATTAGATTCACATAACTCTTCTCTTACCTCTCGATGCACTGGTCTCTTCCTCAACTCAATAATGATATTAAATGCATTTCTCTATGTACATAGTTTTCATATGTGTGGTGATGAGATCCAGCTCAACTTCACTACTTCTTTTGACCCCACAACATTTGTTATATCAAATTCAAATCATTCTTCAGCCAAGTATTTGAAAGACCAAAGTTGGCATTTTCAGTCTCCACCATAAAGTCTGCGTTCCTTTTGCTCTGACTGAACCGCTCAAGAAGCATAACCTTTAAATTGCCTAACCCGTGGCTTAAAGATGCCCAAGAAAATGAAATTGGTAATTAAATTGACCAATGAGAAATCAAAACTAACTAAAACCATGAGGATTTCTGAAGCCAGTTAAGCCATAATGGCTTCTGTGTATGTAAGCAAGTCATTGCTTATAAATGATAGATCACTTTGGAGGATAGAAATAATTCATTCAGAGTGTGGTGACTAGGGGATTTTCACAGTAACTTCATTGCAGTGTTAAATTAAGCCTACTTGTGACTAATAAATGAACTTTAAAATAGGACGTAAATATGTTATGCCTTAACTGTGTAGGACCTGTTGCTAAGAGATTAAGGAGCTGGAAATAAAAGTGTGATTTTTCATATCTAATTTGTTCAACACCACCTTTGGGAACATTCTTTTTGAATCTACCCTGTCTAACCCTGTTAGGATTTTATGTTGTTCGTCCATCATCATCGATGAGGACCTCGACACCATTAGTCATTTTGAGGCTGGTTGCAGTGTGTCCAAAGATGACTGATCAGGCCAATTCGGGCACGGAATGTCCTGGCACATATTGGACAGACTTGTGTAGGCACTGTAGTTGTTGTGCTGGTGACTCTGGACTTGCACAGCTCGCGCTTAAGTTGTGCTTCAGCAATACACCTTGCTTCGTAAGCTTGATAGCCTTTGTGGATGAGGCAGTGCCAGGTAGGGCAGTTTTGTGCCAACGTTTCCCAGGTGGTCGTGTCAATGTCAAGCAACTTCAAGGAGGCTTTGGTGTCTCTTTAAAACATTTCTTCTGTCCTCCATGCGAGCGTCTTCCAGCAGAGACTTCCCCAAAAAGGAGCTGGGTATGTGCTTGTCTGACATATGGAAGACATGACCTGCCCACCTGGTCTGCGCTCTTATCAGCAGTGTGCGGACTAATAGTAGACATGTTCTAGAGAGAACTTCAGTGTCTGGTACTTTTGCCTTGCCATCTGATGCATAATATTCTGCGAAGACAAGTCATGTGGAAATGATTGAGTTGTCTTGCATGCCTTCGATACACAGTCCACGTTTCACAGGCATACAGGAGGGTAGAATTTTATGAAATCCCCTGTCACTTTTCTAAACTCCATTGAATATACTCTTAATTGATTTAGTCTATCCTCAAATGACAGACCTGCCATCCCAGAAATCAGCCTGGTAAACATTTGCTGTACTCTCTCGAAAGCAAGAATATCTTTCATTATATTTCTGCTTCTACTGTTATCCTAGAGCTATGTCTCAATCTTTATGTTCATAGAACCCTACAGTGCAAAAGGAGGCCACTCGGCCCATCAAGTCTGCACTGACCACAATCCCATGCAGGCTGTATCCCCATAACCCCATGCATTTACCCTAGCCAATCCACATTGGGTTATAACGGCCAATCCACCTAACCTGCACATCTTTGGACTGTGGGAGGAAACTGGAGCACCTGGAGGAAACCCACGCAGACACAGACAGTCTTCTGTAGCTGGAATTGAACCCGGGTCACTGGCACTGTGAGGCAGCAATGCTAACCATTGCGCCGCCATGCTGCCCACATTATTATTGCTTCCTGTCAAATTATTATAAGTGATTTGATTTTAGTGTTTTTCATTTCCTGGTTGGCTTTCTGTGAGAATTTTGACAACAATTTACAGAAAATGTAAACAGCTTTACAGCATGAGATCAAATGCACATTCCTGGGTGTGTCATTTTGCTCATCAAAGGAACAATCATAAATTCCTGCCCTACTTTAATTCATCTGCAATATGAAACCCTCACCTTTACCTTTGATATTCAAACTTTAATGTCCTCCTATCTTGCACGTTCCCAAAGCGAGTTCATCCAGATGTCATTTGTGATGTTATATTTTCCTATTCACCCCAGCTCACCCTGTGTCACTGAATTATGTTTATTGGCTCTTGTTCTGGCATCTCTTCAGATTTAAAGTATCTTATTCTTGCCATCAAATATTTCCAAATTCTCACACATCCTGACCTCAGTATCACCTCCATCCTTCTGAGTCCACTCTTCTGCTTCTGGCCTCTTGCCCACCTTTAATTTTCATTGCTTTACATTGGTGACCAAAGCCTTCATTTGCCTATGTCCGAAGATCATTCCCTCCTTAAATGGAGACGGCATAGGTTTAAAGTGATTTACAAAAGAAGCAAATCTGATGTGAGAAACAGCTTTTTCACACAAATGGCTCAGGTTTGGAATGCACTGCCTGGGGAGGCACATTCAATCAAGGCATTCAAGAGGGCATTAAATGATTATTTGAATAAAAACAATGGATAGGGGTATGGGGAGGGTGGGAAAGGCACTAAATCATAATGCTCATTTGGAGAGCTGGTGCAGACATGATGGACCAAATGGCCCACTTCTGTGCTGTAACAATTCTGTGACTGATGGCCAAAAGCTTTGGGCAATACCAGTGAGAATTGCTGGTGAATGGTGGCTACCTGTATGACTGTAAACATTGATGGCAGGCAATACAAGCAATGGCTCACGAATGGGAACCCTGAGCAATTTTCTGCTCTTTAATTCAAGGACCCTGATGCTCCACTGCTACCCCAGCTGAGTTCAGCCACTTCACCTGAGATTAAAGGTTACATTTTTATACTCTGTGACTCAGCTATCCAATGGGCTAGCTAGCTCATTGACTGTGCATTTAGCCTCTACGCTAATATTAGATGGCACCATTGGCAACAGAGATATGTTAAAGTTTACTGCCAAAACTGGCTTGCATGTTCTATCTTTTTGTTTTAACATTTACTTATAAGAATGTTCCACTTTTACTTGTAAAATTATATTGAGCTGATTAATACGTGGTGAAAATTGCCTGTACTGCGATGACATTGACATATTATTAAACACAATGATGTCAGGTCATATTTCCAATGTCATCAGTCATCACGCTGAAACACAATAATATGCCAGGTAGGCAGCCCTAGAAATTGGAAGGTCACCCACCATATTCAAATTGGTGGTAACTGGATATCAAAGCTTATTGAGAATGTAATTGACTGCTGTAGTACAGTCAGAGTGTGAAGAACACTTGTTATTTTTGCAATGACTGAATATAAGGTTGGGTTTAAAGGCTGCAGCTTAACTTATTTCTAAACTTGGCCTTAATTGTTATCATTTGCCATGAGAAGATATGGTTCTAGTATATTCCTTTGCTATTTTAAGACTTGAATGAGACTGCAGAAATGAGCTGGCTAGGTGTCCATGAATTCAGTCCCCCTGCCACCCTCCTCGACTATATCATCATCTGAGAGATGAACCATGAAGATGTGCCTGTCGCCCGCAAAATAGCAGGAGTAGGTGAATGCTGGAGGGACCACAGTCTAACTCGCTCTGTAATCAACATCAATGTTGCCCCAAAGCAATGCCACAGGAAAACCAATGCTGGGGCACTTTAAGTCCCTGGTATGAGATCTCTATTCAGGCAGCACCTCATGGCCAACTTGACAACTCCTGGTGCCAGAGATGCAGCGTGTCCACAACATCTGGCCTGCTCACAACTCTGCCATAATCAGCACCTGCAAAGAGACACTTTGGCACACCATCAAGAAGCACCAAGGTTCAATGAGGATGAGAAGGAGATCCTAGAGCTGATAAGAGGCTTTTCTGAACCTGAAACACCAACCCAATGAAAGCAAGAAAGCAGCTCTACTGACAGCTTAAAGCTGAGGTCCAGCAACAAACCCGTGACCTTAAAAACAGATGGTGGGTGGAGGAAGTGCAAGAGAACTAGCAGTCAGCCATTAACCATCACAGCTGGGGTTTCTTTATCATAGTCAAGATCAACTATGGCCCAAACACCCCAGGTCCCCACCACTGCTGGCCAGAAATGGAGAGATGACCATCAAAAACAGAGGCAATCAGCACCCACTGGAAGGAGCACTTTGAAGACCTCCTTAACAGAGACACTGTCTTTAAAGTGAATATCCTCAACTCCATCCTGCAGCATGCTACCCCACCTGGCACAAAGAAAGGACCATCCAACAGCTGAAGAACAATAAGCTATCTGGAGCAGATGGGATCCCTGCCGAACCACTAAAACATGGCAGAGAAACACTATTGGTGCGAATACGTGACCTCCTTTCCATTATTTGGAAAGAACAGAACATGCCAGGAGATCCAAGACACCATAATCATGATCATCTTCAAGAAAGTCTGACTGCAGTGTCTACAAAGGAATTTCTCTGCTATTGGCTACAGGGAAGGTCCTCCTTAAATCACAGATGTACAATGTGGATTCAACCCAACATGGGGGACAATAGACATTATCTTTGCCGTGATGCAACTACAACAGGAACGCAGGAAACAGCGCCAATGCTTGTACATAGCCTTCCTTGACCGTAAGGGATTATGGAGCGTCCACCTCCATTTTGTCTGCCTCCAAAAGTTTGTCAGCTATTCCATGATGACAAGAAAGCCATGATCCTGACCAATGGATCCACCACAGACCCGATTCACATTCAAACAGGGGTCAAGCAAGGCTGTGTCATCACACTGGTGCTTTTTCTTGATCTTCTTGCTGCAATGTTCCATCTCACGCATAGCAATCTCCGCACTGGAGTGATGCTAAACTACAGAACAAACAGAAATCTGTTCAACCTGCGCTGCATGCAGACCAGGTTCAAGGTTGTGCCATCCTCTGTCTTCGAACTACACAATACAGACAATGCTGGCGTTTTTGCACATTGGAGCTTGAGCTCCAAGCCATCACCAACACCTTCACCGAGGCATGCGAGAGCAAGGGGGCCTTACACCTAACATCCATAAGATTAAGATCCTTTAGTAAGCTGCCTCTGCCACTCCCAATCATCCAAACCCACAATGAGGCCTTGGACAACGTGGACCACTTTCAACACACTTGGGGCCGACCATCAACAAGGGCAGATATTGGCGATAAGGTTCGACACCAGCTTCAGTGTGTCAGTACAGCCTTTGATCACCTGAGGGAAGAGAGTATTTAAAAAGCGAGACCGAGCTCCAGAACCAATCGTCTACAGAGCAGCAGAGATACCTACATTCAGACATGCAGCAGGCTCCTCACAATCCTGAAGAAGAACCACTAGTCTACTCGCTCCACAAGATCTTGCAAATCCATTGGCCGCAGAGGCATACCAAAATCGCTGTTCTCACTCAGGCCAACATCCCCAGCATTAAAGCATTTACAACGCTTGATCAGCTCTGCTAGGCGAGCCACATTGTCCATATGCCTGACACGAGGTTCCCAAAATAAGCACACTACTTGGAGCTTTGATACAGCAAGCAAGACTCAGAGCAAATGCTTCAAGGAAACCCTCAAAGCTTCCTTGAGAAAGATGCAACACCCTCACCAACACCTGAGAATCCCTGGCCCAATATGGTCCAAAGTGGAAGAAAAACATCCAGGGAGGAACCAAATACCTGGAACTTCATTGCTGAGAGCAAGTTGAAGCCAAGCATCAACAGTGAAAGGAGCAGGTGGAAATCTGGACATCCCACTGGCCTGATCCTCCAACAACCTGTGATCAAGACTGTAGGGGATGTATTGGACTCCTCAGTCACCTGAGAACTCATTTTTAGTGTGAAAGCAAGTCATCCTCGACCCCGAGGCACTGCCTAAGAAGAAGGGCCTTTGAACTCAGAGCCAGGCTGATGAAGTGCGGGTTGGAGTGCATATCCATGATTTCTTCTGCAATATGGTAGGCTTGCCCCTCCAGTCTGTTCATTGGACAAGATTAATGCTTTGAAGAGAGGGTGATCAGAATGCACATGACCTCTATGTACCTCCACAGTTCGTGCCAGAACACGCTATCCTTCGTATCAGCACCAAATTACATGCTGAGCATGAAATGCAACATTTGCTGCCTTACAGACGACTCCAGGGGTGTATTGTCTGATGTAGTGTCTGCATCACTCTCAGGTCGCTCCACCATACTCTCCAGTAGCTGCATGTGCGAATATGAGGTGGCCTCACCAGATCATTTTATTGTTTTATTTCTGCCATGTTAACCTCTGATAATCCCATGCTTAGTGCTGGGGGAGGATGTGACGCACCTTCTTCCTCCACAGAGGCTGGTGTCAGTCCCATGCTAACTCCTCTTTAAATTAGTGGCTATGACATCCTTCCGGGTAACGGCCTTACAAGTTGAGATTCCAGACATCCTGCTGTCCATCTCTGATTGGGAAGGAAGATGACACCCAAGCAACATTGAGGACTGGAAACCCACCCGATGACCAGTAATTAGACCATTGTTGTGTCATATAGGCAAAGATGACAGTAGTAGCAGGAGTCATTGTAACACACGTTTCTGGGCCTGACCTTCCCCCCTCACCCCATGTTATTCAGCCAATTGTCTGAATTAAAAATACATAAATTAGTTTTTTTTTTAGTATACAACTTGAATAACAAAATGGGTGATTTGCATGGTAATTGAAGCATGTTGCGCTACAGTTTATTTGTGTTTGTTTCTTTAGACTTTTCTTCATAACGTGACATAGAAAATTGCATGTGACTCTTTAATTGCCCAAGACAGGAAATCTGTTCAAAGTGGGTAACATCTTATTGCTAAATGCTCAATTGATTTTATGTAAACAACGGGTGTGTTCATTTAAACTTTACTTGCTACTAAAGATGGGTTTGAAAAAGCAATTTTGTTTATGGGCAATTCAATTAAAAGCCTGTTAATATTGTGGCATCAGTATGTTGTGCTGAGATAACCTGTGCATGCAAGTTACTGTCTTGGTTTCTTAATGCTCACTTCAGCAAGGCAGAGAGATTTATACTAGGCAGTGTGTAATATTACCACAAGTACTAATATTGCGAAGAAATCATTTGTGCTTCTGTGATTACTCATATTAAGTGATGCTCTTTAAGGTCAGGAGTAATTGTATTGCTTTACAAGAACAAGATCTAATTTATTTAAGTGAATAATGATTTCCATACAACTGTGAATAATAAAACTGGTGATCTGCATGCTAATTGAAGCATGTTGCTCTACAATTTATTTGTGTTTGTTTCTTTAGACTTTTCTTCATAATGTGACACAAAAAACTGAATGTGACACTTTAAGTGCAAGGACAGGAAATCTGTTGAAAGTGGACCTTTTCTGTAGCGACTATACAATTTTCTACCAGAATAAGGAACTGTTGCTACGGTAGTACTATTTATATTATGCAATTTGCCTTCAAGCCCTATGATTACACAATATAAAATTAAACATGCTGACATACCGCCTTGGAAATCCGGATGCTGTTTAGCAGTATTGTGCCATTACCACTCCTAGTCATCCTGCTATAAGGGAGGGGCAGCTGAAAGTTTTGTTTTTTACTAAATGAAGGAAGGTCCACCACTGTGACAGTTACCCCAAGCAACACTTACACATCATCTACCAGCCAGTGACAGGAGCATTAACTGAAGAAAAGAATAAATGCCTTGAAAGCTAGAAGGGATGTAACTTTTATGATTTAATGGCTAACTTAATCTAATGTTTTGGCTGAGTTTTGTAAACCATAAACAGGACAGTAAAACAGAACTTCATCCTCACCCAAGATAATTGAAAGAGACAACACATCTGTTCAAGATTAGGACTTAAAGGCAAATGTCAGATTTTGTGATTTATGCTTTTATAATAACAGCCCCTTTGAAATGCTAGCTTTTAAATGCTGCCAGTCATCTTTTATCTTTAATGATAGACTTGATTTTTAAAGCTAAGGGTAGGGTGGTACAATTATTTACCAGGCCTCCCTTTAATTTCCGAGATCAAGTTGTGGATGAAAGTTTCCTCTATGTCACTTGTCATTAATTTGTATCGTATCAACCCAATTTCTATTAGACATGGTTCACTGCCTTTGCGGGGACCATAAATTGGGTTCAATTTGAATTGGCTTTTGAAACAAGAAGATGGATTAGGGCCTTGCACCCTGCACTCTGCCCATTGACTTTGTGACTCTCAGAAAGGGACAAAATTAGAAACAAAACAGGCAACTCCTCAAACTTGGCAATTTTATGTAGATATGCTGTAAGGATAGCTAATGTGGCTATGGTACAATTGCACTGTTTGGAGACAGTTAGACAATTTCTTTCTGAATTTCCATGTCTGACCAGCTTTGCTCACTGCTGAGAACAGCGGCTGGATTTTCTCTTTGGGGATGGTGACCCCAGATTTTGGGGTCAAACAAGGGGTCTAATCCGACACCCCATATTGGGAATGCTCACCCAGCAGCAAGTATTGCAAGATTGGTTAATTAGTGGCCAAAGGGCACAGTCACTCACCAATTAAGGGTAAGTTGGCAGGCTCAAAGGGCAGCACGATGGCACAGTGGATAGCACTGCTGCCTCACACACAGCACCAGAGACTCGAGTTCAATTCCGGCTTCGAGTCACTATTTGTGTGAAAGTTGTACACTCTCTCCGTGTCTGCCTGGGTTTCCTCCAGATGCTCCAGTTTCCTCCCACATTCCAATGATGTGTAGATTAGGTGGATTGGCCATACTAAAATGGCCTTAGTGTTAGGGAGATTAGAACGGTAAATACGTGGGGTTATGGGAATAGGGCATGGGTGTGATTGTTGTTGGAGCAGATTCAATGGGCTGAATACCCTCCGGTTTCCTCCCACAATCCAAAGATGTGCAGATTAGGTGGATTGGCCATGATAAATTGTCCCATAGTGTCCTAAGGAGTCCAGTTTGATGGATTAGCCATGGTAAATGTACAAGGATAGGACACGGGAGAGAGACTGGGTAAGATATTCTGTCAGAGAGATGGTATAGACTCAATGGGGTAAATGGCCCTTAGTGTCCAAATCTGTGTAGATAAGGCGGATTAGGTTTTACAGGGATTCAGTGGGTAGATGGGAGATGTGAGCAGATGTGGAGGGGTGGGGCTGGGGCTGATGTTAGTTAAGATGCTGAGTCGATGCAGACTCAATGGACTAAATGGCCTCTTTCTGCATTGTAGATTCAATAATTCAATGATTCAATGATGATTCAATGATTCAATGACTCGATTTTTCAATGATTCAATTCAATCATTGTATGATTCAATGATTCTCTCAAAGCTGGAGATGTGTCCTCCCAAGAAATCTCACAAAACCGAAAACCAAAATAGCCACAGCTGCCAGACACCATTGTGGAGCCAAAACACTGAGGGCAGCCTAGAGCTACATAGGTGTGTGGGCTGCTGTTGGGGTAGGTGTTTGGACCCAGAAGTGATCTTGAATGTTGGCCCTCTGATCTGCCACTGGACAAGCAGATCCAAGTATCTGCCCAGGACAGTGAGGTGTTTTTGTGGGGCTAGGGTTGGGTAGGGGGTTGCAGGACCCTGCATTCTGACTGGATGTTTCCATTGACCTCTAATCAATAGCCTTAACTGTTCTCTGAATTATCAAGAGGATGACCATTCTGTGCCCAAATGGGCCTCCAAGAAATGACCAGGAGTGACGGGGAACCAGCATGCCAGTCAATAGTGTGAAGCCCTGCACCTGCCTATCTTCATTCCTACTCATATTGGCACCAAAATCCTATCCATAGTGAAAAAAGTGTTATTTCCCACTAATACCCTTCACTTCATTAACAGTCAGAAAGGTCTCAATGATCATTCTGCACTTATATGTATCTCTGCCTATTAAATAATGAACATGTTTATATGGTACAATACTTGCAGATTTTAAAAAAATTATTTGGCACAACAAAGACAGAGCAGCAGGCAGTTTACTTTTTTTTCTCTTTCGTGGATTTTGGTCATCACTAGGAGGGCCAGACTTTATTACTCCTCCCTAATTACCCTTGAGAAGGTGATGGTGAGCTGCTATCTAAAACCATTACAGTTCATTTGCTGAGGTGCACCCACACTGCTGTTAGGAAAGATTTCCAGGACTTTGACCCAGCGACAATGAAGGATAGAGGGCAGAATTTTCCCGTGCTCCCTCCGGTGTGTTCAATGATGGAGAGAATTCAGTGGGAATCCTGAAGTAGGGATTTTAGTGCGCTGATGTGAAGTTTGCCTGTGATCTTCCACCGCTGCCCACCATAGCGAATTAGGAAACTCACTGGAAGTCGGCGTGATACTGATTTGCATCCCATTAATGGGGTGCAAGTGAAGCCCTGACTGAAATTCAATCCCCCGCCCCTCACCCCCAATGCCTGATTCTCCTCAGTGCCAGCAAGAAAACGCACCGATCCAGAACACGAGTGGAACAATCTGGCAGACAGGAATCAGGAATCACCTGAATAATGCCTGGGGCTGCCTTCAGAGTTTGGGATAAAGGCCACTAGTAATCCCGAACCCCCAGAACACCAGAGCAGTGTGTGGGGGAGCATCTATGCGTGGATCATCCATATTCAGTGTCATCGATTCCCCAGCATCGGAGTGTTCTTGATGATCCATTTTCTTTCTCAAGAGGCCCATTTTCTTTCTTGAATGGTTGGTCAGTGATGTTGAGCACTGCTTATATATGGCACCCGGATATGATGGCAGGACACATGTCACTATGCCCACTCCACCACAGAATATGGCCCTAAATTCCTGGGTGCATAGTTAATGAGGTCAGGGCTGGAAGATATGGCGTGGTTTCCTGCAAGCCTCCGTAGCAGGAAACACTTCCCATCCCTCCCCCAAGGATCAGAGATGGGAGAACTCTGTCCATTATTCCACGTCAGGATTGTGTGTTACCTAAAGGGGAACTTGCAGGTGTTGATGTTCCCCAACACCGGCGACCCTCATCCTTCTAGATGGTAAAGTCTGCAGGTTTGGAAGGTGCTGTTGAAGAAGGTTAAGCTCAGTATGACTGGACAGCTGGTTAGTGATACAGAATGTCGCCGACAGCATGGGTTCAATTCCCGTACTGGCTGCAATTATTCATGAAGGCCCACCTACTCAAGTTTGCTTCTCGCCTGAGGTGTGGTGATCCTCAGGTTG
The DNA here is from genome assembly GCF_965287045.1 of Carcharhinus amblyrhynchos. NCBI lineage: Eukaryota > Metazoa > Chordata > Chondrichthyes > Carcharhiniformes > Carcharhinidae > Carcharhinus > Carcharhinus amblyrhynchos. Next base: position 17,976,349 of record NC_137345.1, read on the forward strand.
ACTCACCACCTGCTCACTCTCCCCTTCAAAAGGGAGAGCAGCCTATCCTCATCTGGGACTATGGTGACTTTATTTCTATGTCTCACACAAAGACTGAGAGTTACACTGGAAATAAAGAAGTAGTTTGAGAAACATAGGCCAGAATTTTACTGCCCCGTCTGCCACAGGAATTGGAGCGGGCAAGGAGCATGGAAAGCTCATTGACCTCGGGCAGGATTTTACGGTTTCAGGATAATCAAGGCCATAAAATCCTGCCTAGAGTGTGTTTTATTCCCAACCTGCCTGGCACAGGAATTGTGGCGGGCAGAGTCCCGTTAACTTCAGATGGGATTTTCCTGTCTTGGGACGAGTGCAGCCAGAAAACCCGCTGATAGAGATAGACAGAATTGTGACAAAAGTGCAACGAGGAATGAATTGTACAAAAATAATCTGAGTGTAAAAGCAAAGTACTGTCGATGCTGGAAATCTGAAATTAAAAACAAAAAATGTAGGGAGGACACAGACAGGAAGCAATTGTGGAGTTTCCTGTCTATGAACTTTCATTAGAAGAGTAGAAAGCATTAGTATGATATTCATCGTCCTTTAGTTCCTGAACCTCACTCGTTTTACCATAAGAACGTTCTGATTAGATTAGAATGGAAATTAGGGAGAGTTTTGTTGGCACATCTCATGCCCATTTCAAAATCAACTCAGAATGATCTCACCCACAGTGGGTGTGTTGCCTGATGATATCAGATGGAATGAAAGCAGGAAAAAACATATAGAAGGAAAGATTAACAATATTTAAGACATGAGATTGAATTTGTAACGAGAATTATATTCACCGGTAATGGTGGAGCATAAATTATTTGTTTTTAGTATTCTTTAGTTTTGGATTTATCTATAGGAAGGTTGCTTGGTAATATGCATGTGCAGTTAATTATTAATTTCATGCGCTTTTATATGCCAAGTGCCATTTTCAATTATTTTCCGAGATGAGCGTAAATCTTCCGCATCATTACTCACTGCATTATTCCTAGCCTCACACACTATGTTTGCAATAAATACAGCATTGTTTCCTTCAGAAGAATCTGTTGGGTAACTTGAGTCATCACAGTAAAAAGTCTGACAACACCAGGTTTTAGTCCAACCGGTTGGACTAAAACCTGGTGTTGTCAGACTTTTTACTGTGTTTACGCCAGTCCAACGCCGGCATACCCATATCATAACTTGAGTCATAGCAGCTACTCCCTGGAATTCATAAACAATAATGCTGAACTGATGCAATAGGTTTGTCAAGCTGACTTTCTCATTATTAATTAATGAAGGTCAGGTAAGAAAATATGCTAGTACCTAAGTTACTGTACTAGCAGTTGGGCAATCCTTGAAATTTCACACTTTAACCAGACAGATAATTGAAAAGATTGTTATAAGCTACTTGTAATGTAATACTGTTGTCTCTTTCAGGGATTCTGTGTATGGCTTGAAATAGCATTGCCACTAAAACTCACATTTAAATTAAAATGAGGTTGAATTTACAATGTTGACTCTTGCCTGATGAATGTTGATGTCGATTGAATAATGAGCACCGTGAATTGGGGGTGCTGACCTCTACATGATTACCCCCTTGCCTTCCCTCAGATTGAGGGTTCCTTCTCTGATTGTGTCAGATCTCATACAAAATAATTTGAGCAGTTGTATGATGTATATAGTTATGGTAAAGAACTGCCCTCTTGGAGGGGTACTTGCAGTTGGTGGTATTCCCATGCATTTGCTGCCTTGATTTTGTAGGTGTTTGAAAGCATGGGTTTGGAAGATGCTTTTGAAGGAACCTTGTTAAGTTGTTGCAATGTATCTTGTATATGGTACGCATGGCAATCACTTAGCATTGGTGACGGAGGCAGTGAATGGGTGAGTTGGTGAAAAGGACATGATTAATTGGGCTGCTTTGTCTTGGATGGCATTATGCTTCCGGAATATTGTTGGAGCTACACCCATCCTGCTGAATGCAAAATATTCCATCATACTCCTGACTTGTTTCGTGGAGATGGTGGACAGGCCTTGGAGAGTCAGGATGTCTATTACTCACTGCAGAATTCTGGTCTTTGACCTGGTCTTGCAACCACAGTATTTATGTGGCGGGCCAAGTTTAATTTCTGGTCCATGGTAACTTCCGGGATATTGAAAGCGGGGTTGCTAAATGGATATATTTTAGCCTTACTCTTGTAAAATTATACAAACTTGTTTAGTCAATGAAAAGGATATGCTCATGTTCAATATGTCCAATCTTTGTTCATTTAATCACTGCGCATTTAAATGTGGAGAATGATTCTGATTCTCCAAATATGATCAACAGCAAATCAGTGTTGACTGGTAATTATTGCATCCACACTTGCTGGGTTCCCAAATGCTCATACTTTGAATCAGTTGGATTGGGTGATTGGTTTCCTAAGCTGGTAACTCAGGAGAAATATGCACATGACCAATACTCTGGCTTTTGAGGCCTGCAACCAAAGCCCCATTGACTGAGCTATAATGGCACCTTCCCATGCTATTCTGAAACACTGCTGGTTGTGAGCCTGGCAGTGTTGGTGTCAACAACAATGACCTGACACCTCCGTGAGTCCTGACAGAGTAACTGAGGAGTATTTGAGAGAGATTAATATAAATTGAGAAGGGAGGGAGAAAAACTCCAACAAAGGAGAGGGAGAGAGACAGAACTACAAGCTGGGAAAGGAGGGAAATGGGAATAAAAACATAATTTAGAACATAGAACATAGAAACACTACAGCACAAACAGGCCCTTCGGCCCACAAGTTGTGCCAATGATATCAATACCTACTAAGCTGACCTATAACCCTCAATTCTATTAAGTTCCATGTACTCATCCAGAAGTATCTTAAAAGACCCTATCGAATTTGTCTCCACCATCACTGATGGCAGCCAATTCCACTCACCCACCACCCTCTGAGTGAAAAACTTACCCCTGATATCTCCTCTGTACCTACTCCCCAGCACCTTAAACCTGTGTCCTATCGTAGCAACCATTCCAGCCCTTGGAAAAAGCCTCTGAGAATCCACCCGATCTATACCTCTCAACATCTTATGCACTTTTCTATCAGGTCACCTCTCATCCTTTGTCTCTCTAAGGAGAAAAGACCAAGCTCCCTCAACCTATCCTCATAAGGCATGCCACCCAATCCAGGCAACATCCTTGTAAATCTCCTCTGCACCCTTTCAATAGCTTCCTCATCCTTCTTGTAATGAGGCGACCAGAACTGAGCACAGTATTCCAAGAGACGTCTGACTAGGGTCTTGTAAAGCTGCAACTTTATCTCCCAACTCCTAAACTCAATCCCTCGATTGATGAAGGCCAGTACACCATTCGCCTTCTTAACCACATCCTCTACCTGCGAGGCCGATTTAAGAGTCCTATGGACCCGGATCCCAAGGTCCTTCTGATCCATCAACTTACCAACCGCTGAGGTTAGACTCACCAGTCGGTAATTTCCTGGGCTATCCCTATTCTCTTTCTTGAATATCCTCCAATCCTCTCCCGTCTCCATCGATGACGCAAAGATCATCGCCAGAGGTTCTGGCCTCCCACAGTAACCTGGAGTGTATCCCATTCAGTCCCGGCGATTTATCTATCTTGATGTTATTCAAAACTTCCAACACATCCTCTTTCTTAATGTCCACATACTCAATCTTTTCAGTCCACTGCAAGACTGCAGTACAACCTCCCAGATCTTTTTCAACCGTGAATACTGAGGTAAAGTATTCATTAAGCACCTCTGCTTTTTCTACGTTCATATTCCCACCTTCACATTTTATGGTTCCTATTCCTTCACATCTCATCGTTTTACTCTTCACATATTTGTAGAATGCCTTAGGGTTCTCCTTAATCTTACCTGCCAAGGTCTTCTCATGACCCCTTCTGGCTCTCCTAACTTCCTTCTTAAGTTCCTTCCTATACTCCTCCAGATCCCGAACAACTCCTGGCTCTCTGAACCTTTTGTATGCTGTACTTTTCTTCTTGACTAGGTTCATTACAACTTTCGTGCACCACGGTTCCCATAACCTACCAAAACCTCCCTGTCTCATCTGAATGTTTTCGTGCAGAACTCTAGACAAAAATTCTTTGAAAATCTGCCACCTTACTTCGGTACTTTTTCACGAGAACACCTCCTTCCAATTTACTTGTCTAATTTCCTTCCTAATGGCTTCATATTTCCCCTTACTCCAGATAAACACTTTCCTAATTTGCCTGATCCTATCTCTTTCCAATGCTAGTGTAAAGGAGATAGAGTTATGATCACTATCCCCAAGATGTTCTCCCGCTGAGAGATCTGACACCTGTCCAGGTTCATTAGCCAGTACCAGATCGAGTACAGCTTTTCCTCTTGTAGGCTTATCCCCATACTGTGTCAGGAAACCCTCCTGAAAACCCTCCTGAACACACCTAACAAACTTCTCCCCATCCAAACCCCTTTCTCTAGGGATATTACAAAGAACAAAGAACAAAGAACAACCCAGCACGGGGAACAGGCCCTTCGGCCCAACGAGCCCGCGCCACCACATCACCCTACACCTATTCTACCCTGCATGTCTACGAATGGACCCCTAACTTAGCCAGATTCAGGGGAGAATAGTGTCAATTTTGTAAACCAATCAGCCTAAGAGCACATCTTTGGGGTGTGGGAGGAAACCGGAGCGTCCGGAGGAAACCCGGACGCACAGGGAGAATGCACAAACTCCCACAGACACAGGCTCAAATCCATGTATCTGCACAGCCAGCAGTGTTAGTCACCGAGCTGTTGCGGCGCCCGTCTACCGGTCCAGGATCAAGCGCACACATCGACACGAAGTTCTAGGCCACTCCCAGAACCTCCAAGAGCAGCCCATGCACGACCCACCGTGTGCATGCCCCTCGTTTGACAACGAGGTGGACCTCCACCTGCGGAATAAAAAGACAAAAACGTTAACTTACAAGTCTGCATTTCCAGTGTCTCCCGAGGTTCTGACCTTATTTACAGCCCCTACTATAACCCTCCATCCTTGTTTCACTCATGTGTCTGTCCAACTGAACCTTAAACGAGTTCAACGTTCCTGCCTCCACCACCCTACTCGGTAGCGCGTTCCATACCCCCACAACTCTCTGCGTAAAGAACCTTCCTCTCACATCCAAATTATACCTCTCCCCCCTCACCCTTAAATCATGACCTCCCGTATTTGTACCCAGTCTAGGGAGCAGTCTCTCACTATTGACTCTATCTATTCCCTTCATTATCTTATATACCTCTATCATGTCCCCCCTCAATCTCCGTCTTTCCAAGGAGAAAAGTCCCAATTTCTCCAACCTTTCCTCGAAACCCAGCCCCTCCATGCCAGGCAACATCCTGGTAAACCTCCTCTGAACCCTCTCCAGAGACTCCACGTCCTTCCGGTAGTAAGGTGACCAGAACTGGACACAGTACTCCAAATGCGGTCTAACCAACGTTCTATACAACTGATATATATATGGTAATATATATATAAATATATAATACATATATTATAGACATCCAAACCCCTTTCTCTAGGGATATTCCTAATATATATAAATATATAATATATATATTATAGACATATAATTTAATGGGGAGAGGGAGACTTCCTGTCAGTGTGTGGTGTGCACTGTTATATCAGGCCCAGGTTTTGTAATCAGTTGTGCATGAATAACATAAGTATATTCCACATTCACACTGTTATAATGACAAAGTAGTTTCTTCTGAATTCTCTCTTAGATTTATTGGGGGCTATTTTATATTGACAGTCTTAAGTTTTGCTCTACCCAACAACTGGAAATACCCTTTCTGTGTCCACTCAAAAACAGCCTACACTACAAGACCATTAATGTAATAAAATATACCAAGGCATAATGCAGTAGCATTATAAAAAGTATGACAACATGCTATATATGAAGACTTGATCAAGCAAGTGGACTGTATGGAGTGTATTAAAGATAACAAAGGCGAACGGTGAAGAGAGGAATTTCCAGAGCTTGGGGGCTCAGGCAACTGAAAACATGGTGGAGTGATTAAAAGAGGCCAGAGTGAGTCAAAAGGGGTGGCATGGTGGCACAGTGGTTAGCACTGCTGTCTCACAGAGCCAGGGACCTGGGTTCAATTCCAGTCTCGGGTGACTGTCTGTCTGTGTGGAGTTTGCTTGTTCTCTTCATATCTGCGTAGGTTTCCTTTGGGTGCTGTGGTTTTGTCTCACACCCCAAAGATGTGCAGGTTAGGTTGATTGGCCGTGCTAAATTGACCCTTAGTGTCGGGGAATTAGCAAGCTAAATTCGTGGAGTTACAGGGATATTTCCAGGGTGGGATTGTTGTTGGTGCAGGCTCGATGGACAAATAGCCTCCTTCTGCACTGTAAGAATTCTATGATTCTTTGATTCTATGGACATACCTGGGAAGGTTCACAGGCTGGAAGAGATTACACAGATAGGGAGGCACTTGATCAAATCCCTGTAATAATTTTAACTTCTATTAGGACATTCTTTACCTTTCCCTTGTAAAGATCAAAGAACCCCCGCCTGATGATCCTTTCCTGCTCAGATTCTTCACATTTCTGATTGTTGTTTATTTTGCATCCTATCCACTGCTTCTACAACCATTCTATAATAGAACAACCAGAACTGTAAGCAGTATCCCATTTGGTCCTGCCAACCTTTGCTGCAAGTGTGACATACATCCTCTACTTCCCAATTCTAATCCTCTGGAAATAAATCCTTGTGCCTGGTTTGCTTTTTAATAACTTATTCGGAAGGCTGAATGTCAGCTTTTATCACAAAAGGATTTGAGTACAGGGGAGTGAGGTCTTGTTTTAATTGTATAGGAGCTTGGTTAGACCGCACCTGGAATATTGTGGGCGGTTTTGGCCCCCTTACTTCAGAAAGTAAGCTGGGCCATTTCATAGTAAACCACATTGCAGTGTGGTCTGCAGTCACGTATAGGCCACGCCAGGCGAGGACATTAGTAAACAAAGATCCTTTGTACAACAATCGACAATGATTTCATGGGCATCATGAGATTTATAATTCCAGATGTTTATTGAATTCAAATTTCACCATCTGCCACGGTGGGCTTCAAATCTGGGTCCCTAGAGCATTACCCTGAGTCCCTGATTACTAATCCAGTGACAATACCACTAGATCACTACTTTCCATGCCATACAGGAAGTATGGTGGTACATGAAGTGTGCTGAGCTGTGCTTCAAATAATAGTAGAAAGAGAGAACAAAGTTAAACTTAAATAAATCAGGTTATCATGGCTATCAAAAATGCCCTAAAGAAATTTGTATCTAGTTAATTACTTTATGTGGTCAGGCACCACCAGTAATGCAGAACTTCATTAGTACTGCATTTCAGTAGATTCTCTTTTCTGTGTAAGTGCTGGATTCTCTTTGGAATTCCAGGCTGCAATTTAGCACAGTAAGAAATCTCACAACACCAGATTAAAGTCCGACCAGTTTATTTGATAGGATTTGATTTTACTATCACATAAACTGGTTGGACTTTAACCTGGTGTTGTGAGATTTCTTACAATGTTTACTCCAGTCCAATGCCGGCATCTCCACATCATGTAATTTAGCAACCATGATAGCCATATAATTCCCATTGTGGCTGCTAAATGGGGCAACACAGCAGCACAATGATTTGCATTGCTGCTTCATAACGCCAGGGACTTGGGTTTGATTCCCACTTGGGTCACTGTGTGGAGTTTGCATGTTCTCCCCGTGTCTGCATGGGTTTCCTCCCACAGTCTGAAAAACGTGCTGGCTAGGTGTGTTGACCCAAACCGGTGCCAGACTGTGGCGACTAGAGGTATTTCACAGTAACTCTGTTGCAGTGTTAATGTAAGCCTTACTTGTAACTAATAAATACATTTTAAACTTCAAATCTCTTGAGATGCCGAAAACACAAATCTTGATGTTGAGAATCCAGTTTGTAATCTTTCCTCCACCATCAGCTCATCCAAACAGGTGGTGTGACTCGGAGCAGGGTCCCTTCTGGAGGACGGACCAGTTGCTCAAGTGACTTTCCTGCCAGGGAAGAGGCATGGCATTAGTGCATGGCAAGGACAAACATCTTGGAGAGACAAAGCTCATGTGTGTTTGTAGAGATGGGCAAAAGTGCAGAGTGCACAAGTACACTTCTCTGTCTCCTGCTCACTTTCCTTTCCACACAGATCCACTCCCTGAAAGCTCCAATGCTTTCTCCTCGAATGGTATGACGATCTGGAGTTCGACCACCCATCAATGCACTCTTGTGTCAGTTGCGAGTCAGCTTGTATTGCATGGAAACAGATAGGGAGGTTGTAAACAGGCCACAAGCCAGATCAGATGCAATGATGCCTGGTGTGTGTGGGCACAACACATGAGCAGGGTTGAACAATGAGGAAGTCTCAGGGGAGATGAGGAAGTCTTTGGGAGATCCAATCGTGGAGCAGAAAGAGGGTGGCAACAAGTGGGGTCCAAGTGGTATAGTGAAGAGTGTGTGTGTGTGTGTGAGGATTATGTGAGTGAGTGAGGAGAGTGTGTGTGTGTGAGTGTGTGAGAAGTGTGTGTGAGTGAGAAGTGAGTGTGAGGACTGTGTGAGTGAGGAGTGTCTGATTGAGTGATGAATGTATGATGTGTGTGAGTGAGTTTGAGGAGTGTGAAACAGGAAAGTGTGTATAAATGAGTCAGTGAGGAGTGTGTGTATGAGGATTATGTGTGTGAGTGAAGAGTGTGTGTGTGTGTGTGTGTGTGTGTGCGCGAGGAACATGTGAATGTGTGAGGAGTGTGTGTGAGTGAGGAGTGTGTGTATAAGTGAGTCAGTGAGGAGTATGTGAGTCAGTCAGTGAGGAGTGTGTGTGTGTGTGTGTGAGGATTATGTGAGGGAGTGAAGAGCGTGTGTGGGAGTGTGTGAGGAGTGTTTGAGTGTGTGACAAGTGTGTGTGTGTGAGGATTATGTGAAGTAGTGAGGAGAGTGTGTGAGGAGTGTGTGTGAAAAGCATGTGAGCGAGTGAGGAGTGTGTGCGTGAGGAATGTGTGTGTGAACGAGTGAGTGAGGAGCGTGTGAGTGGGAAAGGGGTGATGGAAGACAAGAAGAAGGGAGAGGTCATTCATCTTTTTCCAGCACTGCATCCCTGACCTCTGCTGGCATTCAGCAGCATGGCCACCGCCTTCCAGGTGAGGTTTGTGACCTCACTGGAGTCTTTTGCCTGCCTGCAGGTAGAGGGCTGTCCTCCCCTCCACAGTATTCAGCAACCATGTCAGGGCTCCCTCAGTGAACCTTGGTGCTAGCTTTCGAACAGCCATCTTGGCAAGATTGTGAGCAAGTGCTGTGAAGCTGTTTAAATGATGTGTTCAGATGACCCAAGTGCAGGTGAGGCAGATGCGTAGAGCCTGAGTTTGGTGTTTCTCCTGGGAATTTTTTTTCAAGTGCTGTAACAATTCCAGTCTAGATCTCACTGACAACGCCGGCAAAACTCACTCAGGTTATCATGCTGAAAATGACACTTAGCAAATTTTGGGAATCTTCTGCCCCATAGAAATGTTACAACATAGATTGAGGCCATTTGGTCCATCTGGTCCATACCAACCCAAGGACGCCCAGGTGCCCTTTCTAATCTCACCTTCCTGCACCTGGTCCTTAGCCCTGTAGTTTACAGCACTTAAGGTTTTTGATTTGATTTATTATTGTCACATGTATTAATACACAATGAAAAATACTGTTTCTTGCGCGCTATATAGGCAAAGCATACCAGACAAAGAGAAGGAATGTAGTGTTACAATTATAACATAGCTAGGGTGCAGATCCTAGGTACTTTCTAAAAGAGTTTCGAGTCTCTGCCTCCACCACCAATTTGGGCAGACACCCAACATCCTTTGGGTAAAAAAAGTTAATCCTCATGTCCCCTCTACTGCCATTTCTTTTGAATCCTTAGTTGTAGAATTCTTCTAATGTCCTGAATTAAAATGAAGAGGTAATTTGTTAAATGAGTCGTTGTCATTCCAATGAATGGACGGCATGGGGTGGGACTGATGAAGTTACTCTTCGTCTTTTGCCTTCGTTGCCATTGAACCTTCTCCACGAATTCCCTGAAATTCAAACGGAACTCTGCCCTGTGTGAACTAGGTGTGAGTTACATTACGCTTTCATTTTTAGCCTGTGTTGCGGTTTACTAATTGCGTTGCGATTCAATCCGGTTTATAATATATTCCTGGAGCAAAGCCAGCAATTTGCATGGGTTGATTCTAATGGAGGAACATATTTCCGTCACTGCTTACGCACTCAAATGGGATGGTTGGGATTGAAATAGAGCTACCTGTCTGAGAGCACTGACATTGCACCGAGTCTACCACCCCGGAATAACTCGTGGAAAAGGAAGCAAAACCGCATTAATTGCGTCTCCCAAGCGGGAAAAAAAATCCAGGAGTTTTCTTCAAATTCCCGGCCGAGGGAAAGTTTCTTCGAAGATTAAAGATCGAGAGAATTGGGGAATGTCAGAGAGACTGATCCTCGCTCTAATGGCCATCTGGGTGGCCCGGGTCATGGGTAAGCGGCGCCCCCGCCCTTCATTGCTGCTTTTCAGTGATGGTTTCAGATCAGTGATGGGGCAGATTTACTGAATGGGACAGAGTAGCTCTGCCCTCGGTAGCCAGTGTAGAATTTGGTGTTAATGTCAGTGCCCTCTGACTTTCTGATCCTGCTGCAGGAAATGGAGAGGTGGCTGAATGCCAAAGTCTCCGTCCTTGCTTGCAGAGGTGGTGAGGTGTGAACTGCCAGTAAGGTTGTGCCCCTGGAGTCTGAGTTGCCTGATCAAGTTGAGTATGATACTCACTGTCATGTTGCTACTTTAATACCAGTTCCAATTTTTGTTTTCATTTGTAGGAAATGGATGTCACTGGCCACATTTATTGATGTGGAGATGCTGGTGTTGGCCAGTGAGTTCTGAAAGCTAGTGGCCTTTGTTACAAATAAACCTGTTGGATTTTAAGCTGGTGTATTGGGACTATTTGCAATGTTGATTGCCCATCCCTAGTTGCTCAAGTCAACCACATTGCTGTGGCTCTGGAGTAGATTTCCTTCCCTAAAGGATGTTAGTGAACCATGTGGGTTTTTCTGACAATTGACAATGATTTCATGGTCATCAGTAGATCTTTAATTCCAAATTTTTAAAAATTGAATTCAAATTCCACCATCTGCTGTGGGATTCAGACTCGGGTCCCCAGAACATCCGAGTTTCTGGATTAATAGTCTAGAGATAATACCACTAGGCTATCGCCTCCCCAGGTTTTGTTTGAAACAATGTTAAAATCACTTTTAGTTGATGCTGAACTTGGAATACTAATACACTTAAGTTGCTTAAGACAGTTGTTTTCCTTGAACACCTGGTGAAAAGCTGAGATTAATGACCCAAAACATTAACTTTGTTTTTCTCCACAGATGCTGAGTAATTCTAGAATTGTCTGTTTCTAGTTACCAGTCTGGCTTACTCATATGCAGTTTTAAAACTATATCTGACTTTCCTTATTTATGGAGTCATTATTTAGATGTATGCTGAGAAAACTCCACTGGACATCTCCTAGACTATTTATGGAACCAATAGATTCCCTATATTGAAGGAGGAGACCAGTCCAGTCTGCACCTACTCTTCAAAAGAGCTTCTTATCTGAACACTCCCAGTCCCTTGCCTTGCATTGCGTTCCCCTCCCCACCGAACCCCACCCAACCTACTTATCTTTGGACTGTGGAAGGAAACCAGAGCACTTGAAGGAAACCCACGCAGACATGGGGAGAACATGAAAACTCTGCACAGGCAGGAACCCAAGTCACTGGACTATGCCACTGTACACATTTGCATGACTGACTTCCTCACAGTATATATTTGCATGGTTTACTGTGAGGATTTTGGAGAATATTGTGTTGGAGAATAATCTATTTAAAAAAAGGCTGTGTATGCCAATTATTTAAATAAGCTAGGCAAAAGTTAATGGAGGCAATGTCTCTGGGAGTGTTTGAGATAAAAAAGGGTGAAGGTGTTAAATGCGTACATTTGTAATAGAGCTATGGTGATGTGGATTTGTAAATAGGTTAGTTTTAAAAAAGAAAATCGCATTAGGAAATAGATTGGGACTTGGCTCTTCAGCTGCAAATTTGAAAAGGGAGTAAGGGACCTTTTGAAAAGGTTTCAAATGTAAACAAGAGAAGGTTGTTCAATTTCATTTGACCCAAAAGGAAAGTTGATAAGCATGTGTGCAAGATTTTTTTTATATTTTGCAAAAATTGAGTTCAGAGGTGGTAAGGACAATGAAATGAAGATGAAGTGGACAAACAATATGTAAGGAGAGATGTTGAGTGTGGGGAAGATATCGTGGGGACAGCTGTGTGCTGAGAAGGTGCAAAATCTGAGAGCCATTCAGAAGCCAATACAGCCATTGTCAGAAAGCAGTCTTGTCTCTAGATTTTCTTGGATTTTCAGAGTGAAGTGGAAGAGTTTGAGGAAATTGTGTGTCATATCTTTACTAAAGTGACAGTGGTTTTACTTTGGCTAATACTGGGTTTGGAGTTAGAAATCTACAAGGAATTGTTACCAAGAAGATGTTTCCTTTAATGTTCTAACAGAGGTTTTCTTTTGGGGGGAGTGCTGCTTTGTACAACTGTTTTAACTGTGTAATTTTAATCTTGTGTGCTTAAGTTTTTCACTTTGTGAATGCTTTTTTAATTTAAAAATCTCAAATGTTACTGGAATTCCATGCTCTTGGAATCAGTAGTTTTTTTTATTCCCGTTATTTTCAGAATTCAAAAAAGTTATAATCCGTAAGAGAAGATTCCCTCTGGGATTTGGTTTGCTCAGCAGATCTTCTGTGGACATTGAACTTGCTTCATCCTTCCCCACCATCTGACTATTGGTCATATTTAAACTTGGTTTCTCAAATTCTATCTGTTCACAAACTTTAACTGGCATTTCGGGTCAGATATAGAAAGATTGAATTAAACTGTGTTTAGACCACATCTGTCCCTGAGTCCATTTCCCACTGTCTGCAACTGGCAGAAAAGCTACACTGACCTTATCTTCTGGTAACAACTTAAAAATGGAATCAAATTTTGCTAACCACTTTAAATCCCAACTTGTATGTTTCTTTTTAAATTAAAGATCAGTCAGTTTCAAATAGGTGTCCTTGCAGCCTGCACAGAAGATAGTGGGAACAGTGCATTAAATAAGCGGATGAGTCTTGGGGGCAATTTTAATTAACTGTGTATCAGGTTAAAATGACCCCTTTTGGTTTCTGTCTCCCCTTATCTCCAGTATTAAAAGTTGCTAAAGATAGTAACACAATCCAATTATTAAACTGTGAAATGCATTGAATTTTACAATTTGTTTGAATACTTTTATTAACCATCCTCATTCACATGTACTTTGTCATATTATACCTTAAACTTTTCACACATTTCACCTATGTGCCCGGATCCACGTTAACCACTGTTCAAGCAATGTCTTGACTTTAAAATTCTCAATCTTGTTTTCAAATCCTGCCCAGAATTCTTCATAATTGCCTCCAGCCAAATAACCCCTGAGGATATCTGCACACATCTGCTTCTGGCCTCATGTCCAACCCTGGTTTTAATTGATGACTATGCCTTCAGTTGCTTGAATCTCAAGCTTGGGAATACCTTTGCCACACCTACCCTTCCCTATAGCTCATCTTCCTCCATTGAAAATGCCTCCCTGTTGGATTTTGTTTTATAATGCTCCTGTGAAGCACCTTGGGACATTTTGTTAAAGTTGTTTGTATTATAAGTAATTGTATTTTTTGATGTTTAGCATTACAACCTTTACACTTTAGTAAACGAAGGTGGTTTTAAAAAAAAGGTGGATTTGAAAATGGTGAGAAATGTAAGGTTTTAAGAGACCCCAAAAGTTCCTGCTTTGAGAAGAAAGACTGAGGTATTTTAGATGTGATCTTGATGTACTTATTTCTCAATTCTGAACCTGATTTTTTTTTTATTAAAAAAGGGGCCTGTAATCAACCTCCAAGATTGGAAAATGGCGTTCTATCTGATAAATTTATTTCTTTGCGCAACTTTTCTGTGGGTATTAGAGTTGTCTACAAGTGTTACCCAGGTTACGTATTTCAGGAAGGAGGTTCAAGATCTATTACCTGCAGGGAAAATTCAACCTGGTCACCATTACGGGCTGTTTGTGAATGTAAGTGATGAATAATTGTATTTCCCCTCTTCTACTGCCCTTATTTTTTTCTCCCCTCAATCGATTTTTCTCTAAGGAAATGACTTGTGCTGGGGCAAGCAACCTTTTGGTTATCGTATCCAAAGTGACCATTCTTCTTAGAGTCTGGGTGCTGGTGAATGTCTGAAATGTAGGCTTTGATTATTCTCACCCAACAAACAGTGAAAATCTGAGCAAGAATCATTTGGGTATTGATTTAGTAAAGGGAATCACCTGTGTCCTACCTTGGGTGTGAATAACATCAGAGTATTATGTGCTGTTAGTTGAAACACGTATTTACCAATGGGTAATCAAACAAATCTTGTCAACAATTGAAACTGGAGATAGATTTTGGCTGGCGGACATGTTAAATACCTCAGATAATTTGTTTTCACTTAGTGTTTTTTGCTCAGTGTCCTGGCTAACAGCAGCGTTAAAAATGGATTAACCAGTCATTGCTATCTGTGGGAGCTTTTGGTGTTCAGAATGGTTGCCATATTTAGTTTAATAACCGACCGTTCAAACAAATATTTAATTGTGCACCATCACCCAACGTGTCTTCCATGTAAAGTGATAAAGAGGCCATTCAAATTGCTTTCTGTCTTCTTTAAGAAAACTGCTGAATCTCTGCACCACATTTATTTACTAATCTGTCCATATTTGCAATGGTCTTAATGGAGCTGACTGTGAATGCAATAAAGCTGAATCATTCCCCTAAGTTGGGTTGAGTGGTAAATGCCTTCATTATGAGATTGCCTTGAGCTTGCATTAAAACTGAAGTGATGATTAAAAATTATATGCAATTTAACACTGCCACAAGGACTTGTGTATAATGCAAAGAAGGGTTGGAGAGATCTCTTATTTTTCCTAACATTTAATCTGTGAATGGTGTTCAAAACCCAGCTGGGAAGGACGGTGTACTTTAACATCTTTTACTACTTTTTCTCAGCAAGAAACTGTGGTAATCCAGGTGACATTTCAAATGGCGATTATATTGCACCAGATACCACTTTTGGAATGAAAGCTACCTTTTATTGTGATGAAGGGTAAGTGTCCAGTTTATCAAATACTAAATGAGATTGCTTGTTTAATAAAAATTATATTCTGTTCAAATTTTAAACTGAAGTCTGTCATGGGACTTTTTTGCACCTTTAGGAAACTGGCTCAGTTTATTTCTGGTGGTGGTTTTCTGTGTCTGGTGTCTGAATGTGGGTTTCCTGATCTGTAGCTTGGTTGTTGAATTATTTTAAACTGTGGAAATTTAATGCTGATGTATATCTTGCCCAATAACATCTGGATTGAGTGTTCATATCTCCTCCATTGGGTCCTTTGGCAACTTGTGAAAAGGAATGTGTTGTCTGGGGGTTTAAAGCTACTATTCAAATGAGTCAAGTTGCATGAATATTCTCCCCTTGATAAGGTGCCAAAATCCAGCATGTGATCATGAGGAGTAGCTGTTTACCCTGGTCTCACTGTGGTCTTAATGCTACTTTCCTGCTTGGTACTCATACGTTGTCCAGGAGTCAAGAATTAGTCTAACTTGGTTTTGAATGTATTCCATAACTCAGTCGTCACTATCTAGGGCAGATAATTCTATTGATTGATTCTCAGAAGAAATTCCGTCTTGAATTTGAAACTATGTCCCTTTTTTGTTCTACATTTCATTACAAGGGAAAGATTCCCCCTCCTGGCTTCTGTCCATCAAGCCTCTTCCAAATCTTTTAATATTTTTCTCAATTCCAATTCGTATAGGTGTAATCTACTCAACCTTTTCTCCAACGCCTTCGTTAGACTGTTCCTGGGATGAATCTTTGAACTACTTCCAGTGCCAGTATATCTTTTCTTCAGTATAGATATTAGGGGTGGGATTTTACAGTATCACTTGAGCAAGACCAGAAATACCTGTCTGTGGTCAACAACATTTCCACGTCCACTCCTCGACCACCCTGATTCCGAGGCGGGTGAAATGGTAGAATTCCAGCACAAAACTGTATGCCGTATTCCAAGTGTGGTCTCGCCGATGCCTTGGCACAGTTGTAGTGAGACCTCCCTACTTTAGTGCTCCATACCCTTGCAATAAAGTCCAACATTTCATTTGTCTTCCTATTGTTTGCTGTATCTATAGGCTCTGTTAGTGAATGGCATCACAACAGCATTCTGTCTCTCCCCATTTAAATATTCAGCTTTTCTATCCTTCCCACAACAATGGGCAACCTTGCATTTTCCCCATATTTATACTCCATCTGCCAAATATTTATTTCCGATCACTTGACTGATCCCAATTCCTTTGCAAATATTTTTTGTTGTCCTTGTGTTTTAACTAGCTGTCTTTATTCAGCAAATTTAGCTAGAATGTGCTTAATTCCTTCATCCAGATCATTAATACAAATTGTAAATAGTTGAGGCCCATCATTGATCCCAGTGGCACCCAATTAGTTAGTTTGGAAATCTGAAAATGATCTATTTTAGTCTGAATGTTTAGTCAGCTAATTATCTGTCCGTGCTAATCTATCACTCCCAATGCTATGAGTTATTTTGAAGGAAGCGTTTGTGTTCAGAAAATATAAATGTGCTCCATCTACTGGTTCCCAACTCAAATAAATTTGTCAAATCTGATTTATTTCTGAAAACCAGCGATATTGATGTGTGTTCTTTTAAGAACTTAAAACATTCCACAGTGCTTCATTTGACCAGTATTGGACAATGAGCTTGAGCCACAAGGCCAGGCTAGGACTTCCCACTAACAAATCAAGTTTTTTTTTCCTCCAGGTACATCATTGTTGGTAGGCCCTATCGGATATGCACAGCTGCTGGTTGGGATGGCCAGGTTCCAACATGTGAATGTAAGTTCAGAATTCAAATTTGCACAAAGTTATACCTTTTTTTTTAAAAGAAAGCAATGATTGAATTAAAGTATGTGGAGTGTTTGGTTCATATTTTCACAGAAACCCTACAGTGCAGAAAGAGGCCATTTGGCCCATCAAGTCTGCACCAACCACAATCCCACCCAGGCCCTAACCCCTCTAATCTACACATCTCAGGACACTAAGGGGCAATTTTAGCATGGCCGATTAACCTAACCCACACATCTTTGGACTGTGGGACAAAACCGGAGCAGCCAGAGGCAACCCATGCAGACATGAGGAGAATGTGCAAACTCCACACAGACAGTGACCCAAGCTGGGAATTGAACCTAGGTCCCTGGAGCTGTGAAGCAGCAGTGCTGATCACTGTGCTACCGTGCCTTTTTTAAGTTCCTCATTTTGAAACCCCCTAAATTGGGGTGCCAAATTTCTAGTGTAGCTAATATTTTGATGTTGACATTTCATTCTTAAACCGAAGGAGCAGCTTTTCAATCAAGCAACTACTTTCATCTGTTATTCAGTCTCTGCTATCATATGGACTCTCAAAGGGATCAGTAGGAAACAACCTTCCACGATCATTGGCTGGAGTAGAAGAAAAAACATTCCTCAGATATTAGAAATATTGTGTAATGAAGTGTTAATTTGCATTAATTATTTTTGACAACTACTGAATGTCACTTCCTGAATTTAGAAGCTACACAAGAAGTGCATTTAGATGTGGGAGACATATAACTGGATTAAGTCGTATACCTTTTTTTAATGACTGTGTGCATCACACCATCTTTGCGATGCAGTAATGCAAGTAACATTTACAAATTCCAGAGAGGGATGCAGGGAAAGATGATAAATAGCCTGACCTGCAAAACTGCGCACTATCTATTTCATTGTTGCTGTGGAGTCCTTGGTAAACCTCTGTGTTGATAATTTGCATTCAGGCATCCAATTGTGACATCAAGACTGCTACTCTCATGTCAAGATGTACAAACTTCACCCCTGTCTGGTAATTTGATGACTAAATTTATCAACTCTCAATTTGAAGAGAATGCTGAAAGGACAATAGGTTGCTCAGCATAAGAGAACTAATGAAGGGGTCATGGTTATAAAGTACAGTTGCTGTTGTGCATCAGTCTATGTTGGCTGTTGGTTTTGATATTCTAATTTGCTTTGCAGAAAGCTTAGTTCAGAGATTTGTTTTGATCTTCTATATTTCAGGAGAATGCAGATGGTTCGCATCCAATGATCTCAAATGCAATATGAAGCAGTAGCAACATAAACACAACTAGAATTCCTTCATTCTCCCTGCTGCCACCCCACTACCATAAGCAATCTACATATAATTTGTTCTCCATTCAATTATAGGCTAATGGAAAAGAAGTGAAAATACCTATTTGTGTGTTGGTGAGCTAGTGTGCTTCGCCACTTAAGTATGCGATTTGACAGTCTGACTGAATTTTGTTTTTCTCTAGTTGTCAAATGTCCCGATCCTCCACCTGTTGCCAATGGGACAGTTTCATCACCACCTGGAGAGTTCTGGACATTTGGAAGCATAGCTAAATATTCATGCATTGCAGGCCATTCCCTGATCGGTGAAGACACCATCACCTGTACTGCAACTGCAGAATGGAAGGAGCATCCACCAAGGTGTCAAGGTAAAGAATTATAGATCAGAGTTAGTTTCAATTGTCATCAGCTGAAATGAAGAATTTTGAACGCAACAGGTTTATGGGTCAGTGGCATTAACAGCTGTTGATGTAATCTTTTGGGGTATTACAAATGAAGTGGGTTTTCTGTGAATATACAGATGCTATTGTCAGTGATTGTAATTGGTCATCTACCGGGCATTCCCCAAAAGCCCTCTACACGCTCTATTACAACATGGATTTGAAATCCGCTTTGGGACCTCATTCCCTTCCTACCCATGTCATCGATACTAATATTGACCATAACCTCTGGCTATTCAAACTCCACCAGAAGACTATCAGAGCCAATCTGTGACACCCTTGATCCTGGCACCAGTGGGTTCAAGGTACTATTGTGGCTTCACGACTACAGCCAAGGGAATAGACAAGTGTTTCCTTAATAACAATATCACTATTTCTCTTCCATTCTTCTTTCTATTGCCTATCACGTTGAGCTGCCTGTCATGCCATGGATTTGGCTTTTGACACAATCCATTTGAGGAATCGCTACCTTCGCTGGTGTCCGAAATGGTCACCAAATATAATGAACTGGGCTGCTGCGCTATTTGCTGTGTTCTCTTCGCCTGCCCAGTGGTTACCTCTTCTTTCTGCCTGCATGTTCCTAACCTGCAGTGTGACTGCATCCCCAGTAGTTTTATCCACTAACTTTTCTGTCCCACGGATATACTACACTGACACCAATCACTACTTGAAGTGAGAAACCTGGAACTCTAGCTCCTGTGATTGGTGATACATTTTGCAGGGCACTTGTTGCACCCGTGATTTCCCTTACGACGCAGGAGGCACATTCCACTTGGCCAAGCTCCCCTACTGTACGTTAATAAAAAGTATTTTGCAAAGGTTGTGGGGGAATAATTTACCAGTGACCCACAAATCGGTTTGTTATTTTGTACCAAAGTAAGAACCTGAAAAGGTTTGAAAAATAATGGAATACTGCTTTCCCCAAATTGCCACACTCCGTTGTAAGGATCCCCTGAGACCGTTCTAACTCATCGGAATCTCAGCTAGTACAAATAATCTTCTAGC
Organism: Carcharhinus amblyrhynchos; assembly: GCF_965287045.1. Taxonomy (NCBI): domain Eukaryota; kingdom Metazoa; phylum Chordata; class Chondrichthyes; order Carcharhiniformes; family Carcharhinidae; genus Carcharhinus; species Carcharhinus amblyrhynchos. Next base: position 17,996,179 of record NC_137345.1, read on the forward strand.
AACTGGATTAAGCTAGCTACTTAACTAAATATAGCTGTTGTAACACAGAGCCTGTTTATTCCTGCTTTAGACTGGAGGAATTTATACTTGCAATTGTTTAATATTAACATAAACTAATGCACTGCTCTTTTGACAGTTGTTCAATGTGTTTTCCCTAAACTACCTGCAAATGCGCACGTGGAGTCACGTCATCAACTTGTCTACAGTTATCAAGACACTATCAAGTATAAATGTAATAACAAATTTAAAATGGTTGGGAAAAGTATTATTGAGTGTAAAGAAAATAACACATTTGTACCACCACCACCTACTTGTGAACCATGTGAGTAACCATTCCTTTGATGATTTAAATTATTCATTATAAAATGAATTATGACCTAAAAATGGAACCATTCTTTAGTGATTTGGTTTATTAACATCTTTTAGCATGTAGCAGTTCATCTTTCTGGGGAGTGACTTTTTGAATTGTTTGGTAACTTGCGTGCGCATGGGTGCTCAGGACATTTTCCGATTTTTTTTTTTTTATTGTTTATTAAAAATTAAAGACCACTTAATCCAATTGCAAAATAATTTGAATAGGTGCATGATGCATCACATGCACAAGGTGTGACAACAGGAAGCATGATACATTAAAGCAAATGAGTAACTAACTGAAAATGATTAGAGAGATAGTGTCGCAAGTAGGCTTGCATTAAAAACTAAAGTTAGTGAAAATCCTCTAGTTGCCACACTCTGGCACCTGTTCGGGTACGCTGAGGGAGAATGTAGCACGGCCGATGCCCCTAACCAGCACATCTTTCAGAATGCAGGAAGAAATCGGAGCATCTGGGGGAAACCCACGCAAACGCAAGGAGAACTTGCAGACTCCGCACTAACTTGAGCCAGAATTGAACCTGAGTCTCTGGCGCTGTAAGGCAGCTGTGCTAACCACTGTGTGCTGCCCAAATGGCTCTTAAATTGGTTGATTACCTTTTGACAAAGTGGCACCAAATTGGACTTTTTTTCTGTCCCCACTTCCTCTTTTTTTCCCCAGAAGCCCAGTTTTTTAGCATGGAGACCTATTTAATGCTTGATAGAAACTAATGCATTTCTCTTTTGGCATTTGTTCAATGTGATTGCCCTGAATGCCTGGAAATGGACGGACAGGAGCAGGCTTTCGGTCTCTTTACAATTATCGGGACATTATCATGTATCAATGTAATGGTTGTTTTAAAATGATTGGCAGGAATGCTGTTGAATGTAGTGAAACTAATACACTTGGGCCACCATCAATTAAATAATTTAAAATGTAAGCATTGGAAATTAGTTGGATAAGTGAAGAACCACCAATGATGTAACAGAATTACCCCAATACTGCATTCGCTCGAGTGCTGCAGTAAGTGTTTGGATTGTGAGTTGCACTCTTGATCCAGAATGAAGTCTGGGCAAAGGCTCCAACATCGCTGTTAAAGAATGACGTGTGAAACTGCTAAAATTCACGCTCTTGCATTTTTTTTCTGTCACTTTCTCAAAGAATTCCCTTTGGAGTAAACAAAATACAATTGACACTCTCTTCTAGTTGGAATGAAGTGCTGAGGAAAAACTGCTGTATGCCTCCATCTTTTGCTATCTCTGCTGTCAATATGTGTGATTATAAAGTTGTGGATGAGTGAAACTTGCCTCCAACTGAACATCAGGAAGACAAGAGCTGTTGTTATCACTGCAATAAGCTCTACTTTTTTGTCATGGATTCCTTCCTTCCAATCTGCAGCTACTCTCTAAATCAGGTTCTGTGAAGTGTTGGTATTATTTGATGCATTATGTTCCAAAGCCCACATCTGCCCAAGACTCCTCAGTGCGTCCTTTTCCCTACTACTTTTTTTTTTGCTTTCTCTCTTCAGCCCAATGGATTAAGCAATGAGAAAGTCCAAGTGTAGGTTTAGAAGACTCAAATTCTAGCATAAAATTAAGACCTGAGCTACTTCACATTTATCTTTTAAACGTGACTTGAAAGTACCGGAACGGGGACTAATTGAAACTGTTATTGTTTTTTTTTTGGTTGTAATAGGTCAGTGTGGCAAGCCTCCAGCATTGAAAAATGGGTCACCAACTGAAGAATATATTTTTCAGACTGTCTTTCCTGTGGATTCTCAAGTCACTTACAAGTGTCACCCTGGTTACGTGTTTCAGGCAGGAGGTTCAAGACGTATTACCTGCAGGACAAATGAAACTTGGTCACCATTACGGGCTGTCTGTGAACGTAAGTAAGAATTTATTTTCTCCCTTCCTTTCCCTCGTTTGAATTTCCCTTGGTCCAACTTGCTGGCATTCATTTCCATGTGAATATGCAGTCTTACAGGACAGCATCTCTGACTATACTCGTATGAAAGTCCGGGTGATAGTGAGGTGCTCAAATGTAGGCTTCAGTATAACTTGGCTTTGATTTAATTTCTGGCTGAACATTGTGGCAGACTCCCTATTGGGTGCTGTATTCTTTAGAATTAAAATGTTAATTTATACCCCACTGTGATTATCTTGTCCATTTATTAACTAATCTGCTAAAACTACTTGTTACCTCATGTTCTATTTAGTGGTATCTTTGCTGGAATTCTGCTTCCCAGCATTAGACCCGTAGAATTCCTACAGTGCAGAAGGAGGCCATTCAGCCCATTGAGACTGCACCAACCACAATCCCACCCACCCTATCCCTGTGGCCCCACATATTTACCCCGCCAGTCCCCTTGATATTAAGTGGCAATTTAGCATAGCCAGTCCATCTGACTCGCACATCTTTGGATGATTAATTAATCCTAATGGAAGACTGATTTGTCTCAAAACATTCATTAACATGGAAAACAAGAGTGACCCCTTTTGAGAGGTTAAACATAACCTGCCAAAAATTAACAGAAGAATTTTATTTCCCTAATGAATATAGTATATGTGTCTTCAAATGGTTGACATCTATATCAGTACTGTTAATGCTTGTTACAGTATCTACTGTGAAATGGATTTGCAAGCTGCCAAACTGGCATCACAAGGTAAGTCACTGACTGAGCTGCTTAGAAAAAGGCATTTGCATAACTCGGGTCACTTGAAAAGAACATTCCAAAGTGACATGGGATCCTCTGTCTTTTCATGGACCACACTTCCCCAGAATGGCAGATTTCTGATCTTGTCATTTGTTACCTCCTTGTTTTTGTATTATACATCTCTGTCTATTCCTATCTTATCTATTTATACAGCTAACTTTATCCCCTGTAAAACTGCATATCCCAAATCCTGCTATCCCGGCTAGCCAAGGAAAGCCTATTCACTTAAAATCTATTTCCTTTCTCCTTGCTCCAAATATGTTTTTGCTGGAAACCTTCAACCTCACCCATGGCTTGGATTCTCTGGTTCTGCTGCAGGGAGTGAAGTTTTGGCTGAGCACCACATTCTTGTTGGCAGCAGTGGTAGGGTGAAGCTCAGAGAATCCTATCATTATTTGTGTATCGAGCTACAGCTGGCTGATGAATACAGTCCATGGGATTCTTGTGGTATCAACATGCACAGAATCATAAAATCCTACAGTGCAGAAGAGGCCATTCGGCCCATCAAGTCTGCACCGACCACAATCCCATCCTGGCCCTATCCCCATAACCCCTTGCATTTACCCTAGCCAGTCCCCCTGACACTAAGGGAGAACTTAGCATGGCCGATCTATACCTCTCAACATCTTACACACTTTTCTATCAGGTCACCTCTCATCCTTTGTCTCTAAGGAGAAAAGACCAAGCTCCCTCAACCTATCCTCATAAGGCATGCCACCCAATCCAGGCAACATCCTTGTAAATCTCCTCTGCACCCTTTCAATAGTTTCCTCATCCTTCCTGTAATGAGGTGACAAGAACTGAGCACAGTATTCCAAAAGAGGTCTGACTAGAGTCTTATAAAGCTGCAACTTTTATCTCCCAACTCCTAAACTCAGTCCCTCGATTGATGAAGGCCAGTACACCATACGCCTTCTTAACCACATCCTCTACCTGCGAGGCCGATTTTAAGAGTCCTATGGACCCGGACCCGGATCCCAAGGTCCTTCTGATCCATCAACTTACCAAACACTGAGGTTAGACTCACCAGTCAGTAATTTCCTGGGCTATCCCTATTCTCTTTCTTGAATATAGGAACCAAATTCGCAATCCTCTGGAACCTCCCGTCTCCATCGACGACGCAAAGATCATCGCCAGAGGTTCTGGCCTCCCACAGTAACCTGGAGTATATCCTATTCAGTCCCGGCGATTTATCTATGTTGATTGTATTCAAAACTTCCAACACATCCTCTTTCTTAATGTCCACATACTCAATCTTTTCAGTGCACTGCAAGCCTGCAGTACAACCTCCCAGATCTTTTTCAACCGTGAATACTGAGGTAAAGTATTCATTAAGCACCTCTGCTATTTCTACTGGTTTTATACAAACATTCCCACCTTCACATTTTATAGTTCCTATTCGTTCACATCTCATCATTTTACTCTCCACATATTTGTAGAATGCCTTAGGGTTCTCCTTAATCTTACCTGCCAAGGTCTTCTCATGACCCCTTCTGGCTCTCCTAACTTCCTTCTTAAGTTCCTTCCTATAAGCCGTATACTCCTCCAGATCCCGAACATCTCCTAGCTCTCTGAACCTTTTGTACGCTTTACTTTTCTTCTTGACTTGGTTCATTACAACTTTTGTGCACCACGGTTCCTGTAACCTACCAAAACCTCCCTGTCTCACCTGAATGTTTTCGTGCAGAACTCTAGACAAAAATTCTTTGAAAATCTGCCACCTTACTTCGGTACTTTTTCACGAGAACACCACCTTCCAATTTACTTGTCTAATTTCCTTCCTAATGGCTTCATATTTCCCCTTACTCCAGATAAACACTTTCCTAATTTGCCTGATCCTATCTCTTTCCAATGCTAGTGTAAAGGAGATAGAGCTATGATCACTATCCCCAAAATGTTCTCCTACTGAGAAATCTGACACCTGTCCAGGTTCGTTAGCCAGTACCAGATCGAATACAGCTTCTCCTCTTGTAGGCTTATCCACATACTGTGTCAGGAAACCCTCCTGAGCACACCTAACAATCTCCTCCCCATCCAAACCCCTTTCTCTAGGGATATTCCTAATATATATTTTATATATATATTATAGACATATAATTTAATGGGGAGAGGGAGACTTCCTGTCAGTGTGTGGTGTGCACTGTTATATCAGGCCCAGGTTTTGTAATCAGTTGTGCATGAATAACATAAGTATATTCCACATTCACACTGTTATAATGACAAAGCAGTTTCTTCTGAATTCCCTCTTAGATTTATTGGGGACTATTTTATATTGACAGTCTTAAGTTTTGCTCTACCCAACAACTGGAAATACCCTTTCTGTGTCCACTCAAAAACAGCCTACACTACAAGACCATTAATGTAATAAAATATACCAAGGCGTAATGCAGTAGCATTATAAAAAGTATGACAACATGCTATATATGAAGACTTGGTCAAGCAAGTGGACTGTATGGAGTGTATTAAAGATAACAAAGGCGAACGGTGAAGAGAGGAATTTCCAGAGCTTGGGGGCTCAGGCAACTGAAAACATGACCGCCCCCAATGGTGGAGTGATTAAAAGAGGCCAGAGTGAGTTGAAAGGGGTGGCATGGTGGCACAGTGGTTAGCACTGCTGTCTCACAGAGCCAGGGACCTGGGTTCAATTCCAGTCTCGGGTGACTGTCTGTCTGTGTGGAGTTTGCTTGTTCTCCTCGTATCTGCGTAGGTTTCCTTTGGGTGCTGTGGTTTTGTCTCACACCCCAAAGACGTGCAGGTTAGGTTGACTGGCCGTGCTAAATTGACCCTTAGTGTCGGGGAATTAGCAAGCTAAATTCATGGAGTTACGGAGATAGGTCCAGGGTGGGATTGTTGTTGGTGCAGGCTCGATGGACAAATGGCCTCCTTCTGCACTGTAAGAATTCTATGATTCTTTGATTCTATGGACATACCTGGGAAGGTTCACAGGCTGGAAGAGATTACACAGATAGGGAGGCACTTGATCAAATCCCTGTAATAATTTTAACTTCTACTAGGACATTGTATACCTTTCCCTTGTAAAGATCAAAGAACCCCCGCCTGATGATCCTTTCCTGCTCAGATTCTTCACATTTCTGATTGTTGTTTATTTTGCATCCTATCCACTGCTTCTACAACCATTCTATAATAGAACAACCAGAACTGTAAACAGTATCCCATTTGGTCCTGCCAACCTTTGCTGCAAGTGTGACATACATCCTCTACTTCCCAATTCTAATCCTCTGGAAATAAATCCTTGTGCCTGGTTTGCTTTTTAATAACTTATTCGGAAGGCTGAATGTTAGCTTTTATCACAAAAGGATTTGAGTACAAGGGTAGTGAGGTCTTGTTTTAATTGTATAGGAGCTTGGTTAGACCGCATCTGGAATATTGTGGGCGGTTTTGGCCCCCTTACTTCAGAAAGTAAGCTGGGCCATTTCAAAGTAAACCACATTGCAGTGTGGTCTGCAGTCACGTATAGGCCATGCCAGGCGAGGACATTAGTAAACAAAGATCCTTTGTACAACAATCGACAATGATTTCATGGGCATCATGAGATTTATAATTCCAGATATTTATTGAATTCAAATTTCACAACCTGCCACGGTGGGCTTCAAATCTGGGTCCCTAGAGCATTACCCTGCGTCCCTGATTACTAATCCAGTGACAATACCACTAGATCACTACTTTCCATGCCATACAGGAAGTATGGTGGTACATGAAGTGTGCTAAGCTGTGCTTCAAATAATAGTAGAAAGAGAGAACAAAGTTAAATTAAACTTAAATAAATCAGGTTAAGTTTATCATGGCTATCAAAAATGCCCTAAAGAAATTTGTATCTAGTTAATTACTTTGTGGTCAGGCACCACCAATGATGCAGAACTTCATTAGTACTGCATTTCAGTAGATTCTCTTTTCTGTGTAAGTGCTGGATTCTCTTTGGAATTCCAGGCTGTAATTTAGCACAGTAAGAAATCTCACAACACCAGATTAAAGTCCGACCAGTTTATTTGATAAGATTTGATTTTACTATCAAATAAACTGGTTGGACTTTAATCTGGTGTTGAGATTTCTTACAATGTTTACTCCAGTCCAATGCCGGCATCTCCACCTGTAATTTAGCAACCATGATAGCCATATAATTCCCCTCGTGGCTGCTAAATGGGGCAACACGGTAGCACAATGATTTGCATTGCTGCTTCATAGCGCCAGGGACTTGGGTTTGATTCCCACTGGGTCGCTGTCGGTGTGGTGTTTGCATGTTCTCCCCGTGTCTGCATGGGTTTCCTCCCACAGTCTGAAAAACGTGCTGGCTCGGTGTGTTGACCCACACCGGTGCCAGACTGTGGCAACTAGAGGTATTTCACAGTAACTCTGTTGCAGTGTTAATGTAAGCCTTACTTGTAACTAATAAATACATTTTAAACTTCAAATCTCTTGAGATGCCGAAAACACAAATCTTGATGTTGAGAATCCAGTTTGTAATCTTTCCTCCACCATCAGCTCATCCAAACAGGTGGTGTGACTCGGAGCAGGATCCCTTCTGGAGGACAGGCCAGGTTGCTCAAGTGACTTTCCTGCCAGGGAAGAGGCATGGCATTAGTGCATGGCAAGAACAAAAATCTTGGAGAGACAAAGCTCATGTGTGTTTGTGGAGATGGGCAAAAGTGCAGAGTGCACAAGTACACTTCTCTGTCTCCTGCTCACTTTCCTTTCCACACAGATCCACTCCCTGAAAGCTCCAATGCTTTCTCCTTGAATGGTATGACGATCTGGAGTTCGACCACCCATCAATGCACTCTTGTGTCAGTTGCGAGTCAGCTTGTATTGCATGGAAACAGATAGGGAGGTTGTGAACAGGCCACAAGCCAGATCAGATGCAATGGTGCCTGGTGTGTGTGGGCACAACACATGAGCAGGGTTGAACAATGAGGAAGTCTCAGGGGAGATGAGGAAGTCTTTGGGAGATCCAATGGTGGAGCAGAAAGAGGGTGGCAGCAAGTGGGGTCCAAGTGGTATAGTGAAGAGTGTGTGAGTGAGGAGAGTGTCTGAGTGATGAATGTATGATGTGTATGAGTGAGTTTGAGGAGTGTGAGTGAGAAGAGTGTGTGAGGAGTGCGTGTATAAGTGAGTCAGTGAGGTGTGTGTGTGTGTGTCTGAAAAGCATGTGAGTGAGGTGTGCGTGCGTGAGGAATGTGTGTGTGAACGAGTGAGTGAGGAGCGTGTGAGTGGGAAAGGGGTGATGGAAGACAAGAAGAAGGGAGAGGTCATTCATCTTTTTCCAGCGCTGCATCCCTGACCTCTGCTGGCATTCAGCAGCATGGCCACTGCCTTCCAGGTGAGGTTTGTGACCTCACTGGAGTCTTTTGCCTGCCTGCAGGTAGAGGGTTGTCCTCCCCTCCGCAGTATTCAGCAACAATGTCAGGGCTCCCTCAGTGAACCTTGGTGCTAGCTTTCGAACAGCCATCTTGGCGAGATCGTGAGCAAGTGCTGTGAAGCAGTTTAAATGATGTGTTCAGATGACCCAAGTGCAGGTGAGGCAGATGCGTAGAGCCTGAGTTTGGTGTTTCTCCTGGGAATTTTTTTTCAAGTGCTGTAACAATTCCAGTCTAGATCCCACTGACAACGCCGGCAAAACTCACTCAGGTTATCATGCCGAAAATGACACTTAGCAAATTTTGGGAATCTTCTGCCCCATAGAAATGTTACAACATAGATTGAGGCCATTTGGTCCATCTGGTCCATACCAACCCAAGGACGCCCAGGTGCCCTTTCTAATCTCACCTTCCTTCACCTGGCCCTTAGCCCTGTAGTTTACAGCACTTAAGGTTTTTGATTTGATTTATTATTGTCACATGTATTAATACACAATGAAAAATACTGCTTCTTGCGCGCTATATAGGCAAAGCATACCAGACAAAGAGAAGGAATGTAGTGTTACAATTATAACATAGCTAGGGTGCAGATCCCAGGTACTTTCTAAAAGAGTTTCGAGTCTCTGCCCCCACCACCAATTTGGGCAGACACCCAACATCCTTTGGGTAAAAAAAGTTAATCCTCATGTCCCCTCTACTGCCATTTCTTTTGAATCCTTAGTTGTAGAATTCTTCTAATGTCCTGAATTAAAATGAAGAGGTAATTTGTTAAATGAGTCGTTGTCATTCCAATGAATGGACGGCATGGGGTGGGACTGATGAAGTTACTCTTCGTCTTTTGCCTCCGTTGCCATTGAACCTTCTGCACGAATTCCCTGAAATTTAAACGGAACTCTGCCCTGTGTGAACTGGGTGTGAGTTACATTACGCTTTCATTTTTAGCCTGTGTTACGGTTTACTAATTGCATTGCGATTCAATCCGGTTTATAATATATTCCTGGAGCAAAGCCAGCAATTTGCATGGGTTGATTCTAATGGAGGAACATGTTTCCGTCACTGCTTACGCACTCAAATGGGATGGTTGGGATTGAAATAGGGCTACTTGTCTGAGAGCACTGACGTTGCACCGAGTCTACCACCCCGGAATAACTCGTGGAAAAGGAAGCAAAACCGCATTAATTGCGTCTCCCAAGCGGGAAAAAAAATCCAGGAGTTTTCTTCAAATTCCCGGCCGAGGGAAAGTTTCTTCGAAGATTAAAGATCGAGAGAATTGGGGAATGTCAGAGAGACTGATCCTCACTCTAATGGCCATCTGGGTGGCCCGGGTCATGGGTAAGCGGTGCCCCCGCCCTTCATTGCTGCTTTTCAGTGATGGTTTCAGATCAGTGATGGGGCAGATTTACTGAATGGGATAGAGTAGCTCTGCCCTCGGTAGCCAGTGTAGAATTTGGTGTTAATGTCAGTGCCCTAATTCTGATCCTGCTGCAGGAAATGGAGAGGTGGCTGAATGCCAAAGTCTCCGTCCTTGCTTGCAGAGGTGGTGAGGTGTGAACTACCAGTAAGGTTGTGCCCCTGGAGTCTGAGTTGCCTGATCAAGTTGAGTATGATACTCTCATGTTGCTACTTTAATACCAGTTCCAATTTTTGTTTTCATTTGTGGGAAATGGATGTCACTGGCCACATTTATTGATGTGGAGATGCTGGTGTTGGCCAGCGAGTTCTGAAAGCTAGTGGCCTTTGTTACAAATAAACCTGTTGGACTTTAAGCTGGTGTATTGAGACTATTTGCAATGTTGATTGCTCATCCCTAGTTGCTCAAGTCAACCACATTGCTGTGGCTCTGGAGTAGATTTCCTTCCCTAAAGGACATTAGTGAACCATGTGGGTTTTTCTGACAATTGACAATGATTTCATGGTCATCAGTAGATCTTTAATTCCAAATTTTTAAAAATTGAATTCAAATTCCACCATCTGCTGTGGGATTCAGACTCGGGTCCCCAGAACATCCGAGTTTCTGGATTAATAGTCTAGAGATAATACCACTAGGCTATCGCCTCCCCAGGTTTTGTTTGAAACAATGTTAAAATCACTTTTAGTTGATGCTGAACTTGGAATACTAATACACTTAAGTTGCTTAAGACAGTTGTTTTCCTTGAACACCTGGTGAAAAGCTGAGATTAATGACCCAAAACACTAACTTTGTTTTTCTCCACAGATGCTGAGTAATTCTAGAATTGTCTGTTTCTAGTTACCAGTCTGGCTTAATCATATGCAGTTTTAAAACTATATCTGACTTTCCTTATTTATGGAGTCATTATTTAGATGTATGCTGAGAAAACTCCACTGGACATCTCCTAGACTATTTATGGAACCAATAGATTCCCTATATTGAAGGAGGAGACCAGTCCAGTCTGCACCTACTCTTCAAAAGAGCTTCTTATCTGAACACTCCCAGTCCCATGACATGCCTTGCGTTGCCCTCCCCACCGAACCCCACCCAACCTACTTATCTTTGGACTGTGGAAGGAAACCAGAGCACTTGAAGGAAACCCACGCAGACATGGGGAGAACATGAAAACTCTGCACGGGCAGGAACCCAAGTCACTGGACTATGCCACTGTACACATTTGCATGACTGACTTCCTCACAGTATATATTTGCATGGTTTACTGTGAGGATTTTGGAGAATATTGTGTTGGAGAATAATCTATTTAAAAAAAGGCTGTGTATGCCAATTATTTAAATAAGCTAGGCAAAAGTTAATGGAGGCAATGTCTCTGGGAGTGTTTGAGATAAAAAAGGGTGAAGGTGTTAAATGCGTACATTTGTAATAGAGCTATGGTGATGTGGATTTGTAAATAGGTTAGTTTTAAAAAAGAAAATCGCATTAGGAAATAGATTGGGACTTGGCTCTTCAGCTGCAAATTTGAAAAGGGAGTAAGGGACCTTTTGAAAAGGTTTCAAATGTGAACAAGAGAAGGTTGTTCAATTTCATTTGACCCAAAAGGAAAGTTGATAAGCATGTGTGCAAGATTTTTTTTATATTTTGCAAAAATTGAGTTCAGAGGTGGTAAGGACAATGAAATGAAGATGAAGTGGACAAACAATATGTAAGGAGAGATGTTGAGTGTGGGGAAGATATCGTGGGGACAGCTCTGTGCTGAGAAGGTGCAAAATCTGAGAGCCATTCAGAAGCCAATACAGCCATTGTCAGAAAGCAGTCTTGTCTCTAGATTTTCTTGGATTTTCAGAGTGAAGTGGAAGAGTTTGAGGAAATTGTGTGTCATACCTTTACTAAAGTGACAGCGGTTTTACTTTGGCTAATACTGGATTTGGAGTTAGAAATCTACAAGGAATTGTTACCAAGAAGATGTTTCCTTTAATGTTCTAACAGAGGTTTTCTTTTGGGGGGAGTGCTGCTTTGTACAACTGTTTTAACTGTGTAATTTTAATCTTGTGCACTTAAGTTTTCACTTTGTGAATGCTTTTTTAATTTAAAAGTCTCAAATGTTACTGGAATTCCATGCTCTTGGAATCAGTAGTTTTTTTTATTCCTGTTATTTTCAGAATTCAAAAAAGTTATAATCCGTAAGAGAAGATTCCCTCTGGGATTTGGTTTGCTCAGCAGATCTTCTGTGGACATTGAACTTGCTTCATCCTTCCCCACCATCTGACTATTGGTCATATTTAAACTTGGTTTCTCAAATTCTATCTGTTCACAAACTTTAACTGGCATTTCAGGTCAGATATAGAAAGATTGGATTAAACTGTGTTTAGACCACATCTGTCCCTGAGTCCATTTCCCACTGTCTGCAACTGGCAGAAAAGCTACACTGACCTTATCTTCTGGTAACAACTTAAAAATGGAATCAAATTTTGCTAACCACTTTAAATCCCAACTTGTATGTTTCTTTTTAAATTAAAGATCAGTCAGTTTCAAATAGGTGTCTTTGCCGCCTGCACAGAAGATAGTGGGAACAGTGCATTAAATAAGCGGATGAGTCTTGGGGGCAATTTTAATTAACTGTGTATCAGGTTAAAATGACCCCTTTTGGTTTCTGTCTCCCCTTATCTCCAGTATTAAAAGTTGCTAAAGATAGTAACACAATCCAATTATTAAACTGTGAAATGCATTGAATTTTACAATTTGTTTGAATACTTTTATTAACCATCCTCATTCACATGTACTTTGTCATATTATACCTTAAACTTTTCACACATTTCACCTATGTGCCCGGATCCACGTTAACCACTGTTCAAGCAATGTCTTGACTTTAAAATTCTCAATCTTGTTTTCAAATCCTGCCCAGAATTCTTCATAATTGCCTCCAGCCAAATAAACCCTTGAGGATATCTGCAGACCTCTGCTTCTGGCCTCATGTCCAACCCTGGTTTTAATTGATGACTATGCCTTCAGTTGCTTGAATCTCAAGCTTGGGAATACCTTTGCCACACCTACCCTTCCCTAATGCAAAGAAGGGTTGGAGAGATCTCTTATTTTTCCTAACATTTAATCTGTGAATGGTGTTCAAAACCCAGCTGGGAAGGATGGTGTACTTTAACATCTTTTACTACTTTTTCTCAGCAAGAAACTGTGGTAATCCAGGTGACATTTCAAATGGCGATTATATTGTACCAGATACCACTTTTGGAATGAAAGCTACCTTTTATTGTGATGAAGGGTAAGTGTCCAGTTTATCAAATACTAAATGAGATTGCTTGTTTAATAAAAATTATATTCTGTTCAAATTTTAAACTGAAGTCTGTCATGGGATTTTTTTGCACCTTTAGGAAACTGGCTCAGTTTATTTCTGGTGGTGGTTTTCTGTGTCTGGTGTCTGAATGTGGGTTTCCTGATCTGTAGCTTGGTTGTTGAATTATTTTAAACTGTGGAAATTTAATGCTGATGTATATCTTGCCCAATAACATCTGGATTGAGTGTTCATATCTCCTCCATTGGGTCCTTTGGCAACTTGTGAAAAGGAATGTGTTGTCTGGGGGTTTAAAGCTACTATTCAAATGAGTCAAGTTGCATGAATATTCTCCCCTTTGATAAGGTGCCAAAATCCAGCATGTGATCATGAGGAGTAGCTGTTTACCCTGGTCTGACGGTGGTCTTAATGCTACTTTCCTGCTTGGTACTCATTCTTGACTCCTGGACAACGTATTAGTCTAACTTGGTTTTGAATGTATTCCATAACTCAGTCGTCACTATCTAGGGCAGATAATTCTATTGATTGATTGATTCTCAGAAGAAATTCCGTCTTGAATTTGAAACTATGTCCCTTTTTTGTTCTACATTTCATTACAAGGGAAAGATCCCCCTCCTGGCTTCTGTCCATCAAGCCTCTTCCAAATCTTTTAATATTTTTCTCAATTCCAATTCGTATAGGTGTAATCTACTCAACCTTTTCTCCAACGCCTTCGTTAGACTGTTCCTGGGATGAATCTTTGAACTACTTCCAGTGCCAGTATATTTTTTCTTCAGTATAGATATTAGGGGTGGGATTTTACAGTATCACTTGAGCAAGACCAGAAATACCTGTCTGTGGTCAACAACATTTCCACGTCCACTCCTCGACCACCCTGATTCCGTGGCGGGTGAAGTGGTAGAATTCCAGCACAAAACTGTATGCCGTATTCCAAGTGTGGTCTTGCCGATGCCTTGGCACAGTTGTAGTGAGGCCTCCCTACTTTAGTGCTCCATACCCTTGCAATAAAGTCCAACATTTCATTTGTCTTCCTATTGTTTGCTGTATCTATAGGCTCTGTTAGTGAATGGCATCACAACAGCATTCTGTCTCTCCCCACTTAAATATTCAGCTTTTCTATCCTTCCCACAACAATGGGCAACCTTGCATTTTCCCCATATTTATACTCCATCTGCCAAATATTTATTTCCGATCACTTGACTGATCCCAATTCCTTTGCAAATATTTTTTGTTGTCCTTGTGTTTTAACTGGCTGTCTTTGTTCAGCAAATTTAGCTAGAATGTGCTTAATTCCTTCATCCAGATCATTAATACAAATTGTAAATAGTTGAGGCCCATCATTGATCCCAGTGGCACCCAATTAGTTAGTTTGGAAATCTGAAAATGACCTATTTTAGTCTGAATGTTTAGTCAGCTAATTATCTGTCCGTGCTAATATATCACTCCAAATGCTATGAGGTATTTTGAAGGAAGCGTTTGTGTTCAGAAAATATAAATGTGCTCCATCTACTGGTTCCCAACTCAAATAAATTTGTCAAATCTGATTTATTTCTGAAAACCAGCGATATTGATGTGTGTTCTTTTAAGAACTTAAAACATTCCACAGTGCTTCATTTGACCAGTATTGGACAATGAGCTTGAGCCACAAGGCCAGGCTAGGACTTCCCACTAACAAATCAAGTTTTTTTTCTCCAGGTACGTCATGGTTGGTAGGCCCTATCGGACATGCACAGCTGCTGGTTGGGATGGCCAGGTTCCAACATGTGAATGTAAGTTCAGAATTCAAATTTACACAAAGTTATACCTTTTTTTTAAAAGAAAGCAATGATTGAATTAAAGTATGTGGAGTGTTTGGTTCATATTTTCATAGAAACCCTACAGTGCAGAAAGAGGCCATTTGGCCCATCAAGTCTGCACCAACCACAATCCCACCCAGGCCCTAACCCCTCTAATCTACACATCTCAGGACACTAAGGGGCAATTTTAGCATGGCCGATTAACCTAACCCACACATCTTTGGACTGTGGGACAAAACCGGAGCAGCCAGAGGCAACCCATGCAGACATGAGGAGAATGTGCAAACTCCACACAGACAGTGACCCAAGCTGGGAATTGAACCTAGGTCCCTGGAGCTGTGAAGCAGCAGTGCTGATCACTGTGCTACCGTGCCTTTTTTAAGTTCCTCATTTTGAAACCCCCTAAATTGGGGTGCCAAATTTCTAGTGTAGCTAATATTTTGATGTTGACATTTCATTCTTAAACCGAAGGAGCAGCTTTTCAATCAAGCAACTATTTCATCTGTTATTCAGTCTCTGCTATCATATGGACTCTCAAAGGGATCAGTAGGAAACAACCTTCCACGATCATTGGCTGGAGTAGAAGAAAAAACATTCCTCAGATATTAGAAATATTGTGTAATGAAGTGTTAATTTGCATTAATTATTTTTGACAACTACTGAATGTCACTTCCTGAATTTAGAAGCTACACAAGAAGTGCATTTAGATGTGGGAGACATATAACTGGATTAAGTCGTATACCTTTTTTTAATGACTGTGTGCATCACACCATCTTTGCGATGCAGTAATGCAAGTAACATTTACAAATTCCAGAGAGGGATGCAGGGAAAGATGGTAAATAGCCTGACCTGCAAAACTGCGCACTATCTATTTCATTGTTGCTGTGGAGTCCTTGGTAAACCTCTGTGTTGATAATTTGCATTCAGGCATCCAGTTGTGACATCAAGACTGCTACTCTCATGTCAAGATGTACAAACTTCACCCCTGTCTGGTAATTTGATGACTAAATTTATCAACTCTCAATTTGAAGAGAATGCTGAAAGGACAATAGGTTGCTCAGCATGAGAGAACTAATGAAGGGGTCATGGTTATAAAGTACAGTTGCTGTTCTGCATCAGTCTATGTTGGCTGTTGGTTTTGATATTCTAATTTGCTTTGCAGAAAGCTTAGTTCAGAGATTTGTTTTGATCTTCTATATTTCAGGAGAATGCAGATGGTTCGCATCCAATGATCTCAAATGCAATATGAAGCAGTAGCAACATAAACACAACTAGAATTCCTTCATTCTCCCTGCTGCCACCCCACTACCATAAGCAATCTACATATAATTTGTTCTCCATTCAATTATAGGCTAATGGAAAAGAAGTGAAAATACCTATTTGTGTGTTGGTGAGCTAGTGTGCTTCGCCACTTAAGTATGCGATTTGACAGTCTGACTGAATTTTGTTTTTCTCTAGTTGTCAAATGTCCCGATCCTCCACCTGTTGCCAATGGGACAGTTTCATCACCACCTGGAGAGTTCTGGACATTTGGAAGCATAGCTAAATATTCATGCATTGCAGGCCATTCCCTGATCGGTGAAGACACCATCACCTGTACTGCAACTGCAGAATGGAAGGAGCATCCACCAAGGTGTCAAGGTAAAGAATTATAGATCAGAGTTAGTTTCAATTGTCATCAGCTGAAATGAAGAATTTTGAACGCAACAGGTTTATGGGTCAGTGGCATTAACAGCTGTTGATGTAATCTTTTGGGGTATTACAAATGAAGTGGGTTTTCTGTGAATATACAGATGCTATTGTCAGTGATTGTAATTGGTCATCTACCGGGCATTCCCCAAAAGCCCTCTACACGCTCTATTACAACATGGATTTGAAATCCGCTTTGGGACCTCATTCCCTTCCTACCCATGTCATCGATACTAATATTGACCATAACCTCTGGCTATTCAAACTCCACCAGAAGACTATCAGAGCCAATCTGTGACACCCTTGATCCTGGCACCAGTGGGTTCAAGGTACTATTGTGGCTTCACGACTACAGCCAAGGGAATAGACAAGTGTTTCCTTAATAACAATATCACTATTTCTCTTCCATTCTTCTTTCTATTGCCTATCACGTTGAGCTGCCTGTCATGCCATGGATTTGGCTTTTGACACAATCCATTTGAGGAATCGCTACCTCCGCTGGTGTCCGAAATGGTCACCAAATATAATGAACTGAGCTGCTGCGCTATTTGCTGTGTTCTCTTCGCCTGCCCAGTGGTTACCTCTTCTTTCTGCCTGCATGTTCCTAACCTGCAGTGTGACTGCATCCCCAGTAGTTTTATCCACTAACTTTTCTGTCCCACGGATATACTACACTGACACCAATCACTACTTGAAGTGAGAAACCTGGAACTCTAGCTCCTGTGATTGGTGATACATTTTGCAGGGCACTTGTTGCACCCGTGATTTCCCTTACGACGCAGGAGGCACATTCCACTTGGCCAAGCTCCCCTACTGTACGTTAATAAAAAGTATTTTGCAAAGGTTGTGGGGGAATAATTTACCAGTGACCCACAAATCGGTTTGTTATTTTGTACCAAAGTAAGAACCTGAAAAGGTTTGAAAAATAATGGAATACTGCTTTCCCCAAATTGCCACACTCCGTTGTAAGGATCCCCTGAGACCGTTCTAACTCATCGGAATCTCAGCTAGTACAAATAATCTTCTAGCAACTGGATTAAGCTCGCTACTTAACTAAATATAGCTGTTGTAACACAGAGCCTGTTTATTCCTGCTTTAGACTGGAGGAATTTATACTTGCAATTGTTTAATATTAACATAAACTAATGCACTGCTCTTTTGACAGTTGTTCAATGTGTTTTCCCTAAACTACCTGCAAATGCGCACGTGGAGTCACGTCATCAACTTGTCTACAGTTATCAAGACACTATCAAGTATAAATGTAATAACAAATTTAAAATGGTTGGGAAAAGTATTATTGAGTGTAAAGAAAATAACACATTTGTACCACCACCACCTACTTGTGAACCATGTGAGTAACCATTCCTTTGATTTAAATTATTCATTATAAAATGAATTATGACCTAAAAATGGAACCATTCTTTAGTGATTTGGTTTATTAACATCTTTTAGCATGTAGCAGTTCATCTTTCTGGGGAGTGACTTTTTGAATTGTTTGGTAACTTGCGTGCGCATGGGTGCTCAGGACATTTTCTGATTTTTTTTTTATTGTTTATTAAAAATTAAAGACCACTTAATCCAATTGCAAAATAATTTGAATAGGTGCATGATGCATCACATGCACAAGGTGTGACAACAGGAAGCATGATACATTAAAGCAAATGAGTAACTAACTGAAAATGATTAGAGAGATAGTGTCGCAAGTAGGCTTGCATTAAAAACTAAAGTTAGTGAAAATCCTCTAGTTGCCACACTCTGGCACCTGTTCGGGTACGCTGAGGGAGAATGTAGCACGGCCGATGCCCCTAACCAGCACATCTTTCAGAATGCAGGAAGAAATCGGAGCATCTGGGGGAAACCCACGCAAACGCAAGGAGAACTTGCAGACTCCGCACTAACTTGAGCCAGAATTGAACCTGAGTCTCTGGCGCTGTAAGGCAGCTGTGCTAACCACTGTGTGCTGCCCAAATGGCTCTTAAATTGGTTGATTACCTTTTGACAAAGTGGCACCAAATTGGACTTTTTTTCTGTCCCCACTTCCTCTTTTTTTCCCCAGAAGCCCAGTTTTTTAGCATGGAGACCTATTTAATGCTTGATAGAAACTAATGCATTTCTCTTTTGGCATTTGTTCAATGTGATTGCCCTGAATGCCTGGAAATGGACGGACAGGAGCAGGCTTTCGGTCTCTTTACAATTATCGGGACATTATCATGTATCAATGTAATGGTTGTTTTAAAATGATTGGCAGGAATGCTGTTGAATGTAGTGAAACTAATACACTTGGGCCACCATCAATTAAATAATTTAAAATGTAAGCATTGGAAATTAGTTGGATAAGTGAAGAACCACCAATGATGTAACAGAATTACCCCAATACTGCATTCCCTCGAGTGCTGCAGTAAGTGTTTGGATTGTGAGTTGCACTCTTGATCCAGAATGAAGTCTGGGCAAAGGCTCCAACATCGCTGTTAAAGAATGACGTGTGAAACTGCTAAAATTCACGCTCTTGCATTTTTTTTCTGTCACTTTCTCAAAGAATTCCCTTTGGAGTAAACAAAATACAATTGACACTCTCTTCTAGTTGGAATGAAGTGCTGAGGAAAAACTGCTGTATGCCTCCATCTTTTGCTATCTCTGCTGTCAATATGTGTGATTATAAAGTTGTGGATGAGTGAAACTTGCCTCCAACTGAACATCAGGAAGACAAGAGCTGTTGTTATCACTGCAATAAGCTCTACTTTTTTGTCATGGATTCCTTCCTTCCAATCTGCAGCTACTCTCTAAATCAGGTTCTGTGAAGTGTTGGTATTATTTGATGCATTATGTTCCAAAGCCCACATCTGCCCAAGACTCCTCAGTGCGTCCTTTTCCCTACTACTTTTTTTTTGCTTTCTCTCTTCAGCCCAATGGATTAAGCAATGAGAAAGTCCAAGTGTAGGTTTAGAAGACTCAAATTCTAGCATAAAATTAAGACCTGAGCTACTTCACATTTATCTTTTAAACGTGACTTGAAAGTACCGGAACGGGGACTAATTGAAACTGTTATTGTTTTTTTTTTGGTTGTAATAGGTCAGTGTGGCAAGCCTCCAGCATTGAAAAATGGGTCACCAACTGAAGAATATATTTTTCAGACTGTCTTTCCTGTGGATTCTCAAGTCACTTACAAGTGTCACCCTGGTTACGTGTTTCAGGCAGGAGGTTCAAGACGTATTACCTGCAGGACAAATGAAACTTGGTCACCATTACGGGCTGTCTGTGAACGTAAGTAAGAATTTATTTTCTCCCTTCCTTTCCCTCGTTTGAATTTCCCTTGGTCCAACTTGCTGGCATTCATTTCCATGTGAATATGCAGTCTTACAGGACAGCATCTCTGACTATACTCGTATGAAAGTCCGGGTGATAGTGAGGTGCTCAAATGTAGGCTTCAGTATAACTTGGCTTTGATTTAATTTCTGGCTGAACATTGTGGCAGACTCCCTATTGGGTGCTGTATTCTTTAGAATTAAAATGTTAATTTATACCCCACTGTGATTATCTTGTCCATTTATTAACTAATCTGCTAAAACTACTTGTTACCTCATGTTCTATTTAGTGGTATCTTTGCTGGAATTCTGCTTCCCAGCGTTAGACCCGTAGAATTCCTACAGTGCAGAAGGAGGCCATTCAGCCCATCGAGACTGCACCAACCACAATCCCACCCACCCTATCCCTGTGGCCCCACATATTTACCCCGCCAGTCCCCTTGATATTAAGTGGCAATTTAGCATAGCCAGTCCATCTGACTCGCACATCTTTGGATGATTAATTAATCCTAATGGAAGACTGATTTGTCTCAAAACATTCATTAACATGGAAAACAAGAGTGACCCCTTTTGAGAGGTTAAACATAACCTGCCAAAAATTAACAGAAGAATTTTATTTCCCTAATGAATATAGTATATGTGTCTTCAAATGGTTGACATCTATATCAGTACTGTTAATGCTTGTTACAGTATCTACTGTGAAATGGATTTGCAAGCTGCCAAACTGGCATCACAAGGTAAGTCACTGACTGAGCTGCTTAGAAAAAGGCATTTGCATAACTCGGGTCACTTGAAAAGAACATTCCAAAGTGACATGGGATCCTCTGTCTTTTCATGGACCACACTTCCCCAGAATGGCAGATTTCTGATCTTGTCATTTGTTACCTCCTTGTTTTTGTATTATACATCTCTGTCTATTCCTATCTCATCTATTTATACAGCTAACTTTATCCCTTGTAAAACTGCATATCCCAAATCCTGCTATCCCGGCTAGCCAAGGAAAGCCTATTCACTTAAAATCTATTTCCTTTCTCCTTGCTCCAAATATGTTTTTGCTGGAAACCTTCAACCTCACCCATGGCTTGGATTCTCTGGTTCTGCTGCAGGGAGTGGAGTTTTGGCTGAGCACCACATTCTTGTTGGCAGCAGTGGTAGGGTGAAGCTCAGAGAATTCTATCATTATTTGTGTATCGAGCTACAGCTGGCTGATGAATACAGTCCATGGGATTCTTGTGGTATCAACATGCACAGAATCATAAAATCCTACAGTGCAGAAGAGGCCATTCGGCCCATCAAGTCTGCACCGACCACAATCCCATCCCGGCCCTATCCCCATAACCCCTTGCATTTACCCTAGCCAGTCCCCCTGACACTAAGGGAGAATTTAGCATGGCCGATCTATACCTCTCAACATCTTATACACTTTTCTGTCAGGTCACCTCTCATCCTTTGTCTCTAAGGAGAAAAGACCAAGCTCCCTCAACCTATCCTCATAAGGCATGCCACCCAATCCAGGCAACATCCTTGTAAATCTCCTCTGCACCCTTTCAATAGCTTCCTCATCCTTCCTGTAATGAGGTGACAAGAACTGAGCACAGTGTTCCAAGAGAGGCCTGACTAGGGTCTTATAAAGCTGCAACTTTATCTCCCAACTCCTAAACTCAATCCCTCGATTGATGAAGGCCAGTACACCATACGCCTTCTTAACCACATCCTCTACCTGTGAGGCCGATTTAAGAGTCCTATGGACCCGGATCCCAAGGTCCTTCTGATCCATCAACTTACCAACCACTGAGGTTAGACTCACCAGTCAGTAATTTCCTGGTCTATCCCTATTCTCTTTCTTGAATATAGGAACCAAATTCGCAATCCTCCGGAACCTCTCCCGTCTCCATCGACGACGCAAAGATCATCGCCAGAGGTTCTGGCCTCCCACAGTAACCTGGAGTGTATCCCATTCAGTCCTGGCACTTTATCTATGTTGATACTATTCAAAACTTCCAACACATCCTCTTTCTTAATGTCCACATACTCAATCTTTTCAGTGCACTGCAAGCCTGCAGTACAACCTCCCAGATCTTTTTCAACCGTGAATACTGAGGTAAAGTATTCATTAAGCACCTCTGCTATTTCTACTGGTTTTATACAAACATTCCCACCTTCACATTTTATAGTTCCTATTCCTTCACATCTCATCATTTTACTCTCCACATATTTGTAGAATGCCTTAGGGTTCTCCTTAATCTTACCTGCCAAGGTCTTCTCATGACCCCTTCTGGCTCTCCTAACTTCCTTCTTAAGTTCCTTCTTATAAGCCGTATACTCCTCCAGATCCCGAACATCTCCTAGCTCTCTGAACCTTTTGTACGCTTTACTTTTCTTCTTGACTTGGTTCATTACAACTTTTGTGCACCACGGTTCCTGTAACCTACCAAAACCTCCCTGTCTCACCTGAATGTTTTCGTGCAGAACTCTAGACAAAAATTCTTTGAAAATTTGCCACCTTACTTCGGTACTTTTTCACGAGAACACCTCCTTTCAATTTACTTGTCTAATTTCCCTCCTAATGGCTTCATATTTCCCCTTACTCCAGATAAACACTTCCCTAATTTGCCTGATCCTATCTCTTTCCAATGCTAGTGTAAAGGAGATAGAGTTATGATCACTATCCCCAAGATGTTCTCCTACTGAGAGTTCTGACACCTGTCCAGGTTCATTAGCCAGTACCAGATCGAGTACAGCTTCTCCTCTTGTAGGCTTATCCACATACTGTGTCAGGAAACCCTCCTGAACACACCTAACAAACTCCTCCCCATCCAAACCCGTTTCTCTCGGATCTGTACCAATTTACAAACTGTGCACGTTAATTCATACATGTTAGTCCTTGGAAAGAATTGGCAGCCTTACCCAGAGATGTGAACCGTAATCATCTATTTAGCCAGGCTTCAATGTGACTGTCTAATTTTTCATCATTGATATAACACAGAATGAGAAACACTCTTCACCATGTTCACCTGACCACCATTTGAAATATTATAATAGTCTTTGCAAAGTTGTTCATGTGACTGTGTAGCCAATCCTATATATTGTTGTCATATGCAATATGAAGTGTTGGGATTATTCCTGAAGCGGAAGTCCACGCAGCCAGTCAATGCTGTGCTGTTGAGAATTGGCAAGAATGTAAACCAGGCAATTCAGCTAGTTGCTTAGAAGGCAAAGACAGAGCTGCTTGTGGAAGTCGGAAAGTCAGTAGTGACTGAACAAGTTTCCTATTGAGCTATAAAAGATGTGAATGATGCACCATCTCACAACAGGATGGGATTATATAATCTAGACTTGAGGTTGACGCAAGGCCAGGGTTTGTCCTTTGAGAGGTTAAACCGATTCTGCATTTGTTAAGATCCTGTGACCAGGTGTTTAAAAATGCTAAATACTGATGCTGTGAATCTGAAATAAAACCAAAAATACTGAATGTGCCTTGCAGGGTTTCTGAGAGAGAATTGCCTCAGGAGGAATGGATTAGTGACTAGAAATGTTAACTGTTTCTTTCTGTGGATGCTGTGTGTTTCTTGTTTTATTTGCAAAATGCTTTTCTTGGTGTCATGGTGCCATGGCATTAAAAATAGATTAGCCAGTCAAGTTATCTCATTTCTATCCGTGGGAGCTTCCAGTGTATAGAATGGACAGTATATTTAAAGAACAGTGGCTGCACGTAATACCTCACTGCTTACAAACTCCCATAGTTTCACATCTCTGTAGAGGCTATATATGGGGTTTTTAGTTACTTTCCAGTTATTGTCAATGGTTGTAATTGTTCATCCACCCATAAGCCCTCAACACTGTCCATTGCAACATAGATTTGGAGCCAGAGATGTTTCCTGTACAAGTCAGACAGTCCTACTAACTGGCGCTCTATCTAATTCCATCATGGTGCTTCCAGGTCAAGGTTGTCTACTGAAGGCTAATTTTATTACGTTCTAACCCACCCCCAATGGATAGTGGATCAGCTATCACTATCAGTATTCATCCTACAGAAGGTCCACTCACTTGTAAACAAACTCCCTTTCCATCTATGATCTCAACGTGGAGGATCAGATTAGCACCATTACTTTGAGGGGAAACCAACTGAGGGGGTGTGATAATGCTTCCCCCTTGTACTCCTCCTAGCTGACGATACCTTGCACAATTAGGTGCTCTCATGCTATAGTCCAGTGCTTCATTTGTTTACCTGTTTGGCACTGCACTCATTGGTTCTATTCTTTTCTGTTTAATGGTAGCCAGAGATTTTGGTGCAATGTCTTCCCTTCTCAGTCTCACAGTGTTGACTTTGGTACCAATCATTGGATCTATTCTTGGCACCCTCCTGTTTCTCATCTACTCAGTGCTTTGGCAGCAACATCAGTCAGTTGTCACAGTATTTTGATGAACTTTTTTTTATATATTGCCTTTCTATTCACTCAGCATTATTCTGACCCCCTGCACCCCCTTTCACAATCTTTTCTGTTAACTTTGAAATGTTGCCTTCCACACCCAAACTAAAGTCTAGGTTATGGAATATAGATTGAGAAGGTAGTGAACCTGAGGAACCCCAACGCATGTCACTCTCCAGTCTGAAAACAACCATTCACTATTACCCTCTTTCACTCAGCCAATTTTCTATGCTGAATGCTCATTGTCCCTGGCAGGACAGTCTCTTTGAGACATATATGAAAATGCATTTTGGAAATCCTTTACACTTGAATAACCTCATCAACCCACTTCTGACCTGAAATAATTCTTCTTCTTCTTCCTCGTCGTTGTCGTCGTCTTCTTCTGTCTTCCAGGGACCTCTGGTCTTCTCTTTCTTTCTTCCCCATTTTGGGAATATTTTTTGAATTTGATTTATTATTGTCACATTTATTAGTGTCCAGTGAAAAGTATTGTTTCTTGCACACTATACAGACAGTATACCATTCGTAGAGAAGGGGAGAGTGCAGAATGTAGTGTTACAGTTGTGACTAGAGTGTAGAGAAAGATCAACTTGATGTAAGATTGGTCCATTCAAATGTCTGATGGCAGCAGGAAAGAAGCTGTTCTTGAGTTGATTGGTACATGACCTCAGACTTTTGTATCTTCCTGACAGAAGGTGGAAGAGAGAATGTCTGGGGTGCGTGGAGTCCTAAATTATGCTGGCTGCTTTGCTGAGGTAGTGGGAAGCATAAACAGAGTCAATGGATGGGAGACTGATTTGCATGATAGATTGGGTCACATTCATGACCTTTTGTAGTTTCTTGTGGTCTTGGGCAGAACAGGAGCCATACCAAACTGTGATACCAGAAATAATGGATGAACTAGCTCCTCTTTAAAGGCAGTCTACAGATGTTTGCCAGGGCACCAGGCTTTTGATCCCCCACCACAAACTTTGTCTCTGACCCTACTGACCACTGTCTGAAGTTGAATCAGCCAGTTCACAAATTTGTTACCTCTGGAGTTGACTGCCAGCTATGCCCCTGTTGGTACCAGTCTTGCATCCTAATCAAAAGGATGTGAGTTAAAGTCCTACTCCAGGACCTGAAGCACACAGGCTGATAGTAGTGAACTGTCAGAGGTACATTCATTTGGATGAGACGTTAGATAGAATCCATGTCTGCACTCTTATTCCTGAATGTCTTTTGGCAGTGGTTATTTATTAAACTTCTTTTTTAGTTTGGGTGTATTTTCCATTCCTAGTAATGAAAAAATGATTTGGAGTTTTTAAAATTTACCTAGTTGGGCTCCTTGTGCTCTGATGATAGTAAGCAATTGTTATGTAGATACTTTTTTTATTTTAAGAATGTTTGAAGATTCAGTTTCCTTTCTTGCAGGCAGTGGGTGTGTCTGGTAAACATTTGACTCGGATGCCGGGAGAGCAGGATAATTGATCGCTTTAGCCATAGGGTTTCCTTGGGATAGAGCTAATGGATTTTTCTTTATTGGAGCTGTGGTTAAAGGAATGGAATGTGGGTTTATGTATGCAAGGTTATGTAATATTGTAGTTAATTGGAAAAGCTAGGTCTGTTTTTGGAGGGGGAAGAAAACAGTTTTTCAGTTCTGGCTGCAATTTATTTGAAAACAAGCTTTTCTGTAAGGTGTTCTCTCTCCACAAAGTCTCTCAAAGCTTCAGGACTATACAATTGTAATAGCAAGTTTATTTACGGGTGCTAACTGTATTTAAAGTGGCATTTCAAGTTTAAGAAAAATGTTGCTTATTTGTAAGTTTGAAATTAAAATTGTTCCATTTCATTTTTAAACATTGTTCAACTGTTGCTTCATTTTTTATAGTTAAACTGAGCTATTAAATTGAATTTATATTAGTGTTTTTAAAACAAAATTAGTCAGCAGAATTACTTCTGGAGTGAGGCATGTTTATGCCAAAATAGAAGAATTGAGGTTTAGTTTGGCTTCATAATATACCTTGATTTTTGTGCCCAGAATCTAAACAGTGCCCATAAAATCAAGCTTAATTTAGTCTTGCAAGCTAGTACTAGTAATATAATTGCCAGTGGTATGTAAATTATCCTTGTCCATAGCCCATTTTTGTGCATGTCGCAAACATTGAGCACTTAGAATGCCACAATCTTCTGTACTGTTTCAATATTTCAGTCTCCCTTCAACTCAGGTGAGGTGCTGGAGGACTGGAGGGTTGCTGACTTTATGCCTGTGGTCAGAAAAGGCTGTATGGATAAGTGTTGCAATTAGTCAGTTGTGGTAGGCAAGCTTCCTGGCCAAAAAAAGGATAGAATTAGTAGGCACATGGAAAAATGTGAGTCAATTAGAAAGAGCCAGCATGGATTTCTGAAGGGGAAATCATGACTAACTTGCTGGAGTTTTCTTGGAGTAATAGGGTAGATGAAGGTAATGCTGTTGATGTGACGTACATCAAGCTTCACAAGACATTGGATAAAGTTCCACATGACAGACTTGAGTAAAGTTATGGCTGATGGAATAAAAGTGACAGTAGCAATGTGGATACAAAATGGCTGAATAGTGGGAAACAGAGCAAAGTATATTTTTCAGGCTGGAGAAAGATTTGTCATGGAGGTCTCCTTGCTTTTCCTAATGCATATTATTGAAGTAGATTTTAGTGTGCAGGGTTGCATTTCAAAGTTTGCAGATGATATAAAACTTGGAAGAATTGTAAGCTGAGGATGTCAATTAAAAAGGATAAGGATGAGTTGGTGGAGAGGGCAGATAAAATCATAGAAACCCTACAGTGCAGGACTAGGCTATTTGGCCCATTGACTCTGCACTAACAACAATCCCACCCAGCCTCTATCCCCATAATCTCACATTTACCCTGCTATTCCCTCTAATTTATGTATCCTGGGATACTAAGGGGTAATTTAGCATGGCCAATGCACCTAACCCATGCATCTTTGGACTGTGGCGGGAAACTGGAGCACCCAAAGGAAATGCATGCAGATGCTGGGAGAATGTGCGGAGTTTGCACAGATTGCAGATCAAGTTGCATGCGGAGAAGTGAGGTGATGCGTTTTGGTAGGGATAACATGGGAGATGCAATATAAAATAAGGGGTAGAATTCTTAAGGGGATGCAGGCACAGCAACCCCCTGCATGTGTGTATATATGCATAGATTGTTGAAGGTGGCAGGACTGGTGGAGAGAGCAGTTAATAAAGCCTATAGTGTCTGAGCCTTCATTACTAGGGGCATAGAATACAAGAGAAAGGAGGTTATGCTGAAGGATATGATGCGTTTAGAGAGTGCAGAAGAGGTTTACAGGAATGTTTCCAGGGATGAGAAACTTCAGTTATGAAGAAAGCTAGGGAGGTTGTGACTGTTTTCTTTGGACAGCAGGTGACTGAGCGGTAACCTGATGCTCAAAAGAATGAGTGGGAGGACTTGGTAGAGGGAGAAACTGTTCCCTCTTGTAAAAGAATCAAGCTTGATGGGACACAGACTTCAGGATTTACAAAAGAACACGTAGGTGGTGGTGTTCCTATGTCTCTGCTGTCGTACTGCTAGATGGTAGTGGTTGCAAGTTTGAAAAGTGCTGCCTAAGCAGGCTTGATGAGTCCCTGGAGTGGATTTTGTCAGTGGTACATACTACAGCCACTGTTTGGTAATGGAGGGTATTCCTTCCTCCAAAAAAAAATCAATTGACCAATTTATCAAAGAACAGGTTAAACCAATTCTGCATTTAAGATCCTGTGACCGTGTGTTTAAAAATGTCAAATACTGATGCTGTGAATCTGAAATAAAACCAAAAAAGCTGTGCGTGACAGGGTTTCTGAGAGAGAATGCAGAGATATTAAGTGGATGCTTATGTCTACTGTGAAAAGTTACAAATTTCAGGAATTAGAGAATCAAAGTTGCACCGAATAAAGTTTTGAGAAATCAGTAAATAACAGAACTGGAGAAATTAATTAGTCTCAAAGTCAACAAATCCTCTGGACTTGATCAGTTGCATTCTAGGGTTTTAAACAAGGTAGATACAGAAATGGTAAGTGCATTGGTTTTGATCTTCTTGAATTCTTCAAGTTCAATTAATTGGATGGTTGCAAATGTAGCAAGAAAGGAGGGAGAGAAAAAAATGAAAACTGGATGCTAGTTAGTGATATTGGAAGCATGGAAGATATGTTTGAGTGAGGAAATGTTGGGTTCAAACTGCTAGTTTCTAAATTGGTGTTTAGTTAGTAAACACATACTGAAACATTAACAGAATGCATCATTTTTCATTTGTCAAAGGAACACATTTGTGACCATTTCTGACAGTACTTTTGTTTCTGAAATATGTCCTTTAGCAAGATTTGACCATCCTTTTGCTTTAAGAACAAGTGTAGCCCCCATTTCTTCTATATCCTGTGGTAGAGGTATCAATGGATTAGCTCATTACAAGGGAGACTTGTTACTTGCATGATTAAAGGATTGACTGCCATATACTGAACAATATGTACATTGACAATGCACAGAAAGCAGTTTACTAACTTGTTTAATTTCTCAACAGATGGATCAAAAGGCGGATCTTCAAGAGCTGGTGAGTATGGAGAACTGGGTAGTACAAACTTGCTGACATTTCTACAGTTCATTTTTAATGGGGATATGCAAGCAAAATTCCAAATATTCAAAGTAGTGGCTAATTTGGGATTCTCTATGCTCCTCTAAATTTAAGCATCAATAGTTTAATGTCATTTTCTGCATACTTTTACTATTTATCTATAAAATTCCTTTTAACACAGTAAATAGTTCCTGCTCATTTCATGCTATGCCGTTTAATGGGACTAAATGGGTTTACAAATATGAAAATCTGTGATGAGGATTTGGTATTTTCATTGATTATGGTATTTCTGCATGAATTCTGCTTCAACAGCTTCATTTAATCCTGTAACTTTCTCTACACTTCCAACTTTTGTCATATCTGAACATTTGGGAAAGATTTAAACTATTTTCATTCTCCTCTAGAATGGGTGTCATTTCAGTTCAGGTGTCATGTCATCTCCCAAGAATTAGAACTTAATTAAAGAAACTTGCTGTTCTCTTCAGGAGTACTCCAAGTAGCTTGTACTGTGCAGGAATAAAGTTGATGAGAATGTGGAGTCCAGTAGGTCCCAGGTTACTCCATCTCCTTCCATGATAGAACTCATCAAATCTAACATGCATCTGAACATTCTGATTGTGTGGCTGTAGTTAGTGACTGAGAACAGTGTCCTGAAGAGCTGTATAAAAACCTGTTTCATCCCCTAGAACCATAGAACACTACACACAAACAGGCCCTTTGGCCCTTCTTGGCTGTGCTGAACCATTTTTCTGCCTAGTCCCATTGACCTGCACCTGGACCATATCCCTCCACACCCCTCACATCCATGTACCTGTGCAAGTTTTTAAATGTTAGAAGTGAACCTGCATTTACCACTTCATCTGGCAGCTCATTCCACACTCCCAACATTGTGTGAAGAATCCCCCCATATTCCCTTTTTAAATTTTCCCCCTTCGCTGTTAACCCATGTCCTCTAGACTTTTTTCTCCCCTAGCCTCAGTGGGGAAAAAGCCTGCTTGCATTCACTCTATCTATATCCATCATTTTATACACCTGTATCAAATCTCCCCTCATTTTTCTACACTCCAGGGAATAAAGTCCTAACCTATTCAACCTTTCTCTGTAACTCAGTTTCTCAAGTCCCAGCAACATCCTTGTAAATCTTCCCTGTACTCTTTCAACTTTATTAATATCCTTCCTGTAATTAAGTGACTGAAATTGCACACAATACTCTAAGTTCGGCCTCACCCATGTCTTATACAACCTCACGATAACATTCCAACTCTTTTATACTCAATACTTTGATTTATAAAGGCCAGTGTTCCAAAAGCACTCTTTACAACCCTCTCTGCCTGTGATGCCACTTTTAGGGAATTATGTATCTGTATTCCCAAATCCCTCTGTTCTACTACACTCTTCAGTGTCCTACCATTTACCATGTATGTTCTACCTTGGTTTGTCCTTCCAAAGTGCAATACCTCACACTTGTCTGCATTAATCTCCATCTGCCATTTTTCAGCCCACTTTTCTAGCTGGTCTAAATCCCTCTGCAAGCTTTGAAAACCTTCCTCACTGTTCACTATACCTCTGATCTTTGTATCATCAGCAAATTTGCTGATCCAATTGACCACATTATCATCCATATCATTGATATAGATGACAATCAACAATGGACCAGCACTGATCCCTGTGGCACACCACTAGTTGCAGGCCTCCACTCAGAAGCAATCCTCCACTACCACTCGCTGGCTTCTTTCATTGAGCCAGTGTCAAATCCAATTTACTACCTCTCCACGTATACCTAGCGACTGAACCTTCCTAACTAACCTCCCATGTGGAACCTCTTCTGCATCAGTTCTACAGACATGTGTTGATCTTGCTAGTCTTCACAGAATCAGTGCAAATAGTGTAGAAGGTGCAGCCCATTGAGTATCACTGGCCCAAAAAGATGATTCTACCTAATCCTACTCCCCAGCCATATTTCCATCACTTCACCCATTCCTTTTCAGGTAGGAATCCAATTGCCTTTTTGAATACCTCAGTTGAACTTGCCTCCACCACCCTTTCACGAAGGTGGTCTTCTTTAATTGTTCAGTATGTCACATGGTCAGCAATGCAGATGTTTTTTGCACTTTTTTTTAAATGAATGGCCAATGTACAAGTTTCCACAATGCAGATTTTTTTCTCCATGTCTAGAATCTCTTCTCATCAGTTTTCTGTGATTTTAAAAATCAGCAAAACCATAGTGGTTTAGAGTACAGAAGGAAGCAATTTAGTTTGGTTGTATTTGGCCATTGCTTCAAATGGCCTGCCTTTTCCAAAGCTACCTAATTATTTTGGTTCCTGAATATGCTCTTGCACTAAGTATGTTTGAGATGCTCCTACAGCAGGGTACTCAACAGTTCTACAAATCTGATCTTATTTTCCTTTGCACCAGCACCATAGGTCAATTTCCCAGGCACACAGCAAAACAAAACTCATTTACCAGAATGTGACCTTGTAACTTTTTAACTTCTCTTCCTCTCCTGATATTTGCTGATAGAATCCACATGTTTTATGGGCTTTTTTTCAGTTAAGAGCATTTGATGTGTTTGGTCAACATTAAAATTGTTAGATGTATCTTAAAAAAACAGCAATACCTTTGCCAACCAGAATGTAGTCCTTAATTGGAACTATTGCCATCCTGCTGTTCTGCCTAATAGGTTAGCCACAATTTGCAATATTTTTCAAAAGCTTGAGTGAATTTGCCTTGTATCAAAAATTCAAATAAAATTTATGGGTTACTCTTGAAATTTCTCATTTAACAATCAATTATAAATTTAAATATTGACTTTGCCTTTCTGTATTTTGTCTTTTTTTTCTTAAACCT
The DNA here is from genome assembly GCF_965287045.1 of Carcharhinus amblyrhynchos. Taxonomy (NCBI): domain Eukaryota; kingdom Metazoa; phylum Chordata; class Chondrichthyes; order Carcharhiniformes; family Carcharhinidae; genus Carcharhinus; species Carcharhinus amblyrhynchos. The sequence continues at coordinate 18,028,001 of NC_137345.1, forward strand.
TCTTATTTCCTTACAGGTCAACAGTTTGAACTGCTCCTCCTGGTCCTGGGTCTCACTGTATTTATGATCTAATTTGATCCTGCCTGCAATGAACGGAAACACTTTTTTATGATCAATCTTTGCACAGTATTTTTGGGATAATCCCAGTTGAAAGAAGTAAATGCTGCACTGCAATGTCTTCTGGATGGATATAGGTTGTGTACATTGAGCACTTGACTAGGGTCTTCTAAAAAGAACCAATATTGATTCACTTGCAAAGTTTGTTTCAATATAATTGCTAAATTTGATTAATTTAAAAAATGTCTGTCACTCAATTCAAATCACTGGCTAATGTTAGCCTTGCACATTTGAATGTTTATTTTGCATTAATATGTACTGAAACTGGTTTAGTTGATCTGAATCAGATTTCAGAAAACTGTTTGCTTTGAATTTTGGTCACTGTGTGCTGATATCTGATCAGTCTTTGTACAATGCATTAAACATATAGGTGATTCATCATTGTAAAAACAATTCTCAGTAAATGTGACTAAAACCATTCATAACATTCTACCTCATGGGCTGGTAACTCATACCAAAATACCTTTCCACTTAAAGGTCTAGTGTAAAAGGCATCAAAACTCGCCAGAATCTAAAGTGACATTTTGTAATGTTTTTAAAAATTTCGTCTTCACTACACTCGCTACAGGCATAATTCAATAACTGAACAGGTAAAACAGAAAATCTTCTGAAGCTTGCAATTGTAATGAAAAAATGTTACTCAGTGCAGAAGTGTGATCAACTATTCAAGTTTGGTGATTCTGTTTTCCACCTGTGAATGTAATCCATTTCGAGCCTGTCTTGAAGAGGAGAAAATGAAGGGAGTGTATTAACTTTAATTGTAATTTAAACTGATGTTTATTATAGATCTAAATGTTCCAAAAATGTTTTTGTAATCCTTCATTGTATATTTTCTGTATTTAAGAAAGAATAGGATATTTCAAGTGTTTTACAGCCAGTTAATGATTCTTTGCTTTGTTGACAATTCATGCTTCAGTCTTCAGGACATGAGAAAAGGGTGCAGGTTCTAACTATTTAAAAATCGGATTCATTTTTGTAATCCCTCTTGTGCCTGAATTGTATCAATTCAGCAGACCTCAGATCATTTTCTTTTGATTTCCATTATTATTGCTACCCACATGGGCTGAGTACATATTTTTCTCCTAAAATAGTGACTTTGGAAATAATGACTAGTTTCTCAGGTTTTTGCATCTCCTTATTAGCCAGTTCTGATGAATTAGTCTTGTGTGCAATCTTTTGGATTCTATACAGATCAAAATGTTATCTAGTATTATTCTAATTTACAGTTGAGACATTTTTCACTGAAATTAATAAGACTGTATTTATGAAATAAATCTGACTTAAATTTTTAAAATATATATTGTGTGCACTTTTTAGACCTGTAAGATTGGAACATTTTTATCTGGGTTTTTTCAGTTGGAAAGCTTCAGATAATTGGTCAGAATACAAAGATGAGAATAATTATATTATTTTTTACAAGGGCCATTGCCCTGTAAGACTACAGAAGGCAACTCTTGTTTGTTGTTTGAATGTTGCACTGATAATGAACACCTTTTTTAAATGTTTCAAACAGCCAAGTGGCAAAGCAACCAAGTATTTAGTGCCTTAAGAATCTCTTCTGTATTCTTCTTGTGATTATAAAATGTTATTGCAAATACATTACTTGCCAATGGATTTGAACTGTTTCTGTTAAATAAAAACAAATCTGATGTACAAAATCATCATTTCAAGTTGCATGACAGAAGAAAGAAGAAAATTGTTACATATTAAGCATACATCCTGTTCTTTATATGGTGCCCAACCCCACTAGCTTGGTGACTAGGTCAGGGTGTAGATTCTGACAGATGCTGCCAAAAACAATTAAACTCCAGAAAATACTCTTGAAGAATGCAGAAAGGCCAGGGAAGATGATGGCCTGGGCAATGGGTGTTGATTTCAACCAGTTTGAACACCACCATTGGATGACAAAATGTCTATTTTAACAATCATTTGAACATTCAGACTAATATAGTCCTTGCACTATCTGAGGAAATACCCCAAGATGGAAGCTAATTTTAATGTTGAATTTTCCTGTAGTCTGATTATTTGAATCCATTAACATTGAGCCGAAACTAAGAAATAGCTAATTTCTCAAAAGTTAATTAATTTATGCAAGGGACATGCATTTCACTGGCTTAGCCCATCCTAATTGCCCTTGTGAAGGTGGTGAGCTGCCTTTTCAAACTGTTGCCGTCCTGTGGTGTAGGTACACCCACCGTGTTGGGGATAGTGTTCCAGCATTTTGACCTTATGTCAGTGAAAGAAAGTCAGGATGGTAAGTGACTTGGAAAGAAATGTCCAGGTGATGGTGTTCCCATGTATGTGTTACCCTTGTTTATCTAGTTGGAAGAAGTTGTGTTTTGGAACTTTAATGCTAAGGCCTTGAATGACTTACATAAATTCCTTGGATATTGGAAATTTTGAATTTAAAAACAAAACACATACTCAGTCTGACAGCATTTATGGAGAGGAGAGTTGACATTCCAATCGTCCCTTGCTCTCTGTACTTAACAGACCTCAAGTCAAAGGGGGAAGGCAGAAGGGATTAAATAACAAAAGGGATGATGTTGCAAGGCAAAAGATGATGGTAGTAGGGCAAGTGTAATATCACCGATGCTTCAGAGGTGTAAATGGCACAGCAGAATTATTGCTAACAGCCACAATCTTAAAAATAAGTGACAGTAGAAGTTAAATTCTGAAATTATGTAGAAGGGTGTGACATGCCCAAGGAAGCTTCTGGAGCCTAATAACAAACTGGTGTGGAGAATTCAAGGCCTGGACTTTACACTGGCCACGAATATAGCATCTGAGATCTAGGCCTGCAAAGTCTCAAAGGAATGAAACAAGTTGGCCCATCCAATATCAACATAGACACTGCAAGCAACAATGACAGAGCTGAGCTTGCCATCTCTGCATCTGGGACCTTGTGCCAAAACTGGGAGAGCTATCTCATGGACTAGTTGAGCAATAACCTGACAGTCATAGTCATGGAATCCTACCTCAACAGACTGACCTAGAGATGGTGGTGATGCCTGGGAATGTCCTGCTTCACTGCCAGTACAGACCCAGCACATGTGGTGGCACAGTGGCGTACAATCAGGAGGGAATTGCTCTCAACATTGACTCTGTGAAGAATCATGGCATCAGGCCATACTGATTACTGTCATGCCACCATGGGTGGTACAGTGGTTATCATGACTGCCTCACAACGCCAGGGACCCGGGTTCAATTCTGGCCTCAGTCACTGTCTGTGTGGAGTTTGCATGTTCTCCCTGTCTCTGCATGGGTTTCCTCTGGGTGCTCTGGTTTCCTCCCACAGTCCAAAGATGTGCTGGTTGGGTGGATTGGCCATGCTAAGTTGCCCCATAGTGATAGTGGGACTAGCTAGGGTCAATACAGGGACTCGTGGGGATGGGACTTGGGTGAGTTTGTGGTCAGTGCAGACTCGATGGGCTGAATGGCTTCCTTCTGTAATTGCAGGGATCCTATGATTACTGTTGGTTTTCCTCCCTGCTTCCCCCAAACCACACCTGTCCTTAGCTGATGTATCAGAATTTCTCCATATTGAACAGTACTTGAAGGAAACACTGAAGGTGGCAAGAGTGGCTCAGTAGCACCATTACTGACCAAGCTGGTTAATTCTGTGCGTGTGCATGTGCAACTGACACTAGCATTTATAAATATCCCAATCAAGCCAATATATTCTGGAGAGGTGGTGGAATATGGTATTGTCATTGGACTAATAATTCAGAGACCAGGGGTATTGGTCTGGGGACTAGGGTTTGAATTCCACTGCAGAGGATGAAATTTGAATCCAAATAGGGTGATCAAAACACCCACCTGGTTCACTAATGCCCTTTAGGGAAGGAAATCTTCCAATGGTGATTCATAAAGGCTTGCTGAAATGGCCTAGCAAAGTAAATTGGGGATTGGCAATACAGCAACGGCTGTGCCCATGAATGAATTAATAAAAAACGTGTCTAAGCAGATGAGCTATCTGTCCCAGCCAGCTATGAACAAACGCATCTGTCAATAACTCCTAGTCTCCAATCTGCTGTTGTTGGCCTCAGTGTTACCTGTTTCATCACAATGACTGGCAACTGGGGACCATGGTTAATATGCCTTCTCTCTTGGATGGCAATCTCTGGAATTTTCTACACATTCTCTCCACCTCCACTCCATCTGCACACTGCCTCTACCTTGACGCCTCATGCAAATTCTCTCTCTACTTCTCCTCTTGCTGCCAATACCACTGGCGTGCTGGGAAATTTTGAGGTGCTGCAGCTATTGAATCTAACAGCCACTTATGGTTTGATCTACAAAGAGAAATGATAGCACTGTCTACCATCAAGCAGTTGGTAGCAGAATGACCTCTGGCCCTTTTCCACACTGGTACATGTGGAATTAGTACTAGCCATGCAATTATATGTGCCTTTTCCCCTAGTGGAAATCTCATTTCTGAAAAGATGGATCACCCTCATTTCTAAAGAAACATTCCATTGGACTTTTGATTCATGACTCTGGACACACATGAAAATCTGACTTACATTTTATTGTGATCCTGAACCTCCTTCCTTTTCTGTATTCCCTTTGTATCATACAAGGGTGAAAAGGCATGGATGTTGCAAAACGCCTTCATTTTTTTTTGTGTGAAATAAACCAACTCCTTTGATTTTTATCCTTCCTTTTCTGTATTCCCTTTGTATTATACAAGAGTGAAAAGGCATGGATGTTGCAAAATTCCTCTTCATGTTTGTGTGAAATAAACCAACTCCTTTGATTTTATCTTACCTTGAGCTTGCAGTGCAAGTTAATCATAGAGAATTGGAACCCTCCATATTTAAGAGTTGGGAAAAAATATATCACCATTGAAAATGGGAAAATTGAAAACAAAAGAAAAATTTCTGTTTACAGATGGATAGAGAGAGGGAAAATTAGACATTGTAAATTAATTCTTCTGACCTTTCCTCTAACAAAACGTCAGAGGTAGGGATGTTCACTGATAATTGCAACATATTCAGCACTTTTTGCAATTCCTCATGTAAAGCAGTCCATGGCTGCATGTAAAAGAGAACGGGTGGGATTTTTCCACCCCGTTGTGCTGGTTGACTAGAAGGGTGGGAAATATGAGCAAAGGACAAAAAACAGGTTCATGCCTGATTTCTTACTTCCAATATTGCCGACCACATTCAGCCGGTGCAATCAGCCTCGTGTCTGGAAGGATGTGAGGATGATTTCAATATCAATGACGTGTTGTGCATTGCATATCATTAACAAGCCAGAGCGTAATAGCTCAGCCTCACCTTTCTGATCTCGCTGGTGGAGATTCTCACTGGCAAAGATTACAGATGGTCCTCACCAACAGGGGCTTGCTGATGGGACTGGAGGCCATCAAAGCTCCCTAGGCGGTTTGGGGGCAGTGCCAGACTGATACTACTCACTGGGCACCCTGTCATTGCCCACCAGTCAGTGCCAAGGAGGGCAGACCTGACCAGGCGGAGCCAGGATGGGGGAGGTCTGTAGGAAGCGAGGGAAGTGGGGAACTCTGCAGCGGTGGGTGGGGGCTGATCAGTGGGCCAGCAATCGGAGGTCGAGGGTGGCAATCAGGAGGCCAGTGATTGGAGGGAGGCAGAAGGGAGGGGGGCGGTGGAAGGGGCGTGGTGATCAGAGGGCTGGTGACTGGGGGGGACCAGCAATCCGTGGAGGTCAGTGAGGGGGAGGGGACCGATAAATCTCCAAGTACTCTGTGTGCATACTAGACTGGGACATCAGGGCACCAGTACAATGGCACCCTAACAATCTGCAGCTGGCTTCCCGGCATGAATAGGCTCCACCTCCTATTGCACAGAATGCCGTAAACTCACATGATTTACCTCCTTTTTTTGCTTGTTTGATACTTTTCTCTGAGAAAATTGTGCCCAACCTTTAGACTTGAGCTGATTTCTCTTTTAATGTCAAGAGGTCCATTTAAAAAACTTAACCTGAAAGAATGCTCTTTCAATTTTGCAGTCAAAACTCTGCTGTAATATCTGGTATAACTATGACTTTTAAATTAATGTTAGGTTAAACCCAACTAATGCTGTGAAGAGAACAAAATGCGGCAGGGATGAGAGTGGAGTGAGTGGATGATAGGAAATGAAGAAAAGAGAATGGAGGGATGAGAGAAAAGAGCATAAGAGGGGGGTCAGGAAAAAAAATAGCGAAAGTGGAGAGTAGACTAGGAAAGAATTGAGGAGTATTCCAGCATCTGATTTCTGTCACTTAGGAGCTTTGTGGGAGTATTGTGATTTTTAGCCTGTGACTGCATTAAAAATTGTTTTCTGTTGCATTTCTAGTTTTATATTTTCTCCCAGTGTTTTATTGTTTTAGTGTTGAAAAATTGTGTATTTTGATCTTTGTGAGCATCTTATGCCAGAGACATTTTCAGGCTTTCTGGTTAGAATTTTACTTAAGGTTATACAGGATATGTATTGCAAAAAATGGCACTGCAAACATATGAAGTCAGACAGGAGTAGGCCATTTGACCCCTCCAGCCTTCTCTGTTGATCAAAAAGATCATGATTGATCTGATTGTGGCCTCAACTCCGCATTCCTGACCCACCCCAATAACCTTTGACTTCGTTATTAGTTCAGAAACCGATGGAGGAAGCCTGCAATTTAGGATGAAATGAAGATTGAGACATTGAAAAGGGAGCATTTCCACAGGGTTTGCCTAATCATTGACAAGATCACCAACCATTTCCGCCCCCCCCCCCCCCCCCCGCCTCCCTGGCCATCTGCCAGCTTGGGTCACTGTGTGGAGATTGCGCATTCTCCTCATGTCTGTGTGGATTTCTCACAAATGCTCTGGTTTTCTTCTATAATCTGAAAGACGTGCTGGTTAGGCGCATTGGCCTTGTTCCCTCAGTGTACCCAAACAGGTACTAGAGTGTGATGACTCGGGGATTTTCACAGTAACTTCACTGCAGTGTTAATGTAAGCGTACTTGTGACATATATAAACATTGAGGCCCAATCTGAGCCTTCTTTCCTTGTAAGATAACTGCACCACCCCACCCCCCAACTATTTCTGTTGTGCGACCCTTCCTTGATCTGCTTCTGACACATTCATATCATTTTTTGGAAACCTGAACTCTAGATGTAGAGGTCTATTCTCCTGTTTAAAGTGCTCCCACTGGCACTACTTGCTATCCTATTCAAGTCATTTAAATGTGCCAAGGGACAGTCATGATGTGGGAATGCTGGTGTTGGACAGGGGTAAACACAGTAAGAAGTCTCAAAACACCAGGTTAAAGTCCAACAGGTTCATTTGGTAATAATTGCCACTAGATTTCGGAGTGCTGCTCCTTCGTCAAGTGAGTGGGGTGTTCTAATCACAAACAGGGCATATAAAGGCACACACAGTTTACAGAATACTGATTACAATGCGAGTCTTTACACCTAATCAAGTCTTAAAGGTACAGACATTGTGAGTGGAGATAGCATTAAGCATAGGTTAAAGAGATGTGTATTGCCTCCAGACAGTAAGTGAGATGTTGTGAGCCCAAGCAAGTCATGGGGTTACAGACAGTGTTACATGAACCCAAGATCCCGGTTGAAGCCGTCCTCATGTGCAGAATTTGGCTATCAGTTTCTGCTCAGCGATTATGCGCTCTGATCTTCAGATAAACATTCTCCAAGGTGGCCTTCACAACATACGACGGTTCTTCCCAGCACCAAGGATCTGTTAAGTCAATATCAATTACACGATCAGCTTTCTCAAAAATCTATTTTATCTCCTGAAAACATATCATCAGTGGTGTCTGTCCAACAGGAAAACTGGCTGCCAGTGAGATAACAGGGATATTGCACTACATATTCTTCAATGTGTGTACCGCATTGGACACCAGAGATACATGCTGCAGCAGTGGTAATACCTTTACTGTCCATATTCAGACTTTTCATCAGGTCTTGCTTTGTAGCAGAGGGCCCATTTTGATTTTAAATGCTGGGCAGACTTAAAAGTGTTTCAGATCTGATTTTTAGACCCATTTTCAGGCGTTGCCATACGCCCCCTGCCTGAAAAAATATCAGCAATTCCAAATCAAGCTGCAGAAGTCTATGGGCGGGGCTTAACATGCCCGAAATCCTGCAACTCTGATTGGCGCCTCAAACTGTTCATGTGCAGAAAAGAAAATAGAATGCGGCTCCCCTGCCACATCGCTCCCAGGCTGGATAATGCCTCCCTCTGGCCCCCACAGATATTGCACCACCCCCACAACATTACTGATCCCCTTCCCCCCACCAATCTCAGAGTGGCAATAGACCCCTCCCCTTGCCCCTTACTGATCACAGGCAGAGTAGCAGCAGACTCTCCCTCCCCCTCAGTGATTGCAGACAGAGTGGCAGCAGACCTCCCCTTCCCCCTCCACCCACTGATTTCAACAGAAATCCATCGGACCCACCTCCACCTCCCCACAATCCCCGCCGATCTCAAGCAGAGAGCTGTTGGACACTTGGCACTTACGTCTTCCCTAAATGAAGCGCCCGAATCGGACGTTTGTGGAGCATGTCAGTTTCGTGCTGATTCTGGATGCGCGAATGAAGTGTTAAAGTGGAAATGCTGGTAAGGTTGGGCATGCAGCCATTAAATCAATTTAAATGCATGCAAATGGCCGTCATGCCTGTTTTAGGCGCAGTCCCAATCATGGCCAATTTTGGGCCTTGGTAAAGGGGGAACCGGTGCAGAAGCAGGCACAGATTGCGCTACTCACCTCACGCCCAACTTTACCATATTTTCATACTTGAAAATGGCCACAACTTGATGGTAAAATTGGACCCAGAGTCTCTGGACATTTGAAGGTGTGTCATCACCAGATAACATGGTGAAGTCTACACGGTGACAGCTTCGACAGCCATGCAGTTTGCCACTCCTTAGTCAAAGTAGTTGTTTGGCACATCTCACAACAGTTGGTTCACCTAAACTTTGAATATTTAGTCGCAATTCCCTGCTGCCATGGCTGCCATGTAAATGCTGCTTCTTCCAGAAATTTGGTTCTTGTCTCAACAGAAATCCCATTGCTGAGACCTGGGCCACCCAACACACCACCTCTCACTCCCCGCCCACATTCCAATATTACCCTTCTATTGCTTAAAATGATGCTGGTTTACCCACCTATTGTTTTCCACCATTAATCTACTTTAATATCCCCACAACATTGAATTTTTTTCAGAATCTGTAATGAGGAATTTTATCAAATTTTGGAACCGTGAGTATGGAGTGTCAAATAAATCAAGATTATTCTGCTGAGTATTAGGTGTTGTTGGTCAATAAACAGTTAAGCTGTGTAATATAATGGAAGATGGATGGGTTGGTAATCTGGAAAGATGAGATCCAAGGGTAAGAAAGAACCTTTATGCACTGATCTTCTGTGATTAAAACCGATGGAGGAAGGCCTTGGTCTAGGATGAAACAAAGATTGAGACATTGAAAAGGGAGTATTTCCATAGGGTTTACCTAATCTTTGACTCAGGTTATGGTAAGAGAAAGGGTGGGAAAGGTAAAGCAATTCAATTTGCTCTTGTTCGCCGTATGTGTGTGCATGCTGCAAATGCTTAATGTCCCCTGGAGCTGATTTGGTTCAGTTGCCTGAATTGCCAGGGAATGAGAAAAATTTCCAGTTTGCACTGTCATGCACGCACAGGACCACAATCATGCCAAGAATTCACATGCAGATCATTAACTGTGCAGATGATTCGCAGTGGACGGCAAGTTTCCATTATTTCAACAGGAGCTGCCAATTCCATCCAGATGTTCTCTGCAGATCATTCTGCCCCAAATGAACACGTGTATAAATATAGGTCCTGGGTGAAATTACTGATGTGTACAAAATACTTCAGGTATCTGTTGGCAGCTAAATCATGTAGCTTAGGAATCCACGATCAGTTTGTGTGGTGCAATTTTAGTGCCAACAGCTACCAAAAATAATAACAGCTGGAGTTGATGGGAAAAATGAACAAACAACATTGTTGGACAACTTTGAAATAACAAAACAATGTCGCAGAACTGTAATTATTATAAAAGTCAAAGCATGAGATAATGGGTGGAATTTTCTGTTCCTTTAACACAATGAAGAGGACTTCCTGATTTGATGCTGTTTTGTTGGCCTATGTTGTGAGTGCGTCTCCTTCACATTTCAACAGTGTTAGCTGAAATGGACAGCTCTTTGATTCAGCATATTCCACCAACCTCCCATTTGTGAGGATATTTAAATATTTTTCTTAGTGCACAAGCTTTAACATTTAATGGAGCGGAAGACTTGTGTCACCACACAGGATCTACAAATCATAGTGGATTGCATGTGGGAATAGCAGAATGACAATGTTGGACTAAAATGGGAGAAATAGTGAAGGAGAGGGAGGGAAGAAGAGTGAAGGAGAGAGGACAAAGATGAAAGATAAAAATTGCAAAGGGAGGGTGAGAGAGGACAGAAGGGAGGAAGGAAATGGGAGGGAAGAAAGGAAGGCTGGAAGGAAGGACCTCAATTGTATTGCATCTTATCAAGTGACACAGTAACTTCTCAAATCAGTTCATGGAAGTTTAATTCTCAAACTCAGAAGTAGCTTTGTTTAAGGACTGGGCTGTAACATTATTATCCCAAATTGCACATTATTAAGTTTGTCCAATTAATGAACTAAAGCATAGAAATGCAGTTACTGTCTCTCTTGTTCAGGGATAACTGATACCTGTGGGATTTCCAGCCGAGGGGTGGTGGCAGGGGATGGGGATATCAGAGGATGTTGAATTAGGATTCAAGGTCGCCATCACATTAAAATGTATTTAAATGCATTCAAATCAGATTCTCCCCAATTCTGAGACCTGTAACGAGCTGGACACCCAACAGGAATTCCGATTTGGCCCTCCTGTCCAATTTGACAGGCTACCAGGATCCTTGGCTGGTTTGAAATCCAGAGAAGCCTCCCGTAGTCTTACAAATGTTCTGTACAACTGTAGTAACCATCCCTGCTTTTATATTCTAAAGATAATGGCTATTGTCTCAAATGACCATAGGCTGCTCTCTCCTTTGAGGGGGAGAGTTGACTGGTGGCAACTTAAACTGAGGACCACCACAACTCACGTGAGTGGCAAGGTTGAAAAGGCAGGCTTTCATGAAAAACCTCAGCAGGTATAGGAATTGAACTGGCATTGTTAGTGTTGTTTTTCATCATTAACCATCTGCCCCGCAAACTGAGCTAAACTGACCCACAAATGTCCTGTATGCTGTAGTAAAACATTCCTGCTTTTATATTCTATACCCCTTGAAATAAACGACAACATTCATTTGCCTTCCAAATCACTTGCTGGACCTGCATATTAACTTTTGCTGATTCATGTACTAGGATACTCTGTGCCTCAGAGTTCTGCAATCTCTTCCCATTTAAATAATTTACTGCTTTTCTATTCTTCCAACCAAAAAGTTCACATTTTTCCAAATTATGCTCCATCTGCTAAATTTCCACACACACACTTGACCTATCTACGCCTCTTCATAGACTCCTTATAGCACAGAAGAATAGAATTCCTACAGTGCAGAAGGAGGCCAATCGGCCCATTGACCCCACAGCAACAACAATTGCACCCAAGCCTGAAACCCCATGTATTTACCTTGCTCATCGCCCGACAATAAGGGGCAATTTAGCTTGGCCAATCAACCTACTCTACATATCTTTGGACTATAGGGGGAAACTGGACACCTGGAGAAACCCACGCAAACATGATAAGAACATGCAAACTCCACACAGTCACCGAAGGCCAGAATTGAACTCAGGTCCCTGGCACTATAGGGAAGCAGTGCTAATCACTGTGCCGCCTTAACAGCTTACTTCCTACTTATGATTGTGTCATCAGTAAATTCAGCAACCAGACATGTGGTCCCTTCATCTATATCATTGATATAAAACGTAAATAGTGAGGCACCAGCACTAATCTTTGTGACATTCTCGTTGTCACATTTTGCCAACCTGAAAAAGATCCATTTATTCCTATGCTTTGCTTCCTGCTAGCTGACCAATCCTCTTCTATCCCAATCACATGATTGGCACTGCTGGTTGTATCCTCACCAAAATCCTTTTCTAGCCTTTGGTCCTCATTCTTTTGATCAGTTAATCTCTCCCCTTCATCAGTTTGCATTGGTTCTCAACTGGAATCCACCTCAGGAAGCGTAAAGGATAACACGCGCCTGTTTATATCAATGGGGACGAAGTAGAAGGGATCGAGAGCTTCAGGTTTTCAGGTGTCCAGATCACCAACAACCTACCCTGGTCCCCCCATGCCGACACTATAGTTAAGAAAGTCCACCAACACCTCTACTTCCTCAGAAGACTAAGGAAATTTGGCATGTTAGCTACAACTCTCACCAACTTTTACAGATGCACCATAGAAAACATTCGTGCTTGTTGTATCACAGCTTGGTATGGCTCCTGCTCTGCCCAAGACTGCAAGGAATTACAAAAGGTTGTGAAGGTAGCCCAATCCATCACGCAAACCAGCCTCCCATCCATTGACTCTGTCTACACTTCCCACTGCCTCGGCAAAGCAGCCAGCATAATTAAGGACCCCACGCACCCCGGACACTCTCTCTTCCACCTTCTTCCTTCAAGAAAAAGATACAAAAGTCTGAGTTCACGTACCAACCGACTCAAGAACAGCTTCTTCCCTGCCGCTGTAAGACTTTTGAATGGATTTATCTTGCATTAAGTTGATTTTTCTCTACACCCTAGCTATGACTGTAACACTACATTCTGCATGCTCTCGTTTCCTTCTCTTTGAATGGTATGTTTTGTCTGTATAGTGCACAAGAAACAATACTTTTCACTATATGTTAATACATATGACAATAATAAATCAAATCAAATACTCTAGGTGTGACATCACCAACATCCTCTACAACTGCAACATAACTTCCCAACTTCTATACTTAATGTCCTTACTGATGAAAGCCAGTATGCCAAAAGCCTTCTTCAATTTCCTATCTACCTGTGACTCTACCTGAAGAGAACCATGCACCTGAACTCCAAGGTCTCTATTCTGTGATACTCCCTAAGATCCTATCATTCACCGTGAAACTTCAACTTTGATTTTGATTTTTCAAAATACAACACCTCACACTTATCTGTATTGAATTCCATTGCTTGGCCCACTTCCCCAACTGATCAAGATCCTGCTGCAATTTTTGATTAACTTCTTCACTGTCTACAATACCACCTATTTATTAGTCACCAATAATATTACTAGTTATTAATGTGTTGTTCCAATTACTCTGTTGGAGGAAACTTTGTGGAAGAAGTTCAATTTAATTTCAACAATTTTTGGGGGAATGTCCTCTGCAGCAGGGTAAGAAATTGGGTTCTACGGGCCAGATCTCACTACCTTCACTTCCTCTCCTCCAACTCCCAGGAACTTCTAAATTGGCTCAGCATGGACCTGGATGAAATTCCTAAGGCTAAAACTGGCAAGCTGCAAAATGATCCAGTATGATGTAGTTGATTGTATCAAATGTCAGATTTGAGCATGAAAATCTAGGTTGATACTACAGTGCAATGCTGAAGTCATGTTTAAGATGAGGCATCCAACCAAAGCTTTGTTGGCTCTGAGATGACATGCCACTTTGTCAAAGAATACAGGGAAGCTATATCCAATGTCCTGGTCAATCAGCTTACAATCAGTAAGGATAGACAACAACATCTCCTCCATGATTATCCTCAGCATCACTGCCCCATAAGGCTGTGTTCTCAGCCCCCTACTAGACTCCTTATACACCTATGATTGTGTGGTCAAATTCCCCTCCACTTTGGTTTTCAACTTTGCTGATGACACCACTGTAATGGATCGGATCTCAAACAATGACGAGACAGAGTACAGGAAAGAGATAAAGAATCTGGTGAACTGGTGCAGGAACAATAATTTCTCCCTTAATGTCAACAGAATGAAGGAGATTGCCATTGACTTCAGGAAGCATAAAGGAGAACATGCCCCTGTCTACATCAACGGGGACGAAGGAGAAAAGGTCGAGAGCTTCAAGTTTTTAGGTGTCCAGATCACCAACAACTTGTCCTGGTCCTTCCATGCTGACACTATAGTTAAGAAAGCCCACCAGCGCCTCTACATTCTCAGAAGACTCTCACCAACTTTTGCAGATGCACCATAGAAAGCATTTGTGCTGGTTGTATGACAGCTTGGTATGGTTCCTGCTCTGCCCAAGCCCACAAGGAACTACAAAAGGTTGTGAATACAGCCCAATCCATCATGTAAATCAACCTCCCATCCACTGACTCTGTCTATACTTCCCACTGCCTCAGCAAAGCAGCCAGCATAATTAAGGACCTCAGACATTCTCTCTTCCACCTTCCAGAAAAAGATACAAAAGTCTGAAATCACATACCAATCGACTCAAGAACAACTTCTTCCCTACTGCTATCAGACTTTTGAATGGACTTATCTTGCATTAAGTTGATCTTTCTCTACACCCTAGCTATGACTGTAACACTACATTCTGCATTCTCTCGTTTCTTTTTCTATGAACGGTATGTTTTGTTTGTATAGCGCGCAAGAACCAATACTTTTCACTGTATGTTAATACATGTGACATAAATCAAACCAAATCTTTCCTGTGTTCCCCATTGCAGTCTCCTGTCTTTAGCTTCTCCCCCTGCTTATGGGATTTCCCCAGAACCTGCATAAAATCAATGCTCTGCTTCCAACTCTTAGCCCCACCACCATGAACTCCTATTTTGCGTGATAATCTTTGATGTGGCCCCTTGTGAAATGCCTTCTGGAAATCTAAGTACAACACATCCAAAGATTCTTCTTTATTCATGTTGCTTGTTACCATTAAGCTCACCCATCCATGCTCCCATTTATACTCCACTTGAGCCTTCTTCTGTCATTCCTCATCTAACTCTACCAACATAACCCTGCATTTCCATTTTCCTGCACACATTTATCAACCTTCCCTTAAATGCATCTACTCTGTTTCATTCAACCACTCCCCTGCAATGGTGAGTTCAATATTCTGACCATTGTCTGGATAAAGAAGTTCCTTCTGAATTACCTATTTGATTTCTTGGTGACTAACTTCTAGTTTGGTTCTTCCCCACAAGTATTTGTTCTATCAAAACCTTTCAGAATTTTATAGATCTTTATGAGGTCACCATTCAGCTTTCACTTTCAAAAGAAAAATGATCAAGCCTCTTCATTGTTTCCTGATGGATATATCTCATGTTCCTGGTAAAACATCAGGACAGATGTCCTATGCTGCCTTGCCACTGGGGACATTTCCCAGTGTCAGGACAAACTGGAGACAGCCAAATTAAGTAATTACAGTCCCTATTAAGGGCGATTCTCACAACATATGGGATAATGCCAGTTTCATGGAGGCAAATTAACTGCAGCCACTGAAGTAGGAGGCCCTGTGTCCGAAATGAGTGTGAGCAGGGAAGGCCTTCTAAGCATGTCTTTTTCCTTGATCCCTTGGACTTTAAGAACATAGAAACCTAAGAAATAGGAGTGGGATTATAAAAATGGGACTCTTCAGCTTGCTCCACAATTCAATATAATCAAGGGTGATCATCAGCCTTACCTCCACCATTCCATCTGCTCCCATATATCTTGAATCATTGTGAGACCAAAAATCTGTCTATCTCAGCCTTAGATATATTTTAACAATGGGAGATCCATAAGTACGTAGTGAATTTCAAACATGCTCAACTTTTTGAGCAAAGAAATTTCTCCTTATCTTAGTTCTATGTGTTTTACCTCTTATCCTGAAGCTGTGTCACCATGTTCTAGATTCCTCAGCTAAGGGAAATAGCTTCTGTGTCTACCTGGTCAACCCATTTTGGATTTGTATATTTTTTGATGAGATCAGAACAAAGAACAAAGAAAATTACAGCACAGGAACAGGCCCTTCAGCCCTCCAAGACTGCACTGATCATGCTGCCCAATTGAATTAAACCCCTACCCTTCTGGGGACCATATCCCTCTATTCCAATCCTATTCATGTATTTGTCCAGATGCCTCTTAAAACACAGTATGGTATCTGCTTCCAATATCACCCTGACAGAGAGTTCCAGGCACCCACCAGCCTCTGTATAAAAGAACTTGCCTCGCACATCTTAAATCTTGCCCTTCACACCTTAAACCTATACCCCCTAGTAATTGACTGTTCCACCTTGGGAAAAAGCTTCTAACTATCCACTCTGTCCATGCCCCTCATAATCTGATAGACATCTATCAGGTTGCCCCTCATCCTCCGTCGTTCCATTGAGAACAAACCAAGTTTCTCCAACCTCTCCTCATAGCTGATGCTCTCTACATCAGGCAACATCCTGGTAAATCTTTTCTGTACTCTCCCCAAAGTCTCCACATCCTTCTGGTAGGCTGACGACCAGAATTGAACACTATAATCCAAATGCAGCCTGACTAATGTTCTATAAAGCTGCAACAATTTGCCAGTTTTTAAATTCAATGCCCTGGCCAATGAAAGCAAGCACTCTGTATGCCTTCTTGGCTATCTTCTCTACCTGCATTGCCATTTTCAGTGACCTGTGCATCTGTACACCCAGATCTCCCTGCTTCGCAACACACTTAAGGATTCTGCCATTTACTGTATATTTCCTATCTTTATTAGACCTTCCAAAATACATGACTTCAAATTTTTTGCGATTAAACTCCATCCGCCATCTCTCCGTCCAAGCTTCCAACCTATCCATATCCCACTGTATCCCCTGATGATTCTCATTGCTATCCGCAAATCCAGCAGCCTTTGTGTTGTCTGCAAACTTACTATTCAATCCAGTTACATTTTCCTCCAAATCATTTATATATCTTACGAACAGCAAAGGTCCAACACTGATCCCTGAGGAACGCCACTTGTCACAGCCCTCCATTCAGAAACACACCTTTCCACTGCTACCCTCTGTTTTCTATGACCAAGCCAGTTCTGTATCCACCTTGCCAACTCACCTCCAATCCCAAGCGACTTCACCTTCTGCACCAGTCTGCCATGAGGACCTTGTCAAAGGCCTTGCTAAAGTCCATATAGACAACATCCACTGTCCTACCCTCATCAATTATCTTCGTCATCTCCTCGAAAATCTCCATCAAGGCAGTGAGACATGACCTCCCCTTCACAAAACCATGTTGCCCCTCACTAAGACGTCCACTTATTTCCAAGTTGGAGTAAATCCTGTCTCAAAGAATCCTCTCCAATAATTTTCCTACCACTGATGTGAGGCTCACCAGCCTGTAATTACCTGGATTATTCTTGCTACCCTTCTTAAACAAAGGAACAACATTGGCTATTCTCCAATGCTCTGGGACCTTCCCTGTTGCCAGTGAGGATACAAAGATTTCTCTCAAGGCCCCAGCAATTTCCTCCCTTGCCTCTCTCAGTATTTTGCAATATATCCCATCAGGCCCTGGGGACTTGTCTATCTTAACGTTTCTCAAGAACACCAATGCCTCCTCCTTTTTGATCTCAACATGACTCAAACTATCTATACACCCTTTCCAAGATTCATTATCCACCAAGTTCTTCTCTTTGGAGAAAACTGACACAAAGTACTCATTTAATACCTCGCCTATTTCCTCATGCTCCATGCATTGATTCCCTCCCCTGTCTTTGAGAGGGCTAACCCTCTCCCTGGCTATCCTCTTGCTTTTCATAAATGCTTTTCTTCCTTAATCCTGCTGGCCAATGACTTTTCGTGATCCTTTTTAGCTCGCCTTATTCTCTCAATCCCTGACCTGTCTTAGAAATCTGTACGCCCGCTGATAGCTGCAGAGGCTTTACAGCTGCATGCCCTCTCACGGTCTTGATGGAAGCAACTACAGCAGTCTGCCATCCTTAATCTTCCAATTCTCTTTATAGGGTTGATGCCAAATGACTGGAGAATTGCAAATGTTATTTCTTTATTACAAAAAGATATAGGATACATCCACCAAATATGGGCTCGTCAATTTGATCTCAGTGGTGGGAAAGCTTTTCAAAAAGATAATCCAGAACAAAGTCACCAGTGATTTGTACAAATATGGATGAAGCATGGATTTAAGAGTAAATCGGTTCACTGTATTCCAATGCATGTGATAACAATAAATCAATCAAATCATGTTCTTCGTATTTGATTTTTGTTTTTTTCTACTTCCTGGAATTCCATACATGCTTTGTGTGTTCCCAGCCTCTTAGCCTTGACAAACGTTTCCTTTTTCTCTTTGACTCGGTTCACAATATCTCTTGTTATCCAAGTTTGTGAAACTTGCCATCCTTATCCTTCATCCTTACAGGAATGTGCTGGGCCTGAATCCCTATCAACTTACACTTGAAAGCCTCCCATAAGCCAGATGTTGATTTGCCCTCAATCATTTACCCCCAATCTACATTCTACGGTTCCTGCCTAATATTATTGTACTTAGCTTTCCCCCATTTTAGCATTTAACTTGAGGGCTACACTTACCTCATACTTTTCTAAACTCCAGAGAATAAAGGCCCAATTTACTCAGCATCTCACCCTAGGAACCAATCTAGTGAACCTTTGCTATACCACCTCAAATGCAAGTATATCCTTTCTTTAAAACTGCATACATTACTGCAGGCATGATCTCACCAAAGCCCTGTACAACGATAGCAAGACTTCCTTATTCCTGTACTCCAATTTTCTTGTAATATGGCTTCCTAATTACTTGCTGTATCTGCAATGCTGGCCTCTGTTTTACTTGTACAAGTACACACAAGTCCTTCTGACCATCAACTCCTACAATTTTCATGACTTGTAAAAAATATTTAGCTTTTCTATTCTTTTAAAAAAAAGTGAACAACCTCATACTTTCCCATTCATTTAACCCATCTGCATCGCATTGCAGCTTTTTTATGTCCTACTCACAGTGTAAACTCCCATCTAGTTTTGTTTGTCAGTAAACTTAGACAAAAAGAGTAAGAGCAGTGCATCTTAGTAATGAGTAAAGGCTGTAAATAGCACTGATCCTTGCTGCACTCCATTAGTCACAGCCTACCTGGGCATTTATCCCCACTCTGCATTCTATCCATTAATCAATCCCCCATCTTCAATTGTTTACTTACCTCTCCAAGGTGCCTCAGGATTGAGGTGTTCTCTCAATCCCTGTTCCTTCTTGGAAGTGTCTGCCTCCGCTGTCTGCCATCGTTAACCTTCCAATTCTCTTTTTAGGGCTGATGCCAGATGACTGGAAAATTGCAAATGTTACTTCCTTATTACAAAAAGGTATAGGATACATCCACCAAATATGGGCTCGTCAATTTGATCTCAGTGGTGGGAAAGCTTTTCAAAAAGATAATCCAGAACAAAGTCACCAGTGATTTGTACAAATATGGATGAAGCATGGATTTAAGGGTAAATCGGTTCACTGTATTCCAATGCATGTGATAATAATAAATCAATCATGTTCATCATATTTGATTTTTGTGATAAGGAAGAGAAGGGGAGGAGAATGGTCTAGCAGTTTTAATGCTAGCCTATTAATCCAGAAACTCAGCTAATTTTCTGAGGACCTGAGTTTGAATCCCACTACAGCAGGTGGTGCAATTTGAATTCAATAAAAAAAATGTGGAATTAAGAGTCTACTGATGACCATAAAACCATTGTCAATTGTTGGAAAAACCCATCTGGTTCACTAATGTCCTTTGAGGAAGGAAATCTGCCATTCTTACCTGGTCTGGCCCACGTGACTCCAAAACTAAAGCAATGTGGTTGATTCTCAACTGCCCTCTGACAACAAAGGTTGGGCAATAAATGCTGGCCAGCCAGCGATGCCCGTGTCCCATGAACAAATTAATAAAAAGATAAAGGGGAACAGAAAGGGTTGAGGCGGGTAACGTGGTTGATGCTAGGCACATGTTTCCAAAGGGAACATCAAAGGTTAATCAAATGGAGGATTAAAAAGAAACTCCTATGCCCAGAAAGTGGTGAGAATAATGGTTGACAAGGAGGAGGATAAGGGGAGTGGTTGAGAAAAATTACACAGATTATTTTTTAAGGGTAGTACATCAAAGACAAAGAAGCTGATGGAGTTGGTTGGGAGCTTCGTCCACATAAGTCACGCGCAGAGCACAATGGCAGGTTGCGATCACGCATGCGCGGCATCTGCCAGGAAAATGGCGGGAAGTCCCTGGCGCGAGGGGAGTGAAAATCCAACCGAAAATTAACGGACCCGCGGGGCGCAGGGAGACCGAGCGATCAATAAAACATCAGCACATTGATGGATGCGGGAGCCTCGCCACTTTCGGAGACGACAAACAAACCGAATTGAAGACGAACGGGAGTGAACGTTCTCGATTTTTCCTTCAAATTCCCGGTCCCGGTTGAGGGAAAGTTTTCCCGAAGATGAGAGATCGAGAGAATTGGGGAATGTCAGAGAGACTGATTCTCACTCTAATGGCCATCTGGATGGCCCGGGTCATGGGTAAGCGGCGTCCCCGCCCTTCATTGCTGCTTCTCGGCGATGTTTTCGGATCAGTGATGGGGCAGATTTACTGAATGGGACAGAGTAGCTCTGCCCTCTGTACCCAGAGTAGGGTTTGGTGTTAATGTCAACGGGACAGAGCAGCTCTGCGTTTTGTACCCAGTGTAGGGTTTGGTGTTAATGTCAGTGGGACAGAGCAGCTCTGCCCTCTGTACCCAGAGTAGGGTTTGGTGTTAATGTCAACGGGATAGAGCAGCTCTGCCCTTTGTACCCAGTGTAGGGTTTGGTGTTAATGTCATTGGACAGAGCATCTCTGCCCTCTGTACCCAGTGTAGGGTTTGGTGTTAATGTCAGTGGGACAGAGCTGCTCTGCCCTCTGTACCCAGAGTAGGGTTTGGTGTTAATGTCAACAGGACAGAGCAGCTCTGCCCTTTGTACCCCGTGTAGGGTTTGGTGTTAATGACAATGGGACAGAGCAGCTCTGCCCTCTGTACCCAGTTCAGGGTTATGTGTTAGTGTCAATGGGACAGAGCACCTCTACCCTATGTACTCAGTGCAGGGTTTGGTGCGCGCTGGTCTTGGTGCTTAAAAACTTTAATTCCAGGAATAGGTTAGAAGCTGGCTATTATGACCCAAGGGACTAATTAGTTCCCTAAAATTTCCTCCAACCAGCAGCATAGATTATGAAGAAGATTCTTTCTACTCTTGTTCTTTGCATGCCTGTTTATTTAAGTGCATTATTCCTTTAAATCCACCTGGATATTATTATGATCTCAGCTAATATGACTGCTACTGGGCAAGTCAGATCACAGGTTGGAATTCAGCTTGATGGATCTTACCTTATATTTTTTGTTTAGATATGTAGGTGAACAGAATCATAGGAGGTAGATTAACTTCTAACAAAAGTATTAAGTATTTATTAAGCAAAAAATGCATGATTCCTCTACCTCAACTATATCAAAAGATGTGTGGCTTAGGGGATCTGGCTATGCTAAATTGCCTGTTAGTGTTAGGGTAACTATCTAGGGTAAATGCATGGGATAATAGGAAAGGGCCTAGGTGGGATTGTGGTCGATGCAGACTTGATGGACTGAATTACCTCCTTTTGCACTGTAGGAGTCTATCTAGCTTCCTTTCTTGTTTGTCTTTGTCTTTCTTTCTGTCTTTCTCTCTCAAAATTAAACATTTGCATTATAATCTTATAATCTAATGTTCACAATAAGTACTTGTCCATATAAGCCAATTGGTGAAATGTGGTCAGATGCACCATACTCAGAAACTAATTGACAGATACCACTGAAAACAGCTTCTGTGGATTGTCACACTAAGTGAACTGGTCTCACTGGAACTCTGTCTTTCATATGAGGGTTTCCAAACTCCCCTTTTGAAGGACACATTTGGAATAATGTTGAAAACAACATTTTCTCCGCAATGTCTTCACCAAGGATCAACGTCCAGGATTTCAGTCTCTCCTTTTGGTGTTCCACTGTCCTCGATCATGTGCATTCAAGATAGTGCGACATGAGCCCAAGATCCATGAGCTTGTGAGTCTATTATCAAATAAATCGGTTGGACTAAAACCTGGTGTTGTAAGACTTTTTACCATTCAAACTGCCACATAGTCTCTCAGGAACCCAGCCATCCTAAAAAAAACACATTGGTGACACCCTAACACAGCCTGTGAAGCAAAGTTAAGATCACCATGGATGTCTGTCTTCTAACCCAGCTGACTTTATGCAGCTGTCTCTTTAATTCAGAGTCTTTTCTCTGCTGTTTAGTTTTAGTGACCAAAACCTTGTTCAGATTCCAGTTCTTTGTCCCATTACTTTCGCAATCTTCCTTTTTTTATCTTCTGGCTTCTGGGATTTTCTACTTCAGTTTCTGGAATTTCCATTTTATCTCTTTGCATTGGCCTGCCTGATTCAGCAGCTCCTGTGGAAAACTTCTTGCCTCTAGACTATTTTTTTTCCCAGACTGAAAACTCAAGTGCTTCTACTTTTAAGTGTGAACCTTTGGTTGCTAAGCAATAGCTTGACTTTTCTTTGACCCCCATAATTGCTTTTATATTGTAAATCCTTATTACAATGGAAGGAAAATTTAAAGTGAAAATAAAACCTGTAGACTTCTTTTATGGAATGTGGGAATCTGTGGTTTGGCAGCATTTATTGCCCATTCCGGGCCACCCTTCAGAGGTGGTCATGTCTTCTTGAATCACCGTGATCCCTGAGATATAGGTAGATGCTCAATGCTGCTAGGGAAAAAGTTCCAAGATTTTGACCCAACAACAGGAACAATAATATATTTCCACATCAAGATGGTAAGCAACTTGGAGGGGATCCTCCAGGTGGTGTTCCCAGATATCTGCTGCTCTTGTCCTTCTGGTAGTGGTTGTCGGTGTTTGGAGGGTGCTGCCTAAGGAACCTTGCTGTGCAGTAAACAGCCATTAGGCCCATATTCTCTGCACCGACTCTCTGAGAGACTATTTTACCCAGGCCCTCTCTATCTCCGTAACTCCACACATTTACCATGGCTAATCTATCTAACCTACATATCTTGATAACTAGGAGAAAATTTAGCACGGCCAATCCTCCGAAGCTGCACATCTGTGGACTATTGTGCATCTTATAGATGGTACACATGACTGCCACTGTTCATCGATGGTGGAGGGATTGAATGTTTGTGGAAGAGGTAGCTCTTCCATAGATGATCTGGAGGAGGGGGCTGAGTGTAGGGTGACGAAATTTGCTGATGACACGAAGATAAGTGGAAAAGCAAATCGTGTGGCGGGTGTGGAAAGTCTGCAGAAGGATCTGGATAGGCTGAGCGAGTGGGCGAGGACCTGGCAGATGGAGTACAATGTTAGCAAGTGTGAGGTTATCCACTTTGGCAGCAATAATAGTAGGAGGGATTACTATTTAAAGGGCGAAAAGCTGCAGCATGCTACGGTGCAGAGGGACCTGGGGATCCTTGTGCATGAGTCGCAAAAACCCAGTTTGCAGGTGATCAAGAAAGCAAATGGGACCCTGGCCTTTACAGCGAGGGGGATGGAATATAAAAGCAGGGAGGTCTTGCTGCAACTGTACAGGGCACTGGTGAGGCCGCAGCTGGAGTACTGTGTGCAGTTTTGGTCGCCGCACTTACGCAAGGATATTTTGGCCTTGGAGGGAGTGCAGAGAAGGTTCACTAGGCTGATACCGGAGATGAGGGGGTTTGACTATGAAGAGAGATTAAATAGACTGGGTCTGTACTCGTTGGAGTTTAGAAGGATGAGGGGGGATCTTATAGAGACGTATAAGATAATGAAAGGGATGGATAGGGTAGAAGTAGACAGATTCTTCCCACTCAGAAAGGACAGCAGGACTAGAGGGCACAGCCTCAAGATAAGGGGGGGCAGTTTAGAACGGAGTTGAGGAGGAACTTCTTCACTCAAAGGGTGGTGAATCTCTGGAATTCTCTGCCCGTTGAAGTGGTGGAGGCTACCTCGCTAAATATATTTAAGTCACGGGTAGATAGGTTTTTGACAGACAAGGGAATTAAGGGTTATGGGGAGAAAGTGGGAAAGTGGAACTGATCCACTTCAGATCAGCCATGATCTTATTGAATGGCGGGGCAGGCTGGAAGGGCTAGATGGCCTACTCCTGTTCCTGTTTCTTATGTTCTTATGTGGCAATCAAGGAGGTTGCTTTGTCATTGGATGGTGTTGAGCTTCATGAGTGCAGTTGGAGCTGTACTCAGTCCAGGCAGCTGGAGAGTGTTGGCGAGAAAATCCAAGTAGCTTAGAGAAATTTCAAATAATCAGGACTTAAGTCACTAATAAAATACTAGCAATAAATGAAATCACTTCAGATCAGACTCACAGGGCCCGATTTTACCTCGAGTTGCGCCTGTTTTCAGGCACAAAAACTTGCTAAAGTTGGGTGTGAGGTGACAAGCATGATCTGTGACTGCCTCCGCACTGGTTCCCTCTTTACCAGGCCCAAAAATGGCCGCATATGCACTAATTGGCCACTTAAATGCATTTGTGTGCATTTCAGTTGACTTAATGGGCTGCATGCCCAATGTTATTGGCACTTCCCCTTTATCACCGTGTTCTCCCATCTGGAATCAGCGCAAAACAGGCATGCTCTATCTTAGTCCAATTCGGGTGCTACTCTGTCTTGACAGAGCTTCGCACAATTCCCATCTGCTATTGATTTATACCTGGTCAGCTGGTCAGCTAACCACCACGTCATTTTGCCATTGGTTACATTGTCTAATGGGTCACAGAATGTTACCATTCGTTATATTATTACAGATTCCAGTGTTATCGTTGGTTATATTATAACACATTCCCGTTTTTCCTTTTTTTAGAATCAAGATTAAGTAACCATTTTCCAGTATTCTTTTCAGTACATGCACCGTTTTAGTAATACAGTGGGTAACTGTAGATTTACCCCAATCCAGTTGAGCTTTGACACCTCCTTGTTTTCCAGCATTTGTTAAACACTGGCCAAATCAATTCTCAGTCACTTTGCTGTTATTTTTTGTCAAATGAACTTTGTCCCATAAGGACTGATTGTTCACATAAAACTCAATTGGTACCTTCTTTCCCAATGTTGCACTTGAAAAATAACTCTTAATGTGTCAGACAGATATATCCCTATATCTACTGACTCCACTAAAGCTTGGGTTTTGGCTGCCAATGTACTTTTGACTACCCTTTTTATTTTCTTTGCTTTCCAGGCTAGGGGGCAATATTTTCCTTCTTTACCTACCAAGAATATTAGGAATCTGGGACTGTTCAAATGTCCATCTGGTAGATTGGCATGTGAGCATCGCTAAATATAACTAACTTCGTGTCTTCCAATTCTCCAAGTGTTAGGAATTTAATTACACATTCCTCTAAATTTAGCTTTTTTAAGGTTGTATTTGCTTGCAAGGTTTCCTGGACTGAAGCGAGCCTCAATATATTACTTAGCTCTAGGACATTATAGCTTCCATCCAGCCATGTCTATGTGCATAGCCAACTTATCTGTGCTATCATAGTCATCAACAATTCAGTTTCTTTTTCATTGGTTGGTTCTTTTTTAATCAACTTTTCTCTGGTTATGGAAATAAGATCAAAGCTGTTTAGATATCCATGTTGATTCATTGTTATCCCAGATTTGCGTTGTTGTTTATCAAGACATCGAAAAGCACTAGCCGCTTGACTCACTAATTTAAATTCTGTGTTTAACTTACTAATTACCATCTTTTCAATTTATTCCGTGCCACCCCATAGGAAGTCATCAACATGCTTCACAAAAACTCTGGCCAGTCTTACTTCAGATTTCCAGTAGAACATTGCAGGATCTGCTTTTAACTGGACACAGCCAGTTTTTAGCAATACAGATCGTACAGAAAAATACCGAACCCTTGCTGCGTCATTCAATCCATATAGATATTTGTTTGTTTTCTATAGTTGTCCCTGTGTATTATCTGCCTCTTTGGGTAGTTTTAAAAAAACTTTTCTTTGAAATATTTCATCTTGCAGAAAAATTGCTTTGGGTGCCCTTCTTGCCATACTCCCTACCCCCCCACCCCCGCCCCTGCTGGTCTGCCTTTTGGGCCTGGGCTCATCAACCCTTGAGAGAGTAGCCACTGGCTCAGGGCCGCACCCCACATCACGTCCGGACCCGGGAACTCAGTATATGAACATGGAGCTGCATGTCATAGTACAGGCCGTGCACCTGGCAGCAGAAATACATCACCAGGGCACACCATCGAGGAGGGGGCTCAACATAAAGGTATCGCTGCAGGGTCAGAACCCAGTGCAGTCTTTTGGCCCAGAAGAACTGTATGAAAATTTTCTGGATGTTTGTGACAAAGTCAGGGGGAAGGGTCAATGTGACCGGCACGTACCACAACGTGGAGGCAATCAGCTGATTATGACAAGAACTCGAGCTCTGTAAGACAGCACTTGAAACAATCCTATCTTATGATTCAGACGAGCGCTGCCCTTTGCCTCCAGCTCTTGCCAATTTGCCATCCAGGATTTCTCAGCTAGGCAAAGATGAACACCCAAGTTGAGGAGGCTGGTCCTGCTCTAGGTGAAAGGCCTGAGCTCATTTGGGAGCAGGTCCATCTGCCAAGGACTGACCAGGGCCCAGAACACTTGGTGGCCCAGTTGATCCTGGCAGAGGACGTGACAGAACACATGGTCTGGCATTCGTGCATCCTCCACAGCTCAGCTGCGTCTATGAACACGAGTGATAAGTCATCAGCATCAGCTGACAGGGCTGTTCTGATGCCCAGCTTGCACGGAGTCAAATCTGACAACCTCTGCAAGAGGCACAGGAGTGGCTCCATGCAGATGAAGTTAGTTAAACAAAGGGTACCCCTGCCTCACTCATCTCCCAAAGTGAACGGCACAGGTAAGGGGCCCATTAATCTTAATGAGACACTCTGTGGCAGGATACAATAATCAGATCTGGGTGACAAAGTGCATCTGAATCCCGAATGCCCGTAGAGTTCTGAACAGATAGTCGTGAGCCACCCTGTTGAACACCTTCTCCTGGTCAAGAGACGGGAAGGTGCTTGATAGACCAACCTCCTGGGAATGGTGGATGAGATCTTGGACCAGGTGAAGATTGTCATGGATTGTCCAGCCCAGGACCATGTAGGACAGGTCAGGGTGGATCACATGATCTAGCATGGGGCCAAAGTGTGATGACGTGTTCCTGGTAAAGATTTTATAGTCCGGGCTGAGGAGGGACACCAGGCGCCAGTTTTTGAGATGGTGGAGATCCCCCTTCTTGGGCAGCAGGGCAATTACGTCACCACGGAAGGGTCATCTCCCCGGTTGCAATACTTTCCCCCAGGACTGCTGCATAGTCATTCACCAGGATGTCCCAGAATGCCTTGAAGAAGTCCACTGTCAGCATGTCCAGCCCCAGGCTTTTCCCCGAGAGAAGCTGTCAAGGGTGCCGGACAGCTCCTCCAGGTCAATAGGAGCATCAAGCCACCAACTTCCTCTGCACCAACCTGCGGCAGGTCCTCCCACAGAACTCTATGGGCAACCTTACTGGATGGATCCAGAGAGAGCAGTGCAGTGTAATAATTGCAGGTGAGAGCCCTGATGCCCTCCAGATCTGAGGCAGGGAATCAGTTTTCAGCCAGTAGAATAAGGAGTTGTTGATAGATCCAATGTTTTTTTTTCTAGTGAGTAGAAGAAAGGGGAGCCGCTGTCCAGGTCCATATGCGTCTTACGGACATGCCACAGGATCCGATAAGTTGCAGGTCCTGCGCTGCACTCTTCTTTGCACTGTACACCAACCGCAAGGCTGAGTCATCATCGGATTGAACAAGACGCAACCCTAGGTCAAAAATCTCCTTGTCCAGTTTCTTGATCCTGGGTTTCCTTTCCTTTGTCAACCCCCTTGTGTACTCCTGGCAGAAGGTATAGATGTGAATGTAGTCCACATCCCATCATAGCCTCAAGGAGGAGAAACCTTACAGAGTGAAACACCACCACCCCTGCGCGTGCGCCGCCCCCCCTCCCCCGTGCATCTGTGTAGCAATCGACCTGGCACAGGCTCCTTGACCTACCGGATCTCTAGCTGAAAATATAGGTCCACGAGGGAGGGGCACCCTCGTTACCATTACGGGATAGGTTCCCATGGAGGACAGCACTGACAAATTAGTGCTGTGTGAGAAGTCATATTGACACCTGTGCTGCTTTGCTTAGAGTGGAAGCTTTGAGACCTGCTGCTTGTTTGTGTTAGTGAGGTTACTGGAATGGAATATCATCTGTCAGTCGGATAGCCTGTTTAGTTGACAGATTGAAGACTGCCATGGCGACAGCACTAGGGTTGGTGTCCGCACTCACAAGCGAGCTGTTTTGGGATTCACTCAACAGCAAGGGGGAGATGCACTCAACACTAGCCAGCACCTAAACGAGCTCTGCACCCCCCAAATGGCACAAACCAGCATACCCTCATTGCTGGCCCTGGTAAGCACTGAGTCCCGATGTCTATAAGCCCACTACCAGCAGCAGCTTTCCCCCGACTGCTGGGGGAGGAGCTGCTTGAAGAGGTGATGGAGGAACTGCACTTTCACTCCACTGAGGAGCACATCGAAGGGGATGAGGCTGCAGATGTCCTCAGGAGAGGCAATGCTGATGTTCAGACGAGGAAGACAATCTCACTGTCAGTAGATTCATGGAGGGTGATGAGGAAATCCAGTGAGTACACCCCATTATCTTCACATGGCTTTTGTGAGCATTGCACTTCAGTCTGACTAATGGCAGCGCACATCCTCTGTGATAAGGCTCCTGATGGGGATGGAGCGATTGCCATAGTCTCTACCTTCCAGGAGAATGATGAACATTAACAACAGGAACAGTGCGTAGATCTTCATAGAGCTTCTGTGAACATCTGACTCCTGTCTGTCTGCTGCCAGCATGCTTGCTCTCAATGACTAGGGTCATCATTCGGTGATGCAGTGAGGAAAGCATTACCTCTCCTGATCTTACAGCATCCTTTCTGAACAATGACTGGAATGAGTGATGCTATCTATGTACATTGTGGGAGGCATCCTCAGTCCCAATGAGATACAGGCATGAATCTTGTGTTCTTGTGAACTTGTGTTCAGTCACTGTGAAAAGACATCATCATTAAACTGGGAACTTTGCACAAAGCATATTGAAGCCCAGGACTGTGCACCCTGCCTTTATCCCATGCAGGAATCATGTTTTCACTGAAGAATTACAGGAATACAGCTCACCAGAACGAGAGGCCATAGAAAAGATGCAATTAGTGGAAGTTCATTTATTTACAGGATGAACGTTATGTTAAAGTGCTTAACATGTATGACCATTTTGTGCAACTAGAGCTTCTGAACCTTTCTAATGTTGTTATTGCGCCTTGGTGCATTCACAGCATCCACATATGGAGGTGGAGGCAGCCTTTAGTCTGTCATACCTGTTGCGTGATGACCAGTGTCCCCTGGAGGCCTGAGACTGTGTGTGCCAGCCAGCTTTCAAGGTCCTACTGTGTGGCAGTGCCACCCTCCTTGGGCTGTAGAGTTGGAACTGAGGTGGTCACAAGAAGTGGAGTTCTAGATGGGAAGGACACTCTGTGTGGATGCTACCAGATGTCCATTAGCTGATCCTTCTCCCCTTTGGTGCCTGAGGGCCTCTGATTTCCTCATTGGGCGACTGGGTAGCTGGGTTGGAGAAGCCTCACCATCCTCTGGCATTGGCATTGATGGATATCCTGACACAAGTCCCTGTGTCATGAACTGCATGTCCTGCAGCAGTGCAGAAGAATTCCTTTGATCAAGTTCTCCATAGCGAGCACCACTCTCACTGTGGTGACTTTTTTGCATTGGAGTATAGGCATAATCACCTCAGACTGAAGGCAGAGACAGACTCCTTCATACAGCCTTTCAATTCTCTCCCTTGACTTTATAACTCCAGCAAGTGAGGGATGACTGAATCCAGAGATTCGTCATCTGACTGGGACACAGCAGATTCCTGGTCGCCAATAATTTTCCAATTGCTGACACCCTGAGGAGTGCCTTTCTCTTGCCTATTGTGATCTGATAGTGTCATGTGCTTTCTGGATTGTGAACCTGAGGGTACTCTAATATAGATCCCCCAAGTTATTTGTCTCTGCACTGGTGGAGGGTGTGAGTAAGTGCTATCACAATTCTTCCACTTTGGTTTCTGAGAATTAAATGTCCTCCATGGCCAGCTGGATGCTGTCTCCTCAAAGTCTGTGAGAACCTTCAGCTCTGGCATCCCTCTGCTCTTCTAGGATTTCTGAAGACAGATTCCTGAAGACAGATGGAGAGAGTACAAGCAGGACATGGGCCAGTGCAGATCCAGCTATAACTGTAACACTACATTCTGCTCTCTCTTGTTTCTTTCTCTATGAATGGTATGTTTAGTCTGTATAGTGCATTAGAAACAATACTTTTCACTGTATGCTAATACATGTGACAATAATAAATCAAATCAAATCAGATGATGAGGATATATGGCATGTGTGGATGGTGAATGGGACCAGTGAAATGATGAGGACATGATTCACAGGGGCAATCACACGGTGAAGCCTTCCATTGTATGCTAGTGCAGACGAGTGAAGGAGCAGAGAGACAGATAAGAAATTACCTGTTAAAAACCTGTTTAAATAAGTTTAAAGCACTTTCGTAGTAAGAACTTACCTTGTAGAACTGTTTAAATCATTTAAAAGCATTTTTGTGGGCTTTTTGTATCTACCGCTTTAAGAATTCTAAGGGAGTGGATAGCAGGGAGTTGTGGGGGAGCAGGCTTTAAAACAGCGTCAGGTTTAAAAGGAGGCCTGGTGTCGACAGCGGGCAGCGTCGGAGCGGGCAGCGGAGTGAGAGGGCAGCAGAGTGAGCTACTAGGGCTTAGGAGCAAAAGGGCTGGGCAGAAAAAGGGCCAGGTAAGTCCATGTTGAAATTTTCAATATTACTACAGTGAATAATGGAGGGGCATGTGATGTGTTGTTTCTGTATGATGTGGGAGCTGGTGGACCCCAGGGTCCTTCCCAGTGACCATGTCTGCAGTAAGTGCAGGTTGCTGGAGGAGCTCCAGTTCAAGGTAGATGAGCTGGCCTCTGAGCTACAGACACTGAGGCTCATCAGGGGGAGAGAGGGTGCCATTGTTAATGGGGTGCAAGTGACATCCACCCCCCCTAGACTGGCTAACTCTAAGGGTCAGGAACAAGAGGGGGCTGTTGAGCAGAGGAAGGAGGGTGGGGAGCGGAGGAAGGAGGGTGGGGAGCAGAGGAAGAAGGGTGGGGAGCGGAGGAAGGAGGGTGGGGAGCGGATGCCTCAGCCTCCCAATCTGCATAACAGGTTTGAGGTTCTTGCTTCCAGTCTGGATGAGAATGAGGGAGGTGAGGTTAGTGAGCAAACTGCACACAGTACAGTGATGCAGACGCAGGACATAGGCAAAGAGAAGGTGAAAAGGAACGTAGTAGTAATTGGGGATAGTGGGGTTAAGGGTATTGACACTGTCCTTTGTCACAATGACAAAATGCACAGAAGGGTGTGTTGTCTGCCTGGTGCTCGGATCCGGGATGTCGCATCTGGGCTGCAGAGGAACCTGGAGTGGGAGGGTGAGAATCCGGTTGTTGTGGTACATGTGGGTGCCAACGACGTAGGCAAAATGCGAACTGAGGATCTGGGGAGGGAGTATGAAAAGCTGGGAATGGAATTAAAAAGTAGAACCGACAAGGTGGTTATCTCTGGGCTACTGCCTGAACCGAGTGCCGACGGGCATAAGGTTGATAAGATTAAGGAAGTGAATGGGTGGCTCAGGGATTGGTGTGGGAGGAATGGGTTTGAATTTATGGGGCATTGGCATCAGTATTGGGGTAGGTGGGACCTGTTCGGGTGGGATGGGGTTGGTCTGAACCATGCTGGGACCAGAGTCCTGGCGAATCATGTAAATAGGACTGTAGACAGGGCTTTAAACTAATTAGGCGGGGGGAGGGTGCGAGGGTAGGTGACATTACGGGGTCCAAAGTTAAGGAGAGGGTACAGGTAAGGGAAGAGGTCGAGGATGTCCCAATAATAAAGGGAGTAGGGGGCGTGAGTATGGTTGGTGGCGTTCTGGCAAATAGGGTCCAGGTGAAGGCTGGGATGAAGGCACTTTATCTGAATGCACGAAGCATTCGGAATAAAGTGGATGAGCTGGTGGCGCAGATCAGCACAAATGGATATGATCTGGTGGCCATTACAGAGACGTGGCTGCAAGGTGACAGGGACTGGGAGCTGAATGTCCAGGGGTATCAAGTGTTTAGGAAGGATAGGCAGGAGGAAAAAGGGGGGGGCATAGCTCTGCTGATTAAGGATAGCATCAGGGTGGTAGCAAGGGATGATATAGGAACCAAAGAGCAGAAAGTGGAATCGTTGTGGGTGGAGGTTAGGAACAGCAAAGGGAGGAAGACGCTGGTGGGTGTCGTCTATAGGCCCCCAAATAATGATCTGGAGGTGGGGCGGGCTGTTAACGTGCAAGTAAGTGTGGCGTGCTGGAATGGAACGGTGATAATTATGGGGGATTTCAATCTACATATTGATTGGTCAACCCATGTTGGACGCGGTGGGCTCGAGGAGGAGTTCTTGGAATGCTGCCGGGATAGTTTCCTTGAACAGTGTGTGTTGGAGCCAACGAGGGAGTGAGCTATCTTGGATCTGGTGTTATGTAATGAGGCGGGTAGAATTAGGGACCTTGTGGTGAAGGATCCTCTTGGGGAGAGTGATCATTGTATGGTGGAGTTTCTGGTGCAGATGGAGGAGGAGAAAGTGGGTTCCCGGACATGCGTCCTTTGTTTGAACAGAGGGGAGTTTGGTAGGCTGAGAGAAGAATTGGCGAATGTCGACTGGGGGAGTGCGTTGGAAGGTAGGTCTGCTGAGGAACAGTGGAGGATCTTTAAGGAGACCTTTCTTGGTGCTCAGCAGAAATTTATTCCAATGGTTAAAAAGGACCGTAGGAGGAGAGGTAATAAGCCGTGGATAACGAAGGAGGTGAAGGAAAGTGTTAAATTAAAAGCGGAGGCGTTTAGAGTAGCTAAGAGTAGTGGGCGAGAAGAGGATTGGGAGAGGTTTAAATGTCAACAAAGATTGTCAAAGAAGTTGATAAAGAAGGGTAGGAGAAATTATGAAGCTGGGCTAGCGCTTAATATAAAAAAGGATAGCAAGAATTTTTATAAATATATAAAAAGGAAGAGGCTGGCTAGGGTGAACGTTGGACCCTTAGAGGATGAGAGGGGGTCTTAGTGGTAGGGGATGGGGAAATGGCTGAGGTCTTGAATAACTTTTTTGTTTTGGTCTTCACGGAGGAGGACGTGAATAATTTGCCGGGTGTTAGCGATGGAAAGGTGGTAGGACTGGAGGGTCTCAATGACATTATTGTTACTAGAGAGGCGGTGCTCGACAGACTGGAGGGACTGATTGTGGACTAGTCGCCAGGACCAGATGGAATGCATCCGAGGGATCTGAAAGACATGGCAGAGGTGATAGTGGATGCCTTGGTGGTTATTTTTGCTGGATTCCGGGGAAGTGCCGGAAGATTGGAAAACGGCTAATGTTACGCCGTTGTTTAAGAAGGGTGGCAGGCAAAAGGCAGGGAATTATAGGCCGGTTAGTTTAACGTCTGTTGTAGGTAGAATGTTAGAATCCGTCATCAAGGAGGAAATAGCGAGGCATCTTGAGGGGAATTGCTTGTTAGAGCAGACGCAGCACGGTTTCGTTAAGGGGAAGTCGTGTCTGACGAATTTATTGGAGTTCTATGAGGATGTGTCTAGGGCGGTGGATAGAGGAGAGCCGGTGGATGTGGTGTTTCTTGACTTTCAGAAGGCATTTGACAAGGTACCTCACAAGAGGTTATTGCAGAAGGTAAGGGGGCATGGAGTTGGGGTAGGGTGTTAGCGTGGATAGAGGATTGGTTGTCAAATAGGAGGCAGAGAGTGGGGGTTAATGGGTGCTATTCGGATTGGTGGTTGGTGACTAGTGGAGTGCCCCAGGGGTCGGTGCTGGCGCCTCAACTATTTACCATTTATATAGATGATCTGGAGGAGGGAACCGAGTGTATGGTATCGAAATTTGCTGATGACACCAAGATTGGTGGAACGGCAAATTGCGCGGAGGGTGTGGAGAGTCTGCAGAAGGATCTAGATAGGCTGGGCGAATGGGCCAGGAACTGGCAAATGGAATTTAATGTTGGCAAGTGCGAGGTGGTCCACTTTGGTAGGAATAATGGTAGGAAGGACTATTACTTACGTGGTGAAAAACTGCAGCAGGCGACGGTGCAGCGGGACCTCGGGGTCCTTGTGCATGAGTTGCAAAAACCCAGCTTGCAGGTGCAGCAGGTGGTCAGGAAGGCGAATGGGATGCTGGTCTTCATAGCGAGGGGGATTGAGTATAAAAGTAGGGAGGTCTTGCTGCAGCTGTATAGGGCATTGGTGAGGCTGCAGCTGGAGTACTGTGTGCAGTTTTGGTCACCGCACTTACGCAAGGATATTTTGGCCTTGGAGGGAGTGCAGAGGAGGTTTACTAGGCTGATACCGGAGTTGAGGGGGTTGAGCTATGAGGAGAGGCTGAGTAAACTAGGCTTGTACTCGTTAGAGTTTAGAAGAATGAGGGGAGATCTCATTGAGACATATAAGATGATGAATGGGATGGATAGGATAGAGGTGGAGAGACTCTTCCCGCTCAGAAAGGAGAGTAGGACTAGGGGGCACAGCCTCAAGATAAAGGGGGGGGGGGCGGTTTAGAACGGAGTTGAGGAGGAACTTCTTCACTCAAAGGGTGGTGAATCTCTGGAATTCTCTGCCCGTTGAAGTGGTGGAGGCTGCCTCGCTAAATATTTTTAAGACGCGGGTTGATGGGTTTTTGATAAGAGAGGGGATTAAGGGTTATGGGGAGAGGGCAGGAATGTGGAACTGAGCCACGACAGATCAGCCATGATCTTATTGAATGGTGGGGCAGGCTCGAAGAGCTAGATGGCCTACTCCTGCTCCTATTTCTTATGTTCTTATGAAGATGTGTTTGGGAGAGCGAATGATGGTTTACCTTTAGTTGGCAATATTTAGTTACCAGATCCTTGAGGATGTGTAATGGAATCTGTGAGTGTGTGAGTTGTGAGTGATGAGTTAAGTAACCTGTATAGACAGAATGGAGATCATTCATCACCTTGCAACACTGTAAGACTTGTCTTCTGTAAGGTGTTAGTGTTGACCGCCACTGTCACTGCCTTCCATGCTGGATTGATGGTCCTGCTGGAGATCCTTACTCATAGCATTGGTATATTGCATCGCAATAAATTCCACAGTGTCCAGCAGGCACTCTAGGGAGGTGTTAATGAATTTTGGCTATATGCTTCATTGCTTCTCGCAGGCATGAATTAGCAGTATCAAGTGTGCTGGCTATGCTGGGCCAGCCTTTAAATGTGGCGCCCCATTCATTAAATTGCTGAGGTGATTGCCGGATAGGTGATTCAGAGGTACCCACAAGCAATATATTTCGAATTTGTGTATGAAGGATTTTTGTAACTGTACTGTAATATATGGTATGAAAATTTGCTATTGCCATCAGTGGGATACACACTATTTTCCCTCCCGTCATCAGTCTTTGCTGATTTCTGCTGTGTTTCCATAAAGCAGATCTAACATAGAACTAGCAAATGTAACATAGTAGCTGCTATAGGCTGATGTCCTTTGCTTAGCAAAGTTATTTTTTTCACAAAGTCCAGTATATATGTCAAGCCAATGATATGATAAACTAATACTTTACATAACACATTTTCATGACCATGTCTTAAAGGGAAAGTGCTATTGAACGTTGAAGCTATGACATTAACTTTTTTTAACAGGTAACTGTACGTCCCCTCCGACTTTACAGAATGGTTCAGCAGTTGTTGATGGGACTATGACTAGCTTTATTGTGGGCACCAATGTTACGTACAAATGTTATCGAGGTTATATGTTCATACCAGGAAGTATGACAACTACTGTGTGTCAAGCTGATAACCAATGGACACCATTAATTGCCACCTGTGAACGTGAGTTACCTGAATAATTTTATTTTTTTCCCTGTTCTATTCTTTCCCAAAACAAGTTGCCCAGCATGAATTTATTCCAAAAGTGCAAGCACTGTTATAATTCAGGTCAGAAACTCCAAATGTTTTATGAAGTCCATGTGGATCATAGGTTTTGCAATATGTATTTGACTATGGTAAGCATGAGCTGTTTCACTTCAGTTATGATTCAAATGACCCACTGGGAGCTTTTATCAAAAAAGTTTATTTAAGAATACAGATAAGATGTACTGAAAGAAAATTAGCAATAACTTTTACCAATAAAAAAATTCAGTCGTAGTATTCTATAAACCTGAACAGCTAAATACTGTTCCAACCAAATAAATCTCATAAACAAAACCCTTGTCACAGGTTTATTGTTGAAAATACAAATGCTCGTGTGATGTTGGAACTTTGTCCTTTGGTTGGATGCTGCAGTTTTCTTGATACACACACAGACAAGCTTGAAGTCAGAACAACTTCGCAAAACTCCAGGGAGAGAGAGAGATTCTAGGTATTAGCCAGCAAACCACCAATAGCAGAATTTTCAGACCAGGAAGGCCAGGAGACCTGCTTCCAGCTAGCTAGTAGAATTTACAATACCAAGAAGGCAAGAAGCCTTGCATTCAGCCAGCCAGCAGAATTTACAATACTAGGGAGAGAGCAACACAGAAGCATTGCTTTTCAGTCTGATATCCAGACATCAACAATGTCATCTATGTGCTCACCCACAAGAGATGGGTGAGATCCTAAATGAATATTTCTTAATGGTATTTACTGTTGAGAAAAGCATGGATGTTAGGGAACTTGGGGAAATAAACAGTGATGTCTTGAGGAGTGTACATATTACAGAGAAAGAGGAGCTGGAAGTCAGTGCATCAAGATAGACAAATCTCCAGGACCTGCTCAAGTGTATCCCAGGACATTGTGAGAGGCTGAGGAGGAAATTGTGGGTCCCCTGGCAGAGATATTTGAATCATCGATAGTCATGGGTGAGGTGCCTGAAGATTGGAGGGTGGCAAATGTTGTGTCTTTGTTTAAAAAAGGCTACAGGGAAAAGCCTGTGAACTACAGGCCAGTAAGCCTTACATCTGTGGTGGATAAGTTGTTGGAAAGTATTTTGAGGGACCAGATTTGCAGGCATTTAGAAATGCAAAGACTGATTAGGGACAGTCAGTGAGTGGAAAATCATGCCTCACAAATTTAATTGAGTTTCTTGAAGGGGTAACTAAGAAGGTAGATGAGGGCAGTGCAGTTGATGTTGTCTACATGGACCTCAGCAAGGTCGTTGACAAGATATCGCATAGTAGGTTGTTGCATAAGATTAAATCTCACGGTCAGGTATCTGAGGTGAGTTATCTAAATGGATACAAAATTGGCTTCTGTTAAGTGGTTGTTTTTCAAGCTGGAGGCCTGTGACCAGCGGTGTGCCTCAGGTATCAGCGTTGGGTCCATTGTTATTTGTCATTTATAGGGCACTGGGAAGAGTTACAGAACAAAGAGATCTAGGGGTATATGTTCATAGCTCCTTGAAAGTGGAGTCAAGGTGGACAGAATGGGGAAGGCTACACTTGGAATACTGTAT
This sequence comes from Carcharhinus amblyrhynchos, assembly GCF_965287045.1. Classification (NCBI taxonomy): domain Eukaryota; kingdom Metazoa; phylum Chordata; class Chondrichthyes; order Carcharhiniformes; family Carcharhinidae; genus Carcharhinus; species Carcharhinus amblyrhynchos. The sequence goes on from NC_137345.1 coordinate 18,065,719, forward strand.
ACAGTTCTGATCACCCTTTTATAGAAAGGATATTATTAAACTAGAAAGAGTGCAGAAAAGATTTACTAGGATGCTACCGGGACTTGACGGTTTGAGTTACAAGGAGAAGCTGGATAGACTGGGACCTTTTTTGGCTAATGAACCAGGACAGGTGACGGATCTCTTGGTGAGAGAGCATCTCGGGGATGGAGATCATAATTCTATCTCCTTCACGATAGCATTGGAAAGAGATAGGATCAGGCAGGCTAGGAAGGTGTTTGGAGTAAGGGGAAATACGATGACATCAGGCAGACAATTGGACGAGTAAACTAGAAGGAGGTGTTCTTGGGGAAAAGTACTGAAGGAAGGTGGCAGATTTTCAAGGAATGTTTGATTGGAGCTGTGCACGACAATGTTCCGATGAGACAAGGAGGTTTTGGTAGATCGCGGGAGCCGTGGTGCACGAAGGTTGTGGTGAACCTGGTCAGGAAGAAAAGAAAGGCATATAAAAGGTTCAGAGAGCTAAGAGATGTTAAGGATCTAGAGGAGTAAAAGGCTTGTAGAAAGGATCTTTAAAAGGAAATTAGGAGAGCCAGAAGGGGACATGAGAAGGCCTTGCCGGGTAAGATTAAAGAGAATCCCAAGGCGTTCTACAAATATGTGAAGAGTAAAAAGATGAGAAGAGAAGGGACAGGACCTATAAAAGGTGAAGGCGGAAAAGTCTGTGTGGAACTGGAAGAAATGGCGGAGGTGCTTAATGAGTACTTTGCCTCGGAATTCACGGTGGAAAGTGATCTGCGAGGTTGTACTACAGGTTTGCGGCAGACTGGAAAGATTGAGTATGTGGATGATAAGAAAGAGGATGTGTTGGAACTTTTAAATTTTATCAAGACAGATAAGTCGCTGGGACCGGATGGGATGTACCCCAGGTTACTGTGGGAGGTGAGGGAAGTGATTGCAGAGCCCCTGGCGATGATCTTTGCATCGTTGATGGAGATGGGAGAGGTTCTGGAGGATTGGAGGATTGCGAATGTGGTTCCTATTTTCAAGAAAGGGAGCAGAGATAGCCCGGGAAATTACCAACCGGTGAGTCTGACCTCAGTGGTTGGTAAGTTGATGGAGGGGATTCTGAGGGACAAGATTTATGAGCATTTAGAGAAGTTTAGAATGATCAGAAATAGTCAGCGTGGCTTTGTCAAGGGCGGGTCGTGTCTTACGAGCCTAGTTGAGTTCTTTGAAAATGTGACTGAACACATTGACGAAGGAAGGTGGACGTGGTTTACATGGACTTCAGCAAAGCGTTTGATAAGGTCCCCCATGCAAGACTTCTTGAGAAGGTGAGAGGGCATGGGATCCAAGGGGCTTTGGCCTTGTGGATCCAGAACTGGCTTGCCTGCAGAAGGCAGAGAGTGGTTGTAGATGGGTCTTTTTCTGCATGGAGGTCGGTCACCAGTGGAGTGCCCCAGGGAACTGTTCTAGGACTCTTGCTGTTTGTCATTTTCATAAATGACCTGGATGAGGAAGTGGAGGGATGGGTTAGTAAGTTCGCCAATGATATGAAGGTTGGTGGTGTTGTGGGTAGTCTGGAGGGATGTCAGAAGTTGCAGAGTGACATAGATAGGATGCAAGACTGGGCAGAGAAGTGGCAGATGGACTTCAATGCGGATAAATGTGTAGTGGTCCATTTTGGCAGGAGCAACGGGATGCAGGAGTACAATATCAAGGGTAGGAGTCTTAGCTGTGTTGAAAAGCAGAAGGATCTTGGGGTCCGGGTCCATAGGACGCTAAAATCGGCCTCGCAGGTGGAGGATGTGGTCAAGAAGGCATATGGTGTACTAGCCTTCATTAATCGAGGGATTGATTTTAGGAGTCAGGAGGTAATGTTGCAACTTTATAAGACACTTGTCAGACCCCACTTGGAGTACTGTGCGCAGTTCTGGTCGCCTCATTACAAGAAGGATGTGGAAGCTATTGAGAGGGTGCAGAGGAGATTTACAAGTAGATTGCCTGGATTGGGAGGCATGCCTTATGAAGATAGGTTGAGGGAGCTAGGTCTCCTCCCTGGAGAGACGAAGGTTGAGAGACGACCTGATAGAGATTTATAAAATGTTGAGAGGAATAGATAGGGTGGATTCTCGGAGGCTGTTTCCCAGGGCTGAAATGGTTGCTACGAGAGGACACTGGTTTAAGGTGCTGGGAAGCAAGTACAAAGGAGATGTTCGGGGTAAGTTTTTCACTCAGAGGGTGGTGAGTGAGTGGAATCGGCTGCCATTGGTGGTGGTAGAGGCGAACTCGCTGGGGTCTTTTAAAAGACTTCTGGATGAGTGTGTGGGATCTAATGGGATTGGGAGTTACAGATAGTTCTGTGGCTTGGTAGGTATAGATGTGATCGGTGCAACTTGTGGGCCGAAGGGCCTGTTTGTGCTGTAGTGTTCTATGTTCTATGTTTTTCTCTGGAGTGTAGAAGGCTGAGGGGTGATCTTTTAGAAAATATTGAGTGGCACAGCTCAGCTAGGTAGTCAATATCTTTTTCCAAAGGTAAAATTAGAGGGCATAGGTTTAAGGTGAGAAGGGAGAGATACAAAAGTGTCCAGTGGGGCAATTTTTTCACACAGAGGTTGGTGAGAGTCTGGAACAAGCTGCCAGAGTAGTAGTAGAGGCAGGTACAATTTTGGCTTTTAAAAAACATTTAGACAGTTACATGGGTAAGATGGATAGAGGGATATGGGCAAAATGCAGGCAATTGGGATTAGCTTAGGGGTTTAAGAAAAGGCAGCATGGATAAATTGGGCTGAAGGTCCTGTTTCCATGTTGTAAACCTCTATGAGTCAATGACTGCCTAAACTAAAATAGCAGCTCAAAACTGAAAATGAAAGAGCTCTTGACACCTGACCTGTCAATCACTCTTCCCCCTCATTTCCAAAGTTGGCAGGGAGAATGGAGTCCAACAAAAAAAAACAAGAAGGAAATTACGAGTCTACAAAGACTGAAAGTGCTTTTCAACAAGTGATATGCTTCATGTGGGAAACTTCAGGGATGGTCCCGGATAGGTTCCTGGGATCATTATGGTGAAAACAGGACTAGTGTCACATAAGGTCAAAGTCCAGGGTGAAACCTTGAAGAAGCATTTGGACCATTTCAGAGCCAAGGAGTCCATTCCTGAGCAGGCTTAATTACTGGCTAAGGAGATGGCCACTGCCACTACCAGCCCTAAGCTCGAAGCCAACTCTGCATTAGTCCCATTTTGATGGTGAAGGTAAGGACTTGGAGATGAAGGCTGAAGAAGTGGGCTCCCAGACAAAACAGAATATGAGGAGGAACCCACTTTCGGAACCCTTTGACATTTCGGAAATTAAGGTCCCCTGTCTGGTTTACGTTGCCTGATCTTGCCCCATCTTCGACAACCCTCTCACCAATCACTAAATGATTTTCTCACAGTGGGATACTGGGAGATTCTCAGACTTAAGAGGGGAGAGATGTTATGATAGCCACACAAGTCATAGTGGATTGCCGATAGATCTCCCTATGGGTTTCATGGGATATGAACTTTTAAACCTGTTACCTCACCAGGGCCATTGTTGTAGGTCCCAATGTGTGAACTAGCTAGCTGTGAACCGTGGGAGTAGCCTCTTTATTGGTGCACAATAAAGGGTGTTTGGTGATAGGAAATTGGCTGAATTTCTACAATAATTAAACTTTTTTTTTCTTGTTGTTAAAATGAATTTGCGGTCCTGTGACTCTGGTCCTTCACGCTTTCTAAAGGAAATAAATGTAATGATCTTTTGAGCCAGGGTTCCATTCTGGAATTTTCCTGAGCAGCAGTAACACCAACTATGGTCATAACACTTCTCTCAGGATCCTTCTATTTATCATGTAGTCCTCTGCCTTGTTTTACTCACCCAAATACATAATCTAATTCCTCTGGGTTGGATTCCATTTGCCACATTCTTGCCCACCTGAATAGTTCATTGATACCTTCCTGCATCCACGGCAACTGTGGACTGTGGGCATTTGTTGGTCAGCATGGTGAACTGGGAAGATAGTGGGAGAAGCTAAAATTCAGGTCGGTGCTGGGCTCGAACCAGTTTGGTGTCTTCCCAGCTTTGTTTTGCCAGTGTGTATAGCTTTGCACCCAAAAAATGCATAGAATTAACTATATTTGCATGTAGTTGGTGAGTTTGGCACTGCTGCTTCATCCCTCCTGGATGCTTCTGCTCTTGCCAGTGAAACATCACACTAATGAGGATCACTTCTGCACTAGGAGCACTTGGCGCCATGGCCATACTAGGGGGATTGGTGGCCATTGAAGCCCAGGGGGCTGAGGGCAGAGAGCTGTGTCCGTTGGGGTGGGAGAAGGTCTCCTGGTTCATTGTCAGATCAGGGCAGCCTGCACAGTGGTGCCCGAGCAGTCTGAAGCTGGCTGCCCCAGCGTGCTTAGGTTTGGCCCCACCCCTGCCAGAACATAGCTCCCAACTGTCTAACTGCGGTGTCCGAAGGGGGTTGGGAAGAGATCTACTGGTTCACTGTCAGATTGAGGTGCCCTGCTAATGGTGCCTGAGCAGTCTGAAGCCGGCTTCCCCGGCGTGCTTAGGTTCTGCCCCTGCACTTCCCAACTGTCTAAAGACATGACAGAGTGTGAGAAGATTCAGTGTCAAGCTCACTCAAAAACCAATTATGGAATATTCCCATTTTCAGACTTCAGTGATATTTAGGGGGTGATCTTATGACCTTGTTCCACCCGTTGTTCAGTGTGATGAGGTGGTAAGATTGTGTGTGAAGTCAAAAATTGGAAAGGTGCCCGGTTTCACCCTGTTCTGATCTTACCAGGCACTTTTTCTAGGCGTGAATAGCTTTGCGCCGGAAAGGGTGAGATGTGTATTAGCATGCATTTGAATGGATTTCAATGTTGTTAGTGAGTTCAGCATGCAATTGTCTTCCCTCACATATGTTAACTATATCATCGGTGAGACATCATATCACTGTAGTTCAAGCACTGCAGTGATGAAGGTGAGCGAGGAGGTGAGTATCACCTAGCAACAACTCCAGGGTGCAGCAGGGGAGGCATGTGTCAGCCACGGCCATGGTGCAGGGTGGAGTGGGAAGCTAGCATGGGTGCAGGGGTTTAGGAGGGCTATGCCAATCTGAGGGTCCTGCAACCAGGTGCTGCTGGCCTGGAGCTCATGCCACTAGATTCCTCTCTGTCTGCTGAAATGATCCTGGAGGGGTTGCATATGAGTTGCACTCCCAACCCCTCTGACGTTGCAATGGTTGCCCTGCCATCTGTCTGCTGGACAGGCTCTGTGGCTGACAGCTGACATTCTATCTCACTAACAGTAACAAGCAGCAGTTCTGTCAACTATTGCTGTAATCTAAGGCGCTCAACAGGTGTTAGGGGGCTCCTCACAGTGCATGGACTTTGCAGTGCTGCCTTCAAAGGGGAGAGCATTGTCTGGGAGTTTGGCAACTTTTCTTTACCTAACTATGTTCGGGGTTGGGTTTATACAAAAAGAAAGATGCGATTTGCACATATAGGGGGTAATTCTCTCAAAAGTGCTGAATTAGGTAAACTGTTCTAATCCCGACTTTTTCGTCAGTTCACTTTCTCACCTGAATTTCCACACTCTGTGCGCTGCAGAGGTCCCAGTTGTGAATATCATTAAAAACCAAGGGGGAGGGGGGGTTGTGAGAGAGAGACACTAATTGCGCCAGAGTTTGACAGTTCTTGAACTCTGCCAAACACCCCGTTTGTTGGCCAGCCCAATCGCCCCCAGCACCGCCCCCCCCCCCCCCCCCCCCCCGCCCCCAATACTCCCATATAACCCATTTGCGGCCCCCACAACAATTCCCAGGCCAGTCCTGATTCCCCTCACCCCTCCTGGAGTGCCCTGATGCACAGCCCAACCCCCCTGCAGCAGTTACGTTCGCGCCCATCCCCCCTCACCCCAGCAGACCCCACCCCCTGGAGTCAGACTCCCCTGGAGGCAGCAGGCCCCCCCCCGCCCCCCCAGCCTGCCCCAATTGCTGCCCTCCCCCATCCCAAACTGATCCGTTCTGCAAAATGGCAGCGGGACCCGCACCCCCACTGATCACCCCTAGCCCCGTCCACAATAGGCCCTGCCGTCTTGGCACTACCTGATAGGGCACAGGTTTGCACTGCTAGGATGCCTATGCCCATGGGCCACCACCTCCTGCCTCCCAACCTCCCTGGGGGGGCCCGATTGTCCCCCCTTCATTCCGGTGGGGTCTCCTGCTAGCTCCCCCAATGTAGGGAGCTAGTCTCAACTCTGCTGGAATGAAGTACTCCTGGTTGGGTGGGAGATTCAGTCAGGACCTGTAAGTTCCCAATAATGAACTAATAAACATATTTAAAATACATTCTAAAAAAACTTAAATTATTAACCTGCCTCCCTGTTGGTTTCCAGTGTGGTCTGACCAGCAATTGTTCGCCGGCTCTGGGAGATGTGCATGACTTCCTGGCGCATACAAATCTCGGTTCAAGGCCAGCGACGTGCATCTCCCACCTCGACTCACCAGAAAAGTTGCAGGTTGCATTGGGAGAATAGTTTCAAACTAAGAGCAAATTTATTGTAGGAACTCTGGCTTGTAGTCAAAAAAACAGAAGTCAGTGAAACCCCAGTCATATCACCACCAAATCGCATGATCAACTCTTAAAACAATCATGCAACCTGTTAAATATATAATATCCCATCCCTTTTACTATGGTGGTGATGACAACAAATTACTACAATGTTATACTGAGGATCAGTAATACTTATGACACAATACTCTGTGCCATTAATCACTATACACTGTCAGAAAGTTGTTCAGAAGGACATCAATTCCTCTTTGGTTGGATATAATGTTCTGGCTTTTGGCTGTCCTTAGCCCTAGAAGTATAATTTGGATCTTCAGCAGATGCTTCTCCATTTGGAACTAATTCTGCATCACTCTCACGTGGCAAACTGCAGTCATCAGGCAACTCAGATTCAACTAACTCTTCATATTCCAGATTCAGTTAAGTCTTCTGCAGTTGTATTCACAATATTAGGGACCAATATCTTCTATGTATAAAATTATTACACTACAATATTTCCAATTGTAGTTGAAAGGGAGACTAATAAAATGTTGAAAGTATTACATTAGTTTTTTTTCTTTAAACAGGTGCCTGTACCTCCCCTCCAACTTTAAAACATGGTTCAGCAAATATTGTCGGGATTTCAAAGTTAGTTTTTAGCTTTGGTACAAAAATTACATACAATTGTGATCCAGGTTACACATTCACAAAGGATAGTATACCATATTGTACCTGTGGACTTGGAGGACAGTGGTCACCATTAAGAGCCACTTGTAAACGTAAGTTATCAGAATAATTTTATTCTTCTCAATGAGCAGTTGTGATATTACACATTTGAGAAAAATTGCTCTGATCGCATTTTAAAAAAATCTTGGAATTAGTTTAAAAACTTGTCAAAACGGCTCCCTGTTAACAGACAGAAATGTGAATATCACTCGCCTTTATCTTGCCTCCTGATGAGACCAAGATGCATGCCTTAGACATGTTCACTAACTGATAAGCTACTTTGAGCTTTTTGATTGTTATTGAGGTTAGGAAAATATTGGAAAAGTGTAATGGAATTACATCTTGTCTAATGTGGAAAGTTACTCGGCAGCCTGGTGCAGGCCACATAATAATGGTGGCCACCCAGTCTCAGATGCAAAAAGCATTGTAAAAGCAAGAAGCAGCAAATCTAAATGGAGACATCTTCAGAGAAGGAGACGAGAGCCTCAACCCAGGGAGAGACATCCAAAAACAGCAAATGCTCTGTTTTAAGTAACTGGGCAGTTTGAAAGCTTTGCACCTGGAGAACCAGAGAACCAAGAAATCTTTCTCCCTCCCTGTAAACCTGATTGCATCTACTGATTAGCATGTGAAAGCAATCTCCGGAAAGTCACATGTAGAAGCCATTACAACTATTGAGACAATCATAGGACTTCAAAACTTTCTCTTCAGATATTGTAATATTTTGATTTCAAAAACTACCAGCAGTATATCAGGTCGGAAAAGCTGAATTTACTCAATTTTTATGAGCATTACTATTTTCTTTTCCAGAGCAAGATTGTGAAATAAGCTAACTTTTTCTTTAGTAAGAAAGCTCTGCCACAGTTTAGAAAATTTATACGCACAAGCGAAATGTATTTCCCCGGGTTGAAATGGTCGCTATGAGGGGACACAGATTTAAGGTGCAGGGAGGAAAGTACAGAAGTGATGTTAGGGGTAAGTTTTTCACTCAGAGGGTGGTGAGTGAATGGAATCGGCTGCCGTCAGTGGTGGTGGAGGCGAACTCGCTGGGGTCTTTTAAGACTTCTGGATGACTATATGGGGTTTTATGGGATTGGGGGTTATAGATAGGTCTATAGATTGGTGGGTGTTGATGTGATCGGTGCAACTCGTGGGCCGAAGGGCCTGTTTGTGCTGTAGTGTTCTATGTTCTATGTACTGCAGAGGGATCTAGATAGGCTGAGCAAGTGGGCGAGGACCTGGCAGATGGAATACAATGTTGGCAAGTGTGAGGTTATCCACTTTGGCAGGAATAATAGTAGGAAGGACTACTACTTACAGGGCGAAAAGCTGCAGCATGCTACGGTGCAGAGGGACCTGGGGGTCCTTGTGCATGAGTCGCAAAAACCCAGCCTACAGGTGCAGCAGGTGGTTAGGAAGGCAAATGGGATGCTGGCCTTCATAGCGAGAAGGATTGAATATAAAAGTAGGGAGGTCTTGCTGCAACTCTACAGGGCACTGGTGAGGCCGCAGCTGGAGTACTGTGTGCAGTTTTGGTCGCTGCACTTGCGCAAGGATATTTTGGCCTTGGAGGGAGTGCAGAGAAGGTTCACTAGGCTGATACCGGAGTTGAGGGGGTTGAGCTATGAAGAGAGGCTGAATAGACTGGGCTTGTACTCGTTGGAGTTTAGAAGGATGAGGGGGGATCTTATTGAGACATATAAGATGATGAAAGGGATGGATAGGGTAGAGGTGGAGAGGTTTTTCCCGCTCAGAAAGGACAGCAGGACTAGAGGGCACAGCCTCAAGATAAGGGGGGGGCAGTTTAGAACAGAGTTGAGGAGGAACTTCTTCACTCAAAGGGTGGTGAATCTCTGGAGGCTACCTTGCTAAATATATTTAAGACACAGGTAGATAGGTTTTTGATAGGCAAGGGAATTAAGGGTTATGGGGAGAAAGCGGGAAAGTGGAACTGATCCACTTCAGATCAGCCATGATCTTATTGAATGACGGGGCAGGCTTGAAGGGCTAGATGGCCTACTCCTGCTCCTATTTCTTATGTTCTTATGTTCTTATGTATTGTACGTGAGATACTTTGGTGAAATACTGGACGAGTCTGTGATGTTCTCCTGTTTTATTATTTCCCAAAGAAAGTGACTAAACTGGAATTTTGCTCCATGAGTATGAGCAAGCATGTAACAATTCATGCAAATGGTTGTTATTGCATGCAGCCTTAAATAAAGTGTTTTGGCACCCTATTGCAGTTTCCATCACAGCTAAGAACACTGATTGTTTTTTCACTCATCTTGCACATGTGCTTCCAGTAGCATGATCAGTGGTGATCAAAAAATGGGAACCAGTTCTTTTCTGCAAACTCACCAGTGCTCAAGACTGCTGGATATTTTTACTTTTTAAAAGTTCACTGCTGGGATGCGGATGTTGCTGCCAATACCAGAATTTATCGCCCATTTCTAATTATCCTTGAGAAGATTATGATGATCTGCTCCTTGAATTACTGCTTCTGGGTGGTGAAGGTACTCCCCACATTGCTGCTAGGTTAGAACTTAAGAACTAGGAGTAGGCCATCTGGCCCTTCGAATTTGCTCCGCCACTCAATAAGACCATGGCTGCTCTTTTCATGGACTCAGCTCCACTTATCTGCCCACTTACCATAACCCTTAATTGCTTTACTGTTCAAAAATCTATCTTTGCCTTATAGACATTCCATGAAGTAGCCTCGATTGCTTCACTGGGCAGGGAATTCCACAGGTTCACAACCCTTTGGGTGAAGAAGTTCCTCTTCAGCTCAGTCCTAAATCTGCTGTCCCTTATTTGAGACTATGCCCCCTAGTTCTAGTTTCACTCACCTGTGGAAACAACCTCTCTGCTTCTGTTCCTTTCATAATTTTATATGTTTCTACAGATCCCCCCTCATTCTTCTAAATTCCAATGAGTCCCAGTTTACTTAGTCCCTTCTCATAACCCAACCCTTTCAACTCCAGAATCAATCAAGTGACTCTCCTCTGCACGCTCTCCAGTGCCAGTACATCCTTTCTCAAGTAAGGAGACCAAAACTGCACACAGTACTCCAGGTGTGGTCTCACCAGCACCTTATACAGCTGCAACATAACATCCCTGTTATCAAATTCCATCCCTCTAGCAATGAAGGACAAAATTCCATTTGCTGTCTTAATTACCTGCTGCATCTTCAAACCAACTTTTTGCAATTTATGCACAAGGACACCCAGATCCTTCTGCACAGCAGCATGCTGGAATTTTTTACCATTTAAATAATAGTCCATTTTCTGATAATTCCTACCAAAATGGATGACCTCAGAGTTGCCACATTGTACTCCATCTGCCAGACTCTTGCCCACTCATTTAAACCAACTATATCCCTCTGCCGACTTTCAGTGTCCTCTGCATATTTTGCTGTACCACTCATCTTAGTGTCATCTGCAAACTTTGACACATTACACTTGGTCCCCAACTCCAAATCATCTATGTGACTTGTAAACAATTGTGGCCCCAACACTGACCGCTGATCGCCAAATTTCTGGTTGTGATCAGACGAGTCACGGCCGACAACTAGACAAACATCCATTTATCCGCACTCTTTGCTTTCTGTTAGTTAACCAATCCTCTATCCATGCTAATTCATTACCCATAACTCTGTGCACCTTTGTGTTATGCAGCAGCCTTTTGTGTAGCACCTTGTCAAATGCCTTCAGGCAGGTAGACCGCATCCAGCAGTTTCTTGGTTGGGAGTTTCTGGCTTTTGACCACAAATGATGAAGGAACTGAGATGTATTTCCACATTATGGTTGGCCTCTGTGATTTGAAGGGGATCGAGGAGGTGTTCACATGCATCTGTTACCCTTATGCTTCCAGTTTAGCTGGTAGAGGTTGCAAATTTGGGAACTGATGTTGAGTAAAAACTTGTCAAGTTGATAGAGAACATCTTCTACCATGCTGTACCAGCGTTGGAAAGAGTGAACGTTTTAAGCTAGTTGGTGAAGTACAAATCAAGTAGGTTGCTTTGTATTGGCCGATGTCAAACATCTTTAATGTTCAAGCTTCACGCATCTAAGCAACCAGAGAGTGTTTCTTAATTGGAACAGTAGGGTGGTCATTCTCATCTCACCTCTGGAATTCAGCTCTTTTTTTGATATTTAGATCAAGGTTGAAATTAGTTCATGACTTGATATGGTAGGACTGCAGAGTTTTAATCTGATCTGTTAATTTTGGAATTACTTAGTTTTGTCAATTGCATGCTATTTAGCTCTTTAGCATCTGCATTTCCTTATGTTGTAGCTTCATTGGTTTGATGATGTTTTTGATGGGTTTTTGATAGGAGAGGGGATTAAGGGTTATGGGGAGAGGGCGGGAAAGTGGAACTGAGCAGCGACAGATCAGCCATGATCTTATTGAATGGCGGGGCAGGCTCGAAGGGCTGGATGGCCTACTCCTGCTCCTATTTCTTATGTTCTTATGTTCTTATGAAGCTATGCTTCGCAGTGCTCTTGTTATGCTCTTCTATCTCCTTATTGAACAAGTCCCTTTTTCAGTGGTGAATTGAGGTGTGCTGGGCGATTGGGGTTTGCTGGGGTGCAGTATTCAGAGAAGGCCTCACTTGCATTACATGGACGTAAGTCATGATAAAAGGAATAGATGAAAAGAATGGTTTTTCTGATCAAGAAAATATCTTCCTGATATAAACTTTACATACTATTTCTGAATGTAACTAAGAGGAAGACTGTAGTTGAATTTTGAAATTATGAAGTTAACTGAATTTTTTTGAAAACAGGTATTTGTGTCTTTCCTCCGATTTTAACCAATGGGTTTGGCAACATTTCAGAGACTCGAGTGGGGACCTATGTTACATATAAATGTAACCCAGGTTTCAAATTCATACCAACAAGTGTACCAATTAGCACCTGTGACGCATTTGGACAATGGACAAAATTAAATGCTGTTTGTAGAGGTAAGCTACTGCAATATGTTTATTCTTTTCCTATCCCTTTTTTTCCAAAAAAAGTGACTCAGCTGGATTTGGCTCATTGGAAGTGAGCAGGTGTTAACTGATACATCAAATGATTGTACTTGGATGTAGCTTTGAACGGGAAACTTTGGTTAGGACTCAATGACACATGCCACCACAGACAATCCTGAGTTTCTTCCCCAACCAGCTTGCAGAGAAGACTTTATTACCAATAGATTTTGATCAGAAAAGGGTACAAATTCTGTTCCAAGTACTCAACTGCGAATACTGTGGACAGTTGGGTATTTTTATTTGTAGAATGTTCTTCTATTCAATCAGGGGATGTGGTGTCACAACCAGGGCCAGCATTTATTACCCTTCCAAATCATTGTTGAGAAGGTAGTATTGAGCCACCTCCTTGAACTATGGCATTATGTGTCGTGAAGGTACTCCAGGATTTTGATAATGTGATAATATTTAATGACAATATATTTCTACATCAGCATGTATGTGGCTTGCAGGAAACTTGGTCATGGTGTTCTCATACATCGTTGGTGCATCTTGGTGCATCCTTGGATGTTCTCACACATTCTTGGACATCTATGCCCTTTGAAATGATAGAGGCCATTGAATTTTGGAGGTGTTGTTGAAGAAAACCTCTCAAATTGCAGCGCGCATCTTGCAAATGATATACATTGTAGCCACCTTGTTCTAATGATGGAAGAAGTGAAGGTTTAAGGTGGTGAATGAGGTGCCAATCAAATAGGCTCTTTATTCTTTATTGTATCAAGCAGCTTGAATATTATTGTATCTTCACAAATCCTGCCAAATGGAGGTTTCTCCTGACCAATGTTCCTTGTAAGTCAAATGTGCACATAGTAACACAAACTTTACTGCTTCAACTTCAGACAGTGACCACTTGGGAATGTTGTTAGGAAATAGAGATAGTTTTAGCAATTTATATTTGTATTATGGATGTTAGAAATGAGGTATATTTTTAAGTTTAATTTGAATTTCTATTATGGTGTGCTAAGAAAAGGTTAAAATTTCAGCATAGGCATAGTAGTATACAGTTGGGAGGGAATTATCCTGGAGGTCCTCAATATTGACTCTGAATCCCATAAAGTCTCATGGTACCAGGTCAAATATGGGCAAGGAAACAGCCTTCTGATTATCATGTATTGCCCTCCCTCAGCTGATGAATCAGTACTTCTCCATGAACACCACTTGGAGGAAGCATTTGGAGTAGCAAGGGTGAAGAATGTACTCTGAGTGGGGGACTTAAATGTGCATCACCAAGAGTGGCTTGGTAGTGCCAACACAGACTGAGCTGTTTGAACCTAAAGAACAAAGCTGCTAGAACTGGTATTGTGGAAGGTGGTGAGGGAACCAACATGAGGGAAAAACAGGCTTGACCTCATCCTCACCAATCTGTCTGCCACAGGTATATTTGTCCATGATAGTATTGGTTGGTTTGACCACTGCGCAGTCCTTGTGGTGACAAAGCAGCATCCTCACATTGAGGATACCCTCCATCATCTTCTGTGCCACTACCTACCACGATGCTAAATGGGATAGACTTAGAGCACATCCAGCAACTCAAGACTAGGCATTCATGAGATGCTGGACGCCATCAGCAGCAGCAGAAATGTATTCAACCACAGTCTGTAACCTCATGGCCAGACACACTCCCCATTCTACCATTGCCACTAAGCCAGGGTACGGAAACATAGACAACAGAAGCTGGAGTAGGCTATTCAGTTCTTTGAGCCTGCTCCACCAATCATTTTGATTATGCTGATCATCAAATTCATTATCCACCCCCACCCCCAGATCCTTTAAAAACTTTAGTGCCGGAGTTGAGGGGGTTGAGCTATGAGGAGAGGCTGAATAAACTAGGCTTGTACTCGTTAGAGTTTAGAAGAATGAGGGGAGATCTCATTGAGACATATAAGATGATGAATGGGATGGATAGGATAGAGGTGGAAAGACTCTTCCCGCTCAGAAAGGACAGTAGGACTAGGGGGCACAGCCTCAAGATAAAGGGGGGGCGGTTTAGAACGGAGTTGAGGAGGAACTTCTTCACTCAAAGGGTGGTGAATCTCTGGAATTCTCTGCCCGTTGAGGTGGTGGAGGCTGCCTCGCTAAATATTTTTAAGACGCGGGTTGATGGGTTTTTGATAAGCGAGGGGATTAAGGGTTATGGGGAGAGGGCGGGAATGTGGAACTGAGCCACGACAGATCAGCCATGATCTTATTGAATGGTGGGGCAGGCTCGAAGGGCTAGATGGCCTACTCGTGCTCCTATTTCTTATGTTCTTATGTTCAATCATATCTAATTTCTTCTTGAAATCACACAATGTTTTGGCTTCAACTACTTTCTGTGGTAGTGAATTCCACAGATTCACCGTTCTTTTGGATGGAAACATTTCTCCTCACCTCAGGCCTAAAAGATTTACCCCTTATCCTCAAACTTGACCCCTAGTTCTGAACTGCCCCACCATCAGGAACATTCTTTCTGAATCCACGATGTCTAATCCTGTTGGAATTTTATAAATTTCTATGAGATTCCGTCATACTCTTCTAAACTCCAATGAATGTAATCCTAACCGACTTAGTCTCTCCTCATATGAGAGACCTGCTATCCCAGGAATCAGCCGGGTAAACCTTTGCTAAGCTCCATCTATATAGCAAGAACATCCTTCCTCAGATAGAATCATAGAAATTCTACATTGCAGGAAGAGGCCATTGGGCCCATCGAGTCTGCACCGACCACAATCTCACCCAGGCCCTCCCACCATATCCCTACATATTAACCCACTAACCCCTCTAACCTATGCATCTCAGAACACGAAGGGGCAATTTTAACATGGTCAATCAACTAAACCTGCACATCTTTGGATTAAGATAAGGATACTATTACTGCAATTGTATAAGGTGTTGGTGAGGCCACAACTAGAGTATTATGTGCAGGTACAGCAGGCAGTAAAGAAGGCAAATGGTATGTTGGCCTTCATAGCGAGAAGATTTGAGTTTAGGAATCGGGATGAAATTGTATAGAGCATTGTTGAGGCCACATTTAAGTGTTATATTCAGGTAAACATCCCTATTCCTATACTCAAATCCTCTTGTTATGAAGGCCAATGTGCCCTTTGCCTTTTTTATCGCTTGCTGCATCTGAATGCAAGGTCTTGCTGAACATCCACTTCTCTCAATTTACACCTATTCAAATAATAATCTGCCTTCCTGTTTATTGGTACCAAAGTGGGTAACTTCACATTTATCCACATTATATCACATCTGCCATGCATATGCCCACTCATAGAAACTGTCCAAATTATGGTGAAGCTTTTCTGCATCCTCCTCACAACTCACCCTCTCACCCAACTTTGCCTAATCTGCAGATTTGTAGATAATACATTTAGTTCTCTCTTCCAAATCATTAATATAGGATCATCCCTGGTTCAATGAAGAGTGCAGGAGGATATACCAAGAGCAATGCCAGGCTTAGCTAAATATGAGGTGTCAACCAGGTGAAACTACAACACAGGATTACTTGCATGGCAAACACCATAAGTAGCAAGTAATAGACAGAGCTAAGAAATTCCACAACCAATAGATCAGATCTAAACTCTGCAGTACTGCTGCATCCAGCCGTGAATGGTGGTGGACAACTGAGTGGAGGGGTTGGCTCCACAAGTATCTTCATGTATACAAGAGATAAGACTAAAACATTCACTACAATCTTCAGCCAGAAGTACCGAGTGAATGATTCATCTCGGCATCCTTTGGAGGTTCCCAGCATCACAAATGTCAGCCTATTTGGCTCATGCCATGTGATATCAAGAAATGGCTGAATGCACTAGATACTGCAAAGGCTATGGGCCTGACAATAACCCAGCAGTAGTCCTGAAGATTTGTGCTCCAGAACTTGCTGCATCTCTAGCCATACAGTTCCATTACAGCTACAACACTCTACCAAGAAATGTGGAAAATTGCACGGTTATGTCCTATACACAAGAAACTAGACAAATCCAACTTGGCAAATTACCGCTCCATCAGTCTACTCTTGGTCATCTGCAAAATGATGGAAGGGATCATCAATAGCACTATTAAGCACCACTTGCCCAGCAACAACCTGTTTGTGGATGCTCAGTTTGGCTCCTGCCAGGGTCAATCAGCTCCTGACCTCATTACAGATTTTGTTCAATCGTAGACAAAAGAGGTGAATGCCAGAGAGAGGTGAGAGTGACTCCCTTGACCTCAAGGCTAGCAGTAGACTAAGTATAACATCAAGGAGCCCGAAGAATATTGAGGGGAAAAGTGCTCTGCTGGTTGGAGTCATACTTGGCATAAAAGCAGATGGTTGTGGTGGTTGGGGGTCACTGATCACTGCATGAGTTTCTCAGGGCAGTTTCCTAGCACCAACCATCTTTAGCTGCTTCATCAATAACCTTGCTTCCATCAGAAAGTTAGAAGTAGGGATGTTCGCAGATGACCTCACAATGTTCAGCACCATTTGTGACTCCTTAGATAGTGAAGCAGTTCATGTCCAAATGCAACAAGGTCTGGACAGTAACAAGGCTTAGGCTGATAAGTGGCAAATATCATTTGTGGCATACAGGTACCAGGCAATGACCATCTCCATCTCTAACCATTGCTCCTTGACATTCAATGGCTTTATGCCAATCACTTAATCTTCTACTATTAATATCCAGGGGATTACATAAGAACATAAGAACATAAGAAATAGGAGCAGGAGTAGGCCATCTGGCCCTTCGAGCCTGCCCCGCCATTCAATAAGATCATGGCTGATCTGTCGTGGCTCAGTTCCACTTTCCCGCCCTCTCCCCATAACCCTTAATCCCCTCTCTTATCAAAAACCCATCAACCCGCTTCTTAAAAATATTTAGCGAGGCAGCCTCCACCACTTCAACGGGCAGAGAATTCCAGAGATTCACCACCCTTTGAGTGAAGAAGTTCCTCCTCAACTCCAATTACCATTAACTAGAAAATGGGACTAGCCATATAAATACTGTGGCTACTAGCGCAGGTTAAAGATAGGAATCTTGCAGTGAATAATTCAACTCCTGACCCCCACAAAGCCTGTTCACAATCTACAAGGCATAAGATAGAGTGCAATGGAAGACTCTTCAATTGCATGATCTGTGCACTCAAGAATCTCAACACCATTCAGGACAAAGCAGCCCACTTGATTGCTTCCATTTCCACAAGCATTCAGTCCCCCCACCACTGATTAACTAATCAAGTTTTGTTAGGCAGCACCTTCCAAACCCACAAAAACTATCATCTAGAAGAATAAGATTAGCAGATACTTGGCAACACCACCACCTGAAGGTTCCACTCCAAGTCCCTCACCATCCTGATTTGGAACTATATTATCATTCCTTCATTGTTGCTGGGTCAAAATCCTGAAATGCCCTGCATAACAGCTCTGTGGGTCTATCTACGTCTCAGAGACTGCAGCAGTTTAAGAAGGCAGCCCACCACTGCTTTCTGAAGGACAGCTAGAAATGGACAATAAATGCGAACCCAGCCAGGGATGCCTGCATCCTATAAGTGAAAAAGAAAAATCGATAGATTTCAGTTTCACTTTAAACTTTGCCTGCATTGTAATAAGATTTAATGATGTGAAAACAATTACATGGGTGAAAGAGAACTAAGCTGTTGCTTACCAACCAGAGGTTTATATTTGAAGGCAGAAGTGCTTGAGGTTTCAGTCTGGAGAGAGGTAATCTCAAGTAAGAATCTTCCTTAGCAACTGCTGGAAGAGGCAGACAAATGCAGACAGACGGAATGGAAATCCCAGAAACTGAAGTACAAGTCCTAAAAGCCATAGGATAAAAAGAGGAAAGTCCCAAGACTGAAGGCAATGGGATGAAGAACGGGAATTAGAACAAACTACAGTTCAGTAAAGTTAAAATAAAGAGCAGAGAAAGGATTCTGAATTAAAGAGACAGCTGCAGAAGGCAGGTTCAAGTCTGACTGGCTTAGAAGCCAGATATTCGTGGTGATCCTGGTGACACCCTAATACAGCCAAGCATTTTTTTTAGCATGGCTGCGTGCCTGAGAGACTGTATGGAAGTTTCTTTGGTAGATGGTTGGAAAAAATGGTTTCCACGGAAACCGAGGAGACACGAGCATTATAGTCAAAAGATATTGATTCCCACTTTTTGTTTTAGGTAGGGGTCCTATGCAATCAATTAAGACCCACATAAAAGGTACCTCAAATGCTGGAATGAGTATTAGGGTACTGGTTTCATCACTGCTTGAGGTTTCCCTATGACTTGACATGTGTGACATGATCAACAAAATTTAACTACATCTTTATGCAGTCGAGGCCAATAAAAATGTTTTTGTATTTTAGCTTGCATTTTCTTTACTCCCAAATGACCCCATGTGCTACTTGCAACACCTCCTTTCTATACCCTACAGGTAATGCCATGCTGAACTTTTGCCCATTTTTCATCCGCTTGAATATGTAAAGGTCTCCATTTCCTAATTAAGACATCATTTTTAAGGTAATAACACCCTGGTACTCAGTGCACTCAGAATCCTCTTCCAAGTATGCTTTCTGATACAATTGTTTATTTCTATATCTTTCTGTTGTAACTCAGCCAGCTTTCCCAAACTAAAAATATCGACCTCACACTCCACTGTTCTTGACCTTTTCTAACGATCAAAAATCTTTTCTGATAATTGAACTTCAACTTTCTTACCTTCACTCTTTGATTTCTCCTCTTGCCTTAATTTGTGCCCTTGCTACTACACAATCAGGAAATATCCTAGAATATGTGTCCTTCAACAACTCAGTTTTTTAATTCTCCGCTGGATTTTCAACCACAGTAGGCATCACCCTCACTTGTGATCCAGCTGTATCGTTACCTACGATAAATTGTATTCCTATGAGACAATTTCTCTGTTACTTCTCCTACCACTTTGTTGTGAAGTTGAGCTTGTAAATGTGTGAAGAATGTAAAAAAAATGCCAGAGGGAAAAAACCATTGCATGGTCCCTTGATAAGCTGGTATTTCGTTTCAGTACTTGGAGGTTTAAAATGCAAAGTACGTCCAAAGTCCAAGCTGAAACATTTGTATCAAAGTCAAGCAGTAGTCTTGACAAGGCAATCTGTTTGTGTTTGAATTTTGTCTAGTCAATTTAAAGCAGGCACTCAGCTACCAAGAACCTTTAAGATTTGAATTTGACAAAGCAGACCAATCCTATTGCAGGAAAATTGATAGGTCATCGCAGATATAAAAGACAGTGCAAGGGGAAAAACAGAGATAACTGCCACTTCTTAAGTCTCAAGAGAAAGAGCAGCTTTCCATCCTGCCAGCTTTATGTATCTCTTAAGAGAATGCACCATCTAACCAATGAAAATACCAAATCAAAAAAGAACTTACAGACAGAGAAACTCCAGAATGTTCCGAAAGACACAAAACCTGGTTGTATATTTTTTGAGAGTGACTAAATTTTATTACTTTTTTGATAATGAATGGCTATTGTACTAATTTGAACAGCCTTCCCATAGAAACTTACTTTATTTTATGTTCATAGAAGAATCACAGAACCCCTACAGCACAGGAGGAAGCCATTCAGCTCATCGATTCTGTACTGACCACATCCCACTTAGGCCCCATTCCCACAAGCCTACACACTTACCTTGCTAATCCCCCAGACACTCAGGTCAATTTAGCATGGGCAATCTACCTAACCCGCACATCTTTGGAACATGAGAGGAAACCTAACCCACACATCTTTGGATTGTGGGAGGAAACTGGATCACCCGGACGAAATCCATGCGGACATGGGAAGAAAGTGCAAACTCCATACAGACAGTAACTCAAGGCTGGAATTGAACCTGGGTTCCTGGCACTGTGAGGCAGCAGTGCTAACCACTGTCCCACTGTGTCGCCATGTTACTTGTTTAGTTAAAGTTCTCTGTTAGTTAAATAAATAAATTGTTAAGTGTTCATCTTAAAGTGAGTGTCAGATATTTCAGTTAGTTAACCACCAAATGTTACTGAAGGACAGTTCACCTTCTTATACACTCTTAACAGATTACGCGGCGAGATATTCCTCTTTGGGAATTTGGCATTACTTCTTCAGGATGTCAACCTTTGCGTTGTAACAACTTCATCACTCTTCACTGTACTGTCCAACCTCACCTTATATAATGAAACACTACTCTTCTCACCCTGAATTCCACATATTTCCATTTCTTCTGGCATTACTCCTCCCAAATTATATAACTCCTCATCTCTCAATATCAAAGATTAACTTGCTGCCGTATCTCTTAAAACTTTAACTTCTTTACCTACAACTCCTGGTACATATGAGTAAACTTTACCCACACAAGTACATTCTTTAAAGAGATCTAGCACCTTCAGTTAACTCCTGACCAGGCTGTACATTCTTTTCACCTCTTTCACTTCAATTGGGTTTTCCTTTAACAAACCCCACTTGCTTATCCTGTTTTACCACATCAGTCTTCCTAGTGCTTTTATTAAAACAACAACACTGCAACTTTATATGGCCCTGTTTATTACAGTGAAAACATCTGAGGCTTTTATCTCTCCTTCACCTTCCTGTATTTCCTTTTTAACATGAGGTACATTGTCTTTATTATCCCCCTGAAGGTCTTTACTTTTACCACCTGAGTATTTCTCTTTGACCCAGTTCCTATCTCTCAAAGGCTGAAACTGATATCGGAAACCAAACTTTGATTTATGAACGAATTCATAATCATTTGCCATTTCTGCTGCTGACCTCACAGTTTTAACCCTGTGCTCTTCCACATGAGCTCTGATTACATCAGGAAGTGCATTTTTAAACTCCTCCAAAATAATCATTTCTCTAAGAGATTCATACATCTGGTCTATTTTAAAAGCCCTTATCCACCTCTCAAAATTACTTTGTTTGATCTTTTCAAATTCTGTGTGCGTTTGGCCAGGTTCTTAGATTTCTAAACCTTTGTTTGTAGGCTTTGAAAGCGCCTAAGATGATTTTTTTCACATCCTCATACCTCCCAGATAACTCCTCTGATAGTATGTAAACATTTCACTTGCTCTACCTACCAACTTTGTTCGAATCAGGAATACCCACACATTCTGTGGCCGTTTCATTTGTTTAGCCACTTTCTCAAATGAAATGAAAAAGGCTTCTACATCCTTCTCATCAAACCTTGGCAATTTGCTTTCACATATTTAAATAGATCCCTGCCAAGCCTTTGAATACGAAGCTCTTGCTCTTTCTCACTGTCCTCATCACTACTGTCACCCTGTACTTTTCTGTTTACCTCTGCTAATTGTAACTGATGTTCATTTCTTATTGCTAGTTTCTGAAGTTCAAATTCTCTTACTTTTTGTTCGCTAGGGCTATCCTTTCCCTTTCCTTTTCCCTTGCCTGCAATTTAAGCAGTCTCATTTCTTGTGCTTTTTGTTCTACCCTTTCTCTTGCTTTCTCTTCTGCAATTGCCTCCCTTTGGCTTTTTATTCTGCTAGGCCTATAAGTTGTTTTTATGTTTTCCTGACCTGTAATTCAAACAGTTTCATTTCTTGTTGCAATCTAAACTGTTTCAATTCTTTTTCATGTTTCATTTTTAATTGAATTCTAGCCATTTCCAATGATTCTGACTGAGTTTCTGGTAATTTCAAATGTTCAGCTTTTTCCACAATTATCTCTCCTGTCAGGCAATGCCAACTGCTATGTTTTTGCCAAATCCAAAAGCTTTGTTTTAGTCACCTTTTGTAAACTACCGTGTGTGATCTCTTCTACCCCCAGGAGCATCTGAACGTCTGAAAAAGCCATCATTCTGCAGCGTACTCCCTATTTAAACTTGATTACAACACTCAAAAAGAAAATACAAATATGCTCACCACTCACTGTCTTTGAGTTGAATCAATAAAGAAATATAGATTTTAATCCTACCAGACCCTCCAATTGTTATAGTTTTTGTTAGAGACTGCAAACTATTTTATGAAGACAGCCAGAACCATAAGTTTTACATCTTGAATTTGGCTAGGATGAGCATGATATGTTTCACTTCAGGTATGATTCAACAACCCACTAGGGAGCTTTTATCAAACAATGTTTAAGAATATAGTTAACGTACAGAAAGAAAATTAACAATACCTTTTATCAATTGGAAACAAAAAATGCCGGAAGAAAACAACCACAATAATGTATTAATCCTTAATTAAATATTAGAGTTGTTCCAACAAACCAAAACCTTTCATTGACAAAACCCTTTTCACAGACTTAATACAGCATAGATTAAATCTCATTTGTGCAGAGGGACCTAGGGGTCCTTGTGCACGAATCGCAAAAACTCAGTCTGCAGCTGCAGCAGGTGATCAAGAAGGCAAATAGAATGTTGGCCTTTATAGCAAGGGGGATAGAATATAAAAGCAGGGAGGTCTTGCTGCAACTGTACAAGGCACTGGTGAGGCTGCAACTGGAGTGCTGTGTGCAGTTTTGGTGCCCTTATTTGCGAAAGGATATATTGGCCTTGGAGGGAGTGCAGAGAAGGTTCACCAGGCTGATACCAGAGATGAGGGGGTTAGCTTATGAGGAGAAATTGAATAGGCTGGGCCTGTACTCGTTAGAGTTTAGAAGGCTAAGGGGGGATCTTATAAAGACTTGCAAGATAATGAAGGGGCTAGATAGGGTAGAGGTAGAGGGATTTTTTCTGCTTAGAAAGGAAAACAGAACTAGAGAGCACACTCTCAAAAAAGGGGGGTGGAGAGGTGTGGGGGGTAGTTTAGAACGGAGTTGAGGAGGAACTTCTTCACTCAAAGGGTGGTGAATCTCTGGAATTCTCTGCCCATTGAAGTGGTGGAGGCTATCTCATTGAATATACTTAAGTCATGGGTAGATAGATTTCTGATAGACAAGGGAATTAAGGGTTATGAGGAGAAAGCAGGAAAGTGGAACTGATCCAGCCATGATCTTATTGAATGGCGGGGCAGGCTCAAGGGGCTAGATGGCCCACTCCTGCTTCTATTCCTTATGTTCTTATGACAGTAATTGAATCTTTTCAAAGGCTGCACTTCCAGAAGGTGAAATGTTGCCTTGAGATAACCAGCAGAATTTCCAAATGGAACAGGGAGACAGAGACTTCAGCTTCTTTCTTGCTTGATGCCCTTGCAAAAACGAAAAACTAAACGGCAGTCTCAGAATTCTCAAAACTGAAGCCTCACTGGGGAAAAAAGCTGTCCAAAAACACATGACCTTTTTTCCTAACAATGCACGTTCATAAAACTAATCCCAGAGTAAATGCAGACAATCCCATTTAAGCCACTTAAGAAGCAATAAAAGGACAATTTCAGTTAAGTTGGCAACAATGACATCAGCTGAAGCTGTGAGCTAAGAAATCACTGAGCTGCAGAAATAGTGATTTAAAAAATACTTTCTTAAAGGTACACTAACATCACAGTAAGTTATGTTACCTTTGCAAAACTGTATGTACGTGTTAAGATATAGCTGAGGTGAAGGAGTCCTGTATTACTTTTTTTTGTTTAATAAATGTTTTATTCTTTTGTTAGAAGTTAATCTGCAGTCCTGTGACTCTGTTCATCCACATATCAACAAAAATATAAAGTAGGACCTATCAAGCCACTTTCCATCCTGGGATCTGACTTGTCCAGTAGTAACATCAGCTAGGAATATAACAATGTTGCAAGTATATGGCCCTCAAAAGAATTTAAAGGAATGACACAGTTAAGTAAATAGGCTGCTCACAACAGAAAGGTAGAAGGAACCTTCTTAACAATTTGTGCTTATAGTTCATGGAAATGTTTATGGTACTTTTTCGTCCCTTGAATCTTAATGCCCAGCTTCTGATCTTCTCCTGGAATGAAAGCTTTTCTGAAATTTTTACTCCCTTCATGTCACAAAGCCAATGCACAGAGTGGAACTGGTGGACCCAAATCCATCATCTTGCTTACTCCAAAAACCACATTCAAATTTAATCCAATTTATAGTCCCTTTAGAGAGACATGCAGGATCCAAGCTGACAGGAAAAGGCATTGCATCCCATCTTGGGTTTGATCTATGCTTGATCTTAGCCAGAAAGCCAAGCAGCACGCCCCTGCCAGATGATCATTGACTCTAGCTAACTGCCTGGTCAGCGGTGTTCCAGAAGATGTTGATTACAAGGGATTCAATGATGGGAGTACAATAGAATGAATCACTTTCGCTAAATACAGCTATGATCTCACTCCTGTGTATTATAAATGTTTTTGGCCACTTAGCAGATTAATATTGTTGTGCAATATATTACTGGCAGGCACAAATTGTTTCATTTACCGGAATTTTACCATCTCGCCCGCCTGAGATTCGTAAGGGCCCGCCTGAGGCCGACAGAGAATGCCGCTCTGCGAGCATTGTCCACCCTGATTCCGGGGCAGGCAAGGTAGTAACTTTATGGCCATTATCTGTGGAATTGCAAATGTAGTTAAACACTGCAATCATCAGTTAACATCCCCACTTCTGATCTTATGATGGCCAAAATGCCACTGATGATGCAGCTGGAGATACTTGAGCCTTGGACATTGATGTGAAGAACTCTTGCGCCCACATCTTGATGTTGAGATGGTTGATCTCCAACAACCACAGTCATCTTCTTTTGAACTGGGTATGTTTCCAGTCCAGTAGAGAATTTTTACCCAAATTTTACAGCATTCAATTGTACTGGGTCACTTTGGCCAGTTGCTGACTTGATGTTAATGATGCTATTTTGTCCAAGTTTGGGATAAGGCTGTCATGAGATCTGGAACCCAGTGATCCTAGCAGATCTTAAACTGAACACCTGCAATTAATTTCTGCAATTAATTTCTGCTTGTTGGCAAATGATGCGGTAATTGGTTGGATTATATTATCCATGCTTTTTATAGATAGGACTTTGTAGGTAAAGACATTTCCATTTGAAAATGGTTGTAAATACCAACTTTATCTTTGCATTTGCTTGCTGAATTCTGCCATTATTTGAGATGAGGTGTTGTTGGACCACATGGTAGATGGTACACATTGTTGCTCCTGTGTGTCAGTGGTGGCGATATGGAAGAAATGTCAATCAAGCTGGCTGCTTTGTCCTGGCATCAAGCTTCCTGAGTGCTGTTGGAGCTGCACTCATCCAGGAATACAAAGAGTATTCCATCAGTCTCCTGACTTGTGGCTTGTAGATTGTGGGCAGGCTTTGGGGAGTCAGGGGTAACTTACTCACCAGAGATTCCTAGGTTCTGACCTGCTCTTATAACCACAGTATTTATAAAGCTAGTGCTGTTCAGCTACTGGTCAGTAGTAATCCCCAGGATGTTGATAGTGAGGGCAATTCAGTGATGGTATTTCCAATTAATGTCAAGGGCATGATAGTTAGATTCTCTCTTGTTAGAGATGGTCATTGCTTGGCATTTATATGGCATGAATTGTATTTGCCACTTATCAGCCTGAACCTGAATATTGTCCAAGTCTTGTTGCATTTGGTTGTGGACTGATTCAGCATTTATAGTGTTAGGAATAGTGCTGGACATTGTGCAATCATCAGCGAATACCCCCACTTATGACGTTGTGATGGAAGGAAGTCATCGATGAAGCAGCTGGAGATGGGTGGGCCTAGGAGACTCCCCTGAGGGAGTCAGTTACCTGAAGTTGAGATGGCTGACTTGCAAAAACCACAGCCACCATTCTTTGTGCTTGCTATAACTCCAAACCAGTGGGAATATTTTCCCTCAATTCTCATTGACTCCAGTTCGCCAAGAATTCCCTGATGCCACATTTGGTCAAATGCTGCCTTGATTTCAAGGACAGTCATTCTCAATTCACCTCAGGAATTCAGCTCTTTATTGTCATTTAATGAAGGGTAACTAAGGATGGGAAGCAAATGCTGGCTTTGCCAGCGATGCCTACATCCCGTAAAAATGAATTTAAAAATTTGTTAAAGAATGAGGCCAGGAGCTTAGTGGCCCTGGTGGAACCCAAACTGAGCATCAGTGAGCAGCTTATTGCTAAGCAAGTGGTGCTTGACAACACTGTTGATGACCCTTTCAATCATTTTACTGAGGTTGGAAAGCAAAGCATTTAAGAACACAAACTTGATTGAAACCATGTAAAAGGACACTGAGTCATTAGAATTCAGAATTGATGATTCCATTGGTGCAGCACAGGCAGGTTAAAGATGGAGACTAGATCAAGAAGCTAAAACAGCAAATGTTAGGGCAGTAATGCAGACACATGCCATTTATGATGCATTTGTCTTTGGAAGATGGCTTGCTTGTGAGCTACTGTCAGCTGGGGATCAAGCTAATTCCTAGAAAAAGAGGAGCTGTAATATTTTATGAGGAAGGCAGAATTTTGAAGGAGTTTGTGACTGAGATTAATGATCTATCACCTGCCAGGCTAACTTATAGGATCTCTTTTAGATGTATCTGTCATTGAATGGACAGTTTCTAGTTTATAATCATCTGCAGTGTACCTGCAAATTGTGTTGATTTTGGATTTTAGAAATTGGGTGGTTATCAATATGGCAATTCATGTTTGCTTTTTACAATGAACAAATGTAATCCAACAACCCCAAAAAAAAATTGAGAACTAAACTCCTGGTCTCAGATCAGACATTTGCAGTCTTACTTGCAGCACAATGGGATTAGAAGGACTGCCCTACAGTGGAAGTGACAGTTAATGTTCGCAGTAAAGAAACAATGCATTTGTGGAACTCCTCTTGCTAATTCCTCGCAAATAGTGAGCCCAATTGCCTTGCCATCTAAATTATGAAGATATCTCATACACCTTTGGGCTTGTTAGCGTCAGAGGGTTCTTTGCTTTCTGGCCAAGGCTTCCAGGGGCTATTTTTCCCTGCTGCTGTTGCTCCTTGTAGCTTCTGGCTCAGACCCCTCTTTGTCTGTTACTCAAGGATATTAGATCAGGTTCTCCTTCTCCCCTTCCCTTCTCCCCTCAGAGGATATTGCTCTCCATCATTTTTGCCTGCTTGTTGAGGCCCAATTTACAGAATTCTTCAGCAGTGACTTGGGTTGCCCTGCAGAAAGTCCGTCACAGAAGGCAGGATCCGGCACCCACAATGCAAAACGTCTGGAATCGGAAATGGAAGGCTTGGTTTGACTACCTTGACACCTGCTTTGTTGATAAGTTTAGAATGTGAGATATGTTAGGCCATGAGCTTGCAGACAGTAGTGCAATACAATTCTGCTGCCTTTGATTTTTTTTCTAGAAAAGAATTTTTCAAATGCCAGCCGTACCTCAATTGGATTCAAGTCTCTGTTGAAGCAACAAACATTGTGATGAGTAGATTCATGCAATTGTTTTGTTAGTGTTTCGTTTCTATATATAATTTCTAAGCTTCCAATGAGAATATTTATGTCTTATGTTCACTGCTGCAGAACTTTAAACATTAGTACGTTACTGTAAGCCTCATAAAAATAACAATATCATATATTTATGAAGAACTTTTGACATTATAAAACATTACAATGTGCTGTGCAGGGCTGTCACAAGACCAAATTTTACATCAAAGCACAGAGGGAGACAATAGTACTGGTGACCAAAAGTTTGGCCGAGGAAATATTTTTTGAAGAGTATTTTAGATAAAGAGTATGAAGTGGCAGAGGGGTTAGGAGGGTAATTCCAGAAACAAACAAAGGCCTAGGTGCGACAGGAGGAGTGGTGAAAATTCTTCACAAATGAAAAGAGAGATTCTTCCCGCTTAGAAAGGATAGCAGGACTAGAGGGCACAGCCTCAAGATAAGGGGGCGGGGGGGCAGTTTAGATCAGAGTTGAGGAGGAACTTCTTCACTCAAAGGGTGATCTCTGGAATACTCTGTCTGCTGAAGTGGTGGAGGCTACCTTGCTAAATATATTTAAGTCATGGGTAGATAGCTTTTTGAAAGACAAGGGAATTAAGGGTTATGGGGAGAAAGCGGGAAAATGGAACTGATTCACTTCAGATCAGCCATGATCTTATTGAATGGCAGGGCAGGCTCGAAGGGCTAGATGGCCTACTCCTGCTCCTATTTCTTATGTTCTAATTGTTGCGTAAAGAGACCAGAATTGGAAGGGTGCAGAGATCTTGGAGAGCTACAGGCCTGGTGGAGGATAATAAAGGTTTGAGGTGCAAGGGCATGGAACTGTTTAAAGTGAGGAAGATAATTCTAAAATGGAAGTGTGGCCAGGCAAGGAATAAATGTCGAATGTAGCACTATTCTGGTTGAGTCTGAGAGTCCAATGTTCAATTCAAACTCCAAGGCTTGAGTACAAACGTCAAGGCTGATGCTTCAATGCAGCAGTGAGAGAATGCAATACTTTTGGAGGAATTGTTTTTGGATTAGACTTTTGAAAAAAAGGCTTCATCAGGTTGTTTGAACTGATATAAAAGATTCCTGGTATTCTAGTCAATATTTACTCCTCAATCGATATCACAAAGTGGAATATTCAGATATTTTCATGTGTGGGAGTTTGCTATGTGAAAATTGGCTGTCACATTTTCTATGCTACAACAGTAACTAGTAACTACATGTTGAAAGTAATTTATTGGCTTTAAAGCACATTGAATGTATTGTCGTCATGAAAAATGCTTTAAAAATGAAAATCTTTTTTTCCACTGCTGATATTATTAATAATTATTTTTAGGCTTGGAGTCTTTAATGCATTGTTCACCAGATCTGTAGAAATTTCTGTTACTGTGCATTAGATATTCCACCTCAATAATTGTGCATCACTGTTTTGTTTTGCATAGCTATTCAACTTACATTGTCACAATTTTAGACTCTTAACAGAGAAAAATTCTTCTCAATATTGGGGAAAGGCTAATGGAAAACAAAAAAATGCTACAATATTTGGAATGAGTTAGCAAATCATGTAACATAAAGATATGAGAATTAAAAAAGCTTGAAAAGAAAGACATTTGACATTAAGGGCAATATCTTCAATGTATAAACCTAATGTAGTATTTTAATCTCTAAATGCATCGTCAAGGGGCTTGGTCATTGAATGTGAAACTGTGAACTTAACTGATTTTTTAAAATTTAAACAGCTTACTGCCCCTCCGACCCTCCACGGTTACTTAATGGCAGACCAAATGTTGGAAATACCACTGATTTTTTTGTGGATTCCGTCATTATCTACAAATGTAATCCAGGTTACAGATTGAAAAATGGAATTGTACCAATGGCTACCTGCAGAAGAGATGGAAGTTGGACAGCAGTACGTGCTGTTTGTGAACGTAAGTTATCAGAATTATTTTGTTCTTTCTTGTGCATTTCTTTCCCAAAGAAAGTGATTTGGTGGGAATTTGGTTGCTTGTGTGTGGCAGATGTGCAGTTATTATACCCAGTCGTTTGTACTTGCAACCAGCTTTGAAGAGGGAATTTTGTCCAGGTCTCAAGTACTGTTTTCATCACATCAAAGCCTCGATCATTTCCTCAGAAAGTTTACACCTAGGCTGCAGTTTACTGCAGCTCTTTAGTTGGAGAAAAGGTGGGAAACACATATCATCTCTCCAGTGGCTTGCTGATGTTACTTACATGCAACCAGACACTTAGGTTTGCAGTGTACAACCTCACAAATAATTAAGGCCCCATAAGGACACAAAATCCTACCCTGGCTGCTGTTGGTAATGTTCTGAGGTGTTCACCTAGGCTCACTGCTGCTGAGTGAGACAGGTTGGGATTTGCTGGAGGGGATAGTGGCAGTAGTGTGAGGAGACACAGGAGTGACACATGAATTCGCAAGTATCCCTGAGTCACCACTACATTTGGTGGGCTCAGGGAAAAGGGCTTATTAAGTGGCTCAATGATTGGGTTCTCAGCGTATTAGGAGAACAAAGATAGTTTAAGGAATTTATTTTTGTATTGGTAGGCATTAGAAATAA
Source organism: Carcharhinus amblyrhynchos (assembly GCF_965287045.1). NCBI lineage: Eukaryota > Metazoa > Chordata > Chondrichthyes > Carcharhiniformes > Carcharhinidae > Carcharhinus > Carcharhinus amblyrhynchos. The sequence continues at coordinate 18,095,860 of NC_137345.1, forward strand.
AATATAGTTTTAAATGGACTTTATGTAATGTTTCTGTGAAGGAAGAGTAAAACCTGTAGTTAGATTCATATTGTACAAATGCATTTATATGTGTGGAGGTTGGTTTCAATTCCAACTGTGCTTCTAATATGCTTAGAGAGAGTTACTGTGTGAAGAGTAAATAAAGGCTGGCAGATATAGCAATCATTGCTTAGCAACTGAGTTCCTTTTAAGGTAGAGAGGCTTGTAAGTTTTAGTTCTCAGCTGAATTTATTTGCAGTTGGAGAGGACATCAGGGAGTGAGTATCTCTCTGCCGGAAGAAATACTGGACAGGACAAGGGAGCTGCAAAGAGACACACTTCTAAAGAACCAAATGCAGTTGATAAAAAGTCTTCAGAAGATTGAAATTAAGAGAACAGACAAGCAAGGTATTGTTCAGAGGAGAATTCAAGGGAAAGCAGACTAAGGGCCCTCTTTTGCCATTTTGATTCTAAGTGCTGGGCGGACTTGAAACTGGTAATGTTTTGGACCTGACCTTTAGACCCATACTTTTGCAGGGGGAATGCTTATCAGTGCATCAGAATCCCGCTGAACAAGCTCGTGGGTGGGGCTTAATGGGCCAGAAACCTTGCAGCTCCAATCAGCACCCCCAACTCTGCATGCGCAGAAAAAATGATAAGAGTGTTGCTCCCCTGCCATATTCTTCCTGGTGCTGGTATTATCTTCCCTGGCCCCCACAGACATTGCCCCACCCTACAACATTACTGACCCCCTTATACCCCCACTCCCTCCACCACAGGCCCCTCCCTCCCTTCCCTCTCCACCAATCTCAGGTAAAGTGATCCACCCTCCCCCTTAACCCTCCTCCTTAACCCTCCCCCACCAATCTCAGTCCGAGTGGCAGTGGACCCCCCTCCCTCCCCCACTGATCTCAGAGTGGCAGAAGACACCCTTCTCCGCCATTGATCTCAGGCAGAGTGATCCACCCTCCCCCTTGCCCCTCACTGATCACAGGTAGAGTGACAACTGACCCCCTCACTGATCTCTGGCAGAGTGGCAGCAGACTCCTCTTCCATCGCACTGACCTCAGGCAGAGTGGCAGCAGACCTCCCTTCCCCTCCTCTGATCTCAGGCAGAGTGGTAGTAGACCGTCCTTCCCACCCACAGATCTCAGGCAAAGTGGCAGAGGACCCCCCCTGTACTGATCTCAAGCAGACAGCTGTCACATGCTAGGCATTTACCTCCTCACTAACCCTCACTGATGGAGCACACGTATCGGGCTTACATGAAGCATGTCTGTTTTACACCAGTTCTGGTTGGGCGAACGGGTGCTAAAGGAGGAAATTGGGTGGTAAGGTTGGGCGTGCAGCCCATTAAATCAATTTAAATGCGAGCAATTGCATTTAAATAGCTGTCACGCCCATCTCGGGCGCAGTCCCGATTGGGGCCGTTTTCGGGCCTTGGTAAAGGGGAAACTGGCGCGGAAGCGGGCGCGGACCTGCTACTCGCCTAAAGCCCGACTTTACCAGAAACGGGAGCAACGTGATGATAAAGTCGGGCCCTAAGTGTTGTGGAAAGAAAGAGTGGGAAAGCAGATTGCAGAGGTGTATCAAAAGGAGCATTTCACTCTGGTGGGGTTTAGAGTGGCTCGCCACTTGTGGGGAACTAGCGGGAGAACCTACCAGAGTAAGGGGGGGCAATCTGGGCCCTTCCCCAGTAGTCAGACAATGGTGGTGTCATGCCTGTTGGATATAGACACCCTGGCAGTGCCAATCTGTGCCTCCTGGCACTGCCAAGGGGCAAAGCTGCCATGCCCAGAGGGAACCTTGGCACTACCCATCAGGCAGTGCCAAGGGGGCGTGGCCTGTGGGGCAATTGGTGGGGATGGGGAGGGTCCTGCTGCCACTCTGCGCTGTGATCAGTCAGGGCAGGAGGCAAGCCAATGATCAGAGCAGGCTTTGGGGTGTGCACTGCTGGGGGGGAAGGGGGTAGTTTGGAGATTGGGGTGCTCAGTATGGGGGCCCACTAGAGCCATCAGAATCATCAGAGGATGGAACTGGCCTGGGAGAGCTTGTGGAAGGCCGTGGGAGGGCTGGGGGGCATGGTGGGGTGGGGGGAGGGGGTGGCAGCGCTGCAAGGGTCCCAGGTTGGCAGCAAATGAGGAGACTGACAGACCAGGGCCATTGCTCATGTGCAGAGGCCTGGAACAGTCAGATTCCGATGTGAAGAGGACATGCCCCCCAAGCTTTTAATGAGATTCACAATTGTGACCTCAGCATTGCACAGAGCGGGGAGATTTGGGTCTGAAGATGAACTGGAAAAACAGTGGTTGATTTAGACCAGTTTTCTCGCCAATTCAGCACTTTTGGGAAAATCACCCCATTAGTATTTTTTGAAAATCACAGCCCATATTTGCTGCATTAAATTTCATCTGCTACTTGTCCACTTATCCACCAACTTGTCCAAAACTCCTTTTGAAGCTCTACACTATTCTCTTCACAATTCTCAATATTTAATAGTCATCCAAAAGTTTTGAAATTATGCCCTGAAGTCTGGGTCATTAGTATATATCAGGAGAGAAAGGGTCTTGATAGCCATCCTTGGGGAACTCTAATACAAATCTTCCTCCTGTCCAAAAAACATCAATTAACAAATATTCTCTGCCAATTTCAGACACATGTTTGTATTATCCTTTTTACCCTATGAGCTGGACTTTGTACATAAACTTATTTTCAGATTCAGATTCCTTTTAAAAGTCCATGTATACCACAACAGCGGCATTATCTTATTTAGCTTTCTCTGTTCTTTCATGGCCAGTAGAGGGACCTCCAGAAAATACTCAAAAGCTGGACAAAAATAAGCTGTTAAAATGGCTGCTGCAAATTATGCCAGCATTTGCATTTGAGTTACAAACAGTGTCATGTTTCCAGTGAATACCTCATTAAATATGGATGTAGATGAGGATATCTCTGCGGAATTCACACATCATGTTATTTTAGGATGGATGAACACAAAAGATGATAACATTTTTAGATTGTATTTCTCCCATGTTTACACGGAATGAAAGGGAAAATCAAAACTCAATTTGTGGCAGATGGAAATTAATGACTACTATCAAACTCCCATTGTATCATGATGGTCTTCCTATCCAACTGGTCAGACGTTAGAATTGTTATTCCATAACACAGGATGTGGAATCAATTTGAATACCACACCATATTTGGAAAACATCTGTTCTATATTTAAGTGGTTGCATGATTTGTTGGTGATATCATTGGAGTGTTTCTCAGGCCTAGTTTCAGCTTGTACTCTGTACAAGCACCAACTCCTTCAATAAACCTCTTGTATTCTTTAATCTACATGTGCAAACCACATTTATTCTCTTTTTGCTTAAAACACACAAGCCCTAACATAGTTAGGGTATTAGAATTCCTTTAACTTGTGAAAAGGCATGCTGTGAGACAGCATGTTGTCTTTATCTCTTTTCAAAGATCATCTAAGAGTAGTTTGCTGATCAGACCCACTAGAGCCATCAGAATCATCAGTTCAGCCAATGTGCACCTGACTCAAAATAGCTGCAAGGCATCAAGAAGTCGATGCATAACCTGCTCCATTTTAAATGTACGCCTGAAATCCAACTAGTTAACTGCAAGATAGCTCACAGCTTGCTAGGATTCCTTTTCTTCCCAAGACACTCACTTCAACTTGAAAGCATCAAATCCATTCTGGAAACTCGCAAAAGCTTGCTGCTAATTTAGTTTGGAAACATTCTCCAAAGGTTAAGAAATAACACACCTCTTTCCATGCAGAACATGCCAATCATGGTCAGTAAAAGAGCACATACATTTTCTCTGTGACAGTTACCATATCAAAAGATTCCAGCCAATTAGTTATACAAGTAACTATTAACTCTGTTACAAATTACTATTTCTATGAGCTTCCCCATTACTGTGGTTATGCTGACTGGTCTGTAGTTGCAAGGGTCCATTTTTTTAACAAGGGTATAATGTTTGTAATTCTGTAGTCCTCTGGCACTAATCCTGAGTGTAGGGGAAACTGCAACATGTTTACCAGTTGGCCCATAATTTTCACACTTCCTTTCCATGGATTACCATCTTGCTGTGGTGGAGAGGCTTGAGCATGATGTTAATCCCGAGAGGGATGCTGTTGGAATCTTAAATTCTTGGTAGGGCCATCCATAATGGTAAGGTTGTGTGTGGGGGTGGGGGGGGGTGGGTAGAGAACCAGACAAAGCACAATCCAAAACCAGTTCTCAATGGTGGATCAAGCTGAAGAAACTCATGCGATATATCAACGGCTGAGATGACAGATGAAAGCTGCAGCAGTAGGGAGAACCCCAAGTGATTGAAGTTCCATTGCCAGTGAAACTGAACCTATCTTTTGTCATGGACCTCGCATCTGCTGATGTTCTATCTAGAGGAAATGAATACAACCTCCATATAAATAAGCCTTACGGTGTTTGGTGAGAGATAACGGGACTGGACTGTGAGATCTGAAGATCCCAAGCTTAGGGCAGGCACATAGGCATTGGAGTTTGATTCAGTCATTTCGGTCCTGGAATATAAACAGCAAAGCATTTTGGCAGCTTTCTTCATGACTGTGAAGGCTTCTTCTGGATCCACTGTGCTAACCCTGCATGGGGAGGGGGTTAGAAAGGGAACCCTAAAAAATAATCTGTTCTGTTTCCACCTGGCAGGGAAACCCACATCCAGTGGGCTCATTCACTGTGATCAGGATATCGAAGATAAACTCAATCATGGAACCTGAACCTTCATGAGTAATGTGCAGAATAATCGACTGAAACTGAGAATTGTCCTTGTTGCACGTGAACTCAGGCATTTCAACATTGAGAGCACTGCCCTGCAAGAGATCTGAAGAGCAGGTGAAGGGTGGCTAAAGGAAGATGGTGCTGGTTGGAGAGGAAATTCGGCGATCAGCGTAGGACATATGGAATTGAAATTGCCATCAAGAGCAAACCTGCCAGTTGACTCTCAGAACTCTCTGCTGGCATCAGTGAATGCCTATGACTCTTTGGGCCCTGTTTTACCATTTTGATTCTAAGTGCTGGGTGGATATGAAACTGGGAGTGTTTCAGATCTGATTTTTAGACCCATTCTGAGATATCCCTATATGCACTCTTCCTGAAAAATATCAGGGATTCCGAATCACGCAGCACAAGCCTGTGGGCGGGCTTAACATGACCGAAATCCTGCAGCTCCGATCGGCACCCCCGACTGCACATGCGCAGAAAAAAATGACAGAATATGGCTCCAATGCCATATCGCTCCAGGCCTGGATAATGCCTCCCCTGGCCCCCACAGACATTGCCCCACTCCCACAGACATTGCTCACCCCACAACGTTACTCATACCTTATCCCTCCACCCCCCCGCCCCCAAATGATCTCAGTCAGAGTGGCAGCAGACCCCCCCCTTCCCCCTCACTGATCTCAGGCAGAGTGACAGTGGACCGCCCCTTTCCGCCCAATCACAGGCAGAGTGGTAGCGGACTCCCCTTCCCCTTCACTGATCACAAGCAGAGTGGCAGCAGGCCTCCCCCTCCCTCCCCACTGATCTCAGGCAGAGTGGCAGCTGATCGCCCCCCATGCCACCACCAATCTCAAGCAGAGAGTCAGAGAGTCATCGGACACTAGGCATTTACCTCCTCAATAACTGGAGCACTCGAATCGGACTTTTATGGAGCATGTCTGTTTCCTGCTGACTCTGAATGGGCAAACGCAGTGGTGAAGGGGGAAGTGCCGGTAAGGTTGGGCATGTAGCTTATTAAGTCAATTTAAATGCATGCAAATGCATCTAAATAGCCATTGCATCCATTTTGAGCACGGTCCCGATTGTGGCCATTTTTGGGCATTGGTAAAGGGGGAACCGGCACAGAAGTAGGCATGGATCATGCTACTCTCCTCATGCCCAACTTTACTGAGTTTTCATGCCTGAAAATGGGCTCAACACAATGGTAAAATCAGGCCCTCTGGCTACAACTGGCCAAGAATCAGTAGGCAGTTGTCCTAAGTGACTGTGCCCATCTCTTGATGCTCAAGAGCCCAGTGAAGGCTTCTGTTCCATCCTGGACACCATACTCTCCAACATTCTTAAAGAAAATAAGATAATTCACTTCGGGGACTTCAATGCCACCATTGGAAAGGACTCCCAACTCTGGAAAGGAAGGAGTTAGGAACTGCAACTCCAATGGATTTTCTTGCTCACCAAATGCACAGAGCACCAGTTCATCACTAACACACTGTTCCACCAAAACGGCATGTTTCAGGACTTCCTGGAGACATTCATGATCAAATACATCATCATCCGATCCCAAGTCCAAAAGGATGCACTCATCACTAAAGTGCTGACCAGTGCAGGTGACTGCTGGATAAACCATCGGCTGATCCATTTCTCTATGTCCATCTAATTCCCTCAGAAGCAGCAGAAGATGAAGAATTAACTTACAAAAAGGATCAGTGTTGAGCTGCTTCAAGAGCCAAGCATTCAAGTGAACTTCCACCAATATCTTCACCAAAACCTCCAAAGTGTTCATTTCAATGGAGTGGAGGAAAACTGGCAACAGCTGAAGACAACAATCACCTCAAGCTGTGAAGAACCATTGGCTATAAGATCAGGAAGCATCAAGACTGATTCGACGAGAATGACCACATCATCCAAAACATCATCAACAACAAGATGAAAGCTCTCCTTGCCTGGCAAAATGACATCACCAACAAAAAAGGAGAGCTCATCAAACAGCAAAGGTAGTGGTACAAAGAAGGACTAGGGAAATCAAGATGCAATGGTGGATTGAGAAAGCTAAGGAAATACAATTTCTTGCCAGCAAGCACAGCACCCCTGGCTTCTTCAGTGCCACCAAGGAAATATATCTACCCAATACTCTATGTCTTAATCCAGTGTGGAGTAAGGATGAAATCCTGAGATACAGAGAAAATATCATCTTTTTATAGAGAGAACACCTAAACTGTGATACAATCGTAGATAAGAACAAATGTGAGGAAATCCCCCAACTCGCCATTAAAGATGATCTTGGGCCCCCACCAAGTGTGGATGAAGTTGAAATTACCATTAAACACATGAAGAATGGAAAGCTGCAGGAATAAATGGGATTCCAGTGGAGGAGAAGAAATCACTTTTCATCTCCATCAGCTGTTCCTGAATACCTGGGGCAGAAGAAATCCCTGACGACCTTAGAGATGCTGTCATGGCCATTACCTTCAAGAAAGGAGACAACATGGACTGTGGGAATTAGCATGGAATCTCCCTACTCTCCATCGCCGGAAAGGTTGTCGCCTAAATCCTCGCTAGCTGTCGTCTCCCGATCTCTAAACAAATCCTTCCAGAGAGCCGAGTGGCTTACAATCAAACCACGGAACAGTGGACATGGTTTTCACTGCTTGACAACTTCAAGGGAAATACCAGGAGCACTATCAATCACACTACATGACCTTCATTGATCTGGCTAAGGCTTTCAACTCAGTCAGTCGGAAAGCGCTCTGTCAAATGCCAGCACTTAGAGAAACTCATCAACATCATCCAGCTTCTCCACAGCAAGATGTCAGCGACAGTCCATACTAATGGAAATATGACAAAAACCTTTGGGGTCAAGACTGGAATCAAGCAGGGATGTGTCATCACTCTCATTCTTTTCTCCATTTTCATTTCCACCATCCTTCACTTTATCAAGAACAAATTTGCCAGTGGAGTGGACATTGTCTATAGGATGGACAGAAAACATTTCAACCTTAACCGGTTGAAGTCCAAGAAGACAACGGCACTGATATTGCTGGTGGAACTTCAATAAGCAGATATCAACGCATTCTCCACTCTCTTGGAGGAGAATTTCTAAGCCATGCTCAACTCCCTGGCTGAAGCATTCCGAAGAATCAGTCTTGGCCTCAACCTCAAGAAGACTCAAGTCCTTTACCAGCACACTCCTCAGCAAGATCTAGTCTCTCCCTCCATCAAGATCAATGTCGAAACCCTCCCAAATGCGGAACATTTCCTCTATCTGGGGAGCAACCTCTCATCTAAGTCTGACATTGATGTGGAGGTCCAACGTTGTATCCAATCAACGAGTGCAGTCCCTAAGGATGAGCATCTTTGACCAATGTGACATCCGTGCTGATGCTAATTTTCTCACATACAAGGCAAATAGCCTCCCAAATCGCCTATACCATTCAGAAACCTAGATTACATACAGACGCCACCTCAAGATTCTGGAAGGGTAACAGGAATACTGTCTGAGACAGATTCCCCAAATCATTTGGGAGGAGAGGAATGCTAACATCAGCATCCTTGAAGGATTCAAGAGCACCAGCATCGAGGCCATGATTATCTAAAACCAACTCCACTGGGCCGGCCACATGCTTAGGATGCTAGAGTCCTGACTGCCAAAGCAAATACTCTTCACTCAGCTCAGGAAAAGCACCGGAACAAGAGGAGGACAAAGGAAACCGCTTCAAAGGCTGCAAGCTCTCCTCAAAAAATGCAACATTGACGCCAATGCCTGGAAGGCCTTTGCTCTGAAGAAACTTACTTGGAGAACATCTTGTTTAAAGTAATAAAATTCTTCAAGAACACCCAACGGCAAGAGGAGATCTGAAGAATGAGCCTGAGAAAGGAACCTGATTGATCTTGAGTCATGGACCAATTCCACCTCCTGGAAATATCTGCCAAGTATGCAGTTGGAGATACAGCACTTTGATTGTCTCATTAGCTGTGCAAGAACACAGAGCAATAACGTGGAATTTTTTACGTGGATATCATACTTGCTAGTGAGCAATTACCGAAAAAGAAGAATTTTCACTCCTATATCTCATGGTATATTGTATGCATCTCACCTAGTTGTAAGGCCTTATCAACTTTTAAATACAGTTCAGGTAGCAACTTCTTGTATTTTAAAATTAGACTAAAACAGCATTTTCCTGCATGCTTAGCTGCTCCATATGACTGTGTCCTTAGCAATTAACCTAATCAAAACTTGTTCAATGTCCACTACACCACCAATTTTGGCATCTTTCACAAACTATGCCTTATATATTCTCATCCAACTGTTTAGGTAAACAACAAACAACAGTGGATTCAGCATCAATCCCTGCGGCACACCACTGGTCACAGGCCTCCAGTCTGAAAAACAATCCTCTGTCTCCTGTCAGCAAGCTGATTTTGAATCAAATTGGTTAATTCTCCCTGAATCCCATGTGTTCTAACCTTACAGATCAGTCTCCAATGTGGTACCTTGATGAAGGTCTAAAATGAGTACTTATATTGACCTCCCAGCTACGAATTTAAAGGTTTCCCTGGACAATTTGGCACCCTGTAAAACAGATTTGAATTCTAAACATATTCCTTACAACAAACATGATATAAATACACTTCTTAAAGGTACAGTATCATCATATTGGCCCCTCTTCTTTTACAACTTATATGCCAATGGAAGACTTTATGAATTCTGTTTATTATAGTTAACAGTTTCCCTTCATATTCTGTTTGCTCCTTAGATTTGCTTTTTCAGCTCCCCTTTGAACTTTTTATATTTAGTCTGCTTCTTGGTTGCATCATCCACTTGATATACGTTTCAAGTACACTTATTCTCTTTCATCTTAATCCCTATTTCTTTTGCCATCAAGGAATCTCTGCTTTTGTTTGCTCTACCTTTCCTATTCTTGGGAATATACCTTGATTGTGCCTGAACTATTTAAAAGTAGCTCATTGTTCAATTATAGTTTTCTCTGCTTGTATCTGATTGCAATTTATTTGGGTCAATCAATTATTACCTCATTGAAGTTGGCTTTCTGCAGTTAATTATTTTTACTCTAGGTTGTTCCTTTTGCTTTTCCATAGTCAAACTAATCCTTATGATACAATAATCACTGTCCCTTAAATGTCCGAATTAATGATGCTTTATCCACTTAGCTCACTTCATTCCCAAGAACCAGGTCTCGCAACACCTATCTCATTGGGAAGCTTTCCTTAGCACACTCTAGGCACTTGCTCACTCTGCTCGTTACACAACTTTAATTATCTGAATACAAACCGGTAGTACTGTAATCATCCATGATTGTTTGTCTAGAGCCTAGTAATCCCAGTGAATCAAACGATGAGCATCCGATTACAATAGTTGTGGTTAATAAGTGCTGCCTATTAACCTTGTGAACAATACTTTCTCTTACGTTGCTGTTGAGCGTGAATGGACTGTTGCTTGTGAATTGGTTGAATTGGATTGGAAATGGTGGATTGTCTATTGTTAGTGACAATAGACGGTAAACACCTAGAAAGAATGTTGTCTAAGGAGGAGGACTGAATGTGTGGACAAGATCAGAACCTGGACAGAGGGAAGAAAGACAATAGCATGCAGAATTGCAGTGAATAGAGATTCCTCCAGTGCTTATCAACCATGGCTAATTATGGATGGATATATTCTTCTGCTTTTTGTAAGCTAGTAAATTCTCCACTTTGTTGGGTAGATTCTAGTCCTGTAACTGTACTGAAAGAGCAAGTCTGGTGGTTCCATTAGTTCTGGAATACACGCTTTCCACACTACAGCCAGCATGATGCTGGGTCTCCTAGCATTTGCTGTAGCTTGTGTTTAAATGTTCAACCGTTTCTTGATATCAGGTGTATGGTATTTTAAAGGATAGGCTTCCCGATCATGAAGGTACAAACAAACATGAATTTTATTGGAAAGGTGCTTGTTGTACAAGCTGGTAGGTTGGACAGCCCATTTGCCCCTGCAAATGGCCAATGATATCAAGACATCACGTGATCAGTCCCTCGAAGTGCCATTGTTCCAAATAGGAACATGTGAGCATGCAATGCTTTCTTCCCTTTTTACATCAGAGATTCCTGCAATGAAATACATTATCAAAATTCTGATTACGAGCAATTAATAAACACAGCAGTCAGCAGGTTAAACATTTCAGAGGATGTTGATTTCTTTGTAGTTGTCGGCGAACCTCAGGTATCTGCTTTTTTGTGTTGACTGCAGCCTCTGGTGTTTTGGTTTAGTGGACAAAGAACAGTGCAGCACAGAAACAGGTTCTCCGGCCCACCAAACCTGTACAGATGATGCCCTACCTAAATTAAAATAAATCTCCTGCCCTTACTCAGTCCTTCTGTTGCCTCCTGTGCTGATCTAGATGCCTCCTAAATGTTGCTAATATGCCTGCTTCCACTTCCTCCTCTAGCAGCGCATTCCAGACACCCACCTCTCCAAGAAAAAGCCTCTAACTATCCCTCCTGTCTATACCCATCATAATTCTGTAGACGTCTATGAGGTCTCCCCTCAGCCTTTGTCTTTCCAGTGAAAACAATCCAATTTATTGAACTTCTCCTCATAGTCAATTCCTTCAAGACCAGGCAACATTCTGGTGAAGCTTCTATGCCCTCTTTCAAGCTTCCACATCATTCTGCTAGTGTGATGACCAGAACTGCATGCAGTACTCCAAGTGCGGCCTAACCAAGGTTTTATATAGCTCCGGTTTGGACGTCATCTGTGGTTGTCTTCACTGGAGTCAATGTAGTGTTAGGAGGTTGAATTGATATTGATGCGTTCTCAGCTAAGATACTGCCTCACCCAATTGTTTTGGGTATCATCAGATTCTTAGATATGTACAGGCCTTCACTTAGTTCAGCTTGTGGCAGGCTCTCGATTGATTCTCTGGCAAAGGTTGGTCTGCATGTCTTCTCCATACTACATTGCCTCGAGTTTGTACAATATAGGAAACCCGTCATCAACTTCAGGAAATGTCGTGGAGGACGTATCCCTGTCTACATCAATGGTGATGGAGTGGAAATGGTCGAGAGCTTAAAGTTTCTAGGTGTCGAGATCACCGACAACCTGTCCTGGTCCCTCCAAGTTGATGCTGTAGCTAAGAAAGCCCACCAATATCTCTACTTTCACAGGAGGCAAAGGAAATTTGGCTTTCACCAATTTTAATGGATGCACCATAGAAAGCATTCTTTCAGATGTATCACACCTTGGTATGGCTCCTGCTCTGACTAAGACCACAAGAAGCTGCAAAAGATTGTGAATGTACCAGATTGCTGCAAGATCCCACCTGAGTCCAACGGACAACGCCGTTCTCTGAGACTTGCCCACCTCGTTTGCGGAGCAGGCGTGTCAGTAAAATTTCAGCAAGTGTCTCTTCCCTCCAAATGTTCCTCATACTACATGTAGGATGTATGTTCCTCATACTGGCATGTGAGAGTCTTTTAAGGAGCAGTTGATAAGGCTGCAGGACAGGCATGTGCCTATAAAAAGGACGGATAGGAAAGGTAAGATTCGAGAGCCGTGGATAGCCAGGGAAATTGTGGATCTAATCAAAAAGAAAAAAGAGGCACACGTAAGGTCCAGGCAGCTAAAAACAGATGGAGCACTGGAGGAATACAGAGAGAGTAGAAAAGAGCTCAAACAGGGAATTAGAAGGGCAAAAAGGGGTCACGAAATGTCCTTAGCAGACAGGATGTAGGAGAATCCTAAGGCATTTTATACATATGTTAGGAACAAGAGGGTTGTCAGGGAAACGATCGGACCTCTCAAGGACAAAATTATGCTTAGAACCCAAAGAAGTAGGTGAGATCCTAAATGAATACTTTGCATCAGTATTCACAAAGGAGAGGGACATGTTGACTGTTAGTGTCTCAGAGAGATGTGTTAACCTGTTAGAAAAAATCTCAATTACAAAGGAGGAAATGTTAGGTTTTTTAGGAAACATTAAGACAGACAAATCCCCAGAGCCTGATGGCATCTATCGTCGACTGCTCAGAGAGACAAGAGATGAAATTGCTGGGCCTCTAACAGAAATCTTTATTTCTTCATTGGACACAGGTGAGGTCCCAGAGGATTGGAGGACAGCAAATGTGGTCCCGTTATTTAAGAAGGGTAGCAAGGATAACCCGGGTAATTATAGGCCAGTGAGCTTGACGTCCGTGGTAGGGAAGTTGTTGGAGAAGATTCTTAGAGATAGGATATATGTGCATTTAGAATGGAATAATCTCATTAGCAACAGGCAGCATGGTTTTGTACAAGAGAGGTCATACCTCACAAACTTGGTTGAGTTTTTTGAGGAGGTGACAAAAACGATTGACGAGGGAAGGGCCGTGGATGTAGTCTATATGGATTTTAGTAAAGCATTTGACAAGGTCCCTCATGGAAGGCTGGTGCAAAAGGTTAAATCTCCTGGGATAAAAAGGGGGCTAGCTAGATGAGTGGAGAACTGGCTTGGCCATAGAACCGGGTAAAAAGTCTGACAACACCAGGTTTTAGTCCAACCTATTTATTTGATAATATACTCGCAAGCTTTCGAGGGGTTACCCTCTTCGTCAGGTGAATGGAGAGTTCTGGCCTCAGACAGAGCATATAAAGCACAGACAGTTTAGAGATTACTGATTAAAATGCGAATCCCCACACCCAACCTGCTGTTCAAGACCTGAAGTGGCTGATAATGTGAGTGGTAGGAGCACTGATCACAGTTTAAAGAGATGTGTATTGTCTCCAGACAGTACAGTAAGTGAGGTTTTGCAAACCCAGGCAAGTCACGGGGGTTACAGATAGTGCGACATGAACCCAAGATCCCTGTTGAGACCGTCCTCATGTGTGCGGAACTTGGCTATCAGTCTCTGCTCAGCGACTCTGCGCTGTCGTGTGTTGTGAAGGCCGCCTTGGAGAATGCTTACCCGAAGGTCAGAGGCTGAATGCCCGTGACCACTGAAGTGTTCGCCAACAGGAAGGGAACAGTCTTGCCTGGTGACTGTCGAGCGATGTTCATTCATCCGTTGTCGTAGCGTCTGCATGGTCTCCCCAATGTACCATGCTTCGGGACATCCTTTCTTGCAACGTATCAGGTAGACAATGTTGGCCGAGTTGCAAGAGTATTTACCATGTACCTGGTGGATGGTATTCTCACGTGTGATGATGGTATCCATGTCGATGATCCGGCATGTCTTGCAGAGGTTGCTGTGACAGGGTTGTGTGGTATTGTGGTCACTGTTCTCCTGAAGGCTGGGTAGTTTGCTGCGAACAATGGTCTGTTTGAGGTTGTGTGGTTGTCTGAAAGCAAGAAGTGGGGGTGTGGGGATGGCCCTGGCGAGATGTTCGTCTTCATCAATGATATGTTGAAGACTCCGGAGAAGATGTCGTAGCTTCTCCGCTCCGGGGAAGTACTGGACGACGAAGGGAACTCTGTCCACTGTGTCCCGTGTTTGTCTTCTGAGGAGATCGGTGCGGTTTTTCGCTGTGGCGCATCGAAACTGCCGATCTATGAGTCGAGCACCATATCCTGTTCTTACGAGGGCATCTTTCAGGGTCTGGAGGTGTCTGTCACGATCCTCCTCATCTGAGCAAATCCTGTGTATACGGAGGGCTTGTCCATAGGGAATGGCTTCTTTAACATGTTTAGGGTGGAAACTGGAGAAGTGGAGCATTGTGAGATTGTCTGTGGGCTTGCGGTACAGTGAGGTGCTGAGGTGACCGTCCTTAATGGAGATGCGTGTGTCCAAGAATGCAACTGATTCTGGGGAATAGTCCATGGTGAGTCTGATGGTGGGGTGGAATTTGTTGATATCATCATATAGTTGTTTCAGTGATTGTTCACCATGAGGCCAGAGGAAGAAAATGTCATCGATGTATCTAGTGTACAGCATCGGTTGAAGATTCTGTGCAGTGAAGAAGTCTTGTTCGAACCTGTGCATGAAGATGTTGGCATATTGAGGCGCAAATTTGGTCCCCATGGCTGTTCCATGTGTCTGGATGAAAAACTGGTCGTTGAAGGTGAAGACATTGTGGTCCAGGATAAAGCGGATGAGTTGTAAAATTGCATCTGGAAACTGGCAGTTGTCAGCATTGAGTACTGATGCAGTCGCAGCAATGCCATCGTCGTGGGGGATGTTGGTGTAGAGCGCTGAGACATCCATTGTGACGAGGAGTGTCCCTGGTTCAACTGCTCCATGTGTGCTGAGTTTCAGTAGGAAGTCCGTAGTGTCGCGACAAAAGCTGGGGGTTCTTTGTACAATGGGTTTCAGGATGCCCTCGACGTAGCCGGAGAGGTTCTCACACAGAGTCCCATTGCCCGATACGATGGGACGGCCAGGTGTGTTTGCCTTGTGAATCTTTGGGAGGCAGTAGAGATCTCCAATGCGGGGAGTACGTGGAATGAGAGCACGGAGGGTGCTCTGAAGGTCCGGATCAAAGGTCTTGATCAGATTGTTGAGTTGACGAGCGTGTTCTTTGGTCGGATCTGTGGGTAATTGTCTGTAGTGTTCCTCATTGTTTAGTTGTCGGTACACTTCTTTACAGTAATCCGTTCTGTTCAGTATGACGATGGCCCCTCCTTTGTCTGCTGGTTTGATGACAATGTTGCGGTTTGTCTTGAGAGCGTGGATGGCGTTGCGTTGTGCTTGGGTGATGTTCGGGGCTGTCTTGTGAGTGCGGCTGATGAATCTGGTGTTAACGCACCTCCTGATGGTTTGGGCATACAAGTCCAGTCGAGGGCAGCGGCCTTCCGGAGGAGTCCAATTGGATTCCTTCCTCTTAGGCTGTTGCACTGCGGATCTCTCTGTCGGCTGTTCTGGTTCATCGACTGTCTCATTGTGTTCGTTGCTGGCCTCTTGGGGTTTGTGGAAAAACTAAGAGGAAGGAATCCAATTGGACTCCTCCGGAAGGCCGCTGCCCTCGACTGGACTTGTATGCCCAAACCATCAGGAGGTGCGTTAACACCAGATTCATCAGCCGCACTCACAAGACAGCCCCGAACATCACCCAAGCACAACGCAACGCCATCCACGCTCTCAAGACAAACCGCAACATTGTCATCAAACCAGCAGACAAAGGAGGGGCCATCGTCATACTGAACAGAACGGATTACTGTAAAGAAGTGTACCGACAACTAAACAATGAGGAACACTACAGACAATTACCCACAGATCCGACCAAAGAACACGCTCGTCAACTCAACAATCTGATCAAGACCTTTGATCCGGACCTTCAGAGCACCCTCCGTGCTCTCATTCCACGTACTCCCCGCATTGGAGATCTCTACTGCCTCCCAAAGATTCACAAGGCAAACACACCTGGCCGTCCCATCGTATCGGGCAATGGGACTCTGTGTGAGAACCTCTCCGGCTACGTCGAGGGCATCCTGAAACCCATTGTACAAAGAACCCCCAGCTTTTGTCGCGACACTACGGACTTCCTACTGAAACTCAGCACACATGGAGCAGTTGAACCAGGGACACTCCTCGTCACAATGGATGTCTCAGCGCTCTACACCAACATCCCCCACGACGATGGCATTGCTGCGACTGCATCAGTACTCAATGCTGACAACTGCCAGTTTCCAGATGCAATTTTACAACTCATCCGCTTTATCCTGGACCACAATGTCTTCACCTTCAACGACCAGTTTTTCATCCAGACACATGGAACAGCCATGGGGACCAAATTTGCGCCTCAATATGCCAACATCTTCATGCACAGGTTCGAACAAGACTTCTTCACTGCACAGAATCTTCAACCGATGCTGTACACTAGATACATCGATGACATTTTCTTCCTCTGGCCTCATGGTGAACAATCACTGAAACAACTATATGATGATATCAACAAATTCCACCCCACCATCAGACTCACCATGGACTATTCCCCAGAATCAGTTGCATTCTTGGACACACGCATCTCCATTAAGGACGGTCACCTCAGCACCTCACTGTACCGCAAGCCCACAGACA
Source organism: Carcharhinus amblyrhynchos (assembly GCF_965287045.1). Lineage (NCBI taxonomy): Eukaryota > Metazoa > Chordata > Chondrichthyes > Carcharhiniformes > Carcharhinidae > Carcharhinus > Carcharhinus amblyrhynchos. Next base: position 18,112,608 of record NC_137345.1, read on the forward strand.
ATCTCACAATGCTCCACTTCTCCAGTTTCCACCCTAAACATGTTAAAGAAGCCATTCCCTATGGACAAGCCCTCCGTATACACAGGATTTGCTCAGATGAGGAGGATCGTGACAGACACCTCCAGACCCTGAAAGATGCCCTCGTAAGAACAGGATATGGTGCTCGACTCATAGATCGGCAGTTTCGATGCGCCACAGCGAAAAACCGCACCGATCTCCTCAGAAGACAAACACGGGACACAGTGGACAGAGTTCCCTTCGTCGTCCAGTACTTCCCCGGAGCGGAGAAGCTACGACATCTTCTCCGGAGTCTTCAACATATCATTGATGAAGACGAACATCTCGCCAGGGCCATCCCCACACCCCCACTTCTTGCTTTCAGACAACCACACAACCTCAAACAGACCATTGTTCGCAGCAAACTACCCAGCCTTCAGGAGAACAGTGACCACAATACCACACAACCCTGTCACAGCAACCTCTGCAAGACATGCCGGATCATCGACATGGATACCATCATCACACGTGAGAATACCATCCACCAGGTACATGGTAAATACTCTTGCAACTCGGCCAACATTGTCTACCTGATACGTTGCAAGAAAGGATGTCCCGAAGCATGGTACATTGGGGAGACCATGCAGACGCTACGACAACGGATGAATGAACATCGCTCGACAGTCACCAGGCAAGACTGTTCCCTTCCTGTTGGCGAACACTTCAGTGGTCACGGGCATTCAGCCTCTGACCTTCGGGTAAGCATTCTCCAAGGCGGCCTTCACAACACACGACAGCGCAGAGTCGCTGAGCAGAGACTGATAGCCAAGTTCCGCACACATGAGGACGGTCTCAACAGGGATCTTGGGTTCATGTCGCACTATCTGTAACCCCCGTGACTTGCCTGGGTTTGCAAAACCTCACTTACTGTACTGTCTGGAGACAATACACATCTCTTTAAACTGTGATCAGTGCTCCTACCACTCACATTATCAGCCACTTCAGGTCTTGAACAGCAGGTTGGGTGTGGGGATTCGCATTTTAATCAGTAATCTCTAAACTGTCTGTGCTTTATATGCTCTGTCTGAGGCCAGAACTCTCCATTCACCTGACGAAGAGGGTAACCCCTCGAAAGCTTGCGAGTATATTATCAAATAAATAGGTTGGACTAAAACCTGGTGTTGTCAGACTTTTTACTGTGTTTACGCCAGTCCAACGCCGGCATACCCACATCTTGGCCATAGAAGACAGAGGATGGCAGTGGAGGGGTCTTTTTCCAGTTGGAGGTCTGTGACTGGTGTTGTTCCACAGGACTCTGTGCTGGGACCTCTGCTGTTTGTGATATATATAAATGATTTGGAAGAAGATGTAGCTGGTGTGATCAGTAAGTTTCCGGACGACACAAAGATTGCTGGACTTGCGGACAGTGATGAACATTGTCAGAGAATGAAGCAGGATATAGATAGGCTGGAAAGTTGGGCAGAGAAATGGCAGATGGAATTTAATCTGGATAAATGCGAAGTGATGCATTTCGGTAGACCTAATGTAGGGGGGAGCTATACAGTAAATGGCAGAACCATCAGGAGTATAGACACACAGTGGGACCTGGGGGTGCAAGTCCACAGATCCCTAAAGGGGGCAGCACAGGTGGAGAGGGTGGTGAAGAAGGCATATGGCATGCATGACTTCATTGGACGGGGCATAGGGTATAAAAGTTGGCATATGATGTTGCAGCTATATAGAACATGGGTTAGGCCACATTTGGAATACTGTGTCTGGTTCAGGTTGCCACACTACCAGAAGGACGTGAAGGCTTTGGAGAGAGTACAGAAAAGGTTTAGCAGGATGTTGCCTGGTATGGAGAGTCTTAACAATGAGGAGAGATTGGGCCAACTGGGGTTGTTCTCCCTGGAAAGACGGAGGATAAGGGGTGACTTAATAGAGGTGTATAAAATTATGAAGGGCATAGATAGGATGAACAGTGGGAAGCTTTTTCCAGGTCGGAGGTGACGAACGCAGGGGGTCACAAGTTCAAGGTGAGGGGGGCAAGGTTCAACACAAATGTCAGGGGGACGTATTTTACACAGAGAGTGGTGGGGGCCTGGAATGCACTGCCAAGAAAGGTGGTTGAGGCAGACACGCTGGGATTGTTTACGACTTATCTAGATAGTCACATGAATGGACTGGGAATAGAGGGACACAAATTAATGGTCTAGTTAGGTGGCATGAGCGGCGCAGGCTTGGAGGGCTTGTGTAGTACTGTTCTTTGTACAGGCTACTAATCTGGCCTTTGCTTTATAAGCCCCATCTTGTAAGATGCTTTCTGTGCAAACCCACCGACGGCATAGAGCAGGCTGCTCTTCGTCTGGTACCTCAGTGTACACCCCAAACTCTTTCCAACTGTCCAACTCTCTTCATTTGGCCTCTCTTATTTCCACAATCTTCATTTTATTAGCAGCCACCAAGACGTACCTATCATGAGGTACTCCTATTCCTATACTCCTATTCTTGTCACTAGTTCAATACTTAGCCTTGTTAAGCTCCGGCCTTTACTCAGTAGTAGTCCATGTCAGACTACTACTCTCAGACCTCTAGTCCCTGTTAACATAACTTCGGTCACAGATTCGTGACCTTTTCCTGGGTTCACAGGTGTTCACTCATCTTCAGAACATAAATCTTGTTTTTTTTTGGTTTCCATCTTTCCCCTCCTTTTTCCCAATCTATAGCTTTTGCTTTTTGCCCTTGTTTTTGGACGTTGAACCAGTGTTTATATTTTTCTGAGGCTTTTCCTGCTCTTCTGATAATTGCGGTATCCCTCCACTCACTTGACCCTTTGGTATGTACGATACTACTGTGCCCGCTTTGGGTAACTCAACCTTTGAAGTAACAGCTTCATCTCCTGCCTCACTGTTTCTTAGCTGATCATCGGATTCCGTCACATCTATAGCTACCTGATCATCATAGCTGCTCACGGTATGTGTATGTGAGGTAGAAAGTGCTTCTTGTACTTCTACATCTTGTTAAGATGCTCCAAATTCATAATCAATTCCCACTATTTTCGAAGGTTGGACTTGCACTGTCTGGCTACTGTGTTGTAGTGCACCTTGCCATCCATTCTTACCATTTTACCTGCCTTTTCCACTCTTTTAGGTAGATCATATCATCTTTTTTGAAATGTATCCCCAGCGGTCTTACAAATGAAGGCCTATTTCCCTTTCATGCATGGCATTCAGATCTGCGTAAAAATGGAGCTAATGCTGGAGGAGTGTCAGTGAATATCGATGATAATTTTAAATATTAGGTTCCTTCCATATACCAATTAGTACAGACTATAATACCCCATCATTGTATTGAATTTTTCGCATGTACCAACCACACTAATGCAATCTGCAATTTACAGCCTGATTGGCCAAAACCTTATGTAGCATATCATCTATTACTTCATGATTCCATTCACATAGACCATTGCTGGATGGTCTTTCTGCTACAGTGTGCAGCAGCACATTATTTAAATTTTCACACATATCTTAGAACTCCTCATTGCAAATTCGTCCCGTTGTCTGCTAGGACTCTAGATGGTGTCCCTTACCCTGTTCCAATTCGATAAGTCACAATTTTGTCCACAACAGTCTTTGTCTTTGCTATAAATCACCATTGATATGCAGAACCAGGTGGCCATGTCCACCAAGTATAGTAAATAGATTCCTTTACCTTTATGCCCAATCCATCATCACTACATCATTGAAATCCCGAGCCAATGGGTCATGACTGGATGCAGTGGCGTCCTTCTATATTTTGTACAAATCTCACATGGGCTAATATTTGCTTTATCACATCATTATAGCCATTATCCAGCACACCTGCATCCTGAAGCAATGCATTCAGCCTCTGTGATGCTGGATGAGCAAACTGGTTGTGGAGTTTCAAAATAATCTTTTTGTCCATCAACCTGTTGTCTATAATTTACACTAATGCATCATGAATCCTCTGGTTAGATGTTTCTGGTTCACTTAAGGAAGGTAACAATGGCCTGACCTCATAAAATGTAGATTTACACATCTTCAAAATACCAGAGCTTTGTCATGCTTCAAATCGATAGCCATCTGGGCTTTTTTCATGGTATACCTGCTTGACAACAAAGGTATGTCACTTGAAACAACATTCGTACTTACAAACAAGCTGATTCCTGCAGTTCTACAGGGGAGTAAGTTTTGGAAGAAGTTCAAGTATTATCATCTTCAAATTGAAAACATTATCCCATTCTTTAACTTTCTTTAGGTCTTTATGATCAGGAACCCTAAAAAATGATCTAATCAAACTTTGCTACAAACAGTTGATGTACATCCACTATCTAAAACTGCACAGTTGAAAAAGTCCATCATCAGCACACTCATTATTGGGCTCAACTTTTCTCTAATCAAAACAATGCCTTCATGGCCCCTTATTTTCATCGCTGTTGGTTTCTGCATATTCTGTTTCCTTCAAAGACACAAATTCTTTTTTTTCGACAATTCACGACATAGTGATATCGAGAATCACATTGAAAAAGTAATTCACCATCCCTTTACCATTCTGTGATTTCAGTGTATTTTATCACCCTCCTATGTGCATTTTCTATCTCTATTATCAAATTGGTCAACCCGGTTTCAACGTCAGGTCTGTTATTAGCGTAACTGTCTTTGTTTAGAGGCCTTTGTGTACTATTTGATCGAGCATGCAGCTGACCATTGAAATCTCTGGGTGCTATAACATTCCGATCTGAATTGAATGAAGTGGTGGGGAATGATTGTTTCCCAAAAAAACTTTTTTTTAATGATGTTACCATTTGATCTGTTCTCTTAAATTGTACTCCAGTCATCACCAGAACACTATCCACCTGAGGCAGACATGCACAGTTCAACAACTTAAAGGCCAATATCACGTCTGGAGTCTCCAAATTAAATTAGCTTGTTATGGTCCTTATCAAATTCCATGACATCTTCCTCCATGGATTGGTTTTCTTGTCTTCTAAACCTATCAAAAATCACCCACCCTTCATAATTCTTAACTTATCTAATAATTGCAACAGGAGCTGTAACCCTTCTTCTTTATTTAGGGCATCTGCAGTCCAGATGGAAAGCACTTTGCTCTAGCCAGAAGTGACAAAGCTAAGGCCATACCTTGCTTTTTCCTTGGTATTGTAGCAACAAAGGTCCACATTGCCATTTCTGCCTTCCATTGCCAGTATGGTTTGGCATCCAAAAAGACCATAACAATCAAATGGTGCAAGTTTGTTTTTACCTTCTGCTGTGGTCATATCCTGAGTGTGGAGCATCTCTTCAGGCCTTACAAAACAAACACCAAGCTACGATAGGTTTCCTCTGCTACCAATTTTCCTCTGGCAGTAAGGATACTTAAGTTGCAAGCAATAAAAGAATTAACTTCACAAAGTAAATCAAAGAAAAAAGTTTAATAAAGAAACTTCATTGCTCCAACTCCTCAGTTCATATCCTAGGCCACACCAGTTCCCCACAATCCCCATCTGCTTTCTATTTATACCAGGTCAGCTGACTACCACATCATTTTGCCAATGGTCACATTGTCTATTGGTAACTTCATGTTACCATTGGGCACATTATAACAGATTCCAGTGTTAACATTGGTTACATTATAACATCAGGATCTGGGGTAGGCCATTTAGGTCTCAAGTTAGGGGGAATGTCGTCACTCAGAGGGTGGTGACCCTGTGGAATTTTCTATACAGAAGACTGTGGAGACCAAGTCACTGAACATATTTAAGAAGGAAGTAGATAGAATTCTAGACTCAGAGGAGTGAAGGGGTATGGGGAGACACCTCAGAGGCCTGTGTCCCTTCACCAGATTCCCTTTCTTTACAAACTCAATTCCACTCTTAAGAGTGCTTCGGGTACAAAGTTAGAATCCAGACGTCAGTAGTCCTGAGGTGAGACTCCCTAATTGGACACGCAATCATCAGTTCAATCAGGGAGCTCATAATACAAGTGTCGAACATCATGGGCCTCATTGATGTAATTACAGTTATGTTGAGATAGAGGGTCAGCCATGATCATATTGAATGGCAGAGAGTCTTGAAGAGCTGAATGGCTGACTCCTGCTCATGTTTTGTTTGTTTCTAACCACAACAATTTTAGACTTTTTAGAGCACAAAAGTTTCTATTGATATTGGAGATAAACAAAGTACTAAAAAATTGAGGTGAGTCCGCAGGTCAAATATTATAAAAGTATGTAAGGAGTAATAAAAGCTGTAAATGAATGAAAGGACTTAGAGGAGATATCTTTTAGCTATGTACATGTTGATCTTAAAATATAACTAAAAACCAAGACTGTAATTGAATATTGAAATAATGAATGTATATTGAAAGTATGTTCTTCTTTTTAGGTGAGCTTTGTCGTATAGCACCTCCAACATTTCCACATGGGCACCTGACTGATCCTGTAAGGCCGCCGTTTAAGTTTAGTGTCGGTACCCAAGTTTTTTACTCATGTGATTCAGGTTATTCTTTGCAGCCAGGAGTTACAGCAGTTAGCACCTGTAAAGAAAATTTAATTTGGACACCAGTGAATACTAGTTGTAAACGTAAGTTATAAACATGTTTTAGTCTTCTGTTCTGATTCAGAGGAAGTGACTTGGCTGAATTGTGGTTCCATGGGCTTAAACAAGTTTCAGTAGTTCAAATAGTAACACCTGCAGAGGGGGAACAAAGTTAACATTTCAGTTCAATGATTTTTTATAACGACTGGAAGAAGTTTGATATGCGCAGGCTTTAGGCATGTGCAGGAGAGAGAAATGGAGATGTGTGGAAAGAAATATAAAGTTAAATAATTAAAGGAATGAAGCAAAGCAAAGTAGGGTACGCATAAGATCAAGATAAGGAAAATGGGTCTAGAAAAGTGTAAGTGGTATCCACAGACTTCCATCACCAGCAGATGTTGTCTAAAAAAAGGTGCAGATGACATGATGTGAAATTTTTGAGCTCTATGTTCAAGCAAGCAGCTTCGGTGTGGGATTTTCCAGCCTTGCTCATTCCAAAACTGGAAAATCCCACCTGAGGTCAATGGATCTTTGCTTAGCCCATCCTTTGCCTGCTACAATTCCTGTGGCAGATGGGATGGGAAAACTCCCCCCATTGTATTTCAAGGAAGCTGTAGGCACTGAAGGAGTGTTATTATGTTAAAATAGCAGCTTTTTTGTTTGTATGGATAGAATTTTGTTTTCATCAAGCTGAGTGATGTTCTTGAAGAAGAAACAAACATTCCGGGGAAGGTTTATGGGCACAATTTCAAATCAGTCCCAGAGTATGCCTCAGTGCAATCTTTGAATGCATGAGTATGAAATGATTCCAGTCCATCCACCCAGAAAACTTACTGAGATTTTGCAAAAGCAATTTTCCATCTCACTTACATCCATCTTGCTCAACACATATGTACACGGGGTTTTCCTGTCAAGGCTATGTATTGCCACTAAAGTTGATGCAGAGACTTAAAATGCAGTGTACTGATTCTAAGATGTGACTTTATTTTACCGAGCAATTGAATAGGAGAATGATACGAGGAAGCCCCGCACTTACGGTAAAGAATGCAGGCAGCCCAATATTCCCCTGAAGAACAATGCCTCTGTGAAGGCAATTATAAATCCACAATATCATATTGGCCACCTTTCTGGTAGACATAATCCAATGAACATTTAATACAAATCTGTCAATAATCATCCTGTCATTAATTGCAGCCAAATGAAATACACATCTTGACTTCATGGGATTTCATTTGTTATTAATTATAGATGTTACCGCCCTTTTGTTGCTCAGCAATATGGGACGCTGGGCAGTGAAATGGGGAGAATGATTTGCAACGAATTGAACCCACGTAACTCTCATCTGACCCTGAAAAATTTCTTCTGTCTGCTACCACTTGCTTTGTAACTTGAACTTGTTTGATTCTATTCATAAAGCTGGCATTATTAGCCATTTTGTCCCCAACAGCTGCTATAAGGTAGCCTACTTTAAGAAGAATGATTATTCTCTGGAATGCAGGCTCCTGCTTCATCCGTCAAGCCCTGCTGTGTTTTGCTGTTGGCTGGAGCTTTACAAAATGTCACTTAATGCAAATCGCTTCCATTTCATAAATTCAAGACATATGTTTTTAAATGAAAAATACTCATTATTCATGTAGCGCTGTCTTCTATAAAAAGCCCTTGTTGTCCCAGATCATTCACTCTTCAATCAAAATTGTGTTAGTGTTCCTAAACCTATGGTTATGTGTTTTATTAGCCTAATTACCCCCTCTACAGTGACATACCATTGTATCATATTTCTATTATTTCCAAAAAAAAGACTGATAATTTTATTCTTTTCCTGTTCTTTTCCAAAGTAAATGACTTGGCTGGGAAGTGGGTCCATGAATGTGATCAAACGTCCAGTAGTGCAACAAATAGTAGCATCTGCAGAGAAAGGACAAGAAGAACAGTTTAGACGGCGTGATTCCCTCTGGCTGGAACGGCATGAACTTGCAACTAATACCATGCATGGAACCTGATTAGTTTTGTAGGAGTGATTATCCGTCCAGATCACCTGCCAGATTAGAAGCTGCTTCATTGTCCACTGTCAGCTTGCAGTTTTGAAGGACTGTAATCACTTAAATCAAGCCTTTGAGGTTGGCATATTGGGATGTGAATTCCAAAGACTAAGGATCAAGTTGATGAGCCAGTCTGGGAATCTTTACCTTGTACATAACTAGGAGTGTCAATTCCTCTGACACCCCAGGAGGTAGACTACTAACTGATTGCACTTTTGTACTGCTGTTAGAGTTGTAAATAAAGGGATTTTGGTGAAGGGACTTCTGCCTCCTCAGACTTATTACAGTAGTGACCAGGAAAAAGGAATGACCCAAAAGCCCTTGTTTGCTATCAGCTGCTACACACTGGGGGTAAGCCGTTGCCTGGTAAACGTGCCTGTGAGAAATTGGATTCTGCCATGGATGAATAGGCCCAATATGTAGAACTGATGAGTTATTTCTTCAGAACTAATGACATAGGGTGGAATTTTACCAGCACATAAGCCCGAGGTTCGTATGACCCCGCCGGAGGCCAATGGAGAATGCTGTTCTCCGAGCCGAGCCTGCCTCTGGCATCAGGGCGGGTATCTGGTAAAGTTTTGGCCATAGTCTCCGATGAAAAGCAATAGGTTATTTTGCTGACTGCTTGTTACCATCAGCTTTCACTGTTACATGCAGTTTAACCTTTCCAGAAGCACTGGACACAAAAACCTTCCAGGAATTGACAGACTTAGTAAAAGAGTATTATGACCTTAAGCCACCTTTGATCCTGTGAAGGTATTGGTTTTACTCCACATTCCGAGTGACATGGGAGTCAGTCACCAGTTGCCTGACAAGATGAAGGCAATTAGCAGAGGTTTATAAATTGGGATTACCATGAAATTAGATGCTCTGAGACCAATTGGTGTGCAGTATTAATAATATGACCATACAAAAACGACTGTTGGTGGAGGCCCACCTGGACTGCAAACAAACATTACAGCTGGCTTTCTCCTTGGAAAAAGCAGCGAGCGGGGCGCATGAGTTACATGGGGTTACGGTGGAGGTAGACGCCCACCCTAGTGCAATTGAGTTAAGAGACTACCACTGCGGGGCAGACAACTATATAGCCAACATCAGGAAGGATTCAGATACAAGGAAATCCTGGTCTGTCCACTGAGCAGCCCCTAAACAAGGGCGAATTAGGACTAGATGCACAGCAGCCCCTGCAGATTCCCACCCAGCAAGATATTGCAACTGTTGCCAGTATCTGGAGTCAAAGGAGAAAAACAAAGTTCCAAACTGACATTTTGGAAAACAACACATAGGCCGGGGTACAAGAGAATGCACACCCTGGAAGCTCCACGTACCTCTGACAAGGAACAACTATTTTGCATAGCAATGACTAAATCAGAACCCATTAAGTTATCCATAAGACTGAACGGACGTTCAATATTAATGGAGGTCAACACAGGTGCAGCTGTATCCGTGGTAGAGGAATTAGTGTTCAGCAAAATTCGCACTGGACTCCAACCCTTATCTCTAACCGAGACTTCAGCAAGACTGAGGACTTATACAGGGGAATTACTGAGAGTGTTGGGTACAAGCCATGCGCATGTGGCATATGGAAAGCAACTGGCTAGACCACCATTGATAGTCATGGACTGTTCAGGACCGAGCCTACTGGGATGAAATTGGCTGAAGGAAATCCAACTAGACTGGGTAAACATTTTTCAGTTAGAAGATGGTCGCCTGAGCAAAGTCCTGCTCAAACACCCAGAGGTTTTTCGAGAACAATTAAAGAAGAAAAAGCATGTTGATCTGAAGGCAGTCCCAAAAACTAGCCGGTACTATTTGCATTAAGGGAGAAGGTGGACATGGAAATCAAAAGATTGGAGCATGAAGACATAACAAAACCAGTCCAGTTTGTGGAATGGACAGCATCTGTAGAGTCCATTCTAAAGCTCAGTTTGTCTTTGTAGAGATTTTAAACAGACAATAAGTCGCTCCCCACAACTTGATGAATATCCAGTTCTCCAAATTGAGGATCTATATGCAAAGCTGGCAGGAGGACTGTAATTCTCTAAACTAGACATAAGTCACGTATACCTACAGCTGAAGCTGGATGAAGATTCACAAAAATTGTTCACAATCAATACATTGAAGGGCCTTTTTCACTATACAACATTACCCTTTGGAGTAACATTAACTTATGCGATATTTCAGAGAACAATGGAGAACATACTACAAGGGTTACCACAGGTCGCCATTTACCTGGACGATGTCCTCGTCACTAGGAAAACAAGAGTAGAACACTTGCAAAGCCTGGAGGAAGACCTTAGAAGGTTTTCAGCAGAGGATGTGCGCTTCAAGAGGGAGAAATGTGTTTTCTTAGTACCGCAATTAACCTATCTGGGTTACAAAGTTGGTAAGTCGGGGCTACATCCCCTGGAGGATTGGATCTGGGCGATCAAAGGTGCCACAATCCAGGAGTTATATTTGTTTTTAGGACTTGTTGTGCCTGCTGCACAGTCTGTTTTAACCCTTATACAATGGACAAAGAAGTGCGAGTAGACTTCTTGTTAGTACAATCAATATTTATTTAAAACACATAATAATCACCCACCTACCAACAATAAGTTGTCTTACAGAAAATATTAAAGTTCAAGTCCAATACAAGACTTTGACTTAACTTTGCGGACTGATAAGTACCCAAGCAGATATTGGCCTTTATCTGTGTGCTGGTCTCAGTAGTCCTCTGCGTAGTCTGGTCCTTTGGTCTCGTCTGACACTCTGGCTCTGGTCTTCCTTCCTTCTCGGCTGTGGTGTCTCTCCTCGTGCTGGTTGTTACTGGCCGTGGTCACCGTTGTTGTAGTTCGTTCATGGGGTCAGAGAGAGAGAGAAAGATTCTTAGTTGCGCAGCACCCTTTATACCCTGTTGGGTTTTGCATCCCTTTTGGCCATTGCCAATCAATCGATAAAATCCAATCGGGTGCTGCCACACCAATCCCTGGGTGTGTCGCCAATGGCCATGTCTGTAGGTGCTGGGGGCATGTAGGACATACACCTTCCTCCCAAATAAGGGGTTATGATGCCCCTATGTCTGGTAAACAACTCAGTTTGACCAGGAAGTCCCTTTTATCCTGGAGATTACCCGCACCTGTGTATTCAGTCATCTGAGTTGCAGCCTGTTTATCTCTTGTCTTTTAGGTGGCAGCCTGCTGTTTTAGTTCTTGCCCAATTGCCCTACAGTGCTTTACAAATCGCCATTTTAGGTGACCTGTTTGGCCAAGTTCCCCCCTTTGATGTCGAATGCGAAGTGTGATGGATCAGAAACTGAGGACCAGTATCTGTCAGGAATTCCCCAGTCACTCAACAGTCAAGCAAGGCTCAGGCATTGGTATGCACAGTAATAATACATCCCTACAACATACTGACGTTCCAGGAGCTACAGACAACAACATTCTACAAATACAAACAACCACATATTCTAAACACCATTACTATAATAAGCTAATTATCCACATATACAGACAATCACATATTCTAAACACTATTATTACAATAAGCTAATTATAAATCAACATTTGAACAAACATTACAATGAAGTATTCGGAGATCGGAGAGACGTTTTGATAGTAGGATCTCCAACGGCTCATTAGTACAAATCGCAAAATGGCAGGCTTCCTGTAAGTATTGCTCTACTGAATTAGAAAGGACCATGGTTCAAGGGCGGACCCTACGTCCTGCCTCGGGTGATCCTCATTTTTCCATTGGCTGAATTGGACTGTGAGGATGATTAGATATACCAGGGTAGACAAAATCAATAATACTGCCAGGTGTGACATTATGCAAACAAATGGATGGATTTGGATGTTTGAGCCCCAGTTCCAAAGGCCGTCGCACCAAGAGGTGACTTTAATTTCTTTAATTTTCCTTTTCACGTCTTGGGTCTGCTGTATTACTCTGGTGAAAGTTCTGTGGGCTGTAGCCAATTTTACCCAAATCAGGTTCAACTCCTCCGGCAGGGGTTTTAGGCTTGTGTCATATTTCTCATGGTACTCCCCTAGAGTCTGTTTGGACCTCGTCAGTAGCGTTCAAGTCTACCCTCTCCCTCTTATGAATTAATTGAATGAGGTCCACCTGGGTGCTATGTCTCGTTGGATGCAGAATGTAGTGCTAGTAATGTTACAATGTGTCACGCCATACTGATATTGTTTTAGGGAGGTGGTGAGACAATATCTCCCTGCTTCCTTATAAGCTACTTGAGTTATATCTGTGTCCAGGCTACAAGCTTCTACTGAGCAATTTAGGCTAGTGTTTGTTCTGAAGCCACATAGTGCGTGCTCATTTAAGTAAGCGGAATATGGGCATGTGATTATTTCATCAGTTTGCTGACATCTGTCCAGAGTAATGCCTATGAGTATCCCTTCTTTCTCCACTGCTTATGGTAAAGTGCCATCGTACCCTATCCAGGTATCCTCATGGATAGTCCCTATATTTTCCACTTCAAAGACCCTCAGTCCGAGCCGGTCATCAATGATTATGGGGAGCCCTAATAGCATTCCCAGGGCTTTGCCTGGAGTCCCTTTGCAGTCGTCATTGAACCAGACTTTGGTCAACTGTTGCATCTGACAGCATCGGAGTGTTTCTTACCAATAGAAAGAAATCATAGAAACCCTGTAGCGCAGAAAAAGGCCATTTGGCCCATTGAGTTTGCACTGGCCACAATCCTACCCAGGCCCTACCCCCATATATGTCCCTTCATATTTACCCTCTAATCTATGCATCTCAGGACACTAAGGGGCAATTTTAGCATGGCCAATCAACCTAACCCGCACATCTTTAGAGTGTGGGAGGAAACCCGTGCAGACACTTATCCAAGCCGGGAATCGAACCCAGGTCCCTGCCGCTGTGAATAGGTATTCCATCTGTTTGTCACTAATCCAAGACGGAACCTGTTCACTGCATACTTGCTCTAGATTTTCCCTTAGCTGTTCTATTATCCACTGATATTGTGCACTATGTAAAGTCCGAGTCTGTTGTTGTTCATGATCCTCTAATTTTTCCCTGATAATTTGATTGATTGTCTTGGTGTGTCCTTCTAATACATCTACCATATGGCTGCTGGCTGCGTTCTCAGTCAGTTCCCCTTCAGCATCTTGCCGATTGTCCTCACTGATAGAACTTAGTGTCTGTTTAACCTGTTGGGTCAGAACCCTAAGTTTATTGTCCAGGTCAGCTAAATCAAGGGCGTTGATGGTTGCTACCCCTGCCCCATATACTGTGGCCATGTCATTGACTAACTCCCTCTTGGATCTTTTCTGTCTTTCATCCATTCCTATCTTATGTCCTAACAAGTCTGTGAGTTAAGTGGAGGTATAGTCTCTTAAGTTGGGGAGGGCACCACCCAGGCAGTTGGGTCCCAGCTATATCCACCACCACAGGTACCAATTTGTGGTGGATGTTGTCACTCAAGGTTTTACCTGTGTGTTTTAATATCAATCCATTCTGTGGTTCGGGGGTGGCTTCAAGACATATCGAGTGGGATGGGCTTGGGGTTGGTTTCAGCCCAGTTCTTATTTCGTACAATGCAAAGTTCCCCTCTATGAGTATTCCGGGCACCACTGCTGGAGCTCTAATCTTTTTTCTGCGCTGTTGGCCAGACATCCAATTTCAGGGCACCCATTATTTGAAAATCCCCACTAATCCCCTGCTGTGGTGACACTCAGATAACATTCAGTTGAACTGCCATTTGGCTTTTTTGTATTTCAGCCGCTGGTTGTTACACCCAAACATTATACTCTTATCAGGGTGCAACTATAACACACCCTCCTTACATTCCCCCACATTAGGTGGGGCAAACCATAAATAACCAGGGCACCACATGTTCATCTTGCTTGGAGTGTCCTGAGTGCTTATCCCGATGATGAATCCGATGAGGTAGATCATAGGTTGCATCTCTGTCATCATCCGTCGTTGTCCTGAGGAGATCAGTGTAATTCCTGCTGTTATCTCATCCAATATTTGATATATATACATATATTTAAGCTGTCCATTCCCCCTCCACTTTTTGAACACTGTTGACAGTGGTGTGGTCAGGAAGACCTGGGTAGATCAATTGTTGCTTGCATATCGTAGTTTTTTTAAAATTCTGATTGTGAAGCACTACGGAATCAGTTTGGTTCAGATCAATAAATAGACGAGTCGTGGGGTGGTCAGGAAAGATCTTGTTTAACTGGCCAGCAAAATCGAGGCGGCCAGTTTTAGTCTAGCAGCAGTCACCATTAACCATAGGGATTTGAATAGCGCTCGAGTCGGCCTGTAGTGACCTGAAGAGGTGTCCATTCTATAAGTGTCTTGGAATTTGAAGGTGGGCCGCATGTAAAATTTGGCACAACTGCCTCTAAGAACTGAAAATGTAGCCTAGTCGCCTTGACAATTTAAAATTTAACACAGTCATCTCAATGATTTTAAAATCTAGTGCAGCTGCCTCAATCACGTTAAAATTTAGTAGAGCCACCTCAATTATGTTAAAATTTATCATCGCTCACTCGATGATTTTAAAATTTAGCATAGCTGCCTCAAAGATTTGCATAGTTGCCTTATTGATGTCTTAATTAGAGAAAGGCGGCGAAAGAGCATGGCATCGGATTGTATAAATAACCCGGTTAATTGTACTAGCAGTATACAAATGGTATGGGAAACAAGTCGGTTGTATTTAACCGTGGACATTTTACTGTTGGTCGGTCATGGTGGATCAGCAGGTTGCAGGGTTTTTTTTAAGTGGATGCTTCCATCAGACATTCTTGTACCTTGCATTGACCTGTACTGTAGGCTGAATTTCATCATTTGGAGCACCTTAGATCTTTTTATTCAGCATTTCCATTAACAAATTGCCCAACAGAGATTCATTTTCTGAATCATTCGTCTCATGGGCCTCCATCATTATCTCCTTACCTGGTCTCCATACCCGTGTCTGTTCATTGGACTCTACTGTGGGATCTGCATTTGAATCAGGTTCAGGGGTCCTTCATCCTCATCTTTCAGTCCAATTAATCTACGTGTCTAGTCCCTTATTCATTTGGGGGATGCCGCATTGGGTGTCCCCATCACAATAACCCGGTCTTGTTTAGTCAGGGCCTCACTGTTGAGTCTGGGGCTGTTAAGGCATATGTTTTAGGAGAATCCATAATGCTGCAAAGGTTGATACCTAGCAAGTCATGCCAGTCCTCTAGGGTCCTCAAGTCTCCTGCTATTGTCTGGGTCGACCAGTACCCTTAAGGGCACTTCAGATGTGCACAAGGCTCTGGCTGTAGCACGAGCCCACCACTGTATCCAACTGTCCCCAGCTATGGAACCCTAGATTGACGGTGCCCGGCCTCCCCAACCTGAGTCTGTAGCACCAGGTGGGATAGCATAGGGAGACTCATAGGCGAGGTAAGGGGCCACCTCGTAGAATCCCTTTGGGGTACCAGAAGCTCCCGAACCAGCCTGAATGTATTATAATTAAAAATAGACATCCCTTGGCCAACTACAGGCACAATTACACTCAGTGGATTCACAGGACACATGCAGGAGGGACGCATTACAGCCCCTGTACAGATCCGCCTAGGTAACATGGTGTCTGGCCATCTGATGGTGTTAGTTGACCTTCCCCAAAACGCTGAACACATCCTTGGGTCCGATTACATGAATAAATGTAATCTTTCATTTGATCCAGCTAACCGATGCATTTGGCAGATGGCTACGACTGGCAGAGCGCCATCAATCATTCCAATTGGGACATACGCTAATGTGATTAGAGCAATAGGGAAATTCTGGTTTGATTCCTTAACGATTAGCAGTGATCCAGCCGTCAGGGAGGTGCTTCAAAGAAACAATGGGGCATTTGCGCGGCATAAACATGATTGTGGCCAGATATCTGGGGAGTTGTTAACTGAAGGGTCAGACCCAAAACCACAGAGGCAATATGATTTTCCCAGACAGGCAGAGTGGGAGGTAGCCAAAGTATTACAGCAGGGGTGTTGAGATGAGTGACATCCACAAATAATGCGCCGATATGGCCTGTGAAAAAGTTAGATGGATCATGGAGGTTAACGGTTGATTATTGGGAATTAAATAAGGTTACCCCATTCACAGCCCCCGTAATAGACACAAGCCCTGCCACCATGATGAGACAGGAGCCCAGGCAAAGTTTTTCTCAGTATTAAATATCAGTAACAGCTTCTGGTTCATCCCTTTAAATTGGTCTTGCCAGTACAAGTTTGCCTTTACCTTCCAACAACAGCAATACATCTGGACTTGCCTACCACAGGGTTTCCATAATTCCCTGTCCATCTTCCAAACCGGGCTAGAAAAGTTTTCTCAACCCGAGTGCTTGGTCCAATATGTAGATGATTTATTGTTATAGACTAACACCAAAGAGGAGCATATAACATTGCTGGATGCATTATTCTCACTACTGCATTCTTAGGCTGCAAAGTCAACCTGAAAAAGACCCAGATTTTGCAACCCAAGGTTATATACCTAGGTACAGTGATTACCCATGGGAAGAGGGGGATCGAATAGAAAAGGATAGACTCCATAGTGCGAGATGTGAGTGCCCTCTGACCTTTCCTAGGTCTAATAGGGTACTGTCGGAACCATATAGATGGCTTCGCTACCAAGGCAACTCCACTTTCCGAATTGCTGAAGAAAAATGTGACCTGGAAGTGGACTGCGCAGCACACAGCTACAGTAACCAATTTAAAGCTCACTCTCGCCCACAGCGCCAGCCTTACTAGTCCCTGACCCAGATCTACAATATGCCTTAGACGTTGCAGCCACTGACCACACACTTCCAGCAATATTATTACAAGAAAGACATAGTAGACTAGGCCCAGTAGCCTATGCCTCACAAGTATTGGACCCAGTCGAACAGGGCTTCTCTGGGTGTGAATGACAGCTGCTTGTGGTATTTTAGACCATGCAGCATTTCGCCTATATCACCAGTCTGAACCCAATAATCATTGTCACTGAACACACCCTGACCCAGCTTCTGCTGGATGGCTGCCTTAAGGACGGCTCAGTAAGCCAGGTCCACGCTGCCCATTGGACACTACTACTGCAGGAAAGGAACATTATTGTAAAGTGAACCAAAGTGCCCACGTTCCTGGCAGATAATTTAAATTATGGGGGAGATCCGCATGAGTGTCAGGTTATAGCCGCAAAGGGCCCTACAGGTCCATTTATCCTGAAACAACAGGAGACACGATCAGGGACAAAACAGATAGCCACCCAATGCACAGACTTAGCCATGAGAATTTATGTTGATGGTTCATCCGCCATAGAGGATGGGACCAGAATCACAGGATGTGACATTTATGTGGAAAATCAACAGGGACAGCCACTAATAGCCGCTCTCAAACTACCTGTCTGGCCAACAGCCCAGAAAAAGAACTAGATTAGAGCTTGGGCAGCGGTGCCCCGGGGCACTCATAGAGGGAACTTTGCACTGTATGAAATAAGAACTGGGCTGAAGCCAATCCCAGACCCATCCCACTCGATTTGTCTTGAAGCTACCCACGGACCACAGAATGGATTGATACTAAAACACAGAGGGAAAACCCTGTGTGACAACATCCACCACAAATTGGCACCTGTGGTGCTGGATATAACTGGGACCCAACTGCCAGAGTGGTGCTCTCCCCAACTTAAAGAGACTATCCCTCCACTTAACTCGCAGACTGTCAGGACAGAAGATAGGAATGGATGAAAGACAGAAAAGATCCAAGAGGGAATTAGTCAATGACATGGCCACAGCATATGGGGCAGAGGTAGCAATCATCAACGCCCTTGATTTAGCTGACCTGGACAATAAACTTGGGGTTCTGACCCAACAGGTTAAATAGACACTAAGTTATATCAATGAGGATAATCAGCAGGATGCTGAAGGGGAACTGATTGGAAATGCAGGCAGCAGCCACATGATAGCTGTATTAGAAGGACATGCCAAGACAATCAAATTAATTAGAGGATAATGACCGACAACAGACCCGGACTTTATGCAGTGCATATGGACAGTAGATGATAGAACAGCTATGGGAAAACCTAGAGCAGGTACGCAGTGGACAGGTTCCATCTTGGATTAGTGACGAACAGATGGAACACCTATTTATGGGTAAGAAACACCCCGAGTTATCTAGCTGCCAGATGCGTCAGTTGACCAAAGTCTGGTTCAATGACGACTGCAAAGGGACTCCAGGGAAAGCCCTGGGAATGATATTAGGTCTCCCCATAATCACTGACAACTGTCTTGGATTGAGGGTCTTCGAAGTGGAAAATACAGGGACCATCCATGACGATATCTGGACAGGGTATGATGGCACTTTACCATACGCAGTGGAGGAAGAAGGAAGACTCATAGGCACTACTCTGGACAGATGTCAGCAAACTGACAAAATAATCCCTTTTCGCGTTCAGTTCATGTGCTCTACGATGTCACAGGATTGTGGATGGTTGGCGATGTGGAATTTCTGCTTGATGCTAAACACAGCCATAACATTCTCTATCACCCGCCTGGTGAAATGGGCCCCTTGGTCAGACTCTATGCTGCTGGGAAGACCCCATCATGTAAACACCTGCTGGGTTAATATCTTTGCGGTGGCCTTAGCTGTATTGGATCTAGTGGAGAATGCCTCGACCTATTTGGTGAAAATGTCTATTATTACCAAGACGTATTTAAATCCATTCCTACCTGGCGGCAGTCAGCTGATATAATCAATGTGGAGATTTGTCCAGTGGCCTTCTACTGGGTATGTGTGCATTAGGTCCACTTTTCTGGCATACTATCGGGGTTGTTCTGGGCACAATTTAAGCAATTGTCGACATAATGAGCAATGTCATCGTGTGTTACAGGACAACACGGCACTGCGGGAATCGCAGCAGCGAAACTACTCATGGGCAGACGACTCCGCACCAAGCTGAGCCTGCTATTCCCAAATCTGGGAGGGGGGCAAGGTGGAAAAGCACCAAGAGGCCCATTGCAGAGGCCACAGAAACAGTTGACAGGAGAGGTATTTCAATGCTGTCAAAAATGTCTGGGTGAGGAACTTCACAAGTAGTCCCACATGGATAGTAAGAAAGGTAGAGTCCAGGATGGGACTTGTATCCTGCCGGGTATGTGTGGGAGAGGCCGTCTTAAGAAAGCACCTAGACCAGGTATGAGCCTTGAATTCGGCACCAGTCCAACTGCTGACTCAGCCCAATAGGCCAAGGACCAAGGAGAGTCTTCCTCAACAGGCAGGTCATGCCTCTCCAGCACCCCTGTGACAACCTCAGAGTCGGAAATGGACACGGCTGTTCTACTGCTGGAGGGAGAAGGTGAACCAGCCCTCTGCTGCTCATAATGGAAGAGACAGGCGCCTATTGATACACTCCTCCTGTGTTGAATGCCGAGTTGGAGGATCCAGACCCGGGACTGAAACAGAGGGAGAAACCCGTGAGGTGCTTGGACGATGGGGATTCCTCATACTTTAGTGGGGAGGAGTGTAATGACTTCAGTCAGCCCATTGAGGTTGGCCTATTGGAATATGAACTCCCTGATTAAGGATCAAGTGGGTCAATCAGGGAGTGTGCCTTGTACTTAACTGGGAGTAACCGGAGGTAGACTGCTAACTGCACTGTGTGTACTGCTATTCGAGTTCTAAATAAAGGAATTTTGATGAAGGGACTTCTGCCTCCGCAGACTTACTAGAAGTTCCTAGCACCATATATAAATGCCAGTACAATACACTCCTAACACTCTCTTCAACTCAGTTGTTATCAGGAGTCTATTCAAGGAATCCAAGCAGAAGCAAAAGGTTACTTCTCTCAAGAAAAAGGCAGCACCCCACTTCAGCACCAGACTCTCAAGGCCTTGATCCATGGAGTCTGGATGCAGAGGGATGTCCTCTGCCCTGGAATGGTTCCATGAAGCACCTCCCTGGCCTGAAAGGCTGTCAGTATGGCTGGAATCTTGCCCAAAATGTAAGAGTGCTGGAAGTGGCTGAATTATCTCATCTCCTCTATCAGGGAAAGTCATCTCTGAATTCTCCCTGATATTAAACACTTATCATGGTATCATGTAGTCAGACAGCTACTCTCTTCATAGATCTAAAGCATCCAATAACGGGGGACAACACTGTGATTGTGTCCCCTTGTCCTTCTAACCACAGTTGCACAGCCCTTATTTCAAATGGCCCTCTTGTGTCTGCCTTCCTCCTTCCCTTGTTTCCCTTCCTTCTTCCACATTGCCTCCCTTTTCTCATCAGTCCCTTTACTTTCACCGCATACCTGATCTCTGGTCAACCTTCATTCATTCAAAGGAAACTTTGTGAGTCTGGCAGCACAGTGCTGTCTATGCAGACAGCAGTGCTGTGCTATGGGAGCAGAACTCTGCTGAATTCCTCATCACCAGGCACAGCACTGATCCGAGTCAGTGAAAGGGGAAGGTTCATGAATCCAGAAGCACAGTATTATGCGTAATGACAAATTCAGCATGGAGCCAGAGGGCACAAATCAGTCTGGTGGCTCTCAGCATAACACAAGCAGCACAGCACCAAGGCTTGCAGGCAGTGTGTATTGCACTCACTTCTAACTCTTCTGTGAACTGGAGTTCATGTTCTGCATGCCGTTCATTTTCAAAGGAGTTTGAGGCCAACATAATTTCCCTCAGCCATTATACAAGACTGCAAGGCAAGAAGAGAGTGCAACAAGCAGCTGTTCATGTCACCAGGCAGTGGGAAAACAGAGCCACCATTAATCCACTATTAGGAGAATTGCAACCTGTTTTACATCAGATTTGTGATGTTTTGACTCCCCTAGATTCTCCGCTTCTATTTGAAATCACGCTTCATCAATGGGCAAGGTGAGCTGGTAATCAGGTTCACTCCTGATTTCTCGGATCTCGCGACCTTACCGTCACCAGATATCTGATGCAATCAGCCTCTTGCCTACTTCTGGCGAGAGGCTGGATAATTTATTTAAATACATTAACATTTTATTTGCATATGATTAGCAAGCCCAGAACGCCTGGGTGGCCTGGTATCTTGGCACTGTCCACTGGGCAATACCACGGGGTGGGGCATGAGGGGGAGACGGGAACTGAAAGGGGCAGGGCCTGAAGAGACGGACCCAGGCTGTGGTGCTTTGGTCAGGTAGGATGGGGAGCCCTGCTGCCACTCTGCATGTGATCGGTGGGAGAGGGAAAGTGCAGGGGGGTGGGGGGAGGGGAGCTGCTGAACACTCTGCAGGTGATTAGTGGGGGGGAGGGGAGTCCTGCTGTGTATTCTGCAAGAGATTGGTGGGGGAGAGGGCAGTGCAATCAGTCTGGGTGGTGGGATGGGGGGGCAGCTGGAGCAATATTTCTGGATAGAATAGGGCTCGTGATTGGCCATGGGTCCCTGCGATTGTGGGGAGGGAGGTGTTGCGTCATTAAGACCAGCTGCAACAGCAGAGACCTGACAAATTTCTCTTCCTCTCAGGCCTCTGCTATAATTGTGCATGTGCACCCACAGAGGTCTGCACATGTGCAATGGTTCCCTCTACTGCTAGAGAAAGCTGGCTGGTGATTTCGGCCCACCCACTGTCACTAGTGGCTGAAAATGATCCAGTCCATTTTTTCAATGCCTAAATCCATAAAATTGGGAGTAAAGACTCGCCCAAAAAAATCTGAAACTTTCCCACTACTTGGACACTAGATTGTTTCTCATAAAATCACCCCTAATGTTTTGGCCTCAACTACTTTCTGTGGTAGTGAATTCCATAGATTTACCACCCTCTGGATGAAGAAATTTCTACTCACCTCAGTCCTTAAAGTTTTACTCCTTATCCTCAAACTATGACCCCTCGTTCTGGACTCCCTTAGTATCAGGAACGTTCTTTCTGAATCTACCCCATTTAACCCTGTTAGAATTTTATTAGTTTCTACGAGATCCCCTCTCACTCTTCTAAACTTCAGTGAATACAATCCTACCAACTTAGTCTCTTTTCGTATGACAGACCTGCCATCCCAGGCAGCTGGTAAATCTTTGCTGCAATCACTTTACAGCAAGGACATCCTTCCTCAGATAAGGACACCAAAGCTGCACACAATATTCCAGGTGTGTTCTCACCAACACTCAATATAATTGCAGTAAAACATCCTTATTCCTATACTCAAAACCTCTTGCTATGAAAGTCAACATACCATTTGCCTTCTTTACGGCCTACTGTACCTTTGTGCTTACTTTCAATGATTGATGCACGAGGACACCAAGGTTTTGCTGAGTATCCACGTCTCTTAATTTAGACCCAATCAAATAATAATCTGTCTTCCTATTACTGCTATCAGAGCGGGTAATCTCACATTTACCCACATTACACTGCATGTACCATGCATATGCCAATTTATTCAGCCTATCCAAATCGTGCTGAAGCATCTCTGCAACATCCAACTAAGAAAACTTCAGCATCGTGCCAAGCGGAAATTTACTGAGGTGGGAGCATAAGGGGATGAAACTGAATCATTTGCTGAGCACAGAGCATTCAGTATCAGCGAGGGGTAGATCAAAGGGTATAGTGAATACACAGCAAGGTGTGGGTTGAGAAGAAGAAATGAGATCAGAGGGATGGAAGATGTTGTGGGTCCTGGATGAACATTGGTGTTAGTAAATTTTTGAAGTTTGTGTTCCTTAACACCTGATACAAAGAGAAAAGGCTGCTTGTTGAGGTTGGATGAGATGAAGAATAAAATGAAACTAAGGACAAGGACTGCGCTAAGAGAGAGTGAATTGATGCTGCTGGAGAGAGAGGTTGAGTGCATACATATGGCGGTGCATAGCACTGATTGCAGATCTTGGAATGTGATGAGAAGAACATAAGAACTAGGAGCAGGAGTAGATCATCTGGCCCCTTGAGCCTGCTCTGCCATTCAATAAGATCATGGTTGATCTTCTTGTAGACTCAGCTCCACTTACCTGCCCGCTCACTATAACCCTTAGTTCCTTTACTGTTTAAAACTTTATTTATCCTTGCCTTAAAAACATTCAATGAGGTAGCCTCAGCTGCTTCACTGGGCAGGGAATTCCACACACTCACAACCCTTTGTATGAAGAAGTTCCTCCTCAACTCAGTCCTAAATCTGCTTCTCCTTATTTTGAGGTTATGCCCCCAGCTCGAGTTTTGCCCACCAGTAGAAACAACTTCCCTGCTTCTATCTATTCCCTTCATAATCTTATCTGTTTCTATAAGATTTCCCCCCATTCTTCTGAATTCTAGTGAGTATAGCCCCAGTCCACTCAGTCTCTCCTCATAAGCCAACCCTCTCAACTCCAGAATCAACCTAGTACATCTCCTCTGCATCCCTTCCAGTGCAAGTATATCCTTTCTCAAGGAGACCAAAACTGTACACAGTACTCAAGGTGTGGTCTCACCAGCACCTTATACAGCTGCAACATAACCTCACCGTTTTTAAACTCTAGCAATGAAGGACAAAATTCCATTTGCCTTCTTAATTATCTGCTGCACCTGCAAACTAACTCCTTGACATCCCTGCTCAAGAACACCCAGGTCCCTCTGCACAGCAGCATCTTGCAATTTTTTACCATTTAAATAATAATCCATTTTGCTGTTATTCCTCCCAAAATGGATGACCTCACATTTACCAACATTGTACTCCATCTGCCAGACCCTTGCCCATTCACTTAGACTATCTATATCCCTCGCAGACTTTCAGCGTCCTCTGCACACTTTGCTCTTAGTGTCATCTGCGAATTTTGACACGTCACTGGGTCCCCAACTCCAAATCATCTATGTAAATCGTAAACAATTGCAGTCCCAACACTGACGCACAGTAGAGGCACACCACTACTCACTGATCACCAACCAGAAAAGCACCCTTTTACCCCCCACTCTTTGTTTTCTGTCAGTTAACCAATCCTCTATCCTTGCCAATGCATTACCCATAATACTGTGCAGCTTTATCTTATGTAGCAGTCTTTGGTGCGGCACCTTGACAAATGCCTTCTGGAACCCCAGATACACCACATCCACAGTCTGATCAGTCTGAGAAGTGTTGTATATCCCAGGGATTCCTGTAATCATAGGTGGATTAAAAGCATAAGAGATGGAACTTCAGTTGAAATCCACTTGGAATGAGCTGGAGATGGAGACGGTTACTGAGGAAGGAAATGAGGCTGTGGAAATGAATTTTAGTAAACACCAAGGGGTAAATGGAAAGAAGTGAAAGGAAACATGGTAGAAAAGATAAACAGAAATCTCATCAGAGAGAACTAGTGCTTATTCAAGGTAGGCATTCCTGGAAGAGAAATGGCAGCGAATTAAAAACTAAAATAAGCAAAATACTGTGGATGTTGGAATCTGAAACAGAAACAGAGAATGTTGGAAAAACTCAGCAGGTCTAGTAGCACCTGTAGAGAGAGTTTAATACACTGAGGGTGACTTGATGTGGCTCAAAGTATAAAAGGACTTATTATCACTGATAAATAGTTATCTATAAACAAAGATCTGACAGATCTAACAATGTGACTGTTCTTCATTCCTCCGTGTTCCAACTGAGAACTCTCCTTCACCCAGGATACACATCCTTGCACCCGATAGGCTCGACTTTGAGCCTCAACACTCCATGAGGGCTGGCCCGATCAAGTGGCTCTCAGGGATCGCCCTCGCAAAAGGGGGCCACACTACCACATTTCTTCCCTCCTAATTTATGAATTCATCTGTGGATGAAACAAAAAGGACATTATTAGCATAGGTATGCAAATAACAAAAGACATCAGGCATACCCCAGGAAATCATAAGTTAAATCGATCCAGGGACTTCAGGACCTTGGTGGAATGTCTCATTTTTGTGTTACGCTCTTCGGGATATGAAGAATCTGGCTGGACAGTTGCTACATAAGAACATAAGAAATAGGAGCAGGAGTAGGCCATCTAGCCCCTCGAGCCTGCCCTGCCATTCAATAAGATCATGGCTGATCTGAAGTGGATCAGCTCCACTTACCCACCTGCTCCCCATAACCCTTAATTCCCTTATCAATCAGAAATCTATCTACCTGTGATTTAAACATATTCAATGAGGTAGCGTCCACCACTTCAATGGGCAGAGAATTCCAGAGATTCAGTACCCTCTGAGAGAAGTTCCTCCTCAACTCTGTTCTAAACTGCCTTCCCCCTCCCCTCCCCACCCCACCTTATTTTGAGGCTGTGCCCTCTAGAACAAAGAACAAAAACAGCCGGGGAAACAGGCCCTTCGGCCCAACGAGCCTGCGCCGCCATTTTAACATTACCAGTCCCCCCTCCACCCATGACCCTT
Source organism: Carcharhinus amblyrhynchos (assembly GCF_965287045.1). Lineage (NCBI taxonomy): Eukaryota > Metazoa > Chordata > Chondrichthyes > Carcharhiniformes > Carcharhinidae > Carcharhinus > Carcharhinus amblyrhynchos. The sequence continues at coordinate 18,138,486 of NC_137345.1, forward strand.
ATCTATGCTTAGGGCATTCCACATTGAGGAAAAACTAATTTGAGGACAATTTATTACCTCCAATCAGCCTAATAGCACATCTTTGGGGTGTGGGAGGAAACCAGAGCCCCCGGAGAAAACCCACGCAAGCACAGAGAGAATGCGCAAACTCCTACAGGCACTGGCCCAAATCCATGTGTCTGCACAGCAAACAGTGATAGTCACTGAGCTGTCGTGTTGCCCAGCATCTGGTCCAGTTTAAGCGTACACTAACGACATGAAGTACTAGGCTATTCTCGAACATCCAAGAGCAGCCCTTGTATGACCCATCGTGTGTATGCCCCTCGTTGGGCAACAAGGCAGACTGACTTAATACCTGTGAATTAAAAGAGAAAAACATTAGTATCATTCCACATCCTTATACATTACCAGGGACGTCCCAAGGCTACTGAACCTTATTTAAAACGATCTCCTATATCCCTCCATCTCCAACGCACTCATGTGCCTGTCTAAGTAACTCCAGTGTACCTGCCTCCACCACCTTGCTTGGCAGAGCGTTCCATACCCCCACTACCCTCTGTGTGAAAAACCTCCCTCTAACATCCGTGTTATACCTCGCCCCCCTCACCCTAAGCCCGTGGCCCCTTGTACTGTGTGTCTCTAACATAGGAAATAGCTTACCACTATTTACTGTCTCTATACCCTTCATAATCTTATATACCTCTATTAGATCTCCCCTCAGTCGCCGTCTTTCAAGGGAAAACAGCCCCAATTTGCTCAATCTTTCCTCATAACCTTCCATATCCTTCCATACCAGGCAGCATCCTGGTAAACCTCCTCTGCACTCTGTCCAGAGTCTCCACGTCTTTCCGGTAGTAAGGCGACCAGAACTGGACGCAGTACTCCAAATGCGGCCTAACCAACGATCTATATAACTGCAACATTAGACTCCAGCTCTTATACTCTCTACCCCTTCCTATGAAGGCTAACATACCATAAGCTTTCTTTACAGCCTTCTCCACTTGTACTGCTACCTTCAAAGACTTGTGCACTTGCACCCCCAGGTCCCGCTGCGTTTCTATACTCTTTATAGGGCTACCCTTTATCATATAACTCCCCCCTGCATTATTTCGGCCAAAATGCATCGCTTCACATTTATCAGGATTAAACTCCATTTGCCATATATCTGCCCAATATACCAGCCTATCTATATCCCGTTGTATTGCCAGACACTGCTCCTCACTGCCCGCCAATCCAGCCATCTTAGTGTCATCTGCAAATTTGTTGATCACACCACTTACTCCCTCTTCCAAGTCATTTATATATACTACAAAAAGAAGAGGTCCCAGTACTGAGCCCTGCGGCACACCACTAGTGACAGATCTCCAGCTAGAAAAGGACCCTTCCACTACTACTCTCTGTCTCCTCTTACCAAGCCAGTTCTCGACCCATCTAGATACCTGGCCTTGTATTCCATGAGCCTTAATCTCTTCAACCAACCTACCATGTGGGACTTTGTCAAACGCCTTACTGAAACCCATACAGACGACACCAATGGTTCGTCCTTCGTCGACCATTTTTGTCACTTCCTCAAAAAATCTACCAGATTCGTAAGGCAAGACTTCCCCTTTGCAAAGCCATGCTGCATATCCCTAATCAGTTCGCAATGCTCTAAGTGCTCATACACCCTATCCCTAAGAATCCTCTGTATCAACTTGCCTACCACTGATGTCTAGTTCTGGTTTCCTTTCTAAGTGGAAAGAATCTCTCTACCTCTACCCTAATTGCCCCTTCATTATCTTATATGTCTCTATAAGATCACCCCTCAGCCTTCTAAACTCCAACGAGTACAGGCCCAATCTACTCAATCTCTCCTCATAAGCTAGCCCCCTTATCTCTGGTATCAACCTGGTGAACCTTCTCTGTATTCCATCCAAGGCCAATATATCCTTTCGCAAGTAAGGGGACCAAAATTGCACACAGTACTCCAGTTGCGGCCTCACCAGAGCTTTGTACAATTGTAGCAAGACCTCCCTGCTTTTATATTCTATCCCCCTCGCTTATAAAGGCCAACATTCCATTCGCCTTCTTGATCACCTGCTGTACCTGCAGACTGAGTTTTTGCGATTCGTGAACAAGGACCTCCAGGTCCCTCTGCACAGTAGCATGCTGCAACTTTTCACCATTTAAATAATATTCCATCCTACTATTATTTCTTCCAAAGTGGATAACCTCACATTAGCCAACATTATATTCCATCTGCCAGGTCCTTGCCCACTCACTCAGCCTATCCAAATCTCTCTGCAGACTTTCCGCGTCCTCCACGCAATTCGCTTTCCCACTCATCTTCGTGTCATCAACAAACTTTGTTACCCTACACTCAGCCCCCTCCTCCAGATTGTCTATGTATATGGTAAACAGCTGAGGCCCCAGCACCGATCCCTGTGGCACGCCACTAATCACCAACTGCCAACCAGAAAAGCACCCATTTATTCCAACTCCCTGCTTCCTGTTAGATAGCCAATCCTCAATCCATGCTAACACTTTACCCCCAACTCCATGTACCCTAACCTTTTGCAGCATCCTTTTGTTAAACGCAAACTCATCAATCCAGGGTCAAGAACCCCCTCTGTAACTGCTGTCTCCTCAGTTACAGAAATAGTTGCTTGTTCCAGTTTCACATTTACAACCAGGATCCCATTAACCAATCCTGTTGAACCCGAATTTACTGCAGGGGCTGCCTGTTGAACCACTGTATCAGGCCCTGCTTTCCTCCTCAGATGGTCTGTGTGTTCATTGACACAACAACCTGTATCTCTACAACATAGGAGACTGGTCCTGTTCTTTCTACAATCTTTCCAGCAACCCATGTCGGTCCTGCTACAAAGATTCTGACCAGCACTAAATTATTAACTTGGAATTTTCTTTTCTCTAGAGTCATGTTTTCTTTATGGGAGGCTTATCCAGCCTCCACCCTCCCTACAAAATCTAGGAATATCATATCCAACTGTGTCTGTAAGCAGCACTATCTCAGTAGTTCAGTTGGTGTGATCACATTTGGCGTGGTATTGTATGACAACAAGAAACTGGCTATATCTAGACGTAGAGGCCATTTACTTGTTTTGTCATTGATAATTTGAATGTTTGCACAGTGTGTCCCATTAATCCATTGCAGGCTGGGTGGTAAGGTGTTGACCTAACATGGTGACTACCATTTAATCTGACTAATTTTTGAAATTCCTTTGTTGTAAATAATGTGCCACTGTCTGACACTAAGACCTTTGGGATGCCATGGATGGCAGTATTTTCCTCATTTTGTCAACAGTGGCAGTGGCCGATGTGGACTTCGTTCTCCTAATATGAGAACCATCTGGCCCATAAACAGCAAAGTCCATGTGTATTCTTGCCCAGGGCTTGTCTGGTCATTCCCAAAATGCATATTTGCCGATGGTGGTAATGCCTTTTGGGCTTCACAGGTGGGGTATTGGCTGACAATTCTTTTGGTTACTTTATTGATGCCAGCCACCAAACATGACTATGGGTGAATGCTTTCATAGAACCGAGAACACTACAGCACAGGAAAAGGCTCTTCGACCCACAGTGTTGTGCCAAACATGATGCCACGCTAAACTAATCTCTTCTGCCTGCCCTTGGTCCATATCCTTCTATTCCTTACATATTCATGTGCTTATCTAAAAGCCCTTAAACACCCCTGTCATATTTGCCTCCACCATCACCCGTGGTAGCGCTTTCTTGACACCCTCTCCTTTCCTTCTCTATGAACAGTATGCTTTGTCTTTAAAGTGTACAAGAAACAATACTCTTCACTGTATATCATGTGACAATAATAAATCAAATCAAAGAATGTTTTTAGAAAAGTATCTTCTCCTGGCTATATCTTAAATTTTATGAACTAGCTGGGGGTGGGGTTCTGGGTTGAGGCCACGGAGGCCTGCCAGAAAGCTGTAGAGGCAGTGACAGATCTCTGTTCACAATTGCAACCCCTGCTGCTATCAGCTGCCTTTTGGGAGAGCTAGACTCTACGCACTCCCCCTACAGGCAAAAATCAGATTTAGGGATTTGTTTTTCATAGATATCATAAGATTTAACTGGTGGCCGCACTGAAAAAATGGATATGAACCTCTCCCGTTTTCCCATCCATTTTGGACTTAAAATGATTTTAGTAAGATTGCAAAACCGCCCCCCCACCACGCCTTCTTTGTATCTGGAACATCAGGCGAATTTGGACTTCTAACTAAACTGTAAGCTTTGTGGGTCACAGGCTGTGAGCAATATAACGTTTTGCTTTTCCCCTGCTGTGATTTCATTTGCTACAAAGAAGTACTCAGCCATTCAATATATTGTCCTCAATTTTGCACTTCTGGGTCAAATGGTACAATCTTTCTAATCAAAGACATCTTACTGTGTGTATGTATCTTGCTTCTTCATAGTTTTGATGCTCAGGTCTCCTTTACCTCTAGCTGCACACTGCAATCTCCGACGACTATCAGAATATTTCCATGTTGCTAGTGTACTAAATTGAAGGCAACTCAGTGTGACTCAAAGAACAAAAGGATTTATTACCAACAATAAATAGTTACAAACAAGGGTCTGACAGATCTAACTGTGCCACTATTCTCCACTCCTTTCTGGCTCCATCTGAGAATCCTTCCCAACTTGGGATATATGCCCTTGCATCTAATTGGTTTAGTTTCCTGTCTTGACACTCCATTGTATCTGGCCCAATCACATGGCCCTCAGGGATCATCTCTTTAAAGGGGCGTTGCAACCATAGAGAGAAAGCAGAGTTAATGTTACAGGTCCGTTTGACTCTTCATCAGCTGTGAGAGATTGCAGCAAAGATGTAGCAAACCTAAGAACAAGAATCATATTGCCTGGTGTGGCAGGTGGGGGAAGGGAAGGTTTTGCATTGAGACAAAACATTCATAAGATGAAATAATAACTGACAGGGATCTGATGATGTCTTCAAGTATCTACGCCAGAAAGAGTTTTTGGACTAAATTTAAAAATTGATTACATTCAGATATTATTTGTATTACAGCTGAATGGGAGAAGTGCACAGTTTGTCCAATTCCACTACTCCACAGGTTGCACCATTAGTTTAAAACTTTAATAAGCTCACGAATGTGGCCACTTATTTATCTTTTCTACTGTTAGACCCAGACTAAAAGAGATTTTAACCAAATCTCTTTCAATAAAGTCAGAATGATTGTTTGATTTTCAAACAAAACTTTTCTTTAAAAATAATGTTGGGGTGACTTGGTGGCACAGTGGTTAGCACTGCTGCCTCACAATGCCAGGAACTCGGGTTTGATTTGAGCCTTGGATGACAGTCTGGAGTTTGCACTTTCTCCCTGTGTCTGTGTGGGTTTCTCCTGGGTGCTGCAGTTTTCTCCCACAGTCCAAAGCTGTGCTGCTTAGGTGGATTGGCCATGCAATTTAGCACCTTAGTGTCCCAACATGTGTAGGTTAGAGAGATTAGCAGACTAAATGCATAGGGTTATGAGTATAGGGCAAAAAGTGGGCCTAAATAAGATGGTCTGTCGGAGAGTTGGTGCAGGCCCAATGGCCAAATAGCCTCCTTTTGCATTGCGGGGATTCTATGATTCTATGAAATGGTTAATACACAATTGTACTCTGGAGTTATAGCCATCTATTCTTTTTAAAAATGCTCCTGGACATACACATGTATATGTATAAACACATCCACACCCACTCACACACACACACAGACAAAATGTTTCTGCAGCTAGGTACTTTGGAGGAAACATTTTATAAAATAAAGGGTAAAGCTCAATGTGATCTAACTTGTTCATTTTTAACATGAGCTGGGAGTATTATACTATCATCCTGACATTTTCCCATTGTCCTTTTCTCTGTCTAGCAAAAGACTGTGGTAACCCTGGAGAGATTCAAAATGGGTTTTTTGATGTACCAGACAGCACATTAGGACACAAAGCTACTTATCGTTGTATTATTGGGTGAGTATTCAGTGCAATATAAAAATCACTTATGTTGGTGAAGTTATTTTCCTTTACTATTAAAGTGCAAGTAAATCATCTCTATGCTGGTAAAACAATGCACCTGCCTAAGAATTTGACCATTCAATTGTTCTTGATGATGTTGAACCGTATAGCCTCTGAGTGAAGTGCTAATTGTCAAAATAACAAACTTATTGATTCCTTCACACCCACCCCCCGAAAATTAGTTGCTTGCTCAGTTTGTGGTAAATTTTGGGTTGATTGATAATGAACGAGTCTGTGTTTACATGCGGGAAGACTTGGACAACATGCTATGTTTTACCAACTCCAAGAAGAATAACTCCTCATGACACTCAACCGTGTTACATTCACTGATTTCCCTCCCACTAACATCCTGGGGGTCATCATTGACCCTGAACTTAACTAGATCAGTCATGTAAACATTCTGACCCATCATCATCATGACTGGACTCTGAGGTCCTTTAACTAAAGAGGGCTAGAAATCATTCTGTCTCAAACTAGTAAATATTTATTGACCATTTACACTATTTACAGAGGAAAACTTTAACATGATCATTAGGACCTCCTTCCCTCAGGTCCCAGCTACATGTGATCTGAGTCTGAACACCATCCGATTAATGAATTGTTGATTTATTGTGCCTTCAACCCCATTTCACCTATCCATGATAAACTTGGACTCACTTGTTAGTCAAGAATCCTACATTTGCCTTAAAAATATTAGCTGAGCCTGCCTTCACCACTCTTTGGAGAAGCGAATTCCAAAGATTTACAACCCTCTCGAAAGAAAATAGTTCTTCTAACCTCTACCTAAAGTGGGAAATGCCTTGGCTGGAATTCTTGAAAAAAAGTTTGAAGTGTCAAATTTGCGTGAAAACTGGAGTAAATCACACGGGTTTTCTCGGAATTTCAAAATGAATTTCCCACATTCAATGCACTGCTGAAATTCAGAGGATGCGGCTTATTTCCGCTGGAGAGGCTGATAGCGTAGCCACTACACATGTGCTGATCTGTCAGAGTGGATATTAGTGCATGTGCAGTGGCCCTGCACTGCCGGCCTCCCGATTGATGGTCAGCCCTGCGATCCCCCCATAACATCAGCTCTTCGAACCCCCCCCACCTGATCACTGGCCTGTATCATGTGTGGCCCAGCGTCCAACGGTCCCGCAGCTGCGATCTCTCACACCGATGGCCAGCCCTGATCACTGTCCTCCCTCCCCCCACCGATCACTATGCAGAGTGGCAGCAGAATCCAGATCTCCCATCAGGCCCTACTCCCCATAGGCCCCACCCATGTGCATTGGCACTTTGCCCCTTGGGCAGTGCCAAGGGGCCCAGGCTAGTACTGCCAAGGTGCCATTGCCTAGGGGACACCATTTCCCATCCGTCTGGGAGCTCCCGATTGCCACCCCTTCACTCCAGTGGGGTCGGGCCATTAGCTCCTGAAAGTGAAAAGCTATAGTAACCGCTGCTGAAGTTAACCACTTTGGTGGTGGTGGGGGGGAGGGGGGGTTGTTAGCTGTCCCAGAGAATTCAGTCCCAGGCCCACTAATCACATTAAAAATATATGGTAATTAGTATTACCATAATTTATGCACCTCCCCACCAGTTTCCGGTGCAGATGTGACATCGCTGGGAGACGCTAGTGGGCCAAGGCACCCAGCGCAGGTCCCGTGCATTGGATGCAGCTGGAATCTCCTGGCCCCCACAACACCAGTTTTCCATGCCCTACAGTTCTCCCACCCCAAGAGACCCGGGGGGTCTCCTGGAATGGGAGAATCATTCCCCCTTTATGTTTAACCTAGTCCTAGTCTCTCCCAGAAGGGGAAACATTCTTTCAGAATCCACCCTTTCTAATCTCCTCATAAGTTTCAATAAGGTCCCCTCTCTACCTCTAAAATCCAACTGATACAGGCCTAGCCTGTCAAATCTTTCCACGTAAGATAACCTCCCCCAACCCCCCATCCCAGGTATCAGTCAAGTAAACATTCTCTGAACTGCGTCTGACGCATTTCTTAAATAAGGAGATCATACCGTTCATTATAGGATATCCTGATGATGCACTTGAGCTATTGGCATAAAATTCTAGAATGCCATATGCGTTATTAACTACTTTTTTAACATGCCCTGCCACCTCCGAAGACGTCTTTGTTCCTGTACCTTTTTAAAAGAGTTTTTCCCTTTAGTTTATATTGTCTCTCCACATTCATCCTGTCAAAATTTATCACTTCATACTGAACTTGATCTACCATTTGTCCGCCCAATCTACCCAATATGTTTATATCGTTTTGAGATTGAAGACAACCCTCACAGTTGACTGCATTTCCAGTCTTCATAGCATTGGAAAATTTTGAAACCATTCCCTGCACAACACAGTCTGGATCATTAATGTATATCTGAAAAACCAAGGGAGCAATTGTTCTATTCCATTGGGCTGATTTTTTAGCACAGTGGGCAAGGAGTTTTAAGCAGCACTAGATTAGCGTGATCTGTGCTGGGCGTCTGGCCCCGAGCATGTCTCCCAGTGACAGAGTTCCCCTGGTGGGGTGGGAGGCCAGCGATATGGGGTTGCAGGGCTAGCCAATCAAGCTGGCCAGCAATTGAGAGGCCAGCAGACAGGGGCCACTGTGCACATGCGGATATTGGCGCTGACAAATTAGTACACGTGCAGTGGCCCGCTCAGCGCTATGCTGGTGAGCTCCCAGGCAGAAATAGGCCCCATCCATTGATTTTTTTTAAGTGATTCACATTGAGGCACTCAGCAGTGCACAGAATGTGGGAGATTCTTCTCTAAACTCCCACTGAAAAAAAAAGCATGATTTGCTTCAGTTTTCAGGTGATTTCGACGCTTAGAATTTTTTGGGGAGAATTGTGTCCCCCCAAGGGTCCTAGCACTGACTGCTGCGAAACTCCACTACGCTCCTGTTTTCAATCTGAAAAATAAATATTTATTATTACTCTAAGTTACCTGTTACTTAGCCAATTTATTATCAAAGTATCTACTTTCCCTTTCATTCCATAGGCTAGAATATTGTGTGGCACTGTATGAAATGCCTTTTGAAAATTCATGTACACCAAAAATGTGTGGGTTAGTTTGATGGCCATATTAAATTGCCCCATGTTGTCGGGAACTAGTAACGTCAATTTGTGAGGTTATAAGGATAGGGGCTGGATGGGATTGTTGGTGATGCAGGCTTAATGGCGGAATGGCCTCCTTTTGCACTGTGGGAATTCTATGAATCTACATCAACAGCATTGCCCTTATCAACTTCCTCTTTTACCTCCTCAAAAACTCCAGCAAATTAGTTAAATGTGATTTTCTCTTAATTAACCCATGCCGACATTCCTTAATTATCTTCCTGCTGTGAATTTTCAGTCACTGACAGCACGGTTGACATATTCCAAACTCTATCCTACTTCCTTAAAGATAATTGACAGAAGACTCAAGGAGATAATGCCATTTTTTACATATAGTGAGTTCTTATGACCTGGAATACACTATCTGAAATGATAATTGAAAAGGATTGGGTCGAAACTTCTGAAGAAAACTGGACAATCGTTTGAGTGATCAAAATTACAAGACTATTTGGAAAGATGAGGGAATGACATTAATTGGATGGCTCTATCAAGGAGTTGGCATTGACGAAATGAGTTTAGTGGTGTATTTCTGTAGCATGTTATAATTCTATAGTTTACAAAGCTCTTAATTATTCTGAATATCTCTGTTGAATATCCCCTGGCCTCCTTGCTTTAATGTTGCATTTAACCATCTTTGTCTCTATCTCAGCCTGAAACTGCTGAAACCTTCACCCTTTCATTAGTTTCAGAATCTATTCCCATGTTAATCTTCATTACTTTAGTTCATCCAAACTTTTATTGCCCATAATCTAACTTGGACCAAATTTCTCTGACCTACATTTGATATTGGCCCAGTTTAAAATTTTGGTTCATGTTCAGAATTTCATAGCCCCTACCAGCAGATTTGCATGAAGGTTTGGCGTTAATTTATCTGGATGACTTTCTCACCTCTATCCCATCTGCCCAGACCTACGCATATTTCTATTTGAGAATGGGGGAGGGGGGGTATGGTGGTGGTGGTGGCAGGGCTGGTGAAGAAATGGAGAAAGAGGAGGAGGTGGGTTAGGGGTGTACTGGTGCAGATGGAGGCCTCTTCCCAGGGAGACATACCTGTCTTCACCCATTTGAAATAGGACACTTAAAGAACAAAGAAAATTACAGCACAGGAACAGGCCCTTCAGCCCTCCAAGCCTGCACCAACCATGCTGCCCAACTTAACTAAACCCCTGACCCTTCTGGGGATCATATCCCTCTTTTCCCATCCTATTCATGTATTTGTCAAGAAGTCTTTTAAAAATCACTACCATATCCACTTCCACTATCTCCCCCAGCAACAAGTTGCATGCACCCACCACCCTCTGTGTAAAAAAATCTGCCTCATACATCTCCTTTAAACCTTGCTCCTCGCACCTTAAAGCTCTGCCCCAACTGTGGCCAGTTGTTAGATACTCAAGTGTACTTCCTACCTCGCCTCAATTTTGAGTCTGGCAGGAGAAGTTCAGGGGCAGAGGGGTGGTTAAACAGGCAGCCTTGCTTGAGACTTGGGTGGGAAGATGTCTCTTTTGAGAGCCCATATTTCTGGTGGGCAGACCCCACTGTCCGATCCCCACAAGTGCTCCCTCCTCAGCTTCCCAATTAGTTCTCCACCACATTCTCCCAAACTCTCTCATTCATTGTGCCTCATCTCCTCATCCCACTGCCGCACTTACTTGGCCCTGTTCTCAGGGACCTAAAACTTAAGGATTGGTTGGCGTTCGAGACCTGGCCGCTACTGCCCTGATGCTGTAGGGAATTCTGGGCTGCTAGTCAATCAGATTGGTTGGTACCTCTCTTAAATAGAACTTCTGTTTTGGTGGGTGATGAAAGTTTCATCTCCAGCCAGTTAATACTCCTGAGATGGAGTGAAGTGGGGATGGGGGGGTATCCTGCCACCTGAAAATCTTCCCTATGTGTGCAAATCTCTCCTTAACCTCACTGCTATTTAGTACTGTAAATTCTGCCAGATCTAAATCTCTCCATGATGACTACAGTTTTCTATTTCTGGCAACTTGTATTTTACTGATTTTTATTACACTTCCATTACTAAACTCTTTCAGTTGAACTGCCATGAGCTCTAGGATTTCCTTCCTAAATCTCACTGCCTCTTGTAGCCAGGATTTTGATCCTGTTTTGGAGATTAACTGCAGTGGCTGGATTACCAGTAGGAGCATGCATTTTTTTCCATTTGGGAGACCTGTGCTATTTTGGTACTATTTGAAAATTTCACCCATTGAGAGCAGCCAGCTAATCAGAGTCTGGTAGCCCTCTATTGCCATCAGTGCCACCTCACGGTGTGGGGTGACCTCTCAAAGGTAACCTGAGGATCAATGCTGGGTCCTTGGACCACTAGTGTGAAAGGTGGTATCAGTTTTATGGGGAGGGAGTCACTGGAAAGGGCAGGTTAGCTGGGGGCTGCGAGTCAGAGGTCTTCAGTGGTCCCTCTGTTTGCAATGCCTGATCTCTCAGTTGGACACTAAATGCCTGATAATAAAGGACACCTTCCTAGGAGGCTGGAGGCAAACACAACAGGGTGTGTTTAAGGAGTCATTGAAGAACCATGCAACACCCATTAAAACCATGAGCCTGCACTGAATTCTGGTGGGATCAAGGATAATCTGTATCAAGTGGCTCATTATTGAGTCACACTTTTCTAACACCAGGATTCCATGATGGGTATTGCAGCCTGACCTCCACCCTCTTTTCATTATGCCCTCTCAGAGAAACATAAACATTAGACACTAACAATGACTAGGCCATTTGGCCCTTTGAGCCTGTTCTGCCATTTGATATGATCATGGCTGATTCTTGAAATTAGAGCTTCAGGTCTCCTGGACACTTCTACTGCACTCAGATGAATCCTGCCTTATATTTCTCTCTGCTTTTGTACCTTTCCTTGAAGTGCATTCTTGATTTGGTTTTTTATCTCCTCATAATTCTGCTATGATTTCTGCCCAGTCCAGTAACTTCAAAAACAAAATTTAGATTTATAAGGGATCGGCTGGGGTGGTGAACTGCCATTGGGGGCTGGGTGGGGGGATGTCGGGGTAAAGATTGGCTGGGGCTGGCAATCAGCTGGAGGGTGGAGGGGATGTCTGGGTAGAGTGGGGTGGGGAAACAGTGACCTATCTCCCAGCGCACTGTTTATATACTGTATACAGTGCACTGGGAGGTCAGAGCACCACACAATGATGCCCCTAGAACTCAGAAGTCGACTTCCCAGTGTGAGTGGGCTCTACCCATTCCCATTGCTGTGAAGGGTCAAATTTTGCATCATCTTTGTTTTATTTAAGTGCCATACAGTTACGCCCAGGAGCTTGCCCAAAAAAAGTGTGCAATTTTCTCCCATTTTCACGCTCGTTCAGCACTTTGAATTTTTTTAGTAAGATCTCTCCATAATATGTAAATGAAGGAATTGCATGACAGTTTCACACTTACTGTCTTTACTCCCATGATTGTCCACCTAAGAAACTCCATACCACTCGTCATGGCTTCTGTGGGTCCTTACATGGCTGATGAGCATGATTCTAGAGCCTCATTTCCCTCCGCAGATATTTCTAAGGTTGGAGAAATTGATCCATGGATTTGAGATCGCTGTCATTCCTTTCTCAGGGAAAAGTCTCATTTCTGGATCTCCTCTTGCTATCAGGTGTTCTTGAAGAATTTCATCAAATATGTTCCTCCAGGAAGGGTCTCCCAGGCATTGACATCTGTGTTACATTTCTACAGGGTGTCTTTGAAGCACTTCCTTTGTCCTCTTCTTGTTCACGTGCCTTCCTTGAGCTTGGCAAAGAAGATTTGCTTTGGCAGTTGGGGCTCTGGCATCCTAAGCACGTGGCTGGCCCGGAGGAGTTGGTTTCGAATGATCAAGGCTGGTGCACTTGGCTGCTTCAAGGATGCTGATGTTAGTATGCCTGTTATTGTGTATGCGATGTCTATCACTTTAAGACAGTACAGCAGAAGTGAGTCAAATGATTTTAGGGACCAGTGGAAACTGAGACTGAGTGATCATACCAGAGGATTGGGTCTTCTCTCAACGGAATGTATCTGGCAGGCGTGCAGTCAATATGTAAAGGCTGGACTGCTGTTCTAGACAGTCATTGGACTGCAACTGCTTGTCCGTAGTTTCTTGTTATCGATAAACACCCTTTGTTCCTAACAAAGCTTCTTGATGATATGCGAAGTGTGCCACGCGTTATATCTTGGTGACAAGCTGGATACGTTTTGACGACACAGCCTACCTGTGAGGATTTTATTTAATTGAAGTTTGGAAAAGAGTGCCTAGTTGAGGGGGAAGAGATTCAGAGAAAACTGTTGAAGTAGTGCCAGTTCCTGAGGGGCAGTCGAAGTAGCGAACCTGGTGTGGCTGGCAAGTCAAAAGGTTTGGAAAAATATGGAAAATTAACACGAAGAGGAAATTAAAACTTAAGTGAAGGTCAGGAGCTGCTACAGTTTTGTTTTCCCTGGAAGGGAGGAAAACAAAGAAACTGAGCAGTGTTTGAAGTAAAATAAGTTACCCAGCTAGGAGCGAGCTGTGGCTTAGTTTTAAAATAAATTTGATAGAAGTTGAAATTTGCTGCAGGTGGACAGATTCAGAGGCTTAAAAGTCAAAAAGAGAAAGAAAAGTCTCAGGGATTGCATGTCTCCAGATCCAAACAAAGCCTGTACGGGGTCCAGGAAGAGAGAGTCCCTGAACTGAAGGACTTCCAGCAGAGAGATTTGGAAAGAGGAGATGTCCCCAACCTGTTTAAGAGGCAGGGATTTTAAAAAGGAAATTGACCGGCAGTAGGAAGCCATGCTGAATCTTTGAGAGAAAAAAATGGCAGAAGTTTCTGGAGACACTTTACCTTTATTGATATGTTTGCTGCAAAGTACACCTGCAAAGAGAAGCCAACTTTATCTGAGTAAGTGACAGTCTGTGCGGAGAAAAAAATTGCAACAGTCTTAAATTGCTAACGCATTTAAAGAAGTGATGCATTTGACGTGGTACAACATTTAATGAAAGAACAACAAGGAACAAAGGACAGGAAAGTCAGAAACGACCAGAGATAAAGGACATTTCTAAAAAGAGGGTCCATAAGCAATGGAAACCTTAGTGATGGAAATTAAGGCCTTAAGTAAGAGGCAAGGCTGAAGCTCAGAGGAGGTAATAAGACCTCAAGGAAGAGGCAACTCTAAACTCAGAGTAGACAGTAAAATATCCCAGGGAGGAGAGTGGGTGGTGCACTAGGAAAGGGGGCGCTAAGAAACCCTGGAGAGGGTGGACTACTGAGAGACCCCAGAGCAGATGGCGCATTGAAAACCCAGGAGAAGGGGGACAATTGGAAGACTCTGAAGAGGGGAGCATGGAGAGAATACAGAAAGAGGGCAATGGAAGACCCTGTTCACTTATTGCTGAAGACAGCAAGATTTAGATGTGTCGTATTCTTTTGTACTATAATGAGAAGTTCCTTGAAAGTTTTAGCAATAAACTGCAAGTAAACAGTAAAGTTAGGTCATGTCAATATTGTCATGTGAATGTACCTTTAAGAAAGTTTTTTTTAAATCAAGCAGCTTACAGTTTCAGCAATGTCATTGGAGGGTTGTTGCAGTCAAGCAATAGGGCTTTCAGTATTGTTTATGGCATTCAGGTGATAAAGTTTTTTTTCCTTTGGACTTTCAGTTTTGTTTTGGGGAGTGTGTTTTGAAGCAGTTTTAGTAGCAAGCCAAGAAGCAGTCTCTCTCCTTGTTCTCTTTGTTTGGTTCTGAAACTATTATCAGTTAGCTGGAGGACAGGCTTATTGCCGTCCTGCCTTAAGCTGTGTTTTGGGAAACAGATTTGACTACAACCTCTTCTGAGGTTCTTCATAAATAAGAGCATACGAACTAGGAGCAGGAGTAGGCCATTTGACCCCTTGAGCCTGCTCTGCCATTCAGTAAGATCACGGCTGATCTTTTTGTGGACTCAGCTCCACTTACCTGTCCGCTCACCATAATCCTTAATTCCTTTATTGTTCAAAAATGTATCTATTCTTGTCTTAAAAGGGATTTTTAGCATTTAACGCAGGAGGTTGGATTCCTGTAACAAATGGGAATTAACAAATGCTTATTTGGAGGGTTTTGTGCATTGGATGTTGGCTTTGGTTGGAATAGATTAGAGATATTCCTTAAGAGTTATATATTATCTTGGTTGTTGTATTTCTTGTTGGATTATTAAAATTTCTTGCTAATTGACTTACTATACATGTCAACACTATTCTTAATTAAACATTGTTTTGATAAAAGCTCCTTGTGGATCAGTTGAATCACACCTGAAGTGAAACCTTTCATGCTCATCTAAGCCAAATTGAACATAAAATGTTACAGGTCATAGAACACCTTGAAGTATCTAACCTGACTTGTTAGGAGGAGATGTTGGGCATCTTAAAAAACATTAAAGTGAATAAGTCCTTAGGGCCTGACAGGAGTTACAGCAGAATACTGAGGGAGGAAATTGCTAGGGCCTTGACAGAAATCTTGGATCATCATTGGCTATAGTTGAAGTTCCAGAGGACTGGAGAATAGTCAATGTTATTCTTTTGTTTAAGAAGGGCAGCAGGGATAACACAGATAATTATAGTCTGGTGAACTTTACATGAATGGTAGGGAAATTATTAGAAAAAATTCTTAGGGACCAGATTTCCTCACATTTGGAAACAAATTGGCTTATTAGTGATAGACAGCATTGTTTTATGAAGGGGAAGTCGTGCCTCACTAACTTGATTGAGTTTTTCGAGGAAGTGACGAAGATGATAGATGAGAGAAAGGCGGTGGGTGTTGTATGAATGGAATTCAATAAAGCCTTTGGCAAGGCATCTCATAGTAGACTGTCATGAAAGGTGAGGTCACATGGGATCAGAGGAGAGCTGGTATGCTGGATGCAAAACTGGCATGGGCATGGAAAACAGTAACAGGAGAGGGGTGCTTTTCTGAATGGAAGGCTGTGACTAACGGTGTTTCACAGGGATCAGTTTTGGGACATTTGTTGTTCATAGTATATATAATTGATTTGGAGGAAAATACAATTGGTCTAATTAGTAAGTTCGCAGATGACACAAAAATTGGTGGAGTTGCGGAGAGTGAAGAGGATTAATAGAGGATACAGCAAGATATAGATCAGTTGGAGACTTGGGCTGAGAAATGGCAGATGAACTTTAATCCGGAGAAAAGATCCAATGCATGCAGGAATTAAACCATATATGGTAGAGCCCTTAGGAGAAATGTGGGCATACATGTCCGCCGGCCACCGAAAGTGCCAGTGCAGGTGATAAGGTAGTCAAGAAGGCATACAGCATGCTTGGGTTTGTCAGTCGGGACATTGAGTATAAAAATTGGCAGGTCTGCCGCAGCTATACAGAATTTTAGTTAGGCATCAAAGAACCATAGAAAATTACAGCTCAGAAACAGGCCTTTTGGCCCTTCTTGTCTGTGCCAAACCATTTTTTGCCAAGTCCCACTGAACTGCACTTGGACCATATCCCTCCACACCCTTCTTATCCATGTACCTGACCAAGTTTTTCTTAAATGTTAAAAGTGACCCCGCATTTACCACTTTATCCGGCAGCTCATTCCACACTCCCATCACTCTCTGCATGAAGAAGCCCCTATAACATTCCCTTTAAACTTTTCTCCTTTCACCCTTAACCCTTGCCCTCTGGTTTTTTTCTCCCCTAGCCTCAGTGGAAAAAGCCTGCTTGCATTCACTCTATCTATACCCATTAAAATCTTCCCTCATTCTTCTATACTCCAGGGAATAAAGTCCTAACCTATTCAATCTCTCTCCGTAATTCAGCTTCTCAAGTCCCGGCAACATCCTCGTGAACCTTCTCTGCACTCTTTCAACCTTATTTACATCCTTCCTGTAACTAGGTGACCAAAACTGTACACAATACTCTAAACTTGGCCTCACCAATGCCTTCTATAACCTTAACACAACAGTCCAACTTTTATACTCGATACTCCGATTTAAAAAGGCCAATGTACCAAAAGCACTCTTTGTGACCCTATCCACCTGTGATATCACTTTTAGGGAATTCTATACCTGTAATCCCAGATCCCTCTGTTCAACTGGACTCTTCAGAGTCCTACCATTTACCGTGTACATCCTACTTTGGTTTGTCCTTCCAAAGTGCAATACCTCATACTTGTCTGCGTTAAATTCCATTTGTCATTTTTCAGCCCATTTTTCTAGTTGGTCCAAGTCCCTCTGCAAGCTTTGAAAACCTTCCTCACTGTCCACTACACCTCCAATCTTTGTATCATCAGCAAATTTGCTGATCCAATTTACCACATTATCATCCAGATCATTGATATAGATGACAAACAACAATGGACCCAACACCGATCCCTGCGGCACTCCACTAGTCACAGACCTCCACTCAGAGAAGCAATCCTCCACAACCACTCTCTGGCTTCTTCCACTGAGCCAGTGTCTAATCCAATTTACAACCTCCCCATCTATACCTAGTGACTAAACCTTCCTAACTAACCTCCCATGAGGGACCTTGTCAAAGGCCTTGCTGAAATCCAGGTAAACAACATCCACCACCTTCCCTTCATCATTTGGAATATTGTGTACAATTCTGGTCACTACATTACCAGATGCTTTGGAGAGGGTACAGAGAAGGTTTACCAGGATGTTGCCTGGTCCAGAGGGTATTAGCTATGAGGAGAGGTTGGATAAATTCGGTTTGTTCTCACTGGAATGACGGAGGTTTACAAGCTTATGAGTGGCATGGGCAGAGTAGATAGTCAGATGCTCTTCCCTCGAGTAGAAAAGTCAAGTACTAGGGAACATAGGTTTAAGGTGCATGGGGAAAAGTGCGAGGCAAGTTTTCTTACTCAGATGGTGATGAATGTCTGGAATGCGCTACCCGGGGGAGGTGGTAGGAGCAGGTATGATAATGGCATTTAAGGGGAATCTAGACAAACACATGAATAGGATGGGAATGGAAGGATACGGACTCCATAAGTGCAAATGGTTTTAGCTTAGGCAGGAATCATGATTGGCACAGGCTTGGAGGGCCCAAGGGCCTGTTCCTGTACTGTATTCTTCTTTGTTCTTTGTAATCTGCCTGAAAGTAAAACAAGCCATAACAGAAAAAGTGGTAATTGTGAAGAAAAGACTTGGATAGATTTAACTGAGATCTGCAACAAATAGGAAATTAAATAAAATGTTATGACCCTAATCAAAATGAGAAGCAGCCCAGCTGTATGAAAGCTAGAAAAAACAAGCCCTATAAAAAAGGCAAAAGTAGCTAGAAAAACAGAATAACATTCACCAGTCAATTGTGAAGGAACTGGAATTAGAGCATGAAGACACGAATAAAAGGAAAAAAAGGGTTGAGAGGATAAAGCACAAATGGGGTTCAGCAACAGATGTTGTAGCATGGAATTCAAGAACCAAAGAAATTCCATGTAGTATATGCTATCAGTTTTGTGATGGGTGAGAGAACTGCTCACTCAGAGCAAAGATTTGATCCATGGATAGTCTATACAAGATTGCCCTAGCAAGTTCCACCCAGGGTGGAGCTTGTGCCCTGGATTACCTGACCCATACTCTTAAAGGGGCATACGCCCAACTATAAACATAATACCTCTCCCCACTTATTTCAAAACATCCCAGAGAAGATATATACATTTTAACAAAATTATATAATTATTAATCCCAACAAGAGTCACTGTATACAAGAACATGAACATCAAGCAATTAAGTCTACATGGATATAATCCATCTTTCTGGGGGACAACAGTTCCTGGACAAACATCTCCTTGGCTCAGGAGCCTTCTTGGGCATGCTTCCCTGAATATCCAGAAGCTCTTGTCACACTTCTCTAGCTTCTTCTCAATCTTGATTACAGTCTTCAGTAGACGCTGCCAATGTCTCCTCTGTGGGAACAACTACCTCTGCCTCTGGGACACTAGGTTTGGTCAGTATTGCTGGCTCTGTCTGCAATAATACAAGATCTGAGAGGACTTCCATCCTTTGATGCAGCGTGATGACCAGCTGATCCATGTGTCTCCTCCAGATCAGCTCATTCTTGGTCTTAATTGTATATGATAATGGCCCCATCTGGGCCACCCGTGTTGCTGGGACCTATTTCTCAAGCGATTGTTTCCCTTCTGGAAATTCCTTGACTTGGTATTCCTCTCCCTTCAGGCCATCTGACCTTCCTTGGTCTTAGTCAACTCTTCTCTCATCTCTTCTGGCTGCATCAAACAAGTTCCTTAGTGTGTGACCAAACATCAACAATGCCAGGGAACGCTGGATCACGTATGTAGAGTGTTACGATATGTGGATAGAAATTGATTAATTTGCCTTCCCCTTGGGAAGCTGGACAATCCTTTCTGCCTGACCATTTGTCGCAGGTTGGTATGGAGCTAACCTCACCTGTCAGACAACTTGGTGGTCGAGGTACTCCCTGAACTCTTTTCCCACAAATTGGAGCCCATTATTGCTCATCACATGTTTGGGATTTCCAAATCTAGCAAACAGTTCATCAAGTCGATCTTTTGTCGCCTCTGCGGACACTAACTTCATGATTGTTACTTCTGGCTACTTTGAATGAATGGGTGTTGATCTCTACCAAAAGCATTTGTTCTTCCACCAGACCTGTGAAGTCTCATGGATCCTTTATCAAGGAGTTTCAGTCCATTCTCATGGGTAAAGGTTGACAATGCCGGTGCTTTCCATACTAGAGCTCAGGGTTTGAGCTCTACATTCGGCCACCAAAAATAGATACACGCAATCCCGTTCAGTCGCACCTCACATGGGTACCTTTGGTGCACTTATTCCAGCACCTTCCCTCTTAACGGGGGAAGAATGACCACTCTCATCCCCCACAATAGAATATCATCCGATACAAACAATTCCCACTTCCTGGATAAGTAGGGTTGTAAATCAGGCTGAGTTCTATGGCAAGTCTTCCCTCGCAGATTCATACCTTGACATAAGACTGGGTCAGTTTGGGTAGTATTCTGCACCTGGGCTGCGGACGCTGGTGGTTTATTGTCATGATAAAAATACATAATTTTTAAATTCCACGCACCCCAGGCATACTCCCTTCCACCTCCTTCCATCAGGAAAAGGTAACAAAATGTCTGAGGTCGCGCATCAACAGATTCAAGAACAGCTTCTTCCCTGCTGCCATCAGAATTTTGAATGGACTACCTCATACTAAGTTGATCTTTCTCTACACCCTATCTATGACTAACACTACATTTGCACCCACTCCATTCCTTCTCTATGAATGATATTCTTTGTCCGTATAGCACGCAAGAAGCAATACTTTTCACTGTATACTAATACATGTGACAATAATAAATCAAATCAAAATATCCGTTCTTCTAGGGAGAACATTACAGCGCAGTACACGCCCTTTGGCCCTCGATGTTGCGCCAACCAGTGGAACCAATCTAATGACCCTCTAACCTAAACTATTCCAATGTTGTCCATATGCCTATCCACTGACCATTTGAATGCCCTTAAAGTTGGCGAGTCCACAACTGCTGCAGGCAGGGCATTCCACGCCCTTACTACCCTCTGAGTAAAGAACCTACCTCTGACATCCGTCCTATAACTACCACCCCTTAATTTAAAGCTATGTCCCCTCGTGTTAGCCATCACCATCCGAGGAAAAAGGCTCTCACTGTCCACCCTATCCAATCCTTTGATCTTCTTGTATGCCTCAATTAGGTCACCTCGTAACCTTCTTCTCTCTAATGAAAATAACCTCAAGTCCCTTAGCCTTTCCTCATAAGAACTTCCCACCATACCAGGCAACATCCTGGTAAACCTCCTCTGCACCCTTTCCAATGCCTCCACATATTTCTTATAATGTGGCAACCAACACTGTATGCAATACTCCAAGTGTGGCCGCACCAGAGTTTTGTACAGTTGCAACATGACCTCATGGCTCCGAAATTCAATCCCTCTACCAATAAAAGCTAACACATCGTACTCCTTCTTAACAACCTTATCAACCTGGGTGCCAACTTTCAGGGAGCTATGCACATGTACCCCGAGATCTCTCTGCTCGTCCACACTACTAAGAGTCCTTCCATTAGCCCTATATTCTGTACTCCTGTTATTCTTACCAAAGTGAATCACCTCACACTTTTCCATATTAAACTCCATTTGCCACCTCTCGGCCCAGCTCTGCAGCTTATCTATGTCCCTCTGCAAACTGTAACATCCATCCTCACTGCCTACAACTCCTCCGACTTTGGTTTCGTCAGCAAATTTACTAACCCGTCCTTCTACACCCTTATCTAGGTCATTTATAAAAATGACAAACAGCAGTGGCCCCAAAACAGATCCTTGAGGTACACCACTTGTAACTGAACTCCAGGTTGAATATTTCCCATCAACCACCACCCTCTGTCTTCTATCAGCTAGCCAATTCCTGATCCAAACTGCTAAATCACCCTCAATCCCATGCATCTGCATTTTCTGCAGTAGCCTACCATGGGGAACCTTATCAAACACTTTGCTAAAATCCATATACACCACATCAACTGCCTTACCCTTATCCACCTCTTTGGTCACCTTTCCAAAAAACTCGATAAGGTTTGTGAGGCACAACCTACCCTTCACAAAACTGTGTTGACTATCCCTAATCAATTTATTTCTCTCTAGGTGATTATAAATCCTATCCCTTATAATTCTTTCCAAAACTTTGCCCACAACAGAAGTAAGGCTCACCGGTCTATAATTCCCAGGATGGTCTCTACTCCCCTTCTTGAACAAGGGGACAACGTTTGCTATCCTCCAGTCTTCCGGCACTATCCCTGTAGCCAATGACGACATGAAGATCAAAGCCAAAGGCTCTGCAATCTCCTCCCTAGACTCCCAGAGAATCCTAGGGCAAATCCCATCCAGCCCAGGGGACTTATCTATTTTCATACTCTCAAGAATTGCTAACACCTCCTCCTTATGTACCTCAATCCCATCTAGTCTACTACCTGGTATCGCAGTATTCTCCTCGATTTCACTGACTTTTTCCTGCGTGAATACTGACGAAAAATACTCATTCAGTGCCTCTCCGATCTCTTCAGGCTCCACGCACAACTTCCCACTGCTGTATCTGACTGGCCCTAATCTTGCCCTAACCAATCCTTTATTCTTGATATACCTGTAGAAAGCTTTAGGATTTTCCTTGATCCTATCCGCCAAAGTCTTCTCATGTCCTCTTCTAACTCTTCTTAACTCTCTCTTTAGCTCCTTCCTGCTAATTTATAACTCTCCAGTGCCCTAACTGAGCCTTCACGTCTCATCTTTACATAAGCTTCATTCTTCCTCTTCACCACCAGAGATTCAACTTCCTTAGTACACCACGGTTCCCTCACTTGACCACTTCCTCCCTGCCTGACAGGTACATATTTATCAAGGACTCGCAGTAGCTGCTCCTTGAATAAGCTCCACATTTCAGATGTTCCCAGCCCCTGCAATTTCCTACTCCACCCTGTATATCCTAAATCTCACCTAATAGCCTCATAATTACCTTTGCCCCAGCTATAACTTCTGCCCTTCGGTATATGCCTGTCCCTTTCCATCACTAAAGTAAAGGTAACCAAATTGTGGTCACTATTTCCAAAGTGCTCACCTACCTCCAAGTCTAACACCTGGTCTGGTTCATTACCCAGTACCAAATTCAATGTAGACTCACCTCTTGTTAGCCTATCTACATACTGTGTCATGAAACCTTCCTGCACACATTGGACAAAAACTGACCCCTCTAACATACTTGAACTATAGCTTTTCCAATCGATATTTGTAAAGTTAAAGTCCCCCATTACAGCTACCCTGTTACTTTCGCACCTATCCAGGATCATCTTTGCAATCCTTTCCTCTGCATCTCTGGAACTTTTTGGAGGCCTATAAAAAACTCCCAACAGGGTGACCTCTCCTTTCTTGTTTCTAATCTCAGCCCATACTACCTCAATAGACAGGTCCACATCAAACGCCCTTTCTGCCATCGTAATACTGTCCTTGACTAACAATGCCATGCCTCCCCCTCTTCTACCACCTTTTCTGCTCTGACTGAAACATCCGAACCCCGGAACCTGCAACAACCATTCCTGTCCCTGCCCTATCCATGTCTCTGAAATGGCCATAACGTCGAAGTCCCAGGCACCAATCCAGGCTGCAAGTTCGTCCACCTTATTGCGTATGCTCTTCGCAATAAAGCATACACACTTCAAACCACCCTCTTGCCTGCCAATACACTGCTGTGACCTAGAAACCTTATCCATGACCTCCCTTTTCTCATCCTCCCGTACATTGGAGCTACAATTCAGGTTCCCATCACCCCTCTGAATCAGTTTAAACCCCCCCAAATAGCATTGGCAAATTTCCCCCCCAAGATATTAGTACCCCTCTGGTTCAGGTGCAGACCATCCCTCTTGTAGAGGTCCCACCTACCCCAGAATGAGCCCCAATTGTCCAAGTATCTGAACCCTTCCCTCCTGCACCGTCCCTTTAGCCACGAGTTCAAATGTTCTCTCTCTCTCTATTCTTCTCCATGCTATCTCGCGGCACAGGTAACAAACCAAGGATAACCACTCTTGTTTGTTTTAGCCCTCAGCTTCCACCCTAACTCTCAGAATTTCTGTTTTATATCCCCATCCCTTTTCCTACCTATGTCACGGGTCTGGTTGTCATGTTTCTCTGACTGTCAATATTTTATGTTGTCGGAGTACGCTGATGAAAGTAGTGCCCATCTTTGTAGGCACGCTGCTGCCGTTGGTGGTATATGAACCATAAATGATGGTGAGGGGCCTGTGATCGGTTAGCGGCACAAAATGTCAGCTGTACAGGAAATGAGAATTTCTTTACCTCAAACACAATACTTAACCCTTCCTTTTCGACCTGGGTGCAGTTTTCCTCCATTTTTGTCAGAGACCTTGAAGTGAAGGTCTTTCCACTCCATTAGACAATATACGCGAAAATACAGCACCAATACCATAAGGCAAGGCATCTCAAGCTAATTGCAGTGGCAACTTTGGATGAAATGAGTTAGCACTTCTGACCTTCTTAAGACTTGTTTTACTTCCTGGTAAGCCTCCTCACACCCCAGGTCCATCTCCATGGTTGGTCTTTACCTAGCTATCAATGTAACATTTTTAGTACAGTGGCCAAATCCGGCATGAACTCGCTATATTAATTCGCCAACACAAGGCCCAATTGCATTTGCAATATGTTCTTTGGTTTAGGAGCCTTCATAATGGCATTCATTTTCTTGGGTGCCTTGTGTAGACCTTCACTGTCGATGACATGGCCCAGATATTTAATGGAATCTCTAAAGAATTTGCACTTTTCCTTCTTTAATTGTTGGCCACGCTTCTGCAACCTCCTGAGGGTCTGTTCATGGTTCTTAAAATGCTCCTGTTCGGTGGAGACCATCACCAAAATATTGTCCAGCTAACACTGGATCCCCACTTAGAATTTTTTCCATTGCGCACTGAAAATGGCTGGCATCAACATGATGCTAAAGGGAAGAAACTTGCAGCGAAAAGGTACCCAATGCATTATTATCATCAGTAGGGTTGGGACTCTTCCGCAACACCCATTTGGAGAAAGATCTGTTTCAGATCCATCTTAGAAAATTTATTTCCTCCCGCCAATCAGCTGAAGCAGTATTGATCCCACGATGCTGGATTGATGGTATCCTTCAAAGTCCCTGCAGAATCTCACTGTGCCTTCCATCTTCAAAATTGGAACAATTGGTTCCACCAGTTGCTGGTAGTCATTAGTTCCAGCACCCTCATGTTCAAAAGTTGTTCTAATTCTGTCTCTCCTTTCAGCCGAATAGTATATGGTATTGGACATGAATTTAGACTCCTTGGACAAGTCTCTGGCTTCAACTGAATTTTGATCTCAACTCCTGTTATCTCACCCAGAGTCCCCTTGTACACATCCTTATGTTAATCTAGGGCATCCACCAACCTATTCTCCAATTACTATGCTCCAATTTAATTTTAATTTCTGTAATTGGGAACATCCAAACAAATCAGGGTAATCGCCCTTGACCACATACAACGATAACTCTGCACACATCCTTTAGTTGTACTATCCTTTCAGCGGCAACATTTGCTCTGTATGGGTACGTAAGGTAATTTTGGTAGGCTGCAATGGCAGTGTTTTTAGTTTATCTTGGTACATTATGTAGGGAATCAGTGAAACCACTGCCGCCGTATCTGATTCAATTTTAATGGTCTTTCCTTCTATCTTGGGAAGGATAGAGGTCCAATTGGCTTCTCCTCAGACTGAAAAGATATTAATCCGACATTCCGTAGGTATATGCTGCTCTGCTTTCTCTGCAGATTTGGCCAACTCCCTTTTCCCTGCCTGTTCAGATTTGGAGGTAAATGGTTCCCTAGCACCTTGTACAGCTCCACTAAGAGTTTCTCCACTGGCATTACAGGCTGCATAAAACTTCTTAGCATCGTGAAAGTCTTACTCTCTACAGTGCTGAAAAAGACAGTTATCATGACGTCTTCATCTACCTTTTTGGCTTTTAAGCATGAATGAAAACATTCCGTATAGAACATCTAACTCTCCATTTCTTCATTGACTCGTCCCATTGCTCCGAATTGGCTCACTATTTTCTGTTCCTGCCAGCAGAAATTTTACAGAATTTTACCCGAATTCCCTCATTTTGCACTCTTGTGCCAGCCGCTCCCTCACCAACTGTGCTCTTCTACTCTACATTGAGTTCAGCCCAAGTCCTTACGTGACCGCTTCCTCACGACAATCTCGGTGCTCCTGGCTGAGGATCCTTCTCTTATTCTTGCCATTCACTGCAGCCTGAGACCCCTCACAATCACTGTCTTTGGCCTGATAACTGGCAATCACATTTTTTTTTGAGACATCAAATGAAGCCCGAGCCCCCTTGTGACCGCTTCCCTCAATGTCTAGGCTCGTTCCCCCAGTGTACCTTGTCAGTGTCTGCAAGGTAAATCAAAGCCTGGATACAACAGGTCCCAGTCCTATCTAAATTTAAAAAATCATAACTACAAGTGGGATTTAGAGGTCAGCCCTCAGGTGAAATGAAACACTACTGGACGAAGAAAGACAAGCTCAGTGTTCAGGATGGCATCATCTGCTCAGGTTCCCGTGTTGTTGTCCCTCATCCAGGGCAACATCCGATATTTATGGAAATATATCTTAACCATCCTGAGCTTTTGAAGATGAAAATGTTAGCAGGGAGCTATGTTTGGCAGCCCAGCCTTGATGCAGACATTACCAGTTTGGTCAGACAGTGTGCCTTGTGCCAGGACAATCAAAAATTCCTCCCTGCAGCCTCCCTTCATCCACAGGAGTGGCCTGGTAGGCCCTGGGTGCATGTGCATGTAGACTTTGTTGGGCCTTTTCTGGGCTCCATGTTCTCAATTATGGTTGATGCGCTTTCCAAATGCTTGGAGATTCATTGCATGGGTTCCACTACTTCTCAAGCTACCATTGAGAAACTACAACAAAGTTTCTGCATGCACAGGATAGCAGAAGTCCTGATCTCTGAATATGGCATTGTCTTTACTTACACCGAGTTTCAGACCTTCCAGTGGAATCAAATACATTACGACAGTACCTATCGTCCATCATCGAATGGCTTGGCTTAATGAGCAGTGCTTGACATGAAGAAGCAACCTGCAATGTCCATAGAGACCAGACTAATGTGATTTTTATTCAGCTATAGGACTACCTCTCACACAATGACTGGAATTGCCCCAACAGTATTGTTAGTGGAATGCAGGCTTCGGACATTATTAAGCTTACTGTTCCCAAACCTAGCAGGGAGGGTGGAGTCCCAAAAAGAGAACCAGCAAAAAAACTATGATCCTGTAAGGACAGAAAGAATGTTCAAGACCAGTGACCCAATCTACCTGAGGAACTTCGAGGACAGTCTTTGTTGGGTCCCTGGATCCTAACTTAAAAACTGAGCCCGTGTCTTTTAAGGTCCAAGTCAGGACAAAATCGTCAGGAAATATCTGAATCAGCAAATATCTGAATCAACAGGAGCAGTGGACCTATGCCAGTGCAGCCCTTATTACCAGCCATGAAACGACCATTGCTAGCATCAAGCCACAACTGGAAGTTAACCCCACATCTGTCTCTCTGGTTGATGAGAACACGGATTCTGAGATGGAAACAGAAGAGTCGAGTACCCCACTGAAGCGAGAGCTCAAGAAGAACCTGTGTCAGTGGTTTTAGGGCACTCCCTTAAAAAGCAAAAGTCTTCAATCCGCTTAATATGTCTGATCTGGTCCTTCCTCAAATTAACCCCAGGTTGATCGCCAAGTGGCCAGGGAGCAGGGAAAGAAATGGACTTAAAAGGGGAGGGATGTTATGATCACAGGGGATCATCAGTAGATATCCTCATGGGCCTCATGGAAAAGAGTAAGTGGAGGCTCGCCCAGTAAAGAAAGAGCAGCAAGGGCTTTAAAAAGTAGCTGGCTGCACTCAAAATAGCAGTTGATAGACATGGGACTTACCTGCACTCTGTAGATGCTGAACTGCATTTTGAACACACTATATATAAAGGGTGATTGGTGATGGAAGATTGGCCTCAGTAAGATTATTACAGTCACATCATAGGAAAACACAAGAACCTGTATGATAAAATAGTTGATGAAAAAGATACGGAATTGAAATGCTAGGAGAGAAGGAACTCTGTCATATGACCCAAATACCAGAAATAGAATACCACGACCATTTCCTTCACAAGTGACAAGCCAAGATTGTGTATGAGTTGTCATGATATAAGACTGGGTTGTATTGTGATGATGGTACCTCATGCATAGTAGAGTAAGATTTGATACAGAGAAAAGGACCAATGAAGGATTGGATACTGACACCATCCCCAGAGCAAAGTGTACATTGCACTTGTCAGTGCACAATCTCGGACAGAATTTGGAAAGCAGCAAGCCTGTAGAAGAGTTGCATGCAAAATCATATTTTATACTGTGCGTAGTTGAGGCCTACTATTTAAAGTGTTCTGATAAATGAAAGCCTCAAGATCCCTCTACTGAACAATCATTCCTTAGCAACTGCCTGTATGGAGTATGCACATTCTCCCCATGCCTGGGTTTTCTCCGGTGCTCCGGTTTCCTCCCGCATTCCAAAGATGCGCGGGTTAGGTTGATTGGCCATGCTGAATTGTCCTTTAGTGTCAGAGGGTTTAGAAGGGTAAACATGTGGGGTTACAAGGATAGTGCCTGGGTGGGATTGTTGTTGGTACAGGCTTGATGGGCTGAATGGTCCCCTTCTGCACCGTAGGAATTCAATTTCTCTATGAATCTGTGATACTTTGATTTGTAAGTGTCTAATGTGTATATAATGTTGATTTAGAAATGGGTTGAGTAAATCAATTTTGAAGATTGTATAAAACAGTTAAAGGGGAACAGATGTTGTGTATGTGGTGTCTGTTGCTTTAAGATAGTACAGAACTGACTCACTAATGGAAACAGAGTGAGTGATCACACCAGAGGGTGGTGTCTTCTCTCAAGAGAATGCATCTGGCAGCCATGTGGTCAACATGTAAAGGTTGGAGTGCTGCTCCAGGCAGCAACTGGGGGCTGCAACCACTTGTACATAGTTTCTTGTTAACAATAAATACCTTTTGTTCCTAACAAAGTCTGAAGCCTTTTGATGACATTTGAAGTACGCTATAGCTATCCTCCCAGCTGTTGCAGAGAATATGTTTAAGACATTATTGTCAGTACCTCTCCAGGACCTTAAGGTGGCACCGGTACATTGTCCAAGTTTCTGTGCTGTATAGAGGAGTTGGACGAACAACTGCCTTGTACATGAGGATATTAGTATCAGCATGGATGTCATATTGGTCAAAGACTCTTATCCTTAGATGTTTGAAGGCTGGTCTTGCGGTTTGGTTACGATGTTGAACCTCCACATTGACGTCAGCCTTAGATGAGAGGTGGCTCGCTAGGTAAGACAAATGTTCAGATTTGGGAAGATTTCTCAGTTGATCTTAATAGAGGGAGAGACCAGATCTTGCCCTGGGTCAGACTGATAAAGGACTTGAGCCTTCTTGAGGCTGAAGCGGAGACCGATTGCTTCTGCTAAGGAGCCACGCATGGCTTGGAGATTCTCTTCCAAGAGTCCTTGTAGTTCCTTGTAAAGAAATCTTTTGTTGTCAGTAACAAAGTCTGTGAAAGTGCATCATTTTTCAGGTTCTCTATCTTTTCTTATTGCTCTTCATGGACTTCTGGTATAAGGGATCATGTAGAGAGTGTTGTGCAACATGAGACAATGCAATTGTTTTAGCTCTCTTCGATAGCTATTGAAAGAACCTCCCACAGTAATGCAAGCACTAGAAATGTTTGCCCAAAATCTTTCTCTGTGCAAATCCATCAGGTGCTGGGAATGGGAGCCAGGAAGAAGGAGAAAATCAAAAGCAACTCCAGGGCGGCTTGTTGGCACAGTGGTTAGCATTGATGCCTCACAATGCCACGGACCCAGGTTTGATTCCAGCTTTGGGTGACTAAATGGAGTTTGCATGTTCTCCCACTGTCCAAAGATGTGCAGGTTAGGAAAATTGGCCATGCTAAATTGCCCCTTAGTGTTCCAGGATGTCTAGGGTAGGGGGATTAGTGGGGTAAATGCATGGAGTTATGAGGATTGGGTGGGGTTAGGCCTGGTAAAATGTTTTGTCAGATAGCTGGTGCAGACACAATGGGCCAAATGGCCTACTTCTACACTGTTGGGATACTTTCTTTTATGAAAGAATGGAGATTGTGTTGTCATTGCTTAGTAAAATTCCATGAGCGATATCAGCTTCATTTTGTTCTTGGATTTCATCTGGTTGAGGTTGAAAAGTTTTCCGTCCATCCTATTGACGAAGTCTACTCCACTGGGAAGCTTGTTCTTGAGAAAGTGAAGGATGATGGTGATGAAGATGGAGAAAAGGGTGGTGGTGATGACATATTCCTGCTTGGCTCCAATTTGGACTGCAAAGCTTTCTACCATATTTCCATTAGTGAGGACTGCCGCTGACATCTTGTTGTGCAGGAATGTGTTGATGAATTTCTCTGCACAGCTGGCTTTTGACAGAGTCTTCCATAGCATTTCCAATTGGTAGAGTCGAAAGTCTTGCTCAGATCGATGAAAGCCACGGAGAGATGCTGAAGGCTATGTACAGCAGCTGATGTTGCTCTTGGCATTTGTCTTGAAGTTGTTGAGCTGTAGCTGAAGTCTAAAGACCCTATTAACTTTCTCACTCATACGTACTCACAGGCCACAGGAATCATAGTGAGTGGGGTTAGACCATGCAAAAGTCCGTTGACCTCAGGCAGGATTTTCCAGTCTTGGGGTATGCAGGGCTGGAAAATCCCACCCACATTCTTACCGCCTTCTCTCATTCACACAGATACATCTCACTCTCAGAAGCACTCACCACTCTCAGTACACGCATCACTCTCGTCACCACACTCTCACCCGTTCATATCACCATACTCTCACCTCTCTCACACACATTTTCCTCTCTCACGCGTACACACACTCAGCACTCTCAGACAGTCAGACTGACTGCTCTCACACATTCACCACTCTTTCATACACACTAACAAACATTCACCACTCTCACATACTTGACATGGTGGCACAGTGCTTAGCACTGCTGCCTCACAACGCCAGGAACCTGGGTTAGATTCCTGCTCGAGTCACTGTCTGCGTGGAGCTGGCACATTGTCCCCATGTCTGTGTGGGTTTCCTCCAGGTGCTCCAGTTTCCTCCCACAGTTTAAAAGATGTGCTGGTTAGGTGCAGTGACCTAAATATGTACCAGAGAATGGCGACTAGGGGAATTTCACAGTAACCTCATTGCAGTGTTAATGCAAGCCTTACTTGTGACTAATAAATAAACTTTAACTTCACTTATCTCACGTACACTCACTTCTCATTGTAACACAAAAGCCTACATCTTTCTCACTCAAACACATCTCTCTCACACTCATCCCCTTACCACCAGCTCTCTCTCACACACACCCTCACCTCTCACACACACTCATTTCTCACACGCACTCACCACTCTCATACTCATTCTCACCTCTCTCACAAATATGCTATTCTCCCACACTCACCTCTCATATACTCACCAGTGTCACATACTCATTACTCTTTCACACATACTTGCACTCACCACTCTCTTATACACACAATCACCTGTCTCTCACGCATACACCACTCTTTCACTCACACTCTCACCTCCCTCTCAAACAGACACGCAAACCTCTCTCACATATACATGCATACTCATGTTTCTTGCTTCATTACGCTGGGTCTGCCTCCTCTCCTGCCCAGCCTCCAAGCTGGTCTCCTCCACATCTGGTCTCAGCCTACTGTCATCCCAGCCTTCCTGCCCCGTCACTCGTGATGGCCCCACGAACCCTGCCCCACTCCAGCCTTCCCGATGTGGACTCTCACCCCATGTCTGCAGCCAAGAACGCTCCACTGCCCACTGCTCTGTCCAATTGTCTTTGCTGTCAACCTGTGAATTTCAATACTGACTTCGCTGGAATGTCTGACTTGTCCTACCAGATGCTGGCTTTTCCTTGCATTGGCTGCTGAAAGGCTGAACAGTACCCTAATGCAGAAAATCACCTTCATTTGGACAGTCTGAAAGAAGAGCACTTCTTCAAATTTAAAATTGCTGGACCTACTGCGGACCCCCTGGATGAGTTCTACCAAACTCTAGGTTTCTACGGAACCCAATTTGGAAAATGCTGGAATTAAGAATCTACTGATGACCATGAAACAATTGTTGGTTGTCAGAAAAACCCATCTGGTTTACTAATGTCCTCTCGGGAAGTAAATCTGTCATCCTTACCTGATCTGGCCTACGTGTGACTCTGGAGCTACAGCAATGTGGTTGACTCTTAACTGCCCTTTGAAATGGCCCAGCAAGCCACTCAGTTGTAACAATCGTTACAAAGTCTCAACGAAGAAATGAAACTGGACAGGCCACCTGGCATCATCTGAACAGACCACCTAGGCACCAGAGAAGGCAGCGGCAAAACAAACAGCCGTGTTGACCCTGGAAGGTCCTCCTTAGTAACATCTAGGGGCCAGATCCAAAATTGGGAGAGCTGTCTCACAGCCTAGTCAAGCAACAGCCTGACATAGTCATTCTCACAAAATCATACGTTGCAGATAACACCCCAGACATCACAATTACCAACCCTGGATGTGTCCTTTCCCACTGGCAGGACAGATCCAGCAGAGGTGGTGGCACAGTTGGGAGGGAGTTGCCTTCAGAGTCCTTAACATTGATTCCAGACCCCACGAAGCCTCATGGCCTCAGGTTAAACATGGGCAAGGAAACGTCTTACTGATTACCACATTCCGTCCTCCTTTGCTTGATGAATCAGTATTCCTCCATGTTGAACATTTGGAGGAAGGACTGAGTGTGGCAAAAGTTACTCTGAATGGGGGATTTCAATGTCCATCACCAAGAGTGGCTCAGCAGCAGCACTACTGATGGAGCTGGTCAGGTCCTAAAAGACATAACTGCTAGACTGGGTCTGGAGCATGTGGTGAACGAATCAACAAGAAGAAATAACATACTTACCAATCTGTTGGCTGCAGATACATCTGTCCATGACAATATTGGTAAGAGTGACCACCGCACAGTCCTTGTGGAGACGAAGTCCCGCCTTCACATTGAGAATAGCCTCCGTCATGTTGTGTGGCACTATCACCATGTTAAATGAGACAGACTTCGAACCAATCTAGCAATTCAAGATTGGGCATCTATGAGGTGCTGTGGGTCATCAACAGCAGCGGAATTGTACTCCAGCACAATCTGGAACCTCATGGCCCGGCATATCCCCCACTCAACCATTACCATCAAGCCAGGGATCAACCCTGCTTCAATGGAGAGTGCAGGAGGGCATGCCAGGAGCAGCACTAGGCATACCTAAAAATGAGGTGTCAATCTGGTGAAGCTACCAAATAGGACTACTTGCATGCCAAATGACAAAAACAGCAAGCGATAGAGCTAAGCGATCCCATAACCAATGGATCAGATTTAAGCTCTGCGATCCTTCCACATCCAGTCAAGTATGGTGGTGGACAATTAAACAACTCACTGGTGGAGGAGGCTGTACAAATATCCCATCCTCAATGATGGAGGAACCCAGCACATCAGTACAAAAGATAAGACTGAAGTATTTGCAGCAATCTTCAGCCAGAAATGCCGAGTGGATGATCCATCTCAGCCTCCTCCAGTGGTCCCCAGCACCTCAGATGCCAGTCTCCAGCCAATTCGTTTCACTCCACGTGATATCAAGAAACGGTTGGAGGCACTGGACACTGCAAAGGCAATGGGCCCTGATAACATTCCAGCAATAGTACTGAAGACTAGTGCTCCAGAAGTTGTTGCTCCCCTTATGAAGCTCTTCCGGTACAGTTACAACACTGGCATCTACCCAACAATGTGGAAAATTGCCTAGATATGTCCTGTATACCAAAAGCAGGACAATCCAACCCGGCTGTTTACTGCCCAATCAGTCTGCTTTTGATCATCAGTAAAGTGATAGAAGGGATTATCAACAATGCTATCAAGCAGCACCTATTCAGCAATAGTCTGCTCAGTGACGCCCAGTTTGGATTTCACTAGGGTCACTCAGCTCCTGACCTCATTACAGCCTTCATTCACACATGGACAAAAGAGCTGAATTCCAGAGGTGAGGTGATAGTAACAGCTCTTGACATCAAGGCTGCATTCAACCAAGTGTGACATTAAGGAGCTCTAGCGAAACTGGAATCAATGGGTATCGGAGGGGGGGGGGAGCTTCATCACATTGTTTTTTACCCATGTAATACATTGGAATACATTGAATATTACAAAGGCTTTTGGCCCTGGCAACATTCAGCATTAGTACTGAAGATTTAAGCTTCAGACCTAACCACACCACTAGCCAAGTGTTTCCAGTACAGCTACAATGTTGACATTTACCTGATAATGGTGAGCATTGCACAGGTATAACGTGTCAATGAAAGGTAGGTCGAATTCAATCTATTCACTGATCAACAATGTGATGTAAATTGACCCTAGTATCAGGGGATTCGCGCGGTAAATATGTGGGGTTAAGGGAATAAGACCTGGGTGTGATTGTGGTGGTGCCGATTTGATGGGCCAAATGGCCTCCCTCTGTACTATAGAGATTCTATGGAGTGGATGGGGAAAGATACAGTTGTCATGGTTTTCATGGGTACCAAAGATATAGGTAGAAAAAGGAAAGAGATCCTGCTGAGGGAATATGAGCAGCTAGGAACTAAATTAAAAAGCAGAACCAAAAAAGTAATAATCTCTGGATTACCACCTGAGCCACAAGCTAATTGGCACAGGATCAACAAGGTTAAAGAGGTAAATGTGTGTCTCAAAGATTGGTGTGTGAGAAGTGGGTTTGAATTCATGGATATTGGCACCAGTACTGGAGAAGGAAGGAGCTTTTCCAATGGAATTGTCTCCACCTGAATCATGCTGGGACCAGAGTCCTGGCGAATCACATAACTAGGTCTGTAGATAGGACAATTAAGAAAAAAGTTAAAGGGAAGGAGAGCTCAGGAGAGGTTATTAAAGTCTCCAGAACAAATGACAGGATAGAGAGTTCAGAATGGGTTAGGAATTTAACTTTAGGCACAGGAGCTAAAGGGATGACTATGAGAAGAGGGACAGTCAATGCAGTACTGAGGGTGTTGTATTTGAATGTGAGCTTGTAGTGCAGATTGAAATTGGCAGGTACAATGTTGTGGACGTCATAGAGACATGGCTGCAAGGAGATCAGAACTGGTGAAATATGAGACTACGCTAGCCAGTAGTATAAAAGAAAATTGCTCAAGTGTTTTTTCTACTATCTAAAGTGTAAGATGCAAGACTGGACTGGAATGGACTGGAAAATGACACTGTAGAAGTAGTAATGGGGAACAAAGAAATGGCAGAGGAACTGAATATGTGTTCTGCGTCAATCTTCATGGTGGAAAATACCAGTAACATACCAAAAATTCAGAAGAGTTGGGGGCAGAGGTAAGTTTGGTGGCCATTAGGGACAAGGTGCTAGGGAAGCTGAAAGGTCTGAAGGTGGAATCATCTAGACCACATGACCTACAACTCAGAGTGTTGAAGAAGATAGTAGAAGAGATAATGGAGGTATCAGTGGTGTTTTTCAAGAATCACTGGAATCCAGGATGATCCCAGAGGACTGGAAAATCACTAGTGTAACACATCTGTTCCAGAAGGGAGGGAGGCAAGACAGGAAATTGCAGGCCAGTTAACCTGACCTCGGCTCTTGGAAAGATTTTAGAGCCCATTATTAAGGATGAGATCTCGGAGTACTTAGAACTGTGTGGTGAAGTAGGGCGAAGAGGATATGTGTTCACAAACGGCATGTACAGACACAAACTCAAATGTAGTGTTTGGTTGTGTATATGCCCTGTTTGTGAACACAAGTCCTCATTCGCCTGATGAAGGAGCAGCGCTCCTAAAACTTGTGCTGCCAAATAAACCTGTTAAACTTTAACCTGGTGTTGAGAAACATGTCAGCCATGATCGAATGGTGGAGCACGCTCAATCGGCTGAATGGCCTAAATCTGCTCCTATATCTTATGGTTAGCATTTGATCTTGAAGTGAATGGTTTGCTCAGCCATTTTCGAAGGTGTTTAAGAGTCAACCACATTGTTGGAGTCACTCATAGGCCAGATGAAGTAAGGATGGCAGATTTTTCTCCCTGAAGACATCAGTGAATCAAATGGGTTTCTTGCAACAATTGACAAAGGTTTCATGGTCATCCTTCGGCCTTTTAAAAATTCCTCCATCTGCAATGGTGGGATTCAAACTAGGGTCCCCAGAGCACTACTCTGGGTCTCAAGTTTACATATCCACTGACAATACCACCTCGCCACTGCTTCCCCTCTCCAACAAGAGAGAATAAACCATCATCCCTTGATTTTTAATGGCATTATTATCACTGAATTCTCAACTATCAATATCATTGGGGCTAAAACTGCCTATGAACTGAACTGGATTAGCCATATTAGCCAGTACGGGTCTGAGGACATGTACCAACCGACTCAAGAAGTTTCTTCCCTGCTGCCACCAGAATTTTGAATCAACCTGCCTCACATTAAGTTGATCTTTCTCTACACCCTAGCTATGACTGTAACACCACATTTTGCACTTTCTCCTTTCCTTCTCTATGTACGGTATACTTTGTCTATATAGCACGCAAGAAACAATACTTTTTTCATTATATATTAATACATGTGACAATAATAAATCAAACCAAATAAAAAAAAGGTACAAGAGCAGGTCTGAGGTTGCGCTTTCTGGAATAAGTAACTTACCGTCTATCTTCCAAAGTATGTCTACCATCTACAAGATAGAAGTCAGGTTGTGATGGAATACTCTTCAATTCTCTGGATGGGTTTGGTTAAACAATAACACTCAAGAAGTGCACTATCATCCATGAAAAAGCAGCACCTTAAGCTTCACTCCCAGCGCTTTCAATATACAATTCTGTTGTGTGCACTCCGGAACTACATTCCAGTTCCTTTACTGTTGCTGGATGGAAATCCTGGAACTCCCTTCCTAAAAGTACTATGGGTGTGCTTGCACCAAATGGACTGCAGCAATTCAAGGAGCCAGCTCAGCAACACATTCACAAGAGCAATTAGAGATGGGCAGCAAATGGCAGCCAAGCCAGTGATGCCCACATTCTATGAAATAATTTTAAAAAGGGACTTGATATGAAACTTTGGTTGGAATTTTTCTCACACCTGCCTGAGGCTCGTAAGATTGTGCCCGAGACTAACAGAGAATGCCATTCTGCGAGCCTTGGGGCGGGTGTGCCGGTAAAGTCAGAGCCCTTGTGTAATAATTCAGGAAGTGCACTGGGATATTTTGCTACATTGTAGGTACCAAATTAATGAAGATTTCAGTTGTAACAATGCTTGTATCATCTCCTTATCCCAACATTTTTCCAGTAAAGGCTTTTCCCTTGTAATCCTGCGGAGCTACCTTCATACAAAAGGAAGACTTATGGCAGTCATGTGCCAATGTATTTGACAGAATCCCAAAAACTACAATCGTCTGCAATAAATAATAGAAATTCCTTTTGTGGCTATTCTGGGGAGATCAATCTGCATAGTAGGAATTCATTTGTCGCAGTTTCTGATTTTCATCTATCATGTTGGGGATTATATGTAGTAAATTTCACTTAAGTTAAGTCCTGACACTTAAT
Organism: Carcharhinus amblyrhynchos; assembly: GCF_965287045.1. Taxonomy (NCBI): domain Eukaryota; kingdom Metazoa; phylum Chordata; class Chondrichthyes; order Carcharhiniformes; family Carcharhinidae; genus Carcharhinus; species Carcharhinus amblyrhynchos. Next base: position 18,175,874 of record NC_137345.1, read on the forward strand.
TTATAAATGTTGCATGTATAGCTTTTCCCCTGATGTTCATATGAGCTGAACCAAATATCTTTGAACCTAAAAAATCTTTCATTCTATATCCATCTTTATTTAAAATATATTCGCAATGTTCAGGAATTATGTTCAGAACGCACATTTGATTCATTTTTGCATGATGTCTAACCATCTTCTAAATATAAGTGAGGACAACATAGCTCTTGCAGGTAAAACACGGATTAATAGGTAACTAACTTAATGTTAATTAAACTGAGAGCTGCTTGATGGTTATTTGCTGCACATAAGGAGTGGTGCCCACAAAATTTTACACACATCTTTAAAAAGTTGATACACTCAAAATGAACGTAATCTCGCCTTTTAGTTTAGCAGGTTTCTTTCTTCTCAACTTTCAGTCTCTTTGATTTGAGACTTAATCTAGATTTGTACAGATTTTAACATCTTATGGAGCAAAGACCCTTTTCTTAAACATGTATAAAGTTTTCTCTGTATTGATTCTGTGCTCTTGACTCAATAGTTCCTAATGAGCTTAGAGACATTTGCCCCATTCTGGACTGCACAAAGTGGGTGATATTCATATCTTTCTCCTTGTTTGTCAGGACATGAGATTTCTGGAGACCATCCAAATTTTCTTTAACACTCAACTATCTTTTAACCACTTTTCCTCATGGAAAGGACCTGAGATCCTCCTCAGTTTTCATACCTGTACCTTAATCATTTGCCAACGACACAAAGGTTGGTGTTGTTGTGGGTGGTCTGGAGGGATGTCAGAAGTTGCAGCGAAACATAGATAGGATGCAAGACTTAGCGGAGAAGTGACAGATGGACTTCAACGTGGATAAATGTGTAGTGGTCCATTTTGGTAGGTCCAATGGGATGAAGGAGTACAATATCAAGGGTAGGACTCTTAGCAGTGTTGAGGAGCAGAAGGACCTTGGGGTCCAGGTCCATAGGACTCTTAAATCAGCCTCGCAGGTGGAGGATGTGGTCAAGAAGGCGTATGGTGTGCTAGCCTTCATTAATCGAGGGATTGAGTTTAGGAGTGGGAAGGTAATGCTGCAACTTTATAAGACCCTTGTCAGACCCCGCTTGGAGTACTGTGCGCAGTTCTGGTCGCCTCAGTACAAGAAGGATGTGGAAGCTATTGAGAGGGTGCAGAGGAGATTTACTAGGATGTTGCCTGGATAAGGAGGCATGCCTTATGAAGATAGGTTGAGGGAGCTAGGTCTCTTCTCCCTGGAGAGACGAAGATTGAGAGGCGACCTGATAGAGGTTTATAAAATGTTGAGAAGTATAGATAGGGTGGATGCTCGGAGGCTATTTCCCAGGGCTGAAATGGTTGCTACGAGAGGACACAGGTTTAAGGTGCTGGGGAGCAGGTACAAAGAACAAAAACAGCCCAGGAAACAGGCCCTTTGACCCAACGAGCCCGTGCCACCATTTTAACATTACCAGTCCCCCCTCCATCCATGAACCTTATCTATGATTATGGCATTCCACATTGGGGGAAACTAATTTAGGGACAATTTATTACCTCTAATCAGCCTAATAGCACATCTTTGGGGTGTGGGAGGAAACCAGAGCGCCCAGAGAAAACCTGCGCAAGCACGGGGAGAATGCGCAAACTCCCACAGACATTGGCCCAGATCCATGTGTCTCAGTGATAGTCACTGAGCTGTCGTGTTGCCCAACATCTGGTCCAGTTTAAGCGCACACTAACGACATGAAGCACTAGACTACTCTTGAACATCCAAGAGCAGCCCTAGTACGACCCATCGCATGTATGCCCCTCGTTGGACAACAAGGCGGACCGACTTAAAACCTGTGGATTAAAAGAGAAAAACATTAGCATCATTCCTCATACTTATACATTACCAGGGACATCCCAGTGCTAATGAACCTTATTCAAAACAGTCTCCTATATCCTCCCATCTCCAACCCACTCATGTGCCTGTCTAAGTAACTCTTAAACAATTCCAGCATGCCTGCCTCCACCACCTTGCTTGGCAGAGCATTCCATACCCCCACTACCCTCTGTGTGAAAAACCTCCCTCTAATATCCGTGTTATACCTCTCCCCCCTCACCCTAAGCCTGTGGCCCCTCGTACTGTGCGTCCCTAACATAGGAAATAGCTTACCACTGTTTACTCTATCTATACCCTTCATAATCTTATATACCTCTATTAGATCCCCCTCAGTCGACATCTTTCAAGGGAAAACAGCCCCAATTTGCTCAATCCTTCCTCATAACCGAGTCCTTCCATCCCAGGCAACATCCTGGTAAAACCCCTCTGCGCTCTCTCCAGAGTCTCCACGTCCTTCCGGTAGTAAGGCGACCAGAACTGGACGCGGTACTCTAAATGCGGCCTAACCAACGTTCTGTACAACTGCAACATCAGACTTCAGCTCTTATACTCTATACCCCTTCCTATAAAGGCTAACATACCATAAGCTTTCTTCACAGCCTTCTCCACTTGTACTGCCACCTTCAAAGACTTGTGCACTTGCACCCCCAGGCCCCGCTGCGTTTCTATACTCTTTATAGGCTTACCCTTTATCATATAACTCCCCCCTACATTATTTCTGCCAAAATGCATCACCTCACATTTATCAGGATTAAACTCCATTTGCCATATATCTGCCCAATATACCAGCCTATCTATATCCCGTTGTATTGCCAGACACTGCTCCTCACTGCCTGCCAATCCAGCCATCTTAGTGTCATCAGCAAATTTGCTGATCACACCACTTACTCCTCTTCCAAGTCATTTATATATACTACAAAGAGGTCCCAGTACTGAGCCCTGCGGCACACCACTAGTGACAGACCTCCAGCTAGAAAAGGACCCTTCCACTACTACTCTGTCTCCTCTTAGCAAGCCAGTTCTCCACCCATCTAGATACCTGGCCTTGTGTCCCATGAGCCTTAATCTTTTCTACCAACCTACCATGAGGGACTTTGTCAAACGCCTTACTGAAATCCACATAGACGACATCAACGGCTCGTCCTTCGTCAACCATTTTTGTCACCTCCTCAAAAAATTCTACCAGATTCGTAAGGCAAGACTTCCCCTTAACAAAGCCATGCTGCATATCCGTAATCAGATTGCAACGCTCTAGGCGCTTATACATCCTATCCCTAAGAATCCTCTCCATCAACTTGCCTACCACTGACGTCAAACTCACCGGCCTATAGTTACTAGGGTTATCCCTCCTACCCTTTTTAAACAACGGTACCACGTTGGCTATCCTCCACTCCTCTGGGACCTCACCTGTGTCCAAAGAAGAGACAAAGATTTGCGTCAGAGGCCCAGCAATTTGATCTCTCGCCTCCCTAAGCAGCCTAGGATATTTGCCATCAGGCCCCGGAGATTTATCAGTTTTATTGCTACCTAAAAGCCCTAACACTTCTTCCCTCATAATGGATAGTTCCTTCAATTGGTCTATAGTTCCCTCCAATACATTACAAGACACCAAACCCCTCTCCTTCGTGAGTACTGACACAAAGTATTCATTCAGGATCTCCCCCATTCCTTCAGACTCTAAGTACAGAGGAGATGTCAGGGGTAAGTTTTTCACTCAGAGGGTGGTGAGTGAGTGGAATCGGCTGCCGTGGTAGAGGCGAATTCGCTGAGGTCTTTTAAGAGACTTCTGGATAAGTACATGGGATATAATGGGATTGAGAGTTATAGATAGGCCTAGTAGGTATGGATATGATTGGCTCAACTTGTGGGCCGAAGGGCCTGTTTGTGCTGTAGTGTTCTATGTTCTGATACAAACTGTCAGCAGGTAAGCTTGCATTTTAGGAGTTCCGCCAATAGAGCCCCAAAGAATTTGGGGCTCTATTGGCGTATATGAGACTGCTGAGCAAACATGTAAAACACATCCCAATAATTAAATTATAGGAAGAATAAAGACAATTCCTTGGTGGAAGGTTATCTGCTTCGAGAATAGTTATTTTTGCAGAGGATTAGTTAGGCCCCACACCCTTCAGAATCTGTGGCAACTGAGCTTGCTTATGTATCGTACAATTTGTTACTCAATCATAGTTCCTTGGAATGCCTTGTACCTATGAATTTTGTCTTTCGGTGCCTTTGCATAGAAAAGACTTTGTACATGCTGTGTTCTATTTTTTCTCATTGGTCTTTTTATCTCATTTAACTCCTTTACTCCTCCCCCAAACCCCTGTCATTGACTTTTCAATTGCTTCATTGTCTTGTATTGTATCCCTTGGCAGTATGTGACAGGATTTTGCCTACAGCAAACTGCCCCTGTGCAATTATAACATTGGCTCTATCCTTTTTGAGATACTTCAGAAAATCTCATTTAAGGACCTGGGTTAGTTTTTGAAATGGAAAAGCTTTGTCCATTGTATTAAGGACCAGACCAGAAACTTGCAAGTGTATTATGCAGTTAGTCAAGACCCCAACTTTTGCATTTGATTTTGCTGTTAGGGTGACCGTAAGATGTTTTGCTCCAGGTGTGATGAAATTTACCCACTAGGAAGATTTTATCAAAAAAGTTTATTTAAGAACACAGTTTGAATATAACAAATAATTAGCATAATTTTTACCAATCAAAATATTTAAACATGACAAAATATAATTCTTAACAGATAGCTATCTCTATTGTTCCAATTAAAAGCAATATACTCGAAGACATATACCCTTCTTTATAACTAGTTAGCACAAAAAGCAAATATGCTCACATAGTGATTTATTTCCAGCCTTTTAATACTTCTGGACAGAGATCCAGACAGCAGTTTCCAGAGAAGGATATATCCTCACAACAGCAAAATGTAAGAAAAGTAAACCTAGTCTCTGGCAGCTCCCAGTCTCCAGCTTTCAGAGAGGGGAAAAGAGAAGAACCGCTCTCTCTCAACTCAAAAGCAGCATCTAAACAGCAACTAAGCTTGAATTCTCTGTGTATGCTTAGCTTCACCCAGTCATATAACCTTACTTGTCCATCAACCTAATCAAGCCCCACTTGAAAATATCCCAGGGGATAACACTAGCCCAGATTAAAACAAACATTCTAGCAATTAAGATCAATTGTTCTGCTGCAGTAACAAAACAATGCTGTGGTATATAGACAAAACAACATTGATAATGAAAACAAACTGCAATGACATCCTGCACAAGAAACATGACACAAATATGCTCCTTGTCATAATTGGATCACACAACTTCAAAGTTGCTCTACAATGTTGTGTCATGTAGAAGTCCTATATTCCCAACCCAATACTAAACTACAAGTCTATTATTTATGGATGCTGCTGGATTAGAGATGGTCAGCCCCAAATCAGACACTTCAAAAAATTATGGACTTGTGGAATCTTTTCTGGGGTATTCACTGCTGTTCACATTTTTGAAGATTTAGGGATCAGAAAATATACAACAATCTAGATTAGTAGACACCATTAATAAGCAAACCAATACAGCTCTTTACATCCAGTATTAATGAGTCTGACGTTAAATATAATGAGCAACTCATCAATATTTATAAGCTGGTTTCCCTTACCACTCGCAACAAACCCAGGTCAGAATATAGTAAGTTTATAAAGTACTGTTTCTTTCTATAGTTCATTGTAGAAGCCTATTGCAAAGTTAATATGCTTGCTGATACTACTGTAGGTAAGTTCCTTTTCTTGCGTTTCAATCCCAGCTGCTTGTTGTTGTTCAGACATTTTATATGCTTGAGCTGTTAAAATGGGCTTTGACTTAGCACCATTTTCTGTACTATCCCAGTCATATGTCATATAATACAACTTTTATCTAAGAGCTGTTGTCTACATGAAAAGTTATTTATATCTATACAGATATCTTTCTTTGCTGTGGCTGCCTGTCCTTACACAAATACATCTGACTTTTTGCTGGGCTGAATTTTATCTTGTAGTGTACACTGTGAGGAGATGGTGGGGGAAGTTAAAATGATAATAAGTTGGGAAGTGGTCTGTAATATCCATCCACTTCCAAATCTTATTCTTTCAGAAGTCAGTTTCCTGGAATTTTATAGAGCCACATCTCAGTACCTTAGTGCTGAGCATGTGTGTGGTTTGCTTCATTTATGCAAAGACTTCGTTTTGAGATATTTCTTCCTAGCAATTACATTTAAATGCTAGCTTAAAAAACTTAACTACATTTTAAGGTTAACTTGACTGCATTTTAAAACTTGGAAGGCATGCTAAGCTAGTTAAAATTGACTGCATTACTGTGCAGTAAACAGTAGCTTTTCATGGCCACAGCTGCAAGGATTGTTTTGGTAGACAAAGACAGCATGTGCCAAACGATTTCAATAACACAGATAATGAATCACATATACTGTAGTTTCAGCTATATGTTTTCAGTTCAGGTCAAGACTGTTTTGGAGATCCCACTCAAGTTCATCTCAGTACATGTTTTCAGTACAGGACTAGCAGAAAAATCCAGTATCTTTCTCTCTATCTCTTCAGTTTTTCTCTTTCTGCTTGCTTTCTATAATGATTACATTTTAAATTATGCTCAATAAAATAAATTCATCATATCAGTGCTGTCTTGGTCTATTCTAAGGAATGAATGGACCCTACACTTAGACATTAGCTTCTATGATTTGGGGCAGCATGGTGGCACAGTGGTTAGCACTGTTGCCTCACAGCACCAGGGACCCAGGTTCAACTCCCAGCTTGGTCACTGTGTGGAGTCTGCATGTTCTCCCCTGTGTGGATCTGCATGGGTTTCCTCACATAGTCTGAAAGGTATTTGGTTAGGTGGATTGGCCAATTCTCCCGCAATATACCCTAACAGGTACCCGAGTGTGACGACAAGGGGATTTTCACAGTAACTTCATTGCAATGTTAATGTAAGCCTACTTGTGACTAACAAATAAACTTTAAAACTTTACGATTTTTAGAGTTTTTTGTTCAGTATGTCAGTGGGCAGGCTATCAGTGAGTTAGAAGTCATCTTATTGACTATCAGAAAAGGCCAGCTGTAACTCTTTACCAAGACATTCTATTCTATGTGGGGAACTCAAGGACACATCATTTGTCTCAGAAAGGTATGTGTGGGAGGTTTTGCTAGTTGCATGAACTCAAGCTCACAATTTTGGACTTTGTGAAGTGGCTGGAGTAGCTGCTTCAGAGAGTCCTAAACATTCTAGGAAGTGATCAGTCAACAGTTGCAGAAGATGCAGGAGTTAAGGAGATTGATGACCGCCAGAGTGGATAGAGAAGGTAGTGCAGGAATCTCTCATGCCAATGATATTTGCTAATCAGCTTTCAGTTTTGAACATTGAGAAAGAAGACAACTCATTGGAGGAATTTAGTAAGAATCTAATCCTAACGCCATGCGACTTCGAAATGAAACAGAAAATTCTAGAAATTTCAGTGCGTCTGCATCTGTGGAAAGGGAATTGAGTAATGTTTCAAGTCTGAATGATCCTTTGTCACACCACTGCAGGATTTCACTATGGGACTTTTGACTGCGTAATGGATAAAAAGAAATATATGCAGTAGCTGTAGGAACTTAATAGTTAAGGACATGGGTGAGTGCAATATTACCGGATCACCATGCTGATCAACCAGTGTGGCAAGCTCAGAAGATAGCGTGAGAGAGTCCAAAAATATTTGCACCTGGCATGAATTGGTTCACTATGTCCCCGGCTTCTTTTGTGAGAACACTTCTTTCTACTATCTACAAGATGCATTGCAGCATCTTCGATGAGGTTATGATAAACTGATGCCCCCCAACCTAATTGCTACATGGTGGCCTCAGATGATGCCATGTCTGTCCATAACCAGTGCTATTTGTTTCAGGTTCTTGAACTCTCCCCGGCAACTGCCACAGAGACTGACAGCCCATGCCTACCACACTTCTTGCTACCAATGTAACAAGCCCTCCAGCACCAAGCCCACTTCAGGTTTGCCTTTGCTATCTGTCATGTGAACAGTAACCCAGCTGCTTCCCAGGAACAGCCAATTTGTGTAACTACACACTTAGGGCAGCTGAGCAGGCCAACCCCAAGTTTAAAGACTATGTACCAATTTAAATATTTACATATAATATGTACTGCTTCTGAAAAGGATGAGGAGGGGGGTTGGGGTTCATGCCAGTTTAATTTTACCTCAAGTTCCTGCTCTGTGCATTCAATTGTCCATTGTTTTTTAAACTTGATACTGTTCTTTGTATGCAGACACAAATTTCCCTAACTAAGAACATAAGAAATAGGAGCAGAAGTAGGCCATCTAGCCCCTCGAGCCTGCCCCACCATTCAATAAGATCATGGCTGATCTGAACTGGATCAGTTCCACTTTCCCACTCTCTCCCTATAACCCTTAATTCCCTTGTCTGTCAAAAACCTATCTACCTGTGACTTAAATATATTTAGCGAGGTAGCCTCCACCACTTCAATGGGCAGAGAATTCCAGAGATTCACCACCCTTTGAGTGAAGAAGTTCCTCCTCAACTCTGAGCTAAACTGCCCCCCACTTATCTTGAGGCTGTGCCCTCTAGTCCTGCTATCCTTTCTAAGTGGGAAGAATCTCTCTGCCTCTACCCTGTCCATCCCTTTCATTATCTTATACGTCTCTATAAGATCCCCCCTCATCCTTCTAAACTCCAGCGAGTACCGACCTGGCCTATATAGTTTCTCTTCATAGTCCAACCCCCTTGTCTCCAGTATCAGCTTAGTGAACCTCTGCACTCCCTCCAAGGCCAAAATATCCTTGCGCAAGTGCAGCAACCAAAACTGCACACAGTACTCCAGCTGCGGCTTCACCAGTGCCCTGTACAGTTGCAGTAAGACCTCCCTGCTTTTATATTCTATCCCCCTCGCTATAAAGGCCAGCATCCCATTCGCCTTCTTGATCACCTGCTGCACCTGCAGACTGGGTTTTTGCGACTCATGCACAAGGATCCCCAGGTCCCTCTGTACCGTAGCATGCTGCAACTTTTCGCCCTTTAAATAGTAATCCCTCCTACTATTATTTCTGCCAAAGTGGATAACCTCACACTTGCTAACATTGTTCTCCATCTGCCAGGTCCTCGCCCACTCGCTCAGCCTATCCAGATCCCTCTGCAGACTTTCCACACCCTCCGCGCAATTTGGTTTTCCACTCATCTTTGTGTCATCAGCAAATTTCATCACCCTAAACTCAGCCCCCTCCTCCAGATCATCTATATAAATGGTAAATAGCTGAGGCCCCAGCACCGATCCCTGCGGCACTCCACTAGTCACCAATTGCCAATCAGAATAGCACCCAACTAAAAATAGGAAGGATGTAGAATGAACATCCATTCATATGTTGCCTTTTGACCGGTATACTGGATCTGATATGCAACTTGGGCAAGAGTGCTGGAAGCTACTTCTATGTAGCTTCAAACCATGGATGTAAGACCAATTGAAGGCATTTGTGAGAAAGTGTTGAAGTTCTTACCTGTGTCATAATTCTGGCACAACCACACAATAATACAACCAGTATCCACAGTATTTTGCTTTCGTTAAAGGATGCAGTGTATTGTGTGAGGAAAAGGGGAATAAGCAGAAGTTGTAGTCCATATCAGAACCAATGGCCTAGGTCGATAAAAGTGTTAATGTCTTTTTGGCTATGTTTCTGGCTATGATGCTCATTCAGAGAGTCAGTGGCCTCCTTCTGCACTGTAGGGATTCTATGGTTCTACAGTTTCAAGGCTAGGAAATTATTAATGGAATCTCGAAGGTAATAATCATAGTATTATTTCCAGTGCCATGTGCTAGTGGGTACAGAAACAGGAAGATAATGGAGGTGAATTATTTATGCAGGAGAGAGGTTTTGAGAAATTTGGAACACTTGCACAAGATAAATCAATCAAAACTGAACACAGCCAAAATCAGCGTTGACTAGCAGTATTGGAGAGTATTTAAATTAGTTTGGCAAAAGAAAGGGAGCCAGAAAACAACAAAGAGTTGAGATGGAGTCAGTGGACAGAATGATATAAACAGCAGAAACATGAGAAAAATCCCAAAGTTTGTAGGTACCAGATTGAGGAAAATAGCAATAAAGGAGAAATTAAGCTGTCTGCTTGTCAATATTTGTAGTATATCTAATAAAGTTGTTGGCTGCAGGCATACATTACCACATGAAATTATGTCATAGTTGCGTTAGCGAAAATATAGTTCAAACAAGTCTAAGAATGGATTCCTCATATTGCCAGTTATCAATATTCAGGAATGGTAGAAAGAGAGGTGTGCATGAGGTATTGATTGTAATATTACAGCTGTAAATCAAAAGGATTTATCACAAGCTCAAGGATTCCTAAACTTTTTGAGCTATGAAATTTCTAGTAACCTCTCAAGAGCTCAGAGAAACCTCAAGTATTCATGAAATGTTAATTTTTTTTCTGTGAAAAAGGTGTGAACACAGAAATCAAGTGTAAACAAGCCTTTTCCAGCTATGTCTATGCATTTATTAGAATTAGGAAGACCGACATAGCCACAAATATGTTCTCCAACTACAAGGCTCCCTTACAGTAACCACATACCAAGCAATCCTCCCATGGACATTAACATGGTCTGAACATTAACTCCTGGAAGTCGTACCCAATTTAAGTGTGGGTAATCTGGTAATACTTAAAAGAGTTTTACATAGAAACATAGAAGATAGGAGCAGGAGGAGGCCATTTGGTCCTTTGAGCCTGCTTCACCACTCATTACAATCATGGCTGATCATCCAACTCAATAGCCTAATCCTGCTTTTTCCCCATAATCTTTGATCACATTTGCCCCAAGTGCTATATCCAGCCACCCCTTGAACACATTCAATGTTTTGGCATCGACTACTTCCTGTGGTAATGAATTTCACAGGCTCACCAGTCTTTGGGTAAGAAATGTCTCCTTACCTCTGTCCTAAATGATCTATCCTGAATCCTCAGATTGTGACCCCTGGTTCTGGACCCCCTCCATTGGGAATATCCTCGCTGCATCTACCCTGTCTAGTCTGTTAGAATTTTATAAGTCTCTATGAGATAACCCCACATTCATCTGAGCTCCAGCGAAAACAATCTTAACCTAGTCAATGCCTCCTCCTATATCAGTCCCACCATCCCCGCAATCAGCCTGGTAAACCTTCACTGCACTCAGAGCAAGAACATCCTTCCTCTGAAAAAGAGACCAAAACTGCACATAATTCTCTAGATGTGGCCTCACCAAGGTACTGTATAATTGCAACAACACATCCCTGCTCCTGTACTCGAAACCTCTAGCAATAAAGGCCAACATACCATTTGCCTTCTTTACTGCCTACTGCACCTGCATGCTTACCTTCAGTGATGGTGCACAAGGACACCCAGGTTCCACTGCACACTCCCCTTTCCCAATTTACAGCCATTCAGATTACTATATGCCTTCTTGTTCTTGCTTCCAAAGTGAATAACCTCACATTTGTCCAAATTATACTGCATCTGCCATTGATTTGCCCACTCACCCAACGTGTCCAGATCATGCTGAACAATCTGGAACTGCATCCTCACAGTTCACCCTCCCACCCAATCATCTGCAAACTTTCCCTCATCCAAATCAATAATACATATTGTGAATAGCTGGGGTCCCAGCACCGATCCCTGTGGCACCCACTAGTTACTACCTGCTAATTTGAAAAGCACCCAATAATTCTTACTCTTTGTTTCCTCTCTGCCAACCATTTTTCTATCCATCTCAATAGACTTCCCCCAATCCCATGTGCTTTAATCTTGCACGATAATCTCCTTTTGCCAAACTTTATCGAACATTTTCTGAAAGTTCAAATGTACCACATCGACTGGCTCCCCTTGTCAACTCTACTAGTTGCATCTTCAAAGAATTCCAACAGGCTTGTTAAACATGATTTCCCCTTCATAAATCCATGTTGACTCTGTCTGACCCTGCCACTAATTTCTAAATGCTGTGCTATAAATCTTTGATAATGGATTCGAGAATTTTCCTTACTACCAACATCAAGCTTACTGGTCTATAATTCCCTGTTTTCTCTCTACTTCCCTTTTTGAATATTGGAGTGACATTAGCTACCCTCCAATCTGTAGGGAGTCTATAGAATCCTGGAAGATGACCATCAATTGCATCCACTATTTCTACAGCCACTTCCTTAAATACTCTGGGATGTAGATTATCAGGCCCTGGTGATTTATCTGCCTTCAATGCCATCAATTTTCCCATCATCATTTCTCACTAATATTGATGTTCCCTCTCACTAAATCTTGCATTCTCCAACATTTGTGGCATCTGATTTGTGTCCTCTTTTGTGAAGGCAGAACCAAAGTATGTATTGCTTGGCCATTTCTTTGTCCTCTATTATACAACCCCCCCATTTCTGTCTGTAGGGAATCTACGTTTGTCTTCATAAACCTCTTTCTCTTCTCATATCTATAGAAACTCTTAGTGTCAGTCTTTATGTTCCTTGCAAGCTTACTTTTGTACTGTATTTTCCCCTTATTACTCAATCCCTTGGTCCTTCTTTGCTGAATTCTGAACTGCTTCCAACCCTCAGACCTAGTATCTTTCTTGGCCAATCTGTATGCTTCTTCTTTAGATTGGATACTCTCTCTAATTTTCTTTGTAAGCCATGGATTAGCCCTCTTACCAGCCAGGAATAAACAGTTGATGCAGTTCCTCCATGCATTCCTTGAATGTTTGCCATTGCCTGTCCACTGTCATTCCTTTAAGTAACTCTCCCCAATCTATCAAGGCCAACTCACGCCTCATATCCTCAATTTCCTTTATTATGATTCAGAGACTAGGATGCTGAATCTATTACTTCACTCTCCAACTTGATAAAAAATTCTACCATGTTATGGTTGCTCATCCCCAAAGGGATGAGCGAGAGATCGTACAGCGAGATTGGCAATGATTCCCTTCTCATTACACAGCACCCAGTCTAAGATGGCCTGCTTCCTAGTTGGTTCCTCCACATATTGGTCAATCCTGTACACAGTCCAGGAATTCCTCCTCTACAGCATGTGGCTAATTTGATTTGACCAATCTATGTGCAGATTAAAATCATCTATGATCATCGATATTCCCTTGTCACATGCATCTCTACTTTCATGTTTAATGCCATTCCCAATGTTACCATTGCAGTTTGGGAGTATATATTCATATGACATCCACTGATGTTTTTTGCCCCTTAGTATTTCTCAACTTTACACATATAGACTCCATGTTGTCAGAGCTAATATCCGTTCTCATTATTGTGTTAATTTCCTTTTTAACCAGCAGTGCTATTCCACCACCTTTTCCTTTATTCCTAAATATTGAATACCTTGGGGCATTCAAATCCTACCCCTGGTCACCCTGCAACCATGTCTCCAGAATCCCAATTATTTCATATCCATTTATATCTTTCAACATGTTTAGTTCATCCCTTTTATTGTAAATGCTCCGCACATTAAAGGTGCAAAGCCTTTAAGCTTGTCTTTTTAAGATGGTTTGCCTTTTTCCCTATAGCCCTGTTTGAACTTTTTCCTTGGTTTCTCTGCCTATCACTTTTTTTATTCTCCTTTCTACCTTTTGTTTTTATCTTTATTCCCTCCTTCTCTGACTCTGTACGTAGCTTCCCATCCTCCTGGCATATTAGTTTAAACCCTCCCCAAACGCTCTAGCAAACAATCCCCCTCGGACATCAGTCCCAGTCCTGTCCAATTTGTACAGGTCCCACCTTCCCCCAACCTGGTCCCAATGCTCCAGGAATCTGAAACCCTCCCCCTGACACCATCTGATATATCCTGTCATTTCTACTCTGACGAGCATGTGGCTCCCATAGTAATCCTGAGATCACTTCATTTGAGATCCGATATCTTAACTTTCTTCCCAACTCCCTGTATTCTGCTTTTAGGACCTCATCCTTTTTTTAACCTATGTCGTTTGTACCAATATGTACCACGACCACTGGCTGTTATCCTCCCCATCCAGAATGTCGTGCACCTACTCTGAGACATTCCTGACCCTAGCACCAGGGAAACAACATACCTTCCTGGAGTCTTATTTGCGGCCGCAGAAATGCCTCTCTATTCCCCTTAGAATTGAATCCCCTATAACTATTGCACTGGCATACTTTTTACCCCTCCCCTCTGCAGCAGAACCAACCGTGGTGCAACAAGTTTGACTTCCCCCCAAGAGGCATTCCATCCAACAGTATCCAAAGCGATATACCTGTTATCAGGGGAATGGCCTGAAGGCACTGTTGCTAAGTTTGCAGTTGATACAAAGATGCGTAAAGGGACAGGTAGTATTGAGGAAGCGGGGGACTGCAGGAGGATTTGAACAGGTTAGAAGAGTGGGCAAAGAAGTGGCAGATGGAATACAATGTGGAAAAGTGTTAGGTTATGCACTTTGGAAGGAGGAATGGAGACATAGACTATCTTCTAAATGGGGAAATGCTTAGGAAATCAGAAACACAAAGGGACTTTGGAGTCATTGTTTGAGATTCTCTTAAGGTTAACATGAAAGTTCAGTCAGCAGTTAGGAAGGCAAATGCAATGTTAGCATTCGTGTCAAGAGGGCTAGAATAAAAGAGCAGGGATGTATTCTGAGGCTGTAAAGGCTCGGCAGACCCCATTTGGAGTATTGTGAGCAGCTTTGGGCCCCATTTCCCCAAGGATGTGCTGGCCTTGATAAGGGTCCAGAGGAGGTTCTCAAGAATGAATCCCTGGAATGAAGAGCTTACCGTATGAGGAATGGTTGAGGACTTTGGGTCTGTACTCATTGGAGTTTAGAACGATGAGGAGGATCTTATTGAAAGGGTGGCAGGCAAAAGGCAGGGAATTATAGGCCGGTTAGTTTAACGTCTGTTGTAGGTAAAATGTTAGAATCCATGATCAAGTAGAAAATAGCAAGGCATCTTGAGGAGAATTGTTTGATAGAGCAGACGCAGCACGGTTTCGTTAAGGGGAAGTCGTGTCTGACGAATTTATTGGAGTTCTATGAGGATGTGTCTAGGGTGGTGGATAGAGGAGAGCCGGTGGATGTGGTGTTTCTTGATTTTCAGAAGGCGTTTGATAAGGTGCCGCACAAGAGGTTATTACAGAAGGTCAGGGGGCATGGAGTTGGGGGTAGGGTGTTAGCATGGATAGGGGATTGGCTATCAAATAGGAGGCAGAGAGTGGGGGTCAATGGGTGCTATTCGGATTGGCGGTTAGTGACTAGTGGAGTGCCCCAGGGGTCGGTGCTGGGGCCTCAGCTATTTACCATTTATATAGATGATCTGGAGGAGGGAACCGAGTGTATGGTGTCGAAATTTGCTGATGACACCAAGATTGGTGGAACGGCAAATTGTGCGGAGGGTGTGGAAAGTCTGCAGAAGGATCTAGAAGGCTGGGCGAATGGGCCAGGAACTGGCAAATGGAATTTAATGTTCGCAAGTGTGAAGTTGTCCACTTTGATAGGAATAAAAGTCGGAAGGACTATTACTTACATGGCGAAAAACTGCAGCATGCGATGGTGCAGTGGGACCTCAGGATCCTTGTGCAGGAGTCGCAAAAACCCAGCCTGCAGGTGCAGCAGGTGGTCAGGAAGGCGAATGGGATGCTGGCCTTCATAGCGAGGGGGATTGAATATAAAAGTAGGGAGGTCTTGCTGCAACTGTACAGGGCACTGGTAAGGCCGCAGCTGGAGAACACTGTGCAGTTTTGGTCGCCGGACTTACACAAGGATATTTTGGCCTTGGAGGGAGTGCAGAGGAGGTTTACTAGGCTGATACCGGAGTTGAGGGGGTTGAGCTATGAGGAGAGGCTGAATAAACTAGGCTTGTACTCATTAGAGTTTAGAAGAATGAGGGGAGATCTCATTGAGACATATAAGATGGATAGGATAGAGGTGGAGAGGCTCTTCCCACTCAGAAAGGACAGTAGGACTAGAGGGCACAGCCTCAAGATAAAGGGGGGTGCGGTTTAGAACGGAGTTGAGGAGGAACTTCTTCACTCAAAGGGTGGTGAATCTCTGGAATTCTCTGCCCATTGAAGTGGTGGAGGCTGCCTCGCTAAATATATTTAAGACGTGGGTTGATAGGTTTTTGATAGGCAAGGGGATTAAGGGTTATGGGGAGAGGGCGGGAATGTGGAACTGAGACACGACAGATCAGCCACGATCTTATTCAATGGCGGGGCAGGCTCGAGGGGCTGGATGGCCTACTCCTGCTCCTATTTCTTATGTTCTTATGAAACTTACAGGATACTGCGAGGCTTGGTTAGAGTAGACGTAGAGAGGATATTTCCACTAGTAGGAAAAGTTAGAACCAGATGGCAAAACCTCAGACTAAAGGGGCAATCCTCCAAACAGAGATGAGGAGGAATTTCTTCAGTCAGCGAATGGTGAATCTGTGGAACTCTTTGCAGCAGAAGTCTGTGAAGACCAGGTTTTGAATGTTTTTAAGGCAGAGATAGATAGGTTCTTGATTGTTGAATCAGAGTTTATGGGGAAAAGGCAGAAGGATGGGTATAAGAAAAGTATCAGCCATGATTGAATGGTGGAGCAGACTCAATGGGCAGAGTAACCTAATTCTGCTCTTATGTGTTATAGTCGTATGGGCCCAAGGGACTGGAACTGTCCTCATGGACCAAGAGGAGCAAACCATGGCTTGGAGGTCCCCTGTCCTGTCTTACCCCTTTAAATTAAACTTTTGAAAGTTGTTTTGTTTCAGGTTATATCCAATTCTCTTGAGGCCTTCTTTCCTGCTCTTCATTATTACTGAATATAACCTTTACAAACTGTAAACCACAGAAGTTATACAGAAATGTACAACAACAACTACAATGCCAAAAGAAAAAAAATTACTTAACCGGTCACCAGCCAATCACCTGTTGGCTGTGAAGGCACGGTTTGATTTCCTTCTACCTCTCATCTGCCCTTGGGTCTCCCTCACAGGTCCGCCTCTCCTGAAAATGAGAACCTCTTTCCCCTCGGCAACAAATTCCCACATAACTCCAAATTCCTGATGCCCTCACTTTGGCTGAAATCTCACCCCAGTTGCAGTCTCTCTCCCATGCACAGGCTAATATTTCTTATTTTAAAAACTGCTTAAGTCTTACCCTTTGCCATGTTTCACGAGAGGAGTGATGCTCAAAAGCTGATTCTCATCGGACACACATTTACCTCTTTCACACAGGCACAACCTCATGACTCTCATGTTCACACACACACCGCTCCCCTCTCTTTGTCTCACACACACCCCTTTCTCTCACACATATACCCAGCCTAACACACACACATGCTAGTGCAGGCATGTTCATCCGAATATACACACACACTCATCCTCACATACAAACTTACCCTAACAGCACACACACACATCCCCATTCATCTTCACATATATGTACGCATATATACACTCTCATCCTAACACACACATACTAAACTAGAATGGCAGGAGATGAGAACTTAAGTCGGATGTCATGGGAAAGAGAAACAAGGATAAATGTAAGAACAGTAAACTGCAAAAATGGTAGGTAGAACAATCAAAGGCGAGATGAAATAGGGCCACAGTACTGAGAAAAGTTAAGATGATTAAAATTGACGAAAAGTCAAGCCTAAAGACATTGTATCTTATACACAAAGGGGACGATTCTCCGAAAAGAATTCTAAGTGTCAAATTCACCTAAAAACTGGGATAATTCTTATTGGTTTTTTCAGTGGGGTTTTCAAAATGAATCTCTCACACACTGCATCACAGAGAGCCCGAGCATGAATCTCACAAAAAATCCAGAGTCAGCGCCCTCCTTCCCTGCTCCCCCCAACATGGACATAGCTGGCCTTCCCATTCTCCTCTCCCCTCCCCATTTCCCCCTCCCCCCATTCCACCCCTCCCATCATTCCCTCCTCCCCCACCCCCCATCATTCCTCCCCCACACCCATCATTCCCCCAACCCCCCCACCTCCCCCTACCCCCATCCCCCTCACCCTTTCCCCCATTCTCCCAGGCCCCTCCCCCTTCCTCTATTCTCCCATCCCCGCAGCCCCCAACCCCCATCTCCCCTCCCCACATTCCCCTCCCCCCACACCCCCTCCATCCCTCTCCCACATCTTCTTCCTCTCCTCTCCTCTGCCCCCACCCTCCCCCCTCCTTCCCTTCCACCCTCTCTCCTCCACCCTCCCCTCCCCTGATCTTCACGC
Organism: Carcharhinus amblyrhynchos; assembly: GCF_965287045.1. Taxonomy (NCBI): domain Eukaryota; kingdom Metazoa; phylum Chordata; class Chondrichthyes; order Carcharhiniformes; family Carcharhinidae; genus Carcharhinus; species Carcharhinus amblyrhynchos. Next base: position 18,193,987 of record NC_137345.1, read on the forward strand.
ACGAGCACTGGCCTCACGGCTAGCTTTCACACACACACTGCTGTGCTGCCATGGACACCCCTGACTGTGAGCATTCCCTTTCTTTGAATGAGTCCCTTGAACATTTCTACCCCTCGACACAGTACTTTGTTGAGTTCACCCAATCAGCACCTTTGGAGATGACTCATCCTCTATTGAAACCACGTTGCCTGTACATTATTCACAATTAAATTTAACTTATGTACCCATGAGTGGCCCAAACTGACTGCACCTGGACTCCTTTAACAAGACAGAGCTGTATATGAGATGCAATTATGGACACACAGGCAGTCTCACTAGGAAGATAGCACACAAAAAGAATTGCCCCTGGATTTTCTGAGGGTGAGCAGGCCCAGCTGCTGGATGCAGTGGAGGAGAGGTGTCAGCTGTTGTATCCCGCTCAGGACCATTGCCCAAAGGTTGGCACAGCAAGCGTGATATGGAAGGCAGTGTCTGCAGCTGTAAATGCCAGGCACTGTCACGTCAGACCGGAGACCAGTATAGGAGGAAGATGAATGACGTTCTTTGGGAAACAAGGCATCCCATCCTGAGACCAGTTCATGCACTGTGTTTACAATGTGAAACCACCCCCAGACATCGAGGCCACCATCAACCACTCCCCTACCCTCATCAGCACTGCCTCCAACATCTGTGGAACACCGCCCGCCCCCCCACCGCCCCCAAGTCAGCACCTCCCAGTGGGGAGGCATAGTCCTGAAACGACCCACATGAGTGCCTCACCCCCAACACACATTGCGCCACATAGCCTTCCATACATCATGCTTTCAATCCCTCTTATGTCTCCACAGGCGAAAACTGCACATAACCACAGAGGGAGAAAACTCGTGGTGGTAGAGTACCCGAACTGTGCCTGCTAAAAGTGTTTGAGCAGTGCGTCCTGGATATGACGGGGGGCGGGGCGGAGCCAGGAATGGTCACTCACAGTCAGGTCGGCGTTCAGTATGCAAGTGAGCACCAGCTGAATTCTATCCTTTGAAGTAAGTGCCAAGCTGTGCAGGTTGTTTACCCTTCCTTCCACTAATGTGTGTTCTTTCCTACAGTGGTGGATCCACATGCACCAGGCCCTTCTGGCATCACTGCCCACCCTCGCTGCTCCTGACGACACTCCCCAGGACACTTCAGATGACACCTTGGAGGAAGGCCCTGAAGATTCCTCCAAGCACAGCACCAATGATTCAGCACAGGCATCAACCACACCACCCACCAACACAGAGACTATCATGACGGTGGGTCATGTTAACAATGAGGCTTCTGGTTCACTTATTGGTGAGTACATCACAGTCACTGATGCACATCAGGTGGAGGCGGGTACCCAAGCCAGGTGCCAGCCCTTAGGGTTTGTTCATGCCAAAGCTGGTGGAGATGCATCAGGAAGCCCTGGGAATTGTGAATGGGCTGTCAGCAAGCATGCTGCAACTGCAAGGCTGTTTAGATAAATCAAACAGAATGCTGTTGCAGGAGGTGGTGCCAACATAGCATGGTAACCAGGCCAACACTCCAAGGGCCACGGCCAAGGGTGTCACTAGGATTCTGGAGGCACATCATGCCATGGCCACAGGTGTCAAGGGCATGTTGGAGACACAGCTGGCCATGGCTGTAGCTCACAGGGATTTTAGTGGCACAGCAGGTCCTGGCTGTGGGCCTCGACAATTGTAGCCCAGTCTCACAGGGCTAATGCTGAAGGCTGCAGAGCTTGGCCCTGCCTCAGAGAACCAAAGCTGAAGGATCGCAAAACATGGAGCAGATACATCTGGGCTTCCAGGACTGGCAGAGCCAGGTGATGCTGAAGCTTTTGGAGCTCAGTTCTTCTGCCCTGGCATCCCATGGCGTGTCCCTTGGGCATATGGGCACGCTGAGGGAGGAGGAAGGGTGAGAACCCATGTCGGCGCCTTCCAGTCAGAAGACTCTGGATGTCCCCAAACCTTCCGAATCCACCCTTCCTCATAGTGGGGCATCTCAGGGCCAGCTGCATGAACAGGATGGCACAGAAACATTAATGTTATCTGCAAGTCGGCTGGGGCCCTTCAGGTTTCTCCCCCCAGGAGCTATCCGTAAGGATGCCACAAGGCACAGATCAGAGCTGGCTGCCTCCACGTCCAATGCGCATCCTGGGGAAACACCTAGATGAAGCAGTGGGCCACATCAGATTAGAAAGTTGTAGGGTCACTAAGAGGGCAGGTGTGAAGGTCAAAAGTCGTTAGCATTTCTGGAAATGTTAAGATCACCATTAAATGTTATTTGCACCTCACAGCCGTGACTAATCTGTTTCTGATTCTCCTCCCACAAAGCTGAGTGAACCCAAATCCCATGCATCAAAACACAGACTGCAGTGCTGCGCGATACCAGTGCCTTGACCAAAATTTATAGACTGCCTGCTCTACTTTCCCCAGCACCAAAGAAGTTTTAGTCAAAAACTACCCCCTGGCGTCAGCCCCCCCCCCATCTCGATCGAACCCCACAACCCATTGCCCTATACACTTGCGTTCCAAACCCTCGCTGCTATGTGGCCAAGGTACCAGAGTGCATTCAGAGAGCAAGTAGGAGTCAGACTTGAGTGGCACCAGGGACAGGATTCCAATGTACCTTAAAGTGAGCTATCATCACCTTCAAGCCTTGATTAAACACTAGCTACCATGGCCAGCCGAGGCCCATTATCCTGTTTGATGTTACTTGAAGTCAGGGAGTGGCCTGAGAGAGGGTGAGGGAGGGGAAGGATGGGGTAAAAGGGGGTGGGGGAGGGGAAGGGTGGGAGGTAGAGTGAGAGAATGGGGGAGGGAAGTGTCATTGAGGAAAAAAAAGGCAGAGGAATTAAACAGAGATTTTGCATTAGTCTTTACGGTAGAAGATACTTCGCACATCCCATTAATGCTTAAGTATATTGGAAGGAATTAAGTACCTTCAACATCACTTAGGACATAGTCTTAGATAAACTAATGGGGCTAAAGACAGATGTCTCCTGGCCCTAATGTCTTGCATCCTAGGATCCTAAAAGAAATAGATAAAGAGATGGTGGATACGTTGATTATAATTTTCCAAAATCCTTGGATTCTGGAGAAGTACCAGTGGTTTGGAAAACTGCCACTGTGACACCCTTATTCAATAAGAGAGGGAGGCAAAAAGTAGGTAACTGTAGGCTGATTAGCCTAACATTTTGTTGAAAAATGTTGGAGTCAATTATTAAGGAAGAAATAGCAGCACATTTTGATTCTAGCAGAGTCAGCATAGCCTTAGGAAAGGGAAATCATGTCTGACTAATTTATTAGAGGTTTTTGAGTGGATAGAGAGGAACCAATCGATGTGCTGTATATGGACTTCTAGAAGGCATTCGACAAGGTAGTCCATGAAAGATTAAGTCAAAGATAAAAGCCCATGGAGTTGGAGGTAGTATATTGGCATGGGTGAAGGAATGGTTAATGGGCACGAATCAGTGAGAGGGTCAGGAGTTCTTTTTCAGGTTGGCAACCTGAAACTATTTGCAATATATATTAATGACTCGGAGGAAGGAAGCGAATATATTGGAGCCAAATTTGCAGATGACATAAAAATAGATGGAAAGGCAAGTTGCGACAGAGGTACAAACAGCTTGCAAAGAGATGTTGATAGGTTAATGGGAACCAATGCAAGAAGTTGGAGCTAAAGTGGAGACATGAACAAAAGGCAGTAAGGGGAAAAGAGGGAGGCAGAAAAGTCAAAGACAAAAATCAAAAAGGGCCACATTAAATCATAATTCTAAGAGGTCAATAAATGCCCAAAAAACAATCCTGAAGGCTCTGTGTCTCAATACTAGGAGCGTTTGTAACAAGGTGAATGAATTAACTGTGCAGATAATCATTAACGGATATGATATAATTGGGATCGCGGAGACTGGGCTCCAGGGTGACCAGGGATGGGAACTCAACATCCAGATGTATTCAATATTCTGGAAAGATAGATGAAAAGGAAAAGATGGTGGGGTAGCGTTGTTGGTTAAAGAGGAGATTAACGCAAGGGTAAGGAAAGATATTAGCCTGGACGATGTGGAATCTGTATAGGTGGAGTTGCAGAACATCAAAGGACAAAACACGCTCGTGGGAGCTGTACACTGACCACCATACAGTAGTAGTGAGGTTGGGGACGGCATCAAGCAGGAAATTAGAGATGCGTGCAGTAAGGGTACAGCAGTTATTATCGGCGACTTTGATTTGCATATTGATTGGGCTCACCAAATTAGTAGCAATGCGTTGGAGGACGAATTTTTGGAATGATAGTTTTCTCGACCAATATGTCAAGGAACCAACTAGAGAGCAGGCCATCCTAGACTCGGTATTGTGTAATGAGAGAGGATTAATTAGCAACCTTGTGATGTGAGATCCTCTGGAGAAGAGTGACCATAGTATGGTAGAATTCTTCATTAAGATGGAGAGTGACACAGGTCAGTCTGAGACTAGGGTCCTGAACTTGAAGAAAGCTAACTTTGATGGTATGAGACATGCATTGGCTAGGATAAGCTGGCAAAAGATACTTGAGGGGTTGACAGTGGATAGGCAATGACAGATATTTAAAGAACACATGGATGAACTTGAACAACCCTGTCTGGCATTAGAATGAAATGGAGAAGGTGGCTCATCCATGACTAACAAGAGAAATCAGGGATAGTGTTAACACCAAAGAGGAGGCCTATAAATTGGCCAGAAAAAGCAGCAAACCTGAGGACTGGGAAAAATTTAAAATCCAGCAGGGAAGAACAAAGGGTTTAATTTAGAAAGGGGAAATGAAATACAAAAGTATGCTTTCAGAAATCATAAAAACTGACTATAGATATATGAAGTGAATTCAGAGTGACAGACAGTGATTAGTGGGATACTGTAGGGTTCAGTGCTGGGACTCCAGCTATTCACAATATATTTTAATGATTTGGACAAAGGAATTGAATGTGATATTTCCGAATTTACAAATGACACTAAGATGAGTGGCAGTATGTGCTGTGAGGAGGATGCTAAGAAGCTTCAGGATGACTTGGATAGACTGGCTAAGTGGGCAAATACATCATAATGTGGATAAATGTGAGGTTATTCACTTTAGTGGCAAAATCAGGAAGGAAGATTATTATCTGAATGGTAGCAGTTTAGGAAAATGGGAAGTGTAATGTGGTTTGGGTGTCATGGTGGAACAATCGCCAAAGGGTTGCATGCAGGTACAGCAGGTGGTGAGGAAAGCTAATGGCATCCTGGCCTTCAAATCAAGAGGATTTGAGTATAGGAGTAGAGATGTCTTGCTGCAGTTATACAGGGCCATGGTGAGGCCACCCCTTCAGTATTTTGTCCAGTTCTTGGTCTCTCAGCCTGAGGAAGAAAATTCTTGCTATTGAGGGAAAGGTTCACCAGATTGATTCCTGAAATGGTAGGACTGACATATGAAGAGAGACTGGATCAACTGGGCTTGTATTTACTGGAATTTAGAAGAATGAGTGGGGATCTCATAGAAACATATGAAATCCTGATGGGACTGAACAGGCTAAATGTGGGAAGAATGTTGCCAATGTTGGGGAAGTGCAGAACGAGGGGTCACAGTCTAAGAATAAGGGGTAAGCCATTCAGGACTGAGACGAGAAAGAATTTCTTCACTCAGAGTTGTGAACCTGTGGAATTCTCTACCATAGAAAGCTATTGGGGCCAATTCATCAGATATGTTCAAGAGGGAGCTGACGCATAGCCCTTGTGGCTAAAGGTATCAAAGAGTATGAAGAAAAAGCAGGAGTGGGATATTGAAAGTGCATGATCAGCTATGATCATACAGAATGGTGGTTCAGGTTCGAAGAGCCAAATGGCCTACTCCTGCACCTATTTTCTATGTTAAAAAAGTGGGCAAAAAGTTGGCAAATGGGGTATCATATGAAAAATGCGAAGTTGTTCATCTTGGAAGGGAGAACAAAAGAACAGCATTATTTAAATGGAGAAAACTGTAGAAAGCTGTGAAACAAAGGGACTTGTGGGTACTTGTGTACAAAACACAGAAAGCTAGCACACACTTGCAGCAGGTAATCAGGAAGGCTAATGAAATGTTGTCCCTTATTTTAAGAGTTGGAGTATAGGAATATGGATGTTTTGCTGCAGCTGTACAAGGTATTGGTGAGACCATCTCTGTAGTACTGTGAGCAGTTTTGGTTCGCTTGTTTAAGGAAATGTATTATTTCATTGGAGGCAGTTCAGAAAGGATTCACTAAGACGATTCCCAATATAGAAGGAATGTCTTATGAGGAAATGTTAAACAGATTGGGAATTTACTTATTGGAATTTAAAGAATGAGAGGTGATCTCATTGAAATATAGGATTCTTCAGGGGCTTGACAGAGTAAATGCTAGGAGGATATTTCCCCTTATGGGAGAGTCTAGGGCCAGAGGGCATATTTTCAGAATGAAGGGGTGCCATTTAAGACTTAGATGAAGAGGAATTCCTTCTCGCAAATGGTTTTGAATCTTTGGAATTTCTTGTCACAGAGAGCTGTTAAGGTAGAGTCAGTATATACGTTTAAGGCTGAGGTAGATTTTTGAAGAGTAAGGGAATCAAGGATAACTGAGAAAGGGCAGAAAGTGGACGTGAGGAATGTTAGACCAGCCATGATCCTATTGAATGGCAGAGCAGGCTTGAGGAGCCAAGTAGTCTACTCCTGTTCCCAGTTCTTATGGTCCACACACACCAGAACATTCATCCCCCCACACATACATTCACATCATCACATAAACCACTCATCCTCACACAAACACATTCATTCTAACACACAAATACATACACTCACCTCTGTTCGGGGCCCAATCTACCCCTGCTCCTTTTCCGAGTCCCCGCTGCTGCCTGTAAGTCACTGCAGCCTCTTCTCTCCACTGCTGCTCTGCTTCTGGTTGATTTTTTCCCTTTCCAGCTTCTGCCTCACTTTGGCCTCATTATTTGTTGCAGGCTTTTCTAACCAACAACAGTAAGAGTAAATTATATGGGCCAATCAGAACAAGACCTCATGGAGCACTGGACATTGATTGGCCGACTAGCCAGCCTCTCAGCATCCAGTGCTCCAAGAGATCTTGCTGTAATTGGCCCATTTGATTTCTCTCAGTCTTTTTTAATTTTGCACATTTAAACTGGCATTTGCTGATCACAGGGTGATCGCCAGCTCTGTGGACCCCAGGAGACCATTCACAGACCCCAGTTTAGGAACCCTATTAGATTATTCTGAAACTGGATCTGTTTGGCTTGTGTTGAAGAACAGAGGAACAGCAATAATTTACGAGTTACACATATTGAGAAGTTAGATAAGCAAATTTATCATTAAACTTTAAGGCTGCGTAGCAAAGATAGAGTAATAATATTAATACAAAAAACACATGAAATAGAAGCAGGAATGGGCCAACAGGCCCTTCAAGTCTGCCTTGCCATTCAAGACAATCATAGCTGATCAGTGTTGGCCCCAACCTCTTTTCTGTGCCATTTGCCGTAGATTAACACAATTGAACTAATCTAATATAGACTGGAAAAAAATGTGCAATAGTTAGAGAAGAATGTTCCTTGGGTTGCTGCAGCAAGCAAAAATGAAAATTCTAGTTGCAATTGGTCACAATCCTTAAATCCTGGATGTAGGACTGATATTGAAGAACTGGGGAGTTGTTAATGTTACACAACTATTCAAGAAAGGTGGTGAGGGATAAACCAGAAAACATACCGAGTCATCCTAACAGCAATGGTGAGGAAGTTATTAAAAATTACCAGGAACAAAAGAAACTTTCATTTGGAAAGGCAGGGATCCATCAAGGAGAGTCAGCATGGAATGTTAAAGATAAATCTTTTCTGAGTTACTTGATTTGAAGAAGTGACAGATGAGGTTGATTAGATTAACAAATATAGACATTGACTATTAGACTTTTAGAAGCCATTTGATGAAGTTCTATGCGGGTGGTTTAAGAAGATAGAGGCCCATCATTTTAAGAGAAAAAGGTATTGATGCAGTAGGAAGCAGAAGGGTGGTGAAAGAATTTTTCTTCATACTGGGAGGTGGTATACAGTAGTGTTCCCCAATGGTCAGATCTGTGTCCTTTTTTTGTAATTTTTAGAAACAACATAGTGCAGTGAGTGGTATAGAATGTAGCTTGTAGATAATCAGAAACACTATAGATCATGATGAGGATAGTTTTGCACTTTAAGATGATGAAATGGACAGAAGCATGACAGATAGAATTCAATGCAGCAATGTAAAATGATGCACTTTGAGGGAGTGGAAAGACTGTATAGTATAAATGGTGTTGATGGGGTAACTGAGGTACTGTCTAAAGTTTAGACAATATAAGACTCACAAAACATATCTCTGCATAAAGATGTAACTTTATTTAAACGAGAGGCCTCCAGGAGTTTATCAAAGTGTTAAGTAGCTCTGACACAGAGCAGCAAAACCTCTCCAACGAATCTAACATATATATTCAAAAACAGGTCAACTATAGTTTTTTCTTATCAATCATTCCTGCCTTTCAGTAACTTTAAATCAATCATCCTTAAGATACACAAATCAGCAATAATACCTGCCAAATACTTCAGCTTATCCCATTCCACCCATCAGCTTAATAGTACTTTATTAGTCCATGAACTCTGGAAGCTAACTCCTTTCTTGGCTGACCCCAGTCCCTGGTTGCCTAGCAGCCAAAGATGCTCAGCACAGAGTTCAAATAAACATTCTCATGGGTTCCCTTAAAGATCACTGTCTAACCAGACTAATTTGTGACACCACATCTAGGCACCAGTCTATCTCTTCTGGACAGTGGATAAATCCTGTTCATGAAATATGATCAAGTGGTCCAACCAAAACTTTAACTGATAAATCTTGTATATTTCCAAGGTTCAATTATTTCAAAATATGGCTTCATCCTAATGTCTTTTTACCGTGATGCCTAGTAGTAAATTGCCCTCGGCTAAAGTGAACAATATTCCTTAAAAAATCAGCATATATGATTAACAATCATAATCACTCATTTGAATCAATTACTGCATCCCATATTTGTAAATTGTTTTTTGTTAGCTCAGAAACTTATTTTAAAATTCATTTAACTGCTAGTTCTGTCAGTGCCTTAATGCCTAATACTTTAAAAATTTTATACCCCATTAAGGGTTCCACTTGGAAAAGAATACATGAGCGAAGTGTCAGAGGAATAAATCATAGAAGTGCAGCAATCATAGTAGGACTTTATACATCACTAGATAGGCCTTAGCTGGAATATTACATAGAATAAATACTGAGAAAGTTTAGAATGTTACCAGTATTATTCATTTATTGAGTTACTATTCTTATACTATAACAGTGACAACATTTCTAAGTGCTTCACTGGCTGTAAATCATGTGTGATGTCCCGTAATCATGAAGGGTGCCATTTGAATACAAATATTTTCTAAGGGAATTCAGTTCTGAGGATTTAATGAAGTTTGGATTGTTCTCCTTGGAAAAGGAAAGGTTAATGGCTGGCATAGATGACACTCTTGTGAGTAAATAAAGAACAAGAGGTCATGGATTCAAAAAAATGGCAGAAAGCCTAGTGTAGACCTGATGAGAAATGTTTTAAATCAGTATTTCCCAGAATTTTGAGCACAGTACTTGAAGGAGTGGTGGATGCTTTTAAAAGTGAGTTGAAAAGTGCTTATGAGTTTGCAGGCAAAAAGCAGGGCTATGGGTCTAAACTTTTGCAGAAAATCCACATAGACACAACAGACACAATGGTTGCTACCTGTATTGTAATATTTGGATGTTGTATGTCTGATCTCCACTATTGAATCCTGGACTTTCAGATCATATTTATGCTGTTTAACTTCGGACCTCAGATGAGGACCAAACTAAACAATGAAGGAGCAGGAGTACAAAGAGAAACAACGGCCTGCTTCTCACAGATGTGCAACTTCAGTGTAGGAGGTTGATGAGCAGAGAGGTAAAGGTTGAAGTAGGATCACTTGTGCACCATAGGGGATACAGGCAGAAGATAAGCTTCCTCAATATATTAAATCACTTGTGCTTTAGGTCACTCTGTATCGAGTGAGGTGATAGCAGACATTGTCAACTGCTGCCATGAAGACCTGGGTGGCCATGTTTTACCAGTGCCTCTTTGCCTCTGGATCCTATCAAATCTCTGTGGTAGACTTTTACAGGATCTCCCATTTAGAAGCCCCACAAATGCATAAGACAGGTAACTACTGTCTTGTTTCCCAGGGTATACAATTATGCCATTATTGCTCTTGATGATGCCAGTCAAACTGAGCAAGTGATTGGGCTTGCAGCCCTAGCTAACCTTCAAAAGTGCAAGGTACCATCAACTAAATGCATAAGGCAGTTAAGGCACTGCCAGATTTCACAGGAATGTTCAGCAAATACAGTTACTTTCACTCTCTCAATGTCAACTAATGTTAAAAATAGCTTTTTATGCAAGACAGACAAAATTGCCAGCAGTTGCAACGGTGTTTTCATCTTGTGGCAGTCCATTCTCCCTAATTTCTTCACATCTTGAACAAAACATATCAGCTGTTTGCTTGAAGATGATGGATACTGAAAATATTGCTGCTGACACCTGTAAGGAATTCAATCCATGAAGCTTTGAATAATGCAGTAAAAACTATAAGATAACCAAATGTGGCATTGAGCAACCATTGCACACTGAAGATGTGCTTCAGGTACCTGGATAAAGCTGGTGCCTTCTACATGAATTTTCTGTTCATGGGTTGAGTGCATTATCAACCTGAATGAATGAAAAATTTAATCAAATGACATCAGGTGCACTTTCTGATGTCATCATAGATGTGTGAAAATTTGAGGTCAGTGGTGTACTTGCAAATCAGTTGACTACCCACCAACAACTAGACAGGCAATTACGGCTAACAAGCCAATGTACAATGATTTTAATGGTGCCCTTGCGACTTTAATCTCATCACACTGGCAAAATGGGTGTACTCTAAACATTTTTTTTTACAGTTTCTCATCTAAGGACGGGATAAAATAGACCCTGGAGCAGCAGCACTTTGAATCATTGCAAACTTGTTGCTGTGAGCACACAGAATTGTCCATGAGTTTGTAAACAAGTCAATTTAGCTTTTTAAGCCTGTCTTCCAGTATTTCAGCAACTCATCTTCCCTGCAAGGTTTCTTTGATGATTGGAGCACAGAGATTCTTCATTTGCAAGGCATTGCTCCTCTGCATTTGATCTAACAGAAATAATGCATTCAGCTGGTGGGACCTCCCCTGAAGAGAATAAGAGAGCAGGAGGGAGAGGAGGCAAGGTGAGTGCATGCAGAATCCAAGACAGAGACCCTGTAAAAGGAGAGGCACAGGCTGTATTGGTGCAGGGAAGCCAAGAAGTGAGGCTATATTAGAGTGTACAGACAGTTCTCCTCTGCCTCCAAATGTCCAAACTCCAATGCTGCAGGAGGCTATGCGTCTCCAAGGAAACAGTCAAAGAGGTATATGATATCATAGGTTCCAAATTCACCTCCAACTGCATGGGTGGATTCCTCATAATGATGGTTTAGAAGGTCATTGTGGCCCTCAATTTCTATGCATCTGGTTCTTTTTATTCAGTGGAGAATTGTGATAACCCTGAGGATTTGTATGGGGAATCACTGATTGGTTTCCCTGTAGGACTCATTGAATATGAGCTTCTTGAGGATTGGTAATTCATTGGGTGAAGCTCGTATATCGAGCCCTTTATAAAGCAGGCCCCTAAGTGGGTCCATTATTGTATTGTCCCAGTTGAGACCTGTGTGTATTCACCACAGACTTGTGGTTTTGCTTTACTTTGTTTTGTGCAATAAAGCACTATTCCTTTACAGCTGACTCCTGAAGTTATTGTAGGAATCTGTGCTGCATGACTCAATCAGCTGCATACATATGTGTGAAGCTTGTGACTGATGCTATATTTAGACATGTCCAGATGTTAATGTCATTGAGTTTTACAGCACATAAAGAGGCACTTTGGCCAATCATATCTGCACTGTCCTTAAGCACCCATCTTTTCTAATCACAATTTCCAGCCCTTGGTCCATAGCCTTGTATGCTATGGCTTTTCAAGTACTCATCTAAATGCTTCTTAAATGTTGTGCGAGTTCCCGCCTCCATTACCCTTTCTTTAGGTTTTAGGTTAGTTTATTTATTAGTGTCACAAGCAGACTTAAACTAACACAGCAATGTGAAAATCCCCTGGTCACCACACTCCGGTGCCTATTCAGGTACACTGAGGAAGAATTTAGCATGGCCAGTACACCTAACCAGCATGTCTTTCAGATAGCGGGAGGAAACCAGAGCACTTGGAGAAAACATACGCAGACACGGGGAGAATGAAAAAGCTCTACATAAACAGTGACCCAAGCCGGGAATCAAATCCAGGTCCCTGGTGCTGTGAAGTAGCAGTGCTAACCACTGTGCCATCCAGGTAGTTGGTTTCAGATTCCCACTACCCCTTGAGTGAAATGGCATTTCTTCAAATCTCCTGTAAATCTCCAGTTCTTTACCTTAAATCTACGTTCATCCAATAATGGATAGATAAGGCTGGCCAGGTGGATTGAGCATGAGACTTCACTGCAATTGTGGGCTCCCCTGCATCCAGTATGTAACAGATTACACTCATACACCATCAATTTTTTTATTACTCATTTACAGGATGTAGGCATTGGTAGCTAGGCCAGCATTTATTGCCAACTCTAGTTGCACTTTGGAAGGTACTGGTGAGCTGCCTTCTTGAATTGCTGCAATCCCCAGAAGTGCAAGTATACCCACAGTGCTGTTAGGGAGGGAATTCCAGATACAAAAGTCTGAGGGCACATACCGACTGACTCAAAAACAGCTTCTTTGTTGCCACCTGACTTTTGAATGGACCTACCTCGCATTAGATTGATCTTTCTTGACACCCTAGCTATGACTGTAATACTACATTCTGCACTCTCTCCTTTCCTCCTCTATGTATGGTATGCTTTATATAGCATTCAAGAAACAATACTTTTCACTGTATACTAATACATGTGACAATAATAAATCAAATCAAAACCCAGGCAGTGCCTTCTTAGGACCTGCTGGCCAAAGGATGATCACCAAAGTCATCTATGCCAACAAGACAACAGTCTACCTTTAATGCTGTAAGGGGATGGGCACCTAGATGTAGCAGTTGCAAACATAATGTTAAGAAACACTGAGCACAGCAAAGTGTTTGCACTGGATGCCTATGTTTTCATTTCATACCACTTGAAATTATAAATGATCCAATTGGTTGTTTTTGTTTTGTTTATTGTTAATGTTATTACTCACTCAGAAGCCATTAATATTTTGTATTCCATTGTTGTGAGTCTCATCAAAGCCTGTGAGAGATGTTTGAGGCATCAACCTTTATTACTAAAGCAGTGATGCTGATTGATGCCGCATTGCCCTCATAGTCCTTGTATGCTGTGCCATGTACAACCTGTCTCTTGCAGGGGGTAGACCATCTGTGAAATGTTTGGAAGGGAGGTGGTGCCCATGAACTCAGATGGAAGGCAGTGCATGCTAACTAACTGATAAAACACTGAATCAAGGCCTCCTTGGTGTCTGTGCCTCCCTAAATGTTCCTGATTTCAGCCTCTTCGTTTTCACCTTCTGACTGCTCAGTCCTGCAAGGGAGTAACCCTTAGTTTCTTCATCTGAAGCAAGATCCGTATCGTCCTGGTCCGGTGGTCCCCCTCAAAAGAAAGCAAAATTGTGAAGAGAATAGCAGACAACAATGTTGAATGACAACCACTCTGGCAGATATTGCAAGGTGCTCTTGGAGTGGACCAGGCATTAGAATCTCATCTTCAGCAGGCCAATGATCCTCTGCAATATCGTTCTTATGGACTCATGGCAGCATTTATATCCCTCCTCTGCCTCTGTCCTCAGGTTTCTGACAGACATCATTTGTCACTTTTCAGGGTGAACTTTTGTAACCAACTTACCATCTATCGAGGCACGCTGAAGCCACAAACAACCTTGGCACTTGTGAGTAATGCATATGTAGGCATCATGGGAGCTGCAAGGGTACTTTGTATAGACCTGTAGAATTTGGGCTTTGTGGTCACAAGCTATCGGAACAAACGTGGAGCGACATCTCTTCCTGTTGACAAAGGCACCTGAATGGCTGGCTGGCACCTTTTTGGCCATATGAGTGCACACAATGGCACCCTGGATGTGAAGGAGCCTTGCAATTTCAGCAAAGCCTCTAGTCCATTCAGTCTGGTTGACATGATCTTTCCTGAAATGAATGAATATTCTCACCCACCTGAACAGAGCCTTAGTCACCAGCATGATATTAGCTGTGTGCAGCTGACCAGGAGATTTCACAAATATCATGCACCAAACCCTAGAATGATCCAGAGGTATAAAAGTTAAGTGCCACAGTGACCTTGAGATTGGGTGTCCACGCACACAATTGGAAGCTAGGTGGCTCAATTACCTGGCAGATGCTCATGAATGCTTCACTTGAAAACTATAGCCTCCTGCAGAACTACACTTTGGCCACAATCATGCATTTGTTCACCGCATGAACACCCTGGCAGTATGGTAATGATGTCTTCTTGCCCTCCCTGCTGGCAATGAGCACCCTGTGTCTGCACTCTACTCTAAGGTGATGCCTGTGATCACCTGGCATCTTCTTTCTTTGTCCCCTGCCCTCATTCTGAGAGGAGGTGCGCCCTGCTGAGTACACTATACCCATCCACAGAGATGCAAATGGAGTTGACATGTGCAGAGAAGGCGACAGTGGGACGCAAATCTGTCAGAGGACAGCAAAGTCCTGAAAGCTCCAGACTATGCTGAAACCTCCAAAGAATGCAGAGAAAACACTCACAATGTTCAAAACCAGTCCCTCATTGAACTCCAGTAAAACTCCCAACTTCTCAGCCCTCCCTTGCTCCAGCCTCCTTTTATCCTTGGATAAGAAAACTTCAAGAAAACAGATTGGTTGCCTGTCCACGTTGCCCGTGCACTGACCTAAAAATTGCACAATATTTGCATGTCGTATTCTGGTCAATTGCCAAGATATTCCCATCAAGTGGTGCTGTAATTGTTGGTGGGTATGCTATAAACCTGTGCTTGTGCCCACTAATGAAATATCGCATGAGTATATAATGTCAGGATGCGCACCCAATATCTTCATGCACTATTTTACCTGCGTCCATGTCAGATGCACACCCGCCCAGATGCCCCCTGATCTTATCGAATAGCAGAGCAAGCTCAATGGTCAGAATTGCCTAATTCCACTCCTGATTTTGCCTGTTCATATCCTGGTCATTATTTATCCCTTCAGCCAACAACATCAAAATAGACCTGGACATGAATTGAGTCCAGTTTGTGGGAGATTGCAGGACATAAGTTGCCACATTTCCATCTCTTTAAAAGTATTTAACATCGCAGGGGTGAAACCATGATCAGCAGGGGATGAGGCTAGCCCATTGCACTTGGGGTATGCTTACATCTGCAATCATGATTTGCCCAAGCTAGGGTGGAGTAAAGGATCAGGATGCCAATAAGGTTAAACCAAGACTTTATGTGATGCAATTTTTCAAAACCACCTTTTTGGCTAAAATGAAGCATTAAATCAAGCCTGGAAGGAGATGCAATGCTTCATCCTGTTAGCTTGGATCTTGTTTGATCGAGTGCAGATGGGATGCGATGTCTTGTCAGCTTGGACCTTGTTTGTTCCTCATGTGGGGACCATGATTGGACTCAATTTGAATTGCCTTTTTTGATTGGAATTAAAATGCCAAAAGGTACAAAAAAAACGTACTTAGTTGACTGTAAAACATTTTGGGCATCCAGAGGTTGTGGAAAAGAAAAAGTAACAACAAATTGCTGCTTTATTTATTTTGTAATTCTTACATTCATTTGCTAATCTGTTTTAATCTACTTGCACTGTGTTACATGAGTTGTTTTCCCCTCTGCTAGGTATCTGATAGTTGGTAACACCCAAAGGGTTTGTACAGCTACTGGTTGGGATAGTCTGACTCCATCATGTGAAAGTAAGTTAGAGTTCCATTTTGCTTAAAAGGATTGCTTACTACTTTGTACCAAATGATTAACCTACCTTACATTTTTACTTATATATTACTGGGTCATCTTTGTGATGATATTTGGGAGAGGCTGTTTGAGGGTAAGTCCACATTTGGCATGTGGGAATCTTTTAAGGAGCAGTTGATCAGAGTGCAGGACAGGCATGTGCCTATGAAAAGAAAGGATAGGAAAGGCAGGATTCAGGAACCATGGATGACAGGGCAATTGTGAGTCTAGTCAAAAAGAAAAAGGATGCAGACGTGAGGTCTAGGCAACTAAAAACAGATGCACCATTTGAAGAATACAGGGAAAGTAGAAAAAAGCTCAAACAAGGAGGTAGGAGGTCAAAAAGGGGTCACAAAATGTCCTTGACAGATAGGATTACGGAGAATCCCAAGGCATTTTATACATATGTTAGGAACAAGAGGGTAGCTAGAGAAAGAGTTGGCCCACTTGAGGACAAAGGAGGGAAATTATATGTAGAACCAGAGGAAGTGGGTGAATTCCTTATTGAGTACTTTGCATTGTATTCACAAAGGAGAGGGACATGTCAATTGATGGTGTCTCACAGAGTTTAGAACAAGTCATCATTAGGAGGGAGGAAGTGTTAGGTGCCTCTAGCAGAAATCTTTATTTCTTCGTTGGTCACTGGTGAGGTCGCAGTGGATTGGAGGATAGTCAATGTTGGCCTGTTATTTAAGAAGGGTAGCAAGGATAAAAGCAAGGTAATCGTAGGCCAGCGAGCTTGATGTCAGTGATAATGAAAATGTTGAAGAAGATTCTTAGGAATAGGATCTATACACATTTGGAACCGAATGATGTTGTTAGTGATAGACAGCATGGTTTTGTATGAGAGAGGTCATGTCTCACTAACTTAATTCAGGTTTTTGAGGACATGACAAAAATGATTGGGGGAAGGGTTGTGGATGATGTCTACACGGACTTTAGTAAAGCATTTGACAAAGTCCCTTATGGCAGGCTATGCAAAAGATTAAATCTCATGGGATCAGGGGTGAACTAGCTAAATGGATTCAGAACTGGCTTGGCCATAGAAGACACAAGGTAATGATGGAAGACTATTTTTCTAAATGGAGGTTTGTAACTAGTGGTGTTCCACAGGGATCAGTGCTGGGACCTGTGCAGTTTGTTTTATATATATATATGACTTGAAAGAAAACATAGCTGGTCTAATTAGCAAGTTCGTGGATGATACTAAGATTGGCAGAGCTGTGGATAGTGATGAAGATTGTCAGAGAATACAGCAGGATATAGAAAGACTGGAAAGTTGGGCGGAGAAATGGCAACTGGAATTTAATCCGGACAAATGCAAGGTGAAGCATTTTGGTAGATACAATTCAGGTGGAGCTATAGAATAAATGGCAGAACCATCAGGAGCATGGACACATAGAGAGACCTGGATGTGCAGGTCCACAGACCCTTAAAAGTGGAAACACAGGTGGAAAAGATTGAATAAACTGGGATTATTCTCCCTGGAGAGACGGAGGCTGTGAGGCAATCTGACAAAGTTCATAGAATTATGAGAGGTATAAATAGGTTGAATAGTTGGAAGCTTTTTCCCAGGGCAGAAATGACAATTACAAGTGGGCACAAGTTCAAGATAAGGGGGAAAGGTTCACTGGAGATGTAGGGGAAAAGTTTTTACACAGAGGATGGTGGGGAATGTACTGCCAAGTGAGGTGGTTGAGGCAGTTACTTTAGCCACATTTAAGACTTTATCTTGATAGATGAATGAACAGATGAGGTATAGAGAGATATAAGTGGTTGGTCTAGATAGGTAGAAGTGACAGCCACAGGCTTGGAGAACCGAAGGACCTGTTCCTGTGCTGTACTGTTCTTTGTTATTTGAAGTGGTTGTCTACCAATAGTAGAAATATGGGTGGCAAAAAGTGCTGAATTCATGGAAAAACTGGTGTAAATCACAATTGTTTTCTCAGTGCAAGTTCACACTAAAGTCTCCCACACTCTGTGGAATGCAGAGATCACAGTCGTGAATATCATTTAAAGCTTGGTGGTGGGGCCTATTCACACCAGAATGTGACAGTTCTGGGCCTCTGTGCAAGTGCAGTGGTCCCAACTGTTGGCTGGGCAGCTTGATTGCTGGCTAGTCTGGGACCCCTGCAGTGCTGCCCCTCCAACACCCGCCCCCCCCCCCCCCCCCATGGCCTGATGGTGGCCCCCCCACAAGTATTCCTGAGCCAGTCCTCACCTCCCTCCTGTCAAAGAGCACCCCAATCACCAGCCCCTCCCCAGCAGTGACAATGCCCCGCACCCTAGCAAACCTTCCCCCATGAGAGGCAGACCCTATCCCCATGGGAGGCAGACCCCTCCGGCAGACCATGCCCAGTCCCCCGCCTGCCCTCATCGCTGGCTTCCCTTCAGGCCCAATCTATACCACTGCAGAGTGGTGGTGGGAAACCCCCTCCCCATGCCCACCAATCGCCCCGAGGCCCTACCCCCAATAGGCCACATCCCTTGGCATTGACGCATGCCTGGTGGGCATTGCTAGGTGGCACAGGCTGGCACTGCCAGAGTGCCCATGCCAAGGGGGCACCAGCCCCCGCCACCTGACCCCCCTGGGGGTTCTGATTGCCTTCCCCTTCACTCCAGCAGGGTCTCCCATTTCTTCCCCGAAAGTGGGAAACTAGTCTGAACCCCAGCAGAGTGAAATTGTACTGACGGGGTGGGAGATGCTAGCGAGTCTGGGAATGAAGTCTCCCAGCCCAATAATGACTTTTAAATAACATTAAAATGAATTACCTGATGGTCCTGCCAGTTTCCATGTGATCCCATGTGCTAGATATCTGGCGCTCGGAGATGCATATGCATCGGGAAAGCATGTGTGAATCCTGCGAATCAGCTCACAAGCGTTTCTCCCAGCCCAGTGTTCTAAAAAATTAGTGCGTTGGGATGGGAGAATCTCCCCTCATGTCCAAAAATTGTTCTACATAATCTAAGAAGACTCACACCTATGGCTGACCTGGCCATTCCCAAGGCTGCAAAGAGATTGCAGCAGGTCATTTTTGCTATAACTGGCAGTGTTCCATCAGTTTTTCAATGTCGCCATTGACACCTCACGTAATTTCTGGCAAACATTTTTATTTTTGACATGTCTGAATGGGCACCATGTAACTCTGCAAAGAACGTATCCGTTCCCTGCACAGAACAACTACGCTCACTTCCCATAGGATAATGCAGTCCTCACAGCTCAGGTCATCTTTCCTTATGTGGTATGGTTTCATGTCTTTGAAATCATTTCAGCCTGCCATCCTGCTAATATTTTGTGTCTTATCTTTGGTCACAGTGGGTCCAAAATTCATTGCCATCATAGTTTTTTGTGGTGCCGGAGTTGGAGTGGGATAGCGTGGTGTGCTAGTCTACTACCTAGCAGTGTAATATGGCATCAGCCTTGGCTATTTGTATCCTTGCCTGGTGTCCAACTGTGCATTCATCTGCTGATAAGATTAATCTCTCGCAGTGAATCCTTATCGATGCAATCGACAAGACAACATTGTCCTCCTTGAATAAACCCAACAGTGTCTTGTGGTCCGTCATGGGAGTAAAATGTCTTCCATAAATCATACTGGTGGAATTTTCTCACCAGGTACATGACAGACAGCCCTTCTGTTTCTATTTGTGAATAATCTTTCTCAGCTTCTGAAAGGGTTCTCAACACGATGCAATTGACCTCTCAGACCCATCAATCATTCTGATCAGCCAAAACTGCCAATGCCATGTGGGGAGGCATCACTGTCTTAGTTTAAACTAGCATCTTCACTTTTGGCAGTGCTGCTGCCTGCAGTTTCCCACCCTAACTGGTGGACTGCACCATTCTGCACACTGTGAAGTTCCTGGATGCCCTTCTCTGCGTTCTGTATCGTTAACACTATTTGAATGCCTTTTTAAAAATTAATCTCAGTTTCTGCCAGCTATTTCCTCTGTATAGCTTCATCATTTATTTCACAAATGAATCAATCTCTCAGCATGCCATTTAATGTTGTCCCAAAGTCACAGTGCTCTGCAATTTGTGTAAGCCTTGCTATGTAGGTTTCAACAGTCTCTTTTGTCGCTGCTCCCTACTATCCACCCCCATGAATTTGAATTTTGTCATTGCAAAATCATGGAGGGCTTCGGGCGACAGTGCTCTTTTTACCAAATCCATGATCTCTGCAAACGAGCTTGCATCAGGCATGTTTGTGGATGTTAGACTACATATCAACTTATTGAATCATAGAAAGAAATCATAGAAATCTTACAGTACAGAAAGAGGCCATTCGGTCCATCGGGTCTACATCGACCACAATCCCACCCAGGCTCTACCCCCATATCCCTACATATTTACCCACTAATTCCTCTAACCTACACATCTCAGGACACTGAGGGTAATTTTAGCATGGCCAATCAACCTGCACATCTTTAGACTGTGGGAGAAAACTGGAGCACCTGGAGGAAATCCACGCAGACATGAGGACAATGTACAAACTCCACACAGACAGTGACCCACGCCAGGAATCGAACCCAGGTCCCTAGAGCTGTGAAGCAGCAGTGCTAACCACTGTGCTACCATGCCGCCATAGGCAATTCCTTAGTGATGTGACAGTACCGTGCCTTTAAGGAACATATTGCAATCATGTTTCTCTGCAGTATGTTTTGTGAGCACCATGTTGAGCTGATAGCTGGTATCCTTCATTGTTATTAGTTTGGGTCCCAAGCTTAATAATATCGCCTTTTTTTTCCTCCACCTCTATTCCATTTAAATATCCTAATTGTTCAATATACTGTACCCACTCTTCGGTGGAGGCATCAAAGAGGCTGATTCTACCAAATACAGGCATCTGTGTTCTAATTTGCCAGCTTCACTTTGACGGGACCATGTTCCATGCTGACAATCTTGTAATCACACTTGCTGCTTTTTACCTTGTCACCAAATGTATTAACTTGACTCTCCAGTTCGGAAAAAAACTATAAATGTTTATTAACGAAGACCAACTATTTACACAGGGATGCAGATTCAATGCTTCCAGACATAACTCGAGGATCAAACCAGACAAGTTGGAGTGAAGTCCCAGCTCAGCACCTAATTGGTCAGCTGGTTCACATGACTCCTTGAGAACGTCACTCCTTAAAGAGGCCAGGCACTACAAGTAGCCTCAGGCAAGGAAACAGGCTGCAGTGTAGGGGCTGTACTGGGAAGAGGAAGAAGTGGCTTCAGGCTGCAAGCCAAGGCTTGCTTGCGGACATAGAGGAAGTGGCATCAGGCAAAGTGAGAGGCTGCAGGATGTATTGGGGAAGTGGATATCACAACGTCAATATGGGGTTACCTGTTGAATTGTGCAAGTGACCTTAAGATGGTGAGGGCTGAGGTGCACATAAGACATAGGCACTCCCACCTCAGAATGTCCATGGGCTAACGAGTGGATGCAACGGTGACGGTGACGGTGCAGAGGGACCTCGGGGTCCTTGTGCATGAGTCGCAAAAACCCAGCTTGCAGGTGCAGCAGGTGGTCAGGAAGGCGAATGGGATGCTGGCCTTCATAGCGAAGGGGATTGAATATAAAAGTAGGGAGGTCTTGCTGCAGCTGTATAGGGCATTGGTGAGGCCGCAACTGGAGTACTGTGTGCATTTTTGGGCGCCGCACCTGCGCAAAGATATTTTGGCCTTGGAGGGAGTGCAGAGGAGGTTTACTAGGCTGATACCGGAGTTGAGGGGGTTGAGCTATGAGGAGAGGCTGAATAAACTGGGCTTGTACTCGTTAGAGTTTAGAAGAATGAGGGGAGATCTCATTGAGACGTATAAGATGATGAATGGGATGGATAGGATAGAGGTGGAAAGACTCTTCCCGCTCAAAAAAGACAATAGGACTAGGGGGCACAGCCTCAAGATAAAAGGGGGGCGGTTTAGAACAGAGTTGAGGAGGAACTTCTTCACTCAAAGGGTGGTGAATCTCTGGAATTCTCTGCCCGTTGAAGTGGTGGAGGCTGCCTCGCTAAATATTTTTAAGACACGGGTTGATGGGTTTTTGATAGGAGAGGGGATTAAGGGTTATGGGGAGAGGGCGGGAAAGTGGAACTGAGCAGCGACAGATCAGCCATGATCTTATTGAATGGCGGGGCAGGCTCGAAGGGCTGGATGGCCTACTCCTGCTCCTATTTCTTATGTTCTTATGTTCTTATGTTCTAAATAGCAACCACAAAAGACAAAAGGATTAAGGAGGAGGACTCAAAAGTCTTTGAGAGTAGAGCAATCCTAGCATTAACTTCCTTGGTGATGTGACAGTACTGTGCCTTTAAGGAACATATTGTAATCATGTTTCTCTGCAGGATGTTTTGTGAGCAACATGTTGTGCTGATAGCTGGTATCCTTCATTGTTATTGAAAATAATTACCATCAGGCATGATTTTCCCCCGAAAAAAACGAAATGCCCAATGGATGGAAATATGGGAGTTTTTCTTGCCTGTTTTTGGGTGAGCTTAGTTGAATGACGTTACAGCCCTCTGTGTATCACAGAGGTTGTCAGGGGATGGGTGAGGGGACGGAGCCTAAGCCCACCTGGCATCAGCACGTTGAGGGGGCCAGAGCTCATGCATCAATCTCCCAGTATAACCCTGATTGCCAACCTCTCGATTGCTGGCCCCGACCGCCATCCCCCGACATTGTTGGCCTAGCACCTGCCCACTGATGGCCAGCCTCCGATCCCTGACCCTCCCCAATGGCCTGTCTCCTGATGGCCAGATGCAACCTCCAATTCCCTACTCTACAACCAGCCCCCACTCCCCATTCAGAGTTCACTCCCATTCCCACCCCACCTTCCTCTCCTAACCCCAGTCTGACTTTGCCCCATCCCTGTGTGGCCCCATTCCCTTGGCACTGCTCAATTCATGATGGGCATGCCGGTGTGCCAGGTTGGAAGTGTCAGGGTGCCCCATAGGCAGCCAGGGTGCCAGTCTGGCACTGCCCAATGGGCAACCCCTGCTGCAGACATCCCAGGGGCTTCAATGGCCTCTGGTCTCAGTGAGCCAATTACACCTGGTCCCCTGTTCATACTACCCCAGGCTCCTAAATAGATGGAAATTATAATTTCCATATTGCACTCAGTTTTCTGCTGTTCACCAGTGCAAAGCTGATTACATCCAAAAAAGATAGTCTGGGAAGATCGCAACTGGTCAGACTGACTGAGGACAGCTATTTTTCACAGAGAATTCCAGATTTTAGATTAGTTTTCAGAAGCTGCTTGAAGTTGAGAGAAACAGTAGTTTTTTTCCTCTCTGGAGTTGGAGTTTTTGCTATATAGGTGCTGCTGTTTAGAGTTTGCTGTTTGAGACTGAGAGAAACAGTAGTGTTTTTCCTCTCGCGAGACTGAAGACTGGACAAAACAACGTTTACCTCTCTGAAGTTTGGCTGTTTTGAGCATATGTCCTTCTCTGAAAATTGCTGGCTTGGATTTCTGTCCATTTATGTTACAAATAAAAAAATCCAGCATCACATGAGCATACTTGTTTTTGTGCTAAATCTGAAGAATGGTATACGTATGTGGGATTGTGTTTTAACTTGGAATAAAGATAGCTAAGTGCTAGGAATTAAACTATGTCATGTTTAAGTCTTGTAATCGGTAAAAGTTATGCTAATTCTTTTTGTTATATTCTGTTCTTAAATAAACTTTATTTGCTAAAAGCTTCATGCTGGGTCACTTGAATCATATGTGGAATGAAACACCTTATGCTCACGAATGCTAAAATCAAATATAGAACTTAGGATCTAGACTAACTTCACAAAATACCTTGAACTTTCTGGTCTGGGTCTTAGGAATGGCGATGAGGGAGTTTCCATACTCACACAGGGAAGGTCTGGCAGTGAGAGTTCCTGCAGCACCACATTCAAACCTACAGCAATTGTGCAGTGCAAAATGTAAATGAGAGCAGACACTGCCAGTGAAGGCTTTACAGGTGGCTTGGTAGCCAACTGAATGAACTGGGTAGTTCAATGAACTGCTTAGTCAATTGAACTGTGAAATCCCATATGAGCAGAGAGGCACACCTGAGACATATTAATGGTCTCAATTTCATTGCAGGAAATTAACAAAATCTAACAATGATGCACATTAATGCGAGACTAATCGCATAAAGTCGCACTAATGTATCACCTAATTTCACCCCTTTCTCACTGTGTGAAAATTCCTCAGAGCAATAATTTGATTTGATTTATTATTGTCACATGTATGAGTATACAGTGACAAGTACTATTTCTAGTGTTTTATACAGAAAAAGCATACTGTTCATAGAGAAGGAAAGAAAACAGTGCAGAATGTAGTGTTACAGTCATAGCTAGGGTGTAGAGAAAGATCAACTTAGTACAAAGTAGGCCTAGTGAAAAATCTGATGGCAGCAGGGAAGAAGCTGTTCTTGACTCGATTGGTACATAACCTCAGACTTTTGTATCTTTTTCCCAACAGAAGAAGGTGGAAGAGAGTATGTTTAGGGTGCGTGGGATCCTTAATTATGCTTTGCCGAGGCAGCGGGAAGTGTAGACAGAATCAATGGATTGGATGCTGGTTTGTGTGATGGATTGGGCTACATTCACCACTTTAGTTTCTCGTGGTCTGATTTCATTGCAGGGAATTAACAAAGTAAAACAGTGATGCACATTAATGTGAGACAAATCACACAAATGTATCACCTAGTTTTGTCCCTTTCTCACGCCATTAAGAATTCCAGAACAGTTGGGCAACTAGACAAGCTTCAGAAGGAATAAAAACAGGAATTCCTGGCAAAGCTCAGCAGGTCTGGCAGCATCTGCGGAGAAACAAACAGAGTTAATGTTTCAAATCCACACAGTGCTTCCTCAGAGTTTTAGAAGAGTCTTTTGCAGTAATAGTTGGTTCACAGAGAAAAGCGTCATGGCCCACTCATTATATCTCACAGTTTGATTAAACATGATGCTTATGTATGTTCAAAAGAATCTTGCATTACAATGCAATGAATGAGGTTGTTTGCACTTGTGTTGAAAGTAGCACATCTAAGAATCTGGTCCAAGCAATCTCATAGCAGTCACTCATGTGAAGGTGATGGAGGAAACATCTGATGCCACACAAAGAAACCCATCAGGAAAATAGAGCCTTGATTCACTGCTGCCAGTATACTCTCATATAGGCATGGTAGAGGGGAAGATTGCATCAGAGATGACTGTTTTGCCAAAGGAAGGAGCAAAACCCTCATGACCAAGGGACAGCAGGCCTCCTCTGCATGTAAAGGATGATCAGAACAGAAATGTCATGAATAAATGCCTCGCTAGATCCAGAGTCTACAAATGACACATGTCTTACCTGCTGATGAGCGAGAACCAGAGTAATTGATAGTTTTGCACACATCCAAGGATCTGCACACTCATATTTGCCACATTCTCCAGAATTGGTGCTGCAGGGACTGGGAGAAAATCCAATGCCAATGAAAATTTTTGACACACTCAACTTCTACATCGCTGGCTCCTTTCAGAGCTTGACAGAGGACCTCTACGGCATTCTCAATCATCCATGCATAAATGAGTAGAAGAGGTCACAGAAGCCAATTCTAAAAATGCCCACAATTATATCAACTTCAAGAGTGACCGAGCAAGCCAGAACTCCAGAATAGAAATGTTCAGCTTTCTGGAGATCCAGGATGCCATTAACTACACTCTGTTCTTTTAAGAGAGAATGTTAAATAAGAGTCAGAATTTCCAAACTATTTTAATGGTTTATTGAAAAAGAGTAAATATTATGAAAGAAATACAAGAGAAATAAATACAAGCAATGAGTCTCACTGCCTTCTGCCTATTGGGGACCCTGGTAACAATGGATGGTCTGGAGCTCGAGTGGTCCTGGCACTGTTTGCAATCCTAGTGCAAGGTGAAGTCCAACTTACTCAGATCACAGCCCCTTTTTCTAGTGGCATGCAAACAACTTCTGTGCTAAAGTTGATATAAACATATAGGCTTGGACCAAGAAAACAGTATTTAAACATAGTAGCACGTCAAAATGACCTGTGATTTCAGTGATGCTGCAAAACACAACTGCATTTTTTTAGGTTCTCACAGCTTGAATATTGCTAAGTTGACTGGTGAATATCTTAACTCTTTACTTTGTATACATTCCACCCTTAGATTCGCCAGTCAATGCAGCAATCCGATCTGTATAAATTTCTTCACAGCAGTGACTATTGTTAACAATGCACACAGTATGCAGCTCAAGACAAGTAAAATGAACAAAAAAGGATACAACGCAGCAGTATAACTATAGGATGTAACTTTTTTTATTCATTCGTGGGACATGGGTGTCGCTGGCTGGCCAGCATTTATTGCCCATCCCTAGTTGCCCTTGAACTGAGTGGGGGCCATTTCAGAGGACAGTTGAGAGTCAGCCACATTGGTTGTGGCTCTGGAGGCCAGATCAGGTAAGAACGGCAGTTTTTTTTCCCTCTAAAGACATTAATGAACCAGATGGATTTTTCTGACAATCGAAATGTTTTCATGATCATCATTAGACTTTTAATTCCAGATTTTTAAAAATAATTGAATTCAGGTTCCATTATCTGTCATGGTGGGTTTGAACCCAGGTCCCCACAACATTAGCCAAGTTCCTGGATTAATAGTCTAGCGATAATACTACTAGGCCACACCTCCCATTAAAGTAATAACAGCAGATGCCTTGTGTGACCATCCATTGAACGTTAAGTGAAAATAATTCCATCGACGTTGGCCATGACTCAGCTGTAAGGCACAAGCTTCATGTATGGGGGTGGTGGGTTATGTAGAGCATAACCCATCTCAAAAGGCCATTGGCTACAATCCACCACACTATGAGTAGGGTTGTCCAGATAGTCACATTATCCAAAGAACATTTCTGATCTTTTGCACAAGTACAGTTGTTTTGAGTGTGTATTTCACTGGATGCCTTCCATCCCCATACAAAATGTGGTGATGCCAGCATTAGACAAGGTTAGGCATATTAAGAAGTCTCACAACACCAGGTTAAAGTCCAACAGGTTTATTTGGCAGCATGAGCTATTGGAGTGCTGAAGGAACGGTGCTCCGAAAGCTCATGCTACCAAATAAACCTGTTAGACTTTAACCCGGTATTGCAAGACTTCTTACTATCCCCATGCATAGGGAGTGAATGCAGCTTAGGAGATATAGGCCAAGCACTTCTAGCAGCAATTATATCCCCTTTTCTGTAGGGTCTAGTTTGAGATATATCCCCATACTTTGCCACCTTTGAGTGTGTGGTCACTGGTCAAACATTTATTGTTTCAATCGTCCATTCATATGTTCAATCAGGCCAGCTACCGGGGGTAATAGGAGATATGTGATACCCAATGTATTTATTAGTCATTCAAAATAACATCATGTGTGGACTTAAAATATTCTGCAGCTCTCCATTTATCTGTATCCATCTTATGGGTGTTCCTCATTAGGTTTACTTGCTACCAGGCTCTTAAATCTTTTCAATCCATATTGTTTACCCTTCCACTTTAATTTTACCCTTCTTTGATGGGTATTGGTATGTTTAATTCCGTCTCAATTGTTTTGAAATCAGTTTCACTATGGAATATGTATTGGTGTTTTGATCATTTAATGGTGCTTTTTGACTCTACTGGCCCCATTAACCATCTTATGCCATGTTGTTTGCTAAGTAGTGTGCATGCTGTTCAATGTATAATTGCAAGCTCTTCCAAACCCTTGAATGGGTGGTTTTAGATTGGTTTTCTGTATATTAGTTACGTCACACATAACTCATCTGCACACTTATGCAGTATCTCAATGTCATGCCTTTTTGACTCTTGGGTGATCCTATTAAAAGATCTTGAAGTCTTTGCTCCTCTCTCCACATGTGGCTCAGATGCTTCAGGTGGTGGCCAGATTGTTAAATTTTGTCGTCTTAAAAAAAACAGAGACAAGGACACCAATATCACCACGAGAAAGCTATCTATTTACTAGCCTTTTCTATAATTTCTTTTTGCTAGGAAGGAGGTGCTGGAAGTGTGAAAGTACATCAAGGTAGATAAACCCTGGGACCTCTTGAAGTGTAACTCAGGACATTGAGAGATTTCCTCCATTAGATTTTATGAAAAGGCACAGAAATAGCAGAATTTTAAATTTATCTATTTAGTAAATGTATTGAATCCAGGTGAGATAATAGATCAGCATGTAGTCAGAATGGAACAGCAGCAGAGGAGTTATCAGCAGAGTCGTGAGTAACATTTGTACTTCCATTATCATTAAAAAAAATCTGGTCATTATATTATTTGTAAAAGATTGCTCTGCATAAATTGGGTGTTGTGTTTCTTAAATTACAGCAGAAAATAGCTTCAGAGGTACTTCATTGGCTGTAAAGCACTTTGGGATAATGTGATCATAAAAGGTTCTCAACAAATGCAGTCTTTTCTCCAACCTTGGACATACCAGTGTATATATTACAGGGGAGGTGGTGTTGTAAGTCTTAAAGCACATCAAGGTAGATGACTCCTCAGGACCTGATGAAGTGTATGCCAGGATGTTGTGAAAGGCTAGGGAAGAAATTGCGGATGCCTTGGCAGAGATATTTGAATTATCAACAGCCACAGATGAGGTACCTAAAGATTGGGGGGGTGGCAAATGTTGTGCCTTTGTTTAAGAAGGGCTGCAGGGAAAAGCCTGGAAAAAGCCAGTAAACCTAATCTCTGTAGTGGGTATGTTGTTAGAAGGTATTCTAAGAGATAGGATCTACAGGCATTTAAAGAGGCAAGGACTGATTAGTGACAGGTAGCGTGGCTTTATGTGGAAAATCACGTTTCACGAATTTGACTGAGTTTTTGAAAGGGTAACCAAGAAGGTAGATGAGGGCAGTGCAGTCGACGTGTCTACATGGACTTTAGCAATGCCTTTGACAAGGTACTGCATGGTAGGTTGTTGCACAAGGTTAAATCTCACAGGATCCAGAGTGTGGCAACCAACTGGATACAAAATTGGCTTGATGACAGAAGAAGGTGGTTACCGAGGATTGTTTTTCAAACAGGAGGCCTGTGACTAGCAGTATGCCCCAGGGTCTGGTGTAGGGTCCACTGTTATTTGTCAATTATAATAATGATTTGGATGAGAATTTAGGAGGCATAGTTAGTAAGTTTACAGACGACACCAAGGTTAGTGGCATAGTGGACAGTGAAAAAGTTTATCTAGGATTGCAATGGAATCTTGATCAGTTGGGCCAGTGGGCTGACAAAAGGCAGATGGAGTTTAAATTGGATAAATGTGAGGTGATGCATTTTGATAGATGGAACCAGGATAGGTCTTACTCAGTTAATGGTAGGATGTTGGGGTGAGTTATAGAACAATGAGATTGAGGTGCACAGGTTTATTGCTCCTTAAAAGTAGAGTCACAGGTGGACAGGGTGAGGAGAAAAGCATTCAGCATGCTTGGTTTCATTGGTCAGAACATTGAATACAGGAATTGGAACATCTTGTTGAAGTTGTATATGTCATTAGTAAGACCACATTTGGAATACTATGTTCAGTACTGCTCATTCTATTAAGGATACTATTAAACTAGAAAGAGTGCAGAAACGATTTACTAGGATGATACTGGGACTTAATGGTTTGAGTTATAAGGAGAGGCTGGATAGACTGGGACCTTTTCCTGTGGAGCATAGGAGGCTTAGGGGTGGTCTCATAAAGGTCTATAAAATATTGAGGGGCATAGATAAGGTAGTCAACATCTTTGTCCAAAAGTAGGGGAATCTATAACTACAGGGAATAGGTTTAAGGTGAAAGGCAATTGTTTCAAGCAGAGGTGATGAGCGTCTAGAATGAGCTGCCAGAGGTAGTAGTAGAGGTGGGGTACACTTTTGTCTTTTAAAAAACATTTAGACAATCACATGGGTAGAATTGGTGTTGAGGGATATGGGCCAAATGCTGGCAATTGAGACTAGCTTAATGGTAAAAATTGGATGGCATGGACAAGTTGGGCTGAAGTGCCTATTTCCATGCTGTAAACCTCTATGACTCTGACTATGATTCTATATATGTCAATACCAGATTGAAATGTTCCACTGAATTGCAGTCAATATCTTATTTATTGTTTTAATTTCCAGTCCCTATCTTGTAGCCTCAATTAATTCTTTCTAATTGGATGCATCCCATTTGTTATTATCCTATCCCAGTCATGAGCCCTGGAGAAATTTTACAGTCTAATGAAATATTTTCATTTCTGTAAAACCGAAATCAAACATTTCTATTTGATTCTAGACATTAACCTGTTTTGATTGCTTGTTCTTTATCTTTGATTACTTCAGTTTTCAAAAGTAGCTTGCTAAATCAGAGCGCACATTTCACATCTCAGAATTGTCCCAAATTTAAACAGCATTGTTGGCTTCCAAATGTCTATTAGTGTCTGCTTCATTTCTTCTTCTAAAGAAACTATGTTCTTATGTCAATGGAAAGCACCTAAACTGTGCATATGTCTTCTGTAACTCACTAGATGCCTTCCCCCTTTTCTAGATTTTGATTCAGGCTGACATTTGCTGCTATAATGAAAGTCTACCAATATATTCTTGAATGTCTTGAAGCTACTGAAAATCCTGTTTCCTTTGCAGTTACCTGCAAAACAAAAACACAAAAGATCCATCCTGCTTGGGGCACAATGGATCAGTTAATCTGAATGTATTTGATAATTCAAAACTTTAAAAAAATTGTAGTTCACAGTTGCTGCAAAGAAAATCTTCAGCCATGATGAACATCAGTTATTAACAGACAATTTTTAATTTTCTGTTAGTTTGAAAAGGATTGGAGTAAAGTTCTCAAATGGACGTCATTACATCATCACCCATGGTCTGGGAATCATCTAAACAATGATCATGAAATCACAATATTAGACAGAAAACATTAAAGCTTGCAACATACGCCCACAAATGTCATGCATATACAAACTTATAAGCTTAACACTGTTTAAGACAAGAATAACCAGAATGAATTCTGCAAGTACTCCCTGTTGTTCTGTTCTTAAACTTTCAAATTCCTATAATTAAAACTCAAGGTTAATTCTTGAAAAAGATATACTTAACAAATGTAGCCCAAGCAATGATACAACATATCTACGAACGTCCATATAAAACAAACAAGATATGCAAGTTTTCATAGCTTGTAAATTCCAAACAATTAATTGAAATCACAGACAAATGTTTTTGGGTGATTTAAAACAAATCAACTGTCTGCTGAAAGCATTAATTTTTCTACAGAACCAAAATGAGTGGTGACTGTAGAAGAGAAACTTGGCATGCAATTGGGTCATTTTAAATTCATCTAAACACACAAAACAAATTTGATTTTAAACTTACACTCTTAATTTATTTCTCATCCTAATTACTTTTATTTTATTAATTTTTATGAGAGATGGGTTATCCCTATTATTTATAATTGGTTCACTCATTTTGTTAATTCTACATGAGTTCAGAGAAAGTATTAGATTAGAGAGGCACCTGTGTCAGCATAGATTTGGTGGGCCAAACAGCCTGCTCCTATGCTGTACTATTCTTTGTTCTTTGAATCAGAACCAGGCTTTATCATTCTTATCCTTTCTCCACAACTTCATTTTCCACAACTCCCTCTGTTTTTCAGGAGGATCATGGAAATGCCAGTCAGACTTAATCCTCAGATCATAAGACATATAAGTAGAATTAGGCCACTCGGTCCATTAAGCCTGCTCCACCATTCAATCATGGCTGATATTTTTCTCATCCCCATTCTCCTGTCTTTTCCCCATAACCCCTGATCTCCTTATTAATCAAGATCTATTCCTGTCTTAAAGACACTCAATGATCTGGTCCTCACAGACTTCTGAGGCAAAGGGTTCCATAGATTCAACACTCTGGCTGAAGAAATTCCTCCTTATCTCTGTTTCAAAGGATTGCCTCATTAGCCTGAGGTTTTGCACTCTGGTTCGAGTTTTTCCTACTAGTGGAAACATCCTCTGCACATCTACTCTATTCAGGCTTCGCAGCATCCTGTAAGTTTCAATACGATCCCCCCTCATCGTTCTAAACTCCGACGAGTACAGACCCAGAGTCCTCAACCGTTCCTCATATAACAAGCTCTTCATTCCAGGGATCATTCTTGTGAACCTCTCTGGACCCTTACCAAGGCCAGCACATTCTTCCTTAGATATGGGGCCCAAAACTGCCAGCTATACTAATAGGATAAAGTACATCCCTTCTCTTATATTCTAGCTCTCTCAACATGAATGCTAACATTGCATTTGTCTTCCTAACTGCTGACTGAACCCGAACGTTAACCTTAAGAGAATCTTGAATAAGGACTCACAAGTCCCTTTGTGTTTCTGATTCTCTAAGCATTTCCCCATTTAGAAGATAGTCTATGCCTTCATTCCTCCTTCCAAAATGCATAACCTCACACTTTTCCACATTGTATTTCATCTGCCACTTCTTTGCCCACTCTCCTAGCCTATCCAAGTCATTGCTTCCTCAATACTACCTGTCCCTCTACATATCTTTGTATCGTCTGCAAACTTAGCAACAGTTCCTTCAATTCCTTCTTCCAAATCGTTAATGTATATTGTGAAAAGTGTGGTCCCAGCACCAATTCTTGAGGCACACCACCGCTCACCTAGTCACTGGCTGACATCCTGAAAAAGACCCCTTCATCTCCACTCTCTGCCTTTTGCCAGTCAGTCAATCCTCTATCCACGTCAGGATCTTACCCTTAACACCATAAGCTCTTAATTTATTTAATAGTCTCCTACACTGTACCTTGTCAAAGGTCTTCTGGAAAGCTAAATAAATCATGTTCATTGTTTCTCCTTTATCTAACTTCTTTGTTACCATCTCAAAGAACTCTAACAGATTTGTCAGACATGGCCTCCCCTTGACAAAGCTGTGCTATTGTATCATGCACTTCCAAGTACTCTAAAATCTCACCTTTAGTAATAGACTCTAAAATCTTGCCAATGACCAAAGTCAGGCCAACAGTCCTATATTTCCCCATCAGCTGCCTCTCTCCCTTCTTAAAAAGTGGTGTTACATTAACTACTTTCCAGTCCTCTGGGACGCTCCCTGCCTCCAGTGATCCCTGAAAGATCACCGCCAATGCCTCCACAATTTCTTCAGCTATCTCTTTTAGAACCCTGGGGTATAATCTGTTCAGTCCAGGTGATTTATTCACCTTCAAATCTTTCTGTTTCCCCAGAATCTTCTCCCTAGTGATGGCTACTACACTCACCTGTGCCCCCCATTCTCCTGGAGCTGTGGCATCACACTGGTGTCTTCCATCATGAAGACTGATGCAAAGTAACTATACAGTTACTCTGCCATTTCTTTGTTTTCTATTATTACTTCTCCAGCTTCATTTTCCAGTGGTCCAATGTCCATTTTTGCCTCTCTCTTACATCCCATTCTATGTTGTACTCTAGCTAATCTGCATGATTGTTTCTGTTCCGCTTTATCAGTCCTTCTTGGGCAGCTTTGGTTGCTTCAGTTACTGTTGCATTGTGTTTTTCAGAGAGGACTAGAGCAGCCTCTATTATTCTTGTTTATACCTGTCTAACTTGTACATGCATTACTACCCTTCTGTTTGGGGAAGCCCGCTTCTACCAAAGGCTCCCTCACAGCGCAAAGTAGCTGTGCCTTCAGCATTGTTGGTCATTCCTGCTATCTGGAATGTCTCAGCTGCTTCAGACTCATCCTTACTCTTAAACATTCTCTTAAACATTCTACTGGATCTTGCTCGCAGTGCCAATTGTGTTCTGTTTTGTTCTTTTAATGGTTTGGGAGAACGTTAAACAAGAGGCAGACTAGAGTTATAATTTCTAAGCTATTATAATGGTTTATTGAAAAAGAGTAAATATTATGAAAGAAATACAAGAGGTATGAAAACTTGCAATAATTCTCACTGCCTTCTGCTCATCAGTGACCCTGGACAGCTAATCTAGAGCTCGAGTGGGACTGGCACTGTTTGGATTTCAGGTCCAAGGTGAAGTCCAACTTACTCAGATCACAGCCCCCTTTTTTACTGTCGTGCATACAACTTATGTGTGAAACATGGCATAAATATACAGCTTTGGACTAAAAAAAAATACAAAGATAGTAGCAGGTCAATTTGCCCTGTGATTATAGTGATACTATCATACCTTGTAAAACACAATTACACCTTTTTAGGTTCTCACAGCTTGAATATTGCTGAGTTGACTGGCACCTATCTTAACTCTTTACTTTCTATACGACTCATGTGACTATCAAAGCTCCCTGGAAACAGGCACCCCAAAACAAAAATTGCAAAGGCTTCCACTCACTCAACGTCCAGCTGGTTTGTGACCATAAGAAATATATCTGTAGATTTGCACCAAATATCCAGGGAGCATCTGGAATGAGAAATCTTGAGTATCTCGCAGACCGTGGACATCTTTGAGGGACTTGATCCAGGGCTTTTTCCTTGATGATGATGTGGCTGATGATGCTCGTTCTGTGGAGACAAGATGCACTACTCGCACATTGGTGAAACACAACATAGGAGTGCTAAAGATGCGATTCCAGTTCCTGAACAGATCTGGTGGATCACCCAGAGGATCTTATGAATCATTGAGGCTTGCTACTCATGGCATCAGTGACATTAATGAGTGCTGAGGTGAGGGGATGCACAGCGCTGCAACCCTGGTTTATGATGAGAACCTTACCCTACAAAACAAGCAACTGCAAGCTGAGAGACACTCAGGTTTTGGAAGTTTGATCATTGGGATTATAATGTGGCTAAGAGAGACTGGGCTTTGTCATCTTATGGTGGCAAGATAGTGGCATTTTTAGTGAGTTCAACAAATGTACACTCTGAAAGTCGAAAACATGTTTGACAGACAGCAGCACACATGAGTCTGGGCATGGATTCATGGCATAAAAACCTCCTGAGAAACAGAGTGCAAATTAATTTGCATGATATTTGAGTCTTCTCCATACATGAACACATATTTCCATTGACACTGAACCTTGTCCTTTCAAGAATGCAAACCAGTCAGAAGAACAAAGAATAAAGGACACTTGCTGTTTGTAATTTTCATAAGTGACCTGGATGAGGAAGTGGAGGGATGTGTTGGTAAGTTTGCTGACGACATGAAGATTGGTGGTGTAGTAGATAGTTTGGAGGGATGTCAGAGGTTGCAGTGTGACATAGATAGGATGCAAGGCTGGGTGGAGAAGTGGCAGATGGATTTCAACCCGGATAAATGTGTAGTGGTTCATTTTGGCAGGTCAAATGGGATGAAGGAGTATAATATCAAGGGTAAGACTCTTAGCAGTGTAGAGGACAAGAAGGACCTTGGGGTCCGGGTCCATAGGAATCTTAAATTGGCCTTGCAGGTAGAGAATGTGGTTAAGAAGGCATATAGTGTACTGGCCTTCATCAATCGAGGGATTGAGTTTAGGAGTCGGGAGAAAGTGTTGCAGTTTTGTAAGACCCTAGTTAGACCTGTCTTGAAATACTGTGCTCAGTTCTGGTTGCCTCATTACAGGAAGGATGTGGAAGCTATTGAAAGGGTGCAGAGGAGATTTACAAGGATGTTGTCTGGATTGGGTGGCATGCCTTATGAGGATAGGTTGAGGGAGCTTGGTCTTTTCTCCTTAGAGAGACAAAGGATGAGAGGTGACCTGATAGAAGTGTATAAGATGTTAAGAGGTATAGATTGGGTGGATTCTCAGAGGCTTTTTCCAAGGGCTGGGATGATTGCTACGAGAGGATACAGGTTTAAGGTGCTGGGGAGTAGATACAGAGGAGATATCGGGTAAGTTTTTCACTCAGAGGGTGGTGGGTGAGTGGAATCGGCTGCCATCGGTGGTGGTGGAGGCAAATTCGACAGGGTCTTTCAGGAGACTTCTGGATGAGTACATGGAACTTAATAGAATTGAGGGTTATAGGTAAGCCTATTAGGTATGGATATCATCGGCGCAACTTGTGAGCTGAAGGGCCTGTTTGCACTGTAGTTTTTCTATGTTCTATGTTCTAACACCTGTGCCTCAATCTTATATATCCAGAAGTAAGGATGACATGACCCTGCAAAGTGCGTGTACGATGTTCGTTCCATAAGCACACTTAACATTTAAATTTAAATATCACTATGGACAGAATTTACTACGTAATTCACTGTGTGTTTCACAGTGCTGGGAGGCAGCCCACCATTGGCCGGTGGTGAAATCTTCTGGCCCCACTGTTGTCAACAGGATTTTCCATTGATTGCACACCTCGCCGCTGTGAAATCTATGAGAGATTGTAGAGGCTGGTGAAGTGGAAGGGGAGAACAAGGGGAGCTCAATAATGGTTCTGAAGGGGAGGGGAAAGATTAAGGCAAAAGTAGAACAAAAGAACAAAGAACAAAGAAAATTACAGCACCTTCGGCCCTCCAAGCATGCACCAACCATGCTACCTGACTTAACTAAAACCCGTTACTCTTCTGGGGACCATATCCCTCTATTCCCATCCTATTCATGTATTTGTCAAGACGCCCCTTAAAAGTCAGTACCGTATCTGCTTCCACTACCTCCCCCGGCAACGCATTCCAAGCATCCACTACTCTCTGTGCAAAAAATCTGCCTCATACATCTCCTTAAAACCTTGCCCGTCGTACCTTAAACCTATGCCCCCTAGTAACTGACTCTTCCAACCCGGGAAAAAGCTTCTGACTATCCACTGTGTCCATGCCTCTCATAATCTTGTAGACTTCTATCAGATCTCCCCTCAACCTGTCGTTCCAGTGAGAATAAACCAACCTCTCCTCATAGCTTATGCCATCCATACCAGGTAACATCCTTGTAAATCTTTTCTGTACTCTTTCCAAAGCCTCCACATCCTTCTGGTAGTGTGGCGACCAGAATTGAACACTACAATCCAAGTGCGGCCCAGCTAAGGTTCTATAAAACTGCAACATGACTTGCCAATTTTTAAACTCAATTCCCCGGCCAATGAAGGCAAGCATGCCATATGCCTTCTTGACTGCCTTCTCCATCTGCATTGCTTCTTTCAGTGACCTGTGTACCTGTGCACCCAGTTCCCTTTGCCTATCAATACTCTTAAGAATTCTGCCATTTACTCTGTATTTCCTATCTGTATGACATTTAAGCATCTCTATAATAAGTGCTTCAATTCCCACAACTAGCTTGCTTTATTATTAAGTTCATTTAGAGATGTAGGTATGCTGGCTAGGCCTGTATTTATTGCCCATCCCAACTGCCCTTACGAAGGTCATGATGAGTTGCCTTCTTGAACTGTGGCAGTCCCTGTAGTGGAGGT
The DNA here is from genome assembly GCF_965287045.1 of Carcharhinus amblyrhynchos. Classification (NCBI taxonomy): domain Eukaryota; kingdom Metazoa; phylum Chordata; class Chondrichthyes; order Carcharhiniformes; family Carcharhinidae; genus Carcharhinus; species Carcharhinus amblyrhynchos. The sequence goes on from NC_137345.1 coordinate 18,231,362, forward strand.
ACACCAACAGTGCTGTTAGGGAGGTAGTTCCAGGATTTTGACCCAGCGACAGTGACGGAGGGGCGATATATTTCCTGATCCGGATAGTGAGTGACTTGGAGGGGAACATCCAGGTGGTGTGTTTCCACGTAAGTGCTATCTTTGTCCTGCTCAACAGTAATGATAATAAATTTGCAAAGTACCATCCTATAGATAGTACACAATGCTACCACTGTTCATTAGTGATGGAGTGTGAATTTTTATGGAAGGGAGCCAATCAAGCTGCTGCTGTGTCCTGTATGGTGTCAACCTTCTTGAGTATTGTTGGAACTTCAGTCATCCAGGCAAATGGACTATATTTTATCACACTCATGACATATGACTTACAGGCTTTGGGAAAGTAGGAGGTTAGTGACTCGCCACAGGATTCCAAGGTAACGCCCTATCAACATCCTAGAATTATCATTGACCAGAAATGGAATGGGACAAGCCATGCAAATACTGTGGCTACAAGTATAGGTCAGAGGCTAGGAAACTTGGAGCAAATAACTCACCTCCTTGCAAAGTCTGTCCAACATGTACAAAGCATAAATCAGGAATGTGATGGAATAATCTTGTCTTGCCTGGATGCCTGCAGCTCCAATTGCACTCAAGTGACTGCAATGTATTGGTTTAGCAGTATGTCATATTACTGATCTCAATTGATTTTAGAATGTGAAGATGAAATTTTAATCTGACAGTGTGATCAGAACATTAACCAAATTTCATTTATCCCCAGTTGCCACCTGTCCTGATCTTCCACCTATCAGTAACGGAAGAACTCCAATACCACCACATACGGAGAAGTGGGAGTATCAAATGGTAGCAATGTATTCTTGTATTGGTAATTATTCATTGATTGGTTCAGCAGCAGTTGTTTGCACAGCAAATGGGATATGGAACCTGGATCCACCAAAATGCCAAGGTACTTAGTAGAGAATCCAAATTAATTTCAATAGTTCTTTTACAGCTTTGGTTGAAGTCGAGAAACTGAAACAATAGTTATTTGAATTTGCAGAATTCAGGCCAAATCCACCAACATCTACTAAATTAACCATACAGAAGATTTTATTATATCAGTCAACATGAAGTAGTTTTTAAAATTCATGTTTTCACAGTATGAATCGCCGGCTCACCATATCTGAAATAACTATTTTGCTGCCAGGTTTGTAACTGATTTCAAAGTCATAGCTCTGTATTTTTAATCATAAGTCATTGGGTGGTGCACTTGTCAGTGGCTTGTGCCAAATCTTTTTTCATGGTTTTTGTTTGGTTTCCCCAATGAATCGGTTACTAAATACGTATATATGGAATCTTGTGATGCTGAATACCAGAGCGAGTGTCTTATGTTCCTTCCTCACTGATTCCTGGGATGGCAGGTCTGTTACATGAGGCCAGATTAAGTCAGTTGGGATTATATTTATTGGTGTTTTGAAGAGTGTGATGAGATGTCATGGAAATTTGTAAAATTCTAACAGGATTAGACAGGGTAGTTTCAAAAAGAATGTTCCTGGTGGTGAGGGAGTCCAGAACTAGAGGTCATAGTTTAAGGATAAGGTATAAAATTTAGAACTGAGTTAATGGGAAATTTCTTCAAAATGCCAATGAATATAATCCCAAGCAATTTAATCTCTCCTCATGTGACATACCTGCCATCCCAGGAATCAGCCTGGTAAACCTTCACTGCACTCCCTCTGTAGCAAGGATATTCTTCCTCAGAAAAGGACACCAAAACTGCACACAATACTCCAGGTTTCTCCTCATGAATGCCCTATGCAATTGCAATAAGACATTCCTATTCCCATAGTCAAATCCTCTCACTAAGAAGGCCAACATAGCATTTGCCTTCTTTATTGCCTGCTGTACCTGCACACTTACTTTCAGTGACTGATGCATGAGGACACCAAGGTCTTGCTGAGTATCCACCTCTCTCAACTTACATGCATTCAAATAATAAAATGTCTTCCTTATTATTGCTACTGAAGTGGATAACCTCATATTATACTGCATCTGTCATGCATATGACCACTCACTGAGTTTTTCCAAATTACGCAGAAGCAGCTCTGCATCCTCCTCATAGCTCACCCTCCCATCCAACTTTGTATTATCAGTGATTTGGTGTTCCCTCTTCCAAATAATTAATATATAATGTGAAGAATTGGGGTCTTAGCACAGATCCCTACTGTACCCCACTTGTTACTGCCTGCCAATCAGAAAAGACCCATTTAAGCCAACTCTTTGCTTCCTGTCTGCTAACCAGCTTTCTACCCATCTCAAGACACCAGCCATAATCCCATGTGCTTTAAATTTACATAGTAGTCTACAATGTGAAACCTTGTTGAAAGCCTTCTGAAAGTTTAAATAGACCACATCCAGCAGCTCTCCTTGATCAACACTATGAGTTAAATTCTCAAAGAATTCTAATAGATTTGTCAAGCATTCTGTGCAACTCAATGGGTGAAATTCTTCCAAAGTTTTACCAAGTGCTATTTGAAACTTGCAAGCTTTACAGAGACCTTTTTTTGCCTGATATAAACATAGAAAATGGGAACAGAAGTAGGCCATTTGGCTCTTTGAGCCTGTTCCACCATTCATTATGATCATGTCTAATCATCCAGCTCAATAATCTGATCCTGCCTTCTTCCCATATGCTTACATCCCTTTCACTCCAAGAACTCTATCTAACTCCTTGAAAACATACAGTAATTTGCCCTCAACACTTTCTGTAGCAGTGAACTCCATAGACTTACCACTCTCTGGGTGAAGAGATTTTTTCTCATCTCTGTCCTAAAAGGTTTTACCCTTTATCCCTAGGCTATGACACTTGGGTCTGGACACCCCCATCATCGGAAACATCCTTCCTGCATCTACCCTGTCTAGTCCTATTAGAATTCAATTTGTTTCTATGAGAACCTCCCTCATTCTTTTGAACTCCAGCATGTATAATCCTAACCAACACAATCTCTCCTGATATGTCAGTCCCGTCATCCCAGTAATCAGACTGGTAAACTTCTGTGCACTTCTCTGTAGCATGTACACCTACCTCGTGGAAGGAGGACCTAGCAGCATTGTATTAAGTTTCAAAGTGCTGGCAAGGATCTCACAATGTGGAGATGCCAGCGTTGGACTGGACTGAACACAGTAACAAGTCCCACAACACCAGGTTAAAGTCCAACAGGTTTATTTGGTAGTAAATGCCACTAGCTTTCAGGGTTTGCCCCTTCGTCAGGTGCACTCACCTGACGAAGGGGCAAACCCCAAAAGCTAGTGGTGTTTACTACCAAATAAACCTGTTGGACTTTAACCTGGTGTTGTGAGACTTCTTACAAGGATCTCACAGCCAGCTAGGGTGGCGGAGTCTAAACACATCAGCAAAGCTGGGGTTCTGGGATCAATAAAGAAGGCTGATCTCACAGTTAAATTAGAAGCTGTACACTACACAAATCTCAGGGCACTCCCCCCTTTCATTAGCACTACCCCACCCCTCCCCCTCCCCATCACTAGCACCACATCCACCCTCTTCACAGTCTCCAGTTCCCATCACAGTGCATGCATAATCCCCTATCAATCATCAGGTTCCCTCCCCCCTCCCCAACACAGAAACAGAACCCCCAATTGGGCTCCGCAGAGGGCCTGCCCAGCAGTGCCAACCTGCCAGTGCTAGGTTGACAGTGCTAGGGCCTAGTGTTGTTCCTCACCACCCGGGGTCTATGCTCATATCGGGTGTGGTCATGATGACTGGTTTTCATTTTCAAAATCTGTAGTGATTCTTGCTGGCATAATATCACACCAACTTTGCGGGGGGAAGTATGAGCAGACGTTATGGTGTCAAAGTCAGTAAGGATATCTAAATACATTCAAAATATGGAAATCAAGTTCATGTCCTTTCTGAGGTGTTAGCTGTGGGCATAAACCCTGCTATGGCTGCTAAATTGCACCGTACTGGCCTACTAAATTCTGCCCCATGTTTCCAATGGCACCACCCCTACCATGGCACCATGATCTTTCCAACTCTTTATGCCAACAGGATCTTCTGGGTCTGCTAATGCGCACTCCCACTACATGCTTCCCGGCAGTGTGGGGTGAAACCAATGGGAAATCCCTTTGATAGCAGCAGGACCAGAAGACCCCAACAATGGTGGGTCACCTCCCACTGCCAAGAAAAACGCTGCAGGGAGGCCAGAGTATCCTGGTTTATGTGCTGCCTCTCCAGGGACACCCAATATGAACATAGCTATGGGGATAGAGACAAGAAGTCAGGTGGACTCACTCAACCATCCACTGCCTGGACCTGTTAATGGCAGCCTTGTTCAGGCTCACAAGCAGTCTCATGAGAAGGTTTCCTGATGTTCCTGCTCTCCCTCCCATACTTGCATAACTGGGAGACAAAGATTTGGCGTATGTGTTTAAATTCAATTAAACTTTGAGGAGCATCCATTTCAGATAATGGAAAAGGCGATGGCAACTCCTCATACTTGTACAAAAATGAAATATGGATTCCTCCAGGCTACAGAAGTTAAAGCAGCTTGGGAGTTAGTGAATCATCTATTGCTTGGAAATGCAATACCTCATTATAAAACCTATCACATAAAATAAAAAGTAGTGGGTAGAAAGTGTGCTGAAGATCCAACAAGTTTGGACACCAACATTGGTTTTCGTTTTGAAAAGCACTGCACAGATGATCGTGTCAATGAGCAAGACGCCAATGTGTGATTGCTGGAGAGAACATTTTGAAGGATTTCTAAACTGAGACTCTAGGCAGAATTTTCCCATATATTTTCAAAGTGTTGGTTCCAGTGAGAAAACTGGTGCCGACAGGAAACCTCAATGAACATTGAGCCTCTTCAACAAATTTCTTTTTCCACAAGATTTTTTCTGCACTAATTACAACTTACCTCTGATTTGTTTGCCACAGGAATACTTAATCTCTGTAATCAGGGGTGCTCCTTTTAAAACCCTTCCCAGCACTTCCTTGCACTTGTTCCAAGTCCAGTTGGGGATTGCTGCCAGGGAGACAGCACCCAGATTTCAGAGAAAGCTCTCAAACTCCTGGATGTTGTGGAGGAGAGGTATGACATCTTCTACCCACAATCGCACAGATGTCCAATCCTGCCTGGAAGGCAATGGGTGTGATAGTGAGTGCCAGTTCGCTGCAGAAGAGGATGGGGCAACAATGTCGGAAGATGAATAATATCCTTTGCATAGTCAGGGTAAGTCTGCCTCCTAATGTCCACTGCACCCTTCACATACACCTTTGCATTTCAGAGACCAGCATTGTGGAGGCATCACAACTATCACCCGCACCCACCACCAGCACCTCATACCTCGGTGGGTTTAATTGATAGGCAGTTGTCTGGGTCACTCACTAGTAAGTACCTGACAGCTGAAGATCCATAGCAGGGAAGAAGGAATGTCCCAGGGATCTGGCACTTGGAGAGTTGCTGGAGTCCAGGATACAGTGAGCCCCGGGTCAATAACATGGCCTTGGATCCAGTTGCCCCAGAGCTGCTGGGACTGAAAAGAGAAAGTCATGAGTATCAGAAAGGAATAACAGTATCTCTGGACAAACTGCAAGTAATCCCATTGCCTTCTGTCCGTGGAGATGGTTCGGTCACTCCAACAAAATGAGGTCAACACTGCAAGGATGGCATCTGCAATGGAGACCTTAGGTGTAGGACCTGCACAGCATGGCAGGGGATGTCTGCTCCATGGTTCAATTCATGACTTCAATGGATGAGGGCATGAGCTCCATGGTACATGGCTTCAACTGCGTGATACAGATAATAGTGGGAATCCATGATTGTCAGCACCAGAGGATGGTAGGGCTTCTGGATCTCGCTCTGGCTGCCCCTCTAACCCATGGAGCAGCTCAGGGGTCCTTGGGCACCCAAAGGGAATAGAGTAGGCAGGGGCACAGTACAGATCATTCTACCCAAAAGATCTTGAGTGTGTCCAAACCATCTGAGACCGTTCCCTATCTGTGAATAACATGCCTGCATACCTGCACACCAAAGTGGGCAAAAATGCAACACTCATGCTGCCTGAAAGTGGGCCTAGAGCCTCAAGGTCCCAGCCCTCCAGGTAACACCTGCCAAGGTTGTCTCAGATGACAAGGTGTCAAGAAGCACCTAAATCATCTGAGGAGTAAGGAACCTGGGCCAGTACAGGCAATATTACCAGTCATGGGGATGACTACAGCCAATGTGAGTCTCAAATGGATGTCAACCCCAAGCCTGCCCATCCAGATGATGCTTGGATTCCGAAATGAAAGCAGAAGAAACCGGCATCCCTACCAAAGCGAGACCTCAAGAAGAACCAGAGTTGGTGGCTTTTTGTTTCTTCCAGTGGAAGTGAAGGTCTTCAAACTGTTTCACATCCACGATCCGGTCCTGCCTCCCATCAATCCCAGACTGATCGCCAAGTGGTGGAGAAGACATCCATTGTGACAGGAGCACAGGGCAAGAAACAGACTTGAGGAGGAATGGATGTCATGATGGCCGTGGGGATCATCAATAGATCTCCTTATAACCATTATTGTAGTTAAGTGTACATGTTGTTATTTACCGTTGATTTTTATTGTTTTGTGTTTTAAAGTCTCATAAATGTTTTGTTATTTGAATAATTTACAAAAGCACTGACCAGGTTTCACCTATTTGTTCACATTTTTTCCCAAATCACAAAAATAAATGGTGAATTCCAAATTTCCCTTCTGAGATTTGGGATGCCCTTGCATTGAACATTAGAGAGATTCGTAACAGTGTGAATAATTAAATTGGAAAAAGTAGGGCATAAGAGCAGGGAGATTATTGCAGATCCAATGCCATACCGTCAACTCCTGACATCTATGACTCCTGCTATCATGAATTTGTTCACTCATGAAAATGTATGCGTAATCTAGGTTCATGGCCACAAAACTTAATTCACCTCCAATTTAGATTGTTAAACTTCTGTCCTCACCACGTCATTCCATGTGGAAAATGCTCACTGTGCATTTGCCAACTCTGTGCATGGGCAAGTTTGCTATTCACGATTTCACACTTTGTGAGAATTTGCGCAAATGGTGGAAGTTGACTGTATAACAAAACTTCAATTGCATATTCTATAATAGACTTGTTCCAAATATAAACAGAACTAACAATGTTAAAAAAGCAATGAAATTTGATGTTTATTGTCTCAACAAAAGAAGAACGTGAGGTACATTAAAGAGGAGTTTTGTTAGATGATACAGGTGAGATAAATCCAGTTATTATTTCAAGCCAAGTTGGATATATAGAACAGAGGATATAAATGAAAATTAATGAAAAGTAAAAAAAATGAAAGATTTGCTCAGTCAAAAGATGCCAGGTATTTGGTGCAAGTCAAATATCAGAGAAATCTATAACGTACGAGTTGAACTTACCAGTTCTTTATTTTATGGAGTATGGCGATGCCTTTTGTTTTCCTCATTCTGTACAGAACTCAGTAGTTTCCTTGATTTTAGCCAGATTTTAACTAGCATATTTTTTCAACTGATTGCTGAAAACATATTTCAGTATGAAAGCATCAATCAGTTGAGATGAATTTTCAAATGTCAGCAGTACACTCAGCTGTCTTGTGGAGACTATTAATACGTTGCTTTTTTTTCAGTTATTATCTGTACACCTCCTCCAGTGCCTCAAAATGGCCGAATAATTTCAGAATTGAAACCTATATACAAATATAAGGATACAATTACCTACACATGTAATAAAGGTTTTGAAATAGTCGGCAAAAGAATTATAAAATGTGGTGAAAATGAAACATTTGCACCATCACCTCCTACCTGCAGAAATGGTATGTATTTCTTAAATGTGAGAGTAGAGTTAGAAGATGTGGGTGTGTTTTTCTCGAGTTAAAATTAAATTTACACTATGACGGTGTTTAGCTGTTCTAGGCAACCAACAACTGGTTGAGGACAGGTGAACAATATCTGTAAGCACTGTTAAAATACAGATTGATGTCTATCCCAATCTAAACCTCTGCTGGTGCCCATATCTATGAAGACTGCAACATGCTATGCCTTTGTCCAACTAGTTTTTTGATCCATGGAAATGCCAGGTTAATGCTTGTTGTTGAATATTCCACAGTACCACCTGGTCTATATGAAGGATCATATATTGCAAAATAAGAAAGAATTTCCTCTTTATTTACATGCTGCACAAAAATCCTGAATACCACATTATTGCCTTATCAATTTGAATATCAGTTCTAAATGCTCTCCCTTTGCTGGCATGGAATCAATGCTGTATTAGTTCTACATTTATGGGGGCAGGTCTTGAAAAATAATTGAAGTCACAATAAGGACACTAACAATGTTTGCAAATAGTTTGGTCCACAGACAACCAACTGTTGATGCCTGAAGCAGCTGTAAAACAATGTAGAAAAAAAACCTGTTGCAGAGGATTGAGGCTAGATGTAATCATATAATGGTTACACAACAGAACCATGCCAGTATTCTGTAGGAGCAGCTCACCTTGTTCCCCTTCCCTGTCTTGCCCTGCAAACGTTTTCTCTTTAGATAATTTTCTAAATGTCTCCCTGCAAATGTTTTCTCTTCATGCCTTTGAAGGACCTGATTTGAATCTGTCACAACCGTACACTCAGGCATTACTTTCTAGATCCTAATCATATAAGGTTTTTCCTCGTATCATATCTTTATTGCTTATTTTTCCGGTCACCATAACTTGGTGTCCTATAGTTCCAGATTCTTCTGCCAGAAGAAACAATTTCTCCTGACATATTCTATCCAAACCCCTCATGGTTTGAACTCCTCCAATGAATCTCCTGTCAGTTGTCCCCTCTTCAAAGAGAACAAGTCCAACTTTTCATGCCTGTCCAGGTAATTGAAATTCCTCATCCCTGGATCCATTCTCATGATTCTTTTCTGCACCTTCTCTGATGTCTTTACATCCATCCGAAAGTGTGTGCCCTAACTGGACGCAATGCTCCATTAAAGCAAAACCAAAATGTTATTGTGTTAATCCCAGCTGATGTTACTAAACAAGCAAGATCCCAGAATGGAATCTGACTTCATAGATCATATATTTTTAAAAACATGCCAGGTAGCTAATGTACAGATTCACAGGAATCTGCTGATAAACGTTGATAAAACACTGATGAAACAAGAAAGATGGACTACATTACACTGAACAAAACAGTTGGAAATATTTCAATACTGATGCCAGAAAATGATTTAAACTCACACTATTCCTTTTATCACAGCAACTCATGCAGACACAAATTCCCAGTGAAGATTTACCATTCACACCATATTACTGGTTGGGTTAACTCATATTCAAACAAGTTTCTCCTGAGCATTCAATACATGCTATCTTCAATTGGAATATCTACATGAGACATTAAAAAAAACTGAAATCTAAACTGAAATTTAACTTCAGAGCAAATATATGACTTCTTTTAACTTGGGCCCTCATCAAACATTTTGTTAGATTTCTATTGGAGAGACCAGACCTTCTGTACCTTCAGGTAGGCAGACACTATTAATGGCTCTCAGGCTTCCTTCTAATGCTAACATTTTCCACAATATGTAATCACCAGATAACATCTGGGCCTTTTTCTGTTATGCTTGGAATCTCTATGCAGATTCCTTTTTTTTGTTAACTTGACTGGAACCTGCTTCTATCCCTTGTCTTTATCCTTTATGGGACATCCTTTTGTCCTCCTCTGCCCCTCCCTTGTTCCTCCTGGACATTTCTCTTCAGATTCAAGTTGACAGACTCCAAAAACTACTAAACCCTGATCCTTGAACCGATTGGAAAACTATCAAAATAGCCACAGCATGTTTCATCCTTGTCACTAGACGAAAACCATAGTGCCATTTTAACTTTCTATTTAACTCCCGAAACTGCTGCTGCAGGACCTCATCACTCTTCCTTCCTATGTCATTTGTACCAACATGTACCACGATCTCCGGCTGTTTACATTCTCCCTTCAGAACGCATTCTGCCTGTTCAGAGACATCCTGGACCCTGGCACCAGGGAGGCAACATACCATCCTAGAGTCTCTTTCACATCCACAGAAGTGCCTATCTTCATCCCTGGCTATAGAGCCCCATATAACTGTTGCTCTAGTGCTCTTTGTCCCTCCCTGTTTACCAGTAGAGCCAGCTGTGGTGCCACTGCTCTGGCTGTTGCTACTGTTATCCCCTGATAGGCTGTCCCCCACAACAGTATCCAAAACGGTATACTTATTAAAGAGGGGGATGACCACAGGGGATTCCTGCACTGACTGCCTGCCCCTTCTAGTGGTCACCCATCTATCTGCCTGCATCTTGGGTGTGACCACATCTCTAAAGTTCCTATCTATGATGCTTTGCGCCACCTTCATGCTCCTAAGAACATCCAAGTGTTGGTCCAACCCTATCCATGTGGTCTGTAAGCAGTTGCAATTGAGTGCACTTCCTGTAGATGTAGTTGTCTGAGATGTTGGAAGCGTCATGATCTCCCACATCTCACAATTGCAGCACTTAACCCCACTGACCGACATTTCTAGCACCAAGTAAATTATTTAAGAAAATTTATAAGACTTTCCCCTTCACTTTTACCTTCTCACAGTGACCTTTTATTTTGGTTAGAGGGGGAGGGAGGGAGGGAAACACTAATGTAGTGTTTCGGGCTTACTACTCCTTGACACCAGACCTTCCTCTTCCCATTTCTTAGTAGATGTTGCTGGGTCAACTTCTCCGACTTCTCTTATTACTATCCAGCTCACAGTTTATAACTTTTCCAAATTTATGTTTTCTATAAATGTTGAAACTATATACTGCAAGTCTAGGACTTCAATGTAGATCAAGAAGGGTTCAAAACATTCATCCATGGAGACCGAATTATATCCCTTCTTCCAATCTGAAAAGCAATGGTTCACAACTAAGTTGTCTGTCATTCTGCCAAGTTCATAACCAAACTGGTTTTATTTTATTCCATAGGCTCTAATATTTTGAATTGTTTAGGTCCTGCTTCACACTCCTTTCTCTAGCTACCAATTCCATCCCTCTCCTTGGCAACAGTCTTCATTAATTTTTACGAAGTGTGCATCGCTGACTAGGCCAGCATTTGTAATCCGTTCTTAAATGCCCTTGAGAATTGTTAGTGAGCTGCCTTCTTGAACCATTACAGTCTTTGTCAGCTAGGTGAGCGTAGAAGAGACTGGCTGTTGGGAGTGGGGAGGAGAAACTGAGTGCGGGTGTATGAGATATGTGTGTGTGTGTGTGTGTGTGTGTGTGTGTGTGTGAGAGAGAGTGTGTGTTGTGAGTGAGAGTGAGTATCATGAATGAGAGAGTATGCGTGTTTTGTTTGATTTGATTTTTTGTTGTCACATGTATTAACATATAGTGAAAAGTATTGTTTCTTGTGCACTATAAAGACAAAACATACCATTCATAGAGAAGAAAGGAGAGAGTGCAGAATGTAGTGTTCCAGTCATAGCTAGGGTGTAAAGAAAGATCAACTGAATGCAAGCTAAGTCCATTCAAAAGTCTGACAGCAGCAGGAAAGAAGTTGTTCTTGAGTCGGTTGGTACATGACCTCAGTCTTTTGTATTTTTTTCCTGAAGGAAGAAATGGAAGAGAGAATGTCCAGGGTGCGTGGGGTCCTTAATTATGCTGGCTGCTTCGCTGAGACAGTGGGAAGTGTAGACAGACTCAATGGATGGGAGGCTGATTTACGTGATCGATTGTGCTATATTCACGACCTTTTGTAGTTTCTTGCGGTCTTGCACAGAACAAGAGCCATACCAAGCTGTAACACAACCAGAAAGAATGCTTTCTATGGTGCATCAATAAAAGTTGGTAAGAATCATAGCTGACATGCCAAATTTCCTTAGTCTTCTGAGAAAGTAGAGACACTGGTGGGCTCTCTTAACTATAGTTTCAGCATGGGGGGACCAGGACAGGTTGTTGGTGATCTGGACACCTAAAAACTTGAAGCTCTCGACCCTTTCTACTTTGTCTCCATTGATGTAGACAGGGGCATGTTCTCCTTTACGCTTCCTGAAGTCGGTGACAGTCTTCTTCATTTTGTTGACATTGAGGGAGAGATTATTGTTGCCACACCTGTTCACCAGATTCTCTATCTCATTCCTGCACTCTGTCTCTTCATTGTTTGAGATCCGACCCACTACAGTGGTGTCATCAACAAACTTGAAAATCGAATTCGAGGGGAATTTGGCCGCACAGTCATAGGTGTACAAGGAGCATAGTAGAGGGCTGAGAACACAGCCTTGTGGGGCCCTGATGTTGAGGATTATCATGGTGATGTTATTGCCTATCCTTACTGATTGTGGTCTGTGAGTTAGAAAGTTCAGGATCCAATGGCAGAGGGAGGTGCCGAGGCTCAGGCCACAGAGTTTGGAGATGAGTTTTGTGGGAATAATAGTGTTAAAGGCTGAAATGTAGTCAATGAATAAAAGTCTGACATAGGTGTCCTTGTTATCTAGGTGCTTCAGGGTTGAGTGCAGGGCCAGGGAAATGGCGTCTGCTGTGGATCTGTTGTGGCAATAGGTAAACTGTAGTGGATCCGTGTAGTCAGGGAGATTGAAATTGATTTGTGCCATCACTAACCTTTCGAAGCATTTCATAATGTGAATGACATGCGTGAGAGTGTGTGCGTAAATGTGTGTGTGTGTGTGTGTATGTGTGTGTGTATGCATGTGTGTGAGCATGTATGTGTGTCTGTGTAATTGTGAACACCAGTATGTATGTGTGTAGGAGAGAACGCGAGAGCCTGGTTCATTCCCAATCTCAGAGTTCAGCACTCACCCTCACCTTCATACAGCAACACACTCACACCAACTCACACAGTGGATGACAGTAAGTGAGTGAATACCCCGAGTGTGAACCGAAAAAACAGTTTGACCCTCTCGCACTCTAATAGAACATAGAACACTACAGCACAAACAGGCCCTTCGGCCCACGAGTTGCGCCGATCACATCAACACCTATCTATAACCCCCAATCCCATAAAATCCCATATACTCATCCAGAAGTCTTTTAAAAGACCCCAGTGAGTTCGCCTCCACCACCACTGACGGCAGCCAATTCCACTCACAATGGTCATCTTCATTGATTACTCATTATTTTAAATGATCAATTTATTCCGTTGACATCATTTTACTTTTCCCAGGAAGTTGTTTTTTTTTTCATTTTATTGAAATTCATGTTATTCATGGTTTCATTCTCATCTTTTTGAATTTTTTTCATTGGCTCTTGGATCAAGAAAAAAATTGAGAAGTTTGGGCAAACCTGTTCTAGATCATAGCAGACTTGGAAGGTGCTGCATCAGGAGCCTTGGTGAATTCCTGCTGTGTACCTTCTCGATGATACACACTGCTTCTACTCCATTGGTGGTGGAGGGATAAATGTTTCTGGAAGTGGTGTTAATCAAGTGAGTTGCTTTGTACTAGATAGTGTTTGAATTGCACTTATCCAGACAATTGATCAATATTGCATCACATGCCTAACCTGTGCCTTGTAGGTGGTGGACAGACTTTGTGGAGTCAGGAGGTGAGCTATCATCACAGGATTCCCAGCTTCTGACCTGCTTTTGTATCCATATTATTCACATGACTAGTCCAATTTAGTTTTTGGTCACAGAAACCTCCAAGAGTTTGTCAGTGGGGAATTCAGTGATGGTTATGCAATTGAATACCAAGAGGTATATATATTCTCTCTTGTTGGAGATGGTCATTGCCTAGTTCTTGGATAATATGAATTTTACTTGCCATTCGTCAAGCTGGGATATTATCAAGTGGTATTTTGACATAGACTGCTTCAGTTTCTGAGGAGTTGTGCGTATTATTGAACATTGTCCAATCATCAGCAAACCTCCCCAGGAGGATGTTCCCTCTATTCCCCATTGATTTATTTGGCTTGGCTTTGATACCTCACATGGTCACATGCAATCGTGGTGTCAAGGACAACTCCTCCCACCTCACCTGTGAATTCAGCTCTTTTATGCTTGAACCAAGTCTGTAATGAGGTCAGGAGTTGAGTGACCCTGGCACAACCCAAACTGAACGTGAGTGAGCGGGTTATTGCTAAGCAGATGCCTCTAGATAGCTACATTGCACTGTTGATGACCCCTTCCATCACTTCACTGATGGAAGGGGTCAGCACATACCTGGGCAACAGTCATAGGTGTATAAGGATGAATAGTAAGGGGCTGAGGATATATTCATAAGAACATAAGAACATAAGAAATAGGAGCAGGAGTAGGCCATCCAGCCCTTCGAGCCTGCCCCGCCATTCAATAAGATCATGGCTGATCTGTCGTGGCTCAGTTCCACTTTCCCGCCCTCTCCCCATAACCCTTAATCCCCTTTCTTATCAAAAACCCATCAACCCGCGTCTTAAAAATATTTAGCGAGGCAGCCTCCACCACTTCAACGGGCAGAGAATTCCAGAGATTCACCACCCTTTGAGTGAAGAAGTTCCTCCTCAACTCCGTTCTAAACCGCCCCCCCTTTATCTTGAGGCTGTGCCCCCTAGTCCTACTATCTTTTTTGAGCGGGAAGAGTCTCTCCACCTCTATCCTATCCATCCCATTCATCATCTTATACGTCTCAATGAGATCTCCCCTCATTCTTCTAAACTCTAACGAGTATAAGCCTAGTTTATTCAGCCTCTCCTCATAGCTCAACCCCCTCAACTCCGGTATCAGCCTAGTAAACCTCCTCTGCACTCCCTCCAAGGCCAAAATATCTTTGCGTAGGTGCGGCGCCCAAAACTGCACACAGTACTTCAGCTGCGGCCTCACCAATGCCCTATACAGCTGCAGCAAGACCTCCCTACTTTTATATTCAATCCCCCTCGCTATGAAGGCCAGCATCCCATTCGCCTTCCTGACCACCTGCTGCACCTGCAAGCTGGGTTTTTGCGACTCATGCACATGGACCCCGAGGTCCCTCTGCACCGTCGCCTGCTGCAGTTTTTCGCCACTTAAGTAATAGTCCTTCCTACCATTATTCCTACCAAAGTGGACCACCTCACACTTGCCAACATTAAATTCCATTTGCCATTTCCTGGCCCATTCGCCCAGCCTATCTAGATCCTTCTGCAGACTCTCCACACCCTCCGCACAATTTGCCGTTCCCCCAATCTTGGTGTCATCAGCAAATTTCGACACCCTACACTCAGTTCCCTCCTCCAGATCATCTATATAAATGGTAAAAAGCTGAGGCCCCAGCACTGACCCCTGGGGCACTCCACTAGTCACCAACCGCCAATCCGAATAGCACCCATTGACCCCCACTCTCTGCCTCCTATTTGACAACCAATCCTCTATCCACGCTAACACCCTACCCCCAACTCCATGTCCCCCGACCTTCTGCAATAACCTCTTGTGAGGTACTTTGTCAAACGCCTTCTGAAAATCCAGAAAGACCACATCCACCGGCTCTCCTCTATCCACCGCCCTAGACACATCCTCATAGAACTCCAGTAAATTTGTCAGACACGACTTCCCTTTAATGAAACTGTGCTGCGTCTGCTCTATCAAGCAATTCCCTTCAAGATGCCTCACAATTTCCTCCTTAATGACGGATTCTAACATTTTACCTACCACAGACGTTAAACTAACCGGCATATAATTCCCCGCCTTTTGCCTGGCACCCTTCTTAAACAACGGCATAACATTAGCCATTTTCCAATCTTCCGGCACTTCCCTGGAATCCAGCGACGTCTGGAAAATAACCACCAAGGCATCCACTATCACCTCCGCCATTTCTTTCAGAACCCTCAGATGCATTCCATCCGGTCCTGGGGACTTGTCCACAATCAGCCCCTCCAGTCTGTCGAGCACCGCCTCTCTAGTAACAGTAATGTCATTAAGACCCTCCAGTCCTACCACCTTTCCATCGCTAACACCCGGCAAATTATTCACGTCCTCCTCCGTGAAGACAGAAACAAAAAAGTTATTCAATACCTTAGCCATATCCCCATCCCCTACCACTAGGTCCCCTTTCTCATCCTCTAAAGGACCAACGTTCACCCTAGCCAGCCTCTTCCTTTTTATATATTTGTAAAAACGCTTGCTATCCTTTTTTATATTAAGCGCTAGCCCACCGGTGTTGAAGATGATTGCGGAGGTGTCATTGACTATCCTTACTGATTTGCGGTCTGTGGGTTAGGAAGGCTAGGATCCATTCGTAGCGGGAAGAGCCATGGATAACAAAGATACTTATGTCAGACTTCTGTTTGTTGACTACAGGTCAGCCTTCAACACTATTATTCCTACAAAACTCATCTCCTAACTCCGTGTCCAAGGGCTCAGCTCCTCTCTCTGTGACTGGATCTTAGACTTCCTAACACACAAACCGCAATTCCTCCACGATCATCCTCAATACCAGTGTCCCGCAGGGTGTGCCCTCAGCCCCTTACTAAACTGCTTATGCATCTATGACTGTGTAGTTAAATTCCCCCCAACTTGATTTTCAAGTTTGCTGATGACACCACCCGTAGTGGGTCAGATCTCAAACAATGATGAGACAGAGTACATGGAAGGGATAGAGAATCTGGTGAACTAGTACAATAATAATAATCTCTCTTTCAATGTCAGCAAAACAAAGAAAATAGTCATCAACTTCAGGAAGCGTATGGAGGACAGGCCCCTGTCTACATCAAAAGGGATGAAGTGGAAATGATGGAGAGCTTCAAGTTTCTAGGTATCCAAGTCATCAACAACCTGTTCAGATCACTTCAAGCTGGCGCTATAGATAAGAAAGCTCACGAACACTTCTTCGTTCTCAGGAGGCTGAGGAAATTTGGCATGTCCACTATGATTCTCACCATCTTTTACAGATGCACCATAGAAAGCATTCTTTCAGATTATATCACAGTTTGGTATTGCTTCTGTTCTGTCCAAGACTGCAAGAAACTACAAAATGTCATGAATGAAGACCAGTCTATCATACAAACCAGCCTGCCTGCACTTTCCACTGCCTCGGAAAGTAGCCAGCATAATCAAGGACCCCACGCACCCTGGATATTCTGTCTTTCATCTTCTTCCGTCAGGAGAAAGATACAAAAGCCTGAGGTTGCGTACCAACTGACTCAATAACAGCTTCTTGTCTGCTGCCAACAGACTTTTGAATGGACCTATCTCATATTAAGTTGATCTTTCTTTACACCATAGTTGTGACTATAACACTACAAATCTGCACCCTCTACTTTCCTTCTCTATGTACAATATGCTGTGTCTGCAGAGTGCACAAGAAACACACTTTTCACTGTATGTTAATAATGTGATAATAATTAATCAAATCAAAATGTTCTACATTGCCACATTAGATGTTGGTGTTTTGGCTGTACTGGAAGAATTTAGCTAGGAGCACAGCAAGTTCTGGAACTCAAGTTTTCAGTCAGATTGCCAGAATGTTGCCATGTCTGATATCCTTTGCAATATCCGGTTCCTTCAGCAGTTTCTTGATATCAGGTGGAGTGAGCCAAATTGACTGAAGATTGGCGCCTGGGATGTTGGGAATCTCCAGATGAGGCTATCATGGATCATCCTCTTGGCACTATTGGTTGAAGCTTGTTGCACATGCCTTATGCTTTGTGCTGATTTGCTGGACACCTCCATTATTGAGAATGGGAATATTTGTATGAACTCCTTCTCCAATGAGTTGTTTAATTGTCAACTACTATTCTGACTAGATTAAGACTCCAATTAAAGGAAAGCACAATACAAGCTATTTTACTTCTCATTACAACATAGCATGATTTAATCCATTAATGTGGATGTTTATTTTTTGTTGGTTTTTAATTTTGCATTGTGAACGAGAGAACATTGATCACTGATAGAAAGAAAGAGTGTGGCATTATGGATCAGTGGGGAATTTAGGCTAAAGTTACTGGTATCTCTTTTGAATTAGTTTAAGTTGTAACCACTCACCCAGCACACCTCTTCACTTTTGTCCTCAGCTCCCCATTTGGCTGTTTTGATCATTGCCTCCGTTGTCGGGTCATCTTCTCTTTCTGCTCAGCCACTTTGTCTTGACAATTCTTCCTTTCTACGTTGCTTCTTCCTCAAACTTCACCACTTGCTATAGTAGCATAAAATCCCTACTGTGCGGAAGGCGGATATTCTGCCCATCAAGTCACACTGACCCTCCGAAAGAGCATATTACCCATGAAATAACTCCTACAAGGCCAATGGTTCATTCACCAAATCCAGATTTACTTACTATAGTTAGTAATACTCAGACAAATACTTTCCAGTACAGAGTATACACTCTGAGTACCAGTAACCAAGATACTTCACACTATATATCACTGCAGGGCTTATGAATTGGGCAGCATTAACTGCCTCAATCACAGAGCTCATATTCTAACAGACTTGCCTCGTGGACCTCATTGAAGTCATTACAATCCAGGCCAACCCCTCCGTCCAATCCCCACAATCTGTGCATCGATCATGGCTAATCCATCCAATCTACACGTCTTTGGAACTGTAGGAGGAAACCTGAGCACCCACAAGAAGCCCGTGCAGACACGGTTGACCATCGCACCTCAAGCCTTTCGTCCTTCTGCTTCTGTTACTTCACTGCCTCTCACCTAATTGGTGGTTGCAAGGGATACCCCTCATGATGGCAAGGTTGTGCTGAATGCAGAAAAACCACCACAAATCTTGAAACATACTCAGCCAAGTACTGCAGGGCTCCTCCAGAACTGTCCAGTCTGGGAAATTCATCCTTTGGGACATTGCTAGTCTCCTTAGATTTTTTGTGGCATCATGACTCCCATTATATGCATACTGCATATGTGTGCAAGGGTTGGAGGCTAGAGTCTAGGGTCACATTGTCAACAGCTAATCTTTTCACCTCCTAACCATTTTCTTGGTCTTCCATTGCTGTTAAGATATATAGCTGCATAGATTCCTGCCATTAAATTAATGTATCTGATTGCTATCAGAATATTATACACTGATCTGCGTGAATTGCTGCTTATGGTCATACATCAGCTGCAAATTAAGGGAGTGTAATCTAATTTGGTTCAGGTACATGGCAGAGTTCGCATGAGGTGCACACAAAGGAATGTATATGCGTTCATTAATCACCTGTGATCCTTGCAAATTCCTATGCTCACTCTACCTTATTTTTTCTGGCAAGAAGGAACGAGATGAAACTAGATTACCTTGTATTGTGCTTCAATAACATGCCTTACATAGCAATACACTCCAAACTATAGAATGTAGTTTATTCCTCCAGCATCAGCTTGAAAGGATCAGGCATATACAATTTCAGACATCGTAAGCTTCACAGTCATTGGCAATGTAGTTCTTGCCTTCTTTTAAGGTCGCAGCCAGCAATTAGCAAATTTCAGTGACAAGCATTTCAACGAATCTCAATCTTAAATATTCGTTGTTGCTGAGGTTCAACGAGAAGAATTGCTCCTAGAACATTCTAGCTAATATGCCAGGAGCCCTGCTACCCTCACTATCCCTCATCTAGTAAGTAGCTCGATTATTCTGCATGAACAGTCCAGTTATGCTCAAATTCAAAAGGAAAGCCTACAGCTAATCATATTTGGAATTATAAGTTTTTCAGCAGTCTTCAAGTCAGCAGAAAAGTATTTCAGCACTTGATGCTGCTGATGCTCAACAGTTCTATTGGTGGCCCTTCATGCTGTCTAATGCCATGTTGTGTGAAGTTGAGAGGGCATAGACTGGGAGATTGGCATCTAGTCAATGCTGAACACTTTTTGATGTCATAGTCCACCTCCACAGCACACTGTTGCTAAACATTAGTTGTGCATATACCATTTTGTGCATAAACCATTTTGGAATCTTAAGAGACCATTTAGTACCTAAAAAAACAGCAGTATTGAATTCAATTTCATCCTCATGGTCTCTCTTCCCTGTTGCTCTGCATCCTGGAGTCCATTATTCTGTGAAACAGAAGTTATCCGAGAACACAGAAATAGGGCTAAACAATGTATGGCCATGCATAGTTTTCACCTAAATGTCCTAATGTTCGAGAACTTTTTTTTAGATGTTCATCGTATCAGTTAAGCCCTATCCCAAGTATTGTGATTGCTTTTAGGTTTATTGCCTTTACTTAAGTGCCTAGAATTTTCTTGGGCAGAGTGATGGCAGATGGAGTTTAATCCGCCCAAATGTGAGGTAATGCATTTTGGAAGGTTTAGTATAGATAGGAAATATACAGGAAATGGCAAAACGGTTAAGAATATTGATAGGCAAAGGGAACTGGGTGCACAGGTACACAGGGCACTGAAAGTGGCAATGCAGGTGGAGAACGTAGTCATGAAGGCATACGGTATGCTTGCTTTCATCGGCCAGGGTATTGAGTTTAAAAATTGGCAAGTCATGTTGCAGCTTTATAGAACCTTAGTTCGGCCGCACTTGGAATATAGTGTTCAATTCTGGTCGCCACAGTACCAGAAGGATGTGGAGGCTTTGGAGAGAGTACAGAAAAGATTTACCAGGATCTTGCCTGGTATGGAATGCATTAGCTATGAGGAGAGGTTGGAGAAATTTGGTTTGTTCTCAATGGAGCAACGGAGGTTGAGGGGAGACCTGATAGATGTCTACAAGGTTATGAGAGGCATGGACAGAGTGGATAGTCAGAAGCTTTTTCCCAGATGGAAGAGTCAATTACTAGAGGGCATAGATTTACGATGTGAAGGGCAAGGTTTAAAGGAGATGTACGAGGCAGATTTTTTGCACAGAGTAATGGGTGCCTGGAATTCGTTGCTGGGGGAGGTAGTGGAAGTGGATACGATACTGACTTTTAAGGGGCGTCATGACAAGCATATTAATAGAATGGGAATAGAGAGATATAGTCCCTGGAAAGGTAAGGAGTTTTAGTTAAGTCTGACAGCATGGTCGGTGCAGGCTTGGAGGGGCGAAGGGCCTGTTCCTGTGCTGTAATTTTCTTTGTTCTTTGTTCATGCCAATCGTTACTGCTTTAATCTTCTTTGCTCTTTCATCTGGTTACCCACCAAATCTTTGAAATATTCATTGTCAAGCTCTCTTCTTGCTTTCAATGAGAGTGCAAATTTCCTGGATTTATGCTTGTCTTCTTTTGCAGCCATCAAAATTGTAAGCTAATGGTACACTGGGCAATTGGTCAGTTGGTGTTGGCATGATTTATAGCTCTCACAAGATTCTCAGTCTAATAGAAACTTCATATTTGCATCTTGAATCATATTAAAGATAAGTTCATCTTGTAATCATTAAGAAATACAACCCTTGCAGCAAATGCAAAATCATAAAATCAGTTCATAATTTGTAAGTGTATCCAAATTCCTGTGTTCAAATTCATCGATCAAAGTAAAATGTCTGCTGTTTCTTAACATATTTAATACCGATATAAACCCATCCAAATGCTCCTTCATTGAATTTTCTGTATACTTGGTTAATCCCTGCACATGCCATTTAGCTGTAGTTACTTTAGTTTACTGAAGTTATTTTAGTTTAATTAAAAAGTTAACCTTTAACTTTGAATAATCCTGAAACGTGAATTACAACCACAGGGTGTCACAGCTCAAAGAAGCTTTCTGTAAATAATAGGATTCTGCAAAACAAAAAATTTGAAATTCAGAACTTTGTGACTTGGATCATGCCTGAATTGCTTTGGTTAATAAAGTTTATTGATGCAATTGAGGTAAGTTGTTGGCTGCATTATGTTCACTGAAGTAATCAAATAACTTTTGCAGGGATTATTAGTGTAATTAATAATAAGAGGTTTGAAACAGAAACATCAAAATTTATATTGTGCATCACTGAACATGCCGTATCATAAAATTCTGGGGTGTTGTCTTGCTTTAGATTGACCCTTATGTACTATATATGTTTTGTTAAGTACTGTTTTATAGTAACACTGTTTCTTTTTTCTGTCAGTTGAGTAATTTATTTTTTCTTTCCCTTTCGCAGGAAGTAGACCTACTTCCAATTCTGAAATTCCAATTTCCAGTAAGTATATTCCTTGGATTGAATACCTTTACTCAAAATTGCTCATTTAGACAACAGGTGAACAATGCTTCGATTACAAAAAAGCTGTGAATAACCTTTTAAGGTCATTATTAAAATGTTAAAACGCTAAGAGATGCTCAGCTCAGAGATTGGGCAGAATTTTCTCAAAAAAGTTCAATGTGCTGAACAGACGAGAAAACAGTAGGTTTTCTCATCATTTTTTTCAATGAGGTAAGTTATATGAATTTACGCCATCCTGTGCATAACAGAACATAAGAACATGAGAAATAGGAGCACGAGTAGGCCATCTAGCCCTTCGAGCCTGCCCCGCCATTCAATAAGATCACGGCTGATCTGTCGTGGCTCAGTTCCACATTCTCTCCCCATAACCCTTAATCCCCTCTCTTATCAAAAACCCATCAACCCGCGTCTTAAAAATATTTAGCGAGGTAGCCTCCACCACTTCAACGGGCAGAGAATTCCAGAGATTCACCACCCTTTGAGTGAAGAAGTTCTTCCTCAACTCCGTTGTAAACCGTGCCCCCCCCTTTATCTTGAGGCTGTGCCCCTTAGTCCTACTGTCCTTTCTGAGCAGGAAGAGTCTCTCCACCTCTATCCTATCCATCCCATTCATCATCTTATGTCTCAATGAGATCTCCCCTCATTCTTCTAAACTCTAACGAGTACAAGCCTAGTTTATTCAGCCTCTCCTCATAGCTCAACCCCCTCAACTCCGGCATCAGCCTAGTAAACCTCCTCTGCACTCCCTCCAAGGCCAAAATATCCTTGCGTAAGTACGGCGCCCAAAACTGCACACAGAACTCCAGCTGCGGCCTCACCAATGCCCTATATAGCCGCAGCAAGACCTCCCTACTTTTATATTCAATCCCCCTCGCTATGAAGGCCAGCATCCCATTTGCCTTCCTGACCACCTGCTGCACCTGCAAGCTGGGTTTTTGCGACTCATGCACAAGGACCCCGAGGTCCCTCTGCACCGTCGCCTGCTGCAGTTTTTCGCCACGTAAGTAATAATCCTTCCTACCATTATTCCTACCAAAGTAAGCTATAATGCAATTCCCAACAGTGGGGGCGAGAGCGGTGGGTGGTAGAGCCTAATCTCGCCGGTGAAGCCAGCTACAGACTATTTAGGGGCGCCTTTGTGGAGGTGCACCAATCTCCCAGTACACTGGAAAATTTCCTACATCTCTGCCCCCCACCACCCACCCCCCCCACCCCACCCCCCCACCTTGCTATGGACATGGCTCGCCCACACACTTCCCACAGACATGCTCCCTCCCATCACCAGGAACTCACTAACTCTGAACACTTGGACCTCGCCACAGACATCGGTTCCCCCAGCTTCCCAATAACCACCCCATTCCTGATCCCCATCCTTCGAGTTCCCCCGATCATCATCCCTATCCCGATCATGACCTCAAGAGAGTTTTTCTCATCAGAGATTAAGTGCTGACCTGTATCTAGCTAATACAAAGATTCAGAAGACAATATGTGGTGAAAGATGTTTTATTGACCAATCTACAGCGGGAGAAAGGCAGCTGGGCAACCAATTCCTTTCTAAAGTTACAATGCATTGGAAATTCAGATATAGTTTTTCTAAAATTAATTTCACCTGCCTTCACTGTCATCCCAATTGGATGCTCCAGTCACGTTATTACACATTATTTATCTTAGTCAATAATACCCTACCTTCTGGCAGAAAGCAAATTCATTGGTCTGTAGAATCTGAAAGATCCCATCCTTTGTAACTTAGCAACTTCCACTTATGTAGGTGTTCAGAGATTGTTTTCCAACTGTCACTTAGCAAATTCTATTACATAGTTGTAGGGGTCAAGAGTTTGCCAGCCATTTTTTTATCAGCAGAAATTGAATAATTGAATATTCATCCTTGTGTCGGAGAAACTTGCAATTTCTATAACTTATACTGACAAAAGACAGTGCTGTATGGTCTTATTGTTCTAAAAGAATGTGGTCTGTCTCATTCAGCTTCTATCCTATTATGCCTTCGAGCAGTCTGAACTTTGGCCAAGGCATACATTTTAATACAAAACATCCAAAAATACATGTTTGAATCTGAAATACATGCTTAAATTCTCTACTAGTGATTATATGTGCCTTTATGCAGCTGTAACCTCGTATAATTTATGTATATGGAACATTGTAATCATTATTCTGAGTTAGTCAACCCTGTTTTAATAATCTTTATTAGTTTTTAACCCCAGGGTATTCTGAACCCCTCTAACATCAACACCGTTGATCATCACTGCTGCAGAATTTCTGATATCACCATTCCCCTCCCCAGTCATCACCCTTGCAGAGGTCCCCTGCTTACCACCCCCCCAAATCCTCACTCTTGCAGAGGTCCCTCCAATCATCACCATTTCAGAGATCCCCCTGATCACAAACTCCCCCGATTTCCACCCTTGCAGAGTTCTTCTGATCATCACCCCCCTCCCTGATCACCACCCTCCTCCCCGATCATCACTCTTGCAGTGTTCCCTCTATCAGCATCTTTCCAACATTGACCTAGCCTCTTCGCCTTATTGCAACCAAACAGCCTCAACATTATCCTCACCGGATTCAACAGGTGCATGACTCGCCCAAATAACCTGCAGTTGAACTCCCTTAACAAGCACAAGCTCCATAGAAGTTTTAATGATGGACACACTGGTAGTCATGCCAGGAAGGTGTCACCAAGAAAAATGCCCCATATTTCAATGATGCAAAGCTGGGCTGTCTGCTAGATGCAATGTTGGAGGGACTGGCAATAATCTACCCCCCAGATGGGCAATGATCTAGGGCTGGCAATTCAGCCTGGGAGATTGTGGCAGTGTTCGTTCCTACCCACGTACTGTCACTGAGGACCGCCTACCAGTGCTGGAAGAAGATGAATGATCTCCTTCAGGTAGGAAAGGTGAATGGCCATGTCATCCTGATATCAGCCTCATCTGTCACTCCTCTAATTTCAAACCATCCCGACACCCCACGTCCTTCCAGCAGCCTACCCCTCAGCACATTCCTTCAAGCTCTTTGCCAGTCTGCCTCAGAATGCCAGATTGCCGAGACACAGCCCCAATAAACCCCACCCAATTGCCTCCACCCCTGACATCTTGTGACCTTCTAGTGCCATAATTCAGGTCAGAACCACCTTTGTGTTTATGAAGTCCGCCTGGGTCAAAAGTTTTGCACTTTGATTTTAGCTAGGGTGAACATGCGATATTTCACTTCAGTTAGGATTCAAATGACCCATTAGGGAGCTTTTATCACAGAAAGTTCATTTAAGCACAAATGAAAAGTGGAGCTCGTTCAAGGGACAAATACTGTATGTCCTTGATAGGTATGTCCCTGTCAGGCAGGGAGGAAATGGCCGAATAAGGGAACCATGGTTCACAAAGGTGGCTAAATGTCTTGTCAAGAGGAAAAAGGAAACATATGTAAGGATGAGAAAACAAGGTTCAGTTGGGTCGCTTCAGGGTAGCAAGGAATGAGTTTAAAAAAAGGGCTTAGGAGAGCCAGGAGGAGGCATGAGAACTCCTTGGTGGGTCGGAGCAAGGAAAACCCCAAGGCTTTTTACTCTTATGTGAGAAATTTTTACCCTTATGTTTCTAAGTATACAGTTACCGGATGGAATTCTCCCAAAAAAATCCTAAGTGTCGGATTCGCAGGAAAACTGGAGTAATTCATGTTGGTTTCTTCAGTGGAATTTCCCACATACTGCGCACTGCAGAGGCCACCAGCATGAATATCATTAGATTTAAGGGGGCAGGGTCTATTCCTGCCCAGAAGGCTGAAACCAGTGTGTCTCTGCACATGCACAATGGCCCCGAACTGTCAGCCTCCCATTTGCTGGCTAGTTCAATTACTGGCCAGCCCGGGACCACCACAGTGCTGCCTCCCAATCCCCAGATTGCCTAATTGCAGTCCACTCCTGTGCCAGCCCCGATGCCTCCCCCCCATGTTCCAGAAATGAATTTAAAAAACTTAAAAAGAGACTCCACCCCTCCACTGCTGACAACCGCCCCCCAGCACCGTTCCCCCCCCCCCCAGTCTGCCATGACTGCTGACCTCCCTCCTGCCTGCATCGATTCCAACGGCAGAGTGGCAGCAGGACCCCCAACCCCTACCGATCACTCCAAGGTCCTGTTCCCAAATAGACCCAATCCCCAATAGGCCTTGCCCCATATGCCCTGACTCCTTGGCACTGCCCATCAGTTAGTGCCAAGGTGCCCCCTAGGCATGGGCATTTTACCTCTTGGGCAGAGCTGCAGGCGCAGGCTGTCACTACCAAGGTGCTTATGCCCAGAGGACACCCACCCCCTCCACCGCCCTACCCTGGAGGCCCCATTTTCCCTCCTTTGACTCCTATGCAGTCATCCCGCTAGTTCCCCAAAAGTGGGAGAGCTAGTTTAATCCCCGCTGGAGTGAACTCTGGCAGGATGGGATATGCTAATGGGCCCAGAGAATTCAGTCCCAGGCCCACTAATTACATTAAAAACAGATTTAAAATATACTAAAATGATTTCCCTGTTTTGTTTTTGCAGTTTCCAGCGTAGATCTGACTGCACTAGAAATCTGGTGTTGGGAGATGCGCTCTGACAGGAATCCTGCTCATGCCCTGGCTGCAGAATTTTCCTACCCTGCTGCGCTAGAAAATTAGTGCAGCAGAGTGGGAACATTGCCCTCAACAAGTATGGAAAGAAAATTAGCAGTAACTTTTGCCTATTACAAACAAAAATAAAACAATCATGATGTTGTACAATCCTTAACAGCTAAACACTGTTCCAACCAAACAAATCCCATAAACAAAGCCTTGCCACAGGTTTAACACAGCAAATACGAATGCTGACATAATGCTGGAACTTAGTCCTTTTGGGTGGAGAATTGAAACGCTGACTTCCGAGCCTTGTAACTTCTAGCAGCTCTCTGAATATACACACAGACCAGCTTGAAGTCAGAACAGCTTCCCATAACACCAGGGAGAGAAACTCTAGGAAAGCCAACAACTAACAGCAGATTTTCCATTCCAGAAAGACCACAAAGCCTTGCTTCCAGCCAGCCAGCAGAATTTCCAATACCGGGGGAGAGAGAGAGAAACATTGCTTTTCCATCTGCTGCCCACCCCTTCCAAACAAAAACTGAAAGTGAATCTTAGATTTTACAGGGGAAGAAACACCTGACTGTGTTTTGTCAATCAATCTTCTCTCTTACAATGCAGGGTAATAAAACAAATCCCAGAGAGTACCAGAGGCTCAGAATAAAAATAAACAAAACTGCATTTAAGCCATTAAAGCAGCAATCAAAGGACTTCTAACTAGGCAGCCTAGCAACAATAAAAAAAACCAAAGCTGTTTAACTGTAGACAACATGATTTTTTAAAAAAATACATTTCTTAAAGGTATACTGATGTCACATCAAGCTTTCAATTCCCCCTTATAACCCTGCAAGATAAAAGGGTCCATAACCTCATGGAGCATTCAAAAACAGAAGGCAGAGCTGCACCTCCTCACTGCCTTTGAGGAGCATGCAATGGAATGAGCTGGGGAGGGCAACAAATGAATTATCAATGACAGCCAGGCCGGCTTGCATCCTGGAAGTGAGCATCTGCAAACCATCATTCAAATGACTCATTCCAAGTCAGTGACATGTTGCCCAGACACCTGTCCCTCCCTTGCACTGAACCTTGTGTAATTTGTCTCAGAAAATGATCTTGATGTCACTGTCTCCCTGCTGCTCCTGCTGTGACACCGGCCAACAGCAGCGACCGCACCTTGGAGGGAATCTCTGAGCAATCCTCCCAGGTGAGCACAATTCACTTGACACAGGCAATCACCACACGATCCCACCAGTGCAGATAGGATCACCATGGTGGGACGTGTTAGCAGTGAGACTTCTGGGTCACTTACTGATGTGCACAACACAGCTCTAGATGCGCATTGGGCAAAGGCGGGAACAGCTGAGACCTTGGACACAAGGAGGTCTGCTGAAGATCAGGACTCAGCTGGCCCCAAGTCAGGTGCCAGGCCTCTAAGACCGATCATCCCGAAGCTACTGGAGATGCATCAGCGGAGCCGGGAAATTGTGGAGGTATTCTTAGCAACACTGCAGAAACTGAAAAGCTATTTGCAGGAGTCCAACAGACTTCTGTCACAGGTAGTGATGCATGCAGAGCCCGGTACCCAGGCCAACACTGCAAGGGTGACCGGCAAAGGTGGCATCCGTAGGGGAAAGTCTGGGGCAGGAAATGGTCCCCATGGGTGACAGGGTGCACAGGATCCTGGAGACACAACAGGTCATCACAGAGACACAACAGGCCATGGAGGAGACACAGTGAGCCATGGCTGAGGGTGTCACTGGAATTCTGGAGACACATCAGGCCATGGCCACAGGTGTTGGAGGAAATCTAGAGACACAGTTGGTTATGACTGAGGCTCTTTTGGCATTCTGGAGACAACTTAGCCTGGTCTCACAGGTTTAACAGTGAGGCGTTCCAAAGCTTGGCCCAGTCTCAGAAGGCTATTACTGAGGGCTTGCACACCATGGTGCAGATGCAGTTGTGCCTCCAGAAATGGTAGAGCTAGGTGACGCAGAGGCTTCTGGAGATCACTCCAGCTGCCCCATCATCCAATGGAGTGTCTGAGTTTCTGAGGGAAGAGCTGTGGATGTTGTCTACATGGACTTTACTAAAGCATTTGACAAGGTCAAATGATAGGCTGGTGCAAAAGATTAGGGGTGAACTAACTAATGGATTCAAAATTGGCTTGGCCATAGAAGACAGAGTAGCGGTGGAGGGGTGTTTTTCTGAATGGAGGTCTGTTACTAGTGGTGTTCCACGGGGATCAGTGCTGGGACCTCTGCTGTTGTAATATATAAAAATGACTTGGAAGAAAACGTAGCTGTCTGACTAGCAACTTTGTGGATGATGCTAAGATTGGTGAAGTTACGGATAGTGATGAAGATTGTCAGAGAATACAGTAGGACGTAGATCAACTGGAAAATTGGGCAGAGAAATGGCAGGTGGAATTTAATTCAGACAAATGCGAGGTGTTGCACTTTGGTAGATCCAATTCAGGTGGAAGCTCTAAAATAAATGGCAGAACCATCAGGAGCATAGACACACAGAGAGACCTGGGCATTCAGGTCCACAGATCCTTAAAGTGGAAGTAGAGGTGGAAAAGGTGATGAAGAAAGCATATGGCATGTTTGCCTTCATCGGACGGGCATTGAGTACAAAAGTTTGCAAATTATGTTACAGTTATATAAAACATTGGTTACGCCACATTTGGAATACCGTGTCCAGTTCTGGTAACCACATTACCAGAAGGATGTGGAGGCTTTGGAGGGAGTACAGAAAACGTTTACCACGATATTGCCTGATATGGAGGGTATTAGCTTTGAGGAGAGATTGAATAAACTGGGATTGTTCTCCTTGGAAAGATGGAGGCTGAGGGGCGACCCTGATAGAAGTTTATAAAATTATGAAGGTTATAGATAGGGTGAAGCTTTTTCCGAGGGCAGAAATGACAATTATAAGGGGGCATAAGCTCAAGGTAAGAGGGGAAAGGTCTTGCCAGCAATGTGGGAAATATGTGGTGGGGGGGGAGTAGCCGTGTTGGCCTTCCTAATTACATGGAGATCCAGGCAATCTTAAAATGATGCAAAGCCATCCTCACCAGTAAAACAGAGCCAGGAAGATTGCAATCTGATTCGTACCTGGCACAAATCAGATTTTTGACCTCTTATGCTATCCTCCGGCTTGCCACACTGATCAATGGGCATAGCGAGCTAGTAAGATCACGTCCACAGTTGTCCACTAAGTTCAAGGAATGTTGGCTTGGAACTACTTCACAGGGGAGAAATAGGTTCTTGCCATTGTCCTTGCAGGACCTGTCCCTTACAGTGTCCAGACCAGAGATGAAATTTTCTGGAGAATTCATACAGACCAGCTATTGGTTGCAAGAATAGATCCACCAACTCTGGAGCCTGTTGAAAATTCAGGATTAGACTTACAAAATCCTGACTTTGAATTTTCCTACAACCCCTACACTACCAGATACCACTGAGCAAAGCAACACCTCAACTTCTGTTCAGTTGCAGAGACCACCTCTAGTTCATACATCAACCAATCGATCAAATAACATCAATGGGAAGACAAAGATGCTAGAGGTTCCCATCAGTGTGAAGAAGAAAACACCAGAGGTTCGCTATCAATTGTTCTGAAAGCAACAATCTCCAGACTGTCAGACTTATTAATAGTGACTGACTTATTGGCTATTGTTCACTTTGGATTGGTTTTGAACTTGTTTGGAGACATTCAATTTAAGGAGGGAGGTAATGTTATTTATTTATAGTTATTCCTTTTGACTCACTGGAGGTGTGCTGTATTAATGTATGCATCAGAAGTGATGTTTAGACTTAGCACGGGAAACAGAGAAGAAGCAGCCATGGAAGAAATCACACACCCTTCATAAAGTTACATTCTCTTTTTAACCAAAATCTGTCCCACGTATCATGTCTTTAATACAGTAAAGGTCATGGGTTTGGAAGGTGCTACCTAAAGTGAGTTCTTGCATGCAAAGAAATTCCTGATATTGTTTGTCAGAAAGCTCAACTCACCTTTAAGATCCTGTGAACATATTTTCAAAATCTTATCTCATTGTCGGGGAAATGATTTTTGACCTCATGTCAAATTAAGCTTCCACTCACCAAGCTTCTCACTGCACACGGAACTAGAGGACTGCAGCCGATGCTTCAAAAAAAGTCACATTACTCCATTCTATTGTGCCCATTCTATGATTTCATCTAATTGTCTCATGAATAATTTGAATGTTTTTATCTCCACTATAGAGTTTTGAAAGAGATTATTTGTGATTATATGCATTAGACAACTGCAAGAGTTTTTTTTGTGATTAACTGATAACAATCCTTATTTTATAGATTGTGGAGGAACTATTTTTGGTAAGTAGGAAAATGGAGTAACACAATCTTTTATTAATAAATCTAGAAATTTCATCATTTTGTTTTTATGTGTATCAACAGCTAACAGTGTCAGAATCATGTCTTTTGTGAATCCCAATTTGAAATTGAATTTAAAATATTCTTAATATAATTGTTTATTATTTTGTTGAGCACTTGCCTTTGTTAAAATATTTTTAAAATATGTTGTCTTCTTAATAGTTTGTAATCTATGGAATTAACTGCAATAATAAGGTATTGATCCAAAATTTTTGCAAGTAAAATGGTTTAGTTGTAATACTGCTGCAGTGAAATTAGTAAGAAGGGTCACAACACCAGGTTAAAGTTCAACAGGTTTATTTGGTAGCATAAGCTTTCGGAGTGTCGCTTCTTCTTCAGGTGAGTGAGGAGTTGTATTCACAAACAGAGCATATATAGATATGAACTCAATTTGTAAGATAATGGTTAGAATGCGAGTCTTTACAGGCAAGCAAGCGAGGCTTCCTTTCTTTATTCAGTCTCCTTATTTACAAAGCTGTGTATCTACATGCTTAAATGCTTTCTCATCTTGTCCTGTCACCATAGTGATTTGTGACAATGCACCCCCAGATTCTCTGCTCTAGATTTGCCTCAAAATAGTACCATTTACATAATGCAACATTCCATTGTTATTCTTTACAACAAAGTGCATATTAATTATTTCTGTCATATGTCTGTACATTCCACTAGTCTAACTTCTAGGGCATGAGTTTGGACTTTTGGAGAGGAGCAGGTGGTTGTTTTGCCTCCATGTCCAGATTGCTGGTCAGTTTCACAGCACAAGACCGGCATTCTCAGATTTCTGAACAAAGGTGATATTCGGTAGTAACTATGAATGAGAAAGAAGGGCCCTAGAGAATTGGATATAATCTGATATTAAGCATCTTTCAAAAGTTGAATTTAAAGGATAGGAGAGCTCCAAGCCATGGTCAGCTCTTCGTGCTCCATGAAGACTGGGAACATTGCCAGTGCCCAAGGGAAGCATGTTGATGCAGGAACTGACTCCAGCTGCAGCTCCTGGAAGCCTGTATTTCGGAGCTAGAGCAGAATCTGGGGACACTGGAGCACCTTGTAAAGGGCAACTAAAGATGGACAATAAATTCTGGTTTAGCCAGTGATATGCATATCCCCTAATTGAATTTTTAAAAATATTTTGATTCTCCACGTAGAGGCTCCCCTTTCATAACTCATGAGGCATTGCATCATCACAGGCAGGCTGCATTTGTCCTCTAGCTACTGAGGTGGTCCGGCCACAATGGACACATCTTCCGCTGATACACCCAACTCTGAATTGTAACATGCTTCTCCCTCTCTACTACCATCTTTATTAAAGCATGAGGAGGATTGGCTGATGTGAAAGGGTATGCACTGAAGGAGAATGGTGTACTGCTGACATGTAATGCTGTTTTCTTCCAAGTCCTCAGGGATCTGTTCCTTGTGCATTGATTTCTGGCTCTCTGTATCTGACCCTGTGGAGTCATAAATGAAGATAATGAGGAGAGACCAGAACACCCTATACGTGCTTAAAGAGTTTCTACAAACATAAAAATGAAAGATTAACTAAAGCTAGTGTTGGTCTCTGGACACTGAGTCTGAGAAATTAATGATGGAAAACAAAGAAATGGCAGAGGCATTGAACAGATACTTTGTCTGTACTCACTGTAAAAGACTGTGGGCAGATTTTCATGCACTATGTATGCACATGGCGGCCAGTCCAGTAACAACTGTGTTTCCTGATCGTATGGAAGATCAATTAAAAATCACAATTTTATGCTGGCTGTCCAATGTGATTTGCGTCCCTATTGGGTCTGCAGAGTCAGTGGTGGCAGGTGCGTGGCAGACTCCAGGTCCACTGATGGCCCTTCACAAAGTTTAATGGCAGCGCTCAGAGGTAATGGAGAAGCCAGAGGGAGATAATGTTGGCATCAGGAAGACACAGTAGGTGGGAAGAAGCTCAGATGGGCAGCAAGCCTCTCATTTCTCAGACAATTGTCTTTAAGCCCTCATCTTCATGCCCAGAGATAGAAGAAGGAGACCACCCCACCTAACCAAGAAGGCATGGCAGTGGTTGAACCTTTGTGTTAGCTGGTCTGGCACACCTGGATCCAGTGCCAAAAATGTTCTGTAACCTGCACTTGGCAAGAGTGAGTTCTGTGTGGGCATTGTCCAATGTAGGAGACTGAGGAAGGGTGCCTGTCTAGAGTTGCAATCAAGCATGGGGTTTCAGGAAGTCTCAGAACACGAATCTCAAGGCTGGAGAGAAGATCTGAAGTCCTGAGTCCAAAGGGGTGGGCATGTTCTCTAGCCTCTTGGGGTGAGCCACAACAACCAGAAGAGATCTGCCATTGGTGAATTTCACCAGCCATGAATTGGGAGCCTGGAGCTCAAGTGCAAGTGCGGAGGGAGGTTATTAGATTGTGGAGAGCCTAGCATTCTGAGGAAGGTAAGATCCCAGTGGGATGAAACGTGATAGCCTGAGAATGAAAATGATGTATTGGTGTGTCATCCCTCATAATGATTTCAATGATGTGCCAATCACTGAGCCAATGTAACACATCCAAAACCAATTGAACTGGGCAACATATTGTGGAATTTGACTCTGTGAGATATGACTAATAGTTCTGACCTACTGCTTTCATCCTTCAGATGAGCTATCCACCAGAGCCACATATTACGGTGTAGAGGCTAATCCCCAAAGAGGGGGATTGAGCATTACTTTTACAGATGCACCATAAAAAGCATTCTTTCTGGTTGCATCACAGTTTGGTATGGCTCCTGCTCTGCCCAAGACCACAGGGAACTATAAAAGGTCATGAATGTAGCCCAATCTATCACACAAACCAGCCTCCCATCCATTGACTCTGTCTACACTTCCCGCTGCCTCAGCAAAGCAGCCAGCATAATTGAGGATCCCACGCACCCCAGACATTCTCTCTTCCATCTTCTTCCATCGCGAAAAAGACACAAAAGTCTGAGGTCACGTACCAACCGACTCAAGAACAGTTTCTTCCCTGCTGCCATCAGACTTTTGAATGGACCTACCTCACACTAAGTTGGTCTTTCTCTATACCCTAGCTATGTCTGTAACATTACATTCTGCATTCTCTCATCTCCTTCTCTATGAAAAGTATGTATTGTCTGTATAACATGTAAGAAACAATAC
The DNA here is from genome assembly GCF_965287045.1 of Carcharhinus amblyrhynchos. Taxonomy (NCBI): domain Eukaryota; kingdom Metazoa; phylum Chordata; class Chondrichthyes; order Carcharhiniformes; family Carcharhinidae; genus Carcharhinus; species Carcharhinus amblyrhynchos. Next base: position 18,265,518 of record NC_137345.1, read on the forward strand.
TTTCCACTGTATACAAGTAAGTGTGACAATAATAAATCAAATCAAATCAAAAGAAGAATACCTCGCCTCATAATCTCTTAAAAGTGTGTGGGAAGGTGAACTGTTCTTCAGTAATGTTTAGTGGTTAATTAACAGAAATACTTGACATTCACTTTAAGATGAACACTTAACAATTTATTTATTTAACTAACAGGGAACTTTAACTAAACAAGTAACATATCAAATAAACATAAGAATTTACTGGAATGCTATTCAAATACATACAATGCCCATTCATCAACAAGAAAAATAGAATTTAGTCACTCTCAAAAAAAACAACCAGTTTTGTGTCTTTCAGAACATTCTGGAGTTTCTCAGTTGATTTCTCTGTCTGTAAGCTCTTTTTGAATTGGTACCTTTCACTGGTTAGATGGTGCTTTCTCTTAAAAGGTATATAAAGCTAGTAGGGTGGAGAGCTGCTTTCTCGTTCTTGAGACTTGAGAGGTGGTAGTTGCTATCTTCTGTTTTCCCCCTTGTGCTTTCTTTTATACCTGTGATGACCTCTCAACTTTCCTACAATAGGATTGGTCTGCTGTTGCCAACAACATCAAATTCAAACCTTATGGGTTCTTGGTACCCGAGTGCCTGCTTTAAATTGATTGGGCAAAATTCAAACAACAGGTTGCCTTGTCAAGACTACTGCTTGACTTTTTGATACAAATGTTTCAGCCTGGACTTTGGATTACTTTGCATGTTAAACCTCTATGCAGTGAAACAAACACCAGCTTTTAAAGTGAGCACACAATTTTCCTTCCCCCTAGCATTTTTAATTTTTTACAACTTTACAAACTCAACTTTGCAACATAGCCAAGAGACTGATGACCCTCCATTGACCCTCCAGAGCAGGGGAAAGTGGAAGATAACCTGTAGTACACTCTCTCTCAGCAGTAAGTGTCAGTGCAAATATTGGCACGTTAATGAGCAATAGCATATTGTCTCAGTTAGTACTGCATAATGGTGAAGGTACATCACACGCACTGGATCAAATGGTAGAGGCAGGGAATTCCCAGAACACCAGCAGTCAGAGGTGTCCTGGTGACCAGGACCATGCTGAGTCCAAGGAAGATGATGAGCTTCTGGAATTGTCAATCAGGTGGCAAATGCTGTCTCTCCAGTGGAAAACACAGGGAGATTTGGAAGAAATCCCCGAGGGTTTGCAGGCCATGATCTCAGACATGATCTCAGTCCTTGTGGAGTGTGAACGCTGTATTAATCCTTAATTCTGAGCCCCCAGCTTCATACAGTGAGAGATTGGCAACTTTCATGGAAAGCAGCTGCAGAAGCAGAATGAGGCATTCCTGGGGTTGAAGTAGGACCATCAAACTCTCATACAGGCACCAACCTCAGCCCAGTGTGAGAGAAGATTCAGTAACCAGTTCCTCCATTGCATGCCCATTCTTCATTGTGAGCAGGGAGGCGAACACTCACCTCACAATGGCAGACAAGCTTGTTGTCTCTCTGTGGATTCTTCATGGCACCCCAAAGAAGTAAGAAGTCTCACAACACCATTAACCTGGTGTTCAACAGGTTTATTTGGTAGCAAATCCACTAGCTTTCAGGGCTTTTCCCCTTCATCAGGTGAGTGGGGAGTTCTGATCACAAACAGAACATATAAAGGCACACACTCCGTTTACAGAATACTGATTAGAATGTGAGTCTTTACAGCTATTCAAGTCTTAAAGGTGCAGTCAATGTGAGTGGAGATCGCATTAAGCATAGGTTAAAACGATGTGTATTGTGTCCAGACAGGACAATAAGTGAGATGATGCAAGCCCAGGCAAGTCATGGGGGTTACAAATAATGTGACATGAACGCAAGATCCGGTTGAGGCCATCCTCATGTGTGCGGAACTTGTCTATCAGTTTCTGCTCAGCAACTTTGCGCTGTCGTATGTCGTGAAGGCCGCCTTGGAGAACATTAACCCGAAGATCAGAGGCTGAATGCCAGTGATCGATGAAGTGTTTGCCAAGAGGAAGAGAACAGTCTTGCCTGGTAATTGTCGAGCGGTGTTTGTTCATCCATTGTCATAGCATCTGCATGGTCTCTCCAATGTACCATGCTTCGGGGCATCCTTTCCTGCAGCATATCAGGTAGACAACGTTGGCCGAATAGCAAGAGTATGTGCTGTATACCTGGTGGATGGTGTTCCCACATGAGATGATGGCATCCATGTCGATGATCCGGCATGTCTTGCAGAGGTTGCTGTGGCAGGGTTGAGTGGTGTTATGGCCACTATTCTCCTGAAGGCTGGGTAATTTTCTGCGGACAATGTTCTGTTTAAGGTTGTGCGGTTGTTTGAAGGCAAGAAGTGGGGGTATGGGGATAGCCTTGGTGAGATGTTCGTCTTTATCAAAGACATGTTGAAGACTCCAGAGAAGATGTCATAGCTTCTCCACTCTGGGGAAGTACTGGACGACAAAGGGTACTCTGACCACCGTGTCCCGTGTTTGTCTTCTGAGGAGGTTGGTACAATTTTTTGCTGTGGTGCGTCAGAACTGTTGATCGATGAGTCGAGCACCATATCCTGTTCTTATGAGGGTTTCTTTCAGTGTCTGGAGGTGTCTGTTGCGATCCTCTTCATCTGAGCAGATCCTATGTATATGGAGGGCTTGTCCGTAGGGGGTGGCTTCTTTAACATGTTTAGGGTGGAAGCTGGAGAAGTGGAGCATCATGTGGTTATCTGTGGGCTTGCAGTGCAGTGAAGTGCTGAGGTGACCGTCCTTTGTGGAGATGCATGTGTCCAAGAATGCAACCGATTCCAGAGAATAGTCCATGGTGAGTCTGATGGTGAGATGGAGCTTGTTGATGTCATCATATAGTTGTTTCAGTGATTGTTCACCATGAGTCCAAAGGAAGAAAATGTCATCAATGTATCTAGTGTATAATATTAGTTGAAGGTCCTGTGCAGTGAAGAAGTCTTGTTCGAGCCTGTGCATGAAGATGTTGGCATATTTAGGTGGAAACTGGTCCCCATGGCTGTTCATGTGTCTGAACTGGTTGTTGAAAGTGAAGACATTGTGATCCAGGATGACGTGGATGAATTGAAAACTGCATCTGGAAACTGCATCTGCAGTTGTCGGTGTTGAGTACTGAGGCAATTGCAGCATGCCATTGTCGTGGGGGATGCTGGTGTAAAATGCCAAGACATCCATTGTGATGAGGAGTGCTCCTGGTTCAACTGCTCCATGTGCGCTGAGTTTCTGTAGGAAGTCCGTAGTGTCATGACAAAAGCTGGGGGTGTCTTTGTACAATGGGTTTCAGGATGCCCTCGATGTAGCCGGAGAGGTTCTCGCACAGGATTCCGTTGTTCAATACGATGGGATGGCCAGGTGTGTTTGCCTTGGGGATCTTTAGGAGCCGGTAGAGATTTCCAATGCGGGGAGTACATGGGATGAGAGAACGGAGGGTGCTCTGAAGGTCCGGATCAAAGATCTTGATCAGAGTGTTGAGTTGACGGGTGTGTTCTTTGGTGGGATTTGCGGGTAACTATCTGTAGTGTTCCTTGTTGTTCAGTTGTCGGTACACTGCTTTGCAGAAATCCATTCTGTTCAGTATGACGATGGCTCCTCCTTTGTCTGCTGGTTTGATGACAATGTTGCAGTTGGTCTTGAGAGCGCGGATGGCATTGCGTTGTGCTTGGGTGATGTTCAGGGCTGTCTTGTGAGTGTGCTTGATGAATCTGGTATTGACGCACCTCCTGATGACTTGGGCATACATGTCAAGTCGAGGGCAGCAGCCTTCCGAAAGAGTCCAATTGGACCTCATTCGCCTGATGAATTCCTCTGTGTCCACTGCGAGACTGACGGGGTCCATTTTGGTGGTGGGGCAGAAATTGAGCCCTCGGCTGAGACCCCAAAGAAGAGTAGCTTTTCCACCTCTCTGCCAGTCACCATGCCACCCTCTGAGTCCGTGGTGACTGAGGAATACCTGGTTGTTGTAGGTAAAGATACCTCTGAAACTAATTGTGAGTCAAAATACAGCAAGTTTATTCAAAAGCTTTTGGGAGATACACCTGGTACCTAACAGCGGTTCCCCAGGCGTCTCCCCAAACACAACCTAAGAGCATATATTTATACCCCCCAGTTATGTATGCATCTTCTCAGTCCCAGCAGTTTCCCAGGCTGTGGATTGTCCTCCACTGTGGGAACATGGCTGCCTCGGCATTTCTTCATGGTTATCTCAAAGCCACAATTGACGTGTGTGATTAGCCCTTAGCTAACACACAGGCCAACAAGACAAGTTAAAATAACGGGCCGGTATAACCATCTATATTCATAAGTTATATAGCATATATGTATAATAGGTTGGTACATGACACATAAGCAGTATATAACGAATATATACATGAATATATATTTAGGGCATGCAAGCTTCACTATGTTAGGCAAAAGTCCACAAAATTTAAGATACAAACATAGATACGAGCTGGGTCAGCTACATTTCTGAGCGGACTATCATAAACTTATGTGCAACAGCAAGGATAGCTGCAGTCTCTTTGTCTGAGACACACGAAAACAAATCTTACAATACTTTTTTACCAACCTCTAAGTATTACAAAGTTAATTAACCCATTCCCTACTGCACTCCCCCCTCTTGGTCACGGGCCACTCAGACAGGGCCCCATGACCAACTTAGAACCAATTGTTACCGGCACAAGGGCCTAACTCCTTTGTCAGGAGGTCCCTGTACACTTGTGCCCAGTATGACTCGGGCTGTTACTGTTTTACAATAGGTGTTCAATAATGTCATACAAACACAGTAAGCAACAACAATTACAATTAATACAATTAATCCATGCATCAGGTATGAACGCCATGACCCAAACCACTGCCCCAGCCAGCCCGGAGGGTTATCATCATGATACTGGTTCTCTTCATCTTGTATTGTCTTGGCTATTTGTTTGATATGATCTGCCAACCAAGTTATATTCCCCGAGGCATCGGGAATATATATACAACATTTGGAGCCAACTATAGCGCGTGTACCTCCTTGGGAGGCTAGCACATAATCCAGAGCCAATTGGCAATGGTCCAGAGAGCTACAACCTCTGCTGATATCTCAGATTGGCTGTGCTTACCTCCGTGAACCCTTCTTCAGTCTCATTTGCAACTCTCTGTAGGGTCGAGGCCATAAGTATAAGTTCCTGCGCTGCCTTTGCTATCCCGTAGAATGGGTATGCTAGCCTGAGGAATTGCTCAGTTCCACTAATGGCTTGCTTGGTCTTGAAGCAAGTGTATCTCGGGGTGGTTTCGTAAGTCGGAGATAACATGACCCCGACCCAGTCCCGCAGAAGCCAAGGATAGGCATTGTTTCCACAGACAAAATAAGCGCCATTATAGGCAGTCATGAGACTAACTGGGACGTTGGTTATGGGGCAGTGATTGTGACCTGTTGTACCAGAGTCCAGGCACTATTGGTAACGTTAATCTGCTGAATATAGTAGCTGCGGCCAACAGGTATGGAACAATTTCTTACCAGGCAGGTATAACCTTTCTGTTGATTTTTTCACAACAAAGTGGGGTGGAGAGTCTGATCTATTACAGCTAGGCTGGTAACAGGGCCAAGGTCGTGAGAAACAGCAGGAGAATCATCGTATTACTTCATTATAATCCGCGCGACCATTATACAATGGTCCAAAGGTCCACGCGCAACTCCCGTGAACCCGGTCACCCGCACTGACGCGCAACTTTGCACGAACCCGATCGTTCATGTGCAACTTCCTGCAAGCCCGATCACTTGCTTGGAGGTCAGCTGTCTCTGCGAATTGAGCACATTATATATTTTCAATTGGTGCTGGCATACTTTTTCAATTGAGTCCAGTGTTTCCAGACACCTCTGCCTTGCATATCTATGCAGGCACAGGTGTTGCCACTGATGATAACCTCGTATGGGCCATTCCATTTGGGGGCAAACCCGGGTTTTCTGGGTAATGTCTTTACCATAACCTTGCTTCCCATTGGGGGGTACCTCAGGGGTCTGTTCTAGTTCAAATTGCTCATCACTGGTTAATTGGTTTTGCCTTACTGTCTTTCGTATACCCTTCAGTTGGGTGCTTAACTCTGAAACATATTATCTAATTCTATCTCATAGAGGGCCTACATCTGTCCCCCCCGGTAATAATGGATTCGGGCAGTTGCATAGCCCTTCCAGTCATTAACTCATAAAGGGTTAATCCGGTTTGTGGTAGCTCTTCGCCTCACTAGTATAGTGGGCAATATCTCTGTTCACAGTTTTTCCCATGTCTGTATGGCTTTAACCAATGCATTATTCATTTGATTACATACCCCACTTCCATAGAAAGCTTAGTGTGAATCAAATAACACTTTGCACTGGCTGCAGCTGGACATCCATTCAATTGTATGTAATCCCATCAAAAGACATTGCTTTCCCCATTAAAATCACATGCCATACAGCTCCAATCTTTATTGGATATACTCTTACATTATACCTAATTTGACCACTTGTTTGACCACATTTGAAAGTGCGATGTTTAAACAGAAATGATTCTTATATAGTTGATTTTCTCATGAGGTAAATAGCAGTGTTTCTTGGTCACAGATGCCAATTGTTTATGCACGCAGACACAGTTTGTACCCAGCTCTTTAAAAACACAGATAACCGAAAAGTTGTAATGAGCTATCTGTTGTGTTCAGCGGAATGCTGCAAGATTTTTCAGCCTGGCTGCATAGTCAGTCTCCAACTCTTTCTCGATCTCTCTCTCTCATAAGTAATTTGATTTCACTTCCTGTCAAATTAATGAAATTGGTTAAGGCTTTTCAGGATTTGATTTTATTCTCAGGTCTATATGGCAGTACGATACCGTATAATAAAAATAATCACGCAACAGTTGTATCATACCACTTCACATATCAAAACCATGATATCCAAACCCTTTCAATTTAAGTTGTTTCTATTTTTAAACTGAGTTAAGTTTTGCAGTTCAAGGCAAACCTAGATGGCACATGAAATTCCAATGGCAGTACATAATTGTCAGAAATTCGTAAATCGCGATATGCTGCGGACTTCACTGACTTGATATATTTTAAACTGACACACAGACAGTATATTTATTATTTCATTATTATTACAAAATCATTCGTTTGTTCCTACTTTTCTACCTTTCCACAAAGTTACGTATTCTCTTAACTTCTCAATCAACTCTCGTGTAATTTCTACTTCAAGACAAAGGAAAGAGCATATGGTTCCCTCCAAGGTTTGCATCCTTTCTTAAACTTCAATTTACTTTCCAATTTTTATTTAAACTCTGTATCAAACCCATTGTTGTAAAATCACAATTAGGGGAAGAAAATTAAAGCAAATAATAAGGAAATATAAACACGACCACTTTATTAAACATACACAGACACACATGGAAACTTCCAACATGCATTCAGGTAAAGTCGTCTGCATATGTCTTTCTTTCAAACTGTAATTAAATTCAAAACAGAAGTAAATTCAAGAAATCTTATACTTTAACAGTTTTAACAATTTCTCAGCCCCTTTGAAGTTAAACTGAAGTGTAAAGCATTGCATTTATTGCCGCAATAAATACTCCACAAAAAGACAAGGGGGAGATCCTGAATGAATACTTTGCGTCGGTATTCACAAAGGAGAGGGGCTTGATGTCTGGTATGGTCATCGAGGGAGACGTAGACCAATTGGAAGAACTATCGATTATGAGAGAAGAAGTATTAGGGCTTTTAGGTAGTATTAAAACTGATAAATCTCTGGGGCCCGATGGCATTTATCCTAGGCTGCTTAGGGAGGCGAGAGATGAGATTGCTGGGCCTCTGACGCAAATCTTTGTCTCTTCTTTGGACACAGGTGAGGTCCCAGAGGACTGGAGGATAGCGAACGTGGTACTGTTGTTTAAAAAGGGTAGGAGGGATAACCCGGATAACTATAGGCCGTTGAGTTTGACGTCAGTGGTAGGCAAGTTGATGGAGAGGATTCTTAGGGATAGGATGTATGAGCACTTGGAGCGTGGCGATCTGATTAAGGATACGCAGCATGGCTTTGTAAAGGGGAAGTCTTGCCTTACGAATCTGGTAGAATTTTTTGAGGAGGTGACAAAAACGGTTGACGAAGGTCGAGCCGTTGATGTTGTCTATATGGATTTCAGTAAGGCGTTTGACAAAGTCCCTCATGGTAGGTTGGTAGAAAAGATTAAGGCTCATGGGATACAAGGCCAGGTATCTAGATGGGTGGAGAACTGGCTTGCTAAGAGGAGTCACAGAGTAGTAGTGGAGGGGTCCTTTTTTTAGCTGGAGGTCTGTCACTAGTGGTGTGCCGCAGGGCTCAGTACTGGGACCTCTTCTCTTTGTAGTATATATAAATGACTTGGAAGAGGGAGTAAGTGGTGTGATCAGCAAATTTGCTGATGACACCAAGATGGCTGGATTGGCGGGCAGTGAGGAGCAGTGTCTGGCAATACAACGGGATATTGATAGGCTGGTATATTGGGCAGATGTATGGCAAATGGAGTTTAATCCGGATAAATGTGAGGTGATGCATTTTGGCTGGAGTAATGTAGGGGGGAGTTATATGATAAAGGGTAAGCCCATAAGGAGTATAGAAATGCAGCGAGACCTGGGGGTGCAAGTGCACAAGTCTTTGAAGGTGGCAGTACAAGTGGAGAAGGTTGTGAAGAAAGCCTATGGTATGTTAGCCTTTATAGGACGGGGTATAGAATATAAGAGCTGGAGTCTAATGTTGCAGTTGTATAGAATGTTGGTTAGGCCGCATTTAGAGTACTGTGTCCAGTTCTGGTCGCCTTACTACCGGAAGGACGTGGAGACGCTGGAGAGAGTGCAGGGGAGGTTTACCAGGAAGTTGCCTGGTATGGAAGGACTGGGTTATGAGGAAAGATTGAGCAAATTGGGCCTGTTTTCCCTTGAAAGACTGTGACTGAGGGGGGATCTAATAGAGGTATATAAGATTATGAAGGGAATAGATAGAGTAAACAGAGGTAAGCTATTTCCTATGTTAGAGGCACATAGCACAAGGGGCCACGGGCTTAAGGTGAGGGGCGAGAGGTATAACACAGATATTAGAGGGAGGTTTTTCACACAGAGGGTAGTGGGGGTATGGAATGCTTTGCCAAGTAAGGTGGTGGAGGCAGGCACGCTGGAGTTGTTTAAGAGTAACTTAGACAGGCACATGAGTGGGTTGGAGATGGGAGGATATTGGACATTGTTTTAAATAAAGTTCGTTAGCAGTGGGACATCCCTGGTAATGTAAAAGGATATGGTATGATAATAATGTTTTTCTCTTTTAATTCACAGGTTTTAAGTCGGTCTTCCTTGTTCTCCAATGAGGGGCATACACGCGATGGGTTGTACTTGGGCTGCTCTTGAATGTTCGAGATTGGCCTAGTGCTTCATGTCATTAGTGTGTGCTTAAACTGGGACCAGATGCTGGGCAACACGACAGTGCAGTGACTATCACTGTTTGCTGTGCAGACACATGGATTTGGGCCAGTGTCTGTGGGAGTTTGCGCATTCTCCCCGTGCTTGCGTGGGTTTTCTCCAGGTGCTCCGGTTTCCTCCCACACCCCAAAGATGTGCTATTAGGCTGACTGGAAGTAATAAATTGTCCCTAAATTAGTTTCCTCAATGTAGATTGCCATAAAAACAATAGATAAGGGTCATGGGTGGAGGGGGGGGACTGGTAATATTAAATTGGTGGCCGGGCTCGTTAGGCCGAAGGGCCTGTTTCCCGGGCTGTTTTGTTCTTTGTTCTAAGTGACCAGACTACACAAACACACAGGATGTGCTTTGTGATCAGCTCTACTCCAGGTTTGTAGTTGATTCACTACACACATTTTAAACATACGCTCCTATTCTACCTCATGTAACTCCCTTTTCTGTTCGTTTTTTTTGATTTTATGTCCTAAAATTACTGCAAGTCTTATAACACTAAGATCCATCCTGTCTGGGACAGAATGGGTGAATTCTCTGCTTGTCTCAGCAGAAGGGCACGGGGAGTAAGTTCGCTCACATGGACTCTTCAAACACTTAGGAATAATTATTTCATTGTCAGTTCTATCAAGAATACATTTTTAAATTTAAAAGCCTGATCCGGAAGATCCAAAATAAGATTTATTTTTATCACCTTTAAATATCCCTACTAAATTAAGACCCTTGCACATTCTTACAATTCTGGCACAGTAAAACAAAACATTTTACAAGAGCACACAACTGGATCTTATCACTTGGAGCATGGATGCACAAAGAAATACTGAAAGCATTCTAATGTGCAGCAATCTACATAATTAATTATTTCTACAACTCTGCCTTTGTAACCAACACAGGCAAGTACAAAATCAAATCTACTGTGTGCCTAAATGGTTAACTCTCCTTCTAACTTCACAGATGTAATGTAATGCCACCTTTCCCACATGACAGAGCTCAAATCTCTGTCCGATCCCTACGTAATTTATTAAACTCGAAGCAATTCACTTTGATTGGCTATACCCTATTACACCACATGAGGCTCTCGATCGCACAATTACGCCCTCTCTCTCTTTCTCTGTACCATATAGAGTCAGCCTGCTTGTTTCTTTTTAACCCTTTACTGATGGGAGCTCACTGGCCTCTAATAAATCTGGCCATGTTTGATTCGGGTGCCTCCTGTTGTGACAAATCCCCTTCTCCCCCAGTCATATAGTCATGCACAATTCCAAATACATATCCACTATTGGTGTAAATGTTCTCCCTGCACCTCAGTAAAAGCCTGTGTCAAGACTATCAGTTCCGCCACTTATGCTGACATACCTCCCTCTATTCTTCTTGCTCGGACCACTTGTAAGTCCATCCCGTTCGCAGTGACCCATCTATATACTTCCGTGACCCTTCCACAAACAGGGTCTCCTCTGGTTCCTCTAGGGGCACCTCCCTTATTCTACTTTCCTCTGCTCCCTCATCTACATTCCCACTTGTATGTGGTCTTCCTTCACCTAACCTTCCTTTGGCGGGGTTCTCTCTCATGTCTCATACGATAGTGATGCTGAGGGGGAGGAGCAGTGCCTCCCACTTTGCCCTTCTCATTGGCTCAGCCAATTTAGCAAATTCTAGCATAAAGTTGCAGCTATAATTAAATAAATCCAAAACCTTCCTTACCCCTCAGACGGTCACCAGCCTAGGCATTTGCTATAAGGCGGCTTTCCTGTCCATGGGCATCTCCTTGATCCCTTGGGATATTAAATGTCCCAGATATAACACCTGTGTCTTTCCTATTTGGACCTTTTCCAGATTTGCCTTTAACCCTTGATCTTCTAAGTGCTCAAGATCGAGTATAATGCTGTCTGAAGTTCTGTTTTAGTTTCAAAGGCTATCAAAATATTGTCTACATACTGTAAGATTGTGCTCCCTTTCAGGAGTTCCAATTTTTCTAGAAATTGCTCATTGCTTGGTGAAATATGACCAGGCTATTACGGAATCCCTGTGGGAGTCCAGTCCATGTATATTGCTTATCGCCTACTGTGAAGAAAAATTTATCCTGTGAGTTAAAGTTCAAGGGGATGGACCAGAACTCGTTAACTATACATAATACCGTAAATACCTTGTGGGACGATGATAATAGCAAAATTTGGCATTTGCACTCCAGTGCTGGAGTTTTCCCAGTGACACTAGAATTTGATGTCTTTCCCCTGGTGTAAAGGATTTAAATTGGTCAATGGGATTATTTACTGTTCCTCCCCTCGTTACCGGAGCAAGGTTGCAGACCTCCTCCTCAGTATCAAAGTCGCCCCTGGTTTCATTGTCATACTGCTAGGGTAGGGAGGTAATGGCCCCCTGCAGTGGTCTTCTAACATTTGGTTTTGTTTTTCCAGTTCCCTTACACTGAATTCTAATTCCCTAATCTGTGATTCCGATATTTTAATTCTCTCCTTGTCACCACCCATTTTTTACCCAAGGCTGAGACCTGTTCAATTAATCCGATCAATTGGTGAACTAAGAGAACTCCAATTTTCTTAGTTCTGTCCATTTTTTCTTTTCAACCATTTTCATTGTTGGTCTAGCAGGTGAGATGGATCCCACCCCTCTTTCCTCATCTGTTTAATGAATTTGTCCCTCTCCATCGTATACTCGTTTATCAGGGATCCCGGGGTCCCCACTGTCCTTGTCCCGCCATAATACCGATAAGTTTATACTCACCACCTGGAGCTCTCTATTCTCCTTTCTTGCTCTCCCACTCCCAGATCGCTCTTATCAGAGTTGGGTAATACCTGTCAGGGGTGATCAGTGCCCTCTGTACCACCGCTTACACTTGTGAGCTTACATCCTTAAGCTCATGCTATTAAGCCGGCTTTTCCTTCAGACAGATTCTTTCTTACTCACATCTGAACATCACACCCCAGGCACCTTTCTCCAGCCTTCACACCCATTTCAAAATCCTGACCTTTGCGTTGGAGGGGCTACCCCTCTTAACAACCGGTCTAAGGCTGGGTGTAAAGACAGATGCCTCCTTGTCCGTACGTGTTCAGTTCAAACCTCTCACACACTCTTTCATCACAGATGAGCACCTACTGTACTTTGACCCACTCCCTTAAGTTCGGTAATCTATTCCGAAGCTCCGGTTGTGGCCATTCAACCAGACCCGTAAACAGATCCCGGGTTTTGGCACCAATTGTTGTAGGTAAGGATACCTCTGAGACTAATTATGAGTCAAAGTACAGCAAGTTTACTCAAAAGCTTTTGGGAGATACACCTGGTACCTAACAGCGGTTCCCCAGGCGTCTCCCCGAACACAACCTAAGAGCATATATTTATACCGCCCAGTTACGTATGCATCTTCTTAGTCTCAGCAGTTTCCCAGGCTGTGGATTGTCCTCCATCGTGGGAACATGGCTGCCTCGGCGTTTCTTCATGGTTATCTCAAGGCTGCAACGACGTGTGTGATTAGCCCTTAGCTAACATACAGGCCGACAAGACAAGTTAAAATTAATGGGCTGGTATAACCATCTATGTTCATAAGTTATATAGCATATAATGTGTATAATATGTATAATAGGTTGGTACATGACACGTAAGCAGTATATAACAAATATATATATGAATATATATTTAGGGCGTGCAAGCTTCACTATGTTAGGCAAAAGTCCACAAAATTAAAGACACAAACATAGATGTGAGCTGGGTCAGCTACATTTCTGAACGAACTATCATAAACTTATGTGCAACAGCAAGGACAGCTGCAGTCTCTTTGTCTGAGACACACTAAAACAAATCTTACAATACTTTTTTTTTACCAACCTCCAAGTATTACAAAGTTCATTAACCCATTCCCTATTGCACTAGTCATGTCATTGAGTGCCTCCTCTCAGTTGGAACTTACTCAGGTCCTGCTGGCCAGAGGACAATCACCAAGGTCATTAGCACCAGCTGGCACAAAAGTCAGCAATCTGCCTCTAATGCCATCGTCAGCAAGGGAGGACATCTAGACATAGCACCTGCAAATGTAAGCTTACATACAGTGAGCACAGGCAGAGGATTTACACTGTGTTCTTATGTTTTTTCTTATCACTAGAGTTTCTAAATGATCTGTTTGGATGTTTTTACTTTGCCTTAAGTTAATGTTTTCATCATAAATGATGACTTACTCAAAAGTCATGAATGTCCTGTGTGTGTGATTGGTGCCAGCCTCATCAATGTCAGTTGAGAGATGTCTGGGGTATCAAATGTCATTACTAATGCAGTGGGTTCATGAAATAGTTTAGCATAGGATGTCTGAGATGGCGATATTGTCCACTGGCTCTGTAGAAAAGCAGCCTAGCCCAACAATACTGAATCAAGGCCTCTCTGTTATCTCTGCCTCCCTGAAGGTTCTTGATATCAGCCTCTTCGACTTCGCCTTCAGGCTGTCTAGTCTTTGTGTCTCAGTCAATTTCAATCTCCTTATCTGGTTGCGTGGTTCACCCCTAGAGACAGCAAAACTGCAAAGAGCCCAGCAGACATTGATGATGAGTGACACTCACTTGACTCTCAGATCGGTCCAGACATTGGACATCTTCAGACATCTTCAACAGGCCAATGGTCTTCTTTGCCACTACCCCCTTGCGAATATACGGTAGCAGTTGTATCTCTTCTTTGCCTCTGTCCGCAGGTGCTTGAAAAGCGTCATTAGTTGTCTTTTCAAAGGATATCCTTTGTCACAACCAATCAACTATCAAGGCAAACTGGAGCATTGGCACTTGTAATTGACATAAAATGTAGGCATTGTGAGAATCTGGGTTTTGTGATCACTGACTATCTGAATGTTCATGGAGTGAAACCCTTTCCCATTGGTGAAAGCACCTGTCTGGCTACAAGAGTGATGGCAGAGTGGTCACCGGCCTGGTCCAAAACTCTCCCACGAGAAGAAACATCCTTACAGTATCTACCCTGTCAAGCCCCCTGAGAATTCTATGGCCGGAGTTTTCCCATCCTGCCTGCCATTGGAATTGTAGCAGGTGGATTACGGAGAATGTGAAACACCATTGAGGTTGGGAATTCCAGCTTTTAGCCCAGCACAGCTGGAGAATTCCACTCTATATATTTCAATAAGGTCATCTCTCATTCTTCTAAATTCCAATGAGTTCAGGTCCAACCTACATAATCTCTCCTCATCAGGAAATCCCTCCACACCTGGATCAACCTAGTGAACCTTCTTTGGACTGCCTCTAACACTTGCATATTTTTCCTTAGATAAGTGCTGCTCATATCCCATGAATGAATATTGTTAAACATTCTTTTCTTTACATATTGATGGAGTTTTCTTCCTCCATACTCTTCTTCCTCCAGCTGATATTGAGATAATTGATAGCCATATCTTTGCTGTTCATTTTTTTTTCACTCTCTCTGAAATGTCTATACAATTTAAGAACATAAGAACATAAGAAATAGGAGCAGGAGTAGGCCATCCAGCCCTTTGAGCCTGCCCCGCCATTCAATAAGATCATGGCTGATCTGTCGTGTCTCAGTTCCACATTCCCACCCTCTCCCCATAACCCTTAATCCCTTCGCTTATCAAAAACCCATCAACCCGCGTCTTAAAAATATTTAGCGAGGCAGCCTCCACCACCTCAACGGGCAGAGAATTCCAGAGATTCACCACCCTTTGAGTGAAGAAGTTCCTCCTCAACTGCGTTCTAAACCGCCCCCCCTTTATCTTGAGGCTGTGCCCCCTAGTCCTACTGTCCTTTCTGAGCGGGAAGAGCCTCTTCACCTCTATCCTATCCATCCCATTCATCATCTTATGTCTCAATGAGATCTCCCCTCATTCTTCTAAACTCTAACGAGTACAAGCCTAGTTTATTCAGCCTCTCCTCATAGCTCAACCCCCTCAACTCCGGTATCAGCCTAGTAAACCTCCTCTGCACTCCCTCCAAGGCCAAAATATCCTTGCGTAAGTGTGGCGACCAAAACTGCACACAGTACTCCAGCTGCGGCCTCACCAATGACCTATACAGCTGCAGCAAGACCTCCCTACTTTTATAGTCAATCCCCCTCGCTATGAAGGCCAGCATCCCATTGGCCTTCCTGACCACCTGCTGCACCTGCAGGCTGGGTTTTTGCGACTCATGCACAAGGACCCCGAGGTCCCTCTGCACCGTCGCCTGCTGCAGTTTTTCGCCCCGTAAGTAATAGTCCTTCCTACCATTATTCCTGCCAAAGTGGACCACCTCGCACTTGCCAACATTAAATTCCATTTGCCATTTCCTGGCCCATTCGCCCAGCCTATCTAGATCTCTCCTCCATCTTATCATTTTTGGAAGTCTATAGTAAGCATTAGTAATCCAATAATTTATTGAAGTTTCTTAACTAAAACCAAATAGATCCTCCCATTGCAGAACTGTAATATACTTGTCAGTACCAGCCGAATACTTAGTTTGCAGGAATGTTTATTCCAATTCTTGTCCATGTTTTCAGGCATGAATTTCAAACTTCTTCAGGTTCTTTGATTGTGATATAGCTCATTTTGTTATGCCTTCTAAAATATGTTAATTAAATACCTTTTTTTTATTTTTCCCTCTCCAACAGACCAACTGTATGAACTGTTCATCAGCCTACACATACCTGTATTTCTGATGGTGATCTATGGAGATTAATGCTGTCTGTAGAGCTGCTGAACTGACGACTTGTCTGTTGATTTGGGAATGGTTTGTAACTGACAATCTTCTCATTCAAACCTCTGATGTGTTTATACTGGGTTTTCAGCCTCACATTTTTAATGTTACCATTTAAAATACATAAATGTCTGCATTAATATAGATTTAACATAAGAAAAATATATGTACACAGTAAAATCACAAATGTAAACATAGCCCATGATTGCTGCAAAACAAATTTTGTCCAAATTTGTTTCTGTATTTTTGATGCTTAATGTTGACCAAATTCTCTCGCTGGAAATGAGACTTGTGACACGAGAATATTGTCTACTTGAGGAATGTGAGTTGTATTTGAGTACAAAGATTAATTTATTTCAGAAAGAAAGTGAAATTAGTGTACATCACTATTGTATTACTTATCTATGGAATGTGTCCAGAATGGAGCGGCAGCTTTATATCTCCAATCTTCTGCAGATTACTGATCATTGTCGAATTGGAAATTTTTTGTTTTGATTTGTTGTTAACTGTCTTAACTAGTAAAATGTGATTGAAGAAGAATACTTCCTGCTTTAGTTGGAATTTTCTTAAGTGATTAAAAAGACCTACAGTATCTTACTGTTTGAAACAGGTTAATTTACTTCATGATATCTAATAAGACATTATTTTCTTTGTTGCAATTGAGGATCCCTGTCATATGCTAGTGAGAGTATGAATGGGAGGATTATGCAGATGAATACCTGGCTTGAAGCTGGTGCAGGGGGCAGGGATTTAGATTTTTGGATCATTGAAATCTTTTTTGGGAAAGGGTTGATCTGTTCAAGAAGGATGGGTTACACCTGAACTGGAGGGGGACTAACATCCTGGCAGGGAGATTTGCTACAGCCACTCGGGAGGGTTTAAACTAGTTTGGCAGTGGGGTGGGATCCAAAACAGTAGGGACACAAGAGAAGTTTGAGGACAGCACAGAAACTAAAAAGAGCACATTAAGTAGTAAAGGCAGTGTCAGTAATCCTAGTAACAGACAGATCAGGCAAAATCAAGACAGAGAGCAAGGGAAGTCCAGATAAAACTGCATTTATTTCAATGCAAGAGGCCTGACGGGCAAGGCAGATGAACTCAGGGCATGGATGGGTACGTGGGACTGGGATGTTATGGCAACACCGAAACATGGCTAAGGAAAGGACAGGACTGGCAGCTCAATGTCCCAGGGTACAGATGCTATAGGAAAGGTAGAACAGGAGATGAGAGAGGAGAGGGAGTTGCACTTCTGATTAGGGAAAGCATCATGGCCATATTGCGAGGGGATATATCCGAGGGTTTGGCCACTGTGTCTATATGGATAGAACTGAGAAATAAGGAGGGGGAAATCACTTTGATAGGGTTGTACTATAGGCCCCCAAACAGTTGATGGGAAATTGAGGAGCAAATATGTAAGGAGATTACAGATAGCTCCAAGGAAAACAGGGTGGTATTAGTCAGAGATTTTAACTTTCCCAACATTGACTGGGGTAGGCATAGTATTAGAGGGTCAGATGGAGAGAAATTTGTTGAGAGTATTCGGGAGGAATTTCTCATTCAGTATGTGGATGGCCCGACTAGAGAGGGGGCAAAATTTGACCTCCTCTTGGAAAACCAGGAAGTGTTAGTGAGCGATCACTTTGGGACTAGTGACCATAATTCTATTAGATTTAAGATAGCTATGGAATGATAGGTCTGGCCCAAAAGTTAAAATTCTAAATTGGGGCAAGGCCAATTTTGATGGTATCAGGCAGGAGCTTTCAAAGTTAATTGGAGAAGTCTGGGAAGGCAAAGGGAAGTCTGGTAAGTGGCATGCTTAAAGTGTGTTAAAAGGGTTCAGGGTAAGTACATTCCTCTTAGAGTGAAGGGCAAGCCTGGCAGAAGTAGAGAACCCTGGATGACTCAGGATATAGAGGCCCTAATCAAGAAGTAGAAAGAGACACATAATATACATAGGCAGCTGGGGTCAATTGAATCCCTTGAAGAGTATAAGGGGAGTAGAGTTAAGAGAGAAATCAGAGGGCTGAAAGGGGACACAAGATTATTTTGGCAGACAAGGCAAAGGAGAATCCAAAGAGCTTCTACAAATACATAAAGGACAAAAGAATAACAAGGCAGAGAGTAGGACCTCTTAAGGATCAACAAGGTTATGTGCGAATCCACAAGAGGTAGGTGAGATCCTAAATGAATATTTCTCATCAGTATTTACTGTTGGCAAGAGCATGGATGTTACGGAACTTGGGGAAATAAATAGTGATGTCTTGAGGAAAGTACATATTACAGAGAAGGCGGTGCTGGAAGTCTTAAAGTGTATCAAGGTAGACAAATCCCTGGGACCTGATGAAGTGTATCCCAGGACATTGTGGGAGGCTAGGGAGGAAATTGTGGGTCCCCTAGCTGAGATATTTAAATCATCAATAGTCACGGGTGAGGTGCCTGAAGATTGGGGAGTGGCAAATATTGTGCCTTTGCTTAAAAGGGCTGCAGGGAAAAGCCTGGGAACTACAAGACAGTGAGCCTCACATCTGTAGTGGGTAAATTGTTGGAAGGTATTTTGAGAGACAGGATCTACAGGCACTTAGAGATGCAACGGCTGATTAGGGACAGTCAGCATGGCTTTGTGCGTGGAAAATTATATCTCACAAATTTGATTGAGTTTTTTGAAGGTGTAACCAAGAAGGTAGATGAGGGCAGTGCAGTTGGTGTTGTCTACGTGGACTTTAACAAGGCCTTTGACAAGGTACCACATAGTAGGTTGTTGCATGAGGTTAAATCTCACGGATCTAGGGTGAGGTATCTAAATGGATACAAAATTGGCTTGATGATAGAAGCCAGAGGGTGATTGTAGAGGGTTAGTTTTCAAACTGGAGGCTTGTGACCAGCGGTGTGCCTCAGGGATCAGTGCTGGATCCACTGTTATTTGTCATTTATATTAATGATTTGGATGAGAATAAAGAAGGTATGCTTAGTAAGTTTGCAGATGACACCAAGGTTGGTGACATAGTGGACAGTGAAGAAAGTTATCCCCAATTGCAACGGGATCTTGATCAATTGGGCCAATGGGCAGAAGAATGGCAGACAGAGTTTAATTTAGACAAATATGAGGTGATGCATTTCAACTTGGACAGGACTTACTCAGTTAATGGTAGGGCGTTGGGAAGAGTTACAGAACAAAGAGATCTAGGGGTATATATTCATAGGTCCTTGAAAGTGGAGTCACAGGTGGACAGAGTGGTGAAGAAGGCATTCGGCATGCTTGGTTTCATTGGTCAGAACACTGAATACAGGAGTTGGAACATCTTGTTGAAGTTGTACAAGGCATTGGTAAGGCTAATTTGGAATACTGTGTGCAATTCTGGTCACTCTATTTTAGAAAGGGTATTATTAAACTAGAAAGAGTGCAGAAAAGATTTACCAGGATGCTATCAGGACTTGATGGATTGAGTTATAAGGAGAGGCTGGAGAGACTGGGACTTTTTTCTTTGGCGTATTGGAGACTGAGGGGTGATTTTATAGAGGTCTTTAAAATAATGAGAGGCATAGATCAGCTAGATAGTCAGTATCTTTTCCCAAAGGTAGCGGAGTCTAAAACTAGAGGATATAGGTTTAAGGTGAGAGGGGAGAGAGACAAAAGTGTCCAGAGGGACAATTTTTTTCACATAGAGGGTGATGAGTGTCTGGAACAAGTTGCCAGAGGTAGTAGTAGAGGTGAATACAATTTTGTCTTTTAAAAAGCATTTAGATACTTACATGGGTACGATGACTATAGAGGGATGTCGGCCAAATGCGGGGAATTGGGATTAGCTTAGGGGTTTTAAAAAAAAGGCAGTATGAACAAGTTGAGCCGAAGGGCATGTTTCCATGCTGTAAACCTCTGTGACTCTATAAGTACTGAAAAGAGCCATTTCTGCCTCCTCGCTTAATTGAAACATGTGAAATGCATTGTAGATGTGTATTTTCAGATGAAGAGGATAAAGTTTTTTTTAAACGCATTTCCCTAGAATATCAAATATTAATTTTGCCTGATACATTTGTAAAATACAATTTTCTTTTAAATGAAGGTTTATTTTGCAGGAAAGTTGTGAAATCAGCAAAAGCAAAATGAGGCTGAATTTTCGATTTGGATGTTAAGTATCAGTTTGTTCTGATCAATCTGTTTGGTATTCAGTTGTGTTTGAAATCTGAAGTTCTGCTTTTTTATATTACTATTGTGGAAAGATTTTTATATCCTACATCAAATGCACATCATAAAAATTAGATCCTACCACCTTTTCCACTGTGAGATATATTATAAAATATATTATATATGTTTTTTAAACAGTGTACCTTCATTCGCTTCTTTCTCAGGATCATCATGGTAAGAAGTTCAATAAAGATAATTTAATATCAGATACAAATGTATTTTCTGAACTTATCTATGGGCAGCTCAATGGCACAGTGGTTAACCCTGCTGCATCACAGTACCAAGGAATCGGATTTGATTCTAGCCTCGGGTGACTGTGTGGAGTTTGAACATTCTCCCCATGTCTGCTTGGGTTTTCCTCTGGGTGCTCTGGTTTCCTCCCACATCCCAAAGATTGGCAGGTTAGGTGGATTAGTTATGCTAAATTGCACCTTTGTGTTCAAAGGCGTGTAGGCTAGGTGAATTAGCCATGGTAAATGCATGGTGTTACTGGAATAGGGTAGGGAGTGGGGTGTGCCTGGGTAAAGATGATGTTTCAGAGAATTGGTGCAGACTCAATGGGCCGAATGGCCTCCTTCTAGGGATTGTATGAAGTATGGAATTTATGAACCATTGACATTCAATTTTTTAGCAGTTTACTTGATAAGTAACCTGTTTGAATGTAACCAGTTTTTGACTGTCTGATTTTAAAGTGAAAACTGGAGGAATGTGAATGTTCATTTTTACCAATCAAAGTTAGTTTGATTTTTACAATTAGTTCAAAATTAATAATGCAAAAGGCTGAAGAATGCTTTGTTTCTCTCAAGCCTAATGTACATTTGAATATATTTTATAAATTTACAGATCAGACCAGGGACTTGATTTCTTGGATTTTTTTTGCCAGTATTCTTCTATTTATTTGTTGGCTAGGATTTAGTTAACTGTCCAGATTAGCTAGATTGTGTACATGTTGTATTTGGTTTGTGCAGAAATTTGACTTTGGAAATAGAACATTTATTCTGCATCTATATGTGTACTTTTATTCAGCAGATCAGCCTATACATCACTGAAGTGTGTGTGTGTGTGTGTGTGTGTGTGTGTGTGTGTGTGTAAGTGGTGATGTTGGAATCTGCTAATGTCACAATCTTGAGACAACTACTAGATATAATGATTTTTAAAATAAGTTAAGCAAGTGGATCCTGATGCCACTAAATATTGGAACCAGTGTTGTAAGCAATGCAGATATAACTGCAAGTGCTTTTAACAAGCAGGAAGGTTACTAGATTCTTAAATGTCTACATTATGTCTCATTTTAACATTGTTATATAAAAGACAGAGTCAGGACTCCAGAGGCGGCATCACCTGCTGAGTATTTCCAAGAGTTTCTGTTTTAAGTTAACTATAACGTCAGTTGTTGTATGATAGTGTATTTAAGCAGCAATTTGAAAGCACCACATGAAGGTTATGAGAGTAATGCTATATTAAAGGTGCTTCAAAATCTGAGTTATCTTTAAGAGTAAAAATGTAACCTTATTTATAAACTAAATTGAAAAACAGTCAAATTATTTTGATAACTGCTTATCAACAAGTAGAAGAGCAAGAACTGCTCAAAAAATCTTTTTGCTTTGTAGGTTTCAAATATACTGTTTTGTACTTAACACATAGTGATACTAATATCTCTGTTGCACCTTTGTTAAAAGGATACTATAAAAACTTTCAGATCCTAGAAATAGCAATAATAGTTAAATTGCAAAGCGTTGTCTTTATCTGGTCAGTGTTCCTGCTATCTTCACAAATTCTGAGTTTTCATTACTTTCTAGTTCCTGAGACAGACTATTCTTTGGTAACACCTCCAATCAGAGATGATAGTTGAGGGAAGGAAATATCATTGGTGGCACTATGGTTAACACTGCTGCTTCGCAGTATTAGGGACCCCGGGTTCAATTCTGGCTTTGGGTGACAGTCTGTGTGTAGTTTGCATGTTCTCCATGCATGGGTTTCCTCTGGGTGGTCTGGTTTCCTCCCATGGTCCAAAGGTGTGTAGGTTAGGTGGCTTAGCCATGGTAAATGTGTACGGTTATGGGATGGGGTGGTGGGGGGGGCAGTAAAGATGCTCTTTTTCAGAGAATTGGTGCAGACTCGATGGGCTGAAAGGTTTCCTCTTCAATGTAGGAATTCTATGGTAAAATTAGATATTATTGCCATTATGTTGGCTGTGAAAATTAATTTATTATTTGTTTGTGAAGGCTGCTTACATTGTAACGTAATGTAGTAGTGCTCGTCAGTGCAAGGGTTAAGGTGGGACTGGAGAATCATACCTCCCAGGGTATGATGCGAAGAGTTCTATGGTAAGTGACTCTGAGAAAACAGACTAGAAACAGGACTCTGTAATTAAGCAGCCTGCCTGCATGGTGAACAGCACCATGCATGATAGTAATCTTGCAACTGTAAATCATTAAAGATTACCAGTAAAGTGTTTGTGTTTAAAATACAAGTCTTAAGATCTCATTCAAACATTTAAAAAATACATGCTACAACATGCAGTGAACTTTATTCTTCCTCTCTCACCATTGAACCTCCCCTCATTACCCTGGATCCTATTACTAAAGGGTTCACATATCTTTTTTCTCTTTGCAACCCATACCCATTGCCGTGTCCCTACCCAGCCTGACATTTCCTGCTTCCAACACCCATTCCACCCTTTCTGTCTCCTTCCATGACTCTTCTGATGACATCTACACCCACTAACTTACACACTTTGACTCTCTCACCTACCACATCCGACTCTGACGGTCGCCTTTCCCTCTTACCATGCATGCCCAGAGTCACCCCTTCTACCCAGAAGCCTACCATCAACTGCACAGACTTTGCTTCCTAAAACATTCGGGCCCACCTTCCCCTGACACATCACCCATACTTCTACATCCCCATCTGTGCCTTCCATCCCACTATATGTCTTCCAACAAACCACCCCAGACCCAGTACTCCCCCCCACCCGAACATTGCGCTTCTCCCCTCCCACATGTGTATCATTTTCTACACAAGGGTCTCTTGGCACCTGAGAGCTATATGTAAGAATGGGCAATTGGAGTGGCTGGGAGCACAAAATCTCCCCAGTTGTACTTTACCTTGTCCCATGGCTTCCTGTCATAGGTGAGTTGGATGAAGAAACCTCATCACTAGCAAAGATACAATTCCACTTGAATTGCTTAGCAACTGAAAGTGCCACCTGTTGCCACAACTTGATGGCCTTCCCCTTCTCTGCTTTGTTCCACAGGAGATGCATGTTGCAAAAAACATTACCCATTACAAAAACAAAGTTGACAGAGGGACTGCAATAACTATAGGGACATCTCTCCTTAACGTCAAGGCATCATACCTCAAAGACTCTACCTACTTACAGACTGACTGTGGTCAGAAGCAGAGTGGATTCAGTGTTGGCAGATCTACCGTGGACATTATCTTCTCCATATGCCAATTACAAGACAAGCAGAGGGAACAGTGTATGCCTCATTATCTTACTTTCATAAATCTTAGTATTAGTGTAACACTGATTTTGGGGGAAATTACCTGTCCACCAAGGCTTCTCAGTGTCATTTGCTCCTTCCATGACAGCATCCATTGCAGTTTGAATTTTAATGACTCCCATTCCTACAATTTCAAGGGTAAAGAATGGAGTGAAACAAAGGGGAGAGGGACGATCACTCTCATCATTGGTCATCATGGTGGTGCACATCATCCCACTCTTTGACATCTCCTTTTACATGCAGAAATAGAATAAGTCTATTTACTCGTTGGGTGAGACAAAAAGCTCCACAATCTATCAAGACTGAAAGTGAAGACAAAAACACATCACATCTGATCAGATAACTCCTCTATTTGAAGAATCTGCACTGCTTGCTCACACAGAAACTCAGCAACAAGGACTGCCTTTGTTTTTCTTGTCTATGAGCATCTAAGAAAACTGTAATCGTGACACAAGGTGTTGCATTTCTGTTCTTGATCACACTAAATAACATCTCATTGGAAGTGTTTAGTAAATTCTGCTACCTCAAGTCCACAGTGACACAGTCTGCCCTTTGACGTAGAACTTGATACAAGCAGAGACAAAGCAGCCAGCACAGTTAAGCGGTAGGAGCAGAAGTAAGCCATTTGGCTCACCAAGTCTACTCTGTCATTCAATAAGGTAATGACTGATCTGATATAATCCTCAATTCCACTTTCTTTCCTTATCCCCATAACCCTGTATTCCTTTACTGATTATATTTGCTGATTCACAGAACACACATGGAATAACATCAAGTTAATTCTTCAGACCAAGCTGATGGTTTATAAGACATGTATTCTCAACACATCATTATACAGTTATGAAACATCACAAAATCACAAATACATTGTTCCTCCCAATAAAGCAGAGGTCCAAAGTTTCTTTTAGCACTCATTAAACAGGGCAGCATTGTTCACTTGGGCACAGCCACTGAATGGATGATGGTCATATACCCACAGATTTCCTATACAATGACTTAGCTGGAGCCAAGTTACCAGTTGGATGCCCAAAGCTCCATTACAAGGTTGCTGCAAGCATAATATGAAGCCTCTAAACATTGATTATCACATTTAGGAGTGACTAACTGATGGCAGAGGAAAATGCAACACCTTCTGGAGGATGATGTGCACCACCATGATGACCAATGATGAGAGTAATTGTCTCTCTCCCCTTTGTTTGTGCTTTTCCCTCCCCTCTCACTTGCATGCCTTCTCCCCACTCTTCCTTTCTCTTCTTTTCCATTTCCTCTTATTTTTGTCCCTTTGTTATTCACTCTTCTCTCCTTCCTCTCTCCTCTCCTTCATTGACTCTCTCTTTCCCTCTAGCTGCTTTCTCCTTTCTCCACCCCTCTGCTCACAACACTTCCCTTCTTCCCTACATCTCCTGTTCTCCTCCTCCTTCCCTCTACATTTTCTGCTTTCCTTTTCTCTCACCCCTCTCCTATATTCCCTTCTTTTCCTTTTCAACCTTCATGCTCCCCATCTCCTTTTCAACCTCCCACACTCAACTTTGTTCTCCCCTCATATGAGACTAGACTCACAGCACTGAGATTTGCTCTTAACTACCTTGTGGAATGGCCTAGCAAACTGCTCAGTTCTACTGAATCACTAATGAAAAATCAAATATGAATAAAACTGAACTGACTACTCGGCATTGACCTTGCCACAGGAAATGGTAAATGGTGCCCATGCAACTCTGCAAATTTTCCCTTACTAACCTCTGGAAACTTGGACCAAAATTTGAGAAGCTCCACAAGTTAGTCGAGCAACAAACTGATATAGTGATACTCACAGGTTAAGACTTTACTGTAATATCCAAGACTCCTTCGTCACCATCCCCAGATATGTATTCTCTCATGGGCATACAGCATGCATACTAAACACCAAAGGCGATGTGCTATAGATGTAGCCAAGCAATCCCATATGGATCAGACCAAAGTTCTGCAGTCCTGTCAGATGAAAAATGTGGATAATTAAACAATAAAGAGGATGAGGAGGCTCAATGAACATCTTCAATGATATTAGAGTACAGTACATCAATGCAAAGTAATAGGCTGAAGCATTTGTTACCATCTTCAACCAGAAGTGCTAAGTGGATGATCTACCTGGGCCTCCTCCTGAAAGCCCCATCATCACAGATGCCAGTCTTCAGCAAATTTTGTTCAGTCCACATGATACAGAGAAACAGCTGAGTGCACAGCATACAGTGAAGTCAATGGGCCCTGAAACATCATGGGTATGGTGTTGAACAATGTGGAATTGTGTTCCAGAATTACACACTTTAGCAATATTGTTCAAGTACATCTACTGCACTGGCATTTCCAAACTTACAGTTTAGAAGAATAATAACACCAGGTGCATGGGAACACTGTAGTATTAGGGTGTTCCGGCAGAACTGAGGTTAATGTGGGACTGGGCAACAGTACTGTCCATGGTATGATACAAAGAGTCTTAGGCTAGTGGTAGACAAAAAGGAGACAGCACCCACGCAGGACCGTAGCTTGGAGAAATATATAGTTATGGGTTATCAAAAATGATTGATATTCAATCATACAAGTCTCCAGAACTCTTGGTAAGACACCAAACAGCCTTACAATAAACACCATGCAAGTCTCCCTCAAGTAATACAGCACCCTGACATGGAAGTATATCACCATTCCTCAACTGTGACTGAATCAAAATCAAGGAATCCTCTAATTGTACTATGCACCTAAACTACATGAGCCACAGTGGTTCAAGAAGGTAGCTGACTGCCACCTTTTGCCAGGCAATTAGAAATTACCAATAAGTGTTGAACTTGTTAGTAATGCCTACATCCCACAAATGAAAAAATGTTTAAATATTGTCAGGGACCAGCTCAAAGGCTCCAAGGTATATTAGCCTAGACCCCAGCTTTTTAAAATTTTGGCATTAGGGCAAGCATAAGGCGTTTGTTTCAGGGATGGTTCGATTGACCCATGAGGAAGTTTTTATTAAAACAAACCTAACTTAACAGTAGTTAAAATATAACAAGATGAATTTGTATATTTTTTACCAATTGGAATACCTAAACATGACAAGATATAATTCTTAACAGCTAGCTATCTCTATAGTTCCAATGCAAGTAACACCCCCACAGACATAAATCCCTCTTTGGAATAAATTAGCACAAAAAAATGTTCAGACGTGTGCTACATTACCAGCCTTTTAACCCCTCCAGACACATACAGCAGCCTCCTGAGAACGAGACTTATTTTCTGGCAGGTCTTAGAATCTAAATCCAGACAGAAAAAGAGAGACACTTTTCTCTAATAATTCCAAGCATCAACTGAACTTATTTCTCTGTGTATTCATATGACTTTTCCTGTCAATCAACTGATCAAGTCCTACTTTGAAAAACCCAGAGGAAAACACTAAAATAGCAGAACAGCATTAGTCCAGATTAAACATTCAAGTAATTAGAACCGATTATGCTTCTGCAGTATCAACAGGAGCTGTTGGTTATAAACAAAGCAGCATTGATAAATAGAACTGACTTTGAAAAGAAATCCTGCACAAGTAATATGATACAAAAAATTTCTTAGACACAGTGTCATCACAATATTCTGTAAAATATCAGGTGCTACAACCTCACAGATCATTCCATCTTAAAGTGACAACACTGACTGATAAAGAAATAGGAAATCAGGTCAGATATCATGTACCATGTACTTTTTAATATTCGCAGCTAATTTGTCCCTATATGCAGAGCTAGCAGAAGTACAGGACCTGAATCTTTTATCGTCAAAACAAGTTCAATGCCTTTTTCTGAAAGGATGCATTAGTAAATTTGAACTTTATCAAGTAAATGCTGCAAACGTCAGGTTTCTCATTGATATAAAACTTTGTATCACATAATATTTTGCCCAATGCCACTCACAGGTAATGCTTTTGGAATGTTGCCACAAAGCATAATTTTTCACCTACGGATGGTGATGGTTATTTCAAAATGAGTGACATGAGACCGATCTCACATCAAAGAAACTTCAGTTGCCCATTTTCCTCCTCACTGATATTGAGGTTTTACTTGTTTTGCAGAGAGAGATAGAAGTAACATAAGACAGAAAGTAAATGTTCTATGTGGTAATTCCGTACGAAAGATTGTAACAGAAGTAAATCATTTGGCCTGAGATGCTTTGACCTGCTGTCTGCAAGGACAACCAAGCCAGTCCCACAGCCCTATAACCTTTTTCCATCTAGTTCTTAACAACGTATCAAGATATTTCATATTTATCATTGCCTTTCTTATTATTTTATGTGAATTGATGGCAATCTCTTAAGTAATCATTCACTACAGGTTGAACATGCACACAAAGGTATTCCTGGTATCTTTCTGCTGGAAGATGCACAAGGTCAAATGTGGGACTACTTGATGCCGATTGCTGTTCACTTTAAGTTCACATACCATGAAATGTTTTACAGCTGATCAATGTATTTGTGAAGCCACAGTCTATGCCCACATGGAGCACAATTTGGACAACATACAGACTGGGTCTGATCAGTCATTCACAAGGAGGGATGGTCAATAGGTATGATGACAAGAATGAGAACCAATTGTTCATTAAAAAAAATGATACGGAGATGATGGTGTTGGACTGGGTTGGGCACAGTAAAATGTCTCACAACAGGAACATTGCTCCTTCATCAGTCACGAGATGAAGATGCAGCGCTCTGAAAGCTCCTGATAGCAAACAAACCTGTTGGATTTTAACCTGGTGTTGTTAAAAAGTAATGTCGTACTTGAATACGGTCCAAGACAGTGTCCACAGTGGGAATATGTTCCCCTTCCAAGTGAATGGTTTGGGTGATTCGTTTTTAACCTTGTCCAGCACTTACTGCGAAGTAGCGCATGCGCGGCAACTGCCGGGAAAATGGCGGGAACTTCCTGGCGCGAGGGGAGTGAAAATCTAACGGAAAATTAACGGACCCGCGGGGCGTAGAGAGACTGGGGGGATCAATAAAACATCAGTACATTGACGGATGCGGGAGTCTCGCCACTTTCGGAGAAGACAAACAAACCGAATTGAAGGGAACATTCTAGATTTTTCTTCAAATTCCCCGTCCCGGCTGAGGGGATCTTTTCCTGGAAGATGAGAGATCGAGAGAATTGGGGAATGTCAGAGAGACTGATTCTCACTCTAATGGCCATCTGGGTGGCCCGGGTCATGGGTAAGCGGCGCCCCCGCCCTTCATTGCTGCTTTTCAGCGATGTTTTCAGCTCAGTGATAGGGCAGATTTACTGAAAGGGACAGAGTAGCTCTGCCCTCTGTACCCAGTGTAGAGTTTGGTGTTAATGTCAGTGGGACAGAGCAGCTCTGCCCTTCGTTGCCAGTGTAGACTTTGGTGTTAATCTCGAAAGTAGAGATAGAGGCAATCGTGGGGTGCAATAGGCCAAGCCACAGGATGATGGCTCGCACACACATTATACTCTAGCTTCAGAGAGAAATAAAGGCTTTATGCTGAATTGGGATCATGTACAGCTTGATGTTTGCACAGTTGCTATCCATTGTCTTGTGCACCCCAGTGCTGGTCTGCAGAAGGGCTGGTTGTGGGAGGCATCTGCAACCTGTATTTGAGGAAAATAGCCATGATGTGGATAAGAACATAAGAAATAGGAGCAGGAGTAGGCCATCTAGCCCTTCGAGCCTGCCCTGCCATTCAATAAGATCATGGCTGATCGGTCATGGCTCAGTTCCACTTTCCCGCCTTCTCCCCATAACCCTTTATCCCCTTGCCTATCAAAAACCTATCTACCCGCGTCTTAAATATATTTAACGAGGCAGCCTCCACCACTTCAACGGGCAGAGAATTCCAGAGATTCACTGCCCTTTGAGTGAAGACGTTCCTCCTCAACTCCGTTCTAAACTGCCCCCCCCGTCTTGAGGATGCTGGTGTTGGACTGGTGCGGGCACAGTCAGAAGTCTCTCAATACCAGGTTGAAGTCCAACAGGTTTATTTAGAATCACGAGCATTAGAGCACTCACCTGATGAAGAAACAGTGCTTCGAAAGCTTGTGATTCCAGATAAACCCATTAGACTTTAACCTGATGTTGTGAGATTTCTTACTGAGGAAAATAGGAATAGAGGTATGTGAAGCTCTTTTGTGGGGTGTCTGCTTGGAAGGTCACCATGCACACAGCATCCAGATGGGGAAGAATGAGGTCGTGATGGGGCATGGACTTGTCAACAGTAATGGGTTCTCGAGGGAAGGTGGGAATGCTGACCATAACAACCAGCATTGCTTCGGCAGACTGGGAAATAACAAAAGGGCACTCTACCTGCACATTGTGAGGTTCCAGGTAAATGTTTCGGATGTGGACACTGAGATGGGGCACGTCAAAGCTGGTCTCAAATTAATACCACCATCTTGCATATAGGAAGAAATTAGGCAGCTTAAAATCAAAACTAGAAACAAATCTGCATTTTTTTAATTGAATTGATTTATTATTGTTACATGTGTTGAGATACAGTGACAACTATTATTTCTTGCAAACTGCAGACAAAACATAACATTCATAGCGTAAATGGGGTAGAAGGAAAAAAGTGTTGCAGTTACCAATAGGGTGAGGAGAAAGATCAACTTGATGTGTGATAGAACCATTCAAAAGTCTCATGGCTGCAGAGAAGAAGCTGTTCTTGAGTCAGTTGGTGCGTGTTTTCAGACTTTTGTATCTTTTTCCTGATGGAGGAAGGTGGAAGAGAGAATGTCTGCGGTGTGTGGGATCCTTGATTATGTTGGTTGCTTTCCCAAGGCAGTGTAAATGTAGTCAATGGACAGGAGGCTGGTTTGCATGATGGACTGGGCTGTGCTCATAACTTTTTGTAGTTTCTTGCAATCTTGGTCAGAGCAGGAGCCATACCAATCTGATACAACCAAAAAGGATGCTTTTTTTTATGCGTTGATGAGAGTCACAGTGGACATGCCAAATTTCCTTAGCCTTCTGAGAAAGTAGAGGTGTTGGTGGGCTTTCTTAACTATAACGTCAACGTGAAGGGACCGGGACAGATTTTTGGTGACCTGAACACCTAGAAACTTGAAGCTTTTGACTGTCTCCACTTTATCATCTTTGATGTAGACAGGGTCATGTCTTCCACTATGTTTCCTGAAGCTGATGACTATCTCTCTCATTTTACTGACACTGAGGGAGAGATTATTATTGTCGCCATTTCACCAGATTCTTTATCTCTTTCCTGTACTTTGTCTCGCTGCAGTGATGTCATCAGCAAACTTGAAAGTGGAGTTGGTGCAGAATTTGGCCATGCAGTCATAAGTGTAGAAGGATTATAGAAAGGGGCTGAGGACATAGACTTGTGGGGCACCAGTGTTGAGGATAATTGTAGAGAAGGTGTCATTACCTATCCTTACTGATTGCAGTCTGTGGGTTAGCAAGTCCAAGATTCAGCTGCAGAGGGAGGAGACGAGCCTAGGCCACAGAGTTTGGAGATGAATTTTGTTGGGATAGCGGTGTTGAAGGCTGAGCTGTAGCCAATAAAAAAAAGAGTCTGACGTAAGCGTCCTTGTTGTCTAGGTATTCCAGGGTGGAGTATATGGCCTGGGAAATGGTGTCTGCTGTGGACCTGTTTGGGGCGGTAGGCTAACTGTAGTGGATCCAGGCACTCTGGGAGACCGGAGTTGATGTGTGCCATGACTAATCTTTCGAAGCACTTCATGATGATGGATGTCAGGGCCAGTCATTAAGTCATGCTACCTGGCTTTTCTTTGGAACAGGGATGATGGCTGTCTTTTGAAGCAGGTAGGGACCTCAGATCAGTGTAAGAAGAGATTAAAGATGTCTGCAAATACCCTCAGAGTTAGTCTGTGCAGAATTTGAGTGTTCATTCGGGTGCCCCATCCTGGCCAGTCACCTTGTGTGGCTTAACTTTCAAGAAGGCTAATCTGATATTTGCAATGGTGACCTCAGATATCAGTTTGGGTGAGGCTGTTGGGGTAGGTGGCATCCTCTTGCTGACCTCTTGCTCAAAACAAGCATAGAATGTATTGAGCTCATTGGAGAGGGGTGCATTGTTGCTGGCGATTCTAATGTCTTCACCTTGTTGTCTGTAACGTCGCATGGAAAGGCACTGCTGGACTAAGGGGCCCTTTATGGGGTATCCTGCAAATTGTTTGTGCTACAAGAAAAACTTAGCCAGAGTGGGGAAAAAAAGGAAAACTTCCTCAACAAGGTTATCATTGGAACCCATGCTTTCTGCTGCACAGAAACAGAGAAACAACACAGTTTTCCTATTTCAACATTAACACACAGGAATGTGGCATTTGGGAATGCAGATAACTGTTAAGGAAGTGCAACAGTTACATATTTGACAAGTCATCAATGAAAATCTTTCATGTGCTTTCCACAATTAGCATAAATAACAGGCCAAAGGGCATCTAGCCGTTAATGAGAAGCTCTCAATCTGCTGCACTCAATGTTGTCTTCTCTACTTTGGGGAGAATAAACGCAGACAGGGTGACTACTTCGCAAAACACTTTTGCTTAGTCTGTAAACATGATCCCAAATTTCCGTTTCAACTTGGCATCTTGCTCTCATGCTGTGCTCCAATGATGTCCAGTGCAAACTAGAGGAACAACATCTCATCTTCTTATTAGGCATATTACAGCCTTTTGGACTCAACATTGAATTCAACAACTTTAGACTCTGAACTTTCCTCGCCATCTTTTTTGCTTTTTTGTTTTTGTTTCCTTGACTTGTCCCAATATAATACCCCTCCCCATAGGGCCATTTGTCCCTTGTGTTTCAGTTTTATTTTCACTGAGCACTGACCTTTATTTTCTTATTAACATATTCTGCTTTCTTACCTTTATGCCACCTTTAGTACTTCTTTAGTCTTCAAAGCTGCCATTAACATCCCCTTTCTCTTTTCTGCGCATGGCATCTTTGTCAATCTCTCCTTAGTTCCAACTTATCTCTGACTTTAGATTCTGCTGCACTTCCATCACCTTCGTCTCATTACCTTTCTTGTCTGTCTCCAGTTCTGCAGAAGAGTCATATGAACTCAAAACATTAACTATGTTTCTCTGTCCACGGATGCTGCCAAAGTTGCTGAGCTTATTCAGCAGTTCCTGTATTTTGTTTGTTATTATTGATCAGCAGCAATCTATTGTTAATCAGTAGGCTAGATTGAAGATTGAGCTAGGTCAGGTCATGCATATCATTCAAACTTTTTCCACCCTCTGTGGGAATTGAGATTGATAGCCTCAGGGATGGCATCTTTTGTCACCTTGATGTGTTTTTGTTTGCTTCAGATGCAAGGCTGCATCAGCAAACTGGGTTAGTAAGACAAAAGCCAACTGGAGACCATTACAGCTGCTTTTGGTTTAATATTGTGAGCTTTAGAGTATTTATTGTTCATTAATGTCTTGAATCTATAATTTGACAGAAGGATAAATGATCACTCTTCCTCTTGGGAAGAGTGATCATTGTATGGTGGAGTTTCTGATGCAGATGGAGGAGGAGATAGTGGGTTCCCGGACATGTGTCCTTTGAACAGAGGGGAGTACGGTAGGATGAGAGAGGAATTGGCAAATGTTGATTGGGGGAGCGCGTTGGAAGGTAGGTCTGCTGAGGAACAGTGGAGGATCTTTAAGGAGATCTTTCTTGGTGCTCAGCAGAAATTTATTCCGATGGTTAAAAAGGATCGTAGGAGGAGAGATAATCAGCCGTGGATAACGAAGGAGGTAGAGTGTTAAATTAAAAGCGGATGCGTTTAGAGTAGCTAAGAGTAGTGGCCGAGAAGAGGAAGGGTGCCAGGCAAAAGGCAGGGAATTATAGGCCGGTTAGTTTAACGTCTTGTAGGTAAAATGTTAGAATCCGTGATCAAGGAGAAAATAGCGAGGCATCTTGAGGAGAATTGTTTGATAGAGCAGATGCAGCACAGTTTCGTTAAGGGGAAGTCGTGTCTGATGAATTTATTGAAGTTCTATGAGGATGTGTCTAGGGCGGTGGATAGAGGAGAGCCGGTGGATGTGGTGTTTCTTGATTTTCAGAAGGCGTTTGACAAGGTGCCTCACAAGAGGTTATTACAGAAGGTCAGGGGGCATGGAGTTGGGGGTAGGGTGTTAGCGTGGATAGAGGATTGGCTGTCAAATAGGAGGCAGAGACTGGGGGTCAATGGGTGCTATTTGGATTGGCGGTTGGTGACTAGTGGAGCGCCCTAGGGGTCGGTGCTGGGGCCTCAGCTATTTACCATTTATATAGATGATCTGGAGGAGGGAACCGAGTATATGGTGTCGAAATTTGCTGATGACACCAAGATTGGTGGAACGGCAAATTGTGCGGAGGGTGTGGAGAGTCTGCAGAAGGATCTAGATAGGCTGGGCGAATGGGCCAGGAACTGGCAAATGGAATTTAATGTTGGCAAATGTGAGGTTGTCCACTTTGGTAGGAAGGACTATTACTTACATGGCGAAAAACTGCAGCATGCGACGGTGCAGAGGGACCTCAGGGTCCTTGTGCATGAGTCGCAAAAACCCAGCCTGCAGGTGGTCAGGAAGGCAAATGGGATGCTGGCCTTCATAGCGAGGGGGATTGAATATAAAAGTAGGGAGGTCTTGCTGCAGCTGTATAGGGCACTGGTGAGGCTGCAGCTGGAGTACTGTGTGCAGTTTTGGTCGCCGCACTTACGCAAGGATATTTTGGCCTTGGAGGGAGTGCAGAGGAGGTTTACTAGGCTGATACCGGAGTTGAGGGGGTTGAACTATGAGGAAAGGTTGAATAAACTAGGCTTGTACTTGTTAGAGTTTAGAAGATTGAGGGGAGATCTCATTGAGACATATAAGATGATGAATGGGATGGATAGGATAGAGGTGGAGAGGCTCTTCCTGCTCAGAAAGGACAGTAGGACTAGAGGGCACAGCCTCAAGATAAAGGGGGGGGTGGTTTAGAATGGAGTTGAGGAGGAACTTCCTTCACTCAAAGGGTGGTGAATCTCTGGAATTCTCTGCCTGTTGAAGTGGTGGAGGCTGCCTCGCTAAATATTTTTAAGATGCCGGTTGATAGGTTTTTGATAGACAAGGGGATTAAGGGTTATGGGGAGAGGGCGAGAATGTGGAACTGAGACACGACAGATCAGCCATGATCTTATTGAATGGCAGGGCAGGCTCGAAGGGCTAGATGGCCTACTCCTGCTCCTATTTCTTATGTTCTTATAAAACAGTAACAGAGCTTGTGCTCAATGTTGCCTTCTTGAGGGTTCTAATAGAACGAAGGGGGAGAAGAATGAACAGGTGTTGCCAAGCACAGCTTCAAAAGGAGACTTCTGAGGTCCTTGGTGCAGGTGATGCGCAACATCAACATGAGGATCAAGGGGATAGATCCAGACCACGGAGACTTTCCAATCTGCAGATGGATGTGAGACAATACTGCATGTGTCGGTACTTGTCCTGAGTTCTGATGGGTCACATTTGCCACATTTCTTTTGGGGAGGGGGGAAACTAACATCCTATGGATCAGGGGGTTATCCCCTGTAAGTGACTTTTAAGGTCACTACTCTGCTCAATTTCTTTGCCTGTGGTTCATTCTAGGGATCCACAGGGGCCCTGTGCAGCATCTTGCAGTCTGCCACACATAGATACATGAAGATCACAAATGCCTCCTACAGCAAAGGACATCATTCTGAGAGGCTTACACTTGATGACAATCGCCAGACTGCTAGATTTAATGGCTTTATAGCTATTACAGATGTCCCTAATTGGAGACCCATTACTGTAGTAATGAGGGAGGATATCTTCGAAGGCTCTTCAAGTAAGGCCGTATGGATGGAGCTTAGGAATAAAAAAGGGGCAGTCACTTTCCTAGGCTTATACTATAGGCTTCCCAACAATCAGAAAGATAGGAAAGCAGATATGTAGTCAAATCACAGAGTGGTATGAGAGAAATAAGGTTATAGTAGTAGGGGATTTCAACTTCATCAATATTAACTTGAATCACCTTAGTGTGAAAGGATTAGATGGGGTGTAATTTTTAAAGAGCATCTGGAGAGCTTTTTGTACCAGTATGTAGAAAATCCTACTTGGGATAGGACAGTGCTAGACTTAATCCTATGGAATGAAGCTGGGCAAGTGGTGGAATGGTCAGTGGCAAGCATTTTGAGGATAGTGACCATAACACTGAAGGTTTCAAAGTCATTATAAGGGTTAAGGATTGACCAGAATCAAGGGCAGGATTTTCCAACCAGTCAGTTGAGACAGAAGTTCTAGAGCATATTAAAATTAATGATTAGGTATTAGATGTTTTATTGGGCATAAAAGGTGCATGAATTCCTGCTGGAGTTCGACAGACCTTTAAATGGTCTGCCAAATTTTCTGTCATGCCTGCCACAATACCCATGGGGTGTGAAGAGACATAGTAAATTTTCAGCTCAACTGACTGATTTGGGAGAATATCATTAGACAGGATCAGTTAAACGTAGAATGGAAGCAGCCACTTGCAGATTAATCTACATTTGGAAAGTAGAAGTCTTTTAAACTTGAAATATTGAGAGTTCAGGACCAACATGTTCTTCCAAGAGTTCTGGGCAAGGGCGGCAAATCCAGGGAACCATGGATGTCAAAGAATGTCAAGGGTTTGATAAAGAAAAATAAAGGAAGCGTATGGTTGGTACAGAACACTAAAAACAGGGAATGCCTTTCAGGAGTATAGATAGCATGGGGGGGGGGTGCTTAAAAAAGAAATTAGAAGGCCAAAGAGAGGCCACAAAATATCATTGGCAGTAAGATTAAGGAAAACCCCAAGGCATTTTCTATGTATAATTAAGAGCAAGAGGATGACCAGGTAAAGAGTGGGGCCCACTAGAGACCAAAGGGAAATCAGTGCATGGAGCCAGATGATGTGGGCGAGGTCTTAAATGAATATTTTTCATCTGTTTTAATGAAGGAGAAAGACATTGTAGCTGATGATTTGAGTTGTGACAGAGAAGTTCTAAAGCATGTTAAGATTAATGATTAGGTATTAGATGTTTTAATGGGCATAAAGGTGCATAAATCCAAGGGCCAGATGAGACGTATCCCAGACTACTATGGGATGCAAGGGAAAAGCTTGCAGGGGTCCTGACAGAGATATTTAAATCTTTGTCGGTCACAGGTGAAGTGTCAGGTGACTGAAGGATAGTTTTAATCAAGATGGGCAGCAGGGATAAGCGAGGTATTTACAGGCCAGTTAATCTAACATCAGTGGTAGGGAAATTCTTGGAAAAGAATCTGAGGGACAAAATTAATCAACACTTAAAAAGGCAGGGATAGTCAGCACAGATTTGTTGGGAGATTGTAATGACATCAAATGAGGCCCGGGTTTGGCCTCTTGGGGCACCCTGATTACTCTGGATTCTGACTTTGTACCTGAAGCACTCTGAGGAGTAGAATTGAGTTTGTAAATAGAGGGAATATGTTGAAGAGACACTGACTTCTGACTTATTTCAATGGCAGCAAGAAAATTCTGAGGAACACTTGCTTCTTAACTCTGCTTTGCTTGAGGTAAGCATCATGTCTCTGTTTGGGAAACTGGATTTTTTTGACCCTGTTGTGGAGGACTGGGCCCAATATGTGGAACGTGTGTTACTTTTTTAGGGCTAACAACATTGTGGCAGATGAAAAGCAAAGGGTCATTCTTTTAACTGCTTGTGAATTGTCAGCATTTGCCATTATTCATAGCTTAACTTGCCTGGAGGTAACAGATACCAAAAGCTTCCAGAAATTGGCATACTCAGTGAGAGAATATTATGACCCCAAGCCATTTTTGATCCTGATAAGATAAGATTTTACTGGGCATTCTGGGAGTCAGGAGACCCAACAAGGTTGAGATGACTGATGCAAGCATTTGAATTTGGGTTGACAATTAATGAGATGCTTTTAGACTGTTTGGTATTAGGGATAAATAATGTAACTACCCAAAAATGCCTGTTGGCTGAAGCCCAACTGGACTTCAAACAGATGCTACAGCTGGACTTACTGTTGGAAAATGTTGTAAGATATCCCAATGGAAGTAGATACCCACAACAATTAGACTGAGTTTGGGGACCACCACTTGAATGCAGGAAATTAGATAGCTCCTGAGGGAGGCTATTTGGATACAAGTAAATACAGTCCCAAAACAAAGCCAAGCTTTGACCAGTCAACAGTTCCTTCAGAATTGCACCATCAAAGCATTGTAATTGTTGTCGGTATGAGGAGTCAGAGCAGCAAAGTCAACCTTTAAGATTTAGATTGAGGAAAATGGCTGGTGTCAGGGACAGTGCACACCCCTGGAAGGTCCATCTATATCCAAAGTGGTAATGTCCAAATTAGACCCAATTAAGATAACCATAAAATTAATAGACATTCAGTATTAGTGAGGTCAGTAAAGGCATGGCCATATTGATGGTCAGTGTTCTGTAAAATTTGCACTGGATTCCAATCCTTAACTTTAATCAAGATTTTGGCAAAACTGAGAATTTATATAGGGGAACCTCCAAACTTGTTGAGAGAAACCCGCCTGGACTGGGTAAACATTTTCTATTTAGAAAATGGTCACTTGAGCAAAGTCCTGCTCAAATACCTGGAAGCTTTCCAAGAAGGAATAGGAACCATAAAATGAGGCAAGGTGACCTTACATGTTGACCACAAGGCAGTCCGTGATATTGAAAGGCGTACCCTGTACCATTTGCTTTAAGGGATAAAATGGAACCAGAAATTGGAAAACTGGAACGAGAGGATATCATAAAACCTGTCTAGTCCGTGGAGTGGGCAGCACCGGTCATGCCTATTTTGAAGCCAAATGGTTCAATCCGCCTTTATGGGTACTTCTAAACAAACAATAAACTGTTACTTGGACAAATACCTGATTCCCCGGATCGAGGATTTATATGCAAAGTATATGAGTCATGTTTATTTGCTGTTGCAGCTGGACGAGGATTTGCAGAAGTATTTCATGATCAATATTCTAAAGGGCCCTTTGAGGTATCATCGGCCTGCTGAATCTTCCAGAGAACAATGGAAAACATGTTACAATGTTTACCCCAGTGGCCATTTATCTGGATGATGTTCTCATTGCAGGTAAAACAAAGGTAGAACACTGGAGAAAGTTCTTAATTATTTTTCAAGGGGTGGTGTGTACCTAAAAAGGGAGGAATGCATCTTGCTGGTAGCACAGGTGACCTATCTGGACTATAAAGTGGACAAATTAGATCTACATCCTTTTGAGGGCCAGGTGCAGGCAATTAAAGATGCCCCAATTCCCACGTGCATCAGAGAGTTGTGGTTGTTTCTGGGGCTGGTGATGTATTACAGAAAATTGATACCAAACTGGGCCCCCACCTTGGTTCCACTACATTAACTGCTTAAAAAAAAGTCAAGCTTGGGAATGGTCCACCCAAAACCTAGTTTTTAAAAGGATGAAGCAACAGCTGTCATCGTTGAATGTCTTAGCATGTTTTGATCCCAGAAAAAAGCGTTAGTGCTAACTTGCAATGCATCTCA
The DNA here is from genome assembly GCF_965287045.1 of Carcharhinus amblyrhynchos. Lineage (NCBI taxonomy): Eukaryota > Metazoa > Chordata > Chondrichthyes > Carcharhiniformes > Carcharhinidae > Carcharhinus > Carcharhinus amblyrhynchos. The sequence continues at coordinate 18,304,860 of NC_137345.1, forward strand.
GGACAGCGTTGGGGTGGCATTAGTATAAAGATTGCCAAAGGAGCGGAATGCCCAAGAGCATATGCCGCTGGACCTTTGTCATAGCAGAAAGAAAGTTCCCCTCATAGTAAAAGAAGGATTGGCGGTAATATTTGGAGTGAAAAAATTCTATCAATACCTTTATGAATAGAAATTTGTGATTGTCACTGATCACAAGCTGTTACTGGGGCTACTAAAAGAGGACAAAGCTGCACCACTGATTGCATCAGCCTGTATGCAGTAGTGGGCGTTATTGGCCATCTTCAACAATCAGCTGGAACACTGGACATGAAGCCATGTGACAAATTCAGATGCCTTGAGTTGGCTACCTTTAGCAGGCTCCCCACCAGTGGCACCAAAAGTAGAAGAGACATTAATGACCATGAATTTTCTGTATATCCTTCCAGTGGCCGCACAAAATATACATCAGCAATTCAAGCAAGACAAAAGTTGCCACCAGTAGCTCCCCACACCCATGGGAATGGCTGGGTAAACCAGGGACTATGCTGCACATGGATTACGCGAGCACGTTTGTGGGCTTGATGTTTCTGGTCATCGTGGATGCTCAGTCAAAACGGATGGACATCCATCAGGTGCATTTGGTGACCACAACTATAACGATAGAGAAACTTTATATGTCCTTTTGGATACATGGGATTCTGGAGGTGCTGGTCTCAAACAATGGGACATCTTTTGCTAGCCAGGAGGTCAGCAGGTTCATGAAGTTGAATGGGATTCGATATATCAGGACTGCACCATACCATCCATCATTGAATGGCCTAGTGGAGAGAGCAGTCCAGACTGTAAAAAAAAACTGCTGGCAGCGTCAATGGACACCAATCTCTCCCATTGGTCATTTGATTATAGGACAACCCCGCAAGCCACTATGGGAATGGCGCTCTCAGAATTGCTCACGAGCAGATGACTTGGCTCAAGATTGGATTTGGTCTTCCTGAATGTGGGGGAGGTCGGGGAAAAGACAGCAAGAAGCCCAATGCAGTAGCCACAACAACAGCAGCTGGCAGAGGCAATTGGAGACTAGTGAAATAGTATTGGTAAAGAATTAAGCTGTGTCCCACAAGGCTGCCAGGAACAGTTGAGGCTAAGACGGGGCCAGAATCATAAAATACACGTGGGTGAGGTCATCTAGCAAAAACATCCAGACCAGGTGCAGGCCTTCAAATCACAGTTTGACCAGGAGCCAACTATGCTCACCAGGCCGAGAACTGGGGGTTGTCCATCCAGACCAGCCTCCCCCAGTTCTCTGTGACTCTTAGTTAGGATTTCAGAATCTGAAATAGGCACTGTGGGCAAAACCATGTCTTCTCCTTTGTCTCCCAAGGAATGGAATGAAGCAGAATTCTGGCATTCAAGTCATATGAGATGACATCTGTTTGATACACCTCGCTCACATTTGAACATGAGCTAAGTTTTTGGATTAGTAGTCAAGCCATTGACTCTCCCTATATTATCTATTAGTGACTTGGATGTTAAAATTTATTTATCAGTCACAAGTAGTTATATGTTAACACTGCAATGAAGTTACTGAAAATGCTCTAGTCACCCCACACCGGCGCTTCTTCGGGTACACTGAGGGAGATGAGTGTAGATGGTATAATTAGTAAGTTTCCAGATGATGCAAAAATTGGTAGTATTGAGTAGGGCATTTGACAAAGTCCACAGTAACTTCGTTGCATGGTGACTGATCAAGAAGGTACGAGCCCATGAGATCCAGGGCAATTTAGCAAATTGGATCCAAAATTGGTTTAATAGAAGGAGGCAGAGGGTGATGGTCAAAGGTTGTTTTTGTGACTGGAAGCCTCTGTCTAGAAATCTCCATTGACTCCAGTTTTGCTATGACGCCTTGTTGTCATATTTGGTTAAATACTGCCTTGATGTCAAGGGCAGTCACTATCATCTCACCATTGATGCACAGTAGAAAAGTGTGTACCAAATACAAGATGTTCTGGAGCAATTAACCAAGGTTTCTTAGTCACTTTCCATACCTATGATTGTTATCATTTAGAAGGGCAAGGGCAGCAATATATGTGAACCCCATCAGTTGGAAGGTCCCTTCCAAGCCACACATCATCCTGACATAAATAAATAACAAAATGAAAAATGCACCCACCCTGCCCTCCCACCACCTCCATACATTAACTTCTATATAACTGTCAGATTTAAACTATTTACAGTTTTGGCCTCTTTATATATGGTATGGTATTCCGCTCTTATTATGAAAGTCTAAACCAAAATAGGCCAGTGAATTTGAATTGGTTAGCAAATTATGTAATAGTCAAAGATTTAACGCGAAGAAACTGGAATGTTAAAATAATAAAATTTCTTTTGTTTTATGAAGGTGATTGTGGCAGCCCTCCAGTTTTGAAAAATGGCTCACCAACTGATGCATTTATTAATAGGGAATCATTCCCTTTGGGTACCAAAGTTACTTACAGATGTTATCCAGGTTACAGATTCGCCCAGGGAAGTAGAAGAACTTCTACCTGTCGTAAAGGTTCAGTTTGGACATCGTTACGCAGCGCTTGTCAAAGTACGTTATTGAAATATTTTTTATTTTTTCCAGTCTTTCTCAGAGGAAATTATTTGAGTGGAACATGGCTCAATGAGGGTGAGCAGGTGTACAGTATTTTACCCAAATTATTACTTATGGATGCTTTGACTAGGACATTTTGTCAAATAATGTAACTGCAGTTTTCATTATAGCTAAACTGTAATTATTTTCTCACCCAGCTTAAGCATGGTCTTTCAACAGGATCATTACATTGTCATTAGAAGTGAGGAGAAAGCTACTTGATACTCTGGGTGCGATCTTACGACCTCATCCTGCCGGAATTTCGGCAAAGCAAGGTGGTAGTCGGGTGGAAGGTGAAAACTCAGGTTCGCGCCCAGTTTTTCACCTCCTCCTATCTTACTGGCACTCTGCCGGTGGGAGTGATCCACAATTGGGGAGGGAGGGAACTTTGCAGAGGGGGGGAGATCGGCAGGGTGGGAGGTTGTGGCGATATCTGATTGGTGGCGGGGTGGTGGTGATGTCCGTGGGAGGCAGCAGCAGGAGATTTAGTACACTGGGCAATCGGGAAGCTTGGCACCTGGCTTCCCCAGTGAGCTGAGGCTTCATCCCAGCCTCTGCTGGTAAGAATTGCATCTTGGCATTTTTTGTCCTCCAAGTGTCATAAGATTGCATTTTCAAACTCATCCAAAAAACAAATCTGAAACTCTCCTGTTTTCTTGCTCATTCAGCACTTGGAATTTTTCATAGAATTCCACTCCCTCAAGTCTGTTCCATATTCAGTGAGATCATGGCCACCAATATATGATCTAAACTCATACTGGTTTTTGCACAATAATACTTAATATCTTTGGTCAGCAAAAAATCTAGCAATCTCTGTTTTAAATGCAACAATTGAACTTGCATCAAATGCTTTTCCAATGGAATGTCCCAAACTTGCATCATCTTTTGTGTATCAAAGTATTTGGTAATTTTACTGATCAAAGGCCTGGTTCTAATATGTAAGCAGTGCTCCCAAGTTTTAGACAGCTTCCCCAGCAGAATTAATTTTCAGGTACAATTCTCAAGGTCCACTGTGCTGTTTGAGTAGTGCAGTGGGTCGGTAGATATCAGTAGGCAGCTTATAGTGGGACTCACGACTGGCATCTGGCACATCAGAAGACTCCCATGTCATGTTTTTCAATGCACTTAGTCTTGTGCCGGTAATCAGCGCGAGACTGATTACAGTTACCCATGAATAGTGACTGTACCTGGATGAGTACTCAGATCCTGTGTGGACCAGCTGGTGTGTGTGTTCATAGACATCTTCAACCTCTCGTTACAACGATCTATTTCAAGAAGATGACCATCATCCCTGTACCAAAGAAAAGCCAGGCAGCGCTGCATGGCTCTGACTTCCATCATTATAACTTTTCTAAAGAGAAAAGTTAGCCATGACATGAATCTATTCTGGACTCCAGATTGCCTGGATCCACAAGGTGCCAGTAGGTGCCATTTCCCTGACGCTACACTTAACCCTGAAACACCTGGATAATAAAGGCATTTCTATTTGACTCCTATTTATAGATTCCTTCAGTTCTTCCTCCTGCAACTGGATCCTAGACTTTCTAATCCACAGACCACAATCAGTAAGAATAGGCAACTATACCTTCTCCACAATTATTCTGAGCACTGATGCTACCTTTACTCCTTATACACTCATGACTGTGGCCAAATTCCCCTCCAACTCAATTTTCAAGTTTGTGATGATACCACCACAGTGGTCAGATATCAAGCAATGATGAGACAGAGCACAGGAAAGAGAATCTGGTAACTTGGTGTGAATAATCTCTTGCCCCCATGTCAGTAAAATAAAGGAGATAGTCATCACCTTCAGGAAGTGTAATAGAGGACATGCCCCTGTCTACATCAACGCTTTAGTTAAGAAAGTCCACCAACACATACTTGCTCAGGAGGCTAAGGAAATTTAGCATGACTGCTACAACTCTCATTAACCTTTACAGATGCACCATAGAAAGCATCCTTTCTGGTTGTATCACGTTTTTTAATGACTCCTGCTCTCTCCTAGGCCACAAGAAACTACAAAGGGTCGTGAATGAAGTCCAGAACATCACGCAAACCAGCCTCCCATCCAAGGACCCTGTCTACACTGCTGCCTCGGAAAAGCAGCCAGCATAATCAAGGACCCCATCCACCTGGGCAAACTCTTCCATCTTCTTCGTTGGGAAAAAGGTGCAAAACTCTTGCGGACGAAACAACCAAGAACAACTGCTTCCTTGTTGCCATCAGACTTTTGAATGGATCTACTATATATAAAGCTGATCTTTCTCTACACCTGAGCTATGGCTGTAGCATTCTGTCTCCTTCGTTATGTATGATATGCTTTGTATAGCACGCAAGAAACAATACTTGGATGCAAAATCTGGACTTAGCCACAGTGCCTAATTAACAGATGGATAGAAGGGCAAGAAGGTTGGTATTGTTGGGGTTGCTAATGGACCTCATGTGGCTCCCCTTGGGGGTCCCTCTGCAGCCAGGGCAATGTGTGCACCACAAGCCTTCAGCCAGTGGCAACTCCTGACCTGCAGACCCCAAGACCGGGAGAGGCCCTCCCAAACCCCAGCATCCGTGTAAGCTCCCTACCTCACGCAACAACTTTGCAGCGCCTGGATGCCCCCCGCATCCCCGCCCCCGCACTCCAAGGGCTGCTACTCAATGGAACTCACCTTCTTGCTCGCCTTCGCTAGTGCTGCACCTGGCCCAGACTTTTATAGACCGGCTGTAAATAACGCCGATGTCACACCCACTCCCCTAAGCTCCTCGACCAGCGAAGCGGTGTGGGAGAACTGGCCCATCAATTTTTGTAAATGTCTTGAAAATTTTGACCAAATCATCCCTTAATATATTTGAGACAACCAGTTTGGTCAGAATTTAACTAGAACAATCTTTACACAGTCTGCCTCTGATGATTATAAAATGACAGTGAACAGAGCATCTTATTTGACAAATACCCAAAGTCGTGAATAGAGGATCTGCATACAAAATTATCCGGAGGCCAGATTTTCACAAAGTTGGAACTCAGTCACACGTACCTCCAATTAGAATTAGAAGAGTCTTCAAAAAAAAATGACAATAAACACGCACAAGGGATTGTACGATATACTAGTCTATCTTTTGGGGTATCATTGGCATGCGCCATATTCCAAAGGTTAAACAAAAGCATGCTACAAGGAATACCCAGAGTGGCAGTTTACCAAGATCTTGATGTTTGAATCACAGGAGCCACATTCAACACCATGAAAATTTAGAGGAAGTCTTCCAATGGTTTTAAAAGCTGGGGTCAGGCTAAAAAGGGAAAAATGTGTTTTCTAAGCAGATGAAGTGACGTACAGGGCTGACAAAGATGGCGTACACCCAGTCGAGGAAAAGAGCCGTAAAAGAGGCGCCAACACCCAGGAACACAACATAATTAAAATAATTTCTTGGCCTCAAAATTATGATGGAGAGTTCATTGCAAACTTGGCAAGCTCATGACACCCCTACATCTGTTGAGAAAGCATCAGAAATGGGCATCGAAAGAACTGCAGTTGGATAACCTATTGACTGATTTCAACCTGGAAGGGCCGTTGTTCATAACATATGATGTCTCTCCCACTGGAATAGGTGCAAAACTGTCACACCAATGGTGTACTGGAATGGAGAGCCTGATTGCGTATGCCTCATGACATGGAAACAAAGTACACACAGATCAAAAAGGAGAGTTTGGCCATGGCCTACGCAGTGAAGGAATTCCATCAACATGTTCAAGGTTGACATTTTATCATCAGAACAGACCACAAACCTCTGAGCCTTTTTTGCAAGCACAAAATGATTCTTCCCATCACATCAGCCCGAATACAGTGATGGCACCATAATTAAGCACCTATGACTACATCCTGGAGCATAGACCAGGGACAAAGATTGCCAACGTGCATGCAAATGCCCTAACTTAACGGCAATTGCCAACTAGCTGACTCTTACCGCTGAAAATGGATGAAGTCAAGTACCTGGAATGAAGCATAGAAGATGGCATTATCTTATGGGGAGCCTGGGTAGTTATCCCATGTACTGGCCAATGGCCTATCCTTCAAGAACTTCAGAATGACCATCCAGGGTTATCAGAAATGAAGATGTTATGTTATACATGCAGATTTTGCTGGACCATTTTTAAAGTTCATTTGTGGATATGGGCTTCGTTGGTTGGCCAGCATTTTTTGCCCATCCCTAGTTGCCATTGAGAAGGTGGTAGTGAGCTGCCTCTTGAGCTGCTGCAGTCTATGTGCTGTGTGTTGACCAACAATGTTGTTAGGCAGGGAATTCCAGGATTTTGTCCCAGCAACTGTGAAGGAATGATAATGTATTTCCAAGTCAGAATGGTGAGTTGCTTGGAGGGGAACTTGCAGGTAGTGGTGTTCCCATACATCTACTGCCCTTGTCCTTCTAGATGGAAGTGGTTGTGCGTTTGGAAGGTGCTGTCTAAGGATCTATGGTGAATTGCTGCATTGCATCTTGTAGATAGTACACACTGCTGCTACTGGGTGTCATTGGTGGAGGGAGTGGATGTGGTGCCAATCAAGTGGACTGCTTTGTCCTGAATGGTGTCAAGCTTCTTGAGTATTGTTGGAACTGCAGCCATCCAGGCAAGCGCGGAATATTCCATCATATTCTGACTTGTGCTTTGTAGATGGTGGAGAGCTTTGGGGAATCAGAAGGCAGGATCAACAGGGCTGTTTTTTTTGTGTTGTTGTCATTTCTAATACCAGGTGGTCTGTCCAGTTTCATTCCTTTTTATTGACTTCATAGCAGTTGATACAATTGAGTGGCTTGCTAGGCTATTTTAGTGGTTAATTGAGAGTCAGCCACATTGCTGTGGCCCTGGAGTGACATGTAGACCAGACTAGGTAAAGACAGCAGATTTCCTTCCATAAAGGACATTAGTGAACCAGATGGGTTTTTCCTGACAATTAACAATGGTTTCACGGTCATCAGTATACTCTTAATTCCATATTTTTTATTGAATTCAAATTCCACCATCTGCTCAATGTTTTTGATACTAATAATGTGCACTGGATGGTGTCCACCACATTGCATGACTTCAGCAATCTTTTAGTACTCCCAGACTCCAGAAACTGTGTGAGACAATGGAACCCCATTTGTCAGTGGAGAATTTAAAACATTAATGGAAACAGAGTACCACATGTCCGTATGTCATTGTGTCATCCATCATCAAACGGATTAGTGGAGCGAGCAGACCAAGTTTTCAGAAATGGAATGAAAAGTCAGACCTAGGTGGGGCTGTAGACACAAAATTTATACGTTTCCTTTTTAATTACAGAATAATGCCACGCAATGGCAGAATCAACCTTGGGTTGAGTTACTGATGGGTAGACACCTACAGACTAGCTAAACTTTGCCTTCTCAAAGTTAAGTGGAAGAATTGCAGACAGGCAAGAAGTCCAAAAAAAGAGACCATGATGGACCAAAGGTCGATGGAGATTTTTTTGCCGGGAGACAACAACTCATGGACACAATTATTTCAAGAACAGGACCAGTGTCCTATGTGGTAAACATTGGGAACAACATCTTAGGGAAATGTAAACCACTTGCAGCATTGGGTTCTGTCAATGGAATTAACTAACACAGTGAGAAAGCCATCTGGGTCCCGAAGTACAGTGAGCAACTACAAAGGAACTTAACCAATGGGAGGCTCAAAGGCACCCTGAGATTTTCAAGTCCAAAATTGAAGCAGACGCAGTGGAATCCGAGCCAGGAGGTGTTGTTGAGGAAGAACAAGCTGCAGTCTTCGACGGTCATCCAGAAAGAGATGTTAGCTGATACAGTATATCCCACCTGAGCAAGCTGAGTATGTATTAAAGAGAAAGGCCACAGGCCAAAAGATGAAGATGGCCCTGGTGTGCAAAGAACAAGTGAGAGCCCTTGGACTCTGGGGGAGAGATGTGATAACCCCCAGGACTTACTTGAGAAATCACTAATTGACCTCCCTATAGGACTTGTTAAATACAAGTCCCCTGGTGATTGGTAATTACTTACCAGATGGAGATTGTATACAGAGACCTATCTAAAACAAGTCCCTCTCTGTGTCCATTATTGTGTTGTCGCAGTTGGGACCAGCTTGTGTTCACCACAGGTTTTATTTTGTGCAATAAAGTACTGTTCCTTTACAACTGACTCCTGGAGTTATTATAATAGATACAAGTGATAAAGAGGACAGTTACACTGTAAACTTAAATGTAACAGCTAGTTAAGAAAATTAGAGAAATTATGATTAATTTAAATGAACAAAGAGGAACTGGATCTAGAGCAGAGTACTATTCAATAAAGCCAAAAAGAAGTTGGCTCATGTAAAGGCTGGAAAGATGAGGTTGAGAGATTTTATTATAATTTGAAATAATTATGGAAATTGATAGCTGGATCTTGGAGGTGGTTTAAATACATTCAAGACAAAGGAAATCTGAAAAGAGAGGTGATAAATCTGGAGCTGGATTCCTTGCGTAAGAAGTTGAACAGAAGCCTTGTCTGAGAGGATATTTGGAAACCTCAAGTGGATTTTTATTGTAAACAGCTTTTGAAAGAAGATTTTAAAGTGTGTCTGTTTGGATAGAGTTTGGAAACCTTCATGATTGTGAGAGCAATCAATTGAAAATCAGATGAGTGGCATCAGTTATTAGGCTCAGAATGGAGTTTTATTTTTGAAAACTTTTAATGGTAAGCAAAGGTAGCATCTACGTCCCTTAATCTCATTGATAAAGTACAGCTTGCCAGGTCTATAGACAGAAAATAATGTTCTAATTATCCATTGGTGGAACACATCATTCTAGCAAGTTGGTCTTTTAATGAGCATGAGTTGCAAATGTGGTTCCTGATGCTGATCATTAGGAAACTCGATCTGTCTTTAATCTGCCATCAAAGTCAGAACAAAATTCCAAACTCATTTTCTCTGGTGAGAAACTGATCATATCCATTGTGCCTAATTTTTGGTCTCACCTGTCATGATTTTCACCGCTGGCAGGAATGGATAATTCTGCCCGTAGAATTATTTGGAAGCCAACTTGTTAACTGCTCTGTGGAGAAATTGGATTAACTTCTGAAAAAGGAAGAACATGCTGGGTTACAGAGAGAAAGCAGGGAAATGGCACCAAGGGAATTGCTTATTCGGAGGGTGGTGCTGATGTGATGGGCTGAATGGTCTCCTTGTGTTGTAACAATTCTGTGATTCGCCACACAAACAGGCTAACTCAGATAGTTAATGAGACTCTAATCTCAAGGTCATGGTTTTGAGGCACACATTAGGATGATTTTTAATTATTAATTTTCATTTAAAGCTCACAATTTTCTAAAAATCTGATGACAACATTTGAAGATAGTGATATTAAAGTTACAGTCTTTTTTTTGCCATACAAGAAACCTATTTTAAAAAGGTTAATCTGACTAAATTAATTTGTTTTCATTAACTGATGATGTTTAAAGCAGATGTAAGACAAAGCTTGCGTGATTGAACAAGTTGGGACTGTACTTGAATGGAACTCTCATCTTAAACAACCTTAGTCTGAGACTGACACTGCATCTGTGCTTCCCTAATGTTGAGGCTGTGATGATAGTGCAATTGTGTATGTGTTTTAAGGGGCCTGTTTTTAAAAAATCAGTTTTATGCTGCAGGTGATTGATATGTCTGATAAGAATGCAAAACAAATTCTGGGAGAGCGTGATAATTACTCATTTTAGCCTTGCATGTGGTTATGTTAAGATGTGTTAATGGAGTTTTCTTTATTTATCTTCCCTGACTTTATTTTTGATTTAGAGTGATTTGGCAGGGTCATGTGATGGTGTGGTTTATGTGCAGTCTGTAGCAGAGAGAAAGAGTTTCGGCAGAAAGCAATTTAGTTTGTAGCTGAAGCCTGGTTAAAATTAAAAGGATTTTGCAAGGTTCTGGCACTCTATCTCTGTCTAAAAGCTTCAAGAATGTCTACACATTATAGCAAGTATGTTTATGGTTGTTAACTGTATTTAAGGTGATAGTTAAGTCAGTAAGAGGAACATTACTTATTTGGAACTGAAACAGTGATAAGTTAGAAAGTAAATTGGTTTCCTTTTTCATTTAAATATTCAACTGTTAAAAGTTGCTTAAGTTGTTAAGAGTTATATTTAAACTGTTATTAAATGAAGTTTGTTTTACTATTAACGATTCCTACTTGTCAGTGGAATCATTCTAGAAGGAAGCATCCCATCCTCACATGAATGCCAAAATAGAAAAATTGTTGTCCTAAGGTAACTTGGAGTTTCCATCTGGGATCGTAACAGAGCATAAATAAACACAGCCAAATAAGAAATTTGCCTTCCTCTGAGCTACCAGTTCCAAGAGATGATAGAATTCAGTTGCCTCATGCTTGATGAAGCAGCGGTCTAAGACACCAGTCCTGGCCCACCTAGAGATTGGGGAAGTGCTTTTGGAGGACCATAGGTAAATAATGGTCTTTTTGCTGAGAGGTATTCTTCCCTTTTCCTTTTCCCAATGAGCACCTTTTTTTTCCTGACTTACAGTTCTGCTGCAGTGCAGATAGTTATGGAGTGGGTAGAGGTTGATGGATGGGATTGCTATTAGAGCCTCAGTAACTCTGAGCAAGTGGTATGCTAATAGCCCTTTTACACAGAAGCAACACTTGCCCCATGTCATAGAGTCAGAGGTTTACAGTATGGAAACAGCACCTTTGGCCCAACTTGTCCATGCTGCCCTTTTTTTTAAACCACTAAGCTGGTTCCAATTGCCTGTGTTTGGCCCATATCCTTCTATACCCATCCTACACCATGTAACCGTGTAAATGCTTTTTAAAAAGACAAAATTGTATCTGCCTCTACTACTACCTCTGGCAGCTTGTTCCAGGTACTCACCACCCTCTGAAAAAAAATGCCCCCTGGATCCTTTTGTATCTCTCCCCTCTCACCTTTAAACCTGGGCCCTCTAGTGTTAGATTCCCCTAGCTTTGGGAAAAAGTGTTGACTATGTAGCTGACCTATGCCTCTCATTATTTTATAGACCTCTTATGATATCATCTCTAAGCCTCTTACACTCCGGAGAAGAAGGTCCCAATCCATCCAGCCTCTCCTTATTTCTCAAACCATCAAGTCCTGGTAGCATCCTAGTAAATATTCTCTGAACTCTTTCTAGTTTAATAATATCCTTTCGATCATAGGGTGACCAGATCTGTACACAGTATTCCAAGTGTGGCCTTACCAATGTCTTGTACAATTTCAACAAGATGTCGTAACTCCTGTATTCAGTGTTCTGAACAATGAAACCAAGCATGCTGAGTGCCTTCTTCACCACTGTCCACCTGTGATTCCACTTTCGAAGAGCTATGAATCTGTACCCCTAAATCTCTTTGTTCTTTAACTGTCCCCAACACCCAACCATTAACTGAGTAAGTCCTACCCTGGTTTGAGCTACCAAAAATGCATCACTTCACATTTATCTAAATTAAGGCCCATCTACCATTCATCAGCCCTTTGGCCCAATTGATCAATATTCTGTTGCAATCCTAGATAACCTTCTTTACTGTCCACTATGCCACCAACCTTGGTGTCATCTGCAGACTTACTAACCGTGCTTCCTAAATTCTCATCCAAATCATTAATATAAATGACAATAACAGTGCACCCAGCACCAATCTGTAAGGCACACCACTGATCGCAACCCTCTACAACCACTATATGCCTTCTATCATCAATCCAATTTTGTGTCAATTTGGCTACCTCACTCTGGATCCCGTGAGATTTAACCTTACGCAAAAACCTTCCATTGCGGTACCTTATCAAAGGCCTTGCTAAAATCCATTAGACAACAACAACTGCACTGCTCTCATCTACCCTCTTGGTTACTCCTTCAAAACTCAAAATTTGAGAGATATGATTTTTCACTCTCAAAGCCATGTTGACTGTCACTAATCAGTTCTTGCCTGTCTAAATGTCTGTAGATCATGTCTCTCAGAATACCTTCTAACAACTTAGCCGCTACGGATGTTAAGCTCATCAGCCCTGTCGTTCCCAAACTTTTCTCTGCAGCCCTTCTTAAACACAGGCACAACATTTGCCACTCTCCAATCTTCAGGCACCTTACCTGTGGCTGTCGATGATTCACATGTCTCTGCTAGGGGACCTGCAATTTCCTCCCTAGCCTCCCACGGTGTCCTGGGATACACTTCATAATGTCCTTTATCTATCTTGATGCGCTTTAAGACTTCCAGCACCACCTTCTCTGTAATATGTACAATCCTCAAGACATCACTATTTATTTTCCTAACTTCCTTAACATCAATGCTTTTCTCAACAGTAAATACTGATGAGAAATATTCATTTAGGATCTCACCCACCTCTTGTGGATCTGCATGTAGATAACCTTGTTGATCCTTAAGAAGCCCTAGTCTCTCCCTCATTACTCTTTTTTGCCCTTTTATTTGTAGAATCTCTTTGGATTCTCCTTGGCCTTATCTGCCAAAGCAATCTTGCATCCCCTTTTTATCCTCCTGATTTCTCTTTCAGCTCCACTCCTATATGTGCTGCCTTCTTTTTGACCAAGGCCTTGATATCCTGAGTCATCCAGGCTTCCTACTTCTACCAGCCTTGCCCTTCACTCTGAAAAGAAATGTGCTTACCCTGAACCCTGGTTAACACTCTTGAAAGCCTCCCGCTTGCCAGTCATTCTTTTGCCTACCAACAGACTCCCCCAAACAACACTTGAAAGTTCATATCTAATACCATGGAAATTGACTTTGCCCCAATTTAGAATTGGGCCAGACCATTCTCCATAGCTATCTTAAAACTAATGGAGTTATGGACTCTGGACCCAAATTGATCCCCCACTAACACTTTTGTCACTTGCTCTTCCTTTTTCCCAAGAGGCGGTCGATGTTGCCCCTCTCTAGTTGGGTCATCCACATACTGAATGAGAAATTCCCCCTAAATGCACTCAACAAATTTCTCTCCATCCAAGCCCCTAATACTATGGCTGTCCCAGTCAATGTGGGAAAGTTAAAGTCCCCTACTATTACCACCTTCTTTCTTGGAGCTATCTGTAATCTTAGATTTGCAGCTCAATTTCCTGCTGACTATTTGGGGGCCTATAGTACAATCCTATCAAACTGATTTCCCTCTTCCTATTCCTCAGTTCTACACATATCGACTCGGGGCGAACCCTCAGAAGTATACCCTCTCAATACTGCTGTGATGTCTTCCCTAATCAAAAGTGCTTCTCCCCCTCCTCTCTCGTTCTATTTTTCCGATAGATTCTGTAACCTGGAACATTGAGCTGCCAGTCCTGTCCCTCCCTTAGCTGTGTTTCAGTAATAGGTATAATATCTGAGACCCATGTACCCATCCATGCCTTGAGTTCATCTGCCTTGCCCATAAGGTCTCTTGATTGAAATAAATGCAGTTTAATCTGTTCTTGCTCTCTGCCCTGCTTTTGCCTGATCTGTCTAGCACTAGGTTATAGTAACATGACTTTTTTTGCTACTGAATTGGCTCCCAACCTCTTCCCCCATAATATTGAAGAAGGACTGACACTGAGATCAGCAGCCCACCTACTGTATTATAACAGAGTGAGTCAGGCTGATCAATTATAATATATTCAGCATAGGCAGTTGAGTGGGAAGCTGGAAATAATTAAGGTGGGAAGGAAGGGATTTGATCTTTCCCAGCTGCCCTTTGTTGTTTGCAGGGCCAAATCCATCCCCAGGCCCCCCAAACTTTTCTAGAATCTATTTCAGTAAATTGTGCAGGAGGGTTGTTTGTTCTTTTACTTCTCATTCAACCAAATTCCAGAGAATATAGGTTTATTCTCCTCAAATGTGGTGTTTTCCCGTAGATCAATATTAGGGCTGCTTCTTTTTATACAAATGATTTAGAGATAGATGTTTAGGGCAAAATCTCTAAATTTGCAGATTATACTAAACTAGGGAGAATAGTGAATTAATGAGGATGATGCCGAGTGACTTCAAGAGAACATGAACAAGTTGACCAAATGGGCAGAAACTTGGCAGATGAATTTCAATACAGCAAGGTACTGAATTTTGGTAGAAGAAACATTGGGAGACAATACATGCTCAATGGTACAACTTTTGAGGGGAGTACAGGAGCAAAGGGACCTCGGGGTTCAAGTGTCGATTTCTCTGAAGATGGTTAGGCAAGTTGAAACAGTTATTGAGAAGAATTGTAGGATCCTTAGGTTTAGTAGATTTGGCGTACAGTATAAAAGCAAAGAAGTGATGCTACACCTATACAAATCATTGGTTAGACCACATTTGGAGTATTGTGTTCAGTTCTGGCACCTTATTTAAGGAAGGATGTTAAAACCCCAGAGAAGCTGCAAAAGAGATTTACAAGACTGATACCAGAAATGAGGAATTTTAGATACAAAGGAAAGATTAAAGAAATTGGCTTATTCTCCTTGAAGCCCAGAAGATTAGTCATAGAAACCGACAGTGCAGAAGAAGGCCATTCGGCCCATCAAGTCTGCACCAACCACAATCCCACCCAGGCCCTATTCCCATAACCCCATTCTTTTTACCCTAGCTGGTACCCCTGACAATAAGGGGCAATTTAGCATGACCAAACCTACACATCTATGGACTGTGGGAGGAAACTGGAGGAAATCCACACAGACAGGGACGAATGTGCAAACTCCACGCAGACAGTGACCCAACCTGGGAACTGAACTCTGTTCCCAGGCACTCTGAAGCAGCAGTGCTAAGCACTGTGCCACTGTGCCATTTTTAAGGTGATGGTAGGTCACATAGGTCAAGGTGCGTAGTAGGTCATGTTTGACCTATTAGAGTTTTTCGAGGAAGTTACCAGG
Source organism: Carcharhinus amblyrhynchos (assembly GCF_965287045.1). Classification (NCBI taxonomy): domain Eukaryota; kingdom Metazoa; phylum Chordata; class Chondrichthyes; order Carcharhiniformes; family Carcharhinidae; genus Carcharhinus; species Carcharhinus amblyrhynchos. Next base: position 18,320,315 of record NC_137345.1, read on the forward strand.
AAAGTGAATGAAGGAGAGGCAGTGGATGTTGCCTACCTGGATTTTAGCAAGGCCTTTCATAAGGACCCTCATGGGAGGTTAGTTAGGAAGGTTCAGTCGCTAGGTATACATGGGGAGGTAGTGAATTGGATTAGACACTGGCTCAATGGAAGAAGCCAGAGAGTGATTGTGGAGGATTGCTTCTGAGTGGAGGCCTGTGACTATTGGTGTGCCACAGGGATCGGTGTTGGGTCCACTGTTGTTTGTTTCTATCAATGACCTGGATGATAATGCGGTAAATTGGATCAGCAAATTTGCTGATGATACAAAGATTGGAGGTGTAGTGGACAGTGAGGAAGGTTTTCAAAGCTTGCAGAGGGATTTGGACCAACTAGAAAAATGGGCTGAAAAATGGCAAATGGAATTTAACGCAGGCAAATGGAATTTAACGCAGACAAATGTGCAATATTGCACTTTGGAAGGACAAACCAAAGTAGAACGTAAACAGTAAATTGTAGGACTCTGAAGAGTGCAGTTGAACAGAGGGATCTGGGAATACAAGTACAGAATTCCCTAAAAGTGACGTCTCAAGTGGATAGGGTTGTAAAGAGTGCTTTTGGTACATTGACCTTTATAAATCGGAGTATCGAGTATGAAAGTTGGAGTGCTATGGTAAGGTTATATAAGGCATTGGTGAGGCCGAATTTAGAGTATTGTGTACAATTTTGGGTCACCTAGTTACAGGAAGGTTGTAAATAAGGTTGAAAGAATGCAGAGAAGGTTCACGAGGATGTTGCCAGGACTTGAGAAGCTGAGTTACAGAGAGAGATTGAATAGGTTAGGACTTTATTCCCTGGAGCGTAGAAGCGTGAGGGGAGATTTGATAGAGGTGTATAAGATTTTGATGGGTATAGATAGAGCGAATGCGAGCAGGCTTTTTCCACTGAAGCTAGGGGAGAAAAAAACCAGGGGGCATGGGTTAAGGGTGAAAGGAGAAAAGCTTAAGGGGAATGTTAGGGGGACTTCTTCACGCAGAGAGTGGTGGGAATGTGGAATGAGCTGCCGGATAAAGTGGTAAATGCGGAGTCACTTTTAACATTTAAGAAAATCTTGGATGGGTTAATGGATGGGAGGGATGTGGTCTAAGTGCAGGTCAGTGGGACTAGGCAAAAACTGGTTTGGCACAGACAAGAAGGGCCACATTTTTCTATGGTGAGCTTATTAAGGTGTTCAAAATTATGAACAATTTTGATAGGGTAAGGAAGGATATTCTGTTTCCATTAGTTGCTATGTCAGTGACTAGAGGTCACAATTACAAAATGTTTAGCAAGAGAGCTAGGAGTGAAATGAGGAGAAACTTCTTTACTCTGTTGTTAGAATTGGAATGTGCTGCCTGGAAGAATGATGGAGGTGGATTCCATAGGAGAGTTCAAAAGAGAGAAGAATACATATTTAAAAGTGATGAATTTACAATGCTATGGAGACAGGGCTGGAGAATGGGACTAGCGAGGTAACTCTTTTGGGAGCCAGTGCAGATGTGATGGCCTGAATGGCCTCCTTCTGTGCTGCAAAATTCTATGCTATTCTAAGACCACATTGTCACCTCAGCAATTAATCCAAAATTACAACAATTTTAAATTATGTTGAATTTTAGTGCATTCAAGATTCAGTTTTTAACCAATGATAAAAAGGAACATTTTATTTGGAATTATTTTATGGTTAACAACATTTTTGAACAAGTAAGTCAACCCCAAATCAAAGCTTCAAAGGAACAAAATACAGGCCTAGTATTATACTAGAGCTTGGTCCTTCCGTTGTGTTTGACATGCCTGCTAAAGCTACCCGAGACACACAGACTAGAAGATTTTAGTAATATTGACTAAAGACAGAACCATGTATTGTGGGCAATTGGCTTCATGGACTGGTCAAGTTATTGGGGAAATAGGATTGAAATTATTAGTTTAAAAAACTGCCCAGTTGAGATCTAGATATTTCTTTACCATTTCAAATATACTTGTTTACCTCTGTCTAGAAATGGAATGTGGTAACCCAGGGGAAATTCTAAATGGATATTATTTTGCAACTGATACAGAGTTTGGAGGTACGGCTACGTTTTATTGTGACAGAGGGTGAGTATTTGGTGCATAAGTTGCAAGATTGATCTTTGTTTAGAAATATGTTCCATTAATGTTATTATTAAGATATGGTTACTGCTTGTTCTTCAGTGTTCAGCTTTGGGTCAGTCTTTTAGTTCATTGTTCAAGGCAATTTTGTTTTTTTAAAGTACCCTCCCAAATAACTCGATTGCCCAATTTCGGTGGAGCAATGGGACTGATTAGAGATCAAAATAGAGATCTTTTATTGGTGGAAGAAGGCTTGGCTGAAGTACTAAAGTAGCATGTTGCAAATTTGTTTACTTGCCAAAGTTAAGGTAAACTAGGAGATTGCCACAAGCCCATAAGAAATAGGAACAGGAGAAGGTCATTCAGCTCTTTGGATCTGCGTCACCATTTAATAAAATCCATGGCTGGTCTAACACTTCCCTGCCTTCACTCCATAAATCTTAATTGCCCTACAGATTAAAAACTTACTGATCTCAACCTTGATAATGTTCAAGGACTTGGCCTCGACAGCTTCCTGGAGTAATGAATTCCAAAGATTCAGTACTCTGACAGAAGAAATTCTTCCTCAGATCACTCTTAAATGAGCACCGCCTAATTCTGCAACTATGCCCTCTGGTCCTATACTCTCCCATAAGTGGAAATATCATCCCAACATTTACCCTGTCTAACCCTCTAAGAATCTCATCAGTTCAGTCATATCACCTCTCACTCTGCTGAACTCCAAGAATGATGTGGAGATGCCGGCGTTGGACTGGGGTAAACACAGTAGGAAGTCTCAGAGCATCAGGTTAAAGTCCAACAGATTTATTTGTAGCAAACGCCACTAGCTTTCGGAGCTGGCTGTTCCTGACAAAGGAGCAATACGGTAGCACAGAGGTTAGCACTGCTGCTTCACAGCTCCAGGGACCTATGTTTGATTCTTGACTTGAGTCACATGTCTGTGTGGAGTTTGCACATTCTTCTTCTGTGTGGGTTTCCTCCGGTTGTTCCGGTTTCCTCCCACAGCCCAAAGATGTGCAGGCCATGCTAAAATTGCCCCTTAGTGTCTTGTGATGCTTAAGTTAGAGGGATTAGTGGATACAATATGTAGGGATATGGGGGTTGGGCCTGGGTGGGATTGTGGTCGGTGCAGACTTGATGGGCCGAATGGCCTCTTTCTGTACTGTAGGGTTTCTATGATTTCTATTTTCTATGATATCTTTCCCCAAATAAGAAGATCAAAGCTGTGCATAATATTCTAAATGTGGCCTCTACCTTACACAAGTCTTCAGGGATACAAATAGATAAGGACGAGGATATAGGAAAGCTGACCCTAAAAATAGATAATTCATCCAGTCTGTCTGCAAGGTAGCTGTTAGAAGTCAGGTTGGAAACAACAGATATGCTGACCACAACGTTTCAATCTCCTTATAATGAGGGTAGTGCCAAAGGGCTGGAGGATTATGGATGTGAATCTTTAATGGAAAAGGGAGAAGGATGCACCTGCCAATTGCAGACAGTCAGTTTAACATTGTCGTAGGAAGAATTAAGTTGAGCTAGCTCAAGTGGGCATGGTGGCAGGGTGAGTGGGGAGTGCTAGCAGGATTGGTCAGGAGTACCTACACTGGATTCCTGGCATCGGGAAAAACTGTCAATTAGGTCAGAGGTTGGGAAGAGCCCACTGTAGGAATCCCACTGGTGGTGGGATATCAATTAGCTTCATTGATAAGAAACTTGACACCAAGTGTTGGAAAATGGGAATAGAATAAATAGGTGCTTGGTGATTGGCACAGACATAGGCTGAAAGGCCTTTTTGTGCTGTAAAACTCTATGGCTGGAACCTTACCATTGTTCACACCAATGGGATTTTCCCATCCTGTTGCAGTGAATGGAGATTTGGCTGCCAAATTCTGACTTCGTTGTGGCAGGAGGGTGGTGTGAACGGGAGGTAGGGTCATGCCCTATGACTCCAATTCTTTCTGAACCCATTGAGCAGTGGAAAGGAGGACTCAAAGGCAATCAGAATCAGTGAAAGAGGACCCAGAGACACTCATCATATATCTTCAGTAAAATTAAAGATTAACCAGTTGGTTGCTTGGCACCAGCCCTTGCTGAATTTGAAACAAATAGTGACTTCGCAAAATAGTAATTTGGTTGACTGTTTGGCAAGAATATGGAAGTACTTAGAATTTATACTATTCCTAAGATTTAAAATAATATAAAGTAGAGCCAAGTGAAACGAAGTTATTATGAGCTAACCAAAGTAAAATAAATTGGATGCAAGTTAATTGAAGATGGAACTAACATTTCATAGCACAAGAAATGCTATACAATGTGAATTTTCTAAATTAATTAAGAGATAACTAAACTAACTGAAAAACAAGTAACAAAAGCAGGACAGGTGTTATGTTGCAGCTATGGAATGTGAATTCTTTTGAACGCCAAGGTAATCTAGGACAAACAGATTTTTGGCAAATATATGTAACGAGAAGAATTTCAGATCTGGATTATTGATGTGGAAGCCAAACTGTAGACACTGTGCAACATAAGGGACAGGGTGAATTACCTGGACACTTTGTTCCAGAAAACAGTTGCACTTTTTAGAATAAATTTGTCTGCTTTGGTAAACAGTGAGGGACAGAAGGATGACTATGAGTAAGACAGCTAAAGGTCTCAAAGACAATACTGGAGGAGCCTCAAGCATTTCAATTGTAAAACAGGCTTGTGATGCTCACAAACCGTGAAAGTGAGGTGTGCAAGATAGATGAGCAGGCTGGCTTTGACAGCATGTTACAGGACTCTATTCAAGGAGGATTTAAAAGCAAAGGGCAAATGGTTTAGAGGGGGTGTAAGAAAAGAAACTTTTCATCCAGAGGATGGCGGGAGTCTGGATCTCACTGCTTGAAAGGATGCTGGAGGCAGAGAGCCTTATAACATTTAAGTTATAATTAGATGCGCACTGGACCAAGTGGTGGAAAATGGGATTAGAATAGTTGGGTGGTTTGTTTTTGACTGGCATAGACATGATGGGCTGAAGGGACTCTGAGGGGAAGCAAACAGGGGTAGAGAATAGTATATTAAGAGGGATTGATTTGCAGCAAATAATAACTCCAGACAGCCTATTGTCAGTGTGTGGAACATCTGTTCAGGGCTGGAAAGCAATTTACAACAGGATGGGGAGGATCCAGTCATCATACGGGTACCACAGCATAGGCAAGATGACGAAGGGGGTTATGCATAGGAACAGGAATAGAAAATTCAGTCCATCGAACCTGCTCCACCATTCTATGTCGTCATGGCTGATGGACACTACAATTCCTTTTAAGGCAGCACAATGGTTAGCACTGCTGCCACACTGCCAGGGACCCGATTTCGATTCCCTGCTTGGGTCATTGTCTGTGCGGAGTCTGCACGTTTCCCAGCTACCTGCATGGGTTTCCACCGGGTGCTCTGGTTTCCTCCCACAGTCCTAAAGGCATGCTGGTTAGATGTATTGGCCAATCTAAATTTCCCCTCAAAGTGCCTGAACAGGTGCCGGAGTGTGGTGACTAGGTGATTTTCACAGTAACTTCATTGCAGTGTTAATGTAAACCTACTTGTGACACTAGTAAATAAATGTTAACTTATACACATACTACCCACATAATCATTTCTGCTTTGTTGATAAGAAATCTATTAATCTTTACTTTAAACTTATTCAATGACCAAGCTTCCACGATATTCTAGAGAAGGGATTTCCAAAAATTCACAACCTGCATAAAGAAGTTTCTCCTCATCTTGGTCCTAAGAAGCATTTTCCTTGTCTGAAATTGTGCCCTTGGTTCTAGACTCTGTCACTCTATTTTCTCTCTCTCATTGTAAATAGTGGCGTAACATTTGCTACCAATCTTCAGGAACCATTCCAGAATCTATTGAATTTTGGAAGATGATCACCAGTGCATCCATTATCTCCAATAACAACGTCTTACAACATTCTGGGATGCATACTATCTGGTGTCAAGGAATTATCAACTTTCAGTCCCATTGATTTCTCCAATATAATCTTTTTACTTATAATTTTCTTCAACTCCACATTCTTTCTAGTTTCTTGGATTTCTACATCTGGGAGATATCCTGTATTTTCCTTAATGAAACAGACAATAATCATTTATCATCTCTGCCTGTAACAGACCCACAGAAATCCTTCCTTGTTACATAACAATACCTTTTTACAGTCCAGTTTTATGTTTTTTTCCTAGATTGCAATCATATTCTATTCTCCCTTTATCAGTTTTTTGGCTTTCCTTTGTTATATTTCAAAAACTTCCCAATCTTCAGGTTTACACTAATTCTGGCAACTTTATAAGTGCTTTCTTTTAATTTTATACAATCCTAACTTCCTTTGTCAGCCACACTGGACAGGGGGCCAACTCCTTCTCCGCACCGGCAGTGACCTCCTGAGGTCAGTGCCTATGCGAAGGCTTGCAGGTCTTGAGCACAACCCTAAGAATACATAATTTTGTTCCTGCAGCTGCCCCTCTCGATGGATGAGGCTGTGAATTTGGAGCTAAGGTTCGTGGTCCACAAGGACTCATCATGGCTGAGGCCATAACATACAATCCCTCAAGAATCTCCTTTAGATCTCCCCACCTATCCTATTGGACATCCGGCTTTCTTCTATCTCAGACTCAGCATGATTTTGGTCTTTAGCACTGTTCTGACTGCAAGTGCTGTGGGCACTCCCTGCCTCCACCATCTGCTCAAGCGAGTGTGACGTACCCTGACCACTGTCCAACCAACTAAGCTTTTTTTGGCTTTTTGCATCTAGAAGGAATGTGCCAACCTCGAGTCAACCAGGAGGCTGGTACCCATGGAGATGCACCTGCAGCACACCCTCTCTCAGCACCAAGCACCAGAAGAGAGATTGTCACATCAGTGGGTGATAATACATCGTATCATGCTGAGTCTGAGGTAGAAGATAAAGCGCTGGAATTGTCAATCAGAAGGCAAAAGCTGGATGTCCAACAGGATACGTGGGGAGATCTAAACAAAATTCCTAAGGGTCTGCATGTTATGGTCTCAGCCATGGATGAGTCTTTGTGGAGCACAACCCTTAGCTCCGAATGCACAGCTTCACCCATTGAGAGAGGCAGCTGCAGGAACAAAATAATGTACTCTTAGGATTGTACTCAAGACCTGCAAGCCTTCACATAGGCACTGACTTCAGGAGGTCACTGCCAGTGCGGAGAAGAAGTTGGCACCCTGTCTCTCAGATAGGTGCTCACACTTAAGTGGCAAGCAGGGAGGTCCAGACACACCTCACAATGGCAGATGAGCTGCCTGTCATCTCTAAGGGGTCCTCGCAGCACCTGGACAAGGCTGCAGCTCCTCTGTCTCTCTGCCAGTCACTGGGCCATCTTCAGAGTCCATGGTGACTGATGAGTGCACATTCAAGTGCAGAGCCTGCTCATGCCCTTCTGATGTGGGTATGCCGGTGTTGGACTGGCGTAAACACAGTAAAAAGTCTGACAACACCAGGTTTTAGTCCAACCTATAGGTTGGACTAAAACCTGGTGTTGTCAGACTTTTTACTGTGTTCATGCCCTTCTGGCCAGGGGAAAACCATCAAGATCATCAATGTCAACTGGACACCACAGTTAGTGGCAATAGAGCCATATTGCTGTCAGTGAAAGGTTAGGGTCACCTGGACCTAACCCACAAGCGTAAACTTAAGACACAGTAAGCACAGCAGTGGGTTTCCACTGAAGGCTTTTTTTTAATATATTACAAGTGTTTAAAACTTTAAAGTTTAAAACAAGCGTTTTTGCTTTGAAGTAGGGAAAAGGATGAATGCATTTTGTACCTGAGGGGAAGGGGTTAATGGATTTTGTACCTAGAATATGTCACAAACATAACCCTTCCTCATGGCTGATCTCCTTAAGCTTACACTGTTTCTGGCAATAACATAAGTTATTTGTTCATGTCTTACATGCTTTAATTCTCATTTTTATAAAGACAGAGTTTAACGTGACTGTTATTTTGTAGACTTTGTAAATCTAACCTATTTGTGTTAGTTAGGCATTGTTACGCAGATGGTAGTTTACGATATCGGCTTTTGACAGCTGCTGATGGCAGATCATGATACTGGCTTTTAATAGGAAGAGTCCTGCTACAGTTGTGCTCACACAAGTAACTTCAAAGAAGGGATGCTGGTACTGCTACAGAAAGGGTTTCTGCCTGTAGGACTGTAATTCCTGATGAACTCTGGGCCTGCATCACGACCCAGGAAGGAAGAACTGGAGGTCTGGCAGGAATTGGAACTTTGAATCGTGATTCCTGCTGGAGCTCATAATGTATAAATATCCACTTGTGTTTGTGTTCCATGAGAAATCTGGTAAGCCTTAATCGGAGCCAGCTTCTCCCCAAAGCTTTGGAATAAAAACCACTACATTTTGACTCACTAACAGTCTTCGAGGTATTATTTTACCTACAATAGCTTTGTTTCACATTAATATTATGATAAATTACTACATGCTCACAAGACAGGAATGTCTTGTGTAATCAGTGGTGCTCTGCCACATCAGTGCACAGTGAGACATTTGGGACATCAAATTTTATTGCTAAGGCAGTGCTGCAACATTGGGCTAATGGCATGGTTATGCATAGAATCTATAGAGGTCATCAGCCCATCAATTCTGCACTGACTTTCTGAAAGAGCATTGTATGCAGGCCTTCCCCTATGCCCTATCCCTGTAACCTTGCACGCTTACCATGGCCAATCATAACCTGTACACCTTTGGACTGTGGAAGGAAACTTGGAGCACCTGGAAGAAATCCACACAGACATGGGGAGAATGTGCAAATTCCACACAGTCACCCAAGACAGGAATTAAACCTGGGTCCTTGGCGCTGTGAGTCAGCAGTGCTAACCACTGTGTTTTGTGTGAGATGTTTGGGTTGGAGGTAGTGCTCATGAACTCAGATGGAAGGCAGTAGCCTGGCTGAAAGAATGCTGAATCAACACCTCCCTGGTATCCCTATCTCCCTGAAGACTCCTTATTTCAGTTGCTTTATCCTTGCTACCTGCCCTCCCAAACTGTGCATCACATTGCTCCTCTGAGGCAGATACACCTGTTTCACTGTTCTGATCCATTGGATTCCTCTAGACAGAGTGAAATAGTAAAGAGCACAGCAGACAATAACAGTGAGCAACACTTATTGTTGAAGCTACTACAGGATGCCCTAGAGCATTTGAACCTCATCTAGTAGACCTATTCTCCTTGTGGAGATGTGGCAGCAGTCCTGTGCTTAAGAAGCAACATCAGCCACCTTTTCAAGGGATGACAGCAAGCAACCATCCATCAAGGTGCACTGGAGCCAAGAACAGCTTTAGCACATGTGAGCGATGCCATATACAAGGATCCTGGGAGCTTTCAGGTACCTTGAACAAACCTGTAGAATATGGATCCTGTAGTCAAACTATCTGAACACTCATGGCTTGATATTCCTTCGTATTGACAAAGGCACACTGCTGACTGGTCCCATGATGGCCACATGGGTGTCGTCAGCAACTCCCTGGATGTGGGGGAACCTTGCAATTGCGGCAAAACCTCTGGTCCGCTCAACCTGGCTGACTTGATCCATTCTGGAATGTATGAATGTCCTCACCCACCTGAACAGAAAATCACTCACCAGCTGGACACAGCTGTGTACAGCTGACTCAGAGACTTTGTAAAGATCACCCACTGATCTCTGGATAGGTCAGAAGCATAAAAGTATGTACAATAATGACCTTGAGAGCCAGGGCATTGGGTGTCCGTTCACACAATTGGAGGCTACCTTCAATCAAGTCACATGACATATGGTCCCTAGAAAGCCAAAGACTCCTGGGACTCTGGACCTCATTCATGTCAAAGTAATTGGAATCCTGCCTGTACATCCGGGCACCTGAATGAATACTGGTGTCTTCTGCAGAGATATCCTCCTTGCCCATCTGCTGGCCCTGTGCACCTCTGCTCTGAGATGATGTCTGTGACTACCTGGCCTCATCTCTTCATCCCCTGCCTTCTTCCTCAGAGGAGATGCTCTTGCTGAGTACACTGTACCCATCTGCAGAGATGCAAATGGTGCTGACACGAACATGGAGGGTGCCAGAGAGACACAAATCTTAGATGTTATAAGATTACAATGACATGAAAGCTCCAGACTAGATGCTGAAACCTCCAAAGAAAGCTGTGACAATGCTCCAAACCAAATCCTTACCAAACTCAATCTGCCTTTGGTCCAGTCCCCTTTTATCCTGCCCTTGAATGAGAAAACCAAAAATGAATTGGCTGCCTGCCTTGTGTTAACATAAACATCGCACAGGCAATGTAATATTCTGTTCAATTGCAGTTGTAATCATCTCAATGAGCCCCATAATTGTCAATAGGTGGAAATGTGGATCAACTGGGGTGATTCACGAGTGGCCCAGGATACTACAGAATGAGCAGTCCTTTCGGAATGTTGAATATGTACTCAGTTATGTTTTTTCAATAAACACTTAAATGTTCAGCTACACATAGAAATATAAAAAATAGGAGTAGGCCATTCGGTCTTTTGATTCTGCTCTGCCATTCACCATGGTCATGGCTGATCATCCAACTCAATAGCCCAATTCCACTTCCCCTCCAAGATATCTCTTGATCCTCTTCATCCCAAGAGCTCTTTCTAACTATGACAAGTCTCAATCCCTTTTGTGAAACCTGTTAAACATACAACAGGACATAAATGTGTACCAATTTCCTGCCTGTTTTCTTACATTACAGTCAAAACTACACTTTAAAAGTACTTAATTGGCTGTAAGTGTTAGTCAAGTCTATGGCAGTAAACAAGAAAAAAATCATCAAATGGTTATTACGTAGAAGGAAACCGATCAACATTCCATCTCCATGCTAGCCTTCCACAAGAACAACTAAGCTAATCCCAATTTCCCACCTTTTCTGTATCCCTGCAATCATTTTCTCTTAAAGCAATTACCCAACTCCTTTCAAAATTTATGATTTAATCTGCGTTTTCAATTATTTTTGCATCTGTTCCCATATCCGTACATTGTATCAGTCAATTTAAGTGTCCTGTGTGAAAATTGCCCTTTACTTTATTCACAGATTGTTGTCCTATCTCTAGGTTCCAAATGGTTGGTCGGTCTTATCGGCAATGTACTGCTTCCGGTTGGGATGGCCAGGTCCCAACATGTGATCGTAAGTTAGAATTACAATTTCTTAAGAGGCTGAAGATCTTAAGCAGCAATGTACTGTTTTGTTTGTATATTTCTACTCAATCTTCTTTGATTTAGTTCATGAGAAATCAAAGGATAATTTATCTTTTGCCTGTCTCTTCCAGGATTTATTTTCCAGTCTATTGTTTATTCCGATTCTTTGACATCTCTCCTGTCCTAGCTCTGAACTTGCATCTTCCTTGAATTTCCCTATAAGTACCCTCAAATGACTGTGTAAGTACACTTGCATGCCTTTTGGGGTATCTTCAGCCTGTACCAATTTTTCCAGAGGTCATGAAGAACATCTTTCAAAGGGTGCCCAGAGTTGTAGTTTACCTGGATGACATTCTAATCTCAGGAGTTACTGTAAAGGAACATTTGGAGGTGGTTTAACAGCATTTCTCTGAGGGTGGCTCAGGCTAAAAAGGGAAAAGTGTATGTTCCAGGTAAGTGGAGTTGACATGGACTGCCTACACCAATCAAGGAGAAGGTGGAGATCATAAAAGGTTCACCGACTCCAAGACTTGAAGTCTTTCCTAGATCACACCAACTCACTACAGGAAATTTGTACCGAACCTAGTGACCATGCTGGCATCCCTCCACGTCCTGCTGAAGAAAAATCAGAAATGGTCATGCTAAACACCACAGAAGAAAGACTTTACAAGTGTCAAGCAGCAATTGCTGACAAGGGTAGCTATTCTCACCTCCCTTCAGGAATTCAGCTCTCTTGTCCACATGTAATAAGGTCAGGAGCTGAGTGACCATGATTGAAGCCAAGATGAGCATCAGTGAGCAGGTTATTGCTAAGCAAATGATGCTTGGTAATTCTGTTCAAGATCCTTTCATTACTTTACTAATGGCGGGGGGCGTGTGGGGGCGAGGGCGGGGGAGGTGCGGGGGCGAGGGGGGGGGTGGTGTGGGGGGCGGGGGGAGTGTGGGGTGGTGTTGAAGGGGGTGGGGGGGTGGGGTGGTGTTGAAGGGGGTGGGGGGGTGGGGTGGTGTTGAAGGGGGTGGGGGGGGTGGTGGTGGGGTGGTGTTGAAGGGGGTGGGGGGGGTGTTGAAGAGGGTGGTGGGGTGGTGTTGAAGGGGCTGGGGGAGTGGTGGTGGGGTGGTGTTGAAGGGGGTGGGGGGGTGGGGGTGGGGGGGGTGGGGGTGGGGTGATGTTGAAGGGGGGGGTGGAGGGGTGTTGAAGGGGGTGGGGGGTGGTGTTGAAGGGGGTGGAGGGGTGTTGAAGGGGGTGGGGGGGGTGGAGGGGTGTTGAAGGGGGTGGAGGGGTGTTGAAGGGGGTGGGGGGGGTGGAGGGGTGTTGAAGGGGGTGGGGGGGTGGAGGGGTGTTGAAGGGGGTGGGGGGGTGGAGGGGTGTTGAAGGGGGTGGGGGGGTGTTGAAGGGGGTTGGGGGGGTGGAGGGGTGTTGAAGGGGGTGGGGGGTGGTGGGGGGGTGGGGTGGTGTTGGGGGCGGTTGGGGTGGGGTGGGGGTGGGGGGGTTGGGAGGAGGGTGGGGAGGGGGTGGTGTTGGGAGGGGTGGGGGTTGGGAGGGGGGAGGGGGGTTGGGAGGGGGGAGGGGGGGGGGGGAGACAGCATTGCATTTTTTTTTGTGCGTGCGCATTTGTAGGCTCCGATCGGAGCTGCAGGATTTCGGACACGCTAAGCTCTGTCCACAGGCTCATGCAGCACAATTTGAAATCACTGATATACGCAGAGTTGATACGGGGGCACCTCAGAACAGACTTAAAAGTCGGATCTGAAACACTCCCAGTTTCAAGTCCGCCCATCACTTAGAATCAAAATGTTCATTAAGCATTCCTGAGATTTTTTCACCCTTTATTATTGTTCTAACTTTGTCTTTTGCTGTAACAGCCAGATCTGATGAAGGTTGTCTTATCCTCATTCTGCCTGTTTATTAATTCTGTTGCATTGACAACGTTTGGCATCTGAACTATTTTGAAATCTAATAATTAAGCTGAGTCTTCTATTTTATATCATTGTGAAAAGTCACACTTGTAAACATCACAAATGTTGTACTTTACAAGACTGGTTATGTTTTAAAATGTTTTTAACTTAAAGTGAAATAAAATTTTCTGGAAAGAGAGATTGTGGTCATGCTAAACCTCTTTTCTTGGCAACAGGCCCATGTGAGCTGGTAAAAATGGGAGAAAAAAATCAAACAAAGCTATAAAAATCAAGTGACAGTTTTTTGCAAGAGAACATAGTACCTTACAGTAAAGTGACTTTTAAACAAAAGAGCGATAAGAACAGAAGCAAAGAAGCCCCTGCTATGGAAGCAAGGTGAACTGTTTTGTGTTAGCAACCAAGCAGAATGCTTGTAAGAATTAGTTCTCAGTTTGAAAGAAATATAACAGAAATTATGGGACTTTTGAGGATTTAAAGGAACAAGAAGTTACCAAGGTGGGATGTTTGAGGTGAGGGACACCGGTAGTGTCCTGGCTGATTACACCTGCAGGAAGTGCATCCATTTCCAGCTCATTGAGGACCATGTTAGGGACCTGGAGCTGGATCTGGAGGAACTAAGAATCATTCGGGAAGCAGAGGCAACTGTTGATAAAAATTACAGGGAGATAGTTACTCCTAAAAGTGATACGTGGGTGACTGCTAGAAGGAGTAAGAAGCAGTCACAGCAGCGATCCCCTGAGGCTGTTCCTCTCCAAAATAAGTACTCTGTTTTGGATGCTGTTGGGGAGGAAGACTCAACGGGGGTAAGCCATGGGGTACAGGTCTCAGGAGTAGAGCCTGTCCTTGATGCTCAGGTGGGAAGGGGGAAGAAAAGAACAGGATTAGTGATTGGGGATTCCATAGTTCAGGGGACAGATAGGAGAGTCTGTGGGAACGAGTGAGACTCGCTGTTGGTATGTTGCCTCCCAGGTGCCAGGGTCCGTGATGTCTCTGAGTGTTCGAGATCCTTAAGGGGGAGGGGAACCAGCCCCAAATCGTGGTTCACGTAGGCACCCATGACATAGGTAGGAAAAGGGACGGGGATGTAAGGCAGAAATTCAGGGAGTTAGGGTGGAAGCTTAGAGCTAAAACAAACAGGTGTTATCTCTAGTTTGTTACCTGTGCCGTGGGATAGCATAGAGAAGAATAAAGAGAGAGAACATTTGAACTCGTGGCTAAAGGGATGGTGCAGGAGGGAGTGTTTCAGATACTTGGACAATTGGGGCTCATTCTGCAGTAGGTGGGACCGCTACAAAAGGGATGGTCTGCATGTGAACCAGAGGGGTACTAATATCTTGAGTGGGGGGGGGGGGTTGCGAAATTTGCCAATGCTATTCGGGGAGGGTTTAAACTGATTCAGAGGGGGGATGGGAACCTGAATTGTAGCTCCAGTGTTCAGGAGGATGAGAATAGGGAGGTCATGGATAAGGTTTCTAGGTCACAGCAGAGTATTGGCTGGCCGGAGGGTGGGTTGAAGTGTGTATACTTTAATGCGAGGAGCATACGCAATAAGGTGGATGAACTTGCAGCCTGGATTGGTGCCTGGGGCTTCGATGTTGTGGCCATTTCAGAGACATGGATAGAGCAGGGACAGGAATGGTTGTTGCAGGTTCCGGGGTTCAGATGTTTCAGTCAGAGCAGAGAAGGTGGTAGAAGAGGGGGAGGCATGGCATTGTTAGTCCAGGATTGTATTATGGTGGCAGAAAGGACGTTTGATGTGGACCTGTCTATTGAGGTAGTATGGGCTGAGATTAGAAACAAGAAAGGAGAGGTCACCCTGCTGGGAGTTTTTTGTAGGCCTCCAAAAAGTTCCAGAGATGTAGAGGAAAGGATTGCAAAGATGATCCTGGATAGGTGTGAAAGTAACAGGGTAGTTGTTATGAGGGACTTTAATTTTACAAATATCAATTGGAAAAGCTATAGTTCAAGCACATTAGAGGGGTCAGTTTTTGTCCAATGTGTGCAGGAAGGTTTTCTGACACAGTATGTAGATAGGCCAACAAGAGGTGAAGCTAAATTGGATTTGGTAGTGGGTAATGAACCAGACCAGGTGTTAGACTTGGAGGTAGGTGAGCACTTTGGTGATAGTGACCACAATTCGGTTACGTTTACCTTAGTGATGGAAAGGGATAGGTATATACTGAAGGGCAGAAGTTATAGCTGGGGGAAAGATAATTATGAGGCTATTAGGCAAGATTTAGGATACATAGGTTGGAGTAGGAAACTGCAGGGGCTGGGAACAACTGAAATGTGGAGCTTATTCAAGGAGCAGGCACTGTGAGTCCTTGATAAATATGTACCTGTCAGGCAGGGAGGAAGTGGTCAAGCGAGGGAACCGTGGTGTACTAAAGAAGTTGAATCTCTAGTGAAGAAGAGGAAGGAGGCTTATGTAAAAATGAGACATGAAGGCTCAGTTAGGGCACTGGAGAGTTACAAATTAGCCAGGAAGGAGCTAAAGAGAGTGTTAAGAAGAGCTAGAAGAGGACATGAGAAGACTTTGGCGGATAGGATCAAGGAGAACCCTAAAGCTTTCTATAGGTATGTCAAGAATAAAAGATTGGTTAGGGCAAGATTAGGGCCAGTCAGAGACAGTAGTGGGAAGTCGTGCATGGAGTCTGAAGAGATAGGAGAGGCACTGAATGAATATTTTTCATCAGTATTTTCACGCAGGGAAAAAGTCAATGTAGTCGAGGAGAATACTGAGATACAGGCTTTTAGACTAGATGGGATTGAGGTACATAAGGAGGAGGTGTTAGCAATTCTTGAGAGTATGAAAATAGATAAGTCCCCTGGGCTGGATGGGATTTACCCTAGGAAGCTATGGGAGGCTAGGGAGGAGATTGCAGAGCCTTTGGCTTTGATCTTCATGTCGTCATTGCTATCCTCCAGTCTTCCGGCACTATACCTGTAGCCAAACGTTGTCCCCTTGTTCAAGCAGGGGAGTAGAGACCATCCTGGGAATTATAGACCGGCGAGCCTTACTTCTGTTGTGGGCAAAGTTTTGGAAAGAATTATAAGGGATAGGATTTATAATCATCTAGAGAGAAATAAATTGATTAGGGATAGTCAACACGGTTTTGTGAAGGGTAGGTCGTGCCTCACAAACCTTATCGAGTTTTTTGAAAAGGTGACCAAAGAGGTGGATACGGGTAAGGCAGTTGATGTGGTGTATATGGATTTTAGCAAAGTGTTTGATAAGGTTCCCCATGGTAGGCTACTGCAGAAAATACAGATGCATGGGATTGAGGGTGGTTTAGCTGTTTGGATCAGGAATTGGCTAGCTGATAGAAGACAGAGGGTGGTGGTTGATGGGAAATATTCAACCTGGAGTTCAGTTACAAGTGGTGTACCTCAGGGATCTGTTTTGGGGCCACTACTGTTTGTCATTTTTATAAATGACCTAGATGAGGGTGTAGAAGGATGGGTTAGTAAATTTGCTGACGACACCAAAGTCGGAAGAGTTGTAGATAGTGAGGATGGATGTTTCAGTTTGCAGAGGGACATAGATAAGCTGCAGAGCTGGGCTGAGAGGTGGTAAATGGAGTTTAATGCGGAAAAGTGTGAGGTGATTCACTTTGTTAAGAGTAACAGGAGTACAGAATATAGGGCTAACGGAAGGACTCTTGGTAGTGTCGACGAGCAGAGAGATCTCGGTGTACATGTGCGTAGATCCCTGAAAGTTGGCACCCAGGTTGATAAGGTTGTTAAGAAGGCGTACAGTGTGTTAGCTTTTATTGGTAGAGGGATTGAATTTCAGAGCTGTGAGGCCATGTTGCAACTGTACAAAACTGGTGCAGCCATACTTGGAGTATTGCGTACAGTTCTGGTCACCGCATTATAAGAAGGATGTGGAGGTGCTGGAAAGGGTGCAGGGGAGGTTTACCAGGATGTTGCCTAGTATGGTGGGAAGGTCTTATGAGGAAAGGCTGAGGGACTTGAGGTTATTTTCATTAGAAAGAAGAAGGTTGAGAGGTGACCTAATTGAGGCATACAAGATGATCAGAGGGTTAGATAGGGTGGTTAGTGAGAGCCTTTTTCCTCGGATGGTGATGGCTAACACGAGGGGACATAGCTGTAAATTAAGGGGTGGTAATTATAGGACGGATATAAGAGGTAGGTTCTTTACTCAGAGGGTAGTAAGAGCGTGGAATGCCCTGCCTGCAGCAGTTGTGGACTCGCCAACTTTAAGGCGTTCAGATGGTCAGTGGATAGTCATATGGATAACATTGGAATAGTTTAGGTTAGAGGGTCATTAGATTGGTTCCACTGGTCGGCGCAACATCAAGGGCCAAAGGGCCTGTACTGTGCTGTAATGCTCTATGTTCTAAGGTGGTAGGTCTTCTGGTAAAAGTTTAACCTAGAAAGTTCAAGCTGAGTGAAACAATTTTTAAAGGACACAAAGTTTCAACCTGGTATGACAACCAGGAGAGGCAGGAGTAACTAAATTGTACTTGTAATGTTACATATTTGCTGGAAGTGCAGTGTATGTCGATTGAGTTAGCTAGCCATTTGTAGTGGTTGCCTGTTAAGAAACATTGATTCTAGGCTGAGTTTAGTTTTTGGCTTGACCTTTGATTATTTCTATAATTTGGCTCTTTTTCGTTATTGATCTACAAGGATCTCAACACTAACAAAAGCTATTGTAACTAATCCTCATAGCATTTAACATTTTCTTGTTGATTTCATTCAGAAACTTGATTACCCTTCTCACAAAATACTTTATTTCTGATTTCACTTCTTGTAGGAAGCAATCATGCTACTACTATCCTCATTCATTATCTTTGTCCATATATCCACTTCATTCTTCCACTGGCAATATGATTCAGATGGCACAACCACTGTGTCAGAGGAACAGAAGATTTTAATGTTATGTTGATTATTGGAAAAGGAAAAGGGAATTGACCAAGTAGTCCACTCAGTTAAACATCAGTGGACAAATTACAGGTATCTGTTAAATGGATCTAAACCGGATGATGAAGTACCAACAAGTCATAGGTATTTTCCTTGATAGTAGGTTTGTTCACATGATTCAACCTTGCAGATCTCTGCCTCTGAACAATTACTCAAGTGTCACATTTGACTCATCAACATCCTTGGGGATTACTATTTGGCCGCACAAATGTTGTGGTTATAAGAACAAATCAGAGGCTAGAAATCCTGTGGTGAGTATCTCACCACCTGACTCCCCAAAACTTCTCCACAATCTATAAGCAACAGATCAGGACTGTGATGGATTACTTCCTCTTGCCCAGTTGCGTGCAGCTCCAACAACACTCAAGATACTTGACACCATCCAGAGTAAAGCAAAATACTGGAGTAGTGCCCCATTCACAAACATTCTCTCCCTAAATCACTGCTGTACAGTAGTAGCTGTTTCTTCCACCTGCAAGATGCATTGTAGAAAAGCAACGCAGCTCTTAAGACAGCATATTCCAAACCCATAATCACTACTATCTAGAAGGATAAGAGCAACAGATTCATGGGAACATTACCTGGAAATTCCCCTTCAAGTCAGTCACCATCCTTACTTGGAAGTATATCACCAATCTTCAATGTCACTGGTTCAAAATCTGTAACTCCATCCAAAGAGCACCATATGGACTACAGCAGTTCAAGAAGACAGTTCACCACCAACTTCTCAAGAACAACAAATGCTGGCCTGGCCAGAGAAGCTGACATTCCTTGAATAAAGAGGGGAAGAAAAACAAAAGAATGAATGAGAGGGTGCAACTGCCCTTAGTGGGGCATTGGAATAAAAATCAAAACATCCAAGGAAACATTTCTGATCTAACCAAATGTCATTTCCAGATGTGATGATGCACCCAGCCCCTGCAGCACCCAGGAGTTGCAGAAGGCTTGCAGCATACCAGTAGATACCATCTGTTCCCTCTTCAGGACTTCCTGGCCATGAATATAGCTACAATAGAGGGGTCGACTGTTGGGTTAGCCAACCCTGTTTGATCACCTGCTGACTGGACAGCATGGGCAGGCCCAGGGGTAGGTGCACAAGGAAGTTCTCTTTCCTTGGCTCCCTCCCCCCACCCGCCCGCCCGCGCTGGGTATTGTGTCTCCTTTATTAAACAAAAATAACAGGATAGCCCCTGATAGGACACAATCAGAAATTAAAACATGAAAGGGAACTTACTAACTAAACCAAAATGTAATTCCTGGAGCTGATGATGCACCTCAGCCCCATAGTGCCCACCGGTCACAGAGACCAGAATCATATTGGTACACAATGAATGTTCCCTCGTTAGGGTCAGCCAGTTGCAAATTTAACCACAGTATGTGGACAGGCAGTCAGGTCAGGTGACCCCTTCAACTGCCTACTGCCTGAACCTGTTAATGGTCACTTTGATTAGGCCCATGAGCAGGCTTACAAGGAGGTCCCCCTTTCTCATTCTTCTCTGCAACTTTCTTTATCCTCTTTTAAAATACAGTATATCAAACAAGAGTGTGGCATCCCTGGTGTGGCACTGTAACTAAAACAAAAGTCAATGGAAATTTAACTTAAATAAATCAAAATGTCATTCCTGGGATGATGCTGCATCTGAGCCCCTTGTAGCCTACTTGTTACGGAAGGCCTATAGTATGTTGGTGAACATGGCATGCTCCCTCACCAAGAACACTCAACTGTAAGTATAGCCACAAAAAAGGGGCTGGAAGGAGAAAAGGTGCACCAAGCAAATTAAAGTCTGTTTCAGTTACCAACTGGGGAGGAGTCCTTTATTTTAGTTATCACTCCTAATCATCTCAGGCTATTTATAAGTGTTGTGGTTGCATGATTGCTTTAAGAGCCAGTCACATGATATGATGATGATTTCACTGGAATGTTTCACAGGCTGCTGTTTAGTTTCATTTTCAGTTCTGTGTAGAGCACATCATCAAATCACCTTCAATATACATATACAAACCACATCTTTTCTTCTTGTTTAAAACCCACAATCATAACACCTTTACAACATTACATAAAGAATACTTTTAAATTTTTTGCACACAATACAGAAGGCAAAGTCCTTTGTGCAGTTTTTTTCTGCTCTTCTATGAGACAACCATTAACAATTCTTATTCTTTTTATTATTTGATATTGCAATCCTACCATTTTTATAATTTCTTTTGCTAGTTTTGATCCTAAATTAATAATCTTGTGCTGCTTGAGAGTGGAGTAAATAGAACCAGATTGTCTTATCTTAAGTTCTATCAACAAAATGCATGTTATTTAAAAAATGAAATTTCAAGTATGCTGTAATTGTTGTGTTACAAAATTCACCATTTTCCCTGTCATCTCCATTTCTGAAAATTATAACTTGCAAACCTGTGAAGAACAAGAGCAGAAACTTCAAGTCAACCAATCCCCCTCTTAAGTTGCATACTGTCTTAAATTAGCACGTGTTAACATTATTTCTTCTTTGCTGGGTGGAAATACTGGAATTATGTTTCTGATGTCATTGTGGAATATTGCCAAAATGACTGCAGCAGTTCAAAAGAATATCCACCAACCACCACAGGGAAAGCAGAGATGGGCAATAAATCTGAATTTGCCACCACTGCCTACATGGTTAAAAATCAGTTTATTTGCCTCCTTTTTCTTTTCCACACCCCACTGTCCCACAATTCCCAGAAAAGCACTGTCCACTATGATCAGGTTTTTGCTTGTTTTTTCAGGGATAACATTGGAGAAAAGCTTGGGGGGGGGGCGGCGGTGGTGGCTTGAGGGAGGAGGATGCCATGTCCTAATTGTGCTGTTAGATTGTGATTTAAAGATATACTGTACAGCTGATGTTAATCCATGAAAATAAAGATTTAATCTGTGTCTGTTCAGAGTATTAACCAAATTTCATTTATCTTCAGCTGTCGTCTGCCCTGATCCGCCATCTATTCAATCAGGAAGAGTTTCATCGCCAAGCAGTGAAGATATGTGGACATATGGAATGATCGCAGTATATTCATGTACTGATGACTATTCATTGATTGGCCCACATGAAGTTGTTTGTACAGAAACTGGCCAATGGGACAAGAGTCCACCTAAGTGCAAAGGTGTCTAAATACAGAGTCAGATTTAGTTTTCTATTGCTTTTTTTTAAGCTGAATTTAATTATTACTTCTGTCAAAGTTTTTCAGATTAGTTGGGCGAGTTTGGTAGCAAGAGTGGAAAATATCATGAGAAGGCCTAAGTAACATTTCAGGTTGATGCAAATGCAGGATGCAATCCCCCCCCACCCCCCACAATTAATGGCATTTCATGCAATTCAACATTGAGAGTAACCTAGCTCAGAATATAAAAATAGATAGCAGAAGTTTCTACAAATATATAAAACTAAAAAGTGGCCAAGGTAAACATTGGTCCTTTAGAAGATGAAAAGGGGAATTTAATAATGGAAAATGGCCGAGGCATTGAACAGGTATTTTCACAAATAACATGCCAAAAATTGATGACAAGGCGATATCAGGTGAGGACCTTGAGACTATTATTGCTAAAGAGGTGGTGTTGGGCAAGTTAGTGGGTAGACAAGGCTCCTGGCCTGATGGAATGCCAACACCAGGTTTAAGTCCAACCGATTTATTTGATAGTAAACTCACAAGCTTTCGAGGTTAAACTCTTCGTCAGGTGAATGGAGAGTTCTGGCCTCAGACAGAGCATATAAAGCACAGACAGTTTACAGATTAGTATGAGTGTGTATAACTGCATGACTAGTTTGATTCCAGGCTTGTCATCACCTCCAAGTCAAAGCCTGGTCAGCCCCAGTCAGCTGTAGGGTCTCAGCTGCAACAGATTATGGATCACTGATAGGTCTTTCCATTCCCTGTCACGTCTTCAAAAGCCTCTCCTCCAAATGAGTGGAACTATCGGACTGCGATGACTGCCCACCCACCCACCCACCGCATTGCCCACACTACCCTTTTTCTCTGAGGCCCTGTTAAAAAGCAACAGAAGGCATCCTCAGGGATGGTACTTCTCATACTTGACAATCCTCCTCTCATTGGTCTATCCTAAATCAACCCCCAATCTCCACCAAGTCAGGCCCCTGATCTCCCTTGAATGAACCCCTTCTTTTTGCCTTGGGTCAGCCCTCCTGTCTCCCAAGGGAACTCCCCAGAGCCAACCTTCCACTCTCCACTGAGTGAACCGTCAAATCAACCCTCCCACCCCCAGCTTCCTCTGAGTAAATCACTAAATCTTTCCAGAGCTAATCAACCCCAGTACCCTCCAATAGGCGCCCAGTATCCCAACGTCTGCTGGTATCCTGGAGTCTTGCCTCCCTAATACCCTCTGATGAGGCTACAAGTACCCTTCCTGTGTTGGCCTGGATTCTCTCCAGTGATTGCCCAATCTCCCTCCAATGTTAGCCCGGTAACCCCCAAGTCAAAAGTTTGTCATCTCCAGTCAGAGCTGCTACTCCTGAGTCAAAAGTTGGTCACCCCTGAGTCAAGCTGGTATCCCTGAGTCAAAGGCTTGTCACCCAGAGGCAAGCCAGTACTCCTAAGTCAAAGGCTGGTCACCCCTGAATGGAGCTAGTACTCCTGAGTCAAAGGCTGATCATTCACTGCCAGAGCTAATATCCACAGGTCAAAGGCTGGTTACTCCTGAGTTGACGTAATATCCCAAATCAAAGCTTGGTCTCCACACCCCACCCCCCCCCCCCCCCCCCCCGCCCACCCCGATAGAGTGGTACCCTTGAGTCATCCTCCTTAATACTTGGAGCCACTCCGCCAGCACTGAACTCACCTCCAAACTCCCAAGAGGTGCTTGCCAGGTATGTAACTTTTGAAGCCAGTTGTGATTCATACCTTTCTGACATCACGTGAATGGATTTTTTTTAAATGGAGGCAATGATTCTAGCACATGGGCAAGATAATGAGATACAAATTTATAATTATTTTCCTGATGTTGAATGGCAGGAAGCTTGTCCAGCCACTCATGAGGGGAGGCGACAATCATGGCAAGCTTTCACACTAATGTAAAACACGACTTTGGCCTTCTCACAATATTTTCCACCCCTGTTGCCAAACCTGCACAACACTAATGAGAGCAGAAAGTCCTAGCCATAATTTCTAATAATAGGGTCCTTGGTTGTGCCTGTCCTAACAAGATTATTTTTATGAATATTTATGAATCAAGTAGAATTTAAGCAAGGTTTTGCATACACTTCATGAAAAAAGACAACATGAAAGGCTTTTTATTAATTCATGGGAAATGGGAGCACTGGTCTGGCCAGCATTTATTGCCCATCCCTAATTGCTCTTGAACTGAGTAGCTTTTAATCCATTTCAAAGGTCAGTTAAGAGTTAACCACATTGCTGTGGGTCTGGTATCACATTGTTTGGCCCCAGTTACTTACCAGTAGGCCCCAAAATGGAGCCCGAGCTCAAAAGACTGTAACCTTTACTCTTAGAAAACATAAATGAATAGAGTCACAGGATTCCCATTAGCTTTTAACAGACAACAAACATTTATTAAACATAAAACATAATATAATACTCCTTCACTCCCATTTGTCTTCACAAATGTACGTAGTACAAAATATATGCTATAATGTATTCCTTAAACACAATCCTAGTACCCCCACAGGCTAACTGTGGTCAGACACACTCCAGAACCAAGTTGCAGATGCCACCAAATTGAACTTCTATAGATTTCTTCACAAATCCTCCCAAATGATTATTACACAATGAGCCAACTGGCCTCACTAGACTTTGGCTTCCACACAAATGTCTCCAAACTCCATTCTTGAAATACACGCTTTAGAATCTTCCTGCAAACAATGACTTCCGTCAGCTGTTTTCAGCAAGGATCTGCCTCTAGGATTTTCAACTTGCCTTTCAGTATTTCTTTGTCTTGAATAGCCATGAGCATTCAAATTTTTCATCCAGTCACCAGTTGTTTCACAGTAGTTTCAATTTTTACTTCATAAGCTGTAGTAAGATATTATCAACCATCAGAGTGCTTCAGATATCTCTGGAGGTTCACTAATCAACTTCACCTCTAACTTTAATTTCAGTGAACAGTACCCAGTTCTAAATTCATCTGTTCCTTTGACTTCACACTTGAGCTTTTTTGATTCCCTGGTTTCTAGATCTAATTGCCCTTTAGCTTTTCTAGGACTTGCTTTCTTACCCATTATTCCATTGTTTTGCTCTTTCTCTGGCAGAGCTGAGATAGTTATTCTCTCTCTAGCTACGAAGCTCCTTCTGTTCTGAGTTGTTCCATACTACTCAAAGTATTTCTTCCCTAAGGCAGCCCCAGGTTGCCAAACAGCAGCTCATTATTTCCCCAAGCTCTTGTTTACTGTTCAGATTGTGAACTCTCTCAGCATAATGCAGACAGTTTGAAATGAAACCAAAAACCCCTGTGCATGCGATAACTTTTGTTTAACATGAATCTAACTAGAATTTTACACTTTCTTGCTCAAAACACAAAATCAAATTCATTTAGTTCTATGCCTTATTTCTAAATGTCAAATAATACAAACAGAGATCACTTAAAACTTTCTCTGCTTTCTGACTTGGCAACATTTGGCTGGACCAGGTAAAGATGCCAGTTGTCCTTCCCTAAAAAGACATTAAACAAGATGGGTTTGTTAACAACAGGTGATAATGTTTTCATGGTCGTCAAGAGTGGTGAACCTGTGGAATTCATTACCACAGGAAGTAGTTGATGCCAGAATTTTGAATGTATTTGAGAGATGTCTGAATATAGCACTTGGGGTGAATGGAATCAAAGGTTATGGGGAGAAAACAGGATTAGGCTATTGAACTGGATGATCAGCCATGATCGTAATGAATGGTGGAGCAAGCTCATTGGGCCCAATCCCTCCTTCTGTTCCTATCTTCTGTGTTTCTATGAGAGACTTCTATTCCAGATTTTTATTGAATTCAAATATCATCTGCAGTAGTGGGATTCAAACCCAGGTCCCTAGAGCATTGCCTTGGGTTCTTGGATTATGAGTCCAGTGACTACAATGACCACCGCCTTCTCATTCTCTTGGATACTTTGAGCGATGCCGCTTTCTGTCTCTGAAGCGACATTATGTTGAACTGTTTCTAAGAAGAATTATACTTGTTAGGGACCAGATAAGAAACTCCAGGGTATATTCTGAAGTTAGCCTAAAGCCAACTATTTTCGATTTTGGCATTAGTGTGAGCGTAAGGGGTATAGCTTCAGATGTGATTCTGTGGCTTACTAGGAAATTTTTATTAAAACAAACTTTATTAAACAACAGTTAAAATATAACAAAAAATTAGTGTAACTGTTACCAATTAAAATATGTAAATATAAGGTATCATTCTTAACTGCTAGCCAGTTCTGTTAGTTCCAATTTCATTAATATCCCCATAGGCATAAATTCCTCTTAAGAATCAGTTAGGAAGACAAATGGGCTTACACAAATTCTCAGTCGTCCTGCCTTGTAATCCTTCTGGACACAGATATAGAGAGAGAGAGACACCTATCTTCTGACTCAAGACCACAGCCTCCAGAGGAAAATCTGTCTTCTCACAGCAGAATTCAGTGAGAAGGGAAAAAAACAACTCTTGCCTTTTGCAGACGTCTGTAGAGGTCCCATTATCTAGCAGTTCCCCAGGCTTCAATTTCCAGAAAGAGAAAGATTGATAGAAAAAGCTACTGCTCATCAGATTCAAACTGCAACTACCTGCTTGTTCTTTCTCTGTCAGCCTAGAACTACCCACACATGATTCTCATGTTAATCAACCTAATCAAACCCTACTCCGAAAACTAAGGGACAATTCTAACATAATGCATGAATCCAGATCAAAACAAACACTCCAATAATTAGGAATAATTAACTTTGTGCATTATCAACAGGCAGGGCTGTTGAAAATTCTGCATTGCTAAACAAGGTAGAAGCATAAACACAACTTTTGCCACAAATATGGTATACACATTTCTGAAAGACACATTATTATCACATACCACAAATGCCATGATAAAACTATGCCAAGACTCAAGTTTCCATCTTCTTTCCCTAATTCTCACTGTCCTTCATTATTTGTAAACAGTCCAGATTCCCCATCTCTTTTATTGGCTTAAGGTGAGGGTTATTTGTTGTCATCCCACTTCCATAGCTGGAGTCATGGATGAGCAATAAATGCTGGCCTAGACAGTGACACCCATAAGACATAAATTATTTCTTTTTTAAAAAGAGACAAGAGAATTGTCCACCTCTTGTATCTTGGGCCCTAGAGTTACATTTCATTCTGAACAAATGATAGATACATTCTTGTGGATACAAATCTGTTAAATAATGTTACATTCTCTTATGAATAAAACAACCTATTGTAAACATTTGCATCAATATATTACCCAATTTCCACAGATAACAAGACAATTAAGAATATTTCCAACTATAATGTCAGGAAAATAATGTTTCCCTTAAATACAGGTGTTTTACCCTATAAATATGGTTAATCAATTGAGACAGTGCGTAAACCAAAATCTGTTGAAGCACAAAGCTTTTGTTTGAAGACAAGGGCCGGAGATTCTCCAGTCCCACAGCGGTGAATGAGTTTTGGTTGAGCACCAAATTCTCCATTCTCGCTGACATCGACAGTGGGGCATACAAATTTCCACCAAGGTGTCCTCCTACATTCAAATTGCTGAGTTCAAACCTTTTGTTTATTTCTTCTAAGCTGATAAAGAAGGCCTCAAATTCATAGTGTAACTAAAAGAAAAGGAGCACCAGCTCCTTATAAACATGTTGTTCTGTTTCCAGCCTGCCTCATGTATAAATTGTCTCACCAGTAGAAATTAAACTGAAGTGTTTAAAAATGGTCAAGTTAAATTCAAAAATGTTAGTTCAAACTAACAATCCCTAAAAATTAGTAATATCAAGATCTTACAGTTTGGCACCTTTGTCATATGCGATGATCTGTTTAGTTGCAGTGGAAGATCAACTGTGATCTTATTGAATAGTGAACCTGGCTTAAAGGCTGAGTGGCTTATGCCTGCTTATATTTCTTACATCAAAGTGTGATTTGAATTCATGTCTCTCGACATTAGTCCAGACTTATAGATCTCTAGTATGGTCTACTGCTTTCTGATAAGTCGGGTGAAATTTGCTAGAGCCCACTGGATAAGTTAATGGAGAAGGAAATATGGCAGGTGGGCCTGGAAAGTCCATGGGATGTATCTGTTCCCCAGTGAATGGAAGGCTGTCCATATTTAATGAGAGATGGGAAGGGTTTGACACTGGAAATGTACATACTGAGGCATAAACACAACAAGTCACTTAAAACCAATTATCCCTGATCTCACCATGGTGGCTCTGAGATTAAACTGGACTTCCATGGGTCTCTTGCACCTACAGAGAGAGAAGCCCAACAAATGCTTACAGGTTTGCCAGAAACTTAATGGGGCTGTGGGTGAATTCTTCATTAATGGGTATCAATCAAAGGACTTGGCATCAGGAAGAATGAGGCCTGCTTAAAGTTACCTCCAGCCCTTGCATCTGACCCCCTTACACTTTCTCCTCACTGGTGGTCCCATCCCTGCAACTGTCATTGCACCCCATTTACATATTCAGCTATGATCCCTGAGAAAGGTCTTATTGTATTACTGGTAACAGCTATCGATTCCCAGGGCACTGCCAATAACATGCTTTGGCCTTCATCAGACCTTCATCTTAGTAGTTCTTTGGAGCAGGATTTCCATTCAAATTCAATGGGAGTTCTGACATCGTCCAAATAATTTCCACAGGAGTGTAATCCGGTAAAGGATGGAGTTCCTATAATTTCTCCAAACAGGATCTTTGTCAGCACAACTAAATTCTTCCTGTAGAATGTTAGAATAAGTACAATATTGTGGATTGTGTATCATTACAGTATAATAAAAGTTGTATTAGTGAGGCTGTACTATGCTGAAACAAAAAGTAGTATTAAATAAAAAGAGATGAAGAAAATTTAACTTTACAATCCAAGGAAAAGAATGATTTGACGGCATCTCTTTGAGGAATATTGTTGGGTGATATGGATGAAATGATTCAAAACACTTCAAGCAAAGTTAGACAAATACAGCAGAGGACAACAAATGAAGTTATTGAAAATGACAGTCCAATTTGAAAGACGTGTTCACTCAGAAATTATAAACTTTTAGCACAATGGCTGATTAGGGGAATTCAAAGTACAGGGGTTGGGGTTACCATTTTCTCCCTGATTTTATGAAGTTTCAAAATATCTTCCTATTTAATTCTGTATAATGACAGGAGACAACGTGCCCAAAGTATTTTCCTGCTGATTGCTGGGAATAGGTTTTGGAAGGAAAGCAAAATTCAAGCAAAAAGTTGAACCTTCTAAATATGTTAAAAGTACACAGCATGCTGTAGAGACTGATGCTTCCTTTTCGTGTCAGTTGTTAGGTGTATTCGCCCACCAGTTCCAGAAAAAGTTGTCGTGGTGTCTGGTTTTGGACCTACATACAGCTACAAAGATTCAATTACCTTCAGGTGTCAGAAAGGTTTTGTATTGGTTGGCCGCTCTGCAATTTGGTGTGGTGAAAATAACATGTTTGAGCCATCACCACCAACCTGCAAAAATCGTAAGTAATTTTTTAAAACTTAAGAATAGAATGGAAAGGTGGAGATTAAGTTTTTATGTCATGATGGAAATATATATTTTAAAAAATCCTGTTTTATAAAGCTATTTTTAAAAGTGGACAAAGGTTTCAAACTAATGAAGCCTGATTAGCTTTGAAAGGGATTTCTAGCCTTGAGAAACCAGCTGGTACCTCATTGTCTTTAAATAGGTGGTAATGCTCCCTGTGTTTGCAGAAAATCAAGTTCTAAAGAAATGCACAAACAACCTTTAGATTTGATGTGGAGATGCTGGCGTTAGACTGGGGTGGGCACAATAAGATGTCTCACAACAGCAGGTTAAAGTCCAGCAGGTTTATTTGATATCATAAGGTTTCGGAGCGCTGCTCCTTCATCAGGTGACTCACCTAATGAAGGAGCAGCGCTCACCTGTTGGACTTCAACCTGGTGTTGTGAGACTTCATATTGTACCCTTTAGATTGTTGAGAGCGGTGACCAACAGAGACAAATGCCAGAAATCTACTGCTCCGCCCACCACAGAATCAGAGCGGGTGAGAGGTGGACAATGGAAATGTCCATTGACTTTGGGCGGGACTTTCCAGTCTTGGGTGAGCAAGGCCATAAAATCCCGCTCAAAATGTCTGGGAGTATAAAGGGATTCTGAAGCCACTGGTAATGTTTGTATTGAATGAAATATTAACAATTTCAAGAATCCAGACTAGGAATATACAATTATCCAAACCAAAGGAAGTAGTAAGAGTTATATCGCATACACCACCACCCACCGCCATATAGCTGCTACGACCTGTAATATTGTCTTATGGGTCTGAACAGAAGCAGACTCCCTATTTCCATTTAACCAGTAGCAGCATAACCATACCCTATGTAGGTTTTCAATTACCTGGCCATTATCTACGCTGTTTTTGAACTGAACTTCTGTACCAGTGTCTACTGCAAGACTAACTCACCTCTACATGCTTCTCCTATCATGGCAGTCAGAGCAACTGGAAAAGTGAATCTTCCAGTATTAAGTTTAATCAGTTAACAGTCGGAATTCTCCATCTTGTATGCCCCGCTGCCAGTGAGAATGGAGAGTTTGGTGCTCAGCTAAATCTGCGTCCTTAGCAACAAAATCAGATAATCCCAATTGCAGGTGAAGTCAAACAATCTGACTCAACATCTTTGAAGGAATAGGCCATTGGATTTTTGATTCTGAAGCAGTATATTTGTGTTTTTTTGTCCTGTACTACTTTTCCCTCTTTATTGTATGAATGCAAAAGTGAGGCAGCAGCTAAATTCCTACTGCTCTCATTTGTGTAATGACTTCAACGAGGCACATGATGTCAGCCTCTTGGAGTATGAACTCCCTGATTGAGGTCATAGTTGTTTACCTAATCAAGGAGCCTTATCCGTATGTAAAAATGGGAGTGTCAAATTTCTGACTGTTTTCCAGATGCATTCCATGAGAGGAATAGAGTTTGTAAATGAAGGGAATCTGGTGAAGGGATACCAGGCTCTGAGGAGTTATTTCAATGTACAGCCCACAGAACATCTTCCTGTGTTGGACCGACTTCCGGGTGCTGTCTTTGTTGCAGGGGTTGCTGTCACTGGTGCAGGATCGCTGGATCTTGCGCAATCCAAGTCTCCATTAATGATGGAGTGACTTGTCCCCAAGTTGCAGACTCTGGTTCTGGCCCAAGGAGAGATGGACAGTCCTGTCAATCATGGTCTCAGCCACATACTATCTTTGGTAATAGTTGCAGCTTTGTGTCACTTCTAGCTAGGTTTAATCAGGATCTCAATGATACGTCAATGTTTAATAATGGAAGAAGCTGTGCTTTCTAGCCAGACGCAATATGAATCCTCAGGGTCAGGGCTCCTATCCACATTGAGGATAGAACTGCAAATCCACATGGCATTGGCTGAAGAGCTGCTGCTGCCCACTGATTGGCAGCAGCAGCAACACCAAGAAATCAAGACCAGGCAAGGTGGAGAATCCAGCTGGGGGATTAAGTGAGTACATCTGTGTGGGGAGATGGATGGCAATGGGAGGGAAAGAAGGGTTAAGAATGGGGTGTGGATAGCAAGGGAGAGAAGCATTGAATGAGTGGTGGATGGGAAGGGAGGCAAAATTTGAGTAAATGGGGAATCACAGGAGGGAAAGGTTGAATTAGTAGGTGTGAATGGAGAGAGAGAGGGCATGCGGGCGACAATATGAGGATAGAGGGCGTGAGTGGGAGGCCAAATGTGGAACGAAGGAATGAATCAATGGATGGAAGGAGGCTTGGGAAGAGGGAGTGCAGAGTAAGTGTGTAGGGAGAGGTCTATTGGGAAAGGGGTGTGCGTGATGCAAGAAAGGAGCAGGTAACAGTGGATACAATTTTCCATATCAACCATCAGGAGGAAGCTTGGTGGATGGGGAACTTTCAATGGTAGAGTGAATTTTTGCCATGATGTCCTTGTCACTTGAAAGGTTGGTTGAGCTTCCCGACAAACAATGTCAGAAAACCTACTTGCATATTCTGTTGGCATGTTGAGTATGTTCATTAAAAGGCCAGTTTGCCAGAATGAAGTTCCTCCAAACTAAATTCCCAGTCAGAAGTTTGAATGTTCACATTAATGATTGCATATAAGTGGCATGCACATGGTGACCATGACTATTGCCATAACATTAAAATGAGTAGCTAATCTTTTTTTATTCTTAGGGATCAGTCACAAAAGTCTGTCTCTTGACTAAGATTAAGTGTTGCTAGGCCAAGTTGCTTATTGATCTTTTGACTACGATCAAGCCCAAAATGGGTTGTAATGCTTTATCTTGTCAGCCTGGATCTTGTTTTCTCTCTTACGGGGACCATGAATTGGATTTTGAAGCAAGCAAGGAATGGATTTGAGGTAGACTGGTCCATTCTGAGCACTGGCTTTGAAACTTTAAGGACAGTAAAAAAAATTAAAAAACAAATGTGTTGCTTATCTCCCCGTGGAATGTGCCCTTGCAAAGGAGGACTGGAGAGAGATACAGTAGTGTTTAGCGAGGTTCATATGTTCTCATTACTAAACTGAAGGACCTTAAGAATCTTGATCTCAGGAGAAAATGAATACCTGGAAATGTGCCTTTCAGATTTGTATAAAGAATATTTTTACAAAAAAAACCATGTCACTTCTTGGCCTTTTGGCTAAGATCAAGCATTGGATCAGTCCCAAGATAGGGTGTAATGCCTTGTCAGCTTCAATCTTTGTCTCTCTCGTAGGGACCATGAATTGTATTAACTTGGAATTTGATTTTTGGAGCAAGCACGGAGATGGATTCAGATTTGCTGGTCCATTCTGAGCATTGACTTTGAACTTGAGAATGGAGTAAAACATTTATAATTCATGTGTCAAACTTGTGGCAAAGCTGGACATGTTGCTGCCAACTGCAGCATAACCTTCTGGAGAAACTGCATACAGAAGGGACACACAACCAAGGACTGAAAACAAAAGCAGCAAATGCTGTAGCATGTGCTATGAGGCTGGTCATCTTTACAAAGCCTGCCCAAAACAGGGTTCTACACATCCACAAATCAGTTTCAGAGCGAAGGAGCAGCTCATGTAACCTCCAACAACGAAGACACCATCACACAAGACACTGTCAAAGAAGACTTCTGAACAAAGGTGGCAGCCCCAGCATATATAGATGACACATCCTGAAGATTCAGTGGAAGAGGAGGCAGCAGATGAAGGATCCTGGCTAATGGTAACGAGCAAAAACCACAAGAGGAAATGCTAAATTAAATGCAGATTTGCTTGTGAACAGCAAAATGTGGCAGCTTTCAGCTAGTGCCTCTAGCGTATCTCCTCAGATAAAGGAAAGACAATCTAGCCATCGCTGACAAAATAAGTGGCTAAGCATCAAGGCATTACAAGAGTCAGAGATGGAACATCCAACTCTGGTCACTGAGCATCATTTGACCAATGTATCCCAGATCCTGGAGAGTAAAAGCAAAGACACACACCAGCTCCAGTAATCCAGGAGCAACAATATCTGAAGTGAAGATGGGCCTGCAATCCCAACATCTACTGAGTGCAATGGCTACATATACTCCCAGTGTCACCCAGTCAATATTTATAGGCCCGTTGCACAACACAATTCATTTCTCAGCCCTGCAACACTTGGCAACATCGCTGGCCTGTGGAAATACATCCAGCAAACTGAACAGACTCTTGTAAATCTCATTATTAAAAGGGAATTAAAAATTGCCTCTATCAACACACAAAGCATTAAAAATACATCATGTGGCTAAAATTAAAGTTGACTGGCAGGAGTGTCCGATCCCACACTTCAGCAGCTAGAGACACTAGTCAAACTGATGGTTCCATGGACACTCCATCTGATCAGGAAGAAATCATTGCCATTCTTCCAGCCTGGAGATTCTGCTGTGGGGTGGCAGCATCATGCGCATCTGTACCAGACATTCAGGCAGCGTGCATGACAGCTTCATTGTCAGGAGCTCGGGCATCCTGGAAGCATTTGAGGAGGAGTCCAGGTTGTGGGGGGTGGTTCCTGGGTGATATGGATTACTCGCTTCAGACATGGCTGATGACGCCTGTGCAGAGGCCTGTGACTGAGACGGAGACCTGCCCTTGTAGCCTCCTGTGTGATAGTAGAGAGGTGCATTGGGCTCCTCCAAGATCCGATTCTGGTGCCTGGACTGATCTGAAGGGATCTTCCAGGATAGTCGTCTGATCTCTTCCCACATGCTGTGCCTTCCACAATCTGGCTCTGCAGTGAGGTGACTTCTGGGAGGACGAAGAGGACATGGAGGATGACCAGCCGGCCGTCACTGGGGAGGATGACCAGCAGGAGGAGGAAGAGGAAGAGAACGCTTTGGAACACCAGCCAGGCGGTGGAGGGCTGACATCTCAGCTGAAGCATGCGAGGGCAGTAAGGGAGGCTCTGATAACCAGGCAGTTCAGTCGCTAGGGAAAGGTGATTGTGTGTTCCATTCCCTTCTCCCACAAAATGCCTTCCATTTATCCTGCACATTGTCACACCAGAGTGATGGGCCTGGGTACTCTGTGTTCGTGAGTTTTTTTTGCCAGGCAGGAGGAGGATGATGATGATTCGCTAAGCACCAATCTGATGATACCCTGGTGCAAATTAGTCTGACTCCTACCTGAGTTTTGCATGCATGCTGGCACATGGGCCCACATCCATCTAGTGAATAAGGGATCCAAAACCCCCATACAGGGCTCTGGGGCAGGAGGTAATCACTTATATCACTTATGGGGTATGACAGACTACTGACTTCCTTTTCTCAGTGACACTGCATTGAGGGGCCATTCCAACTGATATCACCATGAGGCATTTGTCAATGGGGCAAGAATCGTAATTGAGACAACTTGTTCACAGGTGGTTGTTGAGAAAAACCATTTATTTATAATAAAGGCATTCAGATAAGCCATTGTAACAGAAAAACTTGTGAAAAGAAAACGTTAAGATGCTTATGTTTCTTTCTAACTATGCCTTTCACCCATGCCATTTCAGTGCACTACAACTTCCTAACCTTACTTGGCTTACCACTATGTCTCAGTGACTCTGCAGAATGTACATTGGAGGTCAAGGAGGCTAGCTGCCTACCTTGCCCTTGTGGCCTGTGATGCGTCTGGCAGTAGTCTTCTGGAGGCCCTGGACATTGAGGGCCTTGGCTTGCTTCCAGGTGTCTGGGATGTTTCCATGACACCATCTTCATTTTGTTGCCCCTGAGAGGTATCAGGAAGGGGGGAGTCAGAAGGTGTTGCCATAGCCACAGTCTCCTGGCTGGAAGGCTCCGGCATAGGCTCGAGCCCTTCCTCGTCCCTTGGGGTCCCTTTTGGTTCCTGGGTCATTCTGTGGGACATTGGTGCTTCTGCAGTGAGGTCCAGAAGCTCTGGTGTCACCTGGCACTGCCAGTCCTGGAGGACCACCTGCGTCCCACCCATGGTGGTCGTCCCCTCTGCGATGGCCACTGGAGTCGAGGGCCATCTCTCAATGGCCACAACAAGTGCCGTCTAGGACTGAGCCATGTTCTGCCCACTCTCAGCCATGGCCCTCTGAGACTGGGCCATGCTCTGCAAGCCTTCAGCCGTGGACCTCTTGAGACTGGGCCACCTTCTCAAGGATTGCTGCCATTGCCTGCTGTGTCTCAGTGCTGTCCCGCAGGGTATCCTGCAAGCACTTGAGCCTCTCAGCCATGGGCCATAGAATCTTGAGAAGCCTGCTGAATCCCTCCACTGTGGCCTGCTGTGACTCGGCCATTACTTGGAGTCTGCCACCCATAGTGAGGATCCCCTGCCCTAGGCTTTTCACTGCAGATGACAGCCTTGCAGTGTTGGCCTGGGAAGCACGCAAGACAGGCAAAAGCTGGTCCACCTGAAAGCTT
Source organism: Carcharhinus amblyrhynchos (assembly GCF_965287045.1). Taxonomy (NCBI): domain Eukaryota; kingdom Metazoa; phylum Chordata; class Chondrichthyes; order Carcharhiniformes; family Carcharhinidae; genus Carcharhinus; species Carcharhinus amblyrhynchos. The sequence goes on from NC_137345.1 coordinate 18,355,524, forward strand.
TGGGACTCCTCCCAGCAGCCTTGCAGTTGGTCAAGTATGGCTGTCAGCCCCTCCTGCATTCCCTGGCTCTGTTGCTGCATCTCCAGCAGCTCAGAGAGAAATGATCTCAGAGGACCAGCATGTAGCCTGGGGCCAGCTGAGTCCTCGCCTCTGGCAGGCCTCCACATGCTAGAGGCCTCCAACATTCCTTCCTCCACCCAATGTACATCAGCAGATGTGCCATGCTCACCAGATTGTGACTGCAAAGCCTCAACGTTAACTGATGTTGTGAGACTTCTTACTGTGGACTTCTTACAGTCCAACGTTGGCATTTCCACATCATGACTACCATTGACACTGCAAACTGCCAGCTCCAAGTGGAAAGGATCTCTAAGAACTCCCACCTACCAGACAAAGGAACAGCCAGTTCCAAAAGCTAGTGGCGTTTGCTACAAATAAACCTGTTGGACTTTAACCTGGTGTTGTGAGACTTATTATTTTTACCCCAGTCCAACGCCAGCATCTCCACATCCTGAATTATGACTCCTGCACATAAATCTGGGGAGTCTTCGAACCTCCTTGCAGGCATTGCCAGTCTTTTACCAGGACCTTTTCAAAGTCTGGAACATGTTCATCTTATGCCGCAGATCTCCCCCGTCAGGAGTAATGGCTATTGTGCGAAAGCTGGTGCTCAGGAACCCGCCCCTGCAACCATATTACCATCAGGTGGCTGGTGGAGAGGAGAGCAATGGATGCCGAATCGAGAATGTGCTGGGTAGTGGAGGAATGGACTGCATGAGCCCCATGAGCTCACTGAGCATCCAGCACCTGGCCAAAGCCATCCAAGACATTAGGACAGTCGTGCTCAGACCCAAGGACACACATTGTCTGGAGGAAGTGCAACTGTGCAGTGGGATCCCACCCGAGCATGCCCCTGCTTGGACAGAATTTCACATTGGCTCCATGCCTAGACCACACCACCCCCTCCAGGTCAGGTGCCCCACAGCTTGAGCCGCCTTGTGGAAATGCCCTCTGTGCCCTTTGCTACCACATGGAGGCGTTTCCTGTATAGGCTGATGCTGCACATCTACCACTGCGTCCTTGCCCATCCCTGGACACACCTTGGCGAGCCTTGTTACTGCTGGATGGCGGAGGTCCCCATTGGAGGTCCTTCTACAGAAGGTTCTCCCCCCACTATCTCGGGGACCTGACATGGAGGTGCTATATGCGGCAGTACCCTCCAATTGTAATTTCTTCCGGTTCACAGGCTCCCTTTTTGCAACCTTATGGCGTCTGTGGACCATGTGTGTATTATGTGTTGCAGGTAGCACAATCTTTTCAGTTTTCTCAGAAACCTTTTATTGAAGTTTTGTTTGCACTTCAATCCCACGCTCCTGATCTATGGGCACCCGGTGTGGAGGGGAGGATGGGGAAGGAAGAGGACCTCCTTGTGAATCTGCTTCTGGGCCTGGTAAGGCATGCCATCTACAGGTCCAGGTAGCAGGCAATTGAGGGGGGGTCATCCAACCTGACTGTCTGCCTCTCTACCGTGGCTACATTCACGGCCAGGTGTCCCTGGAAAAGGAACATGCAGTGTCCAAAGGCACGGTTGATGCTTCTGTACCCGCTGGGCACCGCAGGGACTGGGTGTATTACTGACTCCTTTAATCACATTTTAATTTGATGTTTTAAGTTTCCTTTCTGCTTTGTTTTTTGTTTCAGATGGTTCCCTTCCTTTTAGGGAGCTGCCCCTTTTGAGTTAATTTGATTTTATTTATTTGGTTGGACACAAAATGAATTCCCCTAATGAGCCAGAGCTGTGTATAAGCTGCAGGAATGGACACACAGCCAGTCACGCCACAAGTAAGGCAGCTCGGAAGCTGGCTCCCAGACTTTCAGAGGTACACCAGGAACACCTCCTAGATGCCGTGGAGGGGAGGCGTGATCGTCTGCTCCCTGGCCAGGCCCTAACCCAAGGGGTGCATCTGCCTTAGCATTGTGGGAGGTGGTGGCAGAAGTGGTGAATGCAGGAGCCTGATACTGCACTCTGGCAGGCAGAAGAAAATGTACGAAAAAAGAAATGTGCTGCAAAAGAAATGTACGATCTTCTGCGAGCAGCAAGAGGGAGTGAGCATCCCTCTTGGAACCGTTCACATGCTTGGCATAGATCTCCAACCCTGCTTAGACACCCGAAGGACATGCAACAAGTTATCCTTCCCCCAGAAACAAAATCTAACCTCTTCCCCTCAACAAGCACTCTTTAATGGTGACCACTTTCCCCGAAACTGTCAGCACATTGCCTGAGACACAGGTACGCATTTCGCATCATGCATTACGATATGTTAATGCTTGATATCCACCTTATGTTCCCACAGGAAAAGAAAAACCACAATGCATGGGAGGCAACACAGACAGTTGGTACTGTGTCCGACCTGCGGCAGCGGAATAGCATGGAGGAGCGTGTCATGGAGCTGGCAGGGGGTGATGGGCCATACTGAATGATCACCGATAGCCAGGTAGGCGTACAGCATACAAGTGAGTAGAAGCGCACCCTCAACCTTGATCCTCCTCTAAATAAGTGTGACGCTGCATGGAATGTTTCTCCCCCCTCCCCCTAATGTTTGTTCTTTTTTTCAGCTCTGGACCCAGAGGAGCCTGGCTCTTCGGGTGTTGCTGCCGCCCAGCTGCCCTGAAGCAAACTGCGCACAACCCCCTGGATGACACCTTGGAGGGAGGCACTAAGGAATCCTCTGAGGGCAGCACCACTGAAGCATCATCAGCATGCATCATATAACCCACCAACACAGAGACAGCCAATGGGTATCTTGAGTGTTGAGGCTCACAATCTGGTGAGCACATCACAGCCACTGATGCGCATCAGGTGGAGGCGGGCACATCTGAGGGCTCAGGCATACAGGGGTCTGCCGGAGGTCAGGATTCAGCTGTCCCCAAGCCTGCTGCTGGGCCTCTGGGTTTGATCTTCCCAAAGTTGGTGGAGATGTATCAAGAAACCCAGGGCTGTGGAAGGGCTGTTAGCAAACATGTTGCGACTGCAAGGGGAGTCAAATAGAGTGCTGTTGCAGGAGGCGATGCCGATACGGCATGAGATCCAGGCCAACACTGCAAATGGTCTGTCCTCATGGGTAACAGGGTCCTGGCCATCCTGGAGACACTACGGGCCATGTGTAAGTGTGTTTCTGGCATCCCAGGAGCACAGCATTAATGGCCATGGTTGGGACTCTCACTGGCATTCTGGAGATACAGCAGGCTGTGGCTGTGAGCCTCGACAACTTAGCCCAGGCTCAGAGGGCTACTGCTGAGGGACTCCAGAACCTGGCTTGCTCACAGAATGCTGTAGCGGCTCTGCAGCTTGGCCAAGTCTCAGAAGGCCAGGGCTGAGGGATCACACATCATGGGGCAGACGCATCTAGGCCTCCAGGACTGGCAGAGCCAGGTAACGCCAGACTTAGTCCAACTATGCTGGCATCCCATGGAGTACCTCCGGGTCCTGTAGGCATTCCAAGCGAGGAGGAAGAGCTTGAGGCTATGCCAGGAGATCCCAGAGACCTTCCGACTCCCCCTTCCTCACACCGGAGCATCTCAGGGCCATTGAGATGAACAAGATGGCACCAAAACAGTGCCATCCCCAAGTCAGCTGGGGCTTTCCAGGTACTGACCATCCAGGGGAAGTCCATCACATCTGGACACTTCCACCTCTGATATGCATCCTGGGGAAACACCTACAAGAAGCAGCAGATAGCACAAAGTTAGAAAGTTGTAGTTCACTAGAGGAGCACAGGTGAAAGTCAGCATTAGTCAGGGTTTGATAATCATTTATGTTAAGAGCACAATAAACTGTTAATTGCACATCAAGTTGTGACTAATGATTCTGTCCCCCCTACCCCACCACAGTTCAGTGTTGCCAACTTCCAAACATAAAGGTGCTGTCTGTTGAGCCTTACAGACTCAGCCCATGTTTCAGAATGCCTGCCCTATCTTCCCCAATATCCACCAGACCCTTGGTGAAAGTGCCCCAACCCCCAACCCCAGCCAAAAAACATGGTGTCCCAACCCTTATAGATATGTGGGTCAGGGCTGCAGCATGCATTTGGAGCACAAGTAGGAATCAGACTTGAATTGCACCAAGGGCAGGATCCTAGTGTACACAACAGCGAGTTGTCATCATCCTCCAACCATCAACCAAAATTTGCAACCATTGCCAGCCCAGGCACATTAATAGGGTCGGATATTTCTGGGGAATATGGTGGGATTCTGGGGGATGACAGAAGCAGGGGAAGGATGATGTGGTCATTTGAGGGCCCAGGTTGGTTGGGAGAGGGAATAGTGGTACGCACTTGCTCCTGGGATGTGGTGGATATGTGTTCACATCCCTCTTCACTGCATAACACCAGATAGGTGAAGCAGGCTGCAATCAAGGCATCCCTCACTGCCCTCCCTTGCTGGACACCTGCCTCTGCTGCACACCGCCTTTCCTCCAACTTTTCATATGGTGGGGCACCCACCTTGCCCCCTCGCCACTCCTCCTCCTCCTCCAACTGGTCTCCCCGCAGATGGACAGTGTTGTGCAGAGCGCTGCAAATGATGATGATGCATGAAGCACGCACAGGGTCATACTGGGAGACCCCTCCAAAGCAATCCAAGCAGCGGAACTGCTTCTTCAGCAGGCCGATGCACCGCTCAATGATGGACCAGGTGGCTGCATGGGCCTCATTGTAGCGGGCCTCCGCCTCAACCTCAGCCTCGAGCCTCCGCACAGCTATTTTTAGCTGTGACCTTAGCAGGTAACCCTTGTCACCCAGTAGCCATCCCGGGAACCTGGGCTGGTCTTCAAAGAGCCCAGGGATGTCCGACTGCCAGATCACAAAGCTGTCATGGAAACTCACTGGGTGGCGTGCATCGACCTGCATGATCTTGAGCTGATGGTCGCAGACAATTTGGACGTTCAGGGAATGGAACCCCTTCCTGTTCAAAAATTGCTGTGGCCCTGCATGGGGGGCCCACAAGGTGATGTATGTGCCATCCACTGCGCCCTGCACATTTGGAATCCCAACGATGGATGCGAAGCCGAGAGCCTGGGCCCCCTGCTGCACACGGCCCACATCAAAGTTAATGAATTGCCCTGCCTGGGCATACAGGGCATCTGTGATCTGCTGCACACATCTGTGCAAGTAGGCCTAGGAGATTCCAGCTAGGTTGGCACTGGGGGCCTAGAATGATCCGGAGGCACAGAAATTGAGGACTACCATCATCTTCACATCCATAGGGAGCGGGTGGCTGTCGCTGCCCCGAGATGCCAGGTGTAAGAGCACTTCACAAATGTGATGCATCATGGTCTTGGACAGGCGCAGCTAGTGACGCCACTTCTCCACGAGGGGCTCAAAGGAAGTGCGGGGCCTGTACCTCCTTGGTTTCGGCACCCTCTGCCTTCTGTGCATCCTCTCGGGAGGCTGCTTACCCACATCCTGGCCCTTAGCAGCAGCCTCTGCCTTCCTTCCTGAGGATCTTGTGGTGGCTGCTCATGTGGTGGTCTCGCTGCGCCCGCCACCTCCTGAACTGCCACCTCCTCCTCCTCTGCCCCTGCTGCTACTAACATGATGTGAAGGTGCCAGCATTGGACTGGGGTAAACACAGTAAGAAGTCATACAACACGGGGTTAAAGTCCAATATGTTTATTTGGTCACAAAAGCCACTGGCTTTTCAGAGCGCTCGCTGCTCCTTCGTCAGGTGAGTGGGAGTTCTGTTCACAAACAGGGCACATAAAAACACAAACTCAGTTTACAAAATAATGGTTGGAATGTGAGTCTTTACAGATAATCAAGTCTTAAAGGTACAGGGAATGTAAGTGGAGAGCGTGTTAAGCACAGGTTAAAGAGATGAGTATTGTCTCCAGACAGGACAGTTAGTGAGATTTTGCAAGCCCAGGCAAGTCGTGGGGGTTACAGATAGTGTGACGTGAACCCAAAATCCTGGTTGAGACCGTCCTCATGTGCAAAACTTGGCTATCAGTCTCTGCTCAGCAACTCTGCATTGTCACTAACATGACCAGCTACAAATGGAGCAAATTGAGATCCATCTGCACAGTGAGGTATGGGAAGAGCATAGAATGACGGATTATTATCAGTGGCTGCATGCATCTGGCACCACCCCAATCCCTCACTTCGACGAGCAGCCCCGCTTGTGGGAGCCGGCAACCTTACACAACCCATGGTGCCATGCATAGTCCGATTAGGATTGTGTGAGATTTCCATCATGTCAAATACTGGCACAGATTATGCAGATCGGTGTGCAGACATGGGCAATATGCATCCTTGAGCCATTGTTATGTGTGCAGCTGCAGCATCTGTTACAGGCATGTGTTGCTGGTCCGTGTTGCAGTGCAGGGACAGACTGCAAGTCACCATCAGATGTGTGCCCAGCGACGGCAGGTTCCATGAAGTCCATATATGAACCTCTGTACCCCGGTCTGGAGCAGCAGCTGATTCATCTGGTTAGGCTTCAGTCAGCACATAGTGCACTCCTCTGCACCCAGAACACTAGCACTTCGTAGAGGTCCTGACCACACCATATAGCAAGACAATGCCACTGCAAAGTGCTGTGGAGCAGGAGGAGGGGAAGCGAGAGACCTTGAAGCTGCTTCCCTCAATGCACTTCAACCCTGCTTGGTGGGGGTGGGGGTGGGGAGGGACTGGGAGCACTCAACACTGCCTCTCACAGTGCGCTTCAGCACTGTCCAGGAGGGGACAGGGATGGGGAATCCCTGACAGAACCTCACCCAGAAAACTGTGAAGAAATGGAAGTTTCCCCAATCCATGCCCTTCCCCCACAGATATCACTGGTCCATGGGCCAAAACCTGAAGGCAGCAGGAGGAAAGCCAAGAGGCATCTTCAAGGCCTGCCTGCAACATCTCCTGCCTTCCGTTAGCAGCATTTACTTCCTTACGCCAGTTCAAGGCTGCCACAGCAGTTTGTGACCTTTAAATACTTATTCTGATTTGCGCCAAAATTACATCACACTGAAGAGGTGGGAGACACAGACATGGATGGAGATTGCCATGTGGATTCCAGTAATGGCATGCAAAGGTATGTAAATTCATGCTAATCAGCGGCCGGTTTTCTGTGGGCTCCTCGCGCTGCCATTTTTCTCCAGCTGGAAGATGCACACAGGCACATCTCCTGGTTCGACCCGACCCGACAGAAAAGTTGCGGGTCGCAATGGGAGAATCGCGACTCGTGTCAAGAAAGCTTGAGTTGACTGTCCAAGGTGGATGTCTGATGTGGGAAATCTGAGCCATCATTCCTCCTAGTCTGTGTGGAAGAGTTCTGGAACAACTCCCAGAAAGGCATCCTGGTACAGTCAGGATAAAGTAGCACATAGTTATTTTTGGTGGCCAAATCTGGATGCTCAGATTGAAGAAAATGTGCAACAGTCAATCCTGTGCACAAATAAAAAATACACCACCATTGTCTAATTTAAATTCATGGGAGAGAACTAAGATATCATTGCATATAGCTTTTGCTGCTCCATTTGAGAGCTACCTGAGTTTGCAAGATTTGGTAAATAGGAACAGATTGTGAGTGATAATTGTTCACAGTTTACTTCAAAAGAATGTAAGGATTATCTCAAATGATAGCCAGCTTGTGATGATGGTGGTCCAATTGATTTTGTTTTTATATATTTAAGGGGAATGTTTATTTAATGCTTTATTTCACAGGAAGTCAGTATGTCTGGAGGAATGCAGATCAGATGCTGGAATAATTCTCATTTTAGCTATGTAGTGTTTACTTAGGATAGAGCCAGCAGATTTTTGTTTATAGATGGAGATTTCCCCTGTGCTTTTGATTAGGTTGATTGAAAGGATCATGTGTTATCAGTCAGGTGTTGATGTGACAATGGGAGGAGCTAGGTTCATAGCAGGGAAAAACTAGGCAGTTGCTATCGTAAGTCTGCCAAGGTCAGAAGGATGTTCAGGTTGTTCCGGAGAACTTGCCTACTCTCTACAAATCTCTCTGAAGGTTTTAACAGTCTCAAGACTTAACACAATTTGTAGCAAGTATGCCAAGGTTTGCTAACTGTATTTGTTTAAAAATGATGTTAATCTATGCATAAATGGGACTTAATTGTAAATGGGCCAGTCAGAAGATGTTTTAAAGTTTTTAAATATTCAACTGTTAATAGTTAAGCTTCCTCATTTGTTTGAGTTATATTTAAAATGAGTTATTAAATGAAGTTTCTTTTATCATAAACGATCCCTAATTTGTCAGTGGAATTATTCTTGGAGCAAAACATCCTATCCTCACATTTATGCCAAAAAGAAAAAAAATGTAGGGGTCTAGTCTAGCTTCCTAATTGTAACTTGGGGTACCCTAACAGTATATAAAATTTACACCTTGGGGGCATTTCTCCCATCATGACCCGCAAATTTTCTGGCGGGTCACGTCAGGTTGGGAGAGTGCGTGCCAGCCATTTCACAGGATTCGCACGTGCATTCCCGACATATGCATGTCTCCCAGAGCCAGAGAACAGTCGCAGTCGGGACCATGCTGGAAACCGTCAGAAAGAGAGATAAGTGATCTCAATCTTCTAAAATGTATTTTTAAATCTGTTTTAAATGTGATTATCGGGTCGGGCACAGAACTTTCCAGCCCAATAGCATTTCCCACCCTGCCAGGAGTACCTCACTCTGGCAGGGTTTAGAGTAGTTCCCCATGTTCGGGGTACTAGTGGGAGACCCTGCTGGAGTGAAGGGGGCATTCGGGGCACCCCAGTGGGTCAGGCAGCAGAGTGTTATGCTCCCTGGGCATGGGCACTTTGTCAGTGCCAGCCTGTGTCCCTGGCACTGCCCAAGTGGCAAAGTGCTCATGTCCAGGAGGCACCTTAGCACTGCCCATAGGGCATCGGGCAGTGCCAAAGGGGGAACTATTGTGGGTGGGGCCTAGGAGATGATAGTTGGGATTTAGGTCTTGCTACCACTCTGCATGGTGATCGGTCTGGCTGGAGGGAGGCCAGCGATTAGGGCGGGTGGGGTGGGAGTATTGCCACTGCTGGGTGTGGGGAGCACGACAGCAGAGCACTCCGGGACAGGGAAGAGATCAGGGCTGGCCCAGGAATTGTCGTAGGGGCCACGATCGGGCCATGATCAAGCTGGCCAGCAAACAGGGAGACTGAAGGATCGAGGCCACTGCGCTTGTGCAGTGCTCCAGAACTGTCAGCTTTTGGCATGAATAGGGCCTGCCTTTTGGGTTTTTAATATTCCAATTGTGGCCTCCGCATTGCACAGAGTGGGGAGATCCAGGTCTGAAGTTGCACTCAAAAAACAGTTGTGATCCAGATCAGTTTTCCCACCAAATCAGCACTTGTGGGAGAATCGCCTCCCTTATCACTCATGAACCAATAGATTAGCTGAAAGATTTGTACAATCTTTGAAACATTCTTTGGAAGCTTCAACAGAGAAAAGTTTGTTATCATGTCATGTGAGTAGCTCCTTGCCATCTTAAAGAAAGACTACTCATGCAGTCAAAGCTCACCTGCATTACTACTCTAGTTGCAACCACTTCCAGGCCAAGTGTATAAGATCAAACATCTGGGACCTGCATGCTTTGTCTTCTTGGTTTACCCAGGCATGTAGCACTGAGCGCATGTAGCTGCCCTAGGATTTCTTCCTTCAGTGCCTCATAATCCTCAAAGTTGTTTTTTCCTCCAGGTCATAATACGTTTTTTTTGGATTTCACCAGCCAAATATGGGGCAATAATTTCTGAGGCAAGATCAAAACTGAAGAAGATCCGATTACCATAGCAGATTCTCATACAGACCAAAGTTCAATCCAGATCAGGGTATTTGCACAGTCCAATGTCAGCAACAAACACACAGTTATGCACACAGCAAATTGTTCGCTCTCCAAGGCATCTTCTTCACATTCACCAGGTTGATTTGCACTTGAGCAGGATACATACTCCACATATATCATCGAGCAAGGCTTCACAGCTGATCCCTATCGCAATAAATACTGATAGGGGTTTTCCATCAGCCTACCATGTGACTTCCAGGTTGCCTTCCTGTGACCATCTTAATAGGGATAACCATCAGAAAGCAGGAGAATATTATGAGAAAAGTACCGCCTTTCCAGTCCCTGGTGACACCACAATACATGGAAGGTGACAGCTGAACAGCATTACAGGAGTAAGCTGATGAACTGTTAACAAAGCAATAAAACATAAGCTATACAAGAAAAGATTAATTGTAATACCTTGTTCCTCCACCCCAACTGTACCATTACAGATGTATATAGATTTTCAAGGATAACATGACTTACAAAATCCATCTTATACTGTAATATTCTCAGTAAGTACACAGTCCATGTATAACCAATAGGTGAAATGTGGTCAGATACTGCACACTCAAACCAAATGCCATCTAAAATAACTGCTACAGGTTTCTCACCAATTCCCTCCAGATGCTTTTCATACAGTAGGCCAACTGGCCTCACTGAAACTGTCTTCCTCACATGTCTTTCCAATCTCCACCCTTGACTAACACGTTTTGGAATCTTCTAAATGATGCTTTCTCGCGGATTTCTTCACCAAGGATACAACTCTAGTATTTCAACCTCTGCGTCTGGTTTTATATGTTCTGGGTCACCATCTGCATTCAAGCTCCACCTTCCATACTCTCAGAAAGGCAGCCAACTAAATATCACTGCTTCTCAAGTTGTATTAAAGTGTCACAAATCTTTGGGTCACCGAGGATCTGTGGATTCTCACAGATGTCCCTATGTCTGCACTTGCAGCCCTGTCTTTAAGTTAGAGTCTCTCTCTGCTCCTTACTCTCAGCTTTACAAAACACAATCATTCTGCCTAGATTCCTGTTCTTTGTTCCTTAACTTCACAGTCTTTCTGAAGTTTCTTCTGTGCCATTCATTGATTTATCAGCCATTTTGGTGTTTTAATTTGCAGTCTCTCTGCACCCCTGTTTCAGCAGTTTGTGTGAAATGCTTCTTGCTTCTGGGTTACCTTACTTCAACTGCACTCAGATTGCTCCTGCTTTACTATGTGGCTCCCAGGTTGGCAGGTAACAGCTCAGTTTTATATCCTGTGTTGGCTTTAAAGTCACAAAACATTACAAATTCACAGACTTATATGCAACCTTTAAAAACGAAAGTAAAACTTAAAGTTATGGAACAGAATTTTAACAACCAACATCCCCTCCCCCCATTCCCCCCTCCCGTCATTACATGTAGCATTGTTCTATAACTGAAGAAAAAATGTGCCAGTTTGGTGTCTACAGATCCCCTGGTCTGTTTTTTTAATTCCCCTCTTAAAAATTTGGATAGCTTGTTCTGTAGTCCATTTGAAGATGGTTGGTAAGGGGCTGTGCAATCATGTCATATTCCATTTGTTTCCATTAATGTCTTAAATTCCCTACTGATAAATGGGGTTCCATCGTCCGTCATTAAAATTCCTGGGTTTCCATGTATACAGAGAGATTTTCATTGTTTCTCTCATGTTTTGCAATGGACATCATCCAGTACACCTCCATCCACTTTAGAATGGGCGTGAACTAACAATAAAATCATCTAGCCCATAAATGGTCCTGCAAAGTCTACGTGTATCCTAACCCTTGACTTTCCTGGCCATTCCCAGGGATGTAGGGAAGTTAACGTATTGAGGGAAATCAGTTGCAGAATGGAAAATGTCAAACCTGAACAAAGTGCAATTAAAAATGTTTTTGTCGTATCAAAAATATGTACAATGGTTGTACTTGTCTGCCTTCAAATCTTTTTTATCTTTTTTCCTATTACATCTATGTTCTGACGAGTCATCCATAACTGAGGTGGAAGCAGCCTGCTGACTTGTTGTGCACTTTTGACTGTAATGACTTTGGGCTTCCTTTGGTTGTCTCAGTCCTAAAGGGCTCTGGGCTCCTAAAGTTCTCCCATTCCGGTGCAGAAACAACCTCCTCATCCTGACCTACAGGAGGTGATTGGCAGAGGAGAGGTGGAGCAGCAGGGCATCCTTGAAATTCCCAAGGTGCCTTGCTGCCACTCAAAGAACAAAAACAGCCTGGGAAACAGGCCCTTCGGCCCAACGAGCCCGCGCTGCCATTTTAACATTACAAGTCCCCCCTCCACCCATGACCCTTATCTATGCTTAGACCCACTCCTTCACCCTATGGATGCCTATAGAGGGCAGAGGGTGCAGGTCAACCCTATTGTGCTATACCCCCTGAGGTATCATTTGCAGAGGCAGAGTTGGGGTTATTTGAGTGGCTAATGTTCCTTGAATCCACCCCCTTTTCTTACTGATACCTGGAATGGGAACAGGAAATATTTAGTGGATGACTAAGCAGCCTCTCTTATTAAAGCAAGATCTCATTCTGTGAGCACATCCAGCCTCTGCAGATTGGAGACATTCTCACTGGGTTGCTGCGCGAGTCCTATCTTGCCTTCAACATCAGCATAGTCCTACTGTTTCCCAGTTAGCTCGGTGGCCTCTTCCTCCAAAGAGGCGAGGATTGTAATGTCAAGCAGGCTGTCTCCAGTTATGTATTCTGATCCTACAGAAAGACAGAAGGCTTATTGTGCAGTTTTGGGCGCCGCACCTGCGCAAGGATATTTTGGCCCTGGAGGGAGTGCAGAGGAGGTTTACTAGGCTGATACCGGAGTTGAGGGGATTGAGCTATGAGGAGAGGCTGAATAAACTAGGCTTGTACTCGTTAGAGTTTAGAAGAATGAGGGGAGATCTCATTGAGACGTATAAGATGATGAATGGGATGGATAGGATAGAGGTGGAGAGACTCTTCCCGCTCAAAAAAGACAGTAGGACTAGGGGGCACAGCCTCAAGATAAAGGGGAGGCGGTTTAGAACGGAGTTGAGGAGGAACTTCTTCACTCAAAGGGTGGTGAATCTCTGGAATTCTCTGCCCGTTGAAGTGGTGGAGGCTGCCTCGCTAAATATTTTTAAGAAGCGGGTTGATGGGTTTTTGATAAGAGAAGGGATTGAGGGTTATGGGGAGAGGGCGGGAAAGTGGAACTGAGCCACGACAGATCAGCCATGATCTTATTGAATGGCGGGGCAGGCTCGAAGGGCTAGATGGCCTACTCCTGCTCCTATTTCTTATGTTCTTATGTTCTTATGTTCTTATTTGTGCTCCCTGTGGGCACATGGGCAGTTTAGGAGCAAACATGTCAATAGCAGCTCTTGAGTCCTCCCCAGTGAGAGCTACCATGCAGGATATTCATCAACTTATAGAACATTGAGCGTATGAAGTGGCTGCCATACATTCAATGCACATGTTCCACCTGTTGTTGAGTGCTGCAACCCAAACTCCAGTCTGACATCCCTGTGCACATGCACACTTAACCTGCCTGATGCCCATATGAGTGAGTAGATGGAAGCACTTACCCTAGTGGACTGCAGCAGGTCATCCATCATTTTTTTGAACTGATGGGCCCCATGGAAGCTAAACTCTGCTGTGACATCCACCCAGGTGATGTGGTTAGATAAGAGGGCATCCTGCTGCCATTCATGGGAAACAGCAGCTCCCATCTTTGAATGGCATGAAGGAGAATCTACAGGGAATGTTTGCTGAATCATGGGTTCATACATTCACTGGTGTGACATACTGCTTGTAATATGGAGAATCTGGTGCTTCTGGCTTGCAGTGAGTGAATGGCTGTCCAGATGCCCCTTAAGTATAGCAGCCAAACCTTCAACATCCTGCTGCCACTAATGCGAGATTCAGCAAGCTCATCGCAGATGCGTAGGTAATGACCTGAATAGTGCAAGACTGTACTGTCCCCAACACTCCCCAATCCAGTGGAATTAAACCCTTCTTTACCCGCAACCAAACTTTGACTCTGAAATGGAAGATTCTGGCTAATGTGTGTGTGCGTTTCGTAGGAAGCGCCAGCCATGCTTCTGTCACTGTAACAAGGAGAGCTTGGCTGAAACCTGCATGAGAACGTAAAATAATTTTAACTTTAAACCACAGATTTTTATATTTATATGATGTATTATTATATCAGTGACCTTCAGTAATAATACACCAAATTTTGCTATGCTGATTTGTTTTACCTGGCATCTACTAAGGCCAAGTTGACTCTCATTTTTTTAATTATATATCGTTCAGGGGATGTGGGATTTGCTGGCTAGGCCAACCTTTGTTGCCCATGCTTAATTGCCTCTAAAAAAGGTGTATGGTGAGTTAAAATGAGATTACATTAGGAGATAGCTTGTGAAGCTTGCAGTGCTTTACATATACTTAAATCACTTGATCTCATCTTCTAAATAAAAGAAAACAAAAAAAATGGAAGAAAGGAGTAGGAAGAGGTCTTTTGGCCCTTCAAACTTGCTCCGCCATTCATCACGATGATGGCAAACATTGCACGTTTGCCTAATCCTGCTTCTCCCCATAACCTTTGATCCCATTCACCCCAAATGCTATATCTAGCCACCTCTTTCATACATTCAGTGTTTTCGCATCAACTACTTCCTGTGGTAATGAATTCCACAGACTCACCACTCTTCAGATGAAGAAATGTTTCCTCATTTCTGTCCTAAATACTCTACCCAGAATCCTCTGAGACCCCGGTTCTGGACACACCCAGCATCGTGAACATCCTCCCTGCATCTATCCTGTGTAGTCCTGTTAGAATTTTATAAGTCTCTATGAGATTCCTCCTCCTCCTCCCCCTCCCCCCCCACCACCACCACCACCATTCGTCCGAACTCCACTGAAAACACTCCTAACCTAGTCAATCTCTCCTCATACATCAGTCCGGCCATCCCCACAATCAGTCTGGTAAACATTCGCTGCATTCCCTTGAGAACAAGAACATCCTTCCTCAGAAAAAGACACTAAAACTGTACACAAGATTCTAGGTTTGGCCTCCCCAAGACCCTGTATAATTGCAACAACACATTCTCACTCCTGTACTCAAAACCTCTCGCAATGAAGGCAACATACCATTTGCCTTCTTTAGCATCTGCCGCACTTGCATTTTCACCTTCAGTGACTGATGCACAAGGGCACCCAGATTCCACTGCATACTTCCCTCTTCTAATTTACAGATATTCAAGTAGTAATCTGCCTTCTTGTTTTTGCTTCCAAAGTGAATAACCTCACATTTATCCAAATTATGCTGCATCTGCCATTGGTTTGCCCACTCACCCAACCTGTTCAGATCATGTTGAAGGATCTCTGTATCATCATCACAGTTCACCCTCCCACCCAATTTGGTATCATCTGCAAACTTTGAGATGTTACATTTTGTTCCCTCATCCAAATTATTAATATATATTGTGAATAGCACCAATCCCTGTGGCACCCCACTAGTTACTGCCTGCCAATTTGAAAAGGACCTATTAATTCCTTCTCTTTGTTTCTTCTCTGCCAACCAGCTTTCTATCCATCTCAATACATTTCCCCAACTCCCATGTGCTTTAATCTTGCACAATAATCTTTTATGCGGGACTTTGTCAAACACTTCCTGGAAGTCCAAATATACCACGACTGTTCACTCTTGTCAATTCGACTAGTTACATCTTCAAAGAATTTCAACAGATTTGTCAAACATGATTTCCCCTTCATAAATCTATGCTGATTCTATCAGGTCCTGCCACTGCTTTCTAAATAATCTGTAATAAAGTCCTTGATCATGAGAATTTTCCTCACAACCGATGTTAGGCTTACTGGTCTATATTTTCCTGTTTTTTCTCTACCTCCCTTTTTGAATATTGGAGTGGCATTAGCTACTCTCCAATCTACAGAGTCTATAGAATCCTGGAAGATGATCAGCAATGCATCCACTATTTCTAAAGTCACTTCCTTATATATTCTGGGATGTAGATTATCAGGCCCTAGGGATTTATCTGCCTTTAATCCTATCAATTCTCCCAGCACCATTTCTCTACTAACATTGATCTCCCTCAGTTCTTCCCTCTCATTAAATCTTGCATTCTCCAATATTTCTGCTTTCTAATTTGTGTCCTGTTTTGTGAAGACGGAACCAAAGTGTGTATTCAGTCGCTCAGCCATTTCTTCGTCCCCTATTATACATTCCCCTCATTTCTATCTGTGGAGGATCTTCATTTGTCTTTACCAAACTCTTTCTCTTAACATATCTATAGAAACTGTTAGTGTCAGTCTTTATATTCCCTGCAAGCTTACTTACATACTGTATTTTCCCCTTTTTAATCAATCCCTTGATCCTTCTTTGCTAAATTCTAAACTCCTCCCAATCCTCAGACTAAAGGGCACAATCTTTCCAAAAACATTCTACAGGCATGATCCTACAACCTTGTCCCACTGTCAATCAGTTGGCGAGGTGGTAAGATTGCTTGCAAAATAAAAAATCAGAAACAGGCCTGTTTCCAGGCAGGTTCCAGTCGTACATGTGTTGTGAAGTTGGTTTTGGTAAAATTTTAAAAAAATTGTATAATGTCTCGAATTGTAAAATTGTATGGTCTGTTTAAAAGGTAGGTTTATTTTCTGAGTTTAAAAAGGGGAATTGCAGGTGCATATCCAGTACATAGACTGAAACATTGTATCGAGAGAGTAGGCAGTGGTGTTGCCAAGATTGCAGATTGTTTTTGAAGTTTGCCCAATCAGTTTAAACTCGGCATTTGAAGAACAGCAGCCTGTTAGATTTGAATTTGATGTTTTGGTAAGCTGTAAACCAGTCCTATTGTGGGGATGTTGGCAGGTCATCAGGGGTATAAGAGACAGCTCTCAGTTTAAAAGAACTTCTGTAACTGCTTCTGCCACAGCTCACAGCTTTAGAGAGAAATAGACTGTCAGCAACTGCTCTCTGACACAGCAACTGTCTCTGCCATAGCTAATAGCTGCATTTATGTCTTAAAAGAAAGCCTCATCTCGATAGTGAAGGCAGCAAAAAAAAGTCAGAGATTCCAGAACGAAGACAGAAGATTTTGGAAAACGACAAATCTGGTTGTATTTTGAGAGTGACTAAAAAAAATGTTTTTTTTTAATAAGTGGAAATTGTATTTATTTAAACAGCATTCTATTAGAATAGTGTTTTATTTAGTTTTTTAATGGTTTAGTTAACCTGTTCACTGTTAGTTAGATAAATGAAGTGGTTTTTGTGATTTTAAAGAGAGTCCCAAGTAGTTATTTTGATTCAACCATTAAAAGTTGCTGAAGTGCAAATATTACCTCATCTCACACATTTTTAACAGATTATAAAGTGAAGCACTCCTCTTCGGAGTTTTGGTGTTTGCCCTTAAGGCAGGGATCAACCTCCCTGGGGAGAGGGCAGGAATGTGGAACTGAGCCACGACAGATCAGCCATGATCTTATTGAATGGCGGGGCAGGCTCGAAGGGCTAGATGGCCTACTCCTGCTCCTATTTCTTATGTTCTTATGTTCTCCCCTTCATAACACAAGCCACTTTTTTTGGGCATGAACAGCTTTGTGCCCAAAATGGGTGACATTAAATGACATCCATTTGAGTGAATTTCAGTGTCATTAGCGAGTGCGGCACACAATTCCACCCTCACTTACATCAACTACATTCTCGGTAGACATCATACTGGCGAGAATTACAGCAGCTCTATAAAAGTGTGGTTTTAGCTCAGCAGTGATGAAGCAAGTGAGAAGGTGAAGACCACTGAGCACCGACCTGCGGGGGTGGGGGGGGGGGGGGGGTGGTGGCGTGGTTGAGTCTCAGCTGCGGCCATGGTGCGGCATTGGGTCATGGGCCTGCATGTTTGCAGGAGCTTGAGGGGGCTCATGCCAGTCTGGGGGTTCCTTATGCCAGGGGTCACTGCTGGCTTGGGGCTCATGTTGTCCACATTCCTCCAGCCCACTGAATGGCCCCCATGCAGTTGCCTATGAGGTCGATTCCCACTGACATTGCCACAATTACCCTGCCATCTGTCTGCTGGAAAGGCTCTGGAATTTCTGCTAACATTCCATCCCTGGCCCTAATAACAAAAACAAGCAGCAACTCTGCCAGCTGCTGCTCCAAGCAAGGGAGCTCTGCAGGTGTTAACATGGCTGTTCATACAGCATGGACTGTGCAGTGCTGCCTTCAATGGAAATCCATCTTGTGATAGTCATGGGGGTTCTTCTCCATCGTCTGAACTGGAAGCCATTCCTGGGAACCACCCATGTCTGTGCCTCAAGTGTTCCCAATGGGGGCCCCCACACAGTCACCCATATGCCCTCCATGCCCATCATGATGAGGTGCAGTGACGGTCGTCAACCTGTTGAGGTGGTGCATGGCACCAAATGTAGCATTGGTTTGTTACCTACTAGACTCATGGGGACATGACGGGTTTGATGGGCACAGAGGAAACAGAGACCAAAGGTGTACAGGACCTGCATATCCTTCAAACAATTACCAAAGGCCGTATGCCACCGCAGGCTCCAGCTCAGCAGGGGTATGATGTGGTATATGTGTCAGGCCCTTGCAGACCTGGCACCTTGAGAGATGGGAGAGATACCTACTCTCAGTGGTGTGAAGATCACGGCGGCCCTAAACTTTTACGCCACTGGGTCCTTCCAGGCCGCCAGTGAGTATCTTTGTGTGATTTGCCAGTCTTCAGTTCATAAGTGTGTCTGTGAGGTGACAGATATCTTGTTCACCCGAGCCAGCCAATAGATTCATTTCAATGCGGGCCAGGCCCAGTGGGAAGCCTGGGAAGCAAGCTTCGCTGCCATTACCAAGACGCCCAACATGCAGAGGGCAGTTGATTGCACGCACATCGTCCTGCAGTCCCCAAAATCTCAGGCACCATAGTTCCTGAATAGAAAGGGGTTCCAGTCCTTGAATGCTCAGGTGGCTGCAACCATGAGACGAATGTCATGTATATGTATGCACACCACCCAAGCACATGCAAGGTAGTTACATTTTACAGAGCTCCTGTCTCTTCAAAAACCAGCCCAGACTGCAGGGATGGCTCATGAGGGACAAGGGCAACCTGCCAAAGAGGAGCTGGTGGACGGAAAACAGGCAGCAGCAAGAGTCCAGCGGGCCTGGTCTGCAAGGGAGGCCCCCATTACCGTAAGGTAATCTGACTAGGGGACACAAGGCCTACCAGCAACAACCCCCACAGGGAGCCTGGAACCATCCCCCCTCCCCCCGGGTCCACATCACCCGCCATGGGTGTAATTGACATCACACCAGCATGATAGGCCTGGTTGGATGTGTTAGCAAGTTACTGGTCTAGGCAGGTGGGTGATGATGGCACACTGTGAAGCTGCCCTGGTGTAATAACATTTATTGGTGAAAGTAATGGTGGATATTACCCTCTCCCTAACTAATATGCAGGCCTTGGTGACCCTACAACCTTTTAAACTTTTGTGGCCTATCACTACGTCAAGGTGTCCCTCTCAGCATGTATATCTGAGGTGGGGACAGTCAGCTGCATTCCGTGACCTGTGATGCCTTGATGGATATCTTCCCTCAGAGTGTCAATACGTCCCTGGGACACTCAGTGGGATGGTGGTCAGCTGGAGTGAGCTTCAGAAGCCCCAGTATCATTTGGCCCTGCTCCTTCATCAGGTGACTAGGAGCTCACCTGATGAAGGAGCAACCCTCTGAAAGCTCGTGATTCCAAATAAACCTGTTGGACTTTAAGGTGACGTTGTGAGATTTCTTACTGTGCCACCCCCATCCAACATCAGCAGCTCCACATCAAATCTCATCTTAGCCTTCTTTCCTTTGGGCAAAACAGTCCTAATTTCTCCAACAGTCTTCAGTGAGGGTCCCCAGAGGGCCAGGGCACTGCCAGGGTTTTCCCTCTCCTGGGAGCTATATCATGGAATTCCTACAGTTCAGTAGGAGGTCATTCAGCCTAGCAAGTCTGCACCAACCACAATCCCACCCAGGCTCTATTCCTGTAACACATTTACTCTGGTAATCTAACACTCGGCTCAATTTAGCATAGCCAATCAACCTAACCTGCAAATCTTTGGACCATAGGAGCACCCGGAGGAAACTCATGCAGACATTGGGAGAACGTGCAAACTCCACACAGACAGTGCCCGAGGCTGGAATTGAACCTGCGTCCCTGGTGCTGTAAGGCAGCAGATTTAACCACCGTGCCAACAGGCCGCTTTGCGCTGCCAGCGTGTTCCCTGCTACTGCCTGTCGTTTTCAATAGATGTTGTCATGGTCTCTTTCTCTTTGCATCTGTCTTCCCCAACAACCTCTCTCCCCAGTGAAGTCTCCTTTCCCATTGCAATACGTCTTCTAGTGCAGCCTTTTCACCTTCAACCACTGCCTTTCCTCTCGCTCTTTTGAGTCCAAGGTACAGGCAGCACCGTGGCACAGTGGTAAGCACTGCTGCCTCGTAGTGCCAAAGACCCAGATTCGATTCCTGGCTTGGGTACAATGGGTAGAATCTTGTACTCTGTGTGGAGTTTGCACGTGCTCTCCGTGCCTGCCTGGGTTTACTCTCACAGTTCAAAGATGTCCAGGTTAGGTGGATTAGCCGTGCAAAACCTTCCCTTGGTGTACCTGAACAGGCATCAAAGTGTGGTAACTTGGGGATTTTCATAGTAACTTTCTTGCAATGTTTATGTAAGCCTACTTGTGACACTAACAAATAGACTTAAAGTTTAAACAGAGGTCAGTAGGAGTGCTTATGTGATGATTTTCTGTGCCCAGAATCTCATGTACAGACAGGAGGTTTACTCTATGCACGCACCGAACGCAGAAACGTTACAATATTGTACCAACAGCTCAATGGCCTGGAGCAGACAGTTAAGATGGCAGTCTCTCTCTTGCAGTCTTTTTTGCCTTCAGAGTCTCACCATCCCACTGAAGCTTCTCCCCACATTGCAGTTTCTTTCCCCTTTGGAGCCTCTTCCACCACCTCCCTTGCAGCCTCTCCCCATCATAGTAGCCTCACCTTTCTTGCAGTGTCACTGTCACTACAATCTTCATTATGATGCTACTCCACTCTGCTGCTGAAGTTGATGCATTGCTCATCACCTCCAAATGCTCACTTTTGCTCCAAGCACAGGCTGTTTCTCTCCTATGTTTAATGCTAGTATGAGAAAAACACCTTCCATTGTACTTGGAGGAGTAGCGCTTCACTGATTTTGTCACAGTGTGTGTGGGCTTGACTTTGCTCTCGTAGGTCACCCCGTCATTAAATTAAGCTAGCCATTTTAGGGCTTTTCAAGGTTGAATTCACCCACAACTCCAATGTACTTAAAACCACCCCCCACCCCCCAAATTATTAAATTGTTTACCCAACATTAAATACTGGATCAACAGAAGTTTCCTCCAACTAAATGTTGGAAGGAAAAGCCATTCTATTTTATCCTTAACAGAAACTCTGTTCCCTAGTCACTGCCTCCCAGAGACTAAACCAGACTTTTCACAACTTCGATGTCACATATGGCTCTCAGTTACATTTCCTGCTATATATCCAAGTCATCACAAAGCCCAGTTACTTTTATCTTGGTAACACTGCCCAACTCTGCTGTCACTCAGTTCATCTACTGCTGAAATTACATCCATGCCTTTTTAACTTCTAGACTTGACTATTCCAACACACACTCCTGTTAGTCTTACATTCCATAAACTTGAGATCAGCTGTGCCTTAATTTGCAGCAAGTTCCATTTTTATGTCACTCCTGTGCACTTGACCTAATTGGCTCCTGGCTAAACAGAGCTCGATTTTAAAATTGTCATCAGAGCTTTTCAATTCTATCAACATAATTGGTCTTGTTTAGTTCCTCCTGCTCCCTTCCCATTCCAATGGTGCAAAACCTATTTCATTTGTATTCTTTTTGGGTCTTATCTCTGACCTGAAATGTTTACTCAGTTTCTCTCCACAGATGCTACCTGACCTGCTGAGTATTTCCATCACTTTCTATTTCATACCATAATTGCTTTATTGCTCATCTCTGTTACAAATCAGGAACAGCTTTAGTTTCAGTGATAACTTGTGCACTTGTCAGTTGAATGCATTGGACGGAATCTTACTACCATTCATGCCAGCAGGATTTTCCCTTCCTGGCTCCAATTGGCTCCAAATTCTCCGACTTCACCGCAGCAGGAGCTTGGCTGAACAGCAGGTACAATCACACCCATCATCATCACCTTAACATACAGCTTATGATTCCTCCAAGCCCTCACTCCTCAATATTTTAAATCACATCCAGTTTTATAACTCTGAGATATAAATGAGCATCCTCAATGTTATGTACTCCAAAACTAATAATGATATCTGGGATCAGGAAAAGCATTAATTCATTTATTCAGGGAGGGTGATTATCAGCTAAATGTTTCCTTGTTCACATTCAGACTCCCTCTTCATCCCTGCTTTCTCTTTCTCCTCTGGGCCTTGAAGCGTCTCGCTCTCCCTCGGCCTTAAAACCTCACTCCTCCCCCAAGTCTCACATTATCTTTCTCACCGCGGGCCTCATAGCATCTCTCTCATTCCAGGCCTGCAGGCTAATCACTACCCTGGGCCACGTAGCATCTTCTCTCCCCCTCGCCACACTGCTTCTTCTCCCCTCCTGCAGTCTCTTCTCCCCACCACCCCCTCCCCTGTCCCTCCACCTCTGAGACCTGCAGTCACTTCTTTTGAGGCTTTGCAGCATCTCTCTCTCCTTGGGCCTCAAAGTCTCTCTCTTCCCCTGGTTCCCAATGCCTGTCTCTCTTTCAGACAGAAATGGCCTGTGATTTGAGGAGCAGCACCTTTCAGAATTTTCCATTACATTTAGCAGCATTTTGAAAACTGTCTCTGGAAGCCACAGTGAAAGGCTTTGTGGAATGTTCTAACAGAGATGGATTTGCAATGAAACAAACTGTTAAATAGAGGTCTGATTATGAGCTATAAAGTGACCACAAGGTAAGGAGGAGTAAAACAAACAAATGGTTTATTTAACATCAGCTGGAATTTTACTGTCCCGCCTGCTATGGGAATCACCTTTATAAAGAACCTTTCCCTTGAGAAGCTTTCAGTGCCTGCTCCAGTGACTGGACAAACCTTTCCGCCTACAGGATGTATCAGGGTGGTATGGAGCCGACCTCATCTATCAGACACCTTGGTGGTCAAGGTGCTTCCCAAACTCCTTCACCACATACTGGGGCCCATTGTCACTCACCACTTGTTCAGTCTCAATTTCAGCTAGTCCCAATTGCCCACATTTGGCCCATATCCCTCTACACCCATCTTATCCATGTAACTGTCTAAATGCTTGAGAGAGTCATAGGTGTTCAGGATGACTGTGGAGGAGGTGTTATTGCTTAACTTTCAGACTGCAATCAGTAAGCATATGAAGTCTAAGATCTAGTTGCAGAGGAAGGAGCTGAGCCCCAGGCCACGAAGTTTGGAGATAAGCTTTGTCGAAATAATGGTGTTGAAGGCTGAACTATTGTCAACAAATAGGAGTCTGAATAGGAGGCCTCTGAGGTTTTACTTTTTTTTATGAAAGGTGAGTAGATTTCACTCACCTCAGGGTGGACGAGCAACATTGAGGCACAAAGTGCAGCACTTCAAATGAAGCCTTAGCCACAAGGAGATGACGAATCAGGTAGGAGGTTGCTTTGAAGACCCCAGGTGAGTGAGCTGAATGAGATTGTGATAATGGGGGAGTGCGATGGGTGAAGGGAGACTGTAAAGGGATGGAGGGGGGTGCGGAAGAGTGTGAAGGTGTGGTGGAGTAGCATGTGTGGGTTAACCTGGTCATAGACTTGATTTAATATTGCCACATATACTGGGATACAGTGAGAAGTATTGTTTCTTGTGTGCCATGCAGGCGAAACATACCATTTATAAAGTACATAGGGGAAAAGGAAAGACAGAATATAATGCTTGACTTACAGGTACGGTGAAGAGAAAAGCTAGCTCTCTATATGATAGGACCATTCAAAACACTGACGACAGCAGGGAAGAAGCTGTTCTTGAGTCTGTTGGTATGTGCATTCAGACTTTTGTATCTTTTTCCCGACTGAAGGGGTATATCCAGGGTGCGTGGGGGCCTTGATAATGCTGGCTGCTTTTGAGAGGGAGCAAGAACTGTAGATGGAATCAATGGATGGGAGGCTAGTTTGTGTGATTGACTGGGCTACGTTCACAACCCTTTGTAGTCTCTTGTGGCCTTGATCAGAGCAGGAGACATATCAAGCTGTAATGCATTTGGGCAGGATGCTTTCCATGGTGCATCTGTAAAAATTGGTTATAGGGGACATGCCGAATTTACATAGCCTTCTGAAAAATTAGAGGTGATGCTGGGCTTTCTTAACTAAAGTGTCAGTGTGAAGGACCCATGACAGGTTATTGGTAATCTGAACATTTGGAAACTTTAAGTTGTCAACCATTTCCACTTCATCACCGTTGATGTAGACAGGGCATGTCCTCCACTGTGTTTCCTGAAGTTGATGACTTTCTCCTTCATTTTACTGACATTGAGGGAGAGATGATTTTCATCGCACCAGTTCACCTGATTCTCTACCTCTTTCCTATACTCTGTCTCTTCATTGTTTGAAATCCAATCCACTACAGTGGTGACATCAGCAAATTTGAAAATGGAGTTGGAGCAAAATTTGGCCATGCAGTCATAAGTGTATGAGGAGATTAGTAAGGGGTTAGGACGCTACCTTGCAGGGCACCAGTGTTGAGGATAATCGTCAAGAAGATATCATTACTTATCCTTACTGATTGCGATCTATGGGTTAGGCAGTCGAGGATCCAGTGACAGAGGGAGAAGCAGAGCCCTAGGCCACGGAGTTTGGAGATGGACTCTGATGAAGGGTCACCCAGACTCAAAACTTTGGCTCTATTTTCTCTCCACTGTCAGCCCTGATGAGTTTTTCCACTGTTTTCTGTTTTTGTTTCAAATTCCAGCATCTACAGTATTTTGCCTTTATGAGTTTGGAGATGAGTTTTGTTGGAATTATGATGTTGAAGGCTGAGCTGCAGTCCATAATTAGGAGTCTGACATAAGTGTCCTTGTTATCCAGGTGTTCCAGCGTTGAATATAGGGCCAGGGAGATGGCGTCTGCTATGGACCTGTTGCAATGATAAGTGATCTGTAGTGGATCCAGGCAATATGGAAGATTGGTATTGATGTGTGCCTTTTGAAAGACTTCATAATGATGGATGTCAGAGCCACCGGTGGTAGTCATTAAGACATGTTGCCTGGCTTTTCTTTGGTACAGGGATGATAGTCATCCAGTGAGCTTCTGTACGCTTAAGGATGGGAGAGAGACTGCAACCTGAGAGATTCAGCCAGAGTGAGGGTCCTGGAAATTTGGAGCTGAGTGGGAATTCGGTGGTGAGGGGAAGAGGTGTTCACCTTCAGGATGTGCAGAAAGGTGTACCTGCAAGGGAGACTCAAGTGCAAGTGAAGGTAGAAAGAAATTGAACTGCTACATAGAACATAGAACATCACAGTCATCAGGTAAGTGATTGACTGGTAAATAGTTTTTTTCTCTCTTTTTCTCTTAGCATTGTAGTTAGTATTGTAGATTAAATTAAGGGTTAAGTCATAGTAGGAGATCCCAGACCCTATATCATGTTTCTCTTGTGTGATGTGGGAATTCAGGGACCCTTCCTGTGTACCTGGCTCCTCCAGCTGCAGGAGGTGTATTCAACTGCAGCTCCTGTTAGATCGATTGATGGCAGTAGAGTTGCGGATGGATCCATGCTGGAGCATCCTCATGCTGAGGAAGTTGTGGATAGCACGCTCAGTGAGTTGATCACACCACAGATAAAAGTTACTGAGGGAGATAGGGAATGGATGACCACCAGACAGTAGGAAGGCACTGCAGGAGTCCACTGCGGTCACCTCCATCCCAAAGCAGATATACTGGTTTGGATACTATTGAGGGAGATGGCTCACTGGGGGACGGTGGCAGCAGCCAGGTCATGCTGGCTGGCTGTGCTGCACAGGAGAGCAGGAAAAAGAGTGGCAGTACTATAATGATAGGGGATTCACTTGTAAGAGGAATAGACAGGCAATTCTGCGGGCTCAATCAAGACTCCAAGATGGTATGTTGCCTCCCTAGGGCAAGGGTCAAGGGTGTCTCTGAGCGGCTGTAGGCCATTCTGGATGGAAAGGATGAACAGCAAGCTATTGTGGTGCATATAAGTACCAACAATTTAGGTAAAAAGTGGAAAGCTGAATTTAGGGAGTTAGGAGTTGAACTAAAAAGTAGGACCTCAAAGGTTGTAATCTCAGTATTGCTACCAGTGCTACATGCTGGTCAGAGTAGGAATGTCATGCCAGCTAAGATGAATATATTGCTTGAGGGACAGAATACTGATTAGAATGCAAGTCTTTACAGCTAATCAAGTCTTAAAGGTGCAGATAATATGAGTGGAGATAGCATTAAGCATAGTTTAAAGAGATGTGTATTGCCTCCAGACAGGACAGTAAGTGAGATGTTGCAAGCCCAGGCAAGACATGGGGGTTACAGATGGTGTGACATGAACCCAAGATTCCGGTTGAGGCCATTCTTATATGTGCAGAACTTGGCTATCAGTTTCTGCTCAGCGACTTTGCACTGTCATATGTTGTGAAGGCCGCCTTGGAGAACGTTTACCCGAAGATCAGAGGCCGAATACCCGTGACTGCTGAAGTGTTCACCAACAGGAAGGGAACAGTCTTGCCTGGTGATTGTCGAGCAGTGTTTGTTCATCCGTTGTCATAGCTTCTGCATGGTCTTCCCAATGTACCAAGCCTCGGGACATCCTTTCCTGCAGTGTATCAGGTAGGCAACGTTGGTTGAGTTGCAAGAGTATGTATGAATACATGGTGGATGTGTTCCCATGTGAGATGATGGCATCCGTGTCGATGATCTGGCACGTCTTACAGAGATTGCTGTGGCAGGGTTGTGTGGTGTCATGGTCACTGTTCTCCTGAAGGCTGGGGAGTTTGCTGCGGACAGTGGTCTGTTTGAGGTTGTGTGGTTGTTTGAAGGCAAGAAGTGGGGATGTGGGATGACCTTAGTAAGATGTTCGTCTTCATGAATGACATGTTGAAGGCTCTGGAGAAGATGTTGTAGCTTCTCTGCTCTGGGGAAGTACTGGACGACGTAGGGCACTCTGTCCACTATGTCCCGTGTTTGTCTTCTGAGGAAGTCGGTGCGGTTTTTTGCTGTGGCGCGTCGGAACTGTTAATCGTGAGTCAAGCGCCATACCCTGTTCTTATGAGGGCATCTTTCAGCATCTGGAGGTGTCTGTTGTGATCCTCCTCATCTGAGCAGGTCCTGTGAATACGGAGGGCTTGTCCATAGGGGTGGCTTCTTTAACGTGTTTAGGGTGGAAGCTAGAGAAGTGGAGCATCGTGAGGTTATCTGTGGGCTTGCAGTACAGTGAGGTGCTGAGGTGACCGTCCTTAATGAAGATGCGTGTGTCCAAGAATGCAACCGATTGCGGAGAATAGTCCATAGTGAGTCTGATGGTGGGATGGAACTTATTGATGTCATCATATAGTTGTTTCAGTGATTGTTCACCATGAGTCCAAAGGAAGAAAATGTCATCCATGTATCTTGTGTATAGCATTGGTTGAAGGTCCTGTGTGGTGAAGAAGGCTTGTTCAAGCCTGTGCATGAAGATGTTGGCATATTGAGATTCAAATTTGGTCCCCATACTTATTCCATGTGTCTGGATGAAGAACTGGTTGTTGAAGATGAAGACATTGTGGTCCAGGATGAAGCGGATGAGTTGTAAAATTGCATCTGGAAACTGGCAGTTGTCGGCGTTGCGTACTGAGGCAGTTGCAGCAATGCCATCATCGTGGGGGTTACTGGTGTAGAGTGCCGAGACAATGGGACGGCCGGCTGTGTTTGCCTTGTGTATCTTTGGGAGGCAGTCGAGATCTCCAGCACGGGGAGTACGTGGGATGAGAGCACAGAGGGTTCTCTGAAGGTCCGGATCAAAGGTCTTGATCAGAGTGTTGAGTGACAGGTGTGTTCTTTGGTCAGATCTGCAGGTAACTGTCAGTAGTGTTCCTTGTTGTTCAGTTGTCGGTACACTTCTTTGCAGTAATCCGTTCTGTTCAGTATGATGATGGTCCCTCCTTTGTCTGCTGGTTTGACAATGTTGCGGTTGGTCTTGAGAGCATTCATGGCGTTGCGTTGTGCTTGGGTTATGTTCGGGGCATATGAGTGCGGTTGATGAATCCGGTGTTGACGCACCTCCTGATGGCTTGAGCATACATGCCAAGTTGAGGGCAGCGGCCTGCCGGAAGAGTCCAATTGGACTCTTTCCTCTTCGGTTGCTGCACTGTGGATCTCTTTGGCTGTTCCGGTTCATTGGCCTCTTGGGGTTTGTGGAAGAACTCCCGCAGGCTCATTTGCCTGATGAATCCCTCTGTGTCCGCTGTGAGACTGATGGGGTCCATTTTGGTGGTGGGGCAGAAATTAAGCCTCGGCTGAGAACTTCAGCTTCATCTGGTTGAAGTGTGTAGTCTGACAAGTTGACATTGGACTTCCCTGCGGTGGTACTGTTTTCTACTGTGGTGCTGGGGGAGGCTTGATTGCTGCTGGTGGTGATGCCAAGTTTCTCAAGTTTCCTGTTCTTGGTATGCATGTAGATAATGTAATCCCTTTGTCTCATCTGCTTGGCAGAGTTTTGCAGCTGGTCTGCGTTCTGAGTGCAAGTTGAGAATATGAATTCTATCTTGGTTTCCAGGATGCAGCATTTGCTGTCGAGCTGGTGTATGAAGTGGTTGGGGAGTGTGAGAGAGGTGCGATGGCAAAGTCTCTCAGCGTAGCCTGTGTTATAGATTGGCGTGAGTGGGGTCGTGATTTGTAGTCCTTTCGGTATCTTGTCTGCTTTCTTGCATCTTTGTAAAACTTGATGTCTTGTCAATATGTGCGATCTGCTTGGAGATCCCCTCCACTTGGAGCTGGCAGTTTGCGTTGTTGATGGTGGTCATGATGTGGAGATGCAATTTGGTGGCAAGAAGAGGAAGGAAAATTATTATCTGAATGGTGACAATTTAGGAAAAGGGGAAGTGCAACAGGGCAGCATGGTAGGACAGCGGTTAGCACTGCTCCTCACAGCACCAGGGATCCAGATTCGATTCCCAGCTTGGGTCACTGTCTGCGTAGAGTTTGCACATTCTCCTCATATCTATGCGGGTTTCCTCCAGATGCTCTGATTTCCTCCCACAGTCCAAAGTTGTGCGGGTTAGTGGATTGGCCATGCTAAATTGACCCAGTGTCAGGGGACTAACTAATGCACGGGGATTATGGGGATAGGGCCTGGGTGGGATTATGGTCAGTGCAGACTCGATCGGCCGAATGGCCTCCCTCTACACTGTAGGATTCCATGATTCCATGAGTGGTTGCCATGGTGAAACAGTCACTGCAGGTTGGCATGTAAGGAACAGCAGGCAATGAGGAAAGCTAAAGGCATGATGGCCCTCATAGCAAGAGGATTGGAGTATAGGAGCAAAGATGGCTTGCTGCAGTTATACAGGGCCTTGGTGAGGCCATACCTTGAGTATTGTGTGCACTTTTGGTCTCCTAGTTTGAGGAAGAACATTCTTGCTATTGAGAGAGTTCAGTGAATGTTCACCAGACTGATTCCTGGAATGGCAGGACTAACATATGAAAGGAGACTGGATAGGCGGGGTTGTACTCACTGGAATTCAGAAGAATGAGAGGGGATTTCATAGAAACATATAAAATCCTAACTGGACAGGTTAAATGCAGGATGAGTGTTCCCAATGTTAGGCAAGTCCAGAACTAGGGGCCACAGTCTAAGAATAAGGGGTAGGCTGTTCAGACTGAGATGAGGAAGAAGTTCTTCATTCAGAGATTTGTGAACCTATGGAATTCTCGAGCACAGAAGTTTGTTGGGGTTAGTTCATTAAATATGTTCAAGGAGGAGCTGGACGTGGCCCTTGTGGCTGCAGGGATCAAGGGGTATGGAGAAAAAGCAGGAGTGGGATACTGAAAGTACATGATCAGCCATGATCATATTGAATAATGGTGTAGGCTAGAAGGGCCAAATGGCCTACTCCTACACCTATTTTCCACATTTATATATCTTCTAGAAGGAGATAGGAGCCTCCTTCAAGAAGAGGAGGTTAAAGACATCTGCGAGCTGGTCCACGCAGTATCTAGGTGCTCAGCCAGGGACGCCATCCAGGCAGGTCGTTTTCCATGGATTAACTTTCAAGAAGGCCAATCTGATATCTGCAATTATGACCTTAGATACCAGTTCAACTGAGGCTGTCAGGGCAGGTGATGTCCTCTCACTGACTCCGTGCTCAAAATGAAAAGAGAATGCATTGAGCTCATTGGGGAGGGATGCATTGCTGCCGATGATTTTACTTGTCTTCGCGTCATAGCCTGTTATATTGTGTAGACCTTGCCACAATTGATGGGTATTCACGTGGCTAGCCTGAGACTCTAGCTTAGTCCGGTATTGCCTCTTGGTATCTCAAAGTTCTTTGTAGGCTGTATCTGAGTTTCTGGTATAGGTAAGGGTCACCTAGCTTGAATGCCTCGGACCTGGATTTCAGTAGGAAATGGATGTCCATCTTCATCCATGGTTTCTGGTTGGGAAACACTCAGATAAGCTTCTTTTAGCATACAGTCTTCTACACACTTACTAATGAAGCTGTTACTGTAGTGGCATATTTATTTAGGTTGGTCATAGAGTTCTTGAATATTGACCAATCCTGTAGGGGACCATCCGTTGCCTCAGACCAACATTGAATGATTTTCCTTATTGGATTCTCCAGTTTCAGTTTCTGCTTGTAAGCCATGATCTTATTGAATGGCGGGGCAGGCTCGAAGGGCTAGATGGCCTACTCCTGCTCCTATTTCTTATGTTCTTATTATGTTCTTATGGGAGTAGAAGGGCATCCTTGTGGTCTGATTGGCTAAAGTGTGCACAGGGGATAGAGCAGTAAGCATGTTTGATGTTTGTGTAGCAGTGGTTAACAATGCTTGGGCTTCTGGTGCTATAGGAGACATGTTGATGGTATCTTGGTAGTAAACTCTTGAGATCGGACTAGTTGACATCACAAGCCATGATAAACAAGGCCTTGGGATATTTCGTCTCAAGGTTATTTGTCATGGTATATATTTCAACAAGTGCATGTGTGAGGGCCAACTTGCATTTTGAAGAGAGGGAGTTTGTGATAGAGTTGGGGATCCATGGCAAGGGATAGTTTGTGGATTTGTGAGGGGGGACAGCAGGAGAAGAGTCAAATAAGTGTTTGAAATCCAGAATCACAGCTTCATAGTAAAAGATGAATCCAATTTTTGCAGAGTTCTAATTGAAGCTGATAAAAATGTGGGACTGACTGCAAACACCTGTTCTTTCTGACATTTATTTAAGCTCAGGATCCATTTCTTTAGCAATATGAAGTGACGCTATCAATCTGGCAGTCAGAAATGCAGAAAATTGAATGCAAGGCAAAAGGACAAAGTGAGGCAAAAAGACAATTTATCATTTTACATCAAAAAGTTCATACTATTGAACAGGCAAAAGTGTGATTTTACAAGTTAAAAAGCCATGATCAAATTGTGTATTTTAGTGGTTTCTGCCTTTGCATTCTGTGGACTGAAGGTGGGTGGTGTGGGGAGGGATTGGAGGGAGGTGGGGTGGGGTTGGGCCCAGAAATTAAGGTGAATATAGGACTCCACAACTGTAAATCTGCCTCTGAATTCTAGACTATTAGTCTGAATTACCAGATCTATAACATTACTCAATGCTCCCACGATATTTTCTGATATGTCAGGCAGTATTTCAGGGCATCTCAGTAAAATTGGAAGAGAGTGTAGATGAGATGACTCAAAACACTTCAAGTTAAATTATACATGAAGGACAGAGGATAACTACTGAAGTTACTGAAGTCATAAATCACTCAAAAAATGACAAACATTTGATGCAAATTCAGATTAAGGGAATTCAAAGTGCAGGAATTTGAGTTACTATTTTCTCCGTTAGTTAATAAAGTTCAGAAATACTTCTTTGTGTACCAAGATCTATAACTGTACAGAAGGTTCCTTGCCCGCAAAATATTTTCCTGTTGATTGCAGGAAATATATTTTAGAAGGAGAGCAAAATTCCTGCATTGGCTATGATGAACCTTCTAAAAGTGTTAGAAGTACAGCCACCTCATGGAGATAAATGTATTGTTTTCTTGTCAGTTGTATGTGTAATCATCCTAAAATAGTTGAAAATGGTCAAATAGTAGCTGGATTTGGACTTGTATACAAGTACATGGATATAATGATTTACAACCTAAAGAAAGTTTTTGAAATAGTTGGCAGAAATGTAATTCAGTGTGGTGAAAATAATGTTTTTGTATCATCAACAATTACCTGCAGAAATGATGCATAATAATTTCTTCACTTGGCAACAGAAAGAAAAAACATGTATTGAGTTTTCCTCAAGGCCATTAAAGTCAATCTGCCAAGTTATATAAATGCTGA
The DNA here is from genome assembly GCF_965287045.1 of Carcharhinus amblyrhynchos. Classification (NCBI taxonomy): domain Eukaryota; kingdom Metazoa; phylum Chordata; class Chondrichthyes; order Carcharhiniformes; family Carcharhinidae; genus Carcharhinus; species Carcharhinus amblyrhynchos. The sequence goes on from NC_137345.1 coordinate 18,387,912, forward strand.
ATGTTGTGTGGAATTTTGCTGGTTAGCACGGGACTGTTACATGTCTTCTTGGTTTTCTTTACTTTTGCAAAAGCTTATGAAGATTGAAGTTTAATACTTTTTACTAACTCAAGTGTGAGCAAAAGCTTGATGGTCACGTTTCAAAATACAGTTTATTTTTTCATTCCCAATAAACATGTCACATATCTATTTTGTTCAGAATACAAACTCAGAAGTTTGTCTCAATTTAAAAAATAAAAATGGTGGGGGAAAGTGCTGAATTGGCAGGAAAACTGGTCTGGATCACAACTGTTTTTTCAGTGCAACCTCACACCTGATTCTCCCCACTCTGTGCACTGCAGAGGTCACAATCATGAATCTCATTAAAAATCCAGGGGGCGTGGTCTATTCACACTGGTATCTGACAGTTCTGGAACTCCGCATATGCACAGAGGCCCAAATCTGTCAGTCTCCCCATTTGTTGGCCAGCTCAATCATTGGCCAGCCCAGGACCCCCAGAGTGTTGCCCCTCCAGCCACCCCTCATGACCCAATCACGGCCCTCATGACAATTCTTGAGCCAGCCTCAACCCTCTCCAAGTCCCGAAGTACCCCGATGTCGAGCCTCCCGAACCCAGCTGTGGCGATTTCCGCCCCCCATCCCCCTGACCCTGACAGACCCTCCTCCCCACTGACCACCTTTTGGGGGCAGACCCCCCCCACAGGAGGCAGACTCCACCCTCCCAGCTGACCACCACTCCTCCTGCCCCCTCAGCCCATCCCTTTCACTGGCCTCCCTCAAGCCCAAACCGATCCCCATGCAGAGTGGCTGCGGGACCCCCCCCCCCAACTCCCACCAATTGCCCTCAGGTCCTGGTCACAATAGGCCCCATCCCCTTGGCACTGCCTGATGCCCAAAGGGCAGTGCCATGCTGCCTCTTGGGCAGTGCTAGAGGACACAGGCTGGCAGTGCCGTGGCACAGGCTGGCACTGTCAGGGGGCCCATGTTCGGGGGCACCACCCCTTTGCCGTCCAAACCCCTGGGGGGCCCCGATTGCCCCCCCCTTTCACTCCAGCGGGGATCTCACTAGTTCCCTGAACGTGGGGAGCTATTCTAAACCCTACCAGAGTGAAGTACTCCTTGAGGGTGGGAGATGCTATCAGGCCCGGCAAGTTCTGTGCTGGGCCCAATAATCACATGTAAAATAGATTAAAAAAAGATTTTAATCACTTACCTCTCTTCCCGCCAGTTTCCAGTGCGGTCTCAATTGTGACTGTTCTCTGCCTCTGGGAGATGCACATGCATCGGAAACGCATGCACGAATACTGTGAAATGGCTAACACGATATTCCCCTGACTGGAGTCGCCAGAAAATGTGCGGGTTGCAACGGGAGAATTGCCCCCACTTGTTGCTGATAAAGTGATAAGATCACCTGAACTCAAAAGCTAGTCTCAAAAATTGCAACAATGCAAAAACGCTGAAGGACTCTTGTGTTATAGAGTCTAGGTTGGGTAGCAAGAACAGAAATGGGAGTGATTTTCGTTGGGTGGCAGGCTGACCAACCGGATGTGATCTTGAGCTGTTCAACTCCGTTATACAAGCATTCTTGAGGAGCTCAGCAAATATCATGGCAGAGGGTATACAAGAAATCACTTTTCCTGCTGTTTGTTGATGGATTTAGAAGTATAGGCATCATAGATAAAAGGTCCCTGGACAGCCATTCACTCACTGCAGACCAGCAACATCAGTCTGGTTATCATGCAAGATTCTGCCGAGACCAGAGAAGATAACATCTGGCAGTTCAACAAAGCCTCCCTGGAGATTCTCATCCATGCCACCTTGGAAAAGCTGGAGATGCTGTTTCTCAGAGACTATAGTAGCAAGCCTTTCCATCAGACCATGATGTCCTTGGCAGAGGTCACATAGGAGGTTAGCGCATGTGGCCCACCAAAAAGTCACCCAGCAATGCAGGAAAAAGACGTATGTTCTGCTGTGCTCCACCAGGGTAAGTGGAATTGTTTGCTCACTGTTAAGTGACAGAACAAAGAACAACACAGCACGGGAAACAGGCCCTTCGGCCCAACGAGCCTGCGCCGCCGTCCCACTGTCTCAGTGTCCTATTCATGATTTTAGTCTACGCCTAATGTGACAGAAGGGCATCAGGCATTATAAGTATTCAAATGCACAGGGATTCAGACAGGAGTTTGGGTAGCAGTGCTCACCAGCAGATGAAACATGTGCAGTCAATGTGTGATGTGGAGATGCCAGTGTTGGACTGGAGTAAGCACGGTAAGAGGTCGCAAAACACCAGGTTAAAGTCCAACACATTTATTTGGCAGCACTAGCTTTCGGAGTCTCAAGCTCCTTCATCAGGGGAGTGAGGACTTGTGTTCACAAACAGGCCATATAATGAATATGTGCCAGCCATTTCATGCTCTCAATATTCTATCAGTTGCAGAGCATCCCACTTGTTAATCACTGACTGGGATGGGCTCAAGAGCTGCAAGAAGCATTCATGCTCCAAAATCGCTCAAGCACCCATTGGGATGATATTCAATGCTTCTGTCTTTCTGCAGGGAAAAAACACCGACAGTAAGATGGAGCGGTCCAAGACTGGAGGTGGCTTTCCAAGCATTTGAGTCTTCACCCTCTTCGAGGAGCCAGCTGTTGAGTTAGCTGTGAAGGATCATTCCTGTGCTGAATACAAGATAAGACTTCCAACAGGAAGTCCCTGAGGGTGCATCCTGTCTGTAGTTGTCAAGCACTCACTGTGTAATACGTTGGTTTTACTAAAGAGCCTGCTTAGTTAGTCATCCACTAAATCTTTCTTTTTGCCACAATGGACACGAACCATAGCTCTCATAGCTCTCAAGAAGAATGAGGGGAGATCTCATTGAGACGTATAAGATGATGAATGGGATGGATAGGATAGAGGTGGAGAGGCTCTTCCTGCTCAGAAAGGATAGTAGGACTAGAGGGCACAGCCTCAAGATAAAGGGGGGCAGTTTAGAACAGAGTTGAGGAAGAACTTCTTCACTCAAAGGGTGGTGAATCTCTGGAATTCTCTGCCTGTTGAAGCGGTGGAGGCTGCCTCGCTAAATATATTTAAGACACGGGTTGATAGGTTTTTGATAGGCGAGGGGATTAAGGGTTATGGGGAGAGGGTGGGAATGTGGAACTGAGACACGACAGATCAGCCATGATCTTATTGAATGGCGGGGCAGGCTCGAGGGGCTAGATGGCCTACTCCTGCTCCTATTTCTTATGTTCTTATGTTCTCTCCAATCCCATATGCGTGTTTTGCCTTTATTTGTATGCACACAGATTCTAAATCTTCTGACCCTGTAATGCTTCTTGCTATCAATTTAATTTCATTCTTACTAACAAGGCCACCTCATCCCCTCTGACCACCTGTCTATCTTTTCAATAGGATGTGTATCCTTGGATATTTAGCTCCCAGCCCTGATCCCCTTACAGCCACGTCTCTGTGATGCCCACAATATCTTACTCGCCAATTTCAATCTATGCTACAAGTTCATTTACCTCGTTTTGTATTCTGCGCGTATTCAAATACAACTCCCTCAGAACTGGATTGACTATCCCCCTTCTCGTAGTCATCCCTTTTTTTGCTGTGTCAGAAGTTAAGTTCCTAACTCTTTCCAAACTCTGTCCTATTATTTGTTCTGGAGACTTTAATAACCTCTCTTGAACTCTCCATCCTTTTAACTTTCTTCATAATTTCCCATCCCCTACTATTTAGTTTAAATTTTTATTGTTGTCCTCATGCCCACCCTGACCCTGACCCCTCCTTTTTGACATTTAATTTTTCTAGAGTGTTTGATTGGATTTGATTTATTATTGTCACATGTATTAACATTTAGTGAAAAGTATTGTTTCTTGCGCGCTATACAGACAGTTCACCGAGGGAGAATTTAGCATGGCCAATTCACCTAACTGTGGGAAGAAACGGGAGCACCCAGAGGAAACCCACAGGAAGAATGTGCAGCCTCCGCACAGACAGTGACCCAAGCTGGGAATCGAACTCGGGTCCCTGGTGCTGTGAGGAAGCAGTGCGAACCACTGTGCCACCATGCCATCCCTGCCACTGTGCCACCCCTTGTTGTTCGTCCATTGTCATCGTCAGGATCTCAACACCATTAGTCATTTTGAGGCTGGATGAGGTGTGTCCGAAGATGACTGATCTGGCCAATTCAGGCACAGAATGTCCTGGCACATATTGGACAGACTTGTGTAGGCACTGTAGTTGTTGCGCTGGTGGCTCTGGACTTGCGCAGCTTGTGCTTAAGTTGTGTTTCAGTGAAACACCTTGCTCCGTAAGCTTGACAGTCTTTGTGGATGAGGCAGCACCAGGTAGAGCGGTTTTGTGCCAGCGTTTCCCAGTTGGTCGTGTCTATGTCAGGCAACTTCAGGGAAGCCTTGAGTGTGTCTTTGAAACATTCCTTCTGCCCTCCATGCGAACGTCATCCAGCAGAGTTCCCCAAAATGGAGCTGCTTGTGTATGTGCTCATCTGGCATACAGATAACATGACCTGCCCACCGGGTCTGCCTTCTCATCAGCAGTGTGTGGACTGATGGTAGACTTGCTCTAGAGAGAATTTCAGTACTTTGTCTTGCCATCTGATGCATAATATTCTGTGAAGACAAGTCATGTGGAAATGATTGAGCTGTCTTGCATGCCTTCAATACACAGTCCACGTATCACAGGCTTACAGGAGGGTAGTGAGTACCGTGGCACTGTAGACCTTCAGTTTTGTTGCTGGGCTGATTCCTCAATGTTCCCATACAGTGGAGCACAGTCTGTCAAAAGCAGAACTTGCCTTTGCTATTCTGCAGTTAACTTCTGTATCACTAGTCACTGCTTGGGAGAGGGTGCTGCCAAGATAAATGAACTGGTCCACTGCCTGTAGTTTCTGCCTTTGATTGTGATTATGGGTTCTGTGTACAGTGCATGAGGAGCAGGCTGGTGCATGACTTTGGTCTTTTTAATGTTGATGGTGAGTCCAAAGTTGTCACAAGCCATGGAAAATTTGTCCATACTGACTTGCATCTCTGGCTGTGAGCCAGTATGTGGAGATGCTGGCGTTGGACAAGGGTAAATACAGTAAGAAGTCTCACAGCACCAGTTTAAAGTCCAACAGGTTTATTTGATAGTAAACGCACAAGTTTTCGGAACGTTGTTCCTTCGTCAGGTGAGTGGAGAGTTCTGAACCTTATGTTGTGAGCCGACTTCTGAGCCAGTATACAGGGCACAGTCATCGGTAAAGAGGAAGTCTCTCAGAACAGTCTCCTTCACTTTGGTAACAGCTTGAAGTCTCCTCAGGTTGAAGAGCTTCCCATCCAATCTACTTGAGGCTGATTCCAGCAACACTGTCCTGGAAGGCATCATTCAGCATGACATCATGCTGAACAGTGTAGGTGCAAGCACAGAGCCCTATTTGACGCCATTGAAGACTGGGCATGCCTCAGAGGATTCTCTGCCATCCAGTAGTCTGGCCATCATGCCATTGTGAAACTGGCATACCATCAGAATGAATCAGGGGAGGTGGGCTGGGGGGCAGCTGAACTTTCACATGATCCTCCATAGGCCTTGTCGGCTTACAGTGTCGAAGGCTTTCGCGAGGTCTACAGAGGCTGTGTAGAGCTTGTGATTCTGCTCCTGACACTTCTCCTGAAAACAATCCAATCTTCCCTTCCCCTCAGGAACAATCCCTATCCTACTTGGTGATCTCGGCTGCACCTCAAACTTACTGCGGGCAATGATGTTGGCTTCCGCTGTGCTTATCTACTGAAAAGTACCATTCTACAATTATCAAGCTATCCTTTAACCAGTGGAATTGCTGGGTTAGTGCTCAACATTGATAACAAGTGTGAGACCTAGCTCCCTCAACCTATCTTCATAAGGCATGCCTCCAAATCCAGGCAACATCCTTGTAAATCTCCTCTGTACCCTTTCAATAGCTTCCACATCCTTCCTGTAGTGAGGCGACCAGAACTGCGCACAGTACTCCAAGTGGGGTCTGACAATGGTCTTATAAAGTTGCAGCATTACCTCCTGACTCCTAAACTCAATCTCTCGATTAATGAAGGCCAGTACACCATACACTTTCTTGACCACATCCTCCACCTGCGATGCTGATTTAAGAGTCCTGTGGACGCGGATCCCAAGATCCTTCTGCTCCTCAACACTGCTAAGACTCCTACCCTTGATATTATACTCCTTCATCCCATTGGTTCTGCCAAAATGGACCACTACACATTTATGCGCGTTGAAGTCCATCTGCCACTTCGCCGCCCAGTTTTGCATCCTATCTATGTCATGCTGCAACAGCAGCACTGAGGGGTCAAATTCATGTAAATGAGAATCCAGTTGAGGAAATGAGTGTGTAGATTTGGATGAGGAGAGAGGAAAAAGCTGAGTGAGTCCCGCTGGGTGGTGAGGGAGAGAAAGATGAGTTGTAAGTAGCATGTGGGTGACAAGGGAGTTAAGGGGTGAGTGACAGTGGGTAGGAAAGGAAGCAAAAGTTGACTGTGTGGGGAGGGAGGGAAGGTTGAGTGAGTAGGAGTGAATGCAGAAAGAATGCATCTGTGGGGAAGCTAAATGAGGATGAGGGCATGAGTGGGGAGGGAAGGGGTATGTGAATGAGGGGGAGAGGTTTTGGAAAGTGGCAGTGATGAGTGAGTGATTATAAGAGGAGGGGGTTATTGGAAGTGGGCTGATGAATAAGGGTATTGGAGAGATGTGTTGGAAAGAAGGGTGTGATGGGGGAAAGGCCATATGAAAAGGGAGTGGAGCTTCATTGACTCTTCTGTCATCCTGGGATAAGGGAAGCATGGCTAAAATCTATATGAGCACATAAAATAAGAACATTTTTTGCAAAGTACTTTAGAAACACATAAAGATTTTCATATTTGTATGAAGTATTATGTGTTGATCTATAATGTGTGAACTTTAATAACATATCAAATGTTACTATATTGTTTTATTACTGTTGTGTTTTCGTGGTGTCTGGGGTTATGTTAATTTTCAAGGATTGTTTTACATATATATTCCATTTTGGGATACGGATGTGCTCATCCCTAATTACCCTTGAGAACATGGTGGTGAGTTGAAATGGGGTCGCATTGGAAAATAGCTTGCAAAACACTGCTGTAATATTTTGCATGTACTTGAATTACTGATGTCATGTTTCAAGTAAGAGAAACTAAATCTTTACTTTTGAATGTTTCAGTAAACTAACTACAGCAACTAAGTGTATCCATAGTAATTTTACACAAGTGATCAAGCTCTATTTCTTTTCTTTATTCTTCCGTGGGATGTGGGCATCACTTACAAGGCCAGCAGTTGTTGCCCATCCTAATTGTCCTTGAACTGAATGGTTTGCTACATCATTTCAGAGGATAGTTAAGGATCAACCATACTGATCTGAGCCTGCTGTCACATGTAGGCCAGACCAGGTCAGGATGAAAGATTATCTTATCTAAAAGTCATTAACGTACCCGATGAACTTTTATGACAATCGGCAATAATTGTCCTGGTCATCATTTCTGAGACTAGACTTATATTCAATTTATTAATTGAATTTAAATTCCACCAGCTATTTTGGTAAGATTTGAACTACGTCCACAGAATATTTATTAGTGACTATCCAATGATATTACCAGTACACCATCATCATCTCCATTTCAGTGAAACTATTTGAAATTCAAAATTATATCACTTCAATCATGCCAGTATTGATCTACTTAATAATTTACTAATGCAGTTGAGGTAAGTCATTGACTGAGGACTATGGCATATTCCATTCATTTTCATATAGACGTATAAGATGATGAATGGGATGGATAGGATAGAGGTGGAGAGACTCTTCCCGCTCAAAAAAGACAGTAGGACTAGGGGGCACAGCCTCAAGATAAAAGGGGGCCGGTTTAGAACGGAGTTGAGGAGGAACTTCTTCACTCAAAGGGTGGTGAATCTCTGGAATTCTCTGCCCGTTGAAGTGGTGGAGGCTGCCTCGCTAAATATTTTTAAGACGCGGGTTGATGGGTTTTTGATAAGAGAGGGGATTAAGGGTTACGGGGAGAGGGCGGGAAAGTGGAACTGAGCAGCGACAGATCAGCCATGATCTTATTGAATGGCGGGGCAGGCTCGAAGGGCTAGATGGCCTACTCCTGCTCCTATTTCTTATGTTCTTATGTAAATGGTGGCTCAGTTTGTGTAAAACAGCAAAATGCCATGCTTGCTGCCCATAACGTTTTGTGAAATTCATTGTCATTGGTTTACTATAGATTGGCCTTTCCTTTTAAACACATCGTTTTTACCAAGATTTTGATGAACACTGTTTTATGATAACACTGTTGCTTTTATGAGTAAGCTCAGTAATGTGTTTTTTTTTTACTCTAATAACAGGAACTACTGATTCCAGTCCGTCCAGTAAGACTCCTCGTAAGTGTAGCTCTTTTGCATAGCAAACAAGTAAACAAATTCAAATTAACTTAGGGACAAATTAAAAGGGGCAGCCCCCCAAAAAGGAAGGGGGGACGGCCCGAACAAAAAACAAAGTCCAAAGGAAACTTAAAACGTTAAATCAGAATGTGATTATTGGGGTCGATAACACACCCCAGCCCCTGCAGTGCCTAGCAGGACTCCTTGTAAGTGTATATGTCTGACTTAATGGTTGACTCCTAAGCTTCCTATTTAATTATTCAATTAACAACAATTGGGTAAAGAAAGCTACAAACTTCTCTGCAACAGAGTCATTGAAATGCTCAAAATGTTCATTAATTCAGGCAGCATGTATGGGTAAATATATCATGCATAACTCATCTTCAAAACCCATAAATAGTGAGTCATAACTTCCTGGCTCCTCAGTCTTCTTCAAAGATACATTGGAGAATCTCTTTTGGAAGTTCCCATAGTTTACCCAGCAATTATCCAGAAGGACTAACTTCCCATTGGCAATTATGCTGAACGGGAACCATCCAACAACTTTAAATTGCTAATTTTGGTTGGTTCCGCCAGTTTTATACTTGTAATTACTCTGAAAGAGTTAGAAAGAGAAAAAGTACTTCAGAGTAAGTACTTTAAACACTCAGTCCGAGCTGCGCACACATACCTCCAACAACCACCCCACCAACCCCTCTCCCAATGTATGCCTGAGCCACATGGGATTCCTTATCACTATCCCTCAGTCTGACCCCCTGACCTGACCGAGCCTAATCCCACAGCGGCCTGAAAGACACTTCACCTCTAACCCAACCTCCCATGACCTGACCCTTCCCCGACTCCCCTTACCCAATGCCTACCCCACCCAAATGATCACCTCCCTGATCTGACTTCCTTTCCCCCCACTGGATTCAATCCCCCAAAATAGCCCCAAGCCCCACCCACACCCCACTTGACTCCAACCCCATCCTGACATCTGAACATCATCCCACTTTGTAGTCTGAACAGCTCTTTCCTGATGCCTGAACCCACATTTGTCCAACAATACCTGGATACCGCTCAATATCCAGATCCTCCTCCCCATGTCAGCTTCCTCCTGATGTCTGGAATGCCCTCAATGTCTGCGACCCCCCCCACCCCACTCCAACCACCACCACCACCGCCCCCCCCCCCCCCCAATAATGTCTCAACCCACCCCCATGACTGAATCCCCACCCCCATGTCCAGATCCCTCCTCCTTCCACTTTTGTCCAAACCCCCAACCCATATCCCATTCATTTACCTTAGAAGCTCATCTTCTCCCTTTCAATGGCATCTATAAACTCATCTGTTTTATGGTAGCTGATACCATAAAAAAGGGACATGTCCTTCTTTGCTTCACTTCTTTTGCACTTTGCTACTTCACTTCTTCATTCTCACGCAGCCTGAGTCAGAAAGGTTAGGCGAGACAGGCACTTTCCATTCCAAAAACAGTTAAGGGTCAATGGAGTGGCAACCCATCACTGATTATCTCTCTGAGGAAGTTATGGGACATTAAAACACTGCTTTCTTTCTTGCATCACCAATGCAACCTAACCTAATAAATATTTCCAGCAGTTCTGTAGAAAGGTAATTTAGACTCTTAACTGTTTCTCTCTACAGATGCTGCCAGACTTGTTGATTTTATCCAGCCTTTTCTGTTTTTAATTTCAGATTTCCAACATCTGCAGTATTTTGTTTTTTTTTGAATATTTCTGGCATTTGCTGTTTTAAACATTCAAATTCTGCAGCATTTTGCTTTCCCCAGGCACAGAATTTTACACTCCACCTCAAGGCAGGTTCTGAGACTGGGGGGAGCATAAAATTGCATGGATTCTCCCAGGATCCTGTCCACGGTGATCCAGATGTAATTTTTGTTTGGCTGGCTAAGGCATCAGATGCGAAACCCTTCCTTTAACATGTTGCTCGCCATCCTTAAAATTCTACCCTAGGTTTTGTGTTTGGCATAAACTTAATGTTGAGAGGCAGCAAGTCCCAATGTATGTGAGGGTGTGACAGGTGATCTCCCAGTGCACTGGGAGATCTGGGCGCCTGCACAATGGCAATTGCATCCTGGCTCTGCTTTTTAACTAAGTGCTGTACTACTGCAACTGGGAGCTTTCCCAAAAATATGGTGCAATTCTCTCTCATTTGAAGAACTCGTTCAGCACTCAATCTTTTTATAAAATTCTGTCCATAAATTCCGTTTGGCTCAATGACAGTAGCAAATTCCATATTTTCACAACATGCTGGATAGAGATGTTTCTCCAAAATTCTCTAACTCATTTCTTGGTGATGATCTTCTATTATGGTTTCTGGTTTTGCTCTTAAGCCAAGTGTAAAAATCCTGTTTGTGTCTACTCTTTCAAAACCTTGCATAATATTAAAGGTTGGTTGATAAGGCATCAGATGGGAAATCTTTCCTTTCACCTATTGCTCACCATCCTTGAAATCCTATCTTAGGTTCTGTGTTTGACACCAATTTTAATGTTTACCAGATAGAAGGGGGCTTAATTTAAACAGCCCTGATTTTCCCTTTCACATCCATATGGAAACCAAAAGGTGTTTTGATTTCAATGCCCCAACCCTGCAGTTTTGGAGTGATCCAGTTTCTATTAATAATCCCACAGCAAGCTTGAGATATGATAAACTCAGAGGGAAAGTTTATTCGCATGCACTCAAACATGAGAAGAGAAGCACATTGCAGCCTCTTCTTTTCATTCATACAACAGCAGAGCGGCTTGGGAAAGAGAAATAAAGGACAAAGACCACATAATACAGAATTATCGCTTACATGAGTTCACTGTGCAGAATCAAAGTCTATGATGCATCCTTTCATGGATCAACAGGCTGAAGAGTGATGCTAGACTATTCATTTTTGCAATAGGGATGACCTCCTTGATGGGATAAGCACGTAGAGGTGAATTAGTCTTGTCGAAGCTTAGAAGTTCCAGTGGCAACAATGTAGTCGGGGACCAGGTATTCAAACCTGGACAGAGGCCTTTTTGAGCTGCTGCTTGTTAAATGGAAAGTGGAAGATTGAATATCAGTTCGGCCAGTCAAACTCATTTTCCCAGCTCGGGGTTCGTGCCATGTGACTTCCATCTGCCTGCTTTGGCTTTGAAAAAGCATTTACATTCCTTTTGTCTGGATTACTGTGATAATTAATTTCAGCTACTACTCAGGGTCCTTTGTCCTAGCAGACTGGTAGATTTCAAAGATTAGGCATGGGGTATGATCGTCCCAAACTACTGCGCCAGTTGATATCGATGCAGTTGACCGGGAAGGTAGCATACAAGATTTTGTGGCAGGTACAAACTGGTTTCACACCAAAAACCAATGTCCCGTCACTGTTTTGCTGGCACGGTCCACAATAATGGTGTGAAGCCAATTTAAATATTTATGGTAACATATAGAACATTACAGCGCAGTACAGGCCCTTCGGCCCTCGATGTTGCGCCGACCAGTGGAACCAACCTAATGACCCTCTAACCTAAACGATTCCAATGTTATCCATATGCCTATCCACTGACCATTTGAACACCCTTAAAGTTGGCACAGCTGTTTCTGGCCTGGATGTTTCTCCCATATCTGGTGAGAGGTGTCACCAGTGAGAATCACTCTTGTTACCCATGCTGGGGGGGCGGGAGGCGGTGGGGGTGGTGTTAGTTACCAGGTGGTGGAACCAGACCTGAAGGCCACGGCAGGGGGATCAGAGGTCATTGCCAGACTGGCAGGGCTCACCAGGCATCATAAGTGGCCAGGGCAGGAACAAGGGGGTGAGGCCTGACTGGGGCTTGGGCCTGAGTGGTAGTTGAGCTATGACAGGAAGAAGAAAGGCGGGGGGGGGGGGAGCGTTCTGCAGGGGGTGGGCTGACAAGGAGAGAGTTCTGGGAGGGAGGCAGAGGGGGTGATCAGCAACAGGGGTAGTGTGCAGGAAGGTAATCGGCAAAGGGGGTGATTGACAAAGGGGGACTGCCGAATATGTGGGCCACGGGTGGGGACTTGTGTTGCCATGGTGGGAGTTACACTACTGCCATGGGGGTGTGATGTCCATTGGGGGAAGAGGCAGGAGATCTCCTAGTGCACTGGGAAATCAGAGCACCTGCACAGTGATGACCTGAGCAGTTTTTACCCAGCTTCCCTGCAAGCTTAGGATCTGCCTCCTTTATCAACATGTGGGAAGACTGGAAAGATTGCATGGGCTAGCTCACTTAAAAACAGGAGTAAAAACTCCAGGGCAATCTCACCAAAACAATTCTAGTGCTGAATGAGCATGAGAACAGGGAATCATGCCAAATTTTTGGGCGAGCTCCCAAATGCAATCGTATGGCACTTAGTAAAAAAAAGTGCCACAAGCAATTCTCACCAGTAGATGGTAGGGTGGAGCCTATTCTCACTGGTGAAGCAGGCTGCTGGGCTCTAGGGCACCATTGCACAGGTGCCTGATCTCCCAATGTACAGTGTACACACTGCACTGGGAGATCTGTCCCTCCAGTTGTCATGGCCCACGTTCTACCTATATCATTGGTACCCACAAGAACGGAAGTTCTGCTAAGGGAGTATGAGCAGTTAGCGGCTAAATTAGAAAGCAGAAACAAAAATAACAATCGCTGGGTGCTACCTGAACCATGAGCTAATTGGCACAGGGGTAATAAGATTAATGAAGTAAGGGCAGGGTGATTGGTCTGGGAAAATTGGGTTTGAATTAATGGAGCATTGGCATCGATTGTGGCAAATTAGGGAGCTGTTCCATTAAGATGAGCTCCACCTGAATAATGTTGGGACCAGAAAAATCTCTACTGGGAATAATATTTAGGAGCACAAACAGTAGTTCCACAGTGGGACACAGTATAAATGCAGAAATACTCGGGGCTTGTAAAAGTACGGCAATAATCATGGGTGATTTTAATATGCATATAGATTGGATTAATCAAATTGGTAAGGGTAGACTTGAAGGAGAGTTATCCACTTTGGCAGAAATAATAGTAGGAGGGATTATTATTTAAAAGGCGAAAAGCTGCAAGATGCTCAGGTGCAGAGGGACCTGGGGGTCCTTGTGCACAAGTCACAAAAACCCAGTCTGCAAGTGCAGCAGGTGATCAAGAAGGCGAATGGAATGTTGGCCTTTATAGCGAGGGGGATAGAGTATAAAAGCAGGGAGGTCTTGCTGCAACTGTACAGGGTAATGGTAAGGAGTACTGGAGTACTGTGTGCAGTTTTGGTCGCCGCACTTGTGGAAGGATATATTGACCTTGGAGGGAGTGCAGCGGAGGTTCACTAGGCTGATACCGGAGATGAGGGGGTTGGCCTATGAAGAGAGACTAAATAGACTGGGTCTGTACTCGTTGGAGTTTAGAAGGATGAGAGGGGACCTTATAAGATAAGATGTATAAAATAATGAAGGGGATGGATAGGGTAGAGGTAGAGAGATTCTTTCCCCTTTGAAAGGATAGCAGGACTAGAGGACACAGCCTCAAGATAAGGGGGGGCAGTTTAGATCAGAGTTGAGGAGGAACTTCTTCACTCAAAGGGTGATGAATCTCTGGAATTCTCTGCCCGTTGAAGTGGTGGAGGCTACTTCGCTAAATATATTTAAGTCATGGGTAGATAGGTTTCTGATAAACAGGGGAATTAAGGGTTATGGGGAGAAAGCGGGAAAGTGGAGCTGATCCACTTCAGATCAGCCATGATCTTATTGAATGGCGGGGCAGGCTCGAAGGGCTAGATGGCCTACTCCTGCTCCTATTTCTTATGTTCTTATAAATGTATTAGAGATTGTTTCTTGGAGCAATATGTTGTGGAACCAACCAGGGAGCAGGCTATTTTGTATTTGTTGTGTAATGAGGAGGGATTAATTATTGATCTCATAGTTAAGGGTCCTGTAGAGAAAAATGATCATAGCATATGAGAATTTCTAATTTAGTTTGAGTTGGAGTCCCACACCGGCTTGCATTCTGGATTTAAACAGAGGTAATTACAAAGGCATGAGGACAGATTTGGCCCTAGTGAACTGGGCAGAAAGACAAAAAGGTAGGACAGTTGATGAACAGTGGCAGATGTTTAAGGAAATAATCAATTCTTCCCAAGTAAAATACATTTCCATAGAGGAAGAAAGATTGTAAGGGAAAGAAGGAACATCCATGGCTAAACAAAGTAGTTAATGATAAATTAAAGACAAAAACCATATTGCAAAGGCCAGTGGCAGGTTGGAAAACTTTGAAAGATCAACAAAGGGTTACTGAAAAAAAAGAGTAATAAAGAGAAAAGATAGATTATGAAAGAAAACTAGTGCAAAATATAAAAAACATAAGCTTCTATAAGTATATAAAATAGAAGAGAGTAGCTAAAGTGAACGTGGGACCCTTGAAGAATGAGAATGGAGAGTTAGTAGTGGGCAACACAAATGGTGGAGATACTAAATGAATATTTTGCCTCAGTTTTCATGGTGGAGGACATTAGTATCATTCCATTAGTAACAAGTAATGCAGATGTAATAGAAAGAAAAGAACTTAGAATATTTATCATCAATAAAAAAGTGCTGAGTAAACTATTGGGATTGAAGGCGGACAAGTGCCCAGGGCCTGATGGCCTATATCCTAGGGTCTTATACAGCTGCAGCATTATCTCCCGACTCCTAAACTCAATTCCTCGATTGATGAAGGCCAGTACACCATACGCCTTCTTAACCACCCTCTACCTACAAAGAGGAGGTAAGAGTCCTATGAACCCAGACCCCAAGATCCTTCTGATCTTCCACACTACTAAAAGTCTTACCCTTAATATTATATTCCGTAATCCCATTTGACCTGCCAAAATGAACCACCACACACTTATCTGGGTTGAAATCCATCTGCCACTTCTCCACCCAGTCCTATATCCTATTTATGTCTTGTTGCAACTTCTGATATCCCTCCAAACTACCCACAACACCTCCAACCTTCGTGTCATTGGCAAACTTACCAATCCATCCCTCCACTTCCTCATCCAGGTCATTTATAAAAATCATAAAGAGCAAGGGTCCCAGAATAGATCCCCAGGGCACTCCACTGGTGACCGACCTCATGCAGAAAAAGACCCATCTACAACCACTCTTCGCCTGCTGTGGGCAAGCCAATTCTATAATAAAGATTTTTTGCATGCACTGCCCATGCTAACGCAATCTGCAATTAACAGCCCAATTGATCTGCCAAAATGATATGCAACATGTCATCTATAA
Source organism: Carcharhinus amblyrhynchos (assembly GCF_965287045.1). Classification (NCBI taxonomy): domain Eukaryota; kingdom Metazoa; phylum Chordata; class Chondrichthyes; order Carcharhiniformes; family Carcharhinidae; genus Carcharhinus; species Carcharhinus amblyrhynchos. Next base: position 18,403,592 of record NC_137345.1, read on the forward strand.
CCACGTGATTTCTTTTAGAGACCATTGCTGAACGGGCTTTCTGATGCACTGTACATTATTACAATATTTAAATTTTTGCACATAGCTTGAAACTCATCAATTGTGAATTCATCCCCATTATCCGTCAAAAATTTAGACAATGCCCCCAATCCTCATGGGTCATAATTTTATCTATAATGGTCTTTTTATCTTTGCTGTAAATCACCGTGGATATGCTAAATCAGGTGGCTGTGTCCATGAAGTGCAACAGATAGATGCCTTTGCCCTTGTCCTCTATCTTTAGATCCATTGCCACTACATATTGAAATCTCGTGCTAATGGTAGACTCATGACTGGATGCAGGGCCATCTTTCTATATTTCATGCAAATGTCACACTGGCCTGATATTTGTTCTGTGAGATTATATTCTTTGTGCAGCACATCTGCATCCTGCAGCTGTGCTCTCATTCTGTGTGGTGCTGGATGACCAAACTACTTAGAGTTTCAGAATAGTTTTCTTTTCATCCTTTATGCTGTTGTCTGTTAGCAATACTAATGTGTCATGAATCCTTTGGTCTGATAATTTTGGTTCACTTACAGTAAGACAACAATGGCCAGATTTTGTAAAATGTAGGTCCACGGTTTTCCCAAATACCATAGCTATATCCTGTTTCAAATTGATGTTCATCTGAGGTTTCTTCATCGAAGACCTGCTTAACAACAATGGTACATCACTGGAAACTACATCTGTACATATAAATAAACTGATTCCCGCAGTCCTACAAGTAAGTATCACCCTTTTGGAGAACATTAAAGAGTTGGCATCTCCAAATCTAAAGCAAGTGGAAGTATCATGTTCTTTTACTTTCTTCCATCTTTATGAAGAAGAGACCCTAAATAACACTTTAACCAATCTTTGCCCCAGATGGTGGACATGCATCCGCAATCTAAACAGCACAGTTGAAAGAGCCTGTCATCAGGACGTACATTATGGGACTCAACTTTTCTGCCACCAAAACAACACCTCCCTGGTCCTTATCCTCATCACTGTCAGTTTCCATGTATCCTGTGTCATGAGGTTTCAAAGATATGATTTCTTCTTTTCAGACAATTTGCAATGTAGTGGTATCACATTGGAAACAGCAATTCACAATCCATTTAGCATTCCTTTGATTTAAACGTCTTCTATCAGTTTCCCATGTGTGTCTGCTCTCCCCATTTTCAGATCAGTTATAACCATTTTCAACACTTGGTCTGTATTAATGTAACTGTCTCTGTTTAAAGATCTTCATTTACCATTTGTTCTGGCACACAGTTGAGTCACCATTGACTCCTCTGTTCTGGGCACTATGGCATTCCAGAATGTATTGAACAAGGTGGAGGGGAAGGATTGTTTCCCGGAAAACTTTTTTTTAATGATGCTGACATTTGATCAAAGAGGGGCTCTGTTCTCCTTGATTGTATTCCAGTCATTACCAAAAAGAGTATCCTTTTGCAACAGACATGCACTGTCCAACAACTTAAAGACCAATACTACATCTAGAATCTCCAAACTAAATTTCATTAGCCTGTTATGGTCCCTCTTGAAATCCATGATATACACTTCCGTGGACTATGTATCTTGTCTCCTAATCCTATCAAACATCAGTCATCCTTCATAATTCTCCAAGAACTCACTTTTTTGATAAAGCCTATCTAAATATTGCAGCAGGAGCTGTAGCCCTTCTTCTCTATTTAGGCATCTAACATCCAGTTGGAAAATACTTTGCTTTTTATCTTGCCCCTAATTGGAAGTGACAAAGTCAATGCCATATCTTGCTTTTTTTTTGGTATTGTGGTGACAAGGGTCCACATTTCCACTTCTGCTTTTCAATGTTGATATGGTTCAGCATCTAAAAAGACAGGGGGATAATCAAATTCCACTGGTTTACTTCTGCCATGATTGTAGTACTACTTCAAAAACAAATACCAAGTTACAAAGAGTTTTCCTCTGCTACCAATGTTTCTTCAGAAGGAACTTCAGCAGTCAATAAAAATAGAACAAAACTTACTCTAACTTATAAATCAGAGAAAGGATTCAATAAAGAAACTTCATTACTCCAAACGTGGGGCCTCACCCTGGGCTACTCCCAGCTCCCCACAATTCCTGGCAAGTTCTCATTTATAGTGAGTCAACTGGTCAGCTGACCATGTAATTGGTTCCATTGTTTACTGGATCAGCTGACTCTTACAGCTTGTTACCATTGGTCATATTACATACAATTTAAAGTTGTCACTGGTTACATTCGAACATCCATTCATGATGAAGTATGAACAAGACATGTAGAAACTCAAAATACAATCCATCAGAGTCATCATGGTTTTATGACAGGTAAATCATGTGTGACTAATTTGCTAGAGTTCTTCAAAGATGTAACAAGCCAAATGGATAATTGGGATCCTTTAAATGTAATATATCTGAACTTCTAGAAGGCATTTCTTAAGGTGCCGCATAAAAGATTGATACATATGGATAAGATCACATGGTGTTAGGGGTAATTTGTTGCATGGTATAGAGGACTGGTTAACCAACAGAAAACAGAGAGTTGGGATAAATAGGTATTTTTTTCTGGTTGGTAAGGTGTAACTGTTGGGATGACGCAGGGTTCAGTCGTTTGGCTCTAACTTTTTAAATCTATATTAATGACTTGGGGACAGAGATTGAAGGTAGAATAGCCAGATTTGCAGATGACACTAAAATAGGTGGGATAGTAAGTTGAGATAAAGAAACAAACAATCTACAAATGAATATGAATAGGTTAGGTGAGTGGGCCAAAGTTTGGCAGATGGACTTTAACATGGGTAAGTGAGGTTATCCATTTTGATTGGAAACGTAGAAAGGCACCTTAATATCTAAGTGGAGAGAAGCTTCAGACTGCTTCGATGCAAAAGGATCTGGGTGCCCTCATGCATGAATTGCAGGAAACCAGTATCCAGACACAACAGGTAATAAGGCAGGTAAATTTAATTTTGGCACTTATTACTAAAGGAATAGAGTATAAAAGGGGAGTGTTGCTGCAACTGTACAGGCATTAGTGAGAACATATCTGGAGTATTGTGCACAGGTTTGGTCCCTTTACTTGTGGAGTGATGTAGTTGCATTGAAGGCAGTTCAGTGGAGGTTAACTAGATTGATTCCAGAGTTGAGGGGTTTGTCTTGTGAAGAGAGATTGAGTGGGTTCAGCTTATACTGTCAAGAGTTTAGAAGAATGAGGGGAGACCTAGTTGAGATACACAAGATGCTAAAGGGGATTTACAAAATCAATGTAAAGAGGGTGTTTCCTCTTGCGGGGCAATCTAAAGTGAGAGGTCATGATTTTAGGATAAGGAGTAGCAATTTTAAAATGGAGATGAGGAGAAACTACTTCTCTCAAAGGGTTGTGAATCTATGGAATTCCCTATCCCAGATTGCAGTGGATGCTGGGACGTTGAGTAAATTTAAGGAGGAAATAGATCTTTAATTAGTGGGCTGAAGCATCATGGAGAATGGGCAGGAAAGTGGAATTGAGGCCAAAACAAGATCAGCCATGATTGCATGGAATGGTGGAGCTGGATCAAGGGGCTGAATTGCCTATGTTCTTATACACTGGGAAATGTTAACATTGGAACAAGCTTATTAGAAGGAGATCGATTCGTGGCAGGACTCCAGAGTAGACTCAGATAAATAAACTTGAATGATTAAAGCTCCTAATTCTCTGCATTTTCATTGAAAGACACTTGACATTTCTCAGCTTTGTACCTTTCCTCATTTAGTAATGCACAGTTCAGTTGCGTGTTCATTTAATCAGCCCCCAAGTACAGGATCCTCCTCAAGGCCCTCAGAGATAGCCCCAACAGAGTTATTTCTCAGTTTTTTTCCCCCATTTCAACATTGCTTCAGATTTCAAGATATTGGTGTTGAGGTGTTACAACCAGTCCAATTTTGGAGCTTCCCTGTGTGAAACCCTTCCTTTCATCATGGAGCAGAAAAATTTAAGAATTTTCCCTTCCCTCCAGTATCTCTTGGTTCTCTCTGTGTAGTCCTTAATCCCATTGTGACAGTGGAGGATATCACTCTATGTCCCATTGAATCATTTGAGGTGGATATGCCCATACCCCATGAGAACTTTACCTTTCAGCATCTTGAGGCCTATTGCTGTGAAATATAGAGACCCCATGAGACCTTTGGGTGTTCCTCCAATACTTTTTCTCTTTCGGTAGTAGCCATGATGTGGAGATGCTGGCATTGGACTGTGGTGAGCACAGTACGAAGTCTCACAACACCAGGTTAAAGTCCAACAGGTTTATTTGGAACTACGAGCTTTCGAAGCATTGCTCCATCCTCAGGTGACTTTAACCTGGTGTTGTGAGACTTTTTACTGTCCATTTTCTCCATCCAAAGGGCTGCAGAGGCCTCCGCTGACTCCAGTGTGCCCTCTCTGGCTCAGTATTATACTAGAGATCCCTGGACTGACATGAGTGATGTTACAACCACAACCTGCACACAAATATGTTGGACACAACTAACACTGGACTGACATATCCTCCTCCTGCTTGAATCTTTGCAAGTTCAGCAATATAAACTGAAGCACTTTTCACTCCACAATACTCCTATCCTGGCTCCAACTTGTCTATGACCTTTTGTAAGAGACTCTTTCTCCATTAATGGCCCAGAGGGTACTTCTCGTTATAGCCACCTCAAGTCTGTGAGTGCAACCTTCCGCACTCTCCCCACCCAGTCAGGCCCTTGTCCTGCAACTCCTTCCCTTGGCTCTGTCTCGTCTTCTGATCTGCCCCTTCTCCCCTCCCCAAGCCAAGCCTTTGTCCTCCAGCACATTAGAACCTACCTCTGGTTTGTTACATGGAGCCATGTCTCTGAAAACTCCCTGAAAGCAATGTGGTGCTGCCTGCAATCCTGGAGCACAGTCTGGGATGCCATGTGCACTGTGTGTTGTAAGATAAACAAACAAACCTCAAAGTTATGAAATAAATGCAGGTTGCAAGGTACATATCACTTTGATAATGTTGTGAAATGCACCGGTCTAATTAGACGCTAGTGTGGCCTATTGACCCAGTGCTAGGGGGAGTATGTGAAGGTGGTGATGCAGCAAGCATCCTGAGAACGAGTATTCATAACATCAAAATGTTCTAAGTGGCATTCCCAACTTAAGAACATTCCCAACTTGATGCTATAAGAAGCACATGCTGTTATTAAGATCTGCAGCGGGCGACCATAACCTGATTTTATGCTGACAAGAAACTGATCTTTCTCATTCCTCGATATTTTCTGTTTTTGCAAGCCATGATGTCTGCTGCAGGAGGAAGCAGAAAACCCTGCATATTGTCAAAAGTAGAGCCACTGCGATTAAATGAGCAGAGGGAATATAGATATAGCATTGGCTAAATGACAGAAAGCAAGTAAGAACAGTGAATTTTTTTTGGACTGGAAGGAATTATATTGTGTTTGTCCCAGGTCAATATGAGCACCATTGTTTTTTTTTACATGTATTAATAACATGGACTTGGACATGCTGGCAAATTTCAAAGTATGCAGATGAAACAAAATTAGTGGACTTCAGAAAGACACAGTGAAAGTGGGCAGACACACACAATAGACGGAATTTGGCCCAGGAAAATATAAAGTGATTCATTTTGGAAGATTTAGGAGACGAGTTCATACAGCTGTTCAAAATGCGTATACAATCCCTGAATTTACACAGAGGAGGCGACCTTTCCAACCCAAATGGGAATGTTCCACACAGGATTTTTGGGCGGACTTCATCACTGCGATCTTCCCTCACTCTTGTCAGTTTTTCTGACAACAGGGAGATTTGTGCTGGTTGGGGAGCACAGAACCTAAGTACGTTGGGGAAGTCGACTGTAGAGCGCTTAGGCAACACCTGTGCAGAGTGCCCTGGTTTCCCAGTGAATCGGGAAACCTTCTGCCAACTCCCACTATGGACATCGGACCCCCACGTCCTATCATCAGTGGCATGCTGTTTCCCCACACCAACATAGCTTGCCAACATCAGGACCCTGATGGACTCCCCATGCCCACCTCACCCTATGCCAACTGCCCCCCCATGCATGGCCCTCCCTGGGCCAACCACCAGCCTACCCATTCTGTATCCCTCTCCTTCTTGCATTGCACCCCCCCCCCACCCCTGCATAAATCTCCCCCCTATCTTTGTACATATGCTCCTCATCATAGCCCCACCCCACTCAGGCCCCATTGGTGGTGACCAGTACTGATTCTCATCAGTGTGACATATCACCGGCAAGGGGGATGATTCCGGGAGGCTGGAAGATGCCGTGTGAAAGCAAGTAAGTCATCTTACTTTTATGTTAACGGGCTTTGCATCCTTTCTGGGTGCAAATCCAATCATGCTGGCAAAAGAGGCTGGGAGGTTAGCAAACCGAATCATGCCAGGATTTTTATCCTTGTCCATGATCTTCCCGATCACCACACTGATTGACTGGCGTAGCGAGCTGGTGAGATCGCCACCATAGAGTTTTAGAGTATAAAAGTTAGGAAATGATTTGATACATAAGTAGGTATGCCTCAGCTGGAATATTGTGTTCACTTTGACAAGGATGTCAAGGCTTTGGATATGTTGTCAAAAAGATTTAAGGGACTTATGTCAAGGTATTGCAAAAGCTGGGATTGTCCTCTATAGAACTGAGAAAGTTAAAGGGAAATTTTTCAGAGGTGTTCAAGCTTTGAGGACATTTTGATAGGGTAGGCACAGTGGTTATCGCTGCTGCCTCACAGCGCCAGGGACCCGGGTTTAATTCCGGTCTTGGGTGACTATCTATGTGGAGTTTGCACCTTCTCCCCATGTCTGTGTGGGTTTCCTCCGGGTGCACCAGTTTCCTCCCACAGTCCAAAGATGTGCAGGTTAGGTAGATTGGCCATGCTAAATTGACCATTAGTGTCAGGGGGATTGGTAGGGTAAATATTTGGGGTTACAGGGATATGGCCTCTATGAGATTATTGTCAGTGCAGGCTCAATGAACCAAATAGCCTCCTTCTGCACTGTAAGGATATCATAGTGGAATAATATTATTTATTTTTGTTAAAGTATGACTTGTTTAACATTGAAATCTTTATTTAAAACTGTTGTTCGGATGTAATTTATTTACTCTATTGAATTGTTATGTTACCGATTTCACTACAGCATTTAATCTTGCCATAAAAGGATCCACCATACATAGTGTTTTCACTTATTGAAGGCTAAGGTGAAATTGAGAAATGGACAATGTTCAGCTCATTGTACTAGTCTCAACGTTAATATTTAATTATTATCCACAGTTCATATCAATTTTGTACCAACATTTTAGAGCTCAGGTTAGATATCATGTTAATACCAGTGAACAGATCAAACATACTATCATATAAGCTCCTATACACGACTAAAGCCTGACTCCTATATGTACAACAAAGTTATCCTGTTTCCCAGCTCCATTTTTTACCACATGCAATCCCGATTTCCTTGAAACCTGGTTCGTTTGCTGTCTCTCCTAAATGTCTATTCTGTGCATAGGCCTTTCTATACTTTTCTAGCACTTTCACATCTTCATTCTTCCCTTACTTCCTGTCTTCTTAACTCCCTTTCAATGTCCTTGTGCTCCTTCACTCCCTGTTTCTCACTTTCTCTCATTTTCTCTCTTTCCTCTTCTTTCTCTCACTCTCTTTTCTTTCTGTCACCCTCCCTCACTCTCATGTGTTCATTCTCTGTCTTGCTTTAAGAACATAAAGACATAAGAAATAGGAGCAGGAGTAGGCCATCGAGCCCTTCGTGCCTGCCCCGCCATTCAATAAGATCATGGCTGAACTGTCGTGGCTCAGTTCCACTTTCCCGCCGTCTCCCCATAACCCTTAATCCCCTTGCCTATCAAAAACCCATCAACCCACGTCTTAAATATGTTTAGCGAGGCAGCCTCCACCACTTCAACGGGCAGAGAATTCCAGAGATTCACCACCCTTTGAGTGAAGAAGTTCCTCCTCAACTCCGTTCTAAACCGCCCCCCCTTTATCTTGAGGCTGTGCCCTCTAGTCCTACTGTCCTTTCTGAGCGGGAAGAGCCTCTCCACCTCTATCCTATCCATCCCATTCATCATCTTATATGTCTCAATGAGATCTCCCCTCATTCTCCTAAACTCGAACGAGTACAAGCCTAGTTTATTCAGCCTCTCCTCATAGTTCAACCCCCTCAAATCTGGTACCAGCCTAGTAAACCTCCTCTGCACTCTCTCCAAGGCCAAAATATCCTTGCGTAAGTGCGGCGACAAAAACTGCACACAGTACTCCAGCTGCGGCCTCACCAGTGCCCTGTGCAGTTGCAGCAAGACCTCCCTACTTTTATATTCAATCCCCCTTGCTATGAAGGCCAGCATCCCATTAGCCTTCCTGACCACCTGCTGCACCTGCAGGCTGGGTTTTTGCGACTCCTGCACAAGGACCCCGAGGTCCCTCTGCACCGTCGCATGCTGCAGTTTTTTGCCATGTAATTAATAGTCCTTCCTATTATATTATTATAATTATAATATAATTATAATATAATTATAATATTATATATTATATTATAATATATATTATATATATTATGTATTATATATTATTATAATATTATATATTATAATATTTTTAAGACGCGGGTTGATGGGTTTTTGATAGGAGAGGGGATTAAGGGTTATGAGGAGAGGGCGGGAAAGTGGAACTGAGCCACGACAGATCAGCCATGATCTTATTGAATGGCGGGGCAGGCTCGAAGGGCTGGATGGCCTACTCCTGCTCCTATTTCTTATGTTCTTATGTTCCTACCATTATTCCTACCAAAGTGGACAACTTCACACTTGCAGACATTAAATTCCATTTGCCAGTTCCTGGCCCATTCGCCCAGCCTATCTAGATCCTTCTGCAGACTTTCCACGCCCTCCGCACAATTTGCTGTTCCACCAATCTTGGTGTCATCAGCAAATCAGCAAAGCCGTGGATAACGAAGGAGGTGAAGGAAAGTGTTAAATTAAAAGCGGAGGAATTTAGAGTAGCTAAGAGTAGTGGGCGAGAAGAGGATTGGGAGAGGTTTAAATGTCAACAAAGATTGACAAAGAAGTTGATAAAGAAGGGTAGGAGAAACTATGAAGCTGGGCTAGCGCTTAATATAAAAAAGGATAGCAAGAGTTTTTATAAATATATAAAAAGGAAGAGGCTGGCTAGGGTGAATGTTGGTCCTTTAGAGGATGAGAAAGGGGACCTAGTGGTAGGGGATGGGGATATGGCTAAGGTCTTGAATAACTTTTTTGTTTCTGTCTTCATGGAGGAGGACGTGAATAATTTGCCGGGTGTTAGCGATGGAAAGGTGGTAGGACTGGAGGGTCTTAATGACATTACTGTTACTAGAGAGGCGGTGCTCGACAGACTGGAGGGGCTGATTGTGGACAAGTCCCCAGGACCGGATGGAATGCATCCGAGTGTTCTGAAAGAAATGGCGGAGGCGATAGTGGATGCCTTGGTGGTTATTTTCCAGACGTCGCTGGATTCCGGGAAAGTGCCGGATGATTGGAAAACGGCTAATGTTACGCCGTTGTTTAAGAAGGGTGCCAGGCAAAAGGCGGGGAATTATAGGCCGGTTAGTTTAACGTCTGTGGTAGGTAAAATGTTAGAATCTGTCATTAAGGAGGAAATTGCGAGGCATCTTGAAGGGAATTGCTTGATAGAGCAGACGCAGCACAGTTTCATTAAAGGGAAGTCGTGTCTGACAAATTTACTGGAGTTCTATGAGGATGTGTCTAGGGCGGTGGATGGAGGAGAGCTGGTGGATGTGGTCTTTCTAGATTTTCAGAAGGCGTTTGACAAAGTACCTCACAAGAGGTTATTGCAGAAGGTCGAGGGACATGGAGTTGGGGGTAGGGTGTTAGCGTGGATAGAGGATTGGTTGTCAAATAGGAGGCAGAGAGTGGGGGTCAACGGGTGCTATTCGGATTGGCGGATGGTGACTAGTGGAGTGCCCCAGGGGTCGGTGCTGGGGCCTCAGCTTTTTACCATTTATATAGATGATCTGGAGGAGGGAACCGAGTGTAGGGTGTCGAAATTTGCTGATGACACCAAGACTGGGGGAACGGCAAATTGTGCGGAGGGTGTGGAGAGTCTGCAGAAGGATCTAGATAGGCTGGGCGAATGGGCCAGGAAATGGCAAATGGAATTTAATGTTGGCAAGTGTGAGGTGGTCCACTTTGGTAGGACGAATGGTAGGAAGGACTATTACTTACGGGGCAAAAAACTGCAGCAGGCGACAGTGCAGAGGGACCTCGGGGTCCTTGTGCATGAGTCGCAAAAACCCAGCTTGCAGGTGCAGCAGGTGGTCAGGAAGGCAAATGGGATGCTGGCCTTCATAGCGAGGGGGATTGAATATAAAAGTAGGGAGGTCTTGCTGCAGCTGTATAGGGCATTGGTGAGGCCGCAGCTGGAGTACTATGTGCAGTTTTGGGCGCCGCACCTGCGCAAAGATATTTTGGCCTTGGAGGGAGTGCAGAGGAGGTTTACTAGGCTGATACCGGAGTTGAGGGGGTTGAGCTATGAGGAGAGGCTGAATAAACTGGGCTTGTACTCGTTAGAGTTTAGAAGAATGAGGGGAGATCTCATTGAGACGTATAAGATGATGAATGGGATGGATAGGATAGAGGTGGAGAGACTCTTCCCGCTCAAAAAAGACAGTAGGACTAGGGGGCACAGCCTCAAGATAAAAGGGGGGCGGTTTAGAACAGAGTTGAGGAGGAACTTCTTCACTCAAAGGGTGGTGAATCTCTGGAATTCTCTGCCCGTTGAAGTGGTGGAGGCTGCCTCGCTAAATATTTTTAAGACGTGGGTTGATGGGTTTTTGATAAGAGAGGGGATTAAGGGTTATGGGGAGACGGCGGGAAAGTGGAACTGAGCAGCGACAGATCAGCCATGATCTTATTGAATGGCGGGGCAGGCTCGAAGGGCTAGATGGCCTACTCCTGCTCCTATTTCTTATGTTCTTATGTTCTTAAATTTCGACACCATACACTCGGTTCCCTCCTCCAGATCACCTATATAAATGGTAAACAGCTGAGGCCCCAGCACCGACCCCTGGGGCACTCCACTAGTCACCAACCGCCAATCCGAATAGCACCCATTGACCCCCACTCTCTGCCTCCTATTTGACAGCCAATCCCCTATCCATGCTAACACCCTACCCCCAACTCCATGCCCTCTAACCTTCTGTAATAACCTCTTGTGCGGCGCCTTATCAAACGCCTTCTGAAAATCAAGAAACACCACATCCATCGGCTCCCCTCTACCCACCGCCCTAGACACATCCTCATAGAACTCCAATAAATTCGTCAGACACGACTTCCCTTTAACGAAACCATGCTGCGTCTGCTCTATCAAACAATTCTCCTCAAGATGCCTCGCTATTTTCTCCTTGATCACGGATTCTAACATTTTACCTACAACAGACGTTAAACTAACCGGCCTATAATTCCCTGCCTTTTGCCTGCCACCCTTCTTAAACAACGGCGTAACATTAGCCGTTTTCCAATCTTCCAGCACTTCCCCGGAGTCCAGCGATGTTTGGAAAATAATCACCAAGGCATCCACTATCACCCCCGCCATTTCTTTCAGAACCCTTGGATGCATTCCATCCGGTCCTGGGGACTTGTCTACAATCAGTCCCTCCAGTCTGTCGAGCTTTTACCCTCCCTCCTTTTCTCTTACCATCCCCTCTGGTCAGTTAATCTCACTCCCTCCCCCCCGCCTCCTTTCACTCCCCTCAATCTGTCATTTGCCCCTATCTCTGAAGTGATGCCCAGCTCTCACTCACACCTCCTCTCCCCCATCCCATCATTGACTTTGGTCATCTTCCTCTTTCCTTAGCTCATCTCTCTGTCTGGCCCATGTCACTTCTCACTTTCTCCCTCCATCTATCTTTCACTCACACCTGCCCCTGCCCACGTCTTTGCCATAAATTTCCCAGTTTCTCACTCTCTCTTGCCCTGTCTTGCATCACCTTGTCATGATTCTTATCTCGTTACATCTTCAGAACAAATCTTCACTTCAAGGACAGTTCTTGTCTAAATGTTAGCAGCAGCAGAGATCTTGCTTGAGCTATTAATTCAGCATTTTGTGCAGAAGAATTTGGAAATCAGTCCATGCCCCAGTCAAGGCCTCTCTCATCCTTTCTTATCTAACTCCATCATTATAACTCTCTATCCCCTTTTCCTTCTTATCCTTGTCTTGTTTCCCTTGAAATGCACAGGCTGCAATCTACTTTATTAAAACCTTTCATAATTTTAAAGGTTTTAATCAGGTGACCTCTTCAGCTTTTACTTTTGAAGAGAACAGAGAACCAGCTTATGCACTGTTTCCTGATAGACATAATTTCATAATATGGGTATCAGCCATGTAAATTGATATTTGAATCTCACTCGTGCTACTATATCATTTCAATAATATGGCAACTAGAAGTGTGCATGTTATTCCAAGTGTAGTCTAACCACAGTTGCATATAACTTTAGCATGGCTTCTCCACATTTTAGTTTTATCCCTCACAGTATAAACACATTTGATTGTTTTTTTTCATGATTTACTAACCTGCATGATTTGTAACCTTCTAATTATTTGTTTATTGTGCTTCTAAATCCTTAGGCTCCTTTACCCAGACTCACTCTTATTTTTCAATTATAATGTGACCTTATTTTTCTAACCAGAATTTAATACTTCAGATTTATTATATTGAAATTAATTTTCTAAATATATGTCCATTATGCAAATTTATTGATGTCTCCTTCTAATGTGTTGTCATGCTCCTCAGCATTGACTGTTACCCTTATACACACAAACACAATTTGTTGTTGTTGTTGCAAATATAGAGATTGCATTTTGATTTTTGAAATCTAAATCATTGCTGCGTGGTGAGTGTTGTTTGACTGAGAGGAGTCATTAAACTTGCTTTCAGGATGAGCTTAATTCGTTCTTATTTGGGAAGTTCAAAGCAGCACTTTAGTGCATACCTGCAGCAGGAATCCCCTCTAATGCAGCTACGTTCACGGCCAGGTGTCCCTGGAGAGGGAGCACGAGATGTCCGCGGATGCAGTTGACACCTTCCGTGCCCATTGGGCACCATAGGGGCTGGACTGCGTTATAGACCCTGACCATCACATTTTGATCTCATGTGTCTTAAGTTTCCTTTGTACGTTTGTTTTTGTTCAGGCCGTTCCCCTTCCTTTTGGGGAGCTGCCCCTTTTACTTTGTCCAAACGTTATTTAAGTTTGTTTACTTGGTTCGACCCGAAAGACCGACTTTAATGACCTTGAAAGACCTTGACCTAAAAGACCAAGACACCTGCAACAGGAATCAGCTGAGTCAGCTCTCAACTGAACTTGGCTGGTTGTTTGCACAACTAATTAAAACCAGTTCCAGGGCCTTGTAAATTTTGCCTATAAAAAACAGAAGCCTCAGAGTGCTGCTTTGCCTGCATGATGAATGCTGTCTAACTGAGAGGAGTGTTTTTTGAGTTGGATGAACACAGCGAGTTAGGTGAAGCAGGCAGCAGAGGCTACAAGAAGTGAGAGAGCTGATTGGTAAGTGTTTTTTTTCTTTTTGCTCTTGGCATTGTAGTTGTTGTACACGATTACAGTGTTTCTGTATAACTCCTGTGGTTTATAGCTTGAAAAGGTTATACTTGGTAGTAACAAGGAGCAGGAAAGAAGGGCCTTAAAAATTGTATATATCTGAAACAGAACATTTCTTAAAAGTTTAATTTAAAGGGTTAAGAAATGACAGGAGAGCTCCAAGTTGTGGTTTGCTCGTCGTGCTCCATGTGGCAGGCTGCGGACAGTTCCAATCCCCTGGGTCAGCATGTGTGTGGAAAGCATCTCCAGCTACATGTCCTGGAAGCTTCAGTTTCAGAGCTGCAGTGGTGGCCGGAGACACTGTAGAGCATCCGCGAGTCAGGGTATTGTAGATAGCATGTATAGAGAGTTGGTCACTCCCACGGGCAGGAAGAGAATGGGTGACTACCAGACAGAGCAAGAGAAATAGGCAGGTAGTGTAGGAATCTCCTGTGACCATTCCACTGCAAAACAGATCAACTGTTTTGAATACTGTTGAGGGGAATGACCTCTCTAGGGAAAGCAGCAGCAGCCAAACTTGTTGCACCAGAGTTGGATCTGCTGCAGAGGGAAGAGGTAAAAAGTGTGCTAGTGCAATAGTTATAGAGGATTTAATTGTAAGGGGAATAGACAGGTGTTTCTGTAGCCACAAATGAGATTCCAGGATGGTATGTTGCCTCCCTAGTGCTGGGATCAAGGATATCTTGGAGTGGCTGCAGGATGTTCTGAAGGGGGAGGGTGAACTGCCAGTGGTTGTAGTACACGTTGGTACAAGCGACATAGGTTAAAAAAGGATGAGGTCCTAAAAGCAAAATACAGGGAGCTAGGAAGAAAGTTAAGAAATTGGACTTCAAATGTAGTGATCTCAGAGTTACTACCGGTGCCAGGTGCTAGTCAGCGTAGAAATGAGGGGATATATCGGATAAACACGTGACTGAAGAGATGGTGTTGGGGGTGGGTTTCAGATTCTTGGAGCACTGGAACTGGTTCTGGGGGAGGTGGGGCCAGTACAAATTGGACAGGTTACACCTGGACAGGATTAGGACTGATGTTCTAGGGGGAGTGTTCGCTAGAGCAGTTGGGAATGGTTTAAACTAATACACCAGGGGGATAGGAACCTATGTAAGGAGGGAGCAAGGACAAAATGTGGGGAGAAGGTTCCAACTACATCAAAAATCAAGAAAAAAAAGTTAAAAGGAAGGAGAACTCAGGAGATGTTAATGGAAGTGTTAGAATTCAAAAAGAAGATACAAAAACTAGCATAAGGGCACTCCATCTGAATGCTCATAACATTCGAAACAAAGTAAATGAGTTGACAGCACAAACCATTGTGAATGAGTATGATTTGGTGGCCATTACAGAGAGGAGACATGGTTGCAGGATGGTCACGACTGGGAGTTGAATATACAGGAGTATTGGTTCGAAGCAATAGACAGGAAGGTAAGGGAGGTGGTGTAGCTCTGATATTTAAGGCTCAAATCAGGGCAGTAGTGAGATGATATAGGTTCTATGGAAAAAAAGGTTGAATCCATTTGGGTGGAAATTAGAAATAGTAAGGAGAAAAAGTCACTGATAGGTGTAGTCTGTAGGCCACCAAATAATGACATCATGGTGAGGCAAAAAATAAACAAAGAAATAACTGATTAAAACAGGTACAGCAGTTATCATGGGATATTTTAATTTACATATCAATTGGTCAAACCAGGTCGGTCAAGGCAACCTTGAGGAGGAGTTCATAGAATATATCCACGATAGCTTCCTTGAACAGTATTAATGAAACCGACAAGGAAGCAACTATCCTAGATTTGGTCCTGTGTAATGAGACAGGAATAATTAATGAATGATCTTGTAGTTAGGGATCCTCTTGGAGGAAGTGATCACAGTATGGTTGAATTTAAAATACAGATGGAGCTTGAGAAAGTAAAACCCAATGCGTTTGTCTTGTGCTTAAACAAAGGAGACTGTAAAAGGATGAGGGAGGAGTTGGCTAAGTAGACTGCAAGCAAAATCTTTATGGTGGGACAATTGAGAAACAGTGGAGGACTTTCAAAGCAATCTTTCAGTGGTCAGCAAAAGTATATACCGGTAATAAAGAAGGACTGTAGAAAGAGATAATCAGCCATGGATATCTAAGGAAATAAAAGAGGGTATCAAATTGAAAGAAAATGCATCCAAAGTGGCAAAGATTAGTGGGAATGTAGAGGATTGGGAAATCTTTAAAGGTCAGCAGAAAGCCACAAAAAAAGCTATAAAGAAACATAAGATAGATTATGAGAGTAAACTAGCTCAGAATATAAAAACAGATAGCAAAAGTTTCTACAAATATATAAAATGAAAAAGACTGGCTAAGGTAAACATTGGTCCTTTAGAGGATGAGAAGGGGGTTGTAATAATTGGAAATGAGAAAATGGCTGAGGCATTGAACAGGTATTTTGTGTCGGTCTTCACAGTGGAAGACACAAATAACATGCCAAAAATTGATGGCAGGTGAGAACCTAGAAACTATCATTATCACGAAAGAGGTAGTGTTGGGCAAGTTAATGGGGCTAAAGGTAGACAAGTCTCCTGGTCCTGATGGAATGTATCCCAGGGTACTAAAAGAGATGGCAGGAGAAATAGCAAATGCACTAGAGGTAATTTACCAAAATTTGCTGGACTCTGGGGTGGTTCCTGCAGATTGGAAAACAGCAAATGTGACATCACTGTTTAAAAAAGGAGACAGACAAAAGATAGATAACAATAGGTCGGCTAGCTTAACTTCCGTAGTAGGGAAAATGCTTGAATCTATCATCAGAAAGAGATAGCGAGACATCTGAATGTAAATTGTCCCATTGGTAAGATGCAGCATGGGTTCATAAAGGGCAGCTCATGTTTGACTAATATGGTGTAATTCTTTGAGAACATTTACATGTGCAGTGGACAATGGGGAACTTGTGGATGTGGCATATCTGGATTTCCAGAAGGCATTTGACAAGGTGCCACACCAAAGACTGTTATATAAGATAAAGGTGCACATTACGGGTAATGTATTAGCATGGATAGATATTTAACTAACAGAAAGCAAAGAGTGGGGGTAAATGGGTGTTTTTCTGCTTGGCGATCAATGATGAGTGGTGTGTCCCTGGGATCAGTGTTGGCACTGCAATTGTTTACGATTTACTTAGATGATTTGGAGTTGGGGACCAAGTGTAGTGTGTCAAAATTCGCAGATGACACTAAGATGAGTAGAAGAGCAAAGTGTGCATAGGATGCTGAAAGTCTGCAAAGGAATATAGATAATCTAAGTGAGTGGGCAAGGGTCTGGCAGATGGCGTACAATGTTGGCCATCCATTTTGGTCGGGATAACAGCAAAATGGACCATTATTTAAATGGTAAAAATTGCAACATGCTGCTGTGCAGAGGGATCTGGGTGTCCTTGTGCAAGAATCTCAAGGAATTGGTTTGTAGATGCAGCAGGTAATTAAGAAGGCAAATGGAATTTTGTTCTTCATTGCTAGAGGGATGGAGTTTAAGAACAGCAAGGTTATGTTGCAGCTGTATAAGGTGCTGGTGAGGCCACACCTGGAGTACTGTATACAGTTTTGGTCTCCTTACTTGAGAAAGGATATACTTGCACTGGAGGGGGTGCAGAGGAGATTCACTAGATTGATTCCGGAGTTGAGGGTTGGCTTATGAGGAGAGATTGAGCAGACTGGGGCTATACTCATTGGAATCCAGAAGAATGAGGGGAGATCTTATAGAAACATAAGATTATGAAGGGAATAGATAAGATAGAAGCAGAAAAGTTGTTTCCACTGGAGGGTGAAACTAGAATTAGGGGGCATAGCCTCAAAATAAGGGGAAGCAGATTTAGGACTGAGTTGAGGAGGAACTTCTTCACACGAAGGGTTGTGAATCTGTGGAATTCCCTGCCCAGTGAAGCAGTTGAGGCTATCTCATGTTTTTATGGGAAGGATTGATAAATTTTTGAACAGTAAAGGAATTAAGGGTTATGGGACTGGACGGGTAAGTGGAGCTGAGTCCACAAAAAGATCAGCCATGATCTTATTGAATGGCGGAGCAGGCTCGAGGGGACAGATGGCCTACTTCTGCTCCTAGTTCTTATGTTCTTATTAATACAGATTGTGAACAGCAGTACCAACAGTTATCCTTGTGGGATCTGACATTTAATTTTCTGCCACTATAAATAGCTTTTGGACCATCAATCAGTTCTTTAGAATTGGCAGTTTTGGGCAAATGATAAAGGCCCCTCCTTTCAAGAATAAAATGTCTGAAAGTGTAGTGAATCAGCAGAGATGGCCATACCTTGTCTCTTACATATCTTATAGTATAAACACATATGTTTTGAGTTGCTGGGTAAGAACTTTACAAGTTTGTGCACAAGCATAGAAATGACCTGTGGAGTATTCATTGAAGACTGGATTTTACAATGTGCCAAGGATTCATCACGCCAGCCTTCCTCAGCAAAACTGCTCTGGCTGCTCACTCTGGAGACATTTAACACTCAAATACATTAATCAGTTTAAAGCAAGGCTTTCATCTTAGCAAGAACCTGTCTTCAAGAACTGCCAACCTTTCAAGTAGCCAGCCGCTGCCCTGTGCATGCAGCATCACAAGGAGCAGTGGCATTACTGGGACTAAGTCAGTCCCCAATCACAGCAAGTCATAGAGCTGGTAAATTGGTAGGGTTGTGTTTGCAGAACAAAATGGGTCAAACCTGCTGGGGAGACCTCTATGCAGGTGTACCAAGGGGCCCAGGGAATCTGTTAAGGAGGCATACCCCTTGGTCACCATCAGCCCACAAGTGAAAGCTGTTGGGTGAGGCATTGGCGTGGATCTCTTCCATCGCTGGTTTAATCCCAATGTGAGTTTGAGGCTCTTAAGTGGTTACTATTGGACATTAAGGGCCTCAACTGGCCAGCCACAAGACAGGTTGTCAACATTTCCCTGCTGCTAGTAGAATTGCAGTGGGGCAAACAGGTAGGCAGTGAAAGGAAATTCCCCACCCCCCCCCCCCCCCCCCCCCCATCAACCCCACAACTCCTGTAAGATGCAACCAGAAAACAGACAGAGCATTAAAAACATTAACTCATTAATTCCTTTTTGTCAATGAAGCATGAACACGTGGTAGCTAGAAAAACTAAAAACTACCAATTGCTAAATGGGAGGGGCTTGACAATGGTTGGTCTTTTATGCATTAGACATCTGCAAGATTTTTTAAAGATTGGCTTAAATATTTTCCTTTTTAATATTTCAGATAAAAAACAACATAACAGAACAACAAAAATAGGTAAAGCAAGCTTTTGTTTGTATATTTACAACATTCATCATTTGATGTTTTATATGCTGTTATAAGCATCAGAATTTGAAATGATTTTCTACACATGTAAGCTAAGTATATAAATCTTCAGCCTGTATGATATTTTGAGTTAGACACTGGCATGCTGAAAACATGTTTTGTTCAAAGTAACTAACAAAATTCCAATCAAATCAACAGGTAGTTAGTATCCTTTGGAAATAATTACAATAATAAATTGTTGATCCAAAAATATTTGCAAGCCAGTTGAGTATTTATTTTTGGTGCAATTTTCTTACGAGTGAAATATGGAATGCAGATTTCAAAGAAGGTTCAGAGACTAAAGTGAGTTTTGCATAATTTTAAATGAAATAAAATTTTAAGCAGGAGTCTGCATATATACAAGTTCACTTCTAGTTAATTATAAATGAAACATCTGAGGAAAACCAAGAACCAACATAGCTTTCTTATGGGCTTCTCATAGCATGTTCTGTCATTGCCCCTTACAGTTTTACAAGCTGCATACACTGATTCCAGAATTTCAGTGCCTGCATTATTTTGCTGTTGTATTATACATCAATAAAAATAATTCTTTCAATAACATTATCACATACCCTAATTTCTCATGTGCCAGTTCATTTGGCAGGATCTGATTAACCCAACCCTGTAAGCCTAAATTTCCTGAACCAAGCTCCATTGTCTTGACTATCATACTTTAAACCTCTTTTTATTAACAGAACATCAAAGGTAATAATTTCTGGATTGTTACATGAGCCATGCCCCAATTGGCATAAATTCAAACAGATTAGAGAAATAAACGCTTGTCTCAAAGTATAGTGTAGGAAGAATGGTTTTCAATTTATGGGGCCCTGGCATCAGTACTTAGGGAAGAGTGAGCTATTCCATTAGGATAGACTTGAGCTGCCTGGAACCACTGTCCTGCCCAATTGTCTAACTAGGGCTCTGAATAGGGCTTTTAAAGTAACTGGAGGAGCTCCTTTTGGATGTGGGGCAGATTTAGAAATCCAAAGAGACAAGTCAAGGCATTGGATGAGTATAGCATTGTGGGTAAAGACAAGCAGAATGAGACAGCAAGGAACAGAGATTTTAACAGAAATTGTACATGAATCAATAGTCATTGTAGGGACCACAAGTCAAATAATGAAATTAAAAGTTCTTCATCTGAATGCATGAAACTTCTGCAATAAGATTGATGAATGAATAGCACAAATAGAGGGAAATAATTTAGATCTAAATGGCATTAGAGACATGGGGCAGAATTTTATGGCCCCACTATGACAGGTATGGAACTTTAAAACGCATGTGGTGAACTGACCTATGTGTGACTTTAGTGGTTACATTTTAAGGAAATGACAATTAAAAATGAGTTCACTGACCTTGACCACTTGTGTGAGGTGGTTAAGTATATTGTGGTACTGGGGCAATACTGTCACATCAACCTTCTTGGCTATCTGCTTCCTACCCCTTTTAAGTGCTTATTGGCTCTTGTGGATTCAGAACATCTCTTCTCCTGCTCATCTCTTGCACTAGAGCCTCATGTGATACATCACAAAAACTGGGAGCATGCTCTCTGCCACATTGCACCATCTTCACTCTTCCTGTAAATTTAATCCATTCACAAAATAAAGTGTACAATTTTTTTGTTCATAATGGCAGAAATATGCTCAAATCTTTTAGTTTGCTGTTAAGGACTGGGCCCAGTATGTGGAACAATGATTCACTTTTTTAGGGCTAACAAATTGTGACAGATGAAGTGTAATGTTCATTCATCTGATCATTTTTGGACTGTTGGTATTTGCTGCTATTTGCAGCTTAACTTTCCCTGAGGCACCAGATACCAAAACCTCCCAGGATTTGGCAGACCTAGTGAGGGAATATTTTGTCCCATCCCATCAAGGTTGAAATAACTGATGACATCCAAAAACATCTGTTGGCTGAAGCCCAATTAGACTTCAAATAGGCACTACAGCTGGCCTTATCATTGAAAAATGCTGCAAGGTATCCCAAAGGAAGTGGACACCCATGCCATTTCGACTGAGTTCAGTGACCAACATTTGAGCGCAGGTGATTACATAGCCTCCCCCAGCAAGTATTTGGCTACAAATAGACCCATGTCTGCCTGCAGTATGACCCCAATACAAAGCCAAGCTTTGACCAGGCAGTTAACAGTCTCTTCCGAATCCTGCTGGCAAGGCATTGTAATTGTTGCTGCTATATGGTGTCGGAACAGCAAAGCAAGCCTTCATGACCTAGATTTAGGAAAACAACATGTAGGCCGGTATCCAGGAGACTGCACACATTGGAAGGTCCACCTACATCTGATTAAACTGCATAGAAATGTCCAAATCAGACTCAATTAAGATAACTGTAGGGTTAAGTAGATATCCAGTATTAATAAAGGTCGATACAGGTGTGGTCATATCAGTGGTTGGAGAATCAATGTTCGATAAAATTCACACTGGACTCCAAGCTTTAACTTTAATCAAGGTTTTGGTAAAACTGGGAACTCATACAGGGAATCCTCAGAGTTGTGGGTTCAACCTTTATTCCTGTCTCTTACGAAAGCAACTGGTTCGGTTGCCATTAATGGTATGAAGAGCCCAGGCCTGAGCCGAATATGACAAAACAGGTTGAGAGAAATCCACCTGGATTGGGGAAACATTTTCCCGTTCAAAAATGGCCACTTGAGTGAAGTCCTGCTCAAATACCCAGATGTTTTCCGAGAAGGATTAGGAATTATAAAAGGAGCTAAGGTGTCATTACATGTCCAAAGATTGGCAGGTTAGGTTGATTGGCCATGCTACATTGTCCCTTAATGTCAGGGGAATTAGCTGGATAAATACTTGGGGCTAGGGGATAGGGCCTCGTGGGATTGTTATTGGTGCAGGATTGATGGGCTAAATAGCCTCCTTCTGCACTGTAGGAATTCTATTATGTTGTCCAGGAAGCAGTCCCAAGATTTTGCAACGGCAGCCCAATACCATTGTTTTTAACAGAAATAGTGGAAACAGAAATTAGAAGATTGCAATGATAAGGTATCATAAAACATGTCTAATTTGCAGAATGACCATACCGATCATGCCTATTTTGAAGCCAGGTATTTCAGTTTGCATTTGTGGGGACTTTAAACAAATAATAAGTTGCTTTTCACAGCTGGACAAATACCCGATTCTCTGGATCAAGGATTTGTATGCGAAGTAGGCATGGAGATTCTTGTTCTCGAAACTAGATATGAGTCATGCTGATTTGCAGTTACGGCTGATTGAGGATTTGCATAAGTAATCCACAATCAACATTCTAAAGGGCCTCTATTAACACCCTTTGGGGTATCATCGGCCTGCTCAATCTTCCAGAAAATGATGGAAAACATGTTACAAGGTTTACTCCAGGTAGCCATTTATTCTGGGTGACATTCTCATTAGAGGTAAAACAAGAAGGGAACACCAACAGAATCTGGAGGAAGTTCTTAGTTCAAGGGTCGACATGCACCTAAGTAGGGAGAAATGCATCTTCTTGATAGCTCAAGTGACCTATCTTGGCTACACGTGGACAGGTCAAGTCTATATCCTTTGAAGGTGCAGGTGATTAAAGATACCTCAGCTCCCACATTCATCCAGGAGTTATGGTCATTTCTGGGGCTTGTGACATACTATGGAAAATTTATACCAAACTGTGCCTCCATCTTGGTTCTGCTACGTCAACTGCTTAAAAAAGGATCTAGCTTGGGAATGGTCCACCCGTCAAAACCTGGGTTTAAGAGAATAAAGCAACAGCTTTCATCGTCAAATGTCTTAGGACATTATGATCCTAGGAAAATGTTAGTGCTAACCTGCGATGCATCTTCTTATGGCATTCGGGTGGTATTCACACATAGTTAGCCAAGTGGAGAGGAATGCTCAATATCATGTACCTCAAGGGCCTTGGCTATCGTGGAAAGGAAGTACACCCAAATTGGAAAAGAAGGGTTGGCAGTAATATTTGGAGCAGAAAAATTCCATCAATACCTTTCATGAGCAGAAATTTGTGATTGTCATCCATCACAAGCCACTACTGGGGCTACTAAGAGGACAAAAAGGTGCCTCCAATAGCAGTAACCCGTAACCAGCAATGGGTGTTATTATTGGCCGCTTACAACTATCAGTTGGAACACTGGCCGACAGTCCATCTGGCAAATGCAGATGTCTTGAGTAGGCTACCTTTGGCAGACACCCCACCCTCATGAGTAGAAGAGATCATAATGACCATGAATTTTCTGGACACCCTTCCAGTAGATGTCTTTGGACACAAAAGAACATGGTCCTCACAAAAATCTAAAAATTAGTGGTGATGGGAGAAAGGGAAAGACCAGTACTGCCCAATTCCACCCTTATTGGAGTAGAAGAGAACAGTTCACTGTAAAGTTAGCATACTCCAAAGGAGTGCACGCATGGTTGTTCTGAGTCAAGGCTGCGTTCCATACCAACTGAAATACATCAGACACTCAGGAATAATCAAAATGAAGATGTTGGCAAGAAGCTATGTTTGGTCCAGGATGGATGCAGACACAGCAGAGCTTATGGGTCAGTGCTAGCAATGCCAGCAAGGACAAAAGTTACCACCATCTGCTCCCCTATATGCATGGGAATGGCCATGTAGGCCATGGACCGTCTGCACATGGATTATTCAGGCCCATTCATAGACTTGATATTTCTAGTCATAATGGATGTCCACTCTAAGTGGATGGACGTCTATAGGATGCATTCAGTGACAACAACAATAATGATACAGAAACTTCACACTTCCTTTTCGGCACATAGGATCCCAGAGATTTGACCAAGAGACACTTTTGCCAGCCAGGACTTCACCAAACTCATGAAGTTGAATGGAAGTCAACATATCAGGATGGCACCATACCATCCATTGTTGAATGGCCTCACAGAGAGAACAGTCCAGATTTTAAAAGCTGGTTTATGAGAACAGCTTGCAGCTTCAATGGATACCAAGCTTTCTCCTTGGTTATTTAACTATAGGACAACCCCTGTGCCTTTACTGAAATAGCACCTGCAGAATTGCTCATGGGCAGGTGACTCCACACGAGACTGAATTTGATCTTTCCAAATCTGGGGGGCGGAGGGGAGATGAAAAGACAGCAAGAAGCCCAATGCAGAGGCCTTGACAACAGCAGCCAGGAGAGACAATTGGAGGCCAATGAAAAAGTATTAGTAAAGAATTACACCAAGGATCCTGCATTGCTACCAAGAACAGTTAACTCAGGGACCAGGTGGTATCCTACAAAATACACTAGGATAAGACATGCAGAAAAAACATCTAGACTAGGTGTGGCACTTAAAATCACTGTTCATTCAGAAGCCAACTATGCCAAGTGAGGAGAGCCCTCCCAGACTGACCAGCTCCAGTTCTCCATTGCTCATAGTTAGGACTTTGGAATCCAAAATGGACACTGCAGACAAAGCTGCAGCTACTCTTTTTTTTGCCTCTCAAGGAATGGAATGAACCAGAACTGCAGCGCTCAGTCATAAGGGATAAACACTTGTCCAATACACCCTGCTCATGTTGGATGTCGAGTTGGCGGAACCGGATCCAGCATTGAAATGTCACAGAAGACCCATGAGGGGTGTGAACCGCTGGGTTTCTTGTACTTAAGGTGTGGAGTTTAATGACCAGCAATGAGGTGAACCTCCTTGCAGTATGATTTCCCTGATTGAGGTACCAATTGCCTGCCCAATCATGGATCCCACCTGAGGAGTGTCAGGTCTACTGGCACTCCAGATTCTGACTTTGTAACTGAAGCACTCTTAGGAGTGGAGTTGAATCTGTAAATAAATGGAATCTAGTTAAAGGACACTTACCTCTGAGAAGTTATTTGACCCATGTTATATTCCATTTGCCAAAGTTTCGCTCACTTATTTGACCTATTTATGTTCCTCTGTAGCCTCCTTACATTCTCTTCACTATTTATTTTCTTAACTATCTGTGTTGTCAGCAAATTTAGCCCCTTCATCCATAGATTGTAAAAGATCAGATTCCTATGACACCACTCAACACATGCTGCAACTCTCTGCTTCCTGTTAGTTAGCCTATTTTCTATCCATGTCAATATGTAACCCCTGCATCATTAACTTTTATACAACAATCTTACCGAATGCCTTCTGAAGTTACAGTATATCCCCCAATTGTCCTTTATTCACAGCTCAAGTAATTCCTTCAAAGAACTCCAATGAATTGGTTAAACATGATTTTCCTTTCACAAAACCATGTTGATTCTGCCTGATTGCCTTGAATTTTTCCAAATGTCCTGCTATAATCTCTTTAATAATGGTTGCTAACATTTTCCCTGTGATATTCAGCTAACTGGTCAATACTTTCCTTTTTGAATAATGGAGCAGCATTTGCTATCTTCCAATTTAGTGGAAGAGCAGCACAGTGGGACAATGGCTAGCACTGTTGCCTTATAACGCCAGTGACTCTGGTTCAAATCTGGCCTTGGGTGTCTGTTCATGAGTTTGCACATTTTCCCATTGTCTGCATGAGTTTCCTCCAGGAACTGGTTTCCTCCCACATCACAAAGTTATGTAGGTTAGGTGGATTGGCCATGACATGGAGTTCTGACAACAGGGGGAGGAGGACAAGGTGGGCCTGGGTATGATGCTTTTTCAGTGAGTCGATGCTTGACTTGATAGGCAGATTGGCTGCCTCCTGCACTGTCGGGATTATATGCTTCTATGGAAACTTCCCTGGATGAAGGGAAGTTAGGAAAATTAAAAGCAATTCATCAACTATCTCATTAGTCACTTATTTCAACACCTTAGGGGTAAAGTCCCTTCCATTTTTTTGATTTACTGCTGTTTCTGGGATGTTACTTATGTCCTGTAAGCTCATGTCACACTATCTGTAACCCCCACGACTTACTTGGGCTTGCAAAATCTCACTAACTGTCCTGGCTGGAGACAATACACATCTGATTAACCTGTGCTTAACCCTCTGTCCGCTCACATTGTCTGCACTTGTAAAGACTTGCATTCCAACCATTATTTTGTAAATTGAGTTTGTGTCTTTATATGCCCTGTATGTGAACAGAGCTCCCATTTACCTGATGAAGGAGCAGCGTTCCGAAAGCTAATGGCTTGTGATGCCAAATAAACCTGTTGGGCTTTAACCTGGTGTTGTGAGACTTCTTACTCTCTATAGTGAAGGCAGATACAAAATAACTATTTCTTTCAACTGCCATTGTCCTAATTTCCATGTTACTTCCACAAGTGAATTTTTGCCTTTATAATTTCTCATTTCAGCCCAAACTGCTTCTATATCCTTGTTTCCCAAACTTGAGTCATCTCTCTCCATTATGCTAATACCACCATAATTGAAAGAGCCACTCCTCCAACTTTCCTAACTTCCCATCAAATGCTCTTCAATATTCAGGTTCCAATCTCTGTCATCCATTAGTCAAGTTTGTTTTTAGTCATGGATGACAGATCACACATAATCATTTTGCACTCTCAGTTCATCTTTTCTGTTTTGAATGCTACATTCAGATACCAAGCCTTAGGTTTTGTCCTTTTCTTATTTTTGTAGCATTTAGCCGTGTCTGATCATTCTATCTTAGATACCCCTTCCTGTATAGGTCTGTTTATCATTTCCCACATTTGTATCTTTTTTTCTCTTGCTTTGCCTCTACTCTTTGGTATACCACATCTTTCCAAATTTGATCTCATATCCTGATTTAGTTTAAAGCTCTCCCAACTTCCCTAGTTATGCAGCTTGGGAGAACACCAGCATTGTTCAGGTATAGACTGTCCCAATTTTCCCATTACTGGTGCCAGTTCCCCATGAACCATAAGCCACTTCACTCACAGTAGTCTTTAAGATTAGGGAAATGAATGTTTTTCTTTGTCCTATGCCAATTTTCACATGGTTTGGGTGGTAATCCAGAAATTATTACCTTTTCAGGTTCTGCTTCTTGGTTTGGTGCCTTGCTCCTCAGACTGACTATGCAAAATCTTCTTCCTCTTCCTGCTGATGTCATTAGTAGTACCTACATGGATCATGTCCACAGCATCCTTCCCCTCCCACTGCCAGTTCCTCACCAGTCCTGAATAGAACCCTGGCTCTGGGCAGACAACGTAGCCATCTATACTTTCACTCCTTGCTACAGAGAACAGTGTCAATCCCTCCCACTACCACAATGGCTGGGACTTTCCAGCCATTTACCCCTGCACAATTTCCCAGTCTTGCCAACAATACTGTGCTGTTGGTTTCTTGGTAACAGAGTGCAAACAATGGGAAATAACATTGACATCAGTGTAATGGGAAGATTCCACTGTAGACAATCTCCACCGTCACAAAACATGCTGTGGGGCTGCAAAAAATTATGCCCGTATATTCTTATGTGCTCCCCACTTGAATGGAATCATGTAACACAGTGCTATAGTCAGTCAGTTCATCCAACCTGCAGGCCCACTCTCATCCAAGCAAACCGAAAGAATCTCAAACTGTTGAAGAATTGAAGAGGATGACAGTCCTGTCCTCTGGGTCCCTTTTACCTACCGCACTGCACTCACACCTTCCTATCCCTACCCATTTTCCAAACCAGAAAATCCTACCCTAAAAAATATAACTACCTCCTGAAACAAAGCATCCTGGAATACCTCACCCTCCATGATGTGTTACAGTGCCTGTTGCTCGGCTTCTGACTCAATGCCTCTGAGCCAAAGCTGCAGTTGGGCTTGTTTTGGATAACATTGATGACATCCATGAACTCCCACATATTGCAGCCTTGACATACTACCTGCCTTATGAGCTTTAATTAAGTTTGTTTTTTTCACAGATTTATTAATCTTATCACAAACTCCAGTACATTTTAAACAGCTCTTGACCAGAAATTCACCAGATACTTAGCAGCAATTCACTTCCTTCCTGTAGCGCAGCATAAACCTATTCCTACAAGATGAAAAAGCTCAAAAAAGCAAAGAGGTATCTCCCTCCCATCCTTGCCGAGCTTTCTTTTCTCATCAAATTCCCACACTTGTTTGCAGTCACACTGTTTGTGGGTCACACAGAGAATGTCTGAATTTGTATTTTCTCAACAAAACAACTAGCTGAGTCCAGACACAGCAAGTCTAGTTCAAGCCAGTTTCCTTAATTAACTCTTTCAGCTGCTACCAGTGGATAGCTTCTAATCCTTATTTAGGTCCCTAAATGAGACTTTGAAGTTAAACAATGGGTGCAATCTTACCAGCTCGCTGTGCCTGTCAATCAGGTTGGTGAGCCAGGAAGATAGCATGAGAGGGCAAAAATCTGATTCATGCCCAAGATTGCTATCTTCCCAGCCCCGTGTAAACAGCTTAATTCTCACTAAATTAACAAAAGAAAACTCTAACAGCTAGATGTGAAGTGGTATAAAGAGTCATTTTTACCCCTGTCTTGTGCTGTAACATTTG
Source organism: Carcharhinus amblyrhynchos (assembly GCF_965287045.1). Taxonomy (NCBI): domain Eukaryota; kingdom Metazoa; phylum Chordata; class Chondrichthyes; order Carcharhiniformes; family Carcharhinidae; genus Carcharhinus; species Carcharhinus amblyrhynchos. The sequence continues at coordinate 18,431,982 of NC_137345.1, forward strand.
GGATGATGAAGAAGCTGCAGATGATGTAGCATTGGAACTCTTGCTTTGCATCTATCCCCATCCCTTGCATGAAAGTTCCCCTTCTAAATTCCTACTTTCAGACATTCAAGAAACAATGTGTACTCATCCACAGAAGACCCAGGAGAAGGACAGAGTGCAACAGCTCAGCACTAATGAAAAGGCCCATCGCTTGACACGACACTGGCAGTTACCAACTCCGTTACCAGCAACATATACTTCGGTGATTAGAATACAGGGATCACTACATGGGGAGTGATTCAGACAGACGGCAGGCAGCATGAGAGGGCTAAAGGATGTATTTTGGCTGCCTCACTGGAGCGTGAGTTGACAGACAAGTATTGTTGCAAAGTACTTAGAAGAGGATCTTGATGGTGAAGCATTCAAAAGGATCCTGAGGCACTGAATGCATTAGTTGTCAAGGAACATGGAAGAGTCCAGCTCTAAAATGTCAGAGACAGCGGGTTGATGCTTGCCATTTTGCAGCTGCTGCTCCATCAATCAGTCGTGCTATAAATCCAGCGACACTGCAATTCCCTAAAATTCATAGCAACTTTTGTATGGACAGGTCACCTACTTCTCTACCCTCATCACCTCATTTCCACCCCCCCCCCCCCCACCCCGTTCTGTCCCAAAGCCCCCACTGGCCCCATGAACTTGCCATGCAGAAAGACTCTCTGGCAAAGGATAAGAACTAAATATTGAGAGCTATTCAGTGTTTAGGAAGGACAGACAGAAAGTAAAAAATGATGGAGCTGCATTATTGATTAAAAAAGATACTGATACAATATTGAGGGAAGTTATTAGCACAGATGATGTAGAATCTAAAAGCGTCGAGTTAAGAAACACCAACGGCAAAAACATTTGTGGGGGTGGTATACAGACCACCAAGTTATAGTGGTAATGTTGGGAAAAGCATTAGACAGGAAATCAGAGATGCATGTGATAAAGGAACATCTGTGAATATGGATGACTTTATCTGCATTTAAATTGGGAAAGACAAATTAGTCACAGTACAATAGAGGAGGAATTTCTAGAGTGTAGGCAGGATGGTTTTCTGGACCAGTATACTGATAGGCAGCACGGTGGCACAATAGATGGCATGGTGGTGCACTGGTTAGTACTGCTACTTCACAGCACCAGGACCCAGGTTTGTTTCCCAGCTTGGGTAACTGTCTGTTTGGAGTTTACACATTCTCCCCGTGTTTCCTCCGGGTGCTCTGGTTTCCTCCCACGGTCCAAAGATGTGCTGTTTAGGTGGATTGGCCATGCTAAATTGTCCCTTAGTGTTAAGGGAATAGCTAGGGTAAATGCATAGAGTTATGGGTATAGGGCCTGGGTGGGATTGTGGCCGGTGCAGACTGATGGACCAAATGGCATCCTTCGGCACTGTAGGATCCTATGTGGACCTGTATTGTGGAACCAACAAGGGAACAAGTTATCTTGGACAAGGTATTGCACTATGAAAAAATATTAGTTGGCAGTCTAGCTGTGAGAGAACCCTTGGGGATGAGTGACTATAATATGATAGAATTCTTTACCAATATGGGTTGTGATGTGGTTGATTTAAAATTTGGCAAAAATATTATAGGGAAAATGAAGGAAAATGTTTTCATTCAGAAAGTTGTCAAGTTCTGGAACATTCTACCTGAAAAGGTTGTGTAAGCTGATTCCACAAGACATTTTAAACAGGAGTTAGATAGCACTTGAGGATGGGGAACTTGCAGACAAAAAGCGGGGATATAGAATTAAGTATGACTGCTTTTCAAAGAGCCTGCACTGGCAGAGTGGACCAAAAAGTCCCCTGTAGTACTTTTTTGTTATATAAAATCAGAAAGCTTTAGTTAGGTGATGATAAATACTTCAAAAGCCAGATGATCATGAGTAGAAGGAAAGTTGATACGGCAATTTTTACAGATGTGGGAGTAAGTTTATCACAATGTGGTCTTCAAGAGTATGTCCTGAATCCAATGAAAGATATAAACTTTTTAAAAAATCAATGTCAGCCTCAGTTCAATGAGTCACCTAACCTGGCTTCCTGATTTATTTGATCTTCCCCAACTCTGGCAATGGTAATTTTTCACTTTGTCAGAAGACTGTGCATTCAAGCCCCACTCCAGATTCTTGAGCGCATAATCAGGATTGGCACTGAATGAGCTGTAAGACTGGAGGTGTCATCTTTCAGATTAAATATGAAACCAAAGCTATGTCAGCCTTCTCAGCTAGGTGTCAAAGATCACATGCCACCATTTGAAGAGGGACAGGGAATTCTCACAATGTCCTGATCAATGCTTTCAGCAATACCATCAAAAAAAAATCTGATCATTTATCTTATTGCTGCTTATGCAACAAATGGATTGCCATCTTTTCAAAAATTTTACTCTTTGAAGGTACTTTAGTTGTGAAGAATTTTGGGATATCCAGGCAACGTATTAAATCAATGCAAGTGTTTTCTTGCTTTCTTTCAAATTTATTTATTTGCCATCTAATCTTCTATAAGTTAATTTGACGGAAGTTATAAGGACATTTATGCTTTTGTATGAATGCTAGTTGTATTTGCTGTGATTGTATTAAATATCTATGTCTTGACCATGGGAATACAGTCTGGATAGCCAGTGTTACATTTATGTTGTTTGTCTAATGAACCAGCAAACATTGGCAATTTTTCATGAACTATGTGGAATAAATTTTCTTAAGGTGTTTGGTGGGCAGAGCTATCCCACCTTGTCCCCATCCTCCCAGGGGGCCTCATTGCACTCCTGTTCCTCCTGTTCTACTGGCAAGGCCATCTTGATGGTCTCCGTTGATGGAGGAATTATACATAATCTTTGTTGGAGAAAATATTTCCCAGCAAGGTCACTGAGGCAAGTGAGCCTGGATGATTCTGTCCTGGGCTCAGTAACTCTATGTAAATTAGGATTGAAATAAATTCAAATAATATATTCAGCCTTGCTCAGGATATCCGGTGGTGGTAAGATCGCAAGGGGTGAGGAATTGGGTGCGAAACTGATTTCTCAGCTCCCTCGTGATCTTACTGGCTTGTCCTACCCAGCAACCAGCAGGGCACTTTGAAAGATTGCTCCCAAAGTGAGATTCTCGACAGTAGAGTGTGTGGCCATTGGCTATTCATGCCAGGAAACCACCTACTGACTACAAGAGGGCATTATTGTACATGTGCCTGATCTCCCAATGCACTACGTACAATATTGAGAAATTGTCACTCCCCCACACCTTGGACATCGCCTTGCCCACCCCTGATCATGCCTCCTCGATGCCCCCAAAGGCTAATTCCCACCTCTGCTCAGCCCCCTCAGTCAATCACCAACCTCGTTCAACCCTCAGCTGATTGCTGCCCTGTTCATTCCACCCCGTAACCCAGTCGATCTCTGCCTCGGCAATCCACACCTCGCAGAGTGCATAGCTTCCCACACATTGCCACTCCTTCATGCCCCACCTCACCCTTAGGCCCTGTTCCCTCCCCTTTACCCCCACCCCTTGACACTGCCCACTGCCTGGTGGGCAGTGCCAGGGTGTCACGCCGGCACTGTCAAGCTGGCACTACCTAAGGGTCAGTCCCTGTCCCCAACCACCCACGGGACTTCACTGATGAGATCATCACGTCTGCCTCCTTATGTGATTCTCACCAGTGAGGGCCTCCACCGGCAAGGCCGTTAAGACAAGAGAAACCAGACGATTACGTCCTGGGCTCACTAATAACTTTTAAATCGGATAATGAATATTATAATCAGCCTGATGCCTTTCCCAGGTGTGAGGTTGATTATGCCGGCATTTCAATGCCGACATCATTGTAATACCTGGTGCAAGCCCAGTTTTTCACCTCTCTCGCATTTTTACCAGCTTGCCTCACTGACTGATCAGTGTAATGATTGCCCCAGAGTGTTAGTTGGACTCCTCATGCAAACACAACTTCACTGACAGTGTAGCACTCTCTCAGTATTATCATAATGTTTCAGCCTAGATTTTTGCGCTCAAGTCCATGAAACAGGACTTGAACCTGCAACCCTTCTGACTCAGGGGCAAGAGTGGTATCAAAACTACAGCTGACAACAGTACTAGTGCATCTGCCAGTGTTTTATTATTTTCCATATGTGTTAATTCTCTTCTTTTCCCTCTTATAGGAAACAAATATGGATTGCTCATCATCCTACTTGTAATTGTGTTGCTGACCGTGTGCCATTGTGATTAAGGCAGTACAGCTGAACTGAGAAAATTCCTTTCTCTGGTGATTGTGATATAGTTTACAACTGTACAACACACCCTCATATAAGCACAACATGTACATACTGAATTTCCTATCTGCATTTTTAAAAATTCAAGTGCAAATCTTAAATGCTCAGTATTGTTGCACTTCTCAAATGTGGAGTGATATTGGCAATTTTACAATCCTGAATAGAGAATTGTAGAAGATCAGAGAACTTAAAATTGCTACAATTTCCTTGCCTATTTTTTTCAGTACCCTGGGTGGCAACCACTAAGTACTGGAGATTTGTCTAAGTTTATTAAGATTTGTTTTCCCAGGCTTGTTTTTCATTGATGCTGGATTTGAAATGCAAGATCTGCTCTAAAATGAAGGAAAATTGGAGCCGCTGTGAATTTACCTAATTCTACAGTCTGAAAGGCAGTGGGATCCTGCACTAATTCTATAAGAAACCTACATAAAATACACGCAAACATTTGAATTGTTTTAAAAATTTACCACAAAAATATATGGATCCAATTTCAAACAGTTTTTGTTAAATGTTCAAATTTTATGTAAAAGCTTCCGAAAACCAAGTGGCAGAAAACAATCCAAAACATGCCCAAAAGATTCTCTGTAAATTTTAAATGTAACTTTTCTTTGTATTCAACACCAACTAACAATGTAACTCATATCTTTGTTACTCATATCTTTGTTAGCCCTTGTTAAAATGATGTTTCAGTAACTGTTTCAATATATCAATAAAAATAATTAATCAAATTGGAAAATAATGATTTAGTTCTTTGAAAAGTATTTTCTTTGTACCTTTAGTATGTCATGTTATTCCCTGAAGTTTTAATAATTTAATTTTCAACAACATGCTCATTTTTATAATTATTGTATTAGAAATACCTCCAATTGAGAGCTGATTATTTTGGTGTAGGAATAATATTATTGGAGGAATTGAAGAACTGGTCATCATTTTCCTGTATTGGCTGTAAGAAATCAATTGAATATTGTTGGGTGTCAGTTAAGACAGTCGCAGAATCCTTCCTAACTTTGCAGATCTTGATGTTGAGATGGTGCAAAAGGAAGCTAACCTGACGAGGAAGAGACACTTTGGAAAAGACAGAGACAGATGCCCAAGAGTGCTGCTCACTGTCTTCCCTCAATAGATGGAAGTGAGTGATGGTACAATCTTTCCATGCACATATCCATATGGTGTTGGGTAAGATTCAACAATGTCTGCCACTCCTTCCAAGCATGCACTAAATGAAGGAGGTTTATTGCTTGCCTTCCCCCACGACATTGTGCACAAATGATTAAATAGCATGTTGTATCTACAGGTTTCATCTGGAAGGTTCCTTACTTCTTAAAGCCAATGCAAAAATATAGCGTGAGGGAGAGATAAGCTAGAGGTGCCAGCCTCCCAAAGACAAAGGACAGAATTCACCCATCTTACCTGTGATGGATTTGCTGGCAGGTGGGCAGCAGAGGGAGGCAATTTAGAGGAAGCCAAAAAGTCAAACACTGTGATGACTTCAGCCAGGCTAGTGAGGTTGGCTTGCTTGAGTATGAACTTCCTGAAGAGTCCTGTGGGAAGGAGAAGGACCTCATTAACCTGCTCCTGGATCTAGCAATGTGTGAAGTGGAGGGAGAGCCCATTAATGGTGCCATCAAGCAGCACTTACTCAACAATAGCCTGCTCACTGACGCTCAGTTTGGTTTCTGCCAGGGATACTAAGCTCCCGACCTCATTATAGCTTTGGTGCAAACATGGGCAAAGAGCTGAACTCAAGGGGTGAGATGAAGTAAAAAATTGGGATCTTTAAAAAACTGATATTTTCTGCATGGTAAAGAATTTTCACGTGATTAGATAAACAGCATTGATTCTCTCCCTGGAAAGGCAATTTCTAAACAGTAGGATGGCATCTTCTGTTTTCTTTTACGTATGCAAATGTTTAGAAACTGTCAAGAAATGACACTCAGCATGATATAAACCAAAAAGGCTGACTTGCAGCAGTGTGATGAATAGGGGAAGTGGTAACTACCCTGATAATCTGGGTACTTGTCCTATCTTCATTGGTCAGAAGACTTTGAATAGATGATTGGCGCTGGATAAGCTTCCAGCCTCAGAAAGAGGGTAAACAAGCGCTCAGCGACAGGGGGCTCATCCAGCAGCTGCCTTCATCAGGTGGAAGAGGAAAATGAGGAAGAGGAGGACTGAGGGAAGAGTTCCAAAACACTTTGACTAGAAAACAGAAAGCTACTAGAACAACTATCGGGATCAACAACTCTGTGGCACTAATCCATTTGTCCACTGGGATCAGTAAACCACTCTCATCTGTCACATTTTGTCCAATTAATTAATGCCTCATATCTAAACTGCTGCTTCTTAATAAACTATTTTAAAGTTACTTACGAAAAATCAGCTGCCTCTCTTGGATATTTGTGGCATCTGAATCCAAAGATCTTACAGAGAAAGTTACTGCCCTTGACATCAAGGCAGCATTTGACCAAGCGTGTCATCAAGTTATCTTAGCAAACAGGATTCAATAGGAATTAGGGGGGAAACTTCCCATTAATTGGAGTCATATCTGGCACAAAGAAAGATGGTTATGGTAAGCTGCCAGCCCCCAGAGAAAGGATGTACAACTGCTCAGGGACAGGGGACTGTTCTCGTCCACTGGACTGGCTTGGGTCACTGTCTGTGTGGAGTTTGCACATTCTTGTCATGTCTGTGTGTGTTTCCTCCAGGTACTCTGGTTTCCTCCCACAGTCCAAAGATGTGCGGGTTAGGTTGATTGGCCATGCTAAAAATTACCCTTAGTGCCCTGGAATGCATAGGTCAGAGAGATTAGTAGGTAAATATGTATGGATATGGGGTAGCGCCTGGGTGGGATTATGGTCAGTGCAGACTCGATGGGCCGAATGCAGCCTATGAGGACTCCACCTCCAAAATGGAAACTGAGGTAGTAGGAACTGTAGTGATTCTAAAGTTCTTTCTCAACAACAACCTCTTGTTAAGATTCTGCTACCTCAGTTTCCATTTTGGAGGCGGAGTCCTCATAGGCTGCATCTTCATAGGCTGTCTTTGGTTGAGTTCCTTTGTTGTCTATCAGTGTCCCTGATGCCCCAGATGGCATGCTCATTGTGTTAGGTGCTTCTGTCGACAATTCCCAATAGCATAGGTGATCTCCATGTTTCCTTAGGGACAAAAGCAGAAAATGCTGGAGAAATTCAATAGGTCTAACAAGGATTATCCTGACTCAACTCTATTCTCTCTCTCCACAGATGCTGTCAGACCTACTGAATTTCTCCAGCATTTTTTGTTTTTGTTTCAGATTCCAGCATCTGTAGTATTTCCCTTTGTCTTAATGTTTCTTTAGGATCTTGATCCCAACTTTTCCCACATTAGCCACTGACCTGTCCTTGAATGAATTGTTCCTGGAGTCCATGGGGTGCTGTCTCCAAATTTCATACTTGGACAGTGTCTCCTTTTGACCACCATGGCCCCTTTTCTGGGCTCCTTGCTTTTCTTCAATTCTTCCACTTAGGTGCTGGAAGGTGAAGCTTAGCCTGGTCCGCAAGCATCTGCCCATGGGTAGTTCTTGGACTGCTCGCTTCACAAATTCATTTGATGAGGGATAATATGAAACTGTGCAGACATGTCTTACTTGATTTGCTTTCATGAATGTCCTAAATTCTTCACTGGTAAACAGGGTCCCATTGTCTGTCGCAAAGACTTTTGGTGTCTCGTGAGTACTGATAAACTGCAGAAGGCTTCGTGTAGTTTTACATGACATGGTGGATGCCATCTGGTGTATGTCAATCCACTTAGAATGGGCCTCAATTAGAATCAGAAACACTGAGCCCATCAATGGTGCTGCAAAATCCGCATGCACCTGTACACATGATTTCCCTGGCCATTCCCATGAGCATTCAAGAACATCATCTTCCCTACTGTCAACAGACTTTTGAATCAACCTACTTTACATGAAGTTGATCTTTCTCCACACCTATGACTGTAACACTACATTCTGCACCTTCTCCTTTCCTTCTCCCTATATACTCCATGAATGGTATGCTTTGTCTGTGTAGCATGCAAGGAACAATTCATCTCACTGTATACCAATACATATGAATTAAATCTCACTAACTGTCCTGGCTGGTGACAATACACATCTCTTTAACCTGTGCTTAACCCTCTTTACACTCACATTGTCTGTACCTTTAAGACTTGCTTATCTGTAAAGACTCACATTCCAATCATTATTTTGTAAATTGAATTTATGTCTTTATATGCCCTGGTTGTGAACTGAAATCCCACTTACCTGATGAAGGAGCAGCACTCTGAAAGCTAGTGGCTTTTGCTACCAAATAAATCTGTTGGACTTTAACTTGGTGTTGTGAGACTTCTTACTGTGTTAGCCAGACAGTACCAGGGAGCTGGGTTCCAATTCCCAATTTGGGTCACTGTTGGTGTGGAGTTTGCAATTCTTCCTGTGTCACTGTGGGTTATCTCTGGGTGCTCCGGTTTCCTCCAACATTCTGAAAGATGTGCTGGTTAGCTGCATTGACCTGGACAGGTGTCGGGTGTGTCAACTAGGGGACTTTCACAGTAACTTCATTGCAGTGTAAGTCTACTTGTGACTAATAAATAAAACTGAAGTTTGAAACACTGTTTTCCCTTTTCAGTCTGACCCAGCTTCAAAAACCATTGCAAGATTTTCTCTAAGTTTTTGTGGTGTTCCTTGACAGTGGCTCCTGTAATTAAAACATCGTCTAAGTAAACCACCACTCTGGGTGTTTCCTGTGGTATACTTTCCATTACTCTTTGGAAAATGGCACAAGCTGATGTTACCCCAAAAGGTTGATGAGTGTATTAGTACAACTCCTTGTGCATGTTTACTGTCATGTATTTTCTTGCTAATGCTTCCAATTCTATTTGGAGGTAAGCATGTCTCATATCCAACTTGTGAAGATCTGGCCTTTGGACAATTTTGTGTAGAGGTCCTCTATCCATGGCATCAGATATTTGTCCAAACAAGACGGATGGAGTCACTGTCATTTTACAGTCATCACAGAGATGGATTGTGTTGTCTGGTTTTAGTACAGGAACTACTGGTGTGCCACTCGGAGAATTGCACAGGTTGGATAATGCCCAGTTCTTCTAATTGTTTCAGCTCGGTCTCTACTTTTGGTTGCGGAGCATATAGAGTTGGTCTTGCCTTAAAAAATTCTTGGTTGGATGTCCAGGTTTACAGAAACCTTTACCTTAGCCCCTTTTATCTTTCTGAAGCCTTTCTGGAAAACTTCTGGTTAATTTTGTATTATTTCATATAAGTTAACCGTGCCCATCTTGAAAATTTGCTGCCAATTCAAGTGGATTTTTTGTAACCAGTCCCTTCCCAAATGGCTCTTGCACCATCATTACTGGGAGCTGGACTGTTCGTTGCCCATATACCACTGGGGTCACAGTGGTCCTGATTATGTGTAATGGTTCTCCTGTATAACTTGCCAATCTTGCTTTATTGTCTCTCAACTTAAGTGATAAGATGCCCAATTGTAATCTTCTAAATTCTTGCTCCTTTACAATGGATACTGCTGCACCCGTGTCCATCTCCATGTTCAATGGGTGTCCGTTCACTTGGAGCTGGATCTATACTCAAGCCATCTATGGTGTGGTGATACAATTTAATTGTACTAGTTCCTCTTCAGTCTAACGTATCTGATACATTCTATTCTGGCGGCTTTGCCATTCGATCTGGACATTGCACGCTCTTTTTATTTTGGTAACCTTGCTTGGGGCAGGCCCCTTGGTGCGTGCATTATGTTGTTGTGCTGGCCATTCTTTAAACTGTGGGGCTCCCTCTCATCCAGTGCCAGGATTTTCTGGCTTCCTTGTCTGTTCGTTTCTCCTCGCCCAGGATTGGGAGTCACGAGGGCATTCAGCTGGGGACCTGTGTGTGCGGTAGGAGGTTCATTCGAGTCTAAAGACATTTTCATCTATGGGTCCTTGCAGCTCTGGACTCCTTTCTCAGCATTTTTGCAAGATAAAGCTAGTTCTATGTTTTTTGTTAGGTTTAGGTTCGGCTCTATCGGAAGTTTTCTCTGAGTTGAGTTTGAGATCATTTAAGCCACATACTTATCTATCTCTCAACATTTCAGGTAATGCTGGCCATACTCACAATTTTCCACCAATTTTCTCAATTGTGTCAAGAATTCTGTCTCCGCAAATCTAACAGTTGTATTGAGCCTGTACCGTTGCAAGATCACGGAAGGTTTAGGATCGCCATGATTTGCCATTATTTCCAATAATTCATCAAAGGTCTCGGAATCTGGTGTTGCCAAATACGTAAGACATTTTACAATTCTGAAAGTTGCAGCCCTACATGCGGTCATTAGAATGATCTTTTGTCGGTTATCACTTTCTATTCCGTTTGCCTGAAAGAAACATTTTATTCTCTCAGCATGTTGTGGTTAACATTCATGTTATATGGCTCCAACTTCCCAAAAAATTGCATTTTTAAATCTTCACGATGCAGGCTTACCAGAATCCACTGAGCAGAGTTACTGAAACATTCCTTTTACCTCGTCACCAGTATAATAACTCAGCTATAAAGGAATATGGTTTATTTCACAAAGCAAAAATAAAACCGCAATCCTTTGGTGAAAATATACAAGTCCCATCTGGGACAATAAAATAATGGAACACTCAAGGGCCTGCTTTATGAAGGGCTCAGGTTACGAGTTCTACATGTTAAGGTAATTACCTATCATCACGGGAACTCATATTCAACAAGTCTCACTGGGAGGTCAATCAGGGATTCTCCATTTTAGTCCTGGATTTTATCACATCTGTCTTTATTGACAGGAGATATCTGGGAGATTTTCCTCTGCTGGGTAGATGCTAGTGTTGTATGTTGGCTAGAAGGTTAGTTTTGGAGCACAGGTCTTTACTATTACTGCTGGAATATTGTCAGGGCCCAAAGCTTTTGCAGTATCCTGAATCACATGGAGTGAATCGAACTGGCCAAAGTCTGTGATGCTGTAGACCTGTGGAGGAGGATGAGATGAACTTTCTGCTTAGCACTTCTGGCTGAAGGTTGTTGCAAATGCTTCAGTCTTATCTTTTGCACTGATGTTCTGGGCTTCCCCATCATTGAGGATGGGGATATTTGTGGAGGGTCCTGTTTGAGTTAGTTGTTTGTTTTCCACCACAATCCATGACTGGATGTGGCAGGACTGCGGATGCAGTAGTTGTGGGATTGCTTAGCTCTGCCTATTGCAGAGCTCCCAAATCATGTTCCACGAAACCTCAGAGTTCCATGGGACATCTGCAGGGGTTCCAATGTCACTCCAACTGGGAGCCGAAAGGAGCTGGGCAGTGGGGGGCCTGAGAGGAGCTGGGCTGAGAGAGCCCAAGAAAAGCTGGGGCTAGGGGTGGGGGGAGGGGAACTCAAGTAGAGGAGGGTGAGTGGGTGTGAGTGAGAGGTAGGGTGAGAGTGTTTGAGTGTGGGAGTCAGTGATGGCGAGGGTGGGTGGGGATATAAGTGGGTTAGGGTGAAAATGGCTATGGGTGAAGGTATGTGTGTGTCGGTGCTCTCAATAAAAATGACAAAATAATGTAAGACTTGGAAGTATTTGTTGAGTAACAGAGCTTTTTCTTCATAATAAACATCTTTTAAGTTGGGCAATGGTAATCATTTTTTATTGTGTAATTTTTCAATAATGTTTCTCAGAGATGCCTTCAGTGTTCTTGGGAGGTCTAAATGATTCCATGGCTGGAAAAGTTTGCAAAACTCTCGTTTATCGCACGCAGTTTATGCAAGTAGTCCTGTCTTGTAGCTTCACCTGGATGTCACCTCATTTTTAAAGTATGCCTGGTGTTTCCCCTGACATGCCCCCATACAGTCTTCATTAAACCACTGTTGACTCCTGGCTTGGTGTAATGGCAGAGTGGGAGATATGGTGGGTCATGAGATTACAGATTATGGTTGAATACAATTAATTCTGTTGCTGATGATGGTCCATGAACCTAATGTACACCTGGTTTTCAGCTGCTAGATCTGTTCAAAATCCCACTTTGCACAGTGGTAGTGCCACACAACATGATGGAATGCATTCTCACCATGAAGGCAGGACTTAATCTCCACAAAGACTGTACAGTGGTCAATTAGTGAGGATTTTCCTCTTATTGGCTTCCTCATCACTTGTGGCAGACAGAGTCTAGCAGCTATGTACTTTAGTATTCAGTCATCTCAATCAGTAGTGGTGCTACCGAGCCACTCTTGGAGAATGGATATCGAAATCCTCCCACCAAGAATACATTCTATGCCATTGCCAGCTGGAGTACTTACTTAACTGGTGTTCAATATGGAGGAGTACTAATTCATCAGCTGAAGGTGGTGGGGCATGAGTATGAACATTCAAGTGGCAATCAGCAGAAGATTTGTTTGCCATGTTTGACCTAATATCATGAGATTTTATGAGGTCCAGAGTCAATGTTGAGGCCTTCCAGAGCATCTCCCTTGCCTGTACAGAACTGTGCACCACCTCTAATGGGCATGTCTGGTCAGTGGTACAGCGCATATTCAGGGAAGGTGATGGTGGTGTCTGAGACATTCTGTATAACATATGATTCCGTGAGCATGACTATTACTATTCCTTGACTAGTCTGAGACTTCCTTTCCACTTTCAGACAAACCCTCAGATGTTAGGAATGAGAACTTTGCAAACCAGTTACGGCAGGGTGTGCAGTCAGATCGTCCATCTAGTTTTATTTCTGCTGGAGGTGTACATTTGTGTATTGAGAAACAGTGTGGAGCCTCTGCAGAGCAGTACAGAATTTAAGGGAGTAGTGTCCACAGCATCAACGGAGTCAAAATGACAGATTGTTACTATTACTTTTGGTGTGTTGCAATGGGCATAGCTTTGTAATTGGGTAATCCTTTTGGGCTTCTTTGATCCTGTCATAACTGTATACGCTGCTCTTGAAGATAATCCACCCTGGTCCCTGGTTTTCCCAATTCACGACCTCTGCATCCCCCATACTCCAGTCTTACTAATGCCACCTCCCCCCCAACCCTGCCCTTTGCTCTCTGGTCTTGCTAACATCCCCTGTTGAGTTGTCCCATGTTTCTTTCCCCTGAGAGTTGATCAACCTGGGAGAGGTCTGTCCAATAAATGTAGCACAAGAAAACCCAAAACAAAATAAGAAAGATTTCTCTGCCTTTCAGGTGAAAGGAAAGCCAGGCATCGTCAATCAATATCAACTTGTATTGGCTTCTTGCAACTTTCAAATAAATTTTAACATTTCAAACACTATGTGGAATAATTCTAATAATGTGAATTTTACAGGATGCGAGAAACTATTGCCCACCACCTCTCCCCTATTAAAAACGTCGATTGCAAATTCATAGAATCCTGACAGTGCAGAAGAGACCATTTGGCCCATCAAGTCTGCACCGACTCTGTGACAGAGTATCTTACCCAGGCCCTGTACCTCACGCTATCACTGTGACCTTACGCATTTTCCATGGCTAATCCATCCAACCTACACATCTTTGGACACTAAGAGGCAATTTAGCATGGCCAATCCTCGAACATGCACATCTTTGAATTATGGGAGGAAACCGGAACACCCACAGGAAACCCCCACAGACACGGGGAGAATGTGACCCAAGGCTGGAATTGAACCTGCATCCTTGGAGCTGTGAGGCAGCAGTTCTAGCCAGTTTTAGTCACCTCTGACTTATATCAGACCCCCCCCCACAGTAATAGCATTTTGTGAGGAGCCTAAATATGCAGAGAATAGGACTTCTGCCCCTGAATGAGAAGCAGTCCTGCCCTCGAGAACTGTCAGCCAATCTTCTGACAGCACAGTTCCAGTCTCACCAGTGCTTATAATGGATGCTGCTGGGGCTACAAGCAGTCCAATGAAGATCCTGTGGACCCACACCCAGACAAATCTGAGATTTATAGCAAGGCAGGATCGGGCACCCTAGATGGGATGATGGCGAGTAACATAGAAACATAGAAAATAGAAACAGGAGTAGGCCGTTTGGCCCTTTGAGCCTGCTCCACCACTTATTATGATGATGCCTGATCATCAGATTCAGTACCCTGATCCTGCCTGTTCCATTCACACTCAAGGTCAAACAGTAGCTGCTCAAATTCAGTTCAACTGGATGAGATGATATTGCAACTTGAGAGAAGTCATGTGACATAGCTCCTCAATGTCAGACAGGTGGTGTCTCCCCATGACTAGATTCTTGAGGTGTCTAATTAGAGTCAGGATTCCTTTGCTCTTGAAGTTTCAGGTTGGGAAACAGGTTCTCTTTTTAAAACCATTGCGTTAGGACTGTCGTCCCAGAATGTTCCCACCGCCCCAGTGGGAAGTCACATCAGTGCATATCAGTACTGGTTCCCTGAACTATGGTTCATACAACACAAAAGCAAGCGAGGAGGGAAGTGCCACTTACCACTAACCTCCAGGGTACAAAAGGGCAAGTCAGCCGCTGCCAAGGGATGGGATAGGGTGCTTCAGCCATTAGCACCATATGGTTCGTCCATCATTGTCGATGAGGACCTCAACACCATTAGTCATTTTGAGGCTGGATGCGATGTGTCCGAAGATGACTGATCAGGCCAATTCGGGCACGGAATGTCCTGGCACATATTGGACAGACTTGTGTAGGCACTGTAGTTGTTGCGCTGGTGACTCTGGATTTGCACAGCTCGCACTTAAGTTGTGCTTCAACAATGCTCCTTGCTTCGTAAGCTTGACAGCCTTTGTGGATGAGGCAGCGCTAGGTAGGGACGTTTTGTGCCAACGTTTCCCAGGTGGTCGTGTCTATGTCAAGCAACTTCAGGGAGGCCTTGAGTGTGTCTTTGTAATGTTTCTTCTGCCCTCCATGCGAGTATCTTCCAGCAGAGAGTTCCCCAGAAAGGAGCTGCTTGGGTATGCGCTCGTCTGACATATGGATGAGATGACCTGCCCACCGGGTCTGCGCTCTCACCAGCAGTGTGTGGACTGATGGTAGACTTGCTCTAGAGAGAACTTCAGTGTCTGGTACTTTGTCTTGCCATCTGATGCATAATATTCTGCGAAGAAAAGTCATGTGGAAATGATTGAGCTGTTTTGCACACCTTCGATACACAGTCCATGCTTCACAGGAATACAGGAGGGTAGTGAGTACCACAGTGCAGTAGACCTTCAGTTTTGTTGCTGGGCTGATTCCTCAATGTTCCCTTACAGTGGAGCACAGTCTACCGAAAGCAGAACTTGCCTTTGCTATTCTGCAGTTAACTTCTGCATCAATAGTCACTGCTTGGGAGAGGGTGCTGCCAAGGTAAGTGAACTGGTCCACTGTCTGTAGTTTCTGCCCTTTGATTGTGATTTTGGGTTCTGTGTACGGTGCATGAGGAGCAGGCTGGTGCATGACTTCGGTATTTTTAATGTTGATAGTGAGTCCAAAGTTGTCACAAGCCGTGGAAAATTTGTCCATACTGACTTGCATCTCTGGCTCTGAGCCAGCATACAGGGCGCAGTCATCGGCAAAGAGGAAGTCTCTCAGAACAGTCTCCTTCACTTTTGGTAATAGCTTGAAGTCTCCTCAGGTTGAAAAGCTTCCCATCCACTCTGTACTTGAGGCTGATTCCAGCAACACTGTCCTGGAAGGCATCATTCAGCATAGCAGTAAACATCATGCTGAACAGTGTGGGTGCGAGCACACAGCCCTGTTTGACGTCATTGGTGACTGGGAATGCCTCAGAGGATTCTCCGCCATCCAGTAGTCTGGCCATCATGCCATCATGGAACTGGTGTACCATCTGAATGAATTTGGGGGGACAGCTGAACTTTGACATGATCTTCCACAGGCCTTGTCAGCTGACAGTGTCGAAGACTTTCATGAGGTCAACAAAAGTTGTGTAGAGCTCGCAATTCTGCTCCTGACACTTCTCCTGAAGTTGACGCACAGCAAAAATCATGTCAGTAGTCCCACAATCTTTGCAGAAGCCACACTGTGACTCTGGAAGCAGGCCCAGCTCCAGATGAGTGACCAGACAATTTAGCAGGACTCTTGCGAGGGTTTTTCCTGTGATGGAGAGCAGCGAGATTCCTCGGTGGTTGTCGCATACTTGCCGATTGCCCTTCCTCTTGTAGAGGTGTGCGATGGAAGCATCTTTAAGTTCCTGAGAAATGGATCCTTGATTCCAAAAGGACTGGAACAACTCGGTGAGCTTCTCGATAAGTACAGGATCAGCAGCTTTGTAGATCTCTCTGCGGATATGGCATCTGCCCCTGGGGCTTTGCCACTGGATAGTAGGCTGACAGCTTTCGTGATTTCGGCTACTATCGGTGGGTCATTCATGGCGTTGTTGATATCGACCTGGGGAATCCTGTCTATTGCCTCATTGTTAATAGATGATGGTTAGTTGAGGATGGCTTCAAAGTGTTCAACCCACCTCTGCAGGATCT
Source organism: Carcharhinus amblyrhynchos (assembly GCF_965287045.1). Classification (NCBI taxonomy): domain Eukaryota; kingdom Metazoa; phylum Chordata; class Chondrichthyes; order Carcharhiniformes; family Carcharhinidae; genus Carcharhinus; species Carcharhinus amblyrhynchos. The sequence goes on from NC_137345.1 coordinate 18,448,685, forward strand.
GAGCCCGCTCTGTAATGAGAGTTGTATCATCTGTACTTAGGAGGGGGGAACTCCCGAGAGATTGAGGTCCATAGACAGTGTTGAGGGCTTCATAGAACCGTTTCAAGTCTTTTCTGTCAGCATATCCCTGTATTTCACCTGCCTTGGCACTCAGCCAGGCATCCTGCATTTTGTGCAGTTTATTCTGGTAAAAGCATTTTTCTTGGCAGCTGATGATGGGTCATTCTGACAGACACAATGAAGATGATGCTTTTCAACAAGTAGAGCCTGTGTCTCCTCATCATCCTCATCAATCCAGTCATGCTGCTGGTGGGTAGAAGGCCTGAGCAACTTCAGTGCAGATGAATGGACAGCATCCCTGAAGTGTTTCCAGTCACCCTCAGTGCTGCCTGCAATGTGTAGGTCAGCAAGCTTGATTTCTAAGTCTTCAGCCTGTGCTGAAGCTATGCTGGGGTTCTTTACCTTGGCCGCATTGATTTTTTTTCATAAACTTGCTTCCTTGTGGTCGCTTCTTGGGTCTGATGCGGAGCGTCATTTTCGAGACAATGAACCTGTGATCTGTCCAGCAGTCAACACCACACATGGCCTTGGTCACTCTGACATCCTGCCTCTCTTTTCTCCTGACAATGACATAGTCGATAAGATCCCAATGCTTCGAGCGGGGGTGCATCCAAGAGGTCTTGTTACAGGTGGACAGATGAGGAGGTCATGTGCTGAGCAGGTCTTCATTAAGAGTTGGCCATTACTGTTACACTTGCCCACTCCATGCCTCCCAATGTCTCCCTGCCAGATCACAGAGTCACACCTCACTCTTGCATTGAAATCGCCAAACAAGATTAGTTTGTCGGTATTGCTTACTGCTGATAGTAGGGCATCTAGTTCTTCATAGAACTTGTCTTTCATCTCGTCCAGATTGTTCATTGTGAGGGCATAGGCGCTGATCATGGTGGCTTGAATTCTGTCCTGTAGCGGAAGCTGTAATGCCATAAGCCGGTTGTTCACACCCTTGCGTAGACTAGCAAGTTTCCAAACAAGGTGATTCTTGATGGTGAACTCAACTCCAGCATCACGACACTCATTGCTGCTGCGAAAAAGTGTATCCACCTCCAGTTTCAGTCAGCTGACCTACATTGGCAAGACAAGTTTCACTCAGGGCTGCAATGTGAATGTTGTATCTTGCAAGCTCTCTGGCAACTAAGGCTGTTCTTCTCTCTGGTCTGTCTGCTGTAGAGTTGTCCAAAAGTGTGCACACGTTCCAAGTGCCAATGGTGAGCAGTGTCACCTTGTGTTTTATTTTGTTTATTCGACCAGAAGATGGGATCCCCGTCAGCTGCAGTAAACTGGTCAGGGTGTAGTGAAGCAGGCAATGTTTACAGCACCTTTTCTAGCCCCTTCCTCATTCTATGGAGGTGAGCAATCGCCCAAGTAGATGCCGAGTTTCACTGGTGTTTCGGTCAGCAGGAAACGACCATTAGACCTGAGCCACCTGTGTGCAGGTCCGTGACTACAGTTCCCAGTGTATCCGCATCTCCTGCTTTGTCGCTTGCACATTGCCACAGGACTTCAAAAGTTGAACAGGATGATGATGATAATGATGATAGTGTTGGGACTAGCGCTAGATTTGGATTAAAGTGAGGGAGAGTTGTGCAGCGTCAGCCTTACTCTCTCTTCCCAATTCCCATCTGGATCCAGCGGCAATACAAGAGTCAAGGTGGCTGGAGATGGGACTAGGTGCAGTGGATGACCAGGACGTCTTCTGTATCTTGTCCTGCTCTTCACGTTCCATGACGCTTGCAGAGACTGCCATCTTGAACGTTGGACCTTCCATTGGTCTCGTCTGCTCAATCTGCCGGAGTCTGTCTTCACATGCTGGGATAGACATCTCCCTATCTCACCGAGGGTTGAGAACCGTCGGCTACCCTCACCTGGTTTAGCTGGCTTGTCGAAGTTATTGCCTGGGGTGTGGCCGCTGTCGCATGCGAACAGCTACAGGGAGCCACAGGTGAGAGCTGAGTACCAGGTGGAGATAAAGGCTGGACAAACTGCCCTGGAAAGGATACAATATGTTCTCCCACCAGAGGTACTACCCCTCCCTGACACCCCATACACCTCCATTAGCACCTAAATGGGAACTGAAGACCTGTAAAAATTTTCTCTTATTCAAAGTCAGCTGGAAAAAACTCACCAAACTCTTTGGCTATTGTTACTTTGAACCTGCTAGTAGGCATCAGGTGACGAGCTAAACCATTTTGTCCACTCAGAGATTGTCTATTTTGAAAAAGCACTGGGTAGAATTTTCCTAAAAAACAACTAAAGATGCAATCTTATGACCTCGTTCCATCTGACTTTCAGAGAGGCAAGCTGGTAAGATCGAGCAGGAGTTGAGAATCAGGTTCGTGCCTGGTTTTTCACCTCCCCCGATCATACTGGCATTGTTTAGCCAGTGAAATCCGCTTTGCATCCAGAAAGGGAGCAAAGCTGATTTAAATATTAATGACATGATTTGAATGTCATTAACAAGTCCAGGATGCTATTGTCCATGCTCACTTACCTTAACCACCTCACCGGCTAAAGTCCTCCCTGGCGAGAATCATGTCTGGTCCCCACCAATGGTGACCCCCCAACCTGAGAACCTCCACCCCAACCTGAGCACCTCCCCCCTGCGAAGTTCCTGCAGCCTTGAATGTCCCCCCACCCCACCACCTATCATGGCAGTGACTGATATGTCCTTTTGTACCTTGGAGGTTTAGTGCTAAGCGGTACTTATCTCCTCGCTTGCCTCGACCCCTGAACCACACTTCAAGGGATTTGTACTTGTGTGTCTTCCCACTGGAGAGGTGAGGAACATTCTGGGAGGGCAGCCAATCATGTGCTGAACTCGGCAATGAGATTGAAATCCGGTCAATCTCATGCTAATCAGCCTCACGCCCTTTCTGGGTGCAATCTGGTTTGTGCCAGGAGGAAGAGACAGGGACAATCGCAAACAGTTTGGCACTGGGCGCAAAACCAATCTTTCGGCCTGCGAGTTATTTTCTGGGATCAACGCGATCTACACCGTACACGCCAAGATCAGAAAATTCTCCCTACTTGATGTACATCTTTCACGTCTCGACCACAACATTGAAGAAAATGTTAATTTGAGAAATAGTTTCTTGTGAAAAATAGTTTTGACATTCTATCACAGGATGTGTTACGCATGTTGGATTCCGATTAGGTCTCTGAATTATCCACAGGAACATGCTTAACTGAAAAAATTAGCCAATTGCCAATGAATCTAGTTTCAGCTAGCACTGAGCCAAAAGCGTTACTCAAGTTTTCCAAAAATAATGCATATGTAACATATACGTAAGCAAGCATTACGTAAGGCAAATGAACAAATGTGAAGCAATACATTCCATTTGCTACAATGGACTAAACAGAACAGTGGACGGTACACACACTGAATCCAAACGTAACACAGACTCATATTAAAGATTATCTTTCATATTTTTTTTCATTCCACATTCTTATATCAGGTCTGCTTCACAAAGCATTGCTGTGCAGCAGGAAGCTGTCAAGCTCATTGTATCCGGATTCCACAAACAAAGTGGTATGTGGGTAGTGTGAACTCATATTTCCACAACTCTCAAAACCACTCAATCACATTGTTTATATTTTTAAATAATTTACTGCAAGCATTGACTTACAAGTCGATTTTTGAAGCCGCGAAAAATCGCTACAAAAACAGGGCACACATACATCAAGTATCAAACTGACCGGCTGGCTTATGTCTGTCTGCTTGCCAGTTTGTCCTTCATGACACGGAGTCTGCTCTGCATGTGCATGTCTTAAGCTCCCGCACATCTTCGCAATACAGCTCACTCTACCTGCTTGATCCCATGCAGCAATTGTATGGTACTGCTAAGTAAAACATCCATTTGTGGGGTGAAAAATTGAGAATGGATAAAAATGTGAGTAGCTGAGAAGAGGAATTTGACATATACACCAACCTAATGTGAAAACATGATATTTTTGTGACTGAAGATGGCTAAATTATTGATATCTTGTTATAAGTTTTCTAGTAATTTTTCATAGGAAATATAATGACATTCCTGAAACTAAACAAGAGTGGTATGTAGGTGAATGTGTGGAACTGTATTTTCTGCAGGACTCGGGGCGGCAACAGTAAATTGGTGAGTGGGAGCAACACTGATAGAGGAATAACCAATAGAGGAGTGAGAGAAACCTAGAGATCTTAAAGGGAACAACTGGTTTCACTGAGGAGCCGTTGGAGAACGCGAGACGAAAACCAAGGGTACTCATTAAAGGAAGCATGGGGCAATGGAGGAGAAAGGACATTGTGGCACAGAGCTGCCTCACAGTGCCAGGGACCCAGGTTTGATTCCCGGCTTGGGTCATTGTTTGCGCAGAGTCTACACATTCTCCCCGTGTCTGCATGGTTTCCTCCGGGTGCTCCGGTTTTCTCCCATAGTCCAAAAGAAGTACTGGTTAGGTGCATTGGCCATGCTGAATTCTCCCTCAGTGTACCCGAACAGGTGCTGGAGTGTGGTGACTAGGAGATTTTCACACTAACTTCATTGCAGTGTTAATGTAAGCCTACTTGTGACTAATAAATAAATTTTAACTTTAGAATTGAAATTGAGGGTGATTGGACCATGGGATTCATCACCACTTGCAGCTATTCAGGAAGAAACTAAAATTTAATTTAAAAAGGAAGGGGAATAAATATTTGAAAAGGAGTAATAAGAACATAGGAACTAGGAGCAGGAGTAGACCATCTGACTCTCAAGCCTGGTCCGCCAATCAATAAGATCATGGCTGATCTTTTCGTGGATTCAGTTCCACTTACCCGCCCACTCACCATAACCTTTAATTCCTTCACTGTTCAAAAATTTATTTATTCTTTCCTTAAAAACATTCAATGCTTCACTGGGCAGGAAATTCCACAGATTCACAAACTTTTGCGTGAAGAAATTCCTCCTCAACTCAGTCCTAAATCTGCTTCCCCTTATTTTGAGGCAATGGCCCCTAGTTCTAGTTTCATCCGCCAGTGGAAACAACTTTCCTGCTTCTATTTTATCTATTTCCTTCATAATCTTTTACGTTTCTATAAGATCTCCCCTCATTCTTCTGAATTCCAACGAGTATAGCCCGAGACTACTCAGTCTCTCCTCATAAGCCAACCCTCTCAACTCCGGAATCAACCTAGTGAATCTCCTCTGCACTCTCTCCAGTGCCAATATATCCTTTCTTAAGTAAGGAGACCAAAACTGTACACAATACTCCAGGTGTGGCCTCACCAGCACCTTAAACAGCTGCAACATAACCTTGCTGTTTTTAAACTCCATCCCTCTAGCAATGAAGAACAAAATTCCACTTGCCTTCTTAATTACCTGCTGCACCTGCAAACCAACTCCTTGAGATTCCAGCACAAGGACACCTAGATCCCTCTGCACAGCAGCATGCTGGAATTTTTTACCATTTAAATAATAGTCCATTTTGCTGTCATTCCTACCAAAATGGATGATCTCAATTTACCAACATTCTACTCTATCTGCCAGACCTTCGCCTACTCACTTAGACTACATATATATATATATCTTTGCAGACTTTCAGTGTCCTCTGCAACTTTGCTCTGCCACTCAACTTAGTGTCATCTGCGAATTTTGACACACTACACTTGGTTCCCAACTCCAAATTATCTATGTAAATTGTAAACAATAGCGGTCCCAACACTGATCCCTGAGGCACACCACTAGTCACTGATCACTGAAGAACACCCATTTACCCCCACTCTTTGCTTTCTGTTAGTTAACCAATCCTCTATCCATGCTTATACATTACTCGTAACACTGTGCACTTTTATCTTATGTAACAGTCTTATGTATCAAGTGTGGCACCTTGTCAAATGTCTTCTGGAAATCCAGATACGCCACATCCATAAGTTCCCCATAGTCCACTGCACATGTAATGTTCTCAAAGAATTCCAACAAACTAGTCAAACATGACCTTCCCTTCATGAACCCAGGCTGCGTCTTACCAATGGGACAATTTATATCCAGATGTCTCGTTATTCCTTCCTTGATGATAGATTCAAGCATTTTCCCTACTCAGAAATTAAGCTAACCAGCCAAGAGTTACCAGCCTTTTGTCTACCTCCATTTTTAAATGGTAGCATCACATTTGCTGTTTTCCAATCTGCGGGAATCATCCCAGAGTCCAGAGAATTTTGATAAATTACCATTGGTGCATTTGTTGTTTTTCTCGCCATCTCCTTTAGAAGCCTGGGATACATTCCATCAGGACCAGGAGACTTGTCTATCTTTAGCCCCATTAACTTGCCCAACACTACCTCTTTCGTGATCGTGATAGTTTCTAGGTTCTCACCTGCCATAGCCTTCCTGTCATCAATTTTTGGCATGTTATTTGTGTCTTCCACTATGAAGACTGACACAAAATACCTGTTCAATGCCTCAGCCATTTTCTTATTTCCAGTTATTACATCCCCCTTCTCATCCTCTATATGTTACAAAAGGATTTGGTGGGAATGGGATTTAGAAGAAAATGTTAGCACCAGGGGTGAAACAGCCTCCTTCTCGGCTGTAATTTCTTTAATTATGCTGCTCCGCCATTCATTTTGATCATGGCTGATCATCAAATTCAGTACCTTGATGTTGCCTTGCACCACCTCCCCCCTTCCCCTCCCATCCCTTGACCCTTTTAGTTCCAACAGCTATATCTAGCTCTTTCTTGAAATCACACATTTTGGCCTCAGCTGCTTTATGTGGTAGTGAATTCCACGGATTCATCACTCTTTTGGGTAAAGAAATTTCTATTCACCTCAGTCCTGAAAGGTTTACTCCCTATCCTCAAACTATGACCCCTAGTTCTGGGCTCTCCCACCATCGGGAACATTCTTTCTGAATTTACCCTGTCTAATCCTGTTAGAATTTTATAAGTTTCTATGAGATCCCTTGTCACTCTTCTAAACTCCAATGAATATAATCCTAACCTTAGTCTCTCCTCATATAACAGACCAGCCATCCCAGGAATCAGCCTGGTTAACCTTCACTGCACCACCTCTATAATAAGGAAATTCTTCCTCAATAAAGACACCAAAACTGCACACAGTGCTCCAGGTGTGGCCTTGCCAACGTCCTATACAATTGCAGTAAAGAGGTAGAGGTGACTGAGGGACTTCAGCGTTCAGCATTCTGGGAGAAGTTGGCCTAGCAACATCTACTGAGAAGCAGGAAGTGGAAGATCTGGTGTTAAATCAAAAATTCAGGACAAAAGGGACCATGTGAGAAAAGAAAAGCAATAAGCAGATATATACTTCCCTCAATCAGTATCTAATAAAGCATGCAGCTTCAAAAGAGCTTCAAGTAAAACTGGTCAAATATCAGGCCACACCTACACCTCACAGGAAATCAAAAGTGCAGCTCTGCTAAATATACCCAGCATAACAGAAGTGAAGAAAAATATTGCATTTTGATTAATGATGATAGAATGTGAAAAAAAATTGAAAATTAATTCAAAATTGTGAACACAACATAGGAAAACTTGTAAATCATACTATTTCATCAAGTGTCTTCAATATGATGTAATACAAAGAAACACATTATTTTTGTTTCCAAACAGGCGACAATGATGGTAACCCCCTTCATCCCAGGAGGCGTGACTGATGGACAGTGGCACACCGTCCAGTTGCATTATAACAAGGTTAGAGAAACTTGTTTAGTCACACAACACAAAGGTCGCAGCGCCTGTGATTCATTGCATTCTCTTATTCAGTATTTATTTATTAGTATCACAAGTAAGCTTACATTAACACTGTAATGAAGTTGCTGTGAAAATCCCCTAGTCGCCACTCTCCAGCGCCTGTTCAGGTACACTGAGGGAGAATTTAGCATGGCCAATGCACCCAGCCAGCACATTTTTCAGATGGCCAGCAGATAGACTAGGGCAGACAGCCAGGAAGGATAAAATAAATACAGTCACTGGGCTTGGCAAATCCAGCAAATTTACTTTGTAGTTGGACTGCCTCACTGAGGTCTGCATGGTATGTTAACCATTGGCAACTCAGATGTATTTCAATCTCATCTGTAGCTATTTGAGAGATTACACATGAGAGATTACAATCACAGCTGATGGGATGCAATCATATTCATGACAGAAACAAATCACCAACAGGTGTAAAAGCACCCCAACCCATCAATAAGGAGGAACATTCATACTGAGGAAACTTTGGCATTGCTACAAGGAAATAGCTACAGATGAGATTGAAATACATCTGAGTTGCCAATGGTTAACATACCATGCAGATCTCAGTGAGGCAGTCCAACTACAAAGTAAATTTGCTGGATTTGCCAAGCCCAGTGACTGAATTTATTTTATCTTTCCTGGCTGTCTGCCCTAGTCTATCTGCTGAGTATTCTTTTGTGGGTCTTAAGCATCAGGAGCTAATGGCTCCTGCATCTTGCTAAAGCAAATATAAAAGTAACTGAAGCCAAACAGCGTTTTCCCCATAATATAATCTTATGAGGCATTGAAATGCTGGGAAATACCTGACCCCATAATGCAATGAATAAGAACAACTTACAATTACTGTGATGCTGCAAATCTGTGAAGATTTTTATTTACTGAATCTTTCTCCGGTACTACTGGGGCGGCTGGGTGGCACACTGGTTAGACTGCTGTTTCATAGCGCCAGGGACCTGGGTTCAATTCCCAGCTTGGGTCACTGTGCAGAGTTTGCACATTCTCTCCTGAGTTTGCATGGGTTTCCTCCTGCCATCTGAAAAATGTGCTGGTTGGGTGCATTGGCCATGCTAAATTCTCCCTCAGTGTACCTGAACAGGCGCTGGAGAGTGGCGACTAGGGGATTTTCACAGCAACTTCATTACAGTGTTAATGTAAGCTTACTTGTGATACTAATAAATAAATACTGAATAAGAGAATGCAATGAATCGCAGGCGCTGCGACCTTTGTGTTGTGTGACTAAACAAGTTTCTCTAAACTTGTTATAATGCAACTGGACGGTGTGCCACTGTCCATCAGTCACGCCTCCTGGGATGAAGGGGGTTACCATCATTGTTGCCTATTTGGAAACAAAAATAATCAATTTAGTGAATTGATTCTGGTAGTGTGTAAAGGGGTGGACCATTCAGTCTCTCAAGCCTGTTGTGCCATTCATCGAGATCATAGCTGATCTCACTTGTTGCATCAGACATCGTTTGAATTTCTGCTTTGATTTTTTTTTTCTGTAAAAGTTTCCCATGTTTTTTTCCCACTCAAATCACTTCTATTTTTTATGAAGGTGTTTTGTTCACAAGGGGGTAATTTTGAACCCGCGCTCTCTGCCACAGGAATAGCGGCATACGCTCAAAACCTGGAGAGACTCGGAAACCATGATTTGCACTGGCGAGTTTTTGAGTTCCAATTTTTCAGCCACCCCGCCCCACTCCGGCAGTGTTGCATGAAACACACTGCAGGACCCCAGGAAGCTCGTTTTAACACATTAGCATGAGTATTCAGCAGTGTGATGTCGTGCCAGCTCCATCAACAACAGGTTTGGGGTCTCCCCAGGAGATGTAGAGATGAGGATAGCCCCTGGACGGAGAGACGTGGCCAAGCAGTGGCCTAGCAATGCTCGCTGGCAAGACCTCTTGGCACAGGTTGGCACTGCCAGATTCCCACCATCCCCCATGCCAACCTGGCAGTTCCTACCTGGGGCAAAGGAAGGGCTCCAGTCAGTGCCTCATGGGAGGATTCATTCGGGTTCAGTTATGGGCTGTGGCAGATGGAGGAGCTTGGAATGCCAATGATGGCTGTTGTGATGGAGGGGGGGTGGGGGGAGGTGGGGGGAAGCAAGTGGCCGATGACTGGAATATCTCCAATTCAACCATTGGTCACGGACAGCAGAGTGCGACAGCAAATGGGGCAGGGTGGAAGGATCCGAATTTCAGAAATGGAGGAGACTCAGTTCGTGACCTTGTCCAACAGGTACGAGGTACTTGCTCCCTATGTGGATGAGGAAAAGGACTGTAGCGAGAGTGAGCTAACTGACCACTGCATTGTGGTAAGAAGGCCATTCAAGAGGGGGGACCAAAAAGAAGAGCGGTAGGGAAGGAGATTGCATCATTAGGGGGACAGATAGCAGGATATAGAGTCCCACATGGTTTGCTGCCTACCTGGTGGCAGGGTAAAGGACATCTCTAACCGGCTTGAAAGAATATTGAAGTAGGGGAATCCAGCTGTTGAAGTCCATGCTGGGACAAAAAACATAGGCAGGAATAGGTAGGAGGATCTGTTTAGGGAATATCAGGAACTGGGATCCAAATTAAAGAACAGGTCCTCAAGGGTTAAAATCTCTGGATTATTACTCGAGCCACGTGTGAATTGGCAAAGAGAGAGGGGAGGTAAATGCGTGGCTAAAGGAAAGGTTTGGCAAAGAGGGGTTATATTTCGTGGGACACTGGCACCAGTATTGGAACAGGAGAGAAATGCACCAATGGGACAGGGTCCACCTGAACCGACCTGAGACCAGGACCCTGGCGGAAAGGCTAAATTGGAAAGTCACAAGTTAATGTTAAACTAGTTAATGGGGGGGGGCTGGGCAAAATAGAAGTTAGGAAAGTTTCCAGACCTAGTCATAGAGTAGACAGTATGGATATTAGCGGGAATAAAACTTCAGGCACAGCAGAAAAAGGGACAACTATGGGAAGAGGGGCAGTCAACACAGCACTGAGGATGCTGTACGTAAATGAAGTCAGTAGACAGAACAAGGTAAATGAGCTGGAAGCACACACTGCAATTGGAGGGTACGATGTTGTGGGCGTTACAGAGATGTGACTGCAAGGAGATCAGAGGTGGGATCCGAATACCCAAGGATAAGTGTTCTATCGAAAATACAGACAGATGGGTAGAGGAGGTGGGATTGCCTTGTTGGTAAGAAACAAAATTAAATCATTAGCGAGAAATGATACAGGGCATAGAATCTGTGTGGATAAGTCGAGAAATCGCAAAGGGAAAAAGACCCTGATGGGAGATACGTACAGGGCCCTAGCAGTCATCAGGATGTCGGAATGAAAATAAATCAGGAGATAGAAAAGGCATGTAAGAAAGGCAATATTACAGTAATGCGGGACTTCAATATACAGGTGGATTGGGAAAATCAAGTTGGTAGTGGACCCCAGGATAAAGAATTTGTGGAAAGTCTACAAGATTTTTTTTGGAGCAGCTTGTTCTAGAGCCCACTAGGGAACAGGCATTTTTGAATCTGGTGATGTGTAATGATGTGGAGATGTGTCTTTACATCCCTGTTTGTGAATAGAACTCCTACTTACTTGACAAAGAGGCAGTGCTCTGAAAGCTAGTGGCTTTTGCTACCAAATAAACTTGTTGGACTTTAACCTTGTGTTGTGAGACTTCTGCGCTGTAATGTTCTATGTTCTATGTTCTTACGATGCAAAATGAGGCAGACTTGATCAGGGAACTTAAGGTGAAGGGATCCTTAAGGAGAGCAGTGACCACAATGTGGTAGAATTCATCTTGCAGTTTGAGACGGAGATGTTGGAATCGGATATAACAGTGCTACAATTGAATAAAGGAAACTACAAGGCCATGAGGGAGGAGCTGGCCAGATTTGATTGGAAAGTGAGCCTAGCAGGAAAGACTGCAACAACAGTGGCAGGAGTTTTTTGGGGATAATTCAGAAGGCATAACATAAATTCATTCCAAGGAAGAGGGAGCATGTTAAGGGGAAGACGAGGCAACCATGGCTGACAAGGGAAGTCAGGGATAGCATAAAAACAAAGGAAAGAACACACTGTGAGGCAAGGAATAATGGGGAGCCAGAGGATTGGGAAGGCTTTAAAAGCCAGCAGAGGACAGCTAAAAACAAAAATAAGGATGGGGAAAATGAAATATGAGTGCAAGCGAGCTAGTAATATAAAAGAAGATTGCAAGAAGTTCTTTTAAGATATATGAAAGGTAAGAGAGAGGCAAGAATGGACATTAGACCTCTGGAAAATGAGGCCGGTGAAGTAGTAATGGGGGACAAAGAAATGACAGTGGAACTGAATGGATACTTTATATCAGTCTTCATAGTGGAAGACACCAGTAACATGCCAGAACTTCATGAGAGTCGGGGGCAGACATAAATGTAGTGGCCATCTCTGAGGAAAATGTGCTAGGGGAGCTGAAAGGTCTGAAGGTGGGTAAATCGTCTGGACCGGATGGACTACTCCCCAGGGTTCTGAAGGAGATAGCTGAAGAGATTGTAGAGGCATTTGTGGTGATCTTTCAGAAATTACTAGAGTCAGAGAAAGTCCCAGGTGACTGGAAAAAGGCTAATGTAACACCTCTGTTTAAGAAGGGAGGGAGGTAGAAGATGGGAAATTATAGGCCAGTTGGCCTGACCTCGGTTGTGGGTAAGATCTTGGAATCCATTATTAAGGATGAAATTGTGAAATACTTGGAAATTTATGGTAAAATAGAGCTGAATCAGCACGGTTTCATCAAAGTGAAGTCATGTCTGACAAATCAGTTAGAATTCTTTGAGGAGGTAACGAATAAGTTAGACAAAGGAGAGTCAGTGGACCTGATTTATGTGGATTTCCAGAAAGCCTTTGACAAGGCTGATAAATAAGCTAAGAGACAATATATTAGAGAAAAAGTACTGGCACGGATAGAAGATTGGCTGACAGACAGAAGGCAGAGAGTGGGGATAAGGGGGTCCTTTTCAAGATGGCAATTGGTGACTCGTGGTGTTCCACAGGGGTCAGTATTGAGACAACTTTTAATGATCTGGAAGATGGAACTGAGGGCATGGTTGCTAAATTTAAGAATGATACAAAGATATGTAGAAGGATAGGTGGTGTTGAGCAAGTGGCGAGGCTGCAGAATAACGTGGATAGGCTAGGAGAGTGGGCAGATGGAATACAATATGGGAATGTCTGAGGTTATATATTTTGGTAGAAAGAATAGAGGTGCAAACTATTTTCCAAATGGGGAAAGGCTTTGGAAATCTGAAGCACAGAGGGACCTGGGGCCTGGTTCAGGACTCCATTAAGGTTAACATGCAGATTCAGTTGGCAGTTAGGAAGGCAAATTCAAATTTAGCATTCATTTCTAGAGGGCTGGAATACAAGAGCAGGGATGTATTGCTGATGCTGTAAAAGGCTCTGGTCAGACTCCATTTGAAATATTGTGAGCAGTTTTGGGCCCTAACCCTGAAGAAGGATGTGCTGGCTTTGGAGGGGGTCCAGACAAGGTTCACAAGAATGATGCATTGGTTAGACCACATTTGGAGTACTGCATCCAGTTCTGGTCGCCTTACTACCGGAAAGACGTGGAGACCCTGGAGAGAGTGCAGAGGAGGTTTACCAGGATGCTGCCTGGTATGGAAGGACTGGGTTATGAGGAAAGGTTATGGGCAAATTGAGGCTGTTTTCCTTAGAAAGACGGAGAATGAGGGGAGACCTAATAGAGGTGTATAAGATTATGAAGAGTATAGATAGAGTAAACAGTGATAAGCTTTTTCCTAGGTTGGAAACAAATATTACAAGGGGCCACGGGCTTAGGGTGAGGGGGGCGAGGTATAATTCGGATGTTAGAGGGAGGTTTTTCACACAGAGGCTTGTGGGGGTATGGAATGCACTGCCAAGTAAGGTGGTGGAGGCAGGCACGCTGGAGTTGTTTAAGGGATACTTAGATAGGCACATGAGCGGAATAGAGATGGAGGGATATAGGAGACTGTTTTAAATAAGGATCAAGAGCCATGGGATGTCCCTGGGAATCTATTGATTCCTATGAACCTTCCAACACATTTTCTGGCTCACTTGTTTTACTTTTGAGCTTCTAGGTATTCCCTTGAATGTTTGCATAAGACATGCATGTTATTGATGTTTTTCTCTTTTAATCCACAGGTGCTTCGGACTGCCTTGTAGTCTAACGAGGGGCATACACGCAGTGGGTCGTGCGAGGGCTGCTCTTGGATGTTTCGAGAGTTGCCTAGTGCTTCATGTCGTTAGTGTACACTTAAACTGGATCAGCTGATGGGCAACACGATAGCTCAGTGACTATCACTGTTTGCTGTACAGATACATGGATTTGGGCCAGTGTCTGTGGGAGTTTGCGCATTCTCCCCATGCTTGCATGGGTTTTCTCCAGGTGCTCCGGTTTCCTCCCACACCCCAAAGCTGTGCTCTTAGGCTGATTGGTGTAAAAAATTGTCCTTAAATTAGTCTCCCCTCAATCTGGTTTCCACTGTGGAGTGCCATATGCGCAGACAAGGGTCATGGGTGGAAGAGGGGACTCACAATGTTGAAATGGCGGTGCGGGCTTGTTGGGCCAAAGGGCCTGTTTCCCATGCTGTGTTGTTCTTTGTGCTTTGTATCCCAGGAATTAAGAGTTTGCCATATGAGGAGTGGTTGAGGAGTCTGGGTCTATACTCGATGGAGTTTAGAAGGATGAGGGGGGATGGATCTTGTGAAGTTGTACGAGTGAAGTAGTGGCATGATGGGAAAACTGGTCAAGTATTTGGTACTAAATAAGTAAAACTGACTCTGCATAACCTAAGACATGAACAAGACTGGAGAAGGTCAAGACCTGATAAGGCTGACTCCACATAATTTAGGGCTGGATGAGATAAGGTCAGAAATGACAAAGTCATCGGCCTTCTTCTGTTCTTTCAAAAGGAGAAGATAAAAGTATGAATGATGAGACAAAGAGGTCTTGGAGGTCACCGGATTATAATACAATTAATGATGTTGCTACTGTTTGTATTACTAATCGAATTCCTGAAGTCATGTAAACCGATAAGAAAAAGGTATAACTATTGAGCTGATTCTTTATGTAAGCACGGACTTGAGAGCAGAATTAGCAATTCTGGCTCTCTGAACTCAAGTTTTTGTCAATACTGCATGCAGTCTTTCAGAAATAAAGATAAATTGTTTTGTTGGTACGAATTTTGTTGACTCTCTCTACCACAATCAGGAAGCAGGAAAAATTTCCACTTCAACATTTGGTGCTGCGGAGCAGAAACCAATGCCCCGGGTGAATTCCGTAGGGGACTGAAGAAGTGATCGAGCCACGACCCAGAGGGAAGGGACAGATGCCGGCACAAGGTAAGATTTACCTTGGTCTCTCTCTCTCTCTCTCAGATCAGTGCTACGACCCCTCATCCCTTACGGAGGACACTAACAGGTGACGGTACTCAAATCTAAATTGGACTGTGAGTAGAGTGTTTAGGGTCAGGGACCCTATTGCAACTAGCCTAAGGTCAAGGACCCCTTGATCTCGTTTTAGATCTGGATCATGGTTACATAGGCTTAGTTTGGGTCAGGGACCCTGTGATTTTTCTTAGTTTGGGTCAGGGACCCCGTGATTTTTCTTAGTTTGGGTCAGGGACCCTGTGATTTTTCTTAGTTTGGGTCAGGGACCCTGTGATTTTTGGGTCAAGGACCCTGTGATTTTTGGGTCAGGGACCCCGTGATTTGATTTTGGTACTAGTTTGGGTCAAGGATTCTTTTTATTAACGTTTTTGCCCAGGGCACGGTATACTGATGCTATGGGACAGATTTTAGACAAGACGGGACAAATTCATTAAACAGATGAGGAAAGGGGGATGGGATCCATCTCACCCGCTAGGCCAACAGTGGAAATGGTTGAAAAGAAAGAAAAAGGACAGAACTAAGAAAATTGGAGTACTCTTAGTTCACCTATTGACCAGATTAATTGAACAGGCCTCAGTCTTGGGTAAAAAAAATGGGCTGACGACAAGGAGAGAATTAAAACATCGGAATCACAGATTAGAGAGTTAGAAAAGAGAAACCAGACAAAGAAGGTAGGAGTATTGTTAATACATCAGTTAGCTGGACTAATTGAACAAGTAGTCACTCCCACTAAGAAGTGGAGTGAGGATAAAAAGATTAGGGAATTACAATTCAGAGTAAGGGAACTGGAGAAACAAAGCCAAGTGTTAGAAGACCACTGCAGGGGGACATTACCTCCCTACCCTGGCATATGACTGTGAAACTCACAGTGCCTGGGGGTGACTTTGATACTGAGGAGGAGGTCTGCGACCTTGCTCTGGTAATGAGGGGAGGAACAGTAAATAATCCCATTGACCGATCTAAATCCTTCACATCAGGAGAAAGACATCAGATCCTAGTGTTGCTGGGAAAACTCCAGCCCTGGGGTGCAAATGCTAAATTTTGGTATTACCATCATCCCACAAGGTATTTACGGTATTAAATATAGCTAACGAGTTCTGGTCCATCCCCTTGAACTTTCACTCACAGGATAAATTTGTCTTCACAGTAGGCGATAAGCAGTATACATGGACTAGACTCTCACAGGGATTCCGTAATAGCCTGGTCATATTTCACCAAGCAATGAGCAATTTCTAGAACAATTGGAACTCCCGAAAGGAAGCACAATCTTACAGTATGTAGACAATATTTTGATAGCCTCTGAAACTAAAGCGGAACATCAGACAGCATTATACTCGATCTTGAAGCACTGAGAAGATCAAGGTTTAAAGGCAAATCCGAAAAAGGTCCAAATAGGAAAGACACAAATGTTATATCTGGGACATGACTATATGAACAAAGAACAAAGAACAACCCAGCATGGGAAACAGGCCCTTCGGCCCAACAAGCCCGCGCCGCCGCATCCTCCTACACCTACCCTGCCCTGCGTGTATGCGAGTGGAACCCCTAACTTAGCCAGATTCCAGGGAGAAGAGTGTCAATTTGGTATACCAATCAGCCTAAGAGCACATCTTTGGGGTGTGGGAGGAAACCGGAGCGCCCGGAAGAAACCCACACAACCACAGGGAGAATGCGCAAACTCCCACAGACACAGGCCCAAATCCATGTATCTGCACAGCTAACAGTGCTAGTCACTGAGCTGTTGCGGCGCCCGTCTACCGGTCCAGGATCAAGCACACACATCGACACGAAGTACTAGGCCACTCCCGGAACCTCCAAGAGCAGCCCACGCACGACCCACCGTGTGCATGTCCCTTGTTTGACAACAAGGTGGACCGCCACCTGCGGAATAAAAAGACAAAAACGTTAACATGTAAGTCTGCATTTCCGGTGTCTCCCGAGGCTCTGACCCTATTTAATACCCCCTACTATAACCCTCCATCCTTATTTCGCTCATGTGTCTATCTAAGTAAACCTTAAGAACATAAGAACATAAGAAATAGGAGCAGGAGTAGGCCATCTAGCCCTTCGAGCCTGCCCCGCCATTCAATAAGATCATGGCTGATTTGTCGTGGCTCAGTTCCACATTCCCGCTCTCTCCCCATAACCCTTAATCCCCTCGCTTATCAAAAACCCATCAACCCGCGTCTTAAAAGTATTTAGCGAGGCAGCCTCCACCACCTCAACGGGCAGAGAATTCCAGAGATTCACCACCCTTTGAGTGAAGAAGTTCTTCCTCAACTCCGTTCTAAACCGCCCCCCCCCTTTATCTTGAGGCTGTGCCCCCTAGTCCTACTGTCCTTTCTGAGCGGGAAGAGTCTCTCCACCTCTATCCTATCCATCCCATTCATCATCTTATATGTCTCAATGAGATCTCCCCTCATTCTTCTAAACTCTAACGAGTACAAGCCTAGTTTATTCAGCTTCTCCTCATAGCTCAACCCCCTCAACTCCGGTATCAGCCTAGTAAACCTCCTCTGCACTCCCTCCAAGGCCAAAATATCCTTGCGTAAGTACGGCGACCAAAAACAAGTCCAATGTGCCTGCCTCCACCACCCTACTCGGTAGCGCATTCCATACCCCCACAACCCTCTGCTTGAAGAATCTTCCTCTCATATCCAAATTATACTTCTCCCCCCTCACCATTAGATCATGACCTCTCGTAATTGCACCCAATCTAGGGAGCAGCTTATCACTATTGACTCTACCTATTCCCTTCAGTATCTTATATACCTCTATCATGTCTCCCCTTAATCTCCGTCTTTCCAAGGAGAAAAGTCCCAGTTTCTCCAACCTTTCCTCATAACTCAGTCCTTCCATGCCAGGCAACATCCTGGTAAACCTCTTCTGCACCCTCTCCAGAGTCTCCACGTCCTTCCGGTAGTAAGGTGACCAGAACTGGACGCAGTACTCCAAATGCAGTCTAACCAACGTTCTGTACAACTGAAGCATTAGACGGCAGCTCCTATACTCTATACCCCTTCCTATAAAGGCTAGCGTTCCATAAGCTTTCCTCACAACCTTCTCTACTTGTGTCGCAACCTTCATAGACTCGTGAACCTGCACTCCCAGGTCCCTCTGTATTTCTATACTCCTAATTGGTCTACCTTTTATCACGTAGCTCCTCTCTGCATTATTCCTTCCAAAATGCATCACCTCGCATTTGTCAGGATTAAATTCCATCTGCCACCTATCTGCCCAATGTACCAACCTATCTATATCCTGCTGTATCACCTGACATTCCACCTCGGTATCCGCCAATCCTGCCATCTTGGTGTCATCCGCAAACTTGCTGATCACACCACGTACGCTCTCTTCCAAATCGTTTATGTATACTACAAAGAGGAGAGGTCCCAGTACTGAGCCCTGCGGCACACCACTGGTCACTGGCCTCCAGCCCGAAAAGGTCCCCTCAACAACTACCCTCTGTCTCCTACTGCCCAGTCAGTTCTCAATCCACCTAGCTACCTGACCTCGTATCCCATGTGCCTTAACCTTTTCTACCAGCCTACCACGAGGGACTTTGTCAAACGCCTTACTGAAATCCATATAGATTACATCAACGGCTCTCCCATCGTCAACCGTTTTTGTCACCTCCTCAAAGAATTCCACCAGATTTGTAAGGCTAGACCTCCCCCTAACAAAGCCATGTTGCATATCCCTAATCAGATTGCAACGCTCCAAATGCTCATACATCCTACCCCTAAGTATTTTTTCCATTAATTTTCCTACCACCGATGTCAAACTCACCGGTCTATAATTTCCAGGGTTATCCCTACTACCTTTTTTAAACAGTGGTACAACATTAGCTACCCTCCAGTCTTCTGGGACCTCACCTGTGTCCAAAGAAGAGACAAAGATTTGCACCAGAGGCCCAGCAATTTCATCTTTCGCCTCCCTAAGCAGCCTGGGATAAATACCATCAGGCCCCGGAGCTTTATCCGTCATGTCAAAGGCTATAGACTGGTTGAGAAGGATGAAGATTTTGGTACTACGGCAGAACAGAAACCTGATTGCAGGAATGTCAGAGATCTGGAAAAGAAAAGCCTGGATTTGGGAGGCGCCAACGGGTTCAAGGATGCTGGAGAGGAAAGGGAATTTGGAAAAATAACTTGAAAGGACAGAAGAGTGAGGGATTGTATTTTTTGAGAAGGGGTGGGGGACAGCATCTGATCAGGCAGAGTCATGAACAATGTCAGCTAATATGGGGCCAGCAAAGAAAGTTGGGTAGTCAGCAGTTTTATAGGAATAGGATCAAGGCAGCAGGAGGCCATTCAAGTACTCACGGATGTACCTATTGGTAGTGAACACTCTCCGTGGGCATTCAACTCTTCCAGAATAATGGTCATCAGCGGGACTAGTTTCTGCTTGCTGTCTTCATTAGAGATGAAACCACTCTCAAGCTCTAGTGTTGGGGGAGAAGGGGATTTGTCACAACAGGAGGCACCCGAATCAAACATGGCCAGATTTATTAGAGGCCAGTGAGCTCCCATCAGTAAAGGGTTAAAAAGAAACAAGCAGGCTGACTCTATATGGTCCAGAGAAAGAGAGAGAGGGCGTAATTGTGCGATCGAGAGCCTCATGTGGTGTAATAGGGTATAGCCAATCAAAGTGAATTGCTTCGAGTTTAACAAATTATGTAGGGATTGGACAGAGATTTGACCTCTGCCATGTGGGAAAGGTGGCATTACATTACATCTGTGAAGTTAGAAGGAGAGTTAACCATTTAGGCACACAGTAGATTTGATTTTGTACTTGCCTGAGTTGGTTACAAAGGCAGAGTTGTAGAAGTAATTAATTATGTAGATTGCTGCACATTAGAATGCTTTCAGTATTTCTTTGTGCATCCATGCTCCAAGTGGTAAGGTCCAGTTATGTGCTCGTGAAATTTTTTTTAACTGTGCCAGAATTGTAAGAATGCACGAGTGTCTTAATTTAGTAGGGATATTTAAAGGTGATAAAAATAGATCTTATTTTGGATTTTCTGGATCAGACTTTTGTTAATTTAAAGATGTGTTCTTGATAGAACTGACAATGAAAGAATTATTCCTAAGTGTTTGAAGAGTCCACGTCAGTGAACTTACTCCCCCCGCCATTCTGCTGAAACAAGCAGAGAATTAACCCATTCTGTCCCAGACAGGATGGATCTTAGTGTTGTAAGGCTTGCAGTAATTTTAGGACATAAAGTCAAAAAAAACTAACAGAAAAAGGAGTTACATGAGGTAGAATAGGAGCGCATGTTTAAAACGTGTGCAAGTAGTGAATCAACTACAAACCTGGAGTAGAGCTGAGTACAAAGCACACTCTGTTGTAATCTTAGTTTTTGTATTTCAGTGTGTTTGTGTGGTCTGGTCATTTGTCTTTTGTGAAATATTTATTGCGGGCATTAAATGCATTTTTAATTGAGTCACAGATATACCTGTTTAGTTGGTTGTCATGATATGACAAAAGGAGGGAATGTGAAGTTGTACAATCTGATTGAAAGTTACAAAATACTGACAGGCCTAGATAGAGTGGACGCAGGGAGGATGTTTCCACTCATGAGAGAATCTAGAATTGAGGGCTCAACCTCAGAGTGAAGGGACTCTCCTTTAAAACTGAGATGAGGAAGAATTTCTTCAGTCAGAGGGTGATGAATTTACAGAACTCATTGCCACAGAGGGCTGTGGAGGCCACGTCATTGAATGTCTTTAAGACAGAGATAGATAGGTTCTTGGTCAATAGGGGATCAAGGATTATGAGAAGAAGGCAGGAGAATGGGGATGAGAATCATATCAGTCAAATCAAGCGCTAGTCTTGACACCATCATCATCATCATCATCCTGTTCAACCTTTGAAGTCCTGTGGCGATGGGCGAGCAATGAAGCAACTGGTGTGTACACACTGGGAGCTGTAGTCACGGACCTGGACACAGACGGCTCAGGTCTAACGGTCATTTTCCACTGACCGAAGCAGCAGTGAAACTCAGCGTCTACCTGGGTGACTGAGTCCTCTTCAGGAGCTGCTCACCTCTGTAGAATGAGGAGGGGGCTAGAAAAGATGCCCTTAACATCGCCTGCTTCACTACACCCTGGCCAGTTTACCACGGCTGGCGGGGATCCCATCTTGCGGTCGAACAAACGAAATAAATCACAAGGTGACACTGCTCACCATTGGCACCTGGAATGTGCACATGCTTTTGAACAACCCTACAGCAGACAGACCAGAGAGAAGAATAGCCTTAGTTGCCAGAGAGCTTGCAAGATACAACATTCACATTGCAGCCTTGAGTGAAACTCGTCTACACAGTAAGAAGTCTCACAACACCAGGTTAAAGTCCAACAGGTTTATCTGGTAGTAAACGCCACTAGCTTTCTGAATGCTGTTCCTTTGTCAGGTGAGTGGGGAGTACTAATCACAAACAGGGCATATAAAGGCACACACAGTTTACAGAATACTGATTAGAATGCAAGTCTTTACAGCTAATCAGCTAATCATGTCTTAAAGGTGCAGACAATGTGAGCGGAGATAGCATTGTGCATAGGTTAAAGGGATGTGTATTGTCTCCAGACAGGACAGTAAGTGAGATGTTGCAAGTTCAGGGAAATCATGGGGATTACAGATAGTGTGACACGAACCCAAGATCCCGGCTGAGGCCATCCTCATGTGTGCGGAACTTGGCTATCAGTTTCTGCTCAGCAACTCTGCGCTGTTGTATGTCGTGAAGGCCGCTTTGGAGAACGTTTCCCCGAAGATCAGAGGCCGAATGCCTGTGTTCGCCAACAGGAAGGGACAGTCTTGCCTGGTGATTGTTCAGCAGTGTTCATTCATTCATTGTCGTATCTTCTGCATGGTCTCCCCAATGTACCATGTCTTGGGACATCCTTTCCTGCAGCGTATCAGGTAGACAACATTGGCCAAGTTGCAAGAGTATGTGCCATGTACCTGGTGGATGGTGTTCTCACATGAGATGATGGCATCCATGTCGATGATTCGGTATGTCTTGCAGAGGTTGCTGTGGCAGGGTTGTGTGGTGTCATGTCACTGTTCTCCTGAAGGTTGGGTAGCTTGCTGCAGACAGTATCCGTTTGAGGTTGTGTGGTTGTTTGGAGGCAAAAAGTGAGGGTGTGGGGAAGGCCTTGGCGAGATGTTCATCTTCATCAATGACATGTTGAAGACTCCGGACAAGATGTCGTAGCTTCTCCGCTCCGGGGAAGTACTGGACAACGAAGGGTATTCTGTCCACCGAGTCCCGTGTTTGTCTTCTGAGGAGATCGGTGCGGTTTTATGCTGTGGTGCATCGGAACTGTTGATCGATGAGTTGAGCACCACAACTTGTTCCTATGAGGGCATCGTTCAGCGTCAGGAAGTGTCTGTCGCAATCCTCCTCATCTGAGCAGATCCTGTGTATATGGAGGGCTTGTCCGTAGGGGATGGTTTTTTTAATGTGTTTAAGGTGCAAGCTGGAGAAGTGGAGCATCGTGAGGTTATCAGTGGGCTTGCAGTACAGTGAGGTGCTGAGGTGACTGTCCTTAATGGAGATGCGTGTGTCCAAGAATGTAACTGATTCCGGAGAATAGTCCATGGTGAGTCTGATGGTGGGATGGAACTTGTTGATGTCACCATATGGTTGCTTCAGTGGTTGTTCACCATGAATCCAAAGGAAGAAAATGTCATCGATGTATCTAGTGTATAGCATAGTCGCTGAGCAGAAACTGATAGCCAAGTTCCACACACATGAGGATGGCCTCAACCGGGATCTTGGGTTCATGTCACACTATCTGTAACCCCTATGACTTGTCTGAACTTGCAACATCTCACTTACTGTCCTGTCTGGAGACAATACACATTCCTTTAACCTACGCTTAATGCTATGTCCACTCACATTGTCTGCATCTGTAAGACTTGATTAGCTGATTAGCTGTAAAGACTCACATTTTAATCAGTATTCTGTAAACTGTGTGTGCTTTTATATGCCCTGCTTGTGATCAGAACTCCCCACTCACCTGACAGAGGGACAGCATTCTGAAAGCTGGTGGCGTTTACTACCAAATAAACCTGTTGGACTTTAACCTGGTGTTGTGAGACTTCTTACTGTGTTTACCCCAGCCCAACACCGGCATCTCCACATTGAAACTCGTCTTGCCAACGTAGGTCAGTTGACTGAAACTGGAGGTGGATACATTTTTTCTGGAGCTGTCGTGGCAGCGATGATTGTCGAGATGCTAGAGTTGGATTCGCCGTCAGGAGTCACCTTGTTTGGAAACTTGCTAGTCTACCCAAGGGCATGAACAACCGGCTTATGACATTACAGCTTCTGCTACAGAACAGAAGTCAACCCACCCTGATCAGCGCCTATGCCCCCACAATGAACAATCGGACAAGATGAAACACAAGTTCTATGAAGAACTAGATGCCCTACTATCAGCAGTGAGCAGTACCAACAAGCTGATCTTGCTTGGCAAATTCAATGCAAGAGTAGGATGTGGCTCTGCGATCTGGCAGGGAGGCATTGGGAGGCATGGAGTGGGCAAATGTAACAGTAATGGCCTTCTCTTAACGAAGACTTGTGCAGCACATGACCTCCTCATCACCAACACAACCTTCTGTCTGTCTACCTGTAACAAGACCTCTTGGATGCACCCCCACTCTAAACATTGGCATCTTATCGACTATGTCATTGTCAGGAGAAAAGAGAGGCAGGATGTCAGAGTGACCAAGGTCATGTGTGGTGCTGACTGCTGGACAGATCACAGGCTCATTGTCTCTAAAATGAGGCTCTGCATCAGACCCAAGAGGCGACAGCAAGGAAGCAAGGTTATGAAAAGAATCAATGCAGCCAAGCTAAAGAACCCCAGCATAGCTTCAGCACAGGCTGAAGACTTAGAAATCAAGCTTGCTGACGTATACCTCGCAGGCAGCACTGAGGGTGACTGGAAATGCTTCAGGGATGCTGTCCATACATCTGCACTGAAGATACTCGGGCCCTCTACCCGCAAGCAGTATGACTGGTTCAGTGAGAATGATGAGGAGACACAGGCTCTACTTGTTGAAAAACATCGTCTTCATCGGGCCTGTCAGAACGATCCATCTTCAGCTGCCAAGAAAAATGCTTTTACCGGTGCTAGCAGGACTGTCCAGAATAAACTGCATAAAATGCAGGATGCCTGGCTGAGTGCCAAGGCAGATGAAATACACGGATACACTGACAGAAATGACTTGAAATGGTTCTATGAAGCCCTCAACACTCTCTACGGACCTCAATCTCTCGGGAGTTCCCCCCTCCTGAGTACAGATGGTACAACTGTCATTACAGAGAGGGCTGAGATCCTGCAGAGATGGGCTGAGCACTTTGAAGCCGTTCTCAATCGACTGTCATCTATTAATGCTGAGGCAATAGACAGGATTCCCCAGGTCGATATCAACAACACCATGGATGATCCACCGGTAGTAGCTGAAGTCATGAAGCTGTCAGTCAGCTATCCAGTGACAAATCCCCAGGGGCAGATGCCATACCTGCAAAGATCTACAAAGCTGCTGGTCCTGTACTTATCGAGAAGCTCACTGAGTTGTTCCAGTCCTTTTGGAAGTAAGGATCCATTCCTCGGGAACTTAAAGATGCTTCCATCGCACACCTCTACAAGAGGAAGGGCAATTGGCAAGTATGCGACAACCACCAAGGAATCTCGCTACTCTCCATCACAGGAAAAACCCTCGCTAAATTGTCTGGTCACTCATCTGGAGCTAGGCCTGCTTCCAGAGTCACAGTGTGGCTTCTGCAAAGATTGTGGGACTACTGACATGATTTTTGCTGTGCGTCAACTTCAGGAGAAGTGTCAGGAGCAGAATCGTGGGCTCTACACAACTTTTGTTGACCTCATGAAAGTCTTCAACACTGTCAGCTGACAAGCCTGTAGAAGATCATGTCAAGGTTCGGCTGTCCCCCCAAATTCATGATGGCATGATGGCCAGAGTACTGGATGGCGGAGAATCCTCTGAGGCATTCCCAGTCATCAATGATGTCAAACAGGGCTGTGTGCTCGCATCCACACTGTTCAGCATGATGTTTACTGCTATGCTGAATGATGCCTTCCAGGACAGTGTTGCTGGAATCAGCCTCAAGTACAGAGTGGATGGGAAGGCCTTCAATCTGAGGAGACTTCAAGCTATTACCAAAAGTGAAGGAGACTGTTCTGAGAGACTTCCTGTTTGCCGATGACTGCGCCCTGTATGCTGGCTCAGAGCCAGAGATGCAAGTCAGTATGGACAAATGTTTCTCAGCTTGCGATAACTTTGTACTCACCATCAACATTAAAAAAACTGAAGTCATGCACCAGTCTGCTCCTCATGCACTGTACACAGAACCCATAATCACAATCAAAGGGCAGAAACTACAGACAGTGGACCAGTTCACTTATCTTGGCAGCACCCTCTCCCAAACAGTGACTAGTGATACAGAAGTTAACTGCAGAACAGCAAAGGCAAGTTCTGCTTTTGGTAGACTGCGCTCCACTGTGAGGTAATGTCGAGGAATCAGCCCAGCAACAAAACTGAAGGTCTACTGCACTGTGGTACTCACTACCCTCCTGTATGCCTGTGAAACGTGGACCTTGTATCGAAGGCATGCAAGACAGCTCAATCATTTCCACATGACTTTTCTTCGCAGAATATTATGCATCAGATGGCGACACAAAGTACCAGACACTTAAGTTCCCTCTAGAGCAAGTCTACCATCAGTCCACACACTACTGATGACAGCGCTGGCCCGGTGGACAGGTCATGTTACCCGTATGCCAGACGAGGGCATACCCAAGCAGCTCCTTTTTGGGGAACTCTCTGCTGGAAGACGCTCGCATGGAGGGCAGAAGAAATGTTACAAAGACACACTCAAGGCCTCCCTTAAGTTGCTTGACATAGACACGACCACCTGGGAAACGCTGGCACAAAACATCCCTACCAGCGCTGCCTCATCCACAAAGGCTATCAAGCTTACAAAGCAAGATGCATTGCTGAAGCACAACTGAAGCGCGAGCTGTGCAAGTCCAGAACCACCAGTGCAACAACTACAGTGCCTACACAAGTCTGCCCAATACGTGCCAGGACATTCCGTGCCCGAATTGGCCTGATCAGTCATCTTTGGACACACCGCATCCAGCCTCAAAATGACTAATGGTGTCGAGGTCCTCATCGATGACGATGGACAAACAACAACCATCTGGGCACCTACGCCTTAGGAACTGCAGTGATTCAAGAAGGCAGCTCACCACCACCTTCTGAAAGGCAGCTAAGAGCAGACAATAATTCCTGGCTAAGCCAGCAATGCCCATGTCCCACAATTGAATTTTAAAAAGTTGTGATATGGAGGTGTCTGCGTTGGACAGGGGTGGGCACAGTAAGAAGTCTCACAACACCAGGTTGAAGTCCAACAGGTTTGGTTGGTATCACAAGCTTTGAGAGCGCTGTTCCTTCGTCAAGTGAATGGAGTTTAAAAAGTTGGACTGAGCAATTGAAATGGGAGGCTTGTGACAGAACTGTAAAGTTTATATTTGAATCAGATAGTAACTGGATTTATATATTCAGAGATTAGACAGGATTTGACAGCCTCGCTCGTGCTAAAACCATAAAATCCCACTGTGAGAAACACAGCTCACAGTCAAACAATTTAGTCAAGTCAAGTTCTGAAGGAGCAAGATTTTTATTTAACGTTCTTGCAAGACCGGGTGTCCAACAAAATAGGCACACCTTACATCGATTTGCAGCACATTTTTATACTTTTTTACAAGCATTGTAATGGCTTTGCAATGTGTTGTTCTCCCCTAATTGGTGGTCCCTGTCCCATCTATGTGTTGTCATTCCCCTATTGGCTCGAGGTGCCCCAAGTTTCCATCCCCGTCTAACAATGTCTTCTGTTATCACAAGAGTGCATTAGTAAACTCATCCATCTTATCCAATACTGTTACATGTCCAGTTCAGATTGGCGGTAATCAATCCTTTGCCAACTTAAACACTGCTGTCCCGACTATCTCAGTGACCTTTTCCCCCTTTTATGCTTAGTTGTAAAAACAACACATCTTGCAGACCATTTGCTTTTTGTAACTTGGGCCTCTTACATTCCTGCAGGATGTGGTGTATGCTTCACTGCACACCACACCTCTGGTGTTATCTCCACACGATGTGGGTATGCCGGCGTTGGACTGGCGTAAACACAGTAAAAAGTCTGACAACACCAGGTTTTAGTCCAACCTATTTATTTGATAATATACTCACTAGCTTTCGGGGTTACCCCCTTCGTCAGGTGAATGGAGAGTTCTGGCCTCAGACAGAGCATATAAAGCACAGACAGTTTAGAGATTACTGATTAAAATGCGAATCCTTACACCTAAACCTCACTTACTGTACTGTCTGGAGACAATACACATCTCTTTAAACTGTGATCAGTGCTCCTTCCACTCACATTATCAGCCACTTCAGGTCTTGAACAGCAGGTTAGGTGTAAGGATTCGCATTTTAATCAGTAATCTCTAAACTGTCTGTGCTTTATATGCTCTGTCTGAGGCCAGAACTCTCCATTCACCTGACGAAGGGGGTAACCCCGAAAGCTAGTGAGTATATTATCAAATAAATAGGTTGGACTAAAACCTGGTGTTGTCAGACTTTTTACTGTGTTATCTCCACACCACAGGCAGTCTTTTTATTATCCCTAACTATTGCTCTGTTAGCAGCATTGAACCTTATGTCCTATGTTTGTGCCTAAACTCAGTTGTTTCCATAATGTGGGTTATCAATGTGCCTGGCTATATCCAGTCTACCTAACTTTAAGCTATTTCTCAATGCTGTACAGATATATGTGTTAACAGCATCTTCACCTATTGCTCACACCACCCAAGACCTTTCCATTGTCCACCCCTTGCCTGCTCCATTTCCCGTGGTGGGTGGGGCAGTAAATCTTTGGCCATTGTCTCTCGATTTATAAAGTTGCTATTACTGGAATTTGCAACCGTTACTCATAGGTGTGACACATTCCAGTGCGTTGTATTCGTTTGTCAATTTCCAAGTGGGTGGGGGAGTCAATGACAAATTAAAAAAAAAGACATATTTATAAGATAGGTTCATCGTGTTATATTTACGGCGTGGCCTGAAGTCCACCGGGGCTGCCTGAAATTAGAACATGACTGCTCACTTCAAAAGTCTGACAACACCAGGTTTTAGTCCAACCTATTTATTTGATAACATACCCACAAGCATCAAATAAATAGGTTGGACTAAAACCTGGTGTTGTCAGACTTTTTACTGTGTTTACGCCAGTCCAACGCCGGCATCTCCACATCACGCTCACTTCAACACAGACAAAACTTCAGCAAACTTTGGACGAGTGCCAGTAAGAAAGATGGCTTCAGTCTAATCGTCACAGTGATGTTCTCGCAGCAATTCAGGAAGTTGAGCGTGGGTTTCCTTCCGGTTTGAGGGTTGGGTGATAAAGTGAGGGAGCCTTGTGAGTGCAGCAAGTAGCGGGAGAGGTTGGGTTGTGTTGTCGATTTTTCTTCAAATTCTCAGGTCTGGCGGAGGGGGACAAAGTTTTCCCGAAGATGAGAGGTCGAGG
Source organism: Carcharhinus amblyrhynchos (assembly GCF_965287045.1). NCBI lineage: Eukaryota > Metazoa > Chordata > Chondrichthyes > Carcharhiniformes > Carcharhinidae > Carcharhinus > Carcharhinus amblyrhynchos. The sequence goes on from NC_137345.1 coordinate 18,477,482, forward strand.
GAATTCGGGAATGTCGGGGAGACTGATCCTCGCTCTAATGGCCGTCTGGGTGGCCCGGGTTACGGGTAAGCGGCATTGATCAGCAAAATAGTCAATACCCTTTCCCAAAGGAAAAGGAGCCTAAAACTATAGGGCATAGGTTTAAGGCAAGAGATACAAAAGAGTCCAGAGGGCAATTGTTTCTCACACAAGGTGGTGAGTGTCTGTAACAAACTGCCAGAGACAATTTTGTCTTTTAAACGTTTTGACAGCTATAGAGAGGTTGGGCCAAACATGGGCAATTGGGATTAGCTTTTAAGAGGGCTGGTATGGACAAATTGGGCTGTAGAGCCTATTTCTATGCTGTAAATCTCTGACTGCAAGTTCTCTTCTAAGCTACGTAGCCCCACCTTAACTTGGAATTCTTTTACTGATGTTGGGCCAGATTTGAAACTCCTTTGCTCCAGGCATACCTATGCCAGAAGGATTATCTTTCTTAGAAAGACAGCTCATGCCATAGTCTCAGAATCTGGGATAGGTAATAAATTCTGGTGTTGATGACAATTCATACTTCTCATGAATTAAAAAAAGGACATTCTATTATGAAAGATTTTTTGTATGCTACCTTTTTTATGGTGGGGAGGGTGGGGTGTTCACTTGGTTGAAGTGAGAGTCACGAGTTGTCATTTTGGATGTTATGCTCGTTGCTAATGAGAAGGTTCTGTGTGTGATTCAATAAATGTTTTGTTTTTACTGTTCTTCCTTCCTGTTTGACTGTGAAAAGGCCATTTCAACAGCTGTTTTTGTGTGAACAGTTTTAATCCATTTTGCTGTCATTTGTCTAATGTTGCTAAGTCACTTTGCCAGCATTTAATAATGACTTTAGATATTTGATTTTAGTGGATGCTATGTTTCTCATTGTATATGTAATGATACTAATCTCCCTTGTATGTAGGACAGTGTTCATTTCAAAACACAATTGCTTTTTTTTTTGTTTCAATATAAGGCATTTTAACTTTTCAATAATTTCAGATTTGTAGATGTCATTCAAGATGTTTTGACTGACCTTGGAGCATGTTTTGATTTTTATTAAGACAGGTGTGTTTGTATAGCTTTGCCCATAATAAGTTTGCAATATTCTGTTAATTTTCTAAACTTATGCCAACAATCTTCCCTGATATTGGGCTCTGAGTTAAGGGTTATAGACTGTGATGGGTTTACTGCTATCTGACATCTGTTACTTATAACATGCAAGGACCAAATGTACACCTCAATATTCACATGAAATTTAAAGGCCTATTAATGGCATATTCTTTTCTCACTTTTTGGATTATGAAGATTTGCTGTACCAGAAATCCTGAACATTTTCTTATCTGTAAATTTGAAATATAATTGTTCTAAGAAGATCTGTTTTGTTTTTGAGCTTCTCCACCCCTGATTTTTAACATTTGCAGTACTTTCCCATTGTATTCACAATATTTTTGCCTCTTTGGTAATAAATCTGACTTTCTTGGTTGCCAAGCATGACTAGGAAAGTTGAAACATGCTCAACTTGTTCTTTGATCTGTGGGGGTATGTGCAAATGATGTTTCATCTGTATGATTCCTACTTTTGTTTTTTTTATTAATCACCTAAAGATGTCAGTTCAGTATTGTAGAACATTTTAAGACTTTGCACGTTTTCTTTCTTAACCTGGTTGCTTGATTAACTGAATCCTACTGCCTAGTTTGAGCCTGGGTAATCTGAACCCATGCTCTCCTGTTGAAGGTTATTTTTATTTAACCAAGGTTCAGATGCAACATGCTGCAGTTTAAATAGCTATAACCATGCAGATTAGCCAGCTATGCTCCTGTTGAGTTAGGCCTATCAAGACATTTTCAGGTAGGCATGACACTAGTATATTGCACCATTTTTCTCATATCCTGGACAAACTTAATTCCTCATCCAATACTATCAAAAAGATCAATTGAACATGCAGATTGCCAATTTGCATACACTAATGTATTATGTAGGTGAACACAATTGCCCCTCAAAAATCAGGATATAAAAACTGTTACTCAAGTACAATTTAGTTTTGTCTTTAGGTAATATTCAGCTCCATGCTAGGCATTAGACTTGCTCATGAGACTTGACTATGGACCAGAAGAAACCCTTTCGTCACCTGCCTACGAAGCACGAATCATGAACGAGAACCGTTAGAATGAAAATCTTAAGCTGTGAGTTTAAGTATAATTTGGAATTATTTTTTGTAATAGAGTAAAATCTTCTTGGTCCTTTCTGCACTTTGGAAGGACCATATTGTTATGATGTGACAGGTGATAATTGCCATGCCAACCAATTCCCTAAGGAAAACTTGGTGAGTTACAATTAGACTGTCAGAAGTCAAAAATTCCAGTAACATTTTTGGAGACTTTAAATAGTAAATTAAAACATTCATTAACAAAAGGGAACTTAAACACATGAGATTACATTTACACAGTAAAAACTATTCTTACAAACATGTCCCCAAAAGATTTTCACTTGATTAAACTCAAACACCCTTTAGGTAACAGTCCCTCTTAAGGTAGTAAATCATAAAACTCCCAGTAAATTTACCACAATATACCCACTGTTGCTACAGGAAAGATACGTCACAGGGCTTCTCACTCTCTTTGTCCAGTGGAGGATTCCAAGAGTTTCAGACTTAACAGCTGGCTTTCTGCAACAAACATACAGTACTTTGGGGTGGCTGCAAACTGCTTCACTTTGCTTCTTTCACAGTTCTGCCCCAACACAGCTTGTTTTCAGGACCTTGCATAGCTTCCAACCTTATTTTAAATAGATTTTCTTTCTTTCTTTCGTCTTTACTTAATTATCCTTGTCTTTTTGTTGTGGACTCTGTATGGTTTGCTTCTTTTATGCAAAGACTTTGCATAGACAGAAATATCTTAAAACAATTTAACTTTAAAAGCTTAGCATTTAAATGTAACTTGGCCACATTTTGAACTCGGCAGGCATGCTGGGGTTAGCTTGAGAAATTGACTGCGCTCTTTGAAATTACATTGCTAGCAGAAACAGGCCTTTTCCATAAGCCAAAACAACTTTCATGGCCACACCTGCAAATTGTTTGGTACAGGCTTTCTCTAACTTTCGTAAACAATTTCATAACTACGGATAATGGAAAAGTTGTAATTCTGTATACAGCCATATGTATTCAGTGAACTTTGGGTCAAGTCTAGCTTTTGCTAGTATCTCTCTCTCTCCCAGTTTTTTCACACTCTGTAATGTGTTAGTTTTAAATTCTGATCAATAAAAAATATTCAACGTACCAGTGCTGTCTTCGTCTATTCTGAAGCATGAATGGACCCTTCATCTTCTTTGAAATTTACCTTCCCAGGAAGTAAAAACCTTTCATGTTCTCCTTATGGCTGTGATTTTTCAGGTAAAATAAAATATAACTTCACCTTATTTTATTATAATCTTTGTTCAGCTGTAAATTCCTTCTTGCCTCCCTTTGGAATTCAATAGCTAAATATCCAATTTTTTTCCTATCTCCTATTGCAAATTTTTATGTATGTTTACTTGTAGAACATCTAACTTTAGTTACCTAAAATGCCTGCTTTTCACACCTAGTTCCTTTTGATGCTTTAAACCTTGCAGCCCAACTACCTTCAGTTTAATTAGGCATGTACACAACCATCCACAACCCTGCTTCATAGGATACCACAGTGATATCAAAATATTTTCACTGTCCAGTGAATTGAATAGCCATTAGGCCCTCAAATTCAAATAAACAATTGCATTTTGAACACCAAAGAAATGTACAGCCCAGAAATAAGCCCACCAAGCTTGTGCTGATCAACAGCGCCTTAACTTAGAAAAAAAACGGCCCTTACTTGGTCCATCTATTTCCCTATTCATGTACCCATCCAGATGCCTCTTAAATGTTGCTAATGTGCCTGCTTCCACCACATCCTCTGGCAGTGTGTTCCAGGACCCACCACTATCTGCACAAAAACTTTCCCCTGCACATCTCCCTTAAACTTTCCCCCTCACCTTGAACCTGTGCCCCTGAGTAATTGACCCTTAGACCCTCGGCAGAAGCCTTTGGCTATCCACCCTGTCTCTTCCCCTCGTAATTTTGTCAGTTCTTGAATTTGGCATTTGTTTGGTGCACTGAAGATCTATGGATAAGGAAAAACTTTGACTCCAATAGTGTTCCTTGTTTTTGGGGTAGGGGGTGCTGGTGAGTGGATATGAAACCACATTGCCATTCACATTCATTTTCTGCAGTCCTAGGTTCTTTTGCAAAGTAAGTGCTGCTTAGATCAACTTATTTCTGCATATTCTTATTCAAACACCGTCTTTACGAGCTAGCGTCCAAAAATGTAACAAACTGAAATCTTGTGCATGAAGATTTGGGGCATAAGATACATGTGCAGCAAGTCTTGAGATAGCGTTTCCAGTAACTTAATTCATTTTCTGTCTGAAATTCCACAGCATTCACAAATGGAAGATTGTTTCAAGGGAACCATTTGTTAAATATGGCTTTTTGAAAACTGGACATAATTTACTTGTGCATGGCACATTCTAAATTTAAAAAAAAATTGGACATTGGCTAGACTTGGTGTGGTGCCTGACTAGTTATCTACTTTGCTATTTGTGCACTGGTCTATTCTGGCACTCTAACCCATGATCCCACCAAATCAACATCAGATGTTGTCCTATCTATCCCTGACTGGTATCGATTTGGTGTCATTTTTAAAAATGTTTACTTTTTCAGTCTTGTGTATTTATCACTTCACTATCCAATAGTATAGTTTTTTGTGATTGTGAACTTTGAGCCCATTAGGTGCAAGTTTGACATCTATATGAAATATATTTCTAAGTTGAATGTCAAAACATCAGGTTGGACTTGGGCAGGAAATTATGAATTAGGAACAAGAATTGGCCACTCAGCCCTTTGAGCCTGCTCTGACATTCAAGTAGATCATGGTTGATCTGATTGTAACCTCAATCCCACATCCCACATTCCTAACCTTTCACCCACTTGTTAATTAAGAATCTATCTGCTTCTACTGTATTTTGAGGAAATGAGTTCCAAAAGCACGTGACTCTGAGAAGAAAAATATTCTCTTAACTCTGCCTTAAATCAGTGTTCCCTTCACTTCAAACAGTGACCTCTTGTTGTAGGTTCCCCCACAAGAGGAAACTTCCCCCTCTGCATTCACCCTGTCAAGACCATCAAGTTGCCTCACTCTTCAAAACTCCAGTGGATACAAGGCAAACTGTCCAATCTTTCGTCATGACTTGGTATTAATTGAGTAAACCTTCTCCAAACTGCTTTTAACAAATTTGTCTTTCCTTAAATATGGAGACCAATATGGTATAAGATAATTCTGATGTGGTCTCACTAATGCCCTATACAATTGAAGCATAATATTCCCATTAATCAATTCCCTCACAATAAATGATGATCTATTATCTTTCCTAATTACTTTTCGAACCTGTTTTACCAACCTTTTGATTATCACAATCTCTCTCCATTTAGAAAGATCAGTTTATTTTTCTTGCCAAAATGGACAATTTCATGGTTTCCCACATTAAATTCATTTGCCAGATCTTTGTTACTCAGTTCCTTTGCAGCCTCCTTTATCTATTCCCAATTCACTCTCCATGTCATCACCAAATTGTTCAATCTCACTTTCAGTTCCATCCGCATCATTTATATAGATAGTAAAAGACTGAGGCCCAACCTTGACCCCTGTGGTACACTGCTCACCGCAGTGTAAAACACTGGCTAACTGATAGGAAAACAATCATCTGTCCATGCCAGTATGTTTGCCTCTATGCCATGAGCTTTATTTTCTGCAGATCTGTTGATGTGGCAACTTATGAAATGTCTTCTGGAACCCAATGAATAGTAAGTACATCATCTGCTTCCCTAGCATTCAGCATGTGACTCCTTCCAAGAATGCCAATAAATTGGTTAAGCATTGAACCCCCCTGCCAAAAGATGCACTTTCAGTAGGACCAATGGTCCTGACTCTTAATTCAACATCAGTAGAAACTCTCTACATAATTTAAGTGGAGTTTCTTTATATTATTGGCTAGCTCTCTTGAATACTTTAATTTCCCCTCCTTATTAATCTTTGTCATTCTTTGCTGTTTTATTCATTCCAATTTTTGTGTAATTGTATGTTAACTTTCAGTTAGTCATGGAGGGTTCTTGGAGTGTTTTTTTTTGTTGACCTATCCTTAACAACATTTGCCAGCTCACTTCAGCAACCTCTGCGCTCATGTCCGCATTGTCCTTATTTAAGTTTAAAGTACTAGTCTTGAGTGTACTCTTTGTTTTCTCAAACAAAATGTAAAGTTCAAGCATATTGTGATTGCTGCTGCCTTTCTTTACTAAGGATTAATTGATTAATTCAACCTTGTTGCACAATGCCAAGTCTAGATTGTGCTCCTTGGTTGGCTCCAGAGCATGCTGTTCTAAGAAACTATCCCAAGATCTATGCTACCTTTGCCAATTTGCTTTTTCTAGTGTCCTCATAGGAGTGAGAGTGGGCCCGTGAGGACAGTGCCAAAGAGCCACAGTTAAAAGCAGCAATCAGGAATCTGAGTAAAATTGATAGAAAAGGAAAAATATTACCATTATCCACAAATGCCTGCTCCCCCAAATAGGGGTCTGGTTGTACTGCAGGTAGAGAAATGCATTTCCCAGAACAGCTCCCTTGCTAGCACGAGGGGACATAGCTTTAAATTGAGGGGTGATAATTATAGGACAGATGTCAGAGGTAAGTTCTTTACTCAGGGTAGTAAGGGCATGGAATGCCCTGCCTGCAGCAGTTGTACACTCGCCAACTTTAAAGGCATTCAAATGGTCAGTGGATAGGCATATGGATAACATTGGAACAGTTTAGGTTAGAGGGCCATTAGATTGGTTCCACTGGTCGATGCAACATTAAGGGCCGAAGGGCCTGTACTGCACTAATGTTCAATGTTCATAGGTATTTCTTTGAACTTGCTTTCTGGCCCCCTTTTTTTTTAAAGCTTGTATTTCCAGGTGCGTGTTTGGTGTTTTTGTTTTGTCTTTTGGACGATTGTGTTCATCATCACTCCTTCTCAATCTGCTTTTGGGTTTATGCACCACTTTGAATTTTTGTGCTATTCTGTCTTATTTCTCCTTTCATACTATAAGCAATGCTTCATACAGGCCTTGTTCCCAGTTCGCCATTATCTTTCCAGTTTTTTGCCTGCTCAGCCCCTCTCCTCAGTCTTGAATTTAATATGGTTAATCAACCATGGACTATTGTCTCATCCCTCCCTTTCTCTGGAACCTTCTCCAGCCCTCAGAAACCTGTAATTTTCCAGATCTGATGTAAGAAATGGGATCTTTTTAATATTTGTCAGAATAAATAATTCCTATTTTCATAGCATAAGGACACAAGAGAAATTTTCATGTTCTCTGAACAAACACAAGCAATCCAGATGTTGTGCTTCATTCAGCCTTCCATGTTGACATTCATAGGTTGATTTGAGGTGAGAGCTAGCAAATGGTCCTCAGCATATGTTACCTTTTTAAGTGGTAGCATTTGCAATAAAGTGGATGAATTATTTGTGCAAATAGATGTAAATGGGTGTGATTAAAGTCAGGATTATGGAGGCATGGCTGCAGGGTGAGAACTGAGTATCCAGGGGTATTGAAGAAGGAACAGCTAAAAGTGGAGTTGCGTTGTTGGTTAGAGGAAATTTAACACCATAGCAAGCAAGGATATTAGTTCTGATGATGTGGAATTTGTATGGGTAGATCTGAGAAACATCAAGGAGTAAAAATATATATGGCCCTCCAAACTCTGATGTTGGGAATGGCATTAAACAGGAAATTAGAAATGCATGCTACAAAGGAACATTTGTAATTACGTAGAATCTCTACAGTACAGAAGGAGGCCATTCGGCCCATTGAATCTGCACTGACCACAATCCCACCCAACCTGTAGCCCCACATTTACCCTGCTAGTTCCCCTGACACTACCAATTTAATATGGCCACATCTTTGGATTGTGGTAAGAAACTAGAGCACCCAAAAGAAACCCACACCTAGGGAGAAATGTGCAAACTCCACACAGACTTGAGCCAGAATCAGACCTGGCTCTATGGTAGCACTGCTAATCACTATGCCATGTGCCGGATGACTTTAATCTGCATTTAGATTGAGTAAATCAAATTAGTGGCAATACTGTAGAGGGGATAATCCCTGGAGTGAGGCACAAATTGGCTATGATGGATTGGGGAAGGTTACTTAAAGGGATGATGCTGGATGGGTAATGGCAAACATTCAAAGAGTAAATGGGTGAACTGCAACAAATGTTCATTCCTGCCTGGTGCAAAATTGAAAAGCTGGCCAAACCATGGCTTACAAGTGGAATTATAGATAGTGTTAGTTCCAAGGAAGAGGCATACAAACTGGCCAGCAAAAACAAGAGCCTAGAGCATTGGTAGCAGTTTACAGGTCAGCAAAGGAAGACGAAGGGTTTTGAGAATAGGCTTGTAGGGTACAAAAACTTCTAAAGGTATGTGAAAAGAAAATTGAAGACAAATTTAAATCCCTTGTAATCAAAAACAAGGGAATGTATAATGCAGAACAAAGAAATGGCGACCAACCAAATATCTACTTTGGTTTTGTCCTCACAAAGGAGCACACCGAATAACATACCGGAGATGTTGGGGAACACTGAAGGAAAACCAGTATTAGTAGGGAATTGGTGTTGGGAAATTGGGATTGAAGACTGATTAATTCCCAGGGCCTGATAATACACATTCCAGAGTACTTAAGTGGCCTCAGTAGTGGTCATCTTCCAAGATTCTGCAGACCCTACAGTAGTTTCTGCAGATTGGCTACTTGCCAATGTAACCTCTCTATTTAAGAAGGGGAGTAATAAGAATACAAGATATTATAGACATGTGTGGAAAATGCCAGATTGTGTTTTTTTTTAAAAAAAATTTAATAGCAAAGCACTTGGAAAACAGTGGCAAGACTCAGTGTGGATCTACCAAAGGGAAATTGCGCTTGACAAATCTACTAGAATTCTTCAAGAATGTAACTTGTAGATAGAGGGGAGCCAGTGGATTTGGTTTGTTTGGGCTTTCGACAAGGCCCACAAGAGATTAGCAGTGTATTGGATTGAGGGTAACGCATTGACATGTCTAGAAAACAATAGACTGGAAACAATAGGAATAAACGTCTTTTTTCAAAAGAAGTTTATTGTCACAAGTAGGCTTACATTAATCTTTCAATGAAGTTGCTGTAAAAATCCTGTGATCACCACACTCTGCCTTTTCAGGTGCACTGGATGTCCAGGTGTTTTTCTTTCAAGATAAGTGCTGAGTAAATACAGTCAACTAAAAATAAATTTAACTACACTAATGGTTGTACCCTCTTTCCTTATCCAGTTCCAAGTCCCTCTATTTTCTTAACCTCAGCTAAATTTCCCCAAACAGCGTCCTAAAGTTTTTAAAACTGTAAGTGAAATCCAACATATCTTTTGGGGTTGCTTTCAATTTAAGATAGAGACAATTGGCTTCTTAAAATAGGCTTTCTCCAGGCACAGCTTACAGGGAGTTAATGCAGCTTGCTACTTTTAGCTGCAGTCTTAAAACATGTCCCTTGCATAGGGTTAACTTGCCTCTGATATATTGCTTTTCTTTCTTCCCTATCTGAATTCACTACTACAGAAGTCACTCTTGATTACCTTTTTTATTTTATAAATTCACCTTTTTAAGATTGTAAATTTCACCCATCTTTTTTCAACTCTTACCATCTTTAATTTAACCTTTCAACACCCTTCCACATTGTTACCAACTTAGCTAGGGCAAGTGTTTGTGTTGCTAGGCTCGTCAACATATCAAAACTCTAGTTACACCAACCCTGTGAATCTTTCTACAGTTTCCATTTTAAAATAGTTTTGTTTTGAAGTATGCAAACATTCCCAATTATTGGACCTCCTTTTTTTCCCATTTTATTACAATTTCCTAACAGATGGAAAATGAAACAGGAAAGAATGGAGAAGAATTCCTGAACACTTTGGTTAAATTGCAGACTGCTGCAATTGCAAACTGAGTTAAACACCCTGCTAACCATCTGCACATCCTTTGAGTTTTGTGACCCATTCTAACTTTGGTGTCAAAGCCTGTATTTTCTTTACAACTGTCCTTTTGACTGAAAGAAACACTTAATTTCAGGTTCTTAGGAAAAGGTTTGTGACTTTAAGTACTCTGTGATCTTGAGTTGTTAAGAATATGGAAGCTTTTTGAAACCAGAAGGAAAAAACAGAACCATCAGAAATTTTGGCAGAAGAGCAGTACAGGCAAGTTTAGGGGAAGATTTATGTAGGACAGCTAAAAGAAAACCTGAAGGCTGGATGTAACAGCACTAATATAAAGTTTGAGCGGCTGCTTCAGTTTTTGGAGGAGCTGGTTAACCTGAGTCAGCCATACAGTGCATTGCGGTATCACTGGAGTATCAGATAAAAGCTACAGGAGAATCCACACCAAGACTGTGAGCTGAGGTGGAGAAGTTCTGCTGAAGTATGCGTTTTTGGTAATGATCACTTCAACGGAACGCTGATGGAGTAAAGCTGCTGTCGGCATCGACTAGTTCACCTAATCTTTGAAGATTGAGAAATTCAAGACTTGAGATCTATTTTTGTAGTGGTTATCTAGTGTGTAACAGTTTCTAGTCAATGAAATTTGTTTAATTTGTTCATTTATTTTGATAAATTGTACAAAATGAATTCTTGTACATGGTTTCTTCCACTGGGGTCATTTAATATGCTTGGTTTTTTTGAATGGATCCTTATAAGGAAGAGCCATATTAAAGCAGAAATAGGTAAGCAAATCAAAAATTACTAGCATTGTAAAGATATCAACTAGATTAAATGAAAATGGAATAAGGGAGATATCATCCAGATTGAATTTAGTGCGCTAATTGTTTTAAACAAAGAATGCTTGGTGACAGTTGAAACTTTTTGTTGGAAGTTAAAACTTTGAAAACTTTTTTCAAAGGTGAGTGTGGCAAACCTCCGCAACTAACAAATGGCATGCTAACTAGTGACTTCTCCTCTAAGACTTCATTTGCTGTCGGTACCACAGTCCAATACACATGTTTTCCGGGTTACCGCTTCAGAGAAGGAGGTTCAAAAAGCATTACCTGCAAGCCTAATTCAGTTTGGGAACCATTAAAGGCCGTTTGTGATCGTAAGTAATCAACATAATTTTATTCTCTTCCTCCCCAGTTACTTCACTGCCCTGTCCTACCCAGAAATAAGCAACTTGGCTGGAATGTTGTTCCTTGGATACAAATAGTTTGTTCTTCAATAGTGCCTAATTTTTTTCTTTAAATTCAGTTATGGGATGTGGGCATTGCTGGCTAGGCCAGCATTTATTGTCCATCACTTGTTGCCGTTCAGAAGGTGGTGGTGAGCTTCCTCTTGAACTGTTGCAGTCCCTGAGATGTAGGTACACCCATAGTGCTGAAAGCAAGGGAAAATTCCAGGATTTTGACCCAGCAATTGTGAAGGAACTGTGATATATTTTCAACTAGTGCTGAGTAATTTGGAGAGCTTTTAGGTGGCAATGTTCCCATGTGTCTGCTGCTCTTGCCCTTGTAGATAGTGGTTGTGGGTCTGGGACATGTTGCCTAAAGAACAATGAGTTCTTGTGGTGCATTTTGTGAATGGTACATACCATTGCCACATCAATGGTGGAAGAATTTGATGTCCTTTTTGTGGAAGGAATGAAGTGGGCTACTTTATCCTGGACAACAGTGAGCTTCTCTTGTGTAGTAATAGTAATACGCAGCCAGACGAGTGGCAGGTCTTCCACTCTTAACTTACGCCTTGTAGATGATGGACAGGCTTTTGTGAGTTAGGGAAGTTACTCACTGCAGGGTTAACAGCCTTGATCGGTTCCTATAGGCACAGTGTTGTATGGCTAGTCCAGTTCAGTAATCCCCAGGATGTCATCAAATCTTCTGGAAAGATTACTGAAACTTGGCTTGACCTTGTCTTTCTAGTAATAAAATAAATTGCATCCGTGACCAGTATTTCACTGGAGTCAGATCCCACTATTTATGATGGCTGTTGAAAATAAAACTGAATCCATGTGGTAGGTTTTTGCAGTGCTGTATATTATGGAATTTTTATCTTGCTCTTTGCTTGAGCATCAGACAAACTGTGATAGCTTGATATTTTTTAAAAATTGAGCATCAGTTTATTTGAATTTTGTACTGGAAAGGCATGCTCGATTTGTTACTTTTTTCTTTTTTTTCTGTAGCACGAAATTGTGGTAATCCAGGGGATATTTTAAATGGATATTATGAAGCAAATTCAACTACTCTGGGAGAGAAAGCTGTATATAGTTGTGATGTAGGGTGAGTATTCAGTAGGCAAACAGCTAAGAGTAGCTTATTTGATTTTAGTAATGATTTGTGTTCCTTTCTAATTAAATTATTAATTGTATGGTCTGGCATTCCCATACTGATACAGCAGTGCATCTTAACACCAACCTAAGAAGGTGACAACATGTTCTTTCAAATCTAGCTATATTGTAAATTTTATATTGAGTGGCACAGTGGTTAGCATTATTGCTGCCTCAAGCATCAGGGCCCTGGGTTTGATGCTGGTCTTGGGTGACCGGCGTGGAGTTTGCAGATTTTTGTCTTTGTTGGTTTCCTCCAGGTGCTCCACTTTTCTCTCAGTCCAAAGATGTGTAGGTTAGGTGGATTGGTCATGGCAAATGCCCAAGATTATGGGGATAGGACAGACAGGAGGGCCTGGGTGGGATGTTTTTTTGAGTTGATGCAAAATCAATGGGCCAGATAATCTCATCCTGCACTGTAGGAACTCTACGATTCTAACTTGCATTAAGCAATGGAACCACGGAATCCTGAATGACAGTTAATTGGTAGTACTGGAAAGTTGTTATTTTGTTTTGTAACAGAGGCTGTCACGCTACCTCTCGTCTGGTCCAAAAACACTTTTTTTTTGTATTTCTCATCACTTCTATCATGCCTCCAATTTGGGCATCAGACTTAATGCTGAGCTTTCAGCAATTTTGTGGATTTATTCCCACAAGTTAAATTGGTTGTCTAAATGCTTAATTATAATTCATTTGTACAGTGAAGTTAATGGTTGAAGAGAATACAGAAGTGCACAAGACTTCATGCCCTCTGCTTAGGAATGTCTACAGTGTCCCTTGGCCTCTAGATGACCCTCCTTAGGACATCATTCTCTTTGGCCAGAATCTTTGTTTCACTGTGTCTCTGGTTGTTCAGAGCTGTTTGAGTCTTTTGCTGAGGAAAACTGCCCATTCCTGCTAATTCGATAGGAATTAATAATCTGAAAAGTCCATCCTCTGCTGGGACCCCACATGAGAAAGAACTATGCCTTTACTGGCATCCTTATTTCTAACCTTACTTCTGAACGACAAACTTGATTTTCTTAGTTTGCTTACTATCGTAGAGGACAATAATGAATATCAAGAACTGGATCGTAACTTTAACCTAGGTTTGACTGTACAGACAACACATACCAGGCATACTATCCTAATTTCTATATATTCTATTTCATGTCTTTATTGTGTTGCACAATTTTAACTAGATATTTTCCATTATGCTGGCTCAGTTGAGGGTTTAAGGAGTTTGGAAAATCAGTTGGTGGATCCAGCCTTTAAACCTTTGTTTTGCATGGATGCGTTAACAAGTATGACACTGTGTGGTTATGGGGAACTGGTCACATCAATTGGTTTGAAATAGAAGATGAACTCTGAGTTGCCCCATGGTTTGTTCTCCTGACATTGACTGTAATACAATAAATTTCCAAATTAAGATGTACATACTTTGCTGCTTTTCTCCCACTGAAGGATGCTTGTCACAAGTGGATGATTGTGGATCCTAACATTGCAGCAGTATAAACAAATGTCTCCTCTGCCTGAGCTTTTAGTGTCCATGTTATCTTTAGTTGATTGAAGGTTGGGCAGGAGAATACATATGCATTGGTGCCTTGGTCTGTAGTCCCTATGGACTCCATCTTGACAATTTCCATTTGTCATCTGCCCAGAGGTGAGGAAACATATGCCACTGGCCCAGGTTTCCCTTTGTTAAGTAGGATACCCATGCTGTTTGATTCCCTTCAACACGTAACCCATGCTACTTTTGCTAATCATGATATCATTTACAAAAGATAGAATCCACTTAATCCGTCATTAAATCCGATCATGATTGGATTTAGCATGTAACTCCCAAACAAGGAGTGGGCAATGGCCTTGGAGCTATTTTTAACCTCAGTCAGTCCTCCAGAGTTGTCCTTGAATGCTTGTTAAAATCTGAGAGCTGCCATGCAAACTAGCCCAGAATTAGCCTGAATTAGTCATGCTCACTAAATGCCTTTCAGTTGATGTCAGGACTCCACCATCTTGGTATTCACTATCTCAGCAGGATACATTCACCACACAAGTACAGAATTGGAAGAATGTGGCATTGACTTAAGTCTAAGAAGTCTCATTGTATTTGATTAAACAAGACAAGCCATTTATAGCAGTCTTTCAATTGATGAATCAGCACTCTTCTATGTCAACTACTACTTGGAAGGAGTACTGAGTGGGGGGAAAAAAGAAATACTCTGGTGGAGAACTTCAGTGACCAACACTAGCACAACTGCTGACCAAATCCTGAAGGACATAGCTGTCAGACTGAACTTGCAGCAATTGGTGGAAAAAGTAACATGAGGGAGAAACCTTCTTGGTCTTGTCCATACCAATTTACCTGCCATAGATGCATCTGTTATTGAGGAGTGAGCAATACACCGTCTTTATTTGGATGGAGTGCTGTCTCCACACTGAGTACTGTCTTCCTTGTGTTGCATAAAACTATCACCATGCTAAATGGGAGTGATTAATTACAACTGCAGCAGCTAATACTAGGCATCTATTAGGCACTGTAGGCCATCAGCAGTAGAATTGTATTCCATTATGATCTGTATCCTCGTGACTGAGCATATCTCTTACTCTTATCGACCCTGGCTCAGAGGAGAGTAGGAAAAGATACCAGGAGCAGCAATAGGCATCCTAATAAGAGCTCCCAGCCTAATGAAACTACAAGTCGGGAATGAATGCATATTGAACAGCAGAAGCAGCATGCTACAGCAGATTAGATCAAAGCTCTTTGATTCTTGTGTCCTTTCATGAACGGCTGCTTATAATTAAACAGTTGCTGGTTGGAGGAGTCACAATGGACGCCATCCACAGTGATGGAGGAGCCCAAAACATTGGTGGAACCACAGTCAGCTAGCAATACTAAATACTCCATCTTTGCTTTCCCTGTGTTCAAGCAGTTTGTGATATCAAGAATAGGCCAAGCACGCTCTGTACCCAAAAGCTATTGGGTGCAAATGACATACAATGTATTGCTGAAGATATTCTCCAAAAACTGCTCTGCTCTACACTGAGCTGTTCAGTACATTGTCAAGGTTGTCAGTGTAAATCTGGTACATTGCCCTTTCCATAAAATGTAGGGCAAATCTAATTTATGCAATAATTGATCAATCAGTCCACTTGATCATCAGAGAAACTGAAGGTACTATCATGAAGTACTTGTCATCAGTGAGGTTGTTGCTAACTCCATATTTTGGTTCTGTAGGACCCTCTGCTCCAGACCTCATTACAGTCTTGGTTCAAAGACCAAAATTTCAATGGTGAAGTGAGTTATTGATCTTGACATGAGGCAGTGGAATTATCAGCTGCAGTCATATCTAACAACAAACTGAAGTCAATGATTTGTTTCACCACTGCAAAAATTCCTCCTGGGTAATATCTTTGGCCAGACCATCAATCAATGATCCTCCAGCCACCATAAGATTAGAAATGGGGATATTTGGTATTTTCGACACATACTGCAAATCTGCTTGCATAGTACATAACCAGGGCAACGTTTTGGACCAGTGCAGAAAATTGACAAGTAACACTTTTACTGCATAAATGCCAATGATTATCTCCAACGTGAGAGAATCTAACACTCAATCAATGCTATTAACATCATTGAATCCCCACCATCAACATCCTGGCATCAATATTGATCAGAAAGCTTAATGGAACAGCAAATACTAGTGACAAGAGCAAGTCAGAGGCTGGCAATTCTTTCGCAAGCTAATCACCACCTGACTCACCAAATCCTATTGATTGTTGCCAAGCACAACTCAGGAATGTGACGAAACACCGCCAGGAAGGTGGGGTATATAGTTCCAAAGACTTTCTTGCCATTTAGGACAAAGCAGCTCCACTTCTAGTGCATAGTTGGATTAGAGTGTGCCATCTACAAAATGCGCTGCAACAAATTGGCAAGCCTTTTCTGATAGTCTGCAATCTCCTCTACCAAGTCATGCACCATCCTGACTTGGAAGTAATTGCCATTCTTCCACAGTTGAGTGAAAATCCATGAATTCCATCTGCCCCCTCCCCACCCAACACTTTTTTTGGGTCTACCTATACACCTGCATACTCTAGTAATACAAAAGGCAGCTAATCACTGCCATCACCTTGAGGATAATTCAATATTGTTTTGCTCTCATTCTTAATCATCATCCCTGATCACTTTGTAACAGTCTATTTAATTTTGAACATGGTGGTGTGTGATGAATAATTTTTTTAATTTTGACTTTATAGTTATATGCTTGTCGGTAGACGTTATCGCCTGTGTCAATCTGATGGGTGGGATGGCCAGGTCCCAACATGTGAAAGTAAGTTGAAGTTTGAATTGTTTTGATGCATAACCTCAAAGTACATCAATAATAGTAAATTTAAGGACTTTTTGGGTATCTCCTTTCTTCTGGTTATCTCTGTTGCCTTCATTGTATTCTTAAATTTTTGTTCTCCAAAGGTTTCTTGTCTTTTCTCTCAGCATTTTAGGTTTGACTTTATTAAGTTTTATGTCAGGAAAGATAGTATTCTTTGGCAGTAGGAGAAACTCGGCTGATTGCTCTCCAGCAAGCTTAGGTTGACTTTGCACAACAGAAGCAGGAGGAAGGATCCAGGTTGCAAACATTTGGTTTGATAGCAAAAGCAGGGTGATGGGTGGATGGTGGGGTAAGGCACATGTTCTTGGTGACTAAGGGGTCTTATTACCATTTCTCTATTGCTTTCCATCCCAAGTATGAAGAGGTGTCTAACAGAAGCATTCTGCAAAGACTTGTAGGGCATAGTGTCACTTTTGGGCTGCTTTCACAGGATTTTATTGTAATGGTGATTTTGTTTTTTCCCCCAGGAGACTGAAATATTGTTTGAAGAGTGATGCAAAGTGAGCCATACCTATTTGGTTTAGCAAATACAAAGCAAGCAGCATTTTCTGGTTCTGTGGTTTGAGTGCAGCTAGACCTCCACTGATTCTATGGATTGGACAGTGTTCCACGACATAGTGCACAGTTTGCTGTCTCCAGCAGGAACATAGGGGGCTGCACTAATGCCCTAATCTGTGGAGGTTGACCAAACATTCATGCCATTCTTCCCCCATCAGTACTCATGCTTGTCTGAGCAAGCTAATAATCCTACTAGCAGACTCCATTTCAAAGGAAGTTTCATGGGAAAGAAACCGAAAGCAAATGAGCCATGGTTCTGTTAATGTCCTTGTTTGAGACAAAGGATGTGTGGTACAAGACCCTCTTGCACAAAAACCTCCAGTGTAGTACTGAGGGAGCACTGTCTGAGATGTTGTCATTCAGATATAGCATTACACTATGGCCCTATCTGTCCTTTGAGTGTGAAAGGCCTCAAGGTGCTACAAATATATTTCCTGTGCAGTATTGATCCCTCAACCAACATCTCTAAAATAGGTTATTTGTATTAGTGAATGGGCAAAGATCTGGCAAATGAAGCACTATGGAGGCAAATATAAAAATGTTCACTTTGGCAGGGAGAATAAAAAAAATCCAAATAGTGAAGGATTGCAAAGCTCTAATGCAGAGGGATCTGGGTGTCCCAGTGCATGAATCTCAAAAGGTTAGTACGCAAGCAGAGCAAGTAATTAGGTAAGTTAATAGAATAATTTTTTTTAGTGTAAAGGAATGCAGTACAAAAGTAGGGAGGCTACACTCTTTCTTTCCTCCCTTTGCACGCTTGCCAGATTCTCTTATCATTTATGATTGGGTCTTTGCTGTGGGTATGGTTAGGGGTACTAATGTCAGGGGATGGTACTTTTTCCAGAGAACACTAGACCTTTGGAATAGTCTGCAGACTCATGTTGTGGATGCTGACTTGCTAAATTTCTTCAAACAAGAGCAAGATGCATTACTTAGCAGGGTGGGCATCCCCTCTTACACTAAGTGGTACTTGCAATTCAGGGTGTGTAGTGTTCTGAACTAGTTTTAACCAGAGATGTGATGGAGAGGGATTTCCCCTTAGGTTTTTTTTTCTCTGTCCTCACTGGAGATAACACTTGGCTAAATTTGGAGAATATACTTTGTGTTACATTATCACGGTCTGGAACAGGCTGGATGGATTTAATTGCTCATCATTGAACACGTACAGGAGAGAATTGAAAAAAGTTCTACATTGTGTGGCAGTGCATTTGTTCACATGTATACTGTCACTGAATTTGACAGATTTTAATCTGAAGTTTTGATCTGACTGTCAGAATATTAATTGATTTTCATTTTTTATCTCCAGTTGTCACATGTGATGATCCTGAACCCATCAGTAATGGGAAAGTTTCATCACCGACCATTGGAGATGTATGGCAATATGGAATGATAGCAACATATTCGTGTCTTGATGGGTACGCATTGATTGGTGATAAAGAAATTGATTGCACTTCTTCTGGGAAGTGGAACAAGAAGCCACCATCATGCAAAGGTATTCAAGTACATAATCTGAATCAGTTTCAATTGCTCTTTTCACCAAGCATTACAAAAGTTATTACTTGATGTTTTAGCATTTCAATATATTTTTATTATGTAGGAAATTAGGGGCAATCTAAACCTGTGGCTCTGCTGTAATCATTGTCTCCTATAAATTTACTTGTAATGTCCTGACATACCAAGTCCCTCATTAAGCTGTGATCCATAGCTCTTCCAGTTCTTAGGATGCAAAAGCAGACTAATATTTAATGCCGTTGCCTTTCTTCAAGTACTAGTTGTAAGCTGAAACAGAAAGCAATTAAAATACCTAATGACTAATTTTAGTGCTTTGAGGAAATCTTCAAGCAGAGTGGATAGAGGGGAATTAGCAGATGTGTGGTACTTGGACTTCCAGAAGTCCTTCAGCAAGATACCTGACAAAAGGTTATACCATAAGATAAGAGCCCATGGTGTGAGGTTGTCTATTGGCATGAATAGCAAATTGGGCAGGAAACAGCAAGACAGGATAAAGGGATTCTTGGATTGGCAACCTGTAACCAGCAGGATTCAACAAGGATCAGTGTTGGGACTGCAACTGTTTAAATATATATTAATGACTTGGAGGAAGCAAATGTACTATAGCCAAATTTGAGATGAGACAAAGGTGGAAAGGCAAGTTGAGAGGGAAACAAATAGCTTACAAAGTGTTGGTGGGTTAAGTAAGCAGACAAAATGGCAAATGGAAGCTAATGTAGGAAAATGTGAAGTTCATTTTAGATGGGGAGAACAAAACCATATTTAAATGGAGGAAAGCTGCAACACAAAAGGAACTTGGGAGTACTTGTGCATGAAACACAAAGCTGGCATACAAGTGCATCAGATAATCGGGAACCCTAATGGATTGTTGGCCCTTATTTCAAGGTTGTTGGAGTAGAAGTGCAGGGAAGTCTTGCTGCAATGTACAAAGTATGAGGGAGACCACATCTGGAGTACTGTGAGCGGTTTTAGTTCACTTATTTAAGGAAAGATATTTAATTGGCAGCGGATCAGAGGGTTCACTAGGATGATTCCCTGTACAGAGGGATTGTCTTAATGAGGAAAGGTTAAATAGGTTTGGGCTCTACTCATACGCATTGATAACAGATGAACGAACACAGCTGAGCGATCACCAGGCAGGAATGTTCATTTTCCTGTTGGGGCAACACTTCAGCAATCATGGGTATTCAGCCTCTGATCTTTGGGTAAGTGATCTCCAAGGCAGCCCTCATGACTCACAACAACGCAGAATTGCTGAGCAGAAACTGATAGCCAAGTTCCGCACACATGAGGTTAGCCTCAACCAGGATCTTGGGTTCATGTCACACTATCTGTAACCCCACGATTTGCCTGGCCTCGCAAAATTTCACTAACTGTCCTGACTGGAGACAATACACCTCCTTTAACCTGTGCTTAACCTCTCCACTCATATTGCCTGTACCTTTTTTTTTAAAGACTTCTTTACCTGTAAAGACTTGCATTCCAACCATTATTTTGAAATTGAGTTTGTCTATATATACCCTGTTTGTGACCACAACTCCCATTCACCTGATGAAGGGGCAGTGCTCCAAAAGCTTGTGGCTTGTGCTACCAAATAAACCTGTTGGACTTTAACCTGATGTTGTGAGACTTCTTGCTGTGCTTACCCCAGCCCAACGTCAGCATCTCCACTTCTTGAAGGACACCAGATCTAATGGTGGCCAGGTTGGAAGCAAGTACTACTCAGGCAATAACTGTATAGATAAGAATGAAACCAGGCAATTGCAGTGCAGTCCCACCCAGCTAGATGCTAATGACGAGGCATTGAAGGAGTGTGGTGTGAATTTTCAGTGTTAGAGAAACTTCAATTCTTTAGATAAAACATGCTTGGGGATACCTCAGTAAGGCTTATGTGAAGTGTTTTATGTTAGATGTGGTCAGTTCCAATTGTCTGAAACCTCAAGGATGAAAAGTCAAAAATTGTGGTAAGTATAAATAATTGCTCATCTTGTAAAAAGCTTTTTGGACTAAAGTTGAGGGTGGTTCAAATACTGGATGATCTTATTTGGCATTTTGTTGAATTTGAAAGTTTTTGGTTATGTCGCACTGTTCATACTTTGAAAGGAAGTGCTTGTGGCCTTCAGAATGAACTTGGTTGTTATTTTGCTGGTTATTAGGAGTTAATATTCAATTGTGCTGTCTTTAAGTTATCTAATGCTGTTCTTTTCTCAGTTGTTAGTTGTCAGCGTCCTCCACTGTCTGAAAATGTCCTTATCGTGTCTGGATTTGGACCAACATACACATATCAGGACACCATCACCTACAGTTGTAAATCAGGTTATGTCATGGTTGGCCGTAGCTTTAGTGAATGCAGTGAGAATAACACATTTGTACCACCGCCACCTATTTGCAAATTAGGTGAGTAACCGTCTCTTAAATTTGAGGGTTGAATTAGTTCTGAATTGAATTCTGTAATGTCTGTTTAAACAATGGGCCAAGTTCTTTGGTGGGGGTGGGAGGCAGATAATTAGTGAGCTGCTTCAGTGTTCACTCACTTTTCCTCTGAGGCTGACCAGCATGTTCAGGTTAATGTGCAAATCCTGAATTGTGGTCTTTCACTCGTAGGCTACACTGATTTCAGTATTTAGGAGGAGCCAATCAAACTTCAATTATCCTTCCCCCACATGCTATTTCAAACACAATCAAAATGTTATGTCAGGTGTAAACTGGGTTTTTAATGGCAAAGTTATCAAAGTTTGAAAAATAAAAATAATTTTAGGGGTGCTTTAAATAATAGGTTTTCAAGCTAATTTTTGGTTTTTATTTTCAACCCATGTAATGTTCCAACTGAAAATTACTCCCTGTAAATACAACTACAGGTTTTATTTTTTTTGGCTTCTTCGTGTGAGGGTGGGGGGGGGTGATCTCTGAAAATGTTTTAATGTGGTTGGCTGCTTGGATAGCGTGATGACATCACGCTCCAGTTCCACAGCAAACTTGACAATCTGTTGCAGTATCGACCCAGGTGAAATTATCACCAGGCTATTGTTGACCCTGCAACAAGCCTTGCTATGTGGTCAGTGGCAAGCATGATTGTTTCATCACCTTACTGCAAAATCCCAGGCCCACAGCTTCATGACTTGGAAACACATTGATTTACCTTTTATTGTCACATGTTCAACATCATGGAGTTCCGTCCCTAAAAGCAGTGTGGCTGTACCCACACCTCGGGGACTGCAGCAGTACAAGAAAGCAGCTTTCTCCTCCCTTGGGATGCTTGTTGGTCCCTTGGTCAGTACATGGGATGGAAGGACAGCTGGAGTGAGCTCCAGAAGTCTCACTGTCATCTGGTGCTGCCAGTCCTGGAAGTCCACTGTTGGCTACACTGTGGTGCCAATGCCCTCTATCCCTCCCCTAAGAGATTGGCACATGTGCTTCCATATGTGGGACATGCAGTCAATACCCTCAGCTGTTTTCCTGTGTGATGGAGCCAAGGTTTAGTGTGCCTCAGCAAGGTCCCTCAATGCCTGCAACATTTGAGACTGGGCCCTGGTATGCAAAACCTCCACTACAGATGACGTGTGGGCCAAGTGTTGGTAGTTGTCTGTTGTGGACAGATATCTTGCCCCAAGCTTTCCACTGCAGATGCTATCCAATGCAGGGTTAGCCTCGGAACCACACAATGCCAGTACTATCTTCAGCAAGAGAGAGAGCTTCCACATTCTTTCAGTTGTACCTTTTGCATTTGTTAGAAGATCGCTGACATTCCTCCTATAAAGCCAGGCTCTGTTTCTGCATTTCAACTAGTGCAGGGCTCACGTGCTTGCTTTCTTTGCTGGCTATTTTGGTCTAATGGGGATGTATAAAGATGGAGTGAGAAGGTGGCCTGACTGGATGGGTTTTAACTGGCATCTGTGGGCAGGGCCCCAGCCATACACCGGGTATAATGAGGATTGCTGGAGGGCGAAGTGTGAGGGCTATGTTAGAAGTAGTGCAGTGGGATAGAAGGGGCTAAAGGTGAGATGCCAGAGGTTATAGATAGATATTGGGGAGGTGGACACTCTCCATTGTAGCTCTGAGAAGGTCATTCATCTTTTTGCAGCATTGTACGCCTGCTGTGCTGGTGAGATATGGAGCTGATGCACTCCACCACTGTATCCCAAGCTTCTGGTATTTCTATTAACTGCAGTGTCCTGCCTACTCTTGGGAAGAGGGTTGCCCCCAAAGTTCCTGTCCACATCCGCATCTCAATCTGGGCATCAACCGTCTCCCTGCCATGTTGCTGGCTGAACTGATGGTGCTGCAGGCAGTGCTTAATGCTGTACCCACTTGTAGCGGGCTAACAGCTTATTCCTGACTCCAGGCAGCATGGTAGCACAGTGGTTAACACTGCTTCACAGCCCCAAGGACCTCGGTTCAATTCCTGGCTTAGGTCACTGTCTGTGTGGAGTTATCACATTCTTGTGTCTGCATGGGTTTTCTCCAGGTGCTCTGGTTTCCTCTGTCCAAAGATGTGAGTTAGATTGATTTTTGACCATGCTAAAATTGCCCCTTAGTATCCTGAGATGTATAGTTAAAGGGATTAGCGGGTAAATATGTAGGGATATGAGGGTACGGCCTGGGTGGGATTGTGGTCAGTGCAGACTTGATGGGCCAAATGGCTTCTTTCTGCACTGTAGGGGTTCTGTTCTGAATCAGCTGCCTGGTGAGTCAGGGAATGGGTGTGAAATGCACAAGTGTAAATGTAAAATGAGCTGGCCTATTAGCCTCGGCTGAATGGGGCACGCTGATTGCTGCTAACGCCAGCAGGAAGCAGTTGGAGTGTGATCTGAAGAATTGTGGTCTTAATATGCAGGATTACTGTTATCTTGCATTTTACTAATAAAGGGCAGTGATAGTCCTTTAATTTAGCCATGTCAGGGCAATAGTCATAAGCTGACAAAGATTAATTCACTGGGATGATCTGCATCCATGATGAGGAGATTTTGAAGGATAATTGGAGTTGGGTATTTTAGGCATAAAATTATTTATCAGGCTTTTTTTTTTTGAGCAACTGTTCTATTGCACCCCATTAAATGTGAATACTGGCACCTGTATCTGAGAATGCATAAAAAAGCTACATTCAGTATTACTGAACAACTATGCTATATTCCATTTTTTTAAATAATAGTTGATCACTTGAATATAGAAACAGTAAATTTAATGGCATACTTGAGTCAAATTCTAGAATGTCTTTGCCTCGTATATAAATTGCATACTTTTAAGCATTCTTTTATGATGACACTACTTAATGTTGTTGTTGTTGTTGTTCTGTCCAATATATAGCAATTACACCAACTAGTAAGTATGTTACATTGAATTAATAGTACACTTAAAACTGTTCTTTCCTTTTTATAATATATTTTGTGTTATTTTATGGTAACACTGCTAAATGTGTTTTTTCCATTCCAATATTTAGAAACTGCAACCACAACACCACCTGGTAAGATTGACATTGAACTAATTGTGTAATTAAATATTCTTTTATGAAGTGTTGTTTTATGGGAACACTGTCCACACAATTGATTTTACTTTCTCTGCCTTGTTCCCTGTACAGAATCTGTTACTACAAAAGCTGGTGAGTTCATTGCATTAACCAAAGGTTCCCAAACTGGAGTCTGTGGAACCTATGGGATCTGCAGAAACCTCCCTGTAGCCAACAGTAGGACGTGTACAATTTTGAAAAATACTGTACAGGTGCTTGTCCATCAGTTTCTAGAAGAAGCCAGTCTCTGGATGAGCTGGGAAGAGTGTAAAACTGAAATTCCAGGATGAATGTGTACAGCAGGCCTCAGGTGTATGTGTGTGCATGTGAGAGGGAGTCAGAATGGTAAGTGTGCACATGAGGGAGGGATGTGTGGGTTTGTGCTTGAGAGAGAGATGGAGACACTTGGTAAGTCAAAAAATTGCATAGAATCAGGCAATTAAGTCAAACTGAGTGTGTGCACATGCACGTGTGCTGTTACTGGACATCTCTTTCAGTGTTCTCAATGACTGTTTCCTCTGATGCATTAGTTTGCTCCTGAATTGTTACCCAACACCTTTTCCCCTTTACCTTCCCGTAACACCTTTCCATGCAAGTTCATGAGGTGAAACACCTGTTTTTATCTCCTCTAAGGGTGTAACGGTAATTTTGTGAACCTTTATGTAATCTACTGGATTTGTTACCAACAGCACAGCATGCTTGCATTGGAAAGACCAAAAGCAGAGTAATCACTTATAATGTCTCCTTTCAGTCTGCAAATGTGACCCTGATCTTGCTGCCTGTCATTTTAATTTTCCATCTTATCCTCAGCCTCTTTCTGAAGCTCAGTGTAAGTTCAAAGAATAATTGCTTTCGATTAAGCACTCTGAAGCCTTCTGGCCACAACATTTGAGTTCATCAATTTCAGACTGTAATCTCCACCCGCTGAGACCCTTTTTCCTTTTGTAGGCTTTCATTTTCCCTTTTTGCTTTTTCGATGGCAGATGATGATCATTCTACCATTTGCACCTTCTGGATACGATGCTGCTTTTCTTGTCTTGTTACAGCTCACTTTGTTTATACACCAACTTTTTATTTAATCACTTCTATCTTCCAGATTTTCACAGCCCTGCCTCTTGTTTCCCACCTCCCTAGCCTTTTTACTTGAGAAACTATTACATTTCTAACTACTCTCATTGGTGGTGATAGGTTATCAACCTGAAAGGTAATTGTATTTATGCAAAAGATACTTGATCAGTCTTTGGAATAATTGTTTTCATAATTTCTGGTCATTGGATGTGACTACTGACATTGCCAATGCATCAGTGGAGGTTATCTGAGAACATGAGAAATGCTAAGTAGTGTAATGTTGAACTACTTAGCAATTTTTTTCCTTAACCTTGAGTATGGTAACAGTAAACAAACTTAATGACATACTTGAGAATGTTCTTTTGCTTTATGCACATCACATTCTTTTCAGCATTGCTTATAAGTTTTCTCTCCATTTTATAGGAACTGCAGTTACCACAGCTGGTAAGTATGTTGATGGATTGAGTTAATGTACATGTTTTATGAGGCACTTTTATGGCAACACTGTCCATATCATTTTTTTTGTTCCCCTTTCCAGTTACTCCAAAATCATCAAAGAGTGAGTACATTGCATTGACTTAATGGGGTGGTCTTGACTGTCACAGAATTGCATAGAGCAGGCAGTTTGGTCCAATAAAACCACTAATTTTAATCCTTCATGTAAGAAGCAAATGTTAGCCCTATATTCCCCTTTTGTCTCTCTCTCTCTTTTCCTCCCCCCCCCCCCCCCCAACACATTGCTTTATCTCTCCTTCAGTTACTAACTCAAAGAGCACATTAGCCATATGTGTGCGTGCACATGTTGTTCCTGCTGTCACATTTCTTGAAATTTACATTTGTCCGTTCATTTTAGACCACCCAACCATATGAAACCGGATGGTTTGTTTCTAACTTTCTACAGCTTCCAACCCCATCTGCATCCAAACCCACTTGTATCTCTCAAATCTTTTCTAAACATTGATGTTTATATTTTGCATCTTTAATATTCTGCTTTTGTGCTAATACTAATGTAAGTAATTCAGTTAACCAGTCTGTGTCACAACTTCTTTTGGGTCCTCTGGTTATGCCTCCAACAAGCTTTTGTATCATCAGTGAACCTGGATACGTTGCTTTTGTTTTTTTAATCCAAATCATTTTTTTTAAAAATCCATGGGATCTGTGCCACTACCCAGGATTTGTTGGTCATTCCTAAAATGCTCTTGAAGGTGTTAAACTACCTTCTTAAACTAATGTAGATACACTATGTTGATTATACTTCCAAATCATGGTGTTTGCAGCTGTAAGTACTCTAGTGACAATCTGACATGTTTTGTTCTTGACCCTGTGCTCAGTTTATTTCGAAGAGCAAATTTCTTCAGGAATAAAAATTGATACATTGGGAAGCCTATTGGTTTTTGTGCTATTTCCTGCCATGTTTACACAGTATCACTCACCATTCTAAATATAGTCTGTTGGCATTTAGTAGTCCCTTAGTCCATGACCAACCTCATATAATCTCTCCTTTTACACCAAAAATGCTATGTTTCTTTCAATTAGTCTCTTTCAATAGATCAAGAAAGGTGAAGTCTGAACAAATTTGGATGCTGCTACATTGCCCTAGATTGCCAGAATGAATGCACCTCAACTCTTTACAAAAACTGCCAATCACAAACTAAATAAAGCAGTTATTCAGTTAACATCCCTAATGTCACTAGATTACTCCAGAAAATTTCCGTGAGTAATTGGACCGCTGTCCTGAGGACCTCCATCCTTTTACAGCACTTCCCAGAGCATTCCACATGTGTATTGTCATGTAGAGGTATCCCCTCTTTCATGTGCTGCATTGCCATACTTATTAATTTGAATCATTAATAAGCAGAGATTATTGCATCTAGGACATCTGTAATCTAGGATCATAAATTTGTCTTGCTAGATAACAACTTGTAACTGGGAACAAAACTTAACATCTGTGGTTTTTGATGGCTAAGGGAATAGTATAGGAACAGCTCTCAGCTTCTGGAAACATGGGCAACCGTTTGACATTTGTTAACAAGGAGCTTTGTGATTTAAGCATTTATCTATTTACGTGCCTTGAGTAACTGGGATTTATTTTTATGGCTAACCTAATGTGTTTTTTTTTCAAATCCCTCTGAATCTGATGATCAAGGAACAGTTATTGGTAAGTGAGTGGGTTAAGTAATGTATGGTTAGATTTACAAAACTGCACTTTTAATACATAATTTAAATAAAATATTGTAAATTTGAAGATAAAAGTGAAATTCCAAACATTGAAACTAACAACACATCTATAACATACTATAGCAGCTAGAAATCTGTGCATCATCCTCCTCCAGAAGGATGGAGGAAGTAGATTAAATAACTTTCAAAAGGGAATTTGATAAATACTTGGGCAGAGGAGTGTATTTAATTGGATAGCTTTGTCGAAGTAGCTGACACGGCCACAATGTTACCAAATGTCTTTCCTTTTGAGATAAAGGAATGAAAGATATTTCATACGCTCATTCGTGTAGAGAATAGTGCAACAATATGGAAATAGTGCACATTTTCCCCCTTTTTTGTATAATGTATTTTGATTATGCTTCACTAGAAATGAACCAAAATCAACAATTCATTTTTTAAAATCTGAACTGCTTCAGATTCTAAAGTATAGCATGTTGATGAAATGTCAGTCACTATACATGAATTAGTTCTTTAGTTATTTGCATTTTATCTGTAACGGAATTGCTTTTATTTCAAGTATTGCATTCATGTGTATTTTTAAGGATGTGTTGTCAGTGTCGGTGTCGCTGTTGCTGTTGGTGGCAGCATTGCTGTTGCAGTATGGATTTACCGTAAGAAGAAAAGGTAAGAGATTCATTGAATTACTCTTTGGGTCATCAACATACTGTACCTACTTTTTGCCCTTCTTTACATCATTCTTGACAGATTTACACTTTCTGAACTCTGATTCAGAGCCAAAGATGGGCTTGGGAAAACTTTAAAAATACATCTAATTTGTGAAAATACTGGAGCACCTAATTGGTTTTGTATTCTGGACAGCTATGGAGTGCAGATTGTTGTCATAGTATTACATTTTTGTGGGGGAAAATTCTCCATTGAGAATGCAAATGAAGCAAAATCTCATCAATCCTTCCTATCTTCATCTGAGTGCCTCACAGCATTGCTAAACTCTAGATTACACCCCTCATTCTTTTCACAACAAAAATCAATTGAAAATTTCTAATCCCAATTCAGGGATTTTTTTTGCATTCCAACAGAAGGTCTTGATTGGCTGTAGAATTATTTTTGGGTGTGCTGGGATGTGAAAGGCAACGTAAATGCAAGCATTTTTGTGTCTATATTCTGTTCTGCAATCATCATTCTTGCATTTATCCAAGGCTTCTGATGTATCAAACGAATTGTAAAAGGGAGGTGCATTCAGTAGTCTGTATAGAAGTTGAAAAAACCTGATTTTCTGCATCTCACTTAAAGATAGGTAAAAGGGACTATTCTGGCTGTAATGCATGCAGCTATTTCATTTATGAATATGCAAGTGAACCTTAATGTTGATACTTAACTAGCTACAATTAACATGTTTGTGGATGTTTTTTATTTTGAATTTTGTTAAAATATTAACCTGTTTATAAAAATTTTTATCCCATTATTATTGAATTGTCACATGTTAACCTTTCCAGACATACCACTTTTGAGAAAGTTGCCGTGAACACACAAACTGAAGAAGTCCAAGTGAAGTCCAATGTTGCTGATTGATAATTAAGTTTTTTTTTGAAAAAAGGTATATGACTTTGCAAGTCTTACCAGACTATTTAACCTCTTAATATTGTTCTAGTACTAATGTAGTATTTGGGTCTGGATATGCTCAGATGTCTGGTAGGTAGTGCATAGGTTGGAGTTAGTATGTGAATTCCTGAAATAACTGTGTACCATTTAAAAACTCAGTGATTTTTGTAGGATTGATAGAACTCTTGCTGAGCAAATGAGAACCTTTGCTGAAAGATGAAACAACAATGGTATCTAGAGAAAGCCAACAAGGATTTTTAAAAGATCATAGCTTACTGATTTAAGTATGAATAAACAATGTACAGACTTTGAAGTCTTTTGACATTGCACCACATAAGACAGAATGGAAAAGATCGGGACATGTCATAGTCCCAATAGCAGAGTTCATTGCGCAAAACAACATAGGGTGTAGAAGTTAAGGGAAGTTTCTTGGACTTACTTCACATAATTTTAAAAACTTTTAATTTATCTCAATCTGGGGTTGGGTTGGCAGTTGAGATTGTGGGTATGGTGGATCAGGAATATGATCACTACGCCTTGAGTAAAGTCACCTTATGGCCCTTGATGGAATTGGTGACTGGAGAGCAGTTTTTGTTATTGCAACTTGAGAAACAGTAGCAGTTCATCCAGTTATCAGGTCAGGGACACAAAATGGAGGAGTCGAATGGTGGTGATGTGGAGGGTCAGTAGGACAAGTGTGACAGCTGTCAGTCTGAAATTGCCAAATCTCATTTGTAGATGTGTGCAAGGATAGACTTGGGTACTTGTGGCAGGGGGTGGGTTGGATCAGCATAAGGGCAGATAAAGAAGCTGTTGCTGAAGATGCTGTAGCTATGTTTGGGCAGGCAGAATGTGAGGTAAGACACGAGTTAAAGACTGCAGAAAGGGTCAAGGGATAAACCACAACAGTCCTAGAGGATGTAATTTGTAACTTTAGGTTGGCAGAGGTTCAAAAATCAAGTTGTGAAAAAAATTGAGGCAACATGTTGAAATTATTTTAATGAGGAAAGGAATTCCTTATTGTGTACCAGTTGAAAAGGATGACAGGTTTGAGCATGAGTTTTTAGACAATACTACAGAAGTGGAAACCATTTATAATACCAGCTGGTTTGCAGCCAGGAAGGCAATTTGAGTAGGAGTGGTTTGAAGGAGTAGGACAATGATATGGGCAAAGTGAACTTGAGAGCATCAAGGGAGATGGGAGAGAAACTGGAGTAAAACATTGGTTCAGGTACAGGGCCTGGCTATCTGGGAGGAGCAGTGGTTTGGATTGCTGAGGAGCAGAATGTAAAAAGACAACTAAGTAAGAACATAAATAGGAGCAGGAGTAGTCCATCTAGCCCTTTTGAGCCTGCCCTGCCAGTCAACAAGATCATGGCTGATCTGAAGTGGATCAGTTTCACTTTCCTGCTTTCTCCCCATAACCCTTAATTTCCTTGTCTATCAGAAACCTATCTACCTGTGACTTAAATATATTCAGTGAGGTAGCTTCCACCACTTCAATGGGCAGAGAATTCCAGAGGCTCACCACCCTTTGAGTGAAGAAGTTCCTCCTCAACTGATCTAAACTGCTCCCCCCCCCCCACCTTATTTTGAGGCTGTGCCCTCTAGTTCTGCTATCCTTTCTAAGCAGGAAGAATCCCTCTACCTCTACCCTATCTATCCCCTTCATTACCTTATGTATATAAGATTCTCCCCCCCACCTCTGTCTTCTCAATCTTGCTGGAAAAGTGCAAATGCCTATTGAGCATTGAGATGTTAGACTTTTTAAAAAGGTGGTCAGTAGTGGAGAAAAGCTAGTTTTTTTTTTGTTAAATAATTCTGAAGTTGGTTTTGGCAGAGGTGGTCAGTGAAAATTAATGGTCAACTGGATCTGCTGATGGATAATTAGACCAGTTGAGTAAAATCCACAGCAGGAAAGCTGAGATTGTAGGTAGGTATTTTAAATAAAAGCAAATTGGGTTATTAGATGTTTGGACATCGATCACTAGGAAACCATATGGCTCTTGCAAGGAAAACTCAACCCAGAATTGCTGTTTTTCAGCTCTCATTCACAGATTTTAAAATGTACTGCTTTTCCTTCTCCACTGCAGAAATATTTGTTCAGTTGTTCCTTTCCAAACCTGAGTTTTCCTGTGTTGGTTTGTACACTTCCTGACTCTTGCCTTGTTGCTTTTAAGATTCTGCAAAAGATTTTACCGGAGACTGATGTAGAATTAACATGTTCTGCAGCTTGCTTTTTCCATTTGGAGAGTTTTAGTAGAGAAACCAAGATTCCGAAATGTCTGTGGTCTCCTGGTATAGAGTCTGAGGTTTATAGCATGGAAACGGGCCCTTCGGTCCAACTTGTCAATACCTAGTTTTTACCATTTGAGCTAGTCCCAATTGCCCACGTTTGGCCCTGTCTCTCTCTTCCCATCTTACCCAACTAACACAATGCTTTTTAAAAGACAATTGTACACACTTCTGCCCCTGGCAGCTGGTTCCAGACACTCACCACCCTCTGGAAAAACTGCCATCCTGGACTCTTGTATATCTCATCTGCCACTTAAACCTACGCCCTCTAGTTTTACACTCCCCTACCATTGGGAAGAGATATTGATTATCTTGTATGCCCCTCATTATTTATAGACCTCTAAGATCACCTCTAAGCCTCCCACGCTCCAGAGGAAAAAATCCCAGATATCCAACCTGCCCTTAACTCAAACCAAGTCCTAGTATATCCTAGTAAATATTTTCTGCACTCTTTCTAGTTTAATATCCTTTCAATAATGACCAGAACTGTACAGTATTCCAAGTGTGGCCTTACCAATGTCCTGTACATATTCAAGACATCCCAACTCTGTATTCAGTGTTTAACCAATGAAACCAAACGTACTGAATGCTGCTTTTTACCACTGTCCACCTGTGACTCCACTTTAAGGAGCTATGAACCTGTACCCCTAGGTCTTTGTTCTGTAACTTTCCAACACCCTACCATTTAACTGAGTAAGTCCTGCCTTGGTTTGATGCATCACCTTGGCATTTATCTAAACTAAACTCCATCTGCCATTCATCAGTCCACTGGCCCAATTGATCAAGATCCCGTTGCAATCGTAGATAACCTTGTTCATTATCTGTTGTGCCTCCAATCTTGGTGTCATCTGCAAACTTATTAACCATGCCTCCTAAATTCCCATCCAAATCATTCATCTAAATGGCAAATAAGTGGACCCAGCACTGATCCCTGAGGCACACTGCTGGTCACGGGCCTCCAGTTTGAAAACTCTACAACTATCAATCCAAGTTTGTGTCCATTTGGCACTATCACCCTGGATCCTGTGAGATTTAACATTATGGAACCATGCAGTATCTTGTCAAAGGCTTGCTAAAGTCCATGTAAACAACAACTGCACTGCCCTCATTTACCTTGGTTATCCTTTCAAAGTACTCATCACACATCCCAAGATGATCTGGAATTTTACTGCTGTGCAGCTCACAGAACATAATTCTCCATTGGCCTCAGGTGGGCTTTTACAAGCCTCGCCCAAGCAAGGTCATAATACCAACCATGATCTTTCTCACTCAAGCCATGCTGACTGTCCCTACTTAGTCTTTGCCCCTCTGTCTGTAAATCCTGTGTCTCAGAATACTTTCTAACAACTTAGCTATTACAGACTATAGGCTTTTCCTTGTAGCTCTTCGTAAACAGAGGCATAACATTTG
Organism: Carcharhinus amblyrhynchos; assembly: GCF_965287045.1. Lineage (NCBI taxonomy): Eukaryota > Metazoa > Chordata > Chondrichthyes > Carcharhiniformes > Carcharhinidae > Carcharhinus > Carcharhinus amblyrhynchos. Next base: position 18,510,416 of record NC_137345.1, read on the forward strand.
CCACCCTCCAGTCTTCAGGCACCTCACCTGTGGCTGTCAATGATTTGAATATCTCAAGGGACCCACAATTTCCTAGCTGGCCTCCCACACCGTCCTGGCATACACTTCAGCTCCTGAGGATTTATCTACCTTGATGCGCTTTAAGACTTTCACCACCACATCTGTAATATGTACACTGGTATGTCCAAGGTTGGAGAAAAGATTACACTTGTTGAGAACCTTTCATGATGACAGTATCCCAACGTGCTTTACAGCCAATGAAGTATTTCTCTTGTAACCTAGGAAACACAAGTCAATGTAGAACAATCTCCAACAAGTAATATAATATCACTTTTTTTGATGAGTGTAAATGGTGCTCATAACTCTAATTCCCCTGCTGCGCTTCCATTCTGACTACATGCTGATCTTCTATTATCTCATCTGAATTAGTCCATGTACTGAATAGATAAATTTAAAATTCTGCTACCTCTGTTCCTTTTCAAAATCTAATGGATGAAATCTCTTAACATCTAACCTGCAGCTACCTTATTTATTTCGATTATATTAAATGTCTAAATCTCTGATGATGCAACTTTGAATACTGAAAATTACATTCCTACTTTGTTCCTTGGAATGAACTCAGTAAATTTTCTTAAGTCTTTGAGTATATTTTAATGAGCTGAAAATGCCAAATGTTACTACTGACAGTAATTTTAAAAGTTAAATGGCTTAATAATGGTTACCCCACAAAGAATTTGATTCTTGTATTTTAGGTTGTTACAAGATAACTACACAAACGTGGAAGTATCTGTTTGACCATCTTGTCATGTGTACTGCATTGAGATGTTTTACTAATTCTGAATTTTTCCTCCTCCCCTCCCCCCTCAGGTCAATAATTTGAACTCGTTGGGTGTAACTACTTACAACCGTCCTAATATATCTCCTATGGAACTGCTGAACCTAAAACAACTTATTTCTTTGTGAAATTTGCAGCTGGCACTGTTTCCACATGTACTGAATTTCTATGCTTTTTTTAAAATAGCCAATTTAATAGAAACATGCAGTATAAGCTTTTAGCATGAACAATTTGGCCACAGCAGCAAGATAAATCAAAACATGTTCCATGCTTACTGCAAGAAAAACTCTCCAAATATTCCTCAAATTGGGTTAAAATTTTGCAGCATTTTTTAATCACTGTACTTTGCACTTAAAGTATTTGATGCTGATCTAGGTTTTGAGTTACTGTGCACACTTGAGGTTTGTTTTATTTGAGCATTTTTATATTAATTTTTTATACACAAAGGCACCCACAAAATATTTGCAAGCAAATCAGTATCTTGACTGCATTGGTGATTTGTTAAATACAGGATTTCTCAATTTCACAAATGTTTAATGGAATCAATGCTGTCTGCATAAAAATTTAGAAATATAAATACAAATTGTTTCTGGCTTTGCAGAACTTATTGTCATTGAATATGAAAAGTTTAGCTGAAATGTTTTCTCATGTTAAGGCATGTTTACATCTGATGAACTCAATTTTATTTGAGGAACACTCTTAATTTCAGCATCTATCTGGGTCAAAATCCTTGAACTCCCTTTGTATCAGCACTTTGGGTGTACCTTCAACAAATGGACTGCAGTATGGAAGCAGGCAGGCCAGTTGGGGATGAGCAATAAATGCTGGCCTAGCTAGCACAGCCCACATTTGCAAAGTTTTTGTTCAACGTTATATATTGCTTCCTTGAATCTAAGCTTGTGCAATGAAATGCCATTGGCATTAAAGATGACAAGGTTATTCCAGGGTCAGTTTCTCTCATTAATTTGGTTCAAGTGTGCAGATGCTAATTTTGATACATTGTTGATTTTATTAAGCTAAATCAACATTTGAGGGTTTGTTTGTCTAGGTACCATGAAGTCAGTGATTTTACAGAATTTGTTTCAGTTTGGTTTCTATTCTGTTAGGAATTTGAAGATTATATTTTGTGTGAAACTTGTATAGTGGAAGTGTTTGTATATCTTGGGAGTTGCATATCTTAGAGCCTATAATGTTTCCATTATCAGTATAGTATAAAACACATCAAAATTTAAGAACATAAGAAATAGGAGCAGGAGTAGGCCATCTAGCCTGCCCTGCCATTCAATAAGATCATGGCTGATCTGAAGTGGATCAGTTCCACTTTCCTGCTTTCTCCCCATAACCCTCAATTCCCTTGTCTATCAAAAACCTATCTACCCGTGACTTAAATATATTTAGCGAGGGTAGCCTCCACCACTTCAACAGGCAGAGAATTTCAGAGATTCACCACCCTTTGAGTAAAGAAGTTCCTCCTCAACTCTGATCTAAACTGCTCCCCCCCCCCCCCCCCCCACCCTTGAGGCTGTGCCCTCTAGTCCTACTATCCTTTCTAAGCAGGAAGAATCTCTCTACCTCCCACTCTATCCATCCCCTTCATTATCTTATCTATAAGATCCCCCCCCCTCCTCCTAAACTGAGTACAGACCCAGTCTATTTAGTGTCTTAGTCCAGCCCCCTCATCTCCGGTATTAGCCTAGCGAACCTCCTCTGCACTCCCTCCAAGGCCAATATATCCTCGCACAAGTGCGGTGACCAAAACTGCGCACACTACTCCAGCTGTGGCCTCACCAGTACCCTGTACAGTTGAGTTCTGTACTCCTGCTTTTATATTCTATCCCCCTCGCTATAAAAGCCAACATTTCATTTGTCGCCTTGATCAGTTGCTGCACCTGCAGTCTGAGTTTTTGTGACTTGTGCACAAGGACGCCCAGGTCCCTCTGCACTGTAGCATGCTGCAGCTTTTCACCTTTTTAAATAATCCCTCCTACTATTACTTCTGCCAAAGTGGATAACCTTAACATTATACTCCATCTGCCAGGTCCTTGCCCGCTCGCTTAGCCTATCCAGATCCCTCTGCAGACTTTCCACACCCTCTGCAATTTGCTTTTCCACTCATCATGTATCAGCAAATTGTCACCCTACACTCAGCCCCCTCCTCCGGATCATCTGTATAAATGGTAAATAGCTGAGGCCCCAGCACCAATCCCTGTGGCACTCCACTAGTCACCAACCATCAATCAGAATAGCACCCATTGATACCAACTCTGCTTCCTATTAGACAACCAATCCTCTATCCACGCTAGCACCTTATCCCAACTCCATGCACCCTAACCTTCTGTAGCAACCTTTTGTGAGGCACCTTATCAAATGCCTTTTGGAAATCTAAACACCACATCCACCAGTTCCCCTCTGTCTACTGCACTAGTCACATCCTCAGAAATCCAATAAATTCGTCAAACACAACTTCCCCTTAATGAATCCATGCTGCGTCTGCTCGATCAAACCATTCTTTTCTAGGTGCCTCGTTATTTCTTTGACAGATTCAAGCATTTTTCCAACTACAGACGTTAAACTAACCTGCCTATAATTCCCTGTCTTTGGTCTGCTATCATTTTTAAACAGCGGAGTAACATTAGCTGTTTTCCAATCTTCTGGCAGTTCCCTGGAATCCAGCAAATTTTAGTAAATAATTACTAAGGTATCCACTATCACCTCTGCCATTTCTTTTAGAACCCTGGGATGCATTCCATCCAGTCCTGGGGACTTGTCCACCTTCAGTCCCATTAGTCTATCAAGCACTACCTCTTGTGACAGTAATTGCATACAGGCCCTCAACTCCTACCATCCTTCTATCTTTAATATCATCCGGCAAACTATTAACACCAATTCATTTCTATAAATGGCTTGCTTTTTAAAACTTTGCCCTAGAATAATCATACTAACTTGTGTACTTGTGACATGAGGGCAAAATGGTTTTTTTTCCTGAGATTTGCACAAAATTGATTTGCATCAGCTTTGTATTTTGGGGGGGGGGGGGGGGGGGGGGGAAGAAAACTGCATTAACTTGTGGGGTTTTTTTGCAACATCCATTGGCGATACAGCTGGCAAAATCCTTCTCTGCTTATTTGGAAAATATTCCATCATGGAAATGACCAGCTTATGTGCATGTCTTGGATTTATGTATAATATACTTGTGGATTTACAGCCAATAATTAGGTGCTGCATTGCTGAAAGCAGACAAGATTTTTCTGGAGTTTGATTACAATTTGATTTTTTTAAACTTATCTCAGTGCAATTTAATGCAACTGAAATTGCTGCCTATTCTCTAAACATTCAGAACTAAACACCCAAAACAGCCTTCATAATAGGCACAAAAAGGTAAACATTGAGAAGATTCTTCAAGAATAAGATCCCATTACATATGAGAAGGCTGCTTGCTTATATTTACACTTGCATTTCAGCTTCATTTGAACCGATTTTTTTTTCAAGCAGCATCTCTGCCTTTTGGCTAAGATGTAAATAAGATCAAGCCTTGGAGGAGGAGCTACACCTACTCCAATCAGCTTGGATCATGTAGATCAAGTCCAAGACAGGAGGCGAGAGCCCTGTCTTGTCAGCTTGGATCAGGAATGTCCCAACTTGTTGGGACTCAATTGGCTTTAATTTGACTGGATTGGAATGAAGTAAACATTATTTAAAGTACAGGATATAGTTATTACGAGAGAGGAAGTGCTAGGGCTTTTAGGTAGCGTAAGGACGGATAAAGCTCCGGGGCCTGATGGTATTTATCCCAGGCTGCTTAGGGAGGCGAAAGATGAAATTGCTGGGCCTCTGGCACACATCTTTGTCTCTTCTTTGGACACAGGTGAGGTCCCAGAAGACTGGAGGGTAGCAAATGTGGTCCCGTTGTTCAAAAAAGGTAGTAGGGATAACCCTGGGAATTATAGGCTGGTGAGTTTGACGTCGGTGGTAGGGAAGTTAATGGAAAAAATACTTAGGGGTAGGATGTATGAGCATTTGGAGCGTTGCGATCTGATTAGGGATACGCAACATGGCTTTGTTAGAGGGAGGTCTTGCCTTACGAATCTGGTGGAATTCTTTGAGGAGGTGACAAAAACGGTTGACGATGGGAGAGCCGTTGATGTCATCTATATGGATTTCAGTAAGGCGTTTGACAAAGTCCCTCACGGTAGGCTGGTAGAAAAGGTTAAGGCGCATGGGATACGAGGCCAGGTAGCTAGGTGGATTGAGAACTGGTTGGGAAATAGGAGACAGAGGGTAGTTGTGGAGGGTACCTTGTCGGGCTGGAGGCCAGTGACCAGTGGTGTGCCGCAGGGCTCGGTACTGAGACCTCTCCTCTTTGTAGTCTACATAAATGACTTAGAAGAGGGAGTAGGAGGTGTGATCAGCAAGTTTGCTGATGACACCAAGATGGCAGGGTTGGCGGGTACAGAACTGGATTGTCAGGTGATACAACAGGATATAGATAGGTTGGTGCAGTGGGCAGATAGGTGGCAGATGGCATTTAATCCTGACAAATGCGAGGTGATGCATTTTGGAAGGAATAATGCAGAGAGGAGCTATGTGATAAAAGGTAGGCCGATTAGGAGTATAGACGTACAGAGAGACCTGGGAGTGCAGGTTCACAAATCCATGAAGGTTGCGTCACAAGTGGAGAACGTTGTTAGGAAGGCTTATGGGATGTTAGCCTTTATAGGAAGGGGCATAGAGTATAAAAGCTGCTGTCTAATGCTTCAGTTATACAGAACGTTGGTTAGACCGCATTTGGAGTACTGCGTCCAGTTCTGGTCACCTTATTACCGGAAGGACGTGGAGTCTCTGGAAAGGGTGCAGAGGAGGTTTACCAGGATGTTGCCTGGCATGGGGGGGACTGGGTTACGAGGAGAGATTGAAGAGACTGGGGCTATTCTCCTTGGAAAGACAGATTGAGAGGGGACATGATAGAGGTATATAAGATACTGAAGGGAATAGATAGAGTTAATAGTGAGAGACTGCTCCCTAGACTGGGTACGAACACAAGAGGTCATCACTTAAGGGTGAGGGGGGGGAGGTATAATTTGGAGGTAAGAGGAAGGTTCTTTACGCAGAGAGTTGTGGGGGTCTGGAATGCGCTACCGAGTAGGGTGGTGGAGGCAGGAACGTTGGACTCGTTTAAGATGCAGTTAGATAGGCACATGAGTGAAACGAGAATGGAGGGATATGGTAGGGGTTATTAAATAGGGTTAAACCTCGGGAGACACCGGAAGGGCAGGCTGTATGATTAATATTTTTTGTCTTTATTCCACAGGTGGAGGTCCACCTCGTGTCAAGCGAGGGGCATGCACACGGCGGGTCGTGCGTGGGCTGCTCTTGGAAGTCCAGGAGTGGCCTAGTACTTCATGTCGGTGTGTGTGCTTGATCCTGGACCGATAGACGGGCTCCACAACAGCTCAGTGACTAGCACTGCTAGCTGTGCAGATACATGGATTTGGGCCTGCGTCTGTGGGAGTTTGTGCATTCTCCCTGTGGTTGCGTAGGTTTCCTCCGGTTTCCTCCCACACCCCAAAGATGTGCTCTTAGGCTAATTGGTTTCCACCAAATTGACACTATTTCTTCCCTGAATCTGACTGAGTAGGGTCCCATTCGTAGACATGCAGGGTAGAATAGGTGTAGGGCGATGCGGCGGCGCGGGCTCGTTGGGCCGAAGGGCCTGTTTCCCGTGCTGGGTTGTTCTTTGTAAACAAAAAAAGCTACATTTACACTTGTGCTCATATTTCCTTCTGGTATAAGCAAATGAAACAAATTTGGACATAAATTCCATACAGCAAGATGCTCTAAATACTAGTGCAAGTTCTGGTGTGAAATGTGACCATTATCTCCACTCGCCACAACATAAGCAGCTGAACATAAAATAAAGCTGAAAGCCTGCTAGAACTTATCATCTTTGCCTATGTATTGTCCAATAACATTGTTTAAAAAATCTGTTTGTAGTACAGGTTAAATGCAAAACTTGCTTGTGCAGAAGCCAAAGTGGCAGCCTGACTTTGGAATAAAACGTTTTAAAACCTGCCTTTGTGCAGCAGCTTAGCTGTAAATGTGACCTAATGTGAATTTTCCACATTACCAAGAGGGACACCTAGTGGCTTGTCAAAATGGTGTTGCCCAAATAAAGCTGTGAAATAAAACATTTTACTATATATGGAATGTAAAAATATACAGATATACATGATATTCCAGTAGATTAAATCATTTACACCAATAGCATTTTTCCTATTTCTCATCTACATGCTGTCTTTAGTGGCATCATCTGAACACAAGCTGACAGCATAAAATCCAACTCAACCTGACCACCATCCTCCTTGATCCTTCTACTGTTTTAGTTAGCTGGTCTGACAGTGATGAGAGAATATATTTCAACTAAATATTGGAAAAACCAAAGCTATGGTCCACACCACAAACTCTGCCTTTGACTCTGTCTTTTTCCTGGCTAATGTGAGCCAGACTGTTTGTTTGTAGCCTTTTATTACCGTATTTGACCCCTACATAAGCTTCCAATCACATACACCCCATCAGTAATACCTTTGTCTACCTTTAAAATTACTCAACTACCTGCTTCCACTGTTCACATAAATCATTCATGCCACTAGATTTGACAGTTGCAAAGTATTTCTAGATGCCCTCCACATTACACTGTCTGCAAACATGACCTCATCCAAAAGCCTGCTTCCCATGTCTGAACCTGCACTTGCCTTAAGTCCCGTTCACTGGTCTGCATTGATGACCTGTTGAGGAAAATGTAGAATTCTAAAATTCTCGTCCTTGTTTTCAAGCTCCTCCATGGAGGCTCCATTCAAGCCTCTCATCTCTAATCAGTGTCACAACTCTCAGGCATCTGTGCTGTTCCCATTCTAGCCTGTTGCTGCCCATTTTAATTTCTGCATCAATGGAAGCCATTATTCAGTAGCTACAACCCTGAGCTTTGGAATTCCCTCCCTAAATCTGTTTTTTCTTCCCCTGAACTTCTCAAAATTCCATCTGTTTGACCATTTGTCCAAATATCTCATGTGGCTCATTGTCAAATGTTTACATTTCTGTGAATCACCTTGGGGTATTTTACTACATTAGAGACACACCCACATTTATATGGTATGTGGGACTGGTCTTCATTTAGGGCCTAGCTAGTAATTGTTACCACCTGGATAATATGATGTATTTGTGTGTCATGTGGAAATTGCAACAGCTACATTGAAAACATGCTTGTAACTAGCAGATTAGTTTTTCTTTCTGCTCTCAACTAATATTAAATGGCAGAGGATGTTTGCATTCTGTTCAAAACAGATTGGAAACGTTAGATAAGGCAGACTTCAAATTTTAACCATTAGAAAGTGCCATGTTCAAGGTAGTCATTTTGTTCATTTAAATCAATCGAAAGGCAAAATTTATCACATTTGTAGACTATACGTGTATATTCAAGTTCTTGGACAGAATTGCTTTTATTAAGCAGGCCTCCTGTCCTGAATGTGGAAGTCATGGAGTGTCACTTATACACCCTACAATAAAACCCAATTTAACAAGTTTTTGATGAGGAACAGAGTACTAAGGTCTTGATGATCTGTTTTTGTATAAGTTACAAAATTTGTGTAGTGTTTCACTGTTACAAGGGAATGTTTTATTTATAAAAATGTCTTAATTACAAAAATTAAAAAAAACTGAATAAAATAAAGGTAGTTTTTGTTGAATAGCAGATTGACCAAAGTCTTCTGTGCCTAGGCTGATACCCATGTAAATTGACAGTTTATAAATGCACCTTTAACAAATTGCAAAATCAATGTTCTGATCTTAATAAATTTGAAAAACATCTTTGTCTTTTATTTTCTTCCACCATCTTTATCCTGCTTAGTCCTGTGATTGTCTTAATGTCCAATGCTCTAATATATAATAAATGGTAAAACTCTGCTCTTCTTGTATCATTGCTCCAGTGTTCTTGTATTAAAATATACCAGTAGAAACAGGTGTAGGCTACCAGGCCCTTCAAACCTGCCCTACCGCTCAATGATCATGACTGATCTATGCCAACCTCAACTTATTTTTGTCATTTTCCCCATACCCCTCTTCCTTATCCACCTCTACTTTAAATACTTCCAATGATCCAACCTCCAGTACCTGTTTTGAGGCAGAGAATTTCAGAGATTCACTCTACTTTGAGAAGAAATATCCACACACTTGTATTCAAACTAAAATGGAGATTTTTATGTTACTCGGTTTCTTTCAAGTAGAAATTTGTAGCTTAGGTAGAAGGTGGTTGTTTTGCATCTCTATGGAAATGGATTTTGAACTACAGCTACCCACCACTTTTACAACAATGAGTCTTAAGGTATTTGTAGTTGTGGGTAATTCAACAATAAGTATTTACCTACTAAGGTACAGTAGGAGCTGTCAGTATGCTTGTACAGGATTCTGTCCAACAGTACACTAACCTAACTACAGGTCATCCGATCTCCATGAGCCCAATTTTACTATTGTGTTGTACCTGAAAACAGGTACAATCTTGGTAAAGATTGGTGTGGTGGCTACTTAAATTGACCTACTAGGCTGCATGCCTAACTTTACCAGCACTTTTCCCCCTTTACTCATCCAGAATCCAACACAAAACAGATATGGCCCTTAGAAGTCCAATTCGAGTGCTGTAATTAGTGAGGAGGTGGCTGCCTAGTGTCTGGCTCTGAGATCAGTTGGGGTGAGGGGGAAGTTAAGTCTGTTCTCACTCTGCCTGAGATCAGTGGAGGGAAAGGGGTGTCGACTGCCACTCTGCTCGAGATTGTTGGGGGACAAAGGGGTCAGTGATGTGGGGATGGGGAAGTGTCTGTAGGGGTCAGGGGGAGGCACTGTCTGGCCTAGGAGGGATGTGGCAGGGGAGCAGCATTCTTTGGCACCTGCAACTGTATGTGCAGAATCAGCTGCAGGATTTTGGGTGTGTTAAACCCTGACCACAGGTTTTTACAGCACAATTTAGCAATCACTGCCTGCAAAAATATCAATGTGCCTGTGAGGGCACCTCAGAACAGGTCTAAAATTCAGATGTGAAACACTCCCAGTTTCAAGACCGCCCAGCACTTAGAATCAAAATGGTAAAATAGGGTCCATGTATTCAGGCATCCACTCAGGAATTGTATCTCCTGCAGCATGATTTTAAACAGTAATTTCTGACCAGTACGGCATTTAACTTTCAGGACTTGTCTAGGAATGTTGCATTTTTAGCTCAGTCTTGCTGGTTCTGCTAAATCTAAGGGGAGGCAATGGCCTAGTGGTATTATCACTAGATTATTAATCTAAACTCTGTTAATGTTCTGGGGACCTGGGTTCAAACTCCACTGTGCAAATGGTGCAATTTGGATTTTTTTTTTAAATCCAGAAATAAAGAATTTACTGATGTCCATGAAACCATTATTGATCTGGATGGTTTTTCCAAAAATCAAGTTTCCTCAAAAAAAACCTGCTATCCTTACCTGGTTTGGCCTACATGTGACTCCAGAGCCACAGCAATGTGGTTGACTCAACTGCCTTCATGCAGCTAGGGATAGGCAATAAATGCTGGCCAGCTGAGTGACACCCATGTCCCATGAATTAAAAAACGGGCATTGATGTGAACTTCTGCAAGAATCAATGGAAGAATTCAGTAACTGCCTTCAGCTACCATGTCTTTATTTGGGGATTTTCTCTCTCAATTTCCTTCTGCAATTTTTTTCTTAACCATTTTCTTCAGGTCAGAATGATGTTTTCTTAGTTTCCCAGGATTTTAATTTTCTTCTGCAGTCCCCTGAGATTGAGTTGTTCCATTCACTGGTGTTTTTGCATTCTTAGGGCTTAAGGTATTTGTAGCTTTGTGTAGTTGAAGGTAAGAATTTATTAATAACTAGAAACTTCATGCATAGACACAGTAAAAGTTCAAGCTAGAAGCTGTCTCCATGCCTGCTTCGACACATAGCTCTGATTATATGACACCTGACTTCTACATGCAGGTCATGTAGTTTGTTACATTTCTGTAAGCTGTATTTTAGCCAGTCCCACTTTAGCCCAGTAGACTCAGTTACTACAGATTTAGTGCACCACTTATTAAATTGATCAGTTAACCAGTTAGATATTGTTTGACATGAACTGTTCATACAATCAAAACCACATTATTGCTTGAGTTGTACACCTCTCTTCACCTTTTCATGTGGTGAAGGACCAATATTCATTTTATTTCTCTCCTAGACCAGAAGACATAGAAGCAGAAATGCCCACACAGCTCATCAAGTCTGCTCCACCAATCATGGCTGATATTTTTCTCATCTGTTCTCCTGCCTTTTTCCCCATAACCCCTGATCCCCTTATTGAGAAGCTATCCACCTCTGCTGTAAAGACACTGACCTGGCCTCCACAGTCTTCTGGTAAAGAATTCCACAGATTCATTACTCTGGCTGAAGAAATTCCTCCTTTGTTTTAAGGGATTTTATTTAGCTTGAGGTTGTGCCTTTTGGTTCTAATTTTCCCTACTAGTGCAAACATCCTTTTCACATGCACCCAATCCAGGCCTTACAGTAATCATAAGTTTCGATAAGACTCCCCCTCATCCTTCTAAACTGAGTACAGATCCAGAGTCCTCAACCATTCCTCATGACAAGCTCTTCATTCCAGGGATCATGCTTGTGACCTTCCTTCTGCATGTCATTCACCTGACGAAGAGTTTAACCTCAAAAGCTTGTGAGTTTACTATCAAATAAATCGGTTGGACTTAAACCTGGTATTGTTAGACTTCTTACTTCCTTCTGCAGCCAGCACATCCTTAGATATGGTGCCCAAAATGACTCAATGCTCCAAATGGGGTCTGACCAGAGCCTTATACAGCTTCAGAAGTACATCCCTGCTCTTGTATTCTAGCCTTCTCGACATAAATGTTAACATTGCATTTGCCTTCCTAACTGCTGACAGAACCTGCACGTAAACCTTAAGAGAATCTTTAAACAAGGACTCCCAAGTCCCTTTGTGTTTCTGATTTCCTAAGCATTTTTCCATTTAGAAAATAGTCTGTGCCTCCATTCCTCCTTCCAAAGTGCATAACCTCATACTTTTTCACATTGTATTCCATCTGCCACCTTTGTCCACTCTCCTAACCTGCCCATGTCCTTCTGCAGCATCACCCCCCCCCTCAATACTACCTGTCCCTCTATATAAACTATCATCTGCAAACTTAGCAACAATGCCTTCAGTTCCTTCTTCCAAATCATTAATGTGTATTGTGAAAAGGCCTGTTGGTGCTGTGCATAATTTAAAGCTCTGCTCATATTTGTGTCTCCACGTTTAGCTCAGCTTGCAAATGGTTTGTAAGCTTTGTTTCAATTTTATTTCTGACACCTGACTGTACTTCATTTTCTCTGCCGTTAGTAGATTATATGTTGCAAAAATGGGGAAAACTAGTGGCAGTATTGGATCGGATGATATTCTGCTTGATTTTTCTCTTCTGCTGTTGCATTTGGTTATAATCATTTGTGATGCGAAATATTCTTCAAACATGTCCATAACTTGTTCCAGTTATCCCCTCCCTTGCCATAGACGCATAAGCAGTGGGTAGAAAACTGACAATTGGGTCACCACCGCCTATTATACAAGTTATATCTCACACTTCGTGTTAAATCACCCTTATCTTTGATCACTAGGTGGCTCTAAATAACTGCAGCGAAACCTGTAAAGTTCAGATGCTTAGGAGCTGGTAGCATTCCTTCCGCTGGTCCCCGATGAGAGGAGGAGGGGCGGGTTTGGTGAGGGGGCGGGTTAAAAGCAGGTGATCCGGAGTGTGGCGGAATAAAAGCGTCACCAAGAATTACCTAGCGCCTCATTGTATTGAGCTGGACGCGCTGAGTGTGACCGTCTCGCCTTCAAATGAGAGATCAGCACAGGATTGGGACTCCAACAGTTTCTCCAGCCTAAAGATTCTGATACTGAAAGTTGGACATGAGAGTCAAACTGCTGTTCGCTTTGATGGCCACCTGTACGCTTTGGGTGGTCAGAGTAACAGGTGAGATTTGCAGCAAACGGGGACAATTCGATCCTATAAGCAGCCAAATTAGATGGCATTTGGAAGAGGTTACGTGGCTAAGTTAAACCCTCCCTCATTAATTTAAAATATAAATTAGTAAATTGCAAACTCTGCTGGTGTCAAATAAAACGTGAACAATATTTAGCATGGTTTTTGACGTTGGATATTGGTGAAAAACGCGAAAGATTCTAAAGACCATCAAATGTTGTAATGATTGTCGTTATATAAATGTCATTCATTGAAAATATTTATCCAAGTATCATTTCAATGATCAATGCTGGAAAAAGGCTCGCAGGTTCGAACTTGGGAAACACTTCTCCACGCAGAGGATAACTGAGAACATGAAATGTTGTCTGGGCAATGAAAGCGAAAACTTTAGGATGCTTAAAGCTATTTTAATCTTATTTGTCCATGGGATGAGGATGTCACAGGCAAGTCCAGCATTTATTGCCCAATGTTAATTGAGGTGGTGGTGGTGGTAAGTCACCTTGTTGAAATCCTGCAGTCTATTTGGTGTAGGTATGTCCACTGTGCTGTTAGGAAGGGTGGCACAGCGGTTAGCATTGCTGCCTCACAGCATCAGGGACCCTGGTTTCGATTGCCGGCTTGGGTCACTGTCAATGTGGAGTTTGCACACTTTCCCCGGTGTCAGTGTGGGTTTCTTCCGGGTGTTTTGGTTTCCACCCATGTTCAAAAAATGTACAGGTTAAGTTGATTGGCTATGCTAAATTGACCCTAGTGTCAGGGCAATTAGCAGGATAAATATGTGGTATTATGGGAATAGGGCCTGGGTGGTTGTTGTGGTCAGTGCAGACTCGATAGGTCAAATGGCCTCCTTCTGCACTGTAGAGATTCTACGGTTCTATGGAGTTTATGACCCAGTGATAATGGAGATAGATTTCCAAGTCTGAGTGGTGCGTAACTTGTTCCAGTTGGTGGGGGTCTTGGGTTTGGAAGATGCTTTTTCTACTTGCTGAGGCTCTGATTGTAGATGTTGCACACTATAGACCTGGAATATCAACAGTGAAGGGAATGAATTTTTAAAGTAGTGAACGGGAAGAAAATCAAGTGGCCTGCTTTGTCCTGGATGTTAAGACCGAGTGTTGTTTGGAGTTACATTCGTCCAAGTAAGTGGAGAGCATGCCATCACACGCTTGACATGTATGAAAGTAAACTTGTGGGGAACATAAAACTGGCTGTTAAAGTTTCTACAGGTATGCAAAGAGAAAAAGATTGACAAAAACTAATGTATGCCCCTTACAGTCAGAAAGGGCAGAACTCATAATTGGGGAACAAAAATGGTTAAGGTAAGAGGCCACATGACAGTAGTTTATAGACTAACAGGGTTATTTGAAATCAAGCTTTTGGAGCGCTGCTCCTTCACCAGGTCACGTCGAAGAAAAGGCTAAGGAACTAAATTTGTACTTTGCTTCTGTCTTCACAAAGCAAGGCTTGAATAATATACCAGAAGTTATGAGAGAAACAAGTTTGAGTGAAGAGCTAAAGGAAATCAGTATTAGTGAAAAAAGATTTGGGGGAAATTGATGGGATTGAAGGTAGATAAATCTCCAGGACCTGATAATCTACATCCCAGAGTACTTAAGGACATGGGTCTGGAAATAGTAGATCAATTGGTGATCATTTTTCAAAATTCTTTGGGCTCTGGGTTGGTTCTTACAGGTTGGAGGGTAGCTAATGTAAGTCAACTATTCAAAAAGGGGCTGTAGAGAGAAACCAGGGAACTAAAGACCAGTGAACCCAATGTTGGTACTGGGGAAGTTGCAGGAGTCCATTACCAAGGATTTCATACCACTGCTTTCCAAATGCTGAGCTATAATCAGACAAGTCAGCATAGATTCACAAAGGGGAAATTATGCTTGTCGAATCTATTGGAATTTTTTGAGGATGTAACTAGTAGTTGACCAAGGAGAACCAGTGGATGTGGGTTATTTATGTGTTTGTCTCTCATAGCAAACTATTATGTAAAGTTAAAGTGCATGGGATTACAGGTAGTGTCTTGAGATGACTAGAAAGCTGGTAGGCAGATAGGAAGCAAAGAGTTGACATAAATGGGTCATTTTCTGATTGGCAGGCAGTGACTTGTGGGTACCGCAGGCCTCTACGCTAGGTCCCTCCTCTTTCCACACCCTCTCTGCCGTTTCACATTACATATTATTTGGAAGAGGGAACTAAATGTATTATCTCCAAATTTGCAGGTGATTAAAAAGTTGGGTTGGAGGGTGAGCTATGAGGAGGTTTCAGAGATGCTTCAGTATGATTTGGACAGGCTTAGCGAGTGAACATATGCATGGTAAGTGCAGTATAATGTGGATAAATGAGGTTGTTCACTTTGGTAGCAAAATAGGAAGGCATGTTATTATTTGAATAGGTGTAAATTAAGAGAATTGAATACTTAGTGACACCTTGGTGTTCTTGTGCATCAGTCACTAAAAATAAGCGTGCAGGTGCAGCGGGTAGTAAAGGTATGGTATGCTGGCCCTCAGAGGATTTGAGTTTTACAGCAATTGCATAGGTCTTTGTGAGGCCACACCTGGAGTATTGTGTGCCATTTTGGTGTCCTTATCTGAGAAAGGATGCCCTTACTAAAAAGGGAGCGCAGAGAAGGTTTGCCAGGTCTGTAATATGAGGAGAAGCTAAGGCAGTTAGGATTGTACTCTTTGCAGTTTAGAAGAGAGAGAGAGGATCTCAGAAACTTACAAAATTTAACAGAATTAGACAGGGTAAATTCAGAAAGAATGTTTCTGATGGTGGTGGAGTCCAGAACTAGGTGTTACAGTTTGAGGATAAGAGGTAAATTTCTTAGGACTGAGGTGAGCAGAAATATCTTCACCCACAGAGTGGTGAATCTGGAATTCACTACCACAGAAAGTAGTTGAGGCCAAAACATTGTGTGATTTCAAAAAGAAATTAGATATAACTCTTGGGACTAAAGGGATATGCGAGGGAAGGGGAGATCAAGATATTAAATTTAAGTCATCCATGATCATAATGAATGGTGGAGCAGGCTCAAAGGGCCAATGGCCTACTCATGCTTCTATTTTCTGTTTCTAATGCTTTGTAGATAGTGGGTAGGCTTTGGGGAGTTAAGTGATGGATGACTTGCTGCAGAATACCTTGCCTCAGATCTGCCCTTGTACTCAGTTGTTGACCCTTGGCCACATTCCCAAGTTGTTGGTAAGATCCAGTTATGGATTAATAATGTTTTGTTTTAAAGCAGACAAAGCTTGAGGTTCCAGATGCTTTCCAAGTGAAGAGATGCACAAGATTACACGGGTTTTGAACAAGCAAAATGGCATACTTGCCTTTACTAAAGGAGGCAAAGATGATAAGATTGGGGAGGTTATGATGGTACTGTATAAAAAAAGCTGGTTGGGCCACAGCTGGAGTACTGTGTGCCATTCTGGCTGCCAGACTATAGAAACGAAGTGATTTGTGCGAGAGAAGGTGCAGGGAAGATTCACCAGAATGTTGTCTGGGCTGGAGCGTTCCAGCTTTTAAGAGACACTGGATAGGCTGGTATTATCTTCCTTTGGAGCAGAGAAGGCTGAAGGGTCAGCTGATTGAAGTCTATAAAATTGAGGGGCATCATTATGGTGGCTAGGAAAGAACTTTTCACCTTAGCAGAGCAGTCAATAACCAGGGGGTATAGATTTAAGTTAAGGGGCAGGAGGTTTATTGGAGATGTGAGGGAAAAACCTATTTACTCAGAGGGTGGTGGGAATCTGCAATTCACTGCCTAAAAGGTGGTCGAGGTGGGAACCCTCAACACTTATGAAGCATTTAGATGAGCACTTGAAATGCCATAGTATACGAGGCTATGGGCCAAGTGCTTAAAAAAAATGGGATTAGAGTAGATGGTTGCTTGATGGCTGGCGTATCCATGATGGGCCGAAGGGCCTCTTTCCATATTGTAAAACTCTGACACTTGATAAACAATCTACAATACTTTTAATATTCTAACATTCAAGATAGGGGTGAGGTACGTGTAAATTAACAAGCCCTCTTCCATCAAACATGCACGTTTGGCTTGTTAATTTACATGTGCCTCACCCCTACCTTGAATGTTAGAATAATAAAAGTATTGCAAATTGTTTTATCAAGTGTCAGAGTTTTACAACATAGAACAAGACCATTCAGCCCATCATGAATACACCAGCCATCAACTCTAATATAGATAATATATGCCAAATGCGACCAAATCAATTCCATGGAGTTTAATGCGGAGAAGTGTGAGGTAATTCACTTTGGTAGGAATAACAGATGTGTCAAGTATAGGGCTAACGGGAGGACTTTGAATTGTGTGGATGAACAGAGGGATCTAGGTGTATGTGTACATAGATCCCTTAAAGTTGGGAATCAAGTAGATAAGGTTGTTAAGAAGGCATACGGTGTCTTGGCGTTTATTGGTAGGGGGATTGAATTTAGGAGTCGCAGCATCATGTTGCAACTGTACACAACTCTGGTGCGGCCGCACTTGGAGTACTGTGTGCAGTTCTGGTCCCCACATTACAGGAAGGACGTGGAGGCTTTGGAGAGGGTGCAGAGGAGGTTTACCAGGATGTTGCCTGGTATGGAGGGGAGGTCCTATGAGGAGAGACTGAGGGATTTGGGGTTGTTTTCGCTAGAAAGAAGGCGGCTAAGAAGGGATCTTATTGAAACATATAAGATGATTAGAGGTTTAGATAGGGTGGATAGTGATAGCCTTTTTCCTTGGATGGAGAAAGCTAGCACGAGGGGGCATGGCTTTAAATTAAGGGGGGGTAGTTATAGGATGGATGTCAGGGGTAGGTTCTTTACCCAGAGGGTGGTGAGGGATTGGAATGCCCTGCCTGCTGCAGTTGTAAATGCGCCTAGTTTGGGGGTGTTTAAGAGATCCGTGGATAGGTTTATGGACGAAAAGGGATTGGTTTAGGTTAGTGGGTCATTGTTTTTTAACTGGTCGGCGCAACATCGTGGGCCGAAGGGCCTGTTCTACGCTGTAATGTTCTATGTTCTATGGCTTTCTTAACAACCCACCCAGACTTCATTAACACCCTGACTCAACCAATTTCACTGAAACAGCATCTCTTCCATGACCTCAATGTTGAGATCAGAAATTCGCACCAGCAATCAGTCGTGTGACCTGGTTCAATCAATCAACAGATCTCTACTAGATCAGGACATAATAGTTTGTGGATCTATGGTAAGTGGCTGGAGTTGAGATCTAACTGATCTTATTAAATGACAAATAGCCTGAAGGGAACTTATGGCCTACTTCTGACCCTATGTTTCTCAGGCTAGTTGCGTATTAAGCTCATCCTACCATGGCATTGATAATCTTCCTCCAATTGTGGTACCCAGTAATATTTGTAACACAAGCGACTGCCTCCTCTCGGCATTATCGTCAGCAAATCCTGCATCACCAACATCTTGGACAGAAATATTGCTAGGATCCCCAACTAGAACCACAAATTACATCAGGATACCAAACTAGGCCCCAACAATTTTTCTATTTGGGCGTTACTGTGAAGAAAGGGTATTTCCTTCCAGGAATGATTCCACTGGCAAATTAATGATCTTTCATAATAAAAGAAAGATCATTTAATAACAGTTTAAATATACTCTAACAAGTGAAGCAACTTAACCATTAATGATTGAACAATATTTAAAACTGAAAGGAAACATTAATTTCCAACTTATCACTGTTTCAGTTCCAAATAAGCAAAGTTACTTACTGACTTAATTGCCACTTTAAATAGAGTTAGCACCATAAACATATTTGCTGTAATGAGTGTACAGAGTCTTGAAGCTTTCAGAGAGATAGAGATAGAGTTCCAGACTGCAAAATCCTTTCAACTTCAACCAGGCTTCCGCTGCAAACCAAAGCTTTTTTCTCTCTGCTACAGACCAGGACTGCACATAAACCATATTATCACATGACCCTGTCAATCACTCTAGATCAGAAATCCCAGGCAAACCTAAGTAAACAAAAGTCCATTAACACTACTTAACAAAACCACTTGGAAAGCCACAATGAGTAATTATCCTGCTCTCCCAGCATCCAAGTTACATTTTTTTTTCCAGACATAACAGCTACCTGTAGAATAAAACTGAATCTCCAAACAAAGAAAACAAATTTATAGATTCTTCTCAATTGCACCATTACACCATTGACCAGAAGCTTAACTGGATTTGCCACTTTAGTAGAGGGTTTTTAAAAAAAACCCACTTGGAGGTTAGAAGCAGGCAGCAGATGTGTAGTTAATCATCTTCACATTCTTTGGGCCCAGGATAGGCCCCTTCACCTGGAAAAAAAAGGGAGGGTGAAAACAAAAAAATGACCAAATGGGGAGCACCAAAGTCAGCAAATTAGGGAGAGAGGAAATGGTCCCAAAAGTGTCCTGAAGAGCAGACAGGAAGGGGTCCCAAGAAGAGTTCCAGGTGAGGGGGGAAAAAGACGGGGGATATAAGTAGGCTCTAGTTAAGACAAGGGAAAGAGAAGGGTGGATAAACTGGTTCCAGTCAGAAACAAATGGGGCTGCAGAAAGCAGACGTTAACTGAAGTGGGTGTGGGAGAATTCCTTCTTAATTACATCTCCACATTGTCATTTAGACAGCCTATTTCATCCACATAACAATACTCACTCTGCCCTGGATTCAGCTCATCAACTGCTGAAACCCCATGCATGCTCCCTCAGGTCATCCTAAACTCTGCTACCTGTACCCTTAGTCACACATGACCCATTTAACATTTATCCCTGTGCTCATTGACTACAGGCAAAGCAATACATTAAATTTTAACATTGTCACCCTTGTTTTCAAATTCATTAGAGGTCTTTTCTCTCCCTGTCTGTGTGATCTCCTCCAGCTCCACAAATCTCTGAGGTAGCTGCACTTATCCAGTTCTGAGCATTCCTTGTTTTAATTTTTCCACTACTGATGGCCATGCCTTCATTTAGTTCACCTCCTAAGCTCTGAAATCCCCTTCCTAAACCTCTCTGTCTTTCTTTTGTTAAGATACTCTTTAAAACTCACCTCTTTGACCAAGTTTTTGGTGAGTTGCCTAATGGCCACCTTAAATGGTCCAGTGTCAAATTTTGCTTTCTCATGTATGGTTTGCAGTGAATACTTTGAGCCTATCCTTATAGAAGAGAGTGACCATACAGACATTGTAATGAAGGAAGGAAATGTAACAAAAACAAATGGAGAGAGGAAATATTAAGGGGATTAGAATTGTTAAATAAATTGCCAGGCCCAGATGAAAAGTATCCCAGGCTGCTGACAAGATTGGTGCCAGAACACTGAAGGACTGTTAACATTGTACCGTTGTTTACAAAGGGAGAAAGATCAATTTCAGTAATTATAGCCCACCTCAGTGATGGGCAAGTTTTTGGAATAACTTGAATAGCAGTACTAATCAGTATTTGGAGGTAGCTGTGATCTGGTGATGCTGGCTTTGGACTGGGGTGGGCACAGTAAGAAGTCTCACAACACCAGGTTAAAGTCCAACACGTTTACTTGGAATCACAAGCTTTTGGACTGCTGCTCCTTCATCAGGTGACTCACCTTGCTGACCAAATTAAGGGGAGTTGAGAAGATATTTTTCGCCCAGAGCTATGGGACTTGCTGCCTAAGAAGTGGTAGAGGCACACAACCCACTAGAGATTGTTGAATCCCTACAGTGCAGAAGGAGGCCATTTGGCCCTTGAGTCTGCAGTGACCACAATCCCATCCAGACCCTATCCCTATAACCCCACATATTTACCGTGCTGGTTCCCCCTGACGCTAAAGGGCAATTTAGCATGGACAATCAACCTAACCTGCACGTTTTTGGACCGTGGGAGGAAACTGGAGCACCCAGAGGAAACCCACACAGATATGTTTGGCCTCAACTTACTTACTGTGGTAGTGAATTCCACAGATTCACCACTCTCTGGGTGAAGAAATTTCTCCTTGCCTCAGTTCTAAAAGGTTTACCCTTATCCTCAAACTGATCCCTAGTTGTGGACTCCCACACTATTGGTAATATTATTTCTGAATCTACGCTGCCTAATCCTGTTAGAATTTTACAAGTTTATATGAGATCCCCCCCTCACACTTCTAAACTTAGAACATAGACAAACTATAACACAAACAGGCCCTTCGGCCCACAAGTAAACTTAAGTTCTGGAATCGACAATGAGATTTTCTCTGTACACTTTCCAGTAACTGAAAATCTTTTTTGAAATAGCAAAACAAGAATTGCACAGAAGTTTTCAGATCTCTCTCTCTTTAGAGTCGAAAGATTATAAGTTTAAGTCCTACTGCAGAGAGTTAAGTGCAAGATCTAAGATGAGATAATGCTAGACAATTTGGAGACTATTTGACTAAATTGATGCTCTATCTTCCCTCATAGGTAGACAGAGAAGGTCCCCTATAATACACTATATTAAACTAGCAGGAGAATAAGAATAATTGGTTAGCTTTTCAAAGAGCCATGCACACTTAATGGGCCAAATGTCCTCCTTTCCTACCTTTATTTTTTTTCAAAGTTTATTTGTTAGTCACTAGCAAAGCTCACATTAACACTGCAGTGAAGTTCCTGCAAAACTCCCCTAGTTGCCACACTCCACTCCTGTTCGGGTCAATTCACCTAACCAGCACACCTTTCAGACTGTGGGAGGAAACCAGAGCACCTGGAGGAAACCACGCAGACACGGGGGGAACATGCAAACTCCACACAGAGACCCAAGCCTGGAATTGAACCCAAGTCCTTGCGCTGTGAGGCAGAAGTGCTAACCACTGTGCCACTATGCCACCCTATTCTTCATTCTGTAATCTGGTTATTACCTTACTGGTGTTTATGACATTTGTCAGATTGGCTGCCATGTATCCGACATCACAATAATTTCTACATGCCAAAGAGTTTATTTTCTTAGTTGTGACACACTTTAGAATGTTTTGACACTGTGAAAAATGGTATCGTCTTCTTTCACCAGCTGGGTACATGTTGCATTCAAATATTATGTTTGTGTTTTAACATCATGTAAATATTGTGCTGAGGCCTGCCTACTAAAATGCCAAGATCTCTCTTCTGCCCAATTCTTAGATAATCCATACCTCCCCTATGCCAAATCTGTAATTTAATATTTTTTCTCCTAAATGGCATTAACATTGATTAACCTTACCAAGATTTTTTTGAATTTGTGTGCATTGATCATTTTCTGCTGCTCTCAGTTTGATGCCATCGGCAAATTTGGGTATCTTTGACACAATTTCTCTCTCAATGATTTCTAACAGTTGTGAACATAGCAGCTCACATGAGGATTCCACTGATAACTGTCTGCAAACTGACACCAGCCTACAGACAACAACTCATTCTGTCTGAGAGCCAATGATTTGTCAATCTATTTTAACACCTTCCTTTTTATTCCGTGGCCTTTGGCCAAATGTCATGGCTTACATTGTGGGACAGTGTCAAATGCCTTCCTGAAATCCAGGTAGATGAGATCTAATTCAGATCATTATATGCAAGATCCTCAAAGAAGTCCGATATACAAGTCAAACATGACCTCCCATTCCTGCTTGCAGTTGTGAATTAGTTCTTGCTTCTCAAGAAGCTCCTTTGTATTGTCCCACATAATACCTTGTAACATGCTCCTGCTAATCCTTTTGAAGATTGTGGAGACATTTGCTAGTTTATAGCCCTGTGGTATTTGACCTGAGCTCAGTGAATTTTGAGTCCCCTTGCAGATATTTTTCAATAAGGCGATCTAATTTGTTCTGAATCCTGTCTGCCAAAAAGCCAAGAATCTAATATGAGCTTCGACATCTCACTGATTTATCCCCCACTACAATTTAATAACTCTTCAGTCTACATTTACCTTTAAACTATACCTCCAAAGTTAGTCATTTTTTTCCATTTCATTGGTGAACACTTAATAAATGACATTTAATTACTTAAATAATTTCTCTATCTCTTCGAGATGACTCCACTTCCCTTTTGTATCTTTTCCTTCCAGTATCTCTTTCCACTTTAGTTCTCCATGCTGTCACTCAGAATCTTAAAACTTGCTTGCTTAAAATTTAGCCCTTCAGCTCTTCCAATTCATGCTTGTAGATTATACACTCTAGTGAATATGGGGATGATTCAGTCCCTTTGGGTTGTTACTGATGCCTTGATAATCATCAGCCTTATCATTTCCCAAAAATACCTGCATCAGTTAGCCTTGGTTGTCTGGTCATCTATAGTGTTTTCCAATTATTGTTTTTTTTCCCTTTACCATCCTTTAATTCATGTACCCTTTTCAGTATTCATCTCCTTTGCAACTATTCCTTCTCCAACAAACTCCACTGTCCAATTTCAACTTGTATGATAACCTAACCTAGAGCCAGGCATTAATAAGTTTAAGTTGATCTTGTTCAACTTGCCCAGCACAACACGGAAAGTCGTCCTGACATTGCCAACATTAGTTGAGACCACACTTGAATAGTGTTTCTGGTTTCCATTGTGGAAAAATGACATGGAGGCACTGGAGAAAATGCAAAAAAGACTTACTTGAATTACACCAGAACTGAGAGGTTATACTTGGCAAAAATGATTGAAGAGGCAAAGGCACTTTTTTTTTCTAGAAGAAATGTCTGTGGCGTGACCTGATGGAACTTTAAGATTATGAAAGGGTTTGATTGGCCGACATGGAGAAGGCTGGGGGTGGGTGGTGCATGATTGAGGTTTTTCAAGTTTATTTATTAGTGTCACAAGTAGGCTTACATTAACACTGCAATGAAGATCCCCTAGTCGCCACACTCCGGCACCTGCTCAGGTGCACTGAGGGAGAATTTAGCATGACCAATGCACCTAACTTGTTCATCTTTCGGACTGTGGGAGGAAAGCGAGAACGCAGAGGAAACCCGCGCAGGAGAAATTGCTCGTGACAGCAACCCAAGCATGGAATTGAACCAGGGCCCCTGGCGCTGTGAGACAGCAGTGCTAACCACTGTGCCATCATGGTGTATATGATAATATGAGGGGAATGGACTAGGTAAGAAGGGAGTAGCTGTTCCCCTTGGTTGAGGGTCAATCACAAGGGGGCACAGTTTTAGGGTGAGGAGCAGGAGATTCAGGGGGGATTTGAGAAACATTTATTTTCACTCAGAGGGTGGTGGGAATCTCAAATGCATTGCTTGGAGGCCGGAAACCTGACAAACTTTAAAAAATATTTGGATGAGCACTTGCAGCATCGTAACGTTCAAGGATATGGGACAAGTGCTGGAAAATGGGATTAGTGTGACTTTAATGGTTGTTAATGTCAGTGCAGGCTCAATGAGTCGAAGGGCATTTCCTGTGCTGTGCAACTCTCTGGGTGGACCTCGCTCATCCCAAAACTGTAAAATCCTGCATGAGTCAGCAGACCTTTCCATGATCTGTCCCTTGCCCGCTCTGATTCCCGTGATGGGCAGGGTGGGTAAAATTGCGGTGTATGACTTTATGTGCAAGTAAGACCTGATCTGGGGGCCAGAAATAAAAAAACCCATTGAAAACTTAAGAGACATTAGAATGGGTGGAGTATGGAGCTCACTATCGCAAGGAGGTGAATAACATTAATACATTTAAGGTGGAACTAGACAAATGTATTTACTGTTTCCTCATTTACTCAGAACCAGAGAAAAGGATCTATGGTAGACGACCTTCCAAGCCCCGGGGACCAGTCTCCCTGACACGTTAGGCATTTACTGATTAGCAAGACAGAGTGATAAATTGCATTTTTTTTTGTGTTTGAAGATCTAGCTTCAAGCATAGCTTATTAATATCATTCATCCCAGGAATGTACACTATCATTAAAAACCCAACATTTCAATGTAGCTCACTTCCAAATACTTCATATCAGACATACAAAGAACAAAAACAGCCCGGGAAACAGGCCCTT
The DNA here is from genome assembly GCF_965287045.1 of Carcharhinus amblyrhynchos. NCBI lineage: Eukaryota > Metazoa > Chordata > Chondrichthyes > Carcharhiniformes > Carcharhinidae > Carcharhinus > Carcharhinus amblyrhynchos. The sequence goes on from NC_137345.1 coordinate 18,535,233, forward strand.
TGGCCCAATGAGCCCGCGCTGCCATCTTAACACCACCAGTCCCCCCCTCCACCCATGACCCTTATCTAATGTTTTATGGCCATCCACATTGAGGGAAACTAATTTAAGGACAATTTATTACTGCCAGTCAGCCTAATAGCACATCTTTGGGGTGTGGGAGGAAACCGGAGCACCTGGAGAAAACCCACGCAAGCACGGGGAGAATGCACAAACTCCCACAGACACCGGCCCAAATCCATGTGTCTGCACAGCAATCGGTGATAGTCACTGAGCTGTCGTCTTGCCCAGTATCTGGTCCAGTTTAAGCACACACTAACGACATGAAGCACTAGGCCAATCTCGAACAACCAAGAGCAGCCCAAGTACGATCCATCGCGTGTATGCCCCTCGTTGGACACAAGGCGGACCGACTTAAAACCTGTGAATGAAAACGAGGAAAAAAAACATTATTATTGTACCATATCCATTTACCTTACCAGGGACGCCCCAATGCAAATGACCCTTATTTAAAACAATCTCCTATATCCACCCATCTCCAACCCACTCGTGCCTGTCTAAGTTACTCTTAAACAACTCCAGCGTGCCTGCCTCCACCACCTTACTTGGCAGAGCATTCCATACCCTCACTACCCTCTGTGTGAAAAACCTCCCTCTAATATCCATGTTATACCTCTCCCCCGTCACCCTAAGCCCATGGCCCCTCGTCCTGTGTGTCTCTAACATAGGAAATAGCTTACCTCTGTTTACTCTATCTATTATACCTCTATTAGATCCCCCTCAGTCGCTGTCTTTCAAGGGAAAACAGCCCCAATTTGCTCAATCTTTCCTCATAGCCCAGTCCTTCCATACCAGGCAACATCCTGGTAAACTTCCTCTGCACTCTCTCCAGAGTCTCCACGTCCTTCCAGTAGTAAGGCGACTAGAACTGGACACGGTACTCTAAATGCGGCCGAACCAACATTCTATACAACTGCAACATTAGACTCCAGCTCTTATCCTCTATACCCCTTCCTCTAAAGGCTAACATACAATAGGCTTTCTTCACAACCTTCTCCACTTGTACTGCCACTTTCAAAGACTTGTGCACTTGCACCCCCAGGTCCCGCTGCGTTTCTATACTCTTTTTGTAGGCTTACCCTTTATCATATAACTCCCCCCTACGTTATTCCGGCCAAAATGCATCACCTCACATTTATCCGGATTAAACTCCATTTGCCGTATATCTGCCCAATATACCAGCCTATCAATATCCCGTTGTATTGTCAGACACTGCTCCTCACTGCCTGCCACTCCAGCCATCTTAGTGTCATCTGCAAATTTGCTGATCTCACCACTTACTCCCTCTTCCAAGTCATTTATATGCACTACAGAGAGAAGAGGTCCCAGTACTGAGCCCTGCGGCACACCACTAGTGACAGACCTCCAGCTAGAAAAGGACCCTTCCACTACTACTCTCTGTCTCCTCTTACCAAGCCAGTTCTCAACCCATCTAGATACCTGGCCTTGTATTCCATGAGCCTTAATCTTTTCAACCAACCTACCATGAGGGACTTTGTCAAACGCCTTACTGAAATCCATACAGATGACATCAACGGCTCATCCTTCGTCAACCGTTTTTGTCACCTCCTCAAAAAATTCTACCAGATTCGTAAGGCAAGACTTCCCCTTTACAAAGCCATGCTGTGTATCCCTAATCTGATCGCAACGCTCTAAGTGCTCATACACCCTATCCCTAAGAATCCTCTCCATCAACTTGCCTACCACTGACGTCAAACTCACCAGCCTATAGTTACCCGGGCTATCCCTCCTACCCTTCTTAAACAGCGGTACCACGTTCGCTATCCTCCAGTCCTCTGGGACCTCACCTGTGTCCAAAGAAGAGACAAAGATTTGCATCAGAGGCCCAGCAATTTCATCTCTCGCCTCCCTAAGCAGCCTAGGATAAATGCCTTCAGGCCCCGGAGATTTATCAGCTTTAATGCTACCTAAAAGCCCTGACACTTCTTCCCTCGTAATCGATAGTTCCTTCAATTGGTCTACAGCTCCCTTGAAGACTGTACCAGACATCAAGGCCCTCTCCTTCGTGAATACCGACACAAAGTATTCATTCAGGATCTCCCCCATTCTCTTGGACTCCAAGCACAATTCCCCTCCTCTGTCCCTGCGGACCTTTCTATTTATTCTGTTAAACTCTGTTTGGATTTTAAAATACTTTTAAAAATTCCTCTAAGAGGGAGAAAAGAATGGACTTGTTACAACTGGCACATGTCAGATGATGAAATCTGTGAAGATTGGGTAATTAAAGGTCAGGTTCCACTGATTAATCAACGTTTTGAGTTAGACGCACTGTCCTGGGTTTTCAGCAAGTCGGGGTGATTTGGAAGTCCTTTTAAAAATAGCAGGCAGGTTTGAATTCTGGAATTCCCAACCCCATTCCTGCCTTGTTTGAATTTTGGGAGTATGCCTTTTAAAGAGTAGATTGAGCCAGAGCAGGACTAACTCAGTTAATGGTAGGGTGTTGGGGAGAGTTATAGAACAAAGAGATCTAGGGGTACAGGTTCATAGCTCCTTGAACATGGAGTCACAGGTGGACAGAGTAGGGAAGAAGGCATTCAGCATGCTTGTTTTCATCGGTAAGAACATTGAATACAGGAGTTGGGCGTCTTGTTGAAGTTGTATAAGACATTGGTAAGGCCACACTTGGAATACTGTGTGCAATTCTGGTCACCCTATTATAGAAAGCATATCATTAAACTAGAAAGAGTGCAGAAAAGATTTACTAGGATGCTCCAGGGACTTGATGGATTGAGTTATAAGGAGAGGCTGAATAGACTGGAACTATTTTCCCTGGAGCATAGGAGGCTGAGGGGTGATCTTATAGAGATCTACAAAATAATGAGGGGCATTGATCAGCTAGATAGTCAATATCTTTTCCCAAAGATACGGGAGACTAAAACTAGAGGGCATAGGCTTAAGGTGAGAGGGGAGAGATACAGAAGTGTCCAGAGGAGCAATTTTTTTTACACAGAGGTTGGTGATTATCTGGAACAAGCTGCCAGAGGTAGTAGTGGGAGCGGGTATAATTGTCTTTTAAAAAGCATTTAGATAGTTAATGGGTATAGAGGGATATGGGCCAAATGCGGACAATTGGGATTAGCTTAAGAGTTCAATAAAAAAGGCGGCATGGACAAGTTGGGCCAAAGGGCCTATTTCCACGCTGTAAACCTCTACGATGCTATGACTGAGTGCGGGCTGGGTCAAGTCAAGACCTGGAGCCTGCGTTCCTGACCTGGCCAGCTCCATTTTGGGCACAGACATTTCCTAGTTATTGAATCTCTATAGTACAGAAGAGGCCATTTGACCCATCCTGCCCACCACAGGAATTGTAGTGGGTAGGGGCAGACAATGCAAATGTCTGTTGACCTTTGGCAGGAATCTCTGGCCTTGGGGTGAGTTTGACTGGAAAATCTTGCCCATCAAGTCTGCACCGACACCCCCCCCCCCCGCCGCCCCCAACAGAGTATCCCCACCCAGGCCCTCTACCCTTAACCCCACACACTTCCCCATGGCTGATTCCCCCTAACCTACATATCTTGGGAAACTAAGGGGCAATTTAGCATGGCCAATCCACCTAACCTGCACATCTTTCAACTGCGGGAGAAAATCAGAGCACCTGGAGGAAACCCACACAGACACGGGAAGAACGTGCAAACTCCACATAGTCAACCAAGGCCAGAATTGAACCCTGGTTCTTCGAACTGAGGCAGCAGAGCTAACCACTGTGCCATTGTGCTGCCCCCTCTGCAAAATTTATGAAGTTGGACCAGCTTTTCGAAGAACTATAGTTTATGGCACCTCGGAGGAATCTTGTCTGTAGGAGGGAACCTGTTGAAAGTCATTTTCGTACTCACACTTGGGACATGGGTGTTGCTGGCAAAGACAACATTAATTGCCCATCATTACAGCGGTGGTGATGAGCTGCCTTCTAGAACTGCTGCAGTCCTTGTGAAGTTCATCAGGATCTGGGAATTTGTTAGCTTGCAGCTCTAAAAATTTGCCTCTTTCTATCATTTTGCCAATGATTGAGAGTAGACTGATGGGATGGTAGTTGATGAGTTGGATTTGTCCTGATATTTGTGTACAGGCCATACCTGGGCAATTTTCCACGTTACAGGTAGTGGTCAGAGCTATAGCTGGTCAAAATAGTTTGGCTAAAGTTGTGGCGAGTTCTGGAGCACAAGTCTTCACAACTATTCCTGGAAGTTGTCAGGGCTCAAAGCCTTTGCGGTATCCAGAGGTGTTTCTTGATATCACTTGGAGTGAATTGATTTGGCTAAAGACCTGTATCTGTGATGCGGAGAACCACTGGAGGAGGTTAAGATGGATTATCCACTCAGCATTTCTGGTTGATAATTGCACAAGTTTCTTTTCACTAATGTGCTAGGCTCCTTCATCATTGAGGATGGGTATATATTTTTGGAACTTCCTCCTCCAGGAAGTTGATTAATTGTCCATCATAATTCACAATTGGATATGGTAGGAATTATTTGATTTGATTTATTATTGTCACATGTATTAGTATACAGTGAAAGGTATTGTTTCTTGTGCGCTACACAGACAAAGCATACCATACTTGGAGAAGAAAAGGAGAGGGTGCAGACTGTAGTGTTACAGTGATAATTATGGTGTAGAGAAAGATCAACTTAATATGAGGTAGGTCCATTCAAACATCTGTGGGCAGCAAGGGAAGAAGCTGTTCTTGAGCTGGTTGGTACATAACCTCAGACTTCTGTGTCTTTTTCTCGACCAAAGAAGATGGAAGAGAGTTTGTCTGTGTCCTTGGGGTCCTTGGCATGGGGTACTTGATAATGCTTGCTGCTTTTCTGAGGCAGCAGCAAGTGTAGACAGTCAATGGATGGGAAGCTTGTTTGCGTAGTGGACTGGACTTCATTTACAACCCTTTGTACTTTCTTGCAGACTTGGGCAGAGCAGGAACTATTCCAAGCTGTGTTGTAACCAGAAAGAATGCATTCTATGATGCATCTGTAGAAGTTGGTGAAAGTCGTAGCGGACATGCCAAATTTTCTTAGCTTCCTGAGAAAATAGAGGCATTGGTGGGTTATCTTAACTATAGCATCAGCATGGAAGGACCAGGACAGATTGTTGGTGATCTGGGCACCATGAATCTTGAAGCTGTCGATGATTTCCACTGCATCCCAGTTGATGTAAACAGAAGCATGTCCTCCACTGCACTTCCTGAAGTTGGTGACTTCATCTTTCTGACATTGAGGGAGAGATTATTGTCACCACACCAGTTCACCAGAATCTCTGTCTCTTTCCTGTACTCCATCTCATCATTGTTTGAGATCCGATGCACTAGGTGGTGTTATCAGCAAATTTGAAAATTGAGCAGGAGAGGAATTTGGCCACACAATCATAGGTGTATAAGGAATGTAGTAAGGGGCTGAGGACACAGCCTTGTGGGGCACAGTATTGAGGATGATCATGCTGTTGCCTATCCTTACTGATTACGGTCTGTGGGTTAGGAAGCGTAGGATCTAATCGCAGAGGAAGGAATCGAGCTCTCGGCCATGGAGTTAGGAGATGAGTTTTGTAGGAATAATGGTGTTGAGTGCTGAGCTGTAGTCAATAAATAGGAATCTGACATCTTTGTTATCTAGGTGTTTCAGGGTTGAGTGCAGGGCCAGGAAGATGGCATCAGTTGTAGACCTGTTGAGGCAATAGGCAAACTGTAATGGATCCAGGCTATCTGGGAGGCCAGAATTGCTTTGTGCCATGACTAATCTTTCAAAGAACTTCATAATGATGGATGCCAGAGTCATTGGACGATAATCATTAAGGCGTGCTGCCTGGCCTTTTGGTACATGGAGCAGATAGGGGTCTCAGAATGGTGTAAAGAGGGGTTAAAGATACCCCCACCAGCTAGTCTGCACAGAAACTGAGTGCTTGTCTGGGTACCCCATCCAGACCAGTCACCTTCCATGGGTTGATCTTCGAGAAGGCTGCTCTGATGTCTGCATGATGACCTTGGATGTCCGTTTGGCTGAGGTTGCCGAAGCGGAAGGTGTGCTCTCGATTGGCTGTCAAAACGGGCATAGAATGCATTAAGTTCACCGGGGAGGGGTATGTTGGTGCCAATGATTGTACATGCCTTCATTTTGTGGAATGAGGTCTTAAATCTGAATCATTGGTTGTGGGGTCACTTAATATTATCTTTTGCATGCTGCTTCTGCATGGCTGGCATACAAGTGGTCCTATTCTGTCACTTCACCAGGTTGACAACTCATTTTTAGTGATGCCTGATGCTTCTACTGGTGAGCCCTCCTGTATTCTTCATTGAACCAGGGTTGATCTCCTGGTTTGGTAGTCATGGTAGAGTGGGGAGATACCCCACCATGAGGACATAATTTATAATTGTATACAATTCTCCTGCTGCTGATGGTCCACGGAGCCTCACGAATGCCCAGTTTTGAGGTGCTAGATCTTCAAAAATCTATCTAATGCAGCACAATGATAAGTTGACACAGCTCACCTCAATATGAAGACAGGACTTTGTCTTCACAAGCACTGTGTAGTGATCACTCCTACGAATAGCATTTGGATAGATCCATCTTCAGCAAGAAGGTTGCTGATGATGAGGTCAAGTCAGTTTCTCCCTCTTGTTTGGTTCCCTCCACCTTCTGCAGACCCAGTCCAGTAGCTATGTCCTTTCGAACACAGTCAGCTCGGTCAGTAGTCGTGCTACCAACCCACTTTTGATGTTAGACTTTGAAGCTCACCATTGTTCATCTATGCCCTTGCCACCCTCAGAGCTCCCTCCAAGTGATGTACAACATGGAGGAGCAGTGATTTTCCAGCTGAGGGGAAAGGTACGTGGCAATCAGTAACCAGTACCTTGCCCATGTTTGACCTGATGCCATGAGGCATCATGGGGTCCAGAGTTGATATTGAGGACTCCTAAGGCACCTGCTTCCCACCTGTACACCACAGTGCTGCCACCTCTGCTGTATCTGTCGGTGGGCCAGGACGTATCTAGAGATGGCGATGGTGGCGTTTGGAACATTGTCATAGAACCATTGGATCGTAGAATCCCTACGGTGCAGAAGGAGGCCATTTGGCCCATTGAGCTTGCACTGTCAACAATGCCACCCAGGCCCTATCCCCATAAATGCATGTATTTACCCTGCTAATTCCCCTGATACTAAGGGACAATTTAACGTCGCCAATCAACACAACCTACACATCTTATGAGGAGAATAGCGGAAGACTTTATGCAGAGAATGATGATCAATAACAGCCACTGTAAGGAAGAAGCCAAGAGCATGCTAATGTTCTGACTGTTATACAATTAGTCTGATTGTCCAAGAATTACAGGTTGTGTTGAGAATTGTAACAAACAGGTTGGGTGGTAAGTCGGAGATGACCAGGTAAGACTCCACCAGTAGTGGCAGGGGCAAGGGGAGATGATAAAGAGAAGCAATTTTCATTCTAAGATGAGTGAATTAACACAGTTTAGTGTTTGGACTGAAATATGTTTATTTTGTAGATTTTGAAATGGCATTAGATTGGGTTAACTGGATTAAGCTTTTGACAGTGCTTAAAGATATTTGAGTAAACTGGAGAGACAGACTCATACACAGGACAAACTGCAACAGTGAGGGTAACCAACGGGAAATTAAAACCATGGGTAGAATGTGAGAGAGAGAAGGAGAAGAGAACCCACTTTAGAGGGATAAAGTAATCCAGGTACTAATCAACCCTTCCATCCTGCTTATCCTTTCGACATGGAACATGTCTACTTTCCTTGCCCCACTGTCCCACGGGCTGACTGTGTCCCATTGCTTAAGACCCTGACATTCTCTTCTGAATTGAATTACAGTGCTTCTCACTGTCACCTCCACACCCTACTCCCCCCTCCCCTCCCCTCCCCTCCCCTCCGAGTTCCACACTTTTTCTCCACCACCCACTGAATTCCAGACCTTCTACCTCCCTCCCCACGTCTTCATACCCAGAAATGGGTCCCATTTATTCTGCAGATTAAGTCAGTTTTTCAGTTCCTTAATTTCCAATAAATGTTTTTCTGCTCCGTTCCAATTGACCTGTCCACTAACTCTTGTTAGTTGCCTCTGGTCTCTCCTTTTATCAGTCCCACTTAGTGTTTTCCTTGTTTTCGGTCCACAACATAGTTATACTTAGACCTACGAAATGCTTAATCATTTATATATTAATAGAACTATTATAAGTTTCAAATTGTAAAAAGAAAATAAATATTTATACGTACCTTAAAGTATAAAAGTAAAATAAAAATCACAATCTTCCACATACATTCATGTCTTTTGATAGTCTCCCGCAATAGGATAATTTTGCTAACTGCACTTTGCATACTTAGGATTTGCGGGTCGTGCTAATTGAAACGTAGTAGTCCTTTGATTTGACGCAGAGGTAGCATACATCTCTCAGCCCATGTACGTAATCAGCATGTACCTCATTTCATGTGTATATCACTTTTGTAATACTGGTAGGAAGAAAATATCACATGCACAGAACCAGCAGTGTTTGGCAACCCTGTGTATGGTTACCGATCAAAAAAATGTCTCGTGATCCACACTCAGAACCCTGATAGGCCAAATCTGGCACATGGGCAGATGGTTGCCTACCACTGCCTTGAGTGGTTGATAACTGGTCACTGAAATCGAAACAAGTTAATCCCCATCCCAACACCACTTTTTCCTATTGACTCTCTCCTATCTCCATCACTCCTTTTCCCAATAACTCTTCCCTGTCTTCATCATTCCTTTTCCCATCGACTCTCCCCTGTCTCCATCACCCCTTTTCCCATCAACTCTCCCCCATCTCCATCATCTCTTTTCCTATCAGCTCTTCCCCGTATCCATTATCCCTTTTTTTTTCCCATCGACTTTCCACACTTCCATCATCCCTTCCGCATTGACTCTCCCCTGTCTCCATCAACCCTGTTTCCATTGAATTTTGTCTCCCACATTTTCTCTCGGTTTCCCATTCCTCCCCTTTTAATGCTCCTGTACATTCCAAACACTCTCACTTTTCAATTTCTGATCAAAATACCCCCTCCCTGAACCATGAAGTCTGATTCTTGTTCCACAAAAGTTTCCAACCAATATTTTCTTGGTTAAATTCTGTCTGAATGGCTGCCTAGTCTATGGGACAGCTCTCACAAATTTGGCACAAACCCCCAAATATTAAGGACTTTGCAGGACCAACAGGCCCAAGTTGTGATAATTGTTTCCAATGCCTTGATTCATGCCAAGTAATCTGCTTGGTTTCATTCCTCGTGTTTAGATGTAATTGAGTAGCTTGTTAGACCGTTTTCGAGTCAGGAGTCATTATTATTATTGTGGGCTTGGAATGACACATAGACCAGACCAGGTAGGGAAGGCACATTGCTTCCCCTAAAAGAGATTAGAGGTGGGTAAGACAATGGTAGACAAGCTTTCAATCCCAAATTTATTTATTGAATTTAAATTCCACCATCTGCTATGGTGAGATGTGAACACATGACCCCAGAGCATTAGAATCATAGAATCCCTACAGTATAGAAGGAGGCCATTCAGCCCATCAAGCCTGTACCAACCCTCTGACAAAAATCTCACCCAGGCCCACCACCCTGCTCTATCCCCTGGCTTATCTGTCTAACATATATACCTTGGGAAACTAAAGGGCAATCTATCATGCTCAATTGACCTAACCTGCACATCTTTGGCACATTAGGCTGTGCCTCGCGATTACTCATCCAGTGACGTTATCGCTGAACAACCAGCTAACTGTTTAAAAGGTCCTCCTCATCACCCCCACCCACCCCTGATGGCCCATCATGCCGCCATGCCAAAGTAAGTCCCTCTTTTCTAAAACTCAACCCCTCTGGCTTCTCATTCTCTCCATACCAAACCATGCTCATGTACCCACTGTACACTTTTCAGAGGCAAGATGGATATGTTAAAAAAGTAACTTTAAAATGTCATTCACTGATAATTTTTCACTTTCCTAAAAATACTCCTTTTTACTGCAAGACAATAAAAGTGTAGATCAATGAAACCTTTTAAAGCTTCAATAGTTAAAACTGCCAGCACCTGAAAATCCTTAATCTTATGTAAATACAATTGTGAAATCAATGGAAGAGATAAGAAAGCCAAGGCTGCCAGTCAAACAATGTTTCCTCCGAGATTCTGGCGTTTAAGAAGTCTAATAGATTCTTGAACTCTCAGCCGAACCTCATTAGATGTGCTGGCTGAGAGTGCAGATATGTCACGACAGGGATATATTACATACGTTTTCAACTATGCTATTCCAAAGTTATAGGCAGCGCTGCTCTTGTATATCAAATACTGGAGAATACATTTGATTTTATATCGGACCGGCATCATAAAAAGTTGTTTCATAAGTCACTCTATTAAAATATCTCATAAATGAGGAAGTACTCCTGCAGCACAAGCTGTATGAAAGAATGTGTCTCGTGCAGAAAGAACCGTTTGTGATTTATGCGTGCAGGAAATAGATAGAGGTGCTGAACTAGTATTTTTGATTTGAGGGAAAATTAAAAGTACATGTATGGCAAGAGATCACAAACCATGAAGTCATTCCAAGAAGTGAAATAACAAAGCTTCAGAAATACAAGTATAATACTGCTAACAAAATAATAATGAAATTCTTCTCGCTGACACGCTAAGCAAATGATAGGATGTTGACCTCATTTGACCAAAAAAACTGACAACTAGGAAGTTGTTTCAAATTTTGGACGATTACAATAAATAAAAAAAAACAAGCTATCGACTTGTTGAAATACTTAACTCCTGCTCATATGAAGAATCCACAATTAAACACATGAAGCGATTTGAGTCATAGAACAGAGTCATAGAATCCCTTCAGTGCAGAAGGACGCCATTCAGCTGTCAAGTTTGCATCGTCTGCGATCCCACCCAGGCCCAATCCCCGCAACCCCACATATTTACCCCATCACTGATACTCAGCGACAATTTAGCAATCAAACTAACCCACACATCTTTGGAGATTAGGTCTGACCTGAAATTATTGAGGATAATGAATGACCTGGGAATTGCCACCTTAAGCTGCTGCTACGTGTTTTTAACATTAAACACAGATGGGCTCTGTACTATAGAGGGACAAATATACGAGGGACAGGGAACATTATCATTTTGGTTCTCATTCTGTTCTCACCTATTCAAAATGAGGTAAGTGAAGCGCTCATTTCATTTACGACACAATCCAATATTTTCTTTGGAAAGTTGAGAAGCAATTTAATCATTTTTGATAGATCGTTTTAGCCTTTGTAGGACCAGTGAGGTGGCTCAGCTGTAATAATGAATTGAGTACATTATCCAAAACCCAGTCCCACCTTATTCAATGGGACTTTTTGTAATATTTTTATTGATTGTAGGGCTGTTCAATGGTGCACCCTGTGGCGAAGCATAAAATTACTCACAGCAGTTTCTAGATTTCTCAGCGTGACAGCAAGTGTGGCCTTAAAGTTACTGTGAATTTCAAAAGAGTAATGATGATGACAGCTTCTCTTCATTACTAGCACAATATCTAGAACAGAATCTTGGTATCATAATAAGGAGTGTTAAACAGTGAAAGATGTTAACTTTGTTTAAACTATTAGTATTGCCACTGCCAAACTGTGTGTTTAGCAGTGTATAACTGCAGCTGATTAAACATTTCTGGTAAAATGCTGATATCCTTTTGAGGAAGGAGAGATTTCCATGTTGTATTCATCTGAAATACAGGAAGGACCCTGAGAGTAATTGCTGTGATTCAGGTTTAACAGATCATCAGTAAATAGTTTAGCGGCTGATCAGTAAATAGTTCTGAAGTTGCCTATGGTTTGTTATCCCATTGACATTGCACCAATCCCTGTACTGCGTACAGAAGGTCTTGTGGCACAGTGGGTAATGTCCCTGCCTCTAAGCTCCAGATTGGAACTCCACCCCAGGACTTGATGGCGAAGGAAGGTGCGTTTATAACGCGGCCGAACACACCAATGTCATAGCGTAAGAGTGAGAGAGATCCCTGGTCAGCCATGCCTGATGTGAAGTGGCGCTCTTCAAAATATGAACCTCTGGAAACAGGCTAGTGACCTGCTGCAGGAAAAAGATGAAAGTCTGCCATATGTACCACTAAGCGCAAGAAGAGAAACGACAAGAACAACACTGGGTACAGAGGGTAGACCTGCTCTGTCCATTGACAATAACACCAAACCCTACACTGGGTACAGAGGGCAGAGCTGCTCTGTCCCATTCAGTAAATCTGCCCCATCACTGATCTGAAAACATCCCCGAGAAGCAGCAATGAAGACCGGGGGGCGCCGCTTACCCAAGACCCACCACCCAGATGGCCATTAGAGTGAGGATCACTCTCTCTGACATTCCCCAATTGTCTCAATCTTCATCTTCGAGGAAACTTTCCCTTGGACAGGACCGGGAATTTGAGGAAAAATCTAGAATGTTCCCTCCTGTTCATCTTCTTCAATTGGGCAGGAATTTTACGACCTTTTAGCATTTTGTGGCGGGAAAATGTTGTAAAATCGGAGTAAAGTGGCTGGCAGGAATGGTGCCTGTTTTCGCACCTGTGGCAATGTTATGATACCCGGATTTCTGGCGCCGTGAGCCTCTCGCCAGAAATGAACGAGGGGCAGGTTAATTTAAATGGTATTTTGCATCTGTTTAGCAAGCCTGGCGCTCAATCGTCCGGACTCACTTGCCTTTGTGGCCTTGCTGGGAAAAGTCCTGGTGAGGAATCACTCTCACCTTGCAAAGCTGTAAAGGGATTTGGAACCAGATTATTCTGACTCACTCAGGCCAGTACTGAAAGAGAATGAACGGTCACAGGGTTTGTATTGACAAGAAGTGGCACACGGGGAACAGAGGGTCAGTCCTGGGTTGCAGAGGTGTCTGTGGAGTGGTTAGTGGTACTGAATGAGAAAGAGGGTGAGATGGAAAGCGATGGCTGAGTGATAGGAACTGCTGAAAATTTTGAGAACCTATTTTGTGGTGAGTTATAAGCAGAAGAAGGGATTAGTGGAATGTGGTATCAGAAATGCACAGCTGAAACTGTGTAGTTGAATGTTTTAAGTGAGCCAGCACTGTGATAAACAGCAGAGGAAAAAAAAAACTTTAGCCAATAACTTTGTACAGGACATTGACTGCTGGGAGATTCTGAATGGCTTTGAATATTCTCGTACCTGTTCCTCTTAAGATGAAGGGAGATTTGCAACCTTGTTTGCAGAGTTAGGAAGTTACGACAGAGCTAAGCAAGAAACTTGAACAAATAAAAGCAGCACCTCTGTTATCAATGCTGGGGAAGGATTGCTACAAGCTGTTTCATATCCGAGACCTCACTGAAGAGCATGGAAAACAGTCCTGTGATATCTTGGTGATCTTGAAGACTCCTTTTGAACCCTTTGTTATGAATGCCACGTGTTGAACACCAGTGTCTTGCTCTCGGTTTCAGTTTCACAATCCTGACACATGGTGGCCTAAATGGCCTCTGCCCAATGACTCTGTTTTAATCCAGATGACCTCAGATCACAGGGTCCGCGTTTACAAAGGAAAAGGCAGATCCGTTTCCGAAGCACCTTCGACAGCCACTGGGTATCTCGAAGCATTTTATAGCCAATAATATCTTCTGAAGTAGTCACAGTTCTAATGTAGGAAACACATCAACAACTAATCCGTGAACAGCAAACTCCCAACACACACCAATGTGAGCTAATAATCTTGCTCTGGGATGTTGGTTTGGGGATAAGTATCGGACAGAACTCCCACACCGTTATTTTAAATAGTGGCATGAGATGTTTTATATCCATCAAGCATGTTCTCGGTTTAACATCCCATCCAAAAGGTAACATTTCTAACATGGCAGCACTCTCTCAGTACTGTACTGAATTGCCAATTTTGATTTCTTTTGTGCTCAAATCTTAGAGTGGGACATAAATCCAGAACCTTATGATTCAGAGATAAGATGTTGATTTGATTTATTTTTGTCACATGCGTAAGAATACAGTGAAAAAATTATTATTATTATGACCGACTGATCCAAAGTAAATGACTATTTTGTGCTTTTGTCCATGTTAACTTGCCATGATGTGCCATTCGAATATTGGGTACTCACACGTGACCAGAAATCTACTCAAAAAAAACCCTTCTTCACCTTTCCTTCCTTTTACTGAAATTTCAATTGTCCAAAATAAGGATTTAAACAATATTTTTAAGAAATCAATGTGATTATAGCTTCCTTAGATTGCGAAAGTGGGGAGTCCCTATCATCTTTCCTCATTGCGACTGAGGTCGTTTTATAGGAAAAGGTAGTTCAATTATAGAATCACAGAATACTACAGTGCAGAAGAGGCCCTTTGGCCTATCGATTCTGCACCAATGCGTGAAAGTTCCTGACCTGCCCACCCAATCCCGTTTACCAGCACATAGCCTTCAATGTTATATCATTCCAAGTGTTCATCCAGGTACTTTTTAAAGGATGTGAGGCACCCTGCCTCCACCACCCTCCCAAGCAGTGCAATTAGCTTCCAATTATCCCACCTGATCTTTGCCTGATTAATTTTGTGGATCAAGTTACTATTTGTTGTTTTTTGTTTGTCAAGACGTTTCAATCTCTATCACAGTGAGTGTGTTTCCAGATGGGAATGCCCTGGCCCTCTGTTCACAGCCAATAAACTCTGGTGAGGCAAATCTCACAGTCAGCTTCCAGTTATGACCAACCTCAGGTCTGTCTTTCGTAGTCCAGCTGAACCATAGGTCCTCCTTCCACACCAGGCCAGCTGAAAGGATGCACCATAGTGCAATATTCCAGTAGCCCCACTGCTATACAGCCAAACTCATGGGGACCCTCACCCTGATATTGCCAAGCCACACTTTTTTGCTGTTGCAAGGAGACACAATTGCCTCTTTTGCTTCTCAAATGCACCGTACCACCAAAAAAAGCAGCTATGTATTTCTATCTCAGCTTCCAATATTTTAAGACAACATTACATAGGCAGGTAACTGAATATATATGAAAAAAGAACTTACATTTGCTGTTTTCACAGAGTTGTGGAATTCAAACCTCAAGACACCAGTTCAAGGCTAGCTGGGTTGGCCATGCTAAATTGCCCTTTAGTGTCACGAGATATGTAGGTTAGATGGATTAGCCATGAGTGGGGTTGTAGAGATAGGACGAGGACAAGGGCATGGGTAAGATAGTCTGTCAGAAAGTCAGTGTGGACTTGATGGGCCGAATGGCCTCTTCTGCACTGTAGGGATTCTATGATTTGATGAAGTGCCAGAATGCCATTTATTAAAATTCAAAGTTGGCTTCTTCAAACATTGTGAATGATAATGTAGACTGGGAAAATATAATGGGTGAGAGTAAGGAAGAAGAAGAACTTCTGTTCTGTGCAGGAGAACCTTTTCAATCAATATGTCTCCTAGCCAACAAAGAAGGAAGCAGCGTTGAGTTCTGGGAAGTGGCCTGGGGCTTGTGGGATGTGTTACAGTAAGAGCTTACCTCGCTAACAGTAATTGTGTCAGAGACTTTAAAATAATTATGGAAAGAGACAAATATCTGGGGAACAGCTAATTGCAGTGATTCGAGAAGAGATCTAGCAAGGCAGATTGAGAAATGCGATTGCAGGTAAAGCAGTAACAATAGAGGGGACACATGACATTAAGGAGAAAATAGTGGTAGTGACAAAAAGTGTGAACATGCAGAGACTTTGGATCCCAAATATATATAAATTCTTAAAATGTGGCAGAGAAAACTGATAATGTAATTCAAATAGCACTTGGGGGTTTTATAAATACAGGATTAGATTATTAAAAATAGCAATTATGCAGGAACTTTATAAATCCCTCATTAGGGCTCAGAAGGAGTATTGGCGACAACTCTATCCCCGTTCCTCAGCCACTTCTTTTGAGAAAGACGTAAAGGGATAGAAAGGGTAAAGATGTTTATGGGAATGTTATGATGTGGAGATGCCGCCGTTGGACTGGGGTAAGCACAGTAAGACTATGAAAATGTTATCAGGGCTGAGGGACTTGAGTTATGAGGAGAGGCTGGAAAAATTGAACTGTTCTTGAAATAAGGAAAATAATGTGGTGGCTGAATAGAAATTTCCAAGAGGTTGAGAGATTTTAACAGAGTAAATAGAAAAACAGATTCCCTCTATTCAATAGCTAGAGGCGATAGATTCAAAATCATAAGAACATAAGAAATAGGAGTAGGCCATCTAGCCCTTCGAGCCTGCCCCGCCATTCAATAAGATCATGGCTGACCTGAAGTGGATCAGTTCCACTTTCCTGCTTTCTCCCCATAACCCTTAATTTCCTTGTCTATCAGAAACCTATCTACCTGTGACTTAAATATATTCAGTGAGGTAGCTTCCACCACTTCAATGGGCAGAGAATTCCAGAGACTCACCACCCTTTGAGTGAAGAAGTTCCTCCTCAACTCTGATCTAAACTGCCCCCCACTTATTTTGAGGCTGTGCCCTCTAGTCCTGCTATCCTTTCTAAGTGGGAAGAATCTCTCTACCTCTACCCTATCCATCCCCTTCATTATCTTATATGTCTCCATAAGATCCCCCCCTCAGCCTTCTAAACTCCAATGAGTACAGACCCAGTCTATTCAATCTTCCTCATAAGCTAACCCCCTCATCTCCGGGAATCACTGGGAAAAGATCTGGAGTGGGGGGGGGCAATGAGGAAATTTGTTTTCATTCTGAGTTGCTGGGATCTGGAACACACTCCTTGAGGAAGTGGTGGAAGCCGATTCCATAAATCATGTTAAAAGGCAATTGAAATATTTAAAAGGGAGCGTAGGAGGCTGAGGGCTGATCTTGTAGGGGTCTATGAAATAATGAGGACATAGGTCAGCTAGATAGTCAACATCTTTTCCCAAAGCTACTGCCAATGTCTTTACTTTCTCAGAAGACTAAGGAAATTTGGCATGTCATGTACCACTCTCACCAACGATGGAAAGCATTCTTTCTGGTTGTATCACTGCTTGGTATGGCACCTGCTCTGCCCAAGACTGCAAGGAACTACAAAAGGTCATGAATGTAGCCCAATCCATCACGCAAACCAGCCTCCCAAACATTGAGTCTGTCTACACTTCCCATTGCCTCAACAAAGCAGCCAGCATAATTAAGGACCCCGCGCACCCCAGACATTTTCTCTTCCGCCTTCTTCCATTGGGAAAATGATACAAAAGTCTGAGGTTACATACCAACCAACTCAAGAACAGCTTCTGCTGCTGTCAGACTTTTGAGTGGACTTACCTTGCATTAAGTTGATCTTTCTCTACGTTCTAGCTATGACTGTAACACCACATTCTGCACTGTCTCATTTCTTTCTCTATGAACGGTATGCTTTGCCTGTATAGTGTGCAAGAAACAATTCTTTTCACTCTATGTGACAATAATAAATCAAATCAAATCGAAAAGCTAGGGGAGTCTTAAACTGGAGGGCATAAGTTTAAGGTGAGAAGGGAGAGATACAAAACAGTCCGGAGGGGCAATTTTTTTCACACACAGGCTGATGAGTGTCTGGAACAAGCTGCCAGAGGCTAGTAGAGGCAGGTACAATTCTGCCTTTTAAAAAGCACTTAGATAGTTATGTGGGTGAGATGGGTATAGAGGGATATGGGCCAAATGCAGGCAATTGGGACTAGCTTAGTCATTAACAAAAGGGGTGGCATGCACAAGTTGGGCTGAGGGGCCTGTTTCCATGCTGTAATCCTCTATAACTCTATGAATAGGGGCTTGATGGTGAGGAATGTACATTGCAGACAAAACGTAGGGGTATAGAATTAGCTATTGCACTCTTTCAAGGAACCTGCACTAATATGAAAGGCTGAATAGTCTCCTTTTATGCTGTAAGCTTCTAAGATTGTATATAGATCAGAGTCCAGAAACCATTCCCCACAAAGCATAAATCGCCTCCAAATTCTAAAGCAGCAAGTCCTCTGATTTATCATGATCAATTCTATATAAGATCTGTTAGCTATGTATTAACAATCTTGCAATGAACAACATAACCATGAATTTTAAAATCTGTCTTTTTTTTAAGGTGACTGCGATCAACTTCCCATTTTGAAAAATGGTTCACCAAGCCGTGGGCCTACTTCTCAAAAGTCATTTCCTGTGGGTCGCAAGGTTTTTTACAGATGTGATCGAGGTTATATGCTTGAGGGACGTTTGCGCTATGTTACCTGCACAGAAAATTCAACTTGGTCACCATTACAGACTGTTTGTGAACGTAAGTAATGAAGTATTTTCTCACCACACCCTGTTCGTGCTAGACCTGGTCTGTGGATGCAAGCAGCAATCCAGTGTTCCATCCATATAGTTACTCTTCTCCAGAGAGAGACCGGTCAAATAAGTGCTGGCCAACGACTGTAGATAGTTGCATTACAACTGAGTCTTGAGCAAGAATCTTCCAATATGTAATCTAAGTCCAGTGGTAAGCGTAGGAGTGGGAGTGGTTTCTGCTGGGGGATGGGATAACTGACCACGTGATGCTGCGCTGTTCAGCTTATTATGTCTGCATCCAGGAGAAGCTTGGCAACTCTCAGGATAATGTCAGGCAGGCCGTTACCAGGTGGGGTTCAAAGCCCAAGTGCCATATTTGAAGGGCACCAGGACAGCCTGCACTAACCTTTCCCATCCACTGCCCCAGCCTCCCCCACTTAACCCGTCCTCCCTTCCCTGATCATCCTGCACACAAATTGCACCGTCACCACCCAACCTGTAGCATAGACAGGCATTTAGAATGCTCCCCAAAGAGGACAAAGTAATGGCAACTCATCGTGAATCATGAAAGAAGTCAACCTCGCCAGGTGCACACTGCTTACGTGCAGCCATAAGACAGCATCCTAATTTCTTGCTGGCGGGGAATATAATTTGGAAAGGGAACTTAATACCAGTGCTGGCCTTTTAATGAGCATGCACAACATGTTAATGTATGCAAAAGGACTCCCGACACTGTCAGGCAGGAAGATCAAGCTGCCTTGCAAGTCCGAAGAATATAATTGTTAAAAGTTTATTTCACTATCGGAAACTGACTTTTGGCCGCATATCCAGTTACCTTCTCCTGATCTGCCAAGCTTCCCACTGTTGGTAGCACCAGTAGATGCCTTGATTATTTCCTCACCCAGCATTGAAAAATGAAGAAAAATTTCCCAAGGAAGGTGAAAAGGAAAATCTTCCTACAAATTGGCCGCCTTTCATTCGCCTTCACCTTCAACCGACCAGCTCCCTCCCCCAGATCCTGCTAGCATTCAACGCCTCTGAGGTTTTAGTGAAGTACGTTACTTCCAGGACAAAAGGGACTTTCTTTCTGTTGAATTTGTTAATATTAAATATGGTGGGGGGGGAGTTTTTTTGGTGCTTTTACTGAATTCTTTTTGCTATCAAGATACGGGACATCAACAAAGGGGAAGGAAAAACTTCTTCAAATTGGGTCAGCTACAAACCATGTATCCTCTATTCTGCCCCAACATCTGAAAAATATCCCAACCCCATTACACTTCTCATCTTCCTCAATGTAATTGTAATTGCCAGTGTTTTAAGTAAAAGTCTTGTGTCTATTGAACCATTTGCCTCTTGAAGCTTATATGGTTGGGTTCTGTTTTTTTGGAAAGCGTTACCTTTTTAGGTCAGAAAGCAGTTTCACTTTTCTTCTGCCTTTTGTAAACCACGCATACGCATGACGGCAATCTTTCCTGGTCTTCATTTGATTCCTGTTACCTGAATGTGCCGATTTCACACCGAGTTCCCGTGTTCACAAATCCAACCACAGTCATTCCCTATCTCTTGCCAATTCCTTCAGCTTTATATCCCAGTGCCTTGACCCTCTGACTTCTTTATTCAGTTGCCAAGTGGATAGCCCAGAGTCCATAGACCATAAGATGTAGGAACAGAAGAAGGTTATTTGGCCATCATGTCTGCTTTCAGGAAGTCACTGTCAAAACCTTTGTATTCTATGCTACTCTAAACCTTTTTTGTTTGAACATATATTAACCACATCTGCCAACATCTACACCTGATTAGGGTTGTGGTAGGCAACTTGGATGATTCATTAAAGGCACTCACTGGTGGAAGTAATTTTCAGAGTTGATACAAGCCTGTACGTACAATGGGTTCTATTTCTTACTACAAAACATTGTTTCTAATTTAAAGTAATGGAGCTATTTTATCTGTTCTTGTTTTGTTGTACGATATTGCGTTACTTTCTACTGCAACTCTGGATGTTGGAATCTTTAAGTGGCTGTGTGCACAAACGTGGAGCTATAACGAAAATTGTAATACGCTGGCAGCACAGACTTGCATCTCCCAATTAATCCAAATATTGTTACATTCCAAACCACTTCCTCCACTTTGACAATTTAACAAAGATCCTGTACTAGTTGAACATTAACTTATTTTTGTTCTGTGCTTTAGATCTGAAATCCAAAATTTATTTTTTAATGGCCTAATCTATTTTTGCTGCAACATTTAATAACCTACATATTTATTTAATTTAAATCTGCTGTTTAAGGATATATTTTCTTTCCTCGATCTTACTTTCAAACATGTTGATGCTGTTCCATACTGAGGTGCTTGTGTCCCATTTTTGCCCATTCTGCCAGCCTAGCTATTTCCTTCTGCAACTTTTGCTATCCCCTCTGTAGTCTAACATGACTCCAATTTGTTTTCATTGGCAAATTTAAGTCTTGTTCCCTCCATTTCTAATCAAGATCACTTATCTATAGAAATGCAGCCCCAACAGAGATCCTGTGGAACAGCATTTACATCATTTTTCCAATCTGGGAAATATCCTTTTACCTTACCTCCAGCTCTCTGTTTTCATCTGTACACCCATAATCCACCTCCCCTTTAATTGATTCGTTATTTTATGTATTAGGACCTTTTATCTTTTGAAAATCCAAACTAACTTCATCGATGCACTGCATTTCCTTCACCTGTTCTTTAACCTCTTTCAAAGAATGCTGAAACGTTTGTGGAGCAGTGTCTAGTTTGTACCAGTTCATACTGACCGGCTGTGATTTAGTTAATGTTTAAGAACATGAGAACTAGAAGCAGGATAGGCCTTCTGGCCCCATGAGCCTGCTCCGTCATTCAATAAGCTCATGGCTTATTTTTCATGGACTCAGTTCTACTTACCCACCCGTTCATCATAACCCTTAATTCGTTTACTGTTGGAAACTGTATCTATCTTGCCTTAAAATCATTCAATGAGGTAGCCTCAACTGCTTCACTGGGCAGGGAATTCCACAGACTCACAACCCTTTGTGTGAAGAAGTTCCTCCTCAACTCAGTCCTTAATCTGCTCCCTATTATTTTGAGGTCACGCCCCCTAATTCTAGTTTCACCTGCCAGTGGAAACAATCTCCATGCTCCTATCTTACCTATTCCCTTCATAATCTATTACGTTTCTATAAAACTTGCCCTCATTCTTCTGAATTCCAAGAGTATAGTCCCAGTTTACTCAATCTCTCCTCATAAGCCAACTCTGGAATCAACCTAGTGAATCTCCTCTGCACCTCCTCCAGTGCCAGTATATTCTTTCTCAAGTAAGGATACCAGAACTGTACACAGTACTCCAAGCGTGGCCTCACCAGCACCTTACAAGCTGCAACATAACCTCCCTGTTTTTAAACTCCATCCTCTAGCAATGAAGAACAAAATTCCATTTGCCTTCTTAATTACTTGCTGCACCTGCAAACCAATTTTTTCTGATACATGCACAAGGGCACCCAGGTCCCTCTGCACAGCAGCATGCTGTGAGTTTTTACCACTTAAATAATAGTCCATTTTGCTGTTATTCCTACTAAAATGAATGACCTTACATTTACCAACATCATACTCCATCCCTTGCCCACTCACTTAGACTATCTACATGCCTTTGCAGATTTCTCTGAATGCTGAACTCTAAATAAGAGTCTGATGATGTCCATCCCTTCTAGTTCACTCCTGTTCAATGCACTGCTCTGATTGCGATTTTTGCTGGGACTTGGATATGATGGGACTCGGCATTTTGTGACAGTTTATATGTTTATTTTTGTTTAGTGGCCCCAAGCAAGGCTCGTGTAAGAAGGGCCATGTCTTAAGGTCAGAGTTTTACCAAAATGAAATCCAGCCCGACGTGATATTGCTGGACTGGTGCCTCAAGAACAAGCTGGAGTTCTGATACAAAATACAGAAGTTTTCTGAAATTTTAATTTTTTTTTCTCAACTCTTTTATAAGGGACAATGATGGCACAATACAATTGGATGGGGGTGGGGGAAATACATTGAAAAAAACCTATTGGAAATCTTTGAGTTCTGTAACATCTTTACCTCTTCCCATTTTATTTTATGCGTAGCAAAGAGCTGTGGCAATCCAGGTGAAATTCTGAATGGATATTATACAGCAAAGGATACCACATTTGGGAGTAAAGCTACTTTTTCTTGTGAGGAAGGGTGAGTGCTCATTGACAAATTGCTGAATGAAGTGGAGCTAATTTTATTGAATGTTTATCATGTTTTCAATATTGTGATTAACATTGCAGTTTGCCAGTGCAACAGCAAACCTCAACTCCAAATTAGTAAGTAGGAATTCAGTCTTCAATTTCCAATGACAGCCATCCATGAAATCTCTGAATACAGGTTTCCATTAGTTTTACCAATGATGGAAATTTTGAAGGTTTTACAATTTGCTTGTGTGTCCAAACTCCTGTTCCGTGTGTCCCTTAAGAATATTGCAAAAAATTGAGGTTTGAATTCTTAATTCATAGAACCCTACAGTGCAGAAAGACGCCCTTCGAGTCTGCACCGACCACAATCCCACCCAGGCCCTACTCCACATCCCTGCACATTTACCCACTAATCCCAGGACACTAAGGGGCAATTTTAGCATGGCCAATCAACCTAACCCACACATCTTTGGACTGTGGGAGGAAACTGGAGCAAACCCACGCAGACACGAGGAGAATGTGCAAACTCCACACAGACAGTGACCCAAGCTGGGAATCAAACCCAGGCCCCTAGAGCTGTGAAGCAGCAGTGCTAACCACTGTGCTACCGTGCCATTACCAAATTTTGGGCTCAGTTCTGAAGCTTGTGTTGGCTAATTGCTAAAAATATTTTATTTATATTGTGAGTGAATTCCTTTGGTCAAGATAATTCCTTCAAACATTTGACCAGAAGTACAGAAGAAAAACGCCACCATTGACTTTATTCTGTACCTCAGCTATACTTTGTTTGCCAGGGATTGTGCATTGAAATCTAGGCTGACACTGAAGCACAATATTGCGCTGTCAGAGCTGTTGTATTTTGATTGAGATACTTAACTGGGCCCCTGTGGTGGACATCCACATGAACATTTGAAATAGGAGCGGAAGTAGGCCATTCAGTCCCTTGGGCCTGCTCCATAATTTGCTGAGATCACGGCTGATCTATTTGTGTTTTTAAGTTCTACGTCCTCATCTACCTCCGATGACCTTTGATTCTCTCGCCTAACAAGAATCTATCTCCACCTTAGAAATGTTCAATAAGCCCACCTCCACTACCTTCTGAGGTAGAGAGTTCCGAAGTTCCACGACCCTGTGAGAGGAAAAAAGGGCATAAAAGATCCCATGGCATTATTTTAAAGAAGAGCCACAGGGGCTTTGGAGCATTTGTGGAGGTTGCGGTGCTTGCGGTTGTCCTTGGTGTAAATATTTATCCCTTAATTAGCATAAAAAAGATTCTCCGGTCATTATTACCTTGGTGTCTGTGGGGCTTCCTGTGTGTAAATTGATGACCATGCTTCCTGCATTACAACAGTGGTGATGCGTTAAAAGTACATAATTTTCTGCAAAGCACTTTGATGGTGACCAGAGAGGTGCTAAATATATTTGCCTTTAATGTACAAGAGTGGTCTGTTGATATTTTAGTGGATTTATCAGTTGTAACCTTTAGGAGTCATTTTTGAATCAGCAACTTTCACTTTAGCTTTTAGTTCACCACTTATTCATGGATCATTTTTATTTTATGTTCTATAGTGTGTCTTGTTTTTCTTTCAATAGGTATAGGGTTGTTGGTAGAGACTACCGGATATGTACCGCGGATGGTTGGGATGGCCAGGTCCCAACATGTGAATGTAAGTTAGCGCTCCATGTCGTGCAGAATATTTTGCTATCTTTTCGTACCAAGCACTTGAGTCACTTTAAAGGAATTAGCATTTCCAGTGTGGTGACTCCATATCTCTGATTTTTCCTTATAGTTTTTTTTTAACCTCTCCTAGGTAACAATATTGACTCTTTGGTAATTATTTCTAGATCTGGAACATAAAGCACAGAATGGGAAATAGCCATTTGGATATTCAATCCTGATTCTTCCATAGATCACAAAAAAAAATTCCTCGGTTATATTTTTATCGGGGCTTGATATTAGCAGATTGTAATAACATTTTATGATGGACGTTTTGGCGCTCACTGATGCAAGTTGTCCTGTTTGATGTCTTGGAGGCAGTAGGAGTTTAAAATAAAAGGGGATTGTTAGAAAACCATTGATCATCAGCAGGAATCATAACAATGTGAGGGGCATCCCAAATGCCAGATGGGAAACTTGGAAATGCTGGTTCTGAACTAATTAATTTTGCAGCCTGGAACAAAACTCCGAGAAAAGAGATGAAACTCGGTGAGGAAAGGAATTAGTCTTGTCGTAACTTATTCAAATACTCAAACGTTTGTTTAACTTTAAAACACACAAGAAAAACAACAGTAAAGAACAACATTTACAATAAATGTAAAAGATAAAGTCATCATAGCCCCAGATGACCATATGCTGTTCTCCCCTTTTGAGGAGGAGTGCTGACAGGCGGTGATTTTACCTGAGGATCATCACATTTCAAGCGAGGGGCAAGGTTGAGAAGGTGGGGCCTTCATAAATAACCTTAGTGAATACGGGGATTGACTACAGGAAGTGATGCAGAGCAATGCATTGGCATTGCTCTGCATCACTAGCCAGCTGTCCAGTCAACTTAGCAAACCAACCCAGGTTCTGGTTAGACAGTATTTTTAATCTAAATTCAATTTATCATAGAATCATAGCAACTCTACAGTGCAGAAAGAGGCCATTTGGCCCATCACATCTGCAGCGACCACAATCCCACCCTGGCCCTACCCCCCTTTTCCCTACATATTTACCCACTAATCCCTCTGACCTACACATCTCAGGATACTAAGGGCAATTTTAGCATGGCCAATCAACCTAACCTGCACATCTTTGGACCATCTACCTATCTACTTTCCTAATCTCTGAAAGCAGGCCTTCCTCAAAACAACATCCCATATGTTTTAACACTATGTGCCAAATACAGCAAATAAATGTCTCACAGAGCCTGTGGTTTACTTTTGAGAACACATTTTCTACTTTAGAGAAGAATTTCTGGGCTCAAACAGAGGCAGCTTCTTCTGGTTTTGGCACAACAGCTTGGACTCTCTGAGAGGAAAAAAAATCTGTTTGCAAACTGGCTGTGACCATGATCTAAGCCACGAGACTGCTAGACTCCACTTAACAAAGTAACAGTCTCACCCTGAGACTAATCTAATCCATACCTCGTAATTCCTCAGTATAACAATATGCTTATCTTTACTTTTCATTTCAGCTCAACTTCCTAACAACAATGAATTAATTTCTTGTTGCAAAATTCTTAATTGGAACATCTTCTTCAAATTATAAGAAGAAAGGAGAAGATCATAGTTGTGTGAAATCTGAAATAAAGGGGTGAATTTTCTTCACAATTTATTACACTGGTGGCTAATTTGTTAAATGCACTGGCTGGGGCCTCAAGTAGTGTTATGGGAGATGGGTCATCCTGAGAACTGGCCCTCATTTGTGCGAGACTGACAGGTTACAGCCAGAAAGATGCAAAACAGTCACCCGGGATTCTTGCTGGGTAAGGAGAATGTGGCCCCAATTGCCAAAGGAGGGTAGGGGAATGGAGCAGCCGGGCTTGAAGGGCTGTAGCCAAACCATGTTAAAAAGTCTGACAACACCAGGTTTTAGTCCAACCTATTTATTTGATAATATACTCACAAGCTTTCGAGGGGACTGCCTCTTCGTCAGGTGAATGGAGAGCACAGACATCTGTGCTTTATGTGCTCTGTCCGAGGCCAGAACTCTCCATTCACCTGACGAAGAGGCAGTCCCCTCGAAAGCTTGTGAGTATATTATCAAATAAATAGGTTGGACTAAAACCTGGTGTTGTCAGACTTTTTACTGTGTTTACGCCAGTCCAACGCCGGCATACCCACATCATGCCAAACCATGTATACAGTGCTGAGGGTATCACTGCCTTTGTAATCCCACTGTTTCTGTCAGGCTGAGGTCTGAAAATTAAATCCAAAAACAGGAAATGCTGCAAGCACTCAACAAGTCAGGGAGTGTCAGCAGCTAAAGGTCAGGATAATGTTTTAGGTCCAAGAGTCTTCATCAGAACCATACTTTTTTTAAATGCTTCTTTCTATAGGAAAGGCACAATGTTTTTTGCAAAAGGAAGCTGTGATAGTGGATTTCAGTTTTGATCATAGCTTTCTACAACTTCCTGATAGAAGCACAATCTCATTCTACATTGTTCCTCAGTGACAGATAACTTAATCTGGGCCATTAGGAGTAGGGCACTTGTGGAGCACTCCTTGTGCCAGCATTCCTGTAAAGTAACTTGGGTTTTCTTAATACATTAAAAACACCACATAGATACATATTTTTCTCTTTTAGTCACGTTATATGTTTGTTGTTTTCTGTATTTCATTTGTAGTCATGTCTTGTCTCTTTTTTATCTCTCACTCTATGGGTGGAAATCACCCCAAAAAATTCTAAGTGTTAAATTTGTGTGAAAACTGGAGTAATTCACGCTGTTTTTTTCCGGTGGGTGTTCAGAGAAAAATCTCCCACACTCTGTGCACTGCAGAGGCCACCAGTGTGAATATCTGATGATATTGCAATGGCATGAATATTAAATTTCAGGGGATGGGGTCTATCTCCGCTGGAGAGGCTGAAATCCGTGCACTGAGCAGGTCACGGTGCGTGTGCCGATCTGTCAGTGTCGTGATCGGCACACGCGCAGTGGCCCCGCGCTGATGGCTTCCCGATTTTGCTGGCCAGCCCCGCGACCCCCGCAGCACTGGCTCTCCATGGCTCCATCACTGGCCCCTCAACCATTCCCGGGCACAGCCCCAATTCCCCCCGCCGTTTCCACTGCAATCTCCCAGTCCCTCCCCCAACAGTAACTCCCCCACCCCTGCATGCCACCCCCCCGCAGCCCGCCCTATTAGCTGGCCTCCTCCCTTCCTCACCAATCCCAACTGCAGAGTGATAGCAGGACTCACACCCCCCACCCATCACCCCCTAGGCCCCAGCCCCTAGGCTCTGCCTCTGTAGGCTCCACCCCTTGGCACTGCCCCATGCCTGATGGACAGTGCCAAGGTGCCCCCTGGGCATTGGCACTTTGCCCCTTGAGCAGTGCCAGGGAGCACAGGCTGGCACCGTCAGAGTGCCAATGCCCAGGGGACACCACCCACCACTTGACTCCCCCTGACGAGGTGCCGATTGCCCTCTTCCTTCCAGTGGGATTGGGCAGCTAGTTCCCTGAAAGTGGGGAGCTAGTGTAATCCCCGCTGGACTGAAACACTCTGGCTGGGTAGGAGATGCTAGCGGGCCCGGAGACTTCAGTCCTGGGCCTGCTAATCTTATTCAAATAATGTTGCACTGACCATTTAAATGGTCTGTGCGCCTACCAGCCAGTTTCCGGCGCAGAGCAGACATCGCCGGAAATCTGGTGCTGGGAGATGCAAGCGGTGCACAAATGTTCACGCAAATTTCACAAGTTGGCTGTTGTGGGATTCTCCCAGCCTGCTGTGCTGAAATATTAATGCAGCAGGATGGGAGATTCGCAGCCTACCTCTTCGCCTCTCTTGGTCCCTAAAGAAGTCAGCAGCCTGGGTCGTTGTATTGTGTGTCAGGGTGGGGGTGTATCTAACTCTGTATTGCTGTCTATTGGTTCACCCATATGTTGTCATTCAGCTGACTGAGTGAGTTTTAATCTTGCAAGTTTTAATCTGATTTGACATTCTGTTGAGGACATTGACTAAATTTTGTTTCTCCCTAGCCATCAGATGTGATGATCTTCCATCTATTCCTAACGGGCGAGTTTCAACACCATACAATAAGGAGAACTGGGAATACGGGATGATAGCAAAGTATTCGTGCATTGGTGACTACTCATTGATTGGTGCGGATGAACTTACTTGTACAGAGACAGGCAAATGGAGTAATGACCCACCAAGATGCAAAGGTATTGGTATTTCAGATAGAAAGTTGGATTGTGCCATTGTTGAGACGTGGGATTTTGTGATTTGTAACCTGCCTACGTCAGTTCTGGTGGTGGGTGAGCCCCATCCATATTTGGTGCTGTCACCTCATATGCTTGATTTTAGCATTAGGCTAAGCAGATCCTGCTCTGCTGGTTGTCTCTCCAGTCAGCAGGTAACTTAGAAGTGTTGCGCTGCCAACTTCTGTTCTTAAAGGCAGTCTGTCCCTCTTAAATGAATGAATGACAGTAGAGTGATGCAGAATAAAATCACTACAAAGGGAAGCTGGGGGCTCCAAGACCATTGATGCAGTGCTGGAGGCTTTAGTGGTAGAGGTGGTCAGGAGGAGAGATACCATGTTTCTGTGGGGGTGGGGGAGAAGACTGCATTGAACTGGAGTGGGCACAGTAAGATGTCTCTCAACACCAGGTTAAAATCCAACAGGTTTATTTGGTATCACAAGCTTTCGGAGCACTGCTCCTTCAGGTGAGGGTGACTCATGCTGCTCAATGCATCAGGCCTCCATCACTCACCCATCAGTAACCCCTCATACTCAGGACTCCTGCAGAACATCCAGATGCCCCCTTACCTTCATACATCTGTGAATGCTGTGAACCTCACTCCCATCTTCATCTCCCAAAACTCAACAAAGTGATGGCTCGCTGAATCATGTGGGGGGGCCGAATAGAAGCTGCACCAGAGCCCATGGCGTCCGTCGTTGCTGAGAAAATTCACGTACTTATGTTTGGCCCATCCTTAACAGGGGACTCATGGAGTGGCAAATGGGAGCACACTGATGGCTTGAAACGGTGAGATGCCAGGTGCATTGGCTGACTTGCCAGACAGTGCATCCTGCCCCTGGAAAGGAGAATGGAGGGGTCCAGCTCCAAGTTGATTGATTGATTGGTACTGTGCAGAGTTTGTCTTCTCTGCAGCCTCTGCTCCATCTCCCTGTTGTGCTTCAGACCCAGAGGCAATGCAACTGCTGCCCTCATGCACGTGCTGCCTTTGTGTGACCTATTGCTCTGCCTTCCTTGTGGAGGTGCTGCAACACTACCTAAAAAAAAATCGACTCGGGGGTCACAATACCTCCAGAAGCACTCCAGTGTATTCTCAGGCATTGCAATAGCAAGCGCTCTTCAATATTATTTTATCTGCAAAGTGGATGTCTGCACAAAAGTTTATCATGTAGCTGAACACTTGACCTTTTGTGAGCAACGTGCATGGTCCAAACCTAATAAATATTTGTCATGTGGTGGAGCTCAGTGATATCAGGAGAGTGCGCACTCTGTTGCTTCTGGCAGTCACTGGGGATACTCCTGGGAGCTTCCTTTTCAACATGTTACGCCACAGCCCACGACAGAAGTGAGCGCCTGTGCGGTGCACCCCAAAGTGGCTGATCATCTTCAGTAGAGCACCCTTTGTGTTTGTGCAACAGAATACTATGTCTCTACTACCAGGCGTATTCATTTAATCATAGTGAATGAGAAATTTTCTGGAGATGTTACACTTTCTGTTCCTCTAAACTGCTAAAATTGTGCAGTTTACGTTTAATCGTAAATAAATTGTAAACAGAGAAACTGTCCTGAAGATTGTAATATATCTGATTCTATCGCTCTCCTGCTGACAGTCTGATCATTGTTAAAAATAATTTAAGCATTATATAAAGGGCTAGCCATCAACATTACAAGAAATTCTGCTATTGCATAGTGTATAAAGTGTTCTTCAAGCTCATCCTGCTCTTAGTGTAGAACTGTCACATTCCAATTTGCCTGATTGTAACATTCAGGAATTTCAGCAAGATTTAGTACAGTTTGACAATGCAACAGTTAGATAACAGGTGATGTAAAGCAACTCGTGCAATATTCAATGGTGCAATAAACCTTTATGCTGCTAGAGGAAAAGGGGACTACTTGCAACATGGGGGACCATTTAACAACGTGCATAGGAAGATAACCCAATGTCTCAAATGAAGGAATGACGCTTCTTATAGAATAACATTCTCTCAGTACAGCACTGGGTGTGAAACTAAATTATGTGCCCCAGTCCTGGAGTGGGTTTTAAACTGATAACGTTTAGATCCAGCTTTGAGATTGCAAGAAAATGAAGCAGGTAATTACTTATTAAGAGATGCAGCCCCGCACATTTGTAAAGGTACTCATTCTTTGATGTATGTATTTTATTCCCAATAAAGTTATAAAATTGACTGGCTGGTAAATAGGATACATGTTGCTCCGGGAATGCAGTGATGTGCTTTGTAACTGAGCAGGAGCAGTACGTTAATACAACTGAGTGACTTATTAGGCCACTTTCAGAGGGTATTTAAGAATCGGTCATGTTGGAGTGAGACGGGAGTTACAGCTAGGCTAAAGCCAGAATCAGTGGCCGGTTTCTTTTCCTATAGGATCTTGGTGAGCCAGTTAGATTTCTCTGACAGATTTGTGACCTGACAACACAGAAGTGGTTGTGAACTTTGAAGAAAGTGTTGGCGATGTAGGGCAGGAGTTATCAGCATGCAGTTTTATGGTGACCCAGTGTTGTCACCATGGACAGCAGTTAGATAAGAAAGAGGTGAGGCCCAACGATAGATCAAGGTATTAACAACACAGAGCTTTTTTGCTGCAATTTTTCACAAATACGTTCCACAGGTGAGGAAAAATCAAAGTAGTTGTCTTGATAATGCCATAACTGCAATTACTAACTGAGGGATGATTCCTGCGTTGTTCTTTTACCAGCTGTTAGCTGCCGTCGCCCTGCATCGATCGCAAATGGTCACATTAAAGCAGGATTTGGGCCAACCTATAAATATCGAGAGACAGTCACCTATGCCTGTAATGAAGGTTTTGAAATGGTTGGCAACAGTGTAATTGAATGCGGTGAGAATAACGAATTTGTGCCTTCACCACCTAAGTGCAAACCACGTGAGTAAACAGCACTTACTTAATAGAATCAAAGATTGTGAGTTAACTTTTGATCATACTTGTTAAAGCTATGTAAACACCTGAATGTTGTTATGCAAGTTTTTTCCTGATAATTTCTTTCCTTTTGCTCTTCAACCCTGCACATGGTTTTAGAAACAACAGTCATCTCAATTCCAGGGCAGAGTTTAGCAGGATAGTGTCCTAGGCCCAGCCATCTTCAGCTGCTTCATCAATGACCTTCCTTCCATCGTAAGGTCAGACATGGAGATGTTTTCTGATGATTGCACAATTTCTAGCATCATTCCCGGTTCCTCAGATCCTGAAGCAGTCCATGTCCAAATGCAGCAAGATGTGCTCAATATCCAGACTGGGGCTGCCAATTTGCAAATAAAATTCAGGCCACACAACTGCCAGGAAATGGCCACCTCCAACAGGAGAGAATCTAACCATTTGGCCGTTCTATTCATTTGACATAATGATAGCTCAATCCCCACTGTCAACATCTTGGGGTTTACCATTGACCAGAAGCTGAACTGGACTAGCCAAATAAATATTATGGCTACAATAGCAGATCAGAGGCTGGGAATCCTGTGGTGACTAACTCACCTTTAACTTCTCAAAACTTGTCCACCACCTACAAGACACAAGTCAGGAGTGTGCTGGAATACTTCTCAGTTGCCTGGATGAGTGCAGCTCCAATAACTCTCAAAAAGCTTAACACCATCCACGGTAAAGCAGCCTTCCACAAAGACTTACTGCATCCACCACCAGTAAACTGTGTGTACCTACAAGATGCACTGCAGGGACACGCCAAGACTTCTTCGACAGCACCTTCCAAACTCACGACCATTACCATCTAGAAGGACAAAGGCAGCAGGCACAGGGGAGCACCATCAACTGGAAGGTCTTCTCTAAGCCCCTCACCATTCTGACTTGAGAATATATCACAGTTCCTTCACTGTCGCTGGGTGAAAATCCTGGAGCTCCCTCCCTAACAGCACTGTGGATGTACCTATGCCAAACGGGCTGCAGCCCGTCAAAAAGGTGGCTCATCACCACCTTCTCAAGAGCTGTTAGGGATGGACAATAAATGCTGGCCTTGCCAGCAATGCCCCCATCCATAAATGAATTTAAAAATGACTACTTTTCAATTGCTGAATGAGTAAAGAGAACAGAGTGGTTTAATGTTGATCCTTTATCTAGGTGTCTGTGCCAAAGAAGATGACCTCATTAATAAAAATGAGGGGAAATTCACTTGCAAAATGTTGTTTCATAAGTGAACCTAAACCACCCAGAATCTAAAACCAACTAAATACCTTATTACTTTGTCAATGATTTTCCCTCCATCATAAAATCAGATATAGGTATGTTCACTGGTAATCCCATAACATTTCAGTAACATTAGCAACTCCTCAGATACTGAAGCAGTCCATGCCCACATGTAACAAGACACGGAAAACAGTAAGGCTTGAACTGATAAGTGGCTACTAACATGAGCACTAGCTAAGTGTCAGCAATGACCATTTTTAACAAGAAAAAATCTAATCATCTCCCCTTCACATTGAAAGGCATTGCCATTGCAGCAGTGGTTATCATCAATATCCTGGGAATAACCATTGACCAGAATCTTAACCGGACCAACCACATAAATACATGGCTGCAAGATCAGCTCAGAGGCTGGAAGTTCTGTGTCGAATGATTCACTTCCTGCCTCCCCAGTATGGTCCACCATTTACAAAGTGCAGGCTGGGAGTATGATGGAATGTTCTCCACTTGTCAGTATGACTGCAGCTCCAACATCACTCAAGAAACACAGCACAATCCAGGAAAAAGCAGTCTGTTTGATCAGAACCCCATTCACCACCATAAATACTTGCACCCTTCACTGTCAGCAAACAATAGGAGCAGTGTGCACCAT
Organism: Carcharhinus amblyrhynchos; assembly: GCF_965287045.1. NCBI lineage: Eukaryota > Metazoa > Chordata > Chondrichthyes > Carcharhiniformes > Carcharhinidae > Carcharhinus > Carcharhinus amblyrhynchos. The sequence continues at coordinate 18,568,473 of NC_137345.1, forward strand.
TTGTAAGATTCACTGCCCTACCTTCACCAGCACCTTCTGAACCTGCAAGTGCTACCAGCTCTAAGGATAATGGCAGCAGATGTATGGAGGCACCACCAATTGGAAATTCCCATGCTTACCACATGTTGTTCTGATTGGGAAATATATTGTTCAATGACAAACTGTTGGATCAGAACCCTAGAACACTCTTTCTATCAGCACCATGTGAGTATCCACACCAGATGGACTGCAGAGTTCACAAAAACAGCTCATCATCACCTTCCTTAAAGAAATTAGGGATGGGCAACAAAAACTGGTCCTTTCAGGGACATTCACATCCCACGCGAGAATTCCAAAAGCAGACAGAACAAATTCAAAAGCGGTACCGTATTAGACATCTGTTTCTGACCATGATAGTTTGCCACTTACTGAGCACTTCTACAGGTTGAGGCTAGTTGGAAGGCACCAGCAAGAGAGGAAATGGGCATAGGTGTTTTCCAATTAAGAGGGCTAAAGCAAATTCACGGTACAATGTAAATGCTAGGAGCCAAATACTTGGTATGTGAATTTAGCATTGGGAAGTGTGCATGGCTCCATCAGCAGAACCATTACTGAGATACTGACTGGTGGAAAACCACTGAGCATGGACTTGTAGTTGAACATCAGAATATTGTCCTCAGAGAACTCTAGTACCAGATGTTTATTTAATCTATATAAGAAAATTTTGCAAACGGAAGGGAGCGATTTGCCAAAACAGGTAAACTCCTTGAATCATTAGTCTAAGTGGGTCTGAAAATGAAATTATTAATTTTTCCAAGTTCTACCTAATTGTAAATAAGCTCGTAGAACAGAGAAGCTTTCTTAATTCCAAAAGTTGGTAACATTTATGTTGCTGCAATGCTCTGGCTGACAGTTTGCTTATTATTAAAAAATGATTACCATTACAAGCATGACATTGCTCTTGGCTCAGAACCATGTCCTCACTTACCTGTAACATTCAAGCTTGATGTGGTACAGTTTTACATTGCAACAGTTAATTACTGGTGCTGTAACATAATTCCCTCAAAAAGCCAATGGAACAACAAATCTTTATGCTGATAGAATAATAGTAGACTGTTTGGAACATATGGGACCTTTTAACAATATAAATAGGAAGACAATCTGCTGTCTCATCCAAAGGAATAACACCTGAAATTGAATAGTATTCTCTCAGTATTGCTTTGGACACAGTAAGAAGTCTCACAACACCAGGTTAAATTTCAACCAGTTTATTTGGAATCACGAGGTTTCGGAACGCTGCCCCTTCATCAGGTGAATGCTGCACTGGAGGCCAACCTAAACTGTATACCCAGTTCCGAGATGGGTTTGAACCGATAGTCTCTTGACTCATTGGTGAGTCTGCTAGAATCTGAACCAAATCAACATTTATTAAGAGATGCAGCCCTGCACACTTGTAAAGGTACAATATAGTCATTTTTTTCTTCAACGTATTTTCTTCCCAGTGAAGTTATAAAATTAACTGTCTGAGATGTAAGATCTTTGTGGCTTGGAGAATGCGGTGAACTTTGCAATTGAGCAGCAGCTGTACATTGATACAACTGAGTGACTTGTTAGGCCACTTTCAGAAGGTATTTAAGAATCAGTCATATTGGAGTGAGACGGGAGTCACATTTAGGCTAAAGCCAGTATTAATGGCTGGTTTCTTTCCCTGTAGGAGCTTAGTGAGCCAATTAGTTTTCTCTGACAATCTGACAGATTTGTGATTTGACAACACACAAGCGGTTGTGAACTTTGAAGAAGGTATTGGAGACATTAAGCAGGAGTTTTCAGCTTGCAATTTTAAGGTGACCCAATGTCTGCGGATGTTGTCACCATGGGCAGCAGTTAAATGAGAAAGAGGTGAAGGTATTAATAACACAAAGCTCTTTTGCTGCAAATTTTACATTCCACAGGTAAGCAAAAATCAGAGTAGTTGTCTTGATAATATCTTAACTGCAATTAATTTCCAAGGCATGACTCTTGCATTGTTTTGTTACCAGCTATTAGATGTCAACTCCCTGAAATGATCGCAAATGGTCACATTGTAGAAGAAATTCAACCAATCTATAAATATCGAGATACGATCACCTATGCCTGTCTTGAGGGCTTTAATATGGTTGGCAACAGTGTCATTCAATGCAGTGAGGATAATGTATTTGTGCCCCAGCCACCTAAGTGCATATCAGGTTTGTAAATGTCTCTTCAATTAATAGAATTAAAAAATGTGAATGGACTTTCGGTGAAATCTGCTGCAAGTTTCTAAACATCTGAATGTTTGGATGTTTGCCAAATGATTATAGAATCTTGATTTCTTTCTTTACGTTCAATTTTACAAGTTGTTTCAGAAATGACATTTCTTATGAGGAAAGTTTTAATCTTTTATTCAGGTATCAATGCTGCAAAGATTTCCCACATTTATTACAAATGAGGAGAAAATCACTTGCAATATTTTATTTCATAATTGTATCTGGACCACCTAGAATCCAGGAACATACTGCAGTTATCTTCACCTGTTTTTCAATGATCTTCCTTTCCTCATTAGGTCAAAAGTGAGGATGTTCACTGATGATTACAAAGTGTTCATTATCATCGTGACTCTTCAGATACTGAGGAGTCCATGTGCAGTATGACCTGAATATCCAGGCTTGGGCAAAGAAATGGCAAGTAAAATTTGTGCCACACTGGGGCCAGGCAATGACCATCTCCGACAAGAGAGAATCTAACCATTTCCCTCAACATTCAGTGATATTACCATTGCTGAAGCCCTCAGTGACAACATTCTGAAATTTACCATTGACCAGTTAATGGGACTAGCCGTATAAATACTGTTGCTACAAGGCCATCTCTTGACTGGTTAAAGACACACCTCTTAACTCCCCATAGCCTGTCCACCATCCAAAGGGCTCAAGTTAACATTGTGTTGGAATAATCTCCATTTGCCTGGATGAGTTCAGCTCCAGTTCCTCTTAAGAAGCCCAATCCCATCTAGGACAAAGAAGCCAGCTTGATCAGTACCATATTCACCCCCTCAAACACTCACTCTCTCCAACTTCACACAATAGTGGTGACAGTATGTACCATACATAAAATGCACTGCAGTAGCCAGCCAAGCCTCCTTTGATGACACCTTTTTAAATTCATTTGTGGAACATGGTTGTCGCTAGTTTTGCTTGGCCATTTCAGAGGGCAGCTGAGAGTCAACCACACTGCTATGGCTTTGGAGTCACATGTAGGCTAAAATGGGTAAGAATGGCAGATTTCTTTCCCTGAAGGACATTAATGAACCAGATGGGTTTTTCTGACAATTGGCAATGGTTTTGTAATAATCAGTAGATTCTTTGAATTCAAATTCCACTATCTGCTGTGGCGGGATTCGAATCCAGGCATCCAGAACATTAGCTGAATTTCTGAATTAATAGCCTAGTGATAATATCACCAAGCCATCACCTCCCCTTCTAAACCCACGGTAAGTACCACCCAGAAGGACATAGGCAACACAACCATTTATAGGTTGTCCTCCAAGCTGTACACCATCCTGACTTGGGACTATATGGCCAGTCCTTCTTAGTTGCTGTGTCAAAAACCTGCAGTTTTCTCTCTAACAGCTCTGTGGGTGTACCCACACCACATGGACTGCACCAGATCAAAACGGCAGCTCACCACCACCTTCTCAGGGCAAGTATCATGGAATCCCTATAGTATAGAAGAAGGTCATTTGGCCCACCTAGTCTGTATCAACCACATCCTACCCAGGCTGTATCCCACACATTTACCCTGCTAATCTAATCCCCCTGACACTAGGGTCAGTTTAGCCTGGCCAATCAATCTAACCCTCACATCTTCGCACTCTGGGAGGAAACCATAACATTTGGAGGAAACCCACATAGACATGGGAAGAAGGTGCAAACTCAACACACAGTCACCCGAGGGCGGAATTGAACCCAGGTCTCTGGCACTGTGAGGCAGCAGTGCTAACCACTATCCACCATGCTGCCCCAATTGCCAGCAATGCTCACATTCCATAAAGTAATTTTAAAAAACAAACAGCTAGTACCAAAAAGCAGCATTGGAGTGGGCACCTGTTCAAAATATAGCATTTTGTCCCTTTGTATGTATATATCTGGCACTTACCCACGTTGAAGCGAGTTGGAGAAGCACTAGAGGAAAACAGATGGGTATAGGTGTCTTCTAAGTACAAGGTCTGTAGCAACATCAAAGTACTAGACCTGGTATTGGGGAATGAGGCTTGTCAAGTGGTCGACGTTTCAGAAGGGGAGCAGTTCGGGAACAGTGACCACAATTCAGTAAGCTTTAAGGTACTGATGGATAAAGATAATGTAGTCCTCAAGTTAAAGTGCTAAATTGGGGGAAGGCTAATTACAACAATATTAGGCAGGAATTGAAGAATGTAGATTGGGGGCAGATGTTTGAGGGCAAATCAACATTGGCATATGGGAGGCTTTCAAGTGTAAGTTGATGGGGATTCAGGACCGGCACATTCCTATAAGGATAAAGAATAAGTATGGTAAGTTTAGGGAACCTTGGATAACGAGAGATATTGTGAGCCTAGTTAAAGAGAAAAAGGAAGCATTTGTCAAAGCTGGGAGGCTGGGAATGCATGAAGCAAGTGTAGAATATAAGGAAAGTGGAAAGAAACTTGAGCAAGGAATAAGAAGGGCTAAAAGGGCTCATGAAAAAGCATTGGCCAGCAGGATTAAGGAAAATCGCAAGGCTTTTTATACATGTATAAGAAGCAAGAGGGTAACCAGGGAGAGGGTTGGTCCACTAAAGGACAAGGGAGAGAATCTATGCATAGAACCAGAGGAAATGGGCAAGGTATTAAATGAGTACTTTGCATCAGTGTTCACCAAAGGACTTGGTGGATGATGAGTCTGGGAAAGGATATGTAGATAGTTTTGAGTCATGTTGAGATCAAAAACGAGGAGATATTGGGGTTCTTGAGAAACGTTTAGGTAGACAAGTCCCAGGGCCTGATGGGATATACCCAGAATACTGAGAGAGGCAAGGGAGGAAATTGCTGGGGCCTCGAGAGAAATCTTTGCATCCTCACTGGCTATAGGGAAGTCCCAGAGGATTCGAGAATAGCCAATGTTGTTCCTTTATTTAAGAAGGGTAGCAAGAATAATCCAATTAATTAAAGGTCGGTGAGCCTTATGTCAGTGTAGGGAAATTATTGGAGAGGATTCTTCGAGCCAGGCTTTATTCCCACTTGAATGTAAATGGACGTATTCATGAGAGGCAACATGGTTTTGTGAAGGGCAAGTCGTGTCTCACGAACTTGATTGAGTTTTTCGAGGAAGTGACGAAGGTGATTGATGAGGGTAGGGCAGTAGATGTTTTCTTCATGGACTTCAGTAAGGCCTTTGACAAGATCCCTCATGGCAGACTGGTGCAGAAGGTGAAGTTGCATGGGATTAGAGGTGAGCTGGCAAGGTGGTTACAAAACTGGCTCGATCAAAGAAGACAGAGGGTAGCAGTGGAAGGATGTGTTTCTCAATGGAGGGCTGTGACAAGTGGTGTTCCTCAGGGATCAGTTCTGGGACTTTTTGCTGTTTGTAATATATATAAATGATTTGCAGGAAAATGTAACTGGATTGATTAGTAAGTTTGTGAACGACACAGGATTTGCAGATAGCAATGAGGATTTTCAATGGAAACAGCAGTTATAGATCAGTTGGAGACTTGGACGGAGAGATGGAAAATGGAGTTTAATCCAGACGAATGTGAGGTAATGCACTTTGGAAGGTCTAGTACAGATCGGAAATATATAGTAAATGGCAGAACCCTTAGTATTGATAGGCAAAGGGATCAGGGTGTACAGGTATACAGGTCACTGAAAGTGGCAATGCAGGTGGAGAAGAAGGCATGCGGCATGCTTGCTTTCATCAGCCGGGGTACTGAGTTTAAAAATTGGCAAGTCATGTTGTAGCTTTATAGAACCTTATTTAGACCGCACTTGGAATATAATGTTCAATTCTGGTTGCCACACTACCAGAAGGATTTGGAGGCTTTGGAGAGGGTACAGAAAAGATTTTGCCTGGTATGGAGGGCATTAGCTATGACAAGAGGTTGGAGAAACTTGGTTTGTTCTTACTGGAGCGATGGAGGTTGAGGGCAGACCTGATAGAAGTCCACAAGATTATGAGAGGCATGGACAAAGCGGACAGTCAGAAACTTTTTCCTAGGGTGGAAGAGTCAATTACTAGGGAGCATAGGTTTAAGGTGCAAGGGGCAAGTTTTAAAGGAGATGTACGAGGCAGATTTTTTTACAAAAAGAGTCGTGGGTGTCTGGAACTCGTTGCCAGGGAAGATTGTGGAAGCGAGTACAGTAGTGACTTTTAAGGGGCATCTTGATAAGTACATGAATAGGATGGGAATAGAGGGATATGATCCCCGGAAGGATAGGGGGTTTTAATTAAGTCGGGTAGCATGGTCAGTACAGGCTTGGAGAGGCAAAGGGCCTCCCTCTGTGCTGTAATTTTCTTTGTTCTTTTTTCTTTGTACAACACTGAAGTATTCAGTATGTGGATTCAGCATTGGGAAGTGTCTTCATTGCCATCGCTAAAAACCATGACAGAACTACTGACTGAAAGAAATATCACTTTAACATAGTGAATGCCAGACAATCAGTCGTGCTTTTGATTTTATGTCTACAACACCAGTTCAAAGAGCTCTGACTGTGTGCAAATTTTCTGTGGAACTGTGAAGGTAGATCTTGACAAATGATTGGAACCAATGGTAGGGTCTATTTTGAGACAAAGTTCATTTGTTTGCCCTGCAAGAAGTTGCAAATTAGATCTGTTTATTTTTAGAGACAATAATCCAGCATAAAATTAATTTGGTATTTGTAAAAGTATGAATCAATAAGTGAAAACCAGCTTAAATTTGTTAAAGGAAAATTGTGTTTGAGCAACTTGATCATGATTAGAATCAATGAATCCCTACAGTGTAGAAAGAAGCCATTCAGCCTATCAAGCCTGCACTAACAACAATCCCACCCAGGCCCATCCTGACAGCCCAATGCATTTACCCTGCTAATCCCCTGACACTAAGGGGCAATTTAGCATGGCCATTCAACCTAACCCTCACATCTTTGGACTGTGGGGTGAACTGGAATGCACAGAGGAAATCCATGCAGATGCAGGGAGAATGTGCAAACTCCACTTAGTCAATCACCTGAGGCTGGATTTGAACCCGGGTTCTTTGAAGAAGTTGTAGGGGGGAATGATGAGGCTAATGAGGCTGATGCTGTGTATTCTGTAGTAAGCATCTGGCACATAGACAGCTAATATAGACTGAGTACAGAACTGCCCATACAATGATGTAAGGAGCACATGACCTGCTCTCAGGAGTCAGTTTGCAGTTGGATAGAGCTGTGTGTACAAACAAGCATGGAATTGGCTCTGAGCTTGTTCTCTTTACTGTATTTTGTAAATAGTTCTAAGAATCAATAAAGATTTTCTATTAACCTATGTATGACTACAAAGGCTTTTGCCGATTGACTGAACTGTAACTGACACGCTATAGCATATTTGGCATCAAAAGGCATTTCATAAGGTACCACGTAACAGATTTCTTAGCTAAATTTTAATTGGGATTAAAGGGAGAATGACAGTTTGGATATAACATTGGCTAAGGGGAAGAAAGCAGAGAATAGTAGTGAGCAGTTGTTTTTCAGACTGGAGGGAAGTCTGCCATAGTGTTCCCCTGGGGCCAGTATTAGGATCCTGCACTTTTTTGATCTATATTAATGACCTGAACTTGTATATGGGACATAATTCCAAAGTTTGAAGATGACATGAAAGTAGGAAATGTAGTAAACAATGGGGAGGATTTGGACAAGCTGGTGAAATGGACAGATACATGGTTGACGTTATTGTTAAAAACTGTATGTGTAAATTTGATTTTCTTTTGAAGGTATCTGTGGCAACCCTCCAAAATTGGAACATGGTTTACCAATAGGAAAAACTCCCCAGAAACCATTTATTGCGGGTAGTAAGGTGGCTTACAGATGTGAACGTGGCTACAGACTTAAGGAGGGAGGATCAAGATATGTTGTCTGTAAACATGATTTAACCTGGACAGAATTGCAGACTGCTTGTGAACGTAAGTATTCAGTAATTTTTTTTTGTGTACTTCCCTCCCTATCTTTTCCAGTGAGAGCTTGTCCAGGTACTGTTCCATAGAATCTTTACAGAACATAAGGAAAGAGGCCAACTGGCCTATCAGGTCTGCAGTGACTCTCCGAAAGAGCATCTTACCAATGCGACCATGGGTGAGAGACACCGAGGCATCTTGCAGTTGATGACTGTAATAACTCAGGAAGCCAACTGGAAAGGAACGATGTTTTATTTATCAAAGCAAAAGTTGAACCATAACCTTGTGGTACATGAGTCCCATCATGACAATAAAATATTGGACCCGCCCACGGGTCTGCCTTATCAATGACGCAGGATACAAGTTTCACCTGGTTAGGCCGTTGCCTATTACACAGGAACTTGTATTCCACGAGTCCCATAGGGAGGTCAATGATGGATTCCCATGTAAATCGTGGAAGTTATCACACTGACACCTGATGCATTTGTAAACCCCAATTTTTAACTCCAACATTATAACATCACCAACCTACACCATGATCCTGAGGCTGTAATTCTCAAGAGTTACAGAAATGAATCTATGAAGCCTACTTTATACAAACCTGCTTCCAACTCGCTAGAGATTTTTTATGAGTTGCTTTATTTGAAACCAGTTTGGAGTTATTGCCCCCACACCACTCCCAGAAAAAGGGAAGCTTATAAGTAACCTTGGCATGGGAAGAGATGGTGAACCCTTGGCTGAAATGCTTAAGTAGACTCCAGCTTGTTTTCAGTCATCTCCAAATTCCAAAGATAATGTTTCAAACCTCAACTGATGATTTCGACTTATAGTCAAGGCTGATAGTCCAGTGCATTATGGAGGGAGGACTGCACTGCTATTCTTCGGAAACATTGTGCAATGTTTTTGCTGTTCGTGGTTTGAAATAGCAGTGAACAAGTGATTTTGGGAAGGTGTCACATCAAAGCAGTGAATCTTATAGTTCCCTAGCCAACACCTGCGTAATTGAAAAAATTAAATACTAGTTTTTCTTCTTAATGTTACATTACTGTGAATTGTGCTAAATTTATTGGAAATCTTGGATATTTTCTAACATTCTTATGTTTACCCTTTTTAATACTTGTGTAGCAAGACACTGTGGTAATCCGGGAGAGATTTTGGGAGGATATTATCATGCACCAAATGATTCTTTGGGAAGTAAGGCTCAATTTTATTGCATCAAAGGGTAAGTATTTCGGTACAAAAATTGCAGAGTAAAGGCAAAGGGTTAATCTTGTGGTTTTGGTGAATGACTATCTCCTTGCTGGTTCAAAAATGCACTTTTGCCTAACCTAAGGAGGGAATAATTGGTTTATTGCATTTTTGATGATGGCCATCCCTGCAGCATTAGTGTGAGCTTTCCACATCAGCACTGGATTATAGCTGGCTTGGTAGACTTTACTTTTACTTGCAATTTATTACCTTGGTCAGTGCTAAATTATGGGCAATTTATACAGGGAATTTCCCACAAATGACAAATGAATTGAAAATGTTCAAACCCTTCGACCTCTAACAATGTATTTTAAAAAGAAGACATTCAATTTCTGGGTAATCTATAAATCCAAATCTAAGAATTGCATTTTTGCGCGATGAGGTTGTTCCATGAGCTAAGATACATCATGTAACTAGCAACTTAATGATATTGATCAGTACTTTTTACCACAGTCTTACAACAGTTTTTGATGGTGGGACAAGCCTGTAAAATCGCATGAGAGCCGAGAAAATCAGGATCGCGTCCGATTTCTCAGCTCTCGTAATCTTACTGGTACTGGATTTCAGGCATGGTCAGCCTCTCGCCAATTTCCGGTGAAAGGCTGAATAAATTATTTATATATATTTAAATGTTAATTTCCATCTGTTTAGCAAGCCTGGTGTCCAATTGTCCAGGCTCACTTGCCTTTGAGGTTCCCCAGGGAGATCCAGGGCAAGGGGGGTGGAGAAGGCAGTACCAGCCTGGCAATGCCAACCTGGCACCTTGGCACTGTCCACCAGGCACCTTGGTGCTGCCTACTGGGTAGCGCTGGGACGGCTAGAGGGAGCAGAGTCTGAAAGGGACGAGACCTGAAGGTGTGGGGCCAATCTGGGGCATCTCAATCGGGAGGGAGGGGGATCCGCTGCTACTCTGTCTATGATTTGTGGAAGCATGGAGGGGTTGCCTGCTGCCACTCTGCCTGCAAACAGTGTGTGGGAGGGGGTGGTGCAATCCATCTGGTCAGTGGGGAAGAGGTGGGGGCCATACTTTTGGGTGGAGTGGGGCTTGCAATTGGCCATGATTTCCTCCCCCTATCCTGATTGTGGAGAGGGGCTGTGTTGAGGCTGGCTGCAACAATAGAGGCTGACAGCTCTCTCTCTGTCAGGCCTCTTCTGTTGTAATTGTGCATATGCAAACACAGAGGTCTGCACATGTGCAATAGCTCCCTCTGGCTGACCAAGCTGGCTGGTGCGTTTAGTCCCACCCACTGCCTGTAGTAGCGAGAAACAGTCTAGTCCACATGACTGATTATCGACCTGAGCTGTTGGAGTATTGGCTTGCTATGTCAGTCTCTGACCTTACAATATTTTGATCTCTCAGGTTAGAGTACTTAATTTTAAATGTAGCAGTAAAAAATGTCTGTATTTTGATTGAACAATTCACAACTCACCCAAAAAAATGGATTTGCAACTCTCCTATTTTCATGCGAGCTAGACGTTTAGAACTTTTCTTGTAAATTCTGCCCATGGTCTATCCCAATGTTAATGTAGGCTTGAATTTATTCTTGTCCTTTTTATTTCACAAATATACATGAGTCTACAATTGTATGTTTTGATCATCAAACTGTTCATTAATCTATTTCACTTTCAGCTTACTGGCTGACATAAGGTAATTTTAATTGTGACTTCCTATGGTGTCTGTTCCTTGTCTTTTAGGTACGAAATTGTTGGTAGGGACCATCGTGTGTGCACAGCTGATGGTTGGGATGGTCAGGTGCCAACATGTCGAGGTAAGTTAGACTTCCATGTTTTGTAGAGTCTCTTAATTGCTTTTCTATCTCAAATAATTGGCCATTTTAGGAACATAGAAACAGAAGTAGGCCATCAAACCTGTTCCACCATTCATTTAGATCATGACTGATTATCGACCTGAGCTTTTGGAGTATTGGCTTGCTATGTCAGTCTCTGACCTTACAATATTTTGATCTGTCAGGTTAGAGTACTTAATTTTAAATGTAGCAGTAAAAAATGTCTGTATTTTGATTGAACAATTCACAAATCGAAACATAAAACATAGAATGGGAAACAGACTTTTCACAAACTAACTGTTGCATCACGGATTCACTCTGCTTGTTTAATCTTCTGAGATGAGATTACTTTTCTCCTGAACAAGAACAGCTTGCGTTTATATCACACCCTCACAACACTTAAGATGAGCACTTGAAATGCCATAGCACTCAAGGCTACAGACCGAGTGCTGGAAAATGGGATTATAATAGCTTGGTGGCCAGCACAAACCCGATGGGCTGAAGGGCCTCGTTCTATGCTGTATGACTCTAAGGGACCTCCGTGGTTTGCCTGGTGGTCTTCCCATGCATAGCACATCTCCTGACAGGGCTGGGAAATGGCCCTAATTGATCACTCAATAGGTTTTATTGGGCACCTGAACATATCTGAACACTGAAAATATCCTGTGGTAGCAGAAAGTGGTCAGGCTCCTCTCCCAACACTTTCTGAGATATTTTATAAGGCCTCCTGTCTCCCAGTCCATCTCCAGACATGTGATAAAATCCAGCCCAGTCCTTTTCTTTATGTTGCCTATTGAAAAGTTAGGTGGAAGATTGTGTACTGTAAATATATCAGTACAAGACTCCTGTTTCTTTATGTACTGTAATGTTCTGTATTGAAACAAATGGCTGCAATTTTAAGTGTGTGTTGAGGGGGTGGGGGAGGTGGTGACGGGTGGTAGACTGTTACCTTTCCAGAAGAAAAGTCAGCCAATGGCCCATAGCCATAGCCATAGCACACCAGGAAGGGTGGTTAAACTTGCAGAGAGTAGGTTAAAATACCAGAGAGTGCATTAAACTCACAAGGAGTGAGTTAATCTAACAGAGTTGGTCACTGAAATCTGTTGTTAGGGGCAGAGAGGACAAATAGGAGCTGATTAGACAGTTGTCAAGAGTCATTTCTGAAAAATCTTGCTGAATTTTTTGAGATCATTGAGATGGTGGATAGAAGTTTCTGTTGAGGGTATCAGTATGGATTTCCACAAGGCTTTTGATGAAGGCCTGCCCAAAATGATTGTCTGCAAACAATAAAAGTGTGTCGAGTTAGACCTTGCAACATCAGTTGGATCTTGTTTGAGAGATAGAGAAAGAGTTGATAATAGTTCTGTACTCTGATTTGCAAGATATGACAAGTGGTGCACCGAGGGGTATGTTCTGGCTGCTCTTCACCGTACCTAAGTTATGCAGACTGAAGCACAACGTTCCAAAGGACAAAGGCAGATTCATTGACTGACGAATGGGGTTTTATCCAGAAAAGTGTTAGGGTCACCCACTTTGTTTCCAAAAAAATTAAACTGTTGTGTTTTCTAAATGATGGGAAGTTAGAAACTAGGGGAAACAAAGAGATTTGGGGCCTACTGATCAGATTGCTATGAGCTAGAGGCAAAAAAAAATCAATAAGGTTGGTTTTAATCTCAAGGGGATGGATTTCAAAGGAAAGGAAGTCATGGTTCAGTTGAAAGAAATCTTGCAGCTTTCACGTAGAGTGTAGTTACCAGCTGTGACACAGCATCTCAGAAGGATGTGTGCAATGGGCCTTGGGAAGTGCACAGACTCACCAGAATGATTCTGTGGTTTACAGCATTAAATTATCAAGAAATTGTGGCTTTCAGACTGAGGATGGTTTCATTGAAGTGCCTACAACACTAAAGTACTTCAATAAGGTTGACACAGACAAATGATTTCCTCCGGTGGTGGAGCCCAAAACAAGGGAGTTGTTACGGTCCTGGCTGATGTTACTACTGGACAGTCAGGTCCCAGAATGGAACCCTAGCTCAAGAAACTTTAACTTTCATTTGTTCTTTTGTTTAGAGACTTGGATGAACAGAGTCACAGGACTGTCAGTTAACTTTTAACAAAAGAGTAAATCATTTATTAAACATGAAAAGATTGACTATAATACAATACCCCCTCACCCCAACAAATCTTCAGAGATGTACACAGATTTCTAAGGATAACACAAGTTACAAAATGTATCTTGTACTGTAAAATTTTCAGTAAGTACATTGTCCATGTAAACCAGCAGCCAACTGTGGTCAGACTCTGAAATTAAGCAGCAGATGGCACCCACTTTAACTCCTGTAAATTTCTCTCCAGATGTGTATCGTACTATGAGCCAGCTGGTCTCACCGGAAATTGACCTCCACGCAAGTGTTTACAAATTCCGCTTTTGACAAAATATGTCTTGGAATTTTCTCCCAAATGATGCTTTCTCTTGGATGCCTTTACCAAGAATCCACTTCCGGGATTTCAATCTTTCCTTTCAGTATTCCACTATCTTGGATGACCACAAGCATTCAAACTTGTACACAATCTCTCAGGTACCCAGCGATGACAATAGGATGCTACTGCTCCACAGGATGTATTAAGGTGACACCACCCTGAGGATTACTTCGGAAGCCTGGGTTATAGCTTGCCAATTTTACCAGCTCTGCATCTTTCCACTCTGTCTTCAAATGGGAGTCTCTCTCTGCCCTTTTCTTTAACTTCAGTGAACAGTACCTTGTCCACGTTTCAGTTCTTTGTCTCTTTTACTTTATTCTTCCTGGGACTTCTCTTTCATTCAGTGGTTTCTCAGACAATCTCTTCTTTAGCTTCTGGGTCTTGCTTTCTCCTCTTACTGCTGTGCTTGCAGTTTCTGTGAGAGCTGCTTACTTCTCCGGGACCTGGTTCCAGCTAAAGTACAAGTGCTTCTGCATTTCATTGTGGGCTCCTGGTTGCTAAACAAGTCCTTCTTTAAACTCTGTTTTCATGCCATAAACCCTTTAGTTACAATGCAAGCATCAAAACCCATAGACATGCAGGCACCCACGTTTCACTTGAGTTTTAACCCTTCCTCAGCACACAACTGGGTGGCCCGGTGATACAGTGGTTAGCACTGCTGCCTCACAGCGCCAGGTACCCAGGTTCGATTCCTGGCTTGGGTCACGTGTGGAGCTTGCACATTTCTCCCCGTGTCTGTGTGGGTTTCTTCCAGGTACTGCCGTTTCCTCCCACAGTCCAAAGGCTTGCTGGTTAGATACATTGGCCACGCTAATTTCTCCTTCAGAGTACCTGGACAGATGCTGGAGTGTTTTCACAGTAACCTTATTGCACTGTTAATGTAAGCCTACTTGTGACTAATAAATAAATAAACTTAGCTACACAAGTAAGCTAGACAAATTAAGCTTAAACTTTACTTCTAATACCCACATGTACAAATATATGTTATTTAAAGCGCTCTCTGTTTCCTGACAGAGCATTATTTTAAAACAAGAGGAATGAGATGTGGAAGCATGTCTTTATACAAAGAGTAATAGAAATTTAGATCCCTCTTTTCCCAAAGCCTGTGAGTAATGGGTCAACTGAAACTTTCAGAGTTGGGATTGCTGGATATGGTGCCACAATGGTTAGCACTGCTGCATCACAGCACCCAGGGACCCGGATTCGATTCCCAGCTTGGGTCACTGTCTATGTGGAGTTTGCATGTTCTCCCCATGTCTGCATGGGTTTCCTCTGGGTGCTCCGGTTTCCTCCCACATTCTGAAAGATGTGGTGGTTAGGTGCATTGACCCGAAGTGTGGTGACAAGGGGAATTTCACAGTAACTTCATTGCAGTGTTAATGTAAGCCTTACTTGTCACTAATAAACTTTAACTTTAAATAATCCAATCATCAGATAATTTGCATTAAGCAAGCTTACACTAAGTGTTTTATTAGGAAGAACTGTGGTGATGAAACAAAATCATTATCAGCCATGGGCTCAGCTGATAGCTCAGTCATCTGACTCTGAAAGCTGTTGGTTTAAGTCCCACCCCAGGACTTGAGCATGAAAACCTTGGCCAGGATTTTACTGCTCCCCTCCCCCACAACAGTGAGTTTTCCTGCTGTCGATATGGTGAGTCATTGGCCAAAGGCAGTGTCTCCAGTTCTGATGCGTTGTACACCACTTTGCTGGGGCAAACCGGTTCCTGCCCTCCACCTCCATGCCAAGCTGGTCTTCATAGACAGCACCATGCTGCTGGACCCATGGACCCTCCTGTGTGTCACCAACTTGTATCAATGCGGTGTACAGGGGTCTCCTTCTCAATGGTGCCATACATCAGTGTCTGACTGGATAGCACTGGGCCCATGGACCCTCCTGTGTCACCGAGCCGGATCAGTACTGCACCTGGGGTTTGGGAAGTATAGATGTCTCCTTCCCTCTGGTGCCACACAGCAGTGTCTATCTGGACGGTACTGTGCTGTGGGACACATGCAGCCACTGCAACAACGGCCCATAGTTTGACTGAAGGTGAAATGCGAGATGAAGTGGGAATGGATGATGCAAAAGAAGTGGGCGCTGTGGCCTGACAAAGAGGACAATGTGGAAGGAGGGTTGTGCATGGAGAATGTGGGGGAGGGCACAGAAGAGAGGAAAAGTGGACCCCAATATGGCTGCATGAAAAACTCAAACAAGGGTGTCAAAGGCATCATTTACTGGAAGGGGATGCAGAAAGACTACTGGTGTGGTGGGGAGAGATCCAGGTGCAGCAAGGGCGTCTCGCAGGAGATGGACCCGGCGTTCGAGTGGTTGAATTGAGGATCAGACTTCTTCTTGAGGCTGTTGGCCTTTATCCTCTGGGGTGCTGATGCTCTGCATGGTCTGGTAAAAACAGGGGAGCTGAAGACAGTGATGTGACTATGTTAGACTGTTATTTAACACGGCGCTAGGATCTTGGAATCCACCAGCTGATTCCAGGCAGACGAATCAACTACTGGCCCAGCTGGTGACTTGAAGGGAAAGTTACTTATGCATAATTAGTGGGATCCAAACAGGGCATATAAAGACACAAACTCACATTGTCTATCTTTAAGACTTGATTATCTGTAAAGACTCGCATTATTTTGTAAATTGAGTTTGTGTCTTTATATGCCCTGTCTGTGAATAGAACTCCCACTCACCCGATGAAGAGGCAGCACTCCAAAAGCTTGTGGCTTGTGCTACCAAATAAACCTGATGTTGTGAGACTTCTTATTATAGATAGTCGTAAGAATTTTAAGTAAAATTTGTTGGTTTGCTTTCTCAGCTGTTTTATGAGCAGTTTTATAGTTTGTCGCTATGTGAATATCAAACAAGTAAGAAGTCTCACAATACCAGGTTGAAGACTGACTCACCTAATGAAGGAGCAGTGCTCCGAAAGCTTGTAATTCCAAATAAACCTGTTGGACTTTAACCTGGTGTTGTGAGACTTCTTACTACTTTGATATTCACAGAGCATCAAACTATAAGACAGCTGAAAAAGCAAACCAATAATTTTACTTAAAATTCTTACACCTGTTACGACTATGCATGATTCATTAGTGATGATGTCAATCACCATGAGACAATGTGGTTATTTTCTTATTTTGAACCGGAAGTCACGTGCCTATGCAGCTGCTCACGTTTAATCTTAGACAATTTCTTTATTTCCTCTCCATGCTCAGTGAGTGAGCCTATAACTAAATTAACATATGCTTTTTATAATGTGCAAGCCCAATCTGTAAATTTACTTGGTTCAGCATTTCCCAATTTGTTTATAATTTTATTGTGTCAAACTGTGACACTGCAGTTGTTGTGTAACTTCCAGAATATGAAAAGGTTTTGAATATACAGTAAATGAATATGGACAGTGTACCGTGAATTATCCTGCTTTACCAAGATTCAATATGGTTTTAAAGAAGGAGTTTACAATTTTGGTACATGTTCTATAGTCAGGTGAGCTTCCATGGTGTGCGAGTGTGTATATGCTTGGTAACCCCCTTCCCAGTGACCCCTGCCCCCCCAAAACTCCTCCCCAGGCCCCCCTCTCCCCCCAACATTGCTCTTTTCTTTGGCTTCCTGTCAATCAGTGATAATTCCCTTCCTTCTCAATCCAGCTCTTCAAATTTCGCACTTCACACCCCAAGAGAGAGAGAGAGAGAGAGAGAGAGAGTGTGTGTGTGTGTGTGTGTGTGTGTGTGTGTGTGTGTGTGTGTGTGTGTGTGTGTGTGTGTGGTGGCACAGCGGTCAGCACTGCTGCCTCACAGAGACAGGGACCCAGGTTCGATTCCTGGCTTGGGTCACTGTCTGCGTGGAGTTTGCACAACTCTCTGTGTTTGCGTGGGTTTCCTCCAACAGTCTGAAAGACGTACTGGTTAGGTGCATTGACCCGAAGAGGTGCTGAAGTGCGGCGACGAGGGAAATTTCATAGAAACCGCATTGCAGTGCTAATATAAGCCTTACTTATGACTAATATGTAAAGTTTCACTTCAACAAGTGATCATCCATGATTGGTTTTAAATGTTGTGTCTGGTAATTGTTGATAAGTGTTACATGAACAAATCGACAGCTGTCTGCAACACTAAATGGACAGCGCCGTGGAAGTACAAGCAAGGTGTCTGGGAATTCATTTTAAAAGGGTGATATTCTCTTAAAAATGCGCAGCGCCCAGCTGGGAGATCAGGGCTGGAATTCTCCGGCTCTTCAACGCCTCGCCATGGCTGCAAGCCAGGATGGAGAAGTTGGCACTCAGCCAAATCTCCCTTCCCTGCAACGGGACCAGAGAATCCCGCTGGCATGAACGGCCTGAGAATTCCGGCCCAGAACTCTGCGTCATGTACTTGTTAAAATCAGTGTGTGATGCCATGCCACAAGAGTTGATTGAGATTGTAATTCCTGGTGTTTACTTTAGCATTGCCTTCATTTTCTCATTAGCTATCACATGTGCTGATCTTCCACATATTAGTAAAGGCATAACTCCACCACCACCCAATGATGATCACTGGAAATATGGGATGGTAGCAGAATTTTCATGTCAAAATGGCTATTCATTGATTGGTGCAGAAACACTTGTCTGCACAGAGAGTGGAGAGTGGGACAAAGACCCACCGACATGCAAAGGTATTTTTCTCTAAGATTAGAATTGGCTCCATCATGTTCTTTTGGTAGAAGTTGCTTAATAGGATGAGAGGAGACCTGGGAAGGATGCCCCTTTGGGTCTCTCACCCTTACTTGGAGGTCCGGCTGTGAGATCTGAGGGACTGCAGTGAGGTGAGCTCTCCCGAGGATGGGAGGTAGAGGCCGGCCTCTCAACTCGGCAGGAATGGATGGAAGATCCTAGGAAGTCAACAGCAGGAACGTGCTCCCTCCAACCTGGAGACATTGAACCAAAGATTGAAGCCTCGGGTGGGCAGACAAAGTGAGTGGCATAACACTTTCCGGTGCTAAGTCCCACACTCTGGCTTCCCCCGTATGCTCCTGCGGAATATTCCTCAATAAGACACACCTTGCAGCTGTGCTCACGTTTCTCTTTCCGAGCGTCCCCTCACATCCACAAATGGACAGCCAACAATCACAGTAATTCTCATCCTATTACCCGCTTGCACCCATGTTACAAAGCCAGCTGCCACAAATGCCCCACCTGCCCACACAGGCTATTTCTAACATGCGTAACTCTTTGCTTCCTCTCCTTGCAAGAGAAGAGGGCACATGATTATTGGCGAAGGTGGGGGGAGGGGAAGGTTGTGGGTCGGGGTAGTGTTGGGGGGCAGGGATGTGGTGGGGGGGCTGGCCTTCCGGTGACAGCAACTGGCAATGCTCACCTGGTTCAGTAAGAAGGACCTGTTGTTTCAGGAGGTTGTTGATGGCATTGGTAACCCGCTGCGAGAGCTTAAACTTGCTGAGGGATTCATGCTGACAAGTAACATAGTTGACCCTTTGGCCTGTGTAAAGGTTTCTGCCTCCTCGGAGCTGGATGTCCGCGCTCGCCTGCTTTGCCCAGTGGCTGGGAAGAAGGTAGCTGGTGCTGTTGGTGCTGCTGTTTCTCCTACTCCTGGGCATGTAACGGTGTCTCTGCTTCTCATGTTCTAATCAGAGGTGTGGGGCAGAGCTGCATAATTTGCTTCCATGCGGTGCTGAAGGCTGAAATTGCGGGGATGTGTAGTTCAAGATGAAATGCAAGATGGATGAACTGACATCAGTCAGCATTCACCTGTCGTGCAGTGACAATGCCGCAACTCTTCAGTTACACTGATCAAAGCCTTCCCAGCCTGTCATTTTCACTGACCCATTCTCCATCTGGTTAACCCTGGAGAACTATTGACAGCTCAGGGTATTTTGGACACTTTAATTATTTATGGTGCAGTGGTTAGCCCCGCTGCCTCACAGTGCCAAGGACCCGGGCTCAATTTCAGCCTCGGCTGACTGTGTGACGTTTTGTACCTTTTGCCTGGCTGCTCCGTCTTCCTCCCACAATCCATGGTGGATTAGCCATGGTAAATTGCCCCTTTGTGCGGGAGTTAGAGGGATTAGCCAGGGCAAGTATGTGGGGTTACGGGGATAGGGCGAGCAAACTGGATAAGTTGCTCTGTCAATGGGCTGAATGGCTTCTTCTGCATTATAGGGATACTATGGTTCTCTGACACCCAATGGCTCCAAGGGCATTCCCTGCTTGCCTGCAATCGTGCTTAAGTGAAACTGGGTTCAATAATGTCAGAAATCCAATCTAAGTTTGCTCTTCAGGGGTTCTGTGGAGGCAGTAATGTATCCTCCCCAGAAACTCTGGGGATGGTGAAACATTATATATGACAGCTCCATGGTATGCACTGTACGGCTAAGAAAGACAGAATGCTTGGACAGCTCTGGTCTTGGTCTCTTAAGATTGCCTGATCCGTTCTAGTTTAATTCAAATTTGAGCCAGAACTTTTCAAAGGCAGAAAATGACTTGGTTTCCCCTGGCTTTTAACAATCTACATTTGTCAGCTCTTTGTGTTTAAATCAAAAAGATCCCAAAGTAATGTAACATAATAAAAACAGAAAATATTGGGAACGCTCAGTAAGTCTGGCAGCATGTGTGGAAAGAGAAACAACGTTGACATCTTAGGCCCGTTCTGAAGCGTTGGGATAATGTTTCCCAATCCCATGCCAGTGGGGTTCGAGGTATGTCAGGGCAGTGGGGGGAAGCAGTGAAACAGGAAAATAAGAAGAAGTAAAATGGGAGCAGCACCTCAATGCCTTTCCACTTCCAAATCAATTTCAGACAGACAACTCAGTCTCAGGAGCGGGAGCTTGCTGGCTGGTGTATAATAGAGGCCGTTAATTGGGTCATAAACAGCAATTTTACAAGACAGTTTGAAGGTTATGAATGGCACACAGGAACTGCAGAGTTTCAGCAGCTTGTCAGCTGAGTTGAGATAAGAGCACACGCGGAGCTGGCTGTAACTGGTAAGCATTCAGTTGTGCAGCGTTTCAAAGCGGTACGGCTGAAGGATGCTATTCAAAGGGCATGTTCGTTAAAGGGATTGTGTGAAGAACCGCTGCAGAGCCCAACAACTGGGAGATTTTCTCTCAGGAACTGAGGGTCGCACTGCTGCCCCACAGTGCCAGAGATCCAGGTTCAATTCCGGCCTTTGTTACTGTCTGTGTGGAGTTTGTATCTTCTCCCTATGTCTGCGTAGGTTTCCTCCACAGTCCAAAGATGTGCGGGTTAGGTGGATTGGCTATACTAAATTGACCCTAGTGTCAGGGGGATTGGTAGGGTAAATGTGTGGGGTTACAGGAATAGGGTCTGGGTGGAATTGTGGTCAGTACAGACCCGATGGGCTGAATGGCCTCCTTCTATACTGTAGGGATTCTCTGATTTGATGAATCTGCAGCAGCAGCACCTCCAGCCAAACCACTTTTGTGAAGCTGGCTGTCTTCCTCCCCCAATCCAACATGTCTGTCCTCCTCTCCCCACTGAGCTATGGAGTTGAACACTCTATGCACTGCAGCCAAGTCTCCAAATGCTGCCTTCTGCTGATGTTCTTCAGCTGCCTCTGTGTGCAGCCAGTATGAAGGTTTCAGATTGCCCTCTGCAAATGGCATCCTCAACCTTGCTGCCAGATCTAACTTCCACCTGCCATCCATTATTAGTTGTCCCTCTGGGGGCATACCATTAATTGGACACATTGCACAGCAAGCCTACCCAATCTCAGCGTACAGGCACTTGACCTGGCATTGAACCCACTGTCAGGAACATGAGACAGTTGACAAAAGCCAGCCTATTAACTCTGTTTCTCTCTACACAGATACTGTGAGATCTACTGAGTGTTTGCAGCATTTTCATTGCTGGTTTTCAGCATACACGATATGTTGCTCTTGCTGAAGTAATGCATTGGCACATTTGGAAAACATTACAATTAAATGATTTGAGGACATGTTGAAGGACAAAAATAGGCCCAGGATTAACAAACACAAAGTTAATTTGCTGCTAAACTCCGTTTGGTATGATTGTGACTGAGAGCAGCGCTCTTGCTAAAGCCATAACCACAGCCTTGTGGTGTTTAATGCATTGTCCTCTTGTCAGTTGTCAGGTGCACACGGCCTGACCCACTTCCAAATGGCCGGATAGTAGCAGGATTTGGACCTACGTACAGCTATCAGGAGACAATCACCTACAGTTGTGATAACGGCTTTGAAATGGATGGACTCAGTGTTATTACATGCAGTGAAAGTAGCACGTTTGTGCCCCAGCCTCCTACCTGTAGACCACGTGAGTAACCTGCTCTTAAACCCTAATGGAACCAAAGGATGTGAGTTGACCCTTCTTGAGTCTGTAAAATGGATATGAATATTTTGATGTTGGTTTGGAAGTTTCCTAATTGACCTTTAAAATGATGCTATTACCATTCTGCACTTCTTCCTACACGCTTTCTCCCACTGTTATGCCTTCCTGTAATCCTCCACAGAGGCGGTGGGTTTGGGAGTGGGGGGGTGTGTAAAATCCAGTGGATAACCTTCTTGCCACCTAGCCACTCAACCCCACCTATCCAAAATCTTATGGGGGAGATGGCAGGCAGCTTCCCACCTGTCTTTGGGCCTATTGAAGCCCTTAAGTGGTCAATTAATGGCCACTTAATCACACCCTAGCCAGTATTTTACCCTTGGGTGAAAGCTTGGTGAGAGGGAAAAGTTCTACTCCAGAAAAGTTTGGCAGCTTTAGTTCCCTGGGCTAGATTCAGGTAAGGTGGAGGACCTCTCTTGTGTCCTTCAGACATCCTTCCCCCACTGCACACTTCAGGTCATCTTCACTTTAACTGTCCCACTGACCTCTTGCACCTGTCCCCAGCCCAGATCCTTACCCCACTCAATGTGATCCCTGATCTTGGACTTTGCTGGATTCCTTGGCAAGCTGGGACTGCCTGTCACTCAGGAGGAACTATCACACCCGGCTAATACAAATTGCTAGCCATCTATTGACCAGTAACTCTAAGATGAAATTTCCTCCCGAGAATGTATTATAGAATCCCTACAGTACAAAAGGAGGCCATCCGGCTCATTGAGTCTGTATCGACCACAGTCCCATCCAGGCCCTATCCCCATAACGCCACGCATTTACCTGTCTAGTCCCCCTGACCCTGAGGGGCAATTTAACGTGGCCAATCCACCTACTCACACATCTTTGAACTGTGGGGGGGGGGGGAACTGGAGCACCTGGAGAAAACCCACACAGACACAGGGGGAACGTGCAAACTCCACATAGACAGTGGCCCAAGCCGGGAATTGGACCCGCGTCCCTGGCGCTATGAGGCAGCAGTGTGCCACCATGTACATCAGATGGTCCTGAGCAATTAACATTGCTCCCAACATTGAATTGCTGAGAGACGGTTGGTGGGTTCATAGGCAGGCAAGCACCCTGCCGACCTTTTGTATCTCTCAAGGTATTCCCCCAGCCCATCCCTGTTCAGTTTTGTATGTCTCTGAGTGATGTTTTTCTAACCAATTATTTGGTGTTGCTTCCTCCTGCTGCTTATCAGACGTTCTGAATTGGATAAGTAGATTCTCCCTTCAATCAAATATCGGTGAGACTGAAAACATTGTCCCTGTGCCTGCCACAAACTCTGTTCCCTTGCCAAAAATTCCATTGCCTCCCCTAGTTATTTTCTGAGGCTGGAACAGACTCTTTGCAGCCCCTGCATCCCATTTGACCCTGAGCTGGTCTTCCAAACCCAAAGTCATCTCATCACCAATAGCGCCAGGATATTGTCCATCTGTATGCTTGCCTTAAATCTTCTGCTGCTGAAATTCTCCTGTGTGCTTTCGTTACCTCCAGACTTGGCTATTGCAGCGCTCTCCTCCCATTTATCAACCTTCATTAACTTCAGCATATCCAAAGTCCTGCTGTTTGTATCATAACTTGCAGCAATCCCTGTTCATGGATTACCCTTAGTGATCACTGAGCCACACTGGCTCCCAGTCTAACAAGGCCTCCAATTTAAATATTTCATCCCTCATTTCTCCCTGCTGTTGTACTCTCATACAGGCCCAAATACCTTCTGAGAACTCCGTATTCCTCCATTTCCAATTCCTTTTGCATCCCTAATATTCTTCACCGTATCAATACCAGCCATGCCTTCAGATACATAGGACATAGAACATAGAACACTACAGCACAAACAGGCCCTTCGGCCCACGAGTTGTGCCGATCACATCAACACCTACCAACCTACAGACCTATCTATAACCCTCAATCTCATTAAACCCCATATACTCATCCAGAAGTCTTTTAAAAGACCCCAGCGAGTTCGCCTCCACCACCACTGACGGCAGCCGATTCCATTCATTCACCACCCTCTGAGTGAAAAACTTACCCCTAACATCACTTCTGAACCTCCCTCCCCGCACCTTAAATCTGTGTCCTCTCGTAGCAACCATTTCAACCTGGGGAAATAGCCTCTGAGAGTCCACCCTATCTATTCCTCTCAACATTTTGTAAACTTCTATCAGGTCGCCTCTCAACCTTCGTCTCTCCAGGGAAAAGAGTCCCAGCTCCCTCAACCTAACTTCATAAGGCATGCCTCCCAGTCCAGGCAACATCCTTGTAAATCTCCTCTGCACCCTCTCAATAGCTTCTACATCTTTCCTATAGTGAGGCGACCAGAACTGCGCACAATACCTGGGTCTTAATCTCTGGAATTCTGTCCATAAGCTTATCTGCCTCTCTACCTCCATTCCATCCTTTAAGAAGCTTCTTAAAAGCTGCCTCTTTGATTTGATTTGGTTCATTATTGTCACATGTATTGGTATATAGTGAAAAGTATTGTTTCTTGCACGCTGTACAGACAAAGCACGCGGTTCATAGAAAAGGCAAGGAGAGAGTGCAGAATGTAGTGCTGCAGTCATAGCTAGGGTGTGGAGAAAGATCAACTTAGTGCAAGGTAGGCCCTTTCAAAAGTCCGACGGCAGCAGAGAAGAAGCTATTCTTGAATCAGTTGGTACGTGACCTCAGACCTTTTGTATCTTTTTCCCGATGGAAGAGGTGGAAAAGAGTACGCTCGGGGGGTCCTTAACTACACAGGCTGATTTTCCAAGTCAGTGGCGTGTAGACAGAGTCAATGGATGGGTCAGATGGATAGTTTCTTGCAGCCTTGGGCAGAACATGCACCAAACCAAGCTGTGATACAATCAGAAGGAATACTTTCTATTGACCAATTATTATGACCAAGCTTTTGGCTATAACAATAATACAATAATATTTCTATATTGGATTCTTTATGCGCAGGAAGTCAGAACTCTGGCCATCTTAACTGACAGATGTGATAGGGAACTGTAGCTTGTGTCACTGCAATCTGCATCTTTCTGATGTATCCTCTCAAGAAGTGCTGCTTCCTAAATTGACCACACTCCCATTCCCAAATTTCCACCCCCCCCCCCCCCACCCCTTTCCAGCTTTTCTGCCCAAACTTCTGTTCCCGTTGTCATTACAAAGTGCCCAGTTTTGCTCCCACCTATCAGTGGAGCGAGCACACACCTTGTGCTAACAAAAAAAGGGAGAAGTACTGCAAAGTACAATTTCAGCAGGAAACATTCTCGCAGATTTTCTTTCAACTCAGCATTCAGTAGCAATAATCTGACTACTAACAGGTGAGCACCTGTCTGGAGACATCCCTTTCTGATATATATACTGCCCAGTGGGTTGGAGCACGGCTGGTGGTTTAAAGGGTACAGCTCTGAGAGTTCATCACAACAAAGTTAACAGAAATGGCACCAGTTCCATATTGATGTGAAAAGTCTTCAATGTTGATACCTTGAGTGAGTCTCCACCCTATTTCTGCAGGAGCTGTGGCTGTCAGTGTCTAGGCCCTGTTCAGATTGGCAATGGTCACACTGCCAAGGGGAGCTGGATAGTTAATTGCGCAATCCATTTTCATTCCAGTACCTGCGCTTTCTCCCCCGAAAACAGAAATGAAACTCGGCCCCCAATGTACAAACCTGATGTTAATAATGTTCTTTGTCCTTTCATCATGTTACATGTCAGTTGTTGTTAGTTCACCTTTTTTTTAATCCAATATTTCAGACAGCTTGGTTTCCTCTATTCATCTCTTTTTCTCCAACTCCCTCTCTTTTCTAGCTTCTTTAGAAATTATATCAGCTGATCAAGGGTTGCATTTTACCAGCCCTTTGGGGACTGGCCAGAAGCAAAAATATATCAGGAGAAGGCAATGGTGGGAGAGTCTTTCGTCTTGCTCCTATCACGGTGATGGAAAAGATGGAAAGCCTTCCTGCTCAAGGTCCCAATTGAGTCACTTAAGTGACCAATTAAGGGAACTCTTTCTGCCTCTGCTGATACTTAACCAGTGGTTGGCAGGCTTGTTGCGTGAGGAGAGGAAGGTGTGCTCAACTGCATGTGGAGGCCGCCAGTTATACCCTGGCAGCCCTCAGTTGAGGGTTTGGGGTCGCTGCTCTCTTTAGACACTCTTTGGCCCACGGTGGGCCCCCAGCACCCTCAGTAGGGACCACCACTTCCACTGGCACTGCCGAGGCAGCAGAGTTGCCAACCCTTTGGCCAGCGGCTCTTGTAGTTGGGTAGCTGTCTTTAATAATGATGGCTGCCCTGGGTCCCACTGCCAACTGAAACAGATTTTCCCCCAGGTGTGGCACCGGGACCTTTGCTGCCAGCACTAAATTGAGGCCTGGGTCTTTGCTCTGGGATTTTTTGTTTTGTTTACTTTATTCCAATCCAATCAAGTCAAATTAAAGCCAATTCAGAGTCCCAACAAGTTGGGACATTCCCGATCCATGCTGACAAGACAGGGCTCTCACCCCCTGTCTTGGGCTTGATCTACATGATCCAAGCTGATTGGAGTAGGTGTAGCTCCTCCTCCAAGGCTTGATCTAATTTGCATCTTAGCCAAAAGGCCGAGATGCCGCTTTAAAAAATTGCTTCAAATGAAGCTGAAATGTAACCTAATGACTTCAACCAAGTGCAGCATGTCGATACTACACTTGATCTTATCTGGGATTTTGTGTTAGGGGAGCAAAGGATTTGGAGTGAGGAATGCCTGGCTTCTGCTCTGTGCTGCTGTCTTTTGGTTCACCTGCATCTTCTCACTGAGCTGATGGAGTTTTTCAACCCTGATTTGATAGTCTTATGAGGACATTAACCGAATTTCATTTTTTTCCCCAGCCATCAGATGTCCGAATGCTCCACGTCTACGTTATGGGAAAACCCCATTACCACCCAAAGGAGACTACTGGAGATATGGAAATGTAGCAAAATATTCATGCTTTTCTGGCTACACGTTGATTGGTGCAGACGAACTTGTTTGTACAAAGACTGGGAAGTGGGACAAGATGCCACCAATATGTAGAAGTACGTTAATGAATATGTCATGCTGGAGATATGAGTACCATTCTCTTCAACACACTCGTCTAATCTTATGTAAACTTGCACAAATAAGAGGAGCAGTTTTCTGGAAGAAGTAAAGCGTATTCATTTTACTAACAGTAAATTGGTTTGATACTAAAAGTGCTTGAATAGTCCAGCTTCCATTTGACCATAAATATGTTTGTAGAGTGAACAATCTTTAATTCTGTTGCTATGGCTCTCCCAACAGCAGTTTGCAGGTTGTTAAAAATTAACTTCCAATTTTGAATAAGATCCTGGTGCTGAAATAGAAGTATCACGTTCCCACTTAGCTGACTGCAATATTCATAGCATCTTGGAAACCCTACAGTGCAGAAGGAGGTCATTTGGCCCATCAAATCTGCACCGACAACAATCCCACCTGGGCCTTACCCATACTACCCCACATATTTACCCCACTAATCCCTCTGACCTAGACATCCCAGACACTAAGGGGCAATTTAGCAAAGCCAATCAACCTAACTCGCACACCTTTGGAAGAAACCGGAGCATGCGGAGGAAACCCATGCAGACACAGGCAAGTTTTGAAATAAAGTCAAACTCCACAGATTCGGTCAAGTTTTGAAATTAGGTCATCAGTGTTGCAGAACAAGCCCTTCAAAGATACAGCTGTCCAATAAATCCTCCAGCCCTTCTCGCCGGTGGGATCTACCAGTCCTGTCGAAGTTGACCCCCCCCCCCCCCACAGGTTTTCCAATGGCGGCACAGGTGAGGAATGTAAGTAGCCATCGGCTTTGCTGGGACCAGAAGATCCCACTGGCGGCCGCTGGTGAACCGCCTCCGCTATGGGAAACCCCATTGTGGTGATCTGGAAAATTCCACCCTCAGATTGTGCTGAAAGAACAAGAGGAAATGAATGCTTGAGATACACGGGATTGATTAACCATCTGAATAGGCTAACAATTTAATATCATGAGCGAAAGGATACATGCCTTAAAAAATAGCTATCCCAGGAATGTTTCTGCTCTTTGTCATTTCTTAGTTCCACCCATACTGATTCCATACTCTGATTCCTTGGGTTAAAGTCCGTTCTCAATACTGACAGAAAAACAGAAAATGCTACAAAAATCTCAGTAGGTCTGACTGCATCTGTGGGGAGAGAATAAACCAACATTTTGAATCTAGATGATCCTTTGTCAGAACTGAGAGCAAAGATCATCAGTGGAGATTTGTACAATGAGGGTGGTGGGAGGGGGCAGTGGAATGGGACGAAGGGAATGAAAATGAGGATACAGTCGGCAGAGGAGGTGCTAAAAAGTATCCATTAAGTCATCAGAATGCGTGAATGGCAGAACAGAGGTGCAGATTGTTAAAGGACTGGCTGAGGAATGTGGCCATTGCGGGGGCGGTGGGGAGGGTGCGTGCAAAAAGGAGAGCTGGTATGGAAAGTGGAAAAATGCAGGTGAAAAAGAAGGATGATAAAATGAATGAATAGTGTGAAATAAAATGAAATTAAAAAATGGGATGAAGGTGGAGGAGATTGTTTGTTTCTGCTGTGAAGTTATTGAACTCAGTGTTCAGTCTGGAAGGCTGTAAAGTGCCCAATCAGAAGATGAGGTGCTGTTCCTCCAGTTTGCGTTGGGGTTCGCTAGAACATTGAAAAAGGCCAAGGATGGATATGTGGCCAGGGGAGCAGGGTGGAATTGTCAAGGGAAAGGAAGGTCTGGGTCCCCACTTTCAGATGGACCGAAGGTGTTCAGCAAAGCGATCACCCAGTCTGTGTTTGGTCTCACCGATGTAGAGTAGGCCGTATTGGAAGCAGCTAGTGCAGTGGACCAGATTGAAGGGGATGCATGTGGAGCATAAAATCATGTTGACTTGTTGCTGACTTGACCCATTGTTTGAGGGTCTAACCCTCCCTGCATACATTCCCTCTGCACACATCCAAACCTGCTTCTCAGATTTTGTAACTTAGCTCCTAAGTCAAAACCATTTATGTTTCTCTGTGCTGTGAATTGAGCTGTCTGTCTGTGTAGTTTCTGCAATTTCACTCTGAGCTGAGGTGAGAGTATATCTTAGTTGTGAGGAATTGGAAAGGGTTGGGGAAAAGAAATAGCATGCTTCACCAAGAGGAGTGTTTAGGACCTGGGACGGTGAGCAGGAAGAAGTTATAGGGGCAGGTTTTGTAACTTCTGCATGGGAAGGTGCCATGGGCAGGGAATGAGGTGTTGGATGAGTGGAGAAAACGGTCCCTGCGGAATGCTGATGCGGGGGAGGGAGGGGGAAAGAAGTTGGCGGAAATGGCGGAGGATGATCCTTTAAATGCAGAGACTGGTGGGGTGAAAAGTGAGGACAAGGGGGACTCTATCCTGGTTCTGGGAGGGAAGAGAGTAGGTGAGAACAGTGGCCCGATGGATGGGTTGAATGCAGCTGAGAACCCTGTCAACCACAGTGGGTGGAAAACCACAACTGAGGAAGAGGGAAGACATATCGGAAGTGCTATTTTGTAAAGTGGCATCGTCAGAACAGATGTGGCGGAGGTGAAGGAACTGAGAATGGGATCGAGCCCTTATAGGATGTGGGGGGGCGGTGAAGAGCTGTAGTTCTGAAGATGCCTCTTTCCAAGTTTCACATTTAAAAAATATTCTGCACTTCTATTCTTACAACCAAAGTGAATAGCCTCGTGCATCTCTACACTTTACTCCATCTACTATCTTGTTGCCCACTCACTTACTCTCTTTTTGCAGCCTCTGTATCTTCCCCACAGTTTACCTTCTCACCCAGCTTGGTATTGTCAGCAAACATTGATACATTACTTTCGGTCTTTTCATCCAAATTGTAAATATAGATTGTAAATAGCTGAAGTAGCAGCATTAATCCTTGTGGCAGTCCATCACTATTCACTATCTGCCAACTTGATAAAACCCTGTTTATGCCCATTCTCTCCTTTCTATCTATTAACCAGTCCTCTATCCGTGCTAAAATATTACCCCCAACTCCATGAGCCCTTAGCTTACTTATTTAGCCTTTGTGTGACACCTCACTGATTGCCTTTTGGCAACCCAGGTTATTTTTAAAAATTATTTATTCAATAGGTTGCTGGCTCGGTCAATATTCATTGCCCAAGCCTAATTACCTTTGAGGAAGCAATATTGAGCTGCTTTATTGAACCGCTGTCGCCACTATGGTTTAGGTACACCCACAGTGTTGTTAGGGAGTTTCAGTATCTTGACCCAGGCAACACTGAAGGAATGGTAATACATTTCTAAGTCAGGAGCTTGGGTGTTTTGGAATGAAACTTGCAGTAAAGGTGTTCCCAATGATTCTGCTGCCCTTGTACATGATAGAAGTTGCAGGGGTAGAAAGTGTTGTTTAAAGAGCTGTGGTGTGTTGCTGTAGTGCATCTTGTAGATGGTACACACTGCTGCTAATGTGCTTCAGTGGCAGAGGGAGTGAATGTTTATAGAAGGGGTGCCAATAAAGCGGGTTGCTTTGTCCTGGGTGGTGTTTAGTTTTTTGAGTGTTGTTGGAGCCAGCCAAGTGGAAAGTATTCCATCATAACCCTGACTTGTGCCTTGTAGATCATGTGCAGGCTATGGGGAGTCCATGTGGCTATGGGTTATGGCCACAAGATTCCTAACCTCTGACTGTAACCACAGTATTTATATGGCCAGTTTCTGGTCAATGGTAACCCCTAGGATGTTCAGGTGAACCTCAGCTTCCCCTTTATCCACAATTTTAGTTAATTTCTCAAAAAATATGTGTTTGTTAAACAGGATTTCCCTTTCATAAAACCATGTTGACTTCTTACTGACTTGACCCATTGTTTGGGGATCTAACCCTTCCTGCATACATTCCCTCTGCACATGTCCAAACCTGCTTCTCATTTTTTTGTAAATTAGCTTCTGAGTCAAAACCATTTATGTTTCTTTGTGCCATGAATTGAGCTGTCTGACTGTGTAGTTTCTGTAATTTCACTCTGAGCTGAAAGAGTATATGTTAGTTGTGAGGAATCAGAAAGGGTTGGGGGAAAGAAATAGCGATAAACACTCTCTGTCTCGTCGTCTAAGTCATCGATACAGATTGTTAACAGCTGACACACAGCACTAACCTTTGTGACACTTCACTATTAACTGCCTGCCAACTCTGGGGACAGCGCATTGTATACAGGAGTACTATAAACTTTGCTGGAATTAAGCCTTTAAATGCCTGCAACTGTTAGTATGCTTGACTTCTTAGGATTTTATTGCCACTCTCAAGCTAGGCTCTCCAGCTGCTCATTCAAGAACATCCCACCATCGTTGCTCCCTGCGTTGTTGGAGATTTTGCTCACTGTCGACCTGACAGTATCGTAAGCTGAAAGCCGACAAGATATCTCTGGATGCTTGTTTCAGGCAGACGGGTGGCATGGTGACACAGTGACTAGTGCTGCTGCCTCACGGGGCCAGGGACCCGGGTTCAATTCACAGCTTGGGCCGCTGTCTGTGGAGTTGCACATTCTCCCCATGTCTGCGTGGGTTTCCTCCGGGTGCTCTGGTTTCCTCCTACAGTCCAAAGATGTGCGGGTATGGTGGATTGGCCATGCTAAATTGCCCCTTAGTGTCAGGGGGACTAGCTAGGGTAAATGCATGGGGTTATGAGGATATGGCCTGGGTGGGATTGTGGTTGGTGCAGCCTTGATGGGCTGAATAACCTCCTTTTGTGTTGTAGAGTTATCATAGATAACTCTACATGAGCTGGCTGCTAGTGTGTCAATAGAGGCTTGACATCCCACTGGAGTAGCTGGACTGGCATCACCAGTTGTATACCTGGACGTTAAAATTCCTCTACTAAAGTTTTTTATGCGTGGCCTGAAACTTGAGCTATTTAATTCAAGGATGAAACTTACATTTGCACTGCTAAAGCTTTGACAATATGTTGTACAATTCAGAAAATCTGGCATGATAATTGTGTAGTAAGTTTCCATGTTATGTTAAATACTCTGTGAATTGTCGTCTTAAAAAATGAAAATCCTGGCGCTTTGAAAAATCTTTGGGCTATTTTATTTTTCTGATAGACATGAGGTGTGGTAATCCAGAGGAGATTCTGAATGGATTTTCCAAGCCATCAGGTTATACTATTGGAAGTACAGCTACTTTTTACTGTAACAACGGGTGAGTATTCAATCCAAACATTTCTGAATGAAGCTCAGCTAACCTCTGTGATTTTTTTATTGCTAATGTACGTGAGGTGACAGTTTTAACAATATCTTAAAGGCAATGGAGTGAGGTTCTCAATTCACTGCTGAATAGGATTTTATTTCCAACAGCAATTTAGTTTTCTCCAAATATATACTGTTAGCTTTCACAGAAACATAGGAGGAGTAGATCACTTAGCTCCTTGAGCAAGTTTTACTATTCAAAGAGCTCATGGCTGATCTGCAACCTAACCCCATGTACCCATGTTTGCCCCATATTTTTTAGTGCCTTCACATGTTGACAACTGTAAAGTAAGGTCAAGTTTATTTATCAGTGTCGCAAGTAAGGCTTACATTAGCATTGCAATAAAGTTACTGTGAAATTCCCCTTATCGCCACACTCTGGCGCCTGTTTGGGTCAATGCACCTAACCAGCATATCTTTCAGACAGTGAGAGGAAACCGGAGCACCCGGAAGAAACACATGCAGGCTTAGGGAGAACGTGCAAACTCCATACAGACAGTGACTCAAGCTGGGAATCGAACCCGGGTCCCTGGCGCTGTGAGACAGCAGTGCTAACCACTGCGCCACGTATCCAAATTCCAGTCATTTTGATTTCCTGAAAAGAGTTACAGCGAGGAAACTAGGAAGAGATACTTACCTCCTTCCTGTATCCATAATCTGAACCCATCATTTCTGACTTGTGTTTGTCCAATACACAAAATTCTCTACTGATATTTCGATTCAGCCCTGTGACCCAGATTGCGTCAGTGGTCTTCCTATTCTAACTAGCACTGTGTAATGTATCCTTCATGGGATTTGACCAGTGCCTAGTTCAGTTATGCTAGAACTTGTTTTGATTTGTATCCTGCCCCTCTACTAACCAAACCTATTTGCTGTACCAAAACAGCATTTTGATTGTTTCATTTATTAATCTGCTATGACTACTGTACCACCATGTCACCAAACTGTTTAATTTTTTTTAAACTATGGATTACTGCAGTTAATTCTTTTTATTTTTTCAGGTACCGCATTGTTGGTCAAAACACCCAGTTGTGTACAGCTGATGGCTGGTTTGGCCAGGCTCCAATATGTCAATGTAAGTTCAGAATCCATATTTCTTAAACCACCTAATGGAGTCTAAGTGTCCTCTTACCCTGCCTGTTAGAGAGTCCTGTGATTCTCGCTGTTAAAGTTTCTAATAGTCTATATCCATTTCACTGAAATTTGGACATCCTTCCCTATGGCTTCTTGGCTCCTCACCAGTGCGGTAACAGTTCTCCCTTTAAACTTGGGATTTTTAAATCCTCTGTGGTTACCAGCTTCCATTCCTCGCCACCCTCCCCTCTCCAGCCCCACTACTTGTGCCTGATCACTAATAGTTCTTTCCAAGAAATCTGCTGGACTCAGCACAAGGTCAACCAACAAGTAGAAGTGGCTGTCCATGCACTTATCAAATATAAACAGGTATCAGGAAGTTCCAGGCTTATAATGTTGACCCTCAACTTGTTCTTTATTCCTATGGTGACAAATAATAGCATGATTTATGAAAGAACAGAATTTACAAATACATTATTGAAGGACTATTTTTAAAAATCTACTATTTCTGTCAGACTATGAATCCATAATGATGATATTAATTTCTTGATAATGTGGTTAGTTTTGTACATGTCGACATGTTCCCAAATGCCATGATCTCCTTCTGCCTTGCTGAACTTATTCTTCCATTGACCAACTTCTCCTTTGACTCCACGCACTTCTTCTCAATAGAAAATGTTTGCTATGGGGGCTCACATGGATCCCAGTCAAGTCTGCCTCTTTGTGTAACACATGGAACATCTTTTCTTTCAGGTCCCCTCCCCAAGTCATTTTGGGATACACTGATTGCTATATTGGCACTGATTTCTGCTGCTGCCCTAAACTGGAAAATTTCTTAACTTTACTTCTAACTTCCATATGTTACTTCTATGATCATCTCTGAATCTTCCCTTCCCTTCTTCAACTTCTCTATTTCTGCATTAAGATGTCAGCAATATTATTATAACCCCAATAATCCCCAGAGCTGACCTTTTTCATTTTCCCTTCTCCCTGGTAAAAGACAATTGAAGACTGACTTGAAAGTGAGAAGACATCCCCCTCTGCTACACTCCATTCTTTCTCCCTTCTCTCTTTCCCATCTACATTTCCTCCCTGTCTTCCCTCTTCCCCTTCTCTCTCGGCTCCCTTTCTCATATTCTCCATCCCCTTTTCCACCCATCTCATTTATCCTGGCCATTTCCACCTTCCCTTGCTCCCTGCTTCAGATCCCCATCCTTTCATTCCATATCTACGCCCAATTATCTCCCATGGTTTTTAATGATTAATATGATTACTCTACTCCTGACGAAGGAGCAGCAAGCACACCAAAAGCTAGTGGCTTTTGCCACCAAATGTATCTGTTGGACTTTAACCTGGTGTTGTGAGACTTCTTACTGTATTTACCCCAGTCCAACGCCGGCATCTCCACATCCTGATGGGTATAGCCAGCGTTTTCTGTTTTTATTTTAGATTTCCAGCATCCACAGCACATTGCTTTTGTTTTAGATAGTTACTTGGTTAGTTACACACTGGGTAGGTGAACATCTGTGATTAAAAAAAAATTTAATGCCTGTCATTGAGTTTGGATTTACCAGGTACCTGAATAAGCAAAAATTATTTAGAAACAGCGAGCACAGTTTTCAAAGAGACTCAAATTTTCTTTATATCCTCCAATTTGAATATCCACAACAGAGTCTGTCAGTTGAGCTTGATTTTCCTTACATATTTCTCCTCTGCACTTTAGGGATTCAATGATTTCCAAGAATGCATTTTAGGATGTTAGCAAGACTCCAGAATTAAAGGAGCAAATAAAGTTTCCTCTTGTATGAGGATGATAACCATGAGTGTAAGCTAATGACTTGAGTTGTTGGGTGCCATCTCCCTGGATTGCCAGTGAATGGTCAAATAGTGGCAGGATTTGGACCTATGCACAGATATCAGGATACAATCACCTACAGATGGCAATGGAATGGTTGGCAAGAGTGCCATTGAGTGTACTGAAAGTAACACAGTCATGCCATCACCACCTACGGTTGGGAGCAATGTTTCTTTTGTAAATACGTGTACTGAAATCAGAAGCCTCTTTATGAAAAATTGGTTCACTAAGTTGTTACAAGTCACTTAGGAAAAAATGAAATCATGGAGCAGAATCTTGGGAAGCTCCTGGGAGGGTGAAACCTTCAGGCTGGGGGCACCTCGTGTGGGAAGCCAAAGGTCAGCTTTCTGATGGCGGGACGAAACAATGGAATTAAGTTAGCAGTGGATTGACAGCAGATCAATCTCCCCGATAGCAAGCATCAGGATCCTGTTTTTGTTGTGCATGCTCGCCAAAAGGCAACCTTGCCAGAATTAATTAACTAGCAAATGAGAAACAACTGCTTAAATATGGTGTGCAGCAACTGAGATTGTCTTCCTGGTGGACTTGGAGTGAGGATTTTTCCTTGATGGGAATCGTTGCTCATCTATTAGAGAGGAGGCATTGACGATTGAGATTGGGTGGTGGCCTTCATGGCTGACTAAACGAAGGAGGTGGCAATGAAAGGGGAATGGAACATGGCTAATCGAGGAAGGGAGAGAAGGAGAGTGATGGGAACATTTCCAGGGATCTAGCTGGCAGGTGGAGGGAGTGGCAGCGGTTACAGTTCACACCGCCTCCTCACAGATGGTGGGAACAATACCCTTGGTTCGGAGGAAGCAAATACCTGGACCCGGATCTTCGACCTTATGAGCAGCTGGGATGTAAACTTCCTGTCTGCCCCTTTCGCGGATATGCCGCAGTCTTTGTGCGCAAATACTTAATAGTCTGGCCTTTGCTCTTAGCCAGAGTCCCACCTATGAGCAGATGTGCCATGCCCTTTTGATTTGATTTATTATTGTCACATATATTGGTATTCGGTGCAAAGCATTGTTTCTTGTGTGCTTTACAGGCAAAATATACCGTGCATCGAGTACTTAGAACAAAGGAAAGGATAGGGTGCAGAATATAGTGTTGCAGTTACAGATAGGGTGAAGAGAAAGGCCAGCTTAATATATGATAGGACCAATCAAAATCTGATGGCAGCAGGGAAGAAGCTGTTCTCAAGTAGGTTGATATGTGTTAGGAGATTTAAAGAGAACATTATGAGACAGTTTAAAGAGTCAGAATTAAGCTTTAAGAGCATAGAGCGAGAGTAGAAGATGGGATTAGAGGATATGGTTGGGACAGCTCGCAAGAAGTTGCCTCACTCCGGCACCATCTTTTCTCTCCCCTTCTGGTCCCTTGGCCGACAACTTCACTCCTTTCAGAAGATTCTACCAAAAACACGGAGGTTTGTTTTCATTATCCTCTTTCTGTCTTCACCGACAATAAGTGATCTTTTCCTTAGTAGGAAAAACAAGGTGGCAACATACTCATTGGGAAATAAGTGACTGAATGGCATAAAGAAACAGAAGTATTTGGTGGTACAATTACGTCCATCACAAAAAATAGTGACATAGATTGATAAGCCCATTTGAAACAAAGGGCTAGAAGTTCATTCCTAGAGGGTTCAATTTGAAATTCAAAGACACCAGCATAGACTATTAGCGATAGACAGCTCTGAACATGGCATGTACAGTTCCCGTCTCTATGTTATACACAAGACATAGACAGGCATTGGAAAAGGTGCAAAAAAGATTTATTAAAATGATACCAGAGCTGAGAAGTTATCGCCATGAAGAAAGGTTAAGTAGGCTGGGGCTCTTTTCTATAGGAAACAAGAGACTGAGCGGTGAACTGATTGAGGCTTTCAACTTTATGGAAGGTTTTGTTACGGTTGCTGTAGAGAAGATGTATTCACTTGCAGATGAGACCACAACTAGGACCATTAAACACAATTTAGTTACTTGTAAATGTAATAGGAACTTTGGAAGAAACTTCTTCATCCAAAGGTTAGCTAGAATGTGGAACTTGATACTATAAGGAGTAGTTGAGGTGAGTAGTACGGATGTATTTAGAGGGAAATGAGGTAAACACATGACAGAGAAAGGAATACAAATATATGTTGATATTGTTAAATGAAGAAGGTTGTTTACGTGGAGCAAAAACACCCAAGAAGATCAATTAAGCCACATTGACCCATTTCCGTGTTGTAATTTCTTGTAATTCTCCTCCCTTTTGTTTAGTATTTCAGATTTCAAAACCTCATACTGTGCCCTAAATGGCAAACAACTAATTTCCCTGCAGTCATGCTTCACGCTGGCTTCCTGGTATTCATCTTCATTTCTGCTAAACGGCTCATCCAAGAAAAATCTCACAACTGAACTGAAGCAATCAGGCTAGTGCCAGTATGATTGGAAAGTGGCAGAAAGAAAATGACACAGGGAAGAAGGCCCATGCCCTGCTCTGAATTGTACACATTGGTTCATCAGTGTGCTTTGCCTTGAATGACTTGAATGAGGTTATTGACTTGAATGAGGTTAATCCCTGATCTTCTGTCTGTTCAGATTTCCAACTGAAATTAATTTTCCCCTAACTGCAACATAATAATCTTCCACCTATTTTGTATTGGGACACCTCCATTAACCCACAATGGTTAGCACAAGAATTGTAGCAAAATATTCTTAGAGCGGAGACATTTTTAATTGATTGAAAGATCATCATTGTGCAACAGCTGAAAAATGGGACAAGGGCAGAACTGGCTGAGGTGTAAATATCCCAGGCTACTTCATAGTTGTTCTTTTCCTTAGCAGCATGCCTCTAATTGTTAGACTGACACCCCTATACTTTATTTCCAGTAGTGTCCTTTTTCCCTGGAAACTCCAAGACACTGTTGGAGGGTTGGTAACCCTGCCACCAACCCAGTGGCCAATAGGTAAAACTGCATACGGAAATAAGGTCAGATTGAAGGAGAGTTTGTTGAAAAATAAACACTTTCTTACTTTACAGTCAGTGGTCAGGATTTTCACCGCCCACGCCACCCGTCTCCCACCAGAAAATTGTGGCGATTCAGGCAATTCGCTTTGTTAATTGTAAATTGATTCATATTGCACAATTTGAAATATAAAGACTTCTCCCAGTGTTGCAATTCTAATCTGTTTTAATTTCCTCTTAATCTTGTACAGAGCAGAAGTAAACTTGCTGAATTTGAAGTTAGCAAAGTCCCCTGTGGGTAACCTCACACTAAGATACCTATCGGAAAACTGACTGGATTTGATCTGTCATCTATTTTACAAGCCCCCATTAAACATAATCTCATATTCCATTGCCTACAATGTACAGTAGAAACAAATGGAGTTAGAAATAGTCGTTGATTAAAATGGTAAATTTTCTACATGGCTATGTTAGAAATACTTGGTTATTGAAAAGTACATAAGAACATAAGAAATAGGAGCAGGAGTAGGCCATCTAGCCCTTCGAGCCTGCCCCGCCATTCAGTAAGATCATGGCTGATCTGTCGTGGCTCAGTTCTACATTCCTGCCCTCTCCCCATAACCCTTAATCCCCTCGCTTATCAAAAACCCATCAACGCACGTCTTAAAAATATTTAGCAAGGCAGCCTCCACCACTTCAATGGGCAGAGAATTCCAGAGATTCACCACCCTTTGAGTGAAGAAGTTCCTCGTCAACTCCGTTCTAAACCGCCACCCCTTTATCTTGAGGCTGTGCCCCCTAGTCCTACTGTCCTTTCTGAGCAGGAAGAGTCTCTCCACCTCTATCCTATCCATCCCATTCATCATCTTATATGTCTCAATGAGATCTCCCCTCATTCTTCTAAACTCTAACGAGTACAAGCCTAGTTTATTCAGCCTCTCCTCATAGCTCAACCCCCTCAACTCCGGTATCAGCCTAGTAAACCTCCTCTGCACTCCCTCCAAGGCCAAAATATCCTCACAAAAGTAGCCACAATTTCAACTACATTCCTATTCCTATGCCTGAAAATTCTGACCCTCTTCGAGGTACACAATAGCTTGTTCTATATCACCAGATAACAAAGGTACAAGTGTTTGATATACTCTTGGATTTTAATAATTCTAGTTTTCAGTCAAGGTAGTGAGAGCAAGTTGACATGAAAGTGGTGTCATTCCCACAATATTGTCTTGATGTAGAGATCTCATGAGAAGGCAGTGCTGTTTAACCATGGTGAGTTGTTACAGTGCAACCAGTAGATTGTATATACCTTTGAAAATGCTGATGGAGGAGCAAATATTGAATTCAGTAGCAAGGCGTATCAACTACTCCCTGGATATTGTTGAGCTTCTTGAATTTTGTTGTGGCGGCACCCATCCAGACAAATGGTGACTATGTTATTAAAATGCCAACTTGAGCCTTGTAGATAGTGGAAAGACAGCAAGTGTCAGTGTTGTACAAGGTTCAGGCACATATAAGATTAAATTGGGACTGAGTACAGTGCCACCCACATCATGTGAGAGAAATCATGAGCCTTAGTTAAGGGTAGATCTAGTATTGGACAGAACGGTGTGTACAAGCAAGCATGGAGACAGCTGCTAACTTGAACGTTTTACTGTATATGTGTACGTAGCTCTTGTAGTTAAAAAGTGCATACAGTTAACCTGCTTAAGGCTACAAAGACTTCATTAAGACCAATTGGATGGTATCCAGCATCTTATAACAGTCAGGAGGTGGTGCTGAAGAGTCGCCAATTTCTCTCTTGCTTTTTCAGTCACAGTGCTGGTATAACCAGTCGCATGCCTGGCCTTTCAACAGGACGAAGGCCTTTAGTAAAGTAGCTGAAAATGGGTAGGTTGAGGAAGTTTCTCTCAGTAACTCCTGCAGTAATGATCTGAGGTGCAATGACTGACCTGCAATAGCCATGACCATCTTCCTTTTACAGCAGGTATAACTCCAGCCATTGGAGAGCTTTACTTTGACGCCCTGTCCTTTTCGGCAGAATATTTTTGCTTTGTTCATCCATAATCTACACATAATTTTCCAGCCCCCATCCCACCCTCTCCCCAGCGGGCTTTCCTGCCATAGAGTAAACTCGCTATTGGCAGGTTCTTCCAGTCCTGCTGAAGTCAGTGGCAATTTGCATGGCTCATCCAATCCACCGCTGGCAAACCTGCGGTAAAGGTCAACTTTGGCGAGACTGGAAGATCCCGCCAGTGGGAATGGCCAGAAAATCCTGCCCCAGCTTCTATTCCATGATGTCAGAACAGTTACGTAGAGTAGATTGCTCACACAATTGAATCACTTTATTTTCACATCAACGATTATTGTAGCATTATGCTGCATAATCTTATTGATTTAACTTTGGAATTAGTTCTCTGAATATTGGTAATACTTTAAAAATTCCCCTTCATCTTGAACTGTCTATTTATTATAATGTAGCAAATGCTATCCTTCAAGATTTTGACGTTGTTGAAAAAGATTTTTTTCAAATAACTTGCGTTGTTTCTTAAATATTGGATTTAAAAGCTTACTTTTGGTTAATGTTCTCACCCCACTTCTCCTCGTGTATTATGGTTCTGTGGGAAATGTATTTTGTTGCTGATTCCTTAATGAACATAACATTATTTGATTGAAGATGGGACAGCTGTATTGCACCATTCAAACTTTCATTCAGTCTCATCAGTACAGTTAACAGTTTAGTGAAGACTTAAGTGTTGCTCTCTTGCCAGTTATTGGATGTCAAGCTCCGGATAAGCTTGCAAATGGGCACATCGTCGCAGGATTTGGACCTCTGTACAAATATGGGGAGACTATCACCTACAAATGTAACAAAGGTTATGAAATGCATGGCAGCAGCGTCATTGAATGCAGTGAGAATAACACATTTGCACCACCGCCACCTACCTGTAGACTATGTAAGTAATCAACTCTTAAAACTCAAAAATGGCATCAAGGGATATAGAGCAACCTTTGAGCAAACCTGCTGAAATCATTTAAAAGTCTGAATGTTCTGATGGGATTTTCCTTGTTGGCATTGGTACTTTGCTGTTTTGAAAAGTTTGGGATGCTTTTCCATGACCCACGAAGCAGAGGAAACTAATGCTTTAATACATACTTTGTTCTTTTTACTATGCCATACTACATGGGTGGGGGAGGGAGGGAGGTGGGACAGGGGTGAAGGGGGAATGGGGAATTGATTTCTGGAGGCCAAGTGGGGAGGCACAAAGTAGGGTATGATCTGCTTTCTTGCCCTTTCAACTCCGTTAAAACATAGCCTTCACACTCACCTGCCTTCCATTGTCCAACTGATTGAGGTCCTTAAGTAACTATTAATTAGCCTCATTGCCCTAAAGGCAGGCCGGTGAATGGGCACACCTTACCCATGCCCCGTGTTACAGAGAGAGGGTCAGGTTGCTCAGAAAAATGGTAGGCTACATATCAGACCTATTTTGTTAAAAACACACCTGATGAATGATGTAAGATCCAGCCCCATGTTCCTGTCTTATCATATTTGGTTTCCTAAGATTAATGGATGAAATATGTTCTAATGCGAACAGCTTTGTCTGCACTGATTGGAAAATTCAATACACTGTTACTGAGTTTGTCAGCTGGTGCGGTTTTTCATAAACATAAATTTCCATAAACAAACAAAATTAACAAGGACAGTGGAGCATTGAACCTCTTTGGTTAATACTGGCAAATGTAATTGTGTTGTTCAGCATAGCTTTGTCACTGAGTCTGTTTAAGCCTTCTGCGATTTGAGATCCATATGAAATATGGTACACAATTAACCCCATATTCAAGCTTCACACAGTTACATCTTTGCACGCGTGTTGGTTTCAGTCAGCCATAATGATGGTCGCTTTATATTCAAGATTCCTGTGGTAAATTTCCACAATCAGCAACTGAGGAATTAATTTTCCTCACCTCAGTTTATCTGGGTTCCGGGGTTACGTAGAGTTGTTTTACAGGCTACATGCTGAAAGACAGATGCTCAAAATCTGTTACTCGACAGGTTAATTCAGCATGGCACTATTAAGAGACTGTTTGTGAGCATAAGTGATAAACTTTACTTTCCTTACTGCATCTTTCACTTTGTGCACCTTCTCTTAAAGAAAGGTGCCTTGTGCTGAAGTAAAATGCTAATGGTGACAGAACCTGCACTGAAGAGTTTGTACATATGAATGATGGCACGGGGCTTAATATTGGATCCATTGTGCTGAGTCCTGATTTGCTTTTTAAAAATTTATTCATGGGACATGTATATCGCAGGCTGACTAGCATTTAATGCAAATGTTT
This sequence comes from Carcharhinus amblyrhynchos, assembly GCF_965287045.1. Classification (NCBI taxonomy): domain Eukaryota; kingdom Metazoa; phylum Chordata; class Chondrichthyes; order Carcharhiniformes; family Carcharhinidae; genus Carcharhinus; species Carcharhinus amblyrhynchos. The sequence goes on from NC_137345.1 coordinate 18,610,928, forward strand.
CTTCAGTAAGAGTACAGATAAGTTAAGCTGGAATTAATGTATAATGATCAGGACTGAGAATTACTTCTCTTCATCCATCCAGACATGCTGAAGACAACTTTATCAAGATTTTTTCAGAATAAAAAAACATGAAAATCTAATAAGAACATAATAGGAGCAGGAGTAGGCCATCTAGTCCCTCAAGCCTGCTCCGCCATTCAATAAGATCACGGCTGATCTGATAGTGGTTCAGTTCCACTTACCTGCCTGCTCCCCTTAATTCCCTTATTGGTTAAAAATCTATCTATCTGTGACTTAAACACATTTAACAAGGAGCCTCTATTGCTTCAATGGGCAGAGAATTCCAAAGATTCACTACCTTCTGGGAGAAGAAGTTCCTCCTCAACTCTGTTCTAAATTGACTCCCCCGTATTTTGAGGCTGTGCCCTCTAGTTCTTGTTTCTATTCTATGTGGAAATAACCTCGCTGCTTCTACCCTGTCTAGCCCCTTCATTATCTTATATGTCTCTACAAGATCTCCCCTCAACCTTCTAAACCCCAATGAGTACAGGTACTAATGCTTGTGCACATTGTTTCTTCTCAAACTTCTGCATGTTTGTTATTTGAAGAACAAGTCAAAAAAAAACTACTTTCTAAATAAAATTAATGGTGATTTGGCAGAACATAGCCAGATATTTTCAGCAATAGTTTGATTCCCAGTTTGAAAAAAAATTAATTCCTAAATCCAATCAAGATAGTACTAATAATCAAGCCTAAATGATCTACAGAGCCCTCCCTTGTCCTGTACCATCCTTGTTTAAAGATCAGATAAGATTTGTGACTGTGTCTTACTAAATGAGTTATGTAAGTCCAGCACAGAGGAAACTGTTGCATTAATTAGTTGATCCAACCTGAGTAAATCCAGTGGATATTGAGGGGTGGGCAAAAACATGGAGAAGGATTTTAGTGATTGTGGCTGGAGCAGAAAATGTAATGGAGCTGGAAATCAGTCATCTTTCAGATAAATGAGAGACTTTGAAGAGACCTCCACAGTCTGGAGTTGTAACATCTTTGGGAAAGTGGACAATATTGCATTAATCGTTTTGATAATATTTTGTACCTATGCACTAGATGTACGAGGCAAGTTTTTTTAACACAGCGGGTGGTGAGTGCCTGGAACTCACTGCCTGGGGTGGCAGTAGAAGCAGATACGATAGTGAGTTTTAGGGGGTGTCAGGACGAATACATGAATAGGGGGTAGGCGGTTTTAGTTCAGCTGGACAGCATGGTCGGTGCAGGATTGGAGGGCCGAAGGGCCAGTTGCTGTGCTGTAATTTTCTTTGCTCTTAGTTTTCAGTGGTGGTCTTGTAGCGCAGTGGGTAGCATTCCTACTTCTGAGTCACAGGCTCCAGATTTGAGTCCCACTTCAGAACTTGACGGCCAAGGAAGGTGAGTTTGTAACGCGGCCAGTCAGGTTGAATATCAACCTGCAAAATTCATCCAACGTGCCAATGGCAGGTGGTAGGCATGGGGAAGACACCTGATCTTGGTGTGGAGTGGCACCCCTCAAGATTTGCATCTCCTGCAACAGGTTAGTGACCTGTTCCAGGTACAATTTGCTATGGAAACAGGCAGAATTCTGACTTGTGCTCAACTAGGTGTGGGAAGAGAAAAAAAGAGCAACTAGTTTTCAGTGAATTACATACTTCCAGTCTCTCACCAAATAGTAAGTAGGTGGAAATCCTCTGTTATGTTTTTGGATTGCTGGTGAAGATTGATGCAGGTCAATATACAGTGATGTTAAAGACAGACAGAGCCCTGTTATTGTGAGCTATCGAGCATTGAGAGAGCCTTATATTTCTGTTGCTGTGATATTGAAAATGAATTCCAAGCATGCAGTGACTTGATGTTCTGGATAGTAGCTTATCATCTTCATGTTAAATATCTGTGAATGGCAATGACAGAAACTGTTGGCAGTTTTGGAGTTTTGCCTCACTCCTATCTATTTTTCATTTTATTTTCTGTGCAGTGACAAACTGTGGGAATCCTGGGGAGATTTCGAATGGATATTACTGGGCACCAAGTAAAACAGTTGGAAGTAAAGTTACTTTTTACTGTGAAATTGGGTGAGTATTCAGTATACAAATGCCTAACTAACTGTGGTGAAGGGCTATGTTATTTTAATATTGCAATTAAGACAGTTTTAGATGCCTTTCTCTCATTTTTCACATACCTTATGTTAATTCTCCACGTGACCTTTGAATGAAGCCTCCGATTTAGAATGGAGCAAACAATATTTTAAAAATATTCACGTTGATCGAGGTCAGGAATGTTGGTGTTGGGAATGGAATATTAATGCAAGAATGGGAATGTTAAATGTGTTACAGATATCTAGGTCCATTTTCTGAGATCTGAACACCTGTTTGCATCTGTTGGTTCCAAAAAGGGTTTAAATTATATTTTAATCAGCTGCAAAGTGAGCTGAATACATCTGTGTTTCTCCTGTGACCTGAACTGCGTATGGGATCTGACCAGCTCCCTGCTTAACCTTTAGCTACAACACAAACTGTATTTGATTCCTACTTCATTGTTCTGCTAATCTAGCCCCATGTTTGATTTTTTTAAAACATAGATTTGGCAGCACAGTGGCACAGTCGTTAACACTGCTGTTTCACGGCGCCAGATTCAACTCCGTCCTCGAATGACTGTCTGTGGAGTTTGCACATTCTCCCTGTGTCTGTGTGGGTTTCCTCCGGGTGCTCCAGTTTTCACCAAAGATGTGAGGGTTAGGCGGATTGGCCGTGCTAAATTGACCCTAGAGTCAGGGGGTTTAGTGGGGTAAATATGTGGGGTTAAGGAGATAGGGCCTGGATGGGATTGTGGCCAGAACAGATAAGATGGGCCAAATGGCCTCCTTCTGCACTGTAGGGATTCTATGATTTTTTAAAAAATTTTCCATATCAGGTCAGCAAACTGCATTGCTTTCCCAATTAACCTTTAGGTTGCTGTTACCTGTGCTTTGATTTTCTTTTCCTAGATACAAATTGGTGGGTAGAGATTATCTCCTGTGTACATCTGCGGGATGGGATGGCGAGGTTCCAAGCTGTCAACGTAAGTCGTATTTCTCTGTTTTGTGAAGTGACTAACTTGTTTGTCGGTGCCAAATGATCGAGCCACTTTTAATTGAATTTATGTCTGTTCACATCCCAATTTTGTTCCCGATGTTTCAACGTTCTCTGGCTTGGACCGGGATTTTCCTGCCTCGCCCCCATGGGAATTGTGGCAGGTGGAGGGGGATGACCATGCAAAGGTCCGTTGACCTGGAGCGGGATTTTGGATGAGCATGGTTGGAAAATCCCGTCTTTGGTGTTTTGACTGGGGTGGAATGGTTATTCAGTGCTTTAATCCAACATTGCACATTAAAGGAACGTAATGGCCGGAATTTTACCAGCCAGCACGCCACAGGAATCGGAGCATGGGGAAGGTCTGTTGACTCAGGCGGGATATTAATGTTTCGGGGCGAGTGAGGCCGTAAAATCCCACCCACCCAATGTGTAAGAAAGAAACAAAACTTTTCACTGTACGTTAATATATGTGGCAATAATAAATCAAATCAACTCAAAAAATGAGAAACTACCACTCGTCAAATCGATTCTGCTCCTTCCAGAGGATGATAATCTTCCACCATCCTGCAGATGGCAGTGTTGGGACAAATAGTTGAGTTTTGGCATGTATTGGAAAGTTTGATGTGTTTTGGTCCAAGTTGCTATGATAACATGCAATTTAACATGCATGTTAGTCTTCTCAGGTGGGATGAGGCTCTGCCCGCTCCCTGCCAGCGTGAATCCCCTGATGGCCTCTCTGATGCACAGAATGCTGTAAATTCATACAACTAACCTTGCCCAAAAACCAGGTGGCCAAAACTCCTGTATTCCCACCCATTGGGCATTTGGCTTTTTATGGCAAATCACGCCTGCGATCTATGAGATGGATGAGATGCCACTTTGTCACTTTTGATTTACAACATCTTTAAAATAATGGAATCAATTATGTAATGTACCTACGCCTTTGGTTTTCAGTGACTTAAGGACTTGGACACCGAGATATCTTTGCTCCTTTACAGTTCCAAGTGTCTCACCATTTAGCAACCAGGTGGATGCTGAACATTGTGGGTCATATTTTCCCATTTGAGATGGAAATCTTAAATTGGGAGGTTTCCTGACATCACAATCCTGCTTTCTGTCAGGCATGGTTATTCACACTATTGCCTTGGTGGGGAGGTGGGGATGGGTTGGATTCAGAGCTGCCTCCTCTTGAAGTAGACTCAAGGCAGACATGTAGGTGAGCAGAAACTGATGGGGGCAGATTGAAATGCCTTTCTCCTTGTGCTGAGACATCATCCTAATTTTGTTAATGAGTTTTAGGCCCTTAACATCACGTGCCCCCATTCATCTCCGCTCCATACCCCTCTGCTTCTTCACATATGTGCCTCTTTTGCCCCATCCCATACTTAACCCATACCTCCTCTTTGCCCATGTCACCATAACCTCCCTCACTGTCCCCAGTCCATGCCCCCTCCGTATCCCCCAAACTTCCATTCATCCAATCCCATTCACTCAGCATCCAACTTCTGCATAACTCATGAGCCATATAATAACATTGGGAAGTCTTTGATATGCTCACAAGCTGGTCAAAACAAACAGTAATTTAAAAATCTCTTTAAAACTAATCTTATTAAGTGGTTATAAACCTGTCAAAAATGAACAGTCATTCATATTACAGTGGTCAGAAATCTATAGATATAACAAAGCTCACAGTTCTCTTGATAGCTGTGTCAACAACTGCTGCTGAGCTGAATCAATTTTGGATTGAGTTCAACCAAGCATTCATAATGAAGTTCCATTGAACAATTGTGCCAAAAAAAACTCCAGTGCTAAATATATTGAAGCCTTTGAACTAATTTCAAGAGCTTAGTCATCCATTCCATGGCTTCAAAGCTTGAATAGCAGTCTGCATGAAAAGATTTAAACACAGTGTACAGCTGACACGTTTAAATCTGAATTTCAATATTGTTCATGTTGAAGAGCATTTTATCTACTGGATATTGTACTCAAATGCATCTAAAGACTTCCCAACTTTCACAATGTTAATCAATTTAATGGTCACTTACCTTTCAAGAGAAAATGTCCTATAATCAATTACTGCATTAAAAGCATACTCAGCATCTCATTATGATGTGTGAATTTGGCAATACTTTTTGAACTTATCTGTCAAAAGCTGCCTGATCCAAGGACAGGATTTCCCATGGCTCATGGCACCTCCTGAGCTGTTGTGAACCGCCACGCCTTTCAGAAGCCGGCCTGACTCCATTAAATTGTGGCGGTTGTGGAGACGGGAATTCTGGGCAAGATTCTCCAGTCTCCCAGCTGCATGTTTCCCACTGGCTGGAGGCGGTGCATTGTTTGCTCGTGGCAGGAATCTCTGGTCTCGCCTGCTGCTGTTGAAGGAAATTCCCATTGACGTCAACCCATGGATGCCAGCGGAACTGGAGAAACCCATCGACATGAATAGCCAGAGAATTCTGGCTGCTGTGTCTGAATTGTCCAAAAACCACAATGGACCCAACAATATCGGTACTGTTAACAACAATGACATTAGGCTCACAAGATGCACCCTTATCCGTTGCATACCACAGGGATACATGTCGGACTCCCTATTGTTTGGTATTTATATAAATGACACAGATGACAATGTGGGGGGTACGATCAGTAAGCTTGCCAATGACACAAAGATTGGCCAGATGGTTAACAGTGAGATTAAGGGTCTTGGGTTACAGGAAGATATAAATGAAATGGTCAAATGGGCACATAAGTGGCAGATGGAATTTAACCCTGAAAAGTGTGAGGTGATGCACTTTGGAAGGAGGAATTTGACAAGGAAGTATATTATGAAAGGTCTTTCACTGGAAAGTACCAAAGAATAAAGGGACCTTGGCATGTTTGTCCATAGATCTCTGAAGGCAAGTAAATAGGGAGGTGAAAAAGGCATATGGCACACTCGCCTTTATCAACTGAGGTAAGGATTACAAAAGCAGAGAGCCATGATGGAGTTGTGTAGAACTTTGGTGAGACCACAGATGGAGGACTGTGTGAAGTTCTGGTTGCCGTGGAAGTTAACACACTGGAGGGGATGCAAGGAGAGATTTACCAGGATGCTGCCTGGGGTGGAACATTTAAGTTATAAAGAGAGGCTTGGGTTATAAGCTTGGGTTGTTTTCATTGGAGCAGAGAAGACTGAGGGGCGACCTGATTGAGGTGCTCAAGATTATGAGGGGTATGGACAGGGTGGATAGGCAGCAGCTGTTCCCCTTAGTTGAAGGATCAATTACCAAGGGACATGAGTTAAAAGTCAGGGGGGGAGGTTTAGGGGTGATTTGAGGAAAAATCTTTTTACTCAGAGGGTGGTGATAGTCTGGAATGCACTGCCTGGGAGGGTGGTCAAGGTGGGATGCCTCACACCCTGTAAAAAGTACCTGGATGAGTACTTGGCACGCCATAACATTCAAGGCTATGGGCCAAGTGCTGGCAAGTGGGATTAGGTGGGCAGATCAGGGCCTTTCGTGTGCAGTGCAGACTCGATGGGCTGAAGATCCTCTTCTGCACGGTAGTAATCTGTGATTCTGTGATTATCTGATGCACTTCAAAATTGCGGGCAATGGGAAAGGGACGGGAGACCCACTATTGGGTCCCACCCACCATTTCTGAAGGCCATTCGCTTGTAGCTCGCCCTCGGTCAAGTGGGGAAACCTGGTCCTAATTTTTGGATTGCTGGTGAAGATTGATGCAGATCACTATGGAGTGCTCTTGAAGACAGAGGGGGACCTGTTGATGTGAGGTATTGCAGTCGGAGGACAAGTCTTGCATTTATATTACCACAATTTTGAAAAAATAAATTCCAAAGTTAGGGTAATTCGACAACGTGGGTAATTTTGTTGCGACTATTCATCTTCACATTACTTATCTGTGAATTACAATGAATACGATGGTTCGACATCTTGGAATTTTGTTACATTTCTGCCTTTTTCATTTGATTTTTTTTTCTCTGTGCAGCGATAACCTGTGGTAACCCTGGAGAGATTCTGAATGGACATTATAGTGCACCAAATAAGACATTTGGAAGTTTAGCTACTTATTATTGTAATGTTGGGTGAGTATTCACTTTGTGAATTACAGAACATTATCAGTGAAGGATTTTAATGTCATGATTAAAGCCCATCCCTTTCTTCACACTCCTGATCATAGCCCGACAAGTGAGCTCTGAGCAAGGTTTCAAATTTGGGAAAAGAATCTTTATAATGATAATGGTGAAAAATGTTAGTGCTTGGATTGGAATATTAACGCAAAGATGGAAATGCTGAATGTGTTAATCATCCCCAGATCCAGAGAATTTAATGCACTGACTGAGGTCCATTTGAAGGCGGGTTTTTAATCGGGCAGAGGATAGTAGATGGGATTCCAACCACCTTTCTGCCTCTGCCCAGTGAAGTCCGAGGGGGGGAAGCTTATGGATAGCCTTCTGATCCAATGCCAATTGAGGTCATCATCTCGCCACCACAGGACAGGGTAACCATCAACACTGTCATGTTTGCCTGGTGGGCACCCAGGGTGGGGGTCCTCAATGTTTGATGGAGGCTGGAAAGATGTGGTGGGGGGGCGGTGCGGTGTAGAATGTGGAGGTGGGGCCCCCTGAGAGCCACCCCCTCCTCTCTTGTCAGAACCAGCTGGCCCCCACAGCCAGCAAGCTCTTCTCCATCACCTCCACTCTACCCCCATTCACCTATGGCCTAGAATCCCACTGATTGTGGTGGGTGCATGGATGGACTATGGATCACTCCTGCCTGCAATAAAGAGCTGATGGTCTCTGACGGAATGGCAGCCCTGGCAGGATGCGGGCTTTCTGTGCGGGCAATCCTCAGGGTCCATGATTCTGAGGTTTAACCGCTGGACAGTTAAGTGTCTGACTGGTATTGAGAAGGCTGAAAATCCTCCATACGAGGTAGCACAGAGCTATTGCAGGCTCTCCTGCCAGCAAGCCACATCCACATCACCTCGCATAAATTCCATTCATAATCTCAGATCAGCAATGTGTGTATTTGGATGTGAATCAAATCTCCAAGACAATACAGTTGTCAAGGAAGGTAAATCTGACACTTTGCTAAAGAGGGGAATCTCAATATTCTTAAATTATATCCTAAGGCTGGAATCTTACCATCATTCACACCGGCGGGATTTTCCCATCCCACCACGGTGAATGGAGATTAGTTGGCCGCCAAATTCTCCGGCCTCGCTGCAGCGGGAGCGTAGTGTGAACGGCTGTTAAGATCACACCCTGTATCGCCGCCAAAGTGAGCTGACGCATCAATTTTTCTCCTGTGCATAGTTGGATTTGTTCATTATTCTGCTAACTTTGCCCCATGTTTTTTTTTTCAGTTCTTTTAGAATTGGACCTTTGGAATTCTTACCTAGACAGCAAAATGTAACATTCTTCTAATTAGAATACACATCCCTGATACAGGTGGTTTGCTTCTCTTTTTCTAGATACAAAATAGTGGGCAGAGATTATCGCCAATGTACAGCTGCAGGATGGGAAGGCAAAGCTCCATCCTGTGAACGTAAGTAATGTGTTGCTGCTTTGTAACTGACTCATTTGTAGTAAATGATTGAGCCACTTTCAATGAATTGTATTGTTGTTTCACATCTAATATTCCCACCATGCAGTATTTTGGCATTCTCCAACTGGGAAGTTCCGACTTTTTGGAATGGGAAGAGATAGTTATTCGATGCTTTGATTCAGTGTTGCATATTAAAAGAACATCACTTGCAAAATGAGCAATAGTCATTCATCGAATCAATCCTTTCCTTTCAGAGAATTCCAGTGTCCTCCCCAGTGTTGGAGCAAGGAGCTGAATTTTGGTGGGCGATGGGGAGTTTGGAGTTGCTAACTTCAGTGGGGTTTGAGCTGACAGGAACTAAAAAAATCACGGTTCAAGGGACCCGGGTTTATTAGTCACAAATGGGCTTACGTTAACGTTGCAATGAAGTTACTGTGAAAATCCCTATTTACCACACTCCAGCGACTGCTTGGTGCACTGAGGGAGAATTTAGCATGGTCAGTGCACCTAACCAGTGCATCTTTTGGACTGTGGGGAGGAACCCTAGCACTCAAAGGAAACCTACACAGACATGGGGAAAAGTGCGCACTCCGCACAGACAGTGATCCAAGACAGGAATCGAAGCTGGGTCGCTGAACTGTGAGGCAGCAGAGCTAACCACTGTGCCATTGGTACTAGCAGTTTGGACTATGGGAGATTTGGAGGAGCAACTGGAAGGTGAAGAAAAAGAACAATTGATATTACTGATCCATACTTAAATCATACGCATTCCCAATTCTTTCCCTCCTTCATTCTTATTTAAAAATCCAACTGACCCTGTGCTTCACTGTATAGCTGTGATAGTGCAGTCAATAGTACATTGTTGCATAGAAGTATGGTTAGTGAAAGTAATGGATATTGATGACGTGACAGGCACATGATAGAATATATTGATAGTGGTGGTGTGGATGTAGAGCGGACAAAGCTATGGAAGTGGAAATAATGATCTTTGAGACGGATGAGAGACCTTGGAGTCAAATCCTCACTTTTGATTTCCAACACTCTTGAAATAATGGGCAAAACTGAATTAACAATGCTGATTTATATTTCATACCTTTGTGCTAGTCTTCAGTGAATTCTGCACACAGCCATCTAAATCTCCCTGCTGTTCCATAACTCCTAGGCTCTCACCATTTATTATGCAGGTGAAGATTAAGGAAAGACAATACAGTGCCGTTGAAGATAGAGACCTGATGCTGTTAAGTACTGTAGGTTGAGCCAAAGGCTGGGCTTTTCTAGCCCTTCCCACTGGCAGGACCTTTGGTCCTACAAATGATAACCTACCATGGTACTACCACCGGCGGAGCAGCCGGTAAGCAATGCAAATGGTCCTAACTTCGATGGGACCAGAAGACTCTGCCAGTGGGCAATGGCATGCCATCTCTAGTTCTGGGAAATCCACCATAGGGAGCGGTGGCTTGGAAAATCCTGACAAAGTCCTGCATATGTTTTGCTGGTCCCACCACAGACGAGCCGCCATCGTGGGTTCCCCGGCGGAGGGAGTGCAATAGGAAACACCCTTGACAATATCAGGGCCAGAAGGTCCAACCACCAGCCAATATGGGCTGCCTCTGCTACTGTGAAACATGCCAGAGAAAATCCCATCCATATAATTCTAGAAATTAATTGCAAAATTGGGTTCATTTGAGATTGTGGATAATTTTGTTCTGGCAATTCATCCTCATGCTAAACACTGGGAATTGCCAGGACAAAATAACTCTTGGAGGATTTGCAAATTTGTCATAATTCTATCTCTTTTCATTGATTTTCTCTTTAGCAATAACCTGTGGCAACCCTGGAGTAATTCTCAATGGATATTATAGGGCACCAAATAAAACACTTGGAAGTAAAGTCACTTTTTATTGTGACATTGGGTGAGTATAAATTACTGGATTATTCTGGTGAAGGTCTACGTTTTTATAATGTTAAGGTAAAGACAATTTTAGATGACTGCCCATTTCTCATTCTTTGCATTTCTGATAACACTCTAGTCAGCATTAAGTCAGCAAATGGTCAGATAGATCACTGCTGTGCTAAGTTAGTTTTGCAATAAGATATAGATGCATTAGGATACTGGACAAAAATTTGGCAGATGAAGTATAATTTGGGAACATGTTTGATTTTTGATTGTTTTATTTATTAGCACATGTTATTGATAGTTGAATATATTTTTCCTCAATATACTTAGAATTCTTACATGGCCAGTGCACTGAAACACTTTTCTAATTAACCTTTCAGTGTCTAATGACACATGGTTTGTTTATCTTTCTCTAGATACAAAATGAAGGGTAAAGACTATCGGGAATGTACTGCTGAGGGTTGGAATGGTGCGGTTCCATCCTGTGAACGTAAGTTAGACTTCTCTCTTTTGTAAAGTGTCAGATTTGTCTTCCTTGACAATTGTATTGTCTTGGAGATTTGAGTCACATCCAAGTTTTCTTCCCTGCAGCATTCTGACATCCTCTAGCTTGGAGTTCTACCTTCATGGAATCAGGGAGGAAACAGTCACTCAATGTTTTGATTCGACATTGCATAGTAAAGAAAAATAATTCATGAAATGAGAAATGGCCATTCACCAAATCACTCTTGTTGTTAGACAAGACTTTAATCCTCTGCCCAACTGCAAGTGTTAGTGTTGAAGCAAGGAGCTGAGTTTCACTGGGTAATTGACAGGCTACGAAGAGCTAACTTTAGAGGCGTTCAAGCTGACAGTAAATTGTAGTTTTGACCTTGGGTCACTAAGCAAGGGAAAGTTACAGAAAAAGGAAAAGTTTTGATTTGATTTGAATTTGATTTATTATTGTCACATGTATTAGCATACAGTGAAAAGTATTGTTTCTTGTGTGCTATACAGACAAAGCGTACCGTTCATAGAGAAGAAAAGGAGAGATGCAGAATGTAGTGTTACAGTCATGGCTAGGAAGTAGAGAAAGATCAACTTGATGCGAGGAAGGTCCATTCAAAAGTCTGATAGCAGCAGGGACGAAACTATTGAGTTGGTTGGTACATGTCCCCAGGCTTTTGTATCTTTTTCTTGATGGAAGAAGGTGAAAGAGAGAATGTCCAGAGTGTATGGGGTCCTTAATTATGCTGGCTGTTTTTGAGGCAGAAGGAAGTGTAGACCAGTGTCAATGGGTGGGAGGCTGGCTTCAGTGATGGACTGGGCTTTGTTCACAAACGGTTTTGTAGTTTCCTGCAGTCTTGTACAGAGCAAGAACCATACCAAGCTGTGATACAACCAAAAAGAATGCTTTCTGTGATGCATCTGTAGAAGTTGGGGAGAGTCATAATGGACATGCCAAATTCCCTTAGTCTTCTGAGAAAGTAGAGGCATTGGTGGGCTTTCTTAACTATAGTGTCGGCCTGGGAAGATGAGGACAGGTTGTTGATGATCTGGACACCTAAAAAGTAAAAGCTCTGAACCATTTCTACTTCATCCCCATTGATGTAGACATGGGCATGCCCTTTACTATTCTTCTTGAAGTCGACGACTATCTCTTTCATTTTGTTGACATTGAAGGAGAGATTATTGTCATCACACCAATTCACCAGATTCTCTATTTCATTCTTGTACTCTGTTTTGTCTTTGTTTGAGCTCCAAACTACTATGGTGATATCATCAGCAAATGTGAAAATCGAGTTGGAGGGGAATTTGGCCATATAGACATAGATGTATAAGGAGTGTAGTAGGGGGCTGAATAGACAGCCTTGTGGGGCATCAGCGTTGAGGATAATAGTGGAGAAGGTGTTGTTGCTTATCCTTACTGATTGTGGTCTGCGAGTTAGGGAGCTCAGGAACCAGTCGCAGAGGGAGAAGCTGAGCCCCAGGCCATGGAGTTTGGAGGTGAGTTTTGTAGGAATAATGGTGTTGCAGGCTGTTCTGTAATTGATAAATAGGAGCCTTGCAGATTCAGCTCCAGATCCAGGTGCCACTTAAATGAGTTCAGAGTTTCTGCCTCCACCATCAAACCAGACAACAAATTTCAGACACCCACCGCCCTCTGGAAGAAGAAATCTTTCCTCGTGTCCCTCTAATGCTTCTACCCATTCTTGTCAATCTCCTTTGCGTTCTCTCCAAGCAATTATGTCTTTCCTGTATGAGATAACCAGAACTTACACAAAATTCCAGTTACAACCTAACCAGCATTTTATACAATTCCAGCATTACATCCCTAATCCCTACTTTTGTATTCTATACAACATCCAGCAAAGGAAAGCATTCCAAATGTTTTTTTTTCAACCACTTTATCCACCTATCATGCTATCTTCAGGGATATGTGGACATGCACTGCAAGATCTCTCACTTCCACTGGACTGAATTCTATTTGTTACTTTTCCACCCAATCAACCAAGGTATCATTCTGGAGTTGACAACAATTCTCTTCACCATCAACTACATGGGCAACTTTTGTGTCATCTGCAAATTTTCCAATCATATCTCCCACATTGAAGTTCAAATCATCAATATATATCACAAATACAGGAGACCCAATGCTGAGCCCAGTGGAAGACCAATGGAAACTGTTTTCCATTTGTAAACTCATCCATCAACCAGTACCCTTTGTTTCCTGCCACCAAGCCAATTTTGTATCCAGCTCGCCCCAGAGTGGCACGTTGGCACAGTGGTTAACACTGGGTCCTCGCAGTGCCAGGGACCTGGGTTCAATTCCAGCCTCGGATCACTGTGTGGAGTTTGCACATTCTCCCCATGCCTGCATGGGTTTACTCTGGGTATTCTGGTTCCCTCCCACAGTCCAAAAATGTATGGGTTAGGTTGATTGACCATGCAAAATTGACTCTAGTATGAGGGGATTAGCAGGATAAATGTGTGGGGTTATGGGAATAGGGCCTGGGTGGGATTGTGGTCTGTGCAGACTCGATGGCCCAAATTGCCCCCTTCTGCACTATAGTATTATATGATTCCCTTGTATCCCATGGGCTTTTACTTTTCTAACCAGTCTGTCATGTGGGATCTTGTCAAATATCTTTCCAAAATCCATTGTAGATGACATCCACTGCCTTATCCTCATTAATCTCCCTCGTTACTTCCTCAAAAAATTGGTTAATTGGTATGATGCAACATTAACCTAACAAAACTATGCTGACTACACCTGATAAATCTGTTCCTGTCCAAGTGATGGATTATCCTGCCTCTCAGAATTTATTCCAATAATTTGCCTAACATTGAAGTCAGGTTGACTGACCTTGAATTATTTAGCCAATACCTCGCACCCTTTTTAAGCAATGGTGCCACATTCACAGACTTCCAGTTCTCCAGTATCTCACCTGTATCTAATGAAGATTTGGAAATGATCCTTGGGGCATCTGCTATTTCCTCCCTGGCTTCTTTTAACAGCCTGGAAATCAATCGATCGGGCCCTGGTGATTTAGCCGCCTTCAAGGTTGACAGTCCCTCCATGTCCCTTCCTGTCTTATTAAGCTTATTGAATCTAAAATTTCTCGTTCCTCTTTAAATAGAACGCCTGCATCCTCCCTTTTCTTTGCGAAGACATAGATAAAGTACTCATTAAGAACCCTGCCCACATTTTCTGTATCTGTAGATAAGTTAGCTTGTCAGGCCCTTGGTTATCCGCTTACGCTTAATGTACTGACAAAACATCTTTAGGTTTTCTTTGATTTTACCGACCAATATTTTTCATATCCCCGGTTTGTTTTCCTAGTGTCCTTGTTTACTTCACCTTATGTACGTTCTACACTCCTCTAGAGTTTCTACAGTATTAAATTTGTTTGTGATTGTCATAAGCTTTCTTTTTCTGCCTTATCCTGCAATATATGCTTCTGCATAACCAGAGTCTCTGCCCCTTTTCTCTGAGGGGACACATTTACGTTGCATCTGTAAAATTTCACTTTTGAATGCCTCCCATGATTTTTCACTGATTTTCCTTTAGTAGCTGTAACCAGTTCACTTTTGCCACTTCTCAGCTTCGTAAAGTTTGTCTTCCCTCAATTTAGAACTTTTACTCCTCTTCTGCCTTTGCCCTTTTCCACAATGATGTTTAATCTAACTGTACTATGGTCACTAACCCCAAAATGGTCTCCCCTCTGCTATTTCATCCAGTTGTCCTGCTTCATTTCCTAAGGCTAAATCTAGAATTGCACATCATCTCACTGGGCTTGTTATGTACTAGCTGAAAAGGTTCTCTTGAATGCAATTCAAGAATGCTGTGCACTCTGAGCCTTTCACGCTGTTTGTATCCCATTTGATATTTGAGTTTTGAAGTCTCTGACCGATTACTGTCTTATTGTTTATGCACTTAGAGATTTGCTTACACATTTGCTCTTTTATCTCCTCTTCACTTTTGGGGTCCAGAACATACTTCTAGTAGTTGCTGCCCCTTCTTCAATTCTGAGCTCAAACCATGTTGCCTCAGTTGATGATTCATTTATTATATCATCTCTCTTCAGAGCTGTAAATGATTCCTTAAAATATAATACCTGTCTTTGTTACTCCCCCTCTCCCTATCTGCCTGAAAATTCTACATCCAGGGGGGTTGAGCTCCCATTTTAGCTCCTCTTTAGGCCAGTTTTTGTTACTGCAATATTATATCTTTATGTGTCTATCTATGTCCTCCGTGCATTGGCTTAATTTCCTGTTCTGCTTGCATTTACATATATACTGTTAAACACTGTCAAATCCCTGTGCTGTAGACTTTTTAACCATTGCTTTTTGTCTTTCAGAGTCACTCGCTGATTTCTGTCTCGCTTCCTGCTCTGAATTTGTCCTATTCGCATCTGCCTTCAGGTTCCCACCCTCTTGCCAATCTAGTTTAAGCCCTATTTGACAGCATATGTGTTCCAGACAAAGTCTCTCAATGATTTCAATCCTAAATGAACCTTGTTGATTTTGGTCAGTCACAAGCCAAGGACTTCCATAAGTCTGTGTGTGCGTTTGACTTCTTCGGTGATGCTTTGAAGCCATCTGTAAAGTGATTCAGTTTTCCTACTGGCAGTCTCCTGCCTCGACAGCATTCCAAGTAGAGTAGTTGCTTCAAGAGTCTGGTATCAGGCGCACAAATCCCATGTCCTGTCCAGCAGAGTTGGATTTGTGTGATTAGCACCTCGATGGTGGGCAAGTTCTAATTCCCTCGCAATAGAGGACCACATTCTATTAACCATTATGAAACTTGGATTCCAAAGTTAAGGTAACTTGATATTCTCTGCAATTGTTTAGTAGCCTATTATCTTCAACTTAAAGACCTGAATTGCGATGAAAGAACAGTTGAAAATTTTGGAGTTTTGTAACATTTCTGCTTTTCCTGTTTTTATTTTCTGTGTAGCATTAGACTGTGGTGATCCTGGGAAGATTCTGAATGGATATTATATTGAACCAAATGAGACAACTGGAAATAAAGTTACCTTTCACTGTGATGTTGGGTGAGGATTCTCTATGTAAATTGCTGAATAATTTTGGTGAAAGATGGTGCTATTTTAATATTTAATCACAAAATAATTTGAAATGACCATTTCTCCTTAATATTTCTGATAACTGCTCTCAATGTGAGTTCTGGGTGTGGTTTCCAATTTAGTGTTGAACTGGCAATTTTTTAAAAAGTCTTTAAACTGATCACAGTCAAGGCTATTTGTACCAGCTTTGGAATATTAATGGAAAGATAGAAAATTTAATTACTGAAGCCTTGGAAATCCTCCTGCTGATTACTACCTGAGCTGATGAATCAGTACTCCATGTTCAACCGCACTTGGAGAACTGTGGGCGGTGGTGATTTCAATATCCATCATCAGGAGTGGCTCAGTAGCACCCCACTGGCTGATTCCTTAAGCACAGTAAAAAGTCTGACAACACCAGGTTTTAGTCCAACCGATTTATTTGATAATACTCACAAGCTTTCGAGGTTTCCCTCTTCGTCAGGTGAATGGAGAGTTCTGGCCTCAGACAGAGCATATAAAGCACAGACAGTTTAGAGATTACTGATTTAGAATGCGAATCCTTTCACCTAACCTGCTATTCAAGACCTGAAGTGGCTGACAATGTGAGTGGAAGGAGCACTGATCACAGGTTACAGAGATGCGTATTGTCTCCAGACAGTACAGTAAGTGAGGTTTTGCAAACCCAGGCAAGTCATGGGGGTTACAGATAGTGCGACATGAACCCATCTGTAACCCCCGTGACTTGCCTGGGTTTGCAAAACCTCACTTACTGTACTGTCTGGAGACAATACACAGCTCTGTAACCTGTGATCAGTGCTCCTTCCACTCACATTGTCAGCCACTTCAGGTCTTGAACAGCAGGTTAGGTGTAAGGATTCGCATTCTAATCAGTAATCTCTAAACTGTCTGTGCTTTATATGCTCTGTCTGAGGCCAGAACTCTCCATTCACCTGACGAAGAGGGAAACCTCGAAAGCTTGTGAGTATTATCAAATAAATCGGTTGGACTAAAACCTGGTGTTGTCAGACTTTTTACTGTGTTTACGCCAGTCCAACGCCGGCATACCCACATCATGATTCCTTAAGGACGTCACTGTTAGATGGGTCTGCAGCAAGTGCTGGGGGAACCAACAAGAGAGAAAAACCAACTTGACCTCATCCTGGTCAGTGTACCTGTTACAGATTTATCTGTCCCAGACAGTATTGGTATGAGTGACCACAGCACAGTCCTTGTGGAGATGAAGACAAGTTTTCACTGTGAGTTAACCCTGTATCATACTGTGTGGCACTACCAATGGAATAGATTTCTAACAGATCTAGCAACTCAAAATTGGACATTCATGTGGCACTGTGAGTCATCATCAACAGCAGAATTGTATACAACTACAACCTGTAATCTTGAGGCTTGACATAAATTGAGCTGTCAACTTGGTGAAGCTGCAATACAGAACCCCTTACATGCCAAGCAGTGAAAGCAACATGAGAGAGACAGAGCTAAGTGATCCCACAGCTAGTAGATCAGATCTAAGCTCTGCAGTCCTGCCACACTTAGCTGTGAATGGTGGTGGGCAATTAAACAACTCACTGGAGGAGGAGGCTCCACAAATATCCTCAATGATGGGGGAGCCCAGTGTATCAGTGCAAAAGACGAGGCTGAAACATTTGCAGCAATCTTCAGCCAGAAGTGTCCAGCAACTTTCAGTCAATTTGATTCACTCCACATGATATCAGGAAACATCTGAAGGGACTGGATGCTGCAAAGGCCATGGACCCTGACAACGTTCCAGTAATAGTGCTGAAGACTTGTGCTCCAGAACTAGCAGGATCCTTACACAACTGTTCCAGTTCAGCTACCATGCTGGCATCAACCTGGCAATGTGAAAAATTGCCCACAAAGAATCAGGACAAAGTCAACCTGACGAATTACTACCCCATCAGTCTACTCTCAATCATCAGCAATTAGTGATGGAAGGGGTCATCAACAGTGCTATCAAGCGGGACTTACTCAGAAACAATCTGCTCAGTGATGCTTAGAAGAGGTTATGCCAGGATCAATCTCATGACAGTCTTAGTTCAAACATGGACAAAAGAGCTGAATTCCAGAGGTATGGTGGAAGTAACCTCCTTTGACATCAAGGCCATATTTGACTGAGTGTGGCATTTAGAAACCCTAACAAAACTGGAGTCAATGGGAATCAAAGGAAAACTCACTGTTGGTTGGATTACAAAGAAAGATGGTTTTAGTTCTTGAAGTTCCATCATCTCTGCTCCAGGACATCACTGCAGGAGTTCGTCAGGATAGTATCCTAGGGCCAACCATTTTCAGCTTCATCAATTACCTTCCTTCCATCATAAGGTCAGAAGTGGGCATATTCATTGATAATTGCAATGTTCAGCACCATTCACAATTCCTCAGATACTGAATCAGTCCATACCTATATGCAGCAAAACATGGACAACATTCAGGCTTATTCTGTGTTTTGTTTGGAAAGAGTGGTGACACCAAGTGGAGCAACTAAAGATCTATTTATTACCAGGATTAACTAGATATAGAGAGTGAGAAAAATGCTTTCTATTACTTTGATTCCAGGCTGTTTGGAAAAGCTTGTGCTCATCTCCAGAATTCGTGCACTTCGGCACAATTGGTCGAACAGGTTATATGACCCTTGAGACCTCACCCCTTACAGGGTCTCGCAACTACAGGGTCATAAGTGTTAAGTACCAATCATACCACACAAGTGCCAGGCAATAACCATCTCCAAGAAAATGAATGTAGCCATCTCCCTTTGATATTCAAAGGCATTGCCATCATTGAATCCCCCACCATCAACATCTATGGGGTTACTAGTGACCAGAAACAGAACTGACCTAGTCATGCAAATACAAGAACAGGTCAGAGGCAAGGAATCCTGCCGTTAGTAAATCATCTCTTGACTTCCCAAAGCCTGTCCACCATCTACAAGGCATAAGTCAGGAACGTGATGGAATACTCTCCACTTGCTGGATGACTGCAGATCGTCTCATGAATCTCAACACCATTGAGGACAAAGCAATCCGCTTGTTTTGATATCCCATCCACCACTCCAACATCAACTCCCTCCCACAACTGATACACAATGGCAGCAGTGTGTAACATCTACATGATGCATTGCAACAACTCATCAAGGTTCCTTTGACAGCACTTTCCAAACTCACAACCTCTTATCACCAAAAAGGATAAGGACAGCAGATGCATAGAAACACCACCATCTGCAAGTTCCACTCCGAGCTACGCAACATCCTGATTTGGAATTATATCACTATTCCTTTACTGTTGGTGAATCAAATATTGGAACCCCCCCCCCACTCCCAAAAAAACACTGTAGGTGTATCTACACCACATGGACTAGCCCAGTTTAAGAAGGTGGCTCAAAACCACTTTTCTCTAGAGCAATTAGGAATGGGAAATGAAGGAAATCCTGTCCCAGCCAGTCATGTCCATGCCCTGTTGAAGAATGATAGCAGTAGAGGGAGATAGGGACTGGCTGGCTGCATTTGCAGGTTCCTCAAAATGTTTAGATTTAATTATAATTTACCTCCAAACTGAGCAGGATGAATGAATGTTCTTCCTTCACATTATACTAAATAGGAAATCTGACCAGCTTTTTTTTTCAAACAACACTACAATTCTGCTTGATTCCAACTCATTTTTCTACTGATATTGTCCCATGCTTAGTTTTATTTAAGTGTTTGTTAATTGTTGAATAGCTTTTTCCTCCATGGACATTAATTTGTTACTTGGCTAGCAAACTATACCAGTTCCTGAATGAACATGTTACTAATACAGGTAGTTTGTTTCTCTTTTTCTAGATACAAAATGGTGGGTAGAGATTACCGGCAATGTACAACTGAGGGATGGGATGGTGAGGTTCCAGTCTGTGAATGTAAGTTATATTTGCCTCTTTTGTAAAGTGACTGTATTGTTTGTCTTAACTAAATGATTGAGCCACATTCAGTGGCTTGTCCTGCAGATTTAGTTCACATCCCAAGTTTTCTTCCCTGCAGAATTTTGACATCTTCGAACATGGAACTCTGACCTTCTTTGGACTGAGCCAAAAATATATTTATTATTGTGATTCAGTATTATATATTTAAGGAATATAATATGTGAAATGAAATCAATTGTTCTCTTTCCAGAAGAATTTGATTTTCTGCCCATTGCAAATTGTTGTATTGGAGAAAACAGTTGTGTTATGGTGGATGATGGAAAGTTTAGGCAGTGCTAATTTTAGCTAATGAGAAGTGTGAAGTTGGGACATGGGAGATCGAGAAGCTGGAGTTGGAAGTCAAAGGAAAAAAGCAATCAGTGTTAAAGATTGATACTTAATGAGGCTCACACTCCCTCCTGTTCCTCTCCCATTGTTGTTATAAATTTAAACCAGATCTGTGTTTGGACTTTTTGACCCACGGGACTTGGTTATGTGAATGCAGCTCATAAGAAATTGTTGCTTCAATTTGTGCTCATGCTCAGGTGCATGTAATAGATATTCATGAGGTGCCAAAAAAGATGGTGGAAGATTTTAGTGGGGTTAATGCTGAGTTAGAGCAGTTAATGGCATGGAAGTGGATATGATCATTTCTTCACTTGTGAGTTTCAATGATCTGAAAATAACGGACAGCATTCTGGCCACCATTTTGATTTTGTTTTGGATCTTGAGCACTATTTTTCACTATCGCATGTACATGGATATCTAAATACCTTTGCTCAACCATGGCTCCTCCTCTCCTACTATTCTGAAAGTAGCTGGATACTTAACAGTGGTTGGGATTTAATGGGAGTCTGCTGGAGTGGACATAATGGTGGGGAGGTTGGGGACAGAAGAACGAGCAAGGAGGGCCAGAGTCGGGATAACTTTTCCAATTTAGAGGGGGTGGGTGGAAGGACCTGAGGTCAGGAATTTTATCTGCGAGTGGGGTGATGTTAATTGGTCTCATTTGTGAGGTGCCTAAGAGTGATTATCC
The DNA here is from genome assembly GCF_965287045.1 of Carcharhinus amblyrhynchos. Lineage (NCBI taxonomy): Eukaryota > Metazoa > Chordata > Chondrichthyes > Carcharhiniformes > Carcharhinidae > Carcharhinus > Carcharhinus amblyrhynchos. The sequence goes on from NC_137345.1 coordinate 18,632,024, forward strand.
CTGAATCCGCCAGAATTCAGAGACGGCTCAGTGATTTAAGGGGAGCTGCATGGTTCTTCTGTAGCTCCAAAAGGCCACCCAGTAAACAGTTGTGGGATTGCCTGCTGCCTTGGACTGGGGTGGGGGGGCGGGGGGAGGTGGTGGTGGGGGTCTCTTGTTGATGAATCTGACATTAGGACGAAAGGCTTCAGAAATCCAATGTGCTGCCTTTGCCATTGATTTCTTGGCACTATCCCTGTGATCAACAATCATCCGTGTTCAGAGATCCTTGGGTTTGTGCATTGCCGGCAGCAGCCACTGCTCTTGGTGTTGTGGCTGGCATGGAGAGCTGCTGGTCTCTGGTCAGCAGATGTTGGGGCTAGGATGTCTGGATGCCCAGAACATTGTGATACGGAAGGCCCAACGCTGGTCAAATTCACATCGGGCCCTTCCCGTACGGTTTCCACTAATTCACCAACAGGCGGGGAAACCCCATATTCTGCATTAAACCCCAGCTATTATATTTTGGATTGCAAGTGATGATGGAAGCTGTTCAATACAGGGACGAGTTACCCGTGTGAGGTATTGTGAATAAAGAGAAAACCCTGCATTTATAATGCCGTAATTCCAATAACTGAAATTCAAATTTAATGTAACCAGATATTTTGGGTAATTATATTGTAGCATTTTATGTTTGTGATCAATATCTATGATAAACAATTAAAAAATTGTTGATGATTTTGGGTTTTTGTCCCATTTCTACCTTGTTTTATTTTTTGCATAGCAATAACCTGTGGAAATCCTGGGGCAATCGCGAATGGATATTATAAGGCACCAAATTGGACAGTCGGAAATAATGTTACTTTTTATTGTGACATTGGGTGAGTTGCCAGTGTGTAAATCACTGAATAATTGAGGGTTTATATTATTTTAATGCTCTGAACAGGATTATTTCTGTTGACCACATTCAGTCCTCACAATGTGCAAGCTCTGAGTGCAGCTTCCATTTCAGTGTTCAACGAGTGAATTAAAAGAAAATCTTTATATTAAGTAAAGTGAGCGATGTTAGTGCTGAAGTAGCAGTTTCATTGCAAAGATAGCAATGTTAAATGTGTTATTGATTTATCAGGTTAATTTGTTTTGTTAAAATGTATGAATTATATTAGAAGTGAGCTTTATGCATCAATTCTTCACCTGCGCTCTGTACTTTATGTGGAATCTGAACCATACTTTTTTTAAGCAGCAACATAACAGTATCATTGAATCCATGCAGTGCAGAATGAGGCCATTCAGCCCATTGAGTCTGCACCAACTCTCTCAGAAAGCATTTCACCCAGGCTCAAACATGCATCTATTCCCGTAACCTCATGCATTTACCCTGCTAATGCATGCTAAGCTACCGATTCTGGGACACAATTTAATATGGGTCAATCCATCTAACCTGCTCATCTTTGGACTGTGGGAGCAAACTGGAACACCTGGAGGAAACCCACGTCTAGTTGGTCAACGAATTGTAACACATTTCCAATCAACCTTCATGATTCTGTTAACAGGTGGTCTGTGTTTTTTCTAGATACAACATTGTGGGCAGGGATTATCGGCAGTGTACAGCTGAGGGTTGGGACGGCGAGGTTCCATCCTGTGAACGTAGGTTTATGTTTCCCTGTTTTGTAAAATGACTGACTGGCTTTTTAGTGATAAATAATTGATCTGTTATCAATTAATTCTTATGTGTTATTGATCGACATATACAATTTCTTCTTACCATTAAAATCCTTCAAAACTAGATTTTTGTTTTAAGATATGGAAATACATTTCACCACCCGGATGCTTCATGTTGATCTTTAGTCTTTCTTTTAAAGATGGGTCACAAGTTCACCTTTGGGCTTGGAACGGACTTACCTTTTCCAATCAATCACCTGACCTTGAGGGGAAAGAGCTGTTTGTTTGGAATTGCAATCACTTTAATTGAAGGTTAAAAAATGACAAAGGCTGGTGATTTACTGGAACTGCCAGACAGGAACGAATGTTAAGTTTTGGAGCTGCTGTTTTTGAAATTTGTGTGTTTTGGGGGAACTCTCTATGAAGGGAGGCTAAGCAAACTCTCTCTGCATTTCAATGAATTGCACCTGTGGTTATCAACCTGCAGCTAGAGAATCCTTATCAAAGTGTAACCTGTCTGCATTTGGAAACTTGAGCGACTGAGATGAGAAGAATTGTTCTATCACTCTATTCTCCTCAATGCTGAACTTCATTGGTGAGCACCTCCAGACATCTACCGGGTCCAGTAGCATGTGCATGTGCATGGGTGCATGTGCATGGGTGCATGTGCATGGGTGCATGTGCATGTATGTGTTTATGCATGTCTGTATACAAATCAGTCATTCTGAAGTTGTTGAAAGAAGATGAGTTCAATCTTTTTTATTCTGGGTGTAACAGCAGTGAGGGTAAGTACAGTGAAACCCCAATTTTATGCGCCCCGATTTAGTGCGAATTTGGATAGAACGCGATGAATCATTGGACCCACAAGGCTACTTCTCATTCCTGTCATTGTTTTAAAATATGCGGGAGAAGAGACTTTGCATATCTGATAACTGCCACAAAATGAAATGTTTCACTTTATACAGTAATCTTTCTAAAAGGAAACAAAAACTGAGGAAATACTGATATTGACTCGTTGCCACTTATTTCAGTATCTCCCACTGTCCACCCCATCAAGGGTCATAAAACCTTCAAACACTGTTATTAGACCCTGAAAAAGATCCTGACCTAAATCCTTCCACCTTTCCCCATCTCTGTTCATTTGTAATAACCTCCCTGAACTGAAGGCAATGTCTACCTAAATGACTGATGCAGTATGAGACTCATCACAGAAGCTTGAACTCGTGCTATATTCATTCAGAAGGAGCTGCGACTGTTTCGGAATAAGATGGAGGAGGGACTTTACATTTCCATAATATTGATTGAGTTTGTTTCCTTTAATCCTATTAACAGATCATGTTGCACCTTTTGCCTCATGTTATAATATTCTGCAAAAATGGTGAGATTAATGTTGGAATAAAGCTGTGCGGGTTAGCATCCCAATTTAGCGCGACCCTGCTTTCTTTGCGATAACATTTTATGGACACCAACCAGCGTGTTATAATGGGGCTGCACTGTAATTGTCCATTTTGGTGGATGAATTAAACTTTTAAACTAAAACCTGTGGCATAGCGGAGCTAGAGAAACTGCACACTCCTCTCATCCATGCATTATACTGCAGCATTTTGGCATCTTTTGGCTTTGAGTTCCAACAACTCGGAATGGGAGGGAATAGTATTCAGTGCTCTGATATAATATTAAAGATTTAGAATGTGCGAAATGATAAATGACAATTGTTCAAATTGTTCCTGCTTCCTCCAAAAGATTTTAATCTTCTTCACTGGCACCCATGGGAGCATTGCAACTTTGAGTTTTGGTGTATTGTGGGAAGTTTAGGAGGTTCTAATTTTAATCCAGTTTTAGCTGACTGGAAGTGGAAGTTTGGGCCTTGGGAAATCTTGGATTGGAAGTGGTGTGGCAGGTTAAATGCAATCGATGATACTTAAATCATGCTCACACCAGCGTTTCTTCTTCTTCCATTCTTGTTTGAAGATTCTGATGAATATGTGCCCCATTGAATAAGTTATTTTAGTGCAGCCAGTGGGAAATCATTGAACTAATTTATATGTGAGTGGAAGTAATAGAAAGTGATGAGGTGACAAAAAACATAGGGTGGGATTTTCCTGTACCGCTCGCCAAGGGAATCGTAGTAGCTGGGCAATGGGGAGGGTTGGGGAGATGGGGGGGTGCGGTGGGATGAGGAGGGGGGGTGGAGGGTTGGTTGGGGGGGGGGGGTGATGACCATGCAAAGATCCGTTGACCTTTGGCAAAATTTTCAGGTTTTGGAGCAAGCATAGAGGGAAAATCCCACCCATGGTGTATGATTTTTGTGGTGCTGTGTTGGGTAGAGCAGGCTGTATTGTGAAATAGGGAAGAAGTGATTTTTAAGATGGATAGGACTTTGAAGACACTTCCAGCGCCGTTGAAATGATGAACTGTATTTAATTGATTATATTTTGTGCTAAATATTATTGCTCCTCCCTGGATTCTAGTCTCTTTCCATTAATTAAGTTGGTGGATACCTGACATCATGATTTTGATTGGCTGGTGAGTATTGATGCTGTTGAGCGCAAAGTGTTTTTGGAAACAGCGAGATGTATTGTGAGATATTGCAGATTGAAGAAATGTCTTGCTTTGTGCTGCTATAATTCAGAAAAATAAATTCTGATTTTAGGTAGCTTGACATTGTGGTCAATTTGGTTGAGGCCATTTGTCTTCATTTTAAATATTATAAAGAAAAACCTGTTGATTATTTTGGAGTTTTGTAATAATCCTGTCTGCTCTTATTTCATTTTCCTTGTAGGGATAAACTGTGGTCAGCCAGGGGAGATTCTGAATGGATATTATACTGCATCAAATCAAACAGTTGGAAATAAAGTTACTTTTTATTGTGACATTGGGTGAGTATTCAGCATATAAATAGTTTGGTGAAAGATTGTAAAATGTTGATGATGTTATTAATGTAATTTTGGATAGCCATCTCTCGGTCTTCACGTTTCTCATAACAGCACTGTATGTGAGGTCTGAATGAGGCTTCCGATTGAGTGTTGAACTGTGTATTTCACAAAAAAGCCCTCTAGATTGATCAAGTCCAGGGATGATGTTGCTTGAATATTAATGCAAAGATGGAAACTCTGAATGTGTCAGTGATGCCTGGACCCATGATCTGAGATCAACACTTCTTGTATGTTTACTGGTTCTGCAAAATGGCATGTATATTGTAGAAAAAACAGCACTAAGGTGAACTGAGTGCATCAATAATTAACACATGCACTGTACTTTATTTGGGCTTTCGCCAGCATTATTTTTTGTCAACAGTATATTTCTGTTTCATTCCTTTCTTATTCTGCTAACTCAATCCCACCAACTCAATTTTTTAAATTTTATCGCAATATTGATAGATTTATTTCTCTGTGGACCTTTAGAATTCTAACCTGGTCACTGCGCTAACACTTCCTCAATTAATTTTCATGTTGCTCATGCAGGTGTTTTGTTTTTATTTTTCTAGATACAAAATGGTGGGTCGTGATTATCTGCAATGTACAGCTGAGGGTTGGGATGGTGAGGTTCCATCCTGTGAATGTAAGTTATGTTTCCCCGTCTTGTGGGGTAACTGTCCAGCTTCTCTGTACCAAATGATTGAGCCACATTCAATGAATAGATTTGTAGTGTTGGCTCACATCCAAGTTCTATGGAAAATGGAAGTGGAAATGTTTGCTTCTTGACTTTGCAGTTCCCTCACCCTTTTCATTAGTCATTCTAATTATGTTTTGAATCTTCACTAGCTGTGGATGTCTGAAATACTTTGCTCCCTCACAACTCCTACTCTCCCACCATTCAGAAAGTAGGTGCATTTTGCTGCGATTTAATGCAGAATGTCAGAGTGATACGATAGTGGGGATGGGTTGGGGAGAGAAGAATAGGACAGGACACCCAGCATCAGGAAAACAATCTCCAGTTAAACAGGGGGTAGGAAGGGCCTGCTGTGAGAATCCCACCTGCTGGTGACAGGATTGGGCTTGTTAAGGAGCCATGTGGGAATATTTTTCCCTGAACCAACCAGAAGTTAGAGTCAACTCAGGGAGTTCAGGGAAGTCCAGTGTGCAGCAAACACCATCAGGTTTTCCTGCTGTCTTCGGTAGGGAGGGGAGTGTACTGCTGAAACTCTATGCCCAAGCCTTGCTACTGACCTCATAACCCCCATCCCTATCATCTGTGTCCAGAGATGCAGCAGGGGTTCTCCTTGAATGGGCCTTCCTTCATTATCTCTGGCGGCCACTACAATTGGTAGCTTTGATGGCAATTGAGAGTTACAGACCTCTGGTCAACAGCTGTCATTTGGAGTTTGGAATCATGGTGTTATGATTCCAGTTGGTGTTACTTCTGGAAGGGTTGATTCCAGAATGGAATTCTGGCTCAAAAGATCATAACTTTAACTTTTCTTTAGAAAATGTGAGGAACAGAATCACAGGGCAGCTAATTGCCTTTAGAAACGAGAAAAAAAATTATGAAATATGGACATTTCCATACTTTTGTGAGTATGAAACCTTCATAAGCAACACCCCACTCTGAACCGAATGGCCAATAGCACTGAACGAATCTTCCATGGATTTTTCTCACATTCCCCCAGGTGTTTGTCACATAAGCATTCCCAAACCTCACTCCCAAATGGGACACACTTTAAAATCCTCTTTAAAATAGTGCTTTCCATCAGTTGTTTGCATTAAAAATCCCTTTCAGGCTTTCCAACTATCCTGTCAAGCAAAGCTTCCACTCCAGTTTTAACAAAGAATCCAGGTTTTGCATCTCTTCTTTCAGGTTTCCTTTGTGTTAAATGCTTTGGCATGAGCTCAGTTACTCAGTAACCAACAGAATATTATTGCTTCAAACACTGAAAATAAGCGCACAAAACCTTACGATTGTCGCTTGGTTGTCGCCAGCCTTATGACCTCTTCTTTTCCCAGGTCTGATTTTGACTTTCGTAAGCAAAATTCTGCTCTCAAGGCAGTTCTTCATTGATCTTTAGCTTCAGCCTTCTTAGAAACTTCTCTTGATTACTCTAGTTTCCTTAATTAGTCATTCTTTAGCTTTCATTCACCTGTTTTCTAAACCACTACTCCAGGGTATGGATTTTCTTCTAACAAAGCTGAGAGAGATCTCACTCTATCCCTCAAAAACAACTGCCAATGAATTCAGTTAAACCTACACTCAAAAAGTATTCCTACCCTAAAGGTGTCCTTTGTGGCTAAGCAACGACTTTTACTTCTGCCAGCTTGATGACTTTTCATGACGTAACCCTCCCTAAGCACAATCATAGCAGTTTTACCTGAAATCAAAACACCCCAGTTGCCTACGCCCTTGTCTAACCTGAATCTAACTACAAGTTTAGCCTTCCTTGGACAGCAGTGCTAAATTAAACACACTTAAAACTAAGTTTTTTTTAAGGTTTGATTTAAGTTTTTATTTATTATTGTCACAAGTAGGCTTACGTTAATACTGCAATGTAGGTATTGTAAAAATCCCCTTGTTGCCACACTCCGGCACCTGTTCGGCTACACTGAGGGAGAATTTAGCTTGGCTGTTGCACCTAACCAGCACATCTTATTTCTAATATTTAGCAATATAAATGTACTTACCATAACGCTACCACTGTATTCCTGACAAAGTAAGGCCCAATGCTGACCAGTCAGGTGCGTGAGGGCATTGAAACCACATTGCATCTTCCCCATGAAAGTGATGCAGAGTTTCCATCAGTTCTTCAACATGTGGGGGAACCCCCATGGCAGGCTGTTTTGGATTGCTGGTGAAGATTGATGCTGTTGAATACAGAGACCATTTACTGTGAGCTTTTGTGAATTTAGTGAAAATCCTGCATTATTTATTACCATAATTCCATACGATGATTTCCAAATTTAGGGTCATCTTGTTATTCTGGACAAATATGTAGCAGCATTTCATATTTATGACAAATATCTGTAATTAGAATGAAAAAAAACTGTTGGGGAGTTTTGGGTTTTTATAACATTTCTACTTGTTTTACTTTCTGTATAGTAATAACCTGTGGAAATCCTGGGGCAATTGCGAATGGATATTATAAAGCACCCAATTGGACAGTTGGAAATAATGTTACTTTTTATTGTGACATTGGGTGAGTGTATAAATCACTGAATAATTTTGGTGAGGGATTATATTATTTTAACACTGAATAGGATTCAGACCACAGTCAGTCCTGACAACATGCAAGCTCTGAGTGAGGCTTCCATTTCAGTGTTCAACTAGTGAATTAAAACAAAATCTTTTACATTAATCAAGGTGTGCAATGTTAGTGCTGAAATAGGAATATTAATGCAAAGATAGAAATGTTAAATGTGTTATCGATTATCGGGTTCATTTATTGGAACAACACAGGACATCTGTGGCTGCTGTTTTATTAAAATGTGTGATTTATATTAAAAGTGAGCTTTATGCATCAATTCTCCAACTGTGCTCTGTACTTTATCTGGAATCAGAACTGACCTTTTGTTTTTAAGCAGCAATACAACAGTATCATTGAATCCATGCAGTACAGAATGAGGTCATTCAGCCCATCGAGTCTGCACTGACTCTCCACCAAAACTTCACACCTAAGCACACCACGTGCCTTATTCCTGTAGCCCCATGTTGTTACCCTGCTAATTCCCCTAACCCTTCCATCTTGGGATACTAAGAGGCAGTACAGCATGGCTAATCCACCTAACCTGCACACATTTGTGGGAGGAAACCAGAGCACCAAGTGTAAACTCATGCAAAAACAGGGAGAATGTGCAAACTCCACACGGATAGTTACCCAAGGCTGGAATTGAACCTGGGTCTCTAGTGCTGTGAGACAGCAGTGCTAATCGCTGTGCCATTGTGCCGCCCTCATTTTTGATTTGTATTGCTCTACTAATTTTGTTCCATATTTGTTATTTTGTACCATAGTTTGCTTACAGTGCAATAGATTTTCTCTCTATCAAATTTAGAATTCTTACCTGCCCAGAAGGAAAAGAAAGTTTGTATCAAACTTCTTATTTCCCTGGTGTTGTATTGTAAAGTTCTCTAACCCCGTTCAGGCCAGTATCCTTATCTCCCCATTTCACTGATTATTCCTTCTGGGTGGTCAACGAAATGTAACACTTCTCCAATAAATCTTCCTGACTCTGATAACAGGTGGCTTGTGTTTCTTTTTCTAGGTACAACATTGTGGGCAGGGATTATCGGCAATGTACAGCTGAGGGTTGGGACGGCGAGGTTCCATTCTGTGAACGTAGGCTTATGTTTCCCTGTTTTTGTAAAGTGACAAAATTGCCTTTTACTGATAAATGATTGATCCATTTCCAATGAACTGTTAATGATTTTTTTAGATTCAGATCCAACATTAGTCCCTATTTTGACGAGTTCCAACTTCTTGAAATGGGAGGAAACAGTAACTTGATGGTTTAATTCAACATTGCATGTTAAAGATTTAGAATGTATGAAATAAGAGATTGTCATTTGTCAAATCAATCCTGCTTTCTCCAGAAGATTCGAATCTTTTACACTAGCATCAACAATAGTGTTGAAATAAGGAGCTGAGGTTTGATGTGTAATGGGAAGTTTAGGGGGCGCTAATTTTAATAACATTAGCTGGCAGTTTGGGCCATGGGAGATTGAGGAGGTGTGAGTGGTGTTGCAAGGAAAGTTAAAGCGCAATCGATGCAAATGATCCATAGTTAAATCATGCTCATACTATCATTTCTCCCTCTTGTATCCTTGTTTAAGGATCCTACTGTGTCCACACCTCATTGAATTGGTTGTTTCAGTGCAGCCAAAGGGAACTTGCTGCATTAGTTTACACTTGAGTGTCGATAGTAGATATTGCTGAGGTGACAAAAACATGGTGGAGGATTTTAGTGACTGGATTGCTGGTGGAGCAGATAATGATAAGGAAGCAGAAAAAAAGTGATCTTTGCGATGGATAAACTTTTTTTTTCAATTCCAACAGCCTTGACAAGATGTACTATATTTAATTAACCATTTTGATTCTGTTTTGTACCTGTACATGGTCACCTAAATGTCTTTTGTCTAGAGGTCTCTTGTGGGGCTGGTATGCAGATCCCCACTTGTAGCCACATGGCAAGGCAGGGAATAAACAAAGAGATAATTGAAACCTGTCAGAAAGATATGTCCTGTAGTAACTCAACATTGTGAAGAATTTGGTTCTGGTTATTCATCTTCATGTTAAATATTGTAAAATAAAACCTGTTAGAGATTCTGGAGTTTTGTAACAATCCTATCTCTTATTTTATTTTCCGTGCAGCGATAAACTGTGGTCACCCAGGGGAGATTCTGAATGGATATTATGATACACAAAATAGAACAATCGGAAATAAAGTTACTTTTCATTGTGATGTTGGGTGAGTAGTCACAGTATAAATTAATAAATTATTTTTGGTGAAGGACTGGATTATTTCATTGTCGTGATTTTAGATATTTTCAGATGGCTGTCTCTCATGTTTCTAACTTCTGATAACAGCTCTACATGTGAGCCCTGAATGAGAATTCCCATTTAGTATTGAATTGGAAAAAATGTTTGTACTGGTCAAGGTGAGAATTGTTAGTGCTTGGATTGGAAAATGAATGCCGAGCTGAAAATGCTGAATGTGTTAATGATGCATGGACCCATAATCTGAGATCAACACTGGCCATGTGTCTGCTGGTTCCTCAGAATGTTTAAATTGTAGTCAAAATCAGTTTGAAGGTGAACTGGGTACACCAATATTTCTCCTGTGTAATGTACTTTATACAGGGTCTATGATACTAACTTATTTTGCAACAATTTGATTCCTTCATTAATCTGCTAACCTAGTCCCGTCCTTTCTATTTTGTAAAATTTATTACTAATATGATAAATTTATTTCTCTATTGACGTTTGGAATTCTAACCTAGTCAGCACATTAACACTTCCCAAATAGGTTACTAATGCAGGTGATTTGTTTTTTCTTTATCTAGATACAAAATGGTGGGTAGAAATTATCTGCAATGTACTACTGAAGGATGGGATGGTGAGGTTCCATCCTGTGAACGTAAGTTATATTTCCCTGTTGTATAATGTGACTTACTTGCTTTTCTTCACCCAATGATTGAGCTACCAGCAATGATTTGTTTTGTAGATTTGGTTCAGACCCAAATTTTCTTCCTTCCTGTATTTTAACATCTTCTAGCCAGGAATTTCAATTTCTTGGAAAAGGAGTCATCAAATCCACCCTGCTTCTTCCAGAAGACTTTAATCTTCTAACTTAGCAACAATAATAGTGTTGGAGGAAGGAGCTGAGTTTTGGTGGGGTGATGGAATGTCTTGGTGAGCTTGGATTTCCAGGCAGCGATAGTTGGTCCCATTGGAGATCCAGGAGGAAGTGGAAAATAAAGGAACAGTGTAATGGATGTTAATGATCCATACTCCATCTCTTCCCTTCTCCTCTAAAAATCTGACTTTGCCTGTGTCCCATGAGTTCATTCTGCCCGTGCAGCTCGTACAAAATCATTGCACTGATTTACACTTGAATGAAAGTAACAGATATTGATGAGGTGACAGCAACATTCTGGAAGGTTTTAGTGGTAGAATGCTGAGAAAGGCCCAATAATGTCCTGGCAGGGTAAGTACATGATGTTTGTGCTGGATAAGGATCTTTGAAGACACTGTTCATTTTGAGTTCCAACATCCTTGAAATAATGGACATTATTGAATTCAGAATCTTGATTATAATTTGTCTCTTGCACTAGTTTTCAGTTCGTAATCAAAGCTACCTCTGGTCCTCCGTGGCTCCGAGTCTCTCACCATTTAATCAGTTGGTGAAGATTGATGCAGACCAATACAGAGAGCATTTGGAGACAGAGGGGGAACTGTTGTTGTGAAGTGTTGGGGACTGCGAAAAAAAGTTATGTTCCAGAATTTTGATAAATGAATTTCGCTGTTGGGCTGATCTGATAATGAAGACAGTTATGTTGTATCTTTGCATCTTCAAGTGAAACACTGTGGAAAAACTCTTGGAGAATTTGGCAGTTTGTCACAATTCCAACTCTTCTCATTTGATTTTTTGTGTAGAAATAACATGTGGTAACCCTGGAGAGATTCTGAATGGATATTATGAGGCACCAAATAAAACAGTTGGAAACAGAGTAACTTTCTATTGTGACTTTGGGTGAGTATTCAATATAAAAATTGATGAATAATTTGATGAAGGGCTATATTATTTCAATGTTGTGAATAAGACAATCTGTCTCTCATTCCACACATTTCTAATGACATTTCTCCATGTGAGCTTAACTGATCCTTAATCCTTTGATGATCTGCTAACTTCAGTTTCACAAATGGATGTAGCTACGTCAAGAGACTGGACATTGACTTCACAAATGGAGTTTAGTTTGGGATAATGTTTGAATTATGATTGTTTGTGTATTTTACCTGTATGTCTTTGGTAGTTTATCAGATGTCTTTGGCGGCTTGACAGATTTTTCCACTAATGGATCATCAGATGACTGATGGTGTCTTGTTTGTCTTTCTCTAGATACAAAATGCAGGGTAGAGACTATCGGGAATGTACAGCTGATGGTTGGAATGGTGAGGTTCCATCCTGCAAACGTAAGTTAAATTTCCCTCCTTTGAAAAGTGTTGAACTTGCCTCCTTTGCTGGATGATAGTGTCCTTTTTGTTCTGTTGTCTTGGAGATTTGATTCATCTCTAAGCTTTCTTTCCTGCAGCATTTTGACGTTCCCTAGCTTGGAGTTCTGCCTTCACGGGATGGGGGAGGAAACAGTCATTCAAAGCTTTGATTCAACATTGCATAATAAAGGAAAATAATTTATGACGTGTGAAATGTTCATTCACCAAGTCACTCCTGTTTGTTAGAGAAGATTTTAATCTTTTGCCCAACTACAAGTGTTGAAGCAAGGAGCTGGGTTTTGATGGGTAATTGGCAGTTTAGGAGGTGTTGATAGGAAATTATAGTTTTGACTGTGAGTCACCAAGGAAGTGAAAGTAACAGGAGAAGGAAAAATTAAAGATCCATAATTAAATCTTGCTCATATTCCCCTCACTTCTATTCCATTCTCAGTTTAAGGACTGTATTTGCACTTGACTGAATGAACTGTGTTAGTGCAGCACATGTTACATTCATTTGCTGATCAATCTGCAGTGAAATAAATAGTTTTAGAGGAGGTGGAAAAACATGGAGAAGGATTTTACAAATGGTTGTGCTGAGATAAAACTGATAATACTTTGGAAACAGAAATAAACAGTATTTGTGATTTATTAGAAATGTGGAATCATTCCTTCATTTTCTAGCTCCTTCTCCTTCAGTTCTGCAGGATCTGTCTGGATGGGTTCTCAAGTTGGTTCATAAACCCAGTGTACAATCTGCAGTTCTGCCAGATGTGGGGCAGGTGGTCCTCGGAGGAAATGAGTTATTGAGAGATTTGTGCGCTCTCTCTGACGCCTCAACCTGGCCTCCGTGTCTCTCAATGTTGTCAGTGTGTCCCTGAATGAACCTTCCTCATTCTGATTGGTAACAGACCAGGGATATCCGTATCTCTGGTGTGCTGACTTGTTCAGGGATGCTTTGAGGCCATTCCTAAAGAGTTTCTGTATTCCTCCTGGGAGTCTCTTTGTCACAACAGCATTCTGAGTAGAGTAATCTGGTATCAGGCACACATGTCCTTGATAGCAGATTTGGGTTTGTGTGATTGGCACTTCGACGGTGGCAAGTTCTAACTTGCTCGCAATAGAGGACCACAGTTTATTAACCATTTTGACACCTGGATTCTAAAAGTAAGCTAACTTGATAATCTCTGCAATTGTTCATAGCTTATTAACTTCATGTTGAAGACTTGACGTCCAATGAGAGAACTATGGAGATTGTGGAGTTTTGTAACATTTCTACTTTTCCTGTTTTTATTTTCTGTGTAGCATTAAACTGTAGTGATCCTGTGGAGATTCTGAATGGATATTATGTCGCACCAAATAAGACATTTGGAAATAAAGTTACCTTTTATTGTGACAGTGGGTGAGTATTCACCATGTAAACTAATGACTTGTTTTGATGAAAGACTATTTTAATGTTTCATCACAAGACAATGTGAGATAGCCATCACTTGTTCTTCATATTTCTGATAACAGCTCTCAGCGTGAGCTCTGGGTGAGGCTTCCAATTCAGGGTTGAACTAACAATTATTAAAAAGTCTTTATACTTGGTCAGAGATGTTAATGCTGGATTTGGAATATTAATGAAAAAATGGATATGTTAAAAGTGTCACTGATGTCTTGACCTGTGTACAAAGATCAACATTGGATAACTGTACCTCCCTGCTTCTTCAAATAATGAATGTACATTGTAATTTAGCTTCAAGGTTAGCTGGGCACAGCAATGTTATAGATCATAGAATCATAGAATCCCTACAGTACAGAAAAAGGCCACTCGGCCTATCGAGTCTGCACCGCCCACAATTCCACTCAGCCCCCACTCCCATATCCCTACACATTTACCCACTAATCCCTCTAATCTATGCATCTCAGGACACTAAGGGCAATTTTAGCATGGCCAATCAACCTAACCTCTTTCGGACTGTGAGGGGAAACCGGAACACCCAGAAGAAACCCACGCAGACACAAGGGAAATGTGCAAACTCCACACAGACAGTGCCCCAAGCCAGGTTCCTCTTGTACATTCTTGTTTCTATGAAGTCTGATCAGCATTGTATTTTTGCTAACCTATTCCCACTCTTGATTTTATTTAACAGTGTTGGCTGTTAATTCTGCAATTTTTTTCCCCTATGGACTTTAATTTCTTACGTATAATGGTTTCCCAATTAAGGTCTCTAATACCAGTGGTTTGTTAACTTTCTCTAGATACAAAATGGTGGGTAGAGATTATCTGCAATGTACAGCTGAGGGATGGGATGGTGAGGTTCCATCCTGTGAAGGTAAGTTATATTTCACTGTTTTCTGAACTGTCTAGGGGGGGATTTTATGCTCCCAGTTACGGGAGGGGGGCGGGGGTGACTCAGCGATGGGAGCGGGAAATGCAGTGAGAGTCATGAATCACGATTTACTCTGGTGGGATTTCCCACACCAACTGTCCCCCCACCCCCTGCCTCCCTGCCAAAGCCAAAATGACAAGTCCAACGTTAAATATTAGGATTCCTATTTGAATACCTTTAAACTATAATTATCAGGCTTTTATGCCTGAGAGACACCTCCCCATTAGGTTGTCCATTTATTCTGGAGCAAATTGCTAGGGGTCGGTGCCATGAGATGTTTTCCCTTGTGGCTGTGTTGCATGGGTGGGTTATTCTGTGGGGTAGGTTATTCCCTGATGGGGAGGGAGGGGGGAGGAGTGTCGGGAGCAGAGGTGGGGGAGGGAATCTGGGAGGAGGTGCTTTAAATTCAAGGGCTGAAGGGCCTGAGTCAGAAATCCCTCCTGTCGGTGGGGTGATGCACATTGAGCTCATTCATGGGACACTTAAGAGTAATTATCCCTGAACCCACCAGAATTCCAAGGTTGCTCAGTGATTTAAGGGAAGACCCATGGTTCTTTTGTGTCCAAAGACCTCCCAACAAACACATTTGGGATTTCCTATTACCCTGGAGTGAGTGCCCCTTTTTTCCAGGCACTTGAGGGACCCAAAGTTAGGAAGAAGGCTGGAACCAGGGCTGGAGAGGGCGGGTGTGGCTGAAGTCTTGGAATAGTAGGGTGGAGGCAGGGGGTGGTTGTTGTAATCCAATGCCCCACCATTACCACTTTCCTCTTGACAATATCTCCATGATTACCAAACATCTGTGTCCAGGGGTCCCATAGAGATCCTTGGGCTAGTGCATTACTGTAAGAAGCCTCACAGCAACAAGATTAAAGTCCAACAGGTTTATTTGGTAGAACAAACCACAAGCTTTCGGAGCACTGCCCCTTCATCAGGTGAGTGGGAGTTCTGTTCACAAACAGGGCATGTATATATACAAACTCATATCTATATATGCCCTGTTTGACATCAGAACTCCCACTCACCTGATGAAGGGGCAGTGCTCGAAAGCCTGTGGCTTGTGCTACCAAATAAACCTTTGGACTTTAACCTGGTGTTGTGAGACTTCATACTGTGCCCACCGTAGTCCAATGCCAGCACTTCCACATCTAGTGCATTACCAGCAGTAACCATTGCTCTTAGTGATGCTGTTGGCAATGGAGAGCTGCTGGTCTCTGGCTGACTGCTATTGGGGATGGAATTTCCAGACACCTGGAGGATTCTGGTACGGATGGGCCAACGTTGGCCAAATTTATATCAGGTTCCCACCAGCTCACCAACAAGTAATCTAAACCCCCATTGTTGGAATTAAAGCCCAACTATTAGGTTCTCAATTGCTGGTGAAGATTAATGCTGTTAAATACAGGAAGTAGTTGCTCTGAGATATTGAGGATTTAGGGAAAACCCCGCATTTATAATATCATAATTCTGAAAAATGAATTCCAAATTTAAAATAACCAGATATTCTGGGAAATCGGGAAATAGTATTTCATATTCATGATTGATATCTGCGATTGGCAATGAAAAAACTAGTGTGAATTTTATTTTCTTGTCCCATTCCTATCTTTTCTTCTTTTATTTTTTGTGTAGCAATAACCTGTGGAAATCCTGGGACAATTGCAAATGGATATTATAAGGCACCCAACTGGACAGTTGGGAATAATGTTACTTTTTATTGTGACATTGGGTGAGTAGCCATGTATAAATCACTGAATAATTTTGGTGAGGGATTATCTTAACACTCTGAATATAATAATTTATGCTGACCACACTCAGTCCTCACAATGTGCAAGCTCTGAGTGAGGCTTCCATTTCAGTGCTCAACTTGTGAATTAAAACAAAATCTTTACATTACTCAAATATTGTTAGTGCTGAAGTAGGAATAGTAACGCAAAGATAGAAATGTGAAATATCCTATCAATAACAAAGTCAATTTGCAGGGTCATCATTGGATGTCTATGTCTTTTGGTTCTTTAAAATGCATGAATTATATTAAAAGTCATTTTGAAAGTGAACTTTGTGCACCAATGCTCTGCCTGCACTTTGTACTTTATCTGGGGTCTGACCTGAGCTTTTATTTTTAAGCAGCAATACAATAATATTTGATTCCTATTTCATTGTTCTGCTAACCTTTGTCATTTTTTGTCACAGTTTGTTCAGAGTTCAATAGATTTTCCCTCTATGAATCTTAGGATTTCCACCTGGTCAGCAAAGTCTAATACTTTTCTAATCAATCTTGCTGACTGTGATAACAGGTGTTTTGTGTTTCTTTTTCTAGATACAACATTGTGGGCAGGGATTATCAGCAATGTACAGCTGAGGGTTGGGATGGCGAGCTTCCGTCCTGTGAACGTAGGTTTACGTTTTCCTATTTTGTACAGTGACTAACTTTTTAGTGATAAGTTACTGATCCATTATCAATGAATTGTTATGTAATGTTGATCGATGTGCACTATTTGTTCCTCCTGCTAGAATGTTTCAAAACATGATTTTGGTTTTCGAATGTGGACTTTGCTTCATCACTTGGATGTTGATCTGGAGTTTTTTTAAAGAAGGGTCACAAGTTCACATTTGGACAGGGAACAAGACTACCCTTTACCAATAAATCACCCAACCAGCCTGGTCCTTGAGAGGGAATGAACTATTTATTTGTCAGGAATCGCAATCATATTAATTGATGGGTGTAAAATGCACAGGGGCTGATGATTTGAGACAAACATTAAATTTTGGAGCTGATGTTTTCAAAATTAGCGTGTTTGGGGAATGATCTGAGAAGGAAGGCTGTTCCAACTCTCACTCTCTCCCTGTCTTTCTTGAATTCTGTGTGTGGTTATTGATCTTCAGCAAGGAATCCACCTCAGAATATAACTGTCTGCAGTTGGAAACCTCAACAACTGAAACGAGAAGTATTGTCCCAACTTTACATTCTCCTCCATGCCAAAGCTCCATTGGTGAGAAGTTCCAGACCCACTTCCTCTACCAGGTGCAGCTAACTGTCTTTAAACAAAGGAGCTTCAGATCGACTGCATCAAACCCAAAAGCTTTATCTTTGATTATATTATGCTTATCATTCAAAGACCTACACTACTGACACCCTATCTGTTTGTCACATGTCTGTGTGCTTGTGTGCAAGTGCATGCTTTTTTTTAACAGGATAGATCTTTATACTTCCAGAGTACAAATGTGTGTCAACAAGTTCTAGTGTTAAAATCTTTTGTTTTATAAAACATCAATAATTTGAGTTTATTGAAGGAACTTGGTTAAAGTCTATTTTATTCTGGATCTAACAGCAGTGAAAGTCCATGACTGAAAAATTTGGTGAGTGAATTAAACAGTTAAGCTAATGGTGTGGTCTGTGGAGTTGTAGAAGTCTAATGGAGCTAGAGAAACTGCACACTCCTCCCATGTATGTCATAATACTGCAGTATTTTGTCAACTTCTGGCTTTAAATTCCAACATCTTGGAATGGGAAGGAACAGTTTTCAGTGCTCTGATACAACATTGCATATTAAAAATTTAGAATGTGTGAAGTGATAAACTGCCAGTCTTCAAGTTATTCCCCCTCTCTCCAAAAGATTTTAATCTCCTTCACTGACGCCATGGGAGCGTTGGAGCTTTGGGTTTTGATGTCTAGTAGGAAGTATAGGAAGTTCTAATTTTAATGTAGTTTTATCTGGCTGGAAGTGGAATTTGGGCCATGGGAAATCTTGGGTTGGAAGTTGTGTGGCAGGTAAAATACAATCGATGTGAATGATACATAATTAAATCACGCTCACACCAACTTTTCTTCCTCTTCCATTATTGCTTAAAGATTCTACTGCATATGTGCCCCCTGAATTGGTTATTAAAGTGCAGTGAATAGGAAATTGTTGCACTAATTTACCTGGAAGAGAAAGTAATAGAAAATGATGAGGTGACAACAAACATAGTGTAAGATTTTTGTGGTGGGGGAGCGGGTAGAACAGACTCTGCTCTGAAAGTGGAAGTTAATGATTTTTGAGACGGTCAGGACTTGGAAGTCACTTTCTCATTTTAAATCCCAACATCCTGCAAATGAGGGACAAAGGCTGGAATTCTTCAGCTTTTCACACCAGCGGGTCCTTTTGGTTCCCAATGAAATGTATCCCTGCTGTGGGTTTCCCGGCAGTGGAGGGTGCGGTGATTGGGAAATTCCACTGACAGAGATCAGAGATCCCACAAGCAGGCGGATGGCAAACCAACTCCCAGCACAAGAAACATGTGGCGGGGAGACCAGAATATCCCCCAGTATATTTTATTAATTAATCTGATTATATTTTGTACCTAGAGATGGACATCTAAATCTTATTGCTTCTCCCTGGCTCTGCTATCTCACCATTTAGAAAGTATTTGGATACCTGACACTATGATTTTGGTTGGCCAGCAAAGACTGGCAGATCAACGCAAAGTGTTGTTGAAGACAGAGAGATCTGTTGTGAGATATTGTAGATTGAGAAAAAAAAATCTTAATGTGGAAAAATGAATTCTGAACATCGGGTAACTTGATATTCTGGACAATTTGGTTGTGGCTACTCACCTTCATGTTAAAAATTGCAAAGCAAAGCTCCAGGAGATGGTGTAACAATCCTATCTTTTCTCACTTTTATTTTCTGTGTAGCAATAAACTGTGGTAACCCTGGGAAGATTTTGAATGGATATTATACCGCACCAAATGAGACCGTTGGAAATAAAGTTACTTTTTATTGTAACACTGGGTGAGTATGTCATATAGAAATGACTAAATAATTTTGGTGGAAAAATTTAAAATTTTAATGTTGCTATTAAAATAATTTCCGGTGGCCCTCTCTTGTGTCACATTTTGTCTGAATGAGGCATCCAGTTTAGTGCTGAACTGACATTGTTTGAAAAACTCTTAATGCTGATCAAGGCTGGAGATATTAGTGTTTGAACTGGAATGTTAGTGCAAAGATAGAGGCCAGGATTTTACACCCTCTTTTGCTACGGGACCTCCAAAACGAGGATCTCATGGATGAGATCTTGTGACACAATTGTGCCTGTAATCTGCCATTGATGTAATGAGGCTCCTGCCCAGATGGGTCAGGAACTCTTCTTAAAAAAATTATCATATCATTAAAGGGCTTTGTTGCCATCTGCTCCCCACATGTTGGGATCTTCCCCCTCACTGCCATGACATCAGGTTTACAACAGGTCTGTCAAAATGGGAACCAGGTGAAGGGAACCTGCTGGAGGCGCACAGGTAAGTACAGCCCCAGCAGTGGAGTTGGACGTGCCTGGGCCGTACCCTGGCATTGCCCCATGGCAGGGTGCAGTGCCATGAGACAGTGTCAAGGGGCATTACTGAGGGGCATTTCTGAGATGATCCATTGGATGGGGTTCCCCTTACCCATGGTGGGGTATTCCCCACGTACGTGGGAGGAGAGACAGAGTTACCCTTATGCATTTGTGAGTTGTCTGTGTGTATGAGGGGGAGAAGGGTGGAGACCCAGTGTTGCTGACTGTTTTAGGCCCTACCTTGCCAGCGTGACAGCGTGGGTTATGCCTGCAGATTTTCTTTGCATCAAATGCTGGATCATCTGCCGAGCAAAACTGCTGAGCAGTCAGCAAGCTACACACTGGTTTTCTCACTTCTGCCAGCAGTCTGCGCAAAAATGAGATAGTTGCACCCAGAGATGCTGAATGTGGTAACGATCCATTGACCCATGATATAAACTCAATATCTCTTGTCTTCTTGCTGGTTCATCAAAATTCCTCCAGTACATTGAAAAACAGTTCTAGGTGGAACTGAGTACATCAGTATTTGACCAGTGCACCGTACTTTGTACAGGGTCCCACTAGCATTGTTTCTTTGCACCACATTTATATAGATGATCTGGAGGAGGGAACCGAGTGCAGGGTGTCGAAATTTGCTGATGACACCAAGATTGGGGGAACGGCAAATTGTGCGGAGTGTGTGGAGAGTCTGCAGAAGGATCTAGATAGGCTGGGCGAATGGGCCAGGAAATGGCAAATGGAATTTAATGTTGGCAAGTGTGAGGTGGTCCACTTTGGTAGGAAGAATGGTAGGAAGGACTATTACTTACGTGGCGAAAAACTGCAGCAGGCGACGGTGCAGAGGGACCTCGGGGTCCTTGTGCATGAATCGCAAAAACCCAGCTTGCAGGTGCAGCAGGTGGTCAGGAAGGCGAATGGGATGCTGGCCTTCATAGCGAGGGGGATTGAATATAAAAGTAGGGAGGTCTTGCTGCAGCTGTATAGGGCATTGGTGAGGACGCAGCTGGAGTACTGTGTGCAGTTTTGGGCGCCGCACCTGCGCAAGGATATTTTGGCCCTGGAGGGAGTGCAGAGGAGGTTTACTAGGCTGATACCGGAGTTGAGGGGATTGAGCTATGAGGAGAGGCTGAATAAACTAGGCTTGTACTCGTTAGAGTTTAGAAGAATGAGGGGAGATCTCATTGAGACGTATAAGATGATGAATGGGATGGATAGGATAGAGGTGGAGAGACCCTTCCCGCTCAAAAAAGACAGTAGGACTAGGGGGCACAGCCTCAAGATAAAGGGGAGGCGGTTTAGAACGGAGTTGAGGAGGAACTTCTTCACTCAAAGGGTGGTGAATCTCTGGAATTCTCTGCCCGTTGAAGTGGTGGAGGCTGCCTCGCTAAATATTTTTAAGAAGCGGGTTGATGGGTTTTTGATAAGAGAAGGGATTAAGGGTTATGGGGAGAGGGCGGGAAAGTGGAACTGAGCCACGACAGATCAGCCATGATCTTATTGAATGGCGGGGCAGGCTCGAAGGGCTAGATGGCCTACTCCTGCTCCTATTTCTTATGTTCTTATGTTCTTATTAAAAATCTTCATGATTCTGCCAACTTGGTCCCATTTTTTTTACTTTTTAATATTTGTTGCTATTTTGATAGAATTTATTTCTCCCTGGACCTTTAGAATTCTAACCTGGTCAGCGCACTAACATTTTCCCAATTAAATTGCAGGCTACTAATTCATGTGTTGCGTCTGTCTTTCTCTAGATACAAAATGGTGGGTAGGGATTATCGGCAATGCACAGCCAAGGGTTGGGATGGCGAGGTTCCACTCTGTGAACGTAAGTTATATTTCCTTATTTTTGGAAGTGACTGCCTTGCTTCTCTGTGCCAAATGATTGAGCCACATTCAATGAATTGTCATGCAATGTTGGATGACATCCAAGTCTTCCTTCCTGTGGTATTTTGACATCCAAGTGTGGCGTTCTGATTTTTTAGCTGGCAGAAAGGTCCTGATGTGGGAATCCCACCTGCTGCTGGTGGGTTGTCTATTGGGCTCCTTAAACAGCCACATGAGAAAAAATATTCCTGAACTAACCAGAAGGTAAAGGTGGCTCAGGAATTTGAAGGGGGGGAGGTCACATGATTCTCCTTTGCCCAACAAACTCTGTATCTTGTAGCGGGGTCCTTGATCGAGGGTACCTGTCGCTGGGAATCTGCTGCTGAAATTCAATGCTCTACCCTCCCCTATCATCCGTGTCCAGGGAAGCCCCAAAGATCCTTGTGTTGGGCCTCGGTTCATTCCCAGCAGCACCATGACTCTTGGTAGCTTTGCCAGCAACTGCTGGCCTCCGATTGTACACCACCAACCTGGAGGTTGGTAAAATGGAAGGTCCAAGAGTGGCCAGTTAAGTGCCTGAGAGCACTTAAATCACAATGGGCCCTCACCATGGAACGGTTCCCACCAGTTCTCCAACTTGTTAAACCCCCATGGCAGGCATTAAATCCCAGCGATTGTGTTTTGGAATGCTTGAGAAGATTGATACTGTTGAATACAGGACCAGTTCTGTGAAGTTCTGTGAATTTAGTGAAAATCCTGAATTTATATTACCATATTCTGCAAAATGAATTCCACATTTAGGATAACATGACACTCTGAGCATTTGTGTGGTGACAATTCATAGCCATGATAAATATCTGTGATTGGCAATGAAAAATTATTAGTGATTATGTGTTTTTATACTATTTCTATCTTTCTTCATTTTCTATATAGCAATAACCTGTGGAAATCCTGGGACAATCGCGAATGGATATTATAAGGCACCCAATTGGACAGTTGGAAATAATGTTACTTTTTATTGTGACATTGGGTGAGTAGTCTGTACATATATTATTGAATAATTTTGGTGGGGGATTATATTATTTTAACACTCACAACATGGAAGCTCGAACTGAGAATTCCTGTTCAGGCCTTCTCTCCTCGTTTTATCGGTTTTTTTTCATTCTGGATGGTCAACAAACTCTAACACTTTTTCTAATCAATCTTCATGATTCTGTTAAAAGGTGGTTTGTGCTTCTTTTTCTAGATACAACATTGTGGGCAGAGATTATCGGCAATGTACAGCTGAGGGATGGGATGGCGAGATTCCATTCTGTGAACGTAGGTTTATGTTTCCCTGTTTTGTATGGTGACCAACTTGATTTTTACTGACAAATAATTGATCCACTTCCAATGAATTGTTAATGATTTTGATGCACATCCAACATTACTCCCTACGGTATTTTGACATTTTCTAGCTTTGAGTTCCAACTTCATGAAATGGGACGAAACAGTAATTTGATGGCTTGATTCAACATTGTATGTTAAAGATATAGAATATCTGAAATGGGAGATTTTCATTCATCAGGTCAATCCTGCTTCCTCCAGAAGATTTGAATCTTCTACACTCGCACCAATAATAGTGTTGAAATGAGGACCTGAGGTTTTGATGTGTAATGGGAAGTTTAGGAGGTGCTAATTTTAAAGTAGTTTTAGCTGCCCGGAAACTATTTGGGCCATGGGAGATTGAAGAGGTGTGAACAGTGTTGCGAGTAAAGTTAAAGTGTAATCAATGTGAATAATCCATACTTAAATCATGCTCATACTACATTTTCTTCCTCTTGCATTCTTGTTTAAAGATCCTAGTGTGTTTGTGCCTCACTGAATTAGTTGCTTTAGTGCGGCCGATAGGGATCCATGGTGTTAGTTTGCACTTGAGTGAAGGTAATAAATATTGATCAGGTGGCAAGAACATAGTGAAGGAATTTAGTGGCTGGATTGCTGAGGTAGACACAGTAAGAAGTGTCACAACACCAGGTTAAAATTCAACAAGTTTATTTGATAGTAAACCCACCAGCTTTACTACAAAAAAACTTGTTGGACTTTAACCTGGTGTTGTTAGACTTCTGTGTTTACTCCAATCCAATGACAGCATCTCCACATCATTGCTGAGATAGAGCAGATAATGTCAAGGAAGCAGAAGTAAGTGATTTTTGTGATGGATGAGAGACTTTGAAATCACTTCCTCAGTTTTCATTTCCAAAAGCCTTGACAAGATGGACAAAATTTAATTAACTCTTTTAATTATATTTTGTACCTGTACATGGACACCTAAATATCCAGAGAGATTTAAAGAACAGTTGTCAAAGTGAGTCTTGATCCTGTAGAAAGTGCATCTGGGGAATTGATTATGGAAAGTAAGGAGATGGCAGGTGAACTGAACTAGTGTTTTGCACCCGTCCTCATTAATGAGACACAGGGAACATCTCAGAAATAACTGTAAATCAGGAAATGGAAGGGAGGGAGGAACTCAGGAAAATTACTATCACCCAAGTAAAGGGTACTGAGCCAATTGTTGGGGCTTTGTGGAGGGAGGGGGTGACAAATCTTCGGTCCAAATGGACTTCATCTTATTGTCTTGAAATTAGTGGTTAGTGAAATAGTTGGTGCATTGATGTTAATTTTCCAAGATTCCTTGGATTCAGGGGGTTTCCATTTGATAGGAAAATAACATGTAATTCCTTCATTTCGAAAGGTGAGAGAGAGATAGCAGGAAACTGTAGGACAGTTACCCCAACATTTGTCAAAGGGAAATTGTCAGAAGCCATTATTAAAGGTGTTATAACAGGGCATTTGGAAAAATTAAGGGCAATTTCGCAGAGTCAACATAGTTTGTGCAAGGGAAATCATATTTAATCTGTTCATTGGCGTTTCTGGAGGAATCACAGCTGCTGTGGATCAAGGGGAACAAGATTATGTCCTGTACTTAGATTTCCAGGACACATTTGACAAAGTGTCGCATCAAAGGGTATTTTGGGGAACAAAAACTCATGGTATAATCGACATGAATGGGTGTTTTGCTGGTTGGAAAGATGTGACAAGTGGTATCAACTGGGATCAATGCTGGAGCCTCAACTTTTTAGAATGCATATACATGATTTGCACAGAAGGTGTGATTAGTAGATTTCTGATAAAGCAAGATTGGTAGGAAAGTAAATTGCGAAGTGTTTGCAAGGACGCTACAAAAGGACATGGATAGATTAAGTGAAGGGGCAAATATCTGGGAAACAGAGCAAATTTGTAAGCAAATGTGAAGTTGTCCATTTTGGACAAATGGACACACTTACAATTTAAATGTTGAGAGATTGTAGATGTTAGAGATTAGAAGGGATCTGATTGTTCTAGCAGGAAATCAGGAAGGCTAATAGAAAGTTATCATTTGTCATGATGAGACTTGGACTCCAATCCCAAGAGGGTCTCTGGATTACTACTCCAGTGACAATACCAGGCCACTGCTTCCCACAGAAAAGAGGCTATAATTTTCTCTCTCGGTGCATCCGGAATCTTTGGAGCTCTCTTCCTCAAAGGGCAGTGGAAGCAGAGTCTTTGATTACTTTTAAGGCAGAGCTAGATAGGTTCTTGATTAACAGTAGTTAGGCAGGAACGTGGGGTTGAAGTTACAACCAGATCAGCATGATCTATTTGAATCATCTAGCATTCTGGAATGGCTGAGTGATCCCAATTTATATATTCAGATGTTCTTTACTTCTCCATGTTGTCTGAACTTTTGCCATTTAATAAGTAGGTGAATATTTAACATTAGGATTTTGGTTGTCTGGTGAAGATTAATGTTGGTCAATGCATTATGTTGTTGAAGACAGAGAGAACTGTTGTGAGATATTACAGATTGAGAATAAGTCTCATTTCATGTTGCCACAATTTGGAAAAATGAATTCTGAACATTGAGTGACTTGAAGTTGTGATAATTTGATGTGGCTGTTCACCTTTGTATTAAATGTTGCAATGAAAAACACATTGGTGAATTTGGAGTTTTGTAATAATCCTAATTTTGCTCATTTTGTTTTCTGTACAGCAATAAATTGTGGTGACCCAGGGGAGATTCTGAATGGACGTTATACTGCATCAAATCAGACAGTTGGAAATAAAGTTACTTTTTATTGTGACATTGGGTGAGTATTCAGTATAAAAATTACTGCATAATTTTAGTGAGAGACTGTAAAATGTTATTAGGGTGATTTTGGATCATCATCTTCAGTATTTCATGTTTCTGATGACAGCACATTATGTGCGAAACGAGTGAGGCATCCAATTTAGTTTTGAACAGAAATTTATTTTTTAAATTCTTTGCACCAATCAAGGCTAGGGATGGTAGTTCTTAGTTTGGAATATTAATGCAAAAAAAAGCATTAACACATGACCCAGAGATCATATGTTAATGACCCTGGATCCACAATCTGAGGTCAATATGTGTTGTCTGTTTGTTGTTTGCTCTAAATGCTTAAAATATATTGAAAAACAGCTCAAAGGTGAACTGGTTGCATCAATATTTCACCTGTGCCCTGTACATTATATGGGGTTGCACCATCATTTTTTATTTGCAGCAACACAACCATATTTGATTCCTTCATTCTTCAGGATAGGGATGTTTTACTGCTATTGGATAGGGTGTTGGTGAGGCCACACCTCGAGTATTGTGTGCAGTTTTGATGTCTTTATCTGAGAAAGGATGTCCTTGCTATAAAGGAAGTACAGCAAAGATATACCAGGTTGATTCCTGGGATGGTAGGTCTGTCATAAGAGGAGAGATTGAGTCAGCTAGGACTCACTGGAGTTTAGAAAAGTGAGGGGGATCTCATATAAACTTATACAATTCGAACAGGGTAGATTCAGAAAGAATGTTCCTGACAGTGGGGGAGTGCAGAACCAGGGGTCATAGTTTGAGGATAAAGGCTAAACCTTTTAGACGTGAAGTGAGGAGAAATTTCTTCACCCAAAGGTAGAAAATGTGTGGAATTCACTGGGACAGAGAGTAGTTGAAGTCAAAGTGTTGTGTGATTTCAAGAAGAAATTAGGTATAACTCTTGGGGCTCAAGAGATATGGGGGGATCAGGGTATTGAATTCGATGATCAGCCGTGATCGTAATGAATGGCACGGAGCAGACTCAAAGGGCTGAATGGCCAACTCCTGCTTCTAGTTTCAGTGTTTCTATATTTCATTTGCTAACCACTCCGACTGACCTTTACCATTTTTAAAAAATTTACTGCTATTTTGATAGATTTATTTCTCAATGGATGATATTTAGAATTCTAACTTGGTCGTTATCCAATTAACTTGCAGGTTACTCATACAGAATGTTTGCATCTCTTTTTCTAGATACAAAATGGTGGGTCGTGATTATCTGCAATGTACAGCTGAGGGATGGGATGGTGAGGTGCCATCTTGTGAACGTAAGTTATGCTTCCCTGTTTTGTGAAGTAATTCTTCCTTGCCTGTACCAAAATGATTGAGCCACATTTAATGATTTGCCATGTAGCATTGGTTTACATTCAAGTTTTCCTTCCTGCAGTAGTTTGATATCCAAGAGTGGAGTTCTGATTTTTTTAGAAATGGACCAAAAATGTTCATTACTTTGATTCAATATTAAATGTGTAAGGATCATAATCTGCGAAAGGAGAAATGATCATTCATCAAATCAATCCTGCTTGTTGTGGAAGAATTTAATCTTACGTCCAGACAGAAATGGTAGTATTGGATAATGAAGCGTGTTTTGGTGGATGATGGGAAGTTCAGGAGGTGCTAATTCTAGTGGAGTTGTAATTGGCAGGAAGCAGTAATTTGGGAGATCGAGGAGCTGCAATTGGAAGAAATTTGGAAAAATGCAATCAATGTTCATGATTGATACTTAAATCATGCTCAGACTCCCTTCAGTTCCTCTTCCATTTTTATTTTAAGATTCAACCACAAGTGTATCTGTGCCCCACTGGTCCAGTTATGTGAATACAGCCCATAGGAAAGTGTTGCATGAATTTGTTGCTCAATCTTGAGTGAAAGTAATTGGTATCCATGAAGTGACAAAAACATGGTGAAGATTTTAGTCGGGTTGGTGATGAAGTAGAACTGATAATACCATGAAAGAGGAAAAGGCCATTTCTTCAGTTTTCAGTTCCATCAACCTAAAAATAAGGAACAGCATTTCATTAGACTTTTGATTATGTTTTGGACTTGCGCAGTATTTTTCAGTAGCTATCAACATCTGGATAACTGCTCCACCAATGAGCCTACTGTTTCACCCTTCAGAAAGTAAGAGGATTTAGTTGGGCTTTAATGTAGTCACCTGGAGCGACTTGATGAAGGGGAAGGTCTGGGGACAGTAGAATAAGGCAGGAACAGCAGCATCATTTCTACCTTTTTCTCATTTTATTTTCTGTGTAGCAATAACGTGTGGAAATCCTGGGGCAATCACAAATGGATATTATAAGGCAACCGACTGGACAGTTGGAAGTAACGTTACCTTTTATTGTGACATTGGGTAAGTAGCCAGTACATTAATTATTGAATTATTTTGGTGAGGAACAGTACTATTTTAATGGTCTGTTTTTCAGGTGACCACACTCAGTCACCACAGCATGTGAACTCTGACTGAATCTTCAATTTTAGTGTTTAGCTAGTGAATTAAAATGAAATTTTTATATTAATCAAGGTGAAGGATGTTAGTGCTGAAATAGAAATATTAATGCAAAAATAGAACCGTGAAATGTCTTATCAATAACAAAGTCCATTTGCTGGATCAGCCATCCATGTCTGCTGGTTCTTTGAAATGCTTAAATTATTTTAAAAGTCATTAGGAATGTGGACTTCATGCACCAATGCTCCACCTGTTCCCTGTAGTATCCTTGTGCTCTGATCTGAGCTTTTATTTTTAAGCAGCAATACAACAGTATTTGATTCCTATTTCATTGTTCTGTTAATCTCATTCCATAATTGTTTTTTGTTGTCATTGTTTGTTGAATAGATTTTATATAGAGTTAAATAAATTTTCCCTCTATGAATCTTACAATTCCTACCTGATCAACAAACTCTAACACACTTTCCAGTAAACCTCCATGAGTCTAATAACAGGTGGCTTGTGTTTCTTTTTCTAGATACAACATTGTGGGCAGGGATTATCGACAATGTACAGCTGAGGATTGGGATGGTCAGGTTCCGACCTGTGAACGTAGGTTTATATTTCCCTGTTTTGTAAAGCAACTAACTGACTTTTTAGTAACAAATAATTGATCCATTTTCAAGGTAGTATTGATTTGCAGCCAAGATTTCTTCCTATGGTATTTTGACATCTTCTAGCTTTGAGTTCAAGCTTCTTGGAATGGGATGAAACAGTAATTTGATGATTTGTGTTGTGGTGGACTTCTAACATCTAACCTCAGGAGACTCGGGGATCAGCTACAATAGTTTATTCATGATTCAAGCATTGAGGGAATGCTTTGAGAGAAACCTTTGGAGTCGCACGTTCCTGTAATATAGCTCTAATACAACAATCACAGGGAGAGGACTCATACCACTCTCTTCTCTAATCACAGATACACACTGCTTATTCAGTTTTTCAGTACACAGAACATTGTTTTAAAATTCTGATCTTGCCTACATAGGTTTAGCATTAAAACTTCACCCCAAAGCTTGTTTGTAATCTAACTAGAAAGCTGTCCACTCTTATAAATGTAAACAACATTGCTGGTGAGTTCTGCTAACCTCAAGTTTTTGAGGTAAAGTATTTGACTAGCATGTTTTTTTACTCTAATACAGGAGTGTTGGAGCCATTGCTCCCTTTTACTAAATCTATTAATTTGCTTTTAGGACAGGATTATCTGGCCATGCTTGCCCCAAAACTGGAAAATCCCACCCGAGGTCAACAGACCTTTCCATGGTTTGCCCCCCAATTCCCATGGCGGACAGGACAGGAAAATCTTCCCCTTATATTTCGACCCAACGTTGCATAGGAAGACAGAAAGCAAGAAACTGCAGACCAGTAGGCCTAACAACTGTCATTGGGAAGATGTTAGAAGCCATTATTAAAGGTGCTATAGCAGGTCACTTAGAACAATTCAAGGCAGAGACAAGCGTAACCTTGTCGAAGACAGTGTTGTGAAGTGTTGCAGAGTGAGAGAATGTCTTGCATTGTGTTGCCTGTTTTCAGAATAATTAATTCCAAACATCTGGTGCGGAATTTTCTGACAGTCTGCTGAAGGAATGTTCTGCTCCCACTGAAGCCAATGGACTTTTGAATGGCTTGATGGATGTTCCAGCTCCGTACCAAATTCTGCCCTCAGTAACTTGACATTGTGAAGAATTTAATCTTCACATTTAAATACTGTAATAAAAACCTATTGGCGATCCTGGAGTTTTGTAATAATCTTTTCTTGTTTTCCTTTCCGTGTAGCGATAAACTGTGGTCACCCAGGGGAGATTCTGAATGGATATTATACTGCACAAAATAAGACAGTTGGAAATAAAGTTATTTTTCATTGTGACATTGGGTGAGTACTCAGTATGGAAATTTCTAAATAATTTAGGTGAGGGGTGAAATTATTTAAATGTTGTGATTTAGATAATTTCAGATGGCCTCCCCTCATGTTTCTAATTTCTGATAGCAGCACCACATGTGAGTTCTGAATGAGAATTCCAATTTAGTGACGAATGGGCAATTTAACATAAAAATCTTTGTAATGATCAAGGTGAGAATTGTTGGTTTTTGGATTGGAAAATTTACACAAAGCTAAAAATGCTGAATGTGTTAATGATGCATAGACCCATAATCTGAGATCAACACTGGCCATGCGTCTGCTGGTTCCTCAGAATGCTTAAACTGTATTGAGAATCAGCTTGAAGATGAGATGGACACAGCAATACTTCTGTGCAATGTACTTTATACAGGGCCTCAGCAGCACTAATTTATTTTGCAACAACACAACTGTATTTGATTCCTTCATTAATCTGCTAACCTTGTCCCATCCTTTTCAAGTTTGTTGCTGTTTTAATAGACTTGTTTCTTTTGGACCCTCTAGAATTCTAACACTTTCTCAATTAATTTACAGGTTACTAATACAGTTGGTTTGTTTCTCTTTTCCTAGATTCAAAATGGTGGGTCGAGAATATCTGCAATGTACAACTGAGGGATGGGATGGTGAGGTTCCATCCTGTGAACGTAAGTTATATTTCTCTGTTTTATAATGTGACTGACCTGCTTTTCTTTACCAAATGATTGCGCTACCAGCAATGATTTGTTTTGCAGGGCTGGTTCGGACCCAAATTTTCTTCCCTCCAGTATTTTGACAACCTCCAGTTTGTAATTCCAATTTCTTAGAATGGGAGTCATCAAATAGTGACAGACAGTGACCCAAGCTGGGAATCAAACCTGGGTCCCTGGCACTGTGAGGCAGCAGTGCTAATCACAATTTGTCTCTATGCACACGTTTTTTGTTTGCAATCAAAGCTCATTATCTCTGTCTCTCACCAAAAAGTAAGTAGGTGAAGATTGATGCAGACCAATAAAGAGAGCAACTGGAGACAGAGGGGGGAGTGTTGTTGTGAAGTACTGGGGACTGAGAAAAAAGCTATCTTTGGTAGAATTTTGATAACTGAATTTC
Organism: Carcharhinus amblyrhynchos; assembly: GCF_965287045.1. Taxonomy (NCBI): domain Eukaryota; kingdom Metazoa; phylum Chordata; class Chondrichthyes; order Carcharhiniformes; family Carcharhinidae; genus Carcharhinus; species Carcharhinus amblyrhynchos. The sequence continues at coordinate 18,663,452 of NC_137345.1, forward strand.
AATCTTGGGCTGATCTGATATTGAAGACAGTTATGTTGTATTTTTTCATCTTCATGTGAAACACTGTGGAAAAGTCTTGGGAGAATTTGGGATTTGGTCACAATTCCAACTCTTCTCATTTGATTTTCTGTGTAGCAATAACATGTGGTAATCCTGGAGAGATTGTGAATGGATATTATAATGCACCAAATAAAACAATTGGAAACAGAGTAACTTTCTATTGTGACTTTGGGTGAGTATTCAGTATATAAATTAATGAATAATTTTGATGAAAGACTATATTATTTCAATGTTGCGATTAAGACAATCCATATCTCATTCTGCAGATTCCTAATGACAAATCTCCAAGTGACCTTAATTGACCCTTATTCCTTTATTATTCTGCTAACTTTAGTTTCACAAATGAAATATAATTTGGGATAATGTCTGAATTATGATTGTTTGTGTCTTTTACCTATATGTCTTTGGTAGTTTGATATTTTTTTCACTAGTGAATCTTTAGGTGACTGATGGAGTCTTGCTTTTCTTTCTCTAGATATAAAATATTGGGCAGAGACTATCGGGAATGTACAGCTGAGGGTTGGGATGGCGAGGTTCCATCCTGCAAACGTAAGTTAAATTTCCCTCTTTTGTAAAGCAATGGACAAAACTTGCTTACCAAGATAATGGCCAGAATATTACCACCCCGCCCCGCCCCGGGAATCGGAGCATGTGAGGGGCGGACAATGTGAAGGTCCATTGACCTCAAGCAGAGATTTTATGGTTTGGGGATGAGCGAGGCTGTAAAATCCCACCCAGTGTCTTTTTCAGTGTATTGTCTTGGAGATTTGATTCATACCCAAGTTTTCTTCCCTGCAGCAGTTTGACATCCTCCAGCTTGGAGTTCTGCCTTCGTGGAATGGGGGAGGAAACATTCATTCAATGCATTGCCTTAACATTGCACAGTAAAGGAAAATAATTTATGAAATGGAAAATAGTCTTTCATCAAATCACTCCTGTTTTCTTTAAGAGGACACTTCAATATTCTGCCCAGTTGCAAGTGTTAGTGTTGAAGCAATGAGCTGAATTTTGATGGGTGAATAACAGCTTAGGAGGTGCTAACTTTAATGGAGCTCTAACTGGTTTCAAATTGTAATTTTGACCATGGGTCACTGTGGAAATGAAATTGACAGAAAAAGTACAAGTGACCTCAATTTCCCTAATTAAATCTTGCTCATATTTCCTTCACTTCCTTTCCCATTCTCATTTTATGCTCCTACAAGGATTGTATGTGTCTGACTGAGTGAGCTGTGTTAGTACAGCACACATTGCTTCAAGCTGCAGTGAAATTAATAATTTTAGAGGAGGTGAAAAAAAAATGAAGAAAGGTTTTATTGTTTGCTGTGCTGAGGTAGAGCAGACAATGCTTTGGAAGCAGAAATAAGTGGTCTTTGTGATGTATTTAAGATGCAGAATCACTCTCTCATTTTCTAGCTCCTTCATCTTAACAGTCTTGTCTGGGCTCTGAGTTGGCTGATAAATCCAATGTACAGCCTGCAGATTCTGCCACATGTGGGGCAGGTGGACTTTGGAGAGAATGAGTTGTTGGGACATTTGTGCGCTCTCTCTGATGCCTTAATCTGGCCTCTCTGAGCTCGAGATGAAATCTCTTAATGTCATCACTGAATGGCCCTTCCTCATTCTGATTGGTCAAAGACCAGGGACGTCTGTAAATCTGTGGGTGGGTTTGAATTCTTCGGTGATGTTTTGAGGCCATCCCTGTATTCCTCCTGCGAGTCTCCAGCTATGACAGCATTCTGAGTTGACTAATTGCTCCAAGAATCTGGTATCAGGCGTCCGAGTCACATGTCCTGTCCAGCAGAGTTAGATTTGTGTGATTCGCACCTCGTTGCTGGGCAAGTTCCAACACCCTCGCAATAGAGGACCACATTCCATTAACCATTTTGAGATTTGCATTCCAAAGTTAAGCTAACTTAGTATTCTGTGCCATTGTTTAGAAGCTTAACATTTTCGTTTTAAAGACCTGAATTCCAAAAAGTGAACTTTTGGAGATTGTGGAGTTTTGTAACATTTCTACCTTTCCTGTTTTTATTTTCTGTATAGCATTAAACTGTAGTGATCCTGGGGAGATTCTGAATGGATATTATATCACACCAAATAAGACATTTGGAAATAAAGTAACCTTTTACTGTAACTTTGGGTAAGTCTTCATTATGTAAACTATTGACTTATTTGGATGAAAGTCTGTGCTATTTTAATGTTTCTTCACGAGAGAATGTGAGACAGCCATCACTTGTTTCTGATGACAGCTCTCAGTGTGAGCTCTGGCTGAGGCTTTCAATTTTTTAGCATTGAACTGGCAATTAGTAAAAATTATTATATACAATATTAGGGGTCAGGGATGTTAGTGCTGGGTTTGGAATATGAATGGAAAGTTGGAAATATTAAATGTGTCACAGATGCCTTGACTCATACACGGATTAACATTGGATAACTGAACTTGCTGCTGCTTTAAATAATTAATTTACATTGTAATTTAGTTCCACGGTAGCTGGACAATGTTCCTCCTGTACGTTCTTCTTTATATGAAGTCTGACCAGAATTTATATTTTTGCTAACCTATTCCCATCTTAGATTTTATTTAACAGTGTTTGTTGGCAGTTGTGTAACTTTTCCCCTGTGGACTGTAATTTTTTTACCTGGTCAGCAACAAATACTGGTTTCCCAATTAACTTGCAAGTTACTAATACTGGTGGTTTGCTTGATTTTTTTTTCTAGGTACAAAATGGTGGGTCGCGATTACCTGCAATGTACAGCTGAGGGTTGGGATGGTGAGGTTCCATCGTGTGAATGTAAGTTATGTTCCCTTGTTTCATGAACTGATTAGGGGGCATTTTCCATTCCCATTTTCAGTGGACAGACTCAATGGCAGGAGTGTGTAATCCAGTAGGTTCCCAAACTGTGATTTACTGTGGTAGGATTTCAACACCAATTCCCACCCACCCCAACGCCGCCCCCCCCTCCCCCACCCTCCCCCCCCCCCCACCCTCCTCAAGACATAATGAGAACATTGGGATCCCCATCTGAATTCCTTTATAGTAATTATCAGGCTTTTATGTCTGATAGACCCCCCCAACCCCGTAAGAATATCCATTCATGTTGACATGCATTGCCCAGAGCAGTGCCGGGGATTTCCTTTGGAGCGGCATTGCATAGGTGGGCTTTCCATCGAGAGGGGGCTAGTCTGTGTTGTGGGGTGATGGTGTTCCAAGGGGAGGAGCTTTTTTATTCATTCATGGGACATGGACATCACTGGCTGGCCAACACTTTTTGCCCATTCCTAGTTGCCCTTGAGAAGGTGGTGGTGAACTGCCTTCTTGAATCTTTGCAGCCCATGTGCTGTGGGTTGACCCACAATGTTGTTATGGAGGGAATTCCAGGATTTGGACCCAGCGACTGCGAAGGAACAGCGATGTATTTCCAAGTCAGGATGATGAATGGCTCAGAGGGGAACTTGCAGGTGGTGATGTTCCCATGTATCTGCTGCCCTTGTCCTTCTTAAAAGTGGTCCTGAGTTTGGAGGATGCTGTCTAAGGATTTTTTTGTGAATTGCTGCAGAGCAGCTTGTACATAGTACCCACTGCTGCAACTCAGCTTTACTGGTGGACAGAGTGGATGTTTGTGGATGAAATGCCGATCAAGTGGGCTGCTTTGTCCTGGATGGCGTCAAGCTTCTTGAGTGTTGTTGGAGTTGCACCCATCTAGGCAAGTGGGGAATATTCCATCACACTCTTGACTTGTGCCTTGTAGATGGTGGACAGACTTGGGGAGTCAGGAGGTAAGTTACTCGCTGCAGTATTCCTAGCCTCTGCCCTGCTCTTGTAGCCACTGTATTTATGTGGCAAATCCAGTTGAGTTTCTGGTCAATGGTAACCCCAAAGATGTTGACAGTGGGGGATTGAGTGATGGTAACACCACTGAATGTCAAGGGGTAGTGGTTAGTGTCTCATTGCCTGACATTTGTGTGGCACATATATTACTTGACACTTGTCAGCCAAGCCTGGACATTGTCCAGATCTTGCAGTTGAACATGGGCTGCTTCAGTATTTGAGGAATTGTGAATGGTGCTGAACATTGTGCAATCATTGATGAACATCCCCACTTCTGACCTCATGATGGATGGAAGGTCATTGATAAAGCAGCTGAAGATGGTTGACCCTCGGTATGACTCCAACCAGCGGAGAGTTTGCCCCCTAATGCCCATTAATTCTAGTTTTGCTGGGGGTTCTTGATGTCACGCTTAGTTGAATGCAGCCTTGATGACGGTTGGAGGCTGGATACTGCAAAGGCAATGGACCCTGATAAATTCTGGCAATACTACTGGTGACTAGTGCTCCAGAACTTGTTGCTCCCCTAGCCAAACTCTTCCAGTTCATCTCACCTCTGGAATTCAGCTCTTTTGTCTATGTTTGAATCAAGGCTGCAATGAGGTTGGGAACTAAGTGACTCTGGCAAAACCCAAACTGGGCAGCACTGAGCAGGTTATTGCTGAGCAGGGGAGCCGCATAGTACTTCTGTGCCTCCCAAAGACCACCTAGCAAAAATTCTTGGGATTTCCTGCTACCTTGGAGTGGGCATCTCTTGTCGTAAGGCACTCAGTGCCTGGCTCAGACACCTAACATTAAGAAGGGGTGGGACTTTTGAAATCAAATGCCCTAACCTTGCTTCTTTCCTTCTGGCCACATCTTCATGATCACCAATCATCTGTGCCCAGAGATCCTCAGGCTACTGCAGTACCAGCAGCAGCCACAGGTCTTGGGGGCGCTACAGGCAGTGGCAAGCTGCAGACTTCTGATTGGCATTGGGAATTGTGGGTGTGTTGCTGAAACACAATGCACTACCCTAGCTACTGATCTCAGGAACATAACACAAGAAATGGAAACAGGAATGGGCCACTAGGCCCATTAAGCCTGCCCCACCATTCAATAAGACCATGGCTGAACAATGCCAGCCTCAGCTCTTTTTCTGTACAAAAACACAAGAAATAGACCACTGCCATGGAACCCACATCCCTCCCCCACCCGCTATCATCTGCGTACAGGGATGCACCAGAGATCCTTGTGCTGGGCCTCGGTTCATTATCAGTGGCACCCACTGCAGTTGGTAGTTTTGCTGGCTGAACTCTGCCGGTGGGGTGGGTTTTCCAGCCAGCTGGAGATTGATGTTATGGAAGGCCTGTTGCTGGCCAGTTAAGTGCCGGAGTGCACTTAAATCATATTGGACCCTCACTATGGAAATGATGCAGGGTTCCTGCCAATTCTCCAACACGTGATTAAAACCCCCCAAGACGGGCACTAAATCCCAGCTTTGGATTGCTAGAAAAGATTGATGCTGCTGAATACAGAAACGGGTTGCTGTGAGAGTTTATGAATTTAGTGAAAATCCTGCATTTACACTACCACAGTTCTGTAAAATGAATTCCAAATTTAGGGTAACGTGGTATTCTGGGCAATTGTGAGGTAACAAATCATAGTTGTGATAAGTATCTGGTTGTCAGTGAGAAACTGTTGCTGATTATGGGTTTTTGTCCCATTTCTACCTTTTCTTGTTTCATTTTCTATATAGCAATAACCTGTGGAAATCCTGGGGCAATTGCGAATGGATATTATAAGGCACCAAATTGGACAGTTGGAAATAATGTTACCTTTTATTGTGACATTGGGTGAGTTGCCAGTGTATAAATCACTGAATAATTTGGGTGAGGGATTATATTATGTTAACACTCTGAATCTAATTATTTCTGTTGACTACAGTCAGTCCTCACAACATGCAAGCTCTCTGTGAGGCTTCCATTCAGTGTTCAATTCGTGAATTAAAACAAAATCGTCAGACTGATCAAGGTCGGGGGTATTAGTGCTGAAATAGGAATTTCATTGCAAAGATAGAAAAGTGAAATGTCTTACCGGTAACCAGGTCCATATGCAGAATCAACACTGGATGCCCCATATCTGCAGGGTCTTTACAATACATGAGTAATATTAAAAATCATTTGGAAAGTGAACTTTATGCATGAATGCTTTGCCTGTGCTGTGTACTTTATCTTGGGTCTGGACAAAGCTTTTGTTTTTAAGCAGTATTACAACACCATTAGGTTCCTTTTGCATTGTTCTGCGAACTTAGTACCATGTTTGTCTTTATGCAATAGATTTCCTCTCTGTGGATCTTAGAATTTATACCTGCTCAGAATGAAAATAAAAGTTTGTGCCAGTATTCTTTTTTCCCTGTTTTACTGTTGTTGCATTTTAAAGTTTACAAGTTCTTTTTGAGATCAGTGTTCTTATTTCCCTATTTTACTGTTCTTTTTCCTTCTGGGGTCAACAAACTCTAGCACGTTTTCTAATCTATCTTTCTGACTCTGATAACAGGTGGTTTGTGTTGCTTTTTCTAGATACAACATTGTGGGCAGGAATTATCAGCAATGTACAGCTGAGGGTTGGGACGGCGAGGTTCCATCCTGTGAACGTAGGTTTATGTTTCCCTGTTTTGTAAAGTGACTGACTTGCTTTTTAGTGACAAATGATCAATCCGTTTTCAATGAATTGTTAATGATTGTAATTCCCATCCAATATTTCTTCCTCTGGTATTTTGACATTTTCTGGCTTTGAGTTGGAACTTCTTGAAAATAATTTGCGTGTTAAAGATTTAGAATGTGTGAAATGGGAGATTGTAATTGCTTCCTCCAGAAGATTTGAATCTTCTACACTAGCACTGACAATAGTATTGAAACAAGGAGCCGAGGCTTGATATGTAATTGGGAAGATTGGGAGGTACTAATTTTAGTAGTTTTAATAGATACCGAGATGTTTGAGCCACAGGAAATCTAGAAGGTGTGAGTGATGTTGCGAGTAAAGTTAACATACAATCAATGTGAATGATCCATGCATAAATAATGCTCATATTATCTTTTCTTCCTCTTGCGTTCTTGTTTGAAGATCCTGCTGTGTCTGTGCCTCACTGCATTGTTTGTTTTAGTGCAGCCAATAGGAAACTGTCACATTAGTATGTACTTTAGTGAAGATAATAGGTATTGATGAGGTGACAAGAACATCATCGAGGATTTTAGTGGCTGGATTGCTGATGTAGTCATGATGTGGATGTGCTGGCGTTGGACTGGGGTAAACACAGTAAAAAGTCTGACAACACCAGGTTTTAGTCCAACCGATTTATTTGTAATCAGTAATCTCTAAACTGTCTGTGCTTTATATGTTCTGTCTGAGGCCAGAACTCTCCATTCACCTGACGAAGAGGGAAACCTCGAAAGCTTGTGCGTTTACTATCAAATAAATCGGTTGGACTAAAACCTGGCGTTGTCAGACTTTTTGCTGATGTAGAGCAGATAATGTCAAGGAAATGGAAATAAGTGATCTTCGTAATGGATGAGAGACTTTTAGGTCAATTCCTCAGTTTTCATTTCCAACAGCGTTGACAAGGCGGACTATATTTAATTAACAACTTCTATTATATTTTGTACCTGTACACAGACATCTAAATCTCTGTCTAGAAGTCACTGGGCGGAGTGGAGCAGAGTCCCCTAATTGTTACCATATTGTAGAACAGAGTATAAAAGAAAAGATAATTGTAGCTTGTCGCAGAGGTATGGCAATAATCATGAGGCATTTTAATTTACATATAGATTCAAAAAATCAGGTGGGAACAGGTAGTAGAAATGAGGAATTCATAGAGTATTATCTGGATAATGTTTTGGATCATCACATTCTGTTGCCAATCAGAGGGCAGGCTATACTAGAGCTGGTATTGTGCAACAAGATGGGATTAATTGATAACCTCATCGTGAAGGCATCCGTGACTATAACGTGCTTGAATTTTACATTCAGTTTGAGGGAGAGAAGAATGCATGCAAAACTGGTATTTTAAACTGAAATAAGAGTAAATATGAAGGCATGAAAGCGCTGGTCATCAATAAATTAATAAAGTTTCAGTGACAGCCATCTAAAGGGATTTTTCAGAATACACAGAAATGATATCGTCCAGTAGGAAAGAACAATTCCTAGCAGAGGGTCCACCATCTGTGGTTAACGAAAAAGTTTAACAACAATATTAAACTTAAAGAAAAAGCATTCAATTGTGGAAAGACAGGTCAGAGGATCGGAAATAATGTAAAGTAAGTGAAAAATGACAAAAAGATTAATAAGGAGGGATAAATTAGAGTACAAAAGAAAGCCAGCTCGTAGTGTTAGAATGGTTGGTTACAGTTTCTCTAGAGATTTAAAGAGGAAAAGAGTTATCAAAGTGAGCTTTGATCCTGTAGAAAGTGCAGGTGGGGAATTGATTATAGAAAGTAAGGAGATGGAAGGTGAATTGAACTAATGTTTTGCACCCGTCGTCATTTATGAGGCCACAGAGAACATCTCAGAAATAACTGTAAATCCGGAAATGGAAGGGAGGGAGGAACTCAGGAAAATTACGATCACCCAGGGTACTGGTATTGAGCAAATTTTGGGACTTTGTGGGGGGAGGAGGTGACAAATCTCTGAGTCCAAATAGACTTCATTTTATGGTCTTGAAATTATTGGTTAGTAAAATAGTTGATGCATTGGTGTTAATTTTCCAAGATTCCCTGGATTCAGGGAAAGTTCCATTAGATAGGAAAATAACAAACGTAATCCTTTATTTCAAAAAGTGAGAGAGAGATAGCAAGAAACTGCAGGTCAGTTAGCCTAAAATTTGTCACAAGAAAAATGTTCGAAACCATTATTAAAGATGTTACAGCAGACCATTTGGAAAAATTAGGGGCAATCAAACAAAGTCAGCATGTGCAAGGAAATCATGTTTAATCTGTCCATTGGAGTTTCTGGAGGAGTCACATCTGTTGTGATCAAGGGGGACCAGAGTATGTCCTGTACTTAGATTTCCAGGAAACATTTGATAAGGTGTCACATCAAAGGGTATTGTGGAAAACAAACTCATGGTATAGTCGGCATAAGTGGGTCTTTTTCTGGTTAAAAAGATGTGACAAGTGGTATTAACTGGGATCAGTGCTGGAGCCTCAATTTTTTGGAATGCATATAAATGATTTGCGCTCAAGGTGTGATTAGTAAATTTGCTGATAACAGCAAATTGGTAAGATAGTAAATTGTGAAATGTATGCAAGGAGGCTACAAAGGGACATGGATAGGTTAAGTGAAGGGGCAAGTATCCAGCAAATGGAGCAAATTTGTGAGCAAATGTGAAGTTGTCCAATTTGGACAAATGGATACACACAATCTAAATGTTGAGAGATTGTAGAGGTTGGAGATTAGGAGGGATCTGATTGTCCTAGCAAGAAATCAGGAAAGCTAATAGAACATTATTGTATATCATGATGGATTCAGACTCTGATCCCAAGAGGGTCTCTGGATTACTAGCCCAATACCAGCCCATTTCTTCCCACAGAGATGAGGCTACGATTTTCTCTCTCGGTGCATCCGGAATCTTTGGAGCTCTCTTCCTCAAAAGGCAGTGGAAGCAGAATCTTTGATTATTTTTAAGGCGGAGTTAGATAGGTTCTTGATTAACAGTAGTTAGGCAGGAACGTGGGGTTGAAGTCACATCCAGATCAGCGTGATCTATTTGAATCATCTAGCATTCTTGAATGGCTAAATAGCCCCAATTTATATGTTCTTGTGTTCAGATGTTCTTTACTTCTCCATGTTGTCTGGTCTTTCACCATTTATTAAGTGGGTGGATATTTAACATTAGGATATTGTTTGGCGAAGATTGACGTTGGTCAAAGCATTGTGTTGTTGAAGACAGAGAACTGTTGTGAGATATTACAGATTGAGAATAAGTCTCATATCATGTTGCCACAATTTGGAAAAATGAATTCTGAACATTGAGTAACTTAATATTGTGATAATTTGATTGTGGCTGTTCACCTTTGTGTTAAATATTGCAAAGAAAAACAAGTAGGAGATTTTAGAGTTTTGCAACAATCCTAATTTTTCTCATTTTATTTTCTGTGCAGCGATAAACTGTGGTCACCCTGGGGAGTTTTTGAATGGATATTATACGTCACCAAATCAGACAGTTGGAAATAAAGTTACTTTTTATTGCGACATTGGGTGAGTATTCAGTATAGAAATTACTGAATAATTTTAGTGAGAGACTATAAAATGTTGTTAAGGTGATTTCAGATCATCATCTTCAGTATTTCATGTTTCTGATGTAAGCAGGTTTATAGGTCTGATTTTACCATTGGGTTGCATCTGTTTTCAAGTGCGAAAACATGGTAAGGTCGAGTGCGAGGCCATTAAGGGGAAAAGTTATGTTGTAGGGATGGGGGTGATGACTGTGGGGACCATCACTCCTGGGCCGCTTTATCCGCTTTTTGCGGCCAGGAACGATGTGACAGTGGCGCGATTTTCAATTTAATTTTCTAACTGTGCGTGCGCAGTTCAGAGCTCCGATCATTTCGGGCAGGATAAGACCGATATGGACTGCACGATTCGGACTCGTGATTTTTTTTTTCAAGCTAAGTACGTATGGAGGCTCCTGAGAACAGATTTCCAAGTTGGATCTGAATTGCGCCCAGATTCAGCACTTAGAATGACAATGGTAAAATCGGGCCCAATGTGCGGAATGAGTGAGGCATCCAATTTAGTTTTGAGCAGAAATTTACTTTTAAAATTCATTGCACTGATCAAAGCTAGGGATGTTAGCGCTTGGATTGGAGTATTAATACAAAAAAGAAGCTGAACGTGTTAATCTGAGATCAATATCTGTTGTTGGCTTGCTATTTCCTCTAAATGCTTGAAGTATATTGAAAAATAGCTTGAAGGTGAAACTGGGTGTATCAATATTTCACTGTGCACTGTACTTCATCTGGGGTCACATTAGCTTTTTTTTGCAACAACACAACTGTGTTTGATTCCTTCATTCTTTTACCAGCCACTCCAACATTTTCCATTTTTAAAGCTTATTGCTATTTTGAAAGACTTATTTCTCAACAGATTGTATCTAGAATTCTAATTCGAATTAATTTGCAGGTTACTAATGCGGGTGTTTTGTTTCTGTTTTTCTAGCTACAAAATGGTGGGTCGAGATTATCTGCAATGTACAGCTGAGGGATGGGATGGTGAGATTCCATCTTGTGAACGTAAGTTATGTTTCCCTGTTTTGTGAAGTAACTGTCTTTCTTGTCTGTACAAAATGATTGAGCCGCATTCAATGAATTGTCGTGTAGTGTTGATTCACACTCAAGTTTTCCTTCCTCCAGTGTTTCGACATCCAAGTGTTTTAAGAAAATTTTAAGAAAATCCTGCATTCATAGTCTCGTAATTTAGGGCAACCTTACTTACATTTTGGCCGATTGTGTAGTAGCATTTCATATTCACATTAAATATCTGTGGTTGGCAATGAAAAGGTTGTTGGTGATTATGGGTTTTTATACCATTTCTACCTTTTCTTGTTTTATTTTCTGTATAGCAATAACCTGTGGAAATCCTGGGGTAATCGCAAATGGATATTATAAGGCACTGAATTGGTCAGTTGGAAATAACGTTACGTTTTATTGTGACATTGGGTAAGTGGTCAGTATATAAATCACTGAATAATTTTGGTGAGGAACGCTCTGACTTTCAAGTGACCCCACTCAGTCATCACGGCATGTGAACTCTGACTGAACCTTCAATTTTTAATGTTCAACTAATGAATTAAAATGAAATCTTCATACTGATCAAGTTGAGGGATGTTAGTGCTGAAATAGGTCTATTAATGCAAAGTTATGTTAACTATATTGTTGATAACAACATCTGTTTGCTAGATCAACACTATGTTTCCACTCACAAAGCCATGCTGACCATCCTTAATCAGTCCTTGACTCTCTAAATGCCTGTAGATTCTGTCTCTCAGAATATCTTCTAACAACTTACCCACTACAGATGTTAGCCTCACCAGCCTGTAGTTCTCAGGCTTTTCCCTGCAGTCCTTCTTAAACAAAGGCATATCTGCCACCTTCCAATCTTCAGATGCCTCACCTGTGACTGTTGAAGATTCAAATATCTCTGCTAGGTGATCTGTAATTTCCTTCCTAGCTTCCCACACTGTCCTGGGCTTCACTTGAACCCTGACTCTTCAATTTTAGTGTTCAAATCATGAATTAAAATTAAATCTTTAGGGTGATCAAGGTGAGGGATGTTAGTGCTAAAATAGGAACACAAGTGTAAGATAGAAATGTTAAATATATTCTCGACAACAGTCAATTGGCTGATTCGACACTGAGTCTGCTGGTTCTTTGAGATGCTTAAATTTCATTAAAAGTCATTTGGAAAGTGAACTTTATGCACCGATGCTCCCCCTCTGCTCTGTACTTTATCTGGGGTCTGAGCTGAGCTTTTACGTTCAAGCAGCAATACAACAGTATTTGATTCCTATTTTGCCGTTCTGCTTAACTACTCTAGGTTTTTTATTTGTCAAAGTTTGTTGGTAGTTCCATAGATTTTTCCTCTATGAATTTTAGAATTCATCCCTGGTTAGCAAACTCGAACACTTTTCCAATAAACTTTCCTGACTCTGATAACAAGTGGCTTGTGTTTCTTTTTCTAGATACAACATTGTGGGCAGGGATTATCGGCAATGTACAGCTGAGGGTTGGGATGGCGAGGTTCCGTCCTGTGAACGTAGGTTTATGTTTCCCTGTTTTGCAAAGCAACTATCTGACTTTTTAGGAACAAATAATTGATCCATTTTCAATGAATTGTTATGTAATGTTTATTCACAGATATCTTCCTATGGTATTTTAACATCTTCTAGCTTTGAGTACCAGCTAGTTGGAATGGGATGAAACAGTAATTTAATGCTTTGTGTTGTGGTGGACTTCTGCTATCTAACCTAAGGAGACGTAGGGATTAGCTACAATAGATTAATCATAATTCCAGCACTGAGGGAAGTACCCCAGAGGTATTTTTGTAGTTGTACTTTCCTGTAACATAGCTCTAATACAGCAATCACAGACAGTGCATTCTAATACCACTCTGCTTGAAGTCATAGAGTAAGAAGTCTCACAACACCAGGTTAAAGTCCAACAGGTTTATTTGATAGTAAATGCCACAAGCTTTCGAAACGCTGTTCCTTCATCAGGTGAATGGCGAATTCTCTTATGTGGAGTGGAAAGAGTTCTCTCCACTCACCTGATGAAGGAGCAGCGTTCCTAAAGCTTGTGGTGTTTACTATCAAATAAACCTGTTGGACTTTTAACCTGGTGTTATGAGATTTCTTACTGTGTTTACCCCAGTCCAACGCCGGCATCTCCACATCATGACTACCATCGAAGTCACAGATACAGACTGCTTATTCAGTTTGTCAGTGCATTGACTTAAAATTCTGACCTTGCCTTTGCCGGTTTATTATTTAAAATTTCATCCCAAAGATTTTTTGTAATAGCATCATGGAATCCTACAGTTCAGGAAGAGGCTATTTCCCATTGAGTCTGCACCCACTACAATCTCACCCAGGCCCTATCCCCATAACTCCATGCATTTACCGTAGCTAGTCCCCCTGACACTAAGGACCAATTTAGCATAGGCAATCAACTTAGTGCACACGTTTTTGGACTGTGAGAGGAAACTGGAGCACCCGGCAGAAACACAAGCAGACATGGGGGGAATGTGCAAACTCCACACGGATAGTGATGAGCCGGGAATCGAACCTGGTTCCTGGTGCTGTGAGGCAACAGCGTTAACCACTGTGCCACCATGCTGCCCTTGCTAGACATCTTACTAGAAAACTGTCCATTCTTATAAAAGGTAAACAAACTTGCCTGTGAGTTTTGCTGATCATTAATCCTTGAGGTAAAGCATTTGACGAGCATGTACTTTACTCTAATGCGGGGCTGTAGGATCTACTCCCCTTTTTTACTATATCTATCAATTCACTCTTGTCACTTTGACTCAGCATTGCATAGGGAAACAGAAAGCGGGAAGCTATAATTAGCTGAACAACTGTCATAGGGACAATGTTAGAAACCTTTATTGAAGGTGTTACAGCAGAATACTTAGAAAAATTCAAGGCAATCAGGCAGGGATAACTTGGTTTTATGAAAGGATAATCTTATTGAAGGCAGTGATGTGAGGCATTGCAGAGTGAAAGAAAGTCTTGCATTTCTGTTGCCAGTTTTTACAATAATGAATTCCAAACATTTAGGGCAGAATTTTTCAGCCTTACACCAGCTCTGTCAAATTCCACCCATCATAACTTGACATTGTGAAGAATTTGGATGTGACTATTCATCTTCTTGTTAAATATTGCAACGTAAAACCTGTTGGAGATTCTGGATTTTTATAGTAATCTTATCTTTCCTTATTTTATGTCCTATGTAGCAATAAACTGTGGTCACCCAGGAAAGATTTTGAATGGATATTATACTGCACAAAATGGAACAGTTGGAAATAAAGTAACTTTTTATTGTAACAGTGGGTGAGTATCCAGCTTCGAAACTAGTAAATAATTTTGGTTATGGACTAGATTATTTTAATGTTTTGATTAAGATATTTTCAGATGACCATCTCTGGTGTTTCAAATTTCTGATAACAGCTCCACATGTGAGCTCTGAATGAGAATTCCCATTTAGCATTGAATTGACAATTTTAAGAAAATGTTTGTACTGATCAAGGTGAGGATTGTTGGTGTTTAGATTGGAAAATTAATGCAGAGCTGAAAATGCTGAATGTGTTAATAATCCATAGACCCATAATCTGCGATCAACACTGGCCATGTGTCTGCTGGTTCATCAGAATGCTTAAACTGTATTGAGGATCAGTTTGAAGGTGAACAGAATGCAGCAATACAATGTACTTTATACAGGGTCTCAGCAACACTAATCTATTTCACAACAACACAACTGTATTTGATTCCTGCATGATTCTGCTAACCTTGTCCCATCCTTTCTATTTTTTAAAGTATATTCCTATTTTGATAGATTTATTTCTCTCTGGACATTTAGAATTCTAACCTGGTCAGTACACTAACACTTTCCTAATTAATTTGCAAGTTACTAATGCATGTGGTTTCCTTCTCTTTTATTAGATATAAAATGGTGGGCAGAGATTATCGGCAGTGTACAAATGAGGGATGGGATGGTGAGGTTCCATCCTGTGAACGTAAGTTATATTTCCCTGTTTTATAATGTGATGGACCCGTTTTTCTTTAGCAAATGATTGAGCTACCAGCAATGATTTGTTTTGCAATACTATTTCAGACCTAAACTTTCTTCCCTCCTGTACTTTGGCATCCTTCAGTTTGGAATTCTGACTTCTAAGAATGGGAGTCATCAAATCTGCCTTGCTTCTTTCAGAAGACTTTAATCTTCTACCTTAGCACCAACAGTAGTGTTGGAGGATGGAGCTGAGTTTTGGTTGGTGATGGCATAGTTTGGTGAGCTTGAGTTCCCAAGCAGCGATTGTTTGTCCCACAGGAGATCCAAGAGGAATTGGAAAATAAAAGAACAGTGCGATAAATGTTAATGATCCATACTCCCTTCTCTTCCTCTCCCCTTCTCCACTAAAGACCCTATTTTGCTTGTGTCCCACTGAGTTCATTCTGCTAATACAAAACTGTTGCATTAGTTTACATTTGAGTGAAAATAACAGATATCAATGAGTTGACAAAGACATACTGGAAGATTTTAGTGGCAGTCATGCCGAGGAAGGCCAGATAATGCCCTAGATTGGTGTGTAAATTAAGTTTGAGATGGATAAGGATCTTTGAAGACACTTTGAGTTCCAACATCCTTGAAGTAATGGACAATATTGAATTCAGAATCTCGATTATAATTTGTCTCTTTGCACTAGTTTTCAGTTTGCATTCAAAGCTAATTATTTCTGCTCCTCCATGGTTCCTAGTCTGTCACCATTTAGTCAGTTGGTGAAGATTGATGCAGAGCAGCACAGAGAGCAAATGGAGACAGAGGAGGAACTGTTGTTGTGAAGTATTGGGGACTGCGAAAAGATCATGTATTTATACTGGTAGAATTTTGATAAATGAATTTCACTATTGGGCTGATCTGATAATGAAGACAAATATGTTGTATCTTTTCATCTTCATGTGAAACATTGAAAAGTTCTTGGAGAATGTTGGATTTTGTCACAATTCCTTCTCTTCTGGTTTGATTTCTTTTCTGTAGCAATAACATGTGGTAATCCTGGAGAGATTGTGAATGGATATTATAAGGCCCCAAATAAAACAATTGGAAATAAAGTAACTTTCTATTGTGACTTTGGGTAAGTATTCAATATATAAATTAAAGAATAATTTTGATGAAGAACTATATTACTTCAATGTTGTGACTGAGGCAATTTGAGATAACGCTCCATCTCTCATTCTGCACATTTCTGATGACAATTCTCCATATAAGCTTAATTGATCCTAATTGGTTGTTTTGCTAACTTTAATTTTGCAAAGGGATGTAGCTAGGTTGAGTGTCTGGACATAGATTTTACAAATGGAGTATAATTTGATATAATATTTGAATTATGATTGTTTGTGTCTTTTACCTATAAGTCTTTGGGTAATTTATCAGATTCTTTTAACAAAACCTCCTTTGAAGTTTGATAGTTTTTACCTCTAATGGATCATCAGATGGCTGGAGTGTTGTTTGTCTTTCTCTAGATACAAAATGCTGGGTAGAGACTATCGGGAATGTACAGCTGAGGGTTGGAATGGTGAGGTTCCATCATGCAAACGTAAGTTAAATTTCCCTCTTTTGTAACGTGTCAGACTTGTCTTCCTTGCCAAATAGTAATGCCCATTTCTGGGTATTGTCTAGGAGCTTTGATTCACATCCAGGTTTTCTTCCCTGCAGCATTTTGACATCCTCTAACTTGGAGCCCGTTCCATGGGATTTCCTTCCCCATGGAATGGGAAAGGAAACAGTCATTCAAAACTTTGATTCAACATTGCATGCTAAAGGAAAATAATTCATGAAAAGGAAAATGGACATTCACCAGACTACTCCTGTTTGTTAGAGAAGACTTTAATCTTCTGCCTAACAACAAGTGTTAGTGTTGAAACAAGGAGTTGAGTTTTGATGGGTAAATAACAGTTTAGGAGGTGCTAACTTAAGTGGACCTCTAACTGATTGCAAATTGTAGTTTCATCCATGGGTCACTGAGGAAGGGAAAGTGCAAATGAGATTACAGATCCATCATTAAATCTTGCTCATACTCCCCTGGCTTCCATTCCATTCTCATTTTATGTTCCAACAAGGACTGTCTTTGTACCTGACTGAATGAGTTGTGTTAGTGCAGCACAGGTTGCATTAATTTGCTGATCAAGCTGCAGTGAAATTAATAGTTTTAGAGGAGGTAAAAAAACATGGAGAAAGATTTTATTGTTTGTTGTGCTGAGGTAGAGCAGATAATGCTTTGGAAGTAGAAATAAGTGGATTTTGTGATGTATCTGAGATGTGGAATCACTCCTTTGCCTTAACAGTCCCAGGATCTATCTGCCTGGGTTTTGAGTTGTACAATGTACAGACTGAAGACTCTGCCAAATGTAGGGCAGGTAGTCCTTGGAGGGCATGAGATATTGGGAATTTGTGCTCTCTCTCTGATGCCTCAAGCTGGCCTCTGTTTCTCTCAATGTTGTTAGTGCATCCCCGAATGAACCTTCCACATTCTGATTGGTCACAGACTAGGGACATCCATAAATCTGTGAGTGTGTTTGACTTCTTCAGGGATGTTTTGAGGACATTCCTAAAGAGTTTCTGTAATCCTCCTGGGAGTCTCCTGCCACGACAGCATTCCGAGTTGAGTAGTTGCTTCAAGAGTCTGGTATCGGGCGCACAAATCACATGTCCTGTCCAGCAGAGTTGGACTTGTGTGATTAGAAGCTCGATGTTGGGCAAGTTCTAAGCCCTTTGCAATTGAGGACCACATTCTATTAACCATTTTGGAACTTGAATTCCAAAGTTAAGCTAACTTGACATTCTCTGCAATTGTTTAGTAGCTTATTATCTTCACGTTAAAGAACTGAATTCCAGTGAGAGAAATTTTCGGGATAATGGTATTATGTAACATTTCTACCTTTCCTGTTTTTATTTTCTGTGTAGCATTAAACTGTAGTGAGCCTGGGGAGATTCAGAATGGATATTACATTGCACCAAATAAGACATTTGGAAATAAAGTAACCTTTTATTGTGACATTGGGTGAGTCTTCACAGTGTAAATTATTGAATAAGTTTGATTATGGATTGTGCTATTTTAATGTTTAATCACAAGATTATTTGAGATAGACATTTCTTGATTTTCATATTTTTGATTACAATGCTCAGTGTGAGCTCTGGGTGAGGCTTCCAATTCAGTGTTGAACTGGCAATTATTAAAAAGTCTTTATATTGATCGTGGTCAGAGATGTTAGTGTTGGGTTTGGAATATTAATGGAAATGTTAAATGTGTCACTGATGCCTTGACCCATGTACAAAGACCAACATTAGATAACTGTACCTGCCGCTTCTTCAAACAGTGAATTTATATTGTAATTTAGCTTCAAGGTTGCTGGACACAGCAATGTCCCTCTTGTACATTCTTCTTTATATGAAGTCTGACCAGTATTTATATTTTTGTTAACCTAGTCCAAACTTTCATTTTATTTAACAATGCTTGTTGCTACTTTCGTGAATTTTTCCCCTGTGGACTTTAATTTCTTACCTGGTCAGCAAAAACTATTGGTTTACCAATTAACTTGCAGGTTATTAATACCGGTGGTTTACTTAACTTTTTCTAGATACAAAATTGTTGGTCGAGATTATCGGCAATGTACAGCTGAGGGATGGGATGGTGAAGTTCCATCCTGTGAACGTAAGTTATGTTTTGTCGTTTTCTGAATGGACTTGGGGGCATTTTCCATTTCTGTTTTTTGGGGGGAGGCAGTCTTGTCGGCGGGAGCCATGAACCGAGTGTGAATCCTGAAGCATTATTTATGCTGGCGGCATTGTCCCCATCCCCTGCCAAAGATGTAACAAGAAGCTCAACATTGGGATTGCCAGCTGAATACCTTTAAATATAATTATCAGACTTTTATACTTGATGGACTATAAATAGACCATTAGATTGTTTATTCATGTTGGCATGCATTGCCGGGGCTTTCCCTTGGGTGGTGTAGACGGTTTTTCCATGGGAAGGAGTTTGTTCTGTGACGTGGGACAATGGTGCTCCGTGGGGGAAAAATGTTAAACCCAAAATTACTTGTGGGGTGGCTCACTTTGCCTATTTTTGAGAAAGTTCTGCCCATTGTCTATATCAAATGATTAAAGCCCCTTCAATGAATTGTCCTGTAATGTTGTTTCACACCCAAGTTGTGAAATGAAATCAGTTCTTCTGCTTCCAGAAGAATTTGATTGTCTTCCCCATTGTGTGGTATCGGAGCAAATGCCCTTGTTTTTGTGGATAACGGAAATTTAGAATGTGTCTGCACCATGGGAGATGAAGGATATGGAATTGGAAGATGAATCAATGTTAAATATTGATATTTAAGTCAGCCTCATGCTTCCTTCTGTTCCTGTTTCATTTTTGTTTGAAATTCCAACTAGATCTGTGACTGTGCCTCACTGACTTAGTGACGTCCATGCAACTCACAGGAAACTGTTGCTTTAATTTGTTGCTCAAGCTTGTGTGAAAGTAATAGATATTCATGAGGTGACAAAACATGCTGGAATATTTACATGGGTTGGTGCTGAGGTAGAGCAGGCCTTGGTTCATTACCAGTGGCACCTATTACTCTTGGTAGTTTTACAGGCAGTTAGGAACTGCTGGCCTCTGGGCACCAGTTGGCGGGGTTGGGTTTCAGCTGGATTTTGGTGTTATGGAAGGCCTATTGCTGGCCAGTTAAGTGCCGGAGGGCACTTAAATCACATTGTGCCCTCACCATGGAAGTGACGCTGGGTTCGCCCCACACCTCACCGCCCCCCAATTCTCCAACTTGAGGTAAAACCCCCTATGGCAGGTCCTAAATCCCAGTTATAGTGTTTTGGATTGCTGGTGAAGATTGATGCTGTTGAATCCAGAGACCAGTTGCAATGAGGTTTTGTGAATTTAGGAAAAATCCTGCATTTATATTACCATCTTTCTGTAAAATGAATTCCAAATTTAGGGTAATGTGATACCCTGGGAAATTGTTATAATATTGTATACTTATGCTAGATATCTGTGATTGGCAATGAAAAGCTTGTTGGTGATTTTGGGTTTTTGTCCTATTTCTACCTTTTGTTTTTTTCTGTATAGCAATAACCTGTGGAAATCCTGGGGCAATTGCAAATGGATATTATAAGGCACCCAATTGGACAGCTGGAAATAATGTTACTTTTTATTGTGACATTGGGTGAGTAGCGAGTGTATAAATCACTGAATAATTTTAGCAAGGGCTTATATTATTTTAACGCTCTGACTTTCAGATGAACACAATCAGTCATCACATCCTGACTGGGGCTTCTATTTCAATGTTTAACTAGTGAATTAAAACAAAACCTTTACACTGATCAAGGTGTGGGATATTAGTGCTGAAGTAGGAATTTCATTGCAAATATAGAAATTATAAATGTTTTTAAGGTAACAAAGTCCATTGGCTGGATCAGCGCTGGATGTCCATGTTAACTGGTCCTTTAAAATATGTGAATTATATTGAAAGTTATTTTGACAGTGAACGTTATACACCAATGCTCCCCCTGTGCTGTGTACCTTTCCTGGGGTCTGACCTGAGCTTTTATTTTTAAGCAGCAATACAACAGTATTTGATCCCTATTTCATCTGCTGATCTTTTTCCATGATTGTTATTTTTTGTCACAGTTTGTTTATAGTTGGATAAATTTTCCCTCTATGAATCTTAGAATGCCTAGCTGGACAGAAAACTCTTAACACTTTCCAATCAACCTTCATGACTCTGATAACAGGTGGCTTGTGTTTCTTTTTCTAGATACAACATTGTGGGCAGGAATTATCGGGAATGTACCGCTGAGGGTTGGGATGGCAAGGTTCCATCCTGTGAACGTAGGTTTACGTTTTCGTGTTTTGTAAAGTGAATAATTTGATTGACAAGTGATTGATCCACTTCCAATGAATTGTTCTGTAATTCACAACCAAGATTTCTTCCTCTGGTATTTTGACATTTTCTACTTTTGAGTTTCATCATCATGAAATTGGAGGGAACAGTGTTTTGATGCTATGATTCAAGATTGCATGTTAAAGATTTAGGGGACGATCTTACCAAAGTCTATGTGCCGAATGAATGTGAAAATGAGGATGTTTCAGACCCGTTTTTTCAGCAAGAGAAAATCTCAAATCTTATGACATTTTGGAAAAGAAGAGGCAACGTGTGACTCTTGCCTGTAGGGGGAGTGGATGGAGTCTATTCACGCTGGGAAGCCAGCTGATGACAGCTAGATGGCACTATTGTGCATGCGCCTGATCTTCCGATATACAATGTACAATAATATATAATGCACTGGGAAATTGTTGCTCCCCTGGACATCGCCTCACCCACTGCTCTGATTACACCCCTCTCCCCCGATTCACCCCCTGCTGATCACTGACCCCATTCACCCCCACCAGTTGATCGCTGCTCTATTCATCCAACAACCTGTTCTGGTCCCCCATGCTAACACTATAGTTAAGAAAACTCACCAACGCCTCTACATTCTCAGAAGACTAAGGAAATTTGGCATGTCAGCTATGACTCTCACCAACTTGCAGACATGCACATAGAAAGCATTCTTTCTGGTTGTATCACAGCTTGGTATGGCTCCTGCTCTGCCCAAGACCTCAAGGAACTACAAAACGTTGTGAATGTAGCCCAATCCATCACACAGAACAGCCTCCCATCCATTGACTCTGTCTGTACTTCCTGCTGCCTCGGCAAAGCAGCCAGCATAATTAAGGACCCCACGCACCCCAGACATTCTCTCTTCCACCTTCTTCCATCAGGAAAAAGATACAAAAGTCTGAGGTCACGTACCAACCGAGTCAAGAACAGCTTCTTCTCTACTGTTGTCAGACTTTTGAATGGACTTACTTTGCATTAAGTTGATCTTTCTCTACAACCTAGCTATGACTGTAACACTACATTCTGCACTCTCTCATTTCGTTCTCTATGAGCAGTATGCTTTGTCTGTAGAGCGCGCAAGAAACAATACTTTTCACTGTATGTTAATACATGTGACAATAATAAATCAAATCAAGTTGAGTGCCAGTCTGACGATTCCCAATTCCAAAGTGCACAGCTCCCCATGCGCTTCCACCCCTCCAGGCCCTGCCCCTCCCCTTAGGCCCTGCCCAGTGGGCAATGCCAGCTGTCAGACTGGCACTGCCATGGTTCCAGGCTGGCAGTGCCAAGCAAGCACTGCTCTCCCCTTGCCCCTGACCACCTGGCGACCTCAATTGCCTCTGGTCCCACCAGTGAGGCCATCACCTCTGGCCTCAATTGCCAGAGTGATGAGCCATTAAGATCACCTCCTGAGAATACATGAATGAGAAATTGTCATTCATGAAATCAATTCTGCTTCCCCCAGAAGATTTTAACCTTCTACACCAGCATCACCAATAGCCTTATAACAAGGAGCCGATGTTTGATATGTAATTGGGAAGTTTAGGAGGTGCTAATTTTGATGTAGTTTTTATTTGATGGCATTTTGGGCAATGGAAGATCTAGAAGGTGTGAGCGGTGTTGCAAGTACAGTTAAAGTATAATCGATGCGACTGATTTGTATGTAAATCATCTCGTATTACCTTTTTCTTCCTCTTGCATTCTTGTTTAAAGACCCTTCTGTGTCTGCACCTCACTTAATTGGTTGTTTTTGTGCAGCCATTGCAAACTTTTCTATTAGTTTATGCTTGAGTGAAGGTAACAGACATTGATGAGGTGACAAGAACATGGTGGAGGATTTTAGTGGCAGAATTGCTGAGGTAGAGCAGAAAATGTCAAGACGTGGAAATAAGTGATCTTTGTGATGGATAGGAGACTTTGAAATCACTTCCTTAGTTTTCATTTCCAAAAGCCTTGATGAGATGGACTGTATTTAAGTAACCATTTTAATTATATTTTGTCCCTTTACCCAAACACCTAAAAGTCTTTTGTCGAGAAGTCTCTGGAAGGAACGGAGTACAGCTCTCTCTTAATTGTAACTACATGATAGGACAGAATATGAAAGAAAAGATAACTGGAGCTTGTGAAACATATATGACAATGATCATGGGGTATCTTAATCTACAGAAGATTTGAAAAATCAGAAGGGAAAAGGTAGCATAAACGATGAACTCATAGAATACTTTCTGGATAGTTTTTGACAACATCGCATTCTAGAGCCAACCAGAGGGCAGGCTATACTAGATTTGGTGTTGTGCAATGAGATAGGATTAATTGATAACCTCGTTGTGAAGTTGCCCTTGGTTAGCAGTGATTTAAAATATGATTGAATTTTACATTCAGTTTGAGGGAGAGAAGAATGCATTCAAAGCTAATATTTTAAACTGAAATAGGAGTAATTATGAAGGCCTGAAAGGGCATGTTGTTAAGGGATGAATCAATAAAGTTTCAGTGGCAGGCATTTTAAGGGATATTTCAGAATTCACAGAAACAATGCAATCCAATGGGAGAGAAAAATTCCAAGGAGAGGACCCACCATCTGTGGTTAATGAAGTAGATTAACAACAGTATTAAACGTAATTAAAAAGCATATAATTGCTGAAAGTTAGTTGGCAGGTCAGAAGATTAGAAATAATATGAGGAATAGCAAAAAATGACAGAATGATTAATAAAGAGTGAAAGTTTTTAGTTCAAAAGAAAGCCAGCTTGTAATATTAAAATGGCGAGTTAGCATTTCTCCAGATATTTAAATAAGAAAAGAGTTATCAAAGTGAGCTTTGATTCTATGGAAGGTGCATCTAGGGAATTGATGTGGAAAGTAAGGAGATGGTAGGTAAAGAGATGATGAACTAATATTTTGCACCAATCCTCATTCACGAAGACACAGGTAACATCCCAGAAAAAAAGATAAATCAGGAAATGGGAAGGAGGATCTCCAGAATGTTACAATCACCAGGGAAGTGGTACCGAGCAAATTGTTGGGGCTTTGGGCGGGGAGAGGGGTGACTAATCTCTAGGTCCACATGGACATCATCTTATTGTCCTGAAAGAAGTGGTTAGATAAATAGTGATGTACTGGTGTTAATTTTCCAAGATCCCTGGATTCAGGGAAGGTTTCAGTAGATAGGAAAATAACAAATGTAACTCCTTTGTTTCAAAACTTGAGGGAGATAGATAGCAGGAAAATA
Organism: Carcharhinus amblyrhynchos; assembly: GCF_965287045.1. Classification (NCBI taxonomy): domain Eukaryota; kingdom Metazoa; phylum Chordata; class Chondrichthyes; order Carcharhiniformes; family Carcharhinidae; genus Carcharhinus; species Carcharhinus amblyrhynchos. The sequence continues at coordinate 18,687,766 of NC_137345.1, forward strand.
TAGGCCAGTTAGCCTAACATTTGTCATTGGGAAAATGTCAGAAGCCATTATTAAAGGTGCTATAGCAGGGCATTTGGAAAAATTAAGGGCAATTAGAGTCAACATGTGCAAAGGAAATCATGTTTAACCAGTTCGTTGGACTTTCTGGAGGAGTCACATGCGCTGTAGATCAAGGGAACCTGATTATGTCCTGTACTTAGATTTCCAAGATACATTTGATAAGATGTCACATCAAAGGGTATTACGAGGAACAAAAGCTCGTGGTATAGCTGGCATGAATGGGTCTTTTTCCGGTTGGCAAGGTGTGATGAGTGGTGATAACTGGGATCAGTGCTGGGGCCTCATCTTCTTAGAATTCATATAAATGACCTGTACTGAAGGTGTGATTAGTAAATTTGCTGATGACAGCAAGATAAGTAGGAGAGTAAATTGTGAAGTGTATGCAAGAAGGCTACAAAGGGACATGGGTTAACTGAAGGAGCAAATGTCTGGGAAATGGAGCAAATTTGTGAGCAATTGTGAAGTTGTCCATTTTGACAGGAAGAACACAAACACAAGGGCAGAGTGGTTAGCATTGCTGCCTCACAGTGCTAGGGACCTATGTTCAATTCAGGTCTCAGGCCTGTGCGCACTTTCTCCCCGTGTCTCCCTGGGTTTAGTCTGGATGCTCCAGTTTCTTCCCACACTCCAAAGATGTGCGGGTTAGGTTGATTGGCTATGTTAAATTGCTCCTTGGTGTCAGGGGATTAGCAAGGTAAATGCATGGGATATTGGGGATAGGGTCTGGGTGGGATTGTCATCAGTGTAGGCTTGATGAGCCGAATGGTCTCCTTCTGCACTGTATGGATTTTATGATTTTACTGTCTAACTGTTGAGAGATTGTAGAGGTCAGATTTCTGAGGGATCTGATTAGAAAAGCTAATTTAACATAATCATTTGTCATGGTGGGATTCAGATTCCAATCCCAAGAGGGTTTCTGGATTACTAGTCTAGTGACAATACCAGGCAACTGCTTCTCTCAGATGAGGCATTACTTTTTCTCTCAGTGCATCAGGAACCTTTGGAACTCTCTTCCTCAAAAGGCAGTGGAAGCAGAGATTTTGATTATTTTTAAGACAGGCCTAGATAGATTCTTGATTAAGAATGGTTAGTCAGGAATAAAGTCGAAGTTGCAATCAGATCAGCATGGTCTACTTGAATTATGTAGCATTCTAGAGCAGCTGAGTTGTCTTAGTTTATATATTTGTATGTTCATATGTTCTTTTCTGCTCTCTATCTTTGTTCTTTCAAAATTTATTAAGTAGGTGGATACCTGACATTAGGATTTTGGTTGTCTGGTGAAGATTGATGTTGGTCAATGCATTGTGTTGTTGAAGACAGACAAGTGTGTGAGATATTGCAGATTGAGAATAAGTCTCACATTTCATGTTGCTACAATTTGGAAAAATGAATTCTGAGCATTGAGTAACTTGATATTGTGATACTTTGATTGTGGTTGTTCAACTTTGTGTTAAATATTGCAATGAAAAACAAGTTGGAGATTTTAGAGTTTTGCAAAAATCCTAATATTTGTCATTTTATTTTCTGTGCAGCGATAAACTGTGGTCACCCCGGGGAGTTTTTGAATGGATATTATACTGCACCAAATCAGACAGTTGGAAATAAAATTACTTTTTATTGTAACATTGGGTGAGTATTCAGTATGGAAATTATTGAATAATTTTCGTGAAAGACTATAAAATTTAAATGATATTAAGGTGATTTTGGATAGTCAGAAATTCATATTTCTGATGACAGCACACAAAGTGCGGAATAAGTGAGGCATCCAATTTTTAGTTTTGATCTGAAATTTATTTTTAACATTCTTTACACTGATCAAGGCTGGGGATGTTAGTGCTTGGATAAAGATAGAAATGCTGAATGTGTTAATGATCCCTGGATCCACAATCTGAGATCAGTATCTGTTGTCTGTTTGCTCTAAATGCTTAAACTATATTGAAAAACAGCTTAAAGGTGAAACTGGTCTCACCAGCATTATTTTTGCAACAAAACTGTATTTGATTCCTTCGTTCCTCTGCTAATCATTTCCACCATTTCAATTTTTTAAAAGCTTATTGCTATTTTGATAGATTTCTTTCTCAATAGATGTTGCTTAGAATTCTAATTTGGTCGTCATCCAATTAATCTATCGAGCTCTGCCTTAAAAATAATGAAAGACTCGGGGTGCGATCTTACTGACTGTTCATGTCATGCTCCCGCTGCGGTGAGGTCGGAGAATTTGGTGGCCAGCCAAATTTACGTTCTCTGCAGCGGGATGGAAAATCTCGCCGGTGTGAATGGTGGTAAGATTCCAGCCTCTGATTCGACTGCCGTTTGAGAAAGACGTTACTCATACAGGATGTTTGTTTCTCTTTTTCCAGATACAAAATCGTGGGTCGAGATTATCTGCAATGTACAGCTGAGGGTTGGGATGGTGAGATTCCATCTTGTGAACGTAAGTTATGATTCCCTGTTTTGTGAATTAACTATCTTGCTTATCTGTACCAAAATGATTGAACCACTTTCAAGGAATTGTCATGTAGTGTTGGTTCGCATCCGAGTTTTCCTTCTTCCAGTGTTTTGACATCCAAGTGTGGAATTCTGTTTTTTTTAGGAATGGGCCAAAAAATTCACATTTGATTCAACATTACATACGTAAGGGACATAACCTGTGGAATGAGAAATGACCATTCATCAAATAAATTCTGCTCCTTGCAGAAGACTCTAATCTTCTGTCCTGGTGCAAATGGTGGTGTTGGAGTAAAGAGCAGTATCTTGGCGGATGATAGGGGCTCAGGATTTCCTAACTCCAATGGAGTGGCAGCTGACAGGAACCAGTAATTTGGGTTATAGGAGATCAAGGAGGTGGAATTGGAAGAAATTGGAAAAACGTAGTTGATGTTCGTGATCGATACGTAAATCATGCTCAGACTCCCTTCTGTTCCTCCTCCATTTTTATATTAAGATCCGGCCACATCTGTCTCTGTGCCCCACTGACCCAAATATCTGAATACAATCCATAGGAAAGTGTTGCATTAGTTTCTGCTCAAGACTGCATGTAAGCAATAGGTATTCATGAAGTGACAAAATCATGGTGAAGGTCTTAGTCGATTTGGTGCTGAGGTAGAACTGATAATGTCATGGAAGAGGGAGTGGCCATTTCTTCACTTTTCAGTTCCTTCAACCTAAAAATAAGGGACAACATTTCATTAGATATTTTGATTACATTTTGGACCTTGCGCAGTATTTTTCAGTAGCTATCAACGTCTGGATAATTTAGCTCCACTGAGGCTCCTACTGCTCCACCATTCAAAAGTAGGAGGATTTAGTTGGGCTTTAATGTAATCAGCCAGAGTGACATGTTTTGGGGAGGGGCTGGGGCAGTAGAATAGGGCAAGAAGAGGTGTGTCAGGAAAGCTATTCCCATTAAATGGGCAAGGGGGAGCAGGAAGGGCCTCATGTGGGAATCCCACCTGCTGCTGGTGAGATGTCTATTGGACTTTTTAATGAGCCACATGAGAATAACTATCCCTGAACTAACCAGATGTTAGAGGTGGCTCAGTGATTTAAGAGGACTTGCGTGATTCTTATTTGCCTAGCAAACACTGTTAGGTTTTCCTGTTGTCTTGTAGTGGGGTCAAGCAGTCAGTCCGTGATGTTGAGACCAGCTTTGGGAAGAGGGGGTTGTGCTGCAGAAACCCAATGCCCTGTTCTTGTCTCTGATGTCATAATCCAGTGGGTATCAATTGTGTCCAGGGATCTAGTAGTAATTCTTGTTTTGTGCCTTGGTTCATTACCAAATGCACCCATTGTTCTTGGTAGCATTGCCAGCAATTAAGAACTGCCAGCCCTGATTGGCCTATAGCTGCTGGGGGGGTGGGTTTTCCAGAGGGATAGAAGGCCAAATGCTGCCCATTAAGTGCCTGAGGATAATTAAATCACATCAAGTTCTCACCACGAAAGTGATATGGGGTTCCCACCAATTCTGCAAATTGTGGTAAAGCCCACATGGCATCCCTGTTATTATGTTTAGGATCACTAGTGAAGACTGATACTGTCGAATACAGAGACCAGTTGCTGTTACTATGGATGTTGAGAAAATTCTGAATTCTGAAAAATGAATTCCAAATTATATTCTGGACAATTGTGCAGCAGTGTTTTATATTTGTATTAAAGATCTGTGATTAGGAATGAAAAAATTATTGGTGATTATGTGTTTTTATATAATTTCAATATTTTCTTGTTTTATTTTCTATATAGCAATAACCTGTGGAAATCCTGGGGCAATTGTGAATGGATATTATAAGGCACCCAACTGGACTGTTGGAAATAACGTTACTTTTCATTGTGACGTTGGGTAAGTAGCCAGTGTATAAATTAGTGAACAATTCTGGCGAGGAACAATATTATTTTAACTCTCTGACTTCCAGGTGACCATATTCAGCCATCACAACATGTGAATTCACAGAGTCATGGGCCAGAATTTTACACCTTGCCTGCCCTGGAATTGGAATTCTCCTGGCCTTGGGCGGGATTTTACGAGCCTCACCTGAGCAAGGTTGTAAAATCCTGCTTATAGAGTCTTAAAGGTTTACAGCATGGAAACAGGCCCTTTGGCCCAACTTGTCCATGCCACACAGTTTTTACCATTTAGGTAATCCCAATTGCCCACATTTGCCCCATATCCCTCTATACCCATCTTACCATCTAACTGTCTAAATGCTTTTTAAAAGACAATATTATACCCACCTCTACTACTACCTCTGGCAGCTCATTCTAGACACTCACCACCCTCTGTGTGTAAAAACTGGACCTCTGAACACTTTTGTACCTCTCACCTTAAACCGATGCCTTCTACTTTTAGACTCCCCTAACCTTGAGAAAAGATGTTGACTATCTACCTGATCTATGTCCCTCATTATTTTATAGACCTCTATAAGCTCACCTCTAAGCCTCCACGTGCCAGGGGAAAAAGTTCCAGTCTATTCAGCCTCTCCATGTATCTCAAACCACCAAGTCCCGGTAGCATCCTAGTAAACCTTTTCTGCATTCTTTCTAGTTTAACAATATCCTTTCAATAATAGGCTGTACACAATATTTCAATTGTGGCCTTATTAATATCTTGTACAACTTCAACAAGAAGTCCTAATTCCTGTAATGTCTGCTGTTTCTTTGAAATGCATAAATTACATTAAAAGTCATTTGGAATGTGAGCTTTATGCACCAATGCTCCTTCGCCTGTGCTCCATACTTTATCTGGGGTCTGACCTGAGGTTTTATTGTTAAGCAACAATACAACAATATTTGATTCCTATTTCACTGTTCTGTTATTTTTTTGTCGCAGTTTGTTCAGAGTTCAATAGATTTTCCCTCTATGAATCTCGGAATTCCTACCTGGCCAGTAAACCATAACGCTTTTCCAATAAACTTTCTTTTGCTTATGATGGCTTGTGTTTATTTTTCTAGATACAACATTGTGGGCAGGGATTATCGGCAGTGTACAGCTGAGGGTTGGGATGGCGAGGTTCCATCCTGTGAACGTAGGTTTCTGTTTCCCTGTTTTGTAAAGTAACTAACTGACATTTTAGTGACAAATACTTGATCCACTTCCAATGAGTTGTTATATAATGCTGATTCTCAGCCAAGATTTCTTCCTATGGGGTTTGGACATTTTCTAGTTTTGACTTACAACTTTTTGGAATGGGATGAAACAGTTTTGTGGTGCACTTCTTCTATGTCATCTCAGGAGACTCAGGAACTGACTATAATAGTTTATTCCAGATTCAAGCTTGGAGGGAACTATCTGGAGAAACCTTTGGAGTTGTACTTTCATATAGTTCTAATACATCAATCACAGGGAGAGGACTCTAATACCACTCTCTGTTTTAAATCACAGATACAGACTGCTTATTCAGTTTGTCAGTACACAGAACATTGTTTTGAAATTCTGGTCTTGCCTATGTAGGTTTATTATTAAAACTTCACCCCAAAGCTTATTTGTAATCTCGCTAGAAAATTGTCCATTCTTATAAAACATAAACAACCTTTCTGGTGAGTTCTGCAGACCTCAAGTCCTTGAGATAAAACATTTGATGAACATGTGCCTTAGGGGGAGGTGATGACCTAGTGATATTATCACTAGACTATTAATCCAGAAACTCAACTAATGTTCTGGGGACTTGGGTTTGAATCCTGCCACAGCAGATGGTGGAATTTAAATTCAATAAAATATATCTGGAATTAAGAATCTACTGATAACCATAAAACCATTGTTGATTGTTGAAAAAAAAATCTGGTACATTAATGTCCTCTAGGGAAGGAAGTCTGTGTCCTTCTGGTCTGGCCTACATGTGACTCCAGAGCCATGGGAAAGTTGTTGATTCTCAACAACCCTCTGAAATGGCATGGCAAACCATTCAATTCAAGGGCAACCAGGAATGGTCAACAAATAACTAAACAAAAAGTCTAATTTAAGGATGTTGAATGTATTCTCCCTTGTACTAAACCTGTTAATTCACTCTTAGATTTTGACTCAACATTGCACAGGAAGACAGAAGCAGGAAACTGCAGACCAGTTAGCCTAACAACTGTCATAGGGAAGAAGTCTTTATTAAAGGTGTTATAGCAGGATAATTAGAAAAGTTCAAGGCAGCCAGGCAGAGACAATATGGTTTTATAAAAATATAATCTTGTTGAAGGCATGCTGTGAGGTGTTGTAGGTTGAAAGAATGTCTTGTATTGTCATTTTGTAGAATAATGAATTCCAAGTATTTAGGGTGGAATTTTACAGCAGTCCTGCTGGAGGAATGTTCTGGTCCTATCGGAGCCAATGGACATTTGAATGGCTCGATGGATGTTCCAGCCCTGCACCAGCGCTGTCAAATTCCACCTATCGTAACTTGACAATGTGAAGAATTTGTGTGTGGCTATTCATCTTGTTAAATATTGCAATGTAAAACCTGTCTGGAGTTTTGCAATAATTGTATCTTTTCTTTTACTTCCTGTGTAGCGATAAACTGTGGTCACCCAGGGGAAATTCTGAATGGGTATCATACTGCACCAAATAACACAGTTGGAAATAAAGTTACTTTTTATTGTGACACTGGGTGAGTATTCACCATGTAAATTACTAAATAACTTTTGGCAAGGGCCGAGATTATTTTAGTGTGATTTAAATAATTTCAGATGGCTGTTTCTCATGTTTCATATTTCTGATAAAAGCACCACGTGTGAACTCTGAATGAGAATTCAATTTAGAGTTGAATTGACAATTTACAACTGTACTGATCAAGGTGAGAATTGTTAGTGCTTGGATTGGAAAATTAATGCACAGACCCATAATCTGAGATCAACACTGGCCATGTGTCTGCTGGTTCCTCAGAATGCTTAAACTGTATTCAAGATCAGGTTGAAGGTGAACTGAGTGCAGCAATGTTTCTGCTGTACAATGTACTTTTATACAGGGTCTCAGCAGCACTAATTTCTTTCACAACGCAACTGTATTTGATTCCTTCATGATGCCAGTAACCTTGTCCCATCTTTTCTATGTTTTAAAGTTTATTGCTATTTTAATAAGACTTATTTCTCTCAGGACCTCTAGAATTCTAACCTGGTCAGCACACTAACACTTTCCCAATTAAATTGCAGGTTACTAATACGGGTGATTTGCTTCTCTTTTTCTAGATACAAAATGGTGGGTCGAGATTATAGGCAATGTACAGCTGAGGGATGGGATGGTGAGGTTCCATCCTGTGAACGTAAGTTATATTTCCCTGTTTTATAATGTGACTTGTTTGCTTTTCTTTACCCAATGATTGAGCTACCAGCAATGATTTCTTGTGTGCTGTTGGTTCTTCCCTGGTGTATTTTGACATCTTCTAATTTGGAATTTCAATTTCTTGGAATAGGAATCGTCAAATCAGGTGTGGTCCTCCAGATGACTTTAATCTTCTACCATAGCACCCATACTAGTGTTGGAGGATGGAGCTGAGTTTTGGTGGGGTGATGGGATGTTTTGGTGAGCTTGGATTTCCAGGCAGTGACAGTTGGTCCCATTGGAGATCCAGGAGGAAGTGGAAAGTAAAGGAACAGTGCAGTGGATGTTAATGATCCATACTCCCTTCTCTTCCTCTTCCCTTCTCCTCTAAAGGTGCTGCTTTATGCACCACTGAGTCAATTATCCCCATGCAGCTAATATGGAATGGTTGCATTAATTTACATTTGAGTGAAAGTGACAGATATTGCTGAGGTAATGGAAACATGGAAGGTTTTAGTGGCGCTGTGGTGATTGTCCCTTTTAAGCACAGCACAGCAGAAGAGGGTCGCCTGCTTGAGGGACCAATTGTGACAAGAGTAGACACTCAAGGCTAATTATTTCTGCTCTTCCGTAGTTCTTAGACCTGAACTTGATGGCTGTTCATCTGATGGGATCTTCTCGTCCCACCATTGGCACACCCCAGCCACGGGTTTCCCGGTGGCCTAGTGTGCAGTGAATGGGAAGTCTCATTGAGTGTGATGGGACCAGAAGATCACACAATGGTCGATCCCCTCCCACCATGACAAACGTGTCTGGGAGGCCGGAGAATCCCACCCTAGCTTCTCACCATACGAAGAACAAAGAAAATTGCAGCACAGGAACAACCCTTCGGCCCTCCAAGCCTGCACTGACCGTGCTGCCCAATTTAACTAAAACCCCTTTCCTTCTGGGGAACGTATCCCTCTATTCCAAACCTATTCATGTACATGTCATGACGCCCCTTAAAAGTCACTACTGTATCCACTTCCACTACCTCCTCCGGCAACGAGTTCCAGGCACCCACTACTCTCTGTGTAAAAAAATCTGCCTCATACACCTCCTTTAAACCTTGCCCCTCGCACCTTAAACCTATGCTCCCTAGTAATTGACTCTTCCACCTTGGGAAAAAGCTTCTGACTATCCACTCTGTCCATGTTTCTCATAATCTTGTAGACTTCTATCAGGTCTCCCCTCAACCGCCGTCGCCCCAGTGAGAACAAACCAAGTTTCTCCAACCTCTCCTCATAGCTAATGCCCCCCATACCAGGCAACATTCTGATAAATCTTTCCTATACCCTCTCCAAAGCCTCCACATCCTCCTGGAATTGAACAGTATATTCCAAGCATGGCCTAACTAATGTTCTATAAAGTTGCACCATGACTTTCCAATTTTTAAGCTTAATACCCTGGTTAATGAAGGCAAGCATGCCGTATGCCTTCTCGGTGAAAATTGATGCAGACCAGTGCAGAGAGCAATTGAACACAGAGATGGAACTGTTGTTGAGAAATACTGGGGACTGTGAAAAAATATTGCATTTATGTTGGCAGAATTTGATAAATAAATTTCAGTGTTGTGCTGATCTGACATTGTGAGTAATTAGCTTTGTGTGAAACAGTGGAATTGCAGTCAAAAACACTCTTGGAGTATATTTGATTTGACTTATTATTGTCCCATGTATTAGCATACAGTGAAAAGTATTGTTTCTTGCGTGTTATACAGACAAAGCATACCGTTCATAGAGAAGAAAACGAGAGAGTGCAGGATGAAGTGTTGCAGTTATAGCTAGGTGTAGAGAAAGGTTAACTTCATGCAAAGTAGGTCCATTCAAAAGTCTGAAAGCAGCACGGAAGGAGTTCTTGAGTGGTTGATACGTAACCTCAGAGTTTTTATTTTTTTCCTGACGGAAGAAGGCGGAAGAGACTACGTCTGGGTTGCAGGGATGTGGGATTTTGACACAATTCTAACTCTTCCTTTTTACTTTCTGTATAGCAATAACGTGTGGTAACCCTGGAGAGATTCTGAATGGATATTATAATGCACCAAATAAAACAGTTGGAAATAGAGTAACTTTCTATTGTGACTTTGGGTAAGTGTTCAGTATATAAAGTAATGAATAATTTTGGTGCAGAACAACATTAATTTAATGTTGCACAACACTGAACATTATTTTAACGTTGTGATTGGAGCAATTTAAAATAACTGTCCAACTCTCGTTCTTTACATTCCTAAGGACAGTTGTCCATCTGAGCTTTAATTGAGCCGGATTCCTTCATCCCTTTGCTAACTTTAGTTTCACAAAGTGTTTTGGATAACCTAAGTGACTGGGCAAAGACTTGGCAGATGCAGTTTAATTAAGGAAAATTTGATTGACTTTTTTTTTTCCAACTGTATGATTGTGATTGTTTGATAGATTTTTCTTCTGTTATGCATCTTAAAATGCCTATTGTGTCAGTAAACTGACTCCTCTGATTAACTATTTTATGACTGATGGTGTCTTGTTTGTCTTTCTCTAGGTTCAAAATGCTGGGTAAAGACTATCGGGAATGTACAGCTGAGGGTTGGGATGGCAAGGTCCCATCCTGTGAACGTAAGTTAAATTTCCCTCTTTTGCAAAGTGACCGACTTAACTTCCTTGCCAAATGGTAATGTCCCTTTTCAATGCCTTGGAGTTTTGATTTGTAACCAAGTTTTCTTCTTCTGCGGCATTTTGACATTCTCTAGCTTAGAGCTCTGTCTTCATGGGATGAGGGAGGAAACATTTATTCAGTGCTTTGATTCAACATTGCATAGTAAAGGAAAATAATTTATGAGATGAGAAATGGCCGTTCACCAAGCCACTCCTGCTCATTAGAGAAGACTTTAATCTTCTGCCCAACTCCAAATGTTAGTGCTGAAATAAGGAGCTGAGTTTTGATGGGTAATTGACAGGTGCTTACTTTAGTTGAGTTCCAGCTGACGTGAAATGGTAGTTTTGGCCATGGGATATTGAGAAAGTGAAAGTGATAGGGAAAGGAAAAGTGCAAAAACAGCAAATGGTGGGGAAACTCAGCAGGCCTGACAGCATCTGTGGAGAGAGAATCGAACCAATGTTTCAAGTCTGGATAACACGTCATCAGAGTTGGGCGTTTGAACTCTAACAAAGGATCATCCAGACTCAAAACATTAGTCCTATTCTCTCTCCACAGATGCCGTCAGATCTGTTGAGTTTCTTCACCATTTGCTGTTTTTGTGTCAGATTCCAGCATTGCAGTATTTTGCCTTTACATAAAGGAAAAGTGCAAGTGATGTGAATCATCCAAAATTAAATCTAGCTGTATGAGCTAGATTGCCATTCTTATGTTATGTTCCAACAAGGATTGTGTTTGTGCCCAACTGAATAAGCTGTGTTAATACAACATACCTTGCATTAATTTGCTGATCAAGCTGCAGTGAAATTAATCACTTTAGAGGAGATGGAAAAACATAGAGAAAGATTTTATTGTTTGTGGTGCTGGGGTAAAGCAGCTATTGCTTTGGGAGCAGAAATAAGTGGATTTCATGATATATATCACAAAGATATGTGATGATACTGTGCCTTTAAGAATTAAAAAAAAACATTTTTCATGTAAGGGGTATGCTTAAAATTCAGCTCTGGTTTACATGGTGCCAATTTGTCTACTTTAGGCAGTTCACATGCTGAGAATGCAGGCTAATGATTGATTTTAACCAGGAATGTGTTTGTTTTAAAATGAGTTAATGCATTTTTTGTTTATTTTGGTTTTTCCCCTTGGGTTTCAGAGTGGGGTTTTGATTGGGTTGATACGAATGGGCAGTGGTAAGCTTGTAGGGAGAATGCACAGTTCTCTTTTATTTTAAAACAGTACGTTTCTGCCTGGTTCTGAAAGAAGCTGGATGTATCTTTCAGTTTTTTCTCTCCCCAAGGCAGCTGTTTTCGGCTGTCAGAGACAGGTGGGTCTATTCTCTCTCTCCAGAGGTGTTCAATGGACTGTTAACAAGTACAATCACATAAGCCTGGAGGTTTGCTAACTGATTTTAGAAGAGGAGTGTAAGTCTGTAAGAGGAATATTGCTAGAATTGGAGCCAATAGAGAAATATTAGCAGTTAAGAATTATATCTTATCATGTTTAAGTATTTCAATTCATGAAAGTTAAATTAACTTATTCGTTATAGTTAAACAGTATAGTTAAATGGAATTTATTTTGATAAAAGCTTCCTAATGTGTCAATAGAATCGTACCTGGAGTGAAACACCCTATCCTCACACAAATGCCATAATATAAGAACTTCTGGGATCTAGTCCAGCTTCATAACATACTTTTGGGTTTCTGATTCATATCCTGACATGTGGAATCACTCCCTCACCATGTTCCAGCTCCTTGGTCTTAACAGTCTCTGAGGATTGAGGATGACTTACTTCCAGTCTATCTGGATGGGTTCTGAGTTGGCTGGTAAGTCCAATGTACAGCCTGTGGTGTTGGAGGGTCAGGTAAATGAGATGTTGGGATGTTTGTGCACTCTCCCTGATGTCTCAACCTGGCCTCTGTGCATTCCAGACAATGTCTCTCAATGTCCCTGATTAGAAGCTTCCTCATTTTGGTTGGTCACAAATCACAAAGTCCCATTAATTGATGGGTGTGTTTTACTTCTTCAGGGATGCTTTGAGGCCATCACTAAAATGATTTTATATTCTTCCTGGGAGCCTCCTGTCATGACAGCATTCCACGTAGAGTAGTTGCTCCAAAAGTCTGGTTTCATGTGTACAAATCACATGTCATATCCGGGAGAATTTGATTTGTGTGATTAGCATCTCAATGCTGGGCAAGTTCCAAGTCCCTCTCAATATTTTATTCACCATTTTGAAAATGTTAATCTACATTGATATTCTGTTATTGTGTTATAGCTAATTATCTTCAAGTTAAAGATCTGAATTCCATTGAGAGAGCTGTTGGAGATAATGGACTACTTTTTTCTACTTTTTCTGTTTTTATTTTCTGTGTAGCAATAAACTGTGGTGATCCTGGGGAGATTCTGAATGGATATTATATCGCATCAAATATGACATTTGGAAAGAAAGTTACCTTTTATTGTGAAATTGGGTGGGTATTCACCATTTACATTACTGAATAATTTTGAAAAATACTGAATGATTTTGATGGACTGTGCTATTTTAACATTTCATCACAGGATGATGTGAGATGGCCATCTCTTGTTCTTCATATTTTGGTTGACAGCTCTCAGTGTGAGCTCTGAGTGAGGCTTCCAACTCAGTATTGAACTGGCAATTTTTAAAAAGTCTTTATACTGATCATGGTCAGAAATGTTAGTGCTGGAATCATAATGGTAAGATGGAAATGTTAAATATGTCACTGATGTCTTGACCCATGTACAAAGATCAACATTGGATAACCATATCTGCTGCTTCGTCAAAATATTACAATGTATTTTGGCTCCAAAGTCAGCTGAACATTACAATGTTCCTCTGGATATTGTCCTTTATATGGAGTCTGACCAGCACTGTTCTTTTTAGCAACAGTATAAATCTATTAGAGTTACAATTCGGTTAAATCTACAATTCTATTTGGTTCTAATTCATTCTTCTGCCGTCCTCATTCCACCCTTGACTTTGTTTAACAATGTTTGTTGGTAGTTGAGAAAATCTTTCCTTTTATTGACCATAATTTCTCGCATCGTCCGCAAACTACATCAGTCCCTGGTCTGCAAACTACATCAATCCTCCAATGAACCTTCAGGTCACTGATTGCAGTGGTTTGCCTTTCTTTTGCTAGATACAAAATAGTGGGTCGAGATTATCTGCAATGTACAACCGATGGTTGGGATGGTGAGGTTCCATCCTGCGAACGTAAGTTATGTTTTTCTGTTTGTGAAGTAACTGTCTTGGTTGACTGTCGCAAATGATTGAACCACATTCAATGGTTTGTCATGTCGTGTTCACATCTAAATTTTCTTTCCTGCGTATTTTGACATCTTCAAGTGTAGAGTTTGTTTTAGCTTTGATTTAACATGATGTATTTAAAGAATCTAATGTGTTAGGTGAGAAATGACCACGCATCAAGTCAATCCTGCTCCTTGCAGAAGAATTTAATCTTCCGTTCCGGTGGAAATAGTAGTGTTGGAGGAATGAGTTGCGTTTAGGTGAATGCTGGAAAGTGTAGAAGGTGCTAATTTTATTGGGAGTTTTAACTGACACAAAGGTATGGTTTGGGCCACGGGATATCAAACATGTAGAATTGGAAGATAATGGATAATGGAAAGAAACAATCCATGATCCATACTTCAATCAGGTTCATTCATCCTCCTGTTCCTCTTCCATTTTTGTTATAAACTCCAGCTAGATCTGTCATGTGCCATATTGACAATGTTATCATAGAATCCCTACAGTGCAGAAGGAGGCCATTTGGCCCATTAAGTCTTTACCGACCACTTCCCACCCAGGCCCTATCCCTATCACACCACACATTTACCCTGCTAATCCCCCTGATTCAAGGATCAACTTACCATGGCCAGTCAACTTAACCTGCACATCTTTGGGCTGTGGGAGGAACTCAGAGCACCTGGAAGAAACCCCTGCAGATATGGGGAGAATGTGCAGACTCTGCACAGACAGTGACCCAAGTTGGGAATCGAACCCAGGTGCTTGGCGCTATGAGGCAGCAGTGCTAACCGCTGTGCCAAAGGAAAAAGTCCAAAGGAAACCATTGCTCTAATTTGCTGTTCGAGATTGAGAGAAAGTTATCAATATTCATGAGGTGACAGAAATATTGTTGAAGATTTTAGTGAGGATGGTGCTGAGGTCGAGCAGATAATGCTGTAGGTGTTAAAATGGTCATTCTGCAGAAATTCAACGCACTGCCCTTCCCATGCCACTGATCTCCTAGGCCTACCCCTGAAGGCTATAACCTTCAGTGTGCTGGGATCCTCGGGTTAGTGCATTGTCAGCAGCAGGCACTGCTCTTGGTGATACCGCTGCTGGCAATGGAAAGCTGCTGACTTCCGATCGGACAACATCTATCAGCAGCAGGAATTCCAAACACCTGGAGGATCCTGCTGGTTGAATTCACATTGGGTCTGCTCCACTGAAATGACAGGCGGTTCCTATCAATTCTCCAACAGGTGAGGGAACTCCCAGTGCCAGCATTAAACTCCAGCTGTTTTAGATTGCCTGTGGTGTGTAATGCTGTTCAATATAGGGATTAATTGCTGTGAGATGTTATGGATTTAGAAAATATCATTCATTTCCAATACAATACTGAAAATTAATTTCCAAATTTAAGATAACCAGATATTCTGTGCCATCGTGTAGCTGTATTAAATATCTGTGATTGGCAATGAAAGAACTGTTGGTGATTATGGGTTTTTGCCCCATTTTTACTTTTTCTTGTTTCATTTCCTGTACAGTAATAACCTGTGGAAATCCTGGGGTAATCGCGAATGGATACTATAAGGCACTCAACTGGACAGTTGGAAATAAAGTTACTTTTTATTGTGACATTGGGTGAGTAGCCGGTACATAAATCACTGAATAATTTTGATGAGGGATTATATTACTTTATTACTGTGATTAAGATAATTTCTGATGGCCACACTCTGTTTTCACAATATGCAAGCTCGAACTGAGTCTTCTATTTCGGTGTTAAATGGGTGAATTAAATCAAAATTTTTATACTGATCAAGGTGGAGGATAACGTGGAGATGTCGGTGTTGGACTGGAGTGGGTACAGTAAAAAGTCTCACAACACCAGGTTAAAGTCCAACAGGTCTATTCTTGATACAAAATAAACCTGTTGAAGTTTAACCTGGTGTTGTGAGACCTATTAAGGTGGGGGATGTTAGTGCTGAAATAGGAATTTCATTGCAAAGATAGAAATGTGAAATGTCTTTATTGCTAACCAAATCCATTTGATGGGTCAACACTGGGTGTCCATGTCTGCTGGTTCTTTAAAATGTGTGAATTATATTAAGTTCACTTTCTAAATGACTTTTTTTGCACCAATGTTCTGTCTGTGCTCTGTACTTTATCTGGGGTTTGACCTGAGCTTTTATTTTTTAGCAGCCATACAACAGTATTTGATTCCTATGTCATTGTTCTGCTAATCTAGTTCCATGTTTTTTTTTTGGTCACAGTTTGTTTATCATAGAATGTCTACAGTGCAGAAGGAGGCCATTTGGCCCATTGTATCTGCACCAACCATAATTCACTTAGGCCCTATTCCCCCTAACTCCACGTATTTACCCTGCCCCCCGGACACCATGGGGCAGTTTACCATGGCCACTCAATCCTAACCCACACGTCATTGGACTGTGGGAGGAAACCGGAGCACCCAGAGGAAACCTATGCAGACACGGGGAGAATGTGCAATGGATTTTCCCTCTATGCATCTTACAGTTTGCTGACCAGGTAGAAATTCTAACACTTTTCCAGTGTACCTTCCTGATTCTGTTGACAGGTGGCTTGTGTTTCTTGTTCTAGATACAACATTGTGGGCAGGGATTATCGGCAATGTACCGCTGAGGGTTGGGATGGCGAGGTTCCATCCTGTGAACGTAGGTTTATGTTTCCCTGTTTTGTAAAGTGACTAACTTGCTTTTTAGTGATAAATGATTGATCCATTTCCAATGAATTGTTCTGTAATGTTGATCAATGCAGATTATTTGTTCTTCACAGCTAGACTCTTTCTAAACTAGGTTTTGGTTTTAACATATGGAAAGATATTGCATCATCTTGACACTTGGATATTGACCTGGAGATCTGTTTTGTAAAAGAAGGGTCACAAGTTCATCTTTGGGCTGGGAACAAGCTTACCTTTTACCAGTAAATCACCTGACCAGCCTGGTCCTTGAGAGGGAATGAGCTGTTTGTTGTGAACTGCACTCAAACTTTTTTGATTGGGTAAAAAAGCTGACAAAGGATTGGTGATTTACTGGACATCGCATGACAGAGACACACTTTAATTTTAGTGAGCTGTTGTTTCCGTAATCAGTGCTTTGGGGAATGGGTTGCCCCAGCTCGTTCTCTCCCTGCACATTTTCTGAAATCTCATCTGTTGCTATTGACCTGCAGCCAGAGAATCCTCATCAGAATATAACTGGTCTGCATTTGGAATCCTGAAAAGATGAGATGAATTGATCCAGCTCACTATTGTTTTCACTGCGCATGCACAGTTGAAGGCTCCAATCGGAGCAGCAGCGTTTTGGGCATGATAAACCCCGCCCACAGCACTATTCAGATTCATGATTTATTTTCAGGCTGACTGTGTGTAGGGATGCCTGAGAACAGGTTTCTAAGTCGGATCTGAATTGCACCTAGATTTAGCACTTTGAATGAAAATGGTAAAATTGCTCCCTCTGTGCAGTAGTGCAGCTGGAGAAACTCTGTGCCGTTGTGCAGCTTGAGGAACTCTGTGCAATAGTGCAGCTGGAGAAACTCTGTGGGGTTGTGGAGCTGGAGAAACTCTGTGCCGTTGTGCAGCTTGAGGAACTCTGTGCAATATTGCGTGCAGTGAAACTCTGTAGGGTCATGGAGCCACATTGACTGAACACTCCTTCCATCATTGTCATAATACTACAGTATTTCTAACTGCTGAAATCTTGGTTTTGGGATGTTATGGTCCTATTGAAGGCGTGCCCCACCACAGATTTTCCGGTGCATGTTGACAATGGTGGGACCACAAGATCCCACCACCAGCAAGTGACAAACCACCTACTGTTGCTGCAAAACATTCCGTAGATGGGGTGGATAATCTCACCCTGTGTCTCGGAATGGGAGGGAGCAGTATTCCGTGCTCTGAGACAACATTGCATGTTAAAGATTTAGAATGTGTAAAATGGTAAACAGCCACTCTTCAAATTGTTCAAATCTTCTACGCCGGCACTGTGAGGAGTGTTGGAAGATGGAGCTGAGTTTTAGTGGGTAATGTGAAGTTTAGGAGCTTCTAATTTTAACGTAGTTTTAGCTGTCAGGAAATGGCGTTTGGGCCATGAGAAATTTAGGAGGTGACAGTCGTGTGGCAGGTAAAATGTTATCAGTGTGAATGATCCACACTTAATCAGGATCGTATTTTCTTCCTTGCCATTCTTGTTGCAAGATTCAACTGTATATGTGCCCAACTGAATTGGTTATTTAGTGCAGTCAGTAGGACACTGTTGCATTAATTTACACTTGTCTGAAAATAACAGGAAATGATAAGGTGACATAAAACATGGTGTAAGATTTTAGTGACGGAGTGCTGGGTAGAGCAGACTCTACTCTTCAATCGGATATTAGTAATCCTTGAGGTTGATAGAATTTTGAAATCACTTTCTCAGATTTGAGTTCCAACACCCTTGAAATGATGAACTATATTTAATTAACTACCTTGATTATTTTTTGTATGTGTACACAGACAGCTAAATATTATTGCTCCTTCCTGGCTTCTGCTCCCTCACCATTTACTAAGGGGATGCCTGACATTATGATTTTACTTGGCTGGTGAAGATGTTTTTTATTCATTTGTGGGACATGGCATCACCGGCTACTCAGTATATATTGCCCATCCCTAATTGCCCTTGAGAAGGTGTTGGTGAGCTGCCTTCTTGAATCGCTGCAGTCCACGTGCTGTGGGTTGACCCACAATGCAGTTAGGGAGAGAATTCCAGGATTTTGACCCAGCGACTGCAAGGGAATGGTCGATGCAAAGTGTTGAAGAAGAGAGAGTGCTCTATTGTGAAATATTGCAGATTGAGAAAGAAATCTTGCATCTCTGTTGCCATAATTTGGAAAAATGAATTTTGAACATGAGTAACTTGACAGTGTGGACAGTTTGGTTGTGGCTATTCAACCTCGTGTTAAATATTGCAAAGAAAAACCTGTTGAGGACTTTGGAGTTTTGTAACAATTCTATCTTTTCTCTTTTTTTTCTGTGTAGCGATGAACTGTGGTCACCCAGGGGAGATTTTGTATGGACGTTATACTGCACCAAACCAGACGGTTGGAAATAAAGTTACTTTTTATTGTGACATTGGGTGAGTATTCAGTGTAGAAATTATGAACTAACTTTGGTGAAAGAGAATCACCTTACCTGTGGCTGGGATTCGCCAATATCGCTGCAGTGAATGGGGTTTTGGTTGAGTGCCAGGTTCTCTGTTCTCGTTGGCAGCTGGGGCAGAGCAAACAAGACTGGAGAATCCACCCTGTTGAATCTTAATATTGTGACTCAGGTCATGGGTTTCGGATGAACATCCTTCCTGCTTCACATTTCTGATGGCAGCACTAGGTGTGAGCACTGAGTGAGGCATCCCATTTAATGTTTAATTGACATTTACTTTTAAAGTTCTGTCATCTGGTTGCTGTTTCCTCCAAATGCCTGAAGTATATTGAAAAACAGCTTGAAGGGCACGAGATGCGTCACTGTTTCACCTGTGAACTGTACTTTATATGGGGGGGAGCGTGCGGAGGAGGAGGGAGGCAGTCTTATCAAAGAAATTCTAAGTACAGAATGGGCAGGAAAACGGGAGAGTTTCAGATTTATTTTTTGGCAAGGCACAGTTGAATCTTAGATATTCTCTGCAAAAAAAACCCTAGATCTGATTGCCGTTTGTAGGGGGCATGGGTGGGGTCTAAATTGCCTGAAAGCTGGTTGGTAGCAGCAGAGTGCAAATCTCTGCTCTGAGAGCAACACAGACCAGTCACTGCCTCTACAGCTTTCAGGTAGACCTCTGTGGCCTAAATCCCCCCCCAACCCACGCCCACGCTACTGCAAAGCGTGAGCCCACGACCAGAACGATCGCTGCCCCCCCTGCCCCGCACCCCCACTGGAAAAATCACCACCCCCCACCCCCCCACTCCATCCCCGCGACCAGAATGATCATTTCTTCAGCCAGACTGATCACCATCCCCCTTCCCCCACTGATTGCTGTGCAGAACGGCAGTGATATCTCCCTCCCTCCCTCCCCATGATCAGCCTTCTCCCCAGTCTGGCCCTGCCCCCTCAAGCCCTGTCCCCTTTGCACTCCCAAGTGCTTGGTGGACCATGCCAGGGTGCACAATGTGTACTGCTAGGATGCCAGACTGGCAGTGTCAATTTGGCACAGCCTAAGGGGCGTCCCCTTGCCCCCAACCTCCTGGGGGGGTCTCAGTGGCCTCTGGTTCTACCAGCAAGGCCATCACATCTCATCGATTCTGACCCAGGCTCACGAATTCCATGTAAATTAGATTTAAAGTCAATTTAAACAATTGATTCAGCCTTATGCCAGAAATGGGCGCAAGGCTGATCACACCAGATATTCAATCCTGGTAGGATTATGAGAGATGTGAAATCAGGCACAAGACTGATTTCTTGACTCTCTCCAAACCTTATCGTCTCGTTTTGCCTGTCAGCCGGCAGGAGCACAATGATTAGATCATCCCAGTGTCTCACCAGCATTACTTTGTTTTGCAACAACACAACTGTACTTGATTCCTTCAGTCTTCTGCTAACCGCTCCCTCCTTTTCAATTTTTAAAAGTTTGTTATTTTGATGGAATTATTTTTCTACGGACATTTAGAATTCTAGCCTTTGTCAGCATCCAATTAACTTTCGGCTTACTGATGCAGGTGGGGTGTTTCTTTTTTTTTAGATACAAAATGGTGGGTCGAGATTACCTGCAATGTACAGCTGAGGGATGGGATGGCGAGGTTCCATCTTGTGAACGTAAGTTATATTTCACTGTTTAGTTAAGCCTTGCTTGTCTGCACCAAATAATTGAGCCACTTTCATTGAATTATCACATAGTATTGCTTCACATCCAGGTTTTCCTTCCTCCAGGATTTTGACATCCACAGGTATGGAATGCTGTTTTTAGGAACAGGTCAAAAAAATTAATTTCTTTCATTCAACATGACATTTTTATGGAACATAACCTGTGAAATGAGATATAGTTCAATGTATCCATTCATTAAATCAATCCTGCTACTTGCAGAAGAATTTAATCTTCTGACCTGGTTAAAATGGTCGTGTTGGGATAAACAGGCAAGTTTTGTTGGATGACTATGAGGAAAATTTAGGTGGCTCTAAGTTTAGTGGAGTTGCCGCTGACAGGAAGTGGTACTTTATGCTATGCAAGAATGTTTTAAAGTTTATTTATTAGTATCATAAGTAGGCTCACATTAGCGCTGCAATGAAGTTACTGTGAAAATCTCCTACTCACCACACTCTGGTGCCTGTTCGCATACACTGAGGGAGAATTTAGCATGGCCAATGCATTTAACCAGCATGCCTTTGGTCTGTGGGAGGAAACAGGAGTACCCAGAAGAAACCCATGCAGATACAAGGAGAACATGCAGAAGGGTCTGACGTGGGACTCCAGGCTGCTGGTGGTAGGATGTCTATTGAGCCATATGAGAATATATATCCCTGAATCAACCAGAAATTGGAGGCGGCTCAGGGATTTAAGGGGAGTTACATGATTCTCCTGTGCCCAACAGGGTTTGCCTGTGTCTTGTATTGGGGTCAGACACTCTGCCCTTGATTGAAAGACTTAGAATTGGTAGGGGAGATGGGTGCTGCTGAAACTCCATGCTGTGCCATCATCAGTGACCTGTAGACCACTGCAGTATGACCCACTTGCTGCCCCTAACATCAGTGTCCAGGGATCCAATACAGATCCTTGGGTTGGCCCTCGGAGCATTACCAGCAGCAACCATCACTATTGGTGGCTTAATCGCCAACCTTGCAGAGTTGTCAGCCTCTGGTTGGCCACGAGCTGTTGGGGAATGGTTTTCCAGCCACTTGGTGATTGGAGGTATGGAAGGCTTGTCGCTGGCCAGCAGGCGATGATTAAAATAGAAAGTAAAATAGAAAGTATTTCAGTTGATACCAGGGATGTGCTGGATATTCTAGAGGGCTTGAAAATAGATAAGTCCCCTGGTCCGGACGGGATTAACCCTAGGATTCTCTGGGAGGCCAGAGAGGTGATTGCAGAGCCTCTGGCTCTGATCTTCAGGTCATCGTTGGTCTCTGGTATAGTACCGGAAGATTGGAGGACAGCGAATGTTGTCCCATTGTTTAAGAAGGGGAACAGAGACTTCCCTGGGAATTATAGACCGGTGAGTCTTACTTCTGTTGTGGGCAAGGTTTTAGAAAGAATTATTAGGGATAGGATTTATAGTTATTTGGAGAGTAATGAATTGATTAGAGACAGTCAGCATGGTTTTGTAGCAGGTAGGTCGTGCCTTACTAACCTTATTGAGTTCTTTGAGAATGTGACCAAAGAGGTGGATAGGGGTAAGGCAGTTGATGTGGTATATATGGATTTTAGTAAGGCGTTTGATAAGGTTCACCATGGTAGGCTTCTGCAGAAAATGCAGATGTATGGGATTGGGGGTAATCTAGGTACTTGGATCAGGAATTGGCTAGCAGATAGGAGACAGAGGGTGGTGGTTGGTGGTGAATATTCGTCATGGAGTTCGGTTACGAGTGGTGTGCCTCAGGGATCTGTTTTGGGGCCACTGCTGTTTGTAATTTTTATTAATGATCTGGATGAGGGTATAGTTGGGTGGATTAGTAAGTTTGCTGATAACACCAAAGTCGGAGGTGTGGTAGATTGTGAGGAAGGGTGTCATAGTTTGCAGGGTGACTTAGACAGGTTGCAGAGCTGGGCCGCGAGGTGGCGGATGGAGTTTAATGCGGAGAAGTGTGAGGTAATTCATTTCGGTAGGAGTAACAGATGTGTTGAGTATAGGGCTAACGGGAGGACTTTGAATAGTGTGGAGGAGCAGAGGGATCTAGGTGTATGTGTACATAGATCCCTGAAAGTTGGGAATCAAGTAGATAAGGTTGTTAAGAAGGCATACGGTGTCTTGGCGTTTATTGGTAGGGGGATTGAATTTAGGAGTCGCAGCGTCATGTTGCAACTGTACACAACTCTGGTGCGGCCGCAGTTGGAGTACTGTGTGCAGTTCTGGTCCCCACATTACAGGAAGGACGTGGAGGCTTTGGAGAGGGTGCAGAGGAGGTTTACCAGGATGTTGCCTGGTATGGAGGGGAGGTCCTATGAGGAGAGACTGAGGGATTTGGGGTTGTTTTCGCTGGAAAGAAGGAGGCTAAGAGGGGATCTTATTGAAACATATAAGATGATTAGAGGTTTAGATAGGGTGGATAGTGATAGCCTTTTTCCTCGGATGGAGAAAGCTAGCACGAGGGGGCATGGCTTTAAATTAAGGGGGGGTAGTTATAGGACGGATGTCAGGGGTAAGTTCTTTACCCAGAGGGTGGTGAGGGATTGGAATGCCCTGCCTGCTGCGGTTGTAAATGCGCCTAGTTTGGGGGCGTTTAAGAGATCTGTGGATAGGTTTATGGACGAAAAGGGATTGGTTTAGATTAGTGGGTCAGTGTTTTTTTTTAAAAACTGGTCGGTGCAACATCGTGGGCCGAAGGGCCTGTTCTGCGCTGTAATGTTCTATGTTCTATGTTCTAATGCTGTTGAATATAGAGACCAGTTGCTGTGAGGTTTTGTGAATTAAGAGAAAATCCAGCATTTACAAAACCATAATTCTGAAAAAATGAATTCCGGTTCGGGTAACTCAATATTCTGAGTAATCATGTCATAGCATTTCTTATTCATAATAAATATCTGTTATTGGCAATGAAAACTTTATTGGTGATTTTGGGTTTTTATATCATTTCTACCTTTTCTTGTTTTATTTTCTGTATAGCAATAACCTGTGGAAATCCTGGGGTAATCGCAAATGGATATTATAAGGCACTCAATTGGACAGTTGGAAATAAAGTTACTTTTTATTGTGACATTGGGTGAGTAGCCAGTGTACAAATCACTGAATAATTTTGGTGGGGGTTATATTATTTTAACACTCCGATAGGATAATTTCAGGTGACTCCACTCAAACATCACAACATGCAAGCTCTGACTGAGTCTTCCATTTCAGTATTTAGCTAGTGAATTCTTTTTACACTGATCAAAGTGAAAGATGTTAGTGCTGAAATAGGAATTTCAATGCAAAGGTATATATTAAATATGTTATCGATAATCAGATCCATTTGCTGGATCGACACTAGATGTCCATGACTGCTGGTTGTTTAAAATGTGTGAATTATATTAAAAGTCATTTGGAAAGTGAGCTTTATGCACCAATGCTCTGCCTGTGCTCAGTACTTTATCTGGGGTCTGACCTGCACGTTTATTTTTAAGCAGCAATACAACAATATTTGTTTCCTATTTCATTGTTCTGCTAATCTCATTCCATGTTTGTTATTTTTTGTCACAGTTTGTTGATAGTTTGACAGATCTTTTCTCTACTAATCTTAGAATTCCTACCTGGTCAGCAAAATCTAAGCACTTTTCCAATGTACCTTCCTGATAACAGGTGGTCTGTGTTTCCTTTTCTAGATACAACATTGTGGGCAGGGATTATCGGCAATGTACAGCTGAGGGTTGGGATGGCAAAGTTCCATCCTGTGAACGTAGGTTTATATTTCCCTGTTTTAAAGTGACTAACTTGCTTTTTAGTGACAAATGATTGATCCACTTCCAATTAATTATTAATATTGTTGATTCACATCCAATATTTCTTCTTACATATTTTCAGGTTTTGAAAGAAATGGTAAATGAGATAGTTGAAGCATCGATTTTAATTTTCCAGAATTACCTTGATTTAGTGAACATTCCATTAGATTGGAAAATAGCAAAAGTAACTTTTTTTCAAAACAGAAGGGAGACAGAAAGTTTAAATACAATCCAGTTAGCCTAACATCTGTTAGGGTGAACAGTGGGAAGCTTTTTCCCAGGTTGGAGCTGATGAACACAAGGGATCACAAGTTCAAGGTGAGGGGGGCAAGGTTCAACACAGATGTCAGGGGGACGTGGAATGTACTGCCAAGCAAGGTGGTTGAGGCGGTCATGCTGGGATCGTTTAAGACTTATGTAGATAGCCACATGAACAGACTGGGAATAGAGGGATACAAACGAATGGTCTAGTTGGGCGCATGATTGGCGCAGCCTTGAAGGGCCTGTTCCTGTGCTGTATTGTTCTTTGTTCTTTGTCACTGGGGAAATGTGAAGGGCCGTTATTAAAGATGTTACAGCAGGACACTTTGAGAAATTTAAGACAAGCAGATTCAACATAGTTTTGTGAAAGGGAAATCTTGTTGAAGACAATGTTTGAAGTTGTTGCAGATTGAGAGGAATTGTTGCATTTGCCTGGCCATTTTCTTGAATAATGAATTCCAGACAGAACTTTCTGCATGACCCACTGGGGGAATGTTCTGATCGCACCAAAACCAATGGATCTTTGAGTGGCTTTGCCCCCCAGTGCAACAGGGCCATAACATTCCTCCCATGATATTGCGGACAAATTGGCTGCAGCTATGTATCTCCTTGTTAAATAATGCAATGAAAATAATGCAGGGTTCTAAGGAATGTGGAGGAACAGAGAGATCTTGGGGTTCATGTCAATAGATCTCTGAAGGTTGCCACTCAAGTGGATAGAACCGTGAAGAAGGCTTATAGTGTGTTAGCGTTTATTAACAGGGGGTTTGAGTTTAAGAGATGTTGGGTTATGCTGTAACTATACCGGACAGTGGTGAGACCACATTTGGAATATTGTGTTCATTTCTGGTCATCTCATTATAAGAAGAATTTTGGAAGCATTGGAGAGAGTGCAAAGGAGATTTACCAAGATGCTGCCTGGTTTGGAGAGTAGGTCTTATGAGGAAAGGTTCAGGGAGCTGGGGTTTTTCTCTTTGGAGCGGAGGAGGATGAGAGGTGACTTAATTAGAGGTTTATAAGATGATGAGAGGGATTGATAGAGTGGATGTGCAGAGACTATTTCCTTGGGTGGATGTAGCTGTTAATGGGGGCATAACTATAATGTTCATGGTGGGAGATGTAGGAGGGATGTCCGAGATAGATTCTTTACTCAAAGAGTGGTTGGGGTGTGGAATAGACTGCCTGCTGTGATAGTGGAGTCGGACACTTTAGGAACTTTCAAGTGGTTATTGATAGGCACATGGAGCACATCAGAATTATAGGGAGGGGATAGCTTGATCTTGGGATTGGGCTTAGCTCGGCACAGCATTGAGGGCCGAAGGGCCTGTACTGTGCTGTAATGTTCTGTGTTCTATATTCTAAAAAGCTGTTGAAGATTTTGGAATTTTGTATTAACCTTATCTATTCTTATTTTCCACGCAGCAATATATTGTGGTAATCCAGGGGAGATCCTGAATGGATATTACACTGCATCAAATAACACAGTTGGAAATAAAGTTACTTTTTATTGTAACATTGGGTAAGTATTCAGTATAGAAATTACTAAATAAGTTTGATGAAGGACTGAGTTATTTTAATGTTGTGATTTAGACATTTTCAGATAGTCGTCTCTCGTGTTTCAAATTTCTGATAACAGCTCCACATGTGAGTTCTGAATGAGAATTCCAATTTAGTGTTGAATTGACAATTTAAAGAAACATGTTGTACTGGTCAAGGTGAGAATTGTTGGTGTTTGGATTGGAAAATTAATGCAGAGCTGAAAATGCTGAATGTGTTAATGATGCATAGACCCATAACCTGGCCATGTGTCTGCTGGTTCCTCGGAATGCTTAAACTGAATTGAGAATCAGTTTGAAGGTGAGCTGGATGCAGTAATACTTTTGTGCAATGTACTTTATACAGAGCTTCAGCAGCTGTAATTTATTTTGTAACAACATAACTTGTATTTGATTCCTTCATAATTCTGCTAACCTCGTTTACTTTATTTTTTGAAGGTTTATTCCTATTTGGATAGATTTATTTCTCTATGAACCTTTAGAATTCTAATCTGGTCAGCACACTAACATTTTCCCAATTAACTTGCAAGTTAATGAAACAGTTGGTTTGTTTCTCTTTTTCTAGATACAAAATGGTGGGTAGAGATTATCGACAATGTACAACTGAAGGATGGGATGGTGAGGTTCCATCATGTGAATGTAAGTTATACTTCACTGTTTTATGATATGATTGACCTGTTTTCTTTACCAAATGATTGAACCACCAACAGTGATTTGTTACGTTGTTTTCATTCACAACCAGACTTTCCTCCCTACAGTATGTTGAAAATCTCTAGCTTGTAATTCCTATTTCTTGAAATGGGAGTAAAGAGTTACTCAATGTTTTGATTCACATTGCCCATTAAAGCAAATTAATGGCCTGTCTTAATGCTGCCGCATCTGGAACAAAGAGAACAATTCCTGGCTCCGTGAACACGACCTGGGGAAAAGTGAACTGGAAGTGCAAAGTTTCATTCTGGGGAGCAGTATGAAATGGGATTCAGGCCTGTTGCTTTGAGGGTGAGAGCGAGTGCGAGGTTGCTGGG
The DNA here is from genome assembly GCF_965287045.1 of Carcharhinus amblyrhynchos. Classification (NCBI taxonomy): domain Eukaryota; kingdom Metazoa; phylum Chordata; class Chondrichthyes; order Carcharhiniformes; family Carcharhinidae; genus Carcharhinus; species Carcharhinus amblyrhynchos. The sequence goes on from NC_137345.1 coordinate 18,714,939, forward strand.
TGCTGAGATGGGCTGGGCAAAAGACCTGTCTCCAAACTCCAGCACATTGTCAAAGTTTGAAAAAAATAATAAAACAAAGGACATGCCTCCAGTGCTCAGCACTCACTGCCCTTGTTCCCCCACACATAGCTCTTGCCCTGTCCATCCCAAGCAATGCTACCTCATCCCATCCATAACAATATGTGAAATTAGAAATGAGCACTCATCAGGTCATCTGCTCTCTCCAAAAGACTTCAATCTCCTATCTTCGCACCAATGGTAGGATTGCAGGAGGGAGTTGAGTTTTGGTGGCCAATGGGAAGTTTAGACGATGGTAGTTTGGTGAGATTGAGTTTGCAGCCAGCAGTAGTTTGGTCTATAGGAGATCCAGCAGGAGGAAGTGGAAGTAAAGGAACTGAGCTTTGGATGCTAATGATCCCTTCTCTTCCTCTTCGCTTCTCCTCTAAAGTTCCAACTTTATCTGTGCCCTACTGACCTCATTCTGTCCATGCAGCTAATACAAAATCATTGCCTTAATTTACATTTGAGTGAAAGTAACAGATGTTGGTAAGATGATGAAAACATGATGGAAGAATTAAAGCAGAAGGGTAAATAAAAGTTCTTTGAGATGGGGAAGAATCTTTGAAATCACTGGTTCACTTTTGAGTTCCATAACCCTTGAAAAGATGGACAATATTGAATTAGGAAACATGATTATATTTTATACCTGTGACATGCTTATATTCAAAGCTAATTACCCCTGCTGCTCCATGGCTTGTAGTCTCTCACCTTTTATTAAGTAGGTGAAGATTGATGCAGACCAATACAGAGTGCAGTTGGAGACAGAGGGGGAACTGTTGTTGGGAAGAATTGGAGAAGGTGCGGAAGTCTTGCATTTACGTTGGCAGAATTTAATAAATGAATTTCAATGTTGTGCTAATCTGACATTTAGGATAAAGACATTGCGGCTATTCAGCTTTGTGTGAAACACTGGGAATTGTTGTGGAAAAGAAAATTAGAGAATTTGGGATTTTGTCATATTACTATCTCTTCTCATTTTATTTTCTATGTAGTGATAACCTGTGGGAACCCTGGAGAGATTCTGTATGGATACTATAGGGCACCAAATAAAACAGTTGGAAATAAAGTTACTTTTTATTGTGACACTGGGTGAGTATTCAGTATATAAATGACTGAATTATTTTGTATTATACCATATTAGTTCAATGTTGTGATTGGGACAATTTATGATGACTGTCCAACTCTTACTCTACACATTCCTAATGACAATTGTCCATCTAAGCTTTAATTAAGCCTAATTTCTTCTTTGTCCTGCTAACAGTTTTGCAAAGAGATATGGATAACCTAAATTACTGGGCAAAGGTTTGGCAGATGCAGTATAATTTCATAAAATGTTTGATATTTGATTGTTTGATTTTTTTCAACTGTATGTTTTTGATTGTTTGATAGACTTTTCCACTATGCATCTTAGAATCATTATTGTGTCAGTAAACTGACTCCCCGGATTAACTTTCTGATGACTGATGGTGTCTTATTTTTCTTTCTCTAGGTATAAAATGCAGGGTAGAGACTATCGGGAGTGTACAGCTGAGGGTTGGGATGGTGAGGTTCCATCCTGTGAATGTAAGTTAGATTTCCTTTTTTTTAAAAGTAACCAACTTGTCTTCCTTGCTATGTTATAGTGTATTGTCTTGGAGTTCTTATTCACATCTAAGTTTTCTGCCCTGCGACATCCTCTCGCTTGGAGCTCTGTATTCAGGGAATGGGGGAGGAAGTGTTGAAGCAAGGAACTGAGTTTTGATGGGTAACTGACATTTAAGGAGGTGCTACTTTAGTGTAGTTCAAGCTGACATGAAATTGTAATATTGACCATGGGAAATCTAGGAAGTGAAACTGACAGGAAAAGGAAAAGTGAGGTCAATGCTCCATAATTAACTCTTGCTCATATTCCTTTCACTTCCTTTCCATTCTCACTTTATGCTCCAACAAGGACTGTATTTGTACCCGACTGAATGAGCTGTGTGAGTGCAGCACACATTGCTTTAATTTGCTGATCAAGGTGCAGTGAAATAAATAGTTTCAGCGGTGATGGAAAAACGTGGAGAATGATTTTATTGTTTGTGTCCTGGGTAGGGCAGATAATGCTTTGGAAAAAGAAATAAGCAGTCTTTGTGATGTATACGAGACTTGGAATCACTCCCTCACTTCCATGTTCCAGTTCCTCCTCATTAACAGCCCTTCAGGGTTGAGGATGATTTAATTCCTCTCTGGGTGAATGGGTTCAGAGGTGGCTGATGAGTCCTATATACAGGCTCCAGACTCTGCCACGTAAGGGATAGGTTGGACATTTGTGCACTCCCCTGATGCTTTGAATTGGCATCTGCATGTTGCAGTCAAGATCTCTCAGAGCCTTTGGTGCGTCCCCAAATGAAGCTTCCTCATTTTGCTGCTCACAAATCAGAGTCCAATAAATTGACGGCTGTGTTTGACTTCTTCAGGGATGTTTTGAGGCCATCCCTAAATTGTTTCTGTAGTCCTCCTGGGAGTCTCCTGTCATGACTGTGTTCCAAGTACAGTACTTTCTTCAAGAGTCCGGCATAAAGCATACAAATCATAAGTCCTGTCCAGCAGTGTTGGATTTGTGTGATTAGCATCTCGATTCTGGGCAAATTCTAATTCCCTCACAATAGAGGACAACATTTTATTAACCGTTTTGAAAATGTTAATGTACATTGCTACTCTCTGTAATTGTGTAATAGCTTATTATCTTCATGTTAAAGATCTGAATTCTATTGAGAGAGCTGTTGGAGATTATGGAATTTTGTAACATTTCTACTTTGCTTGTTTTTATTTTGTGTATAGTAATAAACTGTAATGATCCTGGAAAGATTCTGAATGGGTATTACATCGCACCAAATAATACATTTGGAAATAAAGTTACCTTTTATTGTGAGATTGGGTGAGTCTTCACTATGTAAATTACTGAATAATTTTGATGATGGAGTGTGCTATTTTAATGTATAATCACAAGGTTATTTGAGATGGCCTCCCTTGTTCTTCATATTTCTGATAACAGCTCTCAGTGAGAGTTCTGGGTGAGGCTTTCGATATATTGTTGAACTGGCAATTATTTAAAAAAAAGTCTTTATACTGATCATGGTCAGGGATGTTAGTGCTGGGTTTGGAATATTAATGGAAAGATGGAAATGTTAAATGTGTCACTGATGCCCTGTCCCATGTACAAAGACCCACATTGGATAACTGTGCCTGCTTCTGTTTCCAAATGGTATGTCGCAATTTGGCTCCAAAGTCAGCTGGACACAGCAATGCCTTATATGGAGTCTGACCATTATTGACCAGTATTAATTCTATTTGGTTCCAATTCATTTTTCATTGCCCTAGAGCCACCCTTGACTTTATTTGTTAATTGAGAAATTGACCATAATTTCTTACGCAAACTGCACCAATCCCCAATGAATGTTCAGGTTATTGATCCCAATGGTTTGCTTTTCTTTTTCTAGACACAAAATGGTGGGTCGAGATTCTCTGCAATGTACAACTGAGGGTTGGGACGGCGAGGTTCCATCCTGTGAACGTAAGTTAGGTTTTGCTCTTTCACAAAGTAACTGTCTTGTTTATCAGTATCAAATGATTGAGCCACGTTCAATGAATTGTCGAATAATGTTGGTTCAAATCCTAGTTTTCTTCCCTATAGAGTTTTGACATCTTCAAGCATTTTGTTTTGTTTTGGAATGGGCCAAACAAATTCATTGCTTTGATGTAACCTGATGTATTTAAAGAATCTAATGTGTGAGGCGAGAAATGACCATGCATCAAATCAATCCTGCTCCTTGCAGAAGTCTTTAATCTTCTGTCCTGGTGTAAATGGGAGTTTTGGAGTCAGAGGTTGCTTTATGGTGGATGGTGGATAGTTCAGGAGGTGCTGAGTTTTTTGGAGTTTTAGCTGACAGGAAGTAGCAATTTGGGCCACGGGAGATCAAGTATGTGGAATTGGAAGAAAATAGAAAAATACAATCAATGTTAATGATCCAAACTTAGATCAGGTTTGTTCACCCTCCTGTTCCTCTTCCACTTAGTTATAAATTCCAACTAGATCTGTCTCTGGATCATCTTAACATCATTATGTTAATACAGTATATAGGAAACTGTTGCTCTAATTTGCTGTTCAAATTGAGTGATGGTACTAGATATTCATGAGGTAATAAAACAAGATTTAAGATTTTATTGGGGTTGGTGCTAAAGTAGAGCAGATGATGCTGTGGAAGGGGAAATGATCATTTCTTCACTTTTTGGGTGGCAATGTGGCACAATAGTTAGCACTACTGCCTCACAGTGCCAGAGACCTAGGTACAATTCTGGCCTTGGTCACTCTCTGTGTGGAGTCTGCATGTTCTCCCTGTGCCTGTGTGGATTTCCTTCGGGTGCTCTGGTTTCCTCCAGTCCAAAGATGTGTGGGGTAGATTGATTACTCATGCCAAATTGACCCTAGTGTCAGGGTGATTAGCTGGGTAAATGTTTGGGATTGCAGGAATAGGTCTGGGTGAGATTGGTGGTTGGTACAGACACGATGGGCTGAATGGCCTCCTTCTGTACTGTAGGGATTCTATGATTCTATAATTCTGGGTTCCAACACCCTGAAAATAATGGACATCATTCCGTTAACCATTTTGATTATGTTTTGGAACTTGTGGGCTAATTGATGGACAGGACGGTGAGTGCAGTGCAGGACAAAGGGATGAGGCAGGAGGACCAAAATCAGGAAAACTACTCCCAATTCAGAGGTGGGTGGTGGAATGGTCTGAGCCAGGAATGCTACCTGGCGGTGGAGTGATGTCTATTTATCTCATTCATGAGTCACCTCAGACCAATTATCCCTGAACTCACCAGAATTTGAAGACTCAGTGATTCAGAGTCAGTCATGTGGTTCTTCTGTGCCTCCCAAAGACCACCCAGTAAACACTGCTGTCTGGGAGCAGGGGGAGGTCTATTGTTCTCAGGCACTTAGTGCTTGATTGAGGGACCTGGCATTACAAAGAGGGGAGATTGGTGGAGGGGGGGGTGGTGAGATTGGGGGACTGGAGAAATGTAATGCCGTGCTCCTGCCACTGATCTCCTGGGAACATTTCTGTGATTCCCAATCATCCAAAGATCCCACAGAACTCCTCCAGTTAGCGCATTACCAGTAGCAGTCGCTGCTCTTTTTGGTGTTCCTGGCAATTGAGAGCCGTCAACCTTTGATTAGACATCATCTGTCAGGGGCAGAATTTTCAGACCTGGGATGGGATCTCTGGCCAATCTTGGCCCAAGACAGCAAAGTCCCACCGAGGTCAACGGACCTTTGCATGGTTCGTGTCCTGCCCGCTACGATTCCTGTGGCGGGAGGGACAGAAAAATTCTGCCCCTGAAGTTTATAATAGCATAATTCTGAGAAATGAATCCCAAACTTGAGATAACCAGATAGTGTATTAGTATTTCATATTCTTGATAAATATCTGTGATTGACAATTAAAAACCTGATAGGAAATTTTAGGTACTTGTCCCATTTCTACTTTTTCTCATTTTATTTTCTGTATAGCAATAACCTGTGGAAATCCTGGGACAATCGTGAATGGATATTATAAGGCACAAAATTGGACAGTTGGAAATAAGGTTACCTTTTATTGTGACATTGGGTGAGTAGTCAGTACGTAAATCACTGAATCATTTTGGTGAGGGATTGTATTATTGTTGTAATTAAGATAATCCCAGGTGGTTACACGCTGGGTGGGATTTTCTGGCCGTACTTGCCCCAAAATCAGAAAATCCCATCCAAGGTCAGCGGAACTCTGCGTGGTCCCCCTCTGCTCAGTATGGTTCCCGGGCCGGGCAGGGCGGGAAGATTCCACCCTCCTCGCCTCTTCCACCCCAGGCTTCAATATCAGCTGCTGATTCAGAACAAAGTTCTTGTACAATCGAGGTGAGGGATGTTAGTGCTGAAATAGGAATATTAATGAAATATTCAATGTCTTTTCCGTGATAAAGTCCATTTGCTGGATGCCCAAGTCTGCTGGTTCTTTTTAAAATGATCTTAACAGTCATTTGGAAAGTGAACTTTATGCTCTCTACTTTATCTAGGGTCTGACCTGCGGGTTTATTTTTAAGCAGTAATACAACAGTATTTGATTCCTATTTCATTGTTCTGCTAAATTTCGTTCCTTGTATATTATTTTTGTCACAGTTTGATGGCAGCAACTCTAACTCCTTTTTTAAATAAACCTTCCTGACTCTGATTTGTGTTTCTTTTTCTAGATACAACATTGTGGGCAGGAATTATCGGGAATGTACAGCTGAGGGTTGGGATGGCGAAGTTCCATCCTGTGAACGTAAGTTTATGTTTTCCTGTTTTGTAAAGTGACTAACTTGATTTTTGTTGATAAATGATTGATCCATTATTAATGAATTGTTAATATTGTTGATTCACATCCAATATTACTCCCTAACAGTGTCAAAATGATATTTTGACATTTTCTAGCTTTGAGCTCCAACTTCTTCAAATGGGAGGAAACAGTAACTTGATGGTTTGATTCAACATTGCATGTTAAAGATTTAGAATGTGTGAAATAAGAGATTGTCATTCATCAAATCAATCCTGCTTCCTCCAAAAGATGTGGACCTTCTACATTAGCACTGACAGTGATGTTGAATCAAGGAGCTGAGATTTGTTGTGCAATATGAAGTCAAGGAGGTTCGAATTTGATGTAGTTTTAGTTGCTAGGAAGCACTTTGGGCCATGGGAGATCAAGGAGCTGTGAGCAGTGTCGCGAGTAAAGTTAACATGCAATTGATATGAATGATCCATTCTTAAATCATGCTCATATTACCTTTTCTTCCTCTCGCACTCTTGTTTAAAGATCCTACAATGTCCTTGCCTCACTGAATTGGTTATTTCAGTGCAGCCAGTAGGAAACTATTGTATTACTTTGCGCTTGAATGAAGGTAATAGATATTGATCAGGTGACAAGAACATGGTGGAGGATTTTAGTGACAGGATTGCTGATTTAGAGGACTGTATTTAATTAACCATTTGAATTATAGCCTTTAGTCTCAAACTTACTGTTGGGATTGGAGTATTCCCTAATTGTAACCACATGATAGGTGAGAGTATAAAAAAATAACTGGTGCTTGTGAGAAAGGTATGATGATAATCATGAGGCATTTTAATTTACATATAGAATTGAACAATCAGATGGGAAAAGTTGGTCTAAATCAGGAGTTTGTAGAATGTTTTTCAAATAGTTTCTTAGAATAGCATGTTCTGGAGCCAACCACAGTACAGGCTACATTTGAGCTGATATTGTGCATTGAGATAGGATTAATTAACATCCTCATCGTGAAGCCATCCAAAGTAGCAGTGATCATAATATGATTGAATTTTACTTCTGTCTGAGGGTGAGATGAGTATGTCTAAGACTAGCATTTTAACAAATGTAATGGCAGTTATGAAGGAATGAAAGGGATAGGTCAATAGAAGTTCTGTAGCAGGCATTTAAATGGATATTCAGAATACTCAGAATGGGCACATTCCAATGAAAAAGTAAAATTCCAAAGGATCCACCATCCATTGTTAACTAAAAAAGTAAACAACATTATTAAACTTCAAGAAAAAAACACTTAATTGTGCAAAGATGGTAATCCGATTGGAATGTATACAAAGAACATCAAAGAATGCCAAAATGATTAATAAGGGGGGAAGATTACAGTCGGAAAGAAAGCCAGCTTGTAACATTAAAATGGTTAGTTAGAGTTTTCATAGAGAGTTAAAGAAGAGAATGATTACCAAAGTGCATCTAAGGAACTGATAATGGAAAGTAAGGAGCTGGCAGGTGAATTAAGCAGATATTTTGCATTGACCTCTTATATAGAGGGGAAACACGAAGCCCTGGAAATGGCTGTAAATCAAGAAATGGAAGAGAATGAGGAACCGAGGTAAATTACAATCACCAGGGAAATGTTATTGAGCAAATTGTTGGGATGGCAAGGGAAGATTTTATTAGATTGCTAGATAGCAAATGTATCTCTTTTATTCACAATGCTGGGGAGACAGTAGAAAGCAGGAAATTACAGGAGAGCTAGCTTAACAATTGTCGTAGGGAAATTGCTAGAAGCCATTATTAAAGATGTTATTGTAAGGCACTAAGAAAAATTCAGCCGTACAGATCTGACACGACATTGAGCAAGGAAAGTCATTTTTAGCACATTTATTGGAGTTCTTTGAAGGAGTCAAGTGCTGCAAATAAACTGATGTCATGTACTTAGCTTATCAAATACCTTCTGAAAAACTACCACATCAAAGGTTATTGTGGAAAATAAAAACTCATGGGGTAGGGGCTAACAAATTGGCATGGATAGAAGATTGGCTAGCTAACTGAAAACAGATTTAGCAGAAATTGATCGTTTTCTGATTGGCAGGATGTGATGAGTGGTGTGTCACAGAGATAAGTTCTGGGGTCTCAGAACTAATATAAATGACCTGGACTGAAGGTATAGAACAAGAAGAATCCCTGCAACGCAGATGGAGGCCATTCAGCCCATTGAGTCTGCACTGACTCTATTACCCAGGCCCTCTCCATTGCCCTATCCCCATAATCCCACATATTAACCATGGCTAATCCATCTAACTCACACATCTTGAGACACTAAAGGACAATTTAACATGGCCAATCAACCTAACTGGCATAGCTTTGGACTGTGGGAGGAAACCAGAGCACCCAGAGGGAACTCATACAGACACAGGGAGGACGTGCAAATACCACACAGATAGTCAACTAAGACTGAAATTGAACCCAGGTCCCTGGTACTGTGAGTCAGCAGTGGCCCTACTTAGATGGCATGGTGGCGCTACTTGGGTGGCATGGTGGTACAGTGGTTAGCACTAAGCCACCATGCCACTTGCCTCCCAGGGCAAGTGACCAGAGATTGATTCCGACTTTGGGCAACTGACTGTGTGGAGTTTGCACGCTCTCCCTGTATCTGCATGGGTTTCCTCTGGATGCTCTGGTTTCCTCCCACAGTCCAAAGATGGGCAGGTTAGGTGGATTGGCCATGCGGAATTTCGTATTAGCATCCAAAGATATGTAGGTTAGGGGGACTAGCGAGGTACATGTGTGGGGTTACGAGGATGGATGGGTAAGAGGCTCTTTCAGAAAGTCGGTGCAGGCTGGATGAGCCAAATGGCCTCCTGTGGTATAGGGATTCTATGACTCTACAGCTTCTGTTCTACTTGAATAATGGACACACCTGTGGAGCCAAGTGCCCTATGTATGAATGTTTGTACGTTCATATGTAGTTTTCTCCTCCATGTCTTCTAGTCTCTCGCCACTTGGTAAGTAGATGAATATTAGTTGTGATGATTTTAGTTTGCTGGTGGAGTATGACGTTGGTTAATGCAGAGTACTGGTGAAGACAGCGTTGTGTGAGGTGTTGCAGATTGAGAAAAAATCTTGCATTTGTGTTGCCATTTTTTTAAATAACGGATTCCAGATATCTGGGGTGGAAATTTCCAGCAGCCCTGCTGTGGAATGTTGTGGTCTCACCGAAGCCTTGGTGCATTTTCTAGCCTGGCCCCAACCGTAATTAGGTCGTCAAATTCTTCCCTTGATAGTGTGAAGAATTTAGTTGTGCCTATTTATCTTCATGTTAAATATTGCAATGTAAAACCTGTTGGTGTTTTTGGAATTTTGAAATAATCTTATTTTCTCTGTGTAGCGATAAACTGTGGTCACCCGGGGGAGATTCTGAATGGATATTATACTGCACCAAATCAAACAGTTGGAAATAGAGTTACTTTTTATTGTGAACTTGGGTGAGTATTCACTATATAAACGACTAAATAATTCTGGTGAAGGACTGGATTAATGTTATGATTAAGATAATTTCAGATGACTGTCTCTCGTGTTTCTAATTTCTGATGGTAGTACTACATGTGAGTTCTGAATGAGAATCCCCATTTGGTGTTGAATTGACAATTTTTTAAAAAAATCTTTGTACTGGTCAAGGTGAGAATTGTTGGTGTTTGAATTGGAAAATTAATGCAGTGCTGAAAATGCTGAATGTGTTAATGATCCATAGACCCATATTCTGAAATCAACACTGGCCATGTGTTTGCTGGTTCCTCAGAATGCTTAAACTGTATTGCCAATCAGTTTGAAGGTGAGATGGATGCAGCAATATTTCTCTAGTGCAATGTACTTTATACAGGGTCTCACCAGCACTAATTTATTTCACAACACAACAACATTTGATTCTTCATGATGCTGCTAACCTTGTCCCACCCTTTGTATTTTTTAAAGTTTATTCCTATTTGGATAGATTTATTTCTCTATGAATCTTTAGAATTCTAATCTGGTCTGCGCAGTAACACTTTCCCAATGAACTTGCAGGTTGCTAATACAGGTGGTTTGCTTTTTTTCTAGGTTCAAAATTGTGGGTAGAGGTTATCGGCAATGTACAACTGAGGGATGGGATGGTGAGGTTCCATCTTGTGAGCGTAAGTTATATTTCTTTGTTTTACAATGCAACTGAACCGCTTTTCTTTATCAAATGATTCAGCTACCAGCAATGATTTGTTTTGTAGTGTTCGTTGAGATCCAAATTTTCTTCCCTATGGTATTTTGACATCTAGCTTGGAATTTCAATTTCTTAGAATGGGAATCATCAAATCAGCCTTGCTCCTTCAGAAGATTTTAATCTTCTACCTTAGCACCAATAATAATGTTGGAAGATGGAGCTGAGTTTTGGTGGGTAATGGGATGTTTTGGTGAACAGGAGTTTGCAGGCATTTTTAGTTTGGTCCACAGGAGATATAGGAGGAAATGGGAAGTAAAGGAACAGTGCAATAGATGTTAATGATCATATTTACTGCTCTTTCTCTTCTCTTCTCCTCTAAATATCCTATTTTGTCTGTGCCCCACTGTGTTAATTCTGCCCGGCAGCTAATACAAAACAATTGCGATAATATACACTTCAGTGCAAGTAATAGATATTGATAAGATGACAAAAACATGGTGGGAGACTTTGGTGGTGGAATGCTAAGATATGGCAGATAATGCCCTGGAAGGGTAAATAAACAATCTTTGAGTTGGATAAGAAACTTTAAGGACACTTGTTCACTTTGAGTTCCAACATCCTTGAAAATATGGTCAATATTGAATTCAGAATTTTGGTTATATTTTGTTTCTTTGCATTAGTTTTCAGTAACTTACTTGCATTCAAAGCTAATTATCTCTACTCTTCCACTGGCTCCCAGTCTCTCATCATTTACTAAGTAGGTGAAGGTTGATGCAGATCAACACAGAGTGCAGTTGAAGAGAGAGAGGGAACTTGTTTTATTTGGGAATGCAGAAAGTTCTTGTATTTTGTTAATAAAGCTTTAATAATAGACTTCAAAGATGGGCAAAAATGCTGTGGCTGTTCATTTTCATGCTAAACACTGAAAAATTCTTGGAAAATTTATGACTTGGTCACAATTCTAACTCTTAAATTTTATTTCTGTTTAGCAATAATGTGTGGTAATCCTGGAAAGATTCAGAATGGGTATTATAAAGCACCAAATAAACAAATTGGGAACAAAGTTATTTTTTACTGTGACATTGGGTGAGTATTTAATATGGAAATTAATGAATAATTTTGGTGAAGGAGTATGTTATTTTAATGTTGTGATTGGGATAATTTGATATGACTGCCTGCTCTCATCCTTTAACATCTAATTGAATCTGGTTCCTTCATTGTTCTGCTAACTTTAATTTGCAAAGTGATATTAGTTAGTTTAACTGACTGGAGAGAGATTTTGCAGATGGAGTACAATTTGGGAAAATATTTGATTTTTTGATTTCTTGGGTTTTTTTTGGTAGTTTGATGTTTCTTTCTCAGTGTATTTTAGCATCCCTACTGGGTCTGTACGTTGAGTTCTCTAATGAATCTTCAAAATGACTGGTGTCTTGTTTTTCTTTCTCTAGATATAAAATACAGGGTAGAGACTATCGGGAATGTACAGCTGAGGGTTGGGTTGGTGAGGTTCCATCCTGTGAACGTAAGTTACATTTCCTTATTTTACAATGTGACTGAACTGCTTTTCTTTATCAAATGATTGAGCTACCAGCAATGATTTGTTTTGTGGTGTTTGAGGTCCAAATTTTCTTCCCTATGGTATTTTGACATCTTCTAGCTTGGAGTTCTAATTTCTTAGAATGGGAATCATCAAATCAGCCTTGCTCCTCCAGAAGATTTTAATCTTCTACCTTAGCACCAATAATAGTGTTGGAAGATGGAGCTGAGTTTTGGTGGGTAATGGGATGTTTCGGTGAGCTTGAGTCTGCAGGCATTTTTAGTTTGGTCCACAGGAGATTTAGGAGGAAATGGAAAGTAAAGGAACAGTGCAATAGATGTAAAGTGACCAACTTGCCTTTCTTGCCAAATGATAACGTCCCTATCAGTGTACTGCCTTGGAGTTCTGATTCACAACCATGTCTTCTTCCCTGCATTTCAACATTTTCTAATTTGGAATTCAGTCCTCATGGAATGAGCGAGCAAACAGCCTTTCAATGCTTTGATTTAACATTGCATAGTAAACGAAAACCATTTATGAAATGGGAAATGGTCATTTATGAGATAATGCTTTGGAAGCAGAAATAAATGATCTTTATGATGACTTGGAATCACACCCTCACTTCTATGTTCTGGCTTCTGCTCCTTAGCAGTCCATCAGGAACTGGCTGAATGGGATGTGCGATGTCTGATAAATCCAATATTCAATCTGCAGATTCTGCCACATGTGGGAGAGAGCATCAAAGATATGAGTTGTTGAGAGGTTTCTGCATTCTCCATGAAGCCTCAATTTGGCCTCTCTGTGCTCTCGATGATATTCCTCAATGTCTCCAGTATATCCCCAAATGAACATTCCTCATTTTGATTGATCACAAACCATGAACTTCCATAAGTCAATGGGTGTGTTTGACTTCTTCTTCAGGGATGTTTTGAGGCAATCCCTAAAGTGTGTTTGTATTCCTCCTGGGACTATCCTACTGTGACAGCGTTCCGAGTAGAATAGTTTTTCAAGAGTCTGGTATCAGCCATACAAAGCACATGTCAGGTCCAGCAGAGCTGGATTTGTGTGATTAGCACCTCAATACTGAGCAAGTTCTAACTCCCTCGCAATAGAGGACAACATTTTATTAACCATTTTGAAACTTGTCTTCCAAAGTTAAGCTAACTTGAGATTCTCTACAATTGTGTTGTAGCTTATTATCTTCATGTTAAAGACCTGAATTGCAATGACAGAACTGTTGGAGACTTTGGAATTTTTAATTTTGTAGTTTCAACCTTTTCGTTTCATTTTCTGCACAGCATTAAACTGTGGTGATCCAGGGGAGATTCTGAATGGATATTATAATATCACACCAAATAAGACATTTGGAAATGAAGTTATCTTTTATTGTAATGATGGGTGAGTCTTCACTATGTAAATTACTGAGCAGTGTTGATGAACAATTGTGCTATTTTAATATTTATTCACAAGAGAATTGATATAAGTAAATCTCTTGTTCTTCATATCTCTGATAGCAGCTCTCAGTGTGAACTCTGGATAAGGTTTCCAATTCAGTATTGAACTGACAATTTTTAAAAAAGTCTTTATACTGATCATGGTCAGGAATGTTAGTGGGTTTGGAATATTAATGGAAAGATGGAAATGTTAAATGTGTCACTGATGCCTTGAACCATGTATAACAATCAACACTTACCAGCTGTACCTGCTGCTCCTTCAAAACGTTCAATTTATATGATAATTTCTTAGCAAACTATACCAGCTTACCAATTGATGTGGTTTAATTTCCTTTATCTAGATACAAAATGGTGGGTAGAAATTACCTGCAATGTACAGCTGAGGGATGGGATGGTGAGGCTCCATCTTGTGAATGTAAGTTATGTTCCCCTGTTTTGCAATCTGACAGTCTTGCTTGTTTGTACCAAATGACTGAGCCACTTTCAATCAATTGTCATGTAATGTTGGTTCACACCAACTTTCCTCCCCAACAGTATTTTGACATTCTCAAGCACAGGGTTCTGTTGTTTTATTTTAGAATGGGTTCAAAAATTCCTCTTGATTTATTTGACACTATGGCTGGGATTCTCTGATCTGATTCACCCGCCACCACTGCCAGTGAGATCGGAGAATTTGGCGCTCAGATAAAACTCCATTCATTGCAGCGGGACTGGAGAACTCCAGTCACAGGCGAGGTTGGAGAATTCCAGCCTTGTATTTAAGGAACCTATTGTGAGATGAAAAAGTGATCATTCATCAAATCAAACATGCTCCTTCTAGACAAATTTAGTTACCTCATGCAAATGATAATGTTGGAGTAAAAAGTTGCATTTTGATGGATGTTGGGAAGTCTGGAAGGTGCTACTTTTGGTGCAGTTGTAGCTGAGGAAAAGTTGCACCATGGGCCATGGAAGGTCGATGAGGTAGATGTGGGAAATGAAGAAAATAAAAGTCAATGCTCATGATTGATGTTTCAAACAGGCTCATGCCCCTCTGTACCTCTTCCATTTTTGTTCCAAGTCGCAACTAGACTAGTCTGTGTCCCACTGATTTAATTGTGTGAATGCAACTCATAGGAAACCGTTGCATTAGTTTGTTGCTCAAACTCGAATGAACGTTATAGATATTCGTGAACTAACAAAGTAGGCTGGAAGATTCTAATAGGAATAATGCTGAAGTGGGGCAGATAATGCTGTGGAACTGGAAATGGTCATTTCTTCATTTTTCAATTCCCACACCATGAACGTAAGGAGCATATTGATTATGTTTTGGACCTTGTACACTCCTTTTAGTATTGTATTTACATGGACATCTAAATGCCTATGCTTCTGCACTACTCCTACTCTTCCATCATTTAGAAAGTAGATAGGTACTTGACATTGGCCTCTGTTTAATGAAGTCATCTGGATGAGTTTGATGGTGGGTGGTGTTGGTGACAGAAGAATGGAACGGGAAGACCAGCATCGGGAAATCTATCCCCAGTTAAGTAGGGGTTGGGGTGGGGGTGGGGGGAGAAGATCGCAGAATGGGCCTTTCATTGGAATGCCACCTGCCAGTGGTAGGATGGCTTTTAGGGTCACTAATAAGCTACCTGAGAACAATTATTCCTGAACTCAGCTGGATTTAGAGGTGACTCACAGGTTTAAGAGGAGTCACATAGCCTTCATGTGCCTCCCAAAGGCCACCAGCACACACTGTCAGATTATCTTATTGTCTGACTGTGAGGCATCTGTTCCTGTCACCCACTCAGTGTCTGATGAAGTGCCCTGCATTGAGAAGGAGTAGCTGAAACCCAATGCCCCTCTCTTGCCACTAACCCTCTGACCACTGTCATGTACCCCTTCCGGCAAATACCACCCCTCAGCCCTGTCCAGGAATCCAGCTGGGATTCTTGGGCTGGGTGTCGGAGCATTACCAGCAGTAGCCACTGCTGTTGGTGGCATTTCTGGAATGGAGAATTGCTGGCCTTTTGTCAGAAGCTGTCAAGGTTGTTATTTTCAGCCACCTAAAGGCTTGATGTATGGAAGGTCCCAAGCTGGCCAGTGATGTGGCTGAGGGCACTTAAATTATACCAGACCTACCAAAGTGAGTGACGCTGGCTTCCTGTCAATTCTGCAACTGGTCCTGGGGGGAACCACCATTGGAGGCACTAAATCCCAATGTTTTGGATTGCTTGTGAAGATCAGTGCTGTTGAATACAGGGACCAGTTACTGTGCGGTATTGTGGATTTTGAGAAAATCCTACATTTATAATGCCATCATTCTGAAAAATAAATTCCAAGTTTAAGTTGACCTGATATTCCGGGTAATCGTGCAGCACCATTCCACAGTCATGTTAATATTTGTGATTGGCAATCTGTTGGGGTCTTTGAGTCTTGTCCAATTTCTACCTTTTCTCATTTTATTTTCTGTACAGTGATAACCTGTGGAAATCCTGGAGCAATTGCAAATGGGTATTATAAGGCACCCAACTGGACAATTGGAAGTAAAGTTACTTTTTATTGTGACACTGGGTGAGTAGCCAGTATGTAAATCACTGGAAAATGTTGGTATGGAACCATTTTATTGTAATGTTGCGATTAAGACAATTCCAGATGACCACACTTGGTCATCACGGATGGTATAATCCCTCCTGCTCCTGGTGGGAATTGCGGTGGGCACTACCAGAACATGTGGAGGGAGTCCAAAAAGCAGTTTCCCAATATCGGGAAATCAGACCGGAATTGTGTTATCCAACTTTATGTTGGGTTAATGGTGGGTCGACTTATCTGCTGAAGATCGTCAGGAATTCATTTTGTGTGTCATGAATGTTCGTTACCAGACCAATAGACCCAAATCTTGTGGCCCCATCTAATCTTCCACCCTGTTAAAACAAATCTTTGGAAATCAGTTGTTAGACATAATAAATGTGAACTGTGGACAGCACTCTGCAACCTTCTCAATGGTATTAAGGGATGGGCAACAAAACTGCTGGCCTAACCAGCCCACATCCCATGAGAGAATCACAAAATTTGTGGTGATGAGCATTTGGAATAAGTAGATGTTTACTTACCAGCAGGGCAGATTAGATCATTGATCCATTTCCTGAACTACAGGAATGTCCTCCTTTGGACCCAATGGGTGCTGACCACCCTGCTGTCTTCATCCCAGTCCATCATGGTCAGACAAGAGGATCTTCTGTTGCTTTCTCTTAAAAAACAGATGTCTCACTTTTCCCCGAAAGCCTGGAGGTGATTCTCCAGGGAGGTATCATTGAGTCATGGGAATGGAGAATCTTGCCTTCTGTTGGACATCACTCTGGCCTCATTAATAAAGAGTTGCCTGGGTGAATAAGGTGGAGAAGATGGTAGAGTAGCCAAATCTGACCCCACCACAATACTCAATGTAAACCATGCACATTTCAGTGCATGATCACTGCCCCATACACCAGCAGAAGCCACTCTGACGTCCTGCTCCTACCACAGAAGTCAGGCGTGAGCAAAAGTAACCACCCTGCATTTCTGATGGAAGTTCTTAAGCGAGCTCTGAGTAAGGCTTCCAGTTTCATTTTCAATTAGAAATTTAAGGCAAAGTCTTTATACTGAGTAAGGTGAGGGACATTGTGCTGAAATAGGAATATTAATGCAAAGATAGATTGGTTAAATATGTTGTTCACAATGAGATCCATTTTCCGGATCAACACTGGATGTCCCAGTCAGTTGGTTCTTTAACATGCTTTGGTTATTTTAAAAGTCTGCTCCAAATTGAACTTTATACACCAATTCTCTGTCTGTTCTCTGTATTTTACCTGGGGTTTGACCTTTCTGTCCGGGGGGCATTTTCGTAGCCCACCATCAGTTGCAGCATTGTCAACTGATGGCTGGTTTTACCAATTTCCCCCACTTCAGAATTGCAATCACACCACCATTACTTCCATTTTTCTTCGGGCAAAACTGGGAAATAGGAAAGAGTTAGAGAGCTCTAACAGCTCGGGGCCAATTACACTGCTGAGTACAGATTAAAGTCCAACCAGTTTATTTGGTATCACGAGCTTTCAGAGCGCTGCTCCTTCATCAGGTGAGTCCTTATGAAGGAGCAGCACTCCTTTTATAAAGTCCCTGTTGGACTTTAACCTGGTGTTGTGAGATTTCTTACTGTGCCCACCTTAATCCAACACTGGCATCTCCACATTACTGCTGAGTACAGTGCACTGCTGTTAACATTCTAGTCATGATGTGGATATGCCAGCATTGGACTGGGGTAAACACAGTAAAACGTCTGACAATACTAGTGAGTTTACTATCAAATAAACGGTTGGACTAAAACCTGGTGTTGTCAGACTTTTTACTGTGTTAACATTCTACCCATTGTATTTGGTTCCTATGTGATTATGCTAATGTGTTTTGCAAAGGGGTCAAGATAGTTTAAAGGTGTGGACAAACATTTGGCAGATGAAGTATAATTTGGGTAAATGTTTGATTTTATTTTATTGGTTGTTTGATTTTTTAATACAGATTTTTGTGTATTTAAAATATTTTTTCTCCATTGACCTCAGGATATGAAACTTATCAGCAAACTAACAGCTTTTCAATTAATCTTCAAGTCACTGATCACAGTTTTCTTCTTAGATACAAAATTGTGGGTAGAGATGATCTGGCATGTACAGCTGAGGGATGGGTTGGTGAGGTTCCATCCTGTGAACGTAAGTTATTTTCCCCTGTTTTATAAAGTGATTTGTTTGTCTATGCCAAATGATTGAATCACTTTTAATGAATTATCACCTAATGGTTCACATCCTAATGGTTCACGTCCCTGCTTCAGAGCTGAACCCAGTAAGAAGTCTCACAACACCAGGTTAAAGTCTATTTATTTGATAGTAAACACCACAGGCTTTCGGAATGCTGTTCCTTTGTCGGGGGGGTGGAAAATTCTGCTCAGAAACAGGGCATATAAAGGTGCACAGTTTACAGAATACTGATTAGAATGCGAGTCTTTAAAGCTAATCTGCTATTCAAACTTTCAGATTATTTCAGATATTCAGATTAGCTGTAAAGACTTGCATTCTAATCAGTATTCTGTAAACTGTGTGTTATATGCCCTGTTTCAGATCAGAACTCTCCACTCACTTGATGAAGGAACAGCGTTCCAAAAGCTTGTGGTGTTTACTATCAAATAAACCTGTTGGACTTTTAACCTGGTGTTATGAGATTTCTTACTGTGTTTACCCCAGTCCAATGCCGGCATCTCCACATCAGTGCTGAACCCCATTCCCATATCTGCTAACTAACTCGATTGGTTGTGTTAGTGCAGCATCTATGAAACTCTTGCAGTAATTTGCTGAGTGAATGTAATAAACATTGAGGAGGTAACAAAACCATGGAAAAAGCTTTAGTGGAGATGGTGCTCAGGCAGAGCGGATGATGCTGTGGCAGTAGTGAGATGGAATAGAGACTTTGAAGACAGTTCTTCACTTTTGAGGTTGAGCATTCTTGTAATAAAGCACAACATTTCATTAAAGATGCAAATTTATATTTAATACCTACGCACTGGTGGCAGCACAGTGGTTAGCACTGCTGCCTCACAGCTCCAGGGATCTGGGTTCATTCCAGCCTTGGGTCACTGTCCGTGAGGAGTTTGCACGTTCTTCCTGTGTCTGCGTAGATTTCTTGCAGGTGCTCTGGTTTCCTCCCAGAGTCCAAAGATGTGCAGGTTAGGTGGACTGGCCATGCTAACTTGACACTAGTGTCAGGAGATTAGCAGGGTAAATATGTGGCGTTACTGGAATAGGGCCTCCGTCTGCACTGTAGGGATTCTACGATTCTATGAATAAATTAGGGTACATCAAAACCTAAATTCTTTGATTCTTCACGGCTTTAGGTCTCGCGCCATTTAGTAAATGGGTACCTGACATTATGATTTTGCCAGTGAAGCCTGTCTGCACACTGCTGTGAAGACAAGGATCTGTTGCTGTGGGGTATTGTGGATTGAGACAATGGCTGGATGTTTCCGACTGTTCACATCCTGCTGCCGCTGCAGGCGAGGATGAGGAATTTGGCACTAAGCCAAATCTTTGTTCATTGCAAAGGAACCAGAAAAGCCTGCTGATGTGAAAGGCTGAAAAATTCTGCCCAAAAAAGTCTTGTGTCTGTGATTCCATAATTTTGAAAATTGAATTCCAAAGTAGGGTAACTTGATATTCTGGGCAATCGGGTAGGAGCTTATTAAATGTCTTCATGTTAAATATTTGTGAAGAATAATGAAGTTTTGTAAAAGCTCTAATTTTTCTCACTCTATTTTCTGTGTAGCAATGAACTGTGGTCACCCTGGAGACATTCTGAATGGATATTATAGGGCGTACGATCCAACTGTTGCAAATAAAGTTGTTTTTTACTGTGACAGTGGGTGAGTATCCAGTACAAACATCACTGAAAGACTATTAGCAGAATTCTCCCATTCCACTATGGCGGGTTTTGTGTTGGGGGGGAAGCAGAGAAGTTGGAGCAAAAATTTGGAAACCCGCCAGCATAAAGTCGCTTATCAATTCTCCCAATGGTGGGTTAATAGCGGGTTGGTGTTCCTGCTGGCTGGTGGTGTAAATTCTTCCATTCCTTTTTTATTCATCTCTGGAACATCAACGTCACTGGCTGACCAGCATTTATTGCCCACCCCTAATTGCCCTTGTTCCGAGTCAACCATGTTGTTATGGTTCTGGAGTCACATGTGGTCCAGACCAGGTAAAGACAGCAGATTTCCTTTCCTAAGGAACATTAGTGAACCAGATGGGTTTTTCTGACAATCAGCAATAGTAGATTCTTGTTTCCAATTTTTTTTGTTGAATTCAAATTCCACCATTTGCCGTGGCGGGATTTGAACCTGAGTCCCCAGAGCATTAGCTGAGTTTCTGGATTAATAATCCAGCGATAATATCATAAGGGCATTGCCTCCCCTCATTTGCATTCATTTGCATCTTAAGAGTACTCAGTAAAACAGCTCCCACTGGCGTCCCATCAGGCTTTCCAATCATGCATTACACCAGCGAGTCATTTCATTTGTCTAAACCCCAATTGCTCTGAAAGGCATGCACAAGGCGGCTCTCAATTCACATCTGACTTTGGAGTGAATGCAACATTGTTATACTGCTGATCTGCGTTGTACACCACTCTGCTAGGGCAGACTTGTTCCTGCCCTGCATTTTAGTGCCAGGCTGGTCGTCATGGTCAGCACCGTGCTTTTGGACCCATGGACCCTCTATGTCACCATCTCAGTCCAGTACAGCACACGGGGCTGGGGAGTGCATGGATTTCCTTTCCTCTGGTATACCACACGTGTGCATTTATCTGCACAGGACTACAATGTTGGACTCACACAGCCACCACAACATTGGTCCAAATTTCAAGCAGGGTGGAGAGTGAGGTGAGGCCACTGGAGGAGGGTGGGCTGATGAGGACAATGTGGAATGGGGGCTGTGCAAGGAATGAGGAGAAGGGCGAGGGCTCAGGAAGGCAGGCAGAGAGGCAAGGAGGGGGTGAAGAAGATGAACCATGGAATGGAGAGGGGCGACCAAGGGGAAGCTTAACTCCAGCAAAATTCACAGTCAAGGGTCAAAGGGATGGATACTATATTGTTCACTGGAAGGGGATGCACAAAGGTTTGAGGTGGTGGGTAGAAGTCCAGATGGGGCATGGGTGCCTCACAATTGTTGGACTCGAGGAGGGTGATTGAATTGTGGAACAGCCTTCTTCTTAAGGCTACTAGTCTTTTCCCTCTGGGTTTCTGACATCTCGCATGTTCTGGTGAAGAAAGGTCAGATGGAGAGAGTTATAGCATTGTGTTGGACTGGTATTTAAATATGGCACTGGGATCTTCGAACCTGCAGTTGACGGTGGGTGCTTGAATCAGCTGTCAAACTGCTAAGCGACACGGAGTGGAACTCGCATGTGCGTAATTACTGAGGTTCCAAGTGCAGGATCTGGTGCAGAATCCTACTGTTCTGGCCAGTGGGAAAGGCACCACCAGAACTACTCGCCACCGTACTTCATCTCTGCAGCTTTTTTCATGGTGTGCTTAAGACAGTCTCAGGTGATAATCTCTCATGCCTCTTACTTCTGATGACAGTCTTGTGTCTGTGATTCCATAATTTTGAATTTCTCCATGTGAACTCTGAGTGAAGTTTCAGTTTTGGGGTTGAACTGGCAATTTTTAAAACAAGTCTTCAAGATGAGGGATGTTCTGATTATTAATGCAATGTGTTATCAATAACTAGATCCATAAACTTTGATTGACACTCGATGTCTGTGTCTGCTGGAATCTGAAAATACTTATTATTGTAAATCGGCTCCAAGCTGACTGGATGATGCATCATTGTTCCTCCCAAGCACTGTACTTTCTGGGGGGGTCTGAACAAAGCCTTGTTTCTTGCTGTGATAGAACAATATTTGATTCCTACTTTATTGTTCTACCAAGCTAGTCTTATGTTTGATGTGATTTTAAAACACAGCTTGTTGAGTAATAGATTTTGCCTCAATGGATGTCCTATTTCCTACCTGGTCAGCAAACTGTAAAGCTTTACTAATTAACATTCATGACTGATAACAGGTGGTTTGTTTCTCTTTTTCTAGATACAAAATGGTGGGCAGAGACTATCGGCAATGTACTACTGAGGGATGGGATGGTGAGGTTCCAGTCTGTGAATGTAAGTCATGTCTTCCTCATCCACGCTGAACTTTTTTTTAATGTGATTTACTTGCTTATCAATGCCAAAATGATTGAGTCACTTTGAATGTGTTGTCATTTAGAGTTTGTTCACACCCAAGTTTTCATCTTGACACAATTTTAGCATCCTCAACTTGGAATGTGAAGAAAACAGCTGTCAATGTTTTGATGTACATTTGCAGGTCAAGTGTTTAAAATGTATAAAAGGAGAAATGACCAAACCATAACTTTTATTCTGCCCCTTTCAGAAGATATTAATCTTCTGCCCGGGTGCAAATTATCGTGTTAGTGAGTGATGCAAAGTTGCAAATTTTTTGTAGTTTCAGTTGTGGGGAAGTGATAGTTTGGGCCTTAGGAGATCTAAGTTTAAAGTTTATTTATTACTGTCACAAGTAGGCTTACATTAACACTGCAATGAAGTTACTGTGAAAATCCCCTAGTTGCCACATTCCAAAGCCTCTACACCTGAGGGACAATTTAGCATGTCTGATGCACCTAACCAGCATATCTTTGGACTGTGGGAGGAAACCGGAGCACCCAGGTGAAACCCACACAAACATGGGGAGAATGTACAGACTCCGCAGTCACCCAAGCTGGGAATTGACCCGGGTCCATGGCGGTGCGAGGCAGCAGTGCTGACCACTGTGCCACCCATAGTGGAAACAGCAGGTGGAGAAGTGTGAGTAAAGAGTGATGATATGGAGAGTGTGGGAGACACTGAACAAACAGCAAATAAATAGAGGAAAGAGGTAGGAAAGGAGCAGCATCCAAACAGTTAGGAGAAACAGTCTAAAGGAAAGAGAAATCAGAACTTGGTGATGTTGTGGTATTGTTTGACAATTGGTGTAAGGCACAAGAGATAACCCAAAGGATGGGAACAATGAAACATTCAAATAGTGGAAGACCATGAGAGGCAATGAAGAAAATTTGGTCAATGGCTTCAAATATACAGATGAACCTTATTGTTGACTTCATTATTCTTTATCAATCTCCCAACATAAGAAATCAACATTTTTCTACCTACCCTCACCACTTTGTTCCTCACTTATTCGTTCTTGCTCCCAGCTCCTCATCTTCTCTACCCCTTACTGCACAACCCTAATGTCTTTCCTCTTTTTATATCAGACTTTCTCATCCACACTGAACTTTAATTTGTTTTAATGTACTTGATGCAACATGGTTCATTGCTCTCATTTCTTTGGAAGGTCAATGAAATACAATGAGTTATTAAGGTAGGTGACCAGAAGCTGAATCAGATATGTAGGTTTTAATAACTGACTTAAAAGAGGAGAGACAAAGACCAGAATGTTATGGCTATTCATATCGGCAAGATTTTCCCATTTGCTGCAGCGAACAGAGATTTGGCTGAGTGCCAAATTCACCAACCTCGCTGCAGCAGGAGCGTGGTGTGAACAGCCGGTAAGGTTGCGGCCAGAGGTTTAGCAAGGAAATTGAAGAGTTTGGGGCCCAGGTAGCAGAAGCCACGGCCAGTAATAGAGGTCGCAAAGGAAATCCAGGTGTTTGTGAGGCTAGAATTGGAAGAAAGCTGAATCCTCAAGCATTGATTCTTGTTCTTTCAGCTGCAGGGTTGAAGGACATCACAGGGACAGGAGGCGCTGGGCCAAGGAGGGCTTTGAACGCAATGATAAATTTTAGGTTGCAGCGTTGTTTGATCAGGAAACAAAGTGAGAATAGTGAGAATAGCTGAACTGGATTGTACGGATCAGGATTCAGGCAGCAGAGTTAGGGATGAGGTGAGGTTTACTGGGGTATAAAATTGTATGAGAACATTGGAATTGTCCAATCAGGAGATAACAAAAGCTCAGATGAAAATCTTATAAGATCACAAGATATAAGAGCAAAAGTAGGCTATTTGGTCCATTGAGTCTGTCCATCATTCAGTGAGATCATGGCTGATCTGATGTGATAATCCTCAACTCCACATTCCCGCCTTATCGCCATAACCTTTGATTCCCTTACTGTTAAGGTTCTAGCAGCCAATGGGTGAGTAAGGCACAATGTTGGTATTATCTTATAATAACACTGCACGGATCAGATGGGAGCAAGGCATTGATGTTGAGCAGTGGCCTTAGAGAGCGAATGAATCATGGAGTGTGAGAGATAGTCGGAACAGAAAAGGTGCAGACAGCTATCTTAAATGAAGGAAGTTGAGACAAGCAGTAGAAGTGATTGAGAAGGTATGGCATCGGAAGCACAGCTCATAATTCGAGAAAACACAGTTGATGTGAAAAGTCTGGTTTCGGCCTCAGACACAGAATTGGACTATGATGTAGTTTTTATGGAATAACAAAAGGTCAGCAATTATTGTTAACTGTTTACCTCACTGATTCTCAGAGAATGTAGTGAGCAGCTGGCAAAAACAAGATTCAATGCCTGATTGTTAATTTGCATGAATGATGCCAGTGCTTCTTCAAAGGGAATAAGTGGTGGGGGGCTGAGGGGTGAGAGGGACCTGAGTTTGGTGGGGGGGCGGGGGTTGGGTCAGGTCACCCTCATGCCTAGGTGGTGTGGTGGGGGTTACCTATTATTTGCATGGTGGGTTGGAGGGTGCCCTACTTCACTGAGGTGTTGGTGGTACTCCTTAGGTCAGTGGGGTTGGGAGGAGAAGGGGGGCGAGGTGGGGTGGGGTGGGGTGGGGGGGAAATACCATTTTGGTTTTGGAATGCCCTTCAAAAAGGGTTCCCCAATCTCTGAACAGCAGAGCTGGCCTGCGTGAGCTGTGGGATGCAAATATTTACATTTATCAGGCGGGTGAATCCCACCTGACAGAAGCTTGCAACAGCAGTGTGATTCATTCCCGTTTTTATTCTAGCGAGAGCACTGAGAGTGTAAATGGATGAATTGCGTCCTTTACTTTCATTACTAAGAATTACTAGCAGGGTGGGAAAGGTCCCTACTTCTCATAACCAGCAGTGGTCTAGACAGATTTTTCAAAACGTCTGGGGGGGGGGGATTATTCCAGTGACCCCCCCCTGCCCCCCATGGTGTTTTTTATAGTAATCGGGTGATCTGGTCCTGTTGATGTCTACCGAATTGTTTGTAGCTTGGCCATCCCACTGAGGAGGAATCTGCCATGGGCATTGCCTTCAGTGCAACCAAAAGATCCCACCCTGATCTTTTTAACCACTGTTGCATGTGGAGTAATTTTGATTTAGTCTCTCACTAATTCAGGCTAGCATGGTGAAAGGCCACCTTGTAGACTTCAGGATAGGAGTTTGAAAGCTGTCCATTTATGTGTTATTAACTTGTGCTGTTTTAAAATCCTAGATGTGGAGTCAAGTAAACTTGTACAAAATGTTGTTGGTAAGTAGGAAATCAATACAAATTTTACTAGCTGCATCCAAGTACATTTTTTAATATTTACTGATAGTTGGAAATCAAACTTTTTTAAAACTTACTGACTGAATTGGTGTTCCAAACATTCAAATGGATAATTTTAGTCAGAATGAGTTCGAATGAAGCTTTGGTACTTTAATAATATTTAATGGTAAGCTTTTCAGAGCTTGACTGGTTTCTTAGTCAGTGAGGATCCAAGCTAAATGTTAAATTGTGTTATAAAGTTTTACAGCATAGAAAGAGGCCCTTTGACCCATTGTGTCTGTGCCAGCCATTAAACACCTATCCATAAATCACATTTTCCAGCACTTGGTCTGTAGCCTTGGAAACTATGGCATTTCAAGTGCTCATTTAAATGCTTCTTAAATGTTGAGGGTCACATGTAGGCCAGACCAGGTAAGGATGGCAGATTTTGTTCCCTATAGGACATGAATGAACCAGATGGGTTTTTATGACAATATGGTTTCATGGTAATCATTTTAATTCCAGATTTTTATTGAATTCAAACTTCACCATCTGCCATGGTGGGATTTGAATCCAGCTCCCCAGTGCATCACCCTGTGTCTCTGGATTACTAGTCTAACAACAATACTGCTACACCATCACCTCCCCTAATGATGCCCCTCCCCGCTGAGCAGGGGATCACCACCAATCCCTCAGCGATGAGGGGCATCAGCACCCCCCACCATTCAAATAACAGATCACCACAATACATTTGACTCTTGCCTAACAGAGAGCTGCATGTACCATGCCAATGAACAGGCACATCATGGGGTTCGTCAAAGCTGGAATAAATATTCACAGCACAGCAGGCCTCTCTAAATATGTGGCCAGGTTTTCACTTTCATCTTGCACCTGAGTTGCGCAGCCAATCAGCACCTTGACGGTGTTTGCTCCTTTCACGAATGGTATCTCAGGACAGGTGGCCAGGGGTTGGGGTGGGGGTGGTGGGGGGTTGCCTGCAGCACAGCTGTCCTCAGTGTGGGAGAAACATAGCACAGCCATTCTCTCACTCCGCAAGAATGAAGTGCTGGGTGTGTGCGTGGATCCGTGAGCTTGATGGCATGAAATGACAGGGTAGAGGCTCCGTGTGTGAATGGAGTGATTTATTGTTTGTAACTATATACAGTGGCGAGCTCTGCACACTGGTGCCAACTTTCACCTGTGCCAACTAAGTGCCTATCATTTCTTAATCTTCTTCACTCTCCCATTATGTCCAGTGCTCCTCCAGGATCCACAGCTGAGGTTGAGGAGGCCTGCTGACTTCTATGTCCTGATAGTTGAGATGATATTGATGAGCGTCCCCTGGTGGGCCTGGAGTTTGAGGGCCCTGGCCTGCTTTCAGGCAGCCCAAGTATTGCCCTCGTTGGTGTGTGTTGCTGACAGGAAGGGCTGTAAGAACTCAGGCTGGACACCTCTAGGGTCTCCTCGATGGAAGGTCTCGCACTATGCACCAAACGATCCTCATCCTTTCAGGGGCTCAGTGGGGCTCCCTTCATGGGATAGAGGGACAGCTGGAGTGAGGTCCAGAAGCCCCACCCTCCTCTGTTGCAGAGGCTCATGGATTCCCATCGGTGCTTGCACCATGGAATTCAAGCCCTCAGACATGGAGGTCATGAGTCATGGTGCGGACATCTCCTGCCACAGAGTGCACATCCTGCACCAAGCTCACCGCAGCGGACGCCAGCATCACAGCATTGGACTCAGTGCGCTGAAGTGATGGCACCATCTCCTCAGACATAGGCGGTGGGACTTCTCCATTCGGCTTGCAGTCCAGGAGGGATACTGTCATCCCCTCTTGTTGCCCGTGATTCTCACTTTATGGTTCCATCAGCTTTGGGATAACTGGACCAGGGGCACATCATTGGGCAAGGGCAGAGCCTGGCCTCCAGTATCTCTGAGTGCCGGTTCCTTGGGGTATCCCTGCCTCCGCCTGTTGTGGATCTTCAGCTGTAAGGTGCTCACCAGTGAATGACCCAGAAGCCTGTCTACTCAATGATTCCAGCGAGGTGTGTGTGTGTGACTGTAACACTACATTCTGCACCCTCTCTTTTTCTTCTCTATGAACAGTATACTTTGTCTGTATAGTGAGTGGTGCTGGATGTGGGTGGCAGCTGTGACACCTCTTCAATAGTTGGGTCTGAAAAGTTCCCCTTGATGCTGCTGAGTCCGATGGGTTGGGGGGGTTTGAGGATGGTCCGGCCTGTTCAGCAGCTCTGCCTGCAAGACAAGGGAGATGGCATAGTGCATTACAGGGGATAAAAGAGGGAACATTAATTATTCACTTGAGACCTGAGAAATGACAGCGTGTTTTGAGGATTCTCACATTTGTCTGCTGCCCCCCCCATTTCACCATCAGCACAAGCACACTCTTCCTCTTCCCCAGCCAGCTCGAGGGCTCTCTCTGCAAATGGCATGAGGGTTCCGAGCTTTGGCAGGCTATCGCTTGTTGTGATTGAGTTTGTCCTGCAGTGACACAGATGGGAAGAGTGTAGGCGACAGTGTTGATGTTCAAGATGTGTGGCAGGCGTGGGTCTTCAGAGGGATGAGGAGTTTGGCAGAGAGTAGAGGGAAACATGGTGAATGGGGGAGGCAGAAGTAGGGTGTCTTTCCAGGTGTTGGTTAAGACTGAAGTGGCTGGGTGACAGGAGAAGGTGGGAGTATGGGAAGGGGCCCAGTAAAAGCCTGCATGAGGCTCACTTATCCTGGCTGAGCGCAGAATATCGTTCATTTGCTGCCTTACCTTCTGCAGTGAGCTGACACTCACAGGGTTGCCATTGCATCCTAGGTGGGGATGGTAATCTTAATGGGAGGCTTTCTCCCACTAAGCAGAGGTAGAGTACATCCTGCTTCTGCTACACTCCATCCAGATGTTTCATCGGGGCTATCTCTGAAAAACGTGATTCTGGCTTCCTGGCTGCCATCTCCTGTAGTTGCTCTGGGACAAGTGCTGGATTTGTATACACATTTTGTAAATGAGGCTTAAGATCCAGTCAGAAATTACACCTAACCTGTTGGCGCTATTCACTCTTTTTTTTTGCTGGAACCTATACTGTGCCAAATTCTGAAAAGATCAGCCCCTTATTTCTAATATCCACAAATACAAAAATAGATTATTTAAAACCGCCTCTGTTTCCTGATTGTATTAACAGGAATTAGAAAGGGAGGTGTTTCTCCGCTTCATATATTTTTTACTTCTGCTAATGAACACAATTGCTTCATTTTATGATCTCAATCTGTTGAGTAAATTACACAATTTATAAGGATGTGAAACTACATTTTTATGCGCATCACTTAACATCACAGTTTCTTGGCAATGTTAGTTTTATTGAAGCCAACTGTTTGAGTGAGGTACAATCTAAAATTTATAAAGGGGTTGAAGATAGTAGCAATTGCAATGTTTTCAGTTCAGTAAAATGTTGCCACTTCTGTTTTAAAAACAAGATAGATTATTATGCCAGAGTGACCCTCATTTTTAATGCATCCACAGATTGTTTTTCTGAAGTAATAATTGTGTATATTTTGGATTTATTTTTAAGGAATCAATATGGGTGTGGTTGCTCTCCTTGCCCTAATTCTTTGTGTCGTGTGCTTTTATCGAAAGCAGTCATCAAATAAAGGGTAAGACAGTTTTATATTCCCCTCAATTGTTTCACATCATCAAAAAAGCATTTTTTTTAAGCGTCTTAGACATTTCCCCACCGCTCTTCTGCATCTACTGTCCTCCTTTCAAAACAATTTTGCATTTGGTTTTCTGTTTGAATTTTACTCGATTTGCTGAGGGCAAAAAAACCCTGAGCAACTTCAAAAATAACTTTTTTCACAGTCAAATCCAGTCAAGTAACTGGATTTAATACCTTGACAGTTGGTCATGGTTTCCTTTACCTTAGCATGACCGCTGGTTGATAATAGTCTATATTTATACCATTTTATTTGAAATAATTCTACTAACTTAAACAAACTAAGGGACAAATCAAAAGAGCAGTCCCTTAAGGGAGTACAAAAACAAGTTGCAAAGGAAACTTACAACATTAAACCAAAATGTGCTCATCGAGATCACTAAAACACATCAGTTGCTGGGGCATCCACCGGGCATGGAAGGCCTTGATGGTGCCTGCAGACATTGCATGCTCCCTCTGCATGGATGCCTGGTCATGAATATAGCCATGGTAGAGAGGCAGACAGTCAAGCTGGATGACGCCTTTGGTCATCCACTGCCTAGATCTATTAATACTCTATTTATAGATCAGCCAGTGGATTTTAATTTGACTTGTAAAATTGAACATTGAATCCTATACTATTCACTCGTTTATGACCAGTTGCAATTTCCTTAATGCTTAGCTACATACAGCCACAGCTGGAAATAATTTGGTTTCGTTCACAGTCTCTATTTGAATTTGACTGTTGGCTGGAATGTCAGGATCAATTAATTCTGTAATGATTAACCAATAATATTGCCTTGATGAATGTGAAAATTGTAATTACCTTGACCTACATAAACTAAGTGGTGCATTTTACTTTGCACATAGGATTTGTAGTCTTTTTCCAATGTATCATCATGTATACATACAAATTATATTCTGCTATTAGCATGAAATTTTATTCTATGTTTATCACGTTTCCTTTGCAGGGAATATTACCTCGCCAGTGGTATTCCCGTGAGCCCTCAAACTAATCATACAGAATGATATTTAATTGAAGACTTTAAAACAAAATGAGGTAAACCTTTATGTAATTCTGGCTTGCAAACTGTTTCATGTTCTCAGTGGTCTTTGGTACAGTGTTAAATATAAGCATGCAAGAGAATATACAAAATGCATTGACTGAATTGTGCGTCTATTCCCATATTGCTAAAAAATCATTTATTAATTTTCATACACTAGAAAAATGATGAATAAAATTGGCGTGGGGGGTGGTGGATATGCACTGTATACCACTCCAGCTTGAACTTAAAATATAACTTTAGAGAGCGAAAGCACCAAATTGTTAAGGACATATAGACACTTAGTTGTTAGTAACTGGATACATCTTGATTGACACTCCCCAGTCACCCCCCAGTGGACCCCATTTTCACAATATGGGCCTCATTACATTATTTTAGCTGAATAGGAGGTCAGTCCCCAGCCAAGGTCAATGTAAACATCTAATAATTTTTAATTATTTCAAAAAGTTTTATGCTTTTTTTATTTGAAACCATTTCAGAGAAAGTGGATGTGGGACAAGGATAGAGGCAAGAAATTACACATTTTAAGTCTTAATATCAAATATGTTCTATGGTTAAATTAACTAAGGTTTAAATAGGAAACTGAGGTGTGTTTCATGGACTCACGCCATAACATTCAAGGCTGTGGGCTAAGTTCTGGCAAGTGGGATTAGTTGGGTGTGGCAGGTCAGGGCATTTCATGCATCGGTGCAGACTCAATGGGCCGAAGGGCCTCTTCTGCACTGTAGTATTCTGTGATTCTGATTCTAACTCAGTCTGAGCAAGTGGACAAACACTGAGATGAAGGTTGATTTTTTTGGCAAGAGCTAAGTAAGATTGCTTTGCTGTTCTCGGTGACAGGTTGTGGACAGATTTAAGTGTTGCTATTGTCATTTTAAAAATGAATTAAATGCTAGTCGCTCAAATAAACAATGTGGCAAAGCATTCTGACTCTTCCTACCTTTTCCAATTCCTGCAGTTGGTACAGTCTTGCTATCTTATATGAAAAGCTCAATTACTCAACACCTTTCTTTCTGTTTTTCTTCCCAAAGGTCAAAAGTCTGAACAGCACTTTATCAAAGATATATCTTCCTGGTAGCCTCCGCTCCAAAACAATTTAATTGAAATAGTTTCAGTGACTATTTGTTGCAAAGCAAACTTTTAGAGTTTCCTTTTTAGATTTTCTTTATTTACATATAATAAGATTCAGAATTTGTTTATGATTTTTAACTTTGGAAATCAATGATGTATCTTCTACTATGCAAAATTCATCTAACGATTTAACTTGGGCTCTGCAAAAAAATTTGTAAGACAGTTTTTATTCTGAATAATATGTGCAATGTTACATTTAGTTAAATGTATCTGCACCATTTTGGTTGTAGCATTGTTCCCAAAAATATAAAAAGGACTAAAATTGAGCTGGTTGATTTCCTGTGGAAAAATATCTTGGCTTGATGACTTACTTTGATGTCTTATAAGATAGTAGAAAGAATGGTATTTGGCTGGGATGTGGGGTGGGAGATGAGAAGCTTTGCCATATTCATACAGCAGCTTCTGTACTTGATGTTAATCTGCAGCAGCTTACTATGTTCTTTAAAAATAGATGGATAAGGATTTTTTTTAAATTCGAAGATATAGTAAATGTTAGGCCTTGTATGCATCATGACCATTTCTAAAATGTAAAAATTCTTTGCCTTACAGAATTTTATGTACTTTAAACATTTTATATTGATTCAAATAGTTTTCATTTTTGCTTTAATATATTGTTTTCCATATTTTTAACATCTTGGTCCAAGCAATCTTTGAATGGTACATTTTTGTGTTAGAAATCAGAAGTTGACTGTTTAAGTATCTGTTTTTATGAATGAAATATGTTCCAACAGTAAATACGATGAAGTATTTGCACATCGAGGGTGGAATTTTCCTGTCGTCTACCACAGCAAACCTAGCAGGTGGGGCATGGACCACACAAAGGTCCATTGACCTCGGGCAGGATTTTTGAGCTTTGGGGCAAGCATGGCCGGAAAATCCCGCCCACTATGTACTTGACCAGCTCATTTCACAACAACGTATAGGTCATATAGTGTTTCTACTATCAAAATACATCAAAACTAATGCCACTACGTTTAATAAACTGCATGTTGTCTGTTTAAAATAGTATCTTCACTGTATCCAGTATAAGATAAAGTGTAACTTGATAGGAAAAACAAGTCAGTATTAATACCTTTGTATTTTGTGATTTGAGGCTTAAATGAGATTATTGTCATTGCAATTCTGAAGGGAAATGCAAAATAATCTGGAGGTGCCTGAGGGCTTTTTAAAATTCTTTCCTGGGATGTTGGCACCACTGACAAGGCTAGCATTAGTTATCCATCCCTAATTGCACTTGAGATTAATGCAGTTTCTATCACTTCAACTTGCTCCCCATACTATGAAGCCCCAAGCTGCACAAGTATTTTAGTCATGGCTTTATTGTTATATGTTAACTTTTTGCAATATAACTCTCAATATGCATTAGTGTAATTATTATTGTCTTACCATTTAGAGATGGTGTTTTAACATCTGCACCAGAAGTCCCAAATCAGTCTGCGTCCAACTTTTCACCATTCGTGGCATAATACAATCCTGAAAATGTTTACAGTGTGTTCCTAATTTTCTGCTTTAATTTTCCTAATATATGTTTTAAACATAAAATCATAAAGAGCACACCATTTTCTGCTGTTCAAGAAGCTGAATATATTTTTAAATTACTTAAGTTGTAAATTTGAGTCTATTTAATTCATAACAGATGTCAATTTAACAGATTAAATTTATTTTTGTCACTTTTTATTTGCATTCTATTTCAGCCAGTTTGCTGTTAGCAGATGACCTGCATAACTAACAGGCTTATGTGCTATGTACACAATTTTTATGTTTGTATTCAAATATTGAAATAAAACATGTGTGATGCATTCAGTCTGTTGTGCTTTATTCTGCATCTCTCTGGACAAAAATTTCTACAAATCTCTCTTTGTAAAAGTTTTAAATTTGTGGCATCTAATTTATTTTCCAACTGAAATAGTCTAGTGGTAAAGCCTTTCTTTATTTCCATACACCAAATGGGTAATTGTCTTCCCTAATGAGGAACACAACATGCTGGCTCAGACATTAGCACAGCAAGACATCGGTGGCACAATGGTTAGCACTGCTGCCTCACAGCGCCAGGGACCCAGGTTCAATTCTGGCTATGGGTCACTATGTGTGGAGCTTGCACATTCTCCCTTGAATGCTCCAGTTTTCTCACACAGTCTAAAAATGTGCAGGTTAGATTGACTGGTCATGCTAAATTACCCCCTAATGTCAGGGAGATTGGCAGGGTAAATATGTGGGGTCGCAGGGATAGGGCTTGGATGGGATTGTTGTCAGTGCTGGCTTGACAGGCTGAATGGCCTCCTTTTGCACTGTAGGGATTCTATGATTCTATCCTGCTAATTACAATTTTCCCCTTACCCTTCAGCTCAAATTTTCTGGCCTGCAAATTGCAATTGTGATAATTATCTGGCAAAGACAACAGTGCATGTGAAATCTTAGTGAATGAAGGGACCACCAGTTTATCTTCCTAACAAGTGAGATTTATTAATCAAGCAGCTTCTCATCCTTGGTGATTTCAACCTTGGCCTCCTCATACCACCTCCTGTAGTCAGTGGCAAACAGTCCTCCCTTAACTTCTCTTGGTACATAAACCTGCTCATGGTCACCCTTTTAACATTGGAATAAATCAGCAAATGAGTTAGCAATCATGTTAATCTCAGATAAGGCCATCTCTGATCACTTTTTTGTATCCATCTTCATTCACAATCCTATTACCTCTTCAAACTCCCCCTTTCTATTGTATCTGCCACATTTTAAAAAAAGATATCCCTCATTTCTTTGGCTTATTCATGTTTTGACCTACACCATTGATGCCCTTGTCCCCAATAAAACCCTTAACTCTCTCACCCTCATTCTCCCTCTGGTATATCCCCCAACTTTGCTGTGTTAATTCCATTGCACACACCCCTAGCCAAGCTGTCCAGTATAGCTACAACACTGACATTTACCTGGCAATGTGGAAAATTGTATGTCCTCTTTATAAGAAACAGGACAAATTCAACCCAGCCAATTACTGACCCATCAGTCTACCCTCAATCATCAGTAAAGTGATGGAAGACATCGTCAACAGCACTATCCAATGGCACTTACTTAGTAACAGCCTGCTCATAGATGCTCACTTTCATTTCTGCCAAGATCACTCAACTCCTGATCTCATTACAGGCTTGGTTCAAACATGGACAAAAGAGCTCAATACTGGAGGTGCAGTGAGAGTGACATCAAGGCAGCATTACACAGAGTATGGCATGAAGGAGCCCTAGTAAAACTGAAGACAATGGAAATCATGAAAATCCTCTGCTCATTGGAGTCAGACCTGGCACAAAGGAAACTGGTTGTTATGATTGTAGGTCAATCATCTCAGCTCCAGGACACCTCTGCAGGCCCAACCATCTTTAGCTACATCAACAATAACCCTCCTTCCATCATAAGGTCAGAAATGGAGAATTTCGTTGATGATTGCACAATGTTCAGTGTCATCACTCACTCCTCAGATACTGAAGCAATCTATGTCGAAATGCAGCAATATCTGGACAATAACCAGGCTTCTGCTGAGAGATGGCAAGCAACATCTGTGCCAGGACAGAAATCCCAGGTATATTATGAAGCCAGACTAGACCCCAACAATTGCCAAAATAAGATATTTTAATCCAGGCATGATTCTATTGGGAAGCTTTTATCAAAACTGCTTTATTTAACAACACAGTTTAACTATAACATGAATTAGCTTAACCTTTAACAACTGAACAACACTTAAACATGACGGATACAATTCTGAACTGCTAATCTATCACTGAATTCCAATCAAGAAATATTTCTCTTATACATTTAAAACACAAATATACCTGCTTTGACTATTGCCAGGCCTCTTGACATTCAATGGTATTACCATCGCTGAATCCCTCACCATGACATCCTAGGGGGTTTACCATTTACCATAAACTGAACTAGACTTGCCATATAAATACTGTGATTACCAGAGTAAGTCAAAGGTCAGAAATTCTGCAGTGAGCAAGTCACCTGACTCCCCAAATCCTATCCATCATCTACAAGGCACAGGTCAGGAATGTAAAGGAATAACAAGACCTCCTGCATAGGTAACCATGAGTATGTGTAGGCAGGTTTGTGTGCCAGGAGAGGTTAAGGGAAAACTGTTGCCTAGTGAATACAGAAGAAGAGGTACGAGGAGACAGGCTGAAATCACTGAGGAGGAGGAGCTGCTTGATTAATAAATCTCCAAGGACAAGCACAGCAAATACCTGGGAATCCACCAGCTAGAGATCCCCCTCCAAGTCACTCATCATCCTGAATTAGGAAAGTATCACAATTTCTTCACTCACTGGGTTGAAATGCTAGAACTCCCACCCTAACAGCAGTGTAGGTGTACCTACACCTCGGGCTGCTGCAGTTCAATAAGGCATCTCACTGCCATCTTCTGAAAGGCAACTAGGGATGGACAATATCATAGAATCCTTACAGTGCAGAAGGAGGCCATTTAGCCCATCAGGTCAGCACCAACTGCAACAGAGAATCTTACCGAGGCCCTGTCCCTGTAACCCAAATTATTTACCCCACTAATCCCCCTAATTTACACATCTTGGGGCACAATGGGACAATCCAGCATAGCCAATCCATCTAACCTTCATACCTTTAGACTATGAGAGGAAACCAAAGAAAACCTACGCAGATTCAGGCAGAATGTGCAAACTCCACCCAGTCTGGAATCGAATCTGGGTCACTGTTTCTCTAACCACCTAATTTATGCTGGTCTAGTCAGTGATGCCTACATCCCATAAAAATGGATTTATAAAATAGTTTCGCTATTTACAGTTTTAGTTAAGGTTTCACCATCAGTTACTTGTTACAAAAAATATTTTTGACATCTTCATTCAACACCTCAATCTTAAGTCAGCAGCAATGGGAGAGGTTGCTGGTGTGCCAGGACCCACATGTGCAAAGAAGGACGGCAAGTATGTGCCTGGGCGCGCATACTCACAGCACCAATGCAGGCCACGCCTGCGCAGAGTGGCAAGCATGAAGGGACGCGCATGCGCAGAGTGGCACGTGTGATGGGACGCACATGCGAAGGACGACTAGACGCGCTGATGCGGAGGCGTATGACGGGCTGCGCATGCACGGAACGGCAGGTGTGACGGGGCGCGCGTGCGCAGTATTTGGCGGCCGGGGCGAAATTTGGTGAATTAACGGAAAGTGGAGTCGGAGTTAAGATCAGGAGCCGCATCGCTTGGCACTGAAATACTGGCAAAGTCATCAGGACCCGAGAGAAGCGAAAAATAAATCGGACTGTGCTCTAACGGTTTTCGGGAGGGAACATTCTAGATTTTTCCTTCAAATCCCCGGGCCCGACCGAAGAGAAGAGTTTTCCCGGAGATGAGCCATCGAGAGAATTGGGCAATGTCAGAAAGACTGATCTTCACTCTAATGGCCATCTGGGTGACCCGGGTCACGGGTAAGCAGTCTTCCTACATCAAAAGTGAACTCCACCATTGAAGGGGAGGTAGACGGGACAGGACTTCATCGCCACCTGGTCTACTCAGTGATGCCTACATCCCACAAATCTGTGATTTATCCCATACATCTATATAAGCTGTGATTCTATTCTAAAATGGATATATAAAAAGGTTTCGCTATTTACAGTTTTAGTTCACTGATTGTTTTCATCCTGTGCACCTTTTTTTCCAAATCGTCTACGAGTTAAAAATACAAAAAGCATCCGGCTTCTGATATTACATTTCACGTCTCTCACTGGGCAGCAAATTCTCTTACCCCCGAATCACTTGGCTTTGGTTTCAAAAACCATTCCAAATCCACTGCTGTTCTGTGCAAGATCCCCTTTATCGAACGATAAATTCAGCCCAAGATGCCTATTTGCACTCCCGGGTGGATGAAAAAAGATCCAATTTTTTTAATAAGAAAAACGGACCATCTCTGATGTCTTGACCCCCGATATTTTATCCTGTAATCAATAACAGTATAGTTTGTTTTTTCTGGGAGTTTACTGTGCACAATCGAGTTGGCTGTTTTTACTGTACACATCAAAAACGCTTCATTGGCTGTAAAGTGCCTTGGGACTACCCGAGTGTGTGACAGATACTATACAATTTTTTGTTTCAGCCTGCCTTGTTAGGGAGTGTATTAAACACACAATTCAGAAGATTTGAAGAGTTTAGGCATAAAGGAATATAAATGAGGATTAGCCCATATTTTAGGTTTTAAGGGACCAAGAACCAGTCTAGTTTAATAAAAACGCGATAGTTAAACATGCCAGGATAGGGGCAGTACAATTTTGGATGAATTGAAGTTTACATATAAAATAAAAGCAGGAGTGGACGATACTGGTCCCTCGAGCCTACTGTTATCATTCTGTAAGATCTTTGCTGATTTGTTTGTTTCAAGTTCCACATTCCCATCTACCCACGATAAACTTTGATTGATTACTTTGCCTAACAAGAATCAATTTCTGTCTTAAAAAGTATTCTGTGACCCTCCCACTTCCACCGCCTTCTGAGGCCAAGTGTTTCATCATTGCACAATCCTCTTGAGAGAAAAAAAATCTTATCTGTCCTATAAAAGGTAACACTAATTTTAAAACAGTACCCCCTAGTTCCCAACTCTCAAGAGGAAGCATTCTTTCAACATCCACCTTGTTAGATCGTTCAAGATCTTGTATAGTTCAGTCACGTCACCTCTCCCTCTTCTAAGCCCCAATGGAAACAAGATCAGCCTGCCCAATGTATTCTCAGAAGAAAACTCACATATCAGGTACGAATCCAATACAGTGCCTCCAACACATTTATATTGTTTTAATATGGAGATCAAAACTGCACATTATATTCAAAATATAGTCTTACCAATGCCCTGTAACTGAAGCATAGCATCCTTACTCTTATGTTCAATTCCTCTTGTAATTAAAATAGCATTATGTTAGCCTTCTTGATTATGTATTGTACCTATAAATAACATTTTCTCTACTTTTGCAGTCAGAGTCAAAGATTTGCAGCATAGAAATAGGCCCTACGGCCCAACTTGTCCATGCCACCCCTTTTTATTTAAATCCCTACGTTGTCCCAATTGCCCTGTCTGGCCCATATCCCTCTATAGCTGCCTGAACACGTTTTAAAAACAAAATTGCAGCTGTCTCTACTACTACCACCTCTGGCAGCTTGTTGCAGACACTCTCCAACTCTGTGAGAAACAGTTGCCCCTCTGGACCTTTTTGTATCTCTCCCCTTAAACATATGCCCTATAGTTTTAGACTCCCTTTCCTTTTGGAGAAGATATTGATTATCTAGCTGATCAATGCCCCTCATTATATTATAGAACTCTATAAAATCACCCCTAAGTCTCAGTTTATCATTACTAGGCTGATACCGGAGTTGAGGGGGTTGAGCTATGAGGAGAGGCTGAATAAACTAGGCTTGTACTCGTTAGAGTTTAGAAGAATGAGGGGAGATCTCATTGAGACGTATAAGATGATGAATGGGATGGATAGGATAGAGGTGGAGAGACTCTTCCCGCTCAAAAAAGACAGTAGGACTAGGGGGCACAGCCTCAAGATAAAGGGGGGGCGGTTTAGAACGGAGTTGAGGAGGAACTTCTTCACTCAAAGGGTGGTGAATCTCTGGAATTCTCTGCCCGTTGAAGTGGTGGAGGCTGCCTCGCTAAATATTTTTAAGACGCGGGTTGATGGGTTTTTGATAAGAGAGGGGATTAAGGGTTATGGGGAGAGGGCGGGAAAGTGGAACTGAGCCACGACAGATCAGCCATGATCTTATTGAATGGCGGGGCAGGCTCGAAGGGCTAGATGGCCTACTCCTGCTCCTATTTCTTATGTTCTTATGTTCTCTCCTTATAACTCAAACCATCAAGTTCCAGTAGCATCCTAGTAAATCTTTTTGTATTCTTTCTAGTTTAATAACATCCTTTCAATAATAGGGTGACCAGAACTGTACACAGTTTCCCAAGTATGGCCTTACCAACATCTTATACATCTTCAGCAAGATGTCCCAATTCCTGTATTCAGTGTTCTGATCAATGAAACCAAGCATGTCAAATGCCTTCTTCACCACTTCCACCTGTAACTACACTTTCAAGGAGCTATGAACTTGTACCCTCTGATCTCTTCGTTCTATAACTCTCCCCAATACTCTACCATTATTTGAGTAAGTCTGCCCTTGTTCAGTCTATCAAAATGCATCACCTCACATTTATCTAAATTAATGTCGATCTGCCATTCGTCAGCCACTGGCCTAATTGATCAAGATCCTGGCGCAATCCTGGATAATCTTCTCTCTCAACTATGCCACCAATTTTGGTAGCAGTTTCCTTTGATCATTACCTTTGGCAAAACTGGCATCAGTCACTCGCACTAACTCTGCAATTTAGTTCTTTTGTCTTTGGAACTAAGCTTTAATGAAATTTGGAGCCAAGTAGCCCTAGCTGAGGAGTGGCAAGCAGGTAATTGCTGGAACTGCAGGGTTAGGGGCGTGGTTCTGGAGTATAAGTCTTCTGAAACCAACTATGATTCACAGCTATTCTTAGCTAAATAGTTCACCAATAAAGAGCTCAGAGGTTTTCTCCATTTTTATTCCTCCACTGCCTTGAACACTAAACCCTACAATATGCAGAGCAATGGCGCACATCAACCAGGGACACAATACAATTTGAGCACTTAGTGTACATCAGCCCCATCATGGATCCCTTTTAGAAAACTCATCTTACTTCACCCTTTTCACATCATTTGAAATCTTTGTTCTATACAGTACACCCAAATACCAGTCAATTTCTCAAACATCTTCTCACTGCCACTGCATTGAATGATTTCATAAGCGCCATGATTCTTATCAATTACGTTCACTCTGCTATGTTTACTGCCCTCTTTCCTCCCCACACCTCTCACTCCGTATATACTCTTCATCCCAAATTCACATTGTTTTCTTCCCATGGCTTCAGTACCCCATAGTTACATTTGCCTGGTTTTATTCTTATTCAATCACACCCAAGAGAATATTTGCAATGCTTTCTCACATCAACTTTGTACTGCTGTCTCTGGTATCCCTCAAGGATTGATCCTTAGCTGTCATTAGTCAGCAACATTTAAAACATGGCTTCAGTTTCCATATGTACTCTTGCAACGTGCAATTTTTACCCTGCCTCTACCTCTGTGGAACCCCTTCATTGCCCAATATGTGGGCAGAAATTTCTAGTATTGAGGAACCAGAAACCTTTATCTCCAGTACTCATTCAAAATATCATACTCTGATGCTGCTCATGGCAAGCTGAACCAGACTGTTTGCAATCTTGCTGTCATAGCAAGATGATGTTCCAACCATATATACACTTCTCCACTTATTTCTACCTCCATAACAAAACCATGATGCACTCATCTTATTAGTTACTTAAGCCCCCATTCACACCTGTGTTATTTCTAATCATTCTTATTCCAATATGCATTTGGTTGGCTGCCCACATTTCACCCCCTTTTGGCTAAGATCAAGTGTAGTATTGACATGCTGTGCTTGCTTGAAGTCATTAGGTTACATGATAGCTTCATTTGAAGCAATTTTTAAAAGCAGCATCTTGGCCTTTTGGCTAAGATGCAAATAAGATCAAGCCTTGGAGGAGGAGCTATGCCTACTCCAATCAGCTTGGATCATGTAGATCAAGCCCAAGACAGGAGGTGAGACCCTGTCTTGTCAGCTTGGATTGGGAATGTGTCAACTTGTTGAAACTCTGAATTGGACTTGGTTTGATTGAATTGGAATAAAAACAAAAAAAAACTCCAATTTGAACTGCATCCCATTTACTCATCATTCCTGCTGACTAGCCTACTCTGGCTCTCACTTGAGCAACACACTGAATTTTAAAGTTGACATCCTTGCTAGGCATTCAGCTCTCTGATGGACAGCATTTCACCATCCTACTCTCAAATCCTTACACTGTAATGACTTGCTTGTTGTTTGCACAATATGTAATGTACTCCATCCAGCTCACAGGTTCCCTTTCCTCACCACAACCCCAGAGTAACATGGTGGTTAGCACTGCTATCTTCATGCGCCAGGGTCGCGTGAAGTTGTTCAATGCCTGGCTTGGGTCACTGTCTGTATGGAGTTTGCATGTTTGCCCCATGTCTGCGTGGGTTTCCTCCAGATTCCCCCCACAATCCAAAAGATGTATTGGTTAGGTGCATTGGCCATGCTAAACCTACCCTCAGTGTACCCCAACTGGGATTTTTACAGTAACTTCATTAATCTAAGCCTACTTGTGATACTAATAAATACACTTTGAATTTAATGCCAAGATCCTGTGCCTTGGGAATAACCATCCACACAATCGCCTCTTCCTCTCTGTCTGCCTCTGCTCTGTTAAGAGGTTCCCCCATTCCCGGCCTCTGGGTCCTAACATGGCTCTGGGCAGTTCTCCCCGTCGAGCGGTGTTGGAAGCAAACGGATGAGAAGCAGCAATGAAGGCTGGGGGGGGCGCTGCTTACCCGCGACCCGGGCCACCCAGATGGCTATTAGAGCGAGGATCAGTCTCTCTGACATTCCCCAATTCTCTCAATCTCTCATCTTCGGGAAAACTTTCCCCTCCGCCAGGCCTGGGAATTTGAAGAAAAACCAAGGAGGCTCCCTCCTGAGACACAATAACACTGCCCAACTTCTCCTGTGCTCACAAATAACCATCTCCCCCACCTTCCCACCCTACCCTCGGTTGTAAGAGCCTGGACTTTGTGGTCAGCGACAAATTAGCAGTGCTCACTATCCATTACACCTACCCATGCACTGTTTATGCTTTTTGTGTTACTTGCAGTTGTTCAGCATTCTTTACAAAGGACCTGGGATCTGTGTGAACAGGGCTAGCATGAGTGTGCCTCCTTCACCAATCAGATTGAAAACATCTTTTGAAATGTACAGAATATAAACTTGGAAGTTGCAATATTTAGTTCAGTGAAAAATTGTGCACAAAGTGAAATAAAGGGACTGGATGAAATATATGGGGGGGGGATGTGCTGCAGGAGATAGAAATGAAAACCAATTCTTCGATAATAATTAAAATTTGAAGAAATCAGAGCCACACTCCACGCAGAGAGATTGCTTAGCAATAATTAGGACGTAACAGACCATTAAATATTCACTAATACTTGAATGAAATGCTTTAATTTTCTTTGGAGTGTTTTGGCATATAGCTAGTGAGCAGTTGTGTATGCCCATTGTGTATGTGAATGCCAAGGCCTTAAGCGAGGTACTGGTATAGCGAAGCTGGAGGAGTAAATGATTTCTAAAAGTAACTTCCTGGTTTTTGCTTTAAACTGAGCATGAATGGACACTGCAGATTTCAAGATATTATAAGGACTGTTTGTGACATTTTCCAGTGGGCCATCTTCCTTCAGGGGGCTATGTTTTGGCCTTTAAGGGATCCTTTTTCATTCTCATAACTCCTTCATTACTTAATGCTGCCATATTGTTTCAGTACAGTTGTACAGTGATTGGCACTGCTGCCTCACAGCGCCAGGGATCCGGGTTCAATTCTGACCTTGGGTCACTGTCTGTGTGGAGTTTGCACATTCTCCCTGTGTCTGCATGGGTTTTGTCTGGGTGCTCCGGTTTCCTCCCATAGTCCAAAGATGTGTGGGTTAGATTGATTGGCCTAGGTAAATTGACCCTAGTGTTGGGGGATTAGCCTGGTAAATACGTGGGTTCTACGGGAATAGGGAATAGGGCCTTGGTGGGTTTGTGGTCAGTACAGACTTGATGTGCTGAATGGCCTCCTTCTGTGCTTTAGGGATTCTATGAATGTATTACCCTCTATATTCATATTTTTTGGGTTTCCTACTTTACAGGTATGGTAGCACTTATACCAAAAAACTATATACATACATAATGAAATCTTTTTACTTGGAATCTGATGAAACCCTCCTTCATTACCTCTAGACGCGAATATTCCAACATGATCCTGGCTGGTCTGTCACATGCAATGCTTCTCACACTTATGGATATCCAAAACTCTGCTGCTTGTGTCTTAACTCACAGCAAGTTCTATTCCCCTATCAGCTCTGTGCTTGTTGAC
Source organism: Carcharhinus amblyrhynchos (assembly GCF_965287045.1). NCBI lineage: Eukaryota > Metazoa > Chordata > Chondrichthyes > Carcharhiniformes > Carcharhinidae > Carcharhinus > Carcharhinus amblyrhynchos. The sequence continues at coordinate 18,758,501 of NC_137345.1, forward strand.
CTACCTTGGTTCCCAATCAATGTTAAAATTCCCACCTAGGTTTTCAAGTCACTCAGTGGCGTTATCCCTACCTATCTCTGCAATCTCTCCAGCACCACAACCCCCCAAGATAGCTAATTCTGGGCTCCTGTGCATTCCCAATTTCAGTCACTGCACTGTTAGTGACCATGCCTTTAGCTGTAGATTCTGGAATTCCCTCTCTACACTACTTTGCCTCACTGACCTCTTTAAAGCACTCATTAAAATCTATCTCTTTTCACCAAGCTTTTGACCTGCTATCACCTTATGTGGCTCAGTGTAATGCTGTGTTTTATAATGTTTGTGCAAAGCACCTTGCAATGTTTCATTACGTAAAGGCATTTTATAAATTTAGGTTGCTGCATTGGTATCCATTTACTCAAATCTAAGTTCCATTTTATTGCCTGCCTAAGGCTTTGAGGCTTTCTGTTTCATTTTATTGCTCCATCTTCAAATTTAGTTTGCTAGGACTGAAACGCAGTCCAGATTATCTGTATCGATCAGAAGACTCTGGCATAAATTTCTATTATGAAAACGAAACTTACTTTGATGTAGCTGAGAGCAGTGTTTGGGAACGTCAACTCTCAGTGGATCTCAAATCTTTTGTGCAGGTGTAGACTGGGAGCAAGCTGCATATGTGCAGTTCTGCAAGCTGAGCCATTATTGATACCATCCAAGTCTCGTAATTGAAGAAGGCATGATGTGGAGATGCTGGCGTTGAACTGGGGTAAACACAGTAAGAAGTTGTGAGACTTCTTATTGAAGAGGGCTCCAGAGCAATCTTGAGGATCCAGAAAGGCAACTGAAGGTTGTTAATCCCATGCTGTGGGCCATTGGAACAAAGGTATTCCTTTGAGCAATGGTGTTCTCCTTGGTGCAACAAAAGAATTGATATTGTGTTTGTGATTGGTGCAAGATCTACTGTTACAGAGCTTGACCTAAGATATCAATGGGACAGAGAACTGTTGCTTTACTTGAATAAAATATTCAGTTTCCTGTGTGTTTTGTTAAAGTGTTATTCCTCCATTGGTAATGCACCAGTAAAAGGTTGGGATTCTTTGTAAAAGTGGTTCACTTTGGTTCCAATCATTAAGAATTATGGTGGTAACTGTACTTACTTGAAGTGTGTGTTCAGCTGGGGAGTAAAGTTGGTGTAGATATATAATGCTAAGAGCTAATGGTGTTCTAGTCCTTTTGCAAAGCTTTTTTGACCACAGCCATTGTCAGTTCCATCACTTGAGAATCTAGAGTTAGGACTGAGAGGTGAGTTTCGATGGAGGTGAGGGGATTGCTGCAGAGCTCAGGAAGCCATACCCTTTGTTATTCCTTGAAGGAGGGGGAATATATTAGGAGGTGGAGTGAGAGCAAGCATTCCTGTTCAGATCCCAAAGAAGGTAAACCCTCCCCTCTTACTGCAGGCATTACTAGTCCAGCACAGAATGGGCAAAATGTAAATCTGATAATTCAGTGAGTCTTTTCAGAGCCGCCTGCAGGATCTGTGAAAGCACTCCTACCACTCTCAGAGAGCATCAGAGTCCAGCAAAGACAAGTTCCACCACTGGGGTCCAGGCCAGCAGAATCTGACCCTGTATCGCTATATATTATTTGGTAAGAATACAGTATTTTTGTAACCCAATTTAACTTGAAAATCTGTTAAAATTCCAAAATATTTAAATAACATTTGTTTAATAATTGTGCTTCAATCCCCACACAGATTTTAAAAATAGATTAATTTCCCAGGCATAAATTGAGATAATGGAAGAACAAGATTTTATGTCTAAATACTTTTACTGTAACTAACTGTGGGGAGGCAGTGGCACAGTGATACTGTCACCGAACTAGTAATCCAGAGACCGGGGATCCAGGTTTGCACCCCACCATGGCAAATGGTGGAATTTAAGTTCAATGAAACATCTGTGACTAGATGTCATTAAAAACCCACAAATGTTTTTTGGGAAAGGAAACCTGCAGCCCTTAATGACAGATGACTTCAGACCCTCAGCAATGTAACTCTTAAATGGCTTAGCATTTGTATCCACCACTACAAAGAAAACAAACAAAAAGGAATGAAACTGAATGGCATTGACATAGGAAATGGAAATGATCCTGCGAAGTCCTCCTTACAAGTCCTTGTGCCAAAATTGGAGAGCTGTCTCACAGACTAGTCAAACAACAGCCTGATATCCACCCCACTGGCAGGACAGACCCAGCAGAGGTGGCGGGCGGCCCAGTGGTATACTGTCAGAAGGGAGTTGCCTTTGGAGTCTTCAACATCGACTCTGGACCTCGTGAAGTCTCGTGGCATCAAGTCAAACATGGGCATATTGAACACTACTTGGAGGAAGCAGTGTGAGTGGCAAGGGGTAGGTAACCAAGAATGTTTTAGTAGTACTATCATGGACTCAGTTGGACTAGACTACTGGACGGGGTGCAGGTGGTGAGGAAACCAACAAGAGGGAGAAACGTACTTGACCCCAACCTTGCCACCTTGCCTGCCACAAGTGCATCTGTTCATGGCAGTGTTGGCAGGAGTGAACACTGCGCAGTGCTTGTGAAGACGAAGTCCTGAATATCTTTGGAGAAAATTTGCTAATTTTGATTTGATTTATTATTGTCACATATATTGACATACAGTGAAAAGTATTGTTTCTTGCGTGCTATACAGTCAAAGCATACTGTTCATAGAAAAGGAAATAACAGAAGGCAGAATGTGGTGTTACATTCATAGTTAGGATGTGGAGAAAGATCAACTTAATGCAAGGTAAGTCAATTCAAAAGCCTGACAGCCACAAGGAAGAAGCTGTTCTTGAGTTGGTTGGTACATGACCTCAGACTTTTGTGTCTTTTTCCCCGAAGGAAGAAGATGGAAGATGGTCCGGGATGGATGGGGTCCTGAATTATGTTGGCTGCTTTGCCGAAGCAGCGGGAAATGTAGACAGAGTCAATGGATGGAAGTCTGGCTTGCGTAATAAATTGGGCTACATTTGCAACCTTTTGTAGTTCCTTGCGGTCTTGGGCAGAGCAGGAGCCATGCCAAACTGTGATACAATGAGAAAGAATGCTTTCTATGGTACATCTGTAAAAGTTGGTGAGAGTCGTAGCTGACATGCCAAATGTCCTTAGTCTTTTGAGAAAGTAGAGGCGTTGATGGGCTTTCCTAACTATAGTGTCAGCATGGGAGGACCAGAACAGGTTGTTGGTGATCTGGACGCCTAAAAACTTGAAGCGCTCGACCCTCCCCACTTCGTCCCTGTTGATGTTTTTTACACTTCCTGAAGTTGATGGCTATCTTCTTTTTGTTAATACCGAGGGAGAGATTATTGTTGTCGCACTAAATCATCAGATTCTCTATCTCATTCCTGTACTCTGACTCGCCATTGTTTGAGATCTGACCCATTTATGATGGTATCGTCAGCAAACTTTGAAAATCGAATTGGAGGGGAATATGGCCACACAATCATAGGTGTATAAGGAGTACAGTGGGGGGCTGAGAACACAGTCTTGTGGGGCACTGGTGTTGAAGATGATCATGGAGGAGGTATTATTGCCTACCCTTTCTGATTGTGAGTTAGGAAGTTTAGGATCCAGTTGCACAGGGAGGTGCTGAGGCCAGGCCACGGAGTTTGGAGATGAGTTTTGTGGGAATAATAGTTTTGAAGGCTGAGCTGTAGTCAATAAACAGGAGTCTGACATAGGTGTCCTTGTTATCTAGATGTTCCAGGATTGAGTGCAGGGCCAGGGAAATGGCGTCTGCTTTGGACTTGTTGCGGAGGTTGGCAAACTGTAGTGGATCCAGGTAATCCGGGATGCTGGAATTGATTTGTGCCATGACTAATCTTTCAAAGCACTTCATAATGATGGATGTCAGAGCTACCGGCCGTTAGTCATTAAGGCACGCTGCTTGGTCTTTCTTAGGTACCAGAATGATGGTTGCCTTCTTGAAGCAGATAGGGACCTCAGGATGTTGGAAAGAGAGGCTGAAGATATCTGTGAATACCCCCGCCAGCTAATCCACACAGGAAAGGAAAGACCAAAAAAGAGTACTCGGATATCAGCAAATCAAAGTAATGTTAAAAGTCCTAATGCTTGGATGGAAAGAGAGATATCTATTTAGAGGAAGAAATCTTGGAGTTAAATATTGGTCTCTGAGCTATCTGTTAAAATATATACTGTGGAAGCATTGAGCTTAAGTGTTTTCTTTTATTTTAAAGGTAACTGTGGCAAACCTCCACAGTTGGAAAATGGTTCCCCAACTGAGAAATTTACTTCTGAGACCTTGTTTGATGTGGGTACCAAGATTACGTACAAGTGTCATTTGGGTTACATATTCAGCAGAGAAACATTAAATGATTCAAGAACTGTTACCTGTAGGAAGGATTCAACATGGACTCCATTACAGACCATTTGTGAACGTAAGTGATGAATAATTTTATTCCAATCTATTGTTTTTTCTCTTTGCCTGTTCTTTTACATGAAAAGTGATTCCTACTGGACCAATATAGTTTCATGTATTGTAAGTAACTCTCTCATACTTAATTATAAAGTGCAATGTACATACACATTCATTTGTTCTTTACCTCTGGTTTGCATATCTTGTCTGTGTTTGGTAACCCAAAACTGTAAGTACTTAAGCATCAAAATTGCCTTAAAATTCCTTCAAGTACAGTTTCTCCAGTGAAAAGTCAACCCTCAAAGCAAGCCACTTTACCTGCTCAGTGCTAAAAATGTGTTGTCATTCTGACACTGTCCAGCTGCATAAATTGTTTGATATCGTGTACTGATAAAGTTATCTGGTTTTAATCTGCCAAATGTAGAAAAAAATATAAATTATGCAAAAATAATTTATTTTCAATTTTCAGTAAATCTTTACTATTGTTGATAATTTATAGATTTAGTCGACACACTAATGCTGAATTATTTGATTTATTATTGTCACATGTATTGGGATACAGCGTAAAGTTTTGTTTTTTGCGTGCTGTACAGGCAAACTATACGGAGAAAAACATATCTTTCAAAGAGTGCATAGGGAAGAAGGAAAGGAGAGGATGCAGGGTTGCAGAATATAGTGTTGCAGTTACAGATAGGGAGAAGAGAAGGATCAGCTTAACATATAATAGGTCCATTTAAGAGTCTGATGGCAGCAGGGAAGAATCTGTTTTTGAGTCAGTTGGTATGTGTTCTCAGACTTTTATATCTTTTTCTAATGCAAGAAGGTGAAAGAAAGTATGTTTGGGATGTGTGGGGTCCATGATTATGCTGGCTGCTTTTCTGAGATATTGGGAAGTTTAGATGGAGTCAGTGGATTGGAGGTTGGTTTGTATGATTGACTGGGCTATGTTCATAATCTTATATAGTTTCTTGCGGCCTTGGTCAGAGCAGAAGCCATACCAAGCTATGATACATCCGGAAAGGATGCTTTCTATGGAGCATCTGTAAAAATTGGTGAGAATTGTAGCAGACATGCCAAATTTCCTTAGCCTCTTGAGAAAGTAGAGGCGTTGGTGGGCTTTCTTAATTATAGCATCGGCATGGAGGGACCAGGACAGATTGTTGGTGATCTGAACATATGGAAACCTGAAGCTCTTGACCATTTCCACTTTACCATTGTGAAGTCGATGACTAACATAAGAACATAGGAAGTAGGAGCAGGAGTAGGCCATCTAGCCCTTCGAGCCTGCCCCGCCATTCAATAAGATCATGGCTGATCTGAAGTGGCTCAGTTCCACTTTCCTGCTTTCTCCCCAAAACCCTTAATTCCCTTGCCTACCAAAAACCTATCTACCCGTGTCTTAAATATATTTAGCGAGGTAGCCTCCACCACTTGATTCACCACCCTTTGAGTGAAGAAGTTCCTCCTCAACTCCGTCCTAAACTGCATTCCCCCCCCCGCCCCGGCTTATCTTGAGGCTGTGCCCCCTAGTCCTGTTGTCCTTTCTGAGTGGGAAGAATCTCTCTACCTCTACCCTATCCATCCCTTTCATTATCTTATACGTCTCTATAAGATCCCCCCTCATCCTTCTAAACTCCAATGAGTACAGACCCAATCTGTTTAGTCTCTCTTCATAGTCCAACCCCCTCATCTCCGGTATCAGCCTAGTGAACCTCCTCTGCACTCCCTCCAAGGCCAAAATATCCTTGCGCAAGTGCGGTGACCAAAACTGCACACAGTACTGCAGCCTCACCAATACCCTGCAGCAAGACCTCCCTGCTTTTATATTCTATCCTCTCGCTATAAAGGCCAACATCCCATTCGCCTTCTTGATCACCTGCTGCACCTGCAGACTGGGTTTTTGCAACTCATGCACAAGGACCCCCAGGTCCCTCTGCACCATAGCATGCTGCAGCTTTTCGCCCTTTAAATAGTAATCCCTCCTACTATTATTCCTGCCAAAGTGGATAACCTCACACTTGCTAACATTGTACTCCATCTGCCAGGTCTTCGCCCACTCGCTCAGCCTATCTAGATCCCTCTGCAGTCTTTCCACACCCTCCACACAATTTGCTTTTCCACTTATCTTTGTGTCATCAGCAAATTTTGTTACCCTACACTCAGCCCCCTCCTCCAGATCATCTATATGAATGGTAAATAGCTGAGGCCCCAGCACCGATCCCTGCGGCACTCCACTAGTTACCAACCGCCAATCAGAATAGCACCCATTGATACCAACTCTCTGCCTCGTATTAGACAACCAATCCTCTATCCAGACTAACACCTTACCCCCAACTCTATGCCCCCTAACCTTCTGAAGCAACCTTTTGTGCGGCACCTTATCAAACGCCTTTTGAAAATCGAGAAACACTACATCCACCGGTTCCCCTCTGTCTACCGCACTAGTCACATCCTCATAGAATTCCAATAAATTTGTCAAACACGACTTCCCCTTAACGAATCTGTGCTGCATCTGCTCTATCAAACAATTCTTCTCTAGGTGCCTCGCTATTTCTTCTTTGATGACGGATTCAAGCATTTTTCCAACAACAGATGTTAAACTAACCGGCCTATAATTCCCTGCCTTTTGCCTGCTACCTTTTTTTAAACAGCGGCGTAACATTAGCCGTTTTCCAATCTTCCGGCACTTCCCTGGAATCCAGCGAAGTTTGGTAAATAATCACTGAGGCATCTACTATCACCTCTGCCATTTCCTTCAGAACCCTGGGATGCATTCCATCCGGTCCTGGGGACTTATCCACCATCAGTCCCCCTAGCCGATAAAGCACTACCTCTCTAGTGACAGTAATCGCATTCAGGCCTTCAACTCTTACCACCCTTCTATCTTTAATATCTGGCAAACTTTTCGTGTCCTCCTCCTTGAAGACTGAGGCAAAATACTTATTTAAGGCCTCAGCCATTTCCTCATCTCCCACCACTAAATCCCCCCTCTCATCCTCTAAGGGTCCAACATTCACTCTAGCCAGCCTCCTCCTCTTTATATATTTGTAACTCCTTTGTTTTACTGACATTGAAGGAGAGATTATTGCTATCGCACCATTTCACCAGATTCTCTATCTCTTTCCTGTATTCCATCTAGCCGTTGTTTCAGATCCAACCCACTGCAGTGGTGCCATCAGCAAACTTGAAAATGGAGTTGGAGTGGAATTTGGCCACGCAGTCATAGGTTTATTAAGAGTATAGTAAGGGACTGAGGAGCACTGGTGTTGAGGATAATTATGGAGGAGATATCATTACCTATCCTTACTGACGGATCCAGTCGCAGAGGGAGGAGCCAAACCCAATCCCTGATGATTCCTAGTTAAATCAGGTTCCTTCTCCTGCAGCCTGTTACTCTTCCTTTTATCCTTTAAGCTTCAATCTGAAATGTCTGTCATACTAGTGATCCTGTCACTGACTGGATCACTAGTATTAGCGCAGCTATACTGGAATTTTGTGCCCATTTGTTGATCAAGATAAGCCAAGTGATGAGGATTCTTAGTCGTATTTTCTCAAACTGGATTAATTGTTAAATATCAGGAATTAGTTCAATTCATAAATCCAGGGATTCGGACATGGCGTATTAAGAAAATTTGTCGCATGCGTGTTCGAAATCTTAAACCTATGCTCTATTATAAATAAAAGTATTGATAACATTAAAACACAACAATGGGATAGAGGGAAAATGTTTTAAAAATCATTGATTGACTTTAACATAGAATAACTGCAGTATCTACTGAGGCATCTAAGGTACTAGACTGGAAGATTGTCCATGTAAGACCTCTGATTTAGTGATACAGATATTCAGGATTTGGCTATATTTTCCTCTTACTTCAAAAATCATTGTTCCTCAAAATAAAGTAATTTTCATAATAAACAGTTCTTTACGTGATTTACTACACAAGATCTATTGATGGGGTGTGGATGGAGGAGGTCTCTGGTGGGATGAATACAGCTTCAAAAATAAGTAACAGAATGGAGAGTAAACAAAAGGCCAGGAATCCTTCTTCAGATATGGCAGGTTAAGGCAGAATTATTAGAACTATATTGATTAAACCAGAAGAGAGAAATAGTAAATAGGTGAATAAAGTTTAAAGTGCTAAGGGACAAGGGACATGTTAGAATGTATGGTCCAAATAAGAGTTATTAATACAAATGCATGGAATGTAAAGAATAAATTAAATGAGCTGTAGGTACAAATTCAAATTGGAGTTTATGATATAATAGCCTTTACTGAGAGCTGCATGAAGGTCAAGACTGGATACTCAATATACTGGATTGTAAGATTTACAGGATAGGAAAAATGGCAGAGGGAGTGGAGTGGCTTTACCAATTAGAAACAGAATCACCTATCGAGATCTTGTGGGTGCATGACAATTTTAACTTTAGCATAGATTGGGAGAGGCAGGCAAGTATCTGTCAGAAAGGTAGTGAACTTCTGGAGTGTGTCTGGCACTCTTTCCTAAAGCAATATGTCCTGGATGCAACAAGGGGACAAGCAATATTGGATTTAGTAATGAACTGGATTTAATTAGTAACCTAATTGTGTGTGAACATTTATCAAATAATGAGTATAACTTCATAGGGGTTCAGTGTGGTGTTTGAAAGCAAAAAGCACACATCAGCTACTAGAATTTTAAATTTAGGTAAGGTTGACTTTAATGAGATAAGACCATAAGTTATAGGAACAGAATAATGCCATTTGGTCCATTGAGTCTTCTCCACCATTTGATCATGGCTGAAATGTTTCTCAACCCCATTTTCCTGCCTTTTCCCTATAGCCTTTGATCCCCTCACCAATCAAGAACCTATCTATCTCTGCCTTAAATACACTCAATGACATCTGTGCCATAGCCTTCTGTGGCAATGAATTCCATAGATACACCACCCTCTGGCTGAACAGAAACTGTCCACAGTAAACTGGGAAAATCTGATAATGGGTAAAGCAACCAAAGAATAGTGGATGATGTTTAAAGAAACATTTAATGCACTACGGAATCTGTTTGTAACCCTGTAAAGGAAAAGCACAGCTTCACAGAAAAACAGCTATGGACAACTAAAAAGATAAGGACAGCATGAAACTTAAAAAAAAAGCTCACAAAAATGCAAAAAACAGCATAAGTCCTGTTCAATGGGAAAGATACTTAGACCAGCAAAGGGCCATAAAGCAGCTTTTAAGAGTTACTAAAAGGGATTATGAAAGGAAACTTGCAAAGGAAGTAAAAATCAATAAGAAGAATTTTTTTTGTCTCGTAAAAGGAAAGCCAGTCATCAGGAACAATGTTGGCCCACTAAAGACTGCAAGTGGGAATATTGTCAATGACTATTGGGAAATCGCAGACATATTGAATGATTACTTTCCCTCAGTATTTACAGTAGAAAAAGGGGATAGCTTGCAGGATGTCCCAAGGAAATTAATAATGGTTCAGGGACAGAGTCTAAATAAAATTAACTCAAGTAAAACATTGATAAGGAAATTAAGGAACTAAAGTGTAACAAATCCCCAGGAGGGTGTTAAGGAAGAAGAGGAACACATTGTAAATACACTAACTATAATCTTTGAGTTCCCTAGGTTCAGGAGTCATCCCTCTGGATTGGAAAATTACTCTGCTTTTAAGAAGGATGAAAGAGGAAAACCAGAGAATTTAGGGGTACATGCTCATAGGTCCTTGAAAGTAGAGTCACAGGTGGACAGAGTGGTGAAGAAGGCATTTGGCATGCTTCGTTTTATTGGTCAGAACATTGAATATAGGAGTTGAAATGTCTTGTTGAAGTTGTACAAGACATTGGTAAGGCCACACTTGGAATACTGTGTGCAATTCTGGTCACCCTATTATAGAAAGGATATTATTAAACTAGAAAGAGTGCAGAAAAGATTTACTAGGATGCTCCGGGGACTTGATGGATTGAGTTATAAGGAGAGGCTGGATAGACTGGGACTTTTTTCTCTGGAGCGTAGGAGGCTGAGGGGTGATCTTATAGAGGTCTACAAAATAATCTGTGAGGGGCACAGATTAGCTAGATATTCAATATCTTTTCCCAAAGGTAGGGGAGTCTAAAACTAGAGGGCATAGGATTAAGGTGAGAGGGAAGAGATTCAAAAGTTCCAGAGGGGCAAATCTTTCACACAAAGGGTGGTGAGTATCTGGAACAAGCTACCAGAATTAGTAGTAGAGGCAGGTACAATTTTGTCTTTTAAAAAGCATTTAGATAGCTACATGGGTACAATGGGTATAGAGGGATATGGGTCAGATGGGGTAATTGGATTAGCTTAGGGGTTTTAAAAAAGAAAGGGCAGCATGACAAGTTGGGCCAAAGGGTCTGTTTCCATGCTATAAACCTCTATGACTATGACTGTATGTAAATAAGGACGTTGAAGACTAAGCTTCCCCACCGTATGGGGTTACTGTTGGAACAAATTTGCCTTGCCTAAATTTGAATTGCTAATAGGTGGAAAATTTAGCTCTAATTTCCAGGGAAGCCTTATCTTGGCCAATACAATGTTGACAATACATTCAGCAAAGTGCTATTGGAAATCTTGGTGTTTTACAGTACTTTTTTTATTTCCCTTTCTCAATGTAGCAAAGACCTGTGGTAATCCAGGAAAGATAGTGGATGGATATTATGACGCACCAACTGCTACTTTTGGAAGTAAAGTTACTTTTTACTGTAACACAGGGTAAGTATTTGCTTTACCAATTGTTGAATGAGGCTAACATGATTTTGGTGAAGAGTTATGCCTTTACTTTTTAGTTACTCGTGACATTAATATTTTAGGCAGCAAAATACTGTTGATCCCTCTTTCCACGTATCTACAGTGATTCTAGAACTAATAGCTTATATTACTTTTGTAACCATGGTCTTTTCTAAAATCTTGCTGGAGAATTATGTCTAACCTTTGCCCCCTGCAGTCTACTGGAATTGGTGATTAGATCTGCCCAGTGTTTATTGGCAACTCGGGAGTAATTGTATGCATGGTATGCCCATGCACAATGTCTTTACGATGTCGTGGCTTGCAACTGAAACACGTTGACGGAAATAAAATCAGACAATGCTGAATGTACTCAGCAAGTCCGGCAGTTTTCCAGCCAAAACTCCGTTAACTCTAGGCAGTACAGGAAAATCCCAGCCATGAACAAGGATGGAATGTTACAGCAATGTCTCAGGTCTGTGCTCTTTATCATCACATTGACTGAACCTTGCTGGACCATGACTATTTTTATGAAAGTCGTTACCGAGTGTGTGATTGACTGCATTGGGGTCAAATATAATTACCTGGAAACTGAGTTCTGAGTGGGATAGGGAGGGAGAGCAAAACAAACTGAGAGAGGCAGGGAGAGTTTATTTCAGCTTGTGATATGTGCAGTTTTATAATATGTTTTATTACAGTAGTCAAGCAGCTTTGGTGCTTCTTTCTGAAGACTAAGCCTCACCACTGTAAGTCTGTCTTCAGCGATAGGATGTAGAGGCAAAATATTGAATTAGCTTTGGACCTGCTTTTGTTTTTTTCTTTACAATGTACTGTATATTGAAAAAGTCATAAAATCCTACAAAAACATTGGTTCCAATTGCTTAGAGCCATAATTTTGTTCAATTAATGGAATTTGTTTGATCTAAAATGCTTGGGGTGGCAGAAATTTAAAATAAAAACAACAAACTCTGGAAATAATCTTTTAAGCCAGCATCCATGGAGAAAATATTTCCATTCAATGGCATTTCATCAGTACTCAATAAAGTTAGAAATATGACAAGGCTACAGTTTGAATGCTGGAAAACAGAATAGATGTTTGATTGACTAGTACAAACTTGATGGGCTCAAGGGCCTCCATCTGCGATTCCAACAGTCTTTACAGTACAGAGGTAAGAAAATGACAGAAAAGATAATGGTACAATACAGATGAGACAAGAAACAAATAGAGGGTCTGGACGGATGTAAATGGCAACAACAGAAGCATTACCCACAACTAGCTGTGGGCCCAAACAAATGGAGACTGAATACATCAAATCAGAGTTGACAACCCTATTTCAAATGTGTCCCTTACTCCTCAGATTCTTTCCTGGATAGAACTTCACTGTATTCAATTTTCAATCCTAAAGCTAACTCTCAAGTCCTCCTCATTTTTTTACATCTCCATGAAGTGAAGTTATTGAGTGAGCAGTTTCTTCACAGCTGGATTTTAAGTTTCTGTATTAACCTCAACACTTTTCTCAAGAAACCTGTCAGTGATTCTGCTGCTATCCTATACAACTTAAACAAAGAATAAATACAGTTTTCCAGATGTGACCAAACCAAGCCTACCTGCAGTTTTATCATATAGGCTTTGTTTCACACCCCCTGCCATATACTGCTATGATTTTTGCTTTCCTCATAGGCTGTGATCACTGAATTTGATGTTTCTTAACATCTCATGTTGCCCTACTTCCTGCTCTGTTTCCTCAAGTATAATTACCAATTTAATATATAACCTGCTTTCTTGTTTCTTTGCACTTGTCAATGTTGAACTCGATTCATCATTTTCTAGTTGTTGACCTCAACCGTGCAGGTAGCTTTGGATTATTGCCGATTCATTCATATCATTGGCATGGAACTTGTTTTTTGTGTTATGAACATACATAATTGCTTGAAAAATATTCTATTCTTTTCCAGCAGTTCAAAAATTAATTTTAAAAAAAGCAACCTGTGAGGCTGCACTGGCAACTTATTTCCTTTCTTCAATCTTCCTCGCATTACCACTCTCTTTTAGGCTATCTTTATAGCCTTGTATTTTCCTGCTACCTACCGTATAGATGTGATGACTCGCATTGTTATGTGGAACAGCATCGAAGTAATAAACCTAGTAGGTAAGATCCACTACCCCCATCCACTGTAGTAGATCTGTAGACTCTTCGCAGAAGCCAAAGTGAATGCTTCTTTTATCAACTCCAGGCAATTTTGTGGCTTCCGCTTTCAAATGTAACTGTTTAATTATTGTTAAATATAGACCATTTCTGTTGTGAAATTTTGGGTTGGAAGTTATGCAAACCCCTCCCTACGATTGGCTTTGTTGACAACATTACAAAGCTCAGATATCTAATTATAATTGATGCCTGAATTGATAGCCCACCTCAGCGCTTGAGGTTGCTGATCGCTTATTTATTAAAATGCTTCATTTAAGCGCCGAGGCCGAAGGATGAGCCAAGTTTTGCACTAATATCTTTAGTAATTCTGTTCAGATGAACAGAGCAGTAGACTGTACTCATTAAGGATCGTACTAAGAACAATCCAGCTTTCTTTTAGTTTTACTAGGTTTCTCTGCCGATGCATTCTTTGCCATTTTGTTTTATGTACAGTTGTATTAGTTTCAAGACTTGTATCCATTGAAACCATTAATGTTTTCTCTGATCAGGATGCTGTACAATTGTTGCATTTAGCTGCAAGATTGATGTCTATTAATTGGTCATTTCTGCTTTTTTTTATACATAGTAACTCAGTAACTTGATTTTTTTTTTAATCTAGGTACAAGATGGTGGGTAGGAACTTCCGAATGTGTGAAGCTGATGGTTGGGATGGTCAAGTCCCAACATGTGAAGGTAAGTCAAGTTCCCTTTCCTTGTGCGGATGATTTGCATTTCAGCAAATAACATCACTTTCCATCTTTGGCCTTTTGAGGGATGTTGCCTATGATCAGCATAAGCATTTGGGCCTGGTGTGACCAAATGTGGATTGTATCTTCACGTTTTTAAAATTTTTAAAATAGATTTGTTTGTAAAGGGCCTGTGGACATGAAAGTAGGAGAATTTACAGCCCCTAGGATTTTTCAGTTGACACTTTGCCTCGTCAGCAAGGCACTGGCGTTAGTGAGCACTCATGTTGAAGAAGTTGGATAATTCCTTAATCTGCCAAAGACTTGGAGCTCACAGGACTTCCCTGATATGCATACATATTGACAGGTTCAGTGACAGATAACATGGATCATATCTCAGGATCAATAATAACAACAGCTACATCTCCATTAGTCTGCCCTAAGGATCTACCTACTTGCATTTGTTAGGAAAACAAAGATGTATATTTATATTAGTAAACATTAGAAATAAGGTATAGTTTTAAGTGGGTTTCATTTAGTGTTTTTGCATAATAAAGGGTAAACTATAGTTAGATTCATGATGAAAAAAGATGTATGTCTGGGGATTTTGATTTCAATTCCAACAGTGCTTCTATTGTACTTGGAGAAGGTTCAGCATGAAGAATAAATAAAAGCTAGTAGAAGCATGTGGTTGCTGCTTAATAACTGGAAGCCCTGTTAAGGTAGAAAGGCTTTTTGAATTTTGTTTTAGCTGAATTTTGCAATGGAGATAGGACACCGGGGAGTAAGCATATCTCAACTCTGCCAGGAAAAGACAAGCTGGCCAAACAAGGGAGACTTCCCAAAGAACCAGATTCAGCCCAAATATAACCAGGGAATTGGGACAGAAAGAATGTTTCTGAAAAAACAGCAGAACTGGAAGAAGGCTAAGTTAAGGAGTCGGCTGCAGTAACCATGTTTAAAGTGAGAAAGCAGATTTCAGAGATAAGTCAAGTGTTTGATACCATCTTAATACAATCTGTTAAAACAGCTGTGAAGACAAAGAAATCCTGAAGGGGGAAGGTGTAAAACCTGTAAGCAAATCCTTGATGAACACCTTGGAGGGAAAGTCTTGTTTTAAAAAATTTGAAAGAAGTGTGTCTTTTTGAAAGTGGAATTTGATATCACTGATGTGGAAGCTGGAGTTCAAAGAGGAAAGGTGGTTCACAGTGTAAAGATCATCTGAGGACAAATCTGAAAACAGATCCACAGGCACTAATTTGGGTTCAGAGTGAAGGGCATTTTTTGCCATAGCCAGCTTGAGTATTTAAAGGGACTTTGTGTTACTGAGACCTTTGTAGCTTAAGATATACTTTGTAATCCATGTTAACCTTAAAATCTGAGTATATTTGTGAAGCTAAGGAGTAGTAAAGGAATATTGTATTGTAATTAATCTTTTCATGTTTAATTGATATTTTTCCTATGACTCTTCCTCCATGTTTTCTAAAGAAACGTAAAAGTTCAGATCTTTTGATCCAGGGTTCCATTCTGGGATCTTTCTCACCAGTTATCACATCATCTGGAATTGTTAATCAGACAATCTAGGCAGTTACTTCCTCAGATAGATATTCTGTTATATAATGTATTCCCAGCATTTGACTGCAATACATGCTCAAAGAATCAGAATTATACCTATGCCAAGTACTACGGACACTTCTACCACTTTTACTGGAAGTAAAAAAAATACATTATATTTCATGTGCAAACTCCTGTCCAAAATCCTTAATTGCATACAACCTGACTAATCATCCAGTTCAACTTACTGTATGTTTTTTAGGGATGGTTAGCCAGGAGCACTTTAAAAGATATGTGCCCAATTTTAAGCATCTCTGTCTGAGGGAGCTCCTTCCACACTGCCATTGTGTGGTGTGTCATTTGGAGTTGCTTTTTGGCGGGATATTTGCTGTACTTATAGCAGGCAAGTAACTCAATGTTGGTAAAGATTGAGCCTCACTTCTTTGCCTCTATTTTTGCATCAGTATTTTAATTCTAGTGTCCTTGATCTGGCTGTGACATTTATGATGTGGAGATGCTGGCATTGGACTGGGGTAAACATAGTAAGAAGTCTCACAATACCAGATTAAAGTCCAGCAGGTTTATTTGTAGGAAATGCCACTAGCTTTTGGAACTGGCTGTTTCTTTGTCAGGTGGGTGGGAGTTCTAATCACAAACACAAACAAACTTTATATGCCCTGTTTGTGATCAGAACTCCCACCCACCTGACGAAAGAAATAACAGCCATTTCCAAAAGCTAGTGGCATTTGCTATAAATAAACCTTTTGGACTTTAACCTGGTGTTGTGAGACTTCTTACTGTATTGACAATTACACCATTAAAGACAGTTGCCTTGTTCGGGAGGCAAATTTATAGATCCAAATATGTAAAAAAAACTAGGTCTACAAGCTTTTGCATTGTAAATATTAGCAGCCAATTCATGGACAGTTTTATGATAACATCACTATTACAATATAAAAGACATTGTGTTCCCTTCTGCTACTTCCCCAAATAATGTCGGGTTGGAATCAGGATGTCAAAGTGTGGTTGGCCTATGCTGCATTGTTGATTCAGCTGAAAACAAAACATGAAAGTAAACTTTTAGTTTGACTGTTTGTTCAGAACAGTAGGTCTATTTTGTTTTCCCCAGTCATCACATGTGATGATCTTCCAACTATTAAGAATGGGACAACTCCGTCACCACCCTATGGCGATCACTGGGAATATGGAATGATTGCAACTTACTCTTGTAATGATGACAATTCATTGATTGGTGCTGAAAAACTTACTTGTACAGAGACGAGCAAATGGGACAATGACCCACCTATATGCAAAGGTACAGAAGTTTTCTGTCTCCTGAAAGTTGATATTTATCTCTAGATATTTGGCCTTTGGGTAATGATTCTAAAATTGTTGCTACTTAATCTAGTACTTGAAAATTACTGAATAGGCTTGATGAAGAAATAGTTCTTCAGATGTAACTGAAAAGTTAAAATTGTTCAAAAGTAAGTAAATTTTCAAGTATTTTGCTTTGCGAGACACCTTGCGTATCCCCATTCATTTTCAGTCTGAATCTATTCTGCAAGCAGCCTGTAACAAATTTATCTAGCACCAGTTAGATCGGATGTGGTCTCAAACACTTTCTAACAAATAATTTCGTTTAGAAACGTATGTGTATTTTAGTACTGTAGTACGCATATTTGGCATCAGAGTAGTGAATGGTAAAGCTAGAGGTTGGGATATTTATATACCCAGCTTCTGCATCAGCTATGCTCATTTGAGGTAAGCAGAACAGTACGAGCTATTAATGAGGCAGATCTTTTATTTCAGTGGTTCATTTTCTAATTGCAAACAAAAATATCAAAATACAGATGGATTTTGAAGATATAATTTTCAAGACACAATGCTCTGCAGGCGATATAATCAGATAGAGAAAGTGAAATGGCAATAATAGTTTTGCTTGCTCATCTTCTAACTTGCTGGAGTAACTATATATTCTGACTTAAAAACAACTTTGTTTTCACAAATGTGAACCTTTGTAAGATAGAGTTACAGAGGTTTACAGCTGTGGAAATAGGCTCTTCGGCCCAACTTGTCCATGCCACCCTTTTTTTAAACCCCTAAACTAATCCCAATTGCCCATTGCAAAAGATCATTTGGGTGTCAAAGCTTACTTATTTTCTTTTTGAACCATGGTGATAATTCACAAGTTTGCTATTTATTAACCTATGTAATGTTAGATTTAATTGGATTATGGTAGTAAAATGAATAATTTGAAGAATTTTAAAGGTGGAGTTAATGAAGTATTTGGTAACGAGTGAATGACAATCTAATACATCCTCTTAAGTCAAATAGACATATCCTAGGGATCTTTAAAAATGTTTTGTACTGGAAAGATTCTCTAAAATTGGAAGCAAATATAAATAGCGCATGTATCAATTAGGACAAACCTGACCAGGTAAGCTGAAACCCATTAACCTAACGTAAGTCATTTGTAAAATTATCTCAAGAATGCTGGGTTGGAGAAGAAGCTGATCTAAATGAAAAGTAAATCGTAAATTTCGGTCAGTCCAAAAGTAATTGGGAATTTTTAAAAGCCATTGAAGTAGTCAAAAACACTCATTTTGATTAGTATTTGAAAACAAGGCCTAACATCATCTAATTTCCGCACACCTATTTTCTAGCATGGATACAGTGCTCAGATGTGACACAGGTAAGATTATCATAATAGCAGACAGCTACCTTGAGAAATCTAATGTATTACCTGTTTCTTGGCAGTTGTTGAATGTCAACGTCCTGAACTGCCTGCAAACAGCAAGACAGAGGAAGGTTTTGCACCTACTTACAAATATGGGGAGACAATCAGCTAT
Organism: Carcharhinus amblyrhynchos; assembly: GCF_965287045.1. Classification (NCBI taxonomy): domain Eukaryota; kingdom Metazoa; phylum Chordata; class Chondrichthyes; order Carcharhiniformes; family Carcharhinidae; genus Carcharhinus; species Carcharhinus amblyrhynchos. The sequence goes on from NC_137345.1 coordinate 18,776,914, forward strand.
GACTGTAATGAAGGTTATGAAATAGTTGGCAAGAGTGTGATTGAATGTAAAGAGAACAATACATTTGTACCAGCGCCACCAACCTGCAAACGTGAGTAACCGTTTCTTAAATTGAGGATAAAATTAGAAGATCATTGCCTTAAGTCATAGTCTTAGGGTGGGATTTTACAGCCTCGCTCGTCCCGAAACCGTAAAATCATGCCCAGGGCCAATGCCCCTCGCCCGTTCCAATTCCTATTGCAGGCAGGATGGTAAAATTCCGACCGTAGAGTCTGAGATATAGTGTGGAGTTCTCCCAAAAAAATTCTAAATGTCGGATTCGCATAAAAACTGCTTTTGTCAGCGGGATTTTCAAAGTGAATCTCCCACACATTGCGCATCTCAGAGAGGCCTAGCGTGATGAATCGTTAGAAACCTGTGAGGGCAGCCTATTCCCGCTGGAGAGGCCGGCAGCATAGTGCTGAGAAGGTGCAGGTCTGTCAACGTGCCCAGGCCAGCCCCGATCAGCCCTTCCCTCCCTCTGTCACTGAGCCAAAGTGATAGCAGTGCCCCGCCCCCTTGGCAGTCTATGTCTGGTGGGCAGTGCCAAGGTGCCCCTGGGCATTGCCACTTTGCTCCTTGGGTACTGCCCAGGGGAACCACCCCCTTTACCACCAACCTCTTGGGGGGCCTCCATGCCCTGCTTCACTCTAGCAGGGTTGGACCACCAACTCTCATTAGTGGGAAGCTGTTGTGAACCGTACTCGAGTGAAACACCTGTGGCAGGAGGAGCGAAGCTAACAAGCCTAGAGATGTCAATCCCAGACCTGCTAATCAGATTTAAATTGCGATCTTAATATTTAAATCAGCTCCATGCCAATGCTGTGCTGGCTGGGAGGATCACCCCATCGTTTTCTGGTTATAAATATCTAAGATTTTTCATGGTTGACATTGATGTGCACCTTTTTTGCTGCTCCTCTTCACTCCTGCAGAGAGTTTTAATAAGTGAAATGTAGCACTTCTATGTTCGTTGAAAGTAATATGTCCTAATTTTTCATAGTGTAGAAAACAGAGCATCTTGCAAATCGAATGGTACTATTACTTTTGTAGGAAAACAGTTCACAATGTATAGCTCTTTGTTTTCTGTGGAAATTGGGTATTTTTCTGCCTTCTCATAAGAGAATTGGTGCTATTCACCCACAGATCCAGAGGGAGCATTCCTTTTGTTATATTACAGCAATATGTGACAGATCCTGTCTAGCTAGTTTGCTATAAACCTATTTTGTTAATATAAGGGTCAAATCTGCCACCTATCATTAATAAAATTCAGAGCTTGGTTAGTCAGTGAAGGCATGAGAGCAACATTCTTAATATAGGAACACAGAAATAACTGGAGAAAAAAATAACAATGTGTATCTCGTCTATGTTCTGCTATTCTGGTAGGCTTATGATACAATGATAATTGTTAACTAACCTTAACAATCAATCTGTATCAATTACAACAGACCCAGATGTGAAAACTCCGCTGGTGAAGAGCTTTAAAATTCATAGGACAACATTTCCCTCCCAGATATACTGCATTTACCACATTGCGTCTCGAATTATTCACTGAATCCCAAATTATATTTTCTAAAAATAATTTATCTACATGCATTTGAATAAATCACTACCAACTGCTCAATTTCAGCAGCCACACACCAAAAGAAATAGGGACTAGAAATAACTATCATGTACTCCAACCCAAACACTGCATTTCTTTTGGCCTTTAACAACTCTTAAAGTGTAGAGTTTATTTTATCACCTAATTTCCACTATCCAGAATCTATTTTATAGGATGGGACCTGTACTCACGGGTGAGGGAAATAAACTTTCTAGTAGTATCAGAAGATGCATTGAAACTAATGCATTGTTTTTTTGATAGCTGTGGAATGTCATCACCCTGAATTGCCTGCAAATGGCAGAATAGAGATGGGATTTGGACCCACGTATGGATATCGGGAGACAGTCAACTATGTCTGTAATGAAGGTTTTGAAATGGTTGGCGAGAGTGTGGCTGAATGTAGAGAAGGCAACACATTTATACCAGGACCACCTACTTGCAAACGTGAGTAATCATTTATTGAATTAACTTTTATTAAAACAAAAGGTGGGTTAACATGCTTACATATGTTGGAAGTGTATTCTTTTGATTGACGTTAGTATGTTTTTTTTTTGTTCCCCATCGCTCCTTTAGTGAGTTCAAATGGTAATTCAGGTTTATGTTAAAGTATCTGATGGATTGATGAAGGGTATTCTCTAATTGACAATATTCTGCACCTATGTTGTCAACAAATTTGCCACCTATCTCCAATTACTTGCTCTTTCCAGCTTGGCCATTGAGGAGAGGAATCAGCATTTTCTACACCGTGGTTGGCACATGATACAATAATGATGGTGGGATTGACTAATTGATGTAAATAGTCTCTTGGGAACCATAGGTCAAAAGTCAAAAGAAATTAACGCCTAGAAAAATGCATCTTACACTTCAATCTGTTTACTGAATTTTGATCAGCCCTTAGCAAGGCATTAAAAGCACAGTGTTTGTTCTCTTCGAATTAAAAAAAAACTCTTTTTGGATGGAACAAATACTTTGTTATGGTACAGATATCTTCTGACTGTATAAAAGCAGTTATGATCAACAATACATTGTTTTTCTAGTAACTATTGAATGTCATTCCCCTGAACAGCCTGCAAATGAACGAACAGTGGCAAGGTATGGATTTATATATGGATATTGGGAGAACATTAGCTATATCTGTAAAGAGGGTTTTGAAGTGGTTGGCATGAAAATGATAGAATGTAAAGATGATGCATTTGTGCAAGGACCACTTATTTGCAAACATAAATGTAAGTTTCTTAAATTGAAGGTAGAAATAGGTTGTGTGAACGTTCCCTCAAGTCTGTTGAAGTTGTAAATATCTGAGGTAGATTTTTTTTGGTTGACATTCATGTGATTTTTACTCCACTCTGATAAGTGAATGGTAGAATATTTCAGTTTGTTTAATGTTACATTATAACCAAGCATAAAATATGAAGTTACAACAATCCTCCTGTTTGCGATGACTCCCTCTCCTGCTCCCATCCAGGATCAGATGATGAATTGTTGAGGTTTCCTGCACATGTAAATGAAGTTTTCTTGAAATTTAATGCCACAAATGAACTTTAACTTTCTGGAGTCCAGAAACATTTAGGACCATACATGTACCAAAGCAGCGCAAATCACAAACATTGTAGGGGCCATTGTAGATTCTGAAACAACTGTGTCTATATATAATCATCTAGTAAAAGTGCATCAATACTTTTATAATTATACAGTCAAAGGTTGGAGAGTTCAGTTGTATGTTGTAGACATTGCAAGACTATCCAACAAGCAAAGGAGCAGATGGGGCATTGAAATCAGTTGGCCCTGCTTTCAGAAGGAAAATATCGGAACAACATCAAAATAACCTGAGCTAGTTTGATATTCTGGGTTGAAATACTGAACAATTGCGGTATTGTCTTGCCAAGAATATAATTTAGCATTATAGCTGGTCAAATGTAGACAAGAAAAATCTCATTTTGATGATCATCTGTCACCTTCACTCAGCTGATGAATCTGTCCATAACGGTATTCCAAGGGGTGACCACCACAGAGTCCTCAGGGAGACAACATCCTGTCAGCACACTGAGGATAGTGTCCATCATGTTGCCCTACCAGTGTCCTAAAAGGGATAGATTCAGAACAGATCTAGCAGATGAAAACTGAGTGCTCATGAGTGTTGAATGTCATCAACAGCAACATAATCGTATTCAACTAGAAAGTAATTTCATAGTCCAACAAAACGCTTGCTTGACCAGGCCCATCAAGCCTATATATCAACCAGGGTTCAGTGGGGAGTGCCAGAAGGAGCACCAGGCATACCTAAAAATGAAGTGTCAGCCTGGTTAAGCTACAAGAAAGGCTTGCATTCCTGCTAAATAGGGAAACCATATATGATAGACAGGACTAAGTAATCTCACAACCAGCAGTTGATATCAAAGCTCAATAGTCTTGCTTATATCCTATCGTGAATAACTAAATAACTCTCAGGAGAAGGAGGAGACACCATCCAATATCATGACATGGGCACATTTTCTGCAGAGGCGGATATTAGACTGACAAGGTACACAATTTACTAGACTCTGTTTACATTGGTCCTGTTCTTGGCCAGCTAAACTTTTCCTAAAGGACATTATCAGATGTGACAAAGACACTTGATGAGGGAAGGGCTGTGGATGTAGTTTATATGGACTTTAGTGAGGTGTTTGTCAAGGTCCCATATGGCCGACCGGTACTAAAATTAAAATCACGTGGGATTTTGGGTGGGCTGGCTAGATGGACACAGAGCTTGCTTGGTTGTAGAAGACAAAAAGTAGCGGTGGAGGGGTGCTTTTCCAAGTGGAGATCTGTAGCTCATGATGTCCCACAGGACTCAGTACTGGGACCTCTGTTATTTGTAGCATATATAAATAACCTAGAGAAAAATGTGAGTGGTCTGATTAGTAAGTTTAAGGATGACATGAACACTGGTGAAGTTGCTCATAGTGCTTGGGATTGTCAGAGGATACAAAAGGATATATGATAGATTGGAGACATGGGCACAGAATTGGCAGTTGGAGTTTAATCCAGGCAAATGTGAGGTGATGCATTTTGGAGGTTCAAATTTAGGTGTGAATTATACCGTAAATGGCTGAACCCTTAGGAACATTAGCATACAGAGGGATCTGGGCGTGCAGGTCCGCAGTTCCCTAAAAGTAGCAACACAGGTGGCCAAGGTGATCAAGAAGGCATATGGCATGCTTGCCTTCATCGGCCAGGGCATTGTGTATGAGAGTTAGGAAATCACTTTACAGCTATATAAAATCTTGGTTAGGCCGCATTTGGAGTATTGCATGCAGTTCTGTTTGACACACTACCAGGAGGATATGGGAGCTTTGGAGAGAATGCAAAGAAGGTTCACCAGGATGTTGCCTGGTTTCAAAGGCATTGACTGTGAGGAGAGATTAAATAAATTAGGATTGTTTTCACTGGAAGGATGGAATCTGAGGGGAGATCTGATAGAGGTCTACAAAATTATGAGAGGTATAAGCAGGGTGGATCATGAGAGGCCTTTTCCCAGGGTGGAAGTGTCAATTACAAGGGGGCACAGGTCAAGATGAGAGGGGGAGAGTTTAAGGGAGATGTGCGGGGAAGATTTTCATGCAGATAATGATGGGTGCTTGGAACATGCTGCCAGAGGAAGTGGTGGAATCAGACACATTAGCAATATTTAAGGGGTCTCTGCATGGATACTTTGGGATAGTAGAGGTGTTGGTGGGTTTTCTCAAATATAGTGTCGACATGAAGGAGCTAGGCAGGTTGTTGGTGATCTGGACACCTAAAAACTTAAAGTTCTCAACCGTATCTACTTCGCCCCATTGATGTAGACAGGGGCATGTCCCCCACTATGCTTTCTGAAGTTGATGACTATCTCCTTCATTTTGTTGACATTGAGGGAGAGATTATTGTCATCGTACCAGTTCACCAGATTCTCTATCTCTTTCCTGTACACTGTCTCATCATTGTTTGAGATCCGACCCAATACATTGGTGTCATCAGCAAACTTGAAAATCGAGTTGCAGGGAAATTTGGAGGGTAAGTGAATAGGGAGATATGGTCTGAGTAAGGCAGAATTTTTTTTTAAGTTTAATTAGGGCAAGATGATTGGCACTGGTTTGGAGGACTGAAGGGCCTGTTCCTGTGCTGTACTTTTATGACAATCAACAATGCTTCTTTGGTCATTAGATTTTATCAATTCCAGTTTTTTATTGCCATTATTTTGCCTTAACCAAAAACCTGTCTTGTGAAGAGGGAACAGTCAAAATTCTGAGGATCTGATGTTGAAAATGTTATGTAGGTTTTATTGGAGATCTTGCGATAGCTGTATCATTTTCCTTTTTTTCTTCTCTGTGTAGCAAGGGATTGTGGTAATCCAGGAGAGATATTAAATGGATATTATGAGGCACCAAGTACTACTTTTGGAACTAAAGCTACTTTTTATTGTAACCCAGGGTGAGTATTTGGTGAGTGTTGAATTAGGTAAGCTGGCTTTGGTGAAGCTCTTTATCGAAATTATCAAGTAATCCAAAAAATAATGACCCAGAATTTGCTGGAGTGTGACATCCCACAGATTTTTTCTCCATGATTTTCAGCTCAAACCTTTTGCACTCCAGGTATCTGGAAGTGCATGCCCATACTGGCTTGGCAAAGCGAAAAGGGCAGCTCTGACTGAGAGCATTGAGACCAACAATTTATCTCCTTAAATGTGAGATTAAAAGATTAAGAAGCAACCAGAAAAATGACCTAGAAGGAAATGGGATGGATTAAAATGAAATCAGATAGTGAAAGAGAGGGAAAGAAATACTAAATTTGGAAGAAAGGTAAAATAAGAAAAAATAAAATCACTGACAACAGTTGCACTTCTTTTGCTCCCTTGAATGCCAAATCTCATTCTTGGCGACTTGAATTATTAAGTACCAGTCTTCACTTTCTGTGCCAAGTTTCATTGACAATTAATGGGAAAATGTTTTTTTTTGAAACTTGTGGAGGTTGGGGGGCAAGCTGCTCTTTTTGCAAGACTAACACCAAAATGAAGCAAACTGTCAGCAATTTGTGGAGAGAGAAACAGAGTTAACGGCTGGAATTTTACTGCCCCACCCACCACTGAATTGGAACAGTTAAGGGGCGAACAATAGAAATGTCCGTTGACCTCGGGAGGGATTTTATGGTTTCGGGATAAGTGAAGTCATAAAATCCTGCCCATCATTTCAGGTCTATATGACACTGCCTCAGAGCTAAAGAGAGGGAGAAATGTGATAGTTTATATATTATACAAGAGGAGTGGAGCAGATGTAGCATAGTAGAAAGTCAGTGATTGGTGGGAGCTAGCAGAGGTTGCAACAACGATGTATTGGGCACTTGACAGAGGAAGCATTAATTGTAGTATAAAGGACTATGGAAGGGACTTGCCTGGCACTGCCAGGGCACTGTCTGAGCATGTCCCTTTTACTTCCTGTGCATCCCTAGCAGGTTTCCATTGACTGCTTTACGTTTTTCAGAAGCAGTTGTGTACCTCACCAACGTAACATCACATCTAAATGTAGGGGGATCATATGGCAAGGAAGTCCTTTAAGTATATTAAAATAAGATTGGGAAGCTCATTATGTCACTAGCAAGGGGTGGAGAAATCAGAAAACAAAATCTTGCTGGCAAGAATCTTATTTTCTGATTCTCGCAACGTTTTCTGCCAGCATCACTATTTGCCCACGGCTATTGCTGGCAGAAATTCCTACCTTTGTGTCTGTTTTCAGTGTAGAAGGCACAAATTGCATACCAGAAATAGAGGGTAACCAAAAGATTAATAAGTGTGGAATTTAGAAGAAAGAACTGCTTCATCCTAAAATTCTAAAAGCGTTCTAAAGGTTACAGCGCTAACTTGCATGTGGCATAATTTTCCAAAATTCCTTCATTTCTAGAATGGGGTCCTAGTGCATTGGAAGTTAGCAAACATAACATTGTTATTTAACAAAAGGGAGAGAGAGAAAACAGAAAATTATAGCCCAGTTAGCCTGAAATCAATTGTCTGGAAAGATAAAATATATTATTAAGGAGAAACATTGCACTTAAATGAAAATTATTGTATGATTAGAAAGAGTGAGTGTGATTTTGCAAATGGAAAATCATGCTTGACACATTCATTGTTGTTTTATAAGGGCATAACTAAAATAATGTATTTTGATTTCCAAAAGGCATTTTATAAAAGGATAATACGCAAAAGTAAGGACTTAAGTGAGTTGGTGCTAATATATTAGCATGAATGGCACGGATTGGTTAATAGAAACAAGCAACTAACAATAAATGGAAACAGGAACTGCCCACTTGTCAGGGACTTTCATGCATCAGTGCAGACTCTGCACTATAATATTCTGTGATTGTTGCTGACTATGGAACGTTTAAGCATGATCTTAAGAATTGTAAACTGTTTAAACACCTTGTATTCCTAACATTATTTCAAAATGGAGATATTTAATTTGCAGCTGCCTCAATCTGAACAGTATTAGAAGTTTCCTGCTGTTTCATCAAAATGCTTCATGGTGCGGCACAGTGGTTAGTACTGCTGCCTCACAGCATCAGGGATCCAGGTTCAGTGACTTGGGTCACTGTCTGTGCGGAGTTTGCACGTTCTCCCCGTGTCTGCATGGCCTTCCTCTGGGTGCCCCGGTTTCCTCCCACAAGTCCAAAAGTATGCTTTTTAGGTGCATTGACCATGCTAAATTCTCCCTCAGCATACCTGAACAGGCGTCGGAATGTGGCGACGAGGGATTTTCACAGTAACTTCATTGCAGTGTTAATGTGAGCCTACTTGTGACTAATAAATAAACTTTACTTTAACTTCACTTTCATTTAAATTGTGAATTGGAATGTTGAGCTGTGTTACACCAATACCCTTCCTCTGACAAACTGAACAGAACAGCACAACATACCCCATCATGGATCTGACGAGGAACAATCCAACTTGTCTTGATTTGTATTCTGCTCCTCAGCTAATATGTTTCTTGCCTTTTATTGTTTACAATTGTATTAGTTTCATTACTTGTATCTATCAAAGCCATTAGTGGTCTTCCCTGATCAGGATGCTGTATCACTGTTGCATTTAACTCTGAACTCAGCCTAATAATTGGTAATTATTGCTTTGGGTGTTTCCAAGCTAACTTGTTTTCTTTTATCTAGATACTGGATGGTGGGGAAAAACTATCGATTATGTAAAGTTGATGGTTGGGATGGCCAAGTCCCAGCATGCAAAGGTACATTAAGGACCATTTTCCCTGGGTAGCCAATTTACACATCTGTGCTAAATGGCTGAGGCAAATTAATTGAAACATCTGGATTGTTACATAATGTGCAAAGTTTTACTTACAATACTTTGATGTTTATTAGAGGGCTGAATTTTGGAATGGCAGGAAAAATAGATTTGTTGCAATGTAAGTATCAGGAGTTAAATCATAGGCACAGTTTTCCTGCAATTTGGGATCAGTAGTGGCATTGTTCTATGTTGCATTGTGTTAGATCACCTGAACTGCCGTGTCTGAAATGAATGATTTTAATCACTGAAGTGAAAGTTTTCATTTGGCAATCTGTTCAGGACTTCAACTGTTTATTTTTCTCGAGCTTTTACATGTGATCTTCCATCTATTTATAATGGGATAGCTTCATCACCACCTTCTGGAGATTACTGGAAACCAGCAATGGTAGCAAACTGTTCTTGTAACAACAGCTATTTATTCATTGGTGCTGAAAGACTGATTTGTATAGCAACTGGAGAGTGGGACAACAATCCATCAACATGTAAATACATAGAACAGTCAGATGGAATTTATTTAACCCAATGCTCAGAAACATGGTTGATACATCAGTAAATACTTGTGTTACAACCTGGTCTTTGATATTCTATTGATAACTATCCACAAGTTTTGTAAGCTATCTAAACAAACCTGGGGATTTTAACTTTTAATTGATCATGGGATCTGAGTGTCACTGATAAAATTAATATTTGTCATCAGTCCTTAAGTGCTGTTGAGAAGTGGTGTTTAGCCACTTTCATGAACCACTGCAGTCAATGTGTAGGTACACCCACAGTGATGTTGGGCAGGGAACTCCAAGTTTTTGACCCAGTGACAATCCAAGGAGTATTTCCAAATTGGGATAGCATTTAATTTGGAGGGGAACTTACTGGAAGTGTTTTCTCTGTCTGCTTCTCTTATTCCTCTTTTGTGGTAGGGGTTGTAGATTTGAAATGTGCTGTTGAAAGAGCCTTACTGCATTGCACCTTGTAGATATATGCTCTGCCGTGGTGATGCTTCAGTTTGTTTAGTCAGCTTTTGCAACCTGTAAATTGGTTTGTGTTCTAAGATTTTGCACAAAAATTGCCTTCACTTGACAATTATATAAATAATTTTATTTAATCCTGTGCTTTCATGTGCATTTGAACAGACTTTTTGGCATAATATTTCTTAAAGTGGTAAAATAACTGTTACTTAGATTCTCACACCAACAGGCTGCCAGGTATGGAAAAGTAAGTTCAATTTCATGTATGCTTCTTTTGTCTCACGGGTAACATACTGCCTATCACAAGAATATAATTCAGGAACTGGAAATGAATGATTGGCCTGCAACCTGTCCATTGCAATTTGATTAATGGTCTTAAAGATTTTTTCAATCTATAGGATGGAAACAGTACTCAGCTATGGTGCAAATAAGCTTTCAGTTAGTATCATATGCAACAGTCAGTTACCTCATAGTGACTAATGCATTGTTTCTTCCATAGTTGTTGCATGCCATCGTCCTGAAGTGCCTATCAATGGCCAAATAAAATCAGGATTTGGACCTACCTATAAATATCAAGAGAACATCAGCTACATCTGTAACGCTGGTTTTGAGCTGGTTGGCAACAGTGTGATTGTATGTGAAGAAAACAATACATTTGTACCAACACCACCTACTTGTAGAAGTGAGTAACAATTTGTTGAATTGTGGAGAGCATCAAAAGACATGGAATTAACTTCCCTTCATGTCTGTTGTAGTTGTGAATAAGAGTTGGATTTTTCTTGGTTGACAATAATCATCTTTTCTCTCTCTGATTAAATTTCACTTTTGAAATTCTCAATGCATTTCTGTTTACTTAAAGTACTGTAGATGGATAAAGAATTGGTATGGTCTATGAATTTAAATGAAATCTTATTCTTGACTTTCTATCAAACTGATGAAATACATTTTAAAACTTTGTAGACAAATTGCAAACTTCCAAGGTCTTACAGGATGATTGTAAATTTTATTATATAATAGTATGCTTAAGATTGATAGTTACAGCATTAGAATGTACATATCATTTTTGTTCTCTCATTCTTGTAATTATGTTTTTGCCCCCAGCAGCAAAAATAGCTCAGGTTCGTAAAATTGGAGAGAAAAAGAAGGAACCCGTTTCAGCCGATGGTAAATGAAATATTTTGTACTTTTTCAATTGATATATGTCCAATTTCTTCAACTGAAGTTCTTTTTTATACAATTTAAATAATGTAGTTAAGTCTGTTCTGACTTCTTACTTAAATCTCTAGTTTAGCTTCAGCATTGTTAAGTGTTACCTCACTTCACCACTCTATCTGTTAGAGAAGGCACAAAGCTTATCTCCATGATAGTAGGAGGCTTGCCATATCAGCATTGTGTGTAGTAAACAGCAAAGTATTTGCATACGGTCGATTTAATCTTTGTTTTATTTACTTCTACAGCAGCAGATGAAAATAACCTGGGTAAGAAGAATTGGATAATATCTATTTTCCGTTATAACTAAAGCATTATACTTTTTTAAGCATTCATTGATGTGTAACGAATCACAATTGTATTTTAAATTGTATATTTTAACTGGTGTTCCATGAAATCAACATAATCATAAATCTTCAGCTCATGTGTATTTTGTCAGTCTGGATTAAGGCCAGTGAGCCTCACATCTATGGTGGGTAAATTGTTGGAAGGTATTTTGAGAGACAGGATCCTCAGGCATTTAGAGACGCAAGTGCTGATTAGGGACAGTTAGCAAGGCTTTGTGAGTGGAAAATCATGTCTCACAAATTTGATTAAGTTTTTTGAAAGGGTAACCAAGAAAGTAGATGAGGGCAGTGCAATTGATGTTGTCTACATGGACTTTAGTAAGGCCTTTGACAAGGTACCGAATGGTAGGCTGTTGCGTAAGGTTGAATCTCACGGGATCCAGTTTGAAGTATCTAAATGGATACAAAATCGGCTTCTTGACAGAAGCCAGAGGGTGGCTGTAGAGAGTTATTTTTCAAACTGGAAGCCTGTGACCAATGGTGTTCCTCAGGGATCAGTGCTGGATCCACTGTTATTTGTCATTTATATTAATGATTGGATGAGAATATAGGGCGTATGGTAAGTTTGCAGATGACACTAAGATTGGTGGCACTGTGGACAATGAAGAAAGTTTTCTCCAATTGCAATGGGATCTTGATCAATTGGGCCAGTGGGCTGACGAATGGCAGGTGGAGTTTAATTTAGACAAATGCGAGATGATGCATTTTGGTAGATTGAACCAGGGCAAGACTTACTCAGTTAATGATAGGGCGTTGGGGAGAATTAAAGAACAAAGAGATGTAGGGGTACATGTTCATAGCTTTTTGAAAGGGGAGTCACATGTGGACAGCGTGGTGAAGAAGGCATTCGGCCTGTTGGTTTCATCGGCCAGAACATTGAGTACAGGAGTTGGAATGTCTTGTCAAAGTTGTACAAGACTTTGGTAAGACCACACTTGGAATGCAGTTCTGGTCACCCTATTATAGAAAGGATATTATTAAACTAGAAAGAGTGCAGTAAAGATTTAGTAGGATGCTACCGGGACTTGATGGATTGAGTTATAAGGAGAGGCTGGATATACTGGTACTTTTTTCTCTGGAGTGTAGAAGGCTGAGAGCTGATCTTATAGAGGTCTATAAAATAATGAGGGGAACAGATCAGCTAGATAGTCAATACATTTTCCCAAATATTGGGCAGTTTAAAACTAGAGGGCATAGGTTTAAGATGAGAGGGGAGAGATACAAAAGTGTCCAGCGGTGCAATTTTTTCACACAGAGGGTGGTGAGTGTCTGGAACAAGCTGCCAGAGGTAGTAGTAGAGGCGGGTACAATTTTGTCTTTTAAAAAGCATTTAGATAGTTACATGGGTACGATGGGTATAGAGGAATATGGGCCAAAAGCGGGCAATTGGGATTAGCTTAGGGTTTTTTTAAAAAAGGGCGGTATGGACAAGTTGGGCCGAAGGGCCTGTTTCCATGCTGTAAATATCCATGACTCTATCTATGACTCTAAGTAATGACTGGTTAATGTCACTTAGTAGGTAGTCTGATTATGGGATGAGTAAGTTAGTTTGGGAGTCTGTTGGGAATCAGATCTGGTCTACTGGAAAAGCACTGCCTTCAACCATGCAGGAGTCCTTGCTTTCCTCTGGCTGTCAGGTTTGCCGTGATTCAGGAAGCTGACCAACCTGTGTTAAAGCTAGAAGAAGGAGAAAATTTGAGGCACAGAGTTTTGTTAAGATGAGTCATCTTTGTCCCAGGAATCGTCTGCTTCTTTTTTTTCCACAATTGAGACTATGGATGAATTTGGATTGGATTTGCTTTCAAGTTTTTCAATATTTAGCATTCTTATTGGTCTGGCAGTTCATAGAGGTTTACAGCATGGAAACAGGCCCTTCGGCCCAATTGTCCATGCGTCCTTTTTTCATAAACGCCTAAGCTAGCCCCAGTTGCCTGCATTGGCCCATATCCCTCTATACCCATGTAACTGTCTAAACGCTTTTTAAAAGACAAAATTATACCCGCCTCTACTACTACCTCTGGCAGCTTGTTCCAGACATTCACCACCCTCTGTGTGAAAAAATTGCTGTGGAGATGCCAGCGTTGGACTGGGGTAAACACAGAAAGCAGTCTCACAACACCATGGTATAAAACACTTTAACCTGGTGTTGTGAGACTTCTTACTGAAAAAATTGCCCCTTTGGACCTTTAACTCTCCCCTCTCACCTTAAACCTATGGCCTCTGGTTTTAAACTTCCCTATCTTTGGGAAAAGATACTGACTATCTGGCTGATCTTTGCCTCTCATTATTTTGTAGACCTCTAAGATCATCCCTCAGTCTTCTACGCTCCAGAGAAAAAGTCCCAGTCTATTCAACCTCTCCTTATAACCCAAACCGTCAAGTCCTAGTAGCATCCTAGTAAATCGCTTCTGCACTCTTTCTAGTTTAATAATATCCTTTCTATAATAAGGTGACCAGAACTGTACGGTATTCCAAGTGTGGCCTCACCAATGTCTTGTATAGCTTCAACAAGATGTCCCAACTGCTGTATTAATTCAGTAAGGTTAAATTCCCCCTCTCTGCCCCCAAAAGATGAGATGCTTCAGTATTAGGGGGACATTTACATAGACCATAGAACACTGCAGCACAAACAGGCCATTCGGCCCACAAGTTGCACCAATCATATCCCTACTCACCAGGCCTATTTATAACCCTCAATCCTATTAAATCCCATGTACTCATCCAGAAGTCTCTTAAAAGACCCAACGAGTTTGCCTCCACCACCACTGACGGCAGCTGATTCCTCTCACTCACCACCTTCTGAGTGAAAAACTTACCCCTGACATATCCTCTGTACCTACTCCCCAGCACCTTAAACCTGTATCCTCTCGTAGCGACCATTTCAGCCCTGGGAAATAGCCTCCGAGAATCCATCCTGTCTATACCTCTCAACATCTTATAAACCTCTATCAGGTTGCCTCTCATCCTTCGTCTCTCCAGGGAGAAAAGACCTAGCTCTCTCAACCTATCCTCATAAGGCATGCCACCCAATCCAGGCAACATCCTTGTAAATCTCCTCTGCACCCTTTCAATAGTTTCCACATCCTTCTTGTAGTGAGGCGACCAGAACTGCGCACAGTACTCCAAGTGGGGTCTGACAAGGGTCTTGTAAAGTTGCAGCATTACCTCCCGACTCCTAAACTCAATCCCTGATTAATGAAGGCTAGTACACCATACGCCTTCCTAACCACATCCTCCACCTGCGAGGCCAATTTAAGAGGCCTATGGAGCCGGACCCCAAGGTCCTTCCGATCCTCTACACTGCTAAGAGTCCTTCCCTTGATATTATATTCCTTCATTTCTTCCATTTTGTTCCTTGTTCCACACATCTCATTTTCAGAATGTTACAACGTTTATTTTACATTTGTTACATTTTTGTCTTTTATATTGGAAGGGAACAATTTCAACTTTGATTTTCAAATTTTGCTGTTTCTGGAGAAAGTTAAGTTCTGCTCTGGCTTCAGTAAAACCAACTGCCCTTAAGCATTCTATTGTGATGGTACTGGAAGCTGGCATTCAGAGAGCCTATATTTCCTAAGTCTGCAAGCCTTATAGTGTGCTCAGGACACCAGATTATACAATCACTTCTAATGTCACTGTTCAATAACTTAAAGTTTGTTACATGCACCATTTTCATAGATTTACACGTATTTCTAATAAGCCACTATCTTTCAAATAAAGTTGAGAACAATAACAGAAGTTCAAAGAACACTCATTAGTCAGTGTAAAAGTTACAATGCAAATGTTTGCATGCTACATATTTGTTGTTTCAACCACTGGCTAACTTTGTGTATTCTTTAAGGAACTGCAGGTATTGTCATCAGTTGTATTATTGGCATTTGTGTTGGTATTGCTGCTGCTGCTGGATTGTCTTTATATAATAAGAAGAGGTAAGATACTTATTTGTTCATGTCTACTTTGCATCTTCTGGAAAGCCATAAACACACCTTGTTTGTGCATTTTATTTCCTTAGCCCGTCCTGCAAACTATTTTCCAATGGTTTGCTTTTTTTCATAGAATCCCTACAGTGCAGAAGGAGGCCATTCAACCCATCTAGTCTGCACCAGCTGTCTGTCAGAGCATCTTACCCAGGTCCCATCCCTGTAACCACGTGTATTTACCCTGCTAATCCCCCTAACCTACACATCTGCTTTGAATCCCAGAATGGCCAAAGGTGGAATTTGAATTCAGTAAAAATCTGGAATTAAAAGTCTGATGACTATGAAACTTGAATCAATTGTCATTAAAATCCCATCTAGTTCATTAATGTGTTTTAGAAAAGGAAATCTGTCATCCTTTTACCTGGTCTGGTCTACATGTGACTCAGGACCCACAGCAATGTTGTTGATTCTTAAATGCCCTCGCAAGTAAGGCAGTTTCATCACACTGTTACGGCAGATTGGATTAGGAATGAAACCGGATGGACCATCCAGCATCGACCTAGGCACTGGAAGCTACAACAGCAAACTCCGTATCTCAACATCCGAGGGCTAGTGCTAAAATTGGGAGAGGTGTCCCACAGAGTAGTCAAGCAAAAGCCTGACATAGTCATGCTCACGGAATCATACAGATTATGTCCCATATACCATCATCATCATCATCATCCCTGAGTGTGTCCCAGGACAGACCCAGCAGAGGTGGCAGCAGCACTGTGGTATACAGTCAGGAGAATCTTGTCCTGGAAGCCCTCAGTATTGACTCTGGACCGCAGAGGCATCAGGTTGAACATGGACAAGGAAACTTCCTGCTAGTGACCACATACTATCCTTCCTCAGCTAATAAATCAGTACTCCTTCATGTTGAACACAACCTGGAGAAAGCATTGAGAATGGGAAACATACAGAATCTATTCTGGGTGGGGAACTGCAGTGTCCATTACCCAGGGTGACCTGGTGGCATCAGTACACATCAGGCTGTCAGTCCTAAAGGATATAGCTATATATCTCTAAGGCAGATGGTCATGAATGGTGGCAGACAATTAAATAGCTTACTGGAGGAGGAAACGCCACAAATATCCCATTCTCAATGATAGTGGAACCTAGCACATTAGTGCATAACATAGGGCTTATACTGTTTGGATTCCGCCAGGGTCACCTAGCTCCTGAATCTTTCTATCATTTGTTTAAACATGGACAGAAGAGCTGAAGAGGTGAGCTGAGAGTGGTTGTCCTTGAAATCAAGGCAGCATTTTACTGGAGTGTGGCATCAAGGCACCCTAACAAAACTGGAGTTAGTGGGAATCAAGGGAAAAGCACTCTGCTGGTTGGGGCCACACCTTGCACAAAGGAAGTTGGAACATAGAACAATACAACACAGGAACAGGCCCTTTGGCCAACGATGTTGTGTCGACCATGATGCCAAGTAAAACGAATTCCTTCTGCCGGCTCTTGGTCCATATCCCTCTATTCCTTGCACATTCATTTGTTTATGTAAACACCCCTATTGTATCTGCCTGCACCATCACATCTGGCAGTGCATTCCTGGCCCCTACCACTCTCTGTGTTTAAAAAAAAAACTTGCCCCTCACATCTTCTTTGAACTCCCCCCCCCGCCACCCCTAAGTGCATGCCCCCCTCATATTAGACATTTCAACTTTGGGGAAAGATTCTGACTGTCAACCCTATCTATGTCTCTCATAATTTTATAGACTTCTAGCAGGAATCCCCTCAGCCTCCCCATTCCAGAGAAAACAACTCTAGTTTATCCAGCCTCTCCTTTTAGTTCATACCCTCTAATCCGGGCAGCATCCTGGTAAACCTCTTGTTCACCCTCTCCAAAGCCCCCACATCCTTCAGTGATAAGGATGGATATGATTGTTGGAGGTCAGTAATTTCAATTCTAGAATATCACTGAGCGATCCCTCAGGTTAGTGTCCTAGACCCAGTCACCTTCAGCTGCTTCATCAATGACCTTCCATCCATCTTTAAGGTCAGAGTGGGGATGCTCACTGATGATTGCACATATTCAGGACTATTTGTGACTCCTCCGATAATGAAGTAGTCCATTTCCAAATGCAGCAAGGCCTGGTGGGCTGGCAAGTGACAACTAACATTTGCACCACACAAGTGCCAGACAATGACCATCTCCAACAAGAGGGAATCTAACCGTTGTCCCTTGACATTCATTAGTATTACCATTGCTGAATCCCCCATTAACAACCTCTTGGGGATTGCCATTAACAATAAATTGGTATGGATTTGTTTAATAAGTACTGTGGAAACAAGAGCAAGTCAGAGGCTAGGAATCCTGTGACAAGTAACTCATTTGACTCTCCAAATCCTGTACACCACCTACAAGCAGAAATCAGGATAAGTGCAGCTGCAGCAACACTCAAGAAACTTGACACCATCCAGGACACTTGATTGGCTCCCCATCCACAAACATTCAATCACACCACTACAATGTAGTGGCTGCAATGTGCACTATCTACAAGATGCATTGCAGGCGCACACCTTGCCTCCGAAGACAGCATCTTTCAAATCCACAACTGCTAACACTTTGATGGACAAGGGTGGCATGAACATGGAAATACCATCACCTGCAAGTTCCTCTGCAAGCCACTCACCATCCTGCCTTGGAAATATGCTGCTGTTCCTTCACTGCCAGGTCAAGTTTCTGGACCTCCCTCCCTAACAGCTCAGTGGGTGTACCTACACCACAGAGACAGCAGTGACTGAAGAAGGCAGCTCACCTGCACCACCTCAAGGGCAGTTACAGATGGGAAATCAATGCTGGCCTAGCCAGCGATGCCCACACCCCATTAATGAAGAAGGAGAAAAGAAATTCTGTGCACAGTATTCTGGTTGTGGTCTTATTGGTGTCCTGTAAACTGAAGCATAACCTCCCTATTGCATTCTGTTCCCCTCGCAATAAATGTTTTGTGATTCAGATCCTCCTCTGTGTCAAGGCCCTGCAATCTCTCTCTATTTAGATAATATGTGGAATGAGTTGCCGGTTAAAGTGGTAAATGCGGGGGTCACTTTTAACATTTAAGAAAAACTTGGACGGGTTCATGGATGAGAGGGGTGTGGAGGGATATGGTTCAAGTGCAAGTCAGTGGGACTAGGCAAAAAAATGGTTCGGCACAGACAAAAAGGGCCAAAAGGCCTGTTTCTGAGCTGTAATTTTCTATGGTTTTATGCTTTTTATTCTTCCTGCCAAAATGGACAGTTTCACATTTCCTTATATTTTCTCCATTTTCCAGACCTTTGTCCACTCACTTAACCTGTCTCTGTCCTTTTGTAGCTTCCTTATGTTCACTTCACAACTCCCTTTCGTACCTATCTTTTTGTCATCAGCAAAATCAGCAACCATTCTGGTCACTGCATCCAAGTTATTTACATAAATTGTGAAATGTTGAGGGCCTAGCACCATATGTTGAGGGCCTAGCACCAATACATCTTTTGCACCTTGTTTCCTGTTAGCCGGCCAATCTTCTATTCATGCCTGTATGTTACCCCCAACACCATGAGTTTTTCCACAAAATAACTTTTGATGTGGCACCATCAAATGCCTTCTGGTAATTTAAGTACAGTACATCCATTGGCTTCCCTTTATCTACAACACGTGACTCCTTCAAAGAACTCCAATAGATTGGTTAAACATAACTTCCTTTTCACAGAACCATGTTGATTGCCTGGTTGCCTTGATTATTTTTTTAGTGCCTTAGCGTTTGTCATTCATAAATGCCAATCTGAAACTGGGAGTCTGGCACGTGTTGTCATTCTGATATTTGAAAGTTTGGACACTTATTATCTCAAGTCTTTGAAAGGTTTGTCACTGTGCACTTCTACACCAATTATTATATGCTCTTCCACCTAAATTATGCTTATGGCTGATTTTGCTCAAATGTTCCACTTGTGATGTTGTAATTGATTTATCCCTAGCTCTGTTTTGATGAAATCTGAATCTCAAAGGCTCTTTCCTCCCTTGAGTGATCATTGTCCCTCTTTCAATATGACTTGAGCACATTGGCAATATTTGCCACTACTCAAAAGGAGTCAGAAAAATCTATCCATCAGTCTGTGGATCATCTTCCATTTTCCTTTACCTCATCACTTTTCTTCACATTTAATGTCTCTTGAAATCAAAGCTGTCTTAGAAGAAATACAATCAATTAACTTAATTCTTGAATGAAGTTGCATCATCTTTGTGCTGTATTAACATTTTACAAATTTGATCAACTGTATG
This sequence comes from Carcharhinus amblyrhynchos, assembly GCF_965287045.1. Taxonomy (NCBI): domain Eukaryota; kingdom Metazoa; phylum Chordata; class Chondrichthyes; order Carcharhiniformes; family Carcharhinidae; genus Carcharhinus; species Carcharhinus amblyrhynchos. Next base: position 18,796,600 of record NC_137345.1, read on the forward strand.
CACTGTTATATACTGGATTTTCATTTGTGAATATCAGCCTTTGCTTTTCCAGGCAGCGTAACATTTGTAAGAAGGTTCACATCAACCCTCAACCCAGTGAAAACCAAGAAGAGGCCAATTTGAATGTGTACCAAGATCAACCAGCATGATCCTTAACGAAGTCAAACTTACAATTATAAAAGGCAAGTCTGTTAGTATGGATTGTAGTGTTCAAGCTGCTTCAATTTCTTCTAGTTCAATGCTAAGCATTTATCTTGACCATTGTTTATTCCTTGGCTAAAATTACTAAAATGTACTACCTGGTAATATGTCATTATTGCTTATGGGATGTTCCTGTGGACTTCAGTTTCCTACATTAATATTCTGACCATACTTCAAAACATACTTCCTTGGCTGTGATGCTCTGTCATCTGCTGAGATCAGGGAAGGCACTATCTAAATCTAAGTTGTAAACGCAAATAGAAATTATTAAGTAAAATTTGACATCCATTACAGAGACGTGACCACAGAATGACATAAATTGGAACCTGAATATTGAACATTTAGAAAGAACAGGAAGTTAAGAACAGATGGAGGGGTAGCTCTGTTAATTAGCGTTGGCATTAGCACATTAGAGAGGGATGACTTCAGTTCTCAAAACCACAATATTGAATTAGTTTGGGTTAAGTCGTAGGTGGAAAGTCAGTGTGGGAGTGGTTTATAGGCCCTCTAATTGTAACTAAACAGTAGGACAGATTATAAGAGATAATGGGAGGTTGTCAAAAAGCTACTGCAATAATTATGGGGTATTTTAATTTCCATATATAGATTGGAAAAATCTAATGGACAAAGTTAGCACAGAAGAAGAGTTCATAGAATGTTTTCAGGATAGTTTCTTAAAACACATTCTGGAGCCAACCAGAGGGCAGGCTGTACTAGACCTGGTATTGTGCAATTAACTAGGATTAATTGATAACCTTTCAGGGAAGGCACTTTTAGGTAACAACGATCATAATGACTTTTATATTCAGTTTGAGAGAAAAAAGAATGCTTTTGAGGCCAGTAGTTTAAACTTCAATAATGGTAATTAGGAGGGCGTGAAAGCAGAGTTAGCCAAAGTGAACCAGCAAATGTGCTCCACGGATCGATCAACAGCTGTTCAGTGTTAGACATTTAAAGGCATATTTCAGAATACACAGATAAAGGGAAATAAAAAACAGCATTAAACTTAAAGAAGAAGTATATATTTACGTAAAAATAAGTGGCAGGTCAGATGATTAAAAAGAATGTAAAGAACATTAACGAATGACAGTAAGGTTGCTAAGGAGGGGAAAACTAACATATAAGAGAAGGCTAGCCCATAATGTAAAGATATACATAGTTTCTATAGATATTTAATAAAGAAAAGGTAACAAAGTGAGCATTTGTCCTATATAAAGTGTTTTTAAGGAATTGGTAATGGAAATTAGGGCTATGGTCTACACTGGTATTTTGCATCTGTCTTCACTATATAGGGCACCAGGAACATTTCAGGAATAGCTGGACATCAAACTGGAAGGGAGGGAGGAACTCAGAAAATTACAGTTGCCAGGGAAGTTGTATTGAACAGATTATTAGGCCTACGAGCTGACAGATCCCGTGGTCCAGATGGACTTCACCCTAAGGTTTTGAAAGAACTGGCTGATGAGAGTTGATGCATTTGTGTTAACTTCCCAAAATTCCTTAGATTGAGGGAGGTTCCGTTAGATTGGAAGATAGCAGTTGTAACTCTTTTATTCAAAAAGAGAGACAGAAAGCAGCAAACCACAGACTGTTAGCTCAACGTTTGTCATAGGGAAAAAGTTAGAAACCATTATTAATCAAGGCAATCAGACTCATCCTGATTTAGCGAAAGGCAAATCGTGTTTAATCAATTTTTTGAAATTCGTAGAAGGAATCATGTGTTATGGATAAAGGGGAACCAGGCATTTGGTAGTGCGTCACATCAAAAGTTACTGCAGAAAATAAAAGCTCATGGTGTAGGGAATAACATATTGGCATGGATTGAAGTTTGGCTAGCTAACAGGAAACAGTTGGCATAAACGGGTGTTTTTCTGGTTGGCAGGATGTGACGAGTGGTGTGCCACAGGGATCAGTGCTGTCCTTTTACAATTTATATAAATGACTTGGATGAATGGACTGCAGGTATGGCTGCTAAATTTGCCGATGACATCAAGATAAATAATAAGTAAAATTATGAAGAGGTTGTAAGATGGCTACGGGGGGCATTAGGTTAAGTGAGTGGCAAGTGTGGTATAATCTGGGCAAATGTGATATTGTCCACTTTGGCAGGAAGGATAAAAAAGAATATTGTTATCTAAATGGTAAGATATTGCAGAGGTCTGAGGTTGAGTGATCTGGATGTCCTAGTGGCTGAATCACAAAAGGCTAGTGTTTAGATATAGTAAGTAGTTAGGAAAGCTAATAGAATGTTGTCATTTATTGTGAGGTGAGTTGATGACAGAAGTAATAGGTTTTGTTTAAGTAGTACTGGGCATTGATGAGACTACATCTGAGGTAAGTATTTTTCTGAGTATTGTGTATAGTATTGGTCTCCTTATTTAAGGAAAGATGTAAATACATTGTAAGCAGTTGGAGGAGGTTTATTAGACTAATACCAGGAATGGGCAAGTTGTCTTGTGAGAAAAGGTTGGAGGGGTTAGGTTTGCATTCACAAGTTTAGAAGGGTAAGAGATGAGTTGATTGAAACATTTAAGATCCTGAGGCGCCTTGACAGAGTGGATTTAAAGAGGATGTTTCTTTTTGGAGAATGTGGAACTGGAGGTCTCTGTTTAAATACAAGGAGTCACTCATTTTCTCAGAGGGTCATGAGTCTCTGCAACTCTTTTCCTTTACTGCTTCAATCCAGGTACAGTGGTTATCTTGGTCTTTAATTTCGATTTACTGGCTTTACAAGCTCGTAATTAATGGTAAAGGAACCAATGGCCCAGACATTGCAGCAAGGAGATTGGTGACATAATCAGAATAGATCCCATCATTATTTTTCTGCAGTTCTACTTAGAATATGCTGCAGGGTCATAGCAGCGAATGAGAAGCAGCCCAGCCAGTGGGCACCATGCTGATGCTGCTGTTAATGATGTAGTTTCATTGTTAAGGGGGTAATTGAAGTGCTGAACTCCATCAGGATGCTACATTATTACCTCCTCGTTGTAACCAAGATTCTGATGTAAACTATGTTTATGCACATGCAACTGTAGATAACTAAAGAAAGAACTTGCAGGAAAAAAGAGAGAGGAAGCAGCGCTTTTGATTATTTTTAAGGCAGAGCCGGATAAATTCTCAATCAATAAGGGGGAGGGGGGGGTTGGGGGGGCGGTGGTGGTGAAAGGTTTTCAGGGATAGACAGGAATTTGGGACTGAAGTTAGCCATTATCTTGAGTGGCGGAGCAGGCTTAAGGGGCTGAGTGGCCTACTGCTCCTAGTTATCATAGAATCCCTACAGTGCAGAAGGAGGCCATTTGGCCCATTTTCTCTGCACTGACCATAATCCCACCCAGGTCCTATCCCCATAACCTCATGCATTTGTCCTAGCTAGTCCCCCTGACACGAAGGGCCAATTTAACATGGCTAATCCACTTAACCTGCATATCTTTGGACTTTGGGAGGAAACCGGAGCACCCGGAGGAAACCCATGCAGACATGGGGAGAACATGCAAACTCCAGACGGACAGTCACCCAAGCCAGGAATCGAGCCTGGATCCATGGCACTGTGAGGCAACAGTGCTAATCACTGTGCCACCTTGTCACGTTCATGCACAATTGTTTAAATGAAAGCAGAATGTTGGAAGTACTCCATGTTCTGACAGCATCTGTGAAGACAGGAGCAGGAAATGTTTAGGGTCTGTTTCCTTCTGTATTACCGGTTTTCATATGTTCATACTTCTTTCTAGTCTGTGTGGCATAGCACCACATTACACATTGTACTTACCTATTGCAGGGTTTATGCCCAAATCAATTATGCACCAACAGTTGAAAACCCTCAGACATAAAGTGGTAAATTTTCACCTGGGGATGGGCAGGACTGGGAGACAGTGGGGAGATGGTGGTGTTGAAAGCTGAAGCCAAGGAGTTAGAATTTACAGAGGGGTATGAGATATTACAGTACAAATTATGAATAGGACTGACTCACTGAGCATTCCAAAGAAAAAACGAGGAACCCTCCCTAGATGAACTATTTATATGGATGTTTAATTAATAAAATAGCTTTTCCAAAGCTCTGATGGCGGTCCTTTACTGGGTTACTGTTTTTCAGATGTTGCCTTCAATGGGTTATTTAATATCATTTGGATTTTCTCTACAACTGAAACACATGCAATCTATTGTTCATAAGTGTGACATTTGGTACCTTGTTTAAAATGTCTTTTTTTTAATTGAAAGCCATGATGTAGCATGAAGACTCATAATAAAAATGTAATATATTTCATTAACATGGGGATGAATTTATTCACTTAAAACAAATTACTAATGCAACATACCTCTGGATAGATTCATAAAAATGATAGTCCAGTACAAAAGGAGACCATTCCACCCATTCATTCTCAGCTCATTCAGAGAGCAATCCAGGTGGTTTTGCACCCCTGCTCTTGCCCATTTCTCAATTTCTTTTCAAATATTGATCCAATTTTGAAAGCTACTGTGTATCTCTCTTTCCTCCTTTTAAGTCTCTAAACCTACTTCTTTGGCCAAACTTTTGACCATATGCCCTAATTTCACATTGTGATTTAGTGCCCAATTTTGCTTCATAAAGCTCCATTGTAGAACCTTGTGATATTTTAGTTTGTTAGGACATGCCATGTTTCATGTTATTTTTGTTGAACCAGCCTCTGACGGCAGAAAACTGAAATTAAAATGCTACATGTTCTCCTATTTAATTTCATTACAATTAAAAGCTAGCCATGCAAAGCTGTTTAAATAAAAGTAGAATGTTGGAAGAATTCCACATTCTGACAGCATCAGTGAAGAGAGGAGCAAGAAATGTTTAGGGTCTGTTTCTTTCTGTATTACCGGCCTTCACTAACCACACTTGTGTCAATGCAGTTATTGCCTAACCAACTTATTTGCATATTAAGTCTGACTGATTTTAAGATCTTTTCTAATTCTCTCTATATTTCCCCCCTCTCCCACAGGTCAAAATTCTGATCAGCAATAGATTTTAACCTCTGGCAGTGTTGTATTTCAATTGATCCCATCTCAGAAAAATGAACTGAAGCATCTACTTTCTTTGTTTTATTGCAGCTCTCAATATTTTAAAAGAAAATGCTGGAAATCTTCAGAAAGTCTGGCAAGATCTATGAAGAGAGAAGCAGAGGTAATATTTGCTATTGACCCGAAACATTAACCTGATCTCCACTGATGTTGCCAGATCTGCTGAGCATTTCCAGTAATTTTTTTTTCAGATTTCTTACATCTTGACTGTTTTTCTTTCGTTTCGCTAATTTAGTTCATTAAGAGTAGAGTTTTATTTCCAGATTTTATATCCTTTAGGCAAATGCACTTTATAACTTTTCTTTTTTGATGCCAGAGCAGCATTGCTTTATAAAAGTGGCCACCATAAATTGCAATTTAGATTTGAATGCTTAATTTATTTTTAAAAAATCCAGTTATTCTGATTGTTTATATATTTGTTTAAAAGTATTTGTATCACATTGGTGGCACAATGTGATTGGACCATGAGTGAGTTACTGTCATCTTTATTTAGACTTTTGTGTCAATTACTGATTGGTGTTTTGTTGAGAAGTTTACTTTTCAGTAACTTACTGTTAGCTTCTTAAACAGCAAGGTAGAATATTTGATTAAACCAAGCTTGATTTAACTTTTCTTCAAATTTCCATTAGAATACAATACCTGTGAAGCCTGGTAGTTTACCAAGCATTGAAACCTTAAGTGAACATAAAGAAAAGGGCTATCCTCAAATTTTAAAATAAACCCTTTTTTTGTTGCTTTTCCATACAGTGCCTAAATCTAAAAGGAAGCTTCTTGTTTCTTTGCCATATTTTGCTGAAACATGATATTGCTTCCTGCCCCTCCCCATTGAAGCACAATTTTAAAATTAGATGCATGGGTGTATTTTCCAATGAGCAGTTTGAGGATAAAGTCATTCATTGTAAAAATAATTGTTTGTTTCATTGAAAAGTTAATTGTGCATTAATATATACTTATAAACATTAGATTGTAAGCTGAATTAAACTTTTTTTTAACCCTGCCATGGTGTTTTGATGGCCTTGAGTCAAAGTCTTGATCAGATCAGTCTTTGTACAGTATTTTGTTGTATTCAATGTTTGAAGATCATCCACTCATTTTAATATTTTTTGTGTCTGAAATAATTCCTGACCATAAATATGATGAAGGAATTTTTCAATCCTGCATCCTGAACCACTTGCATATCATAACATTTAAAGCAATATTCTATTTTCATTTCACTATCAAAGGTCTAATACAAAACCATGATATGTAACAGTATCACATTCAATAACAGCACGTTGTATTTTGAAAATTGTGCTTTCACAATACCCTGCACACCATATCTATTTCGCAGCAGTTCAATCTGCAAATTATCAGAAATAAAAGCAAAGGTAAAATGTTCAACTGAATACAGGAATTCTGCTAATTCATATCCTAATATTAGAATATGTCCATAAAAGGTGCTACATCTTTTTTAAGAAGAACGATAGCTTACTAATGTCATTCAAGAATGGGTTTCTACCACTCTACCTGAGCAAATCTCTTTTACACGATTCCCATACAATGTGGTTGACTCACAATGCCTTTTGAAGACCATTCACTTGTAACACAGTTGGTTTCAAGAAGGAAGTGCACCATTGCTTTCCCAGTGTTCCTAAGCATGACTAAGAAATACTATATTGCCACTGTTGTCCACATGTCAGGAACACAGAGCTTTTAACAACACTTAAGGTCAATTTTGCTCAGTTGTAAAGGAATAAATTAGAGGATAACATATTGGCATGGATTGAAGTTTGACTTGGCGTAACCAAGTGTGAATATTGCATCAGTGAATGGAACCAGTTTCAAAATGGCTCACACAGTCATAGAATCCTTACTGTGCAGAAGGTGGCCATTCAGCCCATTGAGTCTGCACCAACAACAATCTCACCGAGGCCCTATCCTCATAACTCCATGTATTTACTCTGCTGAGCCCCCTGACACTAAGGGGCATTCTAGCCTGGCCAATCAACCTAATCTACACATCTTTGCACTTGAAAGCAGGAAATGGAGGAATATTCATTTCAACAATGCTGGTACTTTATTTTATCTAAAATGCCCTAAAACACTGCATGAAATAATTCTAAATGTTATGTATCTTGAACTTTTGGTTTAATACAAATGTGCTTTAATCCTGAAGAAGCAATCAGCTTCTGATTTTTTTTATTATGCTAACACAGTGGCCAATCTGAATTTGGTTTCTAATTTTTGAATATATACTTCATTAATACCAGAGGTTGTATCTGTTTAATTATTTTTGCCATTTTATGCTTGTGCCATTTTAGTTTTCAATCACTTTTGCCACTGATGAGATCTAATTAACTATGTGGTTCATCAGTGTACATAATAGATTTTGTAATGCCTGAACTTGAGCACTTTGAGACGTTTTACTGTGTTAAAGGCACTATGTTATTACAAGTTGTAATGATGTAACTAGTTTTTTTTCATTGTTTTTTGGGATGATACGGTTAGCACTGCTGTCTCACAACGCCAGGCACCCAGATTCAATTTGGGTCACTATCTGGGTGGAGCTTGCACATTCACCCCATGTCTGCATGGATTTCCTCTGGGTGCTCCAGTTTCCTCCCACAGTCCAAAGATGTGTGGGCTAGATGGATTGGCCATGCTAAATTGTTCCTTAGTGCCGGGGGACTAGCTAGGGTAAATGCATGGGATTATGGAATAGGGTGGGATTGTGGTTAATGCAGATTCAGTGGGCTGAATGACTCCTTCTGCACTGTATGATTCTATTTTATGATTTGTCAAGTCAATCTTTATGTCCGCAATCCCAACCCAAAAAGATCAGTTACGACTCGATAGGCTTCAGAACTGCCTTGGTAGGTTATCATCCTCAGTGCTGAGCATTGTAGATAATAAGATAATCTTCAAAGTGTAAACATTTGGAGGTAAGTTACATCATCTAGCTTTCTACAAAGCACAACAATTTGAATGTAGGGTCAGGATAATGAGTTGGTTTGAGCCAGATTTACTGTTATGGATATAGAATAGTTCATTGCCCTATTTAAAACTTGTATAAAAGTGGTAGAGCCTACAGCTCACTATTATATGCTAGAAGCCTTTCCACGTTCAGCCTCACTGAATGAGGCTGAATATGCCAGATATCCCGTACCGGTAAGATCGCGAGAGGTGAGAAATTGGGTGTGAATCTGATTTCTTGGCTCTCTTGCGATCTTATTGGCTTATTCTGCACATCGGCCAGCAGGATGAACAGGTAAGATCACAGCCTTAGTAAATGTTTCAGGCATCTGCCAATGACTCCAACATACTTGCAACATGGTTAAGGTGTGTGTCCTGGTGTCTCAAGAGTGTTTGGATTTTCCCTACTTTGTACCCAAATAATCAGGGTAGTGAAAACCAGTTTTAGTCATACATTTTCAAAACAGTGTTCATAATGTTTTATCTTTATTTATTAAGTGACTTACTGCTGATTAACATTTTAATGTTTACTGCTACTTGCATTATCCTGCTGACTGTGTCAACACTTATCATTTTCTGATTTCTACTGTTCTGCTATTGTATCAGCGCTGCCCTTTGTGCAGTGGTACAAAGAAGGTCCAAGTGATACTGGAAATATAGTAGGAGGATGAAGTTTGGCACGAGGCTTCAATACAGAAATCCATACACTAGCCTAGTGAAGTTCATCTGAAATAGTCGTGAGTGTATAGTGAGTGGTTACAACTCTAGAAAGTTCTAACATGATTCAGATAATCTGTTGAATTTGAGACACTTCTTTTGTCGTGACGTTATAAATTATTATAATATATGTTGTTTTCTAAGGACAAGCTGAACCATGGATTTTGAAACTTATTTTAAGTTTTCAGTGAATTTTCTTTTGGAAGTGCTTAGTTTTATTTGAGAGAAAAACCAACATGAGTCATGTTAAAATTGGATTTGACTTGATAACCTTGCTATGTATTATAAACTCTACTTTTATTAGGTTGCCTATTAGTGTTATTACAATACACCAACACATTATTAGCATTGCACTGAGAGATTAATAGGTTTTTTTAATCTATTCCTTTATGGAAGATGTGTACATTGTTGTTTAAATCCAGCATTTTTTGTCCTTGAACTGAGTGGCTTGCTAAGTTGAGGGGTAGTTAAGAGTCAACCATAATGCTATGTGTCTGGACTTCATGTAGGCCAGTCCAGTTGTGAATGGCAGCTTTCCTTCTCTAAAGCATGTTATTGAACCAGATAGGTTTTTATAACAGTCAATGATACTTTTGCAACCTACCATTACTAAGACATACTTTACATCCCAGATTTATTAATTGAATTTAAATTCCATCAGCTGCTATGATGTGATTTGTACCCATGTGTCCAGAGTATTATTGGTCTGGGCCCCTCTAAGCTCTACTTGCCCTGCATGTGGCAGAGTCTGTAGATTCCACGTTGGACAAAGCTAATCATCTAAGAATCCATCAAACAGGAATGGAAGTATGACATCCTTGATCCTAAGGGACTGTCTGCACAGCTACACATCAACTGCAGCCCTAACCTTGGCTCATTTCTTGGGATCAAGGGCATTAGTATTGGTGGGCACAAGTGGCATTAGCAATCATGCCTCAACCTGATGCTTAACATAATTGCTATAAGATTGAAACAAACTCATAACAGTTCTATCACAGGTTCGGATATATCCTGAGAAATGAAGGCACTACATTCTCAGGCTGCACAATCTGAATTCAGTGCAACATACTGTAGGTAAAAATATCAAACCCAAGTTTGGATGTTTAGAAAGATCATGGTATGGGGAAAAAAAAGCACAGTTGATGATTTCAATCATTGTGAGGATTTTTATTTTAAAAATGTCCTAATAATTGTTGAACATTATGAATTCAAATGCAGCAATGAACAATTTTCAGAGAATTTTGGAGGCAAAGGGTGAAACAGTGCCATCGTGTGGCTAGTGCCTGTAATGCAACAATGAGTCGCTTTGTGAATGTGGATTTAAATGTTTGTAATTGAGGGAATAATTGGAAAAACATGACAGCTGTCGGTGAAGTTGTTATGTGACTGATCAGATATGTTTCTACTCGAGTAAAACTTAAAAGCCATATTAATACCTGACCATCCAATTTTCAAGAGCCAAAAATGGTCCCTAGTTTATATGCGATAGTTTGGTAGCACAGAGACAGTGGAGAGGATCTTGGGACTGAGAACTGATTGTTATTAAACCCTGTGGAAGATTACCTTGACATTCAAGAGTTATCCCATCAACAACATTCTTGCCTATGACACATGCCAATAATGAATTTAAAGAGAAATGTTTAGTAAATTGTGATTGCAAAAAGGATGAAGAGAATCCTCAGGATTATTATAACCACAGGATAGGGTGTCAGTCTCATGACAGACAGACTTACCACACCTCATGATAGTCACACTTACCACAGCCAATGACTTAAATGAAGACTGTTGAGTCAGATGCAGTATTGAGTAAACCTACCTGAGTGTGAACTACTGAGATGGCTGACATGATAGAATTTGGCTAACTAGGACCTTCCATCAACTTGAAAGTAATTGTTCATTATATAGTTAATGAATTGAGACTGAGGTGATTGCTTGGAGGCTGGGTCTGAGAACACAAAATTGCATAGAAATGGTTCAATATGTATTTTGGTTATGGAGAGGCAAGTGACTTCTGTTGAAACTCTGCTTGAAAATGATGCAAGACAGTGCATGTCCATTTCACGGTCAAAAAAATGCTGAGTTTTAACTGCTAACTGTCATATATGAGGAGGTCTTAGTAATTAAGAAATTAAGCACAAGGTCTGGAATATTCCGCTCTCTTTAAGGTTCAGTGGGTTAAATGACAGGAGTGGAAAATATTATAAGAAGGCCAAAGTTATATTTTATGTTGATGTGGAAGCTTGTGACCATCCCTTCCTCCATCACTGCGTTTTCTGCTGTTCAACATCTGGAACATCATTACGGTACATTTGCATTATTGACAAATGCCTCTCATAGACCAAGTTGAGTGCAAGGCCTTGCAGTGAAGCTTCGAACTATTCATGTGTCTGAGAGCTCAGAATGTAGTAGAGTAGCTAAATCTGTGGCCATTCAGTCATATGGTGTGGGGTGTTGCCAAAGCAGAATGCAATGTGAGGACTGGACATCGATGTGGTGGCCAGGACATGAGTCAGTGGGCTTTGAGGGGAAAGCTATAGGTGATGAATGGGCAAAGAGTGGTTCCTAGGTGACAAATGCTAATTGTCATGACTCTCTGTTTGAGACTGCAGTGATGAGGATGTACGAAACATGGAGCCCGATGATCTCACTGTCATTTTCTTGCTGAAAGGCAGAGAGAAGGAGTCATTGGAGACACCTTGTTTGCCAAAGGCAGGGGCAGAACCATGAAGAGGACAGGGTGGCAGCGCTTGCTCCACATGCAGAGAATGAAACCCAGAGAGTTATTGCTCAGCGATGTCTCACTAGAACCACAGTGTATAGATGGCGCCTAACACACCTGCAGATTTCCGAGGACCAGTGCCGCTGAAGACTATACATGATCAGGGGAATGGTCATAAATGCCACCTATGCTGGTGTCAGAGGAGAAGCCGAGGACCTGATTGGTGGACTCCCTGGGCTGCTACCCAGATATGCCTCTGAAAGATGAGATTAGTGCATGGTATGGGACTGAGAAACAGGAAATGTGACTCACAGCATTGTTGTCTCGTGATTGATGCAGTGCTCGATCCCCACTTCGCTTATCACCATCAACCTTACCATCTGTACGGGAGAGAGGTTAACATTCTCCCTGACCAGCTGGCTGGCTCTCTCCCTGAAGTCTGTGAGGACCTTGAGTTCAGGCATCTCTCAGCCTGTCTGGGATCGCTCCCTCTTGTCGTCTTGCAACCTGTCCTGCATGAAAGCACTAACTGCCACATTATATGTTGGGAAAAGCCACAATTGTTGTCAGCAGGCTCAACGCATTTGCTGATTTCCAGGACAATCTTGCTCTGGCAATGAGTTGAGGTTCCCGTGGATTAGTAATGGATGTGTGAAAATCTTGAGTTGAGAGACATGAGAAGAGTGACTTATCCTGCCAGAGCGGAGGAAATCCTTCATCCTCTTCGGCACTGAGTGGCTGTCTTCTTCAGCAAGAGCCCTGGCACTCATAACTGCTGCCAACGCCTCCTGTGTACAGTAGAGGATACCACATCGGGTCTCTATGCATCCAAGAATCTCTCCAGGCAGGTGTCCAAACACCTGGGGTTGGATTTCTTGACAGTGATCACTTCCTGGCAACCTACAAAGTGTAGCCAGTGTGTGCCGGGCCAGTCTTTAAATGTGCATCCCCTTCTTCTCCCACTTATAATTGCAGTTTTGAGATGAATCAGACACAGCCCCACCAGTGATACGGTATGGAAACTGTGGCAGAAAATCTTTGGCATTAAGTGCTGCATGATATAGTGGGAAAAGTCACCGTTGCCCTCAGAGCTTAACACTGTTTTTCCCGCTCAATATCGGCATTTTCAGGAAAATCTGGCCCAGGGTGTACTGTCTAGCCACCAGCTGTTAGGAAAGATTCCCTGAAGTGCCAAATTTTGTAGCCAACTCCAGCAGCCATTTTACCAGCCATCAAACAGGATGTTGGGTTCTGCACATCCACAAAAACTAGTCTCTTTAATCAGGGCTTACCATATTTAACTCTTAACATTCATTCATAGACTGACTAAACAGTCTACATTTCTTGTTAGGCTTCTGCAATGTGAATAATTATTAAAATGCCTTTGTTGCTGGTGACATCTGCCCTAGGAGCTGATAGCCTAAACATAAGTTTGAAAACAAAGTTTGTCCTCTGCTGCATTTCAGTCAATTGCTTGTGAATACTACCGTAAGATATAGGAGCAGAATTAGGTCACTGGGTCCATCGAGTCTACTCCGTCATTCAATCATGGCTGATATTTTTCTCATCCCCATTCTCCTGCCTTTTTCCCATAACTCCCGATCCCCTTATTAATCAAGCACCTATCTATTTCTGTCTTAAAGACACTCAATGAACTGCCCTCTGCAGCTTTCCGCAGCAAAGAATTCCGCAGATTCGCCACTCTCTGGCCGAAGAAATTCCTCCTCATTTCTGTTTTAAAGGATCGTCCCTTTAACCTGAGGTTGCATCCTCTGGTTCTAGTCTATAGTAATAGCCTGACTCAGAAAAACTTTTGTATCTGACATTGCCTGTAAAATTTATAAACTTTTACAAAGCTTTATTATGAAACAAGTAAAATTATTTTAACATGCATTCTTCATTTTTTATTAATTTCATCCCAACTATTCACATACAGAAAGCCAAATATTTTGAAATACTGCAGTCCTGATATGCAGTATTCTAATCAATCTAAACAGGTTAACTTCCAGTTGGTTTTCGATAGGTCCGATTAAGACTTTGATACACACACAATTGTTATTTATTGAAACCGATATTGGTTAAATTTAGTTTATAGTTATGAGAAGTTGAGAGACTCCTAAAGATGATTGCTTTCATCAATGTACTGCTCTGATTTTTGAAGATTTTCCTTAAGCTGAAGAATTTCGTGTTTGCTTTCAAGAAGCTGGTATTTTGCTTTGATCATATTTTCTTCCTTGGTGATGAGCTGATGTCCCAAAGCAATCATTCCTTTTAAAAGTTTGGTGAAGAAGATATTGCTGCAGGAAGAATTGAAAACTATTATTTGCAGTTTTTATTTAAATGTACACAGATGGATTTTGCTCTTAAGAGTGTAGTCATGGACATTCGCAATGACTATTCTGCTCTGCATTGGTAAGTATATTCACAGTAACCTGCAGATTAGTCAACTAATCATTGTGGTAATAAAGAGAGAGCCACTTGGTGTGAACAAAATCTTTCTTGAAGTTGTTTCAGCTGTACACATGGCTGCAACATAAAAGTACAATTTCCACCACTGAGCTTTTGGCGCAGACCATAAGAAAAATGGGCACCCAAGCTATGAATTTTTAAAACAGACCTATTTTTAAGGGGGCAGAAAAGGAAAATTCGTCTTCTGGCTCAGCTGAGGTTAGGTCTTCAGCCTTATCATGATGGAATGGACTTTTGCTTCTCAAAACAAAAGGCTGGTGATAAGGCCGCCCCACTGATTTGTTTTCTACGTAAAATGAAGCCGTACAGTGCCTTACGTAATTAGCCAGTTCTCATGTGTGAATGTTGACAATGAACATAAAATTACTATTTGAAGGCTTGGAATTTTATAGTCAAGCCTGATCTTGATACGTATACATCGGTTCAGTTCACAGAATTACATCTTTGTAATTGTGTTGATGCACTCAGCAAATGCTAGTCTGTATTGATGCAAAACATTCATTTGAAGGTAACTGAGTTTTTGTTTTGTCATCACCAAGTGTTTCACATGGGCTGATCAGGGATTAAGAATTATGCTATTATTTTCACCTTCCTATTGATTCCAGAAATGAAAATTTGTAAGAATAAAGTTCAGGCCATTAATAGCAGTTTAGCTACTCCAGATGAAGGGAAGACTAACGTTATGGCAATAATTATACCAGGATTGATACACAAGACACATACTGAGTTAAATCATGTCACTAAGGGAAAATGGACAAATTAGGATTTCTTCCAAAATATATACAAATGCACAGACTGTACAAAATAAAGTGAGTGTAGAATTAATCATTATTGAGACATGATTGTGAGTTAAATATTCTAGGGAAAGTGGAAGAAGGGGTAGCCTTATTGATTAAATATACTATTAACAAATCAGTAAGAAGGCTGTTGGCAGACTCAATAGTACAGTACAGAAGGTGACCATTTGGCTCATAGAGCCTGTGTAAGTTCCATTGAAGAGCAATACATTAAGACCCTTCCATTATCCCCTGGCCCTGCATTTTTAAAATTTTAATCCAGTTCCCTTTCAAGGGCTACTATTGAATCTGCATCCACCATCCTATTACAAATCCTAGCAATTTATGTAAGAAAATGTTTTTTCTCATGCCACCTT
Source organism: Carcharhinus amblyrhynchos (assembly GCF_965287045.1). Taxonomy (NCBI): domain Eukaryota; kingdom Metazoa; phylum Chordata; class Chondrichthyes; order Carcharhiniformes; family Carcharhinidae; genus Carcharhinus; species Carcharhinus amblyrhynchos. The sequence continues at coordinate 18,811,854 of NC_137345.1, forward strand.
TCATTTTTTTCCCAATCACCTTATATGTCCCACCAGCCCTTATACAAACACTTCATGATTTTAAATACACTTTGTCGAATGTGCTCCATGATTTCAAACCATCTTTATTGAATCTTCTCCAGATTTCTCTGCTCTAAGGGGAATGATTCCAATTTGTTCAGTTTGTGCATGGAATTCTCCCATTTTGGACGAAGTTTCACATGCCAAACTTTCCATCTCTGACCTCATGAATCATGTAAATAGGAGTTGTGCACTGTATTCCACACAGGCAACCCTGATGGCATGTTGTCTGCCATCATATCCTGGTGCCTTATTGAAAAGGTGTCCAACGTCACTGACCCACAACTGAGGAAAGAAGACAGACTTCCTGAAAATAAAGATGGAACCGTGTCTTACAGTGTTCGCCCTTTCTTTGGACTGGAAACAATGCTGCAGGAAAATACCTTGAATGCATTCCAAGAACTCTTGTCCCGCTTTTTGTACTACACCCCAGTCTAATTCAGATAATCAAAGTCCCCCATCATATTTACTATTTAATTCTTGCAGCTCTTTAAATTCTTTGCGATTTTGTTTCTCTATATCCCTTCCAATAGTTAGTGGTCTAAAGACTGCATCAACCAATGTTATTGCACCTTTTTCATTACTTACCTCTAACCAGAAAGATTCTGTACTTCTTCCCTCTAACATTCTCTCTGTCCAGTACTGTAATGTCATCTTTAATCAATAATGCTACTCCCTGCCCCACCCCCCTCCACCCGCAATGATACTTTTTTTTTCTTTTCCTGTCTCTTCAGAACACCTTGTACCCAGGAATATTTAACTCCCTTCTTTGAGCCAGATCTCTGTTATAGTAATAATACCTTAATTCCATTCATCAACCTGTCTCTGTAGCTCACCAATTTAATAACCACATTCCGTGTATTCACGTTAGTGTGAGGATAAGGTGTTTCACTCCAGGTGTGATTCTATTAACTCACTATGAAGCTTTTATTAAAACAAACTTTATACATTTTAACTATAACAAAAAGAATTAGTACAACTTTTACCAGTTGAAATACTTAAACATGACAAGATATAATTCTTAACCGCTAGTCTGTCTCTATTAGTTCCAATTTAAGAAATATTCCTCACAGACATAGACTCCTCTTCAAAATCAATTATCAAACAGGCTTACCATGACCATGACTACATCTGCAAGAAGTGTCACCATTTTCAGAAACATAAGCTGCGGGTTGGAAAAGCTGAACGGCAGCTAGAGGCGCTGTGGTACTTTTGCAGACTGAGGATTACCTGGATAGCATGTTTAGCGAGGTGGCCCCACATCAGCTGAGGGGGAATGGAGGTGCACTCAAATACTAAGAGAAGCAGGCAATGAGTGCAGGAATCCCCTGAGGCTATATTGCTCTCTAATAACTTTTTCATTTTTGATAATGCAGAGCAAGATGGTTCCTTAGAGTACTGGAGCAAGAGCAAAGCTTATGGTCGGACAAATGAACAAGATAACCTATGGGGAATTCCTGCATTCATTGCCTGTTTCTCTTACAAACTGTGATGGTCATGTCACTTCAACATGTGTTGTAAAGATTAAGTTATATTTTAGACTATTTATTTCTATTGAACTTAGAGATAATTTGGTATATTTTACATAGTGGAAAATTCTAAAGCATGTCCTCTTAGCTTTTAGAACCAGTGCAATTTTTATTTTATTTGCTAATTATCATGAGCTCAAAGAGGGCAATGAAGCTGAGTAGAAAATGAGCTGAGCTTTCTGCCAGTATCATAAGAAAAACTATCGAAATAACATGTTTTATATCAAAGAAATAATAAATCTCATTTAAGAAATGACCACACTGTTACTCATTAGGTTATTAATTACTACGAAGCTTAAACTTTAAAACTATTTAGATAGTTGGGGCTGGGATTTTGCAGTTAGTGATGAAAAAAGCAGGCTTGCCAATGACCACATTGCAAGGCTTGTTGCAAGGTCAACAATAATCTGGGTCGATACTGCAACAGATTGTCATGTTTGCTGTGGAACTGGAGTGTGATGTCATCAGGCTGTCCAAGCAGCCAACCACATTAAAACATTTTCAGGGACTACCCCCTCCCTCACACAAACAAGAAGCTAAAAGAAAATAAAACTTGTACTTATTTTAACAGGAAGTAATTTTAAGTTGGGACATTACATGGGAAGAAAATAAAAGCCAAGAAAAAAACATTAGCTTGAAAATCTATTATTTAAAGCATTCCCAAAATTATATTTTTTTTAAGTACACATTTTTTTCAAACTTTATTGATCACTTTGCCATTAAAAACCCAGTTTACACCTGACATAACATTTTGATTGTGTTTGAAATAGCATGTGAAGGAAGGAAAATTGAAATTCTGATTGGCTCCCCTGAGCTATGAGGAGAGGCTGAATAAACTAGGCTTGTACTCGTTAGAGTTTACAAGAATGAGGGGAGATCTCATTGAGACATATAAGATGATGAATGGGATGGATAGGATAGAGGTGGAGAGACTCTTCCCGCTCAGAAAGGACAGTAGGACTAGGGGGCACAGCCTCAAGATAAAGGGGGGGGCGGTTTAGAACGGAGTTGAGGAGGAACTTCTTCACTCAAAGGGTGGTGAATCTCTGGAATTCTCTGCCCATTGAGGTGGTGGAGGCTGTCTCGCTAAATATTTTTAAGACGCGGGTTGATGGGTTTTTGATAAGCGAGGGGATTAAGGGTTATGGGGCGAGGGCGGGAATGTGGAACTGAGCCACGACAGATCAGCCATGACCTTACTGAATGGCGGGGCAGGCTCGAAGGGCTAGATGGCCTACTCCTGCTCCTATTTCTTATGTTCTTATAAATACTGAAATCAGTGTAGCCTACGAGTGAAAGACCACAACTTCAGGATTTCTACATTAACCTGAACATGCTGGTCAGAGGGAAAGCGAGAGTGAACACTGAAGCAGCTCACTAATAATCTGCCTCCCACCCCCACCAAAGAACTTGGCCTATTGTTTAAACAGACATTACAGAATTCAATACAGAATTAATTCAAATTTAAGAGTTGGTTACTCACGTAATTTGCAAATAGGTGGCGGTGGTACAAATATGTTATTCTCATTGCATTCACTAAAGCCACGGCCAACCATGACATAACCTGATTTACAACTGTAGATGATGTTGTCCCGATATTTGTATGTTGGTCCAAATCCAGACACGATAAAGACATTTTCAGATAGTGGAGGACGCTGACAACTAACAACTGGAAAAGAACAGCATTAGATAACTTAAAGACAGCACAATTGAATATTATGAACTCCTAATAACCAGCAAAAAAAAACCAAGTTCATTCTGAAGGCCACAAGCACTGCCTTTCAAAGTATGAACTGTGCGACATAACCAAAAACTTTTGAATTCAACAAAATGCCAAATAAGATCATCCAGTATTTGAACCACCCTCAACTTTACTGATTAGTCCAAAAAGCTTTCTTTTTACAAGATGAGCAATTATTTATACTAGCTGCAATTTTTGACTTTTCATCCTTGAGGTTTGAGACAATAATTGGAACTGACCACATCTATAACATAAAACATTTCACATAAACTTTACTGAGGTATCCCCAAGCATGTTTTATCTAAACTAAAGAATTTAAGTTTCTCTAACACTTAACATTCACACCACCCTCCTCCAATGCTTCTTCATTAGCATCTAGCTTGGTGGGATTGCACTGCAATTGCCTGGTTTCATTCTTATCTGTATAGTTATTGCCTAAGTAGCACTTGCAATAACTTTGCTTCCAACCTGGCCATCATTAGATCTGGTGTCCTTCAAGAAGTGGAGATGCTGGTGTTGGGCTGGGGTAAGCACAGCAAGAAGTCTCAGAACATCAGGTTAAAGTCCAACAGGTTTATTTGGTAGCACAAGCCACAGGCTTTCGGAGCACTTCCCCTTCATCAGGTGAGTGGGAGTTGTGGTCACAAACAGGGTATATATAGACAAACTCAGTTTACAAAATAATGGTCGGAATGTGTGTCTTTACAGGTAATCAAGTCTTAAAGGTACAGGCAGTGTGAGTGGAGAGGTTAAGCACAGGTTAAAGAGGTGTATATTGTCTCCACCTAGGACAGTTAGTGAGATTTTGCAAGCCCAGGCAAATCATAGGGGCTACAGATAGTGTGACATGAACCCCAGATCCTGGTTGAGGCTGTCCTCGTGTGCGGAACTTGGCTATCAGTTCCTGCTCAGCGATTCTGTGTTGTTGTGAGTCATGAAGGCTGCCTTGGAGAACACTTACCCAAAGATCAGAGGCTGAATACCCATGATTGCTGAAGTGTTCCCCAACAGGAAGGGAACATTCCTGCCTGGTGTTTGCCGAGCGGTCTTCGTAGCATATGAGTAGAGCCCAAACCTATTTAACCTTTCCTCATTAAGACAATCCCTCTGCACAGGGAATCATCCTAGTGAACCCTCTGTATTGCTGCCAATTAAATATCTTTCCTTAACTAAGTGAACTAAAACTGCTCACAGTCCTCCGATGTGGTCTCCCTAGTACTTTGTACATTGCAGCAAGACTTCCCTGCACTGATACTCCAACAACCTTGAAATAAGGGCCAATAATCCATTCGGCTTCGTGATTATCTGCTGCAGCTGTATGCCAGCTTTGTGTTTTGTGCACAAGTACTCCCAGATTCCCTTTGTGTTGCAGCTTTCCTCAATTTAAATAATATGGTTTTGTTCTCCCCATCTAAAATGAACTTCACATATTCCCACATTAGCTTCCATTTGCCATTTTGTCTGCTTACTTAACCAATCAACACTTCTTCGTAAACTGTTTCCCTCTCAACTTGCCTTTCCACCTTTGTCTCATCTCAAATTTGGCTTTGGTACATTCACTTCCTTCCTCCAAGTCACTCATCTATATTGTAAACAGTTGCAGTTCCAACACTGATCCTTGTGGAATTCTGCTGGTTACAGGTTGCCAACCTAAGAACCCCTTTATCCCCACTCACTGTTTCCTGCCCATCAGTCAATTCGCTATCCATGCCAACAGACAACCTCTCACACCATGGGCTCTTATGATTTAACCTTTTGTGAGGTATCTTGCTGAATGCTTTCTGGAAGTCCACATACATCTACTAGTTCCCCTCTATCCACTCTGCTTGAAGACTTCCTTGAAAAGCACTAATAAATTAGTCGTTAGGTATTTTAATTGCTTTCTGTTTCAACTAGTACTTGAAGAAAGGCAATGGCATTAAATATTAGTCTGCTTTTGCATCCTAAGAACTGGAAGACTTATGGATCACAGCTTGGTGAGGGACTTGGTATGTCAGGACATTACAAACAAGTAAATTTATATGAGACAATGATAACAGCAGAGCCACAGGTTTAGATTGCCCTTAATTTCCTACATAATAAAAAATGTATTGAAATGCTAAAACACCAAGCAGTAACCTTTGTAACTCTTGGTGAAAAGAGCAATTGAAACTGATTCAGATTATGTACTTGAATACCTTTGCATGATGGTGGCTTCTTGTTCCACTTCCCAGAAGAAGTGCAATCAATATCTTTATCACCAATCAATGTGTACCCATCAAGACACGAATATGTTGCTATCATTCCATATTGCCATACATCTCCGGTGGTGGGTGATGAAATTATCCCATTACTGATGGGTTCAGGATCATCACATGTGACAACTGGAGATAAAAATGAAAATCAGTTAATATTCTCACTGTCAGATCGAAACTTCACTGAGGGATTAACATCTGTCAAATACAGTGACAGTATATATGTGAACGAATGCACTGCCACACAATGTAGAATATTTTTTCAATTCTCTCCTGTATGTGTTCAATCACGAGCAATTAAGTCCATCCAGCCTGTTCCAGACCGAGAATAACGCCAAAAGTGTTATCTCCAGTAAGGACAGAAAAAAACTAAGGGGAAATCCCTCTCCATCACATCTCTGGTTAAAACTCGTTCAGAACACCACGCACCCTGAATTGCAAGTACCACCTAGTGTAAGAGGGGATGCCCACCCTGAAAAGAAATGTATTTTACTCTCGTTTGAAGAAATTTAGCAAATCAGCATCCACAACATGAGTCTGCAGACTATTCCAAAGGTCCAGTGTTCTCTAGAAGAAGTACCATCCCTTGACATTTGTTCCCCTAACCATACCCACAGCAAAGACCCAATCATAAATGGTAACAGAATCTGACCAGGGCGCAGAGGGAGGAGAGTGTAGCCTCCTTACTTTTGTCCTGCATTCCCTTACACTAAAAAAAATTCTATTAGCTTACCTAATTACTTGCTCTGCCTGTGTACTAACTTTTTGAGATTCATGCACTGGGACACCCAGATCCTTCTGCATCAGAGCTCTGCAATCCTTAACTATTTGGATATTTTTTATTCTCCCTGCCAAAGTGAACATTTTTGCATTTGCCCACATAGTCCATCATTTGCCAGATCTTTGCCCATTCACTAATATAAATAACCTGTTTTAGAGATGTTGGTTGAGGGATCAATACTGCACAGGGAACATATTTGTAACGCCTTGGGACCTTTCACACTCATCTGAGGACAATTGGGGCCATAGTGTAATGCTACATCTGAATGACGACATCTCAGACAGTGCTCCCTCAGTACTGCACTGGAGGTTTTTGTGTAAGTGGGTCTTGTACCACACATCCTTTGTTTCAAACAAGGACATTACCAACAGAAACATGGTTCATTTGCTTTCGGTTTTGCTTCCATGAAAATTCCTTTGGAATGGTAGGATCATTAGCTTGCTCAGACAAGCGTGGGTATTGATGGGGGGACATGGCGTGAATGCTTGGTTACAGATTAGGGCATTAGTGCAGCCCCTTATGTTCCTGTTGGAGAGAGCAAACTGTGCACTGCATCATGGAACACTGTCCAATCCATACAGTCAGTGGAGGCCTTTCTGCACTAGAAACACAACCAGAAAATGCTGCTTGCCTTATGGGCTTTGCATTTCCTAAACAAAATGAGTATGGCTCACTTTGCACTATTCTTCAAACAATATTTCAGTCTCCTGCAAAGAAAATCACTATTCAAATAAAATTCTAGCTGTGAAAGCCGCCTAAAAGACATTGGTGACACAATGCCCTGCAAGTCTCTGCAGAATGCTTCTTGTTGGACACCTCTTCATACTTGGGATGGAAAGCAATAGAATAGAAATGGCAATAAGACCCCTTAGACACCAAGAACATGTGCCTTACCCCACCTCCTTCCGAAGTGGGGAGATGGTAATATTGTGACAATGTCACTGAGCCAGTAATACAGAGGTTAAGATTAATGACCTGCGGACTCAGGTTCAAATCCCAACATATTAAGGCAGCACTTTGGCACAGAGGTTAGCACTGCTGCCTCACAGCACCAGAGACCTGGGTTCAATTCTGGCCTTGTGTCAATGTCTTTGTAGAGTTTGCACATTCATCCCCGTGTCTGTAAGGGTTTCCTTTGGATGCTCCAGTTTCTTCCCACAGGCCAAAGATGTGTGGGTTAGGTTGAATGGCCATGATAAATTGCCTCTTACTGTGAGGGGGATGGGCTGAGTAAATACATGGGGTTACAGAGATAGAGCCTGGGTGGGATTGTTGTAGGTGCAGGTTTGATGAGTCAAATGGCCTCCTTCTGCACTGTAGGGATTCTATGAAGTATGGACGGTGCGATATACCAAAAACCTTTAAGTTCAATAAAATGCCAAATAAGATCATCCAGTATTTGAACCACCCTCAACTTTACACAGGTTAGTTCAAAAAACTTTATTTTCACAAGATGAGCAATGATTTATACTTGCTGCAATTTTTGACTTTTCATCCTTGAGGTTTGAGACAATAATTGGAATTGACCACATCTATAACATGAAACACTTCACATAAACCTTACTGAGGTATCCCCAAGCATGTTTTATTTAAACTAAAGAATTTAAGTTTCTCTAATACTTAACATTCACCCACCCTCCTCCAATGTCTCGTCATTAGCATCTAGCCAAGTAAAAATATAATTTGATATAATTTACATTTTGCAAAATTCTAAAGCATGTTCTCTTAGCCTTTAGAACGAGTGCAATTTTTATTTTATTTGCTAGTATCATGAGCTCACAGAGGACAGCAAAGCTGAGTAGAAAATGAGTTCAGCTTTCTGCCAGTATCATAAGTATAAGCAATCGAAATGACATGTTTTATATCAAAGAAATAATAAACCTTATTTAAGAAATGACCACACTGTTACTCATTAGGTTATTAATAACTATGAAGCTTAAACTTTCAAACTATTTTTATAAAAGAAGCAGAAGAGAAAATACCCACATCAAAGTATATACTTTTTTAAAATTTATTTACAGGTTATGGTATTGTTGCCTGGGCCAACAATTATTGCCCATCCCGCGATGCCCTTGAGAAGGTGGTGGCGAGCTGCCTTTTTTAACCGGTGCATTCTCTGAGGCGTAGGTACAGCCACAGTTCTTTTAGAATGTGAATTCCACGATTTTGAACCAGTGACAATAAAACTACGTTGATGCATTTCCAAGTCAGGAAGGAGTGGGGCTGGGATTAAAATATATATATAAATTTTTTTTTTAAATTAATTTACGGGTTCTGGGGGTTGCAGGCTGTGTCAGTTTTTATTGCCCATCCCTAGCTGCCCTTGAGAAGATGGTGGTGAGCTGCCTTCTTGAACTGCTGCAGTCCTTTAGGTGTGGTTACACACACAGTGAATTTAGGGAGGGAATTCCATGATGTTGAACTAGTGACAATAAAAATAAGTCGATGCGTTTCCAAGTCAGGAAGGTGTGGCGCCAGGAGTTTGATGTGATGAAACAAGCATGCTTGCCTCTGACCACGTACCAAGGCTTGTTGCAGGGTCAACAGTAGCCTGGTGATAATTTCACCTGGGTCGATACTGCAACAGATTGTCATGTTTGCTGTGGAACTGGAGTGTGATGTTATCGGGCTGTCCAAGCAGCCAACCACATTAAAACATTTTCAGGGATCACCCCCTCCCTCACACAAGGAAGAAGCTAAGACAAAACTAAAACCTGTACTTGCATTTACAGGGAGTAATTTTCAGTTGGGACATTACATGGGTTGAAAATGAAAGCCAAGAAAAAAACATTAGCTTGAAAATCTATTATTTAAAGAATTCTTAAAATTATAATTTTTTAAGGACACATTTTGTTCAAACTTTATTGATCACTTTGCTATTAAAAACCCAGTTTACACCTGACATAACATTTTGATTGTGTTTGAAATAGCATGTGGAGGAAGGAAAATTGAAATTCTGATTGGCTCCTCCTAAATACTGAAATCAGTGTAGCCTACGAGTGAAAGACCACAACTTCAGGATTTGCACATTAACCTGAACATGCTGGTCAGCCTCAGAAGGAAGGCGAATGAACACTGAAGCAGTTCACTAATAATCTGCCTCCCACCCCCACCAAAGAACTTGGCCCATTATTTAAACAGACATTACAGAATTCAATTCAGAACTAATTCAACCCTCAAATTTAAGAGATGGTTACTCACCTAATTTGCAAATAGGTGGCGGTGGTACACATGTGTTATTCTCACTGCATTCACTAAAGCTACGGCCAACCATGACATAACCTGATTTACAACTGTAGGTGATGGTGTCCCGATATTTGTATGTTGGTCCAAATCCAGACACGATAAGGACATTTTCAGACAATGGAGGACGCTGACAACTAACAACTGAGAAAAGAACAGCATTAGATAACTTAAAGACAGCACAATTGAATATTAACTCCTAATAACCAGCAAAATAACAACCAAGTTCATTCTGAAGGCCACAAGCACTTCCTTTCGAAGTATGAACAGTGCGACATAACCAAAAACTTTTAAATTCAACAAAATGCCAAATAAGATCATCCAGTATTTGAACCACCCTCAACTTTACTGAGATTAGTCCAAAAAGCTTTCTTTTTACAAGATGAGCAATTATTTATACTTGCTGCAATTTTTGACTTTTCATCCTTGAGGTTTGAGACAATAATTGGAACTGACCACATCTATAACATGAAACACTTCACATAAACCTTACTGAGGTATCCCCAAGCATGTTTTATCTAAACTAAAGAATTTAAGTTTCTCTAACACTTAACATTCACATCACCCTCCTCCAATGCTTCTTTATTAGCACCTAGCTTGCTGGGATTGCACTGCAATTGCCTGGTTTCATTCTTATCTATACAGTTATTGCCTAAGCAGCACTTGCAATAACTTTGCTTCCAACCTGGCCATCATTAGATCTGGTGTCCTTCAAGAAGTGGAGATGCTGGTGTTGGGCTGGGGTAAGCACAGTAAGAAGTCTCAGAACATCAGGTTAAAGTCCAACAGGTTTATTTCGTAGCACAAGCCACAAGCTTTTGGAGCACTTCCCCTTCATCAGGTGAGTGGGAGTTGTGGTCACAAACAGGGTATATATAGACAAACTCAGTTTACAAAATAATGGTCGGAATGTGTGTCTTTACAGGTAATCAAGTCTTAAAGGTACAGGCAGTGTGAGTGGAGAGGTTAAGCACAGGTTAAAGAGGTGTATATTGTCTCCAGCTAGGACAGTTAGTGAGATTTTGCAAGCCCAGGCAAATCGTAGGGGCTACAGATAGTGTGACATGAACCCCAGATCCTGGTTGAGGCTGTCCTCGTGTGCGGAACTTGGCTATCAGTTCCTGCTCAGCGATTCTGTGTTGTTGTGAGTCATGAAGGCTGCCTTGGAGAACACTTACCCAAAGATCAGAGGCTGAATACCTATGATTGCTGAAGTGTTCCCCAACAGGAAGGGAACATTCCTGCCTGGTGTTTGCCGAGCGGTGTTCGTAGCATATGAGTAGAGCCCAAACCTATTTAACCTTTCCTCATTAAGACAATCCCTCTGCACAGGGAATCATCCTAGTGAACCCTCTGTACTGCTGCCAATTAAATATCTTTCCTTAACTAAGTGAACTAAAACTGCTCACAGTCCTCCGATGTGGTCTCCCTAGTACTTTGTGCATTGCAGCAAGACTTCCCTGCACTGATACTCCAACAACCTTGAAATAAGGGCCAATAATCCATTCGGCTTCCTGATTATCTGCTGCAGCTGTATGCCAGCTTTGTGTTTTGTGCACAAGTACTCCCAAATTCCCTTTGTGTTGCAGCTTTCCTCAATTTAAATAATATGGTTTTGTTCTCCCCATCTAAAATGAACTTCACATATTCCCACATTAGCTTCCATTTGCCATTTTGTCTGCTTACTTAACCAATCAACACTTCTTCGTAAACTGTTTCCCTCTCAACTTGCCTTTCCACCTTTGTCTCATCTCAAATTTGGCTTTGGTACATTCACTTCCTTCCTCCAAGTCACTCATCTATATTGTAAACAGTTGCAGTTCCAACACTGATCCTTGTGGAATCCTGCTGGTTACAGGTTGCCAACCTAAGAACCCCTTTATCCCCACTCACTGTTTCCTGCCCATCAGTCAATTCGCTATCCATGCCAACAGACAACCTCTCACACCATGGGCTCTTATGATTTAACCTTTTGTGAGGTATCTTGCTGAATGCTTTCTGGAAGTCCACATACATCTACTAGTTCCCCTCTATCCACTCTGCTTGAAGACTTCCTTGAAAAGCACTAATAAATTAGTCGTTAGGTATTTTAATTGCTTTCTGTTTCAACTAGTACTTGAAGAAAGGCAACGGCATTAAATATTAGTCTGCTTTTGCATCCTAAGAACTGGAAGACTTATGGATCACAGCTTGGTGAGGGACTTGGTATGTCAGGACATTACAAACAAGTAAATTTATAGGAGACAATGATAACAGCAGAGCCACAGGTTTAGATTGCCCTTAATTTCCTACATAATAAAAAATGTATTGAAATGCTAAAACACCAAGCAGTAACCTTTGTAACTCTTGGTGAAAAGAGCAATTGATTTAGATTATGTACTTGAGTACCTTTGCATGATGGTGGCTTCTTGTTCCACTTCCCAGAAGAAGTGCAATCAATATCTTTATCACCAATCAATGTGTACCCATCAAGAACGAATATGTTGCTATCATTCCATATTGCCATACATCTCCGGTGGTGGGTGATGAAATTATCCCATTACTGATGGGTTCAGGATCATCACATGTGACAACTGGAGATAAAAATGAAAATCAGTTAATATTCTCACTGTCAGATCGAAACTTCACTGAGGGATTAACATCTGTCAAATACAGTGACAGTATACATGTGAACGAATGCACTGCCACACAATGTAGAATATTTTTTCAATTCTCTCCTGTATGTGTTCAATCACGAGCAATTAAGTCCATCCAGCCTGTTCCAGACCGAGGATAACGCCAAAAGTGTTATCTCCAGTTTGTTACTCACTGTTACTCATTAGGTTATTAATAACTATGAAGCTTAAACTTTCAAACTATTTTTATAAAAGAAGCAGAGGAGAAAATACCCACATCAAAATATAAACTTTTTTAAAATTTATTTACGGGTTATGGTATTGTTGCCTGGGCCAACAATTATTGCAAATCCCACAATGCCCTTGAGAAGGTGGTGGCGAGCTGCCTTCTTTAACCGGTGCATTCTCTGAGGCGTGGGTACAGCCACAGTGCTTTTAGAAAGTGAATTCCACGATTTTGAACCAGTGACAATAAAACTACGTTGATGCATTTCCAAGTCAGGAAGGAGTGGGGCTGGGATTAAAATATATATAAAAATATTTTTTTTAAATTAATTTACGGGTTCTGGGGGTTGCAGGCTGCGTCAGTTTTTATTGCCCCTCCCTAGCTGCCCTTGAGAAGATGGTGGTGAGCTGCCTTCTTGAACTGCTGCAGTCCTTTAGGTGTGGTTACACACACAGTGAATTTAGGGAGGGAATTCCATGATGTTGAACTAGTGACAATAAAAATAAGTCGATGCGTTTCCAAGTCAGGAAGGTGTGGCGCCAGGAGTTTGATGTGATGAAACAAGCATGCTTGCCTCTGACCACGTACCAAGGCTTGTTGCAGGGTCAACAGTAGCCTGGTGATAATTTCACCTGGGTCGATACTGCAACAGATTGTCATGTTTGCTGTGGAACTGGAGTGTGATGTTATCAGGCTGTCCAAGCAGCCAACCACATTAAAATATTTTCAGGGATCACCCCCTCCCTCACACAAGGAAGAAGCTAAATCAAAACTAAAACCTGTACTTGTATTTACAGGGAGTAATTTTCAGTTGGGACATTACATGGGTTGAAAATGAAAGCCAAGAAAAAAACATTAGCTTGAAAATCTATTATTTAAAGAATTCTTAAAATTATAATTTTTTAAGGACACATTTTGTTCAAACTTTATTGATCACTTTGCTATTAAAAACCCAGTTTACACCTGACATAACATTTTGATTGTGTTTGAAATAGCACGTGGAGGAAGGAAAATTGAAATTCTGATTGGCTCCTCCTAAATACTGAAATCAGTGTACCCTACGAGTGAAAGACCACAACTTCAGGATTTGCACATTAACCTGAACATGCTGGTCAGCCTCAGAAGGAAGGCGAGTGAACACTGAAGCAGTTCACTAATAATCTGCCTCCCACCCCCACCAAAGAACTTGGCCCATTATTTAAACAGACATTACAGAATTCAATTCAGAACTAATTCAACCCTCAAATTTAAGAGACGGTTACTCACCTAATTTGCAAATAGGTGGTGGTGGTACAAATGTGTTATTCTCACTGCATTCACTAAAGCTACGGCCAACCATGACATAACCTGATTTACAACTGTAGGTGATGGTGTCCTGATATTTGTATGTTGGTCCAAATCCAGACACGATAAGGACATTTTCAGACAGTGGAGGACGCTGACAACTAACAACTGAGAAAAGAACAGCATTAGATAACTTAAAGACAGCACAATTGAATATTAACTCCTAATAACCAGCAAAATAAAAACCAAGTTCATTCTGAAGGCCACAAGCACTTCCTTTCGAAGTATGAACAGTGCGACATAACCAAAAACTTTTAAATTCAACAAAATGCCAAATAAGATCATCCAGTATTTGAACCACCCTCAACTTTACTGAGATTAGTCCAAAAAGCTTTCTTTTTACAAGATGAGCAATTATTTATACTTGCTGCAATTTTTGACTTTTCATCCTTGAGGTTTGAGACAATAATTGGAACTGACCACATCTATAACATGAAACACTTCACATAAACCTTACTGAGGTATCCCCAAGCATGTTTTATCTAAACTAAAGAATTTAAGTTTCTCTAACACTTAACATTCACACCACCTCCCCCAATGCTTCTTCATTAGCATCAGACTGGGTGGGACTGCACTGCAATTGCCTGGTTTCATTTTTATCTATATAGTTATTGCCTGAGTAGCACTTGCAATAACTTTGCTTCCAACCTGGCCATCATTAGATCTGGTGTCCTTCAAGAAGTGGAGATGCTGGTGTTGGGCTGGGGTAAGCACAGTAAGAAGTCTTAGAACATCAGGTTAAAGTCCAACAGGTTTATTTGGTAGCACAAGCCACAGGCTTTTGGAGCACTTCCCCTTCATCAGGTGAGTGGGAGTTGTGGTCACAAACAGGGTATACATAGACAAATGCAGTGTACAAAATAATGGTTGGAGTGCGAGTCTTTACAGGTAATCAAGTCTTAAAGGTACAAGCAATGTGAGTGGAGAGGTTAAGCACAGGTTAAAGAGATGTATATTGTCTCTGGCCAGGACAGTTAGTGAGATTTTGCAAGCCCAGGCAAATCGTAGGGGTTACAGATAGTGTGACATGAACCCAAGATCCGGGTTGAGGCTGTCCTCATGTGTGTGGAAATTGGCTATCAGTTCCTGCTCAGCAATTCTGCGTTGTTGTGAATCATGAAGGCCGCCTTGGAGAACACATCCAAAGATCAGAGGCTGAATGCCCGTGATTGCTGAAGTGTTCCCCCAACAGGAAGAGAACATTCCTGCCTGATGATTGCCGAGTGGTGTTCGTTCATCCGTTACCGTAGCATATGAGTAGAGCCCAAACCTATTTAACCTTTCCTCATTAAGACAATCCCTCTGTACAGGGAATCATCCTAGTGAACCCTCTGAACTGCTGCCAATTAAATATCTTTCCTTAACTAAGTGAACTAAAACTGCTCACAGTACTCCAGATGTGGTCTCCCTAGTACTTTGTACATTGCAGCAAGACTTCCCTGCACTGATACTCCAACAACCTTGAAATAAGGGCCAACAATCCATTCGGCTTCCTGATTATCTGCTGCACCTGTATGTCAGCTTTGTGTTTCATGCACAAGTACTCCCAAGTTCCCTTTGTGTTGCAGCTTTCCTCCATTTAAATAATATGGTTTTGTTCTCCCATCTAAAATGAACTTCACATATTCCCACATTAGCTTCCATTTGCCATTTTGTCTGCTTACTTAACCCAACACTTCTTCGTAAACTTTTTCCCTCTCAACTTGCCTTTCCACCTTTGTCTCATCTCAAATTTGACTTTGGTACATTCACTTCCTTCCTCCAAGTCATTAATATATGTTGTAAACAGTTGCAGTTCCAAGACTGATCCTTGTGGAATTCTGCTGGTTACAAGTTGCCAATCCAAGAACCCCTTTATCCCTATTCACTGTTTCCTGCCCATCAGTCAATTTGCTGTCCATGCCAACAGACAACCTGTCACACCACGGGCTCTTATGATTTAACCCTGAGGCTGTTCCTCTCCAAAATAAGTACTCTGTTTTGGATGCTGTTCGGGAGGTAGACTCAACCGGGGTAAGCCATGGAGTACAGGTCTGGGAAGTAGAGCCTGTCCTTGATGCTCAGGTGGGAAGGGGGAAGAAAAGAACAGGATTAGTGATTGGGGATTCCATAGTTAAGGGGACAGATAGGAGAGTCTGTGGGAATGAACGAGACTCACGGTTGGTATGTTGCCTCCCAGGTCCCAGGGTCCATGATATCGCTGATTGAGTGTTCGAGATCTCAAGGGGGAGGGGAACCAGCCCCAAGTTGCGGTTCATGTAGGCACCCGTTACATAGGTAGGAAAAGGGACGGGGATATAAAACAGAAATTCAGAGAGTTAGGGTGGAAGCTTAGGGCTAAAACAGAGTGGTTATCTCTGGTTTGTTACCTGTGCCACGGGATAGCATGGAGAAGAAGAGAGAGAGAGAACATTTGAACTCGTGGCTAAAGGGAGGGTGCAGGAGGGAAGGGTTCAGATACTTGGACAACTGGGGCTCATTCTGGGGTAGGTGGGACGTCTACAAGAGGGATGGTCTGCACCTGAACCAGAGGGGTACTAATATCTTGGGGGGGAAATTTGCCAATGCCATTTGGGGGGGTTTAAACTGATTCAGAAGGGGGTTGGGAACCTGAATTGTAGCTCCAATGTACAGGAGGATGAGAATAGGGAGGTCATGGATAAGGTTTCCAGGTCACAGCAGTGTATTGGCAGGCGGGAGGGTGGTATGAAGTGTGTATACTTTAATGCGAGGAGTATACGCAACAAGGTGGGCGAGCTTGCAGCCTGGATTGGTGCCTGGGACTTTGGTGTTGTGGCCATTTCAGAGACATGGATAGAGCAGGGACAGGAATGGTTGTTGCAGGTTCCGGGGTTCAGATGTTTCAGTCAGAGCAGAGAAGAGGGGGAGGCGTGGCATTGTTAGTCAAGGACAGTATTACAGTGGCAGAAAGGACGTTTGATGTGGACCTGTCTATTGAGGTAGTATGGGCTGAGATTAGAAACAGGAAAGGAGAGGTCACACTGTTGGGAGTTTTTTATAGGCCTCCAAAAAGTTCCGGAGATGTCGAGGAAAGGATTGCAAAGATGATCCTGGATAGGTGCGAAAGTAACAGGGTGGCTGTAATGGGGGGCTTTAACTTTACAAATATCGATTGGAAAAGCTACAGTTCAAGCACGTTAGAGGGGTCAATTTTTGTACAATATGTGCAGGAAGGTTTCATGACACAGTATGTAGATAGGCCAACAAGAGGTGAGGCTACATTGGATTTGGTACTGGGTAATGAACCAGACCAGGTGTTAGACTTGGAGGTAGGTGAGCACTTTGGTGATAGTGACCACAATTTGGTTACATTTACCTTAGTGATGGAAAGGGACAGGCATATACCGAAGGGCAGAAGTTATAGCTGGGGGAAAGGTAATTATGAGGCTATTAGGAGAGATTTAGGATACATAGGGTGGAGTAGGAAATTGCAGGGGCTGGGAACATCTGAAATGTGGAGCTTATTCAAGGAGCAACTACTGCAAGTCCTTGATAAATATGATAAATATGTAACTGTCAGGCAGGGAGGAAGTGGTTGAGCGAGGGAACCGTGGTGTACTAAGGAAGTTGAATCTCTGGTGAAGGGTAAGAAGGAGGCGTATGTAAAGATGAGACATGAAGGCTCAGTTAGGGCACTGGAGAGTTATAAATTAGCCAGGAAGGAGCTAAAGAGAGAGTTAAGAAGAGCTAGAAGAGGACATGAGAAGACTTTGGCGGATAGGATCAAGGAAAATCCTAAAGCTTTCTACAGGTATGTCAAGAATAAAAGATTGGTTAGGGCAAGATTAGGGCCAGTCAGAGATAGCAGTGGGAAGTTGTGCGTGGAGCCTGAAGAGATAAGAGAGGCACTGAATGAGTATTTTTCATCCGTATTCACGCAGGAAAACGTCAGTGTAATCGAGGAGAATACTGCAATACCAGGTAGTAGACTAGACGGGATTGAGGTACATAAGGAGGAGGTGTTAGCAATTCTTGAGAGTATGAAAATAGATAAGTCCCCTGGACCGGATGGGATTTACCCTAGGATTCTCTGGGAGGCTAGGGAGGAGATTGCAGAGCCTTTGGCTTTGATCTTCATGTCGTCATTGGCTACAGGGATAGTGCCGGAAGACTGGAGGATAGCAAATGTTGTCCCCTTGTTCAAGAAGGGGAGTAGAGACCATCCTGGGAATTATAGACTGGTGAGCCTTACTTCTGTTGTGGGCAAAGTTTTGGAAAGAATTATAAGGGATAGGATTTATAATCATCTAGAGGGAAATAAATTGATTAGGGATAGTCAACACGGTTTTGTGAAGGGTAGGTCGTGCCTCACAAACCTTATCGAGTTTTTTGAAAAGGTGACCAAGGAGGTGGATAAGGCTAAGGCAGTTGATGTGGTGTATATGGATTTTAGCAGTGTTTGATAAGGTTCCCCATGGTAGGGTACTGCAGAAAATGCAGATGCATGGGATTGAGGGTGATTTAGCAGTTTGGATCAGGAATTGGCTCGCTGATAGAAGACAGAGAGTGGTGGTTGATGGGAAATATTCAACCTGGAGTTCAGTTACAACTGGTATACCTCAAGGATCTGTTTTGGGGCTACTGCTGTTTGTCATTTTTATAAATGACCTAGATGAGGGTGTAGAAGGATGGAGTAGTAAATTTGCTGACGACACCAAAGTTGGAGGAATTGTAGACAGTGAGGATGGATGTTACAATTTGCAGAGGGACATAAATAAGCTGCAGAGCTGGGCTGAGAGGTGGCAAATGGAGTTTAATATGGAAAAGTGTGAGGTGATTCACTTTGTTAAGAGTAACAGGAGTACAGAATATAGGGCTAATGGAAGGACTCTTAGTGTTAATGAGCAGAGAGATCTCGGGGTACATGTGCATAGCTCCTTGAAAGTTGGCACCCAGGTTGTTGAGGTTGTTAAGAAGGCGTACGGTGTGTTAGCTTTTATTGGTAGAGGGATTGAATTTTGGAGCCATGAGGTCATGTTACAACTGTACAAAACTCTGGTGCGGCCGCACTTGGAGTATTATGTACCGTTCTGGTCGCCTCATTATAAGAAAGATGTGGAGGCATTGGAAAGGGTGCAGAGGAGGTTTACCAGGGTGTTGCCTGGTATGGTGGGAAAGTCTTATGAGGAAAGGCTGAGGGACTTGAGGTTATTTTCATTAGAGAGAAGAAGGTTACGAGGTGACCTAATTGAGGCATACAAGATGATCAAAGGATTGGATAGGGTGGACAGTGAGAGCCTTTTCCCTCGGATGGTGATGGCTAACACGAGGGGACATAGCTTTAAATTAAGGGGTGGTAGTGCTAGGACGGATGTCAGAGGTAGGTTCTTTACTCAGAGGGTAGTAAGAGCGTGGAATGCCCTGCCTGCAGCAGTTGTGGACTCGCCAACTTTAAGGGCATTCAAATGGTCAGTGAATAGGCATATGGATAATGTTGGAATAGTTTAGGTTAGAGGGTCATTAGATTGGTTCCACTGGTCGACGCAACATGGAGGGCCAAAGGGCCTGTACTGCACTGTAATGTTCTATGTTCTATGTTCTTAACCTTTTGTGAGGTAGCTTGCTGAATGCCTTCTGGAAGTCCAAATACATCTACTAGTTCCCCGCTATCCACTCTGCTTGAAGACTTCCTTGAAGAGCACTAATAAATTAGTCATTAGGTATTTTAATTGCTTTTTGTTTCAGCTTAAAACTAGTACTTGAATAAAGGCAATGGCATTAAATATTAGTCTGCTTTTGCATCCTAAGAACTGGAAGACTTATGGATCACAACTTGGTGAGGGACTTGGCATGTCAGGACATTACATACAAGTAAATTTATCGGAGACAATGATAACAGCAGAGCCACAGGTTTAGATTGTCCCTAATTTCCTACATAATAAAAAATGTATTGAAATACTAAAACACCTTTGTAACTCTTGGTGAAAAGAGCAATTGAAACTGATTCAGATTATGTACTTAAATACCTTTGCACAATGGTGGCTTCTTGTTCCACTTCCCAGAAGAAGTGCAATCAATATCTTTATCACCAATCAATGTGTACCCATCAAGACACGAATATGTTGCTATCATTCCATATTGCCATACATCTCCGGTGGTGGGTGATGAAATTATCCCATTACTGATGGGTTCAGGATCATCACATGTGACAACTGGAGATAAAAATGAAAATCAGTTAATATTCTCACTGTCAGATCGAAACTTCACTGAGGGATTAACATCTGTCAAATACAGTGACGGTATATATGTGAACGAATGCACTGCCACACAATGTAGCATATTTTTTCAATTCTCTCCTGTATGTGTTCAATCACGAGCAATTAAGTCCATCCAGCCTGTTCCAGACCGAGGATACTGTAACACAATGTATATTCTCCAACTTAACCAAAAGTGTTATCTCCAGTAAGGACGGAAAAAAAACCAAGGGGAAATCCCTCTCCATCACATCTCTGGTTAAAACTAGTTCAGAACACCACACACCCTTAATTGCAAGTATCATCTTGTGTAAGAGGGGATGCCCACCCTGATAAGAAATGTATCTTACTCTCGTTTGAAGAAAATTTGCAAATCAGCATCCACAACATGAGTCTGCAGACTATTCCAAAGGTCTAGTGTTCTCTGGAAGAAGTACCATCCCTTGACATTTGTTCCCCTAACCATACCCACAGCAAAGACCCAATCACAAATGGTAACAGAATCCTGCAAGGGCGCAGAGGGAGGGAAGAGAGTGTAGCCTCCTTACTTTTGTCCTGCATTCCCTTACACTGAAAAAAACATTATTCTTTTAGCTTACCTAATTACTTGCTCTGCCTGTGTACTAACCTTTTGAGATTCATGCACTGGGACACCCAGATCCCTCTGCATCAGAGCTCTGCAATCCTTAACTATTTGAATATTTTTTATTCTCCCTGCCAAAGTGAACATTTTTACATTTGCCCACATAGTCCATCATTTGCCAAATCTTTGCCCATTCACTAATATAAATAACCTGTTTTAGAGATGTTGGTTGAGGGATCAATACTGCACAGGAAACATATTTGTAACGCCTTGGGACCTTTCACACTCATCTGAGGACAGATAGGACCATGGTGTAATGCTACATCTGAATGACGACATCTCAGACAATGCTCCCTCAGTACTGCACTGGAAGTTTTTGTGTAAGTGGGTCTTGTAGCGCACATCCTTTGTCTCAAACAAGGACATTACCAATAGAACCATGGTTCATTTGCTTTCAGTTTCGTTTCCATGAAAATTCCTTTGGAATGGTAGGATCATTAGCTTGCTCAGACAAGCATGGGTATTGATGGGGGAGCATGGCGTGAATGCTTGTTTACAGATTAGGGCATTAGTGCAGCCCCCTATGTTCCTGTTGGAGAGAGCAAACTGTGCACTGCATCATGGAACACTGTCCAATCCATAGAGTCAGTGGAGGCCTATCCGCACTCGAAACACAACCAGAAAATGCTGCTTGCCTTATGGGCTTTGCATTTTCTGAACAAAATAAGTATGGCTCACTTTGCATCACTCTTCAAACAATATTTCAGTCTCCTTCAAAAAAAATCACCATTAGAATAAAATCCTAGCTATGAAAGGTACCCAAAAGACATTGGTGACACTATGCCCTGCAAGCCTCTGCAGGATGCTTCTTGTTGGACACCTCTTCATACTTGGGATGGAAAACAATAGAAGGGAAATGGCAATAAGACCCCTAGAACATGTGCCTTACCCCACCTCCTTTCGAAGTGGGGAGATGGTAGTATTGTGACAATGTCACTGAGCCAGTAATACAGAGGTTAAGATTAATGACCTGCGGACTCAGGTTCAATCCCAACATATTAAGGCAGCACTTTGGCACAGAGGTTAGCACTGCTGCCTCACAGCACCAGAGACCCGGGTTCAATTCTGGCCTTGTGTCAATGTCTTTGTAGAGTTTGCACATTCGTCCCCGTGTCTGTGTGGGTTTCCTTTGGATGCTCCAGTTTCTTCCCACAGGCCAAAGATGTGTGGGTTAGGTTGAATGGCCATGATAAATTACCCCTTACTGTGAGGGGGATGGGCAGAGTTAATACATGGGGTTACAGAGATAGAGATTGCTGTCGCTGCAGGTTTGATGGGCCAAATGGCCTCCTGTACTGTAGGGATTCTGTGACGCATGGAGAGTGCGATATACCAAAAACCTTTAAATTCAATAAAATGGCAAATAAGATCATCCAGTATTTGAACCATCCTCAACTCCCCAACCTTACTAAGCAGATTAGTTCAAATAGTTTTCTTTTTTGCAAGATGAGTAATTATTTACAATGACTGCAATTTTTGACCTTTTATCTTTGAGGTTTGAAGCAATAATCAGAACTGATCACATTGCTGCCATGTAACATTTCACATAAACCGTATTGAGGTATCTATCCCTAAGCATCCTTAAGTAAGGGGAAGAATGATTGACAGGTTTGGTGGTATCTTGGAATGGTTTTTTTCCATAGGAAAACCCAAGAGTTAGTTTCAGTTTGTTAGAAGCTGTTTGGACTGCAGACTGGAAGCAGTCTCTCTCGCCTCTCTGGAATTGAAATTTTGCTGTCACTAGTTTGCTAGCTGGAAGCTAGAGGCAAGCAGTAGTTCTATCTCGACCTTGACATGCACTGGAAGCTCCAGAACAGGGAAAGCAGAGTTTCAAGTCTCCATCCAAAGGACTGATTCAGAGCGGGCGCTGCAAAACTGTAAGATCCAGCTTCACATGAGCATACTCGCTTTCTGTGCGAAGCCTGTTTATAGGGGCGTGTTTAGTTGGAACAGTATATTTAAGTGTTAAGATTTATACAATGTTATAGCTGTATTTTTGTAATATGGTAAAAATTATTGTTGATTTTTCTTGTTACGTTTTAACTGTATTCTTAAATAAACTTTTATTTGATAAATGCTCCTTAGCGGGTCATTTGAATCATACCTGGAGGGAAACACCTTTGCCGGGATTTTATGACTTTGCTCGGGTGAGGCTTGTAAAACGGAGAATTCTATTCTGCGAGCATCACCTGCCCCAATTCCGGAGCAGTAAAATTCCGGCCATTATGCTTACCTGCACCAAATTCAAAGTGCAAAACTTATGTCTAGGCTGACTTCGTAAAACACCATGGAGTTTCTGACCTGGATTATAACAGTTTAAAATTAAGAATGTGCTTAACCGGGATGCAAGTTAGTGAATTGAAATGCTCGTTACATGCTGGAAATAAGTGTTGGACGCTTTTATAAACTGACTGCATTGCAATTACTTAATTGTAATTGCAGCATGTTATTGTTTCAGTAGCTTCAATTTTCAGGTGATTTGCTTCATTTGTGATAAGGTCAAATCACAAGCTCTGCCATCAACTCAATGTGTAGTAAAGGATTAGACGACGTTTTAGATTATTTTTATTGAATTTAGAGATAATTTGATATATTTTACATAGTGCAAAATTCTAAAGCATGTTGCCTCAGCCTTTAGAACCAGTGCAATTTTTATTTTATTTGCTAATTATCATGAGCTACAGAGGTGAGCAAAGCTGAGCGGAAAATGAGTTGAGCTTTCTGCCAGTATCATAAGTATAAGCTATCGAAACAACATGTTTCTTATCAAAGAAATAATAAACCACATTTAAGAAATGACCACAGTGTTACTCGTGAGGTTAATCACAATTAAACTTAAACTTTAGAACTTTTTAATTAAGGAAACAGAGGAGAAAATTCCCACATTAAAATATATATGTTTTAAAATTAATTTACGGGATGTAGTGGGTGCTGGCTGCATCAGCTGCCCTTGAGGTGGTGGTGGTGAGTTGCCTTCTTGAACTGCTGCTGTCCCTTGGGTGTGTAACCACACCCAGTGATTTTAGGGAGGGAATTCCATGATTTTGAACCAGTGGTAATAGAAATAAGTCGATGCATTTCCAAGTCAGGAAGGTGTGGCGTCAGGATTTTGCAGTGATGAAACAAACATGCTTGCCACTGACCGTGTAGCAAGGCTTGTTGCAGGGTCAACAATAGCCTGGTGATAATTTCACCTGAGTCGATACTGCAACAGGTTGTCATGTTCAGTGTGGAACTGGAGTGCTGTCATCAGGTTGTCCAAGCAGTTAACCACATTAAAGCACTTTCACAGACCACCCCCTCCCTCACACAAACAGGAAGCTAAAAGAAAATAAAACTTGTATTTATTTTTGCAGGGAATAATTTAAAGCAAAACACCATTAGCCTGAAAATCTATTATTTAAAAGCACTCCAACGATTATAATTTCTTTTCAGGACACAGTTTGTTCAAACTTTATTGATCACTTACTGTATTACTGTATTAATACTGAAGACATCTCTCCTCTGGTATTCATTCCTAATGTCTGGATTAAGGTTTGGACTACTTTCATTCAAGGACTACTCAAACTAAGCAGGTTACGGGTAAGAAGGTGCATGCAGGCAGGCCACTGAGATTGGAAATAACATTGGGAGCCTAGACAATTATTCTGACCATAAAATATCCACAGAGTTAGACTGGTAAGGGCATCAGCTCTCAGTTCAGTAGCTGCCCTTATTCTCATAGCAAAAAGCTTTCCCACATTGTCAGCAATCAGACCTTAGCAGGATTAATCTCCTGCAGAGCTTTGGATAATTGGATAGGATTCCTGCCACAAATATCATTATACATTTAAATTGACTTTCTCAAATAGGAGCTGGATGAATATCTGGTTCAAAGTGAGATAAGCAGAGAAAATCAAATTTTCCCTGGAACACAAGCAATCCTGTATTACTTGGATAAAGGAGCAAGCGACATAGGCATTATAGAGATGTGGGGGCAATTATCCAGTCAGAAGCTTTACTTAGTTGCTTTTACTTAGTTGCTTTTAGGACTCGGAGAGATGAAACAAAAGAGAAGTGGAGGATTGACTGATTGGAAGTCATATGATTGGTTAATGGCCATTCCTTATGCCAATCTCTGAAATCTCGAATCAGAATATTGAGCAAGAGTTATCTTGCTATCTGTAAGAGAAAACGTGTTAATTCTTTTTTTTATTGGTACCTTTTGGTACACCGGGGGCGATTCTCCCATCTAATTTTATAGTGTAGCAGGGTGGGAGAATGTCACATCTGGGCATTCACAGGATTCACACATGCATTCCTGCCACACGCGCATCTCCCAGTGCCAGATTCTGACGCCATCTGAATTGGACTGGAAACTGGCGGGAGCACCAGGTAAGTGCTTTACATCGTATTTTAATGAGATTAGCAGGCCCGCGACTGAATTCTCCGGGGCTGCTAGCATCTCCCACCCCGCCAGGAGTATTTCACTTAGCATGGTTCAGACTGACTCTCTCCTTTTAGGGAACTAGCGGCCTGACCCTATTGGAGTAAACGGTGGGGGGAGCAACTGGGGCTCCCCAAGGGGTCAGCCGGTGGGGGGGTGTGGTGCTCCCTAGACATGGGTACACTGGCACTGCCAGCCTGTGCCCCCAGCACTCCGCATGCCCATGCCCAAGGGGATTACCACAATTTCTCACTATTCAGGAAAAAAAGACATTATCAAAGACCAAAATCACCAAAGGATTTTTCTATGTAATTCATAGGAATATAAACATTAAAGCTGCTTAATTGTTCCAGAATGTTGGGTTTATTTTCAAAGTGTTGGCAAAACAAATACATAATTCAATCTTATGATCCAAAAACCCCATGTTAGCAACATCCTGCCTTCAAACTACGTTTAAACAAAACACAATCAACTTTTGCACAAATGTGGGATTACTTCCATCAGCCATCAGAAACTCCAGTGGTGTGAAGCCAAGGATATTTCAGTGCAGGGCATCTGCTGTGATGTCCTAGGCCTGTAATGTTCTGCTATGATAACCACAAACTTGCCAGCTACTCTTGTTATTGGAGGCTCCTTCCTTTAACTCCCACAGATCTCAGTTGTATAAGGGATCCATTAGTGTCTTACTCACTTGAATATTGCTTTGATATTGAGAGCATCGACTGTCACCTTT
The DNA here is from genome assembly GCF_965287045.1 of Carcharhinus amblyrhynchos. Lineage (NCBI taxonomy): Eukaryota > Metazoa > Chordata > Chondrichthyes > Carcharhiniformes > Carcharhinidae > Carcharhinus > Carcharhinus amblyrhynchos. The sequence continues at coordinate 18,837,644 of NC_137345.1, forward strand.
TAAGGCCCATTGCCCCAGTTTCCCTTGTTTTGCCTTGATTCTTACATTTTTTAAAGTTTATTTTATTTATTAGGGTTATATTGACACTGCAATGAAGTTACTGTGAAGATCCCCTTGTTGCCTGTTGGCGTGCACCGTGACTTCTGTGACCATACAGTTAAAAGCTACGCAGCAAAGCGTGATGGTTGAGATTGCTCCAAAATGTTAAAATGTAGTTATAACTTTACCCTTGCTATCGACATTCTCAGCAGTTGTAGAAGGAAAAATGATATGAAACAGGTGAGCTAGGAGTTCTGTAATATAAATAATATTGGAGATTGCATGTGAGGCGAGATCAAGTGACTTGATACAGTGATAACACAAAATTGTAGAAACTGGTTGATGTTAGCAGACGTGAGCTTTGAATTGTCTGCAAAAAGGGGGAAAAGAGGGAATATCGGTGAGTGATGGGGAGGTGGGGAGGGGATGTGTGAGGAGGGGGGATGGGATTACATGTTGACCCAGGACATGAATATGGACATCCATGAGGTAATTTTGGCCCAATCATGATAACCAGAGATGACGATAACTTAATATGGCTTGAGAAGGATTTCTCAACAGGATGAAAGACATTGTTGACAAACGTCAAGTGAAAACAAGACTATGGTTGGAACACTATCCAGAAGATGATGCCCAGTGACTCTGGAGAATAAGCATCAGGAATCGCCAATTATACCACTGCCATTGTTAAGTATCAATGGGGTGTGTGCTAATTGAGCTTGTTAAACTCATACTGCTAATCGACAAATTCAGTGTCCACGTCTGTTGGGTCAAGCAGATGTTACAATCCTAATATCCACCTCATTTCCTCACAATATACTTTAGTATGAAAACACTGAGCCCTACATTCATTTGAGGACATGCTTAATTATGTTTGCAATTTGTTTCTTGTCAATGCTTTCTTACTGGGCTGATCAGCCTTGTTTTCTCAGTAATCCTCTGCCTAGTAAATCCGACCTAGTAAATAATACAGGCAGCCTAGATGCCTGTGTGACAAAGGCATTTTGACTGCTTGTTTTCATTACATTTCTGTGTATAGAGTAACGGAACTTTAACTGAATGGAAGTGCTTTCTATTCGTATTGGAAACAATCCCAAATTTAACACTGTGGATGGATGGCTGTGCAAGTGCCATTAGATTGTAGCCAGCCTCAGTGAAAATGTCGCAGCTCGTTGAGCTGATGCCATCTTTTTGCACCGAATGCACGGAATACTCGGGGAACTCTAGAAGAATTACCATCTGCAGTGCTTTACATGCTGCAAGTTCAACTTCAGCAGCAAACAAACAATGAAGCTGGACCACAGCATTGGAAATCGCAACACCTGCCACAGCAATGGAACCTGTCAGTCAAAGGGGAATGAAACTAATGTGTCACCATTGTTCAGTTGTCACTTTCCTGCCTTTGAATCTGATATAATTGGTTGGCGCCTGCTTTGCTGTCTGAGCCAAAGGCCAGGCGAGGGGCGGACAATTGGAAAGGTCCATTGATCTTGGGCAGGTTTCGGGACGAGCGAGGCCATAAAATCCCGCCCACTGCATCTTCAAGCTGTGGCAACATGCCCCAGTCCACAACGGGAACAGTAAAGTCAGAGCATGAAACTGTTTCTTCCCTTAAAAAAAAGGCATTTAAGCACTCCTTTTCTAACTTAACTGATTCTAATTATCTCCACCTAGTTCATGCTGGCCCAGTGATTAGCACTGCTGCCTCACAGGGATTCAATTCTGGCCTTGGATCACTATCTGTGTGGAGTTGCACGTTCTCCCTGTGTCTGTGTGGGTTTCCTACGAGTGCTCCCGTTTCCTCCCACAGTCCAAAGATGTGCAGATTAAGTGGATTGGCCGTGGTAAATTGGGTGGGGTGGTGGACTTGGGTAAGGTGCTGTTTTGCAGAGTTGATGCTGACTCGATGGGCCAAATGGCCATCTTCTGCACTATAGGGACTGTGGGGATTCTACAGTTCTATGGTTCACCACTGCTCTAATGTGCAGGCTCTAATCTGATCCTATTTGATGAAATAGTTCATTCCCTTGGTCTTCTCTTCAGGAAGTGTAGGACAATATCTTGAAGCAGCATAAACCAAACTGTTCCTCAAGCAGAGAAAAGAAAGAAGAATCTAAAGAATGTTCTTAACACTTTAAAAAGCACACAAATCAAATAGCCATCACACATGCACACTCAGTACTATTCAATTTTTAGCCTTTATCTAGACATTTGTCTCTGTCAGTACCAGAAAACAGTACTGAAAGTGAGCCCTTGTTCCCTATGAACTGTATTGACATTACATGCACAACATTTGACATTGCCTGGTGTTGAACGAGAATGCTAGTTGCTAAATTTAGGATACTGAATCAGCCATTTCACTTCTCAGATTATCAAACCATTGCTGAAGCATTTTTCAGAAACACTGCTGAGTTTAAAGACTACAGAACAAGTTTATTAAAGGCTATAGATAAATAGTAGTAGCCAAGTGATAAAGCAGATTGCAATAGTTTACAGAACATATTTATTCTACTTGAAGTTAGTAAATAATAAACATACGCTAATCATCATTAATTTGCAAACATTGGCCTATGTTAACATTAATTTTGATTTCAGAGTTTTTTTTCTCTTTTCCGTGGTTTTTTTGATATCCTTGGAACTACAAGTGTGCATACTGATTCCCTTTGAAGAATGACCAGAAAGGTGAATCAAATATAGTTGTCAATAATAGAGGACTTCACACAGAAAAGGTTTGTAGTCGCAAAGATGACACACTGAAGTCATGAGTTACAAAAACTATTTTGATTTGGGTAACAATTTATTGGAACAAAGTAAGTGGTTAAAAAAGGTTGTAATAAAATCATTACTATATTAAAGCATTCTTAATTCAACTAACAGAAATGTAGACTTTGTCATCCCAAATTTGCTGAGGGTACAATAGACTGGAACCAATGTATGTCTACAAGATTATGAGGAGCATGGACAAATAGTCAGAAGTTTTCTCCCAGGATGGAAGAGTCAATTACTAGGGGGCATAGGTTTAAGGTGCGAGGGGCAAAGTTTAAAAGAGATGTAGAAGGTGAGTTTTTTACACAGAGGGAGCTGGGTACCTGGAATTCGCTGCTGGGGGAGGTAGTGTAAGCAGATATGATGGTGACTTTTAAGGGGCATCTTGACAAATACATGAATAGGAAGCGAATAAAGGGATATGATCCCAGAACGGTAGAGGGTTTTAGTTCAGTCGGCCAATATGGTCAGTGCAGGCTTGGAGGGCCAAAGGGCCTGTTCCAGCACTTTGTTCTTTCTTCTCATTTAAAACAAGAGATTTTGTTCCAAAGCCAGAGAATAGAGTTGTTTGCATGAAACTGGCAATGGCATTATGCCTGTAAAGAGTATTAGGAGTGCCATGCCTGAAGTGCCACATTCAGACTGAAGAAAGAAGTTCCAGCAAAGCCCTGAACAACATTGCTCTTTGAATCTTCAGCACTCAAAGAAGCAAATGGCTCTCTTTGGGAAAATAATCAATTGCCTTAAGGATCGTCTATCTTTCTTCAGAAAGACTGGCTTCCTCGAGGACTCGGAGGGACACCATGCCTGCCTATTTGCAACAAGGTTGAAGCAGTGTAGATATGAAGAAAAGTTTCCACTTGCTGGAGTGTCAGTAACCAAAGATTTAACATATTGCTAAAAAACAGTGTCCATAGGAATAGGAATAGGCCATTCAGCCCCCTTGAGAAATTAAACTGGACTGTGGCCAATCTGCGCATATGTATCTTAACTTATTCAATCTGTCTTGGGTTCTGTAACTCTTCATACCCCTGCCTAACAAAAATCTATAAAAATCTATCAATCTTGGTTTTGAAATTTTCAATTAATCTCTCCCTACAGTTTTTGGGAGAATTATCCACTACCCTTCATGTGAACAAATGCTTTGTGAAATTGCCCCTGGGTGGTGGAGCTCTAACTTCAAGTTTATGCATCTCTACCTGGCGAGTCTGGTTTATCAAATCCTTTTTTTACTTGTTACAATCTGGAAGGGGGGATTGAAATCAGATTTAATAATAAATTGCAAAACCAGCTCTATTGTAAGTGACTATTGAGTGACTCAAACCCTCAATTGCATTTTTAACTGTTTTAATAAGAACATAAGAACATAAGAAATAGGAGCAGGAGTAGGCCATCTGGCCCTTCGAGCCTGCCCCGCCATTCAATAAGATCATGGCTGATCTGTCGTGGCTCAGTTCCACTTTCCCGCCCTCTCCCCATAACCCTTAATCCCCTCTCTTATCAAAAACCCATCAACCCGCTTCTTAAAAATATTTAGCGAGGCAGCCTCCACCACTTCAACGGGCAGAGAATTCCAGAGATTCACCACCCTTTGAGTGAAGAAGTTCCTCCTCAACTCTGTTCTGAACCGCCCCCCCTTTATCTTGAGGCTGTGCCCCCTAGTCCTACTGTCTTTTTTGAGCGGGAAGAGTCTTTCCACCTCTATCCTATCCATCCCCATTCATCATCTTATACGTCTCAATGAGATCTCCCCTCATTCTTCTAAACTCTAACGAGTACAAGCCTAGTTTATTCAGCCTCTCCTCATAGCTCAACCCCCTCAACTCCGGTATCAGCCTAGTAAACCTCCTCTGCACTCCCTCCAAGGCCAAAATATCCTTGCGCAGGTGCGGCGCCCAAAACTGCACACAGTACTCCAGCTGCGGCCTCACCAATGCCCTATACAGCTGCAGCAAGACCTCCCTACTTTTATATTCAATCCCCCTCGCTATGAAGGCCAGCATCCCATTCGCCTTCCTGACCACCTGCTGCACCTGCAGGCTGGGTTTTTGCGACTCATGCACAAGGACCCCGAGGTCCCTCTGCACCGTCGCCTGCTGCAGTTTTTCGCCACGTAAGTAATAGTCCTTCCTACCATTCTTCCTACCAAAGTGGACCACCTCACACTTGCCAACATTAAATTCCATTTGCCATTTCCTGGCCCATTCGCCCAGCCTATCTAGATCCTTCTGCAGACTCTCCACACCCTCCGCACAATTTGCCTTTCCCCCAATCTTGGTGTCATCAGCAAATTTCGACACCCTACACTCGGTTCCCTCCTCCAGATCATCTATATAAATGGTAAATAGCTGAGGCCCCAGCACCGACCCCTGGGGCACCCCACTAGTCACCATCCGCCAATCCGAATAGCACCCATTGACCCCCACTCTCTGCCTCCTATTTGACAACCAATCCTCTATCCACGCTAACACCCTACCCCCAACTCCATGTCCTCTGACCTTCTGCAGTAACCTCTTGTGAGGTACCTTATCAAACGCCTTCTGAAAATCCAGAAAGACCACATCCACCGGCTCTCCTCTATCCACCGCCCTAGACACATCCTCATAGAACTCCAGTAAATTTGTCAGACACGACTTCCCTTTAATGAAACCGTGTTGCGTCTGCCCTATCAAGCAATTCCCTTCAAGATGCCTCGCAATTTCCTCCTTAATGACGGATTCTAACATTTTACCTACCACAGACGTTAAACTAACCGGCCTGTAATTCCCCGCCTTTTGCCTGGCACCCTTCTTAAACAACGGCGTAACATTAGCCGTTTTCCAATCCTCCGGCACTTCCCCGGAATCCAGCGACGTCTGGAAAATAACCACCAAGGCATCCACTATCACCTCCGCCATTTCTTTCAGAACCCTCGGATGCATTCCATCCGGTCCTGGGGACTTGTCCACAATCAGCCCCTCCAGTCTGTCGCGCACCACCTCTCTAGTAACAGTAATGTCATTAAGACCCTCCAGTCCTACCACCTTTCCATCGCTAACACCCGGCAAATTATTCACGTCCTCCTCCGTGAAGACAGAAACAAAAAAGTTATTCAAGACCTTAGCCATATCCCCATCCCCTACCACTAGGTCCCCTTTCTCATCCGCTAAGGGACCAACGTTCACCCTAGCCAGCCTCTTCCTTTTTATATATTTATAAAAACTCTTGCTATCCTTTTTTATATTAAGCGCTAGCCCAGCTTCATAGCTTCTTCTACCCTCCTTTATCAACTTTTTTGTCAATCTTTGTTGACATTTAAACCTTTCCCAATCCTCTTCTCGCCCACTGCTCTTAGCTACTCTAAATTCCTCCGCTTTTAATTTAACACTTTCCTTCACCTCCTTCGTTATCCACGGCTTATTACCTCTCTTCCTACTGTCCTTTTTAACCATCGGAATAAATTTCTGCTGAGCACCAAGAAAGATCTCCTTAAAGATCCTCCACTGCTCCTCAGCAGACCTACCTTCCAACGCGCTCCCCCAGTCCACATTCGCCAATTCTTCTCTCATCCTACCATACTCCCCTCTATTCAAACAAAGGACACGTGTCCGGGAACCCACTTTCTCCTCCTCCATCTGCAACAGAAACTCCACCATACAATGATCACTCTCTCCAAGAGGATCCTTCACCTCAAGGTCCCTAATTCTACCCGCCTCATTACATAGCACCAGATCCAAGATAGCTCGCTCCCTCGTCGGCTCCAACACACACTGTTCCAGGAAACTATCCCGGCAGCATTCCAAGAACTCCTCCTCGAGCCCACCTCGTCCAACATGGGTCGACCAATCAATATGCAGATTGAAATCCCCCATAACTACTGCCGTCCCATTCCTGCACGCCGCACTTATTTGCGCGTTAACAGCCCGCCCCACCTCCAGATCATTATTCGGGGGCCTATAGACGACACCCACCAGCGTCTTCCTCCCTTTGCTGTTCCTAATCTCCACCCACAACGATTCCACTTTCTGCTCTTTGGCTCCGATATCATCCCTTGCTACCACCTTGATGCTGTCCTTAATCAGCAGAGCTACGCCACCCCCTCTTTCCTCCTGCCTATCCTTCCTAAACACTTGATAGCCCTGTACATTCATCTCCCAGTCCCTGTCACCTTGCAGCCACGTCTCTGTAATGGCCACCAGATCGTATCCATTTGTGTCGATCTGCGCCACCAGCTCATCCACTTTATTCCGAATGCTTCGTGCATTCAGATAAAGCGCTTTCATCCCAGCCTTCACCTGGACCCTATTTGCCGTAATGCCACCACTTGGGACATCCTCAGCCTCTTCCCTTACCTGTACCCTATCCTTAACTGTAGACCTCCTAACATCACCTACCCTCGCACCCTCCCCCCCCCTAATTAGTTTAAAGCCCTGTCTACAGTCCTCTTTACTCGATTCGCCAGCACTCTGGTCCCAGCACGATTCAGACCAACCCCATCCCGCCCGAACAAGTCCCACCTACCCCAATACTGGTGCCAATGCCCCATAAATTCGATCCCATTCCTCCCACACCAATCTCTGAGCCACCCATTTTTTTGATGCTATTGTCATAGAATCATTGAATCCCTACAGCGCAGAATAGGCCATTTGGTCCATCGAGTCTGCGCTGACTCTCCAAAAGAGCATCTCAATCAGACCCTCTCCTGTGCCCCATCTTCATAACCCCTACACATTTACCATGGCTAATCCCCCTAATTTACACATCTTGGGACACTAAGGGGCAATTTAGCATGGGGCAATTTTAACCTGCATACCTTTGAACTGTGGGAGGAAACCAGAGCATCTGGAGGAAACACACGCAGACATGGGGAGAACATGCAAACTTCCCATAGTCAGCCAATTCATCCAGCCAAGTCATTTCTTTCAGGAGAAAAGAAGAAAATTAATCTGATTGCTTACGTTCACAAGTGACCTGCAATGGTATCCAAGTTGAATCTTCCAAACAGGTAGTAATTATTGAAAGTCCATCCTGGGAAACGTAACCTGGGTTGCATCTATAATCAACGCTCGTGCCCACAGGAAATGACATCAAAGAAATGAATTGGTCAGTTGGTGATCCATTTTCTGGTGTTGGAGGTCTGTCACAGTCACCTTGAAATGAAAATCCACAAGGCTTAAGTTAATTGTTTGAAAATCCACGAACAATTTGTCTTCCTGTTGCATTACCTTCACGCTAAACACATAAAAACTCTCTCTTCATTTGAACAAGCATCCCACTAACTTTAAGAAGGTGAATCTGTGCAATCTTCTATTTGTTTAATCATTTTTAATCCTCTGGTCCTTTTCTTTTGCCCAACCTTTCCTTACAATATTACACTACAGAATGCTAACAGGCAGGTACAGCAAACAATTAGGGAGGCAAATAGTGTGTTAGCTTTTATTGCAAGGGGATTGGGGCATACAAGTAAGGAAGTTTTGTTGCAGTTATGTGGGTTTTGTTAAGACCACATTTGGGATACAGTATGCAGTTTTGGTCTCCTTAACTAAGGAAGCTAATACATATCTTCGAGGCGATCTGAGGTCATGTACCAAGTGACTAAAGAACAGCTTCTTCACTGCTGCCATTAGACTTTTGAATGGACCTACCTCATATGAAGTTCATCTTTCTCTACACGCTAGCTATGACTGTAACAATACATTCTGCACTCTCTCCTTTCCTTCTCTTTGTACTTTGTCTGTACAGTGCACAAGAAACAATACTTCTAACAATATACTAATACATGTGACAATAATAAATCAAATCAATTAATAAATCAAATCAGGTGCAAGAAAGATTCACGAGATTCATCTCCGGGATGCGGAGAGATTGGATAAAGGAAAGAATTTTAATACATGCGCCATTCTACTGAGGAGAACCACAAGCAACACCAAGGCCAGGATTTTTCAGATGAAGGCGTTTCCCCTCCTGCCATCCAAAGGGTCAGATGAGGACATCTCCCCATCAACACTATCCATCCCGCAGCCATTTCACACTCCAAAGAGCAGTAGTTGGATGGAGGCTGGACTTCCAGCCCTCACATGGGAAACTGACCTGCCCGAGGGAGCTGCTGGCCAGTGCTGGGTTCAGTCATAAGCTAAACAAGCTACAGCTTAGGGCCTCACAATCCGCAGGGGCCTCATAAAATTTCAGAAGGTTTACAATGAAGAGAACATTTAAGAGCGGATACCAGAAAAAAAGAAAGCACCAGCTTGAAGAGCAGCTCAAAAAATTACCAAAAGTTGACAGTTACTTTACTCCAGAAACAGATCAGGATCGGCAACCCCAAGGTGATCAGCAAAGTCCAAAACAACCACAGCCTATGCCTCTGCTACTGAGACAACAGAGTCTGGAATCTCAGCTGAGGAAAACACTGGAAGTGATGCAAAAGTGAGCATTGCAGAACCGACATCCACAATTGAAACAACAAAATTCATGAAACTCGATGATGTAAATCAATTGGGGTGAATTAACCGAGGATGAACTCTCATAATGGATCCTTAAGGGTCCTTCAGAGGGTCAACACCAGAACAGCCCATTTGAAAACTCAAAGAGGTCATTCAAAAATCAAGATAGATATTGTTCAAAAGGTCATTTTCAGTCCAGAAAAGTTAATGGTGAAATATATGATCAGGAATGGCTAGTGTACTCTCCAACAACTGGCTGTGTTTACTACTTTGTCTTTTGTTTTTTGTGGCGACCCAAGGTCCTGTTTTGGTACACACCTTTGTGAGACCTTTTGGGGTAACTTTTTAACAAGGGGCCTCCAAGCTTTATATAGCTAAGGGCCTCACCAAGTCTAAACCCAGCACTGCCGCTGGCCAATCTGATCCACTCTCTCATCCCTGCAGCATCAGAAGTTTGAGTGGACAGGACTGGGACTCCCCTGTCCTGTCCACTCTGGATTGCTGGAGTCTCAAGATTCCAGGAGGAGGAACATTGCAGAGGTCTCATTGTAAGGAGGGTAGAGAAGACCTGGGGGTTGGGCAAAGGGGACTGGAGTGTGAGCAAGGAAAGAGACAGGGAGATACTGCAGTGCTGGACATTTGGTGGGGAGGGGGCAAAGTTAAATGGGTGCTGCTAATGGTTGCGCACTCCCCCTCCTCCACTTTCCTACTGGACATTTGATTTCTTTTCTGGCGCCTCTCCCATACCACGGATTCCTCCTCTTAAAATTGAGGCTGGCTGGGAAATGGCCCTCAAGTGATTAATATTTGGAGCAAGGGTGGGTGGGCCATTGGAAACCTCATCCACTCAGTGTAAAATTACAGAGAGGTGGTGGCGGGCAGGAACCTAGCAAACAAACTCGCCAGCGGGAGAGGGTAAACTTCTGCCCCTCTTGATGCAAATAATAAACTGCAATCACAGGTCTTGACCAACAGGGGTAGCACTATTCGTGGGTCAAATAAGGACAGGCCCTGGTGTAAGATCATTGCCTCATTGAGTTTTCAGTAAGCATGACTTGCGAAAAACTGCAGCAGGCGACGGTGCAGAGGGACCTCGGGGTCCTTGTGCATGAGTCGCAAAAACCCAGCCTGCAGGTGCAGCAGGTGGTCAGGAAGGCTAATGGGATGCTGGCCTTCATAGCGAGGGGGATTGAATATAAAAGTAGGGCGGTCTTGCTGCAACTGTACAGGGCATTGGTGAGGCCGCAGCTGGAGTACTGTGTGCAGTTTTGGTCGCTGCACTTACGCAGGGATATTTTGGCCTTGGAGGGAGTGCAGAGGAGGTTTACTAGGCTGATACCGGAGTTGAGGGGGTTGAGCTATGAGGAGAGGCTGAATTAACTAGGCTTGTACTCGTTAGAGTTTAGAAGAATGAGGGGAGATCTCATTGAGACGTATAAGATGATGAATGGGATGGATAGGATAGAGGTGGAGAGGCTGTTCCCGCTCAGAAAGGACAGTAGGACTAGAGGGCCCCGGCTCAAGATAAAGGGGGGGCGGTTTAGAACGGAGTTGAGGAGGAACTTCTTCACTCAAAGGGTGGTGAATCTCTGGAATTCTCTGCCCGTTGAAGTGGTGGAGGCTGCCTCGCTAAATATTTTTAAGACGTGGGTTGATGGGTTTTTGATAGGCAAGGGGATTAAGGGTTATGGGGAGAGGGCGGGAATGTGGAACTGAGACACGACAGATCAGCCATGATCTTATTGAATGGCAGGGCAGGCTCGAAGGGCTGGATGGCCTACTCCTGCTCCTATTTCTTATGTTCTTATGTTCTTATTATTAATTCAGAGTCTTGTGAATCTGTGGATCAGTAAAGATTTTTTAATGCTGTATGCTGAAAATGTTGCTGAGCTAACAGGTCACAATGGGACTGAAACACTAACCCTTACAAGGTGACGGACCAAGCATTGGAAAGTGGGATGAGAGTAATGTAAAGGCGTTATAGTCCCAGATGATGATAGGCTGCTCTTCCCTTTGAGGAGGGAGGGCTGACTGGTGGTGATTTAGCCTGAGGATCACCACACCTCAAGTGAGGGGCAAGGTTGAGAAGGTGGGCGTACATGGATAACCTTAGCTGGTGCAGGAACTGAACCCACACTGTTAGCATCACTAACCAGCCAACCTGAGCTAACCCAACCCCCCTAGAGAGGTACTTGACGTTGGGCCTCTTGCTGTGCTGTAAAGCTCAATGGCTGTGAGACAATGCAAGGTACTCCAGATAGAATAACAATGATACTACACGTCCAATGGTTCCTAATGTGCTGATGGTGCACGAAGTCTAATTTCTGACATTGGCCGAGAACTACAGCCACACAACAACCTACACAAGGTGATAACCCCCTTCCCTTCAGCAAAAGGCGTCTGAGCCACGAGATATCACACAGAAACCGGTTTTTATTTTCACGCTGCTGTAAATGTGCCCCCATCAGTGGGGAGTGAAGAGCCCGCTTACCTGTGACCCGGGCCGCCCAGAGGGCTATTAGAGCGAGGATCAGTCTCTCTGACATTCCCCCCAGCAGCTTCCCCCACCGAATGGGACATGGGAGAGACCCAATCCTAACTTCAATCCAACGGAATTCCGACAGCGCATGCACGACAACCCTTAAGCAGAGGTACAGATGGCAAAAGGCATCACTGTCCAGCCCCATATATGTACTGATTAAAATAAGCTCTCTCTTAACATGTGTCCCCTCCCCATGGTCTGTGCTTGTATCAAATGATAAGCCGTCCATCACTTGGCCTCAGATAAGAATAAGAGGGGTGTTTTTTAAAAAATTTGCAGCACTACTTAAAACCCAAATTAAATGAAAGATGCCCTCACTCGGAATAATCAACTTTTCATGCAGTGTAGAAATTGATCTGTTGGAATTGACACAGCAGCTCTGCCCACGTGTGACTGCCTGGTGTTACTGCACGAATGCCAAAGTTTACAGCGGTTGTACAATCCCCCACCTGGAATATAGTTTATCCTAATAATAGCATTGCCTCCCAGTGCCAAGTGCTGTAAAATGATGCCGTGTATCAGAATGCTTACACAGTCCTGCGATCAAATCCTATAAGTTTGTAAATGTTCTGATGGGTTGTGCTGAGTGTCATACGATTAAACAATTCTGCCCTTTTATCACACATTTAACCTGCCTGAGGCTACTCAGGTTATGGCAGAGAACAGTTTGATTGAACTGAATTGTTCAGTGCATAAGTTACTGAGGAGAATATATGTAAACACATACCCCCAATTTTATTTTTTTATATCTTGGTTCATGGGCCACGGGTCACTAGCGCGACCAGTGTTTATTGCCCATGTCTGATTAGCCTTGGGAAAGTAGCAGTGCGTCACCTTCTTGAACTGCTACAGCCCATGTGGTGTGGGTACACCCAGTGTTGCTAGGAGGGGAATCCCAGGATTTTGACACAACAACAGTAAAGGAATGACAATATATTTCCACATCAGGATTGTGGGCAGGGCTAGAGAGAGGAATGGTAGGTCCCAGTGCTTCTCCTGTTTCCAAGCCCCTTATTAGAGTCATAGATAGAGTCATGGATATTTATAGCATGGAAACAGGCCCTTTGCCCCAACTTGTCCATACCGTCTCCTTTCTAAAAAAAACCCTAAACTAATCCCAATTGCCCACTTTTTGCCCATATCCCTCTATCCTCATCATACCCATGTAATGATCTAAATGCTTTTTAAAAGACAAAATTGTACCTGCCCCTATTACCACCTCTTCTTGGTTTGACCTTAAAAGAGGCTAAGCCCCTTATCCTTATCCCCACTCCTCCCCCAACCATTGAACCCATTAACCATCCCCCTCAATCATGGAAAGTTTTGACCCCTTTCAGGGTTTGTCAATCAATTTTTTTTTTAAATCATTTAAGGAATATGGTCCTTGCTGCTTAGGCCAGATTCATTGTCCACCTCTAATTATGAACACGCATACAAACAAGGAGCAGGAATAGGCCATTCAGCCCCTTGATCCTGCTCCTATGTTTAATAAGATCATGGCTCAAATCTGCATTCCGCATTCCCTATGCCCCTTCCCCCAGTTACCAAGAATTTATCCACCTCTGCCTTAAATGTATTCAAAGACTCTGCTTCTCTCCAACTTTTCAAGAACAGACTTTCGAGACTCATGACTCTCTGAGAGAAGAGATATCTCCTTATCTCTGTTTTAATAAGAGATCCCTTATTTTTAAACAGTGACTCTTAGTTATAGGTTCTCTCCACATCCACCATGTCAAGACCCCTCAGGATTTTATTTGTTTCAATGAAGTCACCTCTTACTTTTAAGATTCCGGTGGATACAAGACTCGCCTCTCCAACCTTTCTGCATAAGACAACCTGCTCATTCCAGGTATTAGCGTGGTAAACCTTCTTTGAACTGCTTCCAATGCATTTACATCCTTCCTGAAACAAGGTGACCAGTACTGTATTGGCAGTACTCCAGATGTTATCTCATTTGTGCCCTGTACAACTGAAGCATCATAAGAAGTCTGACAACACCAGGTTTAAGTCCAACCGATTTATTTGATAGTAAAATCACAAGCTTTCGGAGTTTGTTCCTGTGTCAGGTGAATGGAGAGTTCTGGCCTCAGACAGAGCATATAACAGCACAGACAGTTTACAGATTACTGTAGATGATTAGACATTCTAATCAGTAACCTGTAAACTGTCTGTGCTGTTATATGCTCTGTCTGAGGCCAGAACTCTCCATTCACCTGACGAAGGGGCAAACCCCGAAAGCTTGTGATTTTACTATCAAATAAATCGGTTGGACTTAAACCTGGTGTTGTCAGACTTCTTACTGTGTTTACCCCAGTCCAACACCGGCATCTCCACATCACAACTGAAGCATAACCTGCCTACCTTTGTATTCAATTCCCCTCACAATAAGTGATAACATTCTATTAGCTTTCCTAATTACTTCCTGGACCAGCATACCAGCCTTTTGTGATTCATGCACTGAGACACTCAAATTCTCTGAACCTCAAAGCTCTGCAACCTCTCATCATTTAGATAATATTTTCATGATTGCCCTTGAGAAGGTGCAATAAGACTTCCATAAATTAGTGTGGGAAAATATTCAACTTGTTTATGGTTTGGCTCTTTGACATAATAAGAATGTTTCTCAGGGCTTTCTTCTGTACTCTTGTGAGATTTAACTCTGGCTTACATTATATCGGGGACTACAACTCAAAATACCTAATTGGCTTTAAGGTGATTCGAGGCATTGCGGAGGGTATTATATAAATCTAGATTGTGTCTTTCTTTCATTACATCTCATGCAGTGACTGTGGTGGTGGTGAAATTGGAAGCCCAATGCTTTTCTCAGGTAAGGAATCACAGAGCAATCAACTGATGCTAGCAAAGTGGGTGCAAAATAAATCACTGTATTTACAAAACAATTCAACTCTGTAGCTAACCCCCAATACCCTTCCTCTGCAACTCTTCCACTAATCTCCCACCTCCAACTCTACTCTCCAATCCCTTCCAAACCCCCCGAACCTTCCCAATCTCCTTCCCCAAAACCCCCTCTAACCTGTCCCAAATCTCTCTAACTTTCTCCCCAAACCCCCTTTCACCTCCTCCTGAAACCCCCCTTACCTCCTCTCAAACTGCATCTAATTTCCTCTCATCTTCCTTAACCTCCCATCAAGTTTCCTCTGACCTCACCCAAATCCCCTCTAATCTCCCCCAACCCTCTCTAACCTCCCTCAAACCCCCTCTAACTTCCTTCAAACTCTCTCTAACTTCCTTCAAACCCCCATAGCTTCCCTCAAACCCCCCTTATCTCCCTCAAAGCCCCTCTAACCTTCCCCAAACCTCCAGCAACCTCCCCCAAACCTCCCCTAGCCTCCTCAAACCCCCTCAAACCTCCCCCAACCCTTCTCGAACACCCTCCCCCAAACCTCCACTACTCTCCCCCCAAACTCCCTCTAAACTCTGCCAAACCTGCCCTAACCTCCCATCAAGTGTCCTCTAATTTTCCTCTAACTTCCTCCATCAGAAGATGGTGGAAGAAAGTATATTCAGGGTGGGTGGGGTCTTTGATTATGCTGGTTGCTATTCTGAGGCAGCAGGAAGTGTAGACCGAGTCAATGGACAGTAGGCTGGTTTGTTCTGGACTTCATTTGCGAGTCCTTTGTAGTTTCTTGCTGTCTTGGACAGAGCAGGAGCCAAACTAAGCTGTGATGCACCAGAAAGACTGTTTTCTATGATGCATTTGTAAAGGTTGGTGAAAGTCATAGCGGATATGCCAAATTTCCTTAGCATCTTTAGAAAATAGAGGCATCGATGGGCTTTCTTAACTATAGCATGACAAGCAGGGACCAGGACAGGTTGTTGGTGACGTGGACAACTCGCAATCATTTCCACTTCAGACAAGAGTAGATCCTCTACTATGTCATATGTCCCAATATTACTTTCGTTGACAATTTTGATTCTGTTAGCATGAGAACATTCAATGCAATGTTCCCCCATTCAGTTAAATCGCGGTCTGTCTGTGCCTTAACTCCCAGTTTTCACAACGTTTTGGGAACAAGTTTGAAAAAGCACAATTAATTTCTACTGTCAAATTTAGAACTGTTGAGGAATTATTAACTTCCAGATCTCAGTTACATTCCTACATGTCGGGCTGTTTGTCCTATCATGCCGTGTACTAATTGTTGAGTTATTTGTATTACATTTCCCTGAGGGCCCATTGAGCAGAAGTCATGGGCAGGGTTCTCTAGCCTCACACTCCCAAGATCAAAAATTCCCACTTAACCCCAACGGAACTTTATTTTATTGTTCATTCATGGGACATGGGCGTCACTGGCTGGCCAGCATTTATTGCCATTTGAATGGCCTGTCAAATTTTCAGCGTTGCTTGCTGTAATTCCTGTGGGGAGGGGGGTGCTGTGGAATGATAGAATTTCAGCCCACTCCCTTTTTGTTCATGTCATCTCTGTCAATCTGTCTTCTGCCTCCACCTGTTGCTGGTCCACGATCCAGATCCCAATCTCCAACACAATATATATCTCATCCTATTTCCATTTGTCTTCAGGCCTGATGGTGGGTCATCCTGATTTGTAATGTTAGCTCTGTTTTGCAAATGACTGTAAGGCCAGTTGAGATTATCCAGCATAATCTGTTTTTCACATTGGAGCAGAAACCATGTGTCACGCAGTGGAGCCCAAGACAGAAGAGATACTTTATATTATTACTATTTGTATTATGTTGGCATTCTCAAATCCTCAAGCCATCCCCACAGTACTTCTTTGTGAGTGGTCTTTATTGTTACAGAGGCAGGCAAACAAGGAAGCACTTGGAATGCAGTAGTGATCCCACAAGCGGCAGTAGAATCAGCCAGTTGTGACTGGTGGTGGTGTCAGATTATTGGGATCATTTTTGCTCAGAACCCTTTGGACATTTACTTACTCAAGGAAACAGATGGTTGGGGAAGGCGGTAGGGGATAGGGAGGGGGGGTCGGTTTTAACTTTACACCCAGAAACAACACATGCAATAATGCAGCATTTCCTCAGCACTACACCGATGTGGATTAGCCAAGTGAAAATGTATGTTGTTTGTGCTGGCTGAGGTCAGCGAGACATTGATGGGTGTGTTCCCATTATCTCAGTACCCCTGGGCTGACCCGGGGAATGGCGGGGGGGGGGATGTTAAAGTTACAATTCCTGTTTGCTATTTGGAAACTATTCAGAAAGAAAACATGACTGTGAGATTACACCCAACCTGACGAACTTAGCTTTTAAAACATACTTTCCGAGTCTGCACATAATTCATGATCAGCTGACAAGACACTGCAGAGCTGGCGGAAATATTGACTGAGTCAGGAGAAGGGCGGACCAGAGGAACTGCCCATTTACATGTCATGATGCTGCTCCCTTTACCTTTGGCTGTAAAGAGGTGAACAGGATATGAGACAGTAGGGCAGTAGTCTGGTACATTACCGACTAATGTTAACTTTGTAGCGGAAACATTCTGCCAACGCTAGAAATCTGATCCGAAAACAAGGCTGCAAACAGGGCGGAGAACAATGACTTTCCAGCTGTGTAATTGCAATATTTTCCGTCTTCATTTCTGTGACATATTGTGTTGGCTACTTGCACCGCTTGAAATCACAGCTGGGTTGGAAAGATTTGGTTTGACCGGCAAAATTGTAAAAATAAGTTTTTAATCAAGAAACATAGTTAAAGGGTAGAGGAATAACACACGTGTTTCCTAAAGGTGCTTCCATGTACATGAGCGGAGAGTGATGACACTGATACAGCGCCTTACCCAGTCGATTCATTTATTTAACTATATTCTTCCCTGGAATATGGGCGTCGTTGACATTTGCGGCCCATCCCTAATTTTTATATTACTAATTTTTTACTCAGTTTTTAAAGTTACAAAGTCACGGCAGACTGGGCTGACCCGAATTTATCTCCTTGCTTGTTCCAATTTTTTTATTTGCAAAAATAAACTATTTATATAAAATCTGAAAGACGCATTACGGAATATTTCCAACTGTTATAACAGTAAAGCAGAATGATCTTGACATTTCCTCCTGAGATCAAGGTTCAGTCTGAGGTGTTTCAGTTTAGTAATGAAAACATTACAAACATTTCAATATTTTCATTACAGACTACACAATTCTTTTCAAACTAGAAACACTTGGTCATGTTGCGCTCTGCAGTGCCTCAATACAGTTGTGTACGGTTAGGATGAAGCACATAATCTGAGGGATTTTACCCTGTTACTAGCCCCTCAGTGTACATTGGCCAAAAGGCCTGACCCAGTAGTCTTCCCCAATGCGCCTTGGGTTGAGTGCATCCCTCAGCACATGGTCCTAGATCTTGCAATGTGCCAATCTGCAACACTCAGACAAGGACTATTCTTTGCAGTAGAAGATCAAAATGTTTTGGGCAGACCAAAGAACATCTTTTCCAGTTGATGAGCTTTCAGCATCAGGGGCAAGATTCTCTGGCTGGGTTTGCCTCAACGCTGAAGAATCCCCTCTGAGGTCAGTAGACATAAGAACATAAGAACATGAGAAATAGGAGCAGGAGTAGGCCATCTAGCCCTTCGAGCCTGCCCCACCATTCAATAAGATAATGGCTGATCTGAAGTGGATCAGTTCCACTTTAGTGCTTTCTCCCCATAACCCTTAATTCCCCTGTCTATCAGAAACCTATCTACCCGTGTCTTAAATATATTTAGCGAGGTAGCTTCCGCCACTTCAACGGGCAGAGAATTCCAGAGATTCACCACCCTTTGAGTGAAGAAGTTCCTCCTCAACTCTGATCTAAACTACCCCCCCACCCTTATCTTGAGGCTGTGCCCTCTAGTCCTGCTGTCCTTTCTGAGTGGGAAGAATCTCTCTACCTCTACTCTATCCCCTTCATTATCTTATACGTCTCTATAAGATCCCCCCTCATCCTTCTAAACTCCAACGAGTACAGAGCCAGTCTATTTAGTCTCTCTTCATAGGCCAACCCCCTCATCTCCGGACCTGTGCAAACTAGGTGCTTATCACTTTTTAATCATTCTCACCCTCCCACTACATCTAGGTGCTTCCCCAAGATTCGCAGCTGAGGTTGAAGAGGCCTGCTGACCTCCATGTCCTGTTGCCTGAGATGAACTTGGTGGGCTTTCCCTGCAGGGCCTGAACTTTGAGGCTCCTGGCCTGCTATCAGACAGCATGGGTATTGCAGTGCCACCCTCATTACTGTGTGGGGTTGGAGGTGTATCCCTCACAAGAAGAGGAGACTCAGATAAGTCGGACACCCCAAAGGTTTCCTGGGTGGAAGGCCTCGGACTGCGCACCAGAGGATCCTCATCCTTTCGGGTGCTTGACGGGCCTGGGTATTCCTCCATGGGATAGAGGAGCAGCTGGAGTGAGGTTCAGAAGCTCCGCCGTCCTCTGGTGCAGAAACTCATGGATTCCCACCTGTGCCTGCACAGTTCACGGCCTCAGGCATGGAGGTCTTGAGGTGAACCACGGCACGGACATTTTGTTTAAAAGTTTAAAGTTTAAGTTTAGTTTATTTATTAGTGTCACAAGTAGGCTTACATTAACTCTGCAACAAAGTTACTGCGAAAATCCTCTAGTCACACTCCGGCGCCTGTTTGGGTACACTGAGGGAGAATTTAGCATGGTTAACCAGCATGTATCTAATTGGATACAACATTGGCTTTTTGTCAAAAGCCAGAGGGTGATTGTAGAGAGTTGTTTTTCAAACTGGAGGCCTGTGACCAGTGGTATGCCTCAGGGATCAGTGCTGGGCCCACTGTTATTTGTCATTTATATTAATGATTTGGATGAAATTATAGGGGGCATGGTTAGTAAGTTTGCAGGTGACACCAAGATTAGTGGCATAGTGGACAATGAAGAAAGGTATGTCCAATTGCAACGGGATCTTGATCAGTTGGGCCAGTGGGCTGACGAATGGCAGATGGAGTTTAATTTAGACAAATGCGAGGTGATGCATTTTGGTAGATTGAACCAGGGCAGGACTAACTCAGTTAATGGTAGGGCGTTGGGGACAATTCCAGAACAAAGAGATCTAGGGGTACATGTTCATAGCTCCTTGAAAGTGAGGTCACAGTGGACAGAGTGGTGAAGAAGGCATTCGGCATGCTTGGTTTCATCGGTCAGAACACTGAGTACAGGGGTTGTGATGTCTTGTTAAACTTGTACAAGACATTGGTAAGGCCACACTTGGAATACTGTGTGCAATTCTGGTCACAGTATTATAGAAAAGATATTATTAAACTAGAAAGAGTGCAGAAAAGATTTAGTAGGATGCTACCAGAACTTGATGGATTGAGTTATAAGGAGAGGCTGGATAGACTGGGATGTTTTTCTCTGGAGCGTAGGAGGCTGAGGGGTGACCTTATAGAGCTCTATAAAATAATGAGGGGCATAGACAAAGTAGATAGTCAATATCTTTTCCCAAAGATAGGGGAGTCTAAAACTCGAGAGCCTAGGTTTAAGGTGAGAGGGGAGAAATACAAAAGTGGCCAGAAGGGAAGTTTTTTCACACAGAAGGTGGTGAGTGTCTGGAACAAGCTGCCAGAGGTAGTAGTAGAGGAGGGTACAATTTTGTCTTTTAAAAAGCATTTAAATAGTTACATGGGTATGATGGGTATACAGGGATATGGGCCAAATGCAGGCAGTTGGGATTAGCTTAGGGCTTTTAAAAAAAAGGGTGGCATGGACAAGTTGGGCTGAAGGACCTGTTTCCATGCTGTAAACCTCTATGACTCCAAGTCTTTCAGACTGTAGGAGGGAACCGGAGCACCCGGAGGAAACCCATGCAGACACGGGAAGGATGTGCAAAATCTGTACAGATGGTGACCCAAACTGGGAATTGAACCTGAGGCAGCAGTATTAACCACTGTGCCATCATGTGCCGCATTTTCTGCCATGGAGTGCATGTCCTGCCTCCAAGTCTCCATTGTGAATGTAGTCTTTGGTGCACTGAAGTGATGGCACCATCTTCTTGGACATAAGGCTATGGAACTCCTCCAGTCAAACTTGCAGTCCAAGGAGGGATGCTATCATCCCTTCCTGCTGCTCACAATTCTGCCTTGGCAATTCCATCAGCTCTGGGGGATTGGGCTCAGGGCACATCATCAGGGGCTGTGTCCTGGCCTCTGATATCCCCTTGAGTGCCAGTTACCTGAGACATCCCTGCCTCCACCTGCTGTGGATCTTCAGCTGTGTTTGCTCGCCAATGAGTGACCCAGAGCCTGTCTACTTAGTGATTCCACCAAGGTGATGCCTCTTCAATAGTGGGGTCAGAGAAATCTCCCTCAGAGCTGCTCCTGTTTATTGGCTCCATGGGATATGAGGATGGTCCGGCCTGTTTGACTGCTTTGCCTCAAGGGAGATGATATTAGTGCATCGCAGGGGATAAATGAAAGGACATTGAGTACTCACTTGAGAGTTGAGGAATGACAGCATGTCTTGAGGATTCCCACATGATGTCTGCTGCCCCCACTTCACCATCAGGTGCACTCTCCCTGCTTCCCCAGCCTGCTCGAGGGCAGGATCGGGGTGAGGGCCAGACCTGCACCATCTGCAGTAAGACCGAGAGTA
This sequence comes from Carcharhinus amblyrhynchos, assembly GCF_965287045.1. Taxonomy (NCBI): domain Eukaryota; kingdom Metazoa; phylum Chordata; class Chondrichthyes; order Carcharhiniformes; family Carcharhinidae; genus Carcharhinus; species Carcharhinus amblyrhynchos. The sequence continues at coordinate 18,858,994 of NC_137345.1, forward strand.
CCTCACATCTGATGACGACATTCTTACCCACAATGTAGATAATGGGGATCCTGTGGATGTGATCCATCTTGACTTTCAAAAGGCATTTGATGAAGTGCCACAAAAGACACTGATCCAGAAGGTTAGGTCCCAAGGGGTTGGATTGAGGATTCTCTGACTGATAGAAAGCAGAATGCTGGGATATATGAGTCCTTCTTCAGTTGGCGATTAGTAACTAATGAGGCCCTTCAGGGTTCAGTTCTTGCACCACAAATATTTTAAATCTATATCAATGATCTACAAGCAGGGTTTATTGTAACATAGGAAAATTTGCTGACGATGCAAAAGTAGGTGGGAAAGCAGGCTGTGATGAGGAGATAAGAAGTTTACATATGGATATTGACAGGCTAGGGGAATGGGCCGGAATCTGGCAGATGGAATTAATGTGGATAACTGTGAGGTTATCCATTTTGACTGGAAAAATAAAAGGGCAAATTACTATTTAAATAGAAAACAGATTCAAAAGGCATCTGGGTGTCCTTGTGCATGAGTCTCAGAAAATGGGCATTCAGGTACAGAATGTTATATGGAAGGCAAATGCGATCTTTGCATTGATTGCAAAGAATCCCGAGTATAAAAATAGAGAGAAGTGCTGTTACAATTGTAGAAGGCACTAGTGAGACCACACCTAGAATACTGTGTTCAGTTTTGGTCACCTTCTTTGAGGAAGGATGTGGTAGTACTGAAGGCACTTCAGAAGAGGCTCACTGGATTGATTCCAGGTTTGAAGGGCTGTTGTATGAGGAATGGTTGAGTAACTTGGGCTTGTACTCACTGGAATACAGAAGAATGAGGGAGGATTTTATCGAGGTAGGTAAAATACTCAACATAAAGTAAGTGTTAACCAAATGTTCCCCCTTCTAGAACAGTCTAGGACAAAGGGTCATAGCTGTAGAGTAAGAGGGAGGAAGTTCAAGACAGGGATAAGGAGAAGCTACTTCTCACAGAGGATGTTGAATCTTTGGACCTCACTTCCCCAGAGCGCAGTGGAAGCAGAATCAATCAATGGGTTCAAGAAAGTGATCGATAAATATTTGATTTAAAGCAGGATAAAGGGCTATGGGGAAAAGGCAGGGAAGTGGAGTTAGGGAAGCAGGGAGATCAGCCATGATCATATAGCAGGCTCAAAGGGCTGAATTGCCTACTCTTGCTTCTAATTCCTATGTTCCTAATGGAAGGGAAGCCTCACTCCCACATACCCAGTTTCTGCTTTACCTTGGCAATATGCACCTCCCAGTTTTGGCAGATGCTCCAACTGCTCCAAACCATATCGCATCATTTTCAGGTAATCTGACTTGATGGTGAATCTGACAAAGGATCAGTCAGCCCAGTTCCCAAAGAGCATGGCCTCATTCTTGCCACAGTTTATTTCAACTCCAGAGGCCAGTTCAAACTGGTTGCAGACATTCAGCCATCTGTGCACCAATATCAGATCCAAGCAGAAGATGGCAACATGGTCCATGTACAGGGAGACTTCGATCTGTGTGCATTCACTGCCTGGGATTGTCATTCTTCTTATGCCCAGATCCTTCCTGATGGCCTCAGCAGACAGACAAAGAGGACAGAGTGGGCAGCCCTGCCTGATGTCAGATTTAATCCAGAAACTTTTTGATTCCCACACAGATGAAAACTGTTTGGGTCAATTCACCTAACCAGCGAGTCTTTCAGAATGTGGGAGGAAACTGGAGCACCCAGAGGAAATCCACGCCGAAACAGGGAGAACGTGCAAATCCCACACAGACAGTGACCCAAGCCAGGAATTGAACCCAGATCCCTGGCGCGATGAAGCTACCGTGCCGTCCCACACACGATGTATAGGTCTATAGCCAGTGTGTGGATGGGAACCGGGACTGGGACTGGGTACCGGACTGGCAGTGTCCCAGGCTCCTGCCGGAAGCTGCTTCGGGGCCTCTGGCGGTGTGGTTGGTGCTTGGAAAGGGGCAGCGTGACGAGGAGAGGCTGGGGCTCGGATGGCGGCCGTTAGTAGGGTGTGTGCGGCAGAGGGAGTGGAGTGAATGCAGCAGCTTTACCTAGGGAGTGTGGAAGCTCACCATCCACACTGCCTGCTCCCCATTGCCCCAGTGTCAAACCCACTTCTTTTTTTTATCAAGTTGATAGGATGAAAGAGGCACATGTTCTGAGGGAAGATGTATTAGCAATTTTGAAAAACCTGAGGGTTGATAAGTCCCCTGGGCCAGATGTGATACATCCTAGGATACTTTGGGAGGCAAGGGATGAGATTGCAGAGCCTTTAGCTTTGATCTTTGGGTCCTCACTATCCATGGGGACTGTGCCAGAGGACTGGAGAGTCGTGAATGTTGTTCCTCTCTTCAAGAAAAGAAATAGGAATGATCCTAGTAATTATAGGCCAGTTAGTCTTCAGTTGTCAGTAAATTAATGGAAAAGGTCCTAAGGAATAGGATTAATGACCATTTGGAAAGACACAGCTTAATCCGGGCTTGTCAGCACGGTTTTGTGAGGTATAAGTCTTGCCTCAAAATTTGATTGAATTCTTTGAAAAGGTAACTAAGTGTGTAGACAAAGGTAAAGCAGTTGATGTCGTATACATGGATTTTAGTAAGGCATTTGATAAGGTTCCCTGTGTTAGGCTCATAAAGAAAGTAACGTGTGGGATAGAAAGAAATTTGGCCGATTGGATAAGTAATTGGCTGTCTCATAGAAGACAGAGAGTGGTAGTGGAGGGAAACTTTTCAGACTGGAGGCCAGTTACCAACGATGTACCATAGGGATCAGTGCTGGGTTCTCTGTTATTTGTGATTTTTATCAATGGCTTGGAAGAGGGGGCTGAAGGGTGGGTTATTAAATTTGCTGATGACACCAAGATGGTGGAGTAGTGGATGAGGTGGAGGGCTCTTGTAGGCTGCAAAGAGACATTGATAGGATGCAGAGCTGGGCAGAAAAGTGGCCGATGGAGTTTAAACCTGATAAGTGCGAGGTGATTCATTTTGGTAGGACAAACTTGAATGCGGATTACAGGGTCAATGACAGGGTTCTGAGGAATGTGGAGGAACAGAGAGATCTTGCGGTTCACATCCACAGATCTCTGAAGGTTGCCACTCAAGTGGATAGAGACATGAAGAAAGCTTATAGTGTGTTAGCATTTATTAACAGGAGGTTTGACTTTAAGAGCTGTGGGGTTATGCTGCAACTAGACAGGACCTTGGTGAGACTACATCTGGAATATTGTGTGCAGTTCTGGTCACCTCACTATAAGAAAGAATGTGGAAGCATTGAAGAGAGTGCAGAGGAGATTTACCAGGATGCTGCCTGGTTTGGAGGGTAGGTCTTATGAGGAAAGATTGAGGGAGCTGGGGCTTTTCTCTTTAGAGCGGAGGAGGATGCGAGGTGACTTAATAGAAGTTTATAAGATGATGAGGGGGATAGACAGAGTGGATGTTCAGAGACTATTTCCTCAGGTGGATGTAGCTGTTACTAGGGCCATCAACTGCTGTTCACATGGAACCCTTCTCCACTTCGGCCTTCAAAGTTCTCATTTGAATATTTGCTACTACCACCAGGATCTGCACCAGAGGGGGCTCCACCCGGGCCCGTGCCCTAGGCTTCCATGCTCACCGCATAACTATAAGGTTCATGTTGGGAGATATAGGAGGGGCGCCCGAGGTAGATTCTTTACTCAGAGCATGGTTGGGGTGTAGAATGCGCTGCCTACTGTGATAGTGGAGTCGGACACTTTAGGAACTTTCAAGAGGTTATTGGATAGGCACATAGAGATAAAGAAGAAGAACAACAACATAGCACAGGAAACAGGCCCTTCAGCCCAACAAGCCCGCGCCGCCATTATACATTCAGTGAATGCCTCATCTACCTTCTTCTACCTATGACTTTTCTCTACGCCAGATTTGGGGAGGTCTAATTTAGGGACAATTTGTTAACACCAATCAGCCTAGAAGCACGTTTTTGGGGAGTGAGAGGAAACCCGAGCACCAGGGGAAAACCCACGCAAGCACGGGGAGAATGTGCAAACTCCCACAGACATCGACCCAAGTCGGAGATCCGACCCAGGTCCATGTATCTGCACAGCAAACAGTGACAGTGACTGAGCTGTTGTGTTGCCCGTCATGGAACACACCAGATTGATAGGGAGTGGGATAGCTTGATCTTGAGTTTGGACACAGGTCGGTACAACATCGAGGACTGAAGGGCCTCTACTGTGCTGTACTGTTCTATCTTCTATCTATGGATAGTGTATTGTAATATCACAGATCTATAGAGTAGTACATTGAAATATTACAGATCTGTAGGTAGTGTATTGAAATGTTACAGATCTATAGGTAGTGTGTTGTAATATTACATATTATAGGGTAATGTATTGTAATATTATAGATCTATAGAGTAGTGTATTGAAATATTACAGATCTATAGGGTAGTGCATTGAAATATTACAGGTTTATATGTAGTGTGTTGCAATGTTACTGATCTATAGAGTAGCGTATTGAAATATTACAGATCTATATGTAATGTGATGTAATACTGCAGCTTTATTGGTATTGTAATATTACAGATGTATAGGTACTGCATCGCACAAAACCCAGATTTTGCCGGAGTATAGCAAGTCAATATTAAACGATAGTTTGGTTTCATCTGGTGGAGATTATTTTCCAAATGTGCTTCTTTATCACCCCTCAGAGCTTGTGAGCCTGCGGTACGCGATAAACACACCCGCTTTTTTATCTCTGGCAGCGTGTGTGTAGGATGCGGCTCAGAAGAGTTCAAGGAAGAAAAACAGCCGGGATCCTGTTCCGGGCAGCGAAGGGAAACTACTTACTGGCAAACTAGATCCAGATAGAGCAGACCGCAGAGAAACACCGGCCCGAGAGTGTCTGCAGACCAGAGTGGACCCGAAGCGCCGGAGTAGGGAATACTTCTGATATTAGTGATAGGAACAAGAGGAGGAGGAGCTGGGAGTAATGTCCCAGCGCTTTACCGTGACCAGTTTGTGACACAGGACAGGATCGGTGCTTCTATGCCACCCTCCAGCTGGTTAACGAGGGCGAAAATGTGGCAGGCAATTGCCCTGATAGCTGCCGTCTTCGCCAGAACGTACGCCGGTCACATCCCAGGTAAGGGGCAAGAATTTACTCAGCTCTCCACATTACCGTGCGGCTGTGAACGCGAGGTTACAGTCAGACTTTTACCCAGTGTTATCCTCTCCGAGTAATTTCCCTCTCTGGGCGCAGTGGAAACGCGAAAGGTGTCCCCATCCGCTGGCACAAGTATCAACTTACACTCAAATTTTCTGTGAATTTTACTAGAATTCACCCCCTCTCCACCCACCCCCCCGTGTAAAATTGATCTTGGGGTGGGTGGGAGGGTAACAACAAGAAGTAAACAAGAACTATCAAACTCACCTCTATATATTCCTGACTTAGATAGAATATGAAAGGTTCACCCCATCTGAGTTGGGTGGCACAGTGGCTAGCACTGCCGTTTTACAGTGTCAGGGACCCAAGTTCAATTTCTGGCTCGGGTCACTGGCTGTGTGGAGTCGGCATGTTTTCCTTGTGTCTGTGCGTGTTTCCTCCAGGTACTCTGGTTTTCTCCCACAGATCCGGAGATGTGCTGGTTAGGTGCATTGGCCATGCTAAATTTTTCCTCAATGTATCCGGACAGGTGCTGGAATGTGGTGACTTGGTGATTTTCACAGTAACTTCATTGCAGCGTTAATGTGACTGATAAACTTTACTTTTCTCCGGGTGCTCTGGTTTCTGCCCACAGTGCGATAGAAGTGCTACGCTAAATTCTCCCTCCGTGTACCTGAACAGGCCCTGGAGTGTGACAACTTGGAGACTTTCACTGTAAAGTCATTGCGGTGTTAACGTAAGCCTACTTGTAACTAATAAATAAACTTTACTTTCCTCCGGGTGCTCTGGTTTCCTCCCACAGTCCAAAAGATGTGCATTTGTTCATGCTAAATTCTCCCTCAGAGTACCTGAACAGGTGCTGGAATATGGCGACTAGGGGATTTTCACAGTAACTTCATTGCAGTGTGAATACTTGTGACATAAATAAATAAACTTAAATATTAGGTTGCTCCTCAAATTTATGCCACAAACATCCAGCTAAAGAAGGAGGAAATGCAGTGTGCCTCTTGCAGGGACGAATGAATAAACAACATTTGGAAATTCAATTCAGCAATGGAAATTGGGTTTTATTTCCTGCCTGAAAATTTGATCAGATTTGGAAGAGAATTTCCATAGCCAGCCAGCACCTGATATCATTGGGGCAGGAACTTGGTTTGTTTATAGACAGCGGAGTTCATTGACCCAGCGGGGACGGATGGACCACTGGAAAAGAATGAGGCAATTTGGGCTTGCGGAGCTCACGCAGGTAACTCAAACACCCAGTTCTCCCCAATCTGTAACTCCGCTGCATTGATCTGCAACCTTGTCCTGCTCAAGTTTGGGTGCAAATGTGGAGGAAATGCAGCATTTGTGTTTTTTCTCTCTGTGAAATTCATTTTTCTAATAATTTTGCAAAGAAAGATGGAGCATCCTGCCAGTGAATAACGATAACATTGAAAATGGAAGCTCAACATGAAACAGGTGCTGCAACAACAACCTGCATTAATGTGGCCACTTTAACATAGCATCCCCAACAGAATCATAGAATTCCTACAGTGCAGATCAAGGCCAATTGGTCTGTACTGACTCATATCCAGACTTACCCCATGATCACACATATTTACCCCACTAATTCCCCCGCCAGTGAATGAATAACATTGAAAATTTGAGTTTAACATGGAACAGGTGCCGCAACAACAACCTGCATTTATGCGGCCCCTTTAACATAGAATCACGTACAGAATCATAGAATCTCTACCATGCAGAAAGACACCATTTGGTCTACACTGACTCATACCCAGGCTTACCCCATAACCTCACGTATTTACCCTGCTAATCTCCCTAACCTATATAGCTTTGGACCCTAAGGGCAATTTAGCACGGTCAATCCCTCTAACCTACATATCTTGGGACGTGAAGGGGCATCTGGGATGTCCAGAATTGGACAAAAAACTCTATCTTGTGCCAAGCTCGTAGTTTTTATAGGTTTAACACAACATCCTTGTTTCTGCACTGTGTGGTCTGATGTTTCTAAGGAGAGACAATCACTCTTGGATTGTCACTCACTCCTACTTTTCTGCACGATGACTGGGTTTCACAATTCAGGCTTCCAATCCTGGCTTCCTTAGAAATGCAGAGCAGAGTTCAAATCTAACTGTTTCCTGGCAAGACAGGATCATCAGAAGACAAGCCAAGGAAGGCCCTTTGTACAGCACTAACTAGAATATTCTGGTAAGAGTTTAAGTCTCCCAAAGTGTATGTTAATTGAGCCATTTCCATCTCTGAATGTCACAATTGAAAATATGGTTTTCACATTCTCCCTCACCCTGATAGTGTGTACCTCTCCCTCCTCTCCTCCCTCACCCTCTGACAGTGTCCAACCCTTCCCTCACCCCCTAACTTTGTGCACTCCCTCCCTCACATTCTCCCTCACCCTTGATAGTGTTCACCTCTTCCTCACTCCTTCTCTCATCTCCTGACAATGTTCACCCCTCTCCCATTCCCTGACAGTGTTCATGCCCTCTTCCAACTCTCCCTCACTCCTAACTTGTTCATCCCCTCCCTCATCTCTGCCAGTGTTCAATCTCTCCCCCATCTCTTCCCTTACCCCTTAATAGTGTTCACCCTCTCCCTCATCCCCGACTCACCTCCTGGCTCTGTTCACCCCCATGCCTCACATTTTCCTTCACACCCTGACAGTGTTCAGTTGTTCCTTCATGGGGAATATATTGGCGAGAATTCTGAACGAAAGAATTTGGAAAGGCATGGGTTAATTAGGGATAGTCAGCATGGCTTTGTCAGAGGGAGGTCATGCCTAACAAATTGTTGGAATTTTTTGAAACTGTGATCAAGTATGTGGATGAGGAAGTGCAGTTGATATAGTTTATATGGATTTTAGCAAAACTTTTGACAAGGTCCCACATGGGAGACTGATTGAGAAGATTAAAGCACACATGGAATTCAGGGAAACTCAGCGAGACGGATCAGAAATTGACTTTGTAATAGGACACAAAGGATGGTGGTAGGAGACTGTTTGATGACTGGAGGCCAGTGTCCAGTGGTGTTTCACAGAGTTCAGTGCTGGGACTCTTATTGTTTGTTAAATACATAAATGATATAGATGATAATGTGGGAGAAATGATAAGCAAGTGTGCAGATGACACCAAGATTGTCAAGGTGGTTAATAGTGAAGTAGAAGCTCATAGGTTACAGGAAGATATAGATGGAACATAGAACATAGAACACTACAGCACAAACAGGCCCTTCAGCCCACGAGTTGCACCGATCACATCAACACCTACCAATCTACAGACCTATCTATAACCCCCAATCCCATTAAACCCCATATACTCATCCAGAAGTCTTTTAAAAGACCCCAGCGAGTTCACCTCCACCACCACTGACGGCAGCCGATTCCATTCACTCACCGCCCTCTGAGTGAAAAACTTACCCCTAACATCACTTCTGTACTTTCCTCCCCGCACCTTAAATCTGTGTCCTCTCGTAGCGACCATTTCAACCCGGGGAAATAGCCTGGGTTGAAATGATGGGTTGATCAGGTGGGCAAAGCAGTGGCAGATGGTATTTAACCCTAATGAGTGCCAGGTGATGCACTTTGGAAGAAGCAACAAGACAAGAGAGTATTTAATGAATGGCATGACACTAGATGCTCAGAGGAGCAACTGGATCTTGGGGTACTTCTTCGCAGATCTCTGAAGAACATAAGAACATAAGAAATAGGAGCAGGAGTAGGCCATCCAGCCCTTCGAGCCTGCCCCGCCATTCAATAAGATCATGGCTGATCTGTCGCTGCTCAGTTCCACTTTCCCGCCCTCTCCCCATAACCCTTAATCCCCTTTCCTATCAAAAACCCATCAACCCGCGTCTTAAAAATATTTAGCGAGGCAGCCTCCACCACTTCAACGGGCAGAGAATTCCAGAGATTCACCACCCTTTGAGTGAAGAAGTTCCTCCTCAACTCCGTTCTAAACCGCCCCCCTTTTATCTTGAGGCTGTGCCCCCTAGTCCTATTGTCTTTTTTGAGCGGGAAGAGTCTTTCCACCTCTATCCTATCCATCCCATTCATCATCTTATACGTCTCAATGAGATCTCCTCTCATTCTTCTAAACTCTAACGAGTACAAGCCCAGTTTATTCAGCCTCTCCTCATAGCTCAACCCCCTCAACTCCGGTATCAGCCTAGTAAACCTCCTCTGCACTCCCTCCAAGGCCAAAATATCTTTGCGCAGGTGCGGCGCCCAAAAATGCACACAGTACTCCAGTTGCGGCCTCACCAATGCCCTATACAGCTGCAGCAAGACCTCCCTACTTTTATATTCAATCCCCTTCGCTATGAAGGCCAGCATCCCACTCGCCTTCCTGACCACCTGCTGCACCTGCAAGCTGGGTTTTTGCGACTCATGCACAAGGACCCCGAGGTCCCTCTGCACCGTCGCCTGCTGCAGTTTTTCGCCTCGTAAGTAATAGTCCTTCCTACCATTTTTCCTACCAAAGTGGACCACCTCACACTTGCCAACATTAAATTCCATTTGCCATTTCCTGGCCCATTCGCCCAGCCTATCTAGATCCTTCTGCAGACTCTCCACACCCTCCGCACAATTTGCCGTTCCCCCAATCTTGGTGTCATCAGCAAATTTCGACACCCTACACTCGGTTCCCTCCTCCAGATCATCTATATAAATGGTAAAAAGCTGAGGCCCCAGCACCGACCCCTGGGGCACTCCACTAGTCACCATCCGCCAATCCGAATAGCACCCGTTGACCCCCACTCTCTGCCTCCTATTTGACAACCAATCCTCTATCCACGCTAACACCCTACCCCCAACTCCATGTCCCTCGACCTTCTGCAATAACCTCTTGTGAGGCACTTTGTCAAACGCTTTCTGAAAATCTAGAAAGACCACATCCACCGGCTCTCCTCTATCCACCGCCCTAGACACATCCTCATAGAACTCTAGTAAATTTGTCAGACACGACTTCCCTTTAATGAAACCGTGCTGCGTCTGCTCTATCAAGCAATTCCCTTCAAGATGCCTCGCAATTTCCTCCTTAATGACAGATTCTAACATTTTACCTACCACAGATGTTAAACTAACCGGCCTATAATTCCCCGCCTTTTGCCTGGCACCCTTCTTAAACAACGGCGTAACATTAGCCGTTTTCCAATCATCCGGCACTTCCCCGGAATCCAGCGACGTTTGGAAAATAACCACCAAGGCATCCACTATCACCTCCGCCATTTCTTTCAGAACCCTCGGATGCATTCCATCCGGTCCTGGGGACTTGTCCACAATCAGCCCCTCCAGTCTGTCGAGCACCGCCTTTCTAGTAACAGTAATGTCATTAAGACCCTCCAGTCCTACCACCTTTCCATCGCTAACACCCGGCAAATTATTCACGTCCTCCTCCGTGAAGACAGAAACAAAAAAGTTATTCAATACCTTAGCCATATCCCCATCCCCTACCACTAGGTCCCCTTTCTCATCCTCTAAAGGACCAACATTCACCCTAGCCAGCCTCTTCCTTTTTATATATTTATAAAAACTCTTGCTATCCTTTTTTATATTAAGCGCTAGCCCAGCTTCATAGTTTCTCCTACCCTTCTTTATCAAATTCTTTGTCAATCTTTGTTGACATTTAAACCTCTCCCAATCCTCTTCTCGCCCACTACTCTTAGCTACTCTAAATTCCTCCGCTTTTAATTTAACACTTTCCTTCACCTCCTTCGTTATCCATGGCTTATTACCTCTCCTCCTACTATCCTTTTTGACCATCGGAATAAATTTCCGTTGAGCACCAAGAAAGATCTCCTTAAAGATCCTCCACTGCTCCTTAAGGCAGCAGAGCAAGTGAATAGGATAGTTAAGAAGGCATGTGAGGCACTTGCTTTTATCAGGCAAAGAGTACAAGAGCAGGGGGTAATGTTGGTGCTGTACAGAATGTTGCTTGGGCCACAGCTGGAGTACTGTGTGTAGTTCTGGTCACCTCACTATAGAAAGGATAAGATTGCACTCGAAGGGGTACAGAGGAGATTCACCAGGATGCTGCCTGGGATGGAGCATTTGAGCTATATGGAGAGACTTGGATCACTATCTTGGATTTTTTTTTGTAGAGCAGAGAAGGCTGAGGGGGAATACGATTGAAGTGTATAAAATTATGAGGGTATGAACAGGGCGAATAGGAAGCAGCTTTTTCCCATGGTGGAGGGGTTAATCACGGGGCATAGTTTTAGGGTAGGGAGCAGGAGATTCAGAGGGGATTTGAGAAAATATATTTTCATTCAGAGGGTGACGGGAACCTGGAATGCACTGCCTGGGAAGATAGTAGAGGCTGAAAACCTTACAACCTTTAAAACGTATTTGGATAAGCACTTGAAACATCATAACATTGAAGGATATGGGACAATGCTGGAAAATGGGATTAGGGTGACTTTAGTGGTAGTTCCAGTCAGTGCAGACTCGACGGGCTGAAGGGCCTATTCTGCGCTCTATGACTGTATGACTCCCTCACTCACTGAAAGTGTTCACCCCCTTCCTAAGCCCCTGACACTTCCCTCCCATGCCCCTTCCCTCACTCCCACCCTCACTTTCTCCCTCACCCCCTGACATTGAATCTTAAAATCATAGAATCCCTACAGTCCAGAAGGAGGCCATTCAGCCCATTGAGACTGTACCAACGACAATCCATTCTAGACCCTTGCCCCATGACCTCATGCATTTACCCTAGTTCGTCCTCCTGACACCAAGGGGCAATTTAGCATGGCCAATCCACCAAACCCGCACACCTTTGGACCGTGGGAGGAAACCGGAGCACCTGGAGGAAACCCATGCAGACACGGAGAGAATGTGCAAACTCCACAGACAGTGACGCAAGTCGGGAATCGAGCCCATGTCCCTGGCGCTGTGAGGCACCTGTGCTAACCACTGTGCTACCGTCCCTCACCCCCTGACACTGATCACCACTCCCTCACCCCTGATAGGGTTCACCCCCTCACTCTCCCTCCTTCCCTCACCCCCTTGACAGTATTCACTCCCTCCCTCACCCTGAGAGTGGTCACACTCTCTCTTACCTGCTCCTTCACCCCCTGACAGTGTTCACCTCCTCCTTCGAACCCTCCCCCATACCCCCGATGGTGTCAGTTTCTCTCACCCCTGACAGTTTTCAAGTTCCCCCACCCCTCGAATATGCTCCTCCCCCATCATCCTCCATCCCATTCATCATCTTATACGTTGCCCCTTAGAATCCTGAGATGCCTAGGTTCGAGGAATTAGCGGGTAAATATGTAGGGATATGGGGGTAGGGCCTGGGTGGGATTGTGGTCAGTGCAGACTCGATGGGCCGAATGGCTTCTTTCTGTGCTGCGGGATTTCAATGTTTCTATGAATTCCAGCAGCCCATGTTTCTGTGCTTCATGGAACAATCTGAGCAGGGTGAAAGTGGCAGGAGCCCCTGACATTGGTACCAAACCTTCAACTGCCTAAAAGCCTCTGCTTGCTTAAGATTCTCCTTAAAAACCACTTCTCTGACCAAGATCTTTTTTGTCCCTTTATTGTTTCCTCCTTTAACTCAGCCTTGTTTTTTATTCTGTTGATATGTTAGTTCTCTTGTTCCCTTTATTTGGCTGGAACCCATTTAGCTGATATTAATTAAGGGATGACCAACATCTAGTTGTATTTAGTTGTTATCAATTTTGCCTTGTTAGATAGTGAGAAAGCGTTGTCACATCAGTGAGAGTTCCAGCCCCCTTTCTGTGACTTTGGTAATATAATCCCAGCGGACAGTTTGGTGTGGTTTCCATCTTTGTTCACTAGTCAGTAGAAAGGCTTTCACAGACACAGCTGCTGAAAGGTAATTCACGTCTATTACAATTAGTGAAGGTCAGAGGAAGTGAAAAACTGGAAACCAGCATTTTTCCCCTTTGCAATTCCTGTTTGTTGGAATGTGCAAGTCCGTTGATGTGGAGATGCCGGCATTGGAGTGGGGTAAACACAGTCACTCACCTGATGAAGGGGCAGACCCCGAAAGCTAGTGGGTTTACTATCAAATAAACTTGTTGGACTTTAACCTGGTGTTGTGAGACTTCTTACCAAGTCTGTTGAGTCAGAGGCAAGAGAGAAAACAATGGTCACCTTCCTTTTGAAGTGGCGTTTTTGTGCCCGCAGTTGTGATTGTTTTCTCAGATTAGCTTTGTTCCATCCAGACTTCTTCCTGTTCTGCCTTTTTGCTTTGCTAAGAAAAACACAGAATTACTAGGAATTGGCTGAGGAAAAGCAGGACTGTCTGATAAAATGGATCGAATCTCCCTCCTGGTGAGTTTGGTGGCATGGGGATGAGGGGGTTGGGGGAAAGGTGATGGGGAAGGGGAGAGGTTATGGGGTAGAAGATGAGGGTGGGTGGGGTGGGGTAAGGAGATGGGGAAGTGATGGGGGAAGGGGGGGGTTGTGAGGGGGGAGAGGTGGGGGGGGTGTGGTGCTGTAATCAGGCAGGTTAGTGACAGGTGGAGTTCCTGCCTCCACTCCAATTAAATGCCCTTGGATATAAATTCCTGCTGCCCATCGACAATCGTCGCCTTTAAGGGACAATTTAGACCCAATTAAGAGCTTCTTCCTACCTCTGCTAACATTAATACAGCAGCCTACGGACATGCAAACCTGTGCAGAGTACTTGAGATCTCCTGGGTTGTTGGATGGTGAATGTGTTCACCCCCTCCTTCACCCCCTCCCTTACCCTCGACACTTTCCACCCTCACCCCTTCCCTCACCCCCACCCTCACTTCTCCTCACCCCCGACATTGAAGCTTAAAAGCATAGAATCCCTACAGTCCAGAAGGAGGCCATTCAGCCCATTGAGACTGTACCAACCACAATCCCATCTAGACCCTTTCCCCATGACCTCATGCATTTACCCTAGCTCGTCCTCCTGACACCAAAGGGCGATTTAGCATGGCCAATCCACCAAACCCGCACATCTTTGGGAGGAAACTGGAGCACCTGGAGGAAACCCATGCAGACATGGGGAGAATGTGCAAAGTCCAACAGTGACTCAACTCGGGAATCGAGCCCAGGTCCCTGGCACTGTGAGGTAGCTGTGCTAACCACTGTGCTACTGCCCACTCCACCATGTTCCCCTCCTCCCTCACCCCCTGACACTGATCACCACTCCCTCGCCCCCTGATAGTGTTCACCCCCTCACTCACCCAGTTCCTCACCCTCCCTCCCTGACCCCCTTGACAGTGTTCACTCCCTTCCTCATCCTGACAGTGGTCACACTCTCTCTCACTAGTGGTGGTGTGGGGGGGGGGCGTTGGTGGGGGGTTGGTGAGCGTTCAAAGACACTTAATAATGCATCAGGAATGGAGGAGCCCTCTGAGAGTCACATGACATGCTATCCTGCCAAACTCAAACCACAATACTCCTACCATCAAAGTCCTCTGGCCTATAGGTTGCTCAACAATCATCTGCTTTGGTTACCTGTCTCTGATCATCTGCCTCCAGTGGCATGGCTGAGCATTGAGCTCCCGGCCTCTTGGTTGGTGGAACATCTGGGATCCTGATCCCGAGGAAGGCCAGCCGGTGGCTAGTTAATTGCCTAATTGCCTCGTTATTTGGCATGTCTTCACCAAATGAGGCAACACAAGCCTCTCCAAGACCACCCCTTTTTGCCTCCGTCAGATTCTCCCAATATTTATGTTCATAGAATTCCTATAATGGAGGAAGAGGCCATTCAGCCGATGAAATCTGTACCAACTTTCCAAAGAGTATCTTACCCAGAAACACTCCTCAGACTATCCCCGTAACCCCATGCAATTACATGGTTAATCCACCTAACCTTCACACCTTTGCACATTAAGGGACAATTTAGCATAGCCAATCCACTTAACCTGCACATCTTTGGACCTTAGGAGGAAACCAGAGCACCTGAAGGAAACCCACATGCTGTCACAGGGAGAACATGCAGACTGTTCACAGACAGTCACCCAAGGCCTGAATCAAACCTGGGAACCTAGTGCTGTGAGGCAGCAGCGCTAACCACTGTGCCACCATGCCACCCTCCAGAATATCACCCGACCTCTCCCCTCACTCAGTGCATCTGCTGCCATCATTAACTCCAGGCTCGACTATTCCAACACATTCTTGGCTGGACATCCACACTTCCCCCATCTTAAACCTGACACATCCCAAAAACTGCAGTCTGTGTATTCACAGTGAGAAGTCTCACCACACCAGGTTAAAATCCAACAGGTTTATTTGGTAGCAAAAGCCACTAGCTTTCAGAGCGCTGCTCCTTCGCCAGGTAAGTGGGAGTTCTGTTCACAAACAGGGCATATAAAGACACAAACTCAATTTACTCAACTCAAAGAATATTGGTTGGAACATGAGTCTTTACAGGTATTCACTTAGTGAGACCCATTCCTCTATCATCTCTCTGTTTTCTTGACTCCCGGTCAAACAACTATCTGATTTTAAACTTCTCTATCCTGTTTTCAAATCTTCCATGCCCTTGTCCCTCCCAATTTTTCCTCCAGCCCCACAATGCCTGAATGCAATCCAGTGCTAAAAAATACAATGATCAGTTGAGCAAAACACTCATGAATTCAGCATCGACTGTGTATGAATGACGAATGAAATCATTTAAAAACATATTTGAATTAGATTGCATCATGATAGCATGATGCTAAAGTGCGTTGTCCCTGAGGTTCATGTGATAGTGTATGGAAATACATATCTGAACATAAGAACATAAGAAATAGGAGCAGGAGTAGGCCATCTAGCCCCTCGAGCCTGCCCCGCCATTCAATAAGATCATGGCTGATCTGTTGTGTCTCAGTTCCACATTCCCGCCCGCTCCCCATAACCCTTAATCCCCTTGCCTATCAAAAACCTATCAACCCGCGTCTTAAAAATATTTAGCGAGGCAGCCTCCACCACTTCAACGGGCAGAGAATTCCAGAGATTCACCACCCTTTGAGTGAAGAAGTTCCTCCTCAACTCCATTCTAAACCGCCCCCCCTTTATCTTGAGGCTGTGCCCTCTAGTCCTACTGTCCTTTCTGAGCGGGAAGAGTCTCTCCACCTCTATCCTATCCATCCCATTCATCATTTTTATATGTCTCAATGAGATCTCCCCTCATTCTTCTAAACTCTAACGAGTACAAGCCTAGTTTATTCAGCCTCTCCTCATAGCTCAACCCCCTCAACTCCGGTATCAGCCTAGTAAACCTCCTCTGCACTCCCTCCAAGGCCAAAATATCCTTGCGTAAGTGCGGTGACCAAAACTGCACACAGTACTCCAGCTGCGGCCTCACCAGTGCCCTGTACAGCTGCAGCAAGACCTCCCTACTTTTATATTCAATCCCCCTCGCTATGAAGGCCAGCATCCCATTCACCTTCCTGACCACCTGCTGCACCTGCAGGCTGGGTTTTTGTGACTCATGCACAAGGACCCCGAGGTCCCTCTGCACCATCGCCTGCTGCAGTTTTTCGCCATGTAAGTAATAGTCCTTCCTACCATTATTCCTACCAAAGTGGACAACCTCACATTTGCCAACATTAAATTCCATTTGCCAGTTCCTGGCCCATTCGCCCAGCCTATCTAGATCCTTCTGCAGACTCTCCACACCCTCTGCACAATTTGCCGTTCCACCAATCTTGGTGTCATCAGCAAAGTTCGACAACATACACTTGGTTCCCTCCTCCAGATCATCTATATAAATGGTAAATAGCTGAGGCCCCAGCACCAACCCCTGGGGCACTCCACTAGTCACCAACCGCCAATCCGAATAGCACCCATTGACCCCCACTCTCTGCCTCCTATTTGACAGCCAATCCTCTATCCACGCTACCCCCACCTCCATGTCCCCTGACCTTCTGTAAAAACCTCTTGTGAGGCACCTTGTCAAACGCCTTCTGAAAATCAAGAAAGACCACATCCACCGGCTCTCCTCTATCCACCGCCCTAGACACATCCTCATAGAACTCCAATAAATTCGTCAGACACGACTTCCCCTTAACGAAACCGTGCTGCATCTGCTCTATCAAACAATTCTCCTCAAGATGCCTTGCTATTTTCTCCTTGATCACGGATTCTAACATTTTACCTACAACAGACGTTAAACTAACCGGCCTATAATTCCCTGCCTTTTGCAACTCATGCTACAAAGTATCCTGATTTCAACAAGACCATTATGGGAGACAGCAGGCATGAACTCATTCCATATTTACTTACGTGCACTTCTTCAATTGGTCTGCCTCAGAATTAATGTCATGGAAACCTGAAAACAGATCAAATACTCATGTCCTCAGTTGTGCTAAAAAGCAAGAGGGAATAATATTATTTAGAATGGGACATGGGTGTCTGTGACTGGGCCAGCATTTATCCCCGAGTCAACCACATTGCTGTGGATCTGGGGGTCACATATGGGCCAGACTAACTGAGGATGACAGATTCCCTCCCCTAGAGGACATTAGTGAACTAGATGGGTTGTTTTTACGACAATCATTTCATCATTAGAATTTTAATTCCAGGCTTTTATTGAATTCAAATTTCACCATCTGCTATGGTGGGATTTGAACCCAGGTCCCCAGAGCTTTATTCTGGGCCTTTGGTTCAGTGACTACACAACTGCCTCTTCCTGTAATATATTAACATGAGGAATATGTTTCATTGAAACAAGATACGTATGACCTATGTATGAAATAAATTGGCTGTGTTTGTTCATCCAATGAGAATCTCTCCAAAGTTGATTCTGTTCTTTAACACTTAATCATAGAAATCATAGAATCCTTACAGTGCAGAAGAAGGCCATTCAGACCATCAAGTCTGTACCAACAACAATTCCACCTAGGCCCTATCCCCATATATTTACCCTGTCACTCCCTCTAGCCTAAGGATTCCTGGACACTAAGGGTTAATGGCCAATCAACCTAACCCACACATCTTTGCACTGTGGGAGGAAACTGGAGCACCTGGAGGAAACCCACGCAGACACGAGCTGGGAATTGAACCTGGGTCCTTAGAGCTGTGAGGCAGTTATGCTAACCATTGTGCCACTGTGACGCCCTAACCACTGTGCCTCCGTGCTGCCCTAACCATCCGTGCCGTAATTTAGTAATACACTCTAAAATGAATAGGTGCCTAATTGTTTAAACCAACTTTTCTTTTAGACTCATGCCATGAAAATTAGTGTTTTGATAACTATTTGTTAGTTTCTTCAGTCCGTTGCCAACGTTGCTTCAGGTTGCAGCCTGTTTTTTAATACATTTATCCAGGTGATATGAATGTTACAGGTAAAGCCAGTACTAACTGCCCATCTCTGATTGCCTTTGAGAAGATAGTGGTGACAACCTAGTGGCTTATTAGGCCACTTCAGACAATTATGAGCCACACCTCAATGTTGTGGCCAGGCCAGAATAGAGGTTTCCTGTCTTGAAGAACGTTTGTCAACTGTTTGGATTTTTCCTGACCATCAGTGGTATGGGTCTTTATTCTGGACAAATTGAATTAACAGAATTTAAATTCCTCAACCTGCCTAATAAGATTTGAGCTTGTGTCTCTGGTTCATTAGTCCAGACCTCTGCATAATCACTATATCATTGTATTTGTTGACACACACAGGTTACATTTGTTATAGTTCATGTATATTTGTTGCACAATAAAAGATAAAAGTGTTCAACCATTTAATATACACAATTATTTTACAATTTTTACTGTATTCTTTACAGATCAGTGCCCCATTCCTCCAACTGTGGCATTTGCTGACAAAAAGAATGAGTTTGGCATTCGGCAAGATTTTACTGTGGGTCGAAAAGTCTCCTACAAGTGTATGACCGGTTATATTTGGAATAGCAGCACACCAGATTTTGTCACTTGTCAAGCCGATTTAACTTGGTCACAGCCATTAATAAGTTGTATTCGTAAGTATATATGTATCAAAATCCACTATGTTATCCACTTTGGTAGAAATAATAGTAGGAGGGATTGTTATTTAAAGGGCAAAAAGTTGCAGCATGCTACTGTGCAGAGGGACCTGGGGGTCCTTGTGCACGAATCGCAAAAACCCAGTCTGCGGGTGCAGCAGGTGATCAAGAAGGTGGATGGAATGTTGGCCTTTATAGTGAGGGGGATAGAATATAAAAGCAGGGAGGTCTTGCTGCAACCGTACAGGGCACTGTTGAGGCTGCAACTGGAGTACTGTGTGCAATTTTGTCCCCTTATTTGTGAAAGGATATATTGGCCTAGGAGGGAGTACAGAGAAGGTTCATCAGGCTGATACCAGAGATGAGGGGGTTAGCTTATGAAGAGAGATTGAGTAGACTGGGACTGTACTCGTTAGAGTTTAGAAGGCTGAGGGGGGATCTTATAGAGAAGTATAAGCTAATGAAGGGGCTAGATAGGGTAGAGGTAGAGAGATTCTTCCTGCTTAGAAAGGATAGCAGAACTAGAAGGCATAGCCTCAAAATAAAGGTGGGGGGGCAGTTTAGAACAAAGTTGAGGAGGAACTTCTTCACTCAAAGGGTGGTGAATCTCTGGAATTCTCTGCCCATTGAAGTGGTGGAGGCTACCTCGCTGAATATATTTAAGTCACAGGTAGATAGATTTCTGATCAATAAGGGAATTAAGGGCTATGGGGAGAAAGCGGGAAAGTGGAACTGATCCACTTCAGATCAGCCATGATCTTATTGAATGGCGGGGCAGGCTCGAAGGACTAGATGGCCTACTCCTGCTCCTATTTCTTATGTTATGTTCTTATGTTAAAATACCGTCTTACAATTTCTCTGTAGAAGTTTGCTTATTCTAAAGAGAAGAAAACTATTTTCATTCAGTGGATGTGGGTATTGCTAAATAGGTCAACATTTTTTGCCCATCCTGAATTGCCTTAGAACTGAATGGCTTGCTAGGCTATTTCAAAATCAATCACATTGCTGTGGACCTGGAGTTACATGTAGGCCAGACAAGATAAGGACGGCAGATTTCCTTCCCTAAAGGACATTAGTGAACCAGCTCTGTTTTTATGACAATGATTTCATGGTCATCATTGGACTTTTAATTCCAAATTTTTATTGAGTTCAAATTTCAACATCTGTCGTGTGGGATTCAAAACCAGATCAATAGAGCATTATCCTGGGTCTCTGGATTAACTAATCCAGTGACAATATCACTATGCCCCTCTTCCTGATTTGAAGCATTTCTACACATCCTGAGGTCAGGTAAACTGCCTGATAAATGCAAGCTTTTTCTTCTTGAAGGATGGTGTGGATTAACATAGACACCCAGCCTTAATTATTCAGTCAATACATGTAAAATTCACTCAATTTATGACACTGAATTATTGAGTCTAGCTTTAGAAGCTTCTCTTTATAATATAAATTAAAATTTCAAGTTCTACAAGAACATGGATTTGACTATTGGTGAAAAATAATTCATAACATTGAGATTACATTGAAATCACTTTTAAAGATCTCTTTGTCTGCATTTTGCGCAGCTGCAGATTGCAAAAAACCAAAAGATATACAGCATGGTTACTACACTACTACAGGACAAACATTTGGAGAAAGGGCAACTTACTACTGCAATGAAGGGTAAGAATTAATTCGCAGCATCACAGATTCATGCAAGTGATTGGTGGCACAGTGGTTAGCACTGCAGCTGCACAGTGCCAGCGGGTTCAATTCCAGCCTTGGGTGACTGTGTGGAGTTTGCACATTCTTCCCGTGTCAGCATGGGTTTCCTCTCGATGCTTCAGTTTCCTCCCACAATCTGGAAGACATGCTCGTTAGGTACATTGGCCGTGCTAAATTCTCCCTAACAGATTGTACCCTAACAGACGCCAGAGTATGGCAACTCAGGGATTTTCACAGTAACTTCATTGCAGTGTTAATGTAATCTTAGTTGTGACACTAATAAATCAACTTAAACATGGCCACATTGTAATTGACATATTGGGATTACCGAGGTTATATAAGATGGCAAGCTCAAAGTGATGGAAATTAATTTGAATAGGCATGTTGTGATAGAATATAGAACAATATATTTGTCATGGGGATACATGATGTAGAGATGCCGGCATTGGACTGGGGTAAACATAGTAAGAAGTCTCACAACACCAGGTTTAAGTCCAACCAGTTTGTTTGTGATCCCACAAGCTTTCGGAAACAGTGTTCCTTCGTCAGGTGTTTGAACCTTCCACACACCTGACGAAGGAACACCATTTCTGAAAGCTTGTGGGATTACTATCGAATAAACTGGTTGGACTTAAACCTGGTGTTGTGAGACTTCTCATGGGGATACAGTCAGGGGATAAGGCTGATTAGACTATTCCACAAAGAGCTGGCAGGAACTCATTGGGCCCAATGGCCTCCTCTGGTGCCTAATGATGCTGAGATTAGGAGATCGTCAGGCTGATGTGAGTCTCGCCCACTGGCCAGAAAACCAGTGGGGAACCTCCTTCAGTTCCAAGTGCCCAATGGAATCAGGGGCCCTTCAGGCACACTTAGGGCCACTGGCAAGCCTGTTGAAATCCCTGGCAGTGGAAGTTTTGCCAGCCATGGGGAACTCAGTAAGTTCAGGGCTCAGGGATAGGAGCTGTTGGCAGATGATGGAGGCAGTTTGCCCTGATTAATGAGGGGAAGCAAGTGAAGTAGTAGCTGAATAATGGCCTCAGGCTTTGTGACAAAAAGGTCCATCTTTCAGCTGCCTCCCCGCTGCCTGATGTCCCTTCTCCCTTAATTGGGCACTGAGTACCTGATTATAAGACTGCCCCCAAATACAGCACCTCCCCCCCGATGAATCCCTATGATCCCACAATGCATTAATTTGCAAAGTATGGCAAGTCAGACAAAATATACAACACATAACAGGTGTAGTCATACAAGAAACACAAAGATAGTAGAATACATAGAATCCTTACAGTGCAGAAGGAGGCCTGCACTGACAACAATCCCACCCAGGCCCTATCCCCTTAACCCCATGAATTTATCCTGCTAATTTCCCTGACACTCAGGGGACGATTCGCCCAAAAAAGTTCTAAGTGCTGAATTCGCTGGAAAAATGGTGTAAATCACAACTGCTTTTTAGTGGGAGTTCAAACTCAAATCTTCCACACTCTGTGCAATGCAGAGGTCACAGTCGTGAATATCATTAAAAGCGTGGGGGTGGGGGGTGGGGCCTATTCATGCCAGAATCTGACAGTTCCAGAACTCTGCGCATACGCAGTGGCCCCAAAGTGTCAGCCCGCAGTTTGCTGGCCAGCTCGATCACTGGGGCCCCCGCAGTGCTGCCTCTTCAGCAGCCCCCACCCCCCCTCCCCCCCCCCTCCCCCACAACCAACCCCACCATGGCCCTATTGTGACCCCCCCACAAGCATTCCTGGACCGACCCAACCTCCCCCATCCCAGACCACCCAGATCACCAGCTTCCTCCTCCGCCCCCCCAGCAATGACAATCCCCCAACACCTTCCTCCCACCCCAGCACACCTCTCCCACAGGAGGCAGATCCCACCAGCAGACCACCCACCCCTCAGGCCAGTCACTGGCCCCTCTCCAGTCCGAACTGGATCCCAATGCAAAGGGGCACCCCACTCTGACCGATTGTCCCCTCGGCCCTGTCCCCAGCTGTCCCCCTGCTCAACCCCCTTGACATTGCCCCCTAAGCCTTGCTCCTTTGGCACTGCCCTCTAAGCACCACCCCTTAGGCCCTGCCCACAATAGGCTCTGCCCCCCCCTTGACACTGCCCCTTTCCTGTTGGCACTGCCAAGGTGCCCCCGGGCATGGGGAGGTGTGCATTGCAATAGTCAAGTCTAGACTAACAAAGGCATCGATGAGAATTTCAGTAGCAGATGAGCTGAAGCGTGGCTAAATTGAGCGATGTTATGGAGGGAAAATAGTTGGTCTTAGTAAAGGTAAAGATATGTGGTTGGAACCTTATCTCAGGCTCAAATTTGCAAACAGTTCAGGTTAGTCACAGACAGTAGCTAGGAAGAGGGATGCAGCCAATGGTTAAGAAATGGGGTTTGTGGTGAGGACCAAAGACAATGAGGACAATTCTGCGACCTCGCCAAGCCTGCCACAAATTGCGCCGAACCCGAAACATATTGTGCCTATCGAGTCTAAAGATCGGTTTTGTACCTGGTGCCAAACAATTTGCGATTGTCCTGTCCTTTTTTAATTACATGAACCAAATCACACCACCAAGGGCGCAAGGTCAATGAGCATGTGATTGATTGAATTTCAAATTCACCAGTGAGTTCGACAGGCAATCCCAGCCCCTCCCGGAATGCTCCCACCTCTCCGATGAGAGGTCATGCTAGTGCAAGTCACTGATCTTCACTGGTAGAGATGTAGTTTGATTATCATGTCTGGGAGCTCAGAGGCCATGGAACCCCCTGGTTGGCTTGGGGCATGGCCGGGCAGTGCCAATCGGGCAATGCCCACCTGGCTTTGCCCACCAAACAACCTGGCCATGGCCACCAGGCACCCCAGCAGAGCCAGCTGGGCACCTTGGCAGTACCAGCTGGGATGGGTTCCAGAATGGGTGGCTATGCAAGGGGGCTATGATGGCCTGCAAGGTGGGTCATGTTTGGGGTCCTGATGGAGCGGCATGTCAGGCGACATAATGGGAAAGCATGTAGGAGGTCAGACAGGGAGGGCCCCAATGTCGGCAACCTGTATCTAAACCACTGTTTCACCCTCAGGTTGTCAAAGTTGAAGTTGTGTTTATAGATGTTTTCACCAAAGGATGGCAATGAGATGAGAAATTGAAGGGGGCCATGAATAGATTCTTGTGAGATAACAGATTTAATTTTTTTTTAGAATCTACATGGAAGGAGGCCATTTGGCCCATCTAGCCTGCAATCCCACCCAGGTCCCATCCCCGAACCCCACACATTTACGTTGCTAATCCCCTTAACACTAAGGGGCAATTTAGCATAGCTCATCAACCTAACCCGCACAACTTTGGACTATGGGAGGAAACCGGAGCGCCCAGAGGAAACCCATGCAGACACGGGAAGAATGTGCAAACTCCATACACACAGTCATCCGAGGCCGGAATTGAACCTGGGTCCCTGGCAGCAGTGCTAACAACTGTCACTGTGCCACATTCATATGTGCCTGATCATCCTCCCGTCTTCAACCCTCCAGTAACCAAAGCTTATCTAAAAATCTATTGCCGGTGTCTTAACATGTACCAATCCCTGTCATCCATCACCCCTGTTGACTTCCATCAGCTTCTGATTAAACAACATCACCATTTGAAGATCCTTATCCTTTCTGTTAGGTGGCTTAACAGCAGATTTAATTTAATAATAGTTTTATAATGCCGCTCGGAGTCACTTATTGTTAAAAGAAGTTCATAAATGCAAGCTGAAACTTCTGTTCAGAGTTTATTTGCTGTTTGTGATGGATTTAATGGTAGTCCATCTTAGCATTGAATCTCTAGATGCTCTGAATTCAAAAACAAACCTGAACCCTGATATTTTAAAATTCATTCATGGGATGTGAGCATTGCTGGCTGGGCCAGCCATATTTACCCTTGAATTGAGTGGCTTGCTAGGCCATTTCAGAGTCAACAATGTTGCTGTGGATCTGGAGTCACATTTGGCCAGACTTGAGGATAATAGTGAATCAGTGGGCTTTTACAGCAAAGGTTATTCCAGATTCATATTGAATTCATCTTTCACCATCTGCTCTGGTGGGATTTGAACCTAGCTCCCCAGTGCATTCTCCAGTACGCTGGATGGCTGGTCACTACTCCGTCACTGCCTCCTCATGCTCCAACCAGATTACTGAATAATCTATAAATCATAGCTGAGAGTGGATTCTACATTAATCTTTTCGAAAAATTAATAGACTTTTCATTTACCCAATGCTTTTCTTGTTTCAGCTATGAACTATATGGGAGAAGGCATGTATTGTGCACTGCTGAAGGATGGAGTAAAGATATTCCGAGCTGTGGCCGTAAGTAACTGATTTAATTGATTCAAAGATTCACCTCAGATTTAAGGATTTGTCTTTGGAAAGCTATTAGTATAAAGTCCTGGAAGAATTTATTTTTCATTTACAGTTTCAACTATATCCTCACTTCCTTGAACAGTTTTGGTCCCTTTATCTAAAGAAAGATATATTGATAGTGTAGGCAGTCCAGAGAAGGTTCACTCAGTTGATCTGGGTATAGAGGGATTTTCTTATGAGGAGAGGTTGAGTAGGCTGGGTCTGTACTCATTAGAGGTTAGAAGAATGAGAGGCGATCTTATTGCGACATATAGGATTCTCAGGGGTTTGACAGGGTAGATCTGAGAGGTTGTTTCCCTTTGTGGAAGGGTCTGGGACCAGACAGCATGATCTTAGAATCAGAGCAAGGGGTCACCCATTTAGGATAGAGGTGAGGAGGAAGTTCTCTCAGAGGGTAATGAATCTGTGGAATTCTTTACCACAGAAGACATAGTCGTTAAATATGTTCAAGGTTGAGATAGACAGATTGTTAATCAGTCAGGGAATCAAGGGCTATGGGGATAAGGCAGGAAAGTAGAGTTAAGAGTTATCATATCAGATCAATCAAGATCTAATTGGATGGCAGAGCAGACTCGATAGGCTGAATGGCTTACTTTGGCTGCTACATCTTACAGTCTGTTTTAATTTAGCTTAAGATTCGAGTGCAGTGCTTATTTACATACTGACAGTCAAAGTTGTTGGAAATTATCTCTGTTGTGATTTCCCAGTGGACTGAGGATGTGCAGTTAACGCCATTGAGTTAGCCGAATAATGTAAACTAGCAAATACCTGGGTGGTCTTGAGGCACGGTGGTAGTGTCTTCTTAGGACCAGAGGTTCTGGGTTCAAATCCCAATTCAGGGCTCGACAGCTATGGAAGGTGTGCACAAACAGGTTGAATATCAGTTGTAAATCTTTCCCCTATGGCCAATGGAAAGAGTGGGAGAGTTTTCTGGTCAACTCTACTGCAGCATGCGGTAGTACTTTTGCCAAGCGCAATTGTGGATCAATCCAATAGGAGTCTGTGGTTGCTAACTCCCTTTTCAGGCATGGTACCTGTAGGAGGAGGAGGAGGAAATACCTGCTCAGTTAGCTGATCTGTGCCGTGACAGCATTACAAATGGTCTGAGGACCACCTGGTTAGGAACAGCGTGGTGGCACAATAGTTAGCACTGCTGCGTCACAGCTCCAGGGACCTGGGTTCAGTTCCCAGCTTGGGTCACTGCCTGTGTAGAGTCTACACATTCTCCCCGTGCCTGCATGGGTTCCCTCTGGGGACTCCGGTTTTCTCCCACATACCAAAGATGTGCGGGTTAGGTTAATTGGCCATGCTATATTGTCCCTTAGTGTCCCGGGATGCATAGGTTAGATGGATTCACAAGGTAAAAATGTGGGATGGCGGGGATAGAACCTGAGTGGGATTGCTGTAAGGGCAGACTTAAAGGGCCGAATGGCCTTGTCCTGCAATGTAGGGTTTCTATATTTCCATGTTTGGAAGGAGAACTTGCTCAGGATTCTGGGTTGTGATGCACATCTGGAAATTCCTGAGTAATATTCCATTTTTGAACTTGATTTTGAGTCTTTGTAATCCATGAAAAGGGAACAACTGCCCAATGTTAAAAAAAAACCTGTCTCCAGCAGCAATTCAGCCTCAAATAACAAATTCACATCTTCAATTGTCTTCTGGAGTAGTGTGCCCGAAACGAGTTGTCTCATTGCTGCTTTGTCAAATACAGTTTTCTATGTGTGACTAGGCTCAGTTTTTTTTGTAGTTCATTGTTAAGATGGTGTTGTAACTGTATCATAAGCAGCAAACTTAAACTGGAATGGAGGGATATCAATAAATCAATAAATACATTGTACAGTACAGGTAGATGTCTCAGTTGACCATTTTGCTGCAATCAAATGTTGGCATTCACTGTTGGGATTTCTGTCAAGAGAACAACACCAATTGACAACATGATAGGAATGATTAAAATTATGAAGAGATTGACAAAGTAAACAGCAGCAGGCCGCTACTGAGAAGTCAAGAACAAGAGACCTCAGAAGCAAGATTGAATGTAAAAGATTCAGAATAGAGGCAAGAGAATTTTATTTATGAAGAACGTTGCAAGAAAGTTTCAGAATTAATGACTGAGTCAGAGACTAGTTAATGTTCATGATTAGATCGATAAGTGCAGCAGGGAAAAAAGAGACTATGAGAACAGGAAGGTGTAAATGTGGTTAGAAATATATGTGAAGAGGATAAACGTTGACATAAACAGTTGGGTGGAATGATCTGTTTCCATGTTGTAACTTCTCTTTACATGGGTGAAAGTTACTTAGAGAAAATGCCTGGTATGTGTCGAAAAATATTTAAAAGGAAGAGAAGGAGAAATTTCATGAGAGAGAAAAACAATTAATTGTTAATAAGAAATTTGAAAAAAAAACAAGTGCAACTTTCAAGGAATTTATGAGATGGTAACTGATGCTACAATCCTGTCACCAAATGGGCTTTGGTTGGTTCTATCTGCCTGGCATCTATCTGCATATTGAATCAGATACTCAGCAACCATATACATCTGGGGAAAGCTCATTGCTGCTCTTGGGCTACCTATTCCTTCACTAATAAGCATGAGTATAACAAGCACTTAAAAATAACCTTCAAAGTAATCCCTTATCTATAAATGCCCATAATTTACTGTAATACAACTTTATGCTTAAATTCATTGTTGGATGAAACTTGTTTTTTTGAAAAATGGCTAAAGGTTTGCTGCCCTTACATGTTAGATCACTCTAGGTTGATGCTGTAATCAAACACTCCTGTTGATGTCAGGAAGTCCTATCCGAGAAATCACAGACCTTCAATGTCTAAGTTTCCATCCATTTAAATAGATACAGAGAAAATTTGACACAATGCTTTCCAAGCCTGTGAATCCTGTGAGTACCAATGTACACTGCAAGCCCCTAGCACAGAATCAGCCCTTGATTCTTATTTTTACGAGTAAAATTTAAAATATAATCAGTCTACATCAATGGGGATGAAGTGGAAATGGTTGAGAGCTTCAAATTTTTCGGTGTCCAGATCGCTAACAACCTGTCCTGGTCCCCAGATGTTGACACTGTAGCTAAGAAAGCCCACCAATGTCTCTACTACTAAGTAAGTAGACTAAGGAAATTTGGTATGTCAGCTAAGACTTTTACAGATGCATCATAGAAAGCATTCTTTCTGGTTGTATCACAGCTTCTGCTCTGCCCAAGACTGCAAGAACTTACAAAAGGTCGTGAATGTAACTCAATCCATCATACAAACTAGCCTCCTATCCATTGATTCGGTCTACATTTCCCACTGCCTCGGAAAAGCAGCCAGCATAACTAAGGATCCCACACACCCGGGACATACTCTCTTTGACCTTCTTCCGTAGGGAAAAAGATACAAAAGTCTGAGGTTGCATACCAACTGACTCAAGAACAGCTTTTCCCTGCTGCCACCAGACTTTTGAATGGATCTACTTCACACTAAGTTGGCCTTTCTCTACACCCTAGCTATGATTGTAACACTACATTCTGCATCTCCTCCTTTCCTTCTCTACGAACGGTATGCTTTGTCTGTATAGCACACAAGAAACAATACTTTTCACTGTATGTGAATACATGTGGCAATAATAAATCAAATCAAATTTTGATTTTTTTTTGCAAAATTTACAAATAACTGACTCCAATTATAAGTTTGATAAGTATAATTCGTAATTAAAAAGTTACTGAAGATTCTTTCAGATTTTCACTCAATTCAGTATTTGCATCAACTAATGATGCTGTGCTTTAGACTGACCATATATTTTAATATTGTTGATTGGTTCCTTTTTATGGTTACACTTGGAGGCTACCCATTAGGATATATTTGCCCTTAACTTGACTTTCAGGGCAGGAAGTTACAATCCTGAGGGATCTAGACAGGATTGATGTGGAGAGGATGTTTCCTCTTGTGGAAACACGAGGAGCCACTGTTTGAAAATAAAAGGGTCACCTATTTAGGACAGAGATGATGAAAATTTCTTCCTGTCAGAGGGTTGTGAGTCTTTAGAACACTCTTCCCCAAAAGGCAATGAAAGTAAAGTCTTTAAATATTTTTAAGGCAGAGTTCAATGATTTTTAGAGGTATATAAGATTATGAAGGGTATAGATAGAGTAAACAGAGGTAAGCTATTTCCTATGTTAGAGACACACAGTATGAGGGGCCACAGGCTTAAGGTGAAGGGGGAGAGTTATAACATGGATATTAGAGGGAGGTTTTTCACACAGAGGGTAGTGGGGGTATGGAATGCTCTGCCAAGTAAGGTGGTGGAGGCAGGCATGCTGGAGTTGTTTAAGAGTAACTTAGACAGGCACATGAGTGGGTTGGAGTTGGGAGGATATAGGAGACTGTTTTAAATAAGGTTCATTAGCATTGGGACGTGCCTGGTAATGTAAAAAGATATGGTATGATAATAATGTTTTTCTCTTTTAATTCACAGGTTTAAGTCGGTCCGCCTTGTTGCCCAACGAGGGGCATACATGCGATGGGTCGTACTGGGGCTGCTCTTGAATGTTCGAGATTGGCCTAGTGCTTCATGTCATTAGTGTGTGCTTAAACTGGACCAGATGTTGGGCAACATGACAGCTCAGTGACTATCACTGTTTGCTGTGCAGACACATGGATTTGGGCCAGTGTCTGTGGGAGTTGCGCATTCTCCCCATGCTTGCGTGGGTTTTCTCTGGGTGCTCCGCTTTCCTCCCATACCCCAAAGGTGTGCTATTAGGCTGATTGGAAGTAATAAATTGTCCCTAAATTAGTTTCCCTCAATGTGGATTGCCATAAAAACAATAGATAAGGATCATGGGTGGAGGGGGGGACTGGTAGTATTAAAATGGCGGCGTGGGCTCGTTGGGCCGAAGGGCCTGTTTCCCAGGCTGTTTTTGTTCTTTGTTCTTAATGTGCAAGGGGTGAAAGGTTATTGTGGGTGGAAGGAAACGTGGGTTGAGCTTACAGTTAGATCAGCCACGATTCACTAAAATGGAGGAGCAGGATTGAAGGTCAAAGTACCCTATTCCTAACTCCTAAGTTCCTGAGTAATTTTTCCCTATTCTTCAGTCTTTTTCCATAATTTTGTTTAAATTCTCAGTTTTGAATCTTTTAACTTGTCTTCTGTGAATACATTCTTAATTATTCTCTTGGAATTCTTTTAAGACACTTAACCATTGTAAAAACATTTGAATAGGAATTAAGCCCTTTCATCAAAGCAAATACAGAATAGATCATTCTTACGTTGAGGGATATGTCAGTGGACAGGAATTGAGGAGGGGAGGGATGGGGCAATACACATCTCCACATGAAAGGAGCGTTAGGTAATGAAGAGTTTATAAGTTTGGCATTGAATCCTGGAGCAACCACTCAGCCTTTGAACCTCCTGAGGTGAATAAGCTGAATATCATTTCTTGGGATATGGACGGGTGTGGTGAACATTACTGTAGTCACTCTGTACACTGCTTCCAGCACTGAAACAAGTGCTTCCCTTTTAATCGCTGAAGACTCAGAACTCTGCTTTTCTTCAAAGAACAAAGAACAGCACAGCACAGGAAACAGGCCCTTCGGCCCTACAAGCCATTTTAACACTCAGTGAGTGACTTACTCAAGTCTCTTGTCGATCGTCGACGTTTTTGTCTACCTCAAGTGGACTCCACAATAAAGGGGGTGCAAATTTAGGGAATTATATGTGCGCCAGATTAAGGGAGATCCAATTCAAGGACAATTTATTGACACCAATCAGCCTAAAAAGCACGTTTTTGGGGTGTGGGAGGAAACCGGAGTTTTCAGCAAAGAGAAAATCAGAAATGACAATATATTTCGTTGTTGCTGAACCTAAAATGTTTGTAGCAGTGCGACTGTCATAGAACCATAGAACAATAGAAGATTACAGCTCAGAAACAGGCCTTTTGGCCCTTCTTGTCTGTGCCGAACCACTTTTTGCCTAGTCCCACTGACTGGCACTTGGACTATATCCCTCCACACCCCTCTCATCCATGAACCCATCCAAGTTTTTCTTAAATGTTAAAGGTGACCCTGCATTTACCACTTCATTTGGCAGCTCATTCCACACTCCCACCACTCTCAGCGTGAAGAAGCCCCCCCTAATATTCCCTTTAAACTTTTCTCTTTTCACACTTAACCCATGCCCTCTGTTCTTTTTTCTCCCCTAGTCTCAGTGGAAAAAGCCTGCTTGCATTCAGTCTATCTATACCCATCAAAATCTTATACACCTCTATCAAATCTCCCCTCATTCTTCTACACTCCAGGGAATAAAGTCCTAACCTATTCAATCTCTCTCTGTAACTCAGCTTCTCAACTCCTAGCAACATTCTTGTGAACCTTCTCTGCACTCTTTCAACCTTATTTACATCCTTCCTGCAACTAGGTGACCAAAACTGTTACAATACTCTAAATTCGGCATCACCAATGCCTTATGTAACCTTACCATAACACTCCAATTTTTATGCTCGATACTCCGATTTATAAAGGCCAATGTACCAAAATCGCTCTTTATGACCCTATCCACCTGTGACATCGCTTTTAGGGAATTCTGTACCTGTATTCCCAGATCCCTCTGTTCAACTGCACTCTTCAGAGTCCTACCATTTACCGTGTATGCTCTACTTTGGTTTGTCCTTCCAAAGTGCAATACCTCACACTTGTCTGCGTTAAATTCCATTTGCCATTTTTCAGCCGTTTTCCTAGTTGGTCCAAGTCCCTCTGCAAGCTTTGAAAACCTTCCTCACTGTCCACTACACCTCCAATCTTTGTATCATCAGCAAATTTGCTGATCCAATTTACCACATTATCATCCAGGTGATTGATATAGACGACAAACAACAATGGACCTGACACCGATCCCTGCGGCACTCCACTAATCACAGGCCTCCACTTAGAGAAGCAATCCTCCACAACCACTCTCTGGCTTCTTCCATTGAGCCATTGTCTAATCCAATTTACAACCTCCCCATGTATACCTAGCGACTGAACCTTCCTAACTAACCTCCCATGGGGGACCTTGTCAAAGGCCTTGCTGAAATCCAGGTAGACAACATCCACTACCTTCCCTTCATGTCCTGTAGTTACTGAATATTGCTGGCATGCATGGCAACTTTCATAGAATCCCTACAGTGCAGAAGGAGGGCAGTCGGCCCACTGAGTCTTCACTGACCACAATCCCACTCGGGTCCAATTCCTGTAATCCCACATATGTACCCTGCTAATGCCCCTAATGCTAGGGTCAATTTAGCATGGCCAATCAATGTAATCCACACACCTTTGGACTGTGGGAGGAAGCTGGAGCACTCGGAGGAAACCCACGCAAATATGGGGAGAACGTGCAAGCTCTACACAGACAGTGACCCGAGGCTGGAATTGAACCCGTGTCCCTCGCGCTATGAGGCAGCATTGCTAACCACTGTGTCACCCTGCTGCCCTGATGCAACTTCATGGATCAATGACCTGCATGGGTGATGTGAACTCGCAGGACCAATGGGGCATTTCCTTCTGAAACAATTATAGGAATGGGTGATCACAAGTACTATCTCCTGAATAAACATATTGCGGCTGCAGTTGGGGAATTTTATCAAAGAGTTATTGATACTAACAGAGAGTACAAGCTTACATGACAAAGTCTGTTGGATAATCAAATATTATCTTTGGGAGAAACTTAAAAACATGACCAATTAATTAATCACGAAATATATTCTAGTAATTTTGTAAATTACTGTCCAGTCTTGTGTCCAGTTTTCAGGCTGCTTTCTACCTGTTAATCACCACCAAGAATTCCGAATGCAGACAGGAACATAGTTATGGTTTATAAGTGTGGTTCTGTTTGAATGTATTGGTATTTTTGAGACTGACCTACACGGGCCACTATCACAATGAATCTGCCATCCACTAAATGAAGTGTAATGATTACAGCTTAGACTTTTTCTCTTGCAGAAATTACCTGTGATCCTCCGAGCTTCATTGCCAATGGAACTGTGACACAAGAAGCTGTGTGGACATATGGAATGGAGGCAACATTTTCATGCAACGCTAGTTATGCTCTGAAAGGCCAACCTACCATTAATTGCACAGATAATGGAGTCTGGAGCCATGAAGCACCTGTTTGTCAAGGTAATGTGATAGGACATGAAAAGAGAAATTACATAGTTCTGGCACACTGATGTTTCAACAAGGGGAGATGATGACCTAGTGGTATTATCCCTGGACTATTCATGCAGAAACTCAGCTAATGTTCTGGGGATCCTGGATTGAATCCAGCCTCGGCAGATGGTGGAATTTGAAATCAATAAAAAATATCTGGAATTAAGAATCTACTGGTGACCATGAAGCCATTGTCGATTGTCGGAAAAAAACCCATCTGGTTCACTATTGCCCTTTAGGGAAGGAAATCCACTATCCTTACCTGGTCTGGCCTACATGTGACTCCAGAACTGCAGCAATATGGTTGACTCCCAACTGCCCTCTGAACAAGGGCAGCTAGGGATGGATAATAAATATTAACCACTCATGGGTGCCCATTCCATGAATGAATAAAAAAAAGAGTAACCGATGTCTAAGTTCTCAGCATGAAGGGTCTGAGGGGCCATAGAGGATGGACGGGGAGGCACATCTTGGCACATGGAGCTGAGGAAGATTTTTGAATGTATGTTTTACAAGTTCCCCTTATCCATGGCTCATGTCTCCTCTGAAAGGCTGTCAACCATAGCTCCTAAAAATTGGGCCTGGCTCCATGAACATTACAGAAGAGTAAGGCATGCCCGTCACTGCAGTGGAGCCAGGCAGGTGAGGAGTGCCAGATGTGAGCTTCTGACAGCAAACAGCATGCACCCTTTAAAGGTATGGCAAAAAAAATCAGACATATTGAGAAGGGGGTTGAGCCTCTTGGAGTATGGATCAAAATGCCAATTTTAAAGGGTTTCTAAGTCATTCTGTGATGATACTGTGCCTCTAAGAAGTATATTTGTGTCATGTTTCCTGTGAAGGGACTGTTTTGTACTTCAGCTCTGATTATGGTGCCAATTGTCTGCAACCAGTAGCCCATGTGCTAAGCTTACAGAAGGATAATTGTTCCTTGGGAATGGTTGTTTTAATCTGAGTTTAATCGGAGTAGGATTTGGTTAGGTTGATGGGCAAGAAACAGTCACGTAAAATCAGGGTTGGACCTAGGCTTATAGAGAGCGACAAGCAAGCAGTTGCTGTTTCAGTTTGAAAGAAGCAGTTCTTTCTCTCCCTCTTTCTCTCTGGAAACTGAAGTCTGGGGCCTGCTGGAAAGTAGATATCTCTCGCCAGAGGTCTGCAAAAGGCAAGAGTTGTTTTGTCCCTCTCTCTGGAGTCCTGCTGTGTGAAGATAGGTCTTTCTCTGGAGGCTGCTGTCTGAGAGTTAGAAGATAGGTGTCTCTCCGTACCTCTGTCCAGAGGTGCTAAAATGTTGGAGGACTGGCAACTCACGTAAAGCTTAACTGATTCTGAAGAGTTTACATCAAGAGGGATATTGCTTAAACTGGAGCTAATGGAGGAAGCTAGAAAGTTAAGAATTATACTTTGTCATGTTTAGATATTTCGGTTGATAAAATTTATGCTAATTATTTTATTATAGTTAATTTGTATTGTTAAATAAAGTTTGTTTAAATAAAACTTCCGAATGGGTCATTGGAATCACACCTGGAGCTCACTCTAATGCCAAAATCAAAAACAGTTGGAGTCTAGGCTAACTCCATAACATACTTGGAATTTCTAATCTGGCCTCTAACCATCCTGGCTTGATGAAAATCCAGGCCAGTGAGTGAGTGAGGCCACCTAGTGGAATGGTGAAAATAATGGCCAGGATCCAATTCTGTGATTCCCGAACACATTTCTGAGAGTCTGATTTTCACTACTGTGGTTTCAGCTTGCAAGCTGCTGTGTGTCACAAACCTGCCCCCTAAACTCCCTGGCCCCCTGGCTCCACATTAGTCATGATGTGGAGATGCTGGCATTGGAATGGGGTAAACACAGTAAGAAGTCTGACAACACCAGGTTTGAGTCCAACTGATTTATTTGATAGTAAACTCACAAACTTTCGGGGTTTGCCCCTTCGTCAGGTGAATGGAGAGTTCTGGCCTCAGACAGAGCAGATAAAGCACAGACAGTTTACAGATTACTGATTAGAATGTGAGTCTTTACACCTAACCTGCTATTCAAGTCTTAAAGAGGCCAACAATGTGAGTGGAAGGAGCATTAAGCCCAGGTTAAAGAGATGTGTATTGTCTCCAGACAGTACAGTAAGGGAGGTTTAGCAAACCCAGGCAAGTCATGGGGGTTACAGATAGTGCGACATGAACTTTGGGTTCTTGGGATCTTGGGTTCATGTCGCACTATCAACAGGCATTAAACCCCTTCACAATCATCTGGAGGGGCCCAAACACCTGTTACCATCCCTGAACAACATGGAAGTAATGTGTGGTTTCAGGTAACTGACTGAGTCTTACGAAAATCGTCCTTTATCTCACACCCCATCTCTGCAAAGAATGTGCAGAGCTTGTGGTGAAGTTCTGTTGAGGACTCTGGTTAGCCCTTATGATAATGTCATGCAATTGGTTGCATGTAACATCTATTCGTAAGAGTAACGAATGCTCAGAGGCGGAAGTCCCTTTGCCAAAATTCCTTTATTTACAAGATTCAACACTATACAGAGTGCTCTCAGTATGCAGTCTACATCTGGAGTGCCAGAGGAACTGACATGCCTGTTTAAATACAGAGCATGGGGCTCCCTATTTGGACCATCATAGAATCATAAAAACCCTACAGTGCAGAAAGAGGCCATTTCGCCCATCGAGTCTGCACTGACCACAATCCCATCCAGGCTCTACCTCCACATTCCTACACATTTACCCACTAATCCCTCTAACCTATGCATCTCAGGACACTAAGGGACAATTTTAACATGGCCAATCAACCTAACGTGCACATCTTTGGACTGTGGGAGGAAACTGGAGCACCCGGAGAAAACCCACACAGACATGAGGAGAATGTGCAAACTCCACACAGACAGTGACCTAAGCCGGGAATCGAATCCAGGTCCCCAGAGCTGTGAAGCAGCAGTGCTAACCACTGTGCCGCACTCTTTTTGTTTAGCACTATCACATGAGTAAAATTTAAGTATAATCAGCTTTGATACTTTTGTTAAATTTATATTTAACTAACTCCAATTACAAGTTTGATAAATATGATCAGTAATAAAAAATAGTGGAGTTTGTTTCTGACTTTCACTCAAATCAGTATTGGCATCAACTAATGATGCTTTAAACAGAACATATATTTTAATCTTTTTGACTGGCTACTTTTTATGGTTACACGCGGATGGAGACATTTTTCATCCAAATGTATTTTACTTTTCCACTAAAATATGAGTGATCCTGAGGGTTCCAAACAGGGTTTATGAGAAGTGGACTTTCCTTTTCTGGGAAAATCTATTACTAGGGGCCACTGTTAAAATTAAGGGTCAGACATGAAGGGAACTTTTTTGCTCTCAAAGGGCTGTGAGTCTTTCAAACTTGATTCTACAAAAGGCGATAGAAGTAAATTCTTTGAATATGTAAGTTGCCAAATACATTTTCCTCTGCTCCCCTTTTTTCATGATATTGTTTAAATTCTTGTCACTCTGTACACTTCTAGCACTGAAACAAGTGCTCCCCTTTTAATCACTAGTGTTCAGAAGACTGCTTTTGTTCAGCAAAGAGATTTGAAATGCTGGTAGCAGCTGCCTGCAATGTGACTGTCCCTGTAGCAACTGGACACTATTGGTGTGCATGGAAATAAACTTCAAAACTTCATAGAGGCAATGACCTGCATGGGTGATGTGAACTCATAAGACTAATATGTTTTGGGATGTTTCATTTTGAAACGATTATAGGAATGGATCACAAGTACCATCTCCTAATTAGATACACAGGCCGGAAATTTACTGCCCCGCTCGCCACGGAAATCGGAGCGGCTGAGGGGCGGAATACCAAAAGGTCCATACACCATGGGTGGGTTTCTCAGGTGTCAGGACAAATGAGGCTGTTAAATTCCGCCCATGACGAATCGTAAGGAAGTGAATGGAACATGGAAAGGCTCAAACAAGCTTCTTTTACTTGGGAATTTAACGGTCACGTACGTTTTAAATGACAAAGGGCTGAGTTGTAAATGGAAAACTCTATCAGAATGCCTCTGTTACACATTGCAGGCAATGGGAAATTTGACAGCTTTCCAACTTCAAGCACTTTGAAAACTGTCTCCAACCTGTTCTTATTGATAATATCATTCAAAAAGTGTCTACCATTATTTGTAATGTTTGTTATCAAAGCAGCTACTGCTGTAGCTGGGGTTTTTGATCTAAAGAGTTATTAATGTTAACAGAAAGTACAAGCTTACATTGCAATGTCTGTTGGATGATCAAATATTGTCTTTTCCAGGAACTCAAAATGTTAAGATACCAGAGCCAATTATTTTTATCAGAAATTGATCAGTGAAAACGTTCTAATAATTTCGTAAAATATTGTCCACTTGTGTGTCCAGTTTTCAGGCTGCGTTCTACCTATTAATCACCACTAAGCATTCTGAATGCAGACAGGATCATAGTTATGGTTAGCAAGTGTGGTCATCTTTGAGTGTACTGTTAGTTTTCAGACAGATCCACATGGGTCACTGTCACAATGATTATGTCATCCACTAAATGAAGTGTAATGATTACAGCTTAGACTTTTTCTCTCACAGAAATTGCGAAAGGATGTATTGGCCTTGGAGGGAGTACAGAGAAGGTTCACTAGGCTGATACCAGAGATGAGGAGGTTAGCCTATGAAGAGAGATTGAGTAGACTGGGTCTCTACTCGTTTGAGTTTAGAAGGCTGAGGGGGGATCTTATAGAGACATATAAGATAATGAAGGGGCTAGATAAGGTAGAGGTAGAGAGATTCTTCCCGCTTAGAAAGGATAGCAGAACTGGAGGGCACAGCCTCAAGATAAGGGGGGCGCAGATTAGACCGGAGTTGAGGAGGAACTTCTTCACTCAAAGGGTGGAGAGTCTCTGGAATTCTCTGCCCGTTGAAGTGGTGGAGGCTACCTCGCTGAATATATTTAAGTCACGGGTAGATAGGTTTCTGATAGACAAGGGAATTAAGGGTTATGGGGAGAAAACGGGAAAGTGGAACTGATCCACTTCAGATCAGCCATGATCTTGTTGAATGGCGGGGCAGGCTCGAAGGGCTAGATGGCCTACTCCTGCTCCTATTTCTTACGTTGTTATGTCTGTGATCCTCCGGGCCCCATTAGCAATGGAAATGTGACACAAAGAGATAGATGGATATATGGAATGGAGGCAACATTTTCATGCCACGCTGGTTATACTCTGACTGGCCAACGTACCATTAATTGCACAGATACACAGATTCTCCCTCAATATATGCCACAAAAATAGATTATTTGCTGTAATCAGACACTCCTAGTGATTTCAGGGAGTCCTATCCAGGAATTCACAGACCTTCAGTGCATTGCCTAAGTTTCCATCCAATTAAACAGGTAGAAAATTTGACACAGTGGGTTCAAGGTCTGTGGACTCATAAGAACATAAGAACATAAGAAATAGGAGCAGGAGTAGGCCATCCAGCCCTTCGAGCCTGCCCCGCCATTCAATAAGATCGTGGCTGATCTGTCGTGGCTCAGTTCCACATTCCCTCCCTCTCCCCATAATCCTTAATCCCCTCGCTTATCAAAAACCCATCAACCCGCGTCTTAAAAATATTTAGCGAGGCAGCCTCCACCACCTCAATGGGCAGAGAATTCCAGAGATTCACCACCCTTTGAGTGAAGAAGTTCCTCCTCAACTCCATTCTAAACCGCCTCCCCTTTATCTTGAGGCTATGCCCCCTAGTCCTACTGTCCTTTCTGAGCGGGAAGAGTCTCTCCACCTCTATCCTATCCATCCCACTCATCATCTTATATGTCTCAATGAGATCTCCCCTCATTCTTCTAAACTCTAACGAGTACAAGCCTAGTTTATTCAGCCTCTCCTCATAGCTCAACCCCCTCAACTCCGGTATCAGCCTAGTAAACCTCCTCTGCACTCCCTCCAAGGCCAAAATATCCTTGCGTAAGTGCGGTGACCAAAACTGCACACAGTACTCCAGCTGCAGCCTCACCAATGCCCTATACAGCTGCAGCAAGACCTCCCTACTTTTATATTCAATCCCCCTCGCTATGAAGGCCAGCATCCCATTCGCCTTCCTGACCACCTGCTGCACCTGCAAGCTGGGTTTTTGCGACTCATGCACAAGGACCCCGAGGTCCCTCTGCACCATCGCCTGCTGCAGTTTTTCTCCACGTAAGTAATAGTCCTTCCTACCATTCTTCCTACCAAAGTGGACCACCTCACACTTGCCAACATTAAATTCCATTTGCCATTTCCTGGCCCATTCGCCCAGCCTATCTAGATCCTTCTGCAGACTCTCCACACCCTCTCCATGAGTGCCAATGTACACTGCAAGGCCCAAGCATAGAAACAGCTCTTGATTCTTATTTTGTTTAGCATTATTACATGAGTAAAATTTAAATATATCAGCTTTGATACTTTTGTTAAATTTGTCGTCAACTGACTCGAATTACAAGCTTGATAAATATGATCTGTAATAAAAAAAAGTGATGCTTGTTTCAGCCTTTCACTCACATGAGTATTGGCATCAACTAATGATACTTTAAACAGAACATATATTTTAATCTTGTTGACCAGCTCATTTTTATGGTTAACCCAGATGGAGTCATTTTTCCATCCAAATGTATTTTAATTTTCCACTAAAACAGGTAAAAGACCTGAGGATTCTAGACAGGGTTGATGTGGAGAGAATTTTGTGGGAGAATCTATTAGGGGTCACTGTTAAAAATAAAGGGCCAGTCAATTGGGACAGATATGGGGAGAATATTTTCATCTTGGAGGGCCGTGAGTCTTTCGAACTTCATTCCACAAAAGGTGATGGAAGTAGATTCCACTTTTAAGGCAGAGCCAGATAACTCTTAATAAACAAGGGATGAAAGGTTACCCGGGATATGCAGGAATGTGTGGATGAGGTTGCAATCAGACCAGCCATGATCTTATTGAATGGTGGTGCAGGTTCGAAGGTCACAGTGACCTGCTCCTGCTTCTAATTCAGGTGATTGTATGTAAGTTGTTGAAATCATTTTTCCCCCTTCCTCCGTCTTTTTTCATGATTTTGTTTAAGTTCTTGATTACTGAATCTTTTAACTTATATTTTTTCTTATCTTTATCATTTTTACCTCTTCCTCTGTCTTTTTTCATGATTTTGTTTGAGTTCTTGATTACTGAATCTTTTAACTTATCTTCTGTTCATTCATCCTTAATGATTCTCTGGAAATTCTTTTAAGATGCTCAAGCACTGTGAAAATGTTTGAACAGAGAATTAAGCCTTTTCACAAAAGATAAAACATGTATCAAAGAAGATCATTCACTGAATGGAAAACCCTATCAAAATGCCACAATTACACAATGAGAAATGTGACAACGTTCCATTTTCAATACTTTGAAAGCTGTCTCCAACCTGGTTTTATAGATAATAATATTTGAAAAGTGTCTACCATTATTTGCAACACTTGTGACCATTGTAGATGCTGCAGGAGCTGTGGTTTTTGTTATAAAGAGTTACAAACTCACTTTGTAATATCGGTAGGATAATCAAGCATTGGCCAAGATTCTCCCAAAAAAATTCTAAGTGCCGAATTCATGTAAAAACTGGAATCACTCCCGTTGATTTTTTCTAGCAGAATTTTCAAAATGCATCTCCCACATTCTGAGCACTGTAGAGAGGCCTGGTGAGATTCCTGATAAAAATCCGGGGGCGGGGGGGAGGTGGTGCAGGGCCTGTTCTCGCTGGAGAGTCCGGCAGCATAGCACTGAGCGGGCCACTGTGCATGTGCTGATCTGTCATAGCAGAGATTGGTGCATG
Source organism: Carcharhinus amblyrhynchos (assembly GCF_965287045.1). Taxonomy (NCBI): domain Eukaryota; kingdom Metazoa; phylum Chordata; class Chondrichthyes; order Carcharhiniformes; family Carcharhinidae; genus Carcharhinus; species Carcharhinus amblyrhynchos. The sequence goes on from NC_137345.1 coordinate 18,900,170, forward strand.
TGCAATAACTCTGCACTGCTGGCTTCCCGATCGCTGCTCTCCTGGAACTTTCCAGGCCAGCTCCGATCCCCCTCCCCCCTCCACTGGCCCGCCTTAAACTCCCCAACCCCATCGCACCCCACAGTGCCTATTTCCTGATTGCCACTATGCAAGCCCCAACGCCGCCCACCTCACCCAACGGTTCCAACCCCCATCCCGTCTGCCCCAGTGGCCAGACCCGATCAGCCCCTTCCCTCCCCCTTCCACGGATCGCTACGCAAAGTGACAGCGGGGCCCCCCCAACCACACCAATCTCCCTCCACATAGGTCATGTCCCCCATAATCTCTGCCCCCTCTCTGGCCCCAGCCCCTTGGTAATGCCCAATGCCAGGTGGGCAGTGTGAAGGTGTCCCTTGGGCATTGCCACTTTGCCCCTCAGGCAATGCCAGGGGACCAGGCTGGCACTGCCAGGCTGGCACTGCCCAAGGGACCCACTTTAGCTCTGATCTCCTGGGTAGCCTCCATGGCCTTCGTTTACTCCAGTGGGGTTGGGCTGCCAACTCTGTGTTGGTTTGGAGCTACTGTAAACCCCGCTGGAGTGATCCGCTCTTGGGGGGGCAGGGAGCAGACACAGAAACCTCAGACCCAGGCTCGCTATTGAGATTAAAATGCAGATGTTAACATTCAAATGAGATGATGTTGGAAATTCGGGGCCCAGAGACGCGCAAGCCATGGTACCCAATGGGGAGTCCACTAAACGGCAGCTGCTCTAGCAGGTCAGCGGGGTGGGAGAATCGCCCCCATTGTTTTTTACAAAAACTCAAAATGCTAAGATAACAGAGCCAATTATTTTTATCAGAAATTGATCAGTGAATACATTCTAGTAGTTTTGTAAAATATTGTCCTCACTTCTGTCCAGTTCTCAGGCTGTTTTTTACCTGTTAATTACCACCAATGACTCTGAATGCATCAGGAACATAATTACGGTCAGCAAGTGTGGCTTTCTTTGAGTCTATTGGTCATTTTCAGACAGATCTACATGGGTCACTGTCACAGTGAATGTGTCATCCACTAAGTAAATGTGTAATGATTACAGCTTAGACTTTTTCTCTTACAGAAATTGTCTGTGATCCTCCGGACTCCATTATCAATGGAAATGTGACACAAAGAGATGGATGGAAGTATGGAATGGAGGCAACATTTTCATGCCACACTGGCTATACTCTGATTGGCCAACATACCATTAATTGCACAGATACTGGAAACTGGAGCCATGAAGCACCTTTTTGTCAAGGTAATGTAATATGACATAAAAAGAGAAATTACACAATTCTTTTTATTAACATGCTTTTGTAGAACTTGCAAAATTTCTCATTATTTTTAAAACTATGAGGGATTTTTGGGGTTTGAAATTTCTCGCTCAGCTTTTTTCTGTTCTGGTTACAGTATAAAGCCAGGGAATGACCAGCTGGAATATTTCAGGCCAGGGTTGAAATGTTCTACCATTGTGGTTAGCACTGCTGCCTCACAGTGCCAAGGACCCGGGTTCAATTCTTGCCTTGGCTGACTGTGTGGATTGGCCGTGCTAAATAGCCTCTGTGTGTCCTAAGATGTGTCGGTTAGGGGAATTATTGGGATAAATGAATGGGGTTACTAGGGTATGAAGGATGCTGTGTCGGAGAGTCAGTATAGTCGCGATGGGCCGAACAGCCTCCTTCTGCAATTTGGGAATTCTATGATTGTCTCAAGATATATGATTGAGCTCATTGAATTACATTTATAACACATTTTCTGTACAATTGCTGTTCAAACCTCATCTAACAACAGTTTATTAATCATTCTATTCAAGAGTAAATAAAGTTCAGTTTAAACAATATAAATTTCTGTTGCAATTTATTGCCATACTACTTCAAGTTTGCATGGCTTTCACTTGTGCCAATGTTCTCTTTGATCAGCTATCAGGTGGTTTAATTTGTTGACCAGGCTGGACAGTTCATGTCATAATCCCATGCTGGCTGCTATGTTTTGTTAGTAATGCAAATAATTGTAAAGTGTGGGATTATGCTTTCAGTCTCATACTCAATCAAGGCTCACAGTTAAGTACAGTACCCAGGGAGTGTTGCACTGTTTGAGGTGTTTCTTTTTAGGTATGATGCTAAAATGGGGCCTTGTCTGCTCCCTCTATGATGTGAATGGCCTCACAGCACTGTTTTGAAGGAGAGCAGGTGTGATGATACTATGCCTTTAAGAAATATATTATGTTTTTGTGCAGGATCTGTTGTGGCAGTTTGTTTTTATTATCAGAAACATTCAGTCTGGATCCAGGAGCACTTTATTGTTACTGCGGCAATATAATTGATTATAATTGATTTATGTTTGATTTGATTTGATTTATCATTGTCAAATGTATTAGCATTCAGTGAAAAGTATTATTTCTTGTGCGCTATACAGACAAATCATACTGTTCATCGAGAAGGAAACAAGAGAGTGCAGAATGTAGTGTTACGGTCATTGCTAGGGTGCAAAGAAAGATCAACTTAATGCAAGCTAAGTTCATTCCTGACGGCAGCAGGGATGAAGCTATTCTTGAGTTGGTTGGTATGTGCCCTCAGACTTTTGTATCTTCTTCCCGACGGAAGAAGGTGGTAGAGAGAATGTCTGGGGTGCGTGGGGTCGTTAATTATGCTGGCTGTTTTGCTGAGGCAGAGGGAAGTGTAGACAGAGTCAATGGATGGGAAGTTGTGAAGTGTTTGTTTTGATCTGAATTAAGGGACCTGTTGCTTCCAATTTTCCCCTGGGAAATTGCAGAGTAGGACTTGATTACATTGATTGACAGGTAAAGTCTTATGACTGGGTATGGCTAGGCTTACAAAGAAAACTCAAGCTCAGTCTGTTTTTGGGCTCTTAAGAGGAAGGTTGCTTCCTCTGTATCTCTTGATCTATTTGAAGTGGCGACTGGAACCGCCCAAAAAATAAGCCTTTCTCTTTGAGATATCTAGAGTTCGAGGATGAAGCTTTCTCTGGAAGTTGCTGCATGAGAATTAGGAGACTGTCTTAATTACTCTCCAGAAATGTCAAAAGGCTGGAAAGCTGGCACTTACATAAGCATCTTTGGTTTCTGTGCAAACTGGTTCCAAAGAAGGGATTCTACTCAATTGGAACAATAGTGACAGCTGGCTGTTCAGAATTATATTTTGTCAGGTTTAGGTATTTTAATTGGTAAATGTTATGCTGATTCTTTTTGTTTTATTCTCACTGAGTTCATAAAGTTTGTTTTGATAAAAGCTTCCTAGTGGATCACTTGAATGCTAGCTGGAGTGAAAGACCTAATGTTCACCCTAATGCCAAAATCAAATGTAAACGTTAGGGCCTATGCTACTGTCATAATCTACATTGGAGTTTCTGATCTGGTCCTTAACACAGGGGTATACACATATACAGATATCCTGGCTGATGTTTATCCTTCAATGTATGCCACAAAAATAGTTTATTTGCTGTAATCAAACACTTCTAGTGATTTCAGGGAGTCCTATACAGGAAGTTACAGACCTTCAGTGCATTGCCTAAATTTCCATCCAGTTAAACAGGTAGAAAGGTTGACACAGTGGGTTCCAGGTCTGTGGACCCTGTGAGTGCCAATATACACTGCAAGGAACAAGCACAGAAACAGCCCTTGATTCTTATTCTGTTTAGCATTATCACATGAGTAAAATTTAAATATAATCAGCTTTGATATTTTTGTTAAATTTGTCGTCAACTGACTCCAATTACAAGCTTGATAATTATGATCTGTAATAAAAAAGTAGTGATGCCTGTTTCTGAATTTCGCTCACATGAGTATTGGCATCAATGTTAATCTTTAAACTTTAAATGCTTTAAACAGAACATATATTTTAATCTTGCTCAAATAGATTAAAATATATGTTGGCTCCTGTTTATGGTTAACCCAGATGGAGTCATTTTTCCATCCAAATGTATTTTAATTTTCCACTAAAAAAAAGTAATGATCCTGAGGGTTCTAGACAGAATTGATAAAGAGACAATTTTCCTTTTGTGGGAGAACCTAGTAGGGGTCACTGCTAAAAATACAGAGTCACCCATTTGGCACAGACATGAGGAGATTTTTTTTTCCTTGGAGGGTCGTGAGTCTTTTGAACTTCACTCCACAAAAGGTGATGGAAGTAGATTCTTCAAATATTTTGAAGGCAGAGCCAGATAACTCTTAATAAACAAGGGGTATAAAGTTGTGAGAGGAATGCAGGAATGTGGGGATGAGGTTGCAATCAGACAAGCCATGATCTTATTGAATGGCGGAATGCTGTCTAAGTTTGGAGCCGTTTGCTTCTAATTCATATGATTGTATGTAAGTTGTTGAAATAATATTTCCATGTTCCTCTGTCATTTTTCATGATTTTTTTAAATCTTGATTCCTGAATCTTTTAACTTGTCTTCTGTGAATTCATCCTTAATGATTCTGTTGTATTTTAAGTGCTAGGTGATTCATTTTGGTAGGACAAACTTGAATGCGGATTACAGGGTCAACAGCAGGGTTCTGTGGAATGTGGAGGAACAGAGAGATCTTGGGGTTCATATCCGTAGATCTCTGAAGGTTGCCACTCAAGTGGATAGAGCCGTAAAGAAGGCTTATAGTGTGTTAGCGTTTATTAACTGGGGTTTTGAGTTTAAGAGACATTGGGTTATGCTGCAACTGTACCAGACGTTGGTGAGACCACATTTGGAATATTGTGTTCAGTTCTGGTCACCTCACTATAAGAAGGATGTGGGAGCATTGGAGAAAGTGAAGAGGAGATTTACCAGCTTGCTGCCTGGTTTGGAGAGTAGGTCTTATGAGGAAAGGTTGAGGGAGCTGGGGCTTTTCTCTTTGGAGCGGAGGAGGATGAGAGCGACTTAATAGGGGTTTATAAGATGATGAGGGGGATAAATAGAGTGGACGTGCAGAGACTATTTCCTTGGGTGGTTGTAGCTGTTACTAGGGGACATAACTACAAGATTCATGGTAGGAGATATAGGAGGGATGTCCGAGGTAGATTCTTCACTCAGAGAGTGGTTGGGGTGTGGAATGGACTGCCTGCTGTGATAGTGGAGTTGGACACTTTGGGAACTTTCAGGTGGTTATTGGATAGGCACATGGAGCACGCCAGAATGATAAGGAGTGGGATAGCTTGATCATGGGTTTGGACATAGCTTGGCACAATATTGAGGGCTGAAGGCCTGTACTTGCTGCACTGTTCTATGTTCTAAAATGCAAAAGCACTGCCGAAAATATTTGAACAGGGAAATAAGCCCTTCCACCAAAGATAAAACTTGTATCAAAAAACAATTCCTATATAAAGAGAGACATGTCACTGGACAGGAATTGTGGAGGGGAGGATGCATATATTTCAGTGCTGCTAAATCTAAAACGTTCGTAGCAGATTCTTGCCATGCAACTGTCCTGTAGTAACTGAATACTGTTGGTGTGCATGGAAATAATCTTCACAACTTCATGGATGCAATGACCTGCCTGGGTGATGTGAACTTGCAGGACAAATATGGTTCGGGACATTTCCTTTTGAAACAATTATCAGAATGGGTGATCACAAGTAACATCTCCTGAATAAACACATAATGAACGATCAGACAATTAAAGGATCATGGATAGGTTCAAAGAAGCTATTTTATCAGGGAATTTAACAGTTGCACAGGATTTGATGACAAAGGGGTGAGTTCTGAATAGAAAACTCTTATCAAAATGCCACTGTTACACAGCACAGGAAATGGAAAATGTGACAACTTTCCATTTTCAAGTATTTTAAAAACTGTCTCCAACTGGGTCCTGTGGATAACATTCAGGAAGTGTCTACGGTTTTTCCTAAAGCTTGTTTCCATTGTAGCCTCAGATGTCACTGGAGGTTTTTGATATAAAGAGATCTTAATCTTATCAGAGAGTACAACCTTACATTGCAATGTCAATTGTCTTTATTAGAAACTCAAAATGCTAAAAAAAGTACCTAAGATTATTTCGTGAATACAGTCTAGTAATTTGTAAAATATTGTCCACTTTTATGGCTACTTTCAGGCTACTTTCTACCTGAATTCTGAATGTGTCAAGAACAAATTTATGGTTAGCAAGTGTGGTTCACTTTGAGTCTATTGGCAATTTTCAGACAGATCTACATGGGTCACAGTCATAATGAATGTGTCAAACACTAAGTAAAGTGTAATGACTACAGCTTAGACTTTTTCTCTTACAGAAATTGTCTGTGATCCTCCGGGCCCCATTAACAATGGAATTGTGACAGAAAGAGAAACTTGGAAATATGGAATGGAGGCAACATTTTCATGCTACGCTGGCTATAATCTGACTGGCCAACATACCATTAGCTGTACAGATGCTGGAAACTGGAGCCACAAAGCACCTTTTTGTCAAGGTAATGTAATAGGACGTAAAAAGTGAAAGTACACAATTCTTGTTATTAACATGCTTTTGTAGAACTTGCAAAATTTCTCACTATTTTAAAACTATGAGGAATTTGGAGGTTTGAAATTTCTCTCTCAGCTTTGTTCTGTTCTGGTTACAGTATGAAGGCAGGAAGCTGCCAGCTGGAATATTTCAGGCAAGGGTTGCAATGTTCAACTATTGTCTCAAAGACAATTATTGAGGTCACTGAATTAAATGTACAACAAATTCTCTGTGCAATTGGTATTCAAACCTCATCCAATGTTTGCTTATGAATTCAAGTCTTAATTGGAGGCTAGAAATTCTGCAGCAAAAAACTCACCTCCTGACTCACCCACAGCTGAGTCAAGATTGTGATGGAGTGGTCTTCACTCGCCTGAATGAGTGCAGCTCCTACACTAAAGAAGCTTGACACAATGTAGGACAAAGCAGCACACTTGATCATCACCCCCATCCTCCACCTTAAACATTCACTTGCTCTGCTACCAGTGGCAGCAGTGTGCATCATATCTAAGATTCACAGTAGCAACTTCACAAGCCTCCTTGGACAACTCTGCACCTACCAAACTCAAACCTCCATCACCTCGAAAGGAATAATCTTCACAACTTCATGGAGGCAATGACCTGCATGGGTGATGTGAACTTGCAGGACAAGTATTTTTCAGGACATTTCCTTTTGAAACAATTATCAGAATGGGTGATCACAGGTAACATCATAATGAACAATCAGACAATTAGTGAATCATGGATAGGTTCAAACAAGCTATTTTATCAGGGAATTGAACAGTCACACAGGATTTGATGACAAAGGGCTGAGTTCTGTATGGAAAACTCTATCAAAATGCCACTGTTACACATCACAGTTAATGGGAAATGTGATAACTTTCCATTTTCAAGTATTTTAAAAACTGTCTCCAACTGGGTCATGTGGATAACATTCAAGAAGTGTCTACGGTTTTTCCTAACGCTTGTTACCATTCTGACTTCAGATGTAGCTGGGGGTTTTTGATATAAAGAGATATTAATCTTATCAGAGAATAGAAGCTTACATTGCAATGTCAATTGTCTTTTTCAGAAACTCAAAATGCTAAAAAATGGGTCTAAGATTGATTAGTGAATGCAGTCTAGTAATTTGTAAAATATCACCCACTCTTGTGTCCAGTTTTCAGGCTACTTAAGAACATAAGAACATAAGAAATAGGAGCAGGAGTAGGCCATCCAGCCCTTCGAGCCTGCCCCGCCATTCAATAAGATCATGGCTGATCTGTCGCTGCTCAGTTCCACTTTCCCGCCCTCTCCCCATAACCCTTAATCCCCTCTCCTATCAAAAACCCATCAACCCGCGTCTTAAAAATATTTAGCGAGGCAGCCTCCACCACTTCAACGGGCAGAGAATTCCAGAGATTCACCACCCTTTGAGTGAAGAAGTTCCTCCTCAACTCCGTTTTAAACCGCCCCCCTTTTATCTTGAGGCTGTGCCCCCTAGTCCTATTGTCTTTTTTGAGCGGGAAGAGTCTTTCCACCTCTATCCTATCCATCCCATTCATCATCTTATACGTCTCAATGAGATCTCCTCTCATTCTTCTAAACTCTAACGAGTACAAGCCCAGTTTATTCAGCCTCTCCTCATAGCTCAACCCCCTCAACTCCGGTATCAGCCTAGTAAACCTCCTCTGCACTCCCTCCAAGGCCAAAATATCTTTGCGCAGGTGCGGCGCCCAAAAATGCACACAGTACTCCAGTTGCGGCCTCACCAATGCCCTATACAGCTGCAGCAAGACCTCCCTACTTTTATATTCAATCCCCCTCGCTATGAAGGCCAGCATCCCATTCGCCTTCCTGACCACCTGCTGCACCTGCAAGCTGGGTTTTTGCGACTCATGCACAAGGACCCCGAGGTCCCTCTGCACCGTCGCCTGCTGCAGTTTTTCGCCCCGTAAGTAATAGTCCTTCCTACCATTCTTCCTACCAAAGTGGACCACCTCACACTTGCCAACATTAAATTCCATTTGCCATTTCCTGGCCCATTCGCCCAGCCTATCTAGATCCTTCTGCAGACTCTCCACACCCTCCGCACAATTTGCCGTTCCCCCAATCTTGGTGTCATCAGCAAATTTCGACACTCTACACTCGGTTCCCTCCTCCAGATCATCTATATAAATGGTAAAAAGCTGAGGCCCCAGCACCGACCCCTGGGGCACTCCACTAGTCACCATCCGCCAATCCGAATAGCACCCGTTGACCCCCACTCTCTGCCTCCTATTTGACAACCAATCCTCTATCCACGCTAACACCCTACCCCCAACTCCATGTCCCTCGACCTTCTGCAATAACCTCCTGTGAGGTACTTTGTCAAACGCCTTCTGAAAATCTAGAAAGACCACATCCACCGGCTCTCCTCTATCCACCGCCCTAGACACATCCTCATAGAACTCCAGTAAATTTGTCAGACACGACTTCCCTTTAATGAAACCGTGCTGCGTCTGCTCTATCAAGCAATTCCCTTCAAGATGCCTCGCAATTTCCTCCTTAATGACAGATTCTAACATTTTACCTACCACAGACGTTAAACTAACCGGCCTATAATTCCCTGCCTTTTGCCTGGCACCCTTCTTAAACAATACTTTCTATCTGTTAATCACGAGTAAGAACTCTGAATGCATCGGGAACAAATTTATGGTTAGCAAGTGTGGTTCCCTTTGAGTCTATTGGCAATTTCCAGACAGATCTACAATGAATGTGTCATCCACTAAATAAAGTGTAATGATTACATCTTAGACTTTTTCTCTTACAGAAATTGTCTGTGATCCTCCGGGCCCCATTAACAATGGAATTGTGACAGAAAGAGAAACTTGGAAATATGGAATGGAGGCAACATTTTCATGCCACGCTGGCTATAATCTGACTGGCCAACGTACCATTAGTTGTACAGATGCTGGAAACTGGAACCACAAAGCACCTTTTTGTCAAGGTAATGTAATAGGACATAAAAAGAGAAATTACACAATTCTTGTTATTAACATGCTTTTGTAAAACTTGCAAAATTTCTCACTATTTTAAAACTATGAGGAATTTGGAGGTTTGAAATTTCTCTCTCAGCTTTGCTCTGTTCTGGTTACAGTATGAAGGCAGGAAGCTGCCAGCTGGAATATTTCAGGCAAGGGTTGCAATGTTCAACTATTGTCTCAAAGACAATTATTGAGGACACTGAATTAAATGTACAACAAATTTTCTGTGCAATTGCTGTTCAAACCTCATCCAATGTTTGTTAATGAATTCAAGTCTTAATTGGAGGCTAGAAACTTTGCAGCGAAAAACTCACCTCCTGACTCACCCACAGCTGAGTCAAGATTGTGATGGAGTGGTCTTCATTTGCCTGAATGAGTGCAGCTCCTACACTAAAGAAGCTTGACACAATGTAGGACAAAGCAGCACACTTGATCATCACCCCCATCCTCCACCTTAAACATTCACTTGCTCCGCCACCAGTGGCCGCAGTGTGCATCATATCTAAGATTCACAGTAGCAACTTCACAAGCCTCCTTGGACAACTCTGCACCTACCAAACTCAAACCTCCACCACCTCGAAAGGAATAATCTTCACAACTTCATGGAGGCAATGACCTGCATGGGTGATGTGAACTTGCAGGACAAGTATTTTTCAGGACATTTCCTTTTGAAACAATTATCAGAATGGGTGATCACAGGTAACATCTCCTGAATAAACACATAATGAACAATCAGACAATTAGTGAATCATGGATAGGTTCAAACAAGCTATTTTATCAGGGAATTGAACAGTCACACAGGATTTGATGACAAAGGGCTGAGTTCTGTATGGAAAACTCTATCAAAATGCCACTGTTACACATCACAGTTAATGGGAAATGTGATAACTTTCCATTTTCAAGTATTTTAAAAACTGTCTCCAACTGGGTCATGTGGATAACATTCAAGAAGTGTCTACGGTTTTTCCTAACGCTTGTTACCATTCTGGCTTCAGATGTAGCTGGGGGTTTTTGATATAAAGAGATATTAATCTTATCAGAGAATAGAAGCTTACATTGCAATGTCAATTGTCTTTTTCAGAAACTCAAAATGCTAAAAAATGGGTCTAAGATTGATTAGTGAATGCAGTCTAGTAATTTGTAAAATATCACCCACTCTTGTGTCCAGTTTTCAGGCTACTTAAGAACATAAGAACATAAGAAATAGGAGCAGGAGTAGGCCATCCAGCCCTTCGAGCCTGCCCCGCCATTCAATAAGATCATGGCTGATCTGTCGCTGCTCAGTTCCACTTTCCCGCCCTCTCCCCATAACCCTTAATCCCCTCTCCTATCAAAAACCCATCAACCCGCGTCTTAAAAATATTTAGCGAGGCAGCCTCCACCACTTCAACGGGCAGAGAATTCCAGAGATTCACCACCCTTTGAGTGAAGAAGTTCCTCCTCAACTCCGTTTTAAACCGCCCCCCTTTTATCTTGAGGCTGTGCCCCCTAGTCCTATTGTCTTTTTTGAGCGGGAAGAGTCTTTCCACCTCTATCCTATCCATCCCATTCATCATCTTATACGTCTCAATGAGATCTCCTCTCATTCTTCTAAACTTTAACGAGTACAAGCCCAGTTTATTCAGCCTCTCCTCATAGCTCAACCCCCTCAACTCCGGTATCAGCCTAGTAAACCTCCTCTGCACTCCCTCCAAGGCCAAAATATCTTTGCGCAGGTGCGGCGCCCAAAAATGCACACAGTACTCCAGTTGCGGCCTCACCAATGCCCTATACAGCTGCAGCAAGACCTCCCTACTTTTATATTCAATCCCCCTCGCTATGAAGGCCAGCATCCCATTCGCCTTCCTGACCACCTGCTGCACCTGCAAGCTGGGTTTTTGCGACTCATGCACAAGGAGGTCCCTCTGCACCGTCGCCTGCTGCAGTTTTTCGCCCCGTAAGTAATAGTCCTTCCTACCATTCTTCCTACCAAAGTGGACCACCTCACACTTGCCAACATTAAATTCCATTTGCCATTTCCTGGCCCATTCGCCCAGCCTATCTAGATCCTTCTGCAGACTCTCCACACCCTCCGCACAATTTGCCGTTCCCCCAATCTTGGTGTCATCAGCAAATTTCGACACTCTACACTCGGTTCCCTCCTCCAGATCATCTATATAAATGGTAAAAAGCTGAGGCCCCAGCACCGACCCCTGGGGCACTCCACTAGTCACCATCCGCCAATCCGAATAGCACCCGTTGACCCCCACTCTCTGCCTCCTATTTGACAACCAATCCTCTATCCACGCTAACACCCTACCCCCAACTCCATGTCCCTCGACCTTCTGCAATAACCTCTTGTGAGGCACTTTGTCAAACGCCTTCTGAAAATCTAGAAAGACCACATCCACCGGCTCTCCTCTATCCACCGCCCTAGACACATCCTCATAGAACTCCAGTAAATTTGTCAGACACGACTTCCCTTTAATGAAACCGTGCTGCGTCTGCTCTATCAAGCAATTCCCTTCAAGATGCCTCGCAATTTCCTCCTTAATGACAGATTCTAACATTTTACCTACCACAGACGTTAAACTAACCGGCCTATAATTCCCTGCCTTTTGCCTGGCACCCTTCTTAAACAATACTTTCTATCTGTTAATCACGATTAAGAACTCTGAATGCATCGGGAACAAATTTATGGTTAGCAAGTGTGGTTCCCTTTGAGTCTATTGGCAATTTCCAGACAGATCTACATGGGTCATAATGAATGTGTCATCCACTAAATAAAGTGTAATGATTACATCTTAGACTTTTTCTCTTACAGAAATTGTCTGTGATCCTCCGGGCCCCATTAACAATGGAATTGTGACAGAAAGAGAAACTTGGAAATATGGAATGGAGGCAACATTTTCATGCCACGCTGGCTATAATCTGACTGGCCAACGTACCATTAGTTGTACAGATGCTGGAAACTGGAGCCACAAAGCACCTTTTTGTCAAGGTAATGTAATAGGACATAAAAAGTGAAATTACACAATTCTTGTTATTAACATGCTTTTGTAAAACTTGCAAAATTTCTCACTATTTTAAAACTATGAGGAATTTGGAGGTTTGAAATTTCTCTCTCAGCTTTGCTCTGTTCTGGTTACAGTATGAAGGCAGGAAGCTGCCAGCTGGAATATTTCAGGCAAGGGTTGCAATGTTCAACTATTGTCTCAAAGACAATTATTGAGGACACTGAATTAAATGTACAACAAATTTTCTGTGCAATTGCTGTTCAAACCTCATCCAATGTTTGTTAATGAATTCAAGTCTTAATTGGAGGCTAGAAACTTTGCAGCGAAAAACTCACCTCCTGACTCACCCACAGCTGAGTCAAGATTGTGATGGAGTGGTCTTCATTTGCCTGAATGAGTGCAGCTCCTACACTAAAGAAGCTTGACACAATGTAGGACAAAGCAGCACACTTGATCATCACCCCCATCCTCCACCTTAAACATTCACTTGCTCCGCCACCAGTGGCCGCAGTGTGCATCATATCTAAGACTCACAGTAGCAACTTCACAAGCCTCCTTGGACAACACTGCACCTACCAAACTCAAACCTCCACCACCTCGAAAGGAATAATCTTCACAACTTCATGGAGGCAATGACCTGCATAGGTGATGTGAACTTGCAGGACAAGTATTTTTCAGGACATTTCCTTTTGAAACAATTATCAGAATGGGTGATCACAGGTAACATCTCCTGAATAAACACATAATGAACAATCAGACAATTAGTGAATCATGGATAGGTTGAAACAAGCTATTTTATCAGGGAATTGAACAGTCACACAGGATTTGATGACAAAGGGCTGAGTTCTGTATGGAAAACTCTATCAAAATGCCACTGTTACACATCACAGTTAATGGGAAATGTGATAACTTTCCATTTTCAAGTATTTTAAAAACTGTCTCCAACTGGGTCATGTGGATAACATTCAAGAAGTGTCTACGGTTTTTCCTAACGCTTGTTACCATTCTGGCTTCAGATGTAGCTGGGGGTTTTTGATATAAAGAGATATTAATCTTATCAGAGAATAGAAGCTTACATTGCAATGTCAATTGTCTTTTTCAGAAACTCAAAATGCTAAAAAATGGGTCTAAGATTGATTAGTGAATGCAGTCTAGTAATTTGTAAAATATCACCCACTCTTGTGTCCAGTTTTCAGGCTACTTTCTATTTGTTAAACATGAGTAAGAACTCTGAATGCATCAGGAACAAATTTATGGTTAGCAAGTGTGGTTCCCTTTGAGTATTGGCAATTTTCAGACATATCTACATGGGTCATAATGAATGTGTCATCCACTAAATAAAGTGTAATGATTACATCTTAGACCTTTTCTCTTACAGAAATTGTCTGTGATCCTCCGGGCCCCATTGACAATGGAATTGTGACAGAAAGCGATACTTGGAAATATGGAATGGAGGCAACATTTTCATGCTACACTGGTTATACTCTGACTGGCCAACGTACCATTAGTTGTACAGCTGCTGGAAACTGGAGCCATGAAGCACCTTTTTGTCAAGGTAATGTAATAGGACATAAAAAGTGAAATTACTCAATTCTTGTTATTAACATGCTTTTGTAGAACTTGCAAAATTTCTCACTATTTTAAAACTATGAGGAATTTGGAGATTTGAAATTTCCCTCTCAGCTTTGCTCTGTTCTGGTTACAGTATGAAGGCAGGAAGCTGCCAGCTGGAATATTTCAGGCAAGGGTTGCAATGTTCGACTATTGTCTCAAAGACAATTATTGAGCTCACTAAATTACATAAACAACAAATTTTCTTTGCAATTGGTGTTCAAACCTCATCCAATGTTTGCTTATGAATTCAAGTCTTAATTGGAGGCTAGAAATTCTGCAGTGAAAAACTCACTTCCTGACTCACCCACAGCTGAGTCAAGATTGTGATGGAGTGGTCTTCACTCGCCTGAATGAGTGCAGCTCCTACACTAAAGAAGCTTGACACAATGTAGGACAAAGCAGCACACTTGATCATCACCCCCATCCTCCACCTTAAACATTCACTTGCTCCGCCACTGTGTGCAGTGGCAGCAGTGTGCATCATATATAAGATTCACTGTAACAACTTCACAAGACTCCTTGGATAGCTCTGCACCTACCAAACTCAAACCTCCACCACCTCGAAAGGCGGTATACAGCAACTGGCCCAAGGGACACTTGAGGTCTGAGTTTGTTTCTCCTGCGGTCCACATACTTATCCCTGCTTGCTCACTACTTCTCACCCTCTCATTGTTTGCCACTTGTCCTCCATGCTTGTTCCCTCTTCCACCCTTCTGCATGCTGCTACTTTTTTTGCTTCACTTGCTTCCTCCTTCTCGCACCCTCGGGCCTATTATTCCCCAAAGGTAGATCCGTGGCACTTCCATGCCCATTGACCCACTCACTATACACTACATAGAATTAATAAACCCTAGAGTGACAGTAGTATATGGTTTAAAAAAAGATTTAATAAGAAGTAATTCATTCATAACTTTAAAGTTTAGAAGAGTAACTTCACGAGAAGGCATTAAACTGCAATCAGCTAGATGCTTTAAGGTACTAATGAAAATCCAAGATCTTGAACTTAGTTAACCTTGGATAAATAAATATTGTAGCAATGGCCATGGAAATCAGACCATCTGAACTGTCCATCGAGTAACATTTTCTCTGGGGCACAGCTGTTTCAACAAGAGCAATGGATGTCCAGACTATCAGTGTGAAGGCTCTGTGGGGTCATGGGGTGAACAGAGAGGCATCACTTAGCGTGGGGGCATGAGGACTTTTAATAAAAGTTCTGTTTACTAAGTTTTTGCAACAATCATTATGAGTAATAGGACAGAGCCTAGCTTGCAGTGCAGCAATAACTTTATAAACTTACACTGGAAAAGAGAGAGGAGAAAAGAGACTTAGGAGGAAATGAGATACTAAAGGAAAAAAGATGAAAATACCCTTGCTTGCATCAAAAAAGTAAGAAGAAAATCAAAACAATCATTGGACAGGTAAAATTTCATGTAATATAACATGTGGAAACTAATTATGATCAGTCATCTGAAAGCTGAAAACTGTATTTCCTCAAAATAATCTAGGAAAGGTCACCAAGCTACATAAAATCCATCAGTAGAGCCTCTTATAATATACTTTATTATCTCAGCTTTGAGATTCCACATATGATCACATATGCAATTAGTAAAAGAGAGTGAGACAGACTATTTCCAATGTAACAGTATAACATATTGAGCCAATAATGTTGAAAAAGTGAGTATATCAGTCTGAATTTTTGTAAATAGAATGCCATTTGGTTCCAATTCAAAGAGTGCTGCAATGCGAGAAGATTCAATATTACTACTTGTGAATGTGATGCAAAAATATCTGTTCAAAATAAAACCAATTTAGGACACACATAGTACATCTGAATTTGAGAGGCTGGGGCAGCATAACATTTATCACAGGTTAGATCAACAGCAGCATATTTCTCTGCTAGGACAAAGGTCCCTGCAACTTGAAAAACAGTTGCAGGCTACCTATTCAAGCAAGCGAGAGAGAGGGGGCATCTCAAGATGAAGAGCCTTCTCTTCAACTTCTTAAACTTTCAAATAAAAACTGTTCTCGGCAGCTAGGCCACCAGAACCTCTAGAGCTAATCAAGTGGGGGAGAGCCTCATAGCGTGCCTGGAACCCAGGCTCCCCCAGGCTGCTGCTGACAGGTGGCTTTCAGGCAGATGGCCAAGTCCCTGATTGCTTGGAGGGGGGGAGGTTTTGGTGACTGGTTGTCCAGTTCAGTCGGCCTTAGACAGCCAAAATTAATAGGCTTTTCAAGCCCTAATTGGCTCCTTGTTTCTCACAGGCAGATAGTTTTGCTGCATCCCCCCTCTCTCATTCCATCCCCAGGATAATGGCCTGGGGACAAAACAGTGTAAGCAAATGGCCAGTTGATGGCATCAAATCATTTGCCTCTACTGGAACTTAAACTCCAGGGTAGTTTGTAGTGTTGACATGCAGAGAAATCTCTGAATGAGTTTCAGTTGAATTCTGTGATTTATATATGGTGCTTATAGCACTAAAAATGTTATTACTTGTTTCCAACAAGTGGAATTTGTTTCTATTTGAAGATATATTACCCACAAATGCCTCAGGGCATGTTCATTTTCCCCTAACATGGCATTTTTTCACTGCATGTGGTCGATCCATAAAGTACAGTCAGGATACTGTAACTGTACTTATATCAATTCCATATGCTAGAGACCTTTTATGTATTGTGAAAGTTAGCAAATTGCCAGCATTTTCGATGCTTACTGATCTGAGTATGATATTTAACCTTTGGAGCATTGGGAAAGTAGCCAGTGTAATCTCAGGCACGCTAGTAATTGGAGCTGTTTGATTTTGCCATAGTCAATGATTCTGCTTCTTATTGTACAGAACGTTTGTTAGGCCGCATTTGGAGTTTGTACAGAACGTTGGTTAGGCCGCATTTGGAGTACTGCGTACAGTTCTGGTCGCCTTACTACCAGAAGGACGTGGAGACTCTGGAGAGAGTGCAGAGGAGGTTTACCAGGATGTTGCCTGGTATGGAAGGACTGGGGTATGAGGAAAGATTGAAGAAATTGGGGCTCTTTTCCCTTGAAAGACGCCGACTGAGGGGGAATCTAATAGAGGTATATAAGATTATGAAGGGTATAGATAGAGTAAACAGAGGTAAGCTATTTCCTATAATAGAGTCACGTAGGACAAGGGGCCATGGACTTAAGGTGAGGGGGGAGCGGTACAACACAGATATTAGAGGGAGGTTTTTCACACAGAGGGTAGTGGGGGTATGGAATGCTCTGCCAAGTAAGGTGGTGGAGGCAAACACGCTAGAGTCCTTTAAGAGTAACTTAGACAGGCACATGAATGAGTTGGAGATGGGTGGATATAGGAGAACCTTTAAATAAGGGTCATTAGCATTGGGGTGTCCCTAGAAATGTAAATGGGTATAGTATGATAATAACGTTTTTCTCTTTTCATTCATAGGTTTTAAGTCGGTCCACCTTGTGTCCAACGAGGGGCATACACGCGATGGGTCGTACTGGGGCTGCTCTTGGTTGTTCGAGATTGGCCTAGTGCTTCATGTCGTTAGTGTGTGCCTAAACTGGACAAGATACTGGGCAAGACGACAGCTCAGTGACTATCGCTGATTGCTGTGCAGACACATGGATTTGGGCCGGTGTCTGTGGGAGTTTGTGCATTCTCCCCGTGCTTGCGTGGGTTTTCTCCGGGTGCTCCGGTTTCCTCCCACACCCCAAAGATGTGCTGTTAGGCTGATTGGCAGGAATAAATTGTCCCTAAATCAGTTTTCCCTCAATCTGGATGGCCATAAAACATTAGATAGGGGTCATGGGTAGAGAGGTGGTGTTGAGATGGCAGTGTGGGCTCGTTGGGCCGAAGGGCCTGTTTCCCAGGCTGATTTTGTTCTTTATCTTTCTTCCACATTTTCCTTCGTGACTGGAGACTCTTGGATCTTTTTGTGTCCCCTTGAATGCCCAACAGGTTAGACTGAATGCGTGATTTTTGTTTTGCTAATTTCCACCATAAACCTCAGACATCACCTGCGGCTGGGATTCTCCAGTCCCGCTGCAGTGAATGGAGTTTTGATTAAGGGCCAAATTCTCCATTCTCGCTGGCAGCAGGGGCAGGGTAAACAGTATCAGAGAATCCCGTCCTATATTTCATGTTCAAAGTGGATGGCCCTTACTCATACATCATAAGTTGTTCAGTGTACTGTGTTTAGTTTTGATCCAGATTCGATCATACTTTATTCTGGCATTTTGCATCTAGCACAGTTGAAGCATAAATTGGAGAGTTATACAGCCCCAGTCTTTATTTTCCATGTGTTGCGATGTTTGGTGTTTAGTGGCTTGGTTTAAATAAATTTGCTCAATAACTTCAATCCAGAAGAAGGTCGGATGCAATGCAAACAGAGATTCTGTAGTTCAAAAATAATTAATACTATAGAATCTCTACACTGCAGAAAAAGGCCATTCAGCTCATCGAGTTTACACTGAGTCTCCAAAAGAGCATCCCACCTAGGCACACACTCCTTCATTATCCCCATAAGACCATGCATTTATCATGTCTAATCCACCTAATCTACACATCTTTCTACACTCAGGGGCAATTTTAGCATGGCCTGTGAGCCTCTGGGAGGAAATTGGAACACCTAGAAGAAACTCACGCAGACACAGGGAGAAGATGTAAACACCACGCCGAGAGTCACAGAAGGCTGGAATCAAACCCAGGTCCCTGGCGCAATGAGGCAGCAGTGCTAACCACTGTGCCACTGTGCCACCCTAGATTAATAGATAAGGACTTTCTGCCACAGAATGTCACAGAACATTACACACATATTAGGTGGGTGAAAATACTCATGAAGATGCTATGAATTTGGATATACCAACGCAAGTGGTGTAAAATAGAAAAGCTTACAATTCAAGTGTAAATGGGGTAGGAAGAATGTCTATTTCAGGGCAAGGACAAGAAGAATGATCAGATTGGGACCAGCAACAGGACCTCAAGACAGAAAATGAAATGGATTAAATCGTCTCCAACATTTAATCTTCCTACTCCCCTTTTCCATCTTAAGATTGATATAATTTTACATCTTTATAACTTTACTGCAGATCAATGAAATTGATACAAAAACAGAAAATGCTGGAAAATCTCAGCAGGTCTGACAGCATCTGTGGAATGAGAATAGAGCCAACGTTTTGAGTCTGGATGACCTTCGTTGGAGTGTAGGCAATATGTTGATGGTGCAGTTTCTGTGGAGCCCAGAAATGCAGGAATGCTTCCATATAAATGCCGTGGCCCAGGATGGCTCCCTTCACTTGACATCATCACTTCTGCTGCACTCCCATTGCCCCAAGCTTCCCCACGCGGCCTACACGCAGCTTGCTGTTTTCTTGCAAACCCAACTTTGAACTGGCTGTGAGAGGGCATCTTCACGCTAAGTTACCCATCCAAATAAAGTGGCTTGAGTTAAACTTCCTTTCCCGAAATGTTTGCACTGTGTAGACTGTCATCATAATCACTCATTGGGCAGCATGGTGGCACAGTGGTTAGCACTGCTGCTTCACAGCTCCAGAGACCTGAGTTCAGTTCCAGCCTTGGATGGAGTCTGCACATTCTCCCTGTGTCTGCATTTCCTCTGGGTGCTCCAGTTTCCTCCCACAGTCCAAAGATGTACAGGTTAGATAGATTGGCCATGCTAAATTGCCCCACATTGTCTCAAGATGTGCAGATTAGATGGATCAGCCATGGTAAATGTGTGGGATCACGGGGGAGGTGGCATGAGTAAGTTACTGTATCAGAGAATAGGTGCAGATTCGATGGGCTAAAGGGCCTCTTCTGCACTGTAGGGATTCTATGATTCTGTGATTGTATGAATAGCCTATTTTCAGCAATTGTGTGACTTTATCTTTCAGAACTTCCTGACCTGGAAGGACAGTTTCTTTCTTCTTTCAACATCATAGCTTCAACACGTTCTCCAATACCTGACATGACCACAGGTGCTGAAGAGAAGAGCAAATTGCTTTCATCACATTCTCATAGTGAGTATTCATTGTGTGTCAATCATTTGAACCACATACGCATGTTCCAGTCTCTCATTACCCTTGCATTCACTGGCCTACAAAGCCTCCCAGTTCAGCAACCACTCAAACTTCCTTGTGTTCACATCCCTGTGTGGTTTCACTCCAGCCTATCTTTGCAACCTCGTCCAGCTGGGAATTCTGAGTGCCTCCAATTCGAGCTTTTTGTGCATCCCATTTTCCAATACGACATCACTGGTGGCTGCAGTTTATCATTGAGGTGGGAAGAGAGGGACACCTGTGTCTGTATGAAAAGGATTGATGAGCGAAGCATCACAGGGCCGATTTTCCCCCTCCCCCAAAAAAATTAAGTGCCCAACGGGTGGGAAAACGTAAAATTTTCCTGTCCATTTTTGGGGGGAGCTTTGTTGGTTGAATTTCTGGCAGTCTGCTTCATAGAGTCCGCTGGGGTCTTCGTGCTGGTGGGGGTGGTGGAGAGGGGCATAATCCTACTAGAGAGGATGGCACCAGCATGCTGGGCGGACCACTGTGCCTTTGTCACTGTGCCTCACCTGACGAAGGAACAGCGTTCCGAAAGCTAGTGGCGTTTACTATCAAATAAACCTGTTGGACTTTAACCTGGTGTTGTGAAACTTCTTACTGTGTTTACCCCAGTCCAATGCTGACATCTCCACATCATGACCTTTGTCGGTTTCCCAGGGAGATTGGTGAATGCGCACTGGCTCCCCCCACCCCCCATCACCAGCCTCTTGATGGCTCCCCAACCATCCTATCCCTAATCGCTGGCCCCAACAACCCCCAACCCAATCACCAGCCATGACACGTGCCCCCACCCCATTGCCAGCCCTGATATTCCCCCAGTGGCCAACCTGAGCACCCCCCCATGGCCAGCCCAGATTGCCTGACATCTTCCCCAACTGATCGCTATGCAGAGTACGCAGTGGTTTCCCCTCCCAACACCACTGATTGGCCTGCCCCCGGTCTGTCCCCCACCCTCTCTCAGAAGGCCTTGCTCCACTCAGGCCCGCTCCTTTGGCACTATCTGGTTCCACGTGGGCAGTTCCAGGGTGCCTGGCAGGCAGCACCTGGGTGTCCGTTTCAGCCCTCCCTCTGGTATTTTCCTGCTCAGGCAGCACAGTGGACTGGGAAAATCCCATCCCACCTGTGTGAAATGAGAAGAATGGACAGAAGAAAACCAGGAATGGCAAAGGAGAGGAAAAGGTTGTCATGATGAATGGAAAACATAGTATGTTTAGAATATCATGCCCTGTGAGTGGAAAGTTGGAGATAATGCAGGGCATTTGGGGAAACATAGTTGTCTGGCAAATGTACATCTTCTGGGGGAGGTGAGAGCTTTTGCTAAACGAAGGTAATTTTTGAGAGTTTGGGTAAGTGAAACCTTAGTCAGTTTTCTGAAAACCCAATATCATCTACTTTGACCTTTATGTTGAATTGAAAAGCTATCAATTGGGAGGCGTTGGCACAGTGGTATTGTCACTGTCTAGTAATCCAGAGACCCAGAGCAATGTTCCGCAGACTGGGTTCAGATCCCACCGGAGCAGATAGTGAAATTTGAATTCAATAAGAATCTGGAATTAAAAGTCTAATAATGACCCTGAAATCATTGTTGATTGGCATAAAAATCCATCTGGTTCACTAATGTCCTTTAGGGAAGGAAATCTGCCACCTTTACCAGGTCTGGCCTACAGGTGACTCAAGATCCACAGCAATGTGACGCTTAAAATGCTGCCTCAGGGCATTAAGGGATGGGGAGCAAATACTGGGTCAACCAGAGAGACCCATACCCCATGAGAGGAAAAAAAAGAGTTAAAGGCTAAAAACGTTGAACAGATTGCACATTTCAACTTGAGAAGACAAAGTGTTCTGGGATAATTCCTGACTTTTCCTAATGCACTGCAAATTGATACAGAGGACAAGCCTGGAAATCAAAGTGAACACACCCATATACCACTGAAATCAACATATACCACTGAAATCCACATGAGCACACTCATATACCACTGAAATCCACAAGAGAAGACCCATATACCATTGAAATTCACAAAAGCACACCCGCATACCACTGAGGTCCAAAGGAACACACCCATATACCACTGAAACCACATGGGTGTACCCATACACCACTGAGTTCCACAACAGCACATCCATATACCACTAAAATCTCTATGTGCTCATACTGTTCAAAAGTCCAATGTTTTGAGTATCAATGAGGTTTTCAGCATTAATTTTGTTTACATCCTATCACACCCTAATATGTGATATTGCAGTTCCAAGCCTTCCAGAAGGTGGCTCTGACACCCATGGAGTTCTCCAGAGCAAAATTATCCTCCTTTCTCTGAAGCCATTTTGATTTTTAAAAGCCTACTATCTATAAGCATTAACTTCTTAACCCTCATCATCATTACCTGTTCATTATTGTTCGCCAATCCTGCACAAATAAATCAAAATTTAATTAGTGTCTGATCAGAATTCCCCCGCTGAGGGCTGGATTTTTATTTAATAAAGCTAGCTGTGTTTTATAGACGTGCTTGTAAGTTGTAAAGAGGACATAAAGGGTGGGATTTTACAGCCTCGCTCGCCCCAAAACTGTAAAATCCTGCCCCAAGTCAACGGACCTTTCCATGGTTCGTCCCTTGCTCGTTCCAATTCCCGTGGTGGGTGTGACAGTAAAATTCTGGCCAAAGAGTCTACATAGGGATATGGATAGTTGAAGTGAATAGGCAAAAATTTGACAGATGGAATATAATCTGGGAAGATGTGAACTTTGACAAGGAGAATAGAAAAGGAGCATGTTATTTAAATGGAGAGAGATTTCAGAACTCTGAGGAACAGATGGTTCTGGGTGGTCTGGTGAAGTATCACAAAGAGTGAGTATGCATACATGGCTGCAAAATATTATGCGCTTCCTATGACGCAGCTTACTCAGGTATATGCTCACTAAAAATCATAGAATCATAGAATCTGTGCAGTGCAGAAGGAGGCCATTTGGTCCATCGACTGCACTAACTATCCGAAAGAAAATCTTACCCAACATACCTACCCCCCTACACACCCCACCACCGGCCCCCGCCCACCCTCCCCCCATAACCCCACACATTTACCATTGCTAATCTCCCTAAATTACCTTTCTTGGGACACTAAGTGGCAATTTAACATGGCCAATCCACCCAAGCTTCACATCTTTGGATAGCTGTGGTGTATGTCTGAACCTTGACAGGTGGTTCTAGGAGGCTGGTTGACAGTGCCAAGCATCACTATGATCCAACCCCAGTTCTCGCTGTTCTTTACACATGCATTACAAATGGCACTTAGCAAATTAAAAGGCAACATCATGTGGGTGAATGGTAGTGTAGTATTACTGGAATCCTGAGGCATGAATTCATATCTCACCACAGCAGCTTAGTTCAACCATGGAATTACCACAGAGTGCATCTGGTTTACAGATGTCCTCGAAGGAACAGCATATCTGCCATCTTCACATGGTCTGTGCAAATGTGATCCAGTGGTGGGCAACTTGTGAGCTCCATGCTGCCCACGAGGGCCCTTAGTGCAGCCCACAAGACATTATATTGACTGTTGCCCATGCGTAGCTATACCAGATTCTACTGGATTTTTCCTGCATTTTTTTTTCCCTGGTGGTATTCCCAAAGTGATATACGCATAAAGCAAATGCACCTGAAATGTGGTGTAAGCTGATTGCACACAACACTGACTGTGAGAGCCTTGTACTCACTCCGTGTCCAGTCAAAGAGTAAATCTTTCTTTTGTTTTTACCATTTGAAGTTGTTGACAGTTTTTTTAATACATGAATGATTAAGCATTTTCCATCTCTCTTATACTCTGAGTAGCAGGTTGCACTGGTATTAATCCTGAGATCACTCCCTTTGAGATCCTACTTTTCAACTTACTCTTGATATTCTGCTTTTAAGACCTCATCCTCTTTTTACCTATATTGTTGTATTAATGTGTACCACACAACCACTAGAAGTTCACCCTTCCCCTCCAAAATGTCTTGTCGCTGCTCTGAGCCATCCTTGACCCTAGCACCTGGAAAGCAACATACCATCTTAGAGCCTCGTTTGCCACACAAATTCTTACCTATTCCTCTTATAATTGAATATACTATAACTATCACATCCCCATACTTTATACTCCTCTCCTGTGTAGTAGAACCAATCATGGTACAATGAATTTGGCTGTTGCTGCTTTCCCCTCAGAGGCCATCCACCACCCCCCCCCACGCCCCCAATAGTATCGAAAGCGGTATATATGTTTTGCAGAGAAATGGCCACAAGTGATTCCTGAACTGCCTGACTAAGCCTCTTGCTCTGCCTGGTGGTCACCCATTCCCTTCCTGCCTGTGCTATCTTAGACTGTGATGTGACCACCTCTATATATGTACTATCCACAATACTGTCCACCTCACAGGTGCTCCACAGTGTCCCCAGCTGTAGCTCCCGTTCCAAAACCCGGCTTCCTGGAGCTGCAGCTGGAGACACTTCCTGCAGACATGTTGGTCCCAGGCACTGGAAATGTTCCAGCTTCTCACATAGAGTAGGAGGAGTACACCATGGCTTTGCGTTCTCTGCCATTACTTGGCCCTTTAACTTAATCCTTTTGGAAGATATCAAATAATATCAGTTACTTTGGGGCCATTCTTTCCTGTTCCACATTACAACTGACGATAGCTCTTGCAAACTATAAACCACAAAATAAAGACCTCACAAGCTATTAGTGAAAGAAGTAGTGAATAGTTACCCAACCATATTCACACAATCAGCTGCTTCTACTTGCCACACATGACTGTTGAATCCTGGTGTCACTTCAGGAGCTCCAAACTCCAAGCTAGCATTCAGGTTTCTCACTGCATTCTTGCTCTGTTTACAATCTCCCAACAATCGGCTCTCTCACTTGTAGTTTCTACTCCATCTCTAGGTGCTGCCGACAATCTGTCTGTCTGCCCTGATGTCCCAGTGTCCTCTTCTCACACTATTCTCTAGGTTCTGCTGTCTGTCTGTCCTGATGTCCCAGTGTCTTCCTCTCATTCTCTCCTCTAGGTTCTGCTGTTTGTCTGTCCTGGTGTCCCAGTGTCCTCCTCTCACACTGTTCTCTAGGTTCTGCTGTTTGTCTGTCCTCGTGTCCCAGTGTCCTCCTCTCACACTGTTCTCTAGGTTCTGCTGTTTGTCTGTCCTCGTGTCCCAGTGTCCTCCTCTCACACCCACCTCTAGGAGAATGGCTGAAATATATGCAACAATTGATGATAAAGATGTAGTTTTTCAGCAGCAATTTGCCCCCACTCTCGCTATTTCCAGGTCAGCTATTTGGGATTAATGCAGCTTTTACATTATTTAAATTGTAAAATATTTTATTTGGATTGTGAAGGCAGAAATTAATTGAATTTAGGATTAATCCTAAAGTCTGTCTTTTTTTGAATATTTGCAGATTCATCTAATAGAAACATAGCACTTGGTAAGTATAACAATACCAAACTAGTCAAAAGTTTTACTTTATAATAGTGATCAATAAATTTTGCAAATGATGTATCCAGCATATTATAACTTTGAAAAAATTGTTAAAATCACTGCATCCCACTAAGTGATTATTACAAAACAAATCAACCAGAATCTTAAAATACATCGTCACAGTGTCGGTTTTAGCAAGAAAACTCATGCGCAGCTCTCCAGTTGCACAGCTGAGTTTTCTCTCCAGATTGTCTGGTACTTAATGCATTGAGAATTTGGGACATGGTTTGTGGGGCAGGGTCTCAAGAAGCTGGCAAAACCAGCTCCACAGGTGCCATCTTTAAAGGGTGTCCCAATTTGTGCCAAAGAACACCTCCCCACTCCCTCCCCTGGGAACTCCCCCACAAGCAACAAGGCCCCTACCCTTTGCCACAAGCATTGGTGCGGTCTACACACACAAGCACTGCGGCGATCCCCCCACCCCTTCACAAACATTGGAGCGACCCTTCCCCCATTGGAGCTCCACAGATGGCCTACCCCTGGTTGTGCCACCCTGGCAGTGTCACCCTGATTGGCACTGCCCTGGCAGATCTCTCTCCTCCTGGGGCAACACTTACCCTTGTGCCCCCTGCAGGTTCCCCTCAACTGCTTCTAGTTTCTAAATAACCATCAGTGAGGTCTGAATGTTCAGTGAGGGGGAGGGGGAATATATGGAGAGGAGTTCCTTTAATTATAGTTACAATTATTACAATTTATTGAAATAGCTCTGGATGGGAACCCCATTACGTCACAGGCTACTGGGACGAAAAATCAGCAAACGAGATCTTGCCATTTTCCAACTCGTGAGATTTTGGGTCCAGGTCACCATTTACACCGATAACTAACGCTATCATGTGTGACCTCTCTGACCCTTCCCATGTTCATTCTGCTGATACCTGTCATAATAAAGGTGTTCGGTTGCCTTTGAACATCCTCCCCTTTGCTTGCAGGGTAATCTCCAATGTACGTCAGAGTCATTCTTAGTTCATTTCTTCTCACCATTTACATTCAACCTTTTGACAGCGCTTTCTCTGCTTCTCTACCAACCAAAGAATCATTACTGATCCCTGCCTGACATCAGCACTTGCACAGCTAGTTGTGTCCAGCATACTGTCAGTAAAACCACCCTCATTAGCTTCCTTCAGTATTTCTGAGTCTTTGCCCTGGATTAAATGAACTTTCCTGACCTGCCAGTTCAGATTGCGTTCAATTGTGGAGCGATGCGAGACACAGATTCCTCCTTTGCATGTGGTGCATTATCAAAATGGCTTTCTTGCACCTTCGCAGCAATCTCCGCATTCACCTCTCCTCTCTCCAGTTCTTGAATTCCAGCCCTATCTTCAAAGCGCTGTCACTCTTTTACTGGGCTTACTAGTTACTATTGGGGCGAATTCTTCCATTTTGAGGCTAAGTGCACAATCCGGTGGGAAAACCAGAGTGCTTCCCACTGGCATTAGCAATGTCTGGCAGGTGGATTCACCCTCCTGAAAGATGTTGATGAGTTCATTTCAAGCAGCCCGCTGGCCAGCCCCGTCGCTCGGAGACCTGCAGCCATTTTTAAGGTCTCCCCGGTCTCCATGCTCAGATGCAGCCTCCCCTCGACAAAAAATGAAATGGGCCCCCCCCACCCCACTGACCAGGGGAGCAACTCCGACCCCTCACCAAAGAGGGGCATCCACCCCGCCCCCACCCACAAATAATGGATAATTCCTCCCCCCTGCCACATCATGGAAGCATGGGGGTGAACTGACTTGACTTCCCTTTCAGGCTCCCCCCTGCAAACACCCTAGCTTCCCCCCAGACTCCCATTCAGCCCCTCTTCCCCCTCAGATCTGCTGCTTAGCCCCACTTCATCCTCAGCGCCCCCTTCCCCTAAGAACTCCCACTCAGCCCCCCCTTTCCCCTCAGACACCCCATGCAGGCTCCCTCCCCCCTCACACTCCCCACTCTTTCCCTTTAAACTTGAATGGATCTCAAGTGCCCCTTTGAGCCTGATCGCAGTGTTGACAGAGTCTAAGCCTGATTGACAGCCTGCGATTTCTTCAAAATGATTGTGGGGGTTTGTGAAAAAGGAAGTGAAACCAAAGGCTGTCAATTAGGCTTAGACTGTCAACATTGCAGTCGGGATTAATGGGATATTTGAGATCCATTCAAGTTTGAAGGGAAATGAAAATAAACACAGGTGGCTGGAGGATGATAGAAATCCATTGAGCTGTCAGTTGAATCTTGTATGAGGCACTACACATTTGCCAGAATTTTACCACTTCCCTGGTTGAGGCTTGTAAGATCCCGCCCAAGGCCAATGGAGAATGCCGTTCTGCATGCCAATAAAATTCTGTCAATTGTATTTGATTCTAAAAATTCACTGGCAACATACTCAGCAACACAAATGTTACACAATCCTACCCTAACAGGCTTTTCCAAGTCCGGTCGCTCACTGTGCTTCAATGGCATTGTCTTTACAATTTTCATTCTCAATTTTTAATTTCCTCTCCGACTATCATCATTTTCTTTCAGCCTATCAGTTCAATTTTCTCTTAAAGCTGAGCTTCTCAATGTCTCCTGCTTCATTAGAGCTGGCGCCCTTTTTCCAGTCCCTACTCTCCTTTGGAACTCCCTCCAATTCCTTGCATTGAAAGTCTGCTTAAAATACTCCTGCAAAATATCTTTGACCACCCCTCCCCCCACCACCCACTCCATTGTTCTCAGCTTTTCTTTTCCCTCTCCCACTCAGTGTTCACTGTTTGTTTCCTCCTTAATGAGAAGTATTCTAACATGTCCTTCCGTGTTTGGGGACTGTTAAATAAATGTAACCTTGTTAAAAATAATTACAGAAGGTTCTTGGGCCGGCTTTTTAAGATGTTGGGGCTTCCTGCTCTGCTCCTCAATAGTCAAAGGGGAACACAGTCCTGCTGATAATGGCTGGCCCACCACCATTTCACACAGAGTGGGGCATTAACTGGCTACGGGCATGGCATCCACCCCAACAAGGGAGGAAATGCGAGCCTTGCAGAGCTGCTGGCTATACCCAGCAGTACCAGCTTTGAGCTGAAACCACTGCTGAGACTACAGGCAGTCCCTGAGGAAGAGATGATAATGGAAGCTGATTTCAAGTCAGACTGAGGATCAGCAGAAGTGTGGTAAAGGGTCTGGGGGAGTGGACTAGATTGGAGAGGCCGGTGGGGGAGGAGGAAAAAGGGTTATTATGAGGGCGGGGGGAGGCGGAGGAAAGAGGTTTATTACGGGGGCGGGGTGGGTATGCCTCTCATGGCCAAAGAACATTACCCTCTTTCGAGGTGCCAAGCCGTGGGACTACTCACCTGGTATGGGACTTCCCCTGCCAGGTGTAATGTCATAGAACATGATAGAATCCTTACAGTGCAGAAGGAGGCCATTCAACCCATCATCTGCACTGACTATCTGACAGCGTATCTTATTCAGGCCCTCTCTCTTGCCCTATTCCTGTAAGTTGACACATTTACCACGGCTAATTATTCTAACCTATGCATCTCGGGGCACTAAGGGAGAATTCAGCGTGGCCAATCCACCTAAACTGCACATCTTTTGTGTGTGGGAGGAAATCGGAGCACCCAGAGGAAACCCATGTGTTCACAGGCAAAACGTGCAAACTCCACACAGACAGTCAACCAAGGCCGAAATCGAACCCTGGTTCCTGAGGTTGTGAGGCAGCAGTGCTAATCACTGTGCCACCCACTGTGTAACAGGTAGTGGCAGAGGCCAGGTGATCCGCTGAAGTAGCCACAGTTGGGCACCTAAGGGCCTTAATATGTCCAAGGGTGGGCAGGGAGGCCTTCACGCTCAGCGGCAGGGGACTGTGAAATTCTGCCCTTTACTTTTTATGTCAGGTTTTCAATGAGCATTTATTTCACCGTGAAACTAAGGTTAAACTCCTGATGTTAGCTTAACTCAATTCGTGGGAACAGGTTGGATTCTGTTTTCACACTATCTGATTTACACCCTGTCTGATGTGCTGCTCCACTGACTTCCATAACCCTGTGGAACAGCAAAGTCCAGGTCTGACCCTAATTCACCAAGCTTCATCTTTGTTGATTTGATTTCAGGAGTCATAGCCGTCATATCAACTGTTGTTTTTATACTTCTAATCAAGTGTATTTGTGACAGAAGAAGAAGTGGGTGAGTGAAAAACTTCTTTTCTCATTATATTTCTCAGCACGGTTTAGGTAAATTTGACCAACTTAAACCCAGTGAAAACTCAAATATCCATCACAATGGAGCTGCCATGGCCAGGAATGGGAACTGGTAAACTGTTGAGCATTTCTGAATGACTGCCCACATATAAGCTTCCATCCACTATGGTTGAAGCGCAGTCTGGTTCTTCTGACAGTTCTGGTCAATATTTAACCCTCATTCAACATTACTGGAGCAAAGCAGATTATCTGGTTATTATCACATTGCCGCTTTCTGTGTCTGCTTTCATGAGGACTGACTATACTTCAAAGGTACTTCAATGCTTTGGGAATTGTGATAGGTGCTATGTAAGTGCTTGTCTTTTTTCATGCTTACTCCATGGGAGTAAGCATGTTACTGTTACATGTTACATCACTGTTCCTTTTGGATCAGTAACGGTGCTGTGGCGATGTTATTGTGATACGCATCTGGGATTTTCCAATGCTGCCATCACAAGACCACTTGTTCTTGATGGCATGGCACAGGTATACGGTGCACTTGCTAAAGTGTCTCTGCTTGTCTGTGTGACTATTTTACAGCTGTCATACTACAGGAAAAGCCACACTGTTACAGTGGCACAATGGTTAGCACAGCTGCCTCACAGTGCCAAGGAGCTGGGTTCAATTCCCAGCTTGAGTCACTGTCTATGTGGAATTTGCACATTCTCCGTGTCCTGGGTGGGGTTGCTCCAGTTTCCTCCCACAGTCCAAAGATGTGCAGGTAAGGTGAATTGGCCGTGCTAAATTCTCCCTCAGTTGCCAGAGTTTGGCGATTCAGAGATTTTCACGGTAACTTCATTGCAGTGTGAATGTAAGCCTGCTTGTGACTAATAAATAAACTTTATGTAACTACAGGAGTGTGGTACACTCACAGTTGTTCTCCTGACACCCTGCAAAATAGGGTAGCTAAAATGCCAAATGTACTCCTGTTATTATCGGTAATAAACTGGTGCTTTTGTATTTTATTTACTTTCAGTTTGTGGAAAAACTTTTACTATTAGCTGGCCATTCATATGTTGCTTTTTCTTTTCACCTAGATTCTACAAACTAAGGAATCAATTCAATAAATATCACAAGGATATTGAACTAGCAACAATTGTCATATTGGAGATTGAAACTACAATCATTTAAAAGGAATATTCTTTGAGCTTGGGGGAAATACTATTCCAGTCCTTTCAGTTCAATGGATCAAATTCATAAAGGTCCCCATGACAAAGGAGAGGAAGCAGAAAGCAGTGCTACATTAGCGCTACTTCCGGAACTTTGGTGTCTGCATATGAAAACTAAAATGTTGACATTTCTTTGCTGAATAATTAATTTTCAATGGGAATAATTTTAAGAAACTTCAATGTTCTACTGCACCATAAAGCCACGATTATGTAAACACAAGCCCCGATTTTGCAACCTTGGCAAAAATTGGCGGGTAGTGGATCAACAAATGGGCACATGTAAATAATGGGTAGTGGGGGTGGGGGCTGTGGAGTGGGGGGGAGGGGGGTGGTGTGGGTGGGGGGGGGTGCGAATGTTGGGGGGGGGGCTGCGGGTGGAGGCTGGCAATTTGTGATGTAAGACGTGCCCACTACCTGACACAGATTACAGGCACTGAGAATGTTTGCTTGTAGAGTATTGTCTGTGATAAACCTGACAAAAAACAGGAACTCTGGGCAATTTGGTTCATAAAATCATTTAAATAATCGTGTAAAGATCATACCACTCTTTGCCAAAATATTCCTTACGTTCGCAAGATGCACTCTTGCGACAAATGTGGTTACTAAAATGCCCTGCTGCACTTTGTCTGCATAAAAAAAAGTAAAATAATATCAATGATTTGGATGTGGGGACCAAACGTAATATTTCTAAGTTCGCAGCTGACATGCTAAGTGGGAATGTGTGTTGTGAGGTGGATGCAAAGCGGCTTCAAGAGGATTTAGACAGACTTGGTGAGTGGGCAAAAAAGATGGCAGATGGAATATAATGTGGAAAAATGTGTGGTAATCTACTTTGGTTGGAGGAACCGATGTACAGGGTATTCCCTAAGTGATTAGAAAGTGTAAAGGTACAAAGGGACTTGCATGTCCTTGTCAATAAATCACTGAAAGTTAGAAAGGCTAATGGAATGTTAGTCTTTATCACAAAATTATTTGAGTACAGGGGTAGTAAAGTCTTGATTCAATTGTATAGAACCTTGGTTGGACCACACCTGAAGTACTGGGTGCAGTTTTAGTCCTCTTAGGAAGGACATTACTCCTACAGAGGAAGTGCAACAAAGGTTCACAAGACTTGTTCTCGGGATTAAGAGAGAATGGGAAAACTCTAGAACTTTGAATGAGAGATGATATGATGAGGTGGAGCTTAGAACCAGGGGACGCAATCTCAAAATAAGGGGGAAGTCATCTAGGGCTGAAGTGAGGAGAGTTTTTTTTACTCAAAGAGTTGTGAATCTTCAGAATTCTCTTCCCCAGAGGATTGTGGAACCTCAGTTATTGTGTATGATTAATGCAGAGATTGACAGGTTTCCATATAGGGCATTGGTGAGGCCGCAGCTGGAGTACTGTGTGCAGTTTTGGGTGCCGTACTTACGCAAAGATATTTTGGCCTTGGGGGGAGTGCAGAGGAGGTTTACTAGGCTGATGCCGGAGTTGAGGGGGTTAAGCTATGAGGAGAGACTGAATAAACTAGGCTTGTACTCGTTAGAGTTTAGAAGAATGAGGGGAGATCTCATTGAGACGTATAAGATGATGAAGGGGGTGGATAGGATAGAGGTGGAGAGACTCTTCCCGCTCATAAAGGACAGTAGGACTAGGGGGCACAGCCTCAAGATAAAGGGGGGGCGGTTTAGAACGGAGTTGAGGAAGAACTTCTTCACTCAAAGGGTGGTGAATCTCTGGAATTCTCTGCTCGTTGAAGTGGTGGAGGCTACCTTGCTAAATATTTTTAAGACGCGGGTTGATGGGTTTTTGATACGAGAGGGGATTAAGGGTTATGGGGAGAGGGCGGGAATGTGGAACTGAGCCACGACAGATCAGCCATGATCTTATTGAATGGCGGGGCAGGCTCGAAGGGCCAGGTGGCCTACTCCTGCTCCTATTTCTTATGTTCTTATGTTCTTATGTTCAAATACCAATGACATGAAAGGATTTGGGATAGAGTGGGAAAAGTACGTCAAAGTGGATGATCAGCCTTGGT
The DNA here is from genome assembly GCF_965287045.1 of Carcharhinus amblyrhynchos. NCBI lineage: Eukaryota > Metazoa > Chordata > Chondrichthyes > Carcharhiniformes > Carcharhinidae > Carcharhinus > Carcharhinus amblyrhynchos. The sequence continues at coordinate 18,933,144 of NC_137345.1, forward strand.
TGTATCTAATGGCCAGTCAGGCACAATGGACTGAAAGCCTCCTTTTGACCCTATTTTCCGATGATAGAACTGAAGCAAGCTCCACAGCTCATCTGACAGGCATCGAAAGAAATACTCTTAAATATCCCTATGCTCTCTTTCCTGGACTAAAAATCTGCTTTGTGCAACCTCACTCCTCTCAGCTTCTGGTGATGTCCCTGATTTTCTATTGATCTGAAACTTAATATCGAGATTCAGTCGACGTACTGAATGGTATCTGCCATCATTCTTTCATTCAGAATGAATAATCCTGAGCTCTTTGTTTCAAGTTTTAAATTAGATTTTTTTCTTCATTGCCTTTAGTTTCTGAAAGCTCCCACTGGTGACATGAATTTCACATGTCCATTCCAGAGCTTTGTAATAAACTTGCTATTACTTCTGGAGATTTGTGCTTGGCCACTCTGACTATAGATCTCAAGATCTGGATAACTTCCTTATTCCACCAAGACGTTATATCAGTGAACGCTCCAGCAAAACCCATTGCTTTTGTTGTGAACTGTGTTCATAGCTACAAAAATAATATTTCTATTTTTTTATCCTAACCTTGTTACCTTGCATTTCAATATATGTTTGTACCGTCCTTTGGAGTGATTGGATGAAGGATCAAGCTTGCCAAGTTCTGGTGTACGAAGAGAGAGAAAATAGCCATTAAAAAAAACAGCCCTGGGCTCCACTTACATTGGTAGACATATCGAAGATAATAGTGGAACCAATCTTTAGACTGGAGCAAGAGAGGATCTAAAGGATGAGAAAAAACAATGTAGAGAGGGACAAGTTATTACAAAATGCAGATACTTCAATCAATGGCTGAATTTTTTAGATGCTTTTTTTGCATCAATATCGAAGAAAGAGGGCAATTCACAAGGTTTAGAGATGTAAGATTGTATCATTGATACTATACGTTGCCATCACTGTTAAGACGTCTGGTCCAAAGGTATCAGTTAGATGATCTGCTGAGATGCAATTCAATGTAATGCTACTTTAAAAATACAGATATGTTTTCTGGTGTACTATTTTGTATGGTTTCTCAATTGCAAATAATAAATGACTACTTTAGTTATGAACCATAAAGTGATATGTTAATTATATCTTCAAAAATATACCTGAAGTGTTTTTTTTTCTAATATTCCAGCTACATCTCTTTATGATCCTTTCCTGTTGTGGAAAAGGATCTTTAAAAGTTGGAGTCGACTCTGGGTCTGGCAATCCTCATCCTCCCCTTTTAAATGACCAGGACCAGAGATTCTCATCCCACACTTCCTGAGTTTTGGAATCATAGAATGTCACATTCCAGAAGACGCCCTTCAGCCCATTGAGTCTGCACTGACACGTGAGAAACACCTGACCTCCCACCTAATTCCACCTGCCAGCACCTACCCAGAGTCCTGAATGTTATGGTGTGCCAAGTGCTCATGCAGGTACTTTTTAAAGGATGTGAGGCAACCCGCCCCTACCACCCTCCCAGGCAGCACATTCCAAACTGTCACCACACTCTGGGCAAAAAAGTTTTTCCTCACAGTCCCCCCCTAAGCCTCCTGCCCCCACCTCCCCCCCCGCCCCCCCACCTTGAACCTATGAACCCTCTGGCTACCTTTCCTCTAATATTGGCCACCTATGGGTATGTACTTGAAATATGAGTGACACCGGCAGCTTCCCCACCCATCCCGTCCCCGGTTGTCTTTCGGGACATGAACAGAGTGAGATTGGTCTGTGTCAGCAGCTCAAACCAACTTCACAGTGAATTTTCAATCATGTTGTCTGTACACAGCTTTTATGTTTCTCTTGACTTAGAACATTTGCTGTGTCTTTTTTTTAAGTTCAAACCAAGCAGAAGTGAGACCGGGAGAGAAGTCTCCAAACAGAGTCTGAACTATCATTCTGTGAACGTCGACAGAAAGATAGGGCGTGGTGTAAATTCTGCTGCTGACTCAGTCCCAGTCTGTTCCAAAGTACTGGCACTGACCAATTTCAGCCCACAACACTGCTCAGTGGAAACCAGAGACATGCGTAGGCCAGACAAATAAGAGTTAGCAAGTTTCCTTCCTGGAAGGGGATTAGTAAACGAGTTGCATTTTTTTGCTGGTGCTAGACCACAAATTAGATGATTTATTGAATTCAGTCTCAGTTTGCCACTGGAGACTTTCAACACATGTAATTGATTACTGTAACTGCATACCCATGTCCCATGGGTCTTCATCCCCCAACTATTTGGAAAAATGCTGGCAATCCCACGAAGAAATACTGGCTGCATTAAGTCCATTCTGTGCACTTAGAAACACATTTGGAAATGATGTACACTATTCAACGAGAAGCCAAGGACAACTGCACAATGATTCGAGTGAAGGAGCAGCCTACCTCCAAGCAATAGGAGAAATATGTCCTGCCTTTCTCTCTCGCCAAATTCCCAGTAACTGTGTGGGCTAATTTTCCATCTACCAGTTCAGAGCAACCTGATTCAGGAGAGTTGAAGTGGAGGTCTGTGTGCATGTGTGTGTTTGTGTGGGTGTGGGTGTGGGGGTGGATGCTTTTGGTGGGTGGGGGGGTGGTCTGCAGATTTGAATCCCTCAGAACAATACAGGAACGGGCCCTTTCAATTTGATTTGATTTATTATTGTCACATGTATTAACATACAGTGAAAAGTATTGTTTCTTGCGCACTATACAGATAAAGCATAGTGTTCATAGAGAAGGAAACGAGAGAGTGCAGAATGTAGTGTTACAATCATAGCTAAGGTGTAGAGAAGGATCAACAGAAGGCGAGGTAAGTCCATTCAAAAGTCTGACAGCAGCAGGGGAAAAGTTGTTCTTGAGTCGGTTGGTACATGATCTCAGACCTTTGTTTCTTTTTTCCGACAGAAGAAGGCAGAAGAGAAAATGTCCGGGGTGTGTGGGGTCCTCAATTATGTGGCTGCTTTGCCGAAGCAGTGGGAAGTGTAGACAGAGTCAATGGATGGCAGGCTGGTTTGCGTGATGGATTGGGCTACATTCACGGCCTTTTGTAGTTTCTTGCAGTCTTGGGCAGGGCAGAAGACATACCAAGCTCTGATAAAATGAGAAAGAATGCTTTCTATGGTGCATCTGTAAAAGCTGGTGAGATGCCAGCTGACATGCCAAATTTCCTTAGTCTTCTGAGAAAGTAGAGGCGTTGTTGGACTTCCGTAATTATAGTGTCAGCATGGGGAACCAGGTTGTTGGTGATTGGGACACCTAAAATCCACCTACCTAACTTGAGCCAATTCTTAATCATTATTTAGACCCAGTACTTTTTACCCATTCGTTATCAGGCTGTCAGAATGATTGTTCAGACTCTGTTTGGAGACTTGTTTCCTGGTCTCACTTTTGCTTAGTTTGAATTTAAAAGAAAGACTTAGCAAATGTTCCAAGTCAGTAGAAGCGTAAAAGGTGTGTACGGACAATATGGCTGCATCACCTCACATTTTTCCAGATTAAATTCGAAGTGTCATTTCCCTACACAAGTCAACAATCTATTTATATCCTGTTGTACCTTTTATCAATCCTTGTCACTATATGCAGCTCTGTCAATTTTTGTGTCATCCACAAACCTACTAATCAGGCCACCCACATTTTCCTCCAGATCATTTATATACATTACAAATAAGAAAGGTCCCAACATTGATCCCTGTGGATCACACAAGTTACTGATCTTCATTCTGAAAAGTACCCTTCCACCGCTACTGTCTACCTTCTATGACCAAGCCAGTTCTGTATCCATCTAGCCAGCACACCTTGGATCCCATGAAACTTTACCTTTTGTACCATGCCATGAGGGACCTTGTCAAATACCTTACCAAAGTCCATGGAGACAACATCCACTGCCTTTCCCTCATCAATCGTTCTTGTCACCTTGTCAAAAAATTCAATCAAGTTGGTGAGACATGACTGCTCCTGCACAGAACCATGCTGTAGATCATTAACAAGTCAATTCACTTCCAAATGTGAATAAGTCTTCTTCAACAGCTTTCACTACTGACGTCAGGCTCACCAGCCTGTAATTACCTGGATTATCTCTGTTTCCTTTCTTAAACAAAGGAACAACATTGGCCATTCTCTACTCCTCTGGAACTTTGCCTGACGCCAAAGAGGATGCAAAGATATTTGTTAAGGCCCCAGCTATTTCCTCCCTTGCCTCCACAGTATTCTGCGATAGATCACATCTGCCCTGGGGACTTCTCTACACTAGTGCATTTTAAGACACCCAAGACTTCCTCCTTCGTTATATTGACCTGCCTAAGAGTACTCACGCACCCTTCCCTAACCTTAACATCCTGCAGGTCCCTCTCTTTGGCAAATACTGATAGAAAGTACTAATTAAGGATCTTACCCATTTCCTCTGGCTTCATGCATAACCTCCCTCCTTTATCCTTGAATGGGTATACTCTTTTCATGGCTATACTCTTGCTCTTAATATATGTATAAAATGCCTTGGGATTCTCCTAAACTCTGCCAGCCAAGGACATTTCATGGCCCCTTTTAGCTCTCCTAACTCCCTGATTGAGCTACTTCCTACTTTCTCTATATTCTTCATGGGCTTTGTTTGCTTTTGTTCCCCAGATCTTACTTATGTTTCCTTTTTTTTTGACTAAGCTGACAAATTTCCCATCATCCAAGATTCCCGAATCTTGCCATTCTGGTCCTTCATTTTCATAGAAACATTCCTGCCCTGCACCTGAATCAACTGGCCTTTAAAAGCCTCCCACATTTCAGACGTGGATTTACCTTCAAGCAGCCGTTCCCAATTCACATTCTCCAAATTCTTACCTAATTCGTTCATAGTTGGCCTTCCCCCAATTTAACACCTTCACCCGAGGATCATTCTTGTATCCATAAGTATCTGAAAACTTACGGAGTTATGGTCAGTATTCTCAAGATGCTCCCCCACTGAAACTTTGATCACCTGGCTGGGCTCATTCCCGAATACCAGGCATAGTATAGCCTCCCTCTCTTGTTGGACTATCCACATACTTTTTCAAAACAGCTTCCTGGACATACCTAACAGATTGCTCCCCATCCAAACACTTGGCACTAAGGAAGTCCCCGTCCATATGGGGGAATTAAAATCACCCACCATAACAGCCCTGTTATTTTCATATCTGTCCACAATCTGATTATGGACGTGATTCTCCCATTCCGAATGGCTAATTTGTTGGTGGGCTGGGTTGGGAAGTGCGTGCATGGGCTGATTTGCAGGATTCACGCATGTATTCCTGGTGCAAGTGTGTCTCCCACTGCCGGAGAGACCACGCTGGAAACCGTCAGGAGACCAGGTCAATGATTTTAATCTGTTTGTAATGTAATTCGAATGTCATTATCAGGCCTGGGACTGAATTCTTTGATTTGATTTATTATTGTCACGTGTATTGACATACAGTGAAAAGTATTGTTTCTTGCGCGCTATACAGACAAAACATACCGTTCATAGAGAAGGAAATGAGAGAGTGCGGAATGTAGTGTTACAGTCATAGCTAGGGTGTAGAGAAAGATTAACTTAATGCAAGGTAAGTCCATTCAAAAGTCTGACAGCAGCAGGGAAGAAGCTGTTCTGTTGGTATGTGACCTCAAGAATTTTGTATCTTTTCCCTGAAGGAAGAAGGTGGAAGAGAGACTATCCGGGGTGAATGGGGTCCTTCTCCGGGCCCAATAGTATCTCCTACCCCTCCAGGAGTATTTCACTCCAGTGGGCTTCAGAATAGCTCCCCACTTTTGGGGAACGAGTGGAAGATCCTGCTGGAGTGAACGAAGGGGTGCAATTGGGGCCCCCTCGGGAGTCAGGTGATGATGGGGGCATGGTGCCCCATGGGCGTGGGTACCCTGCCAGGGGCAAGTGCCCATGCGCAGGGGGCACCTTGGTGGTACCCATCGGGCATTGCTAAGGAGGTGGGACCTCTTGCGGGCAGGGTCTAGGGGTGATTGGTGGGGGTGGGTGTTTCCACTGCCACTCTGCGTGAGGACCGGTCGAGACTGAGCAGGGGTTGATCTTCCGGGGGGTGTGGGGGGGTGGGGTGGGGGGGTTGGGGGGGGGGGGGGGCGGTGTTGGCGGGGTCTGATTCCCATGAGTGGAGGTCTGCCAGGATGGGATGGGGGGAGTTTTCTGGGATGGGGGGATCATCAGTGCTGAGGGTCAGGATGCTCCAATATGGGGGAGGGGGGTGAGGTGCCAGCGATTGAGCTAGCCAGCAAAGTTCAGGCTGTCCGTTTGAGGCCACAGTGCATGTGGAGAGGCCAGGAACTCTCAGACTCTGACAAGAGTAGGCCCCCCGTCTCCCGAGCCTTTAGTGATATTCACTATTGTGACCTCTGCATTGCACAGAGTGTGAGAGATTCAAGTCTGAACTCCCATGAAAAAATAATGGTGAATTACACAATTCTCCCCGGCAATTCAGCACTTGGAATTTTTTTGGGAGAATTGGCCCCTACATATCTGTTCATCTGTCTCCCATTGGCAGCTGGGAAGTCTGTAGTACAATCCCAACATTATGTTTGCTCCCTTCCTTTATCCATAATGCCTCACTGTAAGATCCCTCCAAGGTGTCCTCCCTCAACACAGCTGTGACAGGCTCCCTAACCAGTAATGCAACTTCCCCACCTCTTTTGTTTCCTTATCTGTCTCGTCTAAACATTGGTATCCCGGAACATTAAGTTGCCAATCCTGCTCCTCTTTCAACCATGTCTCTCTGATACCAACATCATAATTCCACGCATTAATCCAGGCTCTTAGTTCATCCATTTTACCTGTCATGCTTCTTGTATTGAAACGAATACAGTCCAAGCCTCCAGTCCTGCTGAGGTCAGCGACCTCTCCCTGACTACTCTTTTTCTTAGTTATAGTTGCCTTCGTCTCAAGCTCTTCCCCCAGTCTCCATACGTAGACTTGCTATTCTGGGTCCCACCCCCCACCACACTAACTTAAACCCTCTCGGGCAACACAAGCAAATCTCCCGGCCAGGATATTGGTGTCCCTTCAGTTTAGATGCAACCTATCCTTCTTATACAAGTCCCAGCTTCCCTGGAAGACATCCCAATGCTTCACATATTTGAAGCCTTCCCCATTCTTTAGGTATGTGCTCCTCATTGATTCACACCCTCTGCCATTTTCCTAGGGCTGGGAATTGTGGTGAGGAGTTGGGGATCTTAAAAGATGTTGCCAATACTTCCTCATATCCCCCATGTTTTCTCCATACCATTTCATAGCTTTCATTTCCCCCATGTCCCTCCCATATCCCCTCATAGCTTCCATATAGGATGTCTGGTCACCCGTTCTCACAGCTTCTGACAATACATTTGACAGATGGCCCCATTATGAATACTTGGAGGGACTGACTCGAAGACTGTCCAATGCATTTTGCTTAAGCAATGTTTACACAACTGCAGAGGAGAGTGCAAGCTTTGTGTGATGTCTTTATTACTTTGTAATAGTTCATTCTTTATTTGATGTGGTTTTCCAATGTCTGTGTGTGTATATTAGCACAAGATTAAGTGTCTGAAGTGGGTGAAAGGTACCAACATTGATCCTACGAATGGACCAGATGTTACTATCAGAAGTTTTTTTCAAAGCCTCTGCTTATATTGTCAGCTGTTTGATCCTGTCAAAGACTTGCCAATGGTTCATTGATTCTGTAAATAGTGAATACTGGGAGAGTGGATATGGAAGCTGCATGATGGGGTATGGAGTAATAGAAAGAGTATAGAAGAAGCATGGGGATGGAGGAGGCAATTGGAAATATGAGAGGGCATTGAAGTGTCTTGGCAAATACAATATGATGTGGATAAATGTGAGGTTATCAACTTTGGTGGCAAAAAGAGGAAGGAAGATTATCTGAATGGTGGCAGTTTAGGAAAAGGGGAAGGGCAACGTGACCTGCACAGTTGCTGAAAGTTTGCATGCAGGTACAGCAGGCAGTAAGGAAAGCTAATGGGATGCTGCCTTCCTAGCAAGAGGACTTGAGCATAGGAAGAAGGATATCCTGCTGCAGTTATACAGGGCCTTGGTGAGACCACACCTTGAGTATTGTGGGCAGTTTTGGTCTCCTAGTCTGAGGAAGGACATTGAGGGAGTCCAGCAAAGGTTCACCACACTGATTCCTGGAATGGCAGGACTTGCAAATGAAGAGAGATTGGATCAACTGGGCTTGTACTCACTGGAATTTAGAAGAATGGGTGGGGAGGGGGGTGTCTCATAGAAACACATAAAATGCTGATGAAACTGGACATGCTAAATGTAGGAAGAGTATTCCCAATGTTGGGGAAGTTCAGAGTTAGGGGTCACAGTCTAAAAATAAGAGGTAAGCCATTCAGGACTGAGATGAGGGAGAACTTCCTCACTTAAGAGAGTTGTGAACCTGTGGAATTCTCTACCACTGAAAGCTGTTGGGGTTAGTTTGTTAGATACGTTCAAGGAGGGGTTGAATGTGGCCGTTGTGGTTAAAGGGATCAAGGGATATGGACAGAAAGTAAGAATGGGATCCTGAAAGTGCATGATCAGCCATGATCATATTAAATAGTGGTGCAGGCTCAAAGGGCCGAATGGCCTACTCTCGTATCATTTTCTATGTTTATATGAAAATATAATCATGACCAATTTTTCAATGAGCTTTCAGACATAACCTTATGTCACTTGATGCAAAAAAAGAGGCAGAGTGGGATTCTTACCAGTAGAGGGAGTAGACGTAGTTTATTCTCACTGGAAAGCCAGTTCCTCACAGCTAGAGGGCTCCATTGTGCATGTGCTGATGTTTCAGTGGCCTTTGTAAAATACATAAAACACTGAAGAACTCAGTTTCCCCCACCCCTTCCCAGATATCCCCCCCTCCTCCACTCCAGATTGCTGGCCTCTCCAATCCAATGCTAGCCTCACCCACTCATCGCTGCCCCGATAACTCCTCCCCCTCCCAGTCGATCACTGCCTCGTTACCATCGCCTGCCCCCCACATCCCCATGCATCTTCAGCCTTGGACAGTCGGCACCCCAACTGAATCACAATTGCAGAGAGTGCAGCCTCTCCGCCTCCGCTTCCATCCCAGGCTCACTGTTAATATTCAAAAATCACACTGGCAATCTAGTGCTGGTAAGGTCGCAGCAGGCGAGAAACCGGGCGCCAAGCCGATTTTTTTATAACCTCTCTTGCAATCTTACCAGATCGCCATGCCGATCAACCAGTGTGAAGAGCTGGTAAGATTGCCCCCTAATAGTACAAAGCATAACTAGTGTGTAACAATAGTATCCCCTTGTGATTGAAGTAGATATTGTGTTATACTTGTGTGCTCTCTCGATCTTCTCAAAGGCAGCCAAACACTTAATAATAAGAGGTCTGGCATGAATTATTAAATTACTTTAATGTGCAAGATGTGAACATACAGAGCAATAGTTATGATAGGTATAATTTGTTTATAACATCAAAATAGTGAAATTACACTTTTGCACACCAATGCAACATTTTGTTCAGCAAAATGCTTTTTAATTATTCCCTTGCATTCTAACATTCTTGCAGCCTTTGTTGGACCTCTCTGCCTTCACAGCATTCCATTTTCAGAGACCTGTATTAATGGCTTCCTCTAAGTGTCTGATTTATTTCCTTCATCAGCAAAGAACAGCAAGGATAAGAATACAATGGATGTGAAATAGTAATCAATTATCAAGTCAGGATAATGAATTGTGTATTACTTACATTTGTATAGAACATTTATCCTCTGGTGTCCAGGAGAGATGGGACAGGCAGTCAAAAAGTCCTACGTTATTTTCTATAGGGATGTGGCTGTTACTAGCTAGGTCAGTATGTATTGCCCATTCCTAATTACCTTTCAGCTGAGTGATTTGCTAGGCTATTTCACAGAGGGCATTTGAGAGTTAACCACATTGCTGTGGATCTGGAGTCACAGGCAAGGACGTTTCCTTCCCTAAAGGACATTAGCGAACCAGATGGGTTTTTCCAATAATTGACAATGGCTTCACTTAGATTTTTCACCATTTGTCATGGGAGGGATTCAAACCCAGGTCTCTACGTCTCTAGATTACTAATCCAATGACAGTACGGCGATAGCACCAACTCCCTGTTGACACTGCCAGAATCCTTTGTTCATAAGTGCAACTGTAACTTGCTCTTATGAACAAGGCTCCTGACAATAGCAGGCTCGTGGGACCTTTCTTTACTTATGAATGACAGGTGCCAATGAACGTCCGTTGGGTCCACAAATTTAGACAAGACAAAATTGAGGTTCCCCCTTCCCACCTCAGGATTTTAAAAATGACCGGCCATTAAAATAGCCCGAATGTCACTCCGATACAGAAATTAATCTGCTTGAGAGACAGCCATCTCACCAGTAATCAATGGGAAGTTAAAATCTGGGTCCAGGTGGAGTATTTTCCTTAATTCAATTCATTTTAAAATCCAATATTTAAAAATTATGCCTCCCCTGGCAAAAGAAACCTTTATAAAGAAAAGCTTTTTAAAGTACAAGACATACACAAGACTACTTGAAAAATAAACGTATGATTTAAAAAACTGATAGTTAGGCATTTGCTAATAACTTGAAAACTTTCAGATTGCATAATATGAAAAACAAGATTTATGAATTTGGAATTTTCCAATGTTTAAGAATTGCTTCCGCTTTCTGGTACGAATCTTTGAAAGCTTGAAGGCTTCTTTCTTCAAGTCTAAGAAGATCTCGTTCTGTTTGGACACTATTCATTTTTGTAGCAATGATGTCACATAGCAGTGAAATCGTTTCATTCAGTAATAAAATTGGATTTTCTGTTGGAAACATATTGAGAATGTGAAAAGATTACTTACGCTTTGAAAATATTGCCTTCTACCTGCTGTGCAGAACACTTTATCAGCATAGAAAAGCAAACGAACAACAGTGTGGGATTGATCACAGAGCTGTAGTAGAGCCTACCTTATTTTGTTTGATAATGAGTTCTTTATATTGTCATTGATGCAGGATATCTGTAACGTGCCTTTAAGGGATAGCAGCATGCCATCACTTTAAGGGAAGTGCGGCATGCGGTCTAGCTTCAGTTTCACTTTGCTCTGGAGCAGAACACAGCATGCACAGCCTTGCTGCTTTGATGCTCTTGAGCTTTTTGTCTGTGTATGTTTGTTCACATGTGCCTGTTCTTAATAAATGAACCCTGAATGTGTTTGCATAATTCCTTATGAACACTTGGTGTCTTTACATCATTATAACACAAGCTGCTCCAGAAACTAGCAGCAGACATCCTTGGTTTCCCAAAATCCAAACTCTGAACAGATGCTCTGACGAAGAGTCATCTAGGCTCAAAACATTGGCTCTCTCTCCACAGATGCTGTCAGACTGGCTGAGATTTTCCAGCATTTTTTAGGAGAGCTAGGAGGGGGCATGAGAAGTCCTTGGCTGGTCACATCAAGGAAAATCCCAAAGCTTTTTATGCTTCTGTGAGAAATAAAAGAATGACCAGGGTGAGGTTACGGCCGGTCAAGGATAGTAATAAGAACTTGTGTGTGGAGTCAGAAGAGCTAGGAGAGGCGATGAATGAATACTTTTCTTCAGTGTTCACCAAGGAAAGGGGCCATGTTTTTGAGGATGAGAGTGTGATACAGGCTGATAGGCTGGAGGAGGTTCTGAGGGAAGATGTATTAGCAATTTTGAAAAACCTGAGGGTCGATAAGTCCCCTGGGCCGGATGGGATATATCCTAGGATTCTTTGGGAGGCAAGGGAGGAGATTGCAGAGCTTTTGGCTTTGATCTTTGGGTCCTCACTGTCCATAGGGATAGTGCTAGAGGACTGGAGAGTGGTGAATGTTGTTCCTCTGTTCAAGAAAGAAAATAGGAATGACCCTGGTAATTATAGGCCAGTTAGTCTTACTTCGTTGGTTGGTAAGTTAATGGAAAAGATCCTGAGGGATAGGATTTATGACCATTTGGAAAGATTCAGCTTAAGCTGGGATAGTCAACTCAGATTCATGAAGGGTAATTCTTGCCTCACAAACTTGGTTGAATTCTTTGAGGAGGTAACTAATTGTGTAGATGAAGGTAGAGCAGTTGATGTCATATACATGGATTTTAGTAAGGCGTTTGATAAGGTCCCCAATGTTGGCACGTTGAAGAAAGTAAGGAGGTGTGGGATATGGGAAATTTGGCCAATTGGATAAGTAACTGGCTATCTTACAGAAGACAGAGAGTGGTTGTGGATGGAAAATTTTCAGACTGGGGCCCAGTTACCAGGGATCAGTGCTGGGTCCTCTGCTATTTGTGATTTTTATCAATGACTTGGAGGAGGGGGCTAAAGGTTGGATCAGTAAATTTGCTGATGACACTAAGATTGGTGGAGTAGTGGATAAGGCAGAAGACTGTTGTAGGCTGCAAAGAGACATTGATAGGATGCAGAGCTGGGCCGAAAAATGGCAGATGGAGTTTAACCTTGATAAGTGTCAGGTGATTCATTTTGGTAGGACAAATTTGAATGTGGATTACAGGGTCAATGGCAGAGTTCTGAGGAATGTGGTGGGACAGAGAGATCTTGGGGTTCATATCCACAGATCTCTGAAGGTTGTCACTCAAGTGGATGGAACCGTGAAGAGGGCCTGTGGTGTGTTAGCGTTCATTAACAGGGGGTTAGAGCTTAAGAGCTGTGGGGTGATGCTACAACTGTACAGGTCCTTGGTGAGACCGCATTTGGAATATTGTGTGCAGCTCTGGTCACCTCACTATAAGAAGGATGTGGAAGCATTGGAGAGAGTGCAGAGGAGATTTACCAGGATGCTGTCTGGTTTGGAGGGTAAGTCTTATGAGGAAAGGCTGAGGGAGCTGGGGCTTTTCTCTTTAGAGCAGAGGAGGATGAGAAATGACTTAATAGAGATTTATAAGATGATGAGGAGGATAGATAGAGTGGACGTGCAGAGACTTTCCTTGGGTGGATGTAGCTGTTACTCGGGGGCATAACTATAAGGTTCATGCTGGGAGATATAGGAGGGATGTCTGAGGTAGGTTCTTTACTCGGAGAGTGGTTGGGGTGTAGAATGGACTGCCTGCTGTGATAGTGGAGTCGAACACTTTAGGAACTTTCAAGCGGTTATTGGATAGGCACATGGAGCACATCAGAACGATAGGGAGTGAGATAGCTTGATCTTGGTTTCGGACAAAGTTTGGCACAACATCGAGGGCCGAAGGGCCTGTACTGTGCTGTACTATTCTATGTTCTGATTATTAAAAATTCATTCATGGGATGTGGGCATTGCTGACTGGGCCAGCAATTGTTGTCCATCCCTAATTGCCCTTGAACTAGGAGCTTGCCAGGCCATACAGAGAACCTTTAAAAATCAACCGCATTTCCATGGATCTGGAGTCACATGTAGGCCAGACCAGGTAAGGATGGCAGATTTCCTTCCCAAAAGGACATTAGTGAACTAGATAGGGGTTTCACAACAATGGTTTCATGGTCATCATTAGATTTTTAATTCCAGATTTTTATTGAATTTAAATTTAAACTATCTGCTGTGGTGGGATTCAAACCCAGGAACACAGCATTACTGTGGGCGTCTGGTGACAATACCGCTACACCACTGCCTCTCTGTATTTATTCAACAAGAGACATGTGTACCCCTTCTGCAATCATGGTGCACCTGTTGCCATCTAGAAGGTTCTCCTGATCCTTCTATAATTGATGCATTTTCTGTAGAATTCCCAATGAGATACCTATTATACTACGGAACTATCGAGAACAGAAACCTCCTGGATGGCCTTTTGCCCTATCACCCCAATAAACCTTTCCACTCTAAGTCAATTTGTCCACCACACTGTGAGTTGGTGAAAAAGGAAACCCCAAATAGAAGTATCCTCTTCGAATATACTCCCAATGGAACAAGAAGGTGACTTGGGAAAGAAAAATGAAAACCATCAGGAAAAAAACCAAGCTTTGTGATAAATGTGATTGTGCTACTCATTGAGGGCAATAACCTGAAAGGAAGAGAGTTGACTGTTGCACCTCTTGAACTCATTGAACACCACGGGATTACGGAATAGCCTAGCAAAGGGAAACACTCCATTTTTGAACACTTCTTGACATGTGAACAGTATTAGGGGAATAAATAGATATGGGGGTTAGTATAAGCCTTTTTACATGTCTGCACATCATTTGCATCTCAGCGAATATTTTGAGCACAAGACATCTCTGTGCCTTCTACTTGAATCTAATATCCTGATATGAGCTGATATTTTAGTGCAAACACAAAACTCTGCTCCCAATATTAAACTCATTGTTCAATGAGTACAAGAGGCCCAACAGTCAACTCTCTTCCTTTCAGGTTATTGCCCTCAATGAGTAGCACAATCACATTTATCACAAAGCTTGGTTTTTTTCCTGATGGTTTTCATCTTTCTTCACCAAGTCACCCTCTTGTTCCATTGGGGGTATATTCGAAGAGGATACTTCTATGTGGGGTTTCCTATTTCACTCTGACCTTTGGCTGCTGGGACAGGGCTGACATTGCCGATGTGGTCACGCAGCCAGAGACAGCCCTGTGCAGCTACACAGATCCCTCTGTCTCTGAATTTTAACTGGGACATTTTGGATCAAAGTCTTTGGGCCCTTCCTGCTGGTGGTATCTCCCAGTTCTGCCTGCCCAACGCCCCCCTCCCACACCCCTCCTACTGTGGTAGGTTTCCCCCAGCGGCGGAGGGTGCGAGCCACAGAAAAGGCCGTTGACAACAGCAAGACCGGGAGATCCCGCCACTGGCCAATGATGGTCCACCCCCCGCCGCCACAATCAAACAGATCTGACATATTTGTGCTGCTTGAGTGACCCCTCAGGAATTTCAAGTTGAAGGGATGGAATTTTAACAGTTTTGTTTTTTGGCATAATATTAGGACTGTTTTGGACAGGAAACCTGAATGCAGGAATAACTAACATTCTGATTGCTCTTTCCAGGAGGTCACCAATTAATCGTCCATCTCTGGATTTGCTGATGAGGTTACAGAGGGAGGGTAGGCAGGATGACATGACTGTATCAGTAATTCTGCCCCAGTTGTCACCTAATATTGCAGAGAAGCACAACAGTACTTGGAGGTTTGAGGTAGCACCTTTCATGAGAATGAGGAGGACCTGGGAAGAGTCATCCTGGGTCTCACTGTATTACCTAGAGGATCAGTTGAATGAGATGATCTCTCCCAACCAAGATAGAGGACAGCTGTTTCAGGAAAGTAGATATGGATGGAAGTGGCTGAGGAAGACAGCAGCAGGACTTTGCTTCCTCGAAACTGGAGGTAGTGCACCAAGAGGAAACAGGACCTCAGAAGGGCAGAAAATGTGAGTAATATATCATTGCGAGGTGCCAAACCCTTCAGTGGCCTTTTCAGCATTCTTCTAAACAGCATACCCTAGAGCCTGACACCTTTCAGCTCCTCTCATTCCTCTCTCTCTTCAGGTACCTCACATTCCTAGCGGAGAAGTCAACACTCTTGCCCCAATGCCTTAGCGACATCCTCAATAAAGTTTCTTTTACTGCTCTGTACGCACACCATCATGACCACTCACATCTCTCTGCCTTCTTTCCTCACAATTAAAGAGAGCATGCAATTTGGTGAGAGGCAGGGCTGGATGGTTGGGAAGGCAGGAAGCAGAGTGAGGATGGTATCTCCATTAACTGGCACCTTGTTGGCCATCCACAATGCATGCCCACCTGTTCTACTTGGGAGAAGATCTAGGATCATGAAGATGAAGGCGTGAGCAGCAAACTGCTGTGAGACCCTGAAGCCCCTTGAGGTACCGGTATCGGGACACATGCTGGGAAAGCGGGTCCTCTGCCTGTTTGGATATTACCTCCTCCCAACTGTACCTAGGTGACCATCCCCTCTTCCCTGTGGAGGAGCATGTGGATAAGGGAAAGGCACTGGTACCACTGCTGCTCTTCCTCCAGCTGCAACTGGGTCGTGTTGCTGTGCTTTAGGCCCTTGCACTAGACTCTGAGCAAAGGGGCAATGATGGAGATGTGCATTTTGGAGGCTGGCTGTTCAGCTGAAGGAGGGTGAGGTGCTGGCTGGAGCACCTTAGCAACATCTGGCAATTGCCTGTCACACAGTGATTGTACTTTCCTCCAGAGAACATGCTTTAAGCATCTCACTTGACCATGTTTGCAGCTTTTCAATGTAACTCATCAAGCCCCTCACAGGTTGTCAGTTTCTTTGAGGAAGTCCATCCCACTCTGCCCTTGTCTCCTCCAAACTGCTGGAGGAGACACAGAGTGAAACTGCTCAGCTGTTGGAAAAATGGAATCCGTTTCCAAATTCCCTCTAAATTAGCTGAATAATGACATACACTATAAGAAATAATCTGGAATTAAGAATGCACTGATAACCATGAGACCATTGTCGATTGTTGGGAAAACCTATCTGGTTCACTGACATCCTTTAGGGAAGGAAATCTGCCGTCCTTACCTGGTCTGGCTCACATGTGACTCCAGGCCCACAGCAATGTGGTTCACTCTCAATTGCCCTCTGAAATGGCCTAGCAGACCACTCAGTTGTATTAGGCTCACCACCGCTTTCTAAAGAGGCAACTAGGGATGGGCAATAAATGGTGGCCAGCCAGCGATGTCCACGTTACATGAATGAATTTTTAAAAAATGCCTTCCTACCTCACCAACAGGTTCACTTCCAACCCAGGCCGGAGAAAGAGGAAAGGAGTCGGGGGGAATGTTGGGATATTGACTTGACTTTTTCCCAGCACACACCCTCCACCAGCCTGGGGAAAAATCCCTCAGGATAGAAAATTGTGATTGCTTTTTCTTTTAATTCTGTAATGAGGATTCCGTGTACTTCCTTACCTTTTTGGCAGGTGGGTATCTGCGGCTCAAAGTTTCCACTTATCTGGCATACACTTCTTGTTTCCTCACGCGGTCTGAAACCACGATTGCATCTGACTGTGACGACTTCTCGATAATAGTAAGTATATTTATGCGGTGTTATTACGCCATTGTCAATATAATGGGGTGCCTCACAAATAACTGCAAGAGAGGAATGTATTAGTCTTCACTGGGTGACTGGTTATTGTTAGGCATGATGTTCTTCCATTGGGATAGAAAATTATTTCTGTTCATTACTTTCTGAGATGATGAAGCGTTTGTGGAATTTGTGTTGCTATCAAATGGAATTAATTTACCCTGGTTTTAAGTTCCAACATCTCTCTTCCTTTATTTTATCAGAATGCCTTGCTTACAGTGATGTGGGTTTGCGATTTATGGATTGGATTTAACACAAAGCCGAATACATGTTGATATTCATTCACAAATGTTAGTAATTCCAGAGTCCATTGCTAAAGTGCGGGGATATCAGAACAGGAGGTGGCCATTCAGCCCCTCAAGGCATTCGATTTGCTCAGTTCAATGTGCTACATAACTCCACCCACTTTAATATCAAAATATAATTTCTGAGGGGCAGTGTCCATGACTGAAAACAATAAATCAGATGCTTACCACAATGCAATAAAACAAATGTATAACATTGTATTCCTGTTCTCCCCTTCTTATTCCTTCAGCCACTGCATCCTGATCAGTGGTGAGTGTCCCTCTGGTAATTGAGAAGCCCTCCTATAGATGGCCCTATGCCCCAGGGGCAGGCACTTCAGCACTCTGCCCAGTGAAGGGCCAGCCCACAGAAACAGCTCCTGCATTTACCAAGTGCCCTTCCAACCCCGTGGCCAAGTTCTGCCTGAATCACCCTGGCAAACCTGATCCCACTTCCGTTGATCTGACGGCAGGGTCCAGGATTGGCTGCTTTCCCTGCAGTGGCCATCGTTGACTCTCCGATTGGCTGGCAGCACCTGGAGGTGAGATACTGTCCCCTAAAGAATGGGATCCCCAACACCAGGCAGTTAATTACCTGGTGCCCTGGTTCCTCCAAAGTGACTGAGGTGGGATTCTCCTTGGTGTTATGGGTGACCTCAGTGTCACTACTGCTCAGACAGAATTCAGTCCAAGATGTGCAACTCGTGAAACACAGACAAATTCCTTTGTAGCTTATCTATTCAGTAAGCAGGGTGAGGGCACTCATGTTTACACCTTTAGCAATTATGCTGCATTTTCTTGCCATCTACATGATCCTCCTGATACTTTTACAAGCTGCTGCATATTGTCCAGGACTCACAACGTGATACCTATCAAATTTGAGCATAAGTGCAAGAGCAAAGATTGAACCATGGGTTCTGTATGTCTCAAGCGCAGGCCTTAATTTGTTCTAAGCTGCAGACACAACCTTTTCTTTATATTAATAAGCCAGTGTTATGTCGGAGGACTGGCTTTGGCGAGGTTATTACATTCTACTTTCAATCTGGTGTTGGGGCTTTTTCCCTCCTCCCAACTGTATCTCAGTGGCCATCCCCTCTTCCCAGTGGAGGGGCTTGTGGATAACGGGAAGGCAGCTGGCACCATTCTGCTGTTCCTCCAGCTGAAGCTTGGGCATTTTGCTGTGCTTTAGCCCCTCGCACTGGACCCTCAGCAGGGGGGCAATGGCGGGGATGCACAAACTGCTCTCGTGCCAATCTAGAAGCTGGCTGTAGCGATGTTCAGCTGAAGGAAGCTGGCTGGGTGAAGTACCTTACTAACATCTGGCTATTGCCTGTCACACAGTGATAGCACTCTCTGACAGAGGGAGTGCTTTACACAGCAGCCTCTCGCTTGACCATGTCAGCAGCTCTTTGGTGTAACTCATCAAACCCCTCGCAGGTTGTCAGTTTCAGTGAGGAAGTCCCTTCCACTCTGCCCTTGTCTTCCCCAACCTGCTGGAGGAGACGCAGAGTGAGACTGCTCAGCTTTGGAAAAATGAAATCCATTTGCAGATTCCCTCTGAAATGGAGGATTAACAACATTCATTGCCTTCTGACCTCATCTACTGATCCATTTCTGGAGAAAGAGGATTGGAGTAAAGGGAATGTTGGGATACTGACTTGAAATTTTCACTGAACACATCCTCCACCAGCTGGAAAAATAACTCCTTGTGATATAAAATTGTTATTGCTTTTTCTTTGCATTCTGTCATATGGTTTCCATGTGCTTCCTTACCTCTTTGGCAGGTGGGTATAGGTGGTTCAAATCTCCCATCCGTGCTGCATGTAACACTTGTCTCCACAAATGGCTTGAAACCAGAAAAGCATTCGAATGTAGCACTGTCTCCATAATAATAAGTCTTTTCTTGTGATGTTCTTCTGCCATGGCTAATATAATTGGGTGCCTCACAAGTAACTGCAAGGGAGGAATGTATTAGTCTTCACTGGGTGACCAGTTATTGTTAGGAATGATATTCTTCCATTGGGATAGAAAATTATTTCTGTTCATTACTTAGAACCATAGAAAATTACAGCTCAAAAGCAGGCTTTTTGGCCCTTCTTGTCCGTGCCGAACCATTTTTTGCCTAGTCCCACTGACTGGCACTTGAACCATATCCCTCCACACCCCTCTCATCCATGAACCCATCCAAGTTTTTCTTAAATGTTAAAAGTGACCCCCCATTTACCACTTTATCCAGCAGCTTATTCCACACTCCCACCACTCTCTGCATGAAGAAGCCCCCCCCCCCCAATATTCCCTTTAAACTTTTCTCCTTTCACCCTTAACCCATACCCTCTGTTTTTTCTCCCCCAGCCTCACTGGAAAAAGCCTGCTTGCATTCAGTCTACCTATACCCTTCAACATCTTATACACCTCTATCAGATCTCCCCTCATTCCTCTACACTCCAGGGAATGAAGTCCTAACCTAAGAACATAAGAACATAAGAAATAGGAGCAGGAGTAGGCCATCTGGCCCTTCGAGCCTGCCCCGCCATTCAATAAGATCATGGCTGATCTGTCGTGGCTCAGTTCCACATTCCCGCCCGCTCCCCATAACCCTTAATCCCCTCTCTTATCAAAAACCCATCAACCCGCGTCTTAAAAATATTTAGCGAGGCAGCCTCCACCACTTCAACGGGCAGAGAATTCCAGAGATTCACCACCCTTTGAGTGAAGAAGTTCTTCCTCAACTCCGTTCTAAACCGCGCCCCCCCCCCTTTATCTTGAGGCTGTGCCCCCTAGTCCTACTGTCCTTTCTGAGCGGGAAGAGTCTCTCCACCTCTATCCTATCCATCCCATTCATCATCTTATATGTCTCAATGAGATCTCCCCTCATTCTTCTAAACTCTAACGAGTACAAGCCTAGTTTATTCAGCCTCTCCTCATAGCTCAACCCCCTCAACTCCGGCATCAGCCCAGTAAACCTCCTCTGCACTCCCTCCAAGGCCAAAATATCCTTGCATAAGTACGGCGCCCAAAACTGCACACAGTACTCCAGCTGCGGCCTCACCAATGCCCTATATAGCCACAGCAAGACCTCCCTACTTTTATATTCAATCCCCCTCGCTATGAAGGCCAGCATCCCATTAGCCTTCCTGACCACCTGCTGCACCTGCAAGCTGGGTTTTTGCACAAGGACCCCGAGGTCCCTCTGCACCGTCGCCTGCTGCAGTTTTTCGCCACGTAAGTAATAATCCTTCCTACCATTATTCCTACCAAAGTGGACCACCTCGCACTTGCCAACATCAAATTCCATTTGCCAGTTCCTGGCCCATTCGCCCAGCCTATCTAGATCCTTCTGTAGACTCTCCACACCCTCCGCGCAATTTGCCGTTCCACCAATCTTGGTGTCATCAGCAAATTTCGATACCATACACTCGGTTCCCTCCTCCAGATCATCTATATAAATGGTAAATAGCTGAGGCCCCAGCACCGACCCCTGGGGCACTCCAGTAGTCACCAACCGCCGAATAGCACCCATTGACCCCCACTCTCTGCCTCCTATTTGACAACCAATCCTCTATCCACGCTAACACCCTACCCCCAACTCCATGTCCCCTGACCTTCTGCAATAACCTCTTGTGAGGTACCTTTTCAAACGCCCTCTGAAAATCAAGAAAGACCACATCCACTGGCTCTCCTCTATCCACCGCCCTAGACACATCCGCATAGAACTCCAGTAAATTCGTCAGACACGACTTCCCCTTAACGAAACCGTGCTGCGTCTGCTCTATCAAGAAATTCCCCTCAAGATGCCTCGCTATTTCCGCCTTGATGACGGATTCTAACATTTTACCTACAACAGACGTTAAACTAAGCGGCCTATAATTCCCTGCCTTTTGCCTGGCACCCTTCTTAAACAACGGCGAAACATTAGCCGTTTTCCAATCTTCCGGCGCTTCCCCGGAATCCAGCGACGTTTGGAAAATAACCACCAAGGCATCCACTGTCACCTCTGCCATTTCTTTCAGAACCCTCGGATGCATTCCATCCAGTCCTGGGGACTTGTCCACAATCAGCCCCTCCAGTCTGTCGAGCACCGCCTCTCTAGTAACAATAATGTCATTGAGACCCTCCAGTCCTACCACCTTTCCATCTCTAACACCAGGCAAATTATTCACGTCCTCCTCCGTGAAGACCGAAACAAAAAAGTTATTCAAGACCTCAGCCATTTCCCCATCCCCTACCACTAAGTCCCCCTTCTCATCCTCTAAAGGACCAACGTTCACCCTAGCCAGCCTCTTCCTTGTTATATATTTATAAAAACTCTTGCTATCCTTTTTTATATTAAGTGCTAGCCCAGCTTCGTAGTTTCTCCTACCCTTCTTTATCAAATTCTTTGTCAATCTTTGTTGACATTTAAACCTCTCCCAATCCTCTTCTCGCCCACTACTCTTAGCTACTCTAAATTCCTCCGCTTTTAATTTAACACTTTCCTTCACCTCCTTCGTTATCCACGGCTTATTACCTCTCCTCCTACGGTCCTTTTTGACCTATTCAATCTCTCTCTGTAACTCAGCTTCTCAACTCCTAGCAACATCCTCGTGAACCTTCTCTGCACTCTTTCAACCTAATTTACATCCTTCCTGCAACTAGGTAACCAAAACTGTACACAATATTCTAAATTCGGCCTCACCAATGCCTTATATAACCTTACCATAACACTCCAATTTTTATACTCAATACTCCGATTTATAAAGGCCAATGTACCAAAAGCACTCTTTATGACCCTATCCACCTGTGACGACACTTTTAGGGAATTCTGTACCTGTATTCCCAGATCCCTCTGTTCAACTGTACTCTTCAGAGTCCTACCATTTAGCCTGTATGTTCTACTTTGGTTTGTCCTTCCAAAGTGCAATACCTCACACTTGTCTGCATTAAATTCCATTTGCCATTTTTCAGCCCATTTTTCTAGTTGGTCCAAGTCCCTCTGCAAGCTTTGAAAACCTTCCTCACTGTCCACTACACCTCCAATCTTTGTATCATCAGCAAATTTGCTGATCCAATTTACCACATTATCATCCAGATCATTGATATAGACGACAAACAACAATGGACCCGACACCGATCCCTGCGGCACTCCACTAATCACAGGCCTTCACTCAGAGAAGCAATCCTCGACAACTACTCTCTGGTTTCTTCCATTGAGCCAGTGTCTAATCCAATTTACAACCTCCCCATTCACTTTCTGAGTTGATGAAACTTTTGAAGAATCTGCCACCAAATTGAATGAATTTACCCTGGATTTAATGTTCAACATCTTTCTTTCCTTATTTTGTCCGAATGCCTTTCCTACAGTGATCTGGATTTATGATTTATCGATTAGATTTCACACAAAGCAGTAAACCAAAAATATTCATTAACAAATGTTAGTAATTCCAGAGTCCATTGCTAAAGTGCGGGGATATCAGAACAGGAAGTGGCCATTCAGCCCCTAAAGGCATTCGATTTGCTCAGTTCAATGTGCTACATAACTCCACCCACTTTAATATCAAAATATAATTTCTGAGGGGCAATGCCCATGACTGAAAACAGTAGTTCAGATGGATACAATAGTGCAAGATAACGATGCATAACATTGTATTCCTGTTCTCCCCTTCTTATTCCTTCAGCCACTGCATCCTGATCAGTGGTGAGTGTCCCTCTGGTAATTGAGAAGCCCTCCTATAAATGGCTCTATACCCCAGGGGCAGGCACTTCAGCACTCTGCCCAGTGAAGAGCCAGCCCACAGAAACACCTCCTGCATTTACCAAGTGCCCTTCCAACCCCGTGGCCAAGTTCTGCCTGAATCACCCTGGCAAACCTGATCCCACTTCCGTTGATCTGACGGCAGGGTCCAGGATTGGCTGCTTTCCCTGCAGTGGCCATCGTTGACTCTCCGACTGGCTGGCAGCACCTGGAGGTGAGATACTGTCCCCTAAAGAATGGGATCCCCAACACCAGGCAGTTAATTACCTGGTGCCCTGGTTCCTCCAAAGTGACTGAGGTGGGATTCTCCTTGGCATTACGCGTGACCTTAGTGTCACTGCTGCTTGGACAGAATTCAGTCTAAGATGTGCAACTCGTGAAACACAGACAAATTCCTTTGTAGCTTATCTATTCAGTAAGCAGGGTGAGGGCACTCATGTTTACACCTTTAGCAATTATGCTGCATTTTCTTGTCATCTACATGATCCTCCTGGTACTTCTACATCTGATGCATATTGTCTGGCTTTTTTTTAAACTCTACATTGAAGAAGGAGGCCATTCAGGCTATCGAGTCTGCACCGACAACAATCCCACCCCAGGCCTCATCCCTACAACCCCACACATTTAGCCCGCTAATCCCTCTAACCTACACATCCCGGGATACTAAGGGACAATTTAGCATGGCCAATCAGCCTAACCCACATACCTTTGAAGTGTGGGAGGAAACCAGAGCACTTGGAGGAAACCTGTGCAGACATGGGGACAAACTCCACACAGACAATGACCTGGGCAGCGAATCGAACGCTCCTCCTGGAGCTGTGAGGTAGCAGTGCTAACCACTGTGCTTCCCCATTTTGCTGTGCTTTTGCCCCCTTGCACTAGATCCTCAGCAGAGGAGCAATGGCGGGGATGCACAAACTGCTCTCATGTCTGTCTAGACGCTGGCTGTAGGGACGTTCAGCTGAAGGAGGGTGAAGTGCTGGCTGGGTGAAGTACCTCACTAATATCTGGCGATTGCCTGTCACACAGTGATTGCACTCTCTGACTGAGGGAGTGCTTCACGCCACAGCCTCTCACTCGACCATGTCAGCAGCTCTTCAGTCTACCTCATCAAACCTCTCACAGGTTGTCAGTTTCAGTGAGCCCTTGGTCTTCTCCAGCCTGCTGGAGGAGACACAGGGTGAGACTGCTCAGCTTTGGAAAAATGGAATCCATCTGCAGATTCCCTCTAAAGTGGCGGATTAACGAAATTCATTGCCTCCCGACCTCACCAACAGATTTGCTCCTTATCCAGCCCGGAGAAAAAGGATTGGAGTCAAGGGAACATTGGGATATTGACTTGTCTTTTTGCCTGCACACGCCTTCCGCCAGACTGGAAAAAAATGCTCATGATATAAAATTGTTATTTTTTTTTCTTTTAATTCTGTAATGAGGTTTCCGTGTGGTTCCTTACCTTTTTGGCAGGTGGGTATCCGCGGCTCAAAGTTTCCATTCATCTGGCATACACTTCTTATTGTACCAAACGGTCTGAAACCACGATTGCATCTGACTGTGACGCTGTTTCGATAATAGTAAGTAAATTTATGCGGTGTTATTACGCCATTGTCAATATAATGGGGTGCCTCACAAGTAACTGCAAGAGAAGAATGTATTCGTCTTCACTGGGTGACTGGTTATTGTTAGGTATGATGTTCTTCCATTGGGATGGAAAATTATTTCTGTTCATTACTTTCTGAAATGATGAAGCTTTTGTGGAATTTGTGTTGCTATCAAATGGAATTAATTTACCCTGGTTTTAAGTTCCAACATCT
Source organism: Carcharhinus amblyrhynchos (assembly GCF_965287045.1). Taxonomy (NCBI): domain Eukaryota; kingdom Metazoa; phylum Chordata; class Chondrichthyes; order Carcharhiniformes; family Carcharhinidae; genus Carcharhinus; species Carcharhinus amblyrhynchos. The sequence goes on from NC_137345.1 coordinate 18,957,998, forward strand.
CTCTTCCTTTATTTTATCAGAATGCCTTGCTTACAGTGATGTGGGTTTGCGATTTATGGATTGGATTTAACACAAAGCCGAATACATGTTGATATTCATTCACAAATGTTAGTAATTCCAGAGTCCATTGCTAAAGTGCGGGGATATCAGAACAGGAGGGGGCCATTCAGCCCCTCAAGGCATTCGATTTGCTCAGTTCAATGTGCTAGATAACTCCACCCACTTTAATATCAAAATATAATTTCTGAGGGGCAATGCCCATGACTGAAAACAGTAGTTCAGATGGATACAATAGTGCAAGATAACGATGCATAACATTGTATTCCTGTTCTCCCCTTCTTATTCCTTCAGCCACTGCATCCTTATCAGTGGTGAGTGTCCCTCTGGTATGTGAGAAGCCCTCCTATAAATGGCTCTATACCCCAGGGGCAGGCACTTCAGCACTCTGCCCAGTGAAGGGCCAGCCCACAGAAACACCTCCTGCGTTTACCAAGTACCCTCCCAAACCTGTGGCCAAGCTCTGCCTGAATGACCCTGGCAAACCTGATCCCACTTCCCTTGATCTGACAGCAGGGTCCAGGATTGGCTGCTTTCCCTGCAGTGCCCACCGTTGGCTCTCTGATTGGCTGGCAGCAGCTGGAGGTGAAATACTGTCCCCGGAAGAATGGGATCCCCAACACCAGGCAGTTAATTACCTGGTGCCCTGGTTCCTCCAAACTGACTGAGGTGGGATTCCCCTCAGCGTTATGGGTGACTTTAGTGCCATTGCTGCTCAGACAGAATTTAGTCCCTGTTATGCAACTCGAGAAACACAGACAAATTCCTTTGTAGCTTATCTATTCAGTAAGCAGGGTGAGGGCACTCATGTTTACACCTTTAGCAATTATGTTCCATTTCCTTGCGATTTACATGTTCTTCTTGGTACTTATATGTGGTGCATATTGTATGGGACTCACAATGTGATACCTATTTAACTCAGGGGAAACAACTCTTCACCTCCTGGATGACCATTTGCCCCATCACATCAATAAACATTTCCAATTCGTTCCCTTAATTGTTCAGAAGTCAATTCCTCTGTCACACTTCAAGTTGATGACGGTGTTTTTGAGCACAGTTTAATTTCAGATTAGATTAGTAACTAAGATCACCCAGGTTTTCAGCACATTTATCACCTGATGTAGGAACAGCAGTTGAAAAATAAAGATACATGGAGATTTTTAAAAAAGAGCTCATCTTTTGCACTTCTAAAAATCATTGATGTCAGGTGCAGGTTTCAGACAAAAGATATGTCTCTGCCTTTTGCGATCTACATGTTAATCATGATTCTCAACACCCTGGAAATATCAACTAAATTTTATTCTCGCTATTAAACTAATAACGCAATGAGTCAGAATTATGCAAAACTTACCCTCACTTCCTTACTGCCAGCTTATTTCCCCAGTGATTTACACGACCATATCAGTCACAGTGGAGGCGATGGCCTGTGGTATTATCACTAGACTATTAATCCAGAAACTCAGCTAATGTTTTGTGGACCCAGGTTTGAATCCTGCCACAGCAGTTGGTGGAATTTGAACTCAATAAAACAAATTAATGATGACCATGAAACCATTGTTGGAAAAACCCATCTGGTTGACTAATGTCCTTTATGGAAAGCAATTCATTATCCTTACCTGGCCTGGCCTACATGTGACTCCAGAGCCACAGCAATGTGGTTGACTCTCAACTGCCCTGGAGAATTAGGAATGGACAATAAATGGTAGCCAGCCAGCGACACCCATGCCCCGTGAATGAATTTAAAAAAGACAAGGCTGCTCACTGTTAGTTACTTTTTAAGAAAAACATCCTTTACTGTGATGTGAAATTGCTGTCACATATTTGTTGTTCATTCCTAATTGCACTTTATGGTGTTTGTCCTCTTTTACAGCTGACCTGCAGAGACTTTACATGACCCAGGTAAGCAATCAGGGACCATGGCGAGAGATCACGTTAACAAGCCTGGGCTAGCCCCGCAGATTTGATCCTGGAAGCTGACTGGTGGTACAAGGCTACAAAACGTTTGCATTATAGTTGTATGTAAATAAATGTTAGAGCTGTTATTTACCTAACTGGTGAATGGGAGTTTTGCACCCTTGAACTGAGAGATTGAGGCCATTTTGGAGGACAGTGCAGAGCCAGCCACATTACTGTGGGTCTGGAGTCACATTCAGACCAGGCCAGCGAAGGAAAACTTTCCTAAAGGGGGTCAGCGAACCAGATGGGTTTTTATGACAATCGATACTTTATTAATTGAATTTAAATTCCAGCAACTGCTGTCTTGGGATGTGAAATAAAAAGTCTCAAAACACCAGGTTAAAGTCCAACAGGTTTATTTGGTAGCACAAGCTTTCGGTGTCTCGCTGTTCTTCAGGTGAGTGAGGAGTTCTTCACTCACCTGAAAAAGGAGCGACACTCCAAAAGCTTGTGCTACCAGATAAACCTGTTGGACTTTAACCTGGTGTTGTGAGATTTCTTACTGTGCTTACCCCAGTCCAACGCTGGCATCTCCACATCATGGGATGTGAACGCAGACCCCTCCCCGACCCCCAACCCGGCTGGTGCATTAGCCGAGGCCTCTGCTTACTAATCCAGTGACATTATCACTAAGATACCATCTTCTTGTGATTCGGAAGGTCCATTAATCTTCCCCAAGTGATCTTCTTATTCCACTGGGGAAGGGAAAGATTTATTCCTGGCTTCCTCTCCAGTCTGACATTCAGCTGATGGGTGGAGTGAGCATTGCAGATGCGTGCATTGCAGACAGAGGCAGCCCAATCAGACTAACTATTCCCTCTGTCCCTGGATCTGAGGCGGAAGATCTGCTGTGTCCCACTCGTGTCAGCAAAGTGGACACCCTGGAACTTCATTTGATTTGATATGATTTATTATTGTCACATGTATCAGTACACAATGAAAAGTATTGTTTCTTGCGTGTGATACAGACAAAGCATACCATTCATAGAGAAGGAAAGGAGAGAGTTAGAAATGTGGTGTTACAGTCATAGATAGGGTGTGAGAAAGGTTAACTTAATGCGAGATAGGTCCACTCAGAAGTCTGATGCCAGCAGGGAAGCTGTTTTTGAGTCGGTTGGTACATGACTCAGGCTTTTGTATCTTTTTCCTGGCAGTAGATATGACCTAAAGGCTGGAATCACCTTAGTAGTTTTTGGAGAAGAGCTGGAGATATTTTCCTGTTGGGAATCTGAATGCTGGACTAAAAGAGCTATTGAAATAGCCTTTTCACTGCAAAGTGCAGAAAAAGTGGCTCCAGAGCTGCAAGGGACATTTGAAAGTGAGATTCTACAGAAATGGAGTGGAGTTAGTATAAAAGTGACCATTCCTCAACTGAGGGCAGCTGTGCAAGTAAGACATCAAGAGTTCCATGACTGTATCAAAACTCAGCTCAAGTCACCAGGCAGTTGAGGAAAAGCAATGATTTTCCCCAATGTGGATGAGATTATATTCTGGAAGGTTGCAAGTGCCAAAAGTCAGACCATTGTAGGCACAGCTGGGTGATTCAGCCAAGGCACAGTTGCAGGAGTCGACAAAACACATGTTCTCCTGAAGGAGGCCAAGACCAGTACCAGCCCATAGTATGGAGGTACATCCACTAAATGCAACTAAATCACATTATCATAGCCAAGGCTGGCCCAATGATGGTAGAACTGCTGGTAAATGGACACTTGTTGAAAATGGAGGTGGACACAGAAGCATTATTGGGGAGCAGGCAAATGAGTATTCGGCTTTTGAAATTGGAAAACACGAAAGCCAGACTAGTCACCTACACTGGTTTACCCCTAATGACCCAAGTGGCCTACTGATAGCAATTAGTCTCTCACTCATCGTCATACATCAGCAATGACGAGTCTAACGGGGGGAGATTGGCTCCAACAAGTCAGGTTAAATTTGTCAGAGATCTTCAGCTTGGTGAGGAAGTCATTAAGAGATATCCTCAAGATTTTCAGGAAAGATTTGGGAAGACTAAGAGCCCAAGCCAAATTTTATGTCAACCATGGTGCTGCTCCCCAATATTACGGAGTAACATCTGCCCCCTACTTCCTGATAGAGAAAGTGGAGGCTGAACCCAGGCACCTTGAAGATTTAGGTATTATAATGCCTCTACAATTTATGAAGTTGGCTGCACCCTATTGTCCCTGTCCTCAAGCCGAATAAATCAGTCAACATTTGTGGGGATTATAAATTAGTGGTCAACCAAGTCTCTAAATTAGACAGATATCCTATGCCCAGAATTGAGGATCTGTGTACAAAGTTAGCTGGCAGCCAGACATTCACTCAGTTGGATATGGGCCATGCCAAGAGTAAGCTACGACCCATACACACAAGGGCTGATTGGAATATATTCAGCTCCCCTTTGGGGTCTCATTGCCGTGTGGTATATTCCAGCAAGCAATGGAGAACATACTTCAGGGGTTAGCTAAAGTGGTGGTATATTTGGTCAATGTTCTAGTCACAGGGTTTGCAGAACAAGAGCGCTCGGCTAACCTGGAAGAGGTGCTAAAAAATTTTTTGAGACCTGGGGTATGCTTAAAAAGAGGAAAGTGAACCTTTCAGGCAAAGTGATCGACTTGGACTACTGGATGGGTGCAAAAGGTTTGCACCCTGTAGAAGGGAAAGATAAGGTCATCAAGGAAGCACCAGCTCTGAAAAATAACACAGCTGGAGATCTTACAGGCCGATCATGCCAGTCAATCGACGTGGCGAGCCTGTAAGATTGCGAGTGAGGCGAAAAAGTGTGATAGAGCCAGGTTTCTTGCCTCTAGCAAAAATATTGGCCCTGAATATCCCTCTTTAACTATTATTAGTGAGCCTGGGATGCAGTCGTCTGGGCTCACTTGCCCTAATGGTCTCGCCAGTGGACGTCCACAGCAGCTAGGATCACGTATGGCCCTCAGCAATGACGACCAGACATTGTGGCTTTGCCATTGTGACTGGAGGCCATTGAGCCCCCCTGGGTGGTTGGAGGCAGGGAGGGCAGTGCTCCTTGGGCAGCACTAGTCTGGCACTGCCAGCCTGGCACCCTGGCACTGCCCACCAGGCACCTTGGCACTGACCATTGGGCACCTTGACATTATCATACATAGTGCATTGGGAGATCAGGCACATGTGCAACAGCGCCCTCTAGCAGTCAGCGGCCGGCTTCCCGGCTTGAATAGACTCCATCCATTTATTCGACTGGTGAGAATCACACTTTGCCTCATTTTTTTTCCTAAGTGTGATACAATTTGAATTCTTCTCTTGCTGAAAAAATGTGTCTGAAACTCTCCCATTTCCAAGTTTGTTAGACACTTGTTTTGGTAAGATCATCCCCACATGAGATTATTAGGGATGAGTGAACTACTATGGGAAATTCATTTCAGTCTAGGCTGCCTTTCAGTTTCCTTGCATGACCTACTGTGAAAGAATCAATGATGGTCACTGACAGTATCCCAGGCTGAAAACTTCAACAAGGTATAACAAAATTATTGTCATCAAACCTGTTAGCCTACATTGACTCGAAGGAGGAACTCAACTTGACTCGTGAAGCATCCCCTTTTGTGATCTGGACTGTGTTTTCACACTGAGGGAACGATGGACTAGAAAGACCTATAGCATACGCATCCAGGACCCTCTCAAATGCCGAATGTGGTAGTGGCAAATTAAGAGAGAGGGATCGGTGGCCGTCTTTGTTGTAAAAAAATTTAATCAGTACATCCATGCTTGGTGCTTTATAACAGTGACAGATCACAAAACTCTACTCGGGCTATTCAAAGAGCATAAGGCAATCCCCTCTGTTACTTCGATCTGGATACAGTGTTGGGCTCTGCTAATTGTTGCTTAGAAGTGTTTTTTAGAGCACCGCTCCAAGACCTGAACAGCCAATGCTGATGCTTTTGAGTCACCTTCCGTGCCCATGAGATCTACTCCTCCGCTGGCACTAGAAGTTGTGATGACTTCAAATTTTTCAGACACCCTACATGTACTTGCAAAGCAGATCAAAACCAGAAGGCAAAGAGACCCAAAAGTGAAGCACCTGATTTTGAATGGTGAATCTGAGGACAATCCTTAGAGGAGATGAAGCCCTATTTTACAATAAAGGATGAGCTCAGTGAGTCAGCGGATGGTGTAATTTTCTGGGGGCCCTGAGTGGTTGTCCCTCAGGAGACCTCCCACCCACCTGACGAAGGAACAGTGTGTTCCGAAAGCGTGTGGCGTTTGCTACAAATAAACCTGTTGGACTTTGAGCTGGTGTTGTGAGACTTCTTTCTGTTTTTAACGCCACTGCAACGCCGGCATCTTCACATCATAGTTGTCCCTCATCCAGGACCACGTTCCATGCTCAAGGAGCTGTATATAGTGGCCACTCTGGAACACTGAAAATGAAAATGCTGCCCAGGGGCTACACCTACACCTGGCCTTGACTCAGATAACATGGACTTAGTGTGATCCATGCTAAGAGATTCAACAGCTACTTCCTTCAGCCTCTTTGTACCCAGGTGAGTGGGTGAGAATGCCTGTGGATTTTGCTGGGTCTTTTATGTACTCCATGTTCCTGGTAGATGCACACGCCAAATAGTTAGAGTCCATCACATGAGCTCCACTACTTCCCATGCCACAATTGAGAAGCTAAGTTGGACTTCTGTATATGTGGCATATCAGAAGTTTTGGTGACCGACAGCAGCACAGCCTTCACCACCAGCGAATTCCAAAACTTCATTCTTTCTACTGCAATCAAATATATTAAAATAGCCCCTTACTACACATCCTCAAATGGGCTGGCAGAATGGGCAGTGCAAACTTTTAAAACTGGCATAAAGAAACAGCTTGCAACACCAATACAGACCAAATTGGCTAGTTTCTTATATGATTATAGAACCACCCCCATGGTGGTGATGCACAATGTAGGGACATTTACCTGAAGGAGGATGAGGTGCTGGTTGGGTGAAGTACCTTGATCTGTTGAAAGCTGCAGACGCGACCTTCCCTTTGTATTAATAAGGCAGTGTTGTACCTAAGGACTGGCCGTGACGGGGTTATTACGTTCTAGCTTCGACCTGGTACTGGGACTTTTCCCTCCTCCCAACTGTCTCTAGGTGACCATCCCTTCTACCCTGTGGAGGGGCATGTGGATAAGAGGAAGACAGCTGGCACCATGGCAGCTGTACCTCCAGCTGCATTTGAGGCATTTTGCTGTGCTTTAGCCCCTCACACCAGACCCTCAGCAAAAGGGCAATGGTGCGATGCACAACCTGCTCCCATGCCATTCTGGAGGCTGGCTGTGGGGATGTTCATTGCTGGCTGGGTAAAGCACCTTATCAACATCTGGCGATTGCCTGTCACACAGTGATTGCACTCTCTGACAGAGGGAGTGCTTTACACAGCAGCCTCTCATTGACCATGTCAGCAGCTCTCACAGGTTGAGAATGTCCCTCACACTCTGCCCTTGTCTTCTTCAACCTGCTGGAGGAGACACAGAGTGAGACTGCTCAGCTTTGGAAAATGGAATCCATCTGCAAAATCCCTCTGAAGTGGCAGATTAACAACATTTATTGCCTTCTGACCACACCAACAGATTCACTTCTAACCAGGCCAGAAAAACAGGGAAGGTGTCGGGGAAACATTGGGATACGGACCTGACTTTTTCCCTGAACACACCGTTCACCAACTTGGGGGATCAAAAACCCCTCAGGATGTAAAATTGTTATTGCTTTATCTTGTAATTCTGTGATGAAGTTTCCATGTGGTTCCTTACCTCTTAGGCAGATGGGTATCGGTGGCTTGAAGGTTCCATTTTCGAGGCATTGACTTGTCCTTGTAGGTGGCGTGAAACCAAAGTTACATTTGAATGTGAGTTTTTCTCCAAATTTGTAATGAGTTTTATATCTTGGATAAGGTATTATTCTGCCATTCTCAATATTAGTGGGTGCTTCACAAATAACTGCAAGAGAGGAATGTATTAGTCTTCACTGGGTGACTGGTTATTGTCAGGAATGATATTCTTCCATTGGGATAGAAAATTATTTTTGTTCATTATTTCCTGAGTTGTTGTGACTTGCTTGTGAAGAATTTGCATTGTGGTCAAATTGAATGCTCTTACTCTGGTTTTAAGTTCCAACATCTTTCTCCCTTAATTTTGTCAGATGCTTTTTCTACTCTGGATTTATAATTTATGGATTGGATTTGACACCCAGAAGAATACAAATAATATTCTGCTCTCACTGCTGAACCCACTGTGCAATGAGTGTGAAATCTGCAACATTCAATTTCTCTCCCTTACCGTCAGGTTCTTGCCCCCATTGATTACCACGACTATATCAAATGCAAGACAGCTTGCTAGAAGTTGGCTTTATCCTGAAGGTGTTTCTGTAGCCTCCCCAAGTGATTCCCTTGCTCTACTGGGAACCAACCTTTACCATAACATATAGAAGCAGAATCAGGCCATTTGGTCCATTGAGTCTGCTCCACCATTCAATCATGGCTGATCAATTTCTCAATACCATTCTCCCACCTTTTCCCCATAACTTTTGATCCCCTTACCAATTGAGAACCTATCTATCTCTGTCTTAAATACACTCAATGACTTGGCCTCCGCAGCCTTCTGTGGCAATGAATTCCACAGCTACATCACCCTCTCAGAAAATTCCATCTCAGCCCAGTTCTAAAGGGTTGTCCCCTCAAATCCTATTCTCTTCTACTAATGGGAACATCTCCACATTCACTTTATTCTGGCCTTTCAGCATTCTGGAAGTTTCAATGAGATCCCCCTCATCCTTCTGAACCCTGAAGAGGATACTTTCACTTTGGGGTTCCTCACCGTTCTGACTTTTAGCTGATAGGATGGGGTGGGCATTTCAGATGTTCCGCTTCGGACTGGGACACTCCAATCCAGCCAGAGACGTCACTTGATCCCTGGATTTGAGGTGGGAGAATTGCTCTGTTCCCCCTTATGCCGGCAAAGTAGATCCCTAGGAACTTCAGGCCTCTGAAGTGGATCATAATGCAATATATTTTGACTGCGTGTCAAAAATTTCTGGGTTGGGGACGTGAATGTAGAAATAGCGACTTTCCAACTGCTCTTTCTGGAAATCCACCATTTAGTCACCCACCTCAAGGTTTCCCAACCAATTAGGGAGAGTGGGCAGTTGGAATGACACGGCCAAATTGTCAGCTGCCTAAAGGGACTACAGCATTTTGCAGAGAATCTCAGCAGCACTCGGAGTCTTGAGGATACAGCTTTCACAGTAGTGGTGAGGTGACCTGGGAGGGTTGCCTTCAGTTTCATTTGGGGAATTTGAGGGCTTGCACTGAGGCCATCTCTACAAAGAATGGGAGGAATGGATCAGCTGCTAAGCTGGAAACAGTTCACCAGAAGGAGCCAAGACTTCACAGGTGCTGGTTCAGCCACCAAGCTCTGCATACTGGCCTTTCCAGCATTCACCTGCATTCCTCAGGACAGCTCCTCCCCCTGCAGGAGTCTCACATTCCCATCTCAGACGTCAACAACTCAACCCATGACTCAGTCACTTTCCACTGACCGTTGCTTCCACTCCTCTACACACACACCGCCTGACCACTCGCACCTTTCTGCCCTTTCACCTGACAAAAGAGAGCACACAATTTGGTGAGACGCAGAGGAACATGACTGGGGAGGTGAGTGATGGGACTGGTGCCCACATTGACTGGTGCCTCGTTGACCAGTGGCAATGCATGCCCACCTGCTCCTCGCAAAAGGAGCTCTCGCCCCATGAAAAGGAAAGTGTGAACAGCAAACTGCCATGAGAGCCTGAGTCTCATGAGGCACTGATAGGCATTTCGAATTTGCTGGTTCCTCTGCTAGTGGGGCTTTTACCTCCCTTCAACTCTATGCCAGCGGCCATCCTCTCTTCCCTGAGGACGGACATGGACTGAGGAAAAGACAGGTTCTAATAGCTGAAATTCTCCAGTCTCGTACACCCCACCACTGCTGCCAGCAAGAATGGAGAATATTGCTCTCAGTCAAATTTCCATTCACAGCCACAGCACTGGAGAGTCCCAACTGCGGGCGAGGCTGGAGAATTCTGGCCAACATCTTTAATAGCTTCTAGCATTTTCCCGATGAAACTGGTCTAGTTTCCTGCTTTATGTCTTCCTCCCTTTGTGAATAAGAGACTTATGTTTGCCATTTGCCAATCAAATGGAACTTTCCTCGAATCTAGTGAATTTTAGAAAATTAAAACTAATGCATCAACTTTCTCCCTAGTCACTTCTTCTAAGACTCTAGGATGAAATCCATCAGGATCTGGGAATTCATCAACACTCAGCTCCAATAATTTGCTAAGTACAACTTGCCTGGTGATTGTAATTTGAGTCCCTCCTTCCCTTCTCATTTTTGATTTGTAGCTATTTCTGGGCTGCTACTTGTACCTGCTATAATGAAAGCTAATGCATAGAAACATAGAACAGTACAGGCCCTTCAGCTCTCAATGTTGTGCCAAGCTATGTCCAAACCCAAGATCAAGCTAGCCCACTCCCTATCATTCTGATGTGCTCCACGTGCCTATCCAATAACCGCTTGAAAGTTCCTAAAGTGTCCGACTCCACTATCACAGCAGGCAGTGTATTCCGCCCTCTGAGTGAAGAACCTACCTCAGACATCCCTCCTATAACTCCAAGCATGAACCTTATAGTTATGCAAATTCAATTGATCCACCAACTTCTTATTTTTCATTATTAACTCCACAGGCATCACTTTCTATAGGGTCAGCATTTTGTTAACACTTTTTTAAATGTTTATGGAAGTCCTTACTATCTGTCTTTATATTTCAAGCTAGTTTTCAGTCATAACTTAATTATGCCTTCCTTATTAGTCAAAGGGCTACCCTTCCATTCAATGCCTGATCTTTTAATCTGGCACTGGCTGCCTTTGAACAAAGGACCTTCTAGGAGCCCATAAGCAACCTTCCAGTGTTTGTTTGTTGTGTTCCCCTGATGATGAGTCTCCCACTTGCTGCTGCCAGTGGGGCCCGTATGTGGGCATTAACTGCCCAATCATTCATGCATGCTGAGGGCTTCAATAGGTGGCAGGATGGGAAGGGAAGAATGTGCACTGCTATCACATTTAATAAAATTACTCTGTCTTCAATTTCCAAACTCTTGTCCTCCCCATTCCACCACGATGTATTTTCAATGGTGGTCTGAGGTTTACATGTTGGATTCCACAACCAGCAGAATGCACATTTGGAAAAGTCAGTCATCTTAGATTAGATTGCAAAACTGTTCAGAATAGGAGTAAGCCATTCAGTCCTTCCAGCTGTTGAATTACATGATAACTCATGTGATGTTAGTGTACCTTTAAGGGATGTTATTTTAAATCATGCTCACAGCCTTATCTGATATCTTTATTGCTGAGCTGTCTAGGAGAAGCCCTTTTAATGCTACTTAAGTGCTTTTAAATGGGGATTGTTTATTTTTACTTTGGGAATTAGTTTTATGACACTGCATTGATAGGAGGAAGAACGTTTGCAGGTCAGGTGAGAGGAGCTCTTACATTTTTAGTTCTGAGCTGCAGGCTTTGGTTTTTTAGAAGGGATGTCAATCTGGAAAGAAGTGTCTCTCTCTCTCTCTCTCTCTCCCTGGTTTTGGGAGGTTCTGCTGGTTTAAACATACAAACACTGGAAGGTTGCTTATGGGATCTAGAAGGTCCTTAGTTCAAAGGCAGCCAGTGCCAGATTAAGAGATCAGGCATTGGATGGAGGGATAGCCCTTTGACTGATAAGGAAGGAATAATTAAAGTATGACCGAAACCTAGCTTGAAATATAAAGACAGATAGTAAGAGCTTTCATAAATAGTTAAAAAAGAAAAATGTTAACAAAGTAAGTTCTGGCCCTATAGAAAGTGAGCCTGTGGTGTTAATAATGGAAAATAAGAAGTTGGTGGATCAATTGAATTCCTGGAGTAGAAAATCTGCTTTTGGTGGCTTGATCAGAGAGTCTCCCTGTTGTTCTGGGAAGTTGTTCTGACTTCAAACTGTTCTTCAACTTCAACTGCTCGGCCCCACTGTATGACCTCGCCAGGAAAGGTTCTCACCGTCAAGGAATAGACGTGCTCCCCATGAACGGGGCACAGTCGACGGCCTCACCGATGGAACCGGAGACCATTGCAACCCCTTGGGGAGGCCGAGGGCAAGAGGGATGCCTCTTGGGCAGTGCCAGGCTGGCAGTGTCACCCTGGAACCTGGGCAACGCAAGGGAGCGTTGCTAATATGGGGCCAGAGCTAAAGGGGAGGGCCAGTGGGGGCTGAACTATTGGGGGCAAGTTCTGTGGGCGCAGGGCCAGTATGGGCAGGGCTAATGGGGGAAGGACCAGTGGGAGAGGTGCTAATGGGGAGAGAGAGCCTGCTGCCACTCTGCAGTGATCAGCGGGGGAGAGGTGGAGGGAGAGGGGCCCACCACCACCCTGTAGTGATTGGTGGGGGAGGGCAATGGGTCTGCAACAGATGGGGGAGGGGAGTTTGCGATCGGTCTGGGAATCAGATGGGGTCAGCGGGGGTTGTATATCAGGCCAACGGCCCCCGCGATTGCAGGGGTTGGGGGAGCTACTAGAGACTGCCTGCACTAGCAGGAGCCTGAAAGCTTTCTCTAACGCCCACGTGCAGCATCAGAGGCCTGCACCTGCGCACCGCCTCCCTCTACGGTTTTTGTGTTAAGCTGCACCCAAAGGCTTCTGCAGCAGCAACAGCGAGGGGGGGCAGGGGTGCGGGAGAGCCTGAAAATACATCCAAAAGACAGATCTGAAACTCTCCTGGTTTCATGTCCACCCAGCACTTAGAAACAAAATGGTAAAATCGCCCCCTCCCTACAGTGCAGAAAGGGGCCATTCAAGCCATTGAACCATGCATTGATAACAATCCCACTCAGGCCTTACACTCATAACTGCACATATTTACCCTGTAAATCCACCTGACACTCTGGGCCAATTTAGCATGGCCAATCAACCTAACCCACACATCTTTGGACTGTCAGAGGAAACAGGAGCACCTGGGGGAAAGCTGTACAGATACAGGGAGAATGTGCAAGCTCCAAACAGACAGTGACCCAAGGCTGGAAGTGAACCCAGGTCCCTGGTACTGTGAGGCAGCAGTGCTAAACAATGAGCCATCTTTTAGCCAACTTGGCGTGGTGTTCAATTTTGTTTCATGACAATCCTACAAAATGCCTTGGCATATGTTATTACTTTAAAGGCATTATGTAAATGTACATTATTTTTGTAAATCCCACACTTCCCTCTGGGGCATCATAGGAGCCCATAAGCAAATTTGCCAGTGTTTATTTGTTGTGTTCCATTGATAATGAGTCTCCCACTTGCTGCTGTATTAATGCCAGTGGGGCCCGTAAGTGGGCAATAACTGCCCAGTTATTCATGCATGCCAAGGGTGTCAATTGGTGATAGGATGGAAAGGAAAGAATATGCACTGTCATCAAATTTAACAGAATTACTCTGTTTTCAATTTCCAAACTCTTGTCCTCCCCATTCCACTGCAATGTGTTTTCAATGGTGATCTGAATTTATTCAGTATAAATGGTTGACATGTTGGATTCCACAACCAGCAGAATGCACAGGAGACGCATTTGTTTATGCTGAATCTTACTGTTTTGGGATACACCAAAATGAATTGTAAAGAAATTTCAGCATGAATTGTTGTGTAACAACACAGAGAAGAAAATATATATATGGCATAGGGACTGAGGAAATACTGGGCCATCTTCTTTCAGATAGAAAGTTTAGAAACATGGCTTAGAAATACTTTTCAACCGATAACAGTTACCTACTTTCTTCACAAACAGGTGGCTCTGGCACAAACATGTTATTCTTCTTGCACTGAATTGAACTGGAGCCTTTCAGATTATAGCCATAGTTACACCAGTAATTGATTTTTTCATTCAAGGCATATACGTCACTCTCCTTTTCCATTTGTCCATTAGCGATGAACCCAGGTCGCTTGCATCCAGCTGCCAAGGCAGAATTGCATTAGTCTCACAGTAAAAAAATGAGCTGATTCCAGTTTGCAGCAGGGCTCGGACTAGGTACAAGCTTGGACTAACAAGCAACAGGCAACTAGTCGCAAATGAACACCATGCAATAATCTCCCTGTACAGGAAAACAACCTCACTTGCACATGCAACAGCAAAGCCATCAACATCCTGGACCCACTGAGTAGCAGCTTAATTGGAACAGCCATAGCAGCAACATGGCTGTCACAGCAGGTTAATGCAGAGTGCATGGAGATGCATGGCTCATCTTATGAACCTTAACTTCACACAGACAGTGTGGCTGCCTTGCCTCTGACTCTCCAGCACTTGACTGAAGGTCTCAGGAATGTGCTGCCCTACACAGTTCTCACCCAGCCTATGTGGGAAGGTCGGGTGAGGCAGGATTCGAGAGATTTCCAGCTAAGGAAGGAGGAGCTGGGTGGTAACCTGACTCTACAGGAGGTCAGGCCATTTGTCTTTTAGGGTTTATAAACAATACCCCAACCTCCCTATGCCCACTGGTTGCAGGGTGTGGGTGGTGGGGGTTGCCTGCTGATGGTAAGTGTCAAGGCCATTATTTCCATATCCAATGTCTGAAACATAAAGTTCTTTTCAATAAAAACTCACTTGATTCTGTTTTAAATTTAATGAATGGTTGCTTACTTAAGTTGCAGGAAGGTGGCGCTGGCAAAAAGTCATTGTCCTCAGCGCACTCAATGATGTTGTCACCGATCATTTCATACCCACGTTGGCACCTGAAGGTTATTGTTTCACGATATTTATATGTGGGTCCAAATCCTGCTACTATAAGTGCGCCCTCAGTCAATTCTGGGCGATTACATTGGACAGCTGTCAGGAAAGTAATGCAATGCGTTAGCATAAGCTGCAGTATGCGAACAGTGATAGATCTTTCCGATTTCAGGCTCTTTCTGATGGAGGTAACTTTTCTTCAAAAAACAGACTGTAATTTCATCAACTCAAATCAACACTTAAAAATATACATTGATTAAGTTACATATGTTCTTAAAGTTTGCACTCTAAACCTTTGATCCTTCCTTCACCCACTTCTACCGATGGCAATTGAAATCTCTGCCGTGCTTCAGAAATCTCTGGGCAGCATGGTAGCACAGTGTTTAGCACTGCTGCCTCATGGCGCCTGGGAATCTGGTTCGATTACAAGCTTGGGTCACTAGTCTGTGTGGAGTCTGCACATTCTCCCAGTGTTCGGGTGGGCTTCCTCTGGGTGCTCCAGTTTCCTCCCACCGTCTGAAAGGTGTGCTGGTTATGTGCATTGGCCATGATAAATTCTCCCTCAGTGTACCTAAACAGGTGCCAGAGTGTGGCGACTAGGGGATTTTCACAGTTATTGCCGTGTTAATGTAAGCCTACTTGTGACAATAATAAATAAACTTATAAACTTAAACCATGCAGTAGTTGCAGTTTGGATTTACTCAAACAGGTGATTTCTGGCCTATATTCTATATGCAGGGTCAAGAGAAGCATACCACACCTGTGATTTTTCCTTAAAATAGCTGTGGAGCAGTTAACAGTGATGAGACAATGTTAACAGTGTGGAAGAGCTGCACGGTAAGGCTAATTGTCCATTACAAGTGAAGGCAGCACTGCAAGGGACGGCACGGTGGCACAGTAGCTAGCACTGCTGCCTCACACTGCCAGGGACCTGGGTTCAATTCTGGCCTCGGGTCACTGTCATTGTGGAGTTTTTCACGTTCTCCCCACATCTGCATGGGTTTCCTCCCACAGTCCAAAGATATACTGGTTAGGTTGATTAGCTGTGCTAAATTACCCCACAGTGTTAGGGAGTATAGCAGGGTAAATACATGGAGTTAAGGGGACAGGGCCTACATGGGGTTGTGGTCAGTGCAGTCCTGATGGGTTGAATGGCCTCCTTCTGCGCTGCAGGGATTCTATGATGAAGAGAACAATAAGTTGGATGGCAGGAAGCTTTCCCCAGGGCAACTGCTGGTGCAAAGTTTACAATTGGTAGGAGACAAGTAAAATGAGACCCTAATCTTAAAGAATCTTTGTACAACTGTACCAAATTACACTTCAGTGGATGGACCAAGGAAATGAGTGAAGAAAGGATCAATGAAAAAAGCAGACTTCAGTTGGGGACGATGCATCTCCATCTTGATTTCAGCTAGTGACAGAAGTGTGAAGGATAAAAAGATGCACCAAATAGCACATGGATTGATAATGAGGTGGGATCTCACAAAGAGATGGAAACTACAGAGAAAAGACTGTGGCCAAACTTTTCCATCCTTCCCCTAGGCACAATCTCCTCGTCCTGCTGATGGCGACCCCCACCAACCTGTGGTGCTTTTCTCAGGGCAGAGGGTGGACGCACGGCACCCAAATCCTAGAGACATTGATAAGACTGGAAGATCCCACCGCCAGCTAATGGCGGGCCGCCTCCGACCAAAGATCTGCAAGTTCGGTGGATCGGCCATGCTAAGTTCGCTCTTAGTGTCCGAAAAATGTGTAGGTTAAGTGGATAAGCCATGGTAAATGCACAATTACAGGGATGGACGGGAGGGGGTGGGTTGTGAGGCTTCAGGCCAGGGTAGAGGTATCAGGAGAACTAGCAGGGTAAATAAGTAAGGTTACGGGGATAGGGCCTTGGTGGGATTGTTGTCAGTGTAGACTTGATAGGCCAAAAGGCCTCTTTTTGCACTATGGGAGTTCTATGGATTCTATGTTTTAGTCTTGCATGGTCACCCCTCCCAACATCCCCATCTTTGGTTTGTTAATTACTGTTCAACGGGTTTGCGATTTAGGGTGCTCTACTACACTGGTGTCACTGTATCAGTGTAAGTTGTTGCTGTGGTGGTTAATACAGCTGCTTTTCAATTGTAGATACAATGGGACCTCAACTGTGTTGGAAGATTTGAATGGCAATTGGTCAATTATTGGGACATTGGGAAGGGCAACTGCAATGGGAATTATGGTACTATGGAATATAGACCACAAGGACAAGCTTTCAGGAGGGATTTGATGTACTGTTCTTCGGTCACACAGATCAGTAGTTGATCAGAAATACGTGAGTGTCCAAGTGGCAGCATTTGTGCATTAGGCATTACCTCCATAGGAAAATGAAAGAGGTGTTCAAGTTTGAGGAGAGTGGAAAGTTGATGGAATTGTTTTTAGAGAATATTTCAATGCACTTAATTCAAAATATATCTGGGAGACAATGTAACTTGAGCAAAAACATCTAGGCAGTAATGGTTAACTATTTGAGGCTCCCAGTTTTTCATGTAAAGAATTCTGATCCCGCAGTTTATTATCTTTGCTGTAGGACAGAGGGAGAACACGTGGTGAGATGATGAAGCCACGGAGAACGGGATATTCATGACCAGATGGAAAGATGCAGTGGTGAGAAGTTTAAACAGAGGGATTGGAAGTGGTATGTGTGACTGACAGTAGGAGGTAGGGAATGGTAATCAACCAGCATTATGGAGACCCTGAATAAAATGAGAGAAAAATAAAGGAGTTTAGTACCTTTGCAAATTGGTGGGTGCTTGTCCCACATTCCAGTCTCTGTACAAACCAGTTCTTCTGCTCCAATCAATGCATAGTCACCAATACATGAAAATGTTGCTACCATTCCATGTTCCCAGAATTCGTTATTGGGTGCTGACGGCGTTCTTCCATTTTCGATAGGTTCCAAATCATCACATGTGACAACTGGAGATGAATTAAATTGAGTAAGTGTTCTGAGCAGATTGTTGGATCAAAACTTTCTCTTGAATTTTTTTTTGGCTGGGGAGCAGGAAGGGAAAAGCGATGCAAGTCAAGTGAAGAACGTAAACATGTGACCAGGACTAGTTTCTACCCTTGCTTTTCAGAAAGCAGACCTGATCCATGGGGAGGCAGCACCTCTTGCATCCTTTCTCCCACTCTGTATCTTAGAGAGGTGAGAAACTGACAGAATGACACTTCCCCACTGGAAATCCTCCCAGCTCTGTGGCCAGCTGTAAGACCAATGTGCAAATGATATCTGTAGCTAAGTGACATTGGATTGAATAATTAATTATTGTTTGGAAAGTGACAAGAGAGCAACTAATGGGCAATTTGTTACAGAAAAATAATCTTCAGCCACACAGCCTAGAGCAAGGTGACTTCCTTTGGCCCTGATTGGTTGGATGGTAGTATTGTAACTGCTGGAGCCCTTTTATACTAATACCTCAGGACAGCAACAATGCTTGCTCTGACTACCAGTTGAAGCTCTCCTCCACTGAACTTTGGAAAGCAGATTGAATCAACACTTAAGGAATTTTCACCCTTTTCGTCGATTCAAAGCCTAAGCAATGCAGGGCATCAGAGGGTAAAACCTATGATTCCCTCTTCCTGATTACCCATAGAATTTCCTGATCTCCAGTGGACTCATTTTCCAGCTCAACAGATGTTAATAGAACAATCCTATTATCAACAACGGAAAGGGCTAAAGATGTGATCACGTTGGGTAAAATATTGCCATGCAGAGCCGACTATTGGGTGTTTGGTGCCGGTCTTGTTGCTTCATATTGAGCACTGCTGCCCTGTGTTATCATCCATTGAGGTCATCTCAGCGTCCGCTGTGTGGGTATAATCCTGCCAAGGAGATTATACCCACATCATGGAAGGGGGGCGGGGGGGAGGGGGGAGGTAGTCGTTGTCCAGAGTGCTTGAACTCAGCCATAATAAAAATGAGCACTGCATAGGAATGATCACTACGTTACGTAAAGCAATCTTGTGATCTCAGCTCTTGTTCCTTGAAGTTACTTTGCACCAAATTAAACACAACTGCTTTGCTACGTTACTAATGTGTTAAAGCTGAATGTCCCATCTGCTGCAGGTACCTGTCTGCTCAGGGAACCATAACCACGTACTGCCTACGTAAGAGTTATTATCAGCCCTCAGCACAGCCCTCCTGTGTCTACATTCTCAAGAAGGAAAATGAGATGAAGAACACAGGACAAATGTGTTTCCCCGTATTTAATTATGGGATGTGAACATTGTAAGTGAGTAGGACCCACCATTGTGCTGCCACTGGTATATAGGACAAAGGAAATTGTAGCCAGATAAACTCAGACAAGAAAATCCTGCATGTGGAGAATGTGATTTACAAAGTGGTGATGACAGAGATTTGAGATGTCATGCCGCAGCCGAGACTGTGCAGACAAGTAGCGGCGTGACTGGCACCAAACAACCCATTATCTGATACACTTCATTGTCTGTCTACAGGGTGCTTTTACAGGATTCTCTGCTCGCCCTTCCCTGCCACAGCATGCTTTCAGGTGGAGGTGGTGGCTCCTTGTTGGCCAACGGCAGAATTTTCCAGCCCTGCCGATGGCAATGTGGCTTTGTGTCGTTTGCCAGTAGCACTGCCAGGGAGCCCGCCACAGACTGGAGAGGCGGGGGGAGGGTCACCATCAGCAGGACTGGAAAATCCCACTAGCGGGAAGGGCCAAAAAATTCAACCCATTGTGGTCACACAGTTAACTCCTTCGATTATTGATGATGGGATAGTTCCGTCAACACCTAATGGCCTGTAAAACTGATCCAGTCGGGAACAGGAACTTGCTGTGCAGGATCAGGAAGAGGGAATAACATATTTTACACTAAGCAGTGTTCTGCAGCAGCATGTGTGACACAGTCATGTGCAGAGGAGCATTCACTCTGTGAATGCCCAGCTGCTTTGCAAATATGGAATCAGACTTATTCCTGCTCACACCCTTGATAGCTGCCACAGTTCCTTCATCCTGCAGCACTGCATGATGCCACCTTTATTTGAGGACAACTCAGGCTGGATGTTGCACATTGTGCTTGGGGGGTGGGGGGGCTGGGGTGTAGGTTAGGGAGTTAGCGGGAAGCATGAGTGGGGTTACCGAGACAGGGCAGGAGGGTGGGCCTGGGTAAGATACTCTGTCGGAGAGGCTCCAGCAGGCAGGAGAAATCAACTGTAGCGTTCCTGTAGAGTCCCTGAAGCAGGACTTGCGATCAGCATCCTGCCAGTCGTGTGTCTCCCAGGCTACGTTTTTTGATGTAATCAGCTCCGTGCTGGAAATCAGTGTGGGGCTGATTAGCATATTGAAATCACTATTTCAATATGATTAGCAAGTCCGGGACGGTCATCTCCGGGCCTGCTAATATCTCCCTCTGCACTGGAAGAGTTCCCTGCAGCAGGGTTTACAACTGCTCCCCATCAATGGGGACCAGGCATGCTCACCTTGCTGGTGGGGACAGAGGCCACTGAGGCCTCCTGGGAGGTTGGAGGCAGGGGGGTGCCCCTTTGACAGTGCCAGCCTGGTACCCTGACACTGCCCACCAGGTACCATGCAGTGCCAAGGGGGCGAAGCCAGAGGAGGCAGAGTGTATTGGGGGGGCTGACTTGGGGGGGGAAGGGGGAACTGCTACACATTCTGCAATGGGATCAGTGGGGCTGGGAGGGAGGGGGCGATTGAGTCTGGGCATTGGGGAGAGGGGCTAGAATTGGGGGGAGTGCAGAGATCGGGGCCGGCCACGGGAGGGTGGGGGGCAAGGAAAGGAAAGCCAGTGATTGGGAGGTCAGTGATAGGGACTAGTGCACATGTGCAGTGACCCACTCAGCACTATGCTGCCAACTTCTCCAGTGGGATCTGTCTCCCCAGCTCCCCCCGCTTTTCCAGCATGAATCTATCTGAGGCACTCTGTAATTGCTGGAGATTTGTAGAACTAAGTATGTCCCAAAAATGGGTGGTAAATTCTCCTGTTTTCCTCTTATTGGGTACTTAGCTTTTTTTGGGAGAATCCTGGCCTGGATTTCTGTGACACTATCACGGTTGGAGACTGCAAAATTGCCAATGTGTATAAGCCTCCTTCTACCTTGTGGCAAGATGATGCCTCACCTGTCCTCCCATGCCCAGCAGTCTACATGGGTGACTCTAACAGCTATCTTACTATCTGGAGTTATCTATGACCAGCCAGATACAGATGGTGAACGGCTAGCAGACCAGTCTTCTCAATTCAACCTGAACCCAGTTCTCAAGCAATGGTGCTCCATCCATTCTGCTAGATCTCCGCTGATCACTTCCAGCAATGGATATCCCCTTTAAACCACATACCAAGTCCTTAATTATTTTCCAAGAATGTCAGCCTATAATCATCCACGTTGGACTCTGTAAATCTCTCACTCGGTCCAAACCAAAGCCAAGACAGAATTTCTGCAAACGTGCCAGCAACAGTTTACTGATCAGCTGCAGAGCTCTGTTGCCTGCATCAAACAGAACCCAATCAATGAGCATAAGCAACACTCCACCATCTCTAAAGCTGCCGAAGCAAGCATTCCATGTGGCTTTCATCCAATGTACATTCCTTGCCTTGACAGTAAGTGCGAAGAACTCCTTGAGAATTTGAAGAATCTGGCAATCCAGATGTTGCTGAACATCTCATAGAAACACTAGACCATGCACGCTGCACTCACAGGAGAGACCTCACTTGCTCCAGCTGGAAATGCTGGAAGTTAATCCAGCAACAAGCCACTGGGCAGCAATCTGCAAATTCTGACCAGAGCTGCATCCTGCTGAGTGCAGGGGCAAGCAACCTTCTCAAATGTGGCATTGCTCTTGCCAGAGCGAGCCATAGATGTAATGCTGTTATGGAATGGAGATTGGTAGCACAGTGGTTAGCATTGCTGTCTCACAGCGCCAGGGACCCGGATTCAATTCCGGTCTTGGGTCACTGTCTGTGTGGAGTTTGCATGTTCTCCTTCTGTCTGTGTGGGTTTCCTCCGGGTGCTCCGGTTTCTTCTCACAGTCCAAAGATGTGCAGGCTTAGGTAGATTGGCCATGCTAAATTGCCCCTTAGTGTGTCAGGATGTGTGTGTTAGGGGGATTAGCAGGGTAAATACGTAGAGGTAAGGGGGTAGGGCCTGGGAAGACTGCTCTGTCGAAAAGTCAGTGCAGACTCGATAGTCCAAATGGCCTCCTTTTGCACTGTCGAGATGTTATGAGGTCAAGACCAGGCCAAATAGCTGAAGATGTAGATGAGGTCCACTAGCAATCAGTAAACTGAAACCTGGTAAAGCTGCAGTTCATGATCAAATCTACACTCAATTTCTTAAGCACCTTGGCCCCGTGGCAACAAAACAGATTCCAGACCAGAATCATTAAGGACAAACAACGACTGAAAATTGCAGGAATATAAGATCACAGTAATCCCCAATTCTGGCAAGGACTTTAAAGAAGCTTCCAGTTACAGACATTGGCAGCGATTCTCCTAAAAGTGCTGAATTGGTGGGAAAACTATTCTAAATTCCAACTATTTTGTCAGTTCAGCTTCTCACCTGAATCTCTGCACTCTGTGCATTGCAGAGGTCCCAGTTCTGCATATCATTAAAAACCCAGGGGGGTGGGGCCTATTCACGCCAGGATCTGTCAGTTCTGGTACTCTGCGCATGTGCAGTGGCTCCGATCTGTCAGTCTCCCCGTCTGCTGGCCAGCCCGGGACCCCCGCAGTGCTGCTCCTCCAGCACCCCCCATGGCCTGATCGCGGCCCCCCACAATTCCCAGACTAGCCCTGTCCCCTCTCCCCCTGCCCCGATGTCCAGCCCCCCGCACCCAGAAATGGCAATCCTCCCCTCCCCTCATTCCGGCAGACTTCCCCCCAACCATCCCCCCCCCACCCCCCACCCCCCCACCCCCGACCCCTGCCACCCCAGGAGGCAGTCCCGCCCCCGACAGAATATCTCCCGCTCCCAGCCCGCCCCAATCACTGCTCTCCCTCCGTCCCAGACCGATCCTTTCTGCGGAGTGGCAGCAAAACCCCCATCCCCACCGATCTTCCCTAGGCCTTTCCCACAATGGGCTTCTCACCCCCACTGCCTGACCCCCAGGGGGCCCTGACTGCCCCCTGGTGGGAGGGGTGGGGTGGGGGGGGGAAGTGATTGCTGAAAAGTGAAAAGCCTGGTCTCCCGCGAGTTGGTGTAAACCACGCAGAATGAAGTACTCCGGGTGGGGTGGGAGATTCAATCGGGACCTGAAAGTTCCCGATAATGAACTGCTAAGCGTATTTAAAATACATTTTAAAAAGATTCAAATTAGTCACCTGCCTACCCGCTGGTTTCCAGCACAGTCTGACTGGCGACTGTTCGCCGGCTCTGGGAGATCCGCATGCATTCCCAGCGCATGTGCAAATTCCGGAACATGGCCTGCAACATGCAATTCCCACTCCGACCTGCCAGGAAAGTTACGGGTCGCGATGGGACAATCGCGGCCCATATTTCTCCTTCTGTCCGTATGGAATAAGCTGCATGACAGGATCATCTTTCACTGTATCCAACCAGCCGTGGAGGATACATTATCCACAGATCAAGCTGGATTCCATAAGGAGTGCAGCAAAGAAGACCAGGTGTTTACCCTCTCCACCCACACTGAAAATGGCTTGCAAAAGCGCCTGAAACTGGAGTCATCTACCTCAATCTCACTGCAGCGTATGACACTGAGTGGCACAAAGGCCTGGCCAAGCTTTCTAGGGTCCTACCACACTGGGTTGTGCCATTGCTTCCCTCCTTCCGAAGTTCGTATTTCAAGTCCACATGAAGCCCAAAGCAAGCAGTTAGCTCAACTGGCTGGACGGATGGTCTCTGGTGCAGAGTAATGCAGGCCACTGTGGGTTCAATTCTCGCTGAGGTTGTTCGTGAAAGCTTGTTTCCTCAATTTTCCCCCTCACCTCGGGTATGATGATCCTCAGGTTAAAATCTTCCCTGTCATCTGGGACTGCAGCTGGTAACAGTTACAGAAAGTTCCGTCCAAGGAGCCTTATGTATTTGTGAAATATAACTTTAAATTTCCAGAAGATATAATTTTAAAAGGACAGAACTTAATGGAATCTTTAATTCATTTGATTCTGTAATGGCTTCCTACAATCCTTCAAATTGATAACTAAAAATGTAAACGATGAATTTTGAATTGTTTAAATGGGATGGACAAAGTCATTATTTTACAACAGACGTCACTTAATTGCGGACCCTCAGCTTTGACTATCCTAAATAATCTTTAATTGTTCTAAGCATCATTAGACATCAGATGATTGTTGATAATTCCTTTCACCATTCACACATTCAAGGCTATGATTTTTGGGGCTCCACCCTCTGCTGGGATCTTCAGATCCCTTCAGGAAGTCAATGGATCTTTGGCTGCACTGCTGCATCCCTTGTGGTGGGTGCCACCATGGTGGAGGCTAGAAAAGTCTTAACTTTACAGGCACCTGCATAAATTAAACAAGATAGTTCAAGCCATTCCCCTATAATTGCGAAACTAACAATCCAGGTACAGTAATAATTACACTCCACTGCAACTTAAAAGAAAGGTTTAATTACCTTCATACAGGAAAGCATGTCCATTGATTATCCCCAAGAAGCAAGAAACCTTAACTTACCTTCACATGTTGGAATTTGGCCGCTCCAACCAGAAGCTTCACAGATGCGATTCGGGTTACCAATTAACCTGTACCTAAATGGAAAACAAACCACTCAAGAGGAAGCAAAATAAAAATGATCCATTCTCAGATACCAAGCCAAAGATAAAATCAAGCACTTAACACGGTGGGAACTAAGCACTGAATTTCTGTGGGCTATGTTTTTAAGTCAGATGGAATTTTAGTCAAGGCCTATGAGCTGGGCTAGAAGTTGGAAACACTGGTTTCTTAGCCTGTCCTACCAGACTGGGAGAAACCTCATGGTTTTGCAAACAAGAGATGCTGCATTCAGTGGGATTGTGGCTGGGGAGAGTGGATCCGTAGGCTAGATGTTTCCATTATATCCCAAGCCTGAAGTCCATTCATTAACATACAATCGACAGGAGGAAGCCTACTGACCTGGTGACTGACAGAATTGGAGCCCACCTGAGACTTGACCTGGACCCTTGAAATGTCCTAACCTTTTCTCCACAGGCCTTCTTGTCATCCTGGGAAGTAACTTTCTAAACCTATGCCTTGCATGGTGGCAGGCACTCAAGATGCACCCATCATGTTGGAGATACCCATCAGGTTTACTGGAATTGCAGACTCAGTGCTAGCCCCACACACACTGACAAAGGCAGCAGCAATAGCCTTTCCGTGGAGGATTATCTCGATTCTCATTTTAGATCTGGAATCTCCGGTGGTTCTGGTTAGCTCAGGCCACTGGCTTCCGAGGGACAAACTACTCTGAATATGATGAAGTCGCTCCCCTTTCTTTGTGTGCCCTTTTCCTGCAAGCAGACAGAAAAGGAACGTATATTGAAGAAATGTAAGAATGATAATAGTTCATTTGAGGCAGGCACAACAAACATTTCCCCTTGATTTGAACATGCAGGAGAGGTGACAAATCATAACTGCTGTACCCAAATAAGTGGGCTATCCAACTTCCAGTCCGTTATATCATGCAATATTTAACTTTCAGTTCCATCTTCTGATAAGCCTTGTTTCAGTTTTCATTTGAATTCAATAAAAAAAAACAAGAAATTAAAAGTCTAATGATGAAACCATTGTCGATTGTTATAAAGAGCCATCTGGTTCAGTCTGGGGAAGAAAATCAGCCACCCTTACCTGGTCTGGCCTATTTATGACTCCAGATTGGCACCAACATGGTTGACTCTCAAATATCCACCGAAATGGAGGGCAGTTAGGGATGGGCAATAAAAGCTGGTGAAGCTCACATCCCGTAAAATGAACGTTAAAAAAGAACACATAATCTGCACCCATAGCGGGGATCAGAATGGTGTTGGAGAGAGCTATGGGCAGACTTAAGCATGGAGACAGCTCCTAGCCTGTGCCCTTTACTGTATAATTAATTGTAAATAGCTCTAAGAGTCAATAAACATTTACAGTTCATCTGCTAAAGACTACGATGTCTTCATCAACCCTACCATGATGTAGCCAGTGCCCCACGACTTCTTTTACATTTGGCTACAAATTATTGCCTCTGGTTTTCCTTTTTTGTTCAGATGCTTTGCACATTGCTGTTCAGGCAATTTAGTTTTTTATTAATTATTCCACTCATTTTCTTTTCAGTTAAAGATGAGCAGGTTTGGTGGATTGGCTGTGCTAAATTGTCCCTTAGTGTCAGGGGGACTAGCAGGGTAAATGCCTGGGGTTACGGGCGTAGGGCCTGGGTGGTACTGTTGCCAGTGCAGACTTGATAGGTAAATGGCCTCCTTATGCATTGCAGGGGTTCTATGATTCTAAGATTCATTTTCTACTTTTGCTCCCTAATGGTATATGTTTCCTGAACATTTGTGTTGACTTTAATCTTACCTCTTTGAGTCTCACTTCAGGGTTTGAAAGCCATGTTCATATCTGGGCCAAGCAGCTTGATTACAAGCTGCAAAGCCTCCAACATACCTACAGCAGGCGCTAAGAGAGGAGAGGTTTCCTAGTCAGCCAGGCATGATGTGGAGTGACTAGCCTCAGGCCTTGGCCACTAATGACAGGCCAGCAATGTGTTCAAGAAAAAGCTAGCCATGGACACAGACATAAGAATGTGTTTTGTCTGCTTCCTGTGCTACAATGCATGAGAGAGAAAGAACCAAGAAGGAAGGAAATCTTGACTTCGTCTGAACTTTAAGTCTCCTGCTTTGTACATTTCCGGAAATCGGGGAGCCTAGAATCTTGGGTGTTGGTGATTGTAGGTCAGCAAGAGATGGGTGCAGTGGTTGGGGGAGTGGGCTTGAAAATATTGGTCAATAGGAGCATTCTTGTTCCTCAAAGGTCACATAGAGAGGTTACGTTTTTTGATGCAGTTGTTCTGAATTGTTGGATTCCCTGAATGATCTTAAGTAGACATTCATCGGCTTATTCCAAAAGTCACATGTGTCAGGTGTGGGTAAAGGATGTCTGCTATTTGTCCTTACCCATGAACTTCCTACCAGCCATGTTTGGGTCTTAGATGTTCTCACGCCATCTGAAATACACGTAATGTGCCCAATTCCTAGGGCTTTTCTGTCTTTTGGTTTGGAAGTAAATAAGCAAACTTGTTTAGCAGCTAAGTGGATGAAACTGGTTACCGAAATACCAACAAATTATGTGGAGACAAAAGATTTGCAAAGGAACCAAATTAAATTAAGAAGCTTTGAGTTTCAGAATTCTTAGTGTTTCCTAGCGAGCTTCTGATGCAATTGCAGCAGGAGAACAATGAAAAGCCTAGAAAACCACCATTTATGCCCTAACGCTGGGATCCCACTGGTCTCCCAGTGCAATTATGTGGGCGAGTTGTAAAGTCTCTTCAGAATTTCAGGGCTTTAATCAAAGAATTGCGCAAATTGTCTAAAGGTATTATATTTCAAATTATATCACTGCTTATCAAAATTGATGACGTGTACCTTCAATTTCCACCCATTATGTGAGATAAGAAATAGTTACTGTCACTCCTAAATATCTGCTAATATTAAGCATAAACACTACTGTTTCGCAATGCTGTCAATCTTAAACTGTATAGAACAAGATATTGCTCAAAGAATCCCATAGAATGACCTTAAGAGAAGTGGTGAAGTGTATTGAAAAGCACAAAGGCAGCAAATTTCTGGCGACTAACATGAGATTGATAACCTCATCAGCAGGCGTGATGCAGTTACTACTAAAGCTTGAGGACAGAATGATTATTATAGGGACAGACAGGAAAATGCAGTTAAGGCCACGGCTGAACTGCTATGATAGTATCGCAGGCTTGAAGGACCGAATGGCCTACCCCTGCTTCTAGGTCTTGTGTTCCTATGCATCACTATTTAAGGCAATTTAAATAATACGTTTAGATTTATCCATGCAGTATATAAATACCCAAGATCACAGAAAAATGTAGCGGTGCTTCCGAATGTAACACTTGGCGCTGCATAATATCCATTCAAAATCTCTCCCGGATTTCCACAATTTCTTGCTATAAAGAAAAGTAAGGAGAAAGAAAGTGAGAACGTTGAGAGATTACAAATACCAATTCAACTTTTGATCCAGTTTGTAATGGATAAAATCAAATTGTGATGAACACAAATCCTACATAATTTTAAATGGTGCCAGATTATGGTGTCAGGCCACAACCCTGAATCAAGACTCTGCTTTTTATTTCCTACGCTAGCTGTTCTAGAGTTCTGAGTTGACCTTACAAGTTAGTGTGATTTGTGTTAAATTGGACGCAGCTTTATGCTGCAGGATTGTGATTGCTAAAAAATATGGTTTTGTTAAGACTCAGCCAAGACACTAGAACTAGATGTTGGTTTCAAAGATCCAAGCATAGTTTTCTGGCTAAGTTACTGTCATATCCATCACTTCAAATTAAACTTTTCATTAATAAGCTGTAAATGTTCAATTCAATTTCGAAGCACTTAAATTTCAAGCATGGCAAATTCAGTCTATATTTCCTTTAATGAAGCTCTAAAGTTTAGTTATTAGTGTCACAAGTAGGCTTACATTAACACTGCAATGAAATTACTGTGAAAATCCCACAGTCGCCACACTCCGGCACCTGTTGGGATACACATTGGCATGGCCAATGCAACTAACCAGAACACCTTTCGGATGGTGGGAGGAAACCAATGCACCCAGAGGAAACCCACACAGACACGGGGAGAACATTTGGGACTTCAAAAATAAACTTTTCAGGATTGGGTCCCATGATGCAACATTAGTGGGGCAGCCTGTGATTCGCCTGTCTCACCAGCAACTTAGACAACAAAGGATCGGGCGCCATTTTTAAAGCCTGCCCCAGTTCGACGAGAGAGGAGCAGTTGACGCTAAAAGCTCGTGGCACTGAATGGGCACTGCATTCTGACCTGGGCAGGACCCATTCCCCACAAAGCATAGCACTCGCTTGAGCTCCCCTTGGCATGACTGTTCACCAAGTGCAGCCCTTGGGAGACCAATCATGACCCACATTATTTTGCTGTCACACTGAGGTGGATGTATTTTCTGGCAGGGATACTGGGGAGGTTGGGGGGGTGGGGGTCGTGGTGGTTACAGTGAATCAGACATAGGGGCCTGACAATTATATGTTAATGTATTCAAACAATGAACATGTCCCGTCATTGACATGGTCGGAAGAGACAATCGCTTCACACGTTTACAGCGGTGTCAAACACGACTTTGCAATTCTCACAATATTTTTCGCTCCCGTTGCCAAAACTGCCCAGCGGGAACGGGAGCTGAGGATCCCAGCTGAGGAGGCCACTCATTTAGAAGGGAGAAGAGGCAAAGCTTTTCTCTCAAGGGACAATGAGTCTTTTGAATTATCTTCCTAAAAAGATGGTGGAAGCAGAGTCATATGTTCATGGGGTATTTTTAAGGTGAGGTAGGCAAAGAGATGATAGGTTATCAATGATGGGCGAGATGCAGATTTAAGATTCTATCAGATCAGCCTTGATCATATTAAATGGCAGAGCAGGCTTGAAGGGCTGAATGGACTTCTCCTTGTTTGTATGTTGCTTTTGGCACTAAATATTGCCTTTATCACTGCTGTGGTACAGATTTTATCTTAAACGTACAATAAGCCTTTACATTGGCTCTCTTCACCCAGAGAGTGGTTGGGGTGTGGAATAGACTGCCTGCTGTGATAGTGGAGTCAGACACTTTAGGAACTTTCAAGCGGTTATTGGATAGGCACATGGAGCACATCAGAATTATAGGGAGTGGATAGCTTGATCTTGGGATTGGACATAGCTCAGCACAACATTGAGGGCTGAAGGGTCTGCACTGTGCTGTAATGTTTTATGTTCTATTGGGGTTGAAATTTGCCAGACCAAGTTTCTCTGCTATCTCAAAACGTTAGGATTCTTACCTCCTTGACATCTGAGCAATTAGAACAGTAAAAGATGAGTTTAAAAGGATAACAGCTACTTTAAAAACAGAACCGTGACTTACGTGCACAGTTTGGTTTAGAGCCCTCCCAGCCTCTGGTGGTACAGTGCCGAACGGCTTTGCCAACTAAATGGTACCTACAAAAATGTAAGAAAGACACATGATGGAAACAATGACAGCGATCTATTTTAGTTAAGAAACAATTTAAGGTTCCTATAGTGGTGGATTCAAATCCAGACAGTATAGAAAGAGGAATGTGCCTTCAATTCAATTACACACTTAAAAAATGCTTATACATAAAAATAAACTGATTATCTCTTAAAGGACTGCCGAGCTTTATCAAAGCACTATTTCTGTCCCACAATCAACAAAAATGTTTCTTTTTCAGTGCAAATTTTATAAGAAGTCTTTTCATCCCAACCGAATCCCTATAATAACATATTGTTTGTCATTTTGATTTTAAATAGGCAATTGAGGTTGGCCTGCTTGAATATGAGCTCCCTGATTAAGGGCCAAATTGATAGTCCCATCGGGGAGCCCCATGCTCTGTACTGAAAGAGGCGTGTCAGTTCCTCTGACACTCCAAATGTAGACTGTATATTGAGAGCACTCTGTATAGTGTTGTTGGATCTTGTAAATAAAAGAATTTCGGTGAAGGGGCTTCCGCCTTCGAGGAGTTATTACAATAGCATAGATTCTTCATTTTGTTGCGATGATGTTTAGAGGACACTGGAAGTTAGTCTGCTGGTAGATTTACGATTGTTTTGCACTCCAAGTTGATCATGTATGTACGTTCGGAACATAGAACGTGAGGTAATCTTTGTAACCTTGTGGAGGATTAGATAACAGAATGCAAAAACAAAACACTGCGGATGTTACAAATCTGGCATAAAAACAGAACGCTGGAAATATTCAGTCGGTCAGACAGGGAGCATTTGTGGAGAGAGAAACAGAAGTAATGTTTCGGTTTGATGATCATTCTCAGAACTGAAGAAAGATGGAAACACAATAGGTTTTAAACCAGCAGAAGGGGAAAGAGGGCAGGGAAACAAATGCAAATGTCTGTAGTGCGTTTTGTTTTTATATTGCAGGATGGCCAACACCATTGCCACGAACTAATGTTGTTCCTAAACATTTTTGGAACATGAACACACACTGCAAGGCATCCGTAACCTTGTTGCAACCTTCCCTTACAGGTACTATCTGACTTCTGACCTCCAGGTGAGGTGACCCCATTATAAGCATGTACAGTATTGTGCACTGGAATCCACTACCACAATCATCCTATTATCATGACATGGATAAATAGGTTTGAACAGGAGCAACTGCAGAATTAGAATGATAAGCTTGATTGAGCACAGGTAAAGTTCATTTACTAGTCACGAGTAGGTTTACATTAACACTGCAATGAAGTTATTGTGAAAGTCTCCTGGTTGCCACACTCCGGCCCCTGTTCGGGTACACTGAGGGAGAATTTAGCATGGCCAACGCACCTAACCAGCACATCTTTTGGACTGCGGGAGGAAACCAGAGCACTCGGGGAAAGCCATGCAGACACAGGAAGAATGTACAGACTCCACACTGATAGCGAACCAAATTGGGAAATGAACCCAGGTTCCTGGCACTGTGAGGCAGCAGTGCTAACCACTGTATCATCCCAGGTGTCACTGTTTAAAAATGAAGGGCAAGATTTCTCCAGAAATTGACGCAGGCCCTTGACGTGAGGGAAAAGCGGTGGTGAAACTGACAGCAATGGCAGCTTTCTTCGCCATTTGGTCTGGGGCTTCAAAAACAAATCTTTCAGGATTGGGTCTCATGATACATCATTGGCAGGGCAGCCAGTAATTCACCTGCCCTGCCAGCAACTTGGGCAACTGAGGATTGGGAGCCATTTTAAAGCCTGCCCCAGCTCAACGGGAGAGCAGTTCACGCTAGAACCCTCTGGCACTGGCTGGGCATTGCCCCCTGATCTGGACAGGACCTTCCTCCCACTAAGTGAAGCACTCACCTGAGCACCTTTGGCAGGGCTGTTAACCAGGTGCAAGCCTTGGGAGACCAGTGCCAACCACTGTGCCACCCCAATGTGCCAATATTATGCAGTTCCAATTTTAACAATACAGCAATGAACAAATAAACAGAACAATTGTAATTACAAACTAATTTCAATAATAAAAACAAAAAGTGCTCCATTTTCTTGAGCGTAGAGTGTGATGGACTTTTCTCATGGTCTGATTTAATTCAGATCCCAAAAGTGCTTCTTTGCATTATTATGATATGAGTAAATGTGACTAATTAGCCAAATCCTACTCTTAAACTAATTTCAATGCCTACAAGTAGGATGAATAGTTTGCTTTAGGGTAGATTACTGATAATTCTGAAATCCACTGCCCCCACCATAAATTTTTTATGGATGTAAAATCACAAGCTGGGCACACATAATTTTGTAAGATAGACTCCCCGTGAACTTCTGTCCACAGGGTATGTTAGGTCTTGGAATTAGCTGTGACATTCCAGTGTGCACTGAAGTAGCTAGGATATTATTTACTATCGAGAGTGTAGCAGGCACAGACTGAGGGGAAATTTTAACTCCCAATGCCAAGGTGGCTGGGGGCAGGTGAAAAGGCAAAAGTTATAAAATTCTCAAAACAAGCAGACCCCAAAGCTCCCCTCAGTGCCCACTGCCCATAACAATGAAGACTGGCAAGGGGATGGGCAATAAGGCCATTTATGAGACTTGAGTAACGCACTTTGGCCTAGATGTGTGATGTGCCTGAAAACAGGCAGCAGAGGCTGGCCTCAATGTCCAACATGCCCCACTGTGCAGGTTAAGTGGATTGGCCATGCTGAATTGACCCTTCATGTCAGGGGGACTAGCTAGGGTAAGTGCATGGAGTTATGGGAATGGGGCCTGGGTGGAATTGGGGTCAGTGCAGAATCGATGGGCTGAGTGGCCTCTTTCTGCACTGTAGGATTCTATGATTCTCTGTCAGGCTTAGCTGACATCCATTTGCTGCCTAATTCCTCTTCTGGCAGCCAGTCAGCTCACTGACCTAGCTGGCAATCAGGAAAGAAACCTCATTGGAATCATTACTTTCTGCATTGCGTGGAGGAAAATCGTGCTTCTGGGTCTGTTGTCTGAAAATCCCACCTCTCCCCAACACCAGTTTACAGCCATCATTCTCTTGCTTGTTGCTGAGTAAGTATTAGAGCATAAATATTCATGTATGAAATTCTGCAGCTCGAAGATCTTCTATGATTTATATCTTTTTAAAGTCAGTCGGTTGTGCATTGAATACTTACCCTGGGTTACAAGTATATTTAATTTTTTCATCAATTGTCAGGAGAAAAGATCCATTTTCAAGCAGGTCTGGATTACCACATTTTGATGCTACGAGAGAAAAATGGGAAAAGCGTGAATACTAAAGTCTCCGATTTGAGCTTGTAGTGTAGTTAGAGAAATATCATTATACTGCACAATTAGAAGTATGACAATTATCACAGCATACTGTCCCTTTAATATGTGGATTTAGATTTTTTCACTTGCCTATCTGAAGGAGTAACAATATTAGGAAATGGAATACTGCTGAACTTCAGGAATCTAATCTCATTTTAAGAACTCACAAGCTGGGAACAGCTCAATTCAGATTCAATACTGGTGACATGCTGAGAGAGAGAGAGAAGGCAAGGATTGAGAAGCTGGTGTACAACTTGTAAGGGAGATAAAGTTGTACTTGTATGTTTGTACCCAAGACCTACGAGGTGTCAGCGAATTCTTGAATGTAACAGTCCTTTATCATTTGTGCTGGCCTTGATACGTGATATGCCTAAAATCAGGCAGCGGGGGCAGAGCCTACATTCTTCGATTTGATTTGATTTATTATTGTCACATGTATTGGTATACATTGAAAAGTGTTGTTTCTTGTGTGCTATACAGACAAAACATACCGTTCATAGAGACAGAAACAAGAGAGTGCAGAATGTAGTGTTACAGTCATAGCTAGGGTGTAGAGAAAGGTCAACTTAATGCAAGGCAAGTCCATTCAAAAGTCTGACAGCAGCAGGGAAGAAGCTGTTCTTGAGTCGATTGGTCCATGACCTCAGACTTTTATATCTTTTTCCCGAGGGAAAAATGTCCAGGGTGCGAGGCTGGCTGCTTGGCTCATCCACCAGGAAGTGTAGACAGAATCAACGGATGGGAAACTGGATTGTGTGATGGATTGGTCTACATTCACAACCTTTCGTAGTTCCTTGTGGTCTTGGGCAGAACAGGAGCCATACCAAACTGTGATACAACCAGAAAGTATGCTTTCTATGGTGTACCTGGAAAGGTTGGTGAGAGTCGTAGCTGACACGCCAAATTTCCTTAGTCTTCTGAGAAAGTAGAGGTGTTGGAGGGTTTTCATAATTATAGTGTCGGCATGGAGGGACCAGGAAAGGTTGTTAGTGAACTGGAGACCTAAAAATGTGAAGCTCTTGACCCTTTCTACTTTGTCCCAGTTGATATAGACAGGGGCATGTTCTCCTTTATGCTTTCTGAAGCCAATGACAATCTCCTTCATTTTGTTGGCGTTGAGGGAGAGATTATTGTTGCCGCACCAGTTCCCCAGATTCTCTATCTATTCACCAACACCTATTTGAGGAGAGGCAATGGCCCAAGTGGTATTATCACTCAACTGCTAATCCAGAAACCCAGCTAATGTTCTGGGGACCCAGGTTCAAATCCTGCCATGGCAGATGGTGGAATTTGATTTCAATAAAAAAAACTGGAATTAAAATTCTACTGATGATCAATTGCCAGGAAAAATCCATCAAGTTCATTAATGTACTTTAGGGATGGCAACACTTTGGAATTTCATTTGTTGTGCCAGTCACCTCAGCTGTATTTAAGGTAGGAGTTTTTGCAAGCACACAACTAGTGAGCTTACGCATGACCAGTGGGGGACAGACCTCACCTGGAGTGAGGCCATAGCCAGAGTGAGGGGTAAAGCTACTGGAAATTTGGTGCAGAGGGGAAAGAGGTGCTTTCTGCTTTGTTTTCTGCTTTCTGACTTTTAAATCCTAGGTTATTGAGCATATGTAAGACAGAAATAGATAGGTTCTAGATTGGTAAGGGGATCAAAGGTTACCGGGAAAAGGTGGGAGAATGGGTTTGAAAAACTTATCAGCCATGATTGAATGGTGGAACAGACTTGATGAGCTGAGTGGCCTAATTCTGCACCTATATCTTCTGGTCTTACGGTCTGAATCTGCCGTCCTTACCTGGTCTGGCCTACATGTGACTTCAGAGCCACAGCAATGTGGCTGACTCTCAACTAGAGATAGGCAATAAATACTGGCCAGCCAGCGATGCTCATGTCTCACGAATGAATTGAAAAAAAAATGGATGGAGCAATCTCACAAAATTTGTGTTGGGTCATTATTAGTGACGGGGTGCAGTCAGCGTTATTTGTTACACAGCTGGGTGAGGATGGTGAATCAGTTCTCACTGTGTTCCTGAACTCATTAAAAATTGTACCTTATAGTTTATATTGACTCTCCTCATTTCTCCTACCAATATGTATTACTTCACACTTCTCTGTATTAAACATCCTCTGTAAAAAGTCTGACAACACCAGGTTTAAGTCCAACCGATTTATTTGATAGTAAACTCACTAGCTTTCGGGTTAGTCCCTTCATCAGGTGAATGGAGATTTCTGACCTCAGACAGAGCATATAAAGCACAGACAGTTTACAGATTACTGATTAGAATGCGAATCTTTACACCTAACCTGCTGTTCAAGTCTTAAAGTGGCCGACAATGTGAGGGGAAGGAGCACTGATCACAGGTTAAAGAGATGTGTATTGTCTCCAGACAGTACAGTAAGTGAGATTTTGCAAACCCAGGCAAGTCACGGGGGTTACAGATAGTGCGACATGAACCCAAGATCCTTGTTGAGACTGTCCTCATGTGTGCGGAACTTGGCTATCAGTCTCTGTTCAGCGACTCTGCGCTGTCGTGTGTCGTGAAGGCCGCCTTGGAGAATGCTTACCCGAAGGTCAGAGGCTGAATGCTCGTGACCACTGAAGTGTTCGCCAACAGGAAGGGAACAGTCTTGCCTGGTGATTGTCGAGCCATGTTCATTCATCCGTTGTCGTAACGTCTGCATGGTCTCCCCAATGTACCATGCTTCGGGACATCCTTTCTTGCAACGTATCAGGTAGACAACGTTGGCCGAGTTGCAACAGTATTTACCGTGTACCTGGTGGATGGTATTCTCATGTGTGATGATGTCATCCGTGTCGATGATCCGGCATGTCTTGCACTTAAACATCCTCTGCCATGGGTCTGCTAATTTCATCAGTCTTTCTATGCCCTCTCACATTTTCTCTTCTCTTCCTTGTATATTACTTTTCCAAGTTTCTTGCCATCTGCCCTCATGCATCCAAGTTTAGGATACTGATATATATATCAAAAAGAGCAGGGATCCTAATACTAATCACTGAGGAACACCACTGTATACTCCCTTTCAGTCTAACAAGCAGTCCTTCATCGATACTCTCTGCTTTCTGTTTCTTAGCCAACATTATATTCACATTTGTATTGTCACTTTAAACATGGACTAGTGAGCCTGTGCGTGCCAATAGGAGAGAAGCTGCAGTCTGAGTGAGATTTCAGCCAGAGTGAGGGATCAGGAATTTGGAGCTGAGTGGGTAATTGTTTTTCTTTCTTTTCTGTCTTTAAAATTCAGGAGTCTAGTTTAAAGGTCAATAAGCAACTGATCCAGTTAGCTAAGTGGCAACACTTTGGAATTTTATTTGTTGTGCGAGTCATCTCAGCTGTATTTAAGGCAGGAGTTTTCGCAAGCACACAACTAGTGAGCTTACACATGACCCAGAGCCTGATTAGGGCCTCAATAGATGTGAACACTTAGGAAGTTTAAACTGATGTGTGAGTCATCCCAGCTCACCACAGCTGTATATAAGGCAGTGGTTTTTAGCAAGCGCACGACTAGTGAGCCTGCGCACATCAGTGGGAGAGACACTGCAGCCACAGTGAGATTTCAGCCAGAGTGAGGGTATTGGGAATTTGAAGCTGAGGGGAAGGAGGTGCTCATTTTTGGAAGGAGCGGAGAAGTGACCTATGAGTTAATGGTGGGGAACACTGAAAAGGCAGAGATGCTAAATCAATACTTTGCCCCCGTTTTCATGGTGGAGGACACAAGTACCATTCCTATAGGAACAGGCAAGTTAGAGGTAATAGAAAGGGTAGAACTTAGAACAATCAACATCAATAGAGAAACGATACTTAGCAAATTATTGGGATTGAGGGCAGACAAGTCCCCCAGATCTGATGGCCTTCATCTTAGGGTATTGAAGGAAGTGACAATGGAAATAATGGATCTATTGTTATAATACTTCAAACTTCTCTGGACACAGGAAAGCTTCCAGTGGATTGGAAAAATGCAAATGTAACACCCTTATTCAAAAAGGGAGGGAGACAAAATGTGGGAAATTACGGACAAGTTAGTTTAAAATCTGTTGGGAAAGTGTTAGAATCAATTATCAAGGAAGCAATATCAGGGCGTTTGGAAAGTCAAAACATGATCCATCAGAGTCGGCATGGTTTTACGAAGGGCAAATCATGTTTGACTAATTTGCTAGAGTTCTTCAAGGATGTAACAAGTAAAGTGGACAATGGGGATCCTTTCGATGTAGCATATCTAGACATCCAGAAGGCGTTTGATAAGGTGCTGCACCAAAGGTTAATTCACAGCGTTAGATTATATGGGATTAGGGGTAATTTATTATCTTGGATAGGTGACTGGCTGATCAACAGAAGACAGAGAGTTGGGATAAATGTTTTTTTTTTCTGGATGGCAAGATGTGACTAGAGGGGTGCCACAAGGTTTGGTCATTGGGCTCTAGCTAAACAGAAGAGCAGCATCTGTGGCACCAACCCCAAATCTAAGGAGGATTTAGAAGATTATAGCCAGAGCCTTTGCACTTTGTACTCATACTGCCCTCAGTAACTGAGGATGTATTCCATCAGGGGAATGGGTGATTTTTTTTTTACTTTCGAGGATTGCCTCCTCTATCTTCCGCAAGCTATGCCTGACAACCAGGGCACCCTTGTAGATTTTCCTGCACCTGCAATTCCCCAAAATCTTCCATACTAGATGCCAGAAAATAAAATGCACAGCCCCAGTGAAAGGTACATTTCCAATTATATCGGTGACGTGCCAAGCAACACCACATGTAGCACTGGAAGCCAGTCTATTTCATTTTACTGAGTTCCACAGATCTGGGGTTTCAAATGGGGTCCACAGAAACACATTCAAAGCAATTCACAACCTTACTGCATCGATGATTTCTTCCTGAGAAAGGGAGGCTCATTTTCATTAACAAGTTACAAAGTGGAAATAAGGCGGCAATAGTTTGGATAATAATATCTATTCTGGAAAGAGAACCCGGCTGTGAATTATTTGATTTAAACTGCAGCTGCACAAAATCGAAACAAAGCAATGACGCTTGGATGCATTCGTAAAACTGAATTTCTTCTCAATTTGTTTTTCAAACAATTTCTACTCATTTATTAATAATCTCAGTTCATATAAAAATATTTTAACCTTAAGGATATCAAATTCTTTGCTTTTGTGTAATCATAGAAACCCACAGTGCAGAAGGAGGCCATTCAACCCATCAAATCTGCACCGACCACAATCCCACCCAGGTCCCATCCTCATAAACCCATTCATTTACTCTAGCTAGCCTTCCTGACACTAAGGGACAATTTAGCATGGTCAATCCACCTAACCCGCACATCTTTGGACTGTGGGAGAAAACTGGAGCACCTGGAGGAAACCCATGCAGACACAGGTAGAATGTGCAAACCCCACACAGACAATGACTCAAGCTGGGATTCGAACACAGGACCCTGGCGCTGTGAGTTAGTGGAGTAACCACTGTGACACCATGCTGCCCCAATTAAAGGCAATTAAAGACAAATTGTTAACAGTTGCAAATTTTGTTGGAGGTAAGGTTGCTTTATTTCCAATAACTCTGCTTGGTTCCCCAAAAAAAAGCTTTAATGTACCTCCAAAACACTCATGGGTAAGTTTGTTTGGAAGCTATACAGAATTATATAATTTTCTATCTCTGTGATATCTTTCACATTCACTGCATTGTATTTGTTAATAAATATTTCTAAGCAAAATTTCAGACAATCTAGGCTCCCTCAGCACTCTGATACAAGAATCATAGAATCCCTACAGTGCAGGAGGACATTTGGTCTATTGAGCCGGCACCAACAACAACCCCACCCATGCCCAATGCCCAAAACCCGACGTATTTAACCTGCTAGTCCCTCTGACACTAAGGGACAATTTTGCATGGCCAATCAAACTAACCCTGACGCCTTTGGACTATGGAAAAACCGGAGCACCCGGAGGAAACACACACAGACATGGGGAGAATGTGCAAACTCCACACAGTCACCTGAGGCCTGTCACCTGAATTGAACAGGGGCCCCTGGCGCTGTGGGGCAGCAATGCTAATAACTGTGCCACCTTACAAGTCGGACATCGAGTATAAATATTGCTGTCTTCGTCTTTAACCATTAACCTGCTTTATAAAATCAGTAATTTCCACAGTCCTTCGTAGACAATGCTTAAATGAAACTAAACATTATCACAAACAAAAATATAGATTTTATCTCTTACCAATTGTGGCCACAATATGCGCAATATAAATGAACGTTATTGTTATTTTGATTTTCTGAGACATTTCTGTACTTTTTTCTCCCTTCCCAACTGGTTTTTAGTGGTGTGTGCCTCTACCTTTGCAAGACTGGATTCTATCAAATAAATCTGCTAGGACATTCGCATTTGGATTCAATCGATTTTGAGGTGAGGGGGAGAGTGGGAGGTTTTTTTATAAACAGAGTTGTGTCCACAAAAATCTAATGGACATTTCTCGTAAATTGCAAAGAAAAACAAATAAAAATACTTTTAAAAAGCAATGGGTGAAATGGTTCAGGGACACAATTTCACAATCTGCATATTCTCTTGTGAAACAATCAAAGTAAAACAGGGTTTCTTCAAAATGCTGGGATAAATTGTATGCCAACCTACTGACTTCCGATATTTCCTTCATTCATTTCAAAAATCATTGAAATTCTTCAAGCCCAAGGGAGAGACATAAAATAATTCTAGTTTTCCAGTCAAAACATTGATAAAAATGAGGCAATATTTTAATTTCAGCAACTTAATTTCCCCACTCATGTTTACTAAGGTAGAAAAAAAAGCTTTGCAAAATCGATCAATTTAGTCAATTATTTGAAGGACTATCTAGCTTAATCCGAAGTCTACATAATCATTTACAGCAACTAAAATGTCCAATTTGTACGACTTAAGCTTATCTAACACAGTTTAATCACAGTAACTGTACAGGGGCAGAGGGACTTGGTAGGTGTATGTACTCTGAAGATGGTAGAATGTGGAGAGAGCAGTTAGCAAAGAAATATTGGGTTTCATATATGGAGGTATTGATTTCAATAGCAAAGACATTGAACCTTTGCAAAGACCTGGTGAATCTGGTCACACACTTTAGGAAGGATGTGAGGGTTCTTTAGCAGAATGGCTCCATTGATGAAGGATTTAACCTTCAAAGTTAGGTTCGGAAAACTGGGATTGTTCGACTTGTAGCAAAAGGAAATTGAGGGGCGATGTAATAGAGGTGCTTTTTTTTACTCTTTAATGGCAAGGCGAGCATTTGTTGCCCATTCCTAATTGTCCTTGAAAAGGTGGTGATAAATTGCCTTCTTGAACCACTGCAGTCCATCCGGTGCAGGTACACCTGCAGTGCTGTGAGGAAGGGAGATCCAGGATTTTGTCCCAGTGACGATGAAGGATGTACTTACAAGTCTGGATGGTGAGGAACCTGCAGATGGTGGTGTTCCCATGCACGTGCTGTCCTTGTCCTTCCTGGTGGTAGAGGTCACGGGTTTTGGAAGGTGCTGATGAAAAAGCATCACTGAGCCTCTTCAGTGTAGCACAACCTGGTGCCGTAGTTTGTCGGTGGTGGAGAAAATGAATGTTTAAGGTGATGGAGTGCTGATCAAGTGGGTTGCTTTATTCTGATTATGTAGAATTTCTTGAAGAATTCTCAGCTTCTGACTTGCACTTATGGCTACAGTATATGGCTAGTCCTGTTTGTTAACAATGGGAGATTCAGCAATCCATTGTCAAGAGATTAATTCTTACTTGTCGGAGATTGTCATTGCCTGGTACTTTTGTGCTGTGAATGTTACTTGCCAGTAATAAGCCCAAGACTGAATGTTGCCCCGCTCTTTCTGTATATGTTCATGGACTACTTCAGTATCTGAGGAGTCACAAATGGTATTGAACATTGTGCAACTGTCTGCAAACATTCCCAATTCTGACCTTATGATGGAGGGAAGGTCAGTGATGAAACAGCTGAAGATGATTGGGCTGAGGACACTACCCTGAGGAACTCCTGCAGTGATGTCCTGGGGCAGAGATGATTAACCTCCAACAACCAAAATCAACTCACATTGTGTTAGGCAAGACTCCAACTGTGGAGAGATTTTTTCCCCTAATCTCACTGGCTTCAGTTTCACTAAAGCTTCCTGATGCTACATTCGATCACTGCTGTCTTGATGTCACTTTTACCTCTGGAG
Source organism: Carcharhinus amblyrhynchos (assembly GCF_965287045.1). NCBI lineage: Eukaryota > Metazoa > Chordata > Chondrichthyes > Carcharhiniformes > Carcharhinidae > Carcharhinus > Carcharhinus amblyrhynchos. Next base: position 18,999,519 of record NC_137345.1, read on the forward strand.
CTCAGTATGATACTCTTGTACAAAATTATTACAGGTTTAGATAAGATGGACAAAGAGAAGTTGCTCCCATTAGCTAACAGGTTTAATATTTTGGATAAGAGAAGCAGGGGGGATGTGAGGAAGAACATTCTTATGCAGTGAGTAGTGATAACCTAGAACATGCTGCCTAAGAGGATGGTGGAAGTGAAGGTGATGAATGACTTCAAAAGGAAACAACATGGGCACTTGAGGGAATAAATGCACACAGCAACACGGATAAAGCAGGAGAATGAGATTAGCTGGACTGCTCTACAGAGAGTTGGCATGGGCTTGATGGGCCAAGTATCTATGCTGGAGAATGCAGATGTAACAAATGGTTAGGAAGACAAATGGAATTTTGCTTATTGCAAGGAAAATCAAATATAAAAGTAGGGATGTTGCTACACAGCTGCATGGCGTCTTAGTGAGACAACATCAAGAGTACTGTGGACATTTAAGTCTCTTTCTTAAGACTATATGTGCATTAGCACCAGCTCAAAGAAGGTTTACTCAACTGATTGCTGGGATGAAGAGATTATTTTGAGACAAGATTGGGCCAGTATCCAAGGATTCCCCCTTGTGGGGGAATCTGGAACTAGGGAGCAGTTTCAGAATTAGAGGTTTCTCATTTAAGACCAAGATGAGGAAAAATGCCACACCCCAAGAGGGATGTTAGCTTATGGAATTCTCTTCTCCGGACAGCAGTGTAGAGATGGCCATTGAATGTATTCAAGGCTGATTTTTGATCAACAAGGGAGTCAAGGATTATGGGGGGCAGACAGGAATTGAGACCACAACCAGATTAGCCAAGCCCTTACCAAACAGCAGAGCAAGCTTGAGGGACTGAATGGCCTACCCAATAAGACAAAACAGTTTGGGCCAATATCCTAATTCCCGGTTTTTACTGTTGTACTTTGTTTTGGGTATTCCTATTCCTAATTCTTGTGTTCCTGTGCACTGACTCAATGACTGACAACTGTTTCAGGCTGTAAGCAAGCTAGGCTTGAGCTGATCTGAATGGCATCATCAGGTTCAAGCGATGGAGGAGATTCAAGAGTGTACAGTGACGTCACACATTGGGGGCAGTTTCTGGCCTCCCCTTGGCAGGAGGCAACACACCAGCAGTGGAATCTTCTGATCCCATTGCTGTCAATTGGATTCCCCATTAATTGTATCTCAAGCCGGTAGAGGCACACCCTTGGAGGAACCAGAAGATCCCATTGGTGTGAACAGCCAGAAAATTCCTGCTTTATATCTCATTTATCATCCAACAGCAATTAGCTTCATTTTTCAAACTGTGGCCTCCAATGCCACATAATTGTCACTTTGTCGCACAGTTGATAGAAAATGTTGTTTGCCAATCGAAAATGATGGTGGAGAATGAATAGATAGTAGCTCACATTGTCAGACAAATATAACTATCTTTTGTAATGCTTGTTCACAGTTTTAGATTTCAGGCTTGTATTTGAGAACGTTCATTCAGAACTGTAATTATTTAGAGGTGAGTTTGAAGTTTTTTTTAAGTTTACTTATTAGTGTCACAAGTAGGCTCACATTAACATTGCAATGAAGTTATTGTAATAATCCCCTTGGTGCCACACTCTGGCATCTATTTGGGTACACCGAGGGAGAATTTAGCACAGCCAATACATCTAACCAGCACGATTTTCGGGCTGTGTGGGGGAACCCGGAGCGCCCGGAGGAAACCCACGCAGATATGGGGAAAACGTGCAGACTCCACACAGACAGTGGCCCAAGCTGGGAACTGAACCTGGCTCCCTGGTGCTGTAAGACGGTAGTGCTAGGCACTTTGTCACTGTGCTGTCCTGAGACAGACTTTTATGCAGAAGGGTTTTAGAAGCATGAAAGATCCTATAGCTGTTCCACAGTATTCTCCAACAGATCCTATGGGAAATTCTCTAGACCACCCTTTTAACACTTAGGGCTGAATCTGTGAGTTGGGAATGAGTAACATGCACTGTAGATTTTCTAAGTCACAAAGCTGCCTTGCAGGATGGGGAGAGTGGAACTTATTTCTTACTCTTTATAGGTGTCGCTGGCAATGCCAGCACTTGTTACACATTTCAAGTTGCCCTTGAGCTGAGCGGCTTGCTAGGTCATATAATAGAGCAGTTAAGAGTCAACCACATTGCTGTGGAGTCACATGTAGGCCAGACCAGGTAAGAATGGTATTTTTCCTTCTCTAAAGGATGTTAGTTAAACAGATGGGCTTTTGCACCAATTGATGAGACTAGCTTTATATTTCAGATTTAGTGAATGGAAATAATGCATGATATTCCCAAGTGTGTTCCCTCTAATTGATGTGAAAGTAGGTGGGGCTTTTAAAGTGTGAGCCTGATATAAACAGGCCATGGAAGCTTTTACTGTGACTACAGATTAATTCCATCTCAGCTTTTCCAAGAAATCACAAGAGAGTCAGGGGCCTTGAGCACAGACCACTGCTTCCTCAAGGTTGTTGGATGCAGAACGTGTTGCTGTGTTGGAGACTGAGAGGGAGATAAGGGAAGCCAGCTCCCTGGGTGCTGGGAGGAGGAGGCCACCTGCACAGATGATACAGGCCTGACTGGATGTGGCAGTGACTGCAGCTGGAGCCTAACACCTGGACCCAGAGCTGGCAACAGTTCAGTGATCTCACACGCTTTGGCAATGTGAGTGACACCACCATGTGCCCAGGACAGGTTCCTGGGTATTCACCCTCCAACAGGCACACCAGTTCTTGGAACTCCTACGCCAACATTAGTGGGTGTACCTACACCACATGGATTGCAGTGGTTAAAGGACAACTCACCACCCGCTTCTCAAATGCTGGCATAGCCAGCAATATCCATATCCCATCAATAAACAGTCCAAGGGCTGATATTGCACCTGAATGTAAGAGTTTGTGTCCAGGGCATTTACAGAGCCCTCAGTGAGCACAATGCCATCTGGCAGTGCTGAATCCATTGATGGTGATATTCTCATATCTAACCTTTCGTCTCACATCCTACTTCCTCTCCCCATCCCATAATTTCTGACTTACAAGATGCCCCTGATGTAAGTATATATCCCCCCCATCAACTTGTGCATTTTCCCCTTCAGACACTGAGGAATTGAAACTTGCTCACGTGGTGGATGGAGACCATGAGAAGATTGATGATTGCACGCTGTCATTCAATTTCACACTTACAGCCGCCAGCTCAGACACTCACACGGTGTTATACCAGAGGGTGAATTAGACGCACAAGGATGATGCAGCTGTAGACATCAGAGTGGAGGACTGTGAACTATTAAGAGGAAATTATCACTGAGAAAGGGAGGAGGCATTAGCAGTTGTACAGCCTTAAAAGTAGATAAATCTGTAGACCTGGGTGAGATGTATCCCGGTTTGTTCAGGGAGACAAGGGAAATATATCAGGGGCACTGATAGTAATTTTCAAATCCTCTCTGATCACAAGTGAGGCTGTCACGATGTGGAGATGCCAGCGTTGGACTGGGGTAAACACAGTAAGAAGTCTCACAGCACCAGGTTAAAGTCCAACCAATTTATTTGATAGTAAACTCACAAGCTCTCAGGGTTTGCCCAGACCTGACAAAGGGGCAAACCCCAAAAGCTTGCGAGTTTACTATCAAATAAATTGGTTGGACTTTTACCTGGTGTTGTGAGACTTCTTCCTGTACTCACAAGTGAGGTGCCAGAGGACTGGAAGACAGCTAACGTTGTTCTATTATTAAAAAGAGAGCTAGGGATAGATCACAAAATTACATGCCATTCAGTTTAGCCTTAGTGGTGGGGAAGTTATTAGTAAGAATTCTGAGGGAAAGAATATATCTGCACTTGGTTATATGCAGATTAAACAGGGATAGTCAGTGTGGATTTGTTAAGGGCAGGCCATGTTTGACATTGAATCATTGAGGGTACTGCATCTGATGTCCACTATAAGGGCCTTAGCAAAGCTTTTTTGATAAGCTCCCTCATGATAGACTGGTCAAGAAAGTAAGGGCCATGGGATCCAAGGCAAAGTGACACATTGGATCCAAAATAGGCTGAGAGGCAGGAAGCAAAGGATGATGCTAGAGGGATGTTTCTTTGCTATTTGTGATGTACATTAATGATTTGGATTTAAATGTAGGGGCTATGATCAAGAAGCTTTCAGTTGACACAAAAATTAATTGGGTGGTAAATAGTGAGGAGGATAGCTGTGGACTGCAGGAGGGTATCAGTGGACTGGTCAGGAGGGCAGAGTAGTGGCAAACAGAATTCAACCTGGAAAAGTGAGAGGTAATGCACTTAGGGAGGGCTGACAAAGCCGGGGATTACACAATGAATGGTAGGACCACAGAAAGTGCTGAAAATCAGAGGTACTTTGACTTGCATATCCACAGATCCCTGAAGGTGGCAGTCCAGCTAGGTAAGATGGTTAGGAAGGCATATAAAATACTTGCCTTTGTTAGTTGAGGCACAGAATACAAGAGCAGGGAGGTCATGCTGGAATTGTATAAAATGCTGGTTGGACCACAACTGGAGTACTGCATGCAGTTCTGGTCACCACATTGTGAAAGATGCGTTGCACTGTAAAGGCTGCGGGGGAGATCTACCATGATACTGCCTAGGCTGGAAGTTCTGAGCTATGAGAAAAGATTGGATAGTCGAGGGCTGTTTTCCTTGAAGCAGTGAAAGTTGAGAGGTGACCTGATAAAGTAACGTAAGGAACATAGAAAGGATGGATAAGAGGGCACTTTTTCCATTTATAGGCACAGTAAACAGGGGGCATAGATTTAAGGTGAGAGGTAGAAGGCTAAGAGTCAAGTTGAGGAGAAACGTTTTCGGTGATAGGTTGGTGGGAGTCTGGAACTCATTATCTGAAGAGGTGGTTGGGTCAGAAGCTCTTGCAACATTTCAGAAGTATTTAGATATTCGCTTGCATTGCCATAACCTCTAGGGCTATAGTTCTAGTGCTGGAAAATGGAATTAGTGTAGTCAGATTTTTGTTAACCAGCGTGCACAGTAAGACATCTCACAAAACCAGGTTAAAGTCCAACAGAATTTAACTGTTGGACTTTAGTCTGGTGTTGTGAGACTTCTTACGTGCTCACCCCAGTCCAATGCTTGATCAGTGTGGACACAATAGGCTGAGTGGTCTCCTTCTGTCCTGTAAACATCTACGAATCAAAAAATCTGACACTATCAAAATACACAAAGGAGTAGCAACTTGGCAGAGCTTGAAGCACATCCTTTCCACTGAAAGGTCAAGTTTTACAATGGAAATTCAGATTGCTGTTTTTTGCAAGCTCAGATTATTGTCAGCGTGGATGTGGATACCTGTGTTCAAAGCGGTGAGCAGGGTGTCACTGAACACCCCAAGAGAGTGGTATTGACTACAGGAAGAAGTATTCCCTCCCCCCTCAGGAAGGTGGCACTGGTGCTCCCATCACTATCTCCCCATCAGTATCTTTGCTTTGACTTGGCAGCCAGCCAGCTGCCACCCAGACTGAGATGGTGCAGTCTGAAGCCAGGTCCTCTGTGCCCTCAGCTGCTAGCAGTCATCCTCCAAAGAGAAACTGCAGCCTCACATACTGCAGGTCAGAGGTCCTCTGCCAGCCTTGCTGCAACTCTGTGGCAGCACTGCTTGGGAGCTTGAGAACAGACAAAGGCAGATGGAAGAGAGGCAATGAATATTGTACAATGGTGAACATTTAAGCCTGTGCCCATTATGCCACAATTTCATTTTTGAATTTGGATTGGCATGTGTAATTTGGGTTGACTTTTATTTCAGCACTGTGGCCAAGAAGATGTGATACTATTATGGCCAAACCCAGGGCAAGGTCTCTAATTTGTTAACTTGTGGAAGGGATGCCACAGAATGATATGGCCCAGATGAAGAAGGATGAACCAGCTCCATTTCTTCATTCAACCCCTTTGGTTGGTTGCAACAAGATTTTTTTAAAATTCCCTTCTGTTGTGGATACCTTTTCCCAGGACTTTTTGGTATGTTTTAAAATGAGCCAATTTTAACCCAACTTCCTCAAGTTAAAGAAAGAGTGAGTGTATTAGCTACTAAATGATGGAAAAAAAATTATAAAGCACATATACATTCGCACAGATTTTGAGTCCAAAAGCAAAAAATCATAGATGTTTCCATGCTTGACTTGGCCGTGAGTCGATGGTTAAATATTGCGGCCATTGTGATGTGTGATTCTTGTAGTGCTGACTTCAGCAGGTAAATAGTCAGTTTTGAGATATCAACGTCCTGCAGTTTGGCTGGGAAGCAGCCCCTTTTCCTCGAGCCATGGCTTTAGTAAGTTGGCTTGTTTCAGTTACCTGGAAAGAAAAGCTTTGCAGCGATCTGTTGCTGTTGTGTTTCCTCTGAACAAGTTTTTTTAAAGCTGGCTTTAACTCCTAGTCTTCTTAGGTTCCTGGAAGATGAAAATCTACTGACCGGTCTACAACATTGTTCACAGGCTATTACCAGCTTTCATTATCTGCACAGGACATGGCAGTTTATGGCCTTCACGTACCTGTCTGGAAACACGGTGTGATTCTATTCTCACTCTTTAAAATCACCCACCAGCAACTCAGCCAAAGACTGTATATATATATATATATATCCATCCTTCACCACCCTTAGCACGTATATCCATTTTCATAGCCACAGGTCTTATTTAAAAAGAGAGGTAGGGATATTTCCATACATAATTCAGGATTTTCCTCCATTATGACAATGGTGAGTGATAGGGGAACGAGTGTGGTATTGGTGGCGCATGGTGAATTAGGATTGAGCTGACACTCCACTGAGTTCCTCAATACAACCTGGTAGAAAGGGAATGTCTCAGACTCCTGCTCAGAGGCAGGGCAAAGGATAACCCACTCATGATGACAAGGTTATGCACATGCAGCCCACCATTCCAAAGTTGGAGTCCTGCTCAGCCAACTGCCTTAGGGATCCTCCAGATAATGTAAATTAACTTCAACCTGTATGTATTCATATCTAGAAATTTACAGGAATGCGGCAAGAAGTTGATACTGGACCAAAGTGGGAGGAATAGGGAGGAGGGGGTTAAAAGCTTAGTCATTGCACTTGCTTCCAAACGAAGTCTTAAAGGGGGTGAGAAAGGTTAAGGGAGGACAGTCTAGAACTGAGACTCCACATGGCTGATGACATAGCTATCAATGAGGGAGGGAGAGAGAGGTGAGGGGCTGGAGGACAAAGGGGAAGAGGGCACAGGGAATGCACGAGAGGCTATAGTTGGATAAAACGCAGGGTTCAAAGAGAGTTACAGACATAGGAAGTGTCAATCCACAAGTAAATTTAAACATGACGGTGAGACTTTAAATTTTGATGCAGGAGCTGTGGGTCAGAAAACTCAGGATGGAGAAGTGGGACTTAATACAGAATAAATGATACAATGCGTGATCATGAGGAACTCAGGCACAATCAACCACAACAATTGCTGATCTCTGTGGGTTCTTGTGTCAGAATTTGAATTAAGTGTTGGCTAGGGTATAGGGCAGGATGGTGGCATAAGGGTCGGCACTGCTGCTTCACAGCACCCTGTCTTCAATTCCAGGCTTGGGTCAATGTCTGTGCAGAGTTTGCACGTTCAGCCCGTGTCTGCAGGAGTTTCCTCCGGGTGCTCTGATTTTTTTTTGCCCACAGTCAAAAAGACGTGCTGGTTAGGTGCTAAATTCTCCCTTGGTGTACCCGAACAGGTGCCGGAGTGTGGCAACTAGGTGATTTTCCCAGGAAGTTCACTGCAGTGTTAATGTAAGCCTGCTGGTGACGCTAATAAATAAACTTTAAACTGTATCAGAAGACTGCTCCTGAATAGGAAAAAACATCGTTCTACCAGGCTTTATACTTAAACTATTATACAATATATAAAATACATACATTCTGTCTTAGCAATGATGTTATGTGCCTTCTTTTCTGTAGTAAGCCTGTAATGTAACATATATTTAGAGTGCTAAGCGATTGCAGGTGGTGTGTGTGTACTGAGTGCGGGGGTGTGTGTGGGGGGGGAATGGGATGGGTGGAAGGAGGGGCTCATACTGGGGTTAACCGCTGCTGGTCCTTGAAGGAACACGCTCTGCCCTGGCTTGTTAAAAGAAAACCTTCCTTAAGCTGAATTGCTGTCCTCGATTGGACAGCAGTCCTCTCTGCTTCTGCTTATTTAGCCGCTGCCAGTAAAATGCTGCCAAGCTCCCACCGCCCGTTGGCACAAATTCACATCCTGCCTTCAGTCGTAGTGACGGGACTTCTTCTCTGGTGACAAGTCTCAGAAATACACAAAATATCAACACAACATAAAAAGTGAGGAGATGGCACCACCATGTGGTTAATATTTGCCATGCTGCAAAACATCTTAAACTAATGCAACATATTTAACTCTATACATATTTACCAATTTTGTTTTAAAATAGTTATTCATACTCCCTCCTCTCAATTAATTTCTGCTGCCCCCCCCCCCCCCATTGCCCACCCCCATGTCAGTCACCTGATGATCCAAATGCCCAGCTGTGTGAAAAATGGATGCCTGCAGTTCTGGTTTGCAGTGTCTGTGCGCACACATCCATCGCTATGTGTGCCCATGCGGGCATGTATCCGTGCAGGCATGTCTCTGCGCATGTATGTGTGTGTATGTGTGTGTGTGTGTCTGTGCGCATGTCTCTGTCTGTGTGTATCTGTGTGCATGTCTGTCTGTGTGTTGTGTGTGTGTCTGTGTGCATGAATGTCTCTGTGCCTACGTGTCTGTGTGTATCTATGTGCATGTCTTTGTGCATGCATATGTCTGCGTGCATGCGTGTGTCTGTGTGCATGTCTCTGTCTGTTGTCTGTGTGCATGTGTGTGTGTGTATGTCTCTGTGTGCACATGTATCTGTGTGTGTGGCCGATGGATCTGATGTTGGCCCACCTTTTGCCATTATACCATCCAGGCCAACTCACCTAGTAGTCATCATGGCCAACCCTCAGGAACATGCTGACATGGTTCTGATTGATATAATAAATAAAATGAAGTTCCTCAACTAATCTCTTATTAAAAACTAACACTTCTATTCTACAACCACTTGCAACTGTCAAACTGACAGTTTGACATACTACACTCACTTTTATGTTATGTTATACATCTGGATTTCCAGAAGGCATTTAACAAGGTGCCGCACCAAAGGCTGCTGTTTAGAATAAAGGTGCATGGTGTTACGGGTAATATATTAGCATGATAGAGGATTGGTTAACTAACAGAAAGTGAAGAGTGGGGGCCAATGGGTGTTTTTCTGGTTGGCGATCAGCGATTACTGGTGTGCCTCAGGGATCAGTGTTGGGACCGCAATTACATGGGTGATTTGGGATTGGGGACTAAGTGTAGTATGTCAAAATTCACAGATGACACTGAGTGGCAGAGCAAAGTCTGAAGAGGATGGTGAAAGTCTGCAAAGGGATATAGATAGTGAATGGGCGAGGGTCTGGCAGATGGAGTACAATGTTGGTAACTGTGAGGTCATCCATTTTGGTAGGAATAACAGCAAAATGGACTATTATTTAAGTAATAAAAAATTGCAGCATGCTGAGAGACCGGGATGTCCTTGTGCATGAATCGCAAAAAGTTAGTTTGCAGGTAATTAAGAAGGCAATTTGAATTTTGTCCTTCATTGCTAGAGGGATGGAGTTTAAAAACAGCGATGTTACGTTGTAGTTGTATAAGGTGCTGGTGAAGACACACCTGCAATATTGTGTATACTCTTGGTCTCCTTACTTAAAAAAGGATATACTGGCACTGGCGGGGGTACAGAAGAGGTTCACAAGGTTGATTCTGGAGTTGAGAGTGTTGACTTATGAGGAGAGACTGGGTAGACTGGGGATATACTCATTGGAATTCAGAAGAATGAGGGGAGATCTTATATAAAATTATGAAGGGAATAGATGTTTCTATAAGATGGAAGTAAGGAAGTTGTTTCCACTGGCAGGTGAAACTAGAACTAGGGGGACATGGCCTTAAATTAAGGGGAAACAGATTTAGGACTGAGTTGAGGAGGAACTTCTTCACACACAGCTGTGAATCTGTGGAATTCCCTGCCCAGTGAAGCAGTTGAGGCTACCTCATTGAATTTTTGAACAGTAAAGGAATTATTCTCCTGCTTTTTCCCCATTATTCTGCACATTGCTTGTATTCAAGTGGTCATCTAATGCCTCCTTGAATGCCTTGCCTCCACCATGCTTCCCGACAGTGTATTCCAGACCCAAACCACTCATTGTAATCTGCTGTACCATAGGACTTTTCACACTTGAAATTCACCAAGTGTGAGAAACAGAGAGTATGCGCCAACCTTTGCTTTCAAGTGGAGGAGGCAAAGTGACTGTAGAACAAGCTAGCCCCTGTCCTCTTGGCCTAGAAATGGCGCGTGACCTGAGGAGACCATAAAGGGCAGGAGGAAGAGAAACACATTAAATGTGGACGAGCATACATCATTGGGTAGTAAAAGTATGAACATATCAAGCATGTGTATGAAAAGTGTTTAAGAAAGCAAAAAAAAAATGACCAGTTACCACCATTCAATTAATTGGGAAAATATTTCATGTGAATCATTTAAGTTATTACTTAGCAAAAATAACTATGCTGTACCAGTAAAGGTCAATTTCCATCCAATGCAAGGCTATATCGGAAAATACCTCTTTCAGCTCTTTAAACAGATCAATAGAATAATTCATTACAAGTGGCAATGATTATGGTTGTGTTACAAATAACATAATGGGGAGGTGTGGCTTCAATGGTTGCTATTATCTTTTTTTATTCATTTGTGGGAAATGGGTGTCGCTGGCTGGCCAACATTTATTGCCCATCCCTAGTTGTCCTTGGATGATAGTTGAGATTCAACCACATTGCTGCGGCTCTGGAGTCACATATAGGCCAAAGTGGGTAAGGATGGCAGATTTTCTTTCCTCAAGGACACGAGTGACCATCGACAATGGTCATCAGCAGATGCTTAATTCCAGATTCAAATTCCACCATCTGCCATTGGAGGATTCGAACCCGGGGTCCCCATAACATTAACTGAGTTTCTAGATCAAGTCTAGCGATAATACCACTAGGCCATCGCCTCCCTATCTGAGCAATGGAAAAAAAAATTAAGGTTACACAGTGATGGCTCATCCTCCAAATATTTCATATGCATATTGTAATGTGATCACACAACTCAGTCCTGGGCATGGTTTCTTGCTGAAGATATTGCATTGCTATTGGTGTCCTTCCCTCTGCATTGTAACCGATTTCAAATGGTGCTAGAAATTAACCAAGAATCTGAACACCAGAAGAAATCAGTTACCCTGGGCAAAGGGTCACGAGTTACTGGAAATTAATTGATACAAATTACACTCAACAGTTTCAATGAATTAAAACACTGTACACTGTATTGCAAACTGGTGGTGTTATGTACAGGCGATAGCTTGTATATCACTACATAATAGACAAATCTTCTATCAAAGTAACAAGTTAGTTCCTCCAGCATAAAAACATCGCAAGGCGCTTCACCAGAATAGAACCAACCAAAAAGCATTGCGCCGAAGGGGATATTAATAGCTATGACCAAAAGAGTATTCGTAGAGGCTTGTAAGGAGCATTTTAACAGGACGATCAGTGTTTCATGGAGGGAATTCCGGAGGTTAGGGATCAGAGGACTGACTGCACAACTGCCAAGTGAAGAAGGTGATCTAGATTATAAGGAACAGAAAATTCTTGATGGGTAAGAAGGAAGAGGCAAGCAGTGACTAGATTTAAATGTGAGGATGAAAATTTGAGACATTGACCGGTATAACCCCTCTATCCCCACCTCCTGGTGGTGAGGGTGGCTCGCTATTGGCCACTGGTGTGATGTTCTGGTCCTGCCGATGTCTGCGGTGCCTGGTGTGTCTCCTGTCCCACCACTCGGGGAGGCAGGGTGGGTGGGAGAGGAGCGGGGTAGAGACTGGAAGAACCCACTAGCAGAAAGGGACAGACAATCCTGGACTTTTGGTGCTCCAATGCAAGTCAATGAGCACAGGGGTGTTGAGCAGTGGGACAGGATAACGACATTTTTAGATGAGCTGGAAAATGGGAGGGCAGCTAGGAGAGCACTGAAGTAATCCGGTCTATAAGGTGATGAAGGGTTTGAGCAGCAGAGGGGCTGAGGTAGATATTATGGCAGTGGAATTAGGCGGTCTTTGTAACTGCAAAGTTTTGTGGTTGGAAATTCTGCTTGAAACCAAGCAGGATATGGAAGGTACTTCAAGCTGGGGCAGTAACTGAGAAGGAGGGATGGAATTGACAATGAGGGCGTGAAACCTGTGGCAGGGGACACAGATAATTGCTTATTTCTCCAATGTTTAATTGGAGTAAATTTCTGACATATCCTGGACTTGATGCTGTTGAAGTGTAGAAACAGTAGAAAGACTGACAGCGGGATTTGAAAGGTAAAGTTGAGTGTCTACAGTGAACACGTGCACCCGATTCCATCTGTTTGGATGCTACCTCCAGAAGGAAGCATGTGGATGAGGTGGACAAGGATGTATCCATAGAGGAAGCAGGAAGATAAGCCACTGGAATTGGAAATGTTCCTGCTGTGATTAAATAAGGAGAGTGAGGTATATCTAGGTGAGTTGAACAATGGAGTAAAAGATGCTTGAGGTACGTAGTCTGGTCAACCACATCAATGATGGAGTGAAGAATAAGATTCAATGCAACACAATGGGGGTGTCATTTGGGAATTATTTCAGGGTTGTTTCAGTGTTGAAGCATGGGTGAAAACTTGCTCGAAGAGCTTAAACGTAGAATTGCAGGAAAGATGGACTTGGGAGAGGGGGCATTAGCATGGAGGCCAGGATGGGATGTTATCAGCAGTTTAATGGGAAAAGGAGGTCAAGGGAGCAGGAACGAGGTGATGAGCTCAGACTGGGCATTAAGGGGGATAAGAGAGGAACCAGAGGAAGATGGATAGGGAAGTCGGCGGGGGGGGAGGAAAACCCAAGTGATAGGTTCTCACAGTGAGCAAGGGAGAGGGCAGATGGAGCACAGCCTGTTGACCACAATCTTGTTGATAGAGATGTTCATGAGCTCTTTGCACTTATTGCGGGGGCAGGAGGTGTAAACAGCAGTTTAACAAGATGATTAGTAGTGATGAAAGAAAATCACCCAATCCCATAGCCTCCTAGATGATGTCAGACAATCCACTTTGTTGCTATTCTTTCTCCTAGAACACTGATTTCAAATGGTGCTAGAATCAGCTCTGACACAATCTAAGCCACCATATGAAACCAGCTTCCTGAAGAAAAATGTGTCCACCATCCACGCAGATCCCAGGATAACTTCCAGGTCCTCTTCAAGGTAGCGCAAGCAAATCGTGCTAAGAGACAGTTTGGCAGATTCATGCTGAATTAGAAATATTCCCATGGTCCCAGGCTGTAAAAGTAAGAAAATGAGCAGAAGGCCATTCAGCCCCTCGAGCCTGCCATGACACTCAGTAAGATTAGCACTGACCTTGGGTCTCAACTCTACTTCCTGCCTAACCTATATATCTCTCGTTTCCTCAGAATCTGTACAACATGCTATGTAATTGTCCTGTGCGGGATCCTTGTCATATTTTCTTGTGACAGAAAACTAAAGCAAATTAGACCATCCATTTCAAATATTTGGGGGAGGGGAAATACCCTGGAAATTCAATTTGATGTTTATTTAGTGATATTTCTATTGAATTGATTTTTTATTAATTCAAGTTATGTTAACTAATGATCCTATTTCGCAATATGGCATTCAGTTGCTTGTTTAGTGATACTGTGAAGTATTTTAAAAATGCCGAAGACTGATATTTGAACAGGCTGCCTCCTCAGTTAGGAAACAGAATTCCAGCTCAATGTACTCCAAAAGAGGACGTGGCACAAGGGAAGGATGGAAGAAACCGAAGTGGACTTGTTAAATGTACCCAAGGTATCAGCGCACGTTTGGAGGGGCCCCACTGCATATCTACTGTGTTATGTTAACTTCAGCATCCTCTACATTTTTGTTAGGTACTGAAAGCACTGCAATTCTTGCTGCAACACCTCAACAACCAGAATCTGTTCCAGGAAAATGAGAGGCTAGACAGATGGTTCCCTGTGGATTCTAATTCTCTCCAACCTTGGGTGATAAGACCAGTCACCATGACAACCGATTATAAAAGTACTAAATGGAGCCCATGGGTCTTGTGGTGCAGTGCGCAGTGTCCCTACTTCTGAGTCAGCAGTTCCGGGTTCGAGTCCTACTCCTTGACAGCCTGTGTTCAAGCGTTGAGGATCAAACTACAAATCCTTCTAAATGCACCAACGGCTGGCAGCAAGGGCATCCATTCCTGGCATGGTGGCACACTGCTTAGCACTGCTGCTTCACAGTGTCAGGGACCCGGGTTCAATTCTCAGTTTGGGTCACTGTCTGTGTGGAGTCGGCATGTTCTCCCCGTGCCTGTGTGGGTTTCCTCTGGGTGCTCTGTTTTCCTCGCACAGTCCAACGATGTGCTGGTTAGGTGGAATGGCCATGGTAAATTCTCCCTCAGTGTATCTGAACAGGCACAGGAGGTGGCAACGCGGGGATTTTCACAGTAACTTTATTGCAATGTTAACGCAAGCCTACTTGTGACTAATAAATATACTTCACTTTAAGAGCAGGAGAGACTTCTGGTTAGCCATGCTTGGTGTGGAGTGGGGCCCTCAAGCATCTGGTGACAGGCTAGTGACCTGCCCCAAGAAAAGCTAGCTATAGAAACAGACATGTCTTGGGCATTGACAGGTTCAGGAAGAGAAACAACAACAAATGTGACCCAAAAGAAAACCACAGAGCAACAGCCTTGATGCTCCAATTCCACCTTATGGATTAATCCAGGAACATATTGAAAACACCAGAAGAGAATAGCAATGATATTGGACATACAACATACTGAAATTACAGGAAGCATTCGCTGCAAATGGCCATCAAACAGGATGAAAAGTAACCTGGGAATGATGTTGACAAAGACCTGCCAAAAAGCGATCGCCACATTCTACAGCAGAGTTGCAACACTGATTGTTTATGTGTCATGGGGACAATACTGATCACTTGTGCTGGTGTAGAGCTTGAAACAAAAGTGCAACCCTTTGATAAAAGCTCATGGTGGTCAGATGTCCAAAAAGTGACGGTAACATTTCTGTGGTGCGATACTGATTCTGCTTTCTCCTGGCTGCTTGTAAGAGGCAAGCCATCCTCCGGTCTGCAGGTCAACATGTGCCTATTGATCACAGAGTTACAGTTTATTATAAAAAAAGTGAAGTTACTCATTACAGTGAGGTGGAACCTGCATGTGTGTCTCTCCTTATGGATATTCATCCAGCAATATCACATCTTTCCACCATGCCAAGTCTTAGGGAAGTTCTCACTGGTGACTCCCAGTAAGCAGCGTCACGGGCTGTTGCTGTCACCTGCCAAGTGAACACAAGAGGAAAAATAAGCTGAGGCAGACATGAAAGAAGTTGCATTTATTTAGTGCCTTTCTAACCTCAGTGGCAGCATTTTTCCTTCAGAAATAAGAGTTCACACGGTACACTGCGGCTGACACAGTGCGGTGCACCAGCAGCAATACGACCAATAGAGAAGACTTTCATACTTTCAAAGACCGGACAGATCAAAGCTCTGATTTTCTGAGACCAGCAAGAATCACAGCTGTGTTATCTATGACACAGATTTGGAGTAAGGCTTGCCTTGCCAAAACCTGGCGTTCAGGCCCCTCACCCTTCATTAGAACAGGCTATCAATGTGAAAAAATAAAGTAGATGGGGGGAGTCAGGCCAGCAGCACTATTGGCACGGGAGCCCTGGAAATCTGGGCACTCAGCAGATCTTAGACAGCTGCTGCTGACTCTGCGAACATATCATTATCTGTGAAAGGATATTAGGTCAGAGAGAGCACTGTGAGAAAAGCCTTGCCCTTCACCAAGAGCACCTTGAAAGTATTGCTGAAGAAGGTGCAGCAATGGGTGATGAATTGTTCTGGGGCAGATCACCATTCTCTCTGGTGTCAGGGCAAGCAAACACAGTCTCATAGGTCACTCTTACTGGGGGGAAAATAATATTATATCGCATCTGGAGAGGTGCCAAAGCGCATCTTTGCAAATATGAAGTTAAAGCTTCACTGGTAAAGATTCTCCTTCGTATGCTCAGAGCATGCAGGAATCATTTGTCTCTTTTTTTGTTGTATTTACATATATCATACAATCATTGAATCAAAGAGTACAGAAGGAAGGAGGCCATTTGGTCAACAGTGCTCCAAGTAGCACAGTTTAATTAATCCCACTGTCTTGCTCTTTCCCTCATAACACGTTAATTTATTCCCTTAAACTAAGTCCAATTCTCTGTTATTGTTATTAATGAATCTGCTTCCACCCAGCAGTGCATTTCTGAGACAGCAACTGGCTGTGTAAAAAAAAAACTGCTCCCTCACATCATGCTCACCTCTGGGCCAGTGAACCATCTTCAATTTGTGTCCTTTGCTTACAGGTTCCCGTCACTGTAAACGGTTTCTCCATAGTTATTCTATTAAAACCACTCTTGATTTTGAAGGTCGACCAAATCTCGGTTCAGCCTCAAAAGGAGACTAGCCCCAGCTTCCCCATGTAAGCGGAGTCCCTCATTCCAAGCACCGTTCTTGTTAATCACTTCACCCTTTCTCAAGGTTTTTCCAAGGCGCTAACATCATTCCTAGAGTGTGCTGCCTCAGAACATGATACCTCTGCTCAGTGTTTAGCACAAGTTCCTTGTTTTTGTCCAGCATTCACCTACACTGGAGCCAAGAATGCCATTTGCCTTGTTAAACTGGCTTCTCAACTTAGTCTGACCACTTTCAGGAATTTGTGCACATTCGCTTCAAGATCCTGTTCCCCTCTTTAGAATTGTACCATTTGGTTCATACTGACCCTCCTCCTACCAAAATGGATCACTTCACACTTCCCTTTGTCACATTTCATGGGTAGCATGGTGGCACAGTGGTTAGCACTGCTGCCTCATAGCTCCAGGAACTTGGGTTTGATTCCTAGTTTGGGTCACTGTCTGTGTGGAGTTTGCACATTCTCCTCATGTCTGCACGGGTATTCTCGGGTACTCCGGTATCCTCTCACAGTCCAAAGATGTGCGGGTTAGGCGCACTGCCTATGCTCAATTGCCCCTTTGTGTCCCAGAATGCACAGGTTAGAGGAAGTAGCAGGGTAAATATGTGGGGTTACAGGGATAGGGCCTAGATGGGATTGTTTTTGGTGCAGACTCGATAGGCTGAATGGCCTCCTTCTGCACTGTAGGGTTTCTATGTCATTTTTAAAAATTTATTCATGGGACATGGGTGTCGCTAGCTGGCCAGCATTTATTGCCCATCCCTAGTTGCCCTTGGCTAAGCCATTTCAGAATGCAGTTGTGGGTCAACCACATCGCTGTGGGTCTGGAGTCATGCGCAGGTCAGACTAGGTAACGATGGCAGATTTACTTCCCTCAAAAGGACATTAGATATTTGTCACATGTCTACCCATTCCATCAGCCTCAGTCCTTCTGAAGTATTCTACTATCCTCCTCATTTGAAATCATATGCTGTATACCCATATCTGGGTCATTAATTTAACAGTGGTTCCCACGGAGTATTCTTCTATCTGGGAAAAAAAGATCAATGGATACAAATGCAGCAATGCTGGTAGGTGACAGTCCCACCTGCACAAGGCGTTACCCTGTGGAAGTGCCGCAGCCTCTCACTGGTACTTAGAGGTCAAACAAAGCTGCACAGGACAGGAGACCAGGATCAAAGAGGAAGCAACCATGGCAACGATAGGGCAAAGAGACAGCCCTCACCCAGGCAGGAAGTGCTGGAAAAACTCAACAATACCGTTACAGCCTGAAAAATCCAAAAACAATGGTGAAGGACACATTATCAAAAGAAGCTTAAAGGTAAGCTTTCTTACCAGGTATGTGATCATGCACGTCCCAATGTTTCTAAGCAACCTCGCATATTTACTGTTGACCCATGCCAAGCTGTCACATACCTTTATAGGTCTTCCACTGTTTACTATGCAGGCCCAGAGGGCACAGATTGCAGCTCAACACACTCACATCTGAAAAGGGCCTCACACACAAAGCCAATATAACAGAATCCAGCTGTCATGACATCAGTGATGGACTGTGACCTCAGTGTAATTCTGCCACTGCACACGTCCTTTCAGCTTACAAAATCCCAAGGTTACTCCTTTGCCTGATACAAAGCCACTTAATGCAAGGACACCAACCGGAGAATCATAGAATCCCTACAGTGCCATTCGGCCCATCGAGCCTGTAGTGACAGCAATCTCACCCAAACACTATTCCCTTGTCCCTCTGGCCTGAAGGGGCAATTTGGCACAGCCAATCCACCTAACGTGGACATATTTGGAGCGTGGAAAGAGACCGGAACACCCGATGGAATTCCATGCAGGCACAGAGAGAATGTGCAAACTCCACACAGTGACCCAAAGCTGGAATTGAAACCGGGTCCCTGGTACTGTGAGGCAGCTGTGCTAACCACTGTGCCACCCTTTTTTTTCCCCAATGCATTTCCTTCCCAGTAAAGTTATAAGATTCACTGGCTGGGAAATAAGATACTTGTTGCTCAAAGAACATGGTGGTGAACTGAGATTTGGCACAAAATCATCACCTTGATGAGAGAACCTGGAGAAGGGCTCAGAAACTACTCACCTTTAAAACTTCCTTGAAGCAGGCCACTGTGGGCAACCCTGACTATAAAGAATTGTGAGGCAGTTAAGGAATTCGGGTTTAAGTCTGTCATTAGCAAGCATCATCTCATTAATACTACCTTCCCTCACCAAAAGTAGCAGCCATAATCCCTCCAATTCTTGTTCTCCACAGGTGCTTGTGACCACAATTGCTTTAGTACCGACCGCCTAACAGACTCTACGTGTAACAAGACACCATGGCAATGAGGACCTTGTGCCATACCTGGAAGGTGCCAGGGCCGATTATTTATTCGCATTATGAGCAGCACCAATTTGAGCAATTAGCCCCTGATGGAACAGGCTGAATATCCAGCTGCATTCATCAAGTCTATCGCTTAATTAGTATGTTAATGACTGTATGCTTGTGTTCGACTTGTAATTAATTCAATAAGAAAAATTAGCACTTGCATCAGTTACACAAACAATAGTGTCTTGGAATTACTGTGGATCCATAAGTGGTAAATAGTTGGTGTTACCGCACATGTGGGTGATGTATTCAAAGACAAACCCCAATGACACATTTAGTCAGCCCCACAGGGTCTTGCTCACGGGCTGGAGACCCTGTAGGTAATCCCACTTGTTTCATGGGGAGGTTTGATGGTAAAGATCAGTGGCTATTGTTAGGCCTTCCTTGGGATTCAAGGACTCTGGCAGTTGAAGTCCAAATGAAGGAACGGCGTTTCTGAAAGCTTGTGGGTTTACTATCAAATAAACCGGTTGGACTTTAACCTGGTGTTGTGAGACTTCTTACTGTGTTTACCCCAGTCCAACGCCAGCATCTCCACATCAGTTGAAGCCCAATCAGAGGCCAGTAGCTCTTCACTGCCACCTGACGAAATGGCAGTGGGCAGCAATACACCTGGCACAAAGTCCAGGATTGTTGGGGAACTCCCAAGTCAAAGGAGAGAGAGATCGGGATGGCCAGCACTGGAGGGGAAGGGCAGGGTATAGTTGGAAGCAAGGGTGGGTGATGGTTTCTATGGTTCCGCTCCCCCACTGTCCCATTGCCAGGTCCCCTGATCACGCGTTGCCTTACAATGAGGGAGCCTACCCTCCGGGTGGCCACTGAACGAGAAACACAGGAAAAGCCTTGTGGCTTCCCTTTAATCCCTGAGTCAGCAATAAATTGTGGCAGGCTCACAGATAATAGGCATCAACAGGATGATTATTGAGCCTAATTGACATGCCGTTGCTGGTGGCCAGGAATCTATGTCAGCCCTTCCCACCTTAATCAGGGGAGGTTTTGTTGCAACGAGGAAGACTCTGCCACCATTCAGTGGGCATGGCTGCAACCACCTACATTTTATCTGGGGAACCGTGCGTGAAAGTTATGAGTCATAACTATTTCCTGATTTCTCACTACTCAGGAAGGTTCAGCAAAGTTCGTAAGAAATGAAGACACACCTTTGGGAAGCACAAGTTACAGGATAATAACAAGCCTGGTTTCAATGGAGTATCTGGAAGCACTGGTGAAAACCAGGTCTCTTATTGGGAGATCTCAGGGTAACTTGGTTTATTTGACAAGAAGATGGGGTTACAATGACACAATAAACTAAATGGATATTTTTGTTGAACTAACATGGAAGTTATAAATGCCTCATTGAATTTCAAATAGTTGGATCACTCAGTGGCAGAACTATTACTTTTCAAATTAAAGACAATTTCCAATAGCCAGTTAACATTTGGAGGTTGACTTTTAACTGCATCAATATGGGGGTAAGCAGGGTAGTAATGGCTTGAAAGTGATGTTTGATTATTACTGTCCCTCCAGTATGTCCACTGCCAGTTTGGGTGGTGTCCCTGTGTTGGACATTGGATTACGCACCCATTTCACAGGGAATTTTTTTATAAAGTTTGTTTATGGAATGGGGTTGTCGTTGGCTGGGCCAGCATCTATTGCTCACCCTCGAGGGCACTGACGAGTCAACCACATTGCTGTGGGTCTGAAGTCACATGGCTAAATCAGTCAAGTGAAATAACTCCACAGAGATGAAGGTCCCGTCACCCAGTGCTTCTTTATTTACAACAACATTACATAATACAGCTCCCTCTCCTATTATCCTCCCCAAGTAGGCCCAACAAGGGTTTATGATCTGTGGTGATCATAATTTTCCACCCGTGTAAGTACTGGTGGAATTTTTTAACTGGGAAGATTACAGCCAGTCCTTTTTCAATCTGGGCACATCTTCGCTCTGCCATTGCTAGGGTCCTGGAGGCATACGCTATTGGTTGTTCCTGTCCATGTGCCAGGACTATGCCAACCCTATATGGGGATGCGTTACAGGTGACCATCAATTCCTTTTTGGGGTCATAATGTAGCAATACATTTTCAGATGAGAGTTGCTGTTTGATTTTCTTGAAGGCACTGTCCTGGTGGGCAGACCATTCTCAAGCTTGTCCCATTTTTTGCAACTGGTGGAGAGAATCCAGAATGGAGGCCCCGTTCTGTCTATAGTATGTCACCAGTCCTAAAAATGACTGCAACTCCTGGGTGGTAGTGAGGGCCGGAGCATCTTTTATTGCTCCAACCGATCCTCCAGGAGGATGTAGGCCCGATTTATCTGCTCTGTACCCGTGGTAGGTTATTTGTGGTGCTAAGACGAAGCATTTCTCTCTTTTAAAATGCAGCCCCGCTGCTGCGGATCTCCTAAGAACTTCCTCCAGGTTCTGCAGATGTTCTGCCCTTGTTTTTCCTGTAATGGGGACATCATCCAGGTAAATGGCAACCTGTGGTAATCCCTGTAGGATGCTCTCCATGGTCCTCTGGAACATGGCACAAGCTGACGATACCCTGAAAGGTAATCTTTTATACTGGAAACAGCCTTTCAGCATATTTATTGTAGCAAATCTTTGCCCAGCCGTAGTTTCAGGTATGTGTGGCTCATGTCCAGTTTTGTGAATAAGAATTCTCCTGCCAGCTTTACGTAAAGATCCTCAATCCTGGGAATTGGGTATTTGTCTAGCTAAGAGTAACGAATTATTGTCTACTTGAAATCGCCACAAAGGCGCACGAGCCATCCGGCTTTAAAGGTGCTGCCCATTCCGCGAACTGGGGCGGTTTTATTATCTCTTCGAACTGCAATCTTTTAATTTCCCCGTTGACCCCTTTCCTTAACGCAAATGGTACTGTTCGGACTTTGCAAGACTTTGTGACTTCCTCCGAGTTGCCGTGCAATTTCGCTTTAACTCCTTTGATTGTTCCAAGGCGTTCCCGAGAAACCTCCGGATACTTGCTCAGGGCTTCACTCAGGCAACCACTTCCCAGCTGGCCAAATATTTGTCCAATCCGGCAGGATCTCCTTCAGCCAATTTTGCCCTAATAGGCTCGATCCTGAACCTTCCACTACAGTGGTAGCCTAACCCGTCATTTCCCATAAGCAACTGGCACAGGGGTTGTACCCATCACTTTCAGCCTTGCCGAAGTCTTGGTCAGGGCTAAGGTTGGAGTCCGGTGCATATCTTGTTAAACACTGTTTTCCCTTATGACCGGTAGGGCTGCGCCTGTGCCAACCTCTATTAAAATTGGACATCCGCTCAGTCTCGCTGGTAAAATCAGAAACCACCAAATTGTCATCACTATGCAAAGTGGCTGTTCCTCACTGGAAGCTCTTCAGTCTCCTATCCCTCAGCCAACGTGTTCTTTTCAGAAATGTTGGTTCAGGAACCTTGCTTTTCTTCTGCACCTCCTGAAGAGCCGTTGCAATGTCATGTTGGATGGGGCTCTGCAGGGTTGCTGTCGCTCTGGGCTTAACCTGGCCTTGTCTAGGGTTTGTTCTGTAGGCGGGCCTGGGTTCCCTCATATCCGAATCTTTCCGGAGGGCGGCCATGTAGTGGCAGTCCCCTAATCCAACTGCACTGGTGTTGGCTTTTACTTTCATCGGGATACCTTGCAGCTCTTGTGCTCCGTTTGCCACTTTTTCTAAAGACAAAACCAGCTGTAATGCTTGTTTACAGTCCAGCTGGGCCTCTGCTAACAGGCCATATCATTGATTGGTGTGTGGAATCAGTCTCAAAGCATCTCATTTAATGTCACTCTGAATTTGCAAGCCTCTACCAAACATCTTGTTAGGAAACCGATGAGTGACTCCTCTGCTTCTCGGAATATGGAATAAAATCTGTACCTTTGCAAGATCAGAGGTGGCTTAGGGTCGTAATATTCTTGTACTAAGTCAGACAATTCTTGGAAGGACTTTTGTGTCCTGTGCCTCTGGGAAAGTTAAAATGCGATAATAGCAAAAGCTGCTGGTCCACAACTAGTCAGTAGGATAAGTCTTTGCTTCTCGTCCGAGGGCATGTCATTTGCTCCAAAAAAATACTTCATCCTTCCTACACATTTGACCCTGCAGTGGAGGACTGGGCCCAAAGAGTCCAACTTCCAGAACAGGAGTACATTTGTCCAACAATGACTTAACCTCAGCGGTGGTTAAGCAAGTTCCTTCAGGTCACTCCTTTTCCCTCAGTGCCACTGAAATAACTCCATGGAGACGAAGGTCCTGTCACCAAGTGCTTCTTCATTTGCAACAATATTACATAATAGAGCTCTCTCTCCTCGTTGCTTCCCGCTACAGTCGGCAGAGAAGCTGACACACTTGCTTGAAATAGGGAGCATGAAGCTCCCTGATTGGACCATCAATTAGGACCCATCAGGAGTTCATACTCTAGCATGCCAACCTCATTGGCCCGACTGACGTCTTCACAGACAGAAGATTTTCTTCCCTAAAAGGATATTGTGAACCAAATAGGTTTTTACGACAATGGTGTGTTTCATGGTCCTCGTTAGACTTCTAATTCCAGATTTTTATTGATTTCAATTTCAATTTATTGCTTTGCCACGGTGGGATTTGAACCTGGGTCCCCAGAGCAATATCCCGGATCTCTGGATTATTAGTCCAGCAACAATACCACTACGCCGCTGCCTCCCCAGAATGTCACTGATAATTTGCAAGTTGAAATCCTATGACATTAATAGGACTCTGATTGCAACTGAGAATTAAATGGATAATACGTCCATACTCCACATTGAGCATCATAAGGTTGGCCGCATAGAGAAAAATGCCCCAAAAAGCTTTAACATTTATTTTTGTGTCACCAGGAGGAGTGGGTTGCAGAACTTGCTTCAGCTGATTCATCTGGAGCTGACTGATCCAATGATTAATGACAAGGGCCCTCCTTGCGCTAGTCCATTTTACATTTGTGCCCCTTAGATTTTGATTATTAGTAAAACTGAGTCCAAGATCTCAATCAAAGTGCATGAAGCAGCTATTCTTTCATTCCTGATCACAGGCTATTACTCAAGATGTGGAGACGCCAGCATTGGACTGGGGTGGGTACAGTAAGTCTCAGAGTACCAGGTTAAAGTCCAACTGGTTTATTTGGCATCACAAGCTTTTGGAGCATTGTTCCTTCATCTGATGAAGCAGTAGTGCTCCAAAAGCTCAGGATAGCATATAAACCTGTTGGACTTTAACCTGGTATTGTGAGATTTCTTACTAGGCTATTACTCAAGACAGAAAACGGAGTCCTACAGTCATGAAATGTTCACTCTGTTTCTCCCTCCAAACACTGCCATATCTGCTGAGATTTTCCAGCATTTTCTGTTTTTATTTCAGATTTCCAACATCCGCTGTATTTTGCTTGCACTTTTCAAGACACTTGCTGCAAAAAAAAAACCTGCGCGATGTTTTATTGGGGAAAAAAAACTCAAAAAATAAACAATGTTTTGGAAGCAGTCAATGGCTGGACTTGCTCAGAAAGGAAAAGGTTTGATCCAACCAAAACATCACTTACCAATGCAATTTTTTCTTCTTTTAAAACAATTCCCTGCAACAAAAAAAATGGTGGTCAACTGAAAACATAAGCGAAACAAAAAGTACGAAATAAAAGGACTGCTGCTAGCAGAGTAATTCAGGTGGGGCGGGAGAGACAATTTTTGAAACATTTGAAGATGATTCTGGAGGAATGTCTTTCTGCGGTTGGACGGTAGGGAGAAAACATCGACAAGTCCCCTGTGAACTAGAACTCAATGAGAGCTAACACACAAAGAGGGAACTGCTGTGGGGCGAGAACAAGGGAATATTGTTAGACGTTCTTATGATTCTCCCTACAGGGCCCCAATTCCTTTGCAAATGGAGGATAAACAAACTAAGTGAAATCAATTAAGTCATGAAACTGAAGAATTTTTGCACATTACTTCTTTCAGGGCCTTCCTTCTTCCTGCAAGCCTTACATCCTTTCCCCACTAACAATCTCAGATTGTTACAAGTCCCCATTCATTTTCCAGGGTACGTATTTTCCACAATTGGTTCACAAAATTGCTTTTGCCTATGTTGATTTTGCAATAAAAGTCTAAAGTGTATAGTAAGTTAAGTAAATCACATACACCTGGATTTAGACGGCCATCTAATGTTGTTACTGCAATAAAATACAACATTCACAACAGCAGTTAATCAAATCTGCAATCTTAAACTCGGTGATGATCACATTTCAAAACAACCCGAGTTTGGATGCATGAGATTTAATACCCAAGTTGGTCAACTATCTGCCTTTGGCCTGGTTCATTTCCAAAGAGGGCCATTTGTTTTGTGTTTCACTGGAAGCTTTATTTTCAGCTTAAGCACTGAGCTGACAATAAACTAAAGCTCTCACTCTGATTACTCCCAAACACCAAGTTATTTTCTAAAGTAAGATTTCCCAAAATTAATTAGTTGCAGTGATTTAAACAAAAAAATGTTGAACATTAGAGCAGAATGTAAAATCCTCTCTTGAGCTTAGCCACTTTCAAAGCCTCGCGATGGACATCCTGAGAATTTTCAGTTTGACGGTGATGGATGTAGTTTTGCTTCCACTGACATTCAGGTACTTTGATCACCACTTACTGCTATTAAATTAAATTGTGCCCATCTGGTGGAGTATGGCATTGTAGTTGTAGGGTGCACCATGGCAGTCAATACTAGGTGGTCCCACTAGTTTAATGCTAGTTTATTGTAGAACTATAGAGCCTTTCAGTACAGGGGGCCAAATCCATCAATCTTCTACCCTGGGCCTTTGCCAATTGAAAAATTAATCTCAATTCCCTGTGCTTTCTTTTCCTTATCAATTGTACTCAATTTTTCATTACGTTTAGAGTTTGACTCAGTACTTTCTGTCCCATGTGGAACAATGGGCAGTGAGACTTTTAACGCTGGTAACAGTCCATTGTAGTCTCTTTCACTCCAGCCCCAGCGGTGTCTCGTTCTTGAAGATCCCCCTTAAATATACTTCTCCAAGTCTTCTTTTGTTGGCACCATCTTCTTCTATCTGTTGGTGTCCACTTTACTGCCACTCTATGACATTGTGACAAAGAGACAACTTAAGCTTGCAAGACCCATTTGGCTTCTGGAAGGCTCTGAACAGTCCTCTGGAGTGTTTCGTCATTGGTGCTGCTGTCTCTCCCTGTGATACCCAGGATTTTAAATAGGCAGCAGGGGTTAAAGTTGCCCAAACTTGCTGTTCTGTGCCTCGCTGGCATAGATTGCGGTTGGTACATGTAGAGTTGCAGCTTCATGGCCGTGTTGACATTGTTTACTGCTCAGACAGTGTGAAGTCACAGGACAACCAATGCTACTTTACCAGTTCTTCTGAAGACATCGATCTCTACTTCAGCCTTCCTGGAGATGGTACTCCCTAGCTATGGGAAATGGTTGCACCAGTCAGCTCCCATATGATCCTGTGCAGCATCTTGGGAGTTGTTCCTTTTTTACCTCCTCCCAGATTTTTAACTCTATCTATCCTAGTTTGTTTCTCCTGCAGTTCTTCAGAGTTTATCCAGCCTTCTAAATAAGCCTTCAGCCTTATTCAGTCTTCATGGTCTTCTTGTCTTTGTTCAATGTTCTTTTCCTGCTTGCTCTTTGCCAGCTTTCTTTCATCGATTAACTTCTACATTTGGTTAGAGATCCATCATCATTTGTTGATTCCTTGCCTCCATTCAAGTGGTGACTTTTGTACTGTCCTTAATCCCCGGTTTGAAGATGTCCCACTGTTTTGCACAGTTGCCAGACTTCAGTAGTACTTGGAACTTGCTGAAGTGTGCTGGCTGCAAACTATCCTTGTCCTTCAGATTCTTTGCCGCAAATGGTTATCATGACTTTGTAATTGTTGCCTTCTTCAGCTTCAGGTGGATCTTGCTCAGATGTGAGAACCTATTGACGCAACATCTTAATCATCAGGGAGGGGTGTCAAGGATGAATCAGCGAATGATCCTGTACCCTGGGCAAGAACAGTTTCACACTCATGGAGTTGGCCTCATATGCTCAGCACAGGTTAGCTGGATCATCATTATTGCCAGATTCCAACAAAGCACCGATAGTCACTGTTGCGCACGTTTATGCAGCAACAGAAACTGGCAGAGGTGGAGAAAGAAGAATTCTACTACCAATTGTAGGGTAAGCTAAACGAGAGGACAAGACTGTGATAACAAGCGAGATCAGTGACCCAAATGCCAAGCTTCAAGGCAACTGATGGCAAAGACTGAACAGCACAATTGGCCCTATGGGTCAGCAAGTATGGAGAACCAATGGCCTAGTGGCCTTTTCTCTAAACTATTAATCCAGAAACTCAGCTAATGTTCTGGGGACCGGGGTTCAAATCTTGTCATAGCAGATGGAGGAACTTGAATTCAAAAAAATAATCTGGGATTAAGAATCTAATAATAACCATGAAACCACTGTTGTAAAATCCATCTGGTTCATTCATGTCCTTCAGGAAAGAAAATCTACTGTCCTTATCTGGTCTGTCCCATGTGACCCCACAGCCACAGCAATGTGGTTGACTCCCAACTACCCAAGGGCAATTACGGATGGCCAATAAATGCTGGCCAGCCAGTAATGACCATATCCCATGAATGAATAACTAAAGTACGCTCAATGGAAATGGTGAGTCTGTTGGCCCTCTGCAAAAGCAATGGGCACAACATTGGGAATCCTTTCTTCAAATACCACTTCAAGACAACTAAAGGCATGGAAATCTCCAGATGATGACACACTGAACAAGACCAACTACTTATACATCAGCAGCAGATGGAGGAGATCCGTACAAGATGTATGGATTGTTCATTCGGAAGTGCAAGAACAGCACGAGAAAGAACTAGAGATCTGTTTGATGTTTTAGGCTGCTGACATACGATTGGACCACCATCTTTTCCATTATAAGAAGGTATGTGTATAATAACGTGCTAATGGGAGTGGACTTGAAATTAAAAACAGAAGGGGATGCTACTTTTCTACCGCTACAGAACAGCACATTTTACTGTTAAATATATGCATGTGCCAGTAGACATGATAAATTATGCTTTATAAGTTGGGAAAAATGGAATGGGAATTTAAACTTTTTACAGATCCAATTAAAATAATTTAATTTGGAAAGGAATCAAATCTCATGGAAACATGTGAAATGAAATGAAAATATACTTGTTTGAGCATTCCAGCAGAGTTTTCCAGAATCACTGATATAACACAAACATAACTCTACTGCAGCTGAAGGTCAACTTAATCCCCTGATGCTACTATCAGATATACTAAGATCTCACTTTTTAAATAAAATATACATATCGGTATCTTTGTGGTTAATTTTTAAAAACTGGACTAAGGTCTTTTAAAATGGCTGAATGTGTCTGTGATCTTTGAGCAAAACGCAGCTATCTGGCAGTTTCGAAGAAACTTGCACCTCGTTATCTCTGAAGAGACACCAATGACCTCTATGGCCTGCAGAGACCAAATTCAAAGATAACAAAGGCCATCTGCATTTTGTAAGCCAGGCTGGCCAACTAAAACAAAGGACCCCATAAGCTTCCTTTCTTAATAACTGGAATATTTACCCATCTCGGGAACCTCAGATGGGGGATACACACCATCTGTCAGAGACACTGGAAGTGGTGAGAGTCACGTGATATGAACATCTGGTTGGTAGAAGCAGTTATATTGCCTTGTTGTACAGCCATTTTAACATCTACAAACAGTCGGCACACAGGAAAGGAGCTCTGCCCAGATTGAATACCTGCACCCACCCCTCTCCCCACTTCTCACCCTCCAAAGCAGATCTCCGACTCTTTTGTGTTATTATTGCAATTCTTAGTGTTCAAGTTTGATTGTTCACGTACCTCACAGCACTGTACAATTTTTGGCATTAAGAATAATAAATTTTTCACTTAGATTTCGGTGATTGGCAGTGGACAAAGAGCAAAGGTTCTCCTCCACGCTCTCCGAAAGCGTACTGAAGACCTTACCTCTCTTCTCCCCTAACCACAGAAAAATACCTTGGCCTCTAATGGATTTATATTTGAGATTTACGCGGTTGCTTATTATCTGTTCGAACTGCACTGTGACACAGTGAAGTGTGTAGGCAGCTAGCTGGAAAGCAGCCAGCTTTTACAAAACTTTAATTAGTGTTTTGTTAGGACTGTCCGATGACAGGAAGTTAACAGATTATATAAAAACTCATCCAGAACAGTGACCTCCATGGGGCTAATCAAAACATTGTCAGTCGTGAATAAGAGGCGGAAAGTAAGAAAAATATGGATTTTTCTAATTGTTAAAAAGTCCAGGTCTTCAGTTTTGTTGTAATACCAGAGCGCTCCACGGCAGGAGTACATTTAGCTGCAATGAAGATTGAAGGAAGTGTAGGAAACTAATGACATATTTAATAAACAGGTCACTCTGCAGCAAAAAACCGCAATCAGTTTCATGGCAAAAAGGAGGCAGTAGAATCAGACAGTCTCAACAGTGCAGGAGGAGGCCATTTGGCCCATCGAGGTCAGCACTGACCACAATCCCACCCAGACCCTGTTGCCGTAACCCCACCATATTTATCCTGCTAAGTCCCCGGACAGTAGGGTCAATTAATTATGGCTAATCAACCTAACCCGCACATCTCTGGACTGTGGGAGGAAACCGGAGCACCTGGAGGAAACACACACAGACACGAGAAGAATATGCAAACTTCACACAGACAGTGGCCAGAATTGAAGCTGGGTCCCTGGGTCTGTGCGACCGCAGTGTTAATCACTGTATTAATCATTTTATATCCAATAAGTCATTTGTATGCACCATTTGATTGTAATAATGCATATTCAATATTGTTAAATGGATTATAGTATGTTCATCCAGATGAGTCATCCAAATATTCGTTCCTCCTTTATGAAAAGCAATGCAAAACTCTCAGGTTTGGAATGCATTTTCAGGCCAGGTATTTGGGTCAGGATAATTCTCCACCCCCGTGGTTTTTTTTTTAAATTTTAGACATTGAAAAATTCTGACAACGGGGGTGGGGAGGAAGAAAAGAAAATCTTCTCACATGCACGTCCTCCCATACCGGTAGGAAACAAAACAAAGGTCGGCATCTTTTGTCCTTATTACTAAGAATATTTTCCCATTATTCTGGTAGGAGAACATTTCACAATGAGGGTTTAATAATCTCAGCCGATCAGAGTCGGTGCTGCAGAATGGATTCCTGTGCGCAAATTGTCAGCCAGCGAGTAGTCAAAACGAATCACCTGACCCACAAAAGAGAGGAGGGTGGTCCTCCTGGGTATTCGCAGGAGAAAGATATTCAAGAGATCGTTTCAAGGGAGTCCATATCCCACTCTAGGCAACCTTAATCCCAGATTTTGGTATGGAGTGAATATTCAGGCCGATTTGCAGCCAGAATTCCGGCTCCACCACACTTCCAACAGCGGACAGGGGCTGCATGAATTGCACATTTATGATCTTCCAAAGTTTCGGGAGGTGTCCAACCCACACACACTAAGATAATGCCACAGTTCCTTCATAATCCCTCTTTGCAAAGACAATTCTACCTGCATTCTGCTTTATATCAAGCTGAAGTCCAGGATACGTCTCTTTGCTTTGCCGAAGTTACAAGGATATCCAGTTAACAGCAAAAGCTCTGAAACACACAATAAAATACAAACGTTGGAAACCACTAGAGATGAGGGAAATTAATACTATGTTTGGAGCAAAACTTAAATACCAAAGGCATTCCTCCCTAGTTGTGTAACCTTCAAATGCCAATAGAAAGGAATATTTACATACTAGAACAATTCCCAGTGAGATTCTGAAGAACTACATCTCAAGGCCAGCTTGTTAATGTGCATATCGTTGCGAGGCATCTAAACAGCAGCTCTTCACAAGCAACGTATAATATTTTAACCCAATAACTTGCCACTGGCTGCAATCTTCCATTCATTGGATCATGTTCTCTCTAATAGATTCCACTGTGTCAAGTGGCAACACAGGGAGATCAGAACCCAGAAATGAGTGTGCAGGGGGCTGGGTGCGTTTGACTAGAACAGCACTTAATATTTGCTAGATTGGTTCCATGGTTGTTTGGCTGATGAGTGGGGAAATGGGTGGTGGGTGTAGTTACAAGCCAGGTCAGTCAGACACGACTTAAAAGGACCCCAGTACCTCTTAAAGGGAGGTCGATCCTGCAGGCAAGGAAGCCGTCAACAAGGCAGATCTCTACTATACCACCAGGTCAAGTACTCCAAGGTTCACTAACACTGTCTTGGAGGCTCTGGTTCAGACAGTGAACAGGAAGGAGGTCATTCTCTGCCCCTCAGGGGCCAGGAGTCTCTCCATTCATCATCTCCTCCAATAACAAGCAAGTCAGTGTCAACAGCTGAGCTCCAATGACATAGAATAAAGAACAAAGAACAACACAGCACGGGAAACAGGCCCTTCGGCCCAACGAGCCCACGCCACCATTTTAACATTGTGCTTTTCCTCCTCCACCCTTGACCCATGTCTATGCTTATGGCACCCACATTGGAAACCAGATTGAGGGGAGAATAATTTAGGGACAATTTGTTACACCAATCAGCCTAACAGCACATCTTTGGGGTGTGGGAGGAAACCGGAGCACCTGGGGGAAACCCACGCAACCACGGGGAGAATGCGCAAACTCCCACAGATACTGGCCCAAATCCATGTATCTGCACAGCAAACAGTGATAGTCACTGAGCTGTTGTGGTGCCCATCTGCTGGTCCAGCTTAAGTGTACACAAGCGACGCAAAGTACTAGGCTACTCTCGAAACATACAAGAGCTGCCCACGCACGACCCACCGCGTGTATGCCCCTTGTTAGACAACAAGGTGGACACTGCGGAGTAAAAGAGAAAAACATGTAACAGTTGATTTCCAGGAATGTCCCGAGGCTCTGATCCTTATTTAAAACAGTCTCTTATATCCCTCCATCCCTATTTCGCCCATGTGTCTATCTACGTACACCTTAAACAAGTCCGGCGTGCCTGCCTCCACCGTCTTACTTGGCACTGCATTCCACAACCCTGTGTGTGAAAAACCTCCCTCTAGCATCCAAATTATACCTCGCCCCCCCTCACCCTAAGCCCGTGGCCCCTCGTGATATTTGTCTCCAATCTAGGAAAAAGCCTGCCACTGTTGACTCTATTTATACCCTTCATAATCTTATACACCTCTTTGCAGAAAATAACTTTGCAGAATGGCTGCAACTTGGCAGGATTGTTCTTAATTTGTCTCTGCTCATGCTTCCGCTACTGACAGCCTCAATACTCCCCTCCCATTTTTTCTATACTACCTGCCCTCTTCTTACACTTGTCACTATTCCAACCTCCATATCTAATATACTGTACACCAATTATGATAAAACCTTCCTAAGAGTCTGCAACGAACACAACACTTTGTTTCTTGCAGAAAGTTGGGCGCAGTTAAAGATAGGAAGCTACCGCCATGGGGGCCACTCTTACTGCACACTCTCTTTCCCACTGTGGAAAGCAGGGACAATTTTGAGACGCTGCTGACTGGCATTGCCA
The DNA here is from genome assembly GCF_965287045.1 of Carcharhinus amblyrhynchos. Taxonomy (NCBI): domain Eukaryota; kingdom Metazoa; phylum Chordata; class Chondrichthyes; order Carcharhiniformes; family Carcharhinidae; genus Carcharhinus; species Carcharhinus amblyrhynchos. Next base: position 19,032,128 of record NC_137345.1, read on the forward strand.
GTGGGGAGGTTGCACAGGGTTACTTCATACAGGTAGGCAGGCAGTTAAAATGGCCAATGATCCAGTGGTTGGCATCTTAACACAACCTTACGAGCAGGCAACACCCACCAGTAGACAACCAGATCTTTCCTTAAATATAGAAAATGGGCTCTGACGAAGCAAACGAGTCCAGACTGCAATTGTAACTCAAGATTGGGTGGGAAATCCATTGAATGGGCGCAGCTTATACCACAGCTGGATGGTGTAGAGAAAGAGCAAACTGAATGAATATTAAATGTTAGGGAACTGGGAATCAATGCAAGTTGGTGAGTGCAGGGATGATGGACTTGTTCAGGGGTTAGGATATAGGCAGAAGTCACTGAGATTTACAGCACAGAACGAAGTGCTTCGGCCCACCATGTTTGCCACAGCCATCAAACATCTATTCTAATTCCAATTACCAGCACTTGGTCTGTATGCTATTGTGTTTCCAGTGCTCATCTAAACACTCAAGTGTTATGAGCAGTGCTGTCTCTACCAATCTTTCAGGCAGTGAGTACCAGATTCCCACCACCCTCTGAGAAAAGGTTTCTCCTCAAATCCCCTGTCCCCTAACTTAAATCCATGCCCCATGATCCCTGTACAAGGGGGAAACATGTCCTCCTATTTATCCTATCTATTTCACATATCTCAATCAAGTCTCCACTCAGTCTTCCCTGCTGTAAGGAAAACAACCCCAGCCGAGCTGAAATGTTCCAGCCCAGCCCAGCCCAACATCCTGGCAAATCTCCTCTGCATCCTTTCTAGTGCAATCACATCCTTCCTATATTGTGGTGGCCAGAACTGCACACAGTATTCCAGCAGTGGCCTGAAGAACATTTTATATAGCTCTCTCATAACCCACATAGAATAGAATCCATTCAGTGTAGAGGGAGGACATTCGGCCCATCAAGTTTGCACTGCCAACAATTCCACCCAGGCCCTGTCACCTTAACCCCTTGTATTTACTCTGTTATTCCCCCGGACATTAAAGGGGTAATTTAGCACGGCCAATCCACCTAACCTGCACATCTTTGGACTGTGAGAGGACACTGGAGCACCCAGAGGAAATCCATGCAGATATGGGGAGAACGTATAGACTACACACAGTCACCCAAGCCAGGAATCGAACCCAGGTCCCTGACGCTGTGAGGTAAATGTGCTAACCATTGTGCCTGTCCATGTTACATTTAAAGAGTTTATAAGTTTCTTTATTAGTGTCACAACTGGGCTTACATTAACACTGCAATGAAGTTACTGTGAAAATCCCCTATTCGCCACACACTGGTGTTTGGGTGCACTGAGGGAAAATTTAGCACGGCCAATGCATATATTTCGGATTGTGGGACAAAACTGGAATATGGGGAAGAAACCCATGCAGACACAGGGAGAACATGCAGACTCTGCAGAGACAGTTACCCAAGCTGGGAGTTGAATCCGGGTCCCTGACACTGAGGCAGCCATCATGCCCGATTTATATTTAATCCTGTCAAGAGTTCATGCCAACACTTGGGAAGAAACTGACCCAAGTGATGATATCACCAACATGGTCGAGGAAGGCAGGGGCCAAAGTTCGGAAACTCTGGAGGCAAGAATGTGATCCGCTGGAAAAGCTGTTTGTGCTCGGGATGTATGGCCACAACTACAAAGTTAAAAGCCGGACCTAGTGAGAGCAACCATACTAAGAAGAGCAATGTTAAGGGAGATTGGCACCATCAGCTTTTGAAGGCTGCAGGGCAAAGTTGCAGCCAGTTCTGCTCCATAAATACCATTTGGAAATCATTCTACTGCTCGTGTTCGCAGGCCTTCCCCAGGTTACTCAAAAAGCAGAAACAGCTTATTGAAAACAGTTACATAATCTTCCTACTCCTTGAGACTACTTTCATCCCGTGCTTATTCACCTGTGCCTTTCAATCCTGCTGCCCTAGTTCTACAAAAGGAGCGGAGGTGGTTAACTAATGGTTTTTGGCGGAGCTATGCTGAAATCGAGGTGATGCTTTGTATTTTTGGAGTAGATTTGAACAAAGTAGATCTGGAATGGGACCAGGTACTGGCAATGAGATACCTATTACGCAACCTTCCATTGGTTCTGTAAATGCTTAGCTACAGTGAGTGAAGGAACACTTGCAGAGCACGGAAGGGGCTTGGACAGATTTTGTGTTATCTCCTGTACATTTTTGATTAGGCGGTGTTTGACAGTGTTGGGGTGCGGCAGCTGCGACTGGAGAATATGCTTATGGCAGTGCAGTGTCACAAGGTACCAGTGCCTGCACTCACCTCGACTATCCTGCAGGTTACAATACCACAAGCCCAACAAACAACTTCTGATATGGTGTAGCCAAGCAAGGACTCAAACACTGCTAAGACCACCCCCCCACTTAACAGGTGTATTGTGGGCCTTCTTCACATGGGGTCAAAAAAAGTCAAATTCTCAACTGATGGGTTACAGACAGAAGCACATCTCAACCGTAGTTCTGTTAATTTGGTGGGCTTGCTGCCCTGAAGACACAACATTGCCACAGGCACAAAAAAATGGTTGCATTGATTCTTTCAACATCATTGATTGCTTCTCCTCTGCTGCAGAGAACTGCCTGTGCAGCCAGTGAGTCCAGGAATCTCTCCTAGTGCAAAGCCTACTGAAAATACTAGGCTGTCTGTAGGCACAATTATAATGATGGATTTGTGATAGGAACAGTCATCTCACATGGTTAACCAATAAGGAAATCTCGCCCTAACACCAAACTTGTCAAATGAAAATAGCCGATAATAATAAACATTGAGAAATTAAAATTATCCCTGCCTCAATATTCAATGGTAACTGAGCACTACTGAAAGTGATGAGTTGTCTTTCAAGGCTTATCACCACAGCAATACCTTAAGGGAAGCAAACATGGCCATACTTTCCACCCACTCACGTAAAGCGATGCCTCAATGGAATTACAAGCGTTTAAAGAGCACTTATTCGCTGTGGAGACCTTTGATGAAACCTTCGCTGGCTGGAGCTGCAGTGAAAAAGTCTCCGCAGGTCACACTGCAATCCAACTCCTGTGAGCTCAGGCAGAGTTGGGGAGGCTGGGAGAGTTTGGGAGTGCCCTGGGTGTCGATTAGCAACATTCAAACTAGAAACAAGAGTAGGCCATTCAGCCCTTCGAGCCTGCTTCACCATTCGTTCTGATTATGGCTGATCATTAAATTCAATATCCCCATCCTACTACCCACCAACGCCCGCTGCCCCATCTCTTTACCCCGAAGAGCTATAATCGAGAGAAACATAGAAAAGATATCCGACAGCGCTCTGTTGGATGGTTCATAGTAAAGTGCACTTGTTCAGGGCAAGTTAGTGCTTCTGGACAACTGCCACATAAAGCCTTATCTGGGACCTTCCGAGAGGAATTCCCCAGCGCATCTTTGGAGTACGTGCCAAACCTGACACAGGGAGTTTTGAGTTCATTTTAAATTTGTAAGAGCAAACTAGTGCAGCAATACTGACTATTTCCAAGACATGGCTTAATTTCCCCATTTTCAAAAACCAAAGCTCACACACTATTGTAGGAATCTCTTAACACATTGTTTGGGGGTATTTTGGTAACTCCTTTTAATCCACAAAAATTCCTGTACAAGTGAAATAAACAATGACAGTTCAGCTTGCAACAATCGAAAACTTCACTAAGAGTGCCCACATGAACCAAATATTTTGCTGATTACAGCTGGCAGCTCAGGTATTTCAGAAGCCGAGTTTCACGCAGACTTGCCTCGATATTCAATGAAGTCGCGATTACATTTACAGGGACGATCTGAGCTAACTACAGACCCCTCAGCAGAGGGATTGGCCTGAGCAACAATGCCAACTCGAAAGTCAAAAAAAAATTCAAACTTTTATTAGATTAAAAAGCAAAGCAAGCGATCTCCGAATCATAGAGCCAGAAAATATTCCTTACTGAAATGAGTCCCGTATTCCAGCGCTGAAAAATATTGAGCTTGCCACAGAGAGAATGACGCAGGTTGAATACAAGGGCGTTAACAGGTAGCACTCTGCTATTGTACATGAAAGGAACTGGCAGTCTGGCATTATTCACTTACTACCCAGAAGTCCCCATTTCTTGGCAAGCACATGCTCCAGTTGTTTTCAAAGTTTAACAGTGTTGTTTGTTGTGTGAGGAGATTGAAATTAAACAGCTTCTCGTCCTGCCAAGGGAGATTAAATGTAATTTTCCTGCATTGCTGTTCACTCTGGGGGAGGTAGAAGGAAAGACTGCGGCTTTTTTTTGACTGACTAACCGAAATCCTTAAACGAAAGGCCTAAAAAGACAATCCCGAGTTATCTTGCTGTTGAAACAACTCAACCGTATAATTAACTAGGTAAAGGAACTAAAATCCAAAGAAATTCTAAATCTTGACTTGCTCAGTTAAGATTGAATGATATGTGAGGGTTGAGGATCTAAAATCTGTGGAAGTATCACAGAACTCTCAAAAAAGTTGCTGAAGTACAGAAAAAACCTAACACAACATTAAATAGCATTACTAAATGTCCCCTAGCAAACTTCAAAATGACAACACACACGTAAGACATATGCATCAGTCTTTCTTAGAAGGTGTGGACAACAGTCAAATTCTTGTTAAAATTGGGCAGCAGGATGGCACAGTGGTTAGCACTGCTGCCTCAGCGCCAGGGACCCAAGTTCAATTCCTGGCTTTGGGTGACTGTGTGGAGTTTGCACATTGTACCCACGTCTATGTGGATTTCCTCTGCGTGCTCCAGTTTCCTCCCAAAGCCTGAAAGACATGCTGGTTAGGCGCCCCGACCATAACAGGTGCCAGAGCGTGGCGACTAGGGGAATTTCACGGTAACTTCATTGCAGTGTTAATGTAAGCCTTACTTGTGACTAATAAATAAATAAACTTTAAAACATGAGGGTATTGTCTCAGATAGACTGAGATACCTTGAAATAGATCTGGCTAGCAACCCAGCTTATATCCACCCCAAGGGATATAATTGGGACAGGTGCTATGCAAACTCTTTGCCTGTTATCTTCAATAACTCAGTGCAGTTGGCAACTTGGGAGCGGTTTTCTCAGGCTGGAAATGCATTACAAGTGGTTCCAATTTTTAGGAAGGGTGATACAGCAGCGCTGGCTCTGTTCAGAGTCAATAGCATGACCTCAGTAATGGAGAAGATGCTCAGAAAGCATTAGAAATGGACATTGATCAAGCTTCCAGAAAAAGAGGTTGAAGAATCATCACCAGTGTTCACGAATCAACGTTAGGACTGCTGCCATCTACTATTCCCATTAGGGCCAGATGTAGGGCCTGGAGGGTATGATTTTTGTATCTGGCTTCAGGATGGCAAGATATGGAAGTGTGTCATGGCATTAGAAATGCTTGCCTATGCTGTGTAAATCACAATCAATTGGAAGAAAGGGGTTAAAATGTGATATTATGTACATTAGACTTACTTTTGTTAAATACACGCACACCCAATAGGAAGTCAAGACTAGAAAGTTACACGGTGGTATCCTATCCACAAAAAGCCGGACAAATGTAATCCCGCCAATTACCACCCCATCAGCCGAGCAATCATTAAAATTAATAAGTGTCACTGACATTAAACAACACAAATTTACAAATAACCTGCCCAGCAAGGTTTAGTCTAAATTCAGCTATGAACATTTGGCTCCAGAACACTTAGTCCAAACATTGCCAAAAGGAGCTAAATTCAAGAAGCGGGGAACAAGAGACATTAGGGTAATGTTTAATTGATTTTAGCACCTAGGACTGCAAGTAAAATTTACATCAATGGGAATCAGAAGGAAAGCTCCCCACTGATTGGAATCACAGCTAGCACAAAGGAATGTGGGTCTGGTTATTGAAGGCCAATCATCTTAGTCCAAGGTCATCGCTGGAATTTTCCATGTTAGTGGCCTAGTGCCAATCATCTTCAGCTGCTTCATGAATGACTTGCCCTCCCATCATTAGGTCAGAAGTGGGGATATTCACTATTGGTTGCAGGGTGTTCAGTTCCATTTGCAACTCCTCAGAGAAACAAGCAGCAAGACTTGTATAATATTTAAATTTGGGCCTGCTCATGTGGCAAGTAATTTTCTTCAACAGCACCTTCCAGACACATGGTCTTTACTGCCTAGAAGAACAAGAGTAGCAGGCAAGTAGGACCATCACCACCTACAGGTCCCCTACATTGTACATCATCCCAATTTGGAACTGTATTTCTCTTCATCCACTGTTGCTGGGAAATTCTGGAATGCCCCATCTAACAGCACACTGGGTTTACCTACACCACATGGATTGCATGGTTCAAGAAGGCAGCTCACTGCCACCTTCGTAAAAGCAAATAGGGATGGGCAATGCCCATATCCTACGAACAAAAAGATAAAATGGATGCCTGTGGCAAGTGTGTCAGATCTGCTACACTGCATTAGTCACTAAAGGCTCATGACCAAAAACTATGAGGCTACAGCTGAAGCAAAAAGATTATAGAAAAAAAAAATCAGTATGGAACAAAGCAAACCACTTTGTCCTTCTACAAAACTTTATAAGCTCGAGTTAGAATACAGTGTTAGACCTTGAAGTTTAGAAACGAATCAGAGGAAGGCCACAAGATTAGGCTCAAAGAGCTGGCTCTGTATGCTTTTAGAAAAATGCACACTCAGGTGATTTGAGCCAATTTAAAAAAAAATCAAGGAATTACATTGCATTATTGTGGACTAATAATTTCAGCTGGAAAGGTTAATGAGGGTCAGCAGTTACACAAGCCAAGTGCTGGGTAGTTCTACTTCCCTAGAGAATAGTGGAAGCTTCATTATTCCTGCATTAACTCATCCATTTTGGGTGGCACAGTGGTTAGCATTGCTGCCTTACTGCACCAGGGACCTGGGTTCGAATCTGGTCTTGAGTAACTGTCTGTGTGGAGTTTGCAATTTCGCCCCATGTCCGCATGGGTTTCTTCCGGTTTCCTCCCACTATCCAAAAATGCGCAGGTTAAGTGAATCGTTGATGGTAAATGAACAAAGGGGTTACAATGAGGTGAGGGGGTGGGCCTGGGTAAGATGCTCTTTTGCGCAGTCGATGCAGACTTGGTGGGCTGAATGGCATCTTCCGCACTGTAGCGATTCTATGGTTCTCCATGGAACAAACTATGCAGCAAATACTGATTCCCAGTAACGCGCTGGGTCTGTTTTGGGCAGGGCCCAAGGGCCAAGGGAGTAGGAACTCTAATGGGAGTCAGGGTTAGTGCCAGCTCCTAGACTAGTCTAAAAAGGTGCCAGAGAGGAAATTGCCATATTATCGCCCCTAATTTGCTTGGGTTTTTAAATCTGGTTTCCTGGCACCTTTGGGAAGTGAGTACCTGCATTATGATGCATACGGCATCATAATTATATGGATAGGAGCAATGGACCAGTGGTCCCCATCATTTCCCTTATATTTTGTAGAAGCCGAACTCCAAGAATTTAAACAGACTAAAATCTCTAAAATTGAAGAATCTGCTTTTGGCTGCATCTAATACATTGGGTCATTCCACTGCTAGATTGGAGTTCTGCCTCTTTAAAAAAAAGCACAAAACCTAATTGTGTTTGCAAGAACAGGTTAAATTGTAATGAGAAGGTCCTTGGTAGCTTTTTCTTGCACCATTTAGAAGTTGTCACTCTGAAGTGTGATATTCAGGGATGGATTTTCATTGGATCTTTGGGCAGAATTGATGGGAAGGTGTGTACGTATTGGCCTATTCCCACAGCAACTTCAGATAGGTTTAGCCTCGGAAGAATGCAGCACAAACCTAAGCCAGGCACTGGGTCCTTTTAAATGCAGTTGACCAGCTTGTGAGCATCTTTTCTCATTACAGGTGTCGAGAAGTTAATGTTTCAAGGTGTACACAAATAATGCCTCTTTAACTTTAAGTTTATTTATTACGGTCACAAGTAGGCGAACAGTAACACTGCAACAAAGTTACTGTGAAAATCCCCTAGTTGCCACACTCGAGTACACCGAGGGAGAATTTAGAGTGGTCAATGCAGTTAACCAGCACATGTTTCGGACTGTGGGAGGAAACCGGAGCCTCTGGAGGAAACCCACACAGACACGGGGAGAATATGCAAACTCTGCACATTGAGCCAAGCCAGGAATCAAACGCAGGTCCCTGGTGCTGTGAGGCAGCAGTGCTAACCACTGAGCCACCCTACAGACACTGACCAACTGATTGATGCCTGTTTCTGAGATTTTCATTCAGATTTTTAACAGTTCTACTGCGTCAGGCTAGACTCAGCAGCAGCACTCTCACCTCGGGCTGAAGATGAGCCTCGAGAGATTTGGGTGGGCAGGTTATGCTCTAGCGAAATGGGCTGGCCAGCAGGGGAAGGGTGGGTTGAGCGTCACCTTGCCTCACTGGAGTTTTACCAACAGGGTTAGCATAGGTTTTTGGAGGCCTCCTCAGCTTTGGGCCAATCGAGGCTCAGTGAGACCAGGAGCTATTCGCCTTCTGAACTCTCACCTTCTTCCTGAATGTTTCCAGCACGCTCTTGGTCTCGCTTTCCCCCATGCTTGCTGAGTGAGTTCTCCCCTTCTCTGTGCAGTTTATTTCCCAGCAATATAAATGGTACAGAGGAGGCAAGAGTTCAGTTGGCAAGCACGACCAAAACAGCGATATAAATAATGACCCACTGCGGGCACCAGGAGCCAGTTAGAGCCCGCATTCTTAAAGAAAAACAAATCAGGGTGTGACGTGGGAAGCAGATGGATGATTCAGCTGGTGCAAGAGGCCATTCAGCTCATCATGCCTGCAATGGTTCTGCAAATAAGCACTGACTTCAAATTGATTTTATCTAAACTAGGAAATAAACTGGCAAGTCTCATCCTTCTTTTATAAATTAAGCCTTACTCCTATTTTAAGGAATATATTAGTAGAGTTTATCAGTATTTGCAAGGTTTATTAGCATTGATAAAGATAGGCTGCTCCAAACTGGAGTGTGCATGTCCTGCGCTATGTGGGAACACCAAGACGCTCCCTATGTTCTGGATCACCATTTGTGGAGAAGGTGCAGCAGCTTGAGCTCAGTGTTTCTGAACTGGTGCAGAAGCTGGTGTCACTGTATTGCAACCTCGAGATCAAGAGCTTGGTGGATAGATGCGGTCACTCCAAAGAGTCTGCAGGAACTGAACCACTCCAGGGTATCCAAATACAGACAAATAATCAAAACAATCCAATTCCCTTTGAATACTAGCACAAATGGAAGAATGTGCAAGGTTATGGAGAAAGCAGGAGAATGGCATTAAGGGAATTGCTCATTGGGAGAGCTGGTGTACACACAATGGGCTCCGACAATTGCGGGGTTCTATGAAGTGGCCAAAGCACCAAGTGCTGCAAGCTCAGGAGGCCAACCTTCACCCCCACCTGCCCCTCCCAAAAAAAAGTACTTATCAACTCTACACCGAGAGGGCTGCCTTACTGACCTTGGCAAACCAGACTTCGTTACCTCGGAGGAACAACTGCAATCCCAGCAATGGCCACTACTCTTTTTTCTCATTCTTATTCCATCCAAAAAACAAATTTCAAATAGAATTGCATTGAAAGACATTGCATCCCATCTTGGGCTCAGTGAAACAAGATCCAAGCTGACAGGTTGAGGCATTCCACCCCCTCCCGGGCTTAATCCAACACTTCATCTCAGCCAAAAGGTTGAGATGACTTTCAGAAATTGCATCAGGTAAAGCCTCGGTTTAACCTCCTGGTGCCACTACGGGGACTGGAGAGCTGCCAGCCATTTGATTCGCCAACATCTGTTGGATCTGAGATATCCTCCCGGCTAGGGGCAGAAGTTGTGACCTCGGGTGGTTAACTGCGTGGCAAGTGATGGTTGCTGCTTCCCGGCCAGTCAGCGGCAGGCTCACTTCTTGAATCTGAAGACAATCTATCGACAGAGGACTCTCATTAATCAAAATCCTCAGTCCAATTACCAGGAACTTCTGAAAGGAAAAGAAAATAGTCGCAGGCAAAAGCAAAGAGAATTAATTCTCATTTTAGCAACTTTTGCTTCAAACAAATACCAACAAAATACTTCACTGGTGTCAACGAGAATTATAACTGCAGCAATTTTAAATCGGGTCAACACAGTCACAAAGAAAAGCTATGACTACATGGCTGTGGCAATGGATCAAGTCAAATAGTTGGCAGCCAATTGGTCATGTTGGAACCTGCTGATGTCACTCTCAAACATTGTGGATTTAAACCGCGTTAATCTCTCTCCTTCTCGAAAACAGGAGACCGAGTGGCCCAATCAGCCCCTTTCATTCCTGGCATAATGATTTAAAACAACAACTCCACGAAGAACAATAATCTTCCCTTTTGCAACGGCATTTAACCCGTGGTATGGAAAAGTTAATCTAGAACGTCAAGAAAACCCATGTCAGACCAGGATTCAAGGGCAGGCTTAGGACAAAGGTCTGGAGGAACTTTGTCATATTAAAAAGGGCAAAAATATTTGAAGTTTGTTTATTAGCGTCACAAGTAGGCTTACATACACACTGCAATGAAGTTACTGTGAAAATCCCCTAGTCGCCACATTCTGGCATCTGTTCGGATGCACTGCGGGAGAATTTAGCATGGCTAATACACCTAACTAGCACATCTTTTGGAGTGTGGGAGGAAGCCGGAGCACCCGGAGCAAACCCACACAGACACGGGGAGAACATGCAGGCTCCACACGGACAGTGACCCAAGCCAGGAATCGTACATGGGTCCCTGGCACTGTGAGGCAGCAGTGTTAACCACTGTGCCACCACACCACTGCTCAAGATATAGACTACTTCCACATCAAGAAGCATATTGGCATGTATTAAATGCAAAAGTTGCAAAATAATAGTGAGAAGACATACATTCATGGGGATGTTTTTCTGTCGGCACTGTTGATTTGTCAGCAGTTTAAATTGAAGAGGAAGCCTAGCATGCAAGAAGCTACTATTTTACTCGCTCATGGAATGAGGATGTTGCTGATTAAAAAAGGCATTTATTGCCCATCCTTAATTGCCCTTGTTTAGAGGGCATTCAAGAGTCAATCACATCGCTGTGGGTCTGAAGACTAGGCGAGCTCAGCAGATCTCCTGCCCTTAAAAAAAAAGTTTTTGTTTTAAATGACAGATCCACCATTAGTCTTCTTAATCCCACATTTTTATTGAATTCAAACGTCACCAACTGTCATGGTGGGATGTCTGGTGCCCAGAGCATTACCCTGGCTCTCTAGAATACTAATCCGGTGACAATACCACTACACCACTACCTGCAATACAAGGCATGTATTGTTTTAGTGCAATACCTTAATAGTCATACATTTCTCTCTCCGAAAATGTAGGGATTTTAAGCATTTAACTTCCTGGTTTACTGCATTTGGCTATTTCAAGTTGTCTACCTGCTTGTCGAAATCATTGCACCTGCATGCACAAATATTCCTCTTGCTTGGTGCCAGATGTGAAGTTTTGTCAGGAAAGGGAAAGTTCCCAGAGATTGGTCAAGTTTAGTGAGCATCCTCCCTCAAGGCCAGAGGCAGGTGCCAGACTTTGCCATTGTTAATAACAACCTGGATTTTACAGACAAGTAGAAGGTTCACTATTATGAACAAACGAAAAAAAAGGGGCTTCACTTCTTCAAATCTTACATATTAACGGAAAGCAGTGACAAACTCAAAAAGCAGGAAAGAGCAAGGATAAAGGTTGAGTTGGACATTATTTTTATTTGCCCCTGAAGTTAATGCCCAAGCAAGATAAACGCAGCATCTAAAATAAAACATGGATTAAAAAAGTTAATTTCAACTTCACTCCTATCACACAGCTTGCATATCGAAGTATCTCTTAAACTCTTATCCCACTTAATTATGAGGAATGGTTCTAATCGTACATATGTCTTGAGCACAAAAACATAGGAACATGGCAGTGTATATTGAGTGCTGCATTATTTCATCTGAGCATGGTGTTTGGAAAGAATGTCACATCATGCAATGTATCTTTTTTTTATTCATTTGTGGGGCATGGGTGTTGCTGGCTGGCCAGCATTTATTCCCATCCCTAGTTGCTCGAGAAGATTGGTGGTGAGCTGCCTTCTTGAATTGCTGCACTCCATGTTCTGTGGGTTGGTGCACAATGTCATTAGGGAGGGAAATCTGATGCAGATACCTCCATATACAACACAACTTCAAGCTGAACTCAATATGATAATGGTTCCCATTGTGGCCAACCATACCATAATCATCAGCCAGTGCCCAGTTAGGACAATCAAGATGCAAAAATGTTGAGTTCAGGGGAAATTTGGCAACCCCTCATTCTCAGCTACAGTCACCAGGAATGGGGGTCAGGTGACAGACTGCAATGCTTTCACTCTGCCATTCAGCCGATAGGGATTGCAGAGTTAATTCCGTTATTCCAAATCAATTTGGTGTTCCAAACACAACTGTCTTGAAATGGCCTGCAATTTTATTACACAAAAGCAAGCAGGGACACAAGAGCAGGAGTTCACCTCCTCAAGTCTGTTCCACCTTTCAGGAGATCATAGCTGACCTGTATCTTCACTTGCTGGTTTCACACTCATTATGTGGGTGAGTTTAGCTCAGTTGGCTGGATAGCTGGTTACTGAAGCAGAGCAATGTCAACAATATGGGTTCAATTCCCAGAGTGGCTGACGTTACTCATGAAGGCCTGTCTTCTTAACCTGGCTCCTCACCCAGGGTGATCCTCAGGTTAAATCACCAGCAGCCTATGGTCATCTGGGATTACGATGATTTTACCTATTTTACTTTATTCCTTGATATACTGCCTCATAAAAAAAAATCAATCCCAGTTTTGAAATGCTCCATTGATCTGGTCTCAACAGCCCTTAAGGGGAAAGAAAAATCTTATCTTTTTTGCCCTTTGAAAAAAGGAATTAAAATTTTTTTTGCTTATATAATAACTGGTCATAAAAGTTAATTGAAATCCTTCTAAACTTGCACCGCTGTTATCGCAAAAGCTATCGTTAGATGTGTCAAGCCTGAGTGTATGCTTTTGAAGTTAATGACAAAGTCCTCATTCAAGGTTTAATGGAACCATATTGTGAGCCAACATCTGAAGCCAAGTTTCTGGATATTACAATCCATCAGATATACAGATTTTAAATTAATAACTGTAAGCTTCCCAACAAGGTGGTTGATAGTAACGAGAAAAACAACAAAATCAATAATTACTAAATATTATAATTACAGAAGACACTAGTACTTCGAGCCAATTCTTCATTCAAATAAAACATCTGGACTCCAAGTCTTGGCGTGCTTACTTCTTTCTGTCAATTCCGCTTTATGATCATAACACTAAAAGAAATACTTTTTTGTTCCAAATAATCCCATTGGTTTACAGTCAAATTCTGGAGACATTACATCAACTGGGCGTAACATTTAGCTTTGACACAGCTAGGATGAAATTCGAATGAGAAGGAATCATAATCAGTTTTGTCAGCTTACCATGGTCCATATTGCCAATGTTACCATGTTTCTTTAATTCTGAAGCAAGCTTTGAAAACAAAAAAAAACAGTTCATGGATGTTTAAAGCTTGTATTGAAATGGAGGGTTTCATGTGGTAAAGCATCCCAACTGCTTCACAAGAGCATTTTCAAAATTTTATATCAAGTCGCATAAGACAATATTGAGGCCACTCCATAGCTAATACTTACCCTGTAAGGTGGCATCTCTCCTCACTCGATCTTTTGACTTGGGCTGGGCAAGAAAGTGCAGTGCAGCAGGGTCGAAAGGCCAGTGTCAAGGGCACCTGAGTAATAGGCGAGGAAGGTATGCCCCCTTCGCTAGAGCAAGTGCTGCCGTAATTGGGCCGGTTAAAAGGTTCAGCCCACTTCAAGAAGCCAGGAGGAAAGCAAGGGGGTAGGAGGAGCAGGCGAGGGTGACTGGTGGGCAGTCAGAGGTAGTAGGGCAGTCAGTGGGAAGTGACAGGTGGTCAGTGGGAAAGGGATGTTGCCAGTCAGTGGTGTACTTACCCAGAAGTTAAAAGTACTTTCTAATTTTTGCTGGGTAACAGTTGATCGAACTATTCAGAACCATCCAAAGCTTGCAGTTTAAATCAGAGCTATGGATGGCTCCCATTGCAGGGCCATGAAGCAACGGAAGTTTGAACTTCCCAAGGAATTGCCTGGCAATCCTGAAAGGAGGATGGGAACGACCCAGCCCAACGTGTCTTTAGGGTGCCAGAACTTCCCGGAGGTTGGAAGTATGGATCAGGTCACATGGTCAAAAGCTTGGCACATGAGAATTTTCAGGGACATCTCAAAAAAAAAAGTGGAAAAAGTGCAAAAGAGAAGAAGGTGCAAAGGAGTTTTCCAGACGCTGAGGCAACTGAAAGTGCAGTCAATTTTGGTGAGATTATAATTTGGAATGTTCAGGAGGCCAGAATAGGGAACTCTTGGAATTTATGGAGAAAAAAAAGGGGTGGAATGGACAAGTTGGGCCGAAGAGTCCTTTTCCAAGCTGTAAACCTCTGTGACCCTATGACTAACTCTTAGCACTAATTGCCTCCATGAAGATGATATAGTTACTCAAAGAAAACAAATACATAAGAGATTAGGCATCCTAGGAAACTGATAAGAGTGGGGACTAAATTCAAACAGTCTAAATCACAATGTTTCAACTCAATCAATGGCAAATTATCTAATCTCAACATGTAATCTCAACAGACTGCTGTTAATAACCAAAAGCTGAAAAAAAAGATTAATAATTGGCTTTAAATAACCAGTTCCTGTCAAGTTTCCAGCAATAATAGACAAGAATATGTACGACAAAAGTCAGTATGTTTAAAGATGGAGACTACATCACTTCGTAGCCACTTCCGATCAGCACATATGCAAAAATGATGCCCAGAAGCTGGAACAAGGTGATGCCCAGCATCATCCCTGCAACAATCACAATGTTGTTTTGAAGCCAGGTGTTAATGAGGCTGACACAACCCTCTTGGTATATGATCAGAGCACTGCAGTCAATACCTACATCTTTACAGGGAGGCAGTGGCATAGTGGTATTGTCGCTAGATTAGTAAAGAGCGTGCCAGGGGAATGCTCTGGGCTCTCGGGTTCAAATCCAACTATGGCAGATGGTGAAATTTGAATTCAGTAAAAATCCTAAGGATGACCAGAAAAACATTGTCAATTGTTGTAAAACCCATCTAGTTCATTAATGTCCTCCAGGAAGGAAATCTGCTGTCCTTACCTGGTCTGGCCTACACGTGACTCCAAAGCCACAGCAATGCAGTTGACTCTTAAATGCCACTTAGTTCAAGAGCAATTTGGGATGAGCAATAAATGCTGGCTGAGCCAGCGACGCTCACATCCCATGAATGATTAAAAAGAAAATCACACAGTATGAAAATTTATAAGGTATTCCAGTACAGCATGTAGCAAGAATATTGATATTTATGTCCAGTTAAAAACAACCCTGCTATAGTTCTTTTGTTGCATAAAAGACGTTTAAATGAAGTTTTTGCTCCCAATTCCTACATTGTTTTTGATTCTTACTGCAAAATCATTTGACCTTACGGCAGCATTATGTATCGGCAAATGAATATTGGCCATCAACCCTGCAAAAATCCCAATATCCGACTATGCTTTATTCTTCAGGTGGTCTTCGGTCACTTTTATGCATGCAAGGCCTCGTGTTGGAAGCATACCTTAATTAAAAGGAAGCAAGAGCAGTTGTCTAGATTTTCCAGCTCCGCCCACCACTGGGAGTCTTCCGATCATATGGAAAGTCTGTGGGCTTTTTGCTGGCTTGCTGCACCCTTGCAGCAGTGCTAGAAAACCCTGGGCAGTGAGACTGAACAAGGAAGTTAATCCTGCACACAAAAGGCCAATCTAAGTCTGCGCTAAGCCAGATACAGAGGGGCATGTATACAGCAGAACTTTCCTCATCAAGGTTCTTGATTCTTTATTTTCATGATACCACAACAATTTCCCTTGTCAATACAAAGGGTTGCTATAATTTATGATTTTGACACTGTTTGTATCTTGTGAATAATACTGGGCATTGAAAAACCATCCACTGATGCAGTTCAATTGCCTTCATGCCTAGGGCAGAATATCCATTACCTTTTGTTCTGAAAGCACTTGGTAAGATTTAATCACGGGGAAACCCATTCAAAGATGAATTGGGTTGTCTCCAGATAAGAGTCAACTCATTTAGTTGCATTCAGCCATTTCTCAATATATCCACTCTCGACAAATCAGCTTGCATTTATATGGTGTCTTACACTTTACGGTGATATTCCAAACCACTTTAAAGCCAATGAAGTAGTTCTGATGTGCAACCACTGCTGTAATGGAGGAATCTACACCTCGGTGAGCTACGCAGCACAAAAAGATGGCATTTTATACACAACCACTGCCAAAAGATGATAATAACAGTGGACAGCGGACAGCAGCAATTCCCTTTATTTCTTTCCTTACCTCAGATTATCAATTTACTACGATTGTGACATTTAGAAGTTGCAGCGCTACCCACACCCCTCAAATCTTGCCCTATTAATGTATAAAATCATGTGTGGTTAGATCAACATTGACCGGTGTATTGTGTGTTGCACAATGAGTATCATTCACCAGGCAACAATTGTCAACAGAGCTTGCGCCCAAAATTGACTCAGTGTACTGTGTTTGTCTTGATACTACAACTTAAGGCAAGTGTTGCCCATTTAGGGGTCTGAATTTCAAAGTCTCAGCAAGAAAGCCAAGTGGTAATTCTCTTACAGATATCAAGAGCATTTGCGTTCTAAGCTCTAGAAGGTCTTGTAGCAATCAAAGTATGTCCCGGAGCTGTTAATAAATTCCTTCCATGGAAAAAAATTGTTCTGGCATTTGATGAATTAACGAAGTAAATTTTACTTCCACTGTTGAAGTATTCAGAAAGAACAATCACTATCCGTCCTACCATAATTTGCTTATTTTAATGGCACAAATAATCTATTTGAGAAGGTGGAATGGAAATGATCATTGCTCATTCTGCAAATTAACCTCAAGATATTCTATGCGTTCTGTTCTGGAGAGGACTCAGACAGGTTGCACACCTTGTTATTCACACTGGTGAAGTTAATAGGAGCAAGTCAGGCTTACTACAACCTTGAAGAATTTAATAGGCTTCAATGTCCCATCTCAGTTTCACTGTGGACCACCACACATCAACAATTGTTGTAATGTAACCAATGATAACATTAGCATCTGTTACAATTTGACCAAATGATAACATGCTGTGAGCATCAGCTGACCTGGTAGACAATTTTACCAATGGAAAAATGATGTGGTGATCACCCAGTATAAATAGAAAGCAGATGGGGATTGGGTGAGGCTTGTGTGGCCCAGAACATGGCCTGAGTGTTGGTGCAATGAAGTTTCTTCATTAAACCTTTTTCTTTGATTTACTTGGTAAAGTCAGTTTTTTTTATTGCTTGCAACTGAAGATCCTTACTGCTGGATGGACAACAATTGCCTTTCCTACTCCTCATCTTCATCTATTTAGCCCCTGTCTAACCACAACCATCAGAACATCATTACATTCTAACAATGTCACCCTCATCCACAATTCCTAGGAATTATTATAACCAGTTAAGTTATAATAAGTTTTGAACAAAACTCAGTCCTCCTCTCTGTTACAGCTACTGTCTCTCATTCTTCCATGGTATTTTCAATTCCATGTTCTGAATGAATCATACAAGCCCTACAGTGCAGGAGGAGACCATTCGGCCTATCAAGCCTGCACTGACAACAATTCCACTCAGGCCCTATCCCCGTGGCCCCAGTATTTACCCTGCTAATCTCTCTGACACTAAGGGGCAATTGAGCATGGCCAATCAATGTTATTGGGTGGCATGGTGGCACAGTGGTAAGCATTGCTGCCTCACAGTGCCAGGGACCTGAGTTTGAATCCTGGCTTGGGTCACGGTCTGTGTGGAGTTTGCACATTCTCCCCGTGTCTGCGTGGGTTTCCTCCACGTGCTCCAGTTTCCCCTCTCAGTCTGAAAGGCATGCTGATAAGGTGCATTGACCCAAACAGGCGTCATCGGACTGTGGTGACTAGGGGAATTTCATTATTAATGTAAGCGTTACTTGCGACTAATAAATAAACTTTAACCTGCATATCGTTGGACCGTGGGAGGAAACTGAAACCGAAACACAGTGCAGTCCAAAATGGCCCAAAAGGTAGAATGAAAACACAGCAGGGATTAAGGGCTTTATTTACCAGTCTCCATTTGGTGGCCAAGGGAAGCTACACATTCTTCAGAGCTCAATGGCCGGAGAATGCTGGCAGAACTAATTTAAACAGGGTGAACTCGTTCTGCGGGCACGTCAATGATTTTTTTCTAATCTGCTGTTTCTCCATTTCAGTTCAAAATGCAGCACTTGGAATTAGCATATTCGTTGCTATAGAAGCGGAACAACAATAATTACCTGCTTCAGATGTGGCCTATCCAATCTGTGGCAGCACTCCATTACACTTCAATAATCAGGACAGCAGGATTTGGGAAACATGTGGTGCAGATGTAGTCCTGGAGCAACACAGAGAGCTGGAGAACCTTGGCTGGGTTAGTTTAAAATTTATCTATTAGTGTCACAACTAGCCTTACATTAACACTGCAATGAAGTGACTGTGAAAATCCCCTAGTCACCACACTCTGGCACCTGTTCGGGTACACTGAGGAAGAATTTAGCATGGCTAATGCACCTAATCAGCACACGTTATGGACTGTGGGAGGAAGCCGGAGCGCCTGGAGGGAACCCACGCAGACAAGGGGAAAATGTGTAGAATCCGCATAGTGAAGGAGAAGCCGGGAATCGAACCGGGCTCCTGGTGCTGTGAGGCAGCAGTGCTAACCACTGTGTCGTCCATGTACAGAAGTCACGCAGATTGGGTAAAATACCTTGGCGGTAGATTGCTGATGGAATGTCAGGGTGTTGGAAAGAATTGGTGAGGTATCAACCATGGCTCAAAACGACTTGTTAAACTCCTACAGACCTGCCACAATCTGACTGGCTATGCCACATGGTTATAGCTCAATGTACTGGGTGCAACTGATCGGCGTCAGGGATGGGAAACAGGCTGAAGCTGTATCTTAGTGTGTAGCAGCAAGCAGAGGAGCAATATGGTGCAAGAAACCCCCACTCCTACCCAGAGTTAAGGCCCCATCCACCAAAATCAGGTCAAGGCCTTCTCGAATTAGAAGCAAAGGCATCTAGGGCGAACTCATCAATTGGAAAACTAGGAAAGTGTGCCTTCAGCCAAGAGAGAGAGAGAGAGAGAGAGAGAGAGAGAGAGACAAACTTTGACCTTCCCATGGAGAAAATGACAAATTTTAGAAAGAATCCTACAAGACCAGTTAGCGATTAAGGATCTGGCCAGAACCATATTTCCCACAGCCAATTGAACTCCCACACATCCCAAATTTTTATAGGATGTGGGCGTTGCTGCTGGGCCAGCATTTATTGTCAATCCCTAAGGGCAGTTGAGAGTTAACTACATTGCTGTGGGTCTGGGAGTCACATATAGGCCAGACCAGGTAGGAATGACAGATTTCTTTCCCTAAAAAAAGGTCATTAGTGAACCAGATGGGTTTTTCCCGACAATCAATGGTTTCATAGTCATTAGTAGACTTTTAATCCCAGACGTATATTGAATTGTAATCTGGCATGACGCCCAGGAGCACCGGCATGCACAAGAATGCCCACCAAAACTATCTGAAGAGAGAGGTCAAACTGGCAGTTAGGTTACTTGAAGGTTGGACCTTTCGCATAGACGTAGTTACTGCAGCAGAGTGAAGCTGCACGCCAAGATTTTAATAGGACAAGCTAATAAACTGCAGTTATTAATTACATGGATTTGTACCTTCAAGTCATCTTTCCATGTCTTTCCATCACATACGCCAGACCTTGGCATGGTGGCATAGTGATTAGCACTGCTGCCTCACAGCGCCTGGGACCAGGGTTCAATTCCGGCCTCGGGTCACTGGCTGTGTGGAGTTTGCACATTCTCCCCGTGTCTGCGTGGGTTTTCTCAAGGTGCTCCGGTTTCCACTCTCAGTCGAAAGATGTGCCGGTTAGGTTGATTGGCCATGATAAATTGATCCTAGTGTCAAGGGATTAGCAGAGTAAATATGTGGGGTTATGGGATTGTAGTCGGTACTGACTCGATGGGCCGAATGGCCTCCTTCTGCGTTGTAAGGATTCTACGATCTCACGCAGTTAAACATTCAACACAAATGCAACTCCCTGTGTGTCGCTGAACTGCAGCTAGGGAAGTCCCAGGTTTGCGGCTGCTCCGTGTCGATTTCACCTGCGGCAGACAGAAGGAGTGCCAGAACTGATCTCCGTCTCCCTGGGCTGGGAGTGAGGGGGAAGGGATTCTCCACGACAAACAACAACAACAACAACAACAAAATAAAGCCAAGGTTTTAGCTTCAGATCATCGCCTAGTGCCTCCTACTGGAGAACGGGAGAAATTGTCTGGTTAGGCTAGTATCCCGATGAACCAATATTCTCCCATCAAATGCTTCTGTAACTGGAACAGCTGAAGGATTATTGCGTAGTTTTAAATGTAAACTGGGAACGGGGTTGCAGGTAGAAATTGGGAGGGGGGAGGGGTCAGATTTGTCTTTATATGGCAACAGCAGACCTCAAACATGGCAGAGAAGATAGGCGTAGTCCAAGGCGCTGATGCACCATAATATTAACACTGCAGTATTGACAGTGACGCAATTACTGCACGCTTATTAGAAAACAAACCATTTTCAGGAGCTGAATATTCTACTGCCCTCTTTACATCTGCTATCTTAAATAAAAGCTTGTGATTATTGCAAATATGCATCCCTTTGCTTGCAAAGCAAATTAATTACAACTTACTAGATCGGGAGGCGGTTTGGATGTCAAATTGCCCGGACTTTTGTTAAAGGTTTCGATGGACCAAATTTAAAAGTAAACGCAGAGAAATCTGCAGAAATCCTTGTAGACTTTGTACCGCAGCCTTGGCTTTGATACGTTTAATTGGTCACAGAACAATATAACTTTTCTTAACCAAGGAAAAGTGATGTAGGATCTTTAAACATTAAACTCTCATTCAATCCATTACTAACCTCCCTTCCCCCCTACCACAAGTGCAATTAAGAAATAATAAACTGCTGATGTACTTAGACAAAAAAAAACTATGAATTTCAACGACAGCTCGATAAAATAAAACAAGTGAATAAAGTAATACTTCACGTTCAGCTAGTCAGAGCTAATTTTACCAGGTAATGCAGCTCCTCAGCCAATAATAGAAAGGTTAAAATACCTAAGCCAATCAAAGGGAACTCTTCAGAAGGAATAGCTGCCTCAGCCAATCAGGTAAAGCTCCACATAAATAACCTGCTGGTGAGCCAGTCACAAGAGAGCTCCTGAAGACAGTCTTGCTGCAGCCAATAGGATGGGAGGACAGGCATATACATGACGATGCAGCACAACAAGGAAGTCTATCACAAGTGAGCTGGCAGAGTGCCAAGATCGAGGCACAGAGAGAACAAGGTAAACAACTTTCTACCACCAGGCTCAGTGACATTTACTCTCCTGGTACACTGAAACAGCAGAGCTCCCTAGTCATCAATAGCCTTTAATCACCCTTCGCTCAAGGCAGTGTCACCATCAACCTGCATGCTTTGCACGGTACCTCGCCATGCGTCGGAAACGAGCGCTGCGCCACATATTCTAACATCCCCGAAAACCTAACGAAGCAGGCCCTACAGATGAAGATTACAATGATCCTCCTTTTTTTTTAGAAAACATTGAAAACGATAGGTTAAGCAGCAATCACACTATTAAAAACTTACAGCTGACAGGGCTTTCCACTGGAAGACAATACAAGTACCCTTCGTAGGACTAGGTTTCCCGATTTGGAGCTACGTGGGGGCAAGAGCTAAATATTAGAACGTGATTCTGTTGTCAATTGCTGCTGCGCATTGCCGTCTTCCTTTACGTAGGCTCTGCTTTTCTGGCCGAATCGTCCTGCGTGGAATATTCCAGAAATCATCCACATTAACCCTTTCAGTGTGCTCTTCTTTTCCTTGCCTCTGGGAGAAATCACAGTCCGTTCTCATCTTGGCTTTACATAATCACTGCATAACTACAACAACCTACCCACATTTTTTTAAAAGAAATTCAGGTGCGCTTTCATCGGTACACAGTATCTTTTACCGAGAGTCAAATCACGTAAACACTTTTCTTCCCAGCGCTTTCGTCTCCTTTTCTATCTATCTATCGGTGTCTCTGCCTATCCTCTTGATGCAGCAGTGCTGCCTCTTGCAGACCTATCGGCAATGCACTGTGACGCAGCAAGAATTTCTCTAGCCTGCTCCCTGTGTCAAGCTGTGGAACTTCAATGTTTCCAACCACTACCAGTTGCCAGGAGAGTCCAGGCCATTTGGACGATAGCACGTGCCCTCTGCGCATCGCTTATTTTCTGTCCTTGCGAGATATCCACTTGAAGCAGTTTCCAAAACTATACTGCAATACGCCATTAACTCATCGAATGCTGGTCTTGTATTATTGCACACATCCAAAGAAAGAACATTAATAGTTTGCTTTTTTAAAAGAAAATCAGTAACTGAAATGACTTGAATAACTATGAATTTCACATTGTTGCAAATTGGAAGAATTGAAAGGCGGGTAAAACATTAAAAACGGGGGCGGCATGGCAGAATAGTGATTAGCACTGCTACCTCACAGCTCCAGGGACCGGGGTTCAATTCCAGCCCTGGATCACTGTCTGTGTGGAGTCTGCACATTCTCCCGGTGTCCTCTGGGTGTTCCGGTTTTCCCCCCCCCAACATCCCAAAGATATGCAGGGCAGGTTGATTGACCATGCTAAGTTGCCCCTTAGCGGCAGGGGGGACAAGCAGGCTAACTGTGTGGGGTGACAGGAATAGGATCTGGGTGGGAGGCTTGATGGGCCAAATGGCTTCCTTCTGCACTGTAGGGATTTTATGACTTTTAAAGAAACATTTTCTGCTTTCTTAACCTTCCAAATAGTTAATGGCAATACTTATTGGACAATGGGTAACATTTTGTAAGTCGCGCCAGTAAATGATTTCACAAAATGTAGTTCTCCCAATGCATTGCTGGGGTTTGTGTGCAGATTCTGCTATGCAATGATATTTTCTAATCTTTTATGTAACAAGTGCTCGGTGCTGCATTTGTTAAGTGTTTATCACCTCACAAAGTCAATATCTTTATTAATATACCAAATGAAACACAAGAATTTCTCACCAATGTCTCTGGAGGTTATAGTGTCAAGAATGTTGTCTGCGCTTCATCCTTGATCTTATAACCCTGCCTCCTACATTTCAGTGTTTCTTTTAAATACTACAGTTTGGAATATGGAGAATGGATTACTTTGCAGCACTGAAACCTTCTGGATT
Organism: Carcharhinus amblyrhynchos; assembly: GCF_965287045.1. Lineage (NCBI taxonomy): Eukaryota > Metazoa > Chordata > Chondrichthyes > Carcharhiniformes > Carcharhinidae > Carcharhinus > Carcharhinus amblyrhynchos. The sequence goes on from NC_137345.1 coordinate 19,055,598, forward strand.
AGTTACTATTACTCTGGAATTCTTCCACACCAACTCGATAATTCTTCCCCAATATACAATTTTGGTTATCCATCTTGAATGAAGTGAACTAGGTTCAGGCAGTCACGGGGGTTTTTCCTCCGAGTATTTGAGCAAAATGCAAGTGACTCAAACATGGTCAACTCTGCCCAGTAAAAGACATATTCTGCCAGAAAACTGTACCATGAGCTAGAACTCATCGCTATCCATACAGGTGGTTAGTGATTGTTTAGCTCAGTTGGTTGGACGGCTGGTCGGTGATGCAGAGACACCAACAACTCAGATTCGATTCCCGTACCAGCTGAGGTTATCCATGAAGTCACCCCGCCTTTTCAGTCTTGTCCCTCACCTGAGGTGTGGTGACCCTCAGGTTAAATCACCACCAGTCAACTTTCTCTCAAAAGGAGAGCGCAGCCTACAGTCCTCTGGTATTTTGGTGATTTTCATTAGTGTGGAGCAGTGATGGGCAATCTCGGCTAGTGAGTGGGCCGAATGAGTGACCTTCCTTCATTTCAGGTGGGCCGATAGATTGAAATCGACCTTGTTCAGCAACTATGGCCCCATAAATAAGATTAAATATACGCCCAATAGTTCTTAACACATTATAGAAAATGCTCAATCATTTGTATATTCATAGAATTATCAACTTCAAATGATAATAACAAAAATGTTTACACTTTGGATGCAGTGGGTGAGCACGGCTCTCACAGTCAACGCTGTGTGCAATCAGCATGCACCTCACTTCATTTGTTTTGTTTTACGTATCACTTCAGTCATAACTGTAGGAAAAAAAAAATTAGTGGAATCAGCGGAATGTGACAAACCCAGCATGTACGTGGGCAACGGTTAACAAAATGTCTCAGGGGCCATACTTTGAACCCAGATGGGTCACATGTGGCCCCCGTTGCCACAGGTTGCCCAGCACTGATGCAAAGCTCACCATGACTTATTGAATAGGGTTGCGGGGCATGCATTAAACTTTGGGCAAATCTAACAAGCACTGATAAAAGAGTAACTTCCAAAGTAATTTCCCAAAACATCCAAGCTTATTACAACTGTCCTTGGTTGTAATGATGTTTATAGTGAACAAACTGGGTACTATGGCATTTCATTTTCAAACAATTTCCCAGGCAGTTTGCAGATAGTACTAGAATGTCTCCACCAATAAACGTTAGATGCATCTGATAAAGAACACTACTATCAGATTTAGCAAGAAATAGTTGCATCATACATATGTCTACATGTCATCAGTTGTCAATCAGAAGTGCTTAAATGTTACACAACAGAAATTAGTTTTGTGCATAACATCAACCCTCAGTCAAGACATCACACAAGGCAACTTGATCTCCACACAGGCACCATCTTTCTGGTTTCAAATCTGAATACAAGGTACATATTTATACAAAGCCAACAGAATGCATATGAATTAGAAATGAGTAAGTGCAAAGTGGTGCTCTGAAATTGGTGCTGGGACCACTGTTGTTCACGATTTCCATAGGCAATTTGGGCTCAGGAATTGGCAGTAGAATTTCAACCTTTGCAGACAACACCAAAATATTGGTGGGAGATGGTAGTTAATACAGGGAAGTACTGCTTCGGTATACAGGGGCAGCTTTAATAAACTTGCAGGATGGACGGGAAGTTGGCAAATGAATTTCAGGATGGATAAAGTGCGGTGTTACATTAAGGATAAAGGAGACCACAATGACTGGAAGATCAGTGCCGAGATGAGGTCAAAGTGCAGAGGGATCTAGGGGCACAGATGGTTAACATAAGAATTAGAAGCAGGAGGAGGCAATTTAGCCCCTCAAGCCTAGAGGTAGAGAAGCTGAGGCAGGGCTGAAGTCAGGTGATGTTATGGAATTGGAAGTAGGTGGTCTTAGTAATGGCATTTTACATGGGTGGTCAGAAGCTACCTCAGGGCCAGATATGATTCCACGATTGTGAAGAGTTCAGACTCGGACACTTATCGCCAAAAGGAGGAATGAAATCTGCTGCTAGGGAACAGCATTTGTTTTAGGGACCAGTGACAATGGCTTTGGTCTTCTCAGTATTTAACTGGAGGAAATTTCTGTTCTGGTCAAGAAGTCAATGACAACTTAAACAGTGGAGAGGTGAGGATGTGCCAGTGTATCCATGGAAGCTGAAACTGTGTTTTTGGCTGATGTTGTTGAGGGTCAGGACATAGTTGAGAAATACGACGGGGCCAAGGATAGATACTTGGAAGGCACCAGAATTAATTGTGCCAGAGAGAGAGATAGATAAGTAAGAGAAGCCACTGAATGTGATTCTCTGGCTATAACCAGATAGAAAAAAATGGACTGAGGCAAATGTAGCACCAATCAGTTGGCCAACAATGGAGAGGCATTAGAGGCAGATAATGTTGCTAACCGCGTCAAAGGATGAGAAATGTAGAACGTTAGTTAGATGATACTTGGACGATTGTGATCAGTTTTGGTTTCCATACAATACGGAATAATATAATGGAGGCACTGGAGAAAAGTGCAAAAAATAAGTTCTACTGGAGTGATGCCAGAATGAAGAGATTATAACTGTCAGAAGGATTATAGAGTCAGGCTTTTCACTCTAGAGTTAAAAAGAGGACTGTGGAGGGGACCTGATTTCAAGATTACGAAAGGGTCTGTTAGGATGGATGAAGAGAACATGTTTCCACCTGTGGGGGAGATCAGAGCTAGGTATCCCAAGGTAGTCATTAATAAATTCAATAGGGAATTCAGGCAAAAGTGTCTTATCCAGAGTGGAAAGAATGAAACAACATGTGAGGTTAATAACAATTGATAAATACAAAGGGAAGCTAGAATAACACATGTAGAAATATGGAGAAGGATATGCTGCTGGAGTTGGATGGGTGGGAGGAGGCCTGTGTAGAATACAAATGTTGACATGGATGGACCATTACACCTACTGGTCCATTTCTTTGCTGTAGTTACACATGTGACAATAAATTTATCACAGTAACCCACTACTTTAGCCATATCTATTGCAATTACAATAATGGAGATAGGAGATGGCACATGGTACAAATCGCTGTTCTGGTGTACATCTTTGATTCAAATACATCAACTCTAGACATTTCACACCTTTTGTACCCTAAAATGTCATGTGGTCAGAACTGACCTACTAGAGGTGGCAGAAATGTGACACAAATCTTAGAAACCCTACAGTTCAGGAGGAGGTCATTCGTCCTGTCAAGTCCACAGATTCTCTGACCCTCCGCCTCCCCCCCCCCCCCCCCCCGCCCACCCTACCCCATAACCTCACATATATATCCCACAAATTCCCTTAATCTAGACATCTTGGGACAACTTAGCATGACCAATCCACATAACCTACACATCTTTGGACTGTTATCAGCCTCAGCAGTCAGTAAGACACAAATTCTTTGCGGTCAGATGAAAACAAGGGTTTGATCATTACTCGGGCTGGAGCAGAGAAAAATATTTTTGAATGGCTATCTAGGAGAGGTAATTACAAAAATAAAATTACCTGAAAGAAAGATAAGTCAGAGTGGAAAATATTTGGGACTATTCAATTGAGTGGTTTGCTTTGATATTCCTCAAAATAACATCTGGGGTATAAAAAGGTTATTTATGAAGGTCACTGTAAAGATGTATTCTTGGCAAATATCATGTCCTTTCACACCGGGGGTCTAGTCAGTGTACTTCCTATGCTCTATTCACGAGCTCAATTCAGCACAGACAACAATAACTGAGTAAAAACAGCGAGAGAAAACAAGGGTGCAAAATAGGAGACCCAACTCCATCAATTTCACGCAAGTGAAATTCCTCCTGTATGAATGGTTCTTTGACGATGGATATTTTTAATTTTTCACCGGATGTGGGCATCACTAACTAGGCCAGTGTCCCAGAGAAGGGGGTGGTGAGCTGCTTCCCTCCCTAACAGCACAGTGGACGTAGCAGGACATCTCCAGGATTTTGACCGAGCAGCAATGAAGTGAAAATGTTCCAATTGCACTCATCTGCCGGGATTGGTCCTGTGCACGTCACTGTGTTACGAGGAGTTGGGGTAAGTGACCAATTATCAAGAAGCCCCTCTGTGCGGACAAGTGCAGGATAAAGCATTCTAGGAGATTGATGGGACTGCACAGGAGCAGAGGTGGAAGGGCAGCATGGTGACACAGTGGTTAACATTGTTGCCTCATAGCTCCAGGGACCCGGGTTCAATTCCAGTCTTGGGTGACTGTCTCTGTGGAGTCCTCCCCGCATCTGCGTGGGTTTCCTCCGAGTGCTCCACAGTCCAAAGATATGCAGTTTCCTCCCACAGTCCAAAGATATGCAGATTGGGTGGATTGGTCATGATAAATTGCCCCTTACTAATCCAAAACATGTAGATTAGATGGATTAACCAAGGGAAATGTGTGGGGTTGCGAGGATAGCGCAGAGGAAAGAGAGCCTGGGTAAGGTACTGAGTCAGGGCAGAGTCGATGGGCCAAATTGCCTCTACTGCTCCACAGGGATTCTATGAAATTAGTCACAGAAAACATCTTCTGTTAGAAGAAATCTGCATGAAAAATTAGTCGAAGGTATAAAAAAAGGGCTACAGTCAGTCTCACAGGGTTGGGCTAAATGGAGGAGGGGGGGGGGGTGGACAAAACTGGCGACAGTGGATCATCTGCTGTGTTATACACACTCTAAGCTTTCTTTTAGATTGATGCCTTTCTTAATCATAGCCAAACTTGCCGCCCACAATTTTTGTCATAGGGAGAGAAGGTAGAGGGGAGACCTTCCCAGCTCCTAAACCTGCATGAGGCAAAGAAATATTCACTCTTACGTTTTTGACCACAATTCTTCATGATTGACTCCCTGTCCAATTAAGAACAGGAAGTGGACTCTCAAAGCTGGAGGACCAAACGGCTTCCAGCTTGGGAATGACAGCAGCCTACAAAAGAGGTGAGTAACCGAGAGGGTGCTGCAATATAGGGAGGCTTGTTTATAAAAATATGCAAAATACATAAAGCAGCCAGGCCATCAGTGTCAGGGGTGGGGCAGAAGAAGCCCCATGGATCCCCATCCAGGCAGGTAACAGAGTCTGTAGACCTCCTTGGAATGCTGATCCTTGGTCTACCACTGGCTGCTCACATGCAGGCAATGGGGGCAGATGGCAGGTTTCAACTCTTTGGCCGGCTCCACAAATGGGGTCACAAGGCCGGCACACCGGCCAGTATCAGTATTTTTGTGCCCTTCCTGCCTCGGGTTCAGACTGTGGTGGGGAGTTTTCCCTCGCATCAGATCTGCCAAGTTTAAAGCAAAAGAGGGGGGGGGGGAACTTTACTGGCACATCTGCCCAAGGTTCGTTCGATCCTGCCCGAGGCTAACGGAGAATGCCGTTCTCCGAGCCCCGGGGGCGGGCGTGCCGGTAAAATTCCAGCCAAAATCTAGTTTATCCAGTGGATGACAGCTTTCAAGTTTTTAAATAAATACCATTTAAATCAGGGAAGAACTGCTGGGCTCCTATTTATGCAGATTATGGTCCCTGTCTCAGTTCTATTTTAATCAGACTGCAGCCTCAATGTCAATTCATGGTCTGACACAGATCTAAGCTCTTCATGTTCGAACTCTCGAGACATTATTGTTTAATCAGTGTAAAATCTTATGTAAGACACTAATAAATGCGCAGAATGGATGTTTAATTGCCAAATGTATGTTAATTTAGGTAAATTTAAGGAGATGTATTTTGGGAGGAGGAATAAGACAGCCTCATAAAAGAGGTAATAGGAATCCAAATGGAGGAGTGGCAGCAAAAGAATCTCGTACGGATTTAAATCACTAAGTAGCAATATAGGTTAATAAGGGCATAGTTAAAAAGCAAATCAGGTGCTGCAGTTCATCGGGGACAGAACTGGAAAGCAAGCACGTATATAGGCACCTCGGTTAGACCACACTTGGGGAGGACTGCACAACAGTTCTCAGCTGCAAAATTAAATGCATAGCACCCATTTTTTTGGCACGAAAAGTGGAATTGTGGGTCCAAAAATCACATTCACCCCCTGTGTACACTCTGGATACTGGCCACACTGGACGACATTTTGGTGCAAACTCTGGCACTGTGCAGAGTAGACAGATCCTGATGTCAGTCAGTGTGTAATGCAGCTCTGATGAAGAGTCACCCAGACTCCAAATGTGTTCTCTCTCCACAGATGCTGTCAGACTTGCTGAGATTTTCCAGCATTTTATTTGTGTGCGAGTGCATAACGTTTGGTGCAATTTGCGATCTCAACGCTCCAGCTCTTTATCTACCACAAGCTGAACACATTCAGCAGTCGAAAATACGACTGACAGCAACCTCAATTCTCCATTCATCAATAATTCAACATCTTTCCTTTCCTTCTGGCACTGACCATCATAGTGTAGTACTGGTCATAATGCACCAATCAAAAAGAAACCATCTTAGCTTTAGCTATGGCTTAGCAACTTGGTCAAAATGCTAGGTTTTGATAGTCTTAAATGAGGACAGTGAAATAGAGGGAGATACCAAGTAGGAAAGAAACCTGGGGAGAACATTCCAGAGCTTGGGGTTGAGGCAGTTGAAGTAAATGGTGAAGTGACCAAAACTATAGGTGATCCTTCCCCAATAGCATTATGGGTGCTCCTACATCATATGAACTGCAATGGTTCAAGGAGGCAGCTCACCACCATATTCTCAAGGGCAACAAATGTTGGCCAAGCCAGCGATGCCCACATTCCATGAATGAATTCTGATACAAGGTCAGAATCAGAAAGGCCACCGCAAAATAAACATTCCAAACCAGATGGAATCATGCCACATTGTACATCCAAAGACAAAGGCAATCATCATCCTGTATCCTGCCTTAGTACTTACATTCCATATAGAGTTTACATATGGAGATTACATATGCTGACCTTTATTTCTGTGCTGTTGATCAATTTGGTCCCTCCAATCCATATGGTCAACTTAAGGTATTGCATGGCACTGTCAGTGGACTAGTAACCCAGAGACCCAGGGTGGTGTTCTAGAGACCTCAGTTTGAATCCCTTCATGGCGAATGTTGAATTCATGGAATTGAAATCTAAAGATGACCACAAAACATTGCCATAGAGTCAGTGGCTTACAGCATGGAAACAGGGCCTTCAGCCCAACTTGTCCACACCACCTTTTTTTTAAGCCTCAAAGCTACAGTCCCAATAGCCCGCATTTGGCCATATCCCTCTATACCCATCTTACCCATGTAACTGTCTAAAAGTTTTTTAAAAGATAATTGTACCTGCCTCTGCAACTACCTCTAGCTGCTTGTTCCAGACCATCACTAGCCTTTGAAAATATTGCCACCTGGACCCTTTTGTATCTCTCCTCTCTCACCTTAAACCTATGCCCTCTAGTTTTAGGCTCCCCTACCGTTGGGAAAAGTTATTGACTATCCAGCTGATCTATGCCCCTCATTATTTTATAGACCCCTATAAGGTCACCCCTCAGCCTCCTATGCTCCAAAGAAGAAAGTCCCAGTCTATCCAGTTTCTCCTTATAACTCAAACCATGAGTCTGATAGCATCCTTCTAAATCTCTTCAGCACTCTTTCTAGTTTAATGATATCATTTTTATAATAGGGTGACCAGAACTGTACACAGAATTTCAAGTGTGGCTTTACCAATGTCTTGTACAACTTCAACAAGATGTCCCAACTCTTGTACTCAGTATTCTGACCAATGAAACCAAGCATGCTGAATGTCTTCTTCACCACACTGTCCACCTGTGACTCCACTTTCAAGGAACTATGAACATGTTGTGATAGTAGAGTCAGACACTTTAGGAACTTCCAAGTGGTTATTGGATAGGCACATGGAACACACCAGAATGATAGGGAGTGGGATAGCTTGGTCTTGGGTTTGGACATAGCTCGACACAACATTGAGAGCTGAAGGGCCTGTACTATGCTGTACTGTTCTATGTGCCCCTAGATCTCTTTGTTCTGTAATTCTTCCCAATGCCCTGCTATTAACTGAGTAAGTCCTGCCCTAGTTCAATCTACCAAAATGCATCACCTCACATTTGTCTAAATTAAACTCCATCTGCATTCATCAGCCCACTGGCTCAATTGATCAAAATCCCATTGTAATCCTAGATAACCTGCACTGTCCACTATGCCACCAATCTTGGTGTCATCTGCAAATTTACTAACATGCCTCCTGTATTCTCATCCAAATCATTAATATAAATAACAAATAACTGCGGACTCAGCACCAATCCCTGGGGCACACTGCTGGTCAAAAACAACCCTCTACAACCACCCTCTTGCTTCTGTCATCAAGCCAATTTTGTATCCGTTTAGCTACCTCACCCTGGATCCCAAGAGATCTAACCTTATGCAACAACTTACTATGCGGCATCTTGTCAAAGGCCTTGCTAAAGTCCGTACGGACAACAGTTGTAAAAACCTATCTGGTTCATTTACAGTTCTTTAAGGAAGGAAATCTGCCGTCCTTATCTGATCTGGCCTACATGTGACCCACAACAATGTGGTTGACTCTTAAATGGCCTAGAAAATCACTCAAAGATCAATTAGGTATGGATAAATGTTGGCTCACTTCTCATGAAAAACAGAAGGAAGCTTATCTAAATCTAAGCTTAGGGATAGGATTTATAGTTATTTGGAGTGTAATGAATTGATTAGAAATAGTCAGCATGGTTTTGTAGCGGGTAGGTCGTGCCTTACTAACCTTATTGAGTTTTTTGAGAAGGTGACCAAAGAGGTGGATGGGGGCAAGGCAGTTGACGTGGTATACATGGATTTTAGTAAGGCGTTCGATAAGGTTCACCATGGTAGGCTTCTGCAGAAAATGCAGATGTATGGGATTGTGGGTAATCTAGGAAGTTGGATCAGGAATTGGCTATCAGATAGGAGACAGAGGGTGGTGGTGGATGGTAAATATTCATCATGGAGTACAGTTACGAGTGGTGTGCCTCAGGGATCTGTTTTGGGGCCACTGTTGTTTGTAATTTTTATTAATGATCTGGATGAGGGTATAGTTGGGTGGATTAGTAAATTTGCTGATGACACCAAAGTTGGAGGTGTGGTAGATTGTGAGGAAGGGTGTCATAGTCTGCAGGGAGACTTAGATAGGTTGCAGAGCTGGGCCGAGAGGTGGCGGATGGAATTTAATGCGGAGAAGTGTGAGGTAATTCACTTTGGTAGGAGCAACAGATGTGTCGAGTATAGGGCTAACGGGAGGACTTTGAATAGTGTGGATGAACAGAGGGATCTAGGTGTGTGTGTACATAGATCCCTGAAAGTTGGGAATCAAGTAGATAAGGTTGTTAAGAAGGCGTACGGTGTCTTGGCGTTTATTGGTAGGGGGATTGAATTTAGGAGTCGCAGTGTAATGTTGCAACTGTACACTACTCTAGTGCGGCCGCACTTGGAGTACTGTGTGCAGTTCTGGTCCCCGCATTACAAGAAGGATGTGGAGGCGTTGGAGAGGGTGCAGAGGAGGTTTACTAGGATGTTGCCTGGTATGGTGGGGAGGTCCTATGAGGAGAGACTGAGGGATTTAGGGTTGTTTTCGTTGGAAAGAAGGCGGCTAAGAGGGGATCTTATTGAAACATATAAGATGATTAGAGGTTTAGATAGGGTGGATAGTGATAGCCTTTTTCCTCGGATGGAGAAAGCTAGCACGAGGGGGCATGGCTTTAAATTAAGGGGGGGTAGCTACAGGACGGATGTCAGGGGTAGGTTCTTTACCCAGCGGGTGGTGAGGGATTGGAATGCCCTGCCTGCTGCAGTTGTAAATGCGTCTAGTTTGGGGGCGTTTAAGAGATCTCTGGATAGGTTTATGGACGAAAAGGGATTGGTATAGGCTAGTGGGTCATTGTTTTTGTAACTGGTCGGCGCAACATCGTGGGCCGAAGGGCCTGTTCTGCGCTGTAATGTTCTATGTTCTATGTTCTAAGCTTGTTTAAATGCATCTATTACTATCCACTGCAACCATTCCTTATGGTAGCCGGTTCCACATGTACCCAATTTACAGTTTGGGTAAAGAAGCTCATTCTGAATTTCCCATTGGAGTTCTTGGTGACCAGGTAATGTTAATGGCTCTTGTACAAGAGAAAATATTCTCTCTCAGCATCATCCTTGTAAATCTTGCCTGTAGCTTTTTCAGACTTCTATACTCTTTTTAAAATAGAGGGAAAGTGGCCACGGTCCCAGATGAACATTGACTGGTGGCAAATTAACCAGAGGGTCACCGTACCTCAGGGTGACGGGCAAGGTCAGCCAGCGCAGGAATTGAACTCATCCTGCTGGCATCGCTCTGCATCACAAGCCAGCCATCCAACTGAGCTAACCGACTCCCCACTCTTTTTATAATACGGAGACCAGAATGCATACAGTGCTCTTGGGAGTATTCCAATGCAGTACCAGAGTGGCTGCGGCACAGTTGACTCGGTAGAGGACATTGTAGTTGGCCTTGAAAAAAAAAATGACCTCAAGCAACTCTTAGGCAGCCTGCTGCAGATTGTACCAGCTTGGTGTGGGTGGGAGCAGTCTGGGTTTTCTGGCTGATAGGCAGGGATGGAAGGACATGTGGCATTCCTCCTGAGAAACAGCAGATTCATGTTGCCTAAGGAGTTGTTGTCACTGCCTGGGAAGGTGCCTTACCAACTTTAATGATCTGTTTGAGAGATTGCTGTGACACCTTGCTAGCCTCTTTGCACACCACAATGCAATGATGGCAACAGGCTGATTCTGCGTATCGGGGCAGTCAGAGTTTCCACTGCAGCACTCGGGATATTGGATGGCTGCAGTTCGTGCTGCTATAGGAGCTGTGACATTGGCCATCAGACACCGCAGCATGGTTGGATCCACAAATATGTGAAGGGAGTTGGACATCGCTGATCTTGGAGAAAACGGGTTCCAAACTCTGCGCAAAGCCCTGTGCCAAGTTGATGCTGGATTCCTGAGCTCCTTGATGTAGACTATAAGCTTTTTGGCAGACTTCCTAATGCACCAAGCATTTTGCTGAGAATATCAATCAGCGTCCTTCTGCAGGCTGCCCATTGAAGTGACACACTCTGCAGTGACATGCTTAACCTTCACCAAGCCTATGCCAGCTTTGCCCCATGCACTGGCTGCAGCCTACTCATGCCCAGTGTGTCTCTACCTTGCACCCACCTTCCCAGTTACGCGTAGTGTCAGTATCTGGGCCGGTGGCTACGAGTGGGAAATTGCATTGCCAGTGTGTACTCAATCAATTTTGTCATGGTCTTCCTCAGATATCTGATAACATTGCACTTCCTTGGTGTCTGAAAGGAAACCAGCAAGGGAGTGGTTGTGGGGAGGGGGGAGAAAGGTTCATGAATAACACCACCTGCAGCCTGTAAATTAGGAGAGAGTGTAGGATAAGAGGAACATGGATTGAGGAGGAGGATTAGGCACCCATTGAAAACCTGCTTTATCTGGTGGAGATTAAGACATCCCAATTTCCTGACCCTTTCTGAACAGTGATGGGCAATCTGCAGCCCTGGTGGTGGTGGGGTGGGGGGCACATGCAGCCCATCTGGGTTCAGAGTGAGGCCACGAGACATTTTATTGGCTGCTGTCCATGCACAGGGTTGCCACATTCCAATTATTCTGTCCATGTGGTTTTTTTCGGACTAGTGTGGCTGATAAACCCATGAAGCAAGGACAGTATAATACATGCCGATTACACACAACATTGACGGAGCTGTGTGCTCCTTTTGTGTCCAAAGTGTAAATATTTATTGTTTTTAACCATTTCAAGTTGATGGAAGTTCTCTTAATATACAAATGATTTGCATTTTCTATAACTCATCATGAAATACACTTAATCTTATTCATGGGGTCACGGTTAGTGAACAAGTCTGATTTTAATCTCGTGGCCCAGTGATGAAGGAGGGCCACTCACACGGTCCACTCACTAGCCTAGGTTGCCCAACACTGTTTTGGATATCTCTGGTTGTGCACCACCTTGTCTTACAAAGAGAAACAAAGTGTGTTACTGAGCTTTGGGCAGCCTGTGTGGCTTATCTGGCTGTCATGGTTAAGTAACTGGCACTGTGTGCATGCTGTGAGATGTGGGCGAGAGGCTGCCAGCAGTACAGAGTTTGAGAGGGCGAGGTGGCAAATATGAATGCTCATTATGAGAGCCGACTGATAGATTGTTGGTGGGTCAATGATAGGGGTATGGTGAATTGAGCAGTGTGTGGTATGCTTTTTGAAGGTGCACGTGTGTGAGGACATTGAACTTTTTTCCTGCACTGCATCCAAGTCCTTGGAGCTTGATTCCTGACACCAATCTTTGTGGTTCCCTCTTATCGGGAGGGCACCCTGACTCCCTACAGATACAGGACATCCTCGATTACATCCCACCTCCTCCAGCAGGGCGTCCAGTGAAGCATTGAAAATCTGTGGAGGCATGTTTTCCAATGAATGCTGAGCCATAGTTTCCAAGGTCAGATTCACCTTCTCCATGACTACCAGCACCTGTTTCAGTCACATTACACCTTCTCTAATTGGCACAGGCTAACCAGTTGGCACAGGCTAGCCAAGTGCTGCAAAAAGTTAATATATTGGCCCCAGCTGATGCTTGTGGCCAATGGACGGCATGGTTACCACTGTCATTGTGCAACCACTATTTAATTGTGCAGGCTGTACAAAGTCGTTTCATTGATGGAGGGCAGGGTGGTCACGCATGGGTGATCCCCACATCCACTTTCAAGCTTTGGCCCCTGATGTAACTTAGTGCAGCCATAAATGAAAGAATGTGTAACTTTGTACTCCTTACCATTAAAAAAAAGAAGCAACAGGAAGTCAAGTAGGGAGATTCAAGAGTGCTGTCTAGTACGTAAAGCCAAAACACAAAGAAAGACTTGAAAATTTGGGTAAAAGCAAATTACTGCAGATACTAGAATCTGAAACAAAACGCTGGAAAGTCTCAGCAGGTCTGGCAGCACCTGCGGAAAGAGAACAGAGTCAACATTTAGAATATGAATAACTCTGTCAGCTCAGATGAAGGGTTATCCAAGCTTGAAACGCTGGCTCCTGCTGAGGTTTCCCAGCATTTTCCATTTTGGCTGAAAATTTGGGTCTTGCTTTTATTTAAGCAAGGGAGAGAGAGGATGACGTGATAGAGGTATTTAAAATTCTGAACAGATAGGGAAAAGGGACAGAGATGCAAGATTAACCATTAACTATAGAATTAAAGAGAATAGGAAAAGCTCCATTTTTTAAAAAAAGGTTTGAGAGACTGGAATGAATGACAAAACTTATTAAGCAAAGTAGAGACTGTGCCAACTATTGAGAACTGATTGGAAAGGTAGTTGAAGGAAGGAGGAATAATAGGATGTAAAAGCGGCCAGGCACGTGAGATGAGAACAACTGCTGAAGTAGAGAATTAGCACCAATGTGGCCAACCAGTTTGGGAATTGTAAACTCTATTAATTTAAAATAAGTTCCCATCAAACTTGAACAGAAGGAAAAAACAAAACCAAAATTTCCCAAACAAAAAATCAAAATGATGAACCTTGATCCCAATAAAATTAACAACCATTCTGCATCAAGTTCCCAATTTATTCAAACACATTAGAACAGTACAGCATTCCTCTTAAATGTGTCAAATTCTGGTCCAGTTAGTAACAAAGGCTTGAATTTACGCAACCTTTTTGTCATTCCTGCCTACGAGTTCCAGTTCTGGTAAATCCTTCACGTTGGCACCGCATTAGACCTTCAAACCTAAGGAATCAGATTCAAGGTAGTCTGACAGCAGATGTATAAGTTTAAACTCGAAGAGGACAAATCTAAAAGATGGGTAGGATGCAGAGATAATTTTTTTTTAGAAGTTCCAAGTAATTATTACAAGGACTTGGCGAGATCTCTTGCTTTCTGTTCAATACAATCTTCTGGAACCCAAACCATCATATTCCTCTAGTTGACCACAATCAAAACTTACTGCACCAGTATGTGGTCTGCAACATCGACAAGATTTTCAGTGCAAAATTTGGCCTTCCTCATAATAGGACATGTTTAAAATCAGATTAGGCACAATTTGCTGATAGCAGCACTGTGCCTACACCATGGCCTCCAACAAGGTAGTGCCACTGATTTCCTTAGCAATGCTGGCTGCCTGGAACTTGTGCCTATTGCTAAGGTAACACATGTTAACTCCTGTACCTGCCCATAAAGGGTCACCATGTTACTCAGCCACACTTGGCTCAGAAATATAGTGTGAAACGCAAGGACCTGGCATAACCAAGTCCTATTCCAGTTCTATCCTTAGTGGTCCTGCTCTCTTGCTATCAAATTCAACTTTGCAAACAGAGGGAAACTTACCCGGTTGCAAATGGATTCAGGACAGGCATGGATTTCCCCAATCCTTCCTCCACTTGAGAAATGCCCGCTTGCCAGCCCAATCAGCAGTGTTTTGACTGCAGCAGGTATTCATTGCTGAGCTAACAAAATGCCCGAGGCAAACTTGGCTTGTGGACCACACTCTTCTTAGTGCATTTTTGAAAACACAAGAAAAGCACTGACCTTAGCAGAAAGAAGGCCAATAAAAACATTTTTGTATCTTAGCTTGAATTTTCCTAATTCTCAAATGTCCAGCTTTTGGAATTTCATGAGCCGCTCTTAGAATTTCATTCCAGTATGCAGATGGTATCACTGCCACCCACTTTTCATCTGTCAGAACATGATGCAATCTCCATTTCCTTATTAACACTTAGTTCTCAATGTATATTCTGGAACGTTCTGAATAAGCTGCCTGGTACAACTGCTTCTGCTGCTGTAACTTCAATAACTAAACGCCCCAGCCTTATACTCTTCAACCTTCTCCTCTCAAGTAATTTTCCCAAAAATTGATCCAGCCAACTGAATCTCAGCATCCTCCCCCCATTTTAGATCTTTCCTGTTCCTGTTCAAACTTGTGCATCTGGTGACCTCATTACTACACAATCTAGAAACAATCCAGGATGCTCTTTTCTATAAAACCTCGTGTCTCAGACCACGTTAGACCTTCAAACCTAAGGAATCAGGTTCAAGGTAGTCTAACATCAGACTACCTTGCTGTCAAGTTCATTGTCAAGGCATTGTCAAGTCCTATGATCCAGCTATACCATTCCCCAGAATAAACTGAACCTCTGCAATGGATAACTTTTCTACTACAAACAATCACCTCTCCAATTTCCAGATCACTTTATACAATGAAATAGATGGGACTCCCCCATGAATTCCACTAATTAACACTCTCTCCAGCAACAACATCTAGACAACAGATGGCACCATCCTCGTGACACTAAGGACCAGCTAGCCCCCATCCTGCTCTTCCTTGTAAACAAGGATTATTTTCCCTTTGCATATAAAATGTTTAAATATCTCCATAAGTTGCCCTTCAAAACTCTTGGGCACATTGTGAACACATTCCAATTTCTCTAGCTACCACAGATTCTTCCTTCTCCACTTATACAAATGGTCTGTCTTGAACCAGGATCTCAATTCCTCAGAATTCTTATTTATAGAGCTCTTGTGTTCTTATCATTGCAATCTCCCATTTAATCTGTATTAATGTAATCTTGTGTCTCCAGCCTGGTCACAATGGTAAAAATTAGTTTCCTTTTTTCAACTCTACTTTCCACCTTTAACGGACTGGCTTCCCTCAGCTTGTTCCTTATTTCTAACACTTTCACCATCACTAATTTCTTTCTGTCATCTCCAATTTTCTTGCTGATTTCCAAATGATCCTTTTTCTAAGCTCAACGCTTTGTAAGAAATATCATACATATTGACAACCTGATCCTTTTACTTTGTCTTTGCCTTTCACCTAAATATGTCTTGAATGCCATTTCTAATCACTTCCTTAATCATAACTTCTCTTACATTTTCTAAACTCTTGTCTAATTTCAATACCCTGAAATCACTGATCCCAGAGAACTTCATTTCCTTTTGCAACAGAAGTCTGATTAGGTCGCTTTTTTATTACCCTAAACTTCAACTGATAAGGTTCAGGTACAGGGACAATATTACCTCCTTTAATATTTCAGTCTGCAGATTAATCCTCAGGTTAGCTCACATGTACATTCATTTGCAACCAATTCTTACTATTTCTAGAGAGCTTCAGACGTCCCTTCCTCTAATTTTAAATGCCGGGAAAGTACTTAAACGATTTTTAGGTTTTATTTATTAGTGTCACAAGTAGGCTTACATTAACACTGCAATGAAGTTATTGTGAAAATCCCCTAGCCACCACACTCCAGCACCTGTTCGGGTACACTGAGGGAGAATTTAGCATGGCCAATGCACCTAATCAGTGCATCCTTCAGACTATGGGAGGAAACTGGAGCAAACCCACACAGACACCAGGAGAATATGCAGACTCCGCACAGACAGTGACCCAAACCTGGAATCGAACCTGGGTCCCTGGCACTGAGAGACAACAGTGCTAACCACTATGCCACCCGTGTGCCACCCACATCAGTCTATGAAATTCCAATTTCCACCTCTACCACATCTGATAAATCTCTCAGCTTTGTTTACATCCGAGTCTTCAGATACTCCATAAATCACACTTTCCACTCTAAAGTAAAGTCTAAGCAATTGTCAAAGCCATTTTGCAATCCAACTACTTTAAAATCCCTCCATACAAAACTTCTGACGATACTTTTTGTATTTGTATCCCTTAAATTCAAACTTGTTACAGCAGATGTTGATTGCCGAGCAAACGAAATCCAAGTGGGAAACTTGACTCATCTGTCACAGCCTTTTTTTGTATTCTGAAAATGAGGAATGTATTGATCCCAACAGCAAGAAGTCTAGTGACATTTGAAGTTTCAAAAACTAAAAGCAAAAGATCTATTAACAAAAAGAAAAAAAAACCTTAAACACCCAAGATTACAGTTACAATACCGTTCCCCCACAAGATTCCCTATTTAATTAGAACCACAAGTAAAGACCTTCCAGGAAACACTCCCTTATTACATGTTCAACTATAAAAATGCAATATTATTACCCAAGGCATACCACTATTGCTTTAATGAAGGCATACCACACCATGTCTCAGCCCACTTCCATTCTGTTCTGGGCATCCAAGAAACCTTCAGAACATAACTGCTTTTTACAGGCTAAAACCTGGCGAATTGATGCACCTTCTCCCGCAGCAGTTTCTAGATCAGCCTCACACAGCTAACATCAACTCAACATCTCTCTTTATTTCCATTTCACCAACAATTCCATTGTCTGCAACACATCTTTGAATGCAACCTTTCCAAAATGTAAAAAGTCTTTCATGTTTTACTATTTGCCCTCACCTTTGAGGCAAACAACATTTAATTACCTTCCCTTGTTTACTTATGGAATCTTTGCAAGTTGTAAAATTTCCCTACTCCCCTTTGAAATTTAACAGCTGAAGAAAAACAGCCTATTGTATCTCCTGATGCAAATTTCCAAACCTTAGCCTATTTACTTACAAAGCACTTGACTGTAGCTTCATTATAAAAGGCATGCATTTAGCACTTCCATTTCTTTTCATAATCTGCCTGAAATAATCGAGGTCTCTCCATTAACCTTTTCCCAGCTTTATTAAATCACCTAAGCAGACATACAGACCAACACAATATTCTCCAAAAACATTTTTAGTAGTAACACCCATTCTCACAGTAGGCTGCACCATTTCACGACTCCACACACTGGTACAACAATGAGGACTGCGGTGTTTTTATCTTTAAAATATACACACGATTACTCCTTTCTTCTGCCCTTCCACTGTACTCTCCTGGATCTGTTGTTAGTCAAACTCTGACAATTTGGAGCCCACAACTTGACAACCACTTTAACGTTAATATGAACCTAGCAATTGTCATGTATTTAACTTTATTAGCCATAAATAGTGCAAGGATGATGACTCAAACTTAGTAACAAATATCCATACAAATAATGAATCGGTTACACAAATTGAGACTGCATTATGTATTTCCTGGAAATTGGGTCCTGTGTTTCTAAAGTCCGGTTCATTGTCACCCATCAAACAATTTAACTCCTGCTTGATATTAAATTGTGGATTTGCACTTTGTGCCAAATATTCAGTAGTTGCAGTAAAACAAAGCCATCATTCATCATTATCAATAGTCTCAAGCTACCCGGCACAAAGGATAACTGTGGATAACATGCAGAACTGTTGCTTAATAATACAAAACTTGAATATCACAGAGACAAATGTTGCTGAGTCTTTTTGTCTTGCACTCGTCAGGACAAATACGAGAATGCCAAATTTCAAAATATCACAAATTTATACTACAGCTACAGGAGAAGAGGATGTTGACTGGTTAACAAGTCGACTCTGTTTAGCCAAGGTGTAGGCACGAAGAAAGCAATGGAGAACTGCGAGTTGCCCAACCTCCCTGCACATTTCATTGCCAGTACCAGATATGTAGGCGGTATGTCCCAGTAATTGGTTGGTCAAATTAAACAGCACATTCCTTTTGT
The DNA here is from genome assembly GCF_965287045.1 of Carcharhinus amblyrhynchos. Taxonomy (NCBI): domain Eukaryota; kingdom Metazoa; phylum Chordata; class Chondrichthyes; order Carcharhiniformes; family Carcharhinidae; genus Carcharhinus; species Carcharhinus amblyrhynchos. Next base: position 19,074,100 of record NC_137345.1, read on the forward strand.
TGTTTGCAATAGGCACAGCACAGACTGCATTAAACCAGCTCACACTTTCAAAACCCAGAACAAAAGATATGTTAGATATCTTTGTTAGATATGATTCTGCGATAGGGCAGCACTGAATAATCCTGATTGTGCCAACAACTACACTAACAACTAATTTAAAGTTAATCAGCCATGCTCGTAACGTGGCTCATTTACACTTGTTAGAAGCAACATACATTTACACACAAGGACCCATTCTCTGCAAGCAAAAGGAATATGTTCAAGCTTCGTGTCCTTTTTGTATTACCTGGGATCTGAAGGTGATGAGCGCAACATGGGAAGCTTCAACAATACGTATCCTTTAACAGTCATTTACATATAGAACTGCTGGAACTAAAGCAGATGCTGGAAATTGGGAATTAAAAAAGTGCTGGAGATACTCAGTAGCTCAAACCATCCTATTTCTACCCATCACTTTTACCTTTCTTCAACTCTGAAGAAGTCATATTTAACTTGGAACATTAACTCTGCTTCTCTCTCCACAGATACTGCCAGACTTGCTGAGTATCTCCAGCACACACTCTCTCAGAGCTGTAGGAAAAGCAGCCTTGAAATTGGTGTATGGTTAATGGGATAGTGTGGACTCCACACATCTCAGATTGTGCCTTAAGCTAATTTAGATAACAGTGGGCTTCCCCCAAGTAGCTCATTAACACATCTCCCTATTAAGCATCGCTACTGTTACATTGCAGGTATCCCTCCGTCCTGTTTTAATCTCCCTAACTCTTCCCCTCTATATGCTTTGTTTCTCTTCCTCCTTCCTTTTCAGGGTATAGGTGGTCAATGCTAAAGAATCATGCATGCCTGCAAGTTGAATTTTCCAGCAAGGGTTGTGGGGAAACCTGGCACCTAACAACTCCTCACCCTTGACCACTTCAGCTTCCCCAAATGCCAGCACCTTATCCCATCCTTTACTCCCCTCCCATTACTACCACACCTCACTGACATTCCCATCTATACTCACACCTACTTTAACTCCAATCTTTAAAATTTGGAACTAATGCTCCATCCCTGGATCCTCCTCACTCAGCTGTCACTTCCACCATCTTAACTCCCCATTCACACTCCCTGCCATGGCACGCAGATAGAAAGAAGCTCTCCTCATCCTTACCTGCCTCTCACAAGAATTAGGTATGCTTTCAAAATTCAAATCACAAGATTAAGTACAATGCTGAAAAAAAACACTACCTCTCTCAGCATGCTTTAAGTTTATACAAAAACAGAGCTACAACAGGTACATAATCAGTGCACAGCTTTTCCTCATACTCATGAATCATCTATACTGTTTCCAACGCCAGATGATTTGCTGTTTTAAAACAGGAGCATTATGTCATGTCACACACTACGTATTACCAGAAGCTCAGAATGACACTGAATGAATAAGATTTCCTTTCACTTCCTTTGGAGAATGAATTTAACAAATCTGTTCTGTCCTTTTGTTCATAAAAATCATAAATGAGGGCCCTTGATTCTTTTGACAACCTTTTCAGTTTATGAACAAGATATAGCAGACTGAAGAATGGTAACTGATGTCTAGCAGTGAATGGGGAGTGGTCCTGGGCTCTGGTAACATCTGGTTATATAATCCCGAGTATGGTAGAACTGGGGTAGAGTTCCCTAAGTTGGGTGCTGTGGTGGCACTGCATGAAGAAGGCACAAACTTGTGCTTGATAGTATATTTAAAAAAAAGCAGGAAATGAAAAAAGGAGAAAGAGTGCCATGGCATGGACAGGGCAGTATTTTGGAAAGCAAGGACAGCCTATGATCGAGCAGCATTAGTTTGTGGAGACAGCAGATGATGTCCACAGAGTCTAAAATAAATACAATTTTTCTTAAAAAATTCTTAACGTTTCATCTTGCACTCATCAGAATAGACTGCAAGATTACCAATACATATTGCATAAAAAGAGAGCGCGCTGATTGGCTGGCTTGTGGAGAATACAGCAGGGAACAGTTAACTGCCAAGCTTCCAAGACTTTGACTGGTCCTTGTAGCATTCTTCTGGGCAACGCCCTCACCAGAGTCCACTGGCCAAATGATCAGCATTGCCTTCTCGTCCACCATTTACTACTGTTCCCTTCATGATCTGTTCTGATGAGTGCAAGATTAAAATCTTAGACAGAATGTTCTTTTTTTAATATATATATAAAAGCAATGCTCAAGTTCTGTACCATTAAATTACTATTAGATAACACTGTCCTTAGAAAAATACATCTGCACAAGTAAATGCAAAGATTCCACTTAATTGGTTGCTGAAACACTAACTCACGAAAGGAAAATTTAACACTTATTTTCACTCACAACCAGTCAAATTAAGCAAGCAATTTTTGTATCACTTAAAAAAAAAGGACAGACTGGCTGTGAGGCTGTCAATCGAACATTTCTAGCAAATACCTTTAAAACCATTACTTAACTGACCTTTTGTTTTAAAAAAGAACAACAGAATGATTGGCATCACCAGGTTATTATACAAAATACAATTACGATACATTATGTTGCTCCCTATTTTTATGGCTCCAAACTTCATTTAACCAGCGCAGCTGGATGCACAGATCCTGCAAACGCACTGACTTGTTTTCCAGGACATTGACCCGGATTTTCCTCCTCCTGCTGTAAATGGGTTGAAGTGGGACTTCCATTAACAAGGCTGACCCATTTCTTGGGTTGGTTCAATTACACATGCAATCTGGGCTCCCAGTACAACCCATGGAGGGAACCCATGGAAAAGGTCGTATGCTGTTGTGCCACACTAGCTACAGAATCCAAAAGGGGCAGAGCTACTATTAATTTCGACAGAAGTCCACCCAAATGCTGCTACCCAGACTTAAGGAACTTGGGATGCAAAAATCAACTTCTCAGTGACAGATGCCTTTGGTGGTCAAAGAAGCCTACAGCTCACTTGGGAGTACTGCCTCCTGGTGCCAGAGTCAGGATCCCTCTCCCTCCTGGTCCCACGGCCAGGGTGCCCCTCCCTCTCCCCATTCTTTGCTTTAACTGTGATGGAACAAGGTGTGACGCAAAGCAACATGGCCAAAGTCCTGAGTTTGAACCTGCTACTTGCCAGCTTCAGAATGGGACAGGCAGCTGACATTTGTATCAGAGAGTCACAGAGGTTTAAAGCATGCAAACAGACCCTTTGCTGTCCTCCAATCTTCAGGCACCTTACCTGTAGCTGCCGATGATTCAAAATATCTCTGCCAGGTTTCACAATTTTCTCCCTTGTCTCTCACAACATCCTGGAATACATTTAATCAGGTCCTGGGGATTTATCTATCTTGATGCACTTTAAGACTTCCAGTACTTCCTTCTCTGTAATATGTACAATCCTCAAGACATCACTACTTATTTCCCCAAGTTCCCCAACATCCATACCTTTCTCAGTAGCAAATACTGATGAGAAATATTCATTTAGGGTCTCACTCGTCTCTTGTAGATCTGCACACAGATGACTTTGTTGATCCTTAAGAGGTCCTATTCTCTCCCTGGTTACTCTTTTGCCCTTTATATATTTGCAGAAGCTTTCTGTATTCTCCGTTGCCTTATCTACCAAAGCAACATCCCCTTTTTGCCCTTCTGATTTCTTCCTTAACTCCACCCTTGTACTCCAAGGGATCCATTTGATCCCAGCTGCCTTTGCATGTCATGTTTGCTCCTCCTTTTTGACAAAGGACTCAATATTCTGAGTCATCCAGGGTTCCTTACTTCTACCAGCCTTGCCCTCCACTCTAAAAAGGAACGTGCTTACCCTGAACCCTGGTTAACACATTTTTGAAAGCCTCCCACTCACCGGCTGTCCCTTTGCCTGCCGATCAACTTTTGAAAGTTCCTGTCTAATACCACCAAAGTTGGCCTTGCCCCAATTTAGAATTTTAACTTTTGGGCCAGACCTATCACTCTCCATAGCTATCTTAAAACTAATAGAATTATAGTCACTGTCCTAAAGCAATCCCTTCACTTCAGTCACTTGCCCTTTCTTAGTTTCCAAGAGGAGTAAGGTTTTGCCCCGTCTCTAGTCAAACCATCCACATACTGAATGAGAAATTCCTCCGGAATACACTCAATAAATATCTATGCATCCAAGCCCCAAGTATCAGCTTGGGGAAGGAGAAGAGAGGACAGGAAATCATCAGAGGCCCAAATTAGGGTTTGTTACTTAAAATGATGAGCGTAATTAGAAGCTCTGATGCCAGCAAAGTAAAGACAAGGCTTAGATGGGAAACAGAATCTCATTCCTGCACTGGCAGACAGGGGGCAGTTTCTGCCGAGTGCTGAGAAGCCAGTCCTTCCTCTTCCTAATGGCCTCACTACAGGAGGCAAAACAAATGCAGGACTCCTGGTAAATTATGAGAATTCTGACCCTGCACTAGCTCTTAAAAATCATACCTGGGAATATCTAATAAATACACAACTTCAACACCTTATTAGAAAATTATGCTACATGTTCTAGACTCAACATTATAGAATAGGGGAGATTTTTGCTATTTTGTTCATCCATAGCATTCTTGACTGTGGAAAAATTTGGAAGGAGATATGTCGAAGTGAACGCAATATACAGCAAAAATAAAAGAGAACGGGCACCTCTACATTTGCATGGTGGTGAGAACACAGTGAACAGTCATCAAATTCATAACTCAAAGAGACAAATGGGGAATTGTATTGGAACACAAGAACATGGTGTAGGCCATTCAGCTCCTCAAACCTGATCCACCCTTCAAAATTAGATTATTAGTAGTGCGGACTGTCTACAAGCTGCACTGCAGAAATTCACCAAAGTTTCTTAGAGAACACCTTCCAAACGCACAACCACTTCCATCAGAAGGACAGGGGCAGCAGAAACATGGGAACACCACCACCTGCAAGTTCCCCTCCAAGCCACTCACCATCCTGTCTTCACAGTTGGTGGGTCAAAATCCAGGAATTCCCTCCCCAACGGCATTGTGTGTCAATCACAACAAATGGATTCAAGGAGGCAGCTCACCACCACTTTCTGAAGGGCAACTAGGGAAGGGGAAAAAATACTGGCCAGCCAGTGACGCCATGTCCCACGACTGAAAAAAAAAATAGAATCTAGCCGTTTGTACCTCAACTCCATTTATCTATGTTTGATATGCCTGTGGGACAGCAGTTTGCTGATTGCAGCATTGAAAATTTCACTTGAACTTGCATACACAGCCTTTCTAGGAGTTCCAAGTTTCTTTTTATTGCCCTTTACATGAAGAAATGCTTCTTGCTTTTACTCTTGAAAAAGTCTGACTCTAATTTTAAGGCTATGTCTCCACACACAGACACAGACTCTCAGACCTCATGTTGTTGATTTCCCCACTAGAGGAAATTAAACATACTTTGACTAGATCATCCCCTTGCTTCCAAAATCAAAATGGACGTGGCAAATATTACGCACAACAACACTTTCAACCGATCCAATCTCAATCCAATCCAATTCCTCACCATCAACGTTCAAATTCCGATCTGAAAATACTTGGGTGTTTTCAATCAACCAGTTACCTAAGTATTCTTTTTATTTAAAAAAACACTTTGGTCCCATCATCCATCTGCTCATATAAATGTACTTCCAGGACATTCCGTACACAGGCTGATCTCTCAGGTCAATGCTGATAATCTCAGACACAGCAAAATGAATGGCCACAGTTTGGAGATGAATCCCTTACACTGTCAATACAGTACTATCTACTAGAAGGTTGATCACATCGACGGTGTTAACCAAGAATTCCAAACATAAACACAAACTTACTTTAAATAACCGGAGTTTTTAAGAGAATTTTGATTCAGTACATGATTTTAAATGCTTTCTCTTACATCTTTATATACAGATAACCCAACTTTCGGGGTTATTAATCAACACCAAAAGAACTACAATACAATTCAAGCAAATACATGAAAGAAAACATGGCAGGTGCTCAAAAGTGAGTGGTGCTGTTCTCCAGGGATCTCGGAATTTACCCATTGAGTAGCTGATCAGCACAACCAGGCAAGTCCTTGGTCCAAACCTTGACTGATACTGAGCAAGCTATTCTCGGCTAAGAAATCAGCTGGACATTGACAGTCAGTCAGTCTCCGGGTCAGAGGAAAGCCTCCCACCCAACATTGCCGTCCAGCAACCTTGTGCTACAAATGTGCTCACTTCTGGGAGGTCTGAGTTGGGGTTAGCTATCCTACCAAAGGAGCAGCACATCCCATGAAGGTCACTTATAAATACTGATAAGTCCTAGAAGGCTCTTCGTTGCAAAGACGTTCTTGCGAACATTGATAATTCCAACAAACACAGTAGGGAAGGCCACATCACAAGATTCCAACCAGAGGAAATGATGCAAACTATAACCCTGGAAGGAGAGAGAAAAATTCCACGTCTAGCCACATAATTTCTTGGCAACTTGCAAACTCACAAACCAATAACTTTCAGTTCATCTTCCACATGAAACCTTTAGAGGTGAGATTCTCTGGTCTCCCTGTGACATGTTTCTCGGAGGCGGGAGGCAGGCCAGTGTTTGTGGTCAGCGGGATCTTCTGGTCTCGCCACAGTCAATGGGATTTCCCATTGAATCCACCCCCCGATACTGCAAAATCCATGGCAGGGGTGCACTGTTGGTGGATCTGGAAGATCCTGCCAGCAGGAACAGTCAAAGTTCTCACCCTATTTTTTCCCCGCTGCCGACTTGCTCTTTATGACAGCTTCTCAGGAAAGGGTGACATCCTGAATGCAATTCACCTCCAAAGAGATCAGCAAAATAAATTTCTACTGAAACAAAAAAGAGGTGGTACCAAGTACACCGTGATGGCATATTTAAGGCTGCCAAGCAATCCTCCAATAGGAAAAGACACGTACAATGAACCAATTCTCACGGTCAAGAGCTTCTGAACTTTGAAGTTTAAGTTTATCTATTAGTGTCGCAAGTAGGCTTACAGTAACGCTGCAATGAAGTCACTGAAAATCCCCTAATTGCCACGCTCCAGTGCCTGTTCTAAGGGAGAACCTAGTATGACCAATGCAGTTTGAAAGAAATTCTGGAGGATTTTACACAGGATACTTGAAACTACAACTGTTACTGGGTCAAAATCCTGGAACTCCCTTGCAATCCATGCTGTGCAAGTAGGAGTGATTCAAGAAGGCAACTCACCACCACCTCCTCAAAAGGCAATAAGAGATGGGATATAAAATACTAGTCAAACCAGTAAAGGCTACATCTGGTGAACAAATCCTCAAGCTCAAATGATATTGGCTCTTATGATAGTATTAACTTGGGCCATGTGGTTCAAAAGCTTCAATGTACTCATGAATAAGACAATATCCAATAGTGAAGGTAATTAACTATCACAACACAAAATTTGTTTGCGTAAACAGATCAAACAAACAGGTCCCATCAAAAACTGGTTTTTCCAGCTTTGTCTCTTTACTCAGAATACAATGCTAGATCATCAGCTGTAAATCTATAAACTGGACGGTCAGCTTTTCCCTCACTGTTGCTTTACATTTTTGTCAAACATCCAACTGAACAGATGACTGACACAGGAGTTGCCACCATCTGATGTTCACTGAAGCACATGGGAATTGTCTAGGCAAGAGGGAAGATTTATACTTGAGCTGAATGTGGAGAGGACACCAGCCAATAGATACCATGGGCCGGTGGAGTGACAAGGGGGTCCTTCACAGCACCACACTGCAAATTTTTAACAACAGATAAGGCAAGACGATGCAGAGATCTTTTCAAATAAAATCGGCGCTTCCTTCCAACTTCACCCTTTTTCCAAAATACACATTGAACTCTTGAGACATTAATGTAACTATAGTCAAGTAGGATTACTGTTCATTTAGTTGCAGCATCGTTACTTCCTTGTTCACTTGCATATTCTGCTGTTTGGTCTCAAACTTTTTCCCAGTACAGCTGGGACATATTGTTGTCTCTTTATGGCCTTGTTTGCTAACGAACACAGGAGGTTATGTGTCTCATATAGGCTGGAGACAATGGCATTGTCACTGGGCTGGCAATCCAGAGACCCGGCAAATTGATGAGGACCCTGGTTCAAATCCCACCATGGCAGATTGTGAAATCTGCATTCTGTAAAAATCTGGTTGAATGATAATCATGAATCCATTGCTGTAAACACCCACCTGGTTGACTGATGTCCTTACCAGACCTGGACCTACAGCAGTATGGCTGATTCTAGCAAGCCACTCAGTTCAAAGGCAATTAAGGCTAGCAATGCCAACACCATGAATTTTTTGCATATCTTACAACCACAACAGATATTATTGTCCCAAAGTGAGGTTTGTCTCGCTGATCAAAAGCCATTTCTGTTGTGAAAATGTGGAGGAAGAGCTACTGACCTCAAAAATGTAGAACTCCAGTAACATTTTTAGAATTCTAAAAATTGAAACTCTTGTTTGGGGAAAAAAAACTTAAGAACATAAGAAATAGGAGCAGGAGTAGGCCATCTAGCCCTTCGAGCCTGCCCCGCCATTCAATAAGATCATGGCTGATCTGTCGTGGCTCAGTTCCACTTTCCCGCCCTCTCCCCATAACCCTTAATCCCCTCTCTTATCAAGAACCCATCAACCCGCTTCTTAAAAATATTTAGCGAGGCAGCCTCCACCACTTCAACGGGCAGAGAATTCCAGAGATTCACCACCCTTTGAGTGAAGAAGTTCCTCCTCAACTCCGTTCTAAACCGCCTCCCCTTTATCTTGAGGCTGTGCCCCCTAGTCCTACTGTCTTTTTTGAGCGGGAAGAGTCTCTCCACCTCTATCCTATCCATCCCATTCATCATCTTATACGTCTCAATGAGATCTCCCCTCATTCTTCTAAACTCTAACGAGTACAAGCCTAGTTTATTCAGCCTCTCCTCATAGCACAATCCCCTCAACTCCGGTATCAGCCTAGTAAACCTCCTCTGCACTCCCTCCAGGGCCAAAATATCCTTGCGCAGGTGCGGCGCCCAAAACTGCACACAGTACTCCAGCTGCGGCCTCACCAATGCCCTATACAGCTGCAGCAAGACCTCCCTACTTTTATATTCAATCCCCCTCGCTATGAAGGCCAGCATCCCATTCGCCTTCCTGACCACCTGCTGCACCTGCAAGCTGGGTTTTTGCGACTCATGCACAAGGACCCCGAGGTCCCTCTGCACCGTCGCCTGCTGCAGTTTTTCGCCACGTAAGTAATAGTCCTTCCTACCATTCTTCCTACCAAAGTGGACCACCTCACACTTGCCAACATTAAATTCCATTTGCCATTTCCTGGCCCATTCGCCCAGCCTATCTAGATCCTTCTGCAGACTCTCCACACCCTCCGCACAATTTGCCTTTCCCCCAATCTTGGTGTCATCAGCAAATTTCGACACCCTGCACTCGGTTCCCTCCTCCAGATCATCTATATAAATGGTAAATAGCTGAGGCCCCAGCACCGACCCCTGGGACACCCCACTAGCACACAAGATTAAAGTAACATAGTTAAAACAATTTTAGAGGGAAACCCCACCAAAAAAAAAAGAACCTGCTTAATCAAGAGTACGCAAGAAAACTATCTTCTGGGCTACAGATCCTTTATAGATTTTTTTAAGCAAAAGAATAATATTACCCAGCTCGGGACTTCTCCGGCACTTCCATTCTGATGTGGAATTTCAAAAGAAAATCCAGAAACAAATGGTTTCTTAATGCACAGATTCACCTGGCTCAACACTGGGTGGCTGTCTCCAATAAAACAAAAACACAACAATTTCTCAACAGCTTGCACACACTCACCGGAGCTGTTCTTCAGGATGTTCTGCCACAGCCACCCTACCTCTGTTAAACATCCCAAACTAAAGACAGAATTGCTGAAAGAGCTCAGCAGGTCTGATGCATCTGTGGAGACAGAATAGAACCAATGTTGAGTCAAGCTGACCTCTCATCAGGGCTCAAATCCTTTCAGTTAAGCATCCCTCCTTAAATATTTTTTCTCCCCTTACATCCCAAGTTCCATTGTTCCCGAACAGCTCATTGAACTCAACCTCTTCAAATATAAAAAAAATCATATTTTCTAGTTTCCTCTTGAAATTCAGCAACTGAAAAATCAAAGATTTCCACTTATCTGACACCGCAACTCAAACTCACCACAACCTTGCATTACAAATGCATCAACCCAGCACCTTTAACCTTGCATCTCTTATTCCTTGCAGACAATCTGTCCTTAATAACTATTCCCATTTAATTAACTCTGGACACCCACGCAGCTTTCTCTATTCGCACAGAACATTGATAGAATCCCCAAAATATACATCTCCCAATTACACACACCACTCTCCAGTTTAGAAATCCTTCCCCATAAAAGATAGTTCAAAGTAATGTACAATACTACAGTGGCAATAGGGGCAAGTACCGAGCCAAAGCGGTAGACTTGAATTCTGATGTGGTTTCCAAAACAAAAAAAAGGTCAAATCCATTGATTGAATTGGGGAGATGCAAGATGCCATGAACTATTTTGTTTTTGATCAGTAGGTTTTTGAATTCACACAATAATGCTCGTTTAGTGGTTGCACCGATCGGTTGTTCAGAGGCTGAGACAGACTGATGGGAAGGAAGCCACGAAACAGCAACAACCACAGCAAAACGCAAGCTTTAGCTCTTGTCAGGCCCAGAGCCAGACCATAAAAATTAGATTTATTCTGCCTAGCTTCAGTGAGTTATCTTTTAATTGGAGAGAAGAGGCCACAATTTTAAAATTGAGTAGGATATGCCCAAGATTTTGAGCTCACCCTACAAGTGAAATTCACTGAGAAGTACACAAGATTGCGATGCCTAGGTTTCTGCTGTAATTTTGAATTGTTAAAGTCAGCGTTCCAATTTTCTACATCTAGTGGTTCACTAAGGCAGACTTCCGCTTCCACAGCGAGTAATTCCCGTAACAGGTCACTAGTCTGTCACCAGAGCCGTATAGTTTGGAGGTGGCGCCACTCTGCATCAAGCGTGGCTGACCAGGAGCCTCTCCCACTCTTATCACCAGCCACTGACGTGTTTGGAAGGATTTGCAGGTTCACACTCAACCTGTTTGACCATGTTATGAACAGCCTTCCTTGGCCATCAAGTCTTGGGTTGAAACTCTAACCTGGGGCTTTTGGTTCAGAGGTAGGGACATTACTCACCTCCTAAATCAGTGATTAATAGGTTCAAAACTGTTGTGACTTGGGCAAAGAATTATAAAGGCTCATGCCTGAGAAATTTGACAGTCTAAAACACAAATGCTTGGTTTTAAAAGAAACAGTCACCATGTTCACAACAAATACAATTTTAATGAGGACTAGACTCCCATTTCTTTAAGCAGAGTTTTCCCCTTGTACAAGTCAAACTTGATTACCACTTCAGCGCTCCAAGTGGAGCTGAAAAAATATAAAGAGGTAGATTCTCAGAGAAATGCTGCATTTCAGGTAAATTCATTGGGCCTAAACTTCCACAGAGTGGCAATGAGATGGATTTGAACCTCCCCCCCACTTTAAACCTTACAATTTTTCTCAATGCTTCAACCTTCTGACTCAGTCTGGATGAGAACAGAACAGAGCGGTGTGTTACCAATGTCGACTATAAGGGGGGGGCAGAGTCAGGTGCCACTGTCTCTTACTGTACCAGCTGATGCCAGTGTTGTGGGGGGGGGGGGGGGGGAAGGTGTCGAGCCACTTTAAAAAAATCACATTTCAATCACGTTGTGGCCATTGCCAGCAAGTTTGGGAGACAGTCAGATGGTCAATTGAACTGCATCACTTTACTGTAAAACAGCACCAACCCTTTTATAAACAAAACATTCCAGAGTATTCAAAAGTTAATGTAAATTAGCATTTTGACAAAAAAAAGATAACAGTGGGCACATTAGATGGAAACAGAAAAAAAAACATGCATTTTGGAAGACTCGTGTATTCATGCACTTTGTCAAGGTCTGCCTGGTCTGTGATATTTCAACCCACACAAAGCTCACAGTGAGTCAGAGGTTTTGTTGCTTTGTAACAATAAGGGCGTTTATGGCAAGTGAACACAGAACATCAGGGCACCTGAAAATATTCAATGCTTTTCTGTGATTTCTTTTGCTGATGCTTCAAGGATTGAACTTCACAGCTTTTCTAGTCATCTGCAAAAACAAAAAATCAAATAAGTGGCATCGACAAGTTATGCCTTTATTCCTAATTTTCTTTATCCCTTTTAATTGCTAAATGTTGAAGATCATCCAAGATGCACAAACTGGACCTAAATATCAGCATTTATGGAGATGGAATGGCATTTAGCTTCTTTCTTCCATTAATTTGTGGCACATGGGCATCGCTGGCTGGCCAACATTTATTGCCCATCCCTAGGTGCCCAAGGGCAGTTGAGAGAGTCAACCACATTGCTGTGGCTCTGGAGTAAGGGCCGCTGATTTCCTTCCCTAAAGGACATTAGCGAACCAGGTGGGTTTTTCCGACAATCAGCAATGGTTTCATGGTCATCGATAGATTCTTAAATTCCAGATTTTCTTATTGAATTCGAATTCTCTCATCTGTTGTGATGGGATTTGAACCCAGGTTCCCTAGAACATTAGCTGAGTTTCCGGATTAATAGTCTAGTGATTATACTACCAGGCCACCACCTCCGCTGCACTTAGAGATAGCCCCAGGCTTTGTTAGCATGGAGAAATAGTCCTGGTGCTTGGCACAACTTAGGTGGATGCCCTGGAGTTTGAAAGCATCCCAGTCAGTAGGTTTTGTTCTGGTATCATTATGGGTGTGTACAAGTGGACTGCAAGCAGCAAGAGGAAGAGTGGTGCACAGGGATAGCAGGAATCCCACCTTTGATGGGGGTCTCTGAAAGCAATGAATATGAATTGTTGCAAGTGGTGCCTGCACATACATAGAACGGAATCCCTACAGTGCAGAAGGAGGCCATTCACCCTCATCAAGCCCACCCTGACAATAATCCCACACAAGGCTGATCCCTGTGCATTTACCCCGCTAATCCCCCTGACACCAAAGGGCAATTAAGCATGGCCAATCAACCTGATCCGCACATCTTTGAACTATGGGAGGAAATCAGAGCCACAGGAAACCTATGCAGAGAGTGGAGAACGCGCAGACTCCACATTCCCAGTCACCCAAGGACAGAATTGAGCCCAGATCCCTGGCGCTATGAGGCAGCAGTGCTAACCATTGTGCTGTCCTGACAGTCCGCCTTGGTACATAGAACATTTTGTTCCATCAACAAAATCTAAGCGATAATGGAACTCATTTCATTTCTTTGCTACCTGCACTTCTTGAAGTTTTTAGCACGTACAGTTAAAGCTACAACAGACGTGTAATCAATGCACTTGTCTCAACCTCACCAACGTACAAAGCCCATTCCAAAAATCACAGCAAAATTATGCATATAGATTCAAAGCAGTTTTCAAGTATTTCTCTGTTACATCTTAATGTTCTTTTACTTATTACTTGTGGGATGTGGGCATCAGACAAGGGGAGCAAATACCACTCATTCCTAAACACCCTCGAGAAGATGGCATGAACCTTCTTGAACTACAGTCCATGTTATGCAGGGACACCCACAATCCTAAATAGGTGGCCCCAAGGTTTTGGCCCAGAGGGACAGGGAATGAATGGCAAAATACTTCCAAGACACGCAGAGGTGGAAGTGTTCCTATATGCGTGCTGCTTGGGCCAGAAGTCGTCCTGGGAATGGAATATATGGTTGGAGAAGACTTGGCAAGTTGTTGTAATAAATGGTACACCTTGCTACCACTGTGTACTAGTGACAGAGAGAGTGAATGTTGAAGATGGGGGTGTGGATTAAATACACTGCTTTCTGCTCGATTAGTGCTTCAATTATCCTTTTGAATGCCTTTTCTGTGACCTTTACTTAAAAAAGGTTCTGATCAAAAAAAAAATCAATACATTTAAAAATGGGAAATTCCATGGGCACTTTGCAATGAAGCATACTAATACACATAACCCACTAACTGACCTCCCATAATATTGCATACAGACACAGCCTGTGTGTTAGCTTCAGATTCTAGTCGTGCCAGGGTTTGCAGAAGCAAATCATGGAATCACAGAATCCCTGCAGTGCAGAAGGAGGCCATTTGGCCCTTTCAGTCTGCACTGACAGCAACTCCAGCCAGGCCCCGTCCCCGTACTTACCCTATTAGTCCCCCTGACACTAAGGATTAATTTCACATGGCCAGTCAACCTTACCCACACATCTATGGACACAGTCACTATCTGGATATTCTTTTTGTACTTTATATGTTATTAGTTGATCTCCTATAGCAGGACAGACAGGAAGAAAAGCTTAAAAAGTAGTCTTCAAAGACAGACAGGTGAGAGGATGAGGAATAATTGGCTCTGGCAAAGTAAATGCAATTTAGTCTCCATTTTAAAGTTGGAGATTCTATCCTTAAACCCAATTCCCAAGTACACATTTATAAATGGGCACTTCCCATGCTGTAATTATACTTGCTCACTCATGACAGTGTTGCAGAGCTTTCAGTGACAGCAGTGTGTTTATTGCAGCACAGAAGTTCATAGTCAATTCCATTAGTAATACGAACATTGGAATTTATAACTGATAACTTGACAGGAGACACATACAGAAGCACAATTTAATTCACTACCAGCAAGCGGATCAATGCATTATCCACAGTTAGTTGACAATTTTTTTGATGAACCATATGTGCAAGTATTGGGATGTGATAAGGAACGTTCATGTATCAGTCCCCGCTGAGGGGCAGCACGACAGCACAGTGGTTAGCACTGCTGCCTCAGGAGCGTCAGGGATCTGGGTTCAATTCCGGCCGTGGGTGACCACTGGTGTGGAGTTTGCACGTTCTTCCAGCGTCTGTTTGGTTTTCCTCCAGATGCTCCAGTTTCCTCCCACACTGCAAAGTTATCACACAACCCGTGCAGTACAGAAGGAGACCAGTCGGCCCATTGAGTCTGCATCTACCACAATCGCACCCAGGCCCCATTCCCATATCCCCACACATTTACTCTCCGCGTCCTCCCAACACCATAGTCAATTTAACACGGCCGATCAACCTAACTCGTACATCTTTGGACTGTGGGTGGAAACCAGAGTACCCGGAGGAAACCCACGCACTGACCCATGGGTCAGTGTCTGTGTGGAATTTGCATGTTCTCCCCAAGACCAGAATTGGACCTGGCTCTCTGGCGCTGTGAGACAGCGCTTGTGCAGGTTAGATGGATTAGCCATGATAAATTGCTCCTGAGTCCCAAAGATGTGCAGGTTAGTGAATTAACCATGGTAAATGTGCTGGATTAAGGAGTTCTTTGAGAGTTAGTACAGACTCAAAGGGCTGAATGGCCTCTTTCTATATGGTAACATTTCGATGGAATACATGGCTATCACAAATTTAAAAGTCCATTTTAAAAAAGCTGCCGTTAGCACTCTAATCCGATATTCAGAATCGAGATCGTAGAATAACAACCTTCTTGTAATATGAACTTAACAGTTCCCTTCACGGACACCAGCTCATGTGCATCGCTGATCTTTCAAATCAGGGACTGAAACAATTGGTGAGGTGGATCCAGAGATAAATCACTTGAGCTGCTTCAACGTTGAGCGGACAGGAAGCAAAAGTACAATTTCTTGTATCAGCTACCCGTGTGTGAGCTGGTCGCCCTGATGAACTCTATCCCACCGCCACAGAAATGACCTAGGGGGCAATATGGAGCCAGGAAATGGACTTGTAAGGGTCACCTTTTGTCATGTCCGACCACAATCTTGGCTGCGTCAAAAAAAAAAATTACAACTCAGATCTCTACTAACGATCTGAATCTGACAGACTGATCAAGAAAAGTCAATGACCTCACTAATGAGGATGGGATGGCCTTTTAAGTTCCTTTGTTCTAAGGGAAATCAATGATAAAAAAAATGAATAAAATATTCCATACCAGATGAGGAGATCTGCATTGCTGTTTTACGATGAGTCAATTGTCATGTGGTTAAGTACCCATACACCAACTATATTTTTCAGCATTTAGCTTAAGTGTCATGAACAATGATTTCAACACAAACCCTCAGTCACTAACAGCTACTCTTACAGTCAGTTATTTTATTAAGATAAGCATTAAGAAATTATTTGCACTTTTTAAGAAGGATCAGGATCTTTTGCTACTCACTTCTCAACTGCATCAAGTCAGGTTCCCCCTAATCAGAACTGTGCTTGCCAACATTTCCACTTAAAAAATTCTTATTCTTGCTTTCAAATCCCTCCGTGGACTTGCCTCTGCTGGTCTGCAAGCTCCTCTGAGCCCACAATCTTCTGGGATCTCTGGACTTTCTGTGCAATCCCAAGTATACTCACCCCACCATTGGTGTCTGTGCCTTCAGCTGACTAGGCCCCAAGCTCTGGAATCCCCTCCTTGCACCTTGCTACCTCCTTTAAGATGAGGCTCATTCAACCTACTATCTCCACATCTGACTCAATGTCACTCTTTGTTTGAAAATGCTCCTGTGAAGAGCCTCGTGGTGCCTCGTTACAGAATTATAGAATCCCTACAATGCAAATGAGGCCATTCGACCCATTGGCTTTGCACCAACTCTCTGACAGAGTATCCTATCCCAGGATTACCTAACTGACACAGGGCGGCACAGTGGCAGTGGTTAGCACTACTGTCTCACAGCGCCAGGATCCTGGGTTCGATTCCCGGCTTGGGTCACTGCCCAAGTTTGCATGTTCTCCCCATATCTATGGGGGTTTTCTCCAGATGCTCCAGTTTCCTCCCACAGTCTGAAAGACGTCCTGGTTAAGTTCATTAGCCATGCTGAAATTCTCCCTCAGCGTATCCAAACAGGCGCCAGAGTGTGGCAACTAGGGGATTTTCACAGTAACTTCATTGCAATGTTAATGTAAGTCTATTTTTGACACTAGTAAATAAACTTTTACACATCTTGGGACACTAAGGGGCAATTTAATTTGGCCAACCCATCTAACCTGCATATCTTTGTGGGAGGAAACCTATGCAGACACAGGGGGAATGTGGAAACTCCACACAGACAGACAGTCACCCAGGGCTGGATTCAAACCTGAGTCTCTGGCGCTGTGAGGCAGCAGTGCTAACCACTGTGCCACCTTTGCATTATAAGGAATATTGAATGCAAAACGTTGTGTGTTTCATGTTAGGGGAAGGGATAGAATCTTTATTCATGAATGGTCATGGTCGGATCTCAAGAGGAGCCCTGTATCTTGTTTTTTATATAATCAAGGTCAGTGAGTACTTGCGAATTCCATTAGAGCACAGGATAGTTATTGCTTTGAGAATAGCAGGCATTTTTCTCTTCATCCGACAACACAAGCTAGCTGCGTTTAGCACTTATACATTAGTGTATAAAGAGAAGGAGAGAAACCTCTGCTTCCCATTCCTGCTGGACTGATACTAAAGTCTGGTCGAGTGTTGTGCTCAGGAGACACCAAAACAAATACCAGCGAAGATCACAAGGCTGTTTTTTAAAAATTCATTCAAGGGATATGCGCATTAAAATCATTTTAACACAAACCCTCAGTCACCAACGATTAGTTTAAGTTAATTTATTAGTGTCACAAGTAGGCGCGCATTAATGCTGCAACAAAATTGCTGTGAAAATCTCCTAGCTGCCACACTCCAGTGCCTGTTTGGGTACACTGAGGGAGAATTCCAGCATGGCCGACGCACCTAACCAGCATGTCCTTCGGATTGTGGGAGGGAACTGGAACACCTGGAGGAAACTCCACGCAGATACAGGGAGAACGTGCAGACTCCACACAGAGTCACCCGAGCTGGATATCAAACCCAGGTCCCTGGACGCTGTGAGGCACCAGTGTGAATCACTGAGGCCACCATATTCCTGCAGTCCGTTATCTCAACAACATAGGCATTAAGAAGTTATTTACAATCTTCAAGAAGTGTATAGTCAGGGAATTTTTCCATTATGATTCATCAAAATCCCTGCTCCCACTTCTTAATCACTAAGTGCCATTCCCCATCACAACTGTGCTTGCCAACATTGATTTTAAAAATAGTTTTCAAATCCCTCAATGGCCTTGTCCTTTTTTAAACATTTAATGCCCATCCCTAATTGCCCTTGCAAAGGAGGTGCTGAGCTACCTTCTTGAACTGCTGCAGTCCATGTGGTGTAGATGTACGCACAGCGCTGTTAGGAAGAGAGTTCCAGGTTTTTGACCCAGCAATAAGTGTACAAATGGCAATGTATTTGCAAGTTAGGATAGCAAGAGATGTGGAGGGGAGCCTCCACGTGCTGCTGTTCCCATGCATCTTTAAGAACACAAGAAATAGCAGAAGTAGACCACCTAGCCCTTCAAACCTGCCCCACCATTCAATATGATCAAGGCTGATCTATGCCGACCTCAACTCCTTTTCTACACAATTTCCCCGTAGTTCTCTAATCAAAGAGCAAAGAAAATTACAGCACAGGAACAGGCCCTTCGACCCTCCAGGCCTGCACTGACTGACTTAACTAAAACCCCCTACCTTTCCAGTGACCATATCCCTCTATTCCCATCCTATTCATATATTTGACAAGATGCCCCTTAGAAGTCACTACAGTATCTGCTTCCACTACCTCCCCCAGCAGAGAGTTCCAGGCACCCACCACCCTCTATAAAAAAAATCTGCTTCGTACATCTCCTTTAAAACTGCCCCTCACTCCTTAAACCTGTGCCCCTTAGTAATTGACTCTTCCGCCCTGGGAAAAAGCTTCTGACTGTCCATGCCTCTCATGATCTTGTAGATTTCTATCAGGTCGCCCCTCAATCTCCATCATTCCAGTGAGAACAAACCAAGTTTCTCCAACCTATCCTCATAGCTAATGCCCTCCATAACCAGGCAACATCCTTTTAAATCTTTTCTGTACTCTCTCCAAAGCCTCCACATCCTTCCAGTAGCATGGCAACTAAAATTGAATATTATATTCCAAGTGCGGCCTAACTAAGGCTCTATAAAGCTGCAACATGACTTGCCAATTTTTAAACTCAATGCCCCAGCCAATGAAACCAAGTATGCCATATACCTCTTGATTACCTTCTCCATCTGCATTGCTACTGTCAGTGACCTGAGCACCTATACACCCAGATTCCCTTTGCCTATTAATGCTTTTAAGGATTATGCAATTTATTGTATATTTCCTACCTGTATTAGGCCCTCCAAAATACATTACCTCACACTTGTCTGGATTAAACTCCATTTGCCATTTCTCCGGCCAAGTTTCCAACTGATCTATATCCTGCTGCATCTTCCGATGGTCCTCATCGCTATCCTCAAATCCATTTGGGTCATCTACAAACTTAATCAAACCAGTTACATTTTCCTCCAAATCATTTATATATATTACGAGCAGCAACGGTCCCAGCAGTGATCCCTGAGGAATGCCACTTGTCACAGTCCTCCATTCAGAAACGCACCCTTCCAACACTACCCTCTGTCTTCTTTGACTGAGCCAGTTTTGTATCCATCTTGCCAGCTCACCTCTGATCCTATGTGACTTCACCTTCTGCACCAGTCTACCATGAGAGACCTTATCAAAGGCCCTACTGAAGTCCATTTGGACAACATCCACTGCCCTACCCTCAACCATCTTCATCACTTCCTCAAAAACTCGATCAAGTTAGTGAGATACGACCTCCCCTTCACAAAACTATGTTGTCTCTCACTAATACATTCACTTATTTCCAAGTGTGAATAAATTCTGTCTCGAAGAATCCTCTCCAATAGTTTCCCTACCACTGATGTAAGGATCACCGGCCTGTAATTACCTGGATTATTCTTGCTACCCTTCTTAAACAAAGGAACAACATTGGCTATTCTCCAATCCTCTGGGACCTCCTCTGTAGCCAGTGAGGATACAAAGATTTCTCACAAGGCCCCAGCAATTT
Source organism: Carcharhinus amblyrhynchos (assembly GCF_965287045.1). Classification (NCBI taxonomy): domain Eukaryota; kingdom Metazoa; phylum Chordata; class Chondrichthyes; order Carcharhiniformes; family Carcharhinidae; genus Carcharhinus; species Carcharhinus amblyrhynchos. Next base: position 19,094,034 of record NC_137345.1, read on the forward strand.
CCTCATTTGCCTCTCTCAGTATTTTGGGGTATATCTCAGCAGGACCTGGGACTTGCCTACCTTAATGCTTCTCAAGAACCCCAATACCTCCTCCTTTTTGATCTCAACATGATTCAAACTATCTACACATCCTTTCCCAGACTCATCATCCACCAAGTCCTTCTCTTTGGTGAACACGGATGCAAAGTACTCATTTAATACCTCGCCCATTTCCTCTGGTTCTATGCATAGATTCCATCCCTTGTCCTTGAGTGGGTCAACCCTCTCTCTGGCTACCCTCCTTGATCTATCAAATATTTATCCACCTCCACTTTAGAAACTTCCGATGATCCAGCCTCCATTACTCTGCAGGGCAAAGACTTCCAGAGATTCACCACCTTTAGTTACAAGATAAAGGGCTGGTCATTTAAAACTGAGATGTATAGAGATTTCTTCTTGCAACGTCCCCTTGTTCAAGACTCTCTCACTCAAAAACTGTACCTGCTTTCCTTATCCTTCTAGATGGTAGTGTTGTCCAAGGAAACTTGTTGAATTCTTGCACTGCATCTTGTAAATGGCACACGTTATGGTGCATCGGTGTTGGGAGTGAACGTTTGTGGAAGGGACGTCAATCAAATAGGATGGTGTTGAACACCTTAAGCATTGTTGGAGCTGCACTCATCCAGACAAGGGGAGAGTATTTTGTTACACTGCTGATTTGTGCTTGTAGACTGTGGACAGGCTTTGGCGAGTCAGGAGGCACGTTACTTGCTGGAGGATTCCTAGCCTCAGTTCTGCTCATTTAACCACAGAATTTGTATGGCTGACCCAGTTCAGTTTCTGGTCAATGGCAACCCGCTGGATGTGGATAGTGGGGGATTTAGTGATTGTAATGCCATTGGATGTCAAAGGGCAATGATTAAAGGTGGGGATTACAAGACTGTTCCTTAAAATTTTCTACCATTTTTGTTCAGAGAGAAGTTTAGTCCTAACTCTGCCATTTAAACTGCAACGCTCACTTGTGAAAGAACAAAATCTCCAGGGATACATAGTTGCAGTTTAAAAGCAGCAAAAATGCAAGAAAGTTGGAGTTGTGTTTGTCCGTTAAAGTGAATGCATTCTAGAGTTGCTTCAAAGAAAAAATCTAATTAAGAGTCTACATTCTCTCCCATTAGATATCCATGGGAATAGTATCATAATTGATATAAAAATGTGCATTTTAGATTAAAACTTTGATAATAAGTACCCATTTTAATACTACCATTCACTTTTGTTAAGAAGTAGTGATAAAATGGAAAATAAGGAATCCAATAATTGGAATTTGTCTTGGTAGATGTACATTTAAAAAAAATGGAAATTTGACGAAAGGCATTTGATGGAACCAAGGCTTTTGATATGCTGATTAACCAAGCGACACTGAACGAATATTTATCTAAAGCAAGTTGGTCTCAATGGGATAAAATGTCAGGAGTTAAAAAGCTTAAAAGATGGTCACCATTCCAAAAAGGTGACCTCGTATACCAAGAGTAATTTCTAAGTAGGGTCATCAGTTTAAGGGAAAAAATACAGTACATCAGAGGCAATTTCACAATTGTTGGATTTTGCTTAGTTTTAAAACCTATGTGATGTTGTTTGCTGAGGTTTAGCTCGGTGGTTAGGGAAACGGAGAGATTTGGAACTGGGTAAAATTTAAAGTTACCGTCTATAGCCATTACTATAGCCAAGTGTATTTTTGTTGTCTTTTGTGTGTGTTTTGCTGTTTAAAAAACATTTATTTTGTTTAAAACCATCACAAACATAGCTCGGACATCGTTGACCGTCTTCACATTATATCAAATTGCAAAGTATCGTTGAGAGTAGGCATTCCAAAATTTCCCTTCTAGGATTAGAAGTATCCTAGCATTTAATATCAGCTGTACTCTTAATAATTTTCAACTCTTTTAATGTGATCTGGCCCCAGGGTTCTGAATCCCACCATTAAACCCAACTGTGTGGTCACTGATATTTCTCTGGGCAGCCAATATTAGCAAAGAGGGCAGTCCAATTAAGGATGGTGGGTGGCCAGTCAGAAGCCTTGAAAGCAGCGGCATGTTGCAATGAGACTTAGAGAGGAGGAACTTCAAAATTGTGACATCCTTGAGCAATGTATTTTTCCAATCAGAACAGTGCAGTGGGATGTGGATAGGAGAACTTCCCCAGCTGAACCCTGGGCTACTGCAATACCTAGGCAAGCAGAGTCTCTCTGCCCAAGAGCACTAGTCCCTCAGTCTGGTGATCTCCAGGCAGCTGAATTGCCCCCACCCCAGGTCGGAGACCAGTGGAGGCCAAGGGCTGTTAGACGCTGATTGCATTGACCTCAAGTGGCTGTTAACAAATTGGGTTGGCACAAGCACATGTGGATGAAAATCCCTGCTAGCACCTCCATCCTGCCTCTGAAAAAAATGGCCTGGTGCGCGATGAAGCCCAAGAACAGGCGTAGAGAACATTAAGTGCTGGTCCACCTTCAATCTTAGCCCCCAGTGAGGCTTTAACAAAAATAAACAAGCCCCTTAGGTTTATTATAAAGAACATGTGACCTTTCCTTACATTTCTCATAGCGTCCCTACAGTGCAGAAGGAAGCTATTCAGCCCATCGAGCCTGCATCGACAACTGTCCCACTCAGGCCTTATCCCTGTAACCCCACATATTTACCCTGCTAATTCCTCCTGACACCAAGGAACAATTTACCATGGCCAATCGACCCAACCTGTACATCTTTGGACTGTGGGTGGAAACCAGAGTACCTAGTGGAAACACACGCAGACACTGTGAGAATGTGCAAACTCCACATAGTCAGCCAAGGTTGGAATTGAACCCAGGTCCCTGGCATTGTGAGGCAGCAGTGCCAACCACTGTGCCGCCCATTTCTCCACAGTAATTATTGCCTCTTCATTTAAAAGTGTGGCTGCAAAGTCCTTTGGCTGCCAAGATTTTAAGCTACAAGAAGAAACACTAGAATTCTTAAATTTATATCAATTATACTGTATACACACAAATTTTAGCAAGTAGAAAGCTAAAATCTGCTTCCAGCTAAACAGAGTAATTTATTTTCACCACCTACAGCGCTGTACAAAAGGGACTTAACTGAATGTCAAAATTATATCATAACATTAGAAGGCAAGTTGGTGTCTGTATTCACTAAATACTTGCCAACTTTTGGAGAGGAAACATCAGAAGGGTGAAATATACTCACTGCTCAAAGTGAAACTCCCTTTCAAACAAACATGTACCTGTTGTATTCTGTATGTGCAAACTTCCCATGACATTTCCCCCAATGAGTCGCAGGATGTTGCTTTACAGCAAGAAATATGCAACGTAATGTTGGATACTTTCCAAAGAATTGGCTTGCTTTTTTTTGGAAACAGGACTAAAAAGTTGAGCTCAAGTTGTCAGATTGGAGTGGAAGCCAAAATTAGATGAATGGGAAGATATTCCCATTGGGGGTGGCACAGTGGTTAGTACTGCTGCCTCACAGTGCCAGGGACATGGGCTCAATTCCAGCCTTGAATGGTTGTCTGCAGAGTTTGCACATTGTCCACGTCTGTATGGGTTTCCTCTGGGTGTTCTGGTTTCTTCCCGCACTCCAAAAGATGCACAGATTAGGTAGGACTGGCCAAGCTGAATTGCCCCCGAGTGTCCCAAGTTGTGCAGGTTAGGTGGATTAGCAGAGAAAATGCATGAAGTTGAAGGGATAGAGTGGGGTATGGGCCCGAGAAAGATGCTGTCAGAGAGTTGCTGCAGATTCGATGACCGAATGGCCTCTTTCTGCATTGTAGTGATTCTACATTCCAGATGCAAGTACACTGGGAGTACGTGTGCATGTCAATGTGATCAGGGTTTTGCTGGGTTTGTCACAAGCAAACAGGAGCATTGGCAGAGTTAGAATTTTTGGGGGTGTTACCATACCAGAAATGAACTATGTGTGTTACAGACAAGCACCGGGATTTGGGGGGGGGGCGGGGGGGGAGGGTGGTAGTGGTTACAGTATCTGGAATGGAGAGAAGCGATACTTTGGCTGCATGTGTGTGTGTGGGGGGTGGGGTGGGGGGGGGAGGGGGGAAGCGGGGGGGCATAGATGGAGCTGGTAGCATTTGGATCTAGGAACATAAAAATCAGGAGTACAATCACAGGGGTTTTGTTCAGTGATCAAGTAGAAATGATGTACAAGATCTTTAGCTGCCAAGGCTGTAAGCTCCAGGAAGTAACACGAGAAGTCCGAAGTTTATCAAATATTTGTACTGTGAGCACACAAAATTTAGCAAGTAGCAAAGGAGGTAGGGAGAGGTACAGTTATGTGGAGATTCAGGATGGAGAAGGGTTAGTGCTTACTGAAATTAGTGAGAGGCCTTGCTTTGACATAATGGATAGTATTTAACGGATATGACTGGGGAATGGGGGTGGGGAAAGGGGGCAGGTCTTGAAAACTGGCAAGTGCCCTTTACAGAAATGCTCACTTTGCTGTGCCAAACAAGCACTTAATCAGAAAGCCCGGGCCCTGGGAAGAAGAGGTCCCACTCATCTGATAGTTCCCAGCCAGCGGCTGACAGCTTTCCATTGCTTGGCAGCACTACCAGGGTAGTGGTGCCAACTGCTGATGTAACACTCACTCACCCGGTCTAGGATCGCTGATGAACTCTGACATTGGTAAGTGATGTCAGGAGGCTCCCAGAATCCCAAGGCTTTTTATGCATATACAGGAAGGAAGAAGGTAGCTAAAGAAAGGGTAGATCCACTTAAGGACAGTGGAGGAAATGTGTGTGTAGAGCCAGATGAGGTCCTTAACGAGTACTTTGCATCAGTATTCACAAAGGAGAAGGATGTGGCAGACGGGGAGTGTAGAGAGGATGTTGACATTCCAGGACATGTAACCCAGACAAATGTGAGATGATGTGATTTGTAAGGTCTACTGTAAAAGGAAAGTATACAGTAAATGGAAGAGCCCTTAGAAATATTAGCATACAGAGGGATCTAGCTGTGCAGATCCAGTTCGCTGAAGGAAGCAACTCAAGTGGACAAAGGTGGTTAAGAAGGTATATGGCACGCTGGCTTTTAGTCAGGGCATTGAATATAGGAAATCGGAAAATCACATTGCAGCTGTATAAAACCTTGGTTAGGCTGCATTTGGAGTATCGTGTACAATTCTGGTCACCGCATTACTGGAAGATGTTAATGCATTAGAAAGGGCACAGAAGAGATTTAACAGCATGTGCCTGGTTTGAAGGATATGGACAATAAAGAAAGATTGACCAAACATGCATTGTCAGAGGATGGGGTGAAAGGGGAACCTGATAGAGGATTACAAAATTATGACAGGTTAGATAGAGAGGATAGTCAGAGTCTTTTTCCTAGGGTTGAAAGGTCAGTTACTCAGAGGCATTGGCGGTAAGCGAGAGGGGAACTTTAAAAAGGGATGTAAGGAGCATGTTTTTCCACAGAGGGTGGTGAATGCCTGGAACGTGATGCCAGAAGTGGTGGAGGAAGCAGATTCTATAATAATGTTCAAAAGGCATCCGGATAGATACATGAATAGGCAGGGAACAGAGGGAAATGGACCACGTAGAGGCAAAAAAAATTAGAGGAGAGAGACATGTGTGTCAGCACAGACTTGGTTGGGCTGAAGGGCCTGTTCTTGGTCTCTTAAATCAGGCACTTAGTACTTTTAAACTTGGGGACGAACCCACCTCCTGCCACTGCCCTGTACGCAGGAGACTGCTTTCTGGTCTTCCCACCTGACTAGTCCTCCACCGACCTTGCCAGCAACGCCAGGTTGGGGCTGTTAAGTGCACAGTAATTGCTGTCCCACCATTGATTTAAAATTAATTCAAAATACAAAATCTCAGCTGAGACCTCCTCCTCCCGCCCACCCACACACACCAACCTTCCACTTGATTAATGCATTACACCACACCCCCCTCCTGCCCCCCAAAATTCACTACCAGGGAGGTCTTTAAATTCTGCTTGTGTTTTATAAAGGATTTGCTTAGCAAACCTGTGATAGTCAAAAAGGTTCCCAGACTTTCCTCATCAAGCTGCAATGGGAATATACCAAGATTGTTTGGACACCGGCTGAGAGAGATTCCCAGACATGAAGCGTCCAAGTTTCGAGGGAGAATATTCTAAACACAAACATGTTTGAATCACTGGGTGATGTTTATGCGACAGACCCACCCTGCATTTAAATTTGTTTTCTTCTTCGCAGCAACAACAGCTTCTCAGCAGTTGAGGCACTGATGGGCGAAGACGCCAGTCGGCTTCCTTCTTTATCCTTCTCTCTCCGACCCACTTTGCAAGCTTCTAACCCTATTTGCTGCTGTGACCAACCAGAGTCAAGCTGCAGACAGAGACTTTTCCTGCAAGACCCTCTGGAGAAGAACAGCCAAATCAACCGCCTACATCTTCAAGTCAGAAGCACTGGGACCAGTGAAGGGAAGTTGCAATACCACCAGATTCTGCCCGAAGCCAGCCAAACCACCAATAGATTGGACAACCTAAAAGAGGCCAACAGATTGTATAACTTCCAGTTCTCTGATAACTTGATCTCATTAAGCAAACTCCTCTTTCTTTGTTAAATTCAACAAAACCTTTCCAACTGGTTCTTTTATGATCACAACACAAACAGTTAAACATTCATTAAATTGGCAAGTTCACCTTTTTTAAAAAAAAAAGTGAGGGGACTGCCATTCAATCCCTTCTCACCAGGTCAGGACATCCCTGTTATTCACAGTATAATACAGTGGGTTGGTTAGCTCAGTTGGCTGGGTAACTGGTTGGCGATGCAGAGTGAAAGCAACGGGTTCAATTCCTGTATGGGCTGAGGTTATTTCACCTTCTCAAACTTGTCCCTCGTCTCAGGTGTGGTGATCCTCAGGTTAAATTACCACCAGCCTGCAGTCACCTGGGACTATGGCAACTTTACTTATTTACTTAACAAACTTTGTTGACGAGATTTAATAGTTACCACGAGCCTGCTTTCTGGTTACCATTTTAGTTTTTACTCCTCTGTAAGTAAAAACAGTCATCCAAAAGGAAGTCCATGGCTTTCAAAGCCTCACTAATTCACAGACCTCTCAATATGGACGGGTTTTAATTTTAATCATTTTAAAAGGAGCATAAATTGCAGACATGGGATTTTTTAAGACTATGTTAAAAAAAAACTGAACGAACACTTCCTACAATACACAGAACCAATTCACACTTTTTAAAATAATATCCAGATTGCCACAGTATATACACTGGTCCCTTAGCCAAATAATATGAAATGTACCAGGTTCCTTATCTGTTCACAGATGACATTCTGACCTGATGGGGCAGACAGGAGAAACCTTAAATAAACTATTCCTGGACAGAGATAATTACCATGAAACGATATTTAATTACTTCCCACACTCCAAAGTTAACACATAAATAATAGTCTTCAAGTTCAGCGAATTCCACTAAAGAGAGAGAGAGAGAGAGAGTTAAGTTTTGTTGGCATGCATTCCAAATGCTGAATCCCAGATTGCTGGCTTTTTGTAAATGCTGAGGTATAAATATATTCAAAGCATTTGATACAGGGCATAAAATTCTCACATTTTAGATCATTCCATTTCAATGTCGAAAATTCAAAAAAGAAAAACATGGCATTTTGTCCCCATCAACAAGGCTCCGAAAATCAGTAAAAAAAAAATCAGCTTTAAGAGAACAGCAGACATCTTCCATCTATTATTGCTTCTGAAGCAATTTAATGCTCGTAGTATGTAGATCCCTGGATCTGCACTGCGTTTTCAGGCATCTAGTTCAAGTCTGTAATTGGAGAGCAAATCCCAGCATGCTTAGCAGACTTGCCTATCATGCAAAATGTTGTCAGACATTAAAGTTTTCCTCAAGAACATTTGTCTCAACTTAAACCAAATATGTTGAGCCAGAATAATTTCACATCATTCGCCCTCCCCACATATTATGCGTGGTTTGTTTAAAAAAAAGGATGAATGGTTTCCATAGCAACCTGACGTCAGGCAACTTTTGATCAGCCGGTTGCTCTGGGTCCCAATAATGCACGCTGGGAGTTGTAGTCTCAGTCAAGTTTTCCCAATTAAGTCAAAACCGCTCACCGCGGGAGACATTGCAGCATCGAGATTGGACAGGCCATCATGTGACAAACTTCCAAAAATCTTCAGTGTGAATATATATGTACATTGGTTCGGATCATTCGGTCCTGCTAAGGAGGAAGAATTCCACTCACCTTATTAACAACTGGAGGAGTATTTGAAACCTCATGCCTTATAAAGAAAAAAAAATGCATTTCCATCAGCCGCAACATCAGTTTTTTTTTGTAGAAAAGCTCCTATGCTCCAACCAACTATTGCTTTGCTAGTTAGCTTATACCGTTAATATAAAACCAGAACATGGACACAATATCACCATTTTAAAACTCAAAACTGGCAGCCCGATTCAGGTAATCCCATTACACCCGAAGGCTGCACATTTGGCCTTCAGTGCCAAGTGATTTTCATGATTGTTTGAGCCTTGAGCACCAAAGCCAAGGCTGACAATCCAGCGCAGTACTGAGGAGGTTCCGCACTGTCAGAGGTGCTGAGGACGTTATCCAGTGCAGTCAGAGGTGCTGTATTTCCAATGAGCTAAACGGAGGCCGCATCTGCCCACTTCAGATGTAAAAGATCCCGTGGCAGTATTTCAGAGAGGAGCAGGGCTGTTAGTCCTGGTGTTCTGATCAATATTCAAATCGCCCAAATGAACATCACAAACAGATTACCTGGGCCGTTGTCATGCTGCTCTTTGTGGGATAAAATCACTGCTGCTTTTCCCAAGTGGCTCTGCTGAAAAGTGCTTTGAAACGTCTGGCGGTTATGAAAAAGCACTATATAAATGCAAATCTTTCTTTCCCAAATCCAAAAGTGCCACACATGGACTATTGGCTGAAAGCACAATGCTATTATTTTTTAGACGTCACAAAATGGTGACTCCTGTTGTAGTCGGAGAAGATCAAGAGTGGCCAATCCTGGGATCACAATTGGAAGGCAACATGCATAACATAAAATGCTCACTATAATGTGTAAAATAGCAAATTATACATATGGGCTACAACAGGAGGACTGAAGATCTCACTGTAAACAAAATTGGTCCTTTAGCTGCAGATGTATTATTTCATGCCATAAAGAGCTGTATTGTTTTCCTGCACAATTACTTCCACTGCAAAACATTTAGAAATGTTGAGCACACGAAACAACACATCCTTTAAATGGTGAGTAAAAAACAAGTACACAAGTCTCTGTGGGAAATCTTCCAATGATTCAGAACAACTGATAAAAAAGAAATGGCATGGTGTTCCAGAGAAAATGCCCTAGCAGCACAAGATAAGGCACTCATGACCTACACTACTTCAACACTTGTCTACCCCAGCCAATCCCAATGTTATGTGTTAATTTCAACCAGCAGGCAAACAAGCCACAGCCAAGGCTCAGCCAATCCTTTTCTAAGCCAGCTCTGGATTAACACACCATTATTAGCTTTCCTAAGAAGGGAGAAAGAAAAATCCCTCAACTGCATTGGTCACTGCAACTTAAAAGGGCAGCATACGGTGACACCACTCGTCCTTACCAAAATCAATGTGATTAAGTAAATCCCCCATTAATAACTGGGTTGATTTTGTGCTCAAAGGCTTCTCAACCTTTTGTCTAGGCTCAAGCGCCAAGTTGGATACAATGCCTTATCTTGTCAGCTTGGATCTTGTTTGCCTTTATTGAGGGCACCTGGAACTGGATTTCGAAGCATGCAAAGAATGGATTTGGGTTTGCTTGATCCACTCTGTGCATTGGCTTTGTAACTTGGAGGTTGGAGTAATTTGCTTTTTTTAAATAAAGTGCAAAGATGTGCAGATTTGGGTTGATTGGTCATGCTAAAATTGCCCCTTCGTGTCAGGGAGATGAGCAGGGTAAATACCTAGGTTATAGCGGTAGGGCCTGGATGGGATTGTTATCGGTGCAGGCTTGAAGGACCAAATGGTCCTCTTCTGTACTATAGGGATTCTATGATTCAATAGCAGCAGGTAATCCAGTAAATCTGGATTTTCAACTGGCCTTTCATAAGATGCCCTGTAATAGACTGACGAATAAGGTTACAGAATGTGGAGACGGGGACAAGATTGGTAACTGATTTACAACCATACAAACAAGGTGCAGCAGTAGGCCATTCCAACTTTAACCCTGCTCCACCATTCAACAAGGTCATAGAACATAACAGCGCAGAACAGGCCCTTCGGCCCACGATGTTGCGCCGACCAGTTAAAAAACAATGACCCTCTAACCTAAACCAAACCCTTACCATCCATAAACCTATCCACGGATCTCTTAAACGCCCCCAAACTAGGCGCATTTACAACTGCAGCAGGCAGGGCATTCCAATCCCTCACCACCCTCTGGGTAAAGAACCTACCCCTGACATCCGTCCTATAACTACCACCCCTTAATTTAAAGCTATGCCCCCTCGTGCTAGCTTTCTCCATCCGAGGAAAAAGGCTATCACTGTCCACCCTATCTAAACCTCTAATCATCTTATATGTCATGGCTGGTCTAACCTATCATCCCCTTGCTTACCAATAATCCAACCACTTCTGCCTTAAAAATGTTCAAAAGAGTCTATTTCCTCTGTCTTTTCAGGAAGATGTAGAGACAGAGACTCACCATTCTCTTGAGAGGGAAAGAATTTTGTCTCATCTGTCTAAACTGGCAACGTCTCATTTTTAAACAGCGATCCTGAGGGCAGGATTTTCCACACAGCCCCATGACGTTGTGGCATTGAAGGTAGCCTATCGTTGGCAGGATCCTTGGGTCCCACTACTGTCAACACTGGTTCCCATTCCCTCCTACCCACGCCCCATCATTAGGAATCCAAGACAGAGACTGGAAGATCCTGCTGGCAACAACAGCTAGATCAAGATTCTCCAAAAACGAGAAACATCCTTTAAGTGCATTCTGCTGACACTCCTCAGGATCTAATAGACTTCACAATCAAATTGCCTCTTACTTTTCTAAACTTCAGCACATATAAACCTAGCCTGTCCAATCTGTCCTCAAGACAACCCACCCTTCCAGGTATTAATCTGGTAAACTGTCTCTGAACTGCTTCCAACACATTTACATCCTTCCTTAAATAAGGTGACCAACACAGTACGCCAAATGGATGCCCTGCCCACCTGGCATAATCTCCCTACTCAATTCCCCTCACTATAAGCAACAGCATTATTAGATTTCCTAATTACTTACTGCACCTGAATGCTTCTGTGATTCATACGTTAGGACACCCAGAGCCCTTTGCAATCTCTCAATTACATAATAAGCTTCTTTTTCTTAATTCTTTCTACCAAAACAAACAATTTCACTTTTTCCCCACATTCTTGATTTGCCAGATCTTTGCCCACTTAACCTATCTATGGGGGAGACTCTCCAGTCTCCCAACTGAGTGTTTCCCGCTGGTGGGAGGTGGCACATGGTTTGTTAGTGGAGGGAATCTCTGGTTTTGTTCCCGTCAATGAGAATTCCCACTGACATCGCCACAGGCCAGTCTATATATCTTTTGGTAGCCCTTTAGGTGCTCTTCACAAGTTACTTTCCTACCCGTATCATCCAGCAACCGTCTGATCTAAATCATTTATATAAAATTGTAAAAAGCTGAGATCCCAGTACAGTATTTATATGATTGCTCACTGGGAATGCCCGGGATATTGGTAATAGGGATTAGGAATGATAATGTCATTGAATGTGGAAGGAAGCTACGGACCTTCTCTTGTTGGAGATGTTCAGTCTTGCACACGCGTGACATAAATGTTACATGGTTCAGATAGGAAAATTAGGACTAGGCCATAAACACTGGCAATGGGCTGGTTGCACCAAATGGTCTGTTTATTTGCCTTATATTCTTTTTGAGCCCCAAGCAAATTGGCTGCTGTGTTTCCCACATTACAGCATCGGCTGCATTTTAAAAAGTACTTCACTGACTGTGATAAAAGCAAAATACTGCAGGCGCTGGAAATCAAGAAATAAAAAAAAAACAGAAAAATGCTGGATAAACTCAACAGCTCTGACAGCGTCTGTGAAGAGAGAAACAGAATTAACGTTTTGAGTCCATACGACTTCTTCAGGGCTAAAGAGAGGGGAAAAAATGATGGATTTCACAGTTGGAGCGAGAGAAGAGGGTGAAAAGATGGAGCATAAAGTCAGGGAGAGATCGAACCCAAGGAGAGATTGACAAAGATGCCATGAGCACAAGAACGTGAGTTGTTTCAAAATGTCCTGAGTATGCAATAAAAATTTCCTTCTTTCCAGCTAGCCCCTCATTTATCTGCCCACTTCTAAAGATCTTACAAACATTTTGAGATATCCTCTGGCATAGATTATGTTATTGATACACTATACAGATAGCTTCCATCATGTTGCACTGTACTAGAACAGTGTCACACCCATGTCAAAACCTAGATATTGAGATACAACGCTATATTTACATATTTTGAGTAACAACATCCTCGATCGCTGGGAATCACATCACCCAGCAGTTCAAATTAATTAGGTGCTATAATGGTTTTAAATCTAACTTTATTCCATGTATGCACTTGTCCTCCCCTCACCAATTCAAGATATAACCCCTTCATTTTAGTAACAAAATGCATTTGGCTGATAAACAGGGACACAGGAGAAAAAGCCTTAAAACATACCGAGGAAGAAAACTTTGTAGCAACAATTTTAACCAAAACGAGAAACCTTGTCATGTTCATTAATTCTATCCAGAGGTCTAGAATAACCCTGCAGTCACCTTCAGGGCTGAATTACCTCGCTGACTGCAAGGGCAGGTCAAAGGGGAGACAAATTATTTCAAAAAGGTGGAATAGAATCCCTACAGTACAGAAGGAGGCCATTCAGCCCATCAGGTCTGCACCGACCACAATCTCACTAGCCCCTATTCTTGTAACCCCACACATTTACCCTATAAATCCCCCTGACACCAAGGGTCAATTTAGCATAGCCAAATCAACCTAACCCAAATATCTTTGGACTGTGGGAGGAAACACACGCAGACACGAGGAGAACATGCAAAGTCTACACAGATGGTGACTTGAGGTTGGAATTGAACCTGGGTCTCTGGCACTGTGAGGCAGCAACGCTAACCACTATGCTACTGTTCCACCCACAGGCAGTTGAGGGAGAACAAACTTGAAGGTTTATGGGGCTGCAGGAGGGAGGTGGGGGGACATGGGACTCACTGCATTACTCTGAGCCAGCAAACACGGGACAGACTGAATAGCTTCCTGCGTCACAACTACTCTATAAATCAGTGAAGTTTAGTCATGCTAAAGCTTTAATGCAAATCAGTGTATTCTTTTAAATTTGTGATCATTATTGTATACTTATCAAAAGGTGACTTAAAAAACCCCCCAGAATTATACAGATATTAAGTGTGGTATACTTTTACTTATTTTGTATTCAGACCCTCCTAACTTTGCCAGGAACTGAAACTAGAATTTACAACAGATACCTACCCTGCCTTTAGCCCGGCACCACGGCAAGCTAGCTGCGGTTTTCTCATTCCAAAACTTGCTGAGGTAGCAGTTCCTGCTGCTGCAAAACACAAGAATAAATATTTCAGCAACCTTTACAGCTTATAAATACCTTTGTATAGCGCCAAGCCACAAAGACAAGAGGTTCCACATCCCATTTCCAGTCTCCATCAAGCAAGCTGATCCCAAACAAGGTAGCACGAACAAAATTAGAATCAGGGACTTCTGGTCTAGACGCTGGAGAGAAAATTTCACCAGGCCTCCTGCTCGTGAATGTTACTCTGGAAAGTGGGCCTAAACACAAAGTCAGAATAGGATTTAAGTTTGGCTGAGGAGTAGAATTGCTGATGCACTTCTTTCCTGCCAATAGAAAATGGCTGCCTGCATGTGTGCAGTTACCCATGTAGACATCACTCTGCTTAATCTGAAAGCAGTCAATGTCTTGATTGCACATTGTAGTTGAATTATATCCAATGTTTCAGGCAAAAGGATAGGTCATAAAGTATTGAGTAACTGTGACAGACTTGGCTCGTGACCAAATTCAAACTTTAAAACAAAAAGGGAAACATAACTCTAATATTAATATCCTACAAAGTGTAAATTTGTGAGTTACAGTGCAAATCACAGAATCAAAGAGTTCAGAAGCAGGCCATCTGGCCCGAGTCTGCACCGAGCTGCCAATGAAGCGTCCCACCCAGACCCAATGCTCAGACACTAGGGTCAATTTAGCATGGCCAATCAACCTAACCCGCACAGCTTTGGAGTGTGGGAGGAAACCAGAGCACCAGGAGGAAACCCACACAGACATAGGGAGAATGTGCAAACTCCACACAATCACCCAAGGCTGGAATTGAACCTGCGTCCCTGGTGCTGAGGGCGGCACTGCTCCCGCTGTGCCATCCTTCGCAAACTACTTGTAGGGAATACCCACAAAATGAATATCTGGATGTTTGAACACTACAGTGCTGAAGATCCCCACCACACAACACCCACTACCACCCAGCTCAAGTGAATAAATATTTGGACAAAGTGATTGGTCTTGAGGAGCATCTTAAAAAGGAGTATAGAGGGAGAAAAAAAAATAGAGAAATAATGAGGGAACGCCAGAGCCCAGGGCCCCAACAACTGAAGGCACAGCCACAAATGCTGCAGCAATTAAAATCAGGGTACCCAAGAGCACAAAGTTATAGAGACTGAGAAGAATGCAGAGACAGGGAGGGGGCAAGGTTGTGGAGTGATTTACAAACAAAATATTTAGTTGTTCTGTTCAGGACAGAAAGGAGGAGAAATTTCTTCACCCAAAGCGTGGTCAAACTATGGAATTCACTACCACAGAATTGAATGTTTTCATGAAGTAGTTAGATATGGCACGATTACCTGGGCCTTTTGCTAATGCTAGATTTAATTATTCAAACACATTCCTTGCTGACCTCTCACATTCTACATTAGAAATATCCTACCTTGTATCTTTAGATATGACCCCTATTTCTGGGCACACCCCCACCCCGCCTCCCCCCCACGCCCCGCCTCCCCCCCCATGCCCCGCCTCCCCCCCCCCCCACCATCAGGAACATCCTTCTTGCATCTATCCTGTCAGAATTTTATATGTTTTATGAGATTCTCCCCACTCATTCTTCTGAACTCCAGCGAATACAATCCTAACCAACTCAATTTCTCCTCATACGTCAGTCCCATCATCCCAGGAATCAGTTTGGTAAAGCTTCTCTGCAGTGCTTTATATGGAAAGAACATCCTGCCTCAGATAAGGACACCAAAACTGCACACGATACTCCAGGTGTGGCCTCACCAAGGCCCTGTATAACTGCATCAGGACACCCAATATCAATGATATGTGGTCAAATATGACACTAGAGTTGAAAAGTCTGGTTCAGACTCAAGACATTTGCAAAGGGAGGGAAGAAAGAGAGATAGAGATGGTGAGAACAGTTACAGTTGGTGATCGGGACCAAAAACATGACTTTGATTTTTCCAGTGCCTAAATGGGGGAAATTTCTGTTCAACAGATATTGGATGTCAGACACGTAACCTGATAACTTAAGGGACAGTGGAGGGTTTCAAAGAGGTATTGACTAGATAGAAGTGTGCATACACACACACGGACTGATAAAACAAGCTGTGATTTCAGGTTAAGTTAATGAGGGAAGCACCAGGAAGAGAAACTACTGAAGGTGATTTTCTAGCAATGACTGGATGTTAAGAATGGAAACAGTTGGCAGCAGTCAGGTTTAACTGGAAACCAAGGAGATATAACACTACATTCTCCCCTATATACTCTAGGGACAGAAAGCTTTGTCTGCATAGCACCCAAGAAACAATACTTTTCACTGTATACCAATACATGTGACAATAATAAATCAAGTCAAAGATGCATTGGAGGAGAATAAGTTTTGGAAGGCCAGTGTTCAAAGAATTCTCTCTCCCCTGAAGAATCCAGAATTTGCAGGAGAGGGTGCGAAAATAAAAGTCTCTCGGACTGTTAACCTAAGTATCAGCAAATAAGCCTGCAATTTGCTAATTAATTTTAAAAAGGGGGTTTAGGTCTACAAGAGGAATATTGCTCGAATAGGAATTCATTGTGAGAAGTTAGCAGTTAAGAACTGTATCTTGTCTTAACTTTTAACAATTGAACAATACTTAAGATAATTCATTTGTTATAGTTAAACTATGTTGTTAAATAAAATTTGTTTTGATGAAAGCTTCCAAGTGTGTTAGTACAGTTGAGTCTGGAGTGAAAGATCACATCCTCAAGGCCAAAATAGCAAATTTTTGGGGTCTAGCCTGACTTTAAAATATATCTTGGGGTTTCTGATCCGTAC
This sequence comes from Carcharhinus amblyrhynchos, assembly GCF_965287045.1. Lineage (NCBI taxonomy): Eukaryota > Metazoa > Chordata > Chondrichthyes > Carcharhiniformes > Carcharhinidae > Carcharhinus > Carcharhinus amblyrhynchos. The sequence continues at coordinate 19,110,436 of NC_137345.1, forward strand.
CCAAACAACTTTTATATTATGATTATTACCTAGATATTTGCCCACTGAAACACATTTTACTTGCCCTCCTTCAGTTCCCAGCACTCAAACCAACACTGCTTCTGACCTCAGGCAAAAAGCATGTACAAAGTTTAACTGTTCACATTTTTTAGAAGTCTTCAGCCTTCTTGCTTTTATTTCTGTTTTCCTCCAGTTTATATTAGGGAACTGAAGTACCAAATTATAGCTGCACTCTATTTCCTCTGATGTTTGCCTGCAGATTTTCTGCTCCATCTGCTTACTATCTGGACATCCATAAAAATACATCCAAAAATGTTACAGCTCCTTTTCTGTTTCTTAACCCCAACCAAATAGCTTCAATTGTTGAACCCTCTTGCATAAAAGCAGTTATAGCCCCTACATCATAACCTCAACATCTCACATAACTTGTCAGCCTTATTTGAAATAGTCCCTTTATTCCCACTCATTCCAACATCATGCAAGTTGGCCTTGCTTTCTTTACCCTCAACTAATTACTGCTCTTCCAATGCTACTGTTTGTTCTATTATGTTTGTCCCTACGAGTTTTCCCAAGTGCCTTGTCACTCTGCAGCTACAACGTACTGTAAACTAACTCCCACAGTAATAGTTATCTTCATCACTGGTGTGGAGGGGGGTGGGATACTTGGGTTTAGTTCCAGACTTATTCAGGAGCAACCCATCCATCCTGTATAAAAAAGGTCACGTATCACATTAGTGCTCTGATGATTGTTACTATTCATAGAATCCCTGCAGTGCAGAAGGAGGCCACTCAGCCCATCAAGCCTGCACCAGCAACCATCCCACCCAGGCCAAGATTGGTGGAACGGCAAATTGTGCAGAGGGTGTGGAAAGTCTGCAGAGGGATCTAGATAGGCTGGGTGAATGGGCCAGGAACTGGCAAATGGAATTTAATGTTGGCAAATGTGAAGTTGTCCACTTTGGTAGGAACAATGGTAGGAAGGACTACTACTTACATGGCGAAAAACTGCAGCATGCTACGGTGCAGAGGGACCTCGGGGTCCTTGTGCATGAGTTGCAAAAACCCAGCCTGCAGGTGCAGCAGGTGGTCAGGAAGGCAAATGGGATGCTGGCCTTCATAGCGAGGGGGATTGAATATAAAAGTAGGGAGGTCTTGCTGCAACTGTACATACAGGGCACTGGTGAGGCCGCAGCTGGAGTACTGTGTGCAGTTTTGGTCGCCGCACTTACACGAGGATATTTTGGCCTTGGAGGGAGTGCAGAGGAGGTTCACTAGGCTGATACCAGAGTTGAGGTACGAGGAGAGGCTGAATAAACTAGGCTTGTACTTGTTAGAGTATAGAAGAATGAGGGGAGATCTCATTGAGACATATAAGATGATGAATGGGATGGATAGGATAGAGGTGGAGAGGCTCTTCCCGCTCAGAAAGGACAGTAGGACTAGAGGGCACAGCCTCAAGATAAGGGGGTGGGGGCGGTTTAGAACGGAGTTGAGGAGGAACTTCTTCACTCAAAGGGTGGTGAATCTCTGGAAAGTGGATCTGAGCCACTTCAGATCAGCCATGATCTTATTGAATGGTGGGGCAGGCACGAAGGGCTAGATGGCCTACTCCTGCTCCTATTTCTTATGTTCTTATGTTCTTATTATCCCCACAAACCCATGTATTTAACCTGCTAGTCCCCTTGACACTAATGGGCAATTTAGTATGGTCAGTCAACTTAACTCGCATATCTTTGGCATGTGGGAGGAAACCCACACAGACACAGAGGGAACGTGCAAACTCCACTTAGCCACCCAAAGCCAGAATTAAACTTGGGGCTTTGGTGCAGTGAGACAGCAGTGCTATAACTGGAAGAAAGCTAGCCTACTGTAAACACCCATCTAATAATTTCATTTATTTGTTATTACAGCTACAGAACATTTCACTGAGTTACCATTTAATCCAACTATCCTAGTTTACCTCATCACTCCAAACCTTTTCTACTGCCTCTCCAGAGATGTCAGTGTGCCCCTACATTTCTGGAGTTAATAAGTATTCTCAAGAAGTTACAACACAACTACAGATTCTTAAGATTAATCCATTGTGACACTCACCATAGGTAGCTGTGTTTACTGTGAACACAATAATAGTGAACATGTACACTTCAAAATAACTTATTGATTTGTAATGTCCCAAGGACGTGAAAAGCATTATACAAATGAAAGTAATTCTATTTTAAAAAAAAAAGACCTGTTACCATTGCACTGTTATCCTCCAGTCATTTCTTTCCATCATTTTAAAATTGATAAAATCTCAAATAGATCAATATAATTTTGCTTTCCAGAGTAAAAGGGGAAAATTAAATCATGAGAAAAGTTGAGCAAAATGCACTTGTAGCACTGGGAGATCAGGGTGCCTGCACAATGGCACCCTTAGAATTTAGCACCCGGCTTTCCGGCAAGACTAGATTCTGTCCCCTCCCCTAGCTGTTGAGAATCACATCCTTGTTTTTTTTTAAGAACAAAATGGAGTGCCACCTGATTGCAACTGGGGGCTTACCCAAAAAACAGGTGTGATTCCTTCCTGTTTTCAGCACTCAAATTTTTTGGTAAGATCATCGCCTTGGATTTTTCCACGATAGGTGGAAAAGAGAACAGTATAAATGTTTGGAGGGGTGGGGTGCAAATATCAGGAGAACTACAACAGCAATAAAGGAATTTCATATTCTAATTAACTCAGATCAAATACCCAAAATTTCTTTTCTAAATCCCAAATTATCTGCTTTTCATTCACTGTAATGCCTGGTCCACACAGTCATTGGTATCAGGGTTCAGCAGTGCCATCACACCACAGTAACTGACATAGGAGCTTTTCCATGTTTTCTTTGAAGGCTTCCAAAAGGGCATGCTTGAAAAATAAATCCCTGCTACTGTAGAGCCAGTAGCTTCTTTCCATCAAAACAGCAACAGCAGTCAGAAGGCCACAGAACGGTATCATGATCAGAAACTGGCAAATCGGAACATCCATAAACCTGCAGCATATCAGCTCTTTGTAGTTGTATCACGCACAAATTAAAAATTGCCAGCAACGCTGCTCATTCTGCTAATCTAACATGTCTACAGACCTTCCACCTGAAACCCAAAAACCCTTTCTGAACAGCATAACATTACAGCCCTGCCAAAATACAAACAGCCATAAAGTCTAAGAGGGCATCAGAAGAATAAGATGTTTGTACGAGTTTACCCTCCTTGACAGGTTTTAAAATCATGACAGATAGAACATTAAAGCAATAATACATTTTCTATTCTGATAAATATCACTCAAAGATGAACTGTACAATTGTTTTTTTAAAAAAAACAAAATGAGTTATATTCTCTGTCATGACTTTTTTCTTGGAAAAAGGAACAAGCAAAGAAAGAAATGACTGAATGCTCTGTTTCCAAAACAACATTTTAAACATATATCAGATGCATTACCAGTGAAATTCAGTCAAGCAATGTGAAACACCTTACACCAAATAATTTCGTGCTCACTGAACTGCCATTGTGAATATTGTTACTGATGTTGATTTGATAAAAGATGCGCTCAAATGTACATTATTTTCAACGGGGTCTCAGAGGACACTGATGGACAACACGGGCAAAACCACTTGCACCTGTTTACCCATCAGCAGGGATAGAAAAGAAGCAGAGCTCAAATCACAAGACAATCGGTACAGCTTCAGAAATGCAGTGTACCTTTAAATCTAGAAAAAACTAAAGGAAAAACAACATACGCAGCAGCATTTGACCTACTGATGCTACTAAGAGGAGGGTGATAAAAAACACTGCAGCGTGATATAGGAACATAAAGCCAAAATAGGCAAGAGACTTGTCCTCTCCCTCCCCCCCCGGATTTTTAAGGAGAGGGAACGGGGGTTGTAAACAGCAACTCACGTTGTTGGGATATTAGTATATGCGTTGCCACTTATTGCCCTGGTTCTCTGAATCATGTCTTCTCCCTGGGTATAAAAGGAAAGAGATTAAAAGCAGTGTTGAGGGGTTGAAGGATGTTGACCTACCTGACAGCTGCTGCTATGTTGATACAGTGTCCGCCCCAGCTGAGCAGCTGCAACATTGATACTCTGCAGCCCCCCCCCCCCCCTTTCCCGCCTTATTTACATTCTTAAATTTGTTACAAGCCCATCGGCACCGCCCCCCGCCCTTTGTGATGTCACCCCCGGCGCAGGCGAGGGCTCCCATTGGTTGGCGCCCGCTGTCCATCAGGTCCGTCTCGTGGCCGTGACGCACTTTAAAAACAAAAACACGGCGGGCACGTGACCTGCTCAGCAGCCATGGAAACGTCCGGGGTTCCAAATTACCGTAATGCCCCGTGTCACCGCGCCGCCCCACATTGCCTCCTCCTCTCTCGGCCCCAGGGCGAGGACTTTCACACTGACATTTTGGCCTCTTTTAAGGTCGAAACCAAATGAACAAACTCAAGTTAAATCAGGACAAAGTAAAAGGGATAGCTCCCCAAAAGTAGGGGAAACAGCCCCAACAAATTCAAAGTACAAAGGAAACTTGAAAACATCAAATTAAAACATGATCATTAGGGTCGATAATGCACCCCAGCCCCTACGGTGCCCAACAGGCGTGGAAGGCGTCAACTGCGCCCACGGACACCGCATGCTGTCTCTCCAGGGACACTTGGTCATGATCGTAGCCTTGGTAGAGGGGCAGTCAGGACACTAACATTTTGGCAGTAGCTTCACTGCAGCATTAATGTAAGCCTGCTTAAGACACTAATGAATAAAGTTTAACTTCTGGCAGGCAATCCAAAACATATTGCAGCACGCAATACAGTGGGCAGCATGTAGCACAGTGGTTAGCACTGCTGCTTCGCAGCTCCAGGGACCTGGGTTTGATTCATGGCTTGGGTCACTGTCTGTGTGGAGTTTGCACATTCTCCTCATGCCTGCGTGGGTTTCCTCCCACAGTCCAAAGGTGTGCGGGTTAGGTTGATTGGCCATGCTAAAATTGCCCTTAGTGTCCTGAGATGTGTAGGTTAGAGAGATGAGTGGGTAAATATGTAGGGATATGGGGGTAGGGCCTGGGTGGGATTGTGGTCAGTGCAGACTCAATGGGCCAAATGGCCTTTTTCTGTACTGTAGAGATTCTAGATTCATGCTGTTGTCATTGCCTGAGTTGTTTAAAGTTGATTTATTAGCGTCACAATTAGGCTTACATTAACACTGCAATGAAATTACAATGGAAAATCCCTGTTCGGGTACACTGAAGGACAATTTAGCATGGCCAATGCAGCTTACCAGCACATCTTTCAGACTGTAGGAGGAAACCAGAGCACCCGGAGGAAACCCATGCAGACATGAGGAGAATGTGCAGACTCTGCACAGACAGTGACACAAGCTAGGAATTGGACCCAGTTCCCCGGTGCTGTGAGGTAGCACGGTTAACTACTGTGCCACCATGCCACCCAATGACACAGGTAGGTGGCAGTTTACCAGCTCCCTGTTTTTTGTTTTGCATTAATCTGTCCTTGCATTTAAAGAACAGGAACAGGGCCTTCGGCCCACCAAGCCTGTGCCAATTCCTAATCCTTATTTAGACCCACTGCTTATTGCCCATACAGGCAAATTACTGAAAATGCTGGAATCTGAAACATAAACAGAAAATGATGGAAAATTTCAGCAAGCCTGATGACATTCCTGGAATGAGAATGGAGCCAATGGTTTCAAGACTGGGTGGCCCTTCATCACAGCTGTAGCTGGGTTAGGAACTGTGGAGAAATGTCTTCACCTAGAGAAAGTGGTTAGAATTGGGGACTCACAATCACAAGGAATTTGGGAGAATAGCATTGTCCAAGAAACTAAGAAAGTGCAGGAGAGAGGCAGGAATAAAAAGAGATGCTGATAAGGTGAGATGAAGTGACATGGAAGAAGGAAAGCTCCTGGAATGTATCAACAGCAGCATAGACCTCTTGGGCTGGATGACTTATTTCTGTTCAGTTCTATCAAAGGATCATTTTGACTTGAAATGTTGGGTCTATGCTCTCTCCACAGTGTAGTTAGACCTGCTCAGGTTTTCCAGCATTTTCTGTTTTTGTTTCAGATTCCAACATCCGCAGTATTTTGCTTTTATGTTTGGCCTATTTCTGTGTTGCAAATCCTATGCAATTCGAGATAATTGATCAAAGTTAAAACTTTATGCCAACTCATTAAAAGAAATGAATTGGAATCATTAGTTAGGAGTAACATTTAGTGAAAGGTCACTCTGTACAGACAGATTGGGACCAGTTGTTTTTTAAGCTGTGATCCATGGACGTGGGAGACTCGGGTTTGGCCAGAACACAGCAAATTTGTAACATCATCCTAGGTTTCTGTCAGAGTAGCTGTAATTCCAAAGAATCAGCATTTCCAGCATTTTTTCCTCAAAGCAATACTTCTCCTGCACTGGAATATTGCCAACCTTTGGCTCATTAATGATATTCCTTGAACTTTCAGAGCAAGAAGTGCATGTCTATAAAGTCCTGTGAAAGTTTGTTGGGGTTATCTGATACAGGATTGTTTGAAAACCAATAACTTACGTTCAGTGAGGTTTGAGAAAGTGAATCGATCTTTTTCAAACTGACATGCAGAATAAGAAGTCTCACAATGCCCAGGTTAAAATCCAACGGTTTTATTTGGTATCACAAGCTTCCAGAGTACTGCTCTTTCATCAGTGAGAGACTGTCCACTCACCTGATGACAAAGCAACACTCCAAAAATTTGCAATACTAAATAAACTGTTGGACTTTAACCTGGCCTTGTGAGACATCTTACTGTGCCCCCCTCAGTCCAACACCAGCACCTCCACATCACATATGCAAAAAGCAATGTTCACCTTAATAGGTTAAATGTAACTCTTACGTATGAAACTTTTAGATTTTGTACAATGTAGCATGATACATTTTCTTAAATTAACAGTTGTTGAATATTATGGCTGTGTTTGCTCGGCAATGGATTTTTATGATAGCTGCGAAAACAGTCAAATTCAAGGCTCAACTGTCCGAAAAATGTGAGGATCAAATGTGAAATTATATTCTTTTACAGAGGAAGAGAAGGGAAAAAATGAGAGGGAAAATCAACTCGTATCATTGGTATGTGCCTCCTAGAGGTCAACCTAAGTCGTGCCCTGGCAGACGTTGTGGGCTCTTTGCTGTCCATGTCTCTGAGCTGCAATGAGAAGACGGCCAAGTGGGGGAGCACAAACAATTTATAAAACAGGATGGGAATTGAATGGTGAACAAACAATGACAATGCATTTTCTGTTTCCACGAATGATGCTTGTATTCTTCCAGCCTCCTCCATACTCTGCACCAAATAGATTGTTCTGGTTCTGAGCAGGGAGGGCCCAGAGCATTCTGGACAGAAAACAAATCGAATGTTAATCTATTCCATCTTTTGTGTTGGTCTCTTTAGCTCCCAGTCAAACATTTTACCATTATTTTACACAAAGAGGAAATAACAATGAGGTATTTATAAAGTTTTAAAGTTTATTTATTATTGTCGTAAGTAGGCTTGCATGAAGTTTTTGTAAAAAAAAATCCCCTAGTCACTCAGGCACCTGTTCAAGTTCACTAAGGGAGAATTTAGCATGGCCAATGCACCTAACCAGCATGTCTTTCGGACTGTGGGAGGAAACCAGCGCACATGGAGGAAACCCACGCTGACACGGGGAGAATGTGCAAACTCCACACAGACAGTGACCCAAGCCAGGAACCGAACCTGGGTCTCTGGCACTGTGAGGCAGCAGTGCTAACCACTGTGTCACCAACCCACCCCAATGAGGTATTTATTAAATCAGGGAAATGGGGTAAATTACAACTGGGGCCTGTGACGAACATCGAGTTCAGGGATCAAGTTAATATTTGGGAGGTAATGTTTAGTTCTGTGGCGGGTGTTGCTGTGAAGGTAAAGTAACTGAAATATTTGGCTTTAAAGCTGGTTCGACCACCTAAGAGAAAATGGCAGTTCAGAAGTTTACCCATGTTTGATTAATTGAGTCAGAACAGAAGGCATGGAGCCATAAAACAGCAAGAGGGTTTACTTAGCTGGAGAAGTGAGTTAGCACTGCTTTCAAAGAAGTGCAGTCCACAGAGATGCTTTGTTTGAGAATTTGAGTGAAATTAGTTTAAATGTATTCAGCGAATCACGAAAGGCTACAACATCATGGAGATGGATGGAGCTTAAGAAGGTTCTCTGGTTTCCATTTACCTGAGCGTCCTGCAGCAGGGGAAGTAGCTCCATACTGAGAAGATGTTGCTGTTTGCAGCTTCCAGGCAGCTGGGGCTCCAAGAACCTTCGGGAGCCTTTTGTATCTTGGGAATAACCAGGAGACTTTAGTTCGGAAGAACCTGGGGGGCAGTGATGGCTTAGTGAAGCTAGTGACCTGTGAAAGAGTTGGAGCTGTGCTGGTAATTAGAGGCAGGGATGCAACCTTGAGTATCCTGTAGAGCATAGTCTCAGGAGAAGAGATTGAATCATCAGGAGGTGAACAGTCATTGAGGTAATCTTGGTTGGAGTAGCTTTTGCGGGAATCCAGGGGCTAAATCTTCAAAAGTGAAGAGTTGGAATCCTGCGTGAAGGAGACAGAGTTTTAATGAGATTTTGTGACTCGCAAGGATTGCTGACATCTGGGTGGGTTGCTGAAAAATCAGGAGGGTCTGTCTAGGTCACATCTGTCATTTAGTATGCAGTGTAATGTGTGTTTGACCAGTTTTCCTGTTAATTAGTATTTACCCCATGTTAACTATGAATGTTGGAATTTAAGATGGACATTGTAAATTGTTTTACTTTACTGTATGGGAACATTTATTTTATTTGTTTAAAACAGTGAAATGTTGTTGCTGTATTCTCTGAGTGGGTACTTGGGAGAATAACCTTGTCTGTATTAAACAAAAAGTTACTGATCCTTAACTGGATCATAACAAATCATAAAAATGAGTTGCAAAGAGGCATTTCAGACGACCCATCTTATTTTCAATAGGAAAGCTTGCTGGATGCTAGAGTATTGCTGCCCCAAAGCATGAAACTTTAGCCTGCCCCTGAGCCCCTGGTTACCAAAGGGTTCACAGCAATTCCAGGGCAGGCTAAAGTCAACCTTTTTAAGGGGTCTGAGCTTAAGAACATTTTGCAATATTTAAAATGATCAGTGAAGCTAAGTTTCCAAAGAATTACGAAGAAAAGAGCCTTGGCTTTCTTGGAAAGTGGTGTAAATGGGCAGCGCAGTGGTTAGCACTGCTGTCTCACAGAGCCAGGGACCCGAGTTCGATTCCTGACTTGGGTCACTATCTGTGCAGTCTGCACATTCTCCCTGTGTCTACATGGGTTTCCTCCTGGTGCTCCACTTTTCTCTCAGAGTCCAAATGACATGCTGGTTAATTGCATTGGCCATGCTAAATTCTCCCTCAGTGTATCCAAACAGGCACCAGAGTGTCAGACTAGGGGATTTTCATAGTACTTCATTGCAGTGTTAATGTAAACCTACCTGTGACACTAATAGCTAAATTTAAGAATGTTCTTACCATAACCAGGAATGGAGTGAGAGATGCATTAGTGGAAATGGATGGAAGAAATATACCAATACAGCAGCTAGGATAAGATGGAAGGAAATAGTGTAGATTATAAGACTCTAACCTTCTGATTTGGTTCCAATGCAGGGCAAAGTCAGCAGAGGCAAGTGCTATGGCTGCAGGTGGCTGTGAATGTATACTAGGTAGTAGTCCTGTATTCACGCTAAAAGTGTATTCACACATCTAACACCCTGTGCGCTAAATGTGACATCTACACAGAGAAGTCTTCAATTGAATGGGTGCAATGCTTGCCAGCCTACGGAAGCCTCACTCTTTAATGTGGGTGTTCTTCAAGCAAGGTGTTGAAAATTCACAACTAGTTGTCAAATTAAACCACTAATGAAGCATGATCTGAGTGCTGGACAAAGAGTCTGATCATCAGACATTGGAGAAGGGCTGGGCCATTTGGCCCATCGAGTCTGTTCCACCATCCAATGAAATTGTGACTGATCTGATATGATAATCTTCAACTCCACATATCCCCATAACCCTTGATTCTCTTACTGATTAAAAAATCTGTCTAACTCATCCTTGAATTTATTTAATGACCCAGCCTCTACAGCCCTCTGTGGTAAAGAATTGCACAGATTCATTATCCTCTGACAGGGGAAATTCCTCCTCATCTGTCTTAAATGGGTGACTCCTTTCTCCAAGATCATGCCCTCTGGCCCTAGACTCTCTGACAAGGGGGAAAAAAACCTCAACATCTACCTTGTCAAGCCCCCAAGAAGAAAATCCCTTCATAGCCAGGATTGACCTCATGAACCTTCTCCAGAAAGCCTCTATTGCCAGAATATCTTTCTTTAGATAAGGGAACCAAAACTGTTCACAGTCTGATCTGATGAACATGTGAAATCACCATTTCCTGAAAGATAAGGGGTCCTACTACAAAAATACAAATGAAAGCAAAGAGCTACATCCTGTTGCTACTTCCAGGCTGGAAGGTCCCCTTCTTGGGCTTCCAGATTTGAGATCTCACTTGCCATCCTTAATGAGGCAGCGAGCTATCCATCTGGTTATCAACTGACCAATTCAGGGAAAGGACATGTGAGTGACTGTTTATCACAACATGAGAGTTCTAACCCCGATTTGAACCTGTCAGAGAGGTCCTGAAACCTGCAGAGAAAAGCTTGCCTTTGGCCTGGATTGCTTGTCTATAAAACCATAAGAGATCAATTAGCATCTATGAGTACACCAGGAGAAAGAATGATTTATATCCTGTCCTGGCTATGAATTGTGTGGCACACATGCTGCACATTGAGAAGAATCTGGCCCAAGAACTACCTGACATTCATCTATCTTCGTCCTTGTTTTAACATTCTGGATGCACGGTCTTTCATTTAGAAACAGCTCACCCACTTCCAGTGATCCAATTTCAAACCATCTTGCCTCGCCATCAGGAACCATCGCTTAAGTGTGTGGGAAGGAAGGAGAAAAAGGAAAGGTGGTCACATCTATCTACTTTTTAACCTGGAAAAAAATTGCACCTTGGTGGAATGCTTCTCACAGCTATATAAAACTTTGGTTTGACTGCATTTGGAGTGTTGCATGCAGTTCTGGCCGCCACACTACCAGGTATTTGGAGAGAATGCAAAGAAGGTTCACCAGGATGTTATCTGGTATAAGGGTGTTGGTTATGAGGGGCGGTTGAATAAATTAGGATTGTTTCCACTGGAAAGACAGAGGCTAAGAGAAGACCTGGTAGAGGTTTACAGAATTATGAGAGGCTTATCAGGATGGAAGTATCAATTACAATGGGACACAGGTTCAAGGTGGAAGCAGAAAAGTTTAAAGGAGACGTAGGGGGGATATTTTTCACTCAGAGAGTGGTGGGTGCCTGGAACATGATGTCAGAAGAGGTGATGAAAGCAGGCACATTCGTAACATTTAAGAGGATGGGTACATGAATAGGGAGGGAATAGAGGGATATAGACTGAGTAAGGGCAGAAGGTTTTTTTTTGTAGTTTAGTTAAGGCACTATGATTGGCACTGGCTTGGATGGCCAAAGGGCCTGTTCCTGTCCTGTACTTTACTTTGTTCTTTGGAACTGCTGTGACTTAGACAATAATGTGTATGTAACATGACTGCCAAAGGGACTGCAACGTTCCACTGCTATTTCTTCAGTAAATACCACCAAGAATGTTGCAATATTCTCTAGAGAAATCAGCAATTGAGATCAAAAGAGACGTCATGCTTTGCAGACAAATATCCTGCGACATCAAGAACCCTGATAACCTGCTTCATTTTTTGAATACACAGAATTTGCTCCCAGAAGGAAAAACATCCTTGGAGATGATTTAAGAAAGTCCTTGTTCAAAATGTATCTGTAATTGGATTATAAATGAAGCAGGCTTCTACGGCAGGAAAAATAATGTTCATAAAGAAGGGATTAAGTGTAACATTCTATGTTCCTGGGACAAAGACAATCCATGTTAGTGTTGGCACTGCATTTGGTACTGAGGAATTTGCTGTGAATTTGTCGGTAAAATTACCTCAATGCTTTTGTAGCTCAGCAAAAACAATAGATCTCATACGAGCATTTATTCCATCTGATCTATAGACCAGGCAGGAGGGGTGAGGAATTGTCAACTCATTGATATTAACAGTTATTATTTTGCATCTGCATTGCAGCATCTGGTTATTTGGCAAAATAGAATGACTTCTCATTGACATCATGCCTTATCATTTCTACATGATATGCAAAGAAGGTACAGTGGCACAGTAGATAGCACTACTGCCTCACAATTTCAGGGACCCAGGTTCGATTCCAGCATTTGGCGACTGTGGAGCTTGCACGTTCTCCTCGAGTCTACGTGGGTTTCCTCCAGGTGCTCCGGTTTCCTCCCACACTCCAAAAATGTGCAGGTTAGGTGGATTGGCCATGCTAAATCACCCTTTAGTGTCTCAAGATGCGTAGGTTAGCTGGATTAGCCTTGGAAAATGTGTGTGGTTACGGGGATAGGGTGGGGGAGAGGGCCTAGGTAAGGTACTCTGAGTCAGTGCAGACTCAATGGGCTGAATGGCCTCTTCTGCACAGTAGGGATTCTATGATTCTATGAACTCCAAGACTTAGGCCCTGTTAGTACAGATTCAAATGCAGCATCCAATTTGCATGTGGAAAGGTCCACTGACTGGAAGGCAGATTTATGACTATTTAATCTGTGGTTTTGGTTTTGTTGGCGGCAGAAGAAATATATAATGATCCAGGGTGGCCAGCCTTATTCTAAATTTGAATTGTTGCTGTAGTTTTGGAATTCAGCTGAATTGTACGTTGCTATTTCCTCACTGTACCTCACTGCAGGGAGCTGTGAACTCTGTAACCAAGGCTAATTTTAGTGCGTGCAACATGAGACAGACACGAGTTAGAATTAAAATTAGCTTTTGAGGCTGAAATTACATGAACTTGCACATTGCGTCTAAGTAACTTTTTTTGCAATTGTAAAACATTCAAAGTATTTTACAACAGCTTATACACATAGAGCACCTTTAACATAGAAAGATACCCCAAGGTACTCCATAGAAATATAATTAGAAAAGCATTGAAACCAAGCTAAAGATAGAAGTATTAGGAGGATTGTCTGAACACTCAGTCAAAGAAATAAGCTTTCTTTTTTATTTGTTCATGGATTGTGGGCATCATTTATTGCCCATCTCTGAGGGTATTTAAGAGTCAACCACATTGCTGTGGCTCTGGAGTCACATGTAGGCCAGACCAAGTAAGGACAACAGATTTCCTTCTCCAAAGAACATTAACGAATGGGTTTTTTGTGAAAATCGACAATGGTTTCATGGTCATCATTTGAATTTTAATTCCAGATACTTACTGAGTTCCCACCATCTGCTATGGTGGGATTGGAACCCATTTTCCCAAAGAATCCAGCTAGGTCTCTGGCTGCTAATCCAGGGATATTACCACGATACCACCATTCCCAACTGTGATATCGGAAGATACTATTCAAGTTAAAGCTTTATTTATTAGTCACAAGTAGGCTTACCTTAACACTGCAGTGAAGTTACAGCGAGTCGCCACACTCTGGCACCTGTTTGGGTACAATGAGGGAGAATTTAGCATGGCCAATGCACCTAACCTGCACACCTTTGTGGGAGGAAACCGGAGCATCCAGAGAAAACCCAGGCAGACACAGGGAGAACGTGCAAACTCTACACGCACAGTCACCCAGGCCGGGAATCACAGGTCCCTGGTGCTGTGAGACAGCAGTGCTAATCACTGTGCCACCGTGTTGCTCCTATTCCAAGCAAGTAGAGAGTGTCTTGGCACAGAACTTTTAAAGTGTAGAAGGAGCCATTTGGCCTATCAAATCTGCACTGTGTCACTGAACGAATGGTCTACCGAATCCCACTTCCCAGTTTTACCCCCTCGTAACCTGCACATTCTCTCTTTTCAGATAGCAATCCGATTCCCCGTTGAATACCCTGATTGAACCCGCCTCCACCATCCTCTTGGGGAATTTCTTCCAGACTCCAATCACCCTCTGGGTGAAAATATTTTTGCTCACCTCACCTTCACTCATTTTGCCAATTATTTTGAAGCTGTTCTTGATGCTGTTGGGTGAGAACAGTTTCTCACTATTTACCCTGTCCCTGCCCCTCGGGATCTTGAAATCTCCATCGTGTCTCCTCTCGGCCTTCTTTTCTCCAAGGAAAAGAATCTTTCTACTTTCGCCAAGGCCAACTACTGTAGAATCATAGAATCCTGACAGTGCAGAAGAAAGCCATTCAGCCTATCAGGTCTGCACGCCTCTCCGGCAGAGCATCCTACCCAGGTCCAATCCCACACTATCCCCATAACCGCACACATTGCCCCGACTATCCTCCTAATACTCGGGGGCAATTTAGCATGGCCAATCTACTTAACCTGCACATCTTTGGACTGTGGTAGGAAACTACCCAGAGAAAACCCACGCAAAACGGGGAGAAAATGCAAACTCCACACAGACAGCCACCCAAGGCCGGAATGGAACCTGAGTCCCTGGTGCCGTGAGGTAGCAATGCTAACTACTGTGCCAACCATATATCACCCTGTTCAAACAAAACATAGTTTTTGGATGTGACCTTCCTCATTCCCTTTTCCCACGCAGGAGGTTAAAACTGATGCTGCTGTGTGGCTGTAGGAATGCGTTACATTTATCTGTCTGCTTAGGCTATCATTGGCTACATGTGCATATTATGAAGGGGAAGTAGGCTAAGAAGAGAATTTTGCTTTTATAGGCGAAGTCACAGAGCAAGTTTCAATCAAACCTTCTCTGTGGGGACTAAAACAACAGAGGAAGAATGTAAAATCCGTATAGAAATAAGAAGCTGTTGGATTCACATTTAAGCCTGACAGCCAAATAAGAGCAGCATAGTTGGATACTGGACTATTCCACCAAACAAAGAGAACTGAGTCCATGATATTCAGCATGCGGCATGTTATGAATTCAACAGCACAACCCTAACAAGCTACTTTAGAAATCTGGAAGCTGTGGGGTTAGTTCGGACTTTCTTTGGAGAGCGAGGCCACTGTCATTCACTGCCTGGGAACTCCATTGCAGTGAGTCGGGCAACTTGCTATTAGTGGTTCCCAACTGTTTGTGTGTTCACCTTCTGCACAGTCCAGGGCTTTTGTGGACAGGCTGTCACTGGTAGCTCAGTCATTAGTGGGCAGGAAATTGTAAAGGGCAGCTGGAGTTTGCAAAAAGCGTTTTTGTTTCTGTTGGCTAAAGGGATCAATACAATATCAAAAAAAAGAACAGTCCACTGTTCCAGCGACATGTGCCCCGCTTTACTGAAATAGCAACAGAAATATGATCGTAGCAAGTGTGCCAGGGAGAGGGATTCTTTTCCCCAGTGATGTCTATTGGTCAGGGCACCTGGAAGGAGATAATAACACGTGTTATTGTAAGCTGCACTGGTCTGCAAATTTGGCTGCATTGCTACTAAAAGTTCAATGACCATAGGAAGAAACCCTACCGCGATATTATATTAATGTCATAATATTATGATAGGGGCCAGAATTCACCAACTTCGCCACGGCTGGGATTCTCCAGCCCCGCTGCTCTGAATGGAAATTTGGTTGAGCACCAAATTCTCCATTCCCGCTCTCAGTGGGGGCAGGGCTTGTAAGACAAGGGCGTTCCAGCCAGCATCTTACTAATTGGTACAATTGTTCAGGATAGCTGAATCTAAAGCATACATGGGAAGATCACAGTCTCAGTGTATTTTGGAATGTCTCCACCAATGACAATTAAGTAATGAGATATACATTCTTGCAGCAAAGGGAAATGTTAAAAATAGGAAATGAAAACTCATCAGGTCAGGCAGCACCTTTGGAGGAAGAAAGAAGAGATGTTTTACGCCCGATGACATGTTTGTTGGCAAGATCGGAGAATCTCATAGGAAGTCACATATCCCAAAGATATAAATCCAGGAAGCCACTGTTCCCTCTGTTATTCACGATACGTGACTGTATTGGAAGAATTTCTTCACACTCGTCTTTAGGTTCAAGCTTCTTTATTGTAAGTCTCTTCCTCAAAGCCAGAGCTAACCCTCAAAGTGTTCAGCTGTTTCCATTTATAGCACAATCAATGTCACAGGTTTGACTGGCAATTCTCCTAATGAGGTTATTGACAACTCTGATCAGTAGAACATGGCCTTCCCCATCAATGGCTGCCTTTGTATCCCGCTGTCGGACATCGGGAAGTTAATTTAAATAATTAGCATCCTATTGCTATGGCCACAGCCCGGAAGCTTCTCCCCATGTCAAATTTACATCCCACATCAGCATGACGTTAGAGTAATGTGACTCAAAAGGCATGTATATGGCAGCCTGAAAGTCTGAATACACACGATGCAGTGCACACAAGGGCCACCCATAGGAACTCATGGAGACAGATGTGGAGTTCCGTCACAGGGAAGGGTCCAAAGTGGCTTCGTCCTGGCTGGCTTTCAGTATGGGGCCACTTCAAGGGCTCCAGTGCGGGGGTAGTGGGGAAGGGTGAGCATGGGCAAGGCAGTTCAGACTGAAGGAAGTTACATAAGCACATGACAAGGAGGAGGGGGAAGGGGTGAAGAAGTCTGCCAAGCATTTCAAGTTTGAACATTCTTCCACAGTCGAGACAATTCGCCATTAGCTCCATTGTCACACTTGGAGTCTGGCTTCTGAAGCAATCGTGCCCACGCAGGCAACACATATTCCTGACAGTGCCACTAATTGCTCCCGAACTTCTCACCCCTCGAGTGCAGGAATTTAATTAAGCTAAGCCTTCCGGTGCTAAGGAACAATTGGATGATTGGGCAAGTTGGAGAATCTGCTTGTGAGAAGTGGTCATGAACAGTCACTGAGCGAGGCACTCAGAATTACTGTTTTCAGTTTTATTTTATGGAATGTGGGCATCACTAGCTGGGTCCAGCATTTATCACCCATCCAAAACGGAGGGCATTTAAGAAACAACCACATTGAGGCTCTGGAGTCACATGTGGGCCAGGTCTGGTATGGATGGCGGATTTCCTTCCCTAAAGGGCATAAATGAAACCAGGTGGGTTTTTACAACTATTGACAATAGTTTCATAGTCATTATTAGACCTTTAATTCAAGATATGAACTTAAATTTCACCATCTGCCTGTAGAGGGAGATCCACAGAGAACATGGTTGTGAGTGAATTTACATTGATGAACATTACATACAAGTAATTAACACCGGTGTCCACATTGTTCAATTGCATCTTGTCTTTGCCAACCTTGCCGCTATGTCTTGGTGCATGCTCTGCACCCACACAGGAGGTGGACTCAGCCTGCTGACTGCTAAGCCCTGTTGTCTCTGATGCACTTGCCAGGCTTGCTCTGGGCGGAGACCTGGAAGTCCTGACCTGTTTTCATGGTGCGGCAGTGGCACCCATCTCGGCAGGCAGAGCTGGAGTGGATGGGGTCACAGGAAGAGGAGAGTGGGAGCAGCCGAGCACTTCCGGGATCACCTGGGTAGCTGGCCCTGGGGTGTAGAGCTGCTGGTGCTCCTCCTGATGGGTGCCCGAGGATCCTTGGCTGGCTCTTTGAGGAGAATGTGCAGCTGGAGTGAGATTGAGATGCAACCTTCTTCAATTGACACTGGTAGATGGCAGCTTGTGCCTCAGTGATGGAGTGCAACTCATGCAGAAGCGTAGGGTTGATGTTCTGGACCAAACCAGCATTCTACCAGCGTTGATCTCAATGTGATGGCATGCTGGTGTGATCACCTCGGAGGTAACTTGCAACCAGAGGAGCACAAAAGATATCCCTTCCTGATGTTCCCAAATTTGTCGATGCACGTCCAGCAACTGAGGTGGAGTCAAGTTGAGATGTTTGTGATCTGTCCCGGGCTCAGCACATTCCTGTCCTCCGTCTGTGGACACCCTGGGATGCCCCTGTCTCAGGCAGTGGACTGCACTCACCAGATTGCAACCCTGAGGCTGCTCTGGAGCTAGGTCTCACTGAGGTGTGTGTCTCTGCACAGATGGAAGGGGTGGGTAGGTGTTGTAATGGGTCTTCAAATAGGGTGTCATCAGATTCAACTTCTGAGGTGCCTTTGGGCCTTGTGATGAGGCCTTGGCTCATGGACATTCCCTGACCCTTCCTAGACATGCCTGTGAAAGAAAGGAGAGATTATTAATGCATGGCCAGGGCCACGGAACAAGAGACATCACTTACAGTACGTAAACGGGTCACATGAACTCAAAACATTAACTGCGGGCCTGATTTTACCATTTTCATTCTAATTGCTGAATCTGGGCATAATTCAGATCCGACATGGAAATCTGTTCTCAGGCGCCTCCATAAGCACTTAGCCTGAAAAACAATCGCGGGTCTGAATCGTGCTGTGGGCAGGGCTTAGCACACCCAAAACGATTGGAGCTCTGAACTACACATGCGCAGTTAGAAAAAAACTTGAAAAAAATGCGCCCTTGTCAGATCACTCACAGGTTGCTAAAAGCAGAGAAAGTGGCCCAGGAGCGAAAAGTGGGAGCGATGGCCCCCTCAGATATCACTGTCCCCCTTATCCATCCAATCCCCCGCAACCCAGACCGATCGCGAACCCCTGTCCCCTTCCCCTGCCACCGATCGCCCGCAGAGTGGCAGCGGATCCTCCACCCCTTCTACCAGAGAACCACCTGCCCCCCACTCCCCTCCACCAGTGAGCGATCGGGCTCCCCTCCCCACACCGAGATATATCTTACCCACCTCTCTCCTCTCCCCCACTCCCCAGAGCAAGCTGGCCTCACTACTCACCTCCCCCCCGCCCCCCCGAGGAACATCTGACCCGCCTCCTCCTCCTCCTCCTCCCCATCCCCCCTCCAGAGAATGATGTAGCCTGCCTCCTTCCCCTCCCCCAACCAGACAATGATCAGCCCTCCCCCCACCATCAGACAACAATCTGGCCTTACTCCACCACCCCTCCCCTCCCCACCAGAGAATGATCTGGCCTCACTCCCCCACCCCGCCCCAGGGAATAATCTGGCCTCACTCCCCCCTCCGAGGCCCCCCTGCCCCTCCGGCAACCAGAGAATGATTTGACCTGCCTAGCCCTCCCACCACCAATCTGAGCCAGAGAGCCATTGGAAGCTCTGAACTCACGCCTAGAGCGCCCGATTCAGACTTTTATTCAGCAGGTCCATTTCAATGCGATTTTGGATCGGCGAATGCGGTGATAAAGGGGGAAATGCTAGTTAGGTTGGGTGGGCAGTTCATTAATTCAATTTATGCATGCATATGCATTTAAATCATCATTGCACCTGCTTCAGGCGTGAATCAGATCACGGCCATTCCCGGGTCTCAGTAAAATGGTCATCTGCGCATTAATGGCCTCACACCTGACTTTATCACATTTTCGGGCATGACGCAATGGTAAAATAGGGCCCTGTATTTCTCACTCCACAGATGCTGCCCGGAGCTGCTGAGTTTATCCAGCTTTTTCCTACATTCCCATAACCCCATGCATTTACCCTACTAATCCCTGTAACCTACACACTTTGGGCACTAAGGGCCAATTTAGCATGGCCAATCCACCTAACCTGCACATCTTTGGACTGTGGGAGGAAAGTGGAGCACCTGGAGGAAACCCGTGCAGACACGGGGAGAATGTGCAAACTCCACTGTCACCCAAGGCTGGAAGCGAAACCGGGTCCCTGGCGCTATGAGGCAGCAAAGCTAACCATTGTGATGCCCTGATGAATGGTGGTATGGATGTGATGTGGACACGATCCTCATAGGGAATGAAGATGTGTGTGAGGGAGTGAATAGTAAAGTGGCTGAGCTGACAGGAGTGAGACCCCTGTGGGGTTTCGATGGGTGTGTGAGTGAATGAGTTGAGAGTGATGAGAAGATTGACCGAGTCTGGCAGAGCGGAAGAGATCAGTTGTCCTCTTCCTGCACTGGCTGCCTGTCCCCTTTCGGAGAGCGTTAGCACTGGCCACTGCTGCCACCACATTCCATGCTGGATTGGCCATCTTGGATGAGGTTCTTTGTGGCAGGGCAGGGGACAGGGAAGGATTGTTAGGGGTCATATTGGCAGAGGTCTTTGAACAGGAAAATGTTAAAGATGTAAAAAAGTGTTCAGCAAGTCCAGAGAAAGGAACAGTGAGGAAGGAAAAAACAAATGGAAGATCTGTGATGGGTAGAAGGCAGCGATTGAATGACAGGAGGAATGATGACGCAGGACAAATGGCACAAGTTAAGAAATGAAAACAGATGTCTAAGAGGAGATATAAATGGAAATATCGGGATCCTGACCTCTTGTGGAGGCAGAGGGCATTGCTGAAATATTCAATATTTTACCTGTCTTCCCTGAAGGAGGAGCTGCTGCCAATGTCATAGTAAAGGAGAAGGTAGTGAGAAAAAGGATAGGAGAAAACTGGATAAAGAGAGATCCTTAAAATCACTGGCATGACTCATGTGTTTAGATGGGACCCACCCAAGGTAAGGGTAGAAATTGTGTTTGGTCTGACCACAATTTTCCAATACTCCTTTGATATAGTGGATGAGTGGGTTCCAAATCTTACCAAAGAAATTTGAAGTGGCAAATGAGTATGAAAACAGAAGAAATTCACACCATTATTTTGGGCAACATAAAAGTCAAATCTTACCATCTCCTGCCAAAAAGACTTGACAGACTAGAAATCTGCCGGGGGGCGGGGTTGGGGGAGGGGGGTGGGGGGGTGGGTGGTGACTGTGACCTAAGTTGCCTGACAGCCAGCTGATAGCTGCAAATGGGGCAATTGCACATGTACAGATTCTGAGAGCAGCAGGGACCTGTCAGTACCTCTGCCTTTATCAGCTGGTCTCTGTGATCCTGCAACCCCACCCCCCCACCCCATAACACCCCCCGCTACTGCGTGGTCCCACAGCCAATGATGAACACCCATTGACTGATGGGGCGAGAAGGTAGGATTGTGGTTCCAGTGTCCAGGTAACGTTCCCCTTCCCCAGTGTAATACAGTGTCTGCAGCTCAGCCTTCAGTTCAATAACTCAGAGTCAAGGTTCCCGCATTTATTGCAGAGGCGACTTCCCTGGATCACGGTGGTATCCAGAAGTTCCTACATCCTGCAATCATAGCACCTGTCCTGCCATCTCCAATATTGTTAATTCATTAATAATTATAAATTAATTTATCATTTATAAAGTCTGCACCTCCCAATATGTTTTGGCACTGTCAGTAAACTTTACAATACTGATAAAGCAATTGTGACTTAGTGTATCTTTAAGCAATTTTTAAAAAATCATGACCTCTACAGCCTTCATTGTCAGTGTCTCTCAGCTCAAAGTTTTAGCTGATGTCATTATGTTGCTGACTAAGATGAGTCCTTTTATTGCTATTTAAGTGCTTTAAATGGGATTGTTTGTGTTTACGCTGGGATTAGTTTTATGATTCTGCATCATTAGGAGAATGGTTGTGTGTTTTTGGATAGTTTTTTTCAGTTTCAGTTTGGAACTGCAGGTTTGAGTTTTTAGTATTAGAAGGGACAACAAGCTAAAAAGAAGTTTATTTCCCTCTCCCCCTACTGTTTTAAAAATTCTTTGGTTAGCTGAAACCAAGATCTTGTTTTCCTGAAAGGTGAAAACCTGCTGCTGTTGAGGGCTTGTCCAGAGTCTCTCTGGCATTTTAGGAAAGTGTCTTGTCTTCAAATGTTCTGAATCTCAAGAACATTCAGCCACCCAGTATCGTGTGAGCCTTAGTCTATGGTGCATTGAGCCTGTTTAAAGGGTTGTTTATGGAGGTTAGTTTGATGGGACAGCTTCTTTACATTCATTAAGGGTTATACATTATTGTGGTTGTTTTGTTTTTGTTAGTAATTGTTAGAAATTATTGCTAATTTTCTTTCCATACATGTTAACTCTATTCTTAAATAAACTTTGTTTGATAAAAGCTCCCTAGGGGGTCACTTGAATCATACGTGAAGTGAAGCATCTCATGCTTATCCTAGCCAAATTCAAAATGCAAAACTTATGATTCAGGTGGGCTTCATAAAACACTTTGGAGTCTCTAATCTGAACCATAACACAAAACAGGACGTACAATACTGATAAAACTTACAAAAGTTTATTACTGCTGCCCCACAGCACCAGAGACCTGGATTCGATTCCCAGCTTGGGTCACTGTGTGGAGTTTGCACATTCTCCCTGTGTCTGTGTGGGTTTCCTCTGGATGCTCCTGTTTCCCCCCACAATCCAAAGATGTGCAGGTTAGGTGAATGGGCCATGCTAAATCCTTCGTTAGTGTACCTGAACAGTTGCCAGAGTGCGATAACTAGGGGATTTTCGCAGTAACTTCATTGCAGTGTTAATGTAAGCCCACTTGTGACACCAATAAATAAACTTAAAACTTTAAGATGCTTCCAGGCCCGCTGAGTATTTCTGGCATTTGCTGTATTGGAATTTCTGATCTAGTAATATTCCACTACACCAGCACCTCCCCATGCTGTGTGGCTGAATCCCCTAACTACTCCATTGCCTCCCTTCGCTACACTACTACCTCCCCTAAAGAATATGAGAGAAGCTACAGTAGCTTACCTTTTGGATATGACATTCATACTAAAATCCCACCTGCCTGTTCAGATGTCAAAGTTCCCATGGTGCTATTTTGAAGAAGAACAGGAATTTCTCTAATGGCCTGGCCAATACCTGTTCCTCAGATTGGCATCATAGAGAAGAGGGTATTTGGTCATTAGTTGTTTGTGGAAATTTGCTGTGTGCAGATTGGTTGTTGTGTTTTCTGATTTACAGCAGGAACTACACCACAAAAAGTATTTCATTATTTGTAGAGTATCATAGAAATCCTTTAGTGCAGAAAGAGGCCATTAGGCCCATCAGGTCTGCACCCACCACAATCCCAGCCCCTATATCCCTACATATTGTACCCACTAATCCCTCTAATCTATGCATCTCAGGACACTAAGGGGCAATTTTAGCATGGTCAATCAATCTAACCTGCACTTTTTTGGACTGTGGGAGGAAACTGGAGCACACAGGGGAAACCCATGCAGACACAAGGAGAATGTGCAAGCTCCACACAGACAGTGACCCAAGCCAGGAATTGAACCCAGATCCCTGGAGCTGTGAAGCAGCAGTGCTAACCACTGTGCTATCATGCCACCCACTTTGTATTTTGAGGTGCCCAGTGATCATGAACAGCATTATAAAAATAGACTTTGTTCTTACTTCCTGCTGTAGCGTCAGGAGAAACAAAGTGACTAACCACTGTGCCACCGTATCATCCTGCGGAGAGAATTAATGTTTCAGGTCATGACATTTCATCAGAAATGCTTTTGGGAAGATGGAATTGATGATGAGTCTTAGTAGAGTCAGCGTTATAACCCATACAGAGAAACAATCAACAAACAAATGGAAAGTTAAACTACGTTGCCAAAACAAGTCAGAGTAAATCATGATCAAGTCAAATAGTGATCCAGGCCTTCAGCGCTCAGATGCCTGACTGATCAAAACAGGATACAATCTTGAGGTGCAGATAAGAGCTACGAATCTGATCCTCGATCTTATAAATCTCTGATATGAGGAAGGCCTATTGATGACTTGGTTCATCAGCTCTGAAAGGAAATACCAGTGGGTTCTCTGAAAGACTTATATGAAGTTGTATATATGGAAAAGTAAACTGGAAGCGTAGGACAAAAGGCTCACAGGTTTAAATGAGTAAAGGGGAAATTTGAGACTGATATCAGGAAGTCCTTCTACACACAAAGAGCTGAATAACACATGGAATGAATTTCCCACGAGAACAATGTATGCGAAAACACTGGAATAATTTAAGAATCAACAGGCTCCCACAATGAGAATATTTGAGGGTCTTTCTGGATCAATGAGTTGAATGGTCTCATTCATTCATTCATGGGGCAGAAATAAGCATTGGGAGAAACAAGAATGGCACATCCTCCGAGTTTGGGAGTGCCGCCATTGCCTTTCTCAAATGAGCCTTTCCTTTTGATCTGTTTCCACTTCACCATAATATGGAGATGCCGGCGTTGGACTGGGGTAAACACAGTAAGAAGTCTCACAACACCAGGTTAAAGTCCAACAGGTTTATTTGGTAGCAAATGCTACTAGCTTTCAGGACTTTTCCTCTTCATCAAGTGAAACCTGTTGGACTTTAACCTGGTGTTGTGAGATTTCTTACTGTGTCCACTTCATCATAGACAGAGTATAATCAGGTTGATTTTATTTGTTTTCTTTGATGAATAGGTTGCTTTCCAGTGGGTTTCTCTTTCTCTCCCTCTCCATCCCTGAAAAGCAGAGTTTCTTGGGAGAATTACTGCCTCCTGCTACAAATGGCCATTCACCTGCAGAGGGAGAATAGCTTTACCACCTGTGGATCGACACTACCACAAACTCTTGTTTTCTGCAGTGTCAAGCAGTGGCCAAAGCAACAATCCTGGCTGATTCCTACAAGATTATGAGAGGCATAGACAGATTGGATAGTCAGAAGCTTTTTCCCAGGGTGGAAGAGTCAATTACTCGGGGGCATAGGTTTAAGGTGTGAGGGGCAAGGTTTAAAAGAGATGTATGAGGCAGATTTTTTATGCAGAGAGTAGTGGGTGCCTGGAACTCGTTGCCGGGGGGAGGTAGTGGAAGTGGATACGGTAGTAACTTTTAAGGGGTGTTTTGACAAATCCATGAATAGGATAGGAATAGAGGGATATGGTCCCCGGGAGGGTAGAGGGTTTTAGTTCAGTGGGGCAGCATGGTCGGTGCAGGCTTGCAGAGCTGAAGGGCCTGTTCCTGTGCTGTAATTTTCTTTGTTCTTTGTACTTTGTTCCTCTGCCTGCTAATCTAGAGACACTGAGGCTACTTGTGACATTGTCCATTTGGATATGGAGAGACAATGGCCTAGCAGTATTATCACTCAATTATCAACTGAGAAACTCAACTATTGTTCTGAAGACCCAGGTTCAAATCCTGCCACAGCTGATGGTGGAATTTGAATTCAATTTTTTAAAAAAATGTGGAACTAAGAATCTGCTGAAGACCATTGTTGGGAAAACCCATCTGGTTCACTAATGTCCTTCAGGGAAGGAAGTCTGCTGTCCTTATCTGGACTGGCCTACATGTAACTGCAAAGCCACAGCAATGTGGTTGACTCTCAACTGGAATAAGGGCAACTAGGGATGGGCAATAAACACTGGCCAGCCAGCAATGCCCACGCTCCGTGAATGAATGAATGAAAGCAAATACAGATTCTTGATCAGCTTATTCTACCCTTTCTCCTTTGGATTCCATAACAAATATTGTTACTCCCAAGCAAGATTTTTAATTTAAACTCTGTAAAATTTTATGCATTTGCTAGATATAGAAATTGTGCAGGTGATGGGTCTGTCCACCTTGGTCATGGTAAATAGCTGGAGGTCACAGGTTGTCTCTCATGGACACTCCTGCTGTTTGCAAACACTCTACAATGACTCGCTGGGATGTGGAGGGTTAAAATGGAATCCCTTACCAATAATGTACGCTAACTTTACAGGCCTAAGTCTATACTCTGGTTTTTGCTGCCAAATTTTTCATCTTCTCATACTACATGCTACCAAATTAATTGCTCCAATGGTTATCCTACATTGTAGTCAGCTGAGCAGTTACTTCCAGCAACATATTAATAGCAACACAACGATAAAACATTCATATGCATGAGTAGAGAACCGTGCAATTATAACTTCAGCTAAAAGCAACCACTAATTATAACTTGTGGGATTGCAGAAATTAATTTGCTCTAGCTCTGTTCTTCAGCTCCCCATGATATCCGCACACATGAGGATGGCCTCAATCAGGATCTTGGGTTCATGTCACGCTATTTGTTACCTCCATGACTTGCCTGGGCTTGCAACATCTCACGTACTGTCCTGTCTGGAGGTAGTACACATCTCTTTAACCTATGCTGAATGCTATCTCCACCCACATTGTCTGCACCTTTAAGACTTGATTAGGTGTAAAGACTCACATTCTAATCAGTATTCTGTAAACTGAGCCCTGTTTGTGATGAGAAGTCTCCAAAAGCTAGTGGCGTTCGCTACCAAATAAACCTGTTGGACTTTAACCTGGTGTTGTGAGACTTCTTACTGTCTTCAGCCATCCAACAGGGGGCAGCATGGAACCATCATGGAAACTGCAACAAGTTGT
Source organism: Carcharhinus amblyrhynchos (assembly GCF_965287045.1). Classification (NCBI taxonomy): domain Eukaryota; kingdom Metazoa; phylum Chordata; class Chondrichthyes; order Carcharhiniformes; family Carcharhinidae; genus Carcharhinus; species Carcharhinus amblyrhynchos. The sequence continues at coordinate 19,136,674 of NC_137345.1, forward strand.
GTTCATATAAATCCCATACAAAAACAACATAAACCATTTTAATAGAAGATAGACCTACTGCCTGAAAATATGAATAATTTTTGCCGTAAAATATGCATAACATAAAATAAAATTGTCACAGATATAATTGCATTGTAGGACGAGAAGGAAATGACAACCATTTATTAGCAAAGAGACGTCTGAGAGAGTGGAATTACGCAGTGGGCTATCTCAGGGCTCAGTGATATTTCCAATTTAAAGAAATAACCAGGATTCAGAAATGCAAAGCAATTAAGTTTACAGGTAATATCAAACTGGGAAGGGGCAGTTGAATTGCAGGAGGCAGCTGAGAAATGGCAGCATGAGTTGGACAAAATATGTGAGTGGGTGGGAAAGTAATGGGTGAAATTGCCTGCGAATTGTGAAGTGGAAGGAAAAATAAGCAAACATGTATTCCGAGAATGATAACTAGGTGTCCTTTTAGATTTGGTGCATAATATCATAGAGTCGCTAAAATGCAGCTGTAGGCTATTCAGCCCATCACATCTGCAACAAAGCATCTTATGCAGGCTCTGTTCCTGTAACCCAACATATTTGCCTCGCTAATCCCCCTAACCTACACATCTTCAGACATTAAGGAGGGGCAATTTAGCATGGCCAATCTACCTAACCCCCACACATCTTTGGAGTGTGGGAGCAAACTGGACCACCCGGAGAAATCCCATGCACACATGGGGAGAACAGGCAAACTCTACGCAGTCACCCAAGGCTGGAATTGAACCCGATCCCTGGCACTGTGAGACAGCAGTGGTAACCACTATGCCACCATGCTGCCCACGTCCAACCAATGTAGGGCATCCTATAATCGAGTGCATTCAGCAGGTCAGACTGCACCTGTAGAGAGAGGAACAGTTAACAAATGGGATGATGACTGTTTACCATTCAACAGAGCATCAGCTGTAATCGTAACACTATTTCCTCATGTTTGCCCACGATTCCCACTTCCTTCGGCTTGAGGGACTGAATGGCTTACTCCTGCTTATAATTTGTATATTTGCAGATTAATTATTTTTGCACCTTTTTCTTGAATATCTTAATGCTTCTGACCATTTCTTGACTGACATTGCGTTCACATTATTCCACTCATAATTTCTCCCTGGATTTGTTTCTGTTATGTCTTTACTCCTTTCCCCTTGTTTCTGATTGTATTCCTGCCCATCCATCCCTTCTCTTTCAGGTTTGAAGATGGATCTACCAATGGGAGACCATGTTGTTTTTCCCTGGGAAGCCCAATGTGATTTAATTCCAATCAGGTACTTACCTGGTCAGTGCTGGGAGTGCCATCCCACTAAGCCAACAGTAGTGTGCAAATCCTCCTGAGAACTGTCAGCAGCTGTCCAGCACCTATATCCCCACCAGGAGTGGGGCCTACAGGATGGATTGCTGATGGATCGCTAGGTTAGGATGAATGTGGGGAGGAGTATGGGTGTTGAGTGGAGTGCGATGGTGGTGAAGAGGAGTCAGAGGAGTTAGAAGCAAGAGCAGACGCTGCCTTAATGTACCTCTCTCCCTACTTCCCAATGCTGGGCCCATCAGTCACAAGGTGTGTCCATGACTGCGAGACCCTCACCCTCAACTTCATCAGAGAGAGGTGAGAAGGAACTGAGATTTCCACCCCAAACCTTCCTTCCACATGGCCCCCTCCTGCCCCCCCCCCCAAGACATTAAATTCAGCCCACTGCACTGCATGTTGCCTGTTGCACGCATTTAGAGATATAACAGTACACAGTTGAAGATATTTGATGTTACATTTAACTGGGGCCTTGCAACAGGTGAAGGCCTCAATCAAGTGCCTCAGAAGTATATATTTATATTATTATTACTTTTAATTTTAATTTCTTCCATCGTTTTATTTGTCTACTTCTAAATCTCACTAGCATCCTGATTCTCCCCCACTCCCCACCCCACTAGGGCCTCAGGTTGTCCTTTTATATTCTGCACTTTGTTCTGTCATTTACACATTCTAATTGCTTAATGGATGCTATTGGCACCATTCTCAGCCTTTTATCACCAATATTTACATCTCATTTTTCTCAATAACGTCTTGGTCGATTACAACCCCACCCCCACCTCCCATCCCTCACCGTTACAGTATAAATTTCATCCTGTTTTCTTTGTCTTCGGCTCTGACGAAGAGTCATCCAGACTTAAAAATGTTGGGTTTATTCTCTCTCCACAGATGCTGTTGGACCTGCTGCCATTTTCCAGCATTAGCTGTTTTTGCCTCATCTGCCCAATGCATTAAGTCATCACCACATTTACATCAGGCAGTGTCCAACTGTAACTTCAACAAAATTGGCCTTTGCATCAGTTCATTTATCATGGTTCCGATCCTTCATCTGCTAAAGGCGTACCCTACACTTTGGGAAGAAAATTGTCTAGACACAGTTGAAATAAATTGCAACCAAATGTAATTCCTGAAATCTGAGTACATTTGTAGCTGATGTTTTTCACCCTGGTGTTTCCCCTTGGTGACAGTCCATAATTTATAAGCTTTGGAAACAACACAGAATTCCTTCCCAGTTCTCCCCCAGTGATAGGGGTCAATCAGGAGCTTAGCTGCTGCATCTTAGTGCGAGTTTCCTTTGTTCTGTGACGGATCTCTGAGCCCTTGGACAGAACCTTATTCTAACACAGGGGGAAGGACGCTAACTGCTTGGGATTGGGTCTGGTTCGGTTGTGGGCTTTGCTGTGACTCCTTAACTCAGCCACAGTATTGTTACTTCTCTTCAGGGTTCCCCAATCAATTACAGAAGATGGGTGGGATCATAGGCCAACTCTGCTATAGGAAGGATTTTTAGGTAATGGGCTCTTCCTCTTGGGCTCAGAATGGCTGAACTGGATATTGATTCCTGAGGCTTCGGGTACCACAAGAATCACAGGAATGCAGGGTAGACCTGGAAAGGATGCTCCCTGCCTTCCAGCACCAACCCCCCCTCCCCCACAACCCACTCCATATCTTCCAGGTCTCTTCCTCTTACCTGGAAGTTCTGCTGCAGGATCTGATGGACTGAAATGAGATGATGTTTCCCAGGCACAGGAGCCAAGTGCAAACCTTTCAAAGTAAGCGGGCATGGTGATTGACCAAGGGAGGGCACATTAAGAGTGAGATCCCTCAAAACCTGGAGATGGGCTCTGTCTCAAGAAGTTCAGGGGGGAGGAGAAGCAAGACGCATGGTGGCACAGTAGTTAGCACTGCTGCCTCACAGCGCTAAGGACCCAGGTTTGATTTTCGGCTTGGGTCATTGTCTCTCTGCAGAGTCTGCACATTCTCCCCATGTTTCCTCCGGGTGCTCCAAATTCTTCCCACAGTCTGAAAGATGTACTGGTTAGATGCATTGGCCATGCTAAATTCTCGCTCAGTGTACCCGAACAAGTATCAGAGTGCGGCGAACAAGGGATTTCCACAGTAATTTCATTGCAGTGTTAACGTAAACCTACTTGTGACGCTAATAAATAAAACTTAAAACTTCCTCTTGCACAACACTTGCATATCTTGCCGCTCCCATTTTCCTGTTCCTTCCCAGAATCTCCTCGTGTCCCCAACTGATCAGTTAATACTCACACATGCACTCATCTTCATGCCATCTTCTCTTGTGTCTCACAGTGAGCCTCCTCAGATGTTGTCCTTCCCTCCTCTCCACACAGTACCTTTCTCACACATACAACTCTTTGCTTTCTCTCATTGCAGGAGAAGACAATGCAGAATTCCAGGCAGAGGCAGAGAGCTGTAGGGGTGGGGACCGTGTGGAGTGCCTTCAATAATAGCCACCTGTCAGACATGGACAGTATTAGAACAGGAAGGTGCTTGGTGGCCAGCGCAGACACAATGGGCTGAAAGGCCTCTTTTCCCACTGTAAAGCTCTGAGGGCGGAATTTTACGAAAATTTTTGCTGCGCTGTAGGGATGCCATTGCACAGGTACTCTGATCTACCAGTGTACTGGTGATTGCACTCCCCCATCCCCCCCCCCAACCCCAGAAAACCGGGCACAAACCTCATTTCTCGCTCCCACTCTGCATTGAAAATCAAGCAGGACGAGGTTGTAAAATCACATCCCATTACACAACATAAGAACATAAGAAATAGGAGCAGGAGTAGGCCATCTAGCCCTTCGAGCCTGCCCCGCCATTCAATAAGATCATGGCTGATCGGTCGTGGCTCAGTTCCACATTCCCGCCCTCTCCCCATAACCCTTAATCCCCTCTCTTATCAAAAACCGATCAACCCGTGTCTTCAAAATATTTAGCGAGGTAGCCTCCACCACTTCAACGGGCAGAGAATTCCAGAGATTCACCACCCTTTGAGTGAAGAAGTTCCTCCTCAACTCCGTTCTAAACCGCACCCCCCCCCCTTTATCTTGAGGCTGTGCTCCCTAGTCCTACTATCCTTTCTGAGCAGGAAGAGTCTCTCCACCTCTATCCTATCCATCCCATTCATCATCTTATACATCTCAATGAGATCTCCCTTAATTCTTCTAAACTCTAACGAGTATAAGCCTAGTTTATTCAGCCTCTCCTCATAGCTCAACCCCCTCAACTCCAGCATCAGCCTAGTAAACCTCCTCTGCACTCCCTCCAAGGCCAAAATATCCTTGCGTAAGTACGGCGACCAAAACTGCACACAGTACTCCAGCTGCGGCCTCACCAGTGCCCTGTACAGTTGCAGCAAGACCTCCCTATTTTTATATTCAATCCCCCTCGCTATGAAGGCCAGCATCCCATTAGCCTTCCTGACCACCTGCTGCACCTGCAAGCTGGGTTTTTGCGACTCATGCACAAGGACCCCGAGGTCCCTCTGCACCGTCGCCTGCTGCAGTTTTTTGCCACGTAAGTAATAATCCTTCATACCATTATTCCTACCAAAGTGGACCATCTCGCACTTGCCAACATTAAATTCCATTTGCCAGTTCCTGGCCCATTCGCCCAACCTATCTAGATCCTTCTGCAGACTCTCCACACCCTCCGCACAATTTGCCGTTCCCCCAATCTTGGTGTCATCAGCAAATTTCGACACCCTACACTCTCTCTATGACTGTATAAACATGTGCCCAGCTGGTCCACTGGGAAAGGCCTTTGGGTCCAGAAGGGTGCAGGTGTCAGCAATGACCTGCCATCAAAGCCTGAAGCCCCCGAAGAACTGCTGTTCATACACGCTGAGAGAGAGGATCCCCTACCTGTCAGCACTGTGTAAAGGGTCTTACCTCCTTCCAGCTATGTCCTTCCCCTCTGTCCTGTGGAGTGGCTCATGATAGAGGACGAGGAAGCTGATTCTGCAGTTGGTGTTATTCCTGCTCCTCCTGGTGCTGGTGGTGTTGCTGCTCTTGTTCCTCATCAGAGGTGCGAGGTTGAACAGCATAAGCAGGTTTCACAAGCACAGCATATGTGGACCCAATTGCAAGATGGAATGCGAGCCTTTTCAGGTAATTAATTCTTTACAGGTACAGACAGTGCAAGTGCAGAGAGGGATAATCACAGGTTAAAGAGGTGTGAATTGCTTGAAGCCAGGACAGTTTGTAGGATTTTGCAACCCCAGGCCAAATGGTGGGGGTTACACGTAGTGTGACATGAATCCAAGATCCCGGTGGAGGCCGTCCTCATGCGTGCGGAACTTGGCTATCAGTTTCTGCTCGACGATTCTGCATTTCTGCAATTATTTGTGCAGCATCTGTTACTGCAGTGGCTGCTTTTTCTTGTCTACTGGTTGGCAGATCTATAATAATCTAAGTGTGAAGGATAGATGAGTCTGGAGATTATTGAAGAACTACATCATGAATATCTGCTTTTTAATAAGTGTGGACTAGTATGCAGCCCCTGTAAGACACAAATCCATGGGTCTATTACTCTAATCTTCCATCTGCTGGTGCACCTCCCTCTGCCTCTAGTCACTGGTGCTCAGGTACTACATCCTCACCCTCCTATCTGAGTTCCACAACATGGATGATCTGGGCTGGCGCACAGAAATGGGTGCTGAGCTGTCCCATTCCCTGCTATCAATGTCCTCATCCTGGGAGACCCCTATAGAAGAAGAAAATGAACCAGTGTTAGCATTGGATTTGGTGCCAATGGCTTGGTACAGCACATGCTATCTTACAGCAGAAGGGTAGGCCTGACTATTAGCTTCACAGCAATAAAGCTGCTCCAGCATCAGGACTTCTTATCACTCATAACCCTAAACCATCAAAATACCAGATACAATTATCACATGATAAATATTCCTATTTCATCTATAATTGTCTTATAAGAAAAGCAGGTTTCCTTTACTCAAAGCATACAAATGAGCCAGTTGGGTTTTTCAGTAATGTAAAAGCTTCTTATGATCTTTTATGAGATGAGATGAATGTTTTCCACTCTGAGAATGGTGAATCTTTGGAATTCTCTGCCTCAGAGAGTTTTGGAAGCTAAATCTTTGAGGTTGTTCAAGGCTGAAATCAATAGATTTCTACATATTGAAAAAAACAGGAGGGGATACGAGGAATAATGCAGGAAAATGGTTTTGAAATGGAAGACCAGCCATAATCTCATTGATGGGGGATGTGGGTTTAAAGCACTGAATGGCCTATTTCTGCAACTAGTTCTTATTTTCTAATGTTATTAGCTTCTTGGTTACTTTTACTGATACTGGTTTCACTGCCATTCTTTTAATACTGAATCTGAATTCTCAAACTACCATGGATTTGAACTCACACCATTTGCATTATTGGTCCAGACCTCTGCAGTGGTTGACTGGTCATGCAAATTTGCCCCTTAATGTCAGGAGGATTAATAGAGTAAATATGTGGGGTTACGGGGATAGGGCCTGTTGGTGCAGGCTCGATGGACCGAATGGCCTATTTCTGCACTGCAGGGAGTCTATCCAAAATAACTGTTCGATTCTGGCTCGGGTGATTGTTTGTGTGGAGTCGACACATTCTCTTCGAGTCTGCCTGGGTTTCTCCGGGTGCTCCAGCTTCCTCCCACAGATCAAAGGTATGCAGGTTAGGTGAATTGGCCATGTTAAATTGCTCCTTAGTGTCCTAAGATGTGTAGCTTAGATGACTTATCCATGGTAAATGTGTAGGATTATGGGGAGGGAGCCTGGGTAAGATATTCTGTCAGAGAGTCAGTGTAGAGTTGATGGGTTGAATGGCCTCGTTCTGCACTTTAGGGAATCTGTGATTCATGATAATTTTCCTTTGCTGCTGGGGGTGTAAAGAAAACATTAGTAGACTTTCTGGAACACTTTGGCAGGCTTCACCACCACATCATCAAAATTAATTTTGGAAATTCACTGGAGACTTCACCTCAAAGGAATAAATACTGCGTTATCCTACCTTATAGAATTCTTAATAGGAAAAAGAAAATGTTTAGTCATTAGCATATTACCAGAAGTTTTCCTTGGTCTGCAGCAGGAATGGGAGGAGGATATAGGGAGGGCAGAGAGGGGTCAGCTCATGCAGTGGAGAGGGTAGGAGGGCAGGATGGACTCCATAACTTCCTGCGAAGATCCCTCTTCTTCTGGACCTTCTCCACCAGGACCACGAGTGATCTATCTGAGAGCCTGTGCACCCCCTCACCTGGTCCCCAATCCATCCCAAGACTTGCTGCTGTCTGTCAGCCAGAACACTGCGCACCTTCAATGGACATGGGTGTCTGCAGCCCACACATCCTGCTCTTCGAAAACTGTGCCTATTCAATGCTTCAGCAGGTGCCTGCTGTAGCAAGTTCAAATATTGATAACCTTCAAACTCTTATGTTAAAACAAGACATGGAACACACAATTCCTATTTTACACCTTTCACCACGATAAATTCCTTTGTTTAAAGAAGTTACAGAATTTAATGTAAAGGAAGTGAATTTGCTTCTCCCTCCTCTCCATCCACTTGGCTACTATATTGTAAAAATGCCTTAAGCATCACTAATTTACCATGCAAAATAATGAATGTGCTACTGCAGACACCTAGTGGGATGTCACTTATTGTGCTTGAGATGAACTGAAGCATCGAACATCTTGAGTAATAAGTTTAAAAGGCTTTATTACCTTTACACTGATACACATGCAGCACACACATTGATTGCTCAGCAACAAAATGTTAATATTTCCATACTCTTTTGAGACATTTTAATTAATGACCTTGCACAGGAAGCTTTGTGAACCTGCACACATAAACTTTGGCAAAGGCCTGAGCAGGATCTAGGAACACTGACAAAACTTTTGGCAACACAAGTTGACTGCATTCTTGACTGAACTGTTAGATTAAACAAAGGATATGTCATTATTGAAGATGCTGAGCTACACATTTCTTTTGATTGTAAACATTATAAGTCAAGAAGGTCACTCGTATGAGTGGAAGTATGCCTGGAGCTCTCAACTTGCAACAGATCCATCCCTCACGGTCTTTAGTCCCTTTGCCTACATAGGGCCAAAAAGTAAATCATTTTAAAATATGTTAATACATATGTTTGGTAGCACAAGACTTGACTATTGCAGTAAAAAGAGACATACTGTCAAAGTTTTTCATCTTGCACTCATCGGGACAGATGCGAGAAAATCAAATTTCAAAGGAACAAACGATTTATACTGCACGAGAGGAGGGTGCTGATTGGTTGGCAAGTGGATTCTGATTGGTTAAAACATTACCATGGAAAATTCATGAGGGAAATATTTTCTTCCATGCTCTTGTTTAATTGTTTCTGTTTGCAGAGGATAGTGCCCTGCATATGTAGATTCTAGCAAGTGTGAATGGGCCACATTGCAAGCACTAACTCATCCAGCCCATTTTTGCAAAATTCAGAACAATATCTAACATTTGGTGTGATTCTAAGATAGGATAGTGCTTATTGAACCATCCCAAGAAGTTCACAGACAACTAATTTAAGACGATCAGCTGGACTCATATTGTGGCTCACTTACACTTGCTGGAAGCTACATATATTCATATACAGCGTCCTGTCATCTATAAACTGAAAGAACATATCTAGGCATTGTATATTTTTCAATTAAAAAAATGCATGGGAGACAACTTTTCTCTGGTGGATTCTCTGTGACAATACCCCAAATGATCATCTCGCACTTGCCAATCAATAAGTATCCTTTTCTCATGCAGTATCAGTTGTTGTTCCCTTTGAAATTTGGTATTCTTGTGCTTGTCCTGTTGAGTGCAAGATTAAAAGCTTCGACAGCGTGCCTTTTTTCAGCGATACATAAGGCGAATTGCATTGTTAGCATTTTGAGGTCCTTTTGAAAATCTAAAGCATAGGCATATTAGAAAAAGATTCTGATTTAGTTAAGACCAATTAGAGAAAAGTGGGTAATTCAGAAAGGGTACTTTGAAGTCAAGAACAAAAATGATGTTTTAGTAAGAACTATTCCATTGGATGTTCAGATATGAATCATTGCTTCATTGGAGGAAGGCTAAGATCGAAACCTTTGAGTCAATAATCCACCATAATCCCATAGCTAAGAAAGAATGTACTAACCTTGAAAAAGGTCCAGAGGAGGTTCACAAGAATGATCCCTGGAATAAAGACCTTGTCATATGAGGAATGGTAGAGGGCTCTGGGTCTGTACTCGCTGGAGTTTAGAAGGATGGGGGGGGGATCTTAATGAAACTTACAGGATACTGCGAGGCCTGGATAGAGTGTATGTGGAGACGATGCCTCCACTAATAGGAAGAACTAGAACCAGAGGGCACAACCTCAGACGAACGGGACAATCCTTTAACATAGAGATGAGGAGGAATTTCTTCAGCCAGAGAGTGGGGAATCTGTGAAACTCTTTGTTGCAGAAGGCTGTGGAGGCCAGGTCACTGAGTGAATTTAAGACAGAGATAGAGAGGTTCTTGATTAATAAGGGGATCAGGGGTTATGGGGAAGAGGCAGGAGAATGGGAATGAGAAAAATATCAGCCATGATTGAATGGCGGAGCAGACTCGATGGTGGCCTAATTCTGCTCCTATCTCTTATGGTCTGATGGTCTTATAAGAGGAGCTAACAGAAATCCTGCCATTGGCCAATTATGCGATTTTTCGGTCCTGCCAATGTCTATGGCGTGGTGCGTGATTCGCCTGTCCTGCTGCCGTGGAAATCGGGGAGGCGGGAGGTGGCGCGGGGGGGAAGACGCAGTCACCTTTGGCGGGACTGGAAGACCCTGCCGATGGGAAGGGCAGGAAAATCCCGCCTTATCTCTTTACAACAGCTTGTATTTGCATAACAAATTTTACATAGCAAAACATGACAAGGTGCTTTACAGTGACAACTGTCAAACAGCATTTTACATCAAGCCATATGAAGACATTCAGGGAGCTGTCCAAACATTTGGTCAAGGAGGTTGGTTTGAAGGAGCAGCTTAAAGTCGGAAGGTGTGTAGAGTGGTGGAGGGATTTAGGGAGGGAATTCCAGAGCTCTGGATCTAGGCAGTCATCAATTAAGGAATGAATGAAAATGGGAGATGCATAAGATCGAGGTCAGAATTGCAGCAAAGCAGGGATCCCAGAAATTTTTTGGATTGGAGGAGGTTGCAGAGTTGGGAGAAGTGACACCATGCAGTGATTCGGAAACCAAGGATAAGAATTTTAAAAATTACTGTGCAAAGTGATCATTCCACAGCCACCAGCTATCATTTGCATTTTAGACCTGTCGCCAAATTGCCTGTAGACTTTTGTTTAACTGTGTTTACCAACATATGACGATATTAATTATAGCATTGCATTGTGCACTGTCACAACAATTTTAAAGCTTATTGCAAAAGGGCGGCATGGTGGCACAGTGGTTAGCATTGCTGTCTCTCAGCGCCAAGGGCCCGGGTTCGATTCCAAGCTCGAGTCACTGTCTGTGCAGAGTCTGCATGTTCTCCCCATGTCTACATGGGTTTCCTCCAGATACTCTGGTTTCTTCTCTCATTCTGAAAAGACGTGCTGGTTAGATGGATTGGCCATGCTAAATTCTCCCTCAGTGTACTCGAACGGGGGTCAGAGTGTGGCGACTGGGGGATTTTCACAGTAACTTCATTGCGTATAAATTTAAACCTATTTGCAATGCTAACAAATAAACGTAAAAAAAAGATGCTTTCCGTGTGTTACACTGAGATTGCAGCATTGCAGGTCAAGTTAAACATGTCCTTATCCAGCATTTAGTAGTCACTTTCTATCTAGAACCATTAGATAGCACATATGGTTGGCCTGGTGGCACAGTAGTTAGCACTGCTGCCTCACAGCACCAGGGACACCGGTTCAAATCCACCCTTGCTTGACTGTCTGTGTGGAATCTGCACATTCTCCCAGTGCCTGTATGGTTTTGCTCCAGGTGCTCCCATTTCCTCTCATAGTCCAAAGATGTGTAGGTTAGGTGGATTAACCATGGTAAATGGCTATGTGGATAGGGCAGAGGAGAGGGCCTGGGTGGGGTGCTCTATCAGAGAGTCAGTGTAGACACGATGGGCTAAATGGCCTCCTTCTGCTCTGTAGGGCTTTTACGATTAGTTATCTTAGATTGTAATTTTCCCTTATGAAAGTGGCATGAACAAATCTGCAATAGTGATGCTCTGGCAGGGATCAGCTAACTCAATATAAACCTCAAAATGATCTGGGATTTTATGATGTGTATGGGGATCAAATGGGAAAATAAGTTGAATCAAAGAACAACCATGATCTACGGGAAGGCAGAGCAGGCTGGAGAAGCTGTATAAATGGCCTAATCCTACTCGAATTTGTATGATCTTATGGCAATAACAACATGGCTGATATATTTAATCTCCACAATGTGTGGGAAATTTACCTCTGTGTCTATAGGATGCATTACTGAAGCTAAATTTTATATTTTAAGGCATAGATAGTTAATTGGAATTGGACAAACTTGTTTGACTAAGGGTACTAAACTCAATTCTGTCTGTTGGATAGTTTGGGTTAAGTTTGAAGTTACAATGCCCCTCGATTTTCAAAAGATTAGATGAATTAAATGCATTGTTTTAAATGAGACCAAGAAAGTTCCTAAATATTATTAATGGACATTTCAGACTTTCAAAAAAGTAATCAAAGCAATGCGACAGAACCACTTACGTTAGCAATTCCACACAATGGGCAGCACGGTGGCACAGTGGTTAGCTCTGCTGCCTCACAGCTCCACGGACCCGGGTTCGATTCCAGCCTTGGGTGACTGAATGTGTGGAGTTTGCACTTTCTTTCCGTGCCTGTGTGGGTTTCCTCCGGGTGCTCCAGTTTCCTCCTACACTCCAAAGATGTGCAGGTTAGGTGGATTGGCCATGCTAAATTGCCCCTTAGTGTCAGGGAAATTAGTGGAATAAACACATGGAGTTACAGGGATAGAGTCTGGGCGGGATTGCTGGTGGTGCAGGTTTGTTGGGCCAAATAGCTTCTTCTGGACTGTAGGAATTCTATGAATACTTTATTACTCTGAAGTTAGTACTGTTCACATGGAGAGTAGAATTTTTGAGCAACAAAGGCAATAATGATATAACTGGGATGCTGTGTTGTTTCTACATCCCTTTTGTACCATTCAGTTTGGTGGTTGTTGACCTTGCCCTGTGCAAGGGAAGGACCACACTGGCTAGCAATGTAAATCGTCACAATGCTTCCATGTGTGACACATTGCCAATAGAGAGGTGTTTGGGAAAAAGGGGCTTTGTGGCTGCAAGGCCCCAGTGCTCCTGTCGATTAATGGTAACGTGCCGGCATATGAACAATGACAAAAAAGTAATTGTGTTGTGCGCACCAATTTGATGTTTAATCTCACTGTGAATATATTCAAATGGTGGCATGATGGCACGGTGGTTAGCACTGTTACCTCACAGCCCCTGGGACCCGAGTTCGATTCCCAGCTTGGGTCACTGTCTGTGTGGAGTCTACACGTTCTCCCCGTGTCTGTATGCCTTTCCTCCAGGTTGTCTGGTTTACTCCCACAATCCGAAAGACGTGCTGGTTAGGTGCAATGGCTATGTTAAATTCTTCCTCAGTGTACCCAAACGCCGGAGTGTGGTGGCTGGGGGATTTTCACAGTAACTTCATTGCAGTGTTAATATAAGCCTACTTGTGACACTAATAATAAATAAATATTAAACAATGCTACCATGTTTCTCTGCAGTTAATGAGTTCTATGCAATGTCAACAACTTAAATTGTTTTAACTATCTTTATTATTTTTGCTTAGAAGTATAAATCATCTTTATCAGACAAATGTTAAAATATTTTGGACACCTTACCACAGTGAGTTTTATGTTAGTAATTTTAACACTGCAATTTTAGAGAAACTGTAAAATGAGGCAAAACATACACAGGTTATTTTACAATCAACAATGTTTTTCTTTCAACAATGTTTTGTCAATGTTTAATCAAAAACATGCATTTAATGTTTTTTTTTAAAGAAGCATCCACAACAAAATGCAAAAACAAAATTTTCCACAGCATATTTCAGGTTTTCAAATATCCCAAAGTTTGAAGATCAATTTTTTTTCATTTTAAACTTTATTCCAATCCAATCAAGTCATGTTAAATCCAATTCAGAGTCCCAACAAGTTGGGACATTCCTGATCCAAGCTGACAAGACAGGGCTCTCACCTCCAGTCTTGGGCTTGATCTACATGATCCAAGCTGATTGCAGTAGGTGTAGCTCCTCCTCCAAGGCTTGATCTCATTCGCATCTTAGCCAAAAGGCCGAGATGCTGCTTTAAAAAATTGCTTCAAACCAAGCTGAAATGTAACCTAATGACTTCAACCAAGCGCAGCATGTCGACACCACACCTGATCTTAGCCAAAAGGCCGAGAAGATCAAATTTCAGAGGCACATGTTAGGACGTGGTTGCTGTGAAATCTGAGATCCACAGGTGTCAGTAGCAAGGTGTAAATGTACCAACACATTTTACCGCATATTGATATCCAAACACTTTAAAGGTTGCATTTAAGGGACACTGAAAATCTTGCAATGGAGGTTAATAGACTGGGATATTAATACTCCTTCAGATTGCCTCAGGTAAATGTAAATCCACCATTTCAAAATATAGTTCACTGATGCAGGCACTACTTGTTTTACTTTTTCTGGTCGATCATATCGGATGCAAGCACCACTTGTTTTATTTATTCCTCATATTGGATGCTGCCATTTATAGTTATATGATCACGTTGTGTAGTATTAGCACAGTAAAGAAAAATACATTGTGACCTTTAAGTCACTTTATATACTAAAACTAAAACATTTTAATGTGATGGTTATAAACTAACTGTCTACAGTATGCTGTAACACTTGTTTACGGCTCCCAGATGGAATGTTATATGTAGAATGCACTACCATTCCAATCTGCTTCTTGTCACAGAATCTGGTACTATGGGTCGACTCTCAGAACGAGATGGACTTTGGGTGAAACATTTCTTTTCAAAAAGGAAATTGTATGGGTCTCCCTAAACCTGCCCTTGTGCAGGCACTCGGATGCTTATGTCACAGGTTCCAGAAGCAATGGCCCTCCTCTGACAGCGGCAGCCTTAATGTAAACCGATTGGAGCCATTCAACCCAACAATCTAATGGAAAGTCAACAAAAACAACACAAATGCTCTTCTGACAGGAACGTAGGGGGAAAAAACTAACTGGCAGAACGCAACGGGAGTGAATCCTTCCTATGAGTTAGTTGAGATTATTACTTTTGTTCATTGGTTTAGTGAGATACTGTAAACACAACAGGAAGATTCCCTACAATTGCCACTACTACAGAATTGCAGACACACTTCTAGAGAATACTTGAGGTGAGCGCAGTGAGAAGGAATAGCTAATTTAGAATTGTTGGGGACAAAGCTATTTTGGAGGGTAACTGTTTTCATTCAGTGCTTTTAATGTACTGCGCACAATAACGTGTTGCCCAATAACGTCACTGAGGATTTATCTAGTTGGCTGTTATGAATTCTTTATTAAGCCGACTTCATTTCCATGTGTCAGCCAAACCTGCATTTCATTCATTTTCATCACTTACCACCTTAGCTCCATGAGCTTAGAAACAATGTTCGCCTGTCATGGGGCTGTATTCCTAGATTTCTGCGGATCGTTATGTAAATTCCTTACACCCATGAAGAGCAGACTAATTACTCAAGGAGTTCAAAGAACAGGACATAAAGCCACAGAGTCGTTACAGCACAGGAGGAAACCGTTCAGCTGTTCAAATCCATGTAATGAAGATAATTGCATTTTTCTCCTGCCTTTTAGTCTTTTCTAGTTCTGTGAGTTATTGCCAAGTTATTGAGAGGAAGTCAGACAGTTCCAGACAGGAATGGTGCCATGGAGGTAGGGAGAGGTGGGGGGGAGTGGTGGGGGGGAGTGAGGGAGGTGGCACAGTGCTTAGCACTACTGCCTCACAGTGCCAGGGATTCAGGTTCAATTCCGGCCTCAGGTGGCTATCTGAGTGGAGTTTGCATGTTCTCCCCGTGTCTGTGTGGGTTTCCTCCTGGTGCTCCGGTTTCCTCCCACTATCCAAAGATATGCAGGTTGGGTTGATTGGCAGTGCTATATTATCCCCTAGTGTCAGGGGGATTAGCAGGGTGAATGTGTAGGGTTATGAAGGAAGCCTGGGTGGGATTGTTGTCAGTGTAGGCTCAAAGGGCCAAATGGCCTCCTTATGCACTGTATGGTGGAGGCTGGAGAGGAGGGGAGGGCAGTGGTAGACAAACTATAACATTATAATTGAAACTATGAGCGATGCTCCTAATACCTGCATCTATATTGATTGTACAAACTAACATTTTTCATATACTTTTCCCTTGTCTTTACAGCAACTTCAGTATATGGGTTGCCTTCTGAAATCTGTCTGTACGACCAGGGACCTCAGCTATTTGAATGAATGGCATATCTGATAAACTTATGTTTGCATCAGAATGAATGTAATGTGATGTGACATGTCATTTCCTTCTCTGGAAATGTAATCGCCAAATTGAGGCACAGCAGTGATGGGGAACAGAATATTTCACTACCTTACATCCAGAACTGGCAGGCAGCACTGATACAATCTAGAATTTCACCCTGCACATTACCCTAACAATTATGAACCACCTCTTACCATCCACCGCACAAGCAGTATATATTAATTTCATATGCATTCAATCATCTGGTTGATTCTTTTTTCGTACGAACTGATTTCAATTCTGAGGATCACCATCTGTCACAGAAAAGGCAACTTACACACCACATTTGCGTACACTGAATTGTAAACCGGGTCAAACAGTTAAAGGGCAACTTTAGCATTCTTTTTCGTGCGAGCAACTGTCTTGATTTTCATTTTGAAATTAAATGATTTATTTTCAGTTCTGTCAGCCAAACGTATAGTACCTGGCACAGAGTCATAAATTAGCGAATTGGGCAGTGATTTCGTTCCATTGTGGGTTACAGTTCTGTGTCCGCCTCGTCTGCTTTCTTCTTCTGGTGGCCATTGCCAGTTGCTGCTCCTGCTGACGCAGCGATTTGGTTCTCCCCGTTCTCCTGCGCTTCCCCATTCAGTTTTGGCTTCTCATGTGCATCTGATTGGTCCTCTGAAGCAACAGAAAACATTGTGCTGTCATGCTGATCCTGAGCATCGGGCTCCTCATCCTTAAAAGAGAAAGAAGAAGCTGAATGTGTCAGCCAGTGCACGGCTGCTGAGCTGAGGACAGGCAGAGCTGGTTGCTCTGTGTCGCTGAGACCATTGGATTCCACTGAGCCGCCGTGGAATTTAGCTTGGCCAGTGATTTTACACAGAGGGCTTTTCTTACACAGAGGCCTTTGAGGGAGAGCTGATTTTTCCCAAGACTGAATGGGGGGATGTTGGGTAGGATCATGGCCTTAGTTTTCTTTTCTTATCTAATCATTGAGGCTAATATCAAACCCAAGTTGGGGTGCAATGCCATATCTTGTCAACTTGGTTCTTCTTTGTCTCTCTTGTGAGGACCATGAATTGGATTCCATTGGAACTCGAATTTCAATTTTGGAGCAAGCAAGGACATTTGCTCAGTCCACTTTGAGCATTGGCTTTCTAATTTTAAGAATGGGGTAAAAAAATTTAAAACACAAATAAATGTATTTTATACCTTAATAACTGATGACCTCCACAAAACAAAATGTTAATTTTTTAACATAGAGCTTTGGTGCCCAATTTATTTAAGCTTAAATTTATTTATTAGTGTCACAAATAGGCTTACATTGACACTGCAATGAAGTTGCTGTGAACATCCTCTGGTGGCCACACTCCTGTGTTCAGATACACTGAGGGAGAATTTAGCACGGCCAATGCACCTACACAGCCAATGCATCTGATTAGGATTCAACCGGAGCACCCAGAGGAAACCAATGCAGACACAGGGAGAATGTGCAGACTCTGCACTGACAATGACCTGAGCTGGGAATCGAACTGGGGTCCCTGGCACTGTGAGGCAGTAGTGCTAACCACTGTGTCAAACTGACGAACTAGTCAATTTGAAAGCGATACAGTAGGGTCTAAACGGTAATGGTTGTTGCATGATTGTCATTGACTGTGATCTGTAGATACAGTGGAGGCCACCAGGGGGCTCTCAATACCTGTTGACCTACCCTTCCTCCCAGTTTGAAGTAGAGAACAGCGCAATTAATTTACACCAACTCACGTTGGAAGAAAAGCAAAACACTCATATCTACATTAGTTCTTGGATTTGTTAAGTTAGCCACAGAACACGAACATGGCCAATCAACTGGACAAAACTTTTCTCCATTTCATTAGTGACACCAAAAGTACCAATCAGGAGCCCATATAAAACTATTCCATCCTCTTTAGATTTCTGATGTATCTCACATTAGCCGATAATGAAGATGCTCATGGAGCTTGGCAGTTGCGGGGGAAAGGGACTGAATTCACAGACATGTGATGGTGGCTTGGTCTTTCCAGAGATGCTACTAATCATTAGCTCATTTATTCTTTTACACGATCTGGGGTATTGCTGACAAGGCCAGCATTCATTGCCCATCCCTAATTGTCCTCAAACAGAGTGGCCAGTTGTGTGCTGGGCCACTTCACAGGGCAGTTAAGAGTCAACAACATTGCTCTGAGTTTGGGGTCACATGTCAGCCAGACTGGGTAAGGGTTAACACAGCTGCCTCACTGTGCCAGGGAACTGGGGTCAATTCTGGCCTCGGGTTAGTGTCGAGGTAAAATTTGCACCTTCTCCTCGTGTCTGCCTGGGTTTCCTCCGGGTGCTCTGATTTCCTCCCACAGTCCAAAGATGTGCGGGTAAGGTTGATTGGCCATGCTAAATTGACCCTTAGTGTCAGGGGAATTGGCAGGGTAAATACATGGGTTTAAGGCGATAGGACCTGGGTGGGATTGCTGTCGGTGCAGGCTCGATGGGCTGAATGGCCTCCTTCTGCATTGAAGGGATTCTATGATTCCATGATTCCCTTCCCTGAAATGAACCAGATGTTTTTCTTTTTAACAACAACCAATGATGGCAATGGTCACATGACTGAAATTGGTTTTATATTCCAGATTTATTAATCGCCGTTATATTCCACCAGCTGTTGCATTGGGATTTGAACTCATGTCCCCACAACATTAGCTCTGGTTATGTGATTGTCATTGGGGTAAATCTTCTGGTCCCCATCTGTCATTGCAGGCGGGTCAGACAATTCAATGCACCGTTTAAAGGCCGGTTGCCCTTGGGTTTCAAAATCAGGCCAATTCTCGACCTCAAGTGAAGCACACACAAAAAAATTGACTGACCTGTAAATATAGCGGTGACCACCAGAGGGCTCTCACTACCTGTATAGTTGATAGGCAGCGAGCTTCCTCATAGACCAGTGACATTCCCACTATGACATTTGGAATGGTGCTCTGACACTCTGTCAAACAGAATGGTGCTCACAGTAGTAATGTTCTTTAACCCCTGTGGGCAGAATAGGGGCTGGGTGGACTCACTTGACTTTATAACATTCAGGAATGATAATTACAAATGAATGATCAGTTTTCCACAAACGTACAATAGTTCAGGATTTTCTTTCTTTTCTCCCCTTGGGTATAATTAGTGCACAGTATTCCAGCCATCAGCGCACAAGGAGTTTAGAAGCAATGGTTTAATGAGAACATTTTAATAGTTTTACACAAGCTCTCCACTGAATTTCTGGGCTGGAGGTTTCTGCTTTGTCTTTCCACTAACACAAAGTAAAATGACCAAATACTGACAGCTGAAAATATTAGTTTAAATCGATAATTGCAATGAAATTAAAACAGAAAATGCTGGAAAGTACTCAGCAGATTAAGTTCATCGACCTATAATAATTGCGTTGTATCCCTCTCCACAGGTTTATATATAGCATTTGGCATTAAATGCAGTACAACATCCCAAGGTGCTTTGCAGAAGTATTTTCAAACAACATTTGACGTCAACGTACACAGGGCAGTATTAGAGTAGATAGTTAAATACTAGGTTAAGAGGTCAGGTTTAAAGAGCTGAGTTGTCAAATGCCTGGGGTCCATGGCTTTGCTGGAGCCAACTTTATTCTATTCATTTACATAGTGTTAATGGCTGGACGGCATTTATTGTCCATTCCTAGTGGCCTTTGAGAAGGTGGTGGTGAGCTGCCTTCAAATCATAGAAACCTTACAGTGCAGAAGGAAGCCATTCGGCCCATCGAGTCTGCACTGACAACAATCCCGCCATAACCCCACGTATTTACCCCGCTGATCCTGCTAATATATGCATCTTGGGACACTAGGGGGCAATTTAGCATGGCCGATGCATCTAACACGCACATCTTTGGACATGGGAGGAAACCAGAGAACCCGGAGGAAACCCACACCTGCAGTGACCCAAGCTGGGAATCGAACCCAGGTCCCTGGAGCTAACCACTGTGCCACCGTGCTGCCTTCTTGAATCGCCACAGCCCACGTGCTGTGGGTTGACCCACAATGTCGTCAGGGAGGGAATTCCAGGATTTTGACCCAGCGACTGTGAAGGAATATTTGAAAGTCAGGATGGTGAGTGGCTTGGAGGGGAACTTGCAGATGGTGGTGTTCCCATGTATCTGCCACCCTTGTCCCTCTAAGTGGCAGTGGCTGTGGATTTGGAAGGTGCTGCCTAAGGATCTTTGGTGAATTTGTGTTAAATTCTTATTAGGTAATTGGGACGTTTCCTATTGGCCTCTCAACTGCCTGGACCTAAGCACTGGAGTTCCCTCCCTAAACCTCTCCACCTCCCTCCGCTTCTTAAAACCTACCTCTTTAATCAAGCATTAAGTCATCTGACCTAATGACACAAATTTTCTGATTGGACTCAGAACCACATTATTTGATCAGACCAAAAAAAACTACCCCGCTTACCTGGATTTGTTTAGAAAGGCCAGACTTCTGATGCATGATGTGAAAGAATTTGCTCAGCACAGAAATCCAGGAAGGGAGTAGCGATCAGAATCGGTACTGAGGATACATTTCCCGCTTTTCTATGGCACTAAGATGATTGTTAGTGAACGGCTGGGTGGATGAGTGAATAGGGGCTAGGGTGGGTGGAGGGTGAGATCACTGTGTAAGTAGGTCAGGTGGGTAAAGCGGTAAGTGGGCAGCAGTAAGGTGGCAGCGTGGTAGGGTAGCATGAGGGTCGGGTGGCAGGTGGGCAGCAGGATGTTCGGGTTGGGCTGGCAGAGGTTGTCGGGTCTAGTGCTAGCCAGGTCAAGTTGCAGGATAGTCAGGTGGTGGGGACAAGTCAGATCGGGTCAGGTGGGGTACTTAGGTCTGTGGAGTCAGGAGGTTTGGGAGTATCAAAGGACTCAAAGTTGGGGTAAGGCTGCGTGAGTGACTGGGTGTCAGATACCCAGAGGATAGACCATGATTTTTCCTGGATAACTATGCAGGTAAGTAAATTGGAACTGCCCAAAGTCTCTGAATCTAGCTCAGAGCTGGAGACTTCTTTGGAGAGTTACGGGAGCATGGGAATTGCCCAATGGAAGTTCAAGTTTCCTGGACAATTGCCATGTTGTCAGCACATCAAAGGTGGCAGGGGGGCACAGCGGTTAGCACTGTTGACTCACAGCACCAAGGTCCCGGGTTCGAATCCCGGCTTGGGTCACTGTCTGTGTGGAATTTGCACGTTCTCCCTGTGTCTGCATGTGTTTCCTGCAGGGGCTCGGGTTTCCTCCCACAGTCCAAAGGTGTGCTGATTAGGTAGATTGGTATGCTCAATTGCCCCTTAGTGTCAGGGGGACTAGCTAGGGTTAATGCATGGGGTTATGGGGATAGGGCCTGGGGAGGACTGTGCTTGGTGCTCAGTGGGCCAAATGACCTCCTTCTGCACTATAGGGACTCTGTGATCTATCTATGACATCAGAAATATTGTGGGATGCCAATGCATATCCTGGATCATAAGATCAGGTCCGAGCCAATATTCCTTTATGTGGTTAGGTGTCAAATTTTGTTTGATAGAATTGATTTGAATTGATTTTTATTGGCACATATATTGGGATACAGTGAAGAGTATGGTTCCTTGCGAGCTGTACAGACAAAGCATTCCATTCATGGATTAATACTGTTCATAGAGTAATATCCTTGTGAAGCACCTTGGAATGATTTACTACAGTTAAAAGGGCTATATAAAGACAGGTTGTTGTTGGGTTGGGGAAGAGTGTCCTCCTTGCATCAGAGATAAAACATGTTTACAAATAGAGTGCATTTGTGTCAGAGAAGGAGTGTGTTCATTGTGTCACGAATGGAATGTGTTCTGCATCATGAAACAAACATGGTTCCAAGTATCACAGATACAATGTATTTACTGCATCGTGCATATAACATGTTGTGTCATGAATAATGTGTGTTCTCTGTGTTACAGACAGAGCGTGTTCTCTGTGTTAGTTTACTTTGTTATTTATGTCAGGGACGCTTCTGGTGTCAGAAAGGTGATGAGGGTTGATTGGGGATCAGTTTGCAGACATTCACCCTAATCTCAATCTCTCCTCTCCGGATGGCCAGGCTGGGAAGAGTTTAATATCAATCTTATTGATGATACCAATATCAATACATTTATTCCAGTGGTTGTGTTCAAAGCTTTACAATAATATTCTAATCCTGCCTTCTATTTACCATTAAAAATGATCAAAGATTGATTTTTGTGAACTTTTGTTTTTATTCATCTGGGACATGTGTGTTGCTGGCTGGCCAGCATTTATTGCCTATCCCTAGGTGCCACAAGGCAGTTGAAAGTCAACCACATTGCTGTGACTCTGGAGTCACATGGAGGCCAAACTGAGTAAGGATGGCAGATTTCCTTCCCTAAAGGACATTAGTGAACGTGTGAGTTTTCCCGACAATTGAAAATGGTTCCATAGTCATTTAATTCCAAATATATTTTATTGAATTCAAATTCCACCATTTGCCATGACAGGATTATGAACCCGGGTCCCCAGAACATTAGCTGAGTTTTTGGATTAATAATTGAGTGATAATACCACTCGGCCATCGCCTCCCCCCCCCCACTAAGTTTAAATAATCGGCCTCTGCAATTAGAAAGAAGTGAAGAAACTTCAAGTGTTTATGCTGACCTTCCTCTTTACTATCTCACTCTATGAACAAGACTAACTGCACATAACATGCATTACACAGTTTAAAACACAAAGGTTCGGAATTGAACGTTGTCGATCGTTGAGAATAGTGTCCAATACCACTCATCGCATCCGATTGATGGGTTGTCTTTTAAAGGAAACATTTACTTTGGCATCAGTTTTGCTCCTCACTTATTTGGCAAGTAGTTGTGTTAGCTACGTTTAAGTTTATTTATTAGTGTTACAAAGAGGCTTACATTAACACTGCAGTGAAGTTACTGTGAAAATCTCCTAGTCACCACACTCTGGCGCCTGTTCTGGTACACTGAGGGAGAATTTTGCACGGTCAATGCATCTAAACAGCACGTCTTTCGGACTGTGGGAGCACCGGGGGCTGGGGGGTTGGGGGGGTAGAGAAATCCATACAGACATGGGGAGAACATGCAAACTCCACACAGACAGTCACCCAAGGCCAGAGTTGAACCTGGGTCCCTAGCACTGCGAGGCTTGCAGTGCCAACTATTGTGCCACCGTGCTGCCCTGCTCTGAACAATCAATCGTTTTGCAGTGCTCATATTGGTAGGTTTCTATATTATGAGGCACGGTGGCACAGTGATTAGCACTGCTGCCTCACAGCACCAGGTATCCAAGTTCCTTTCCCAGCTTGGGTGACTGTCTGTGTGGAGTTTGCACGTTCTCCCTATGTCTGCGTGGGTTTCCTCCGGGTGCTCCGATTTCCTCCCACAAGTCCAAAGATGTGCTGGTTAGGTGGATTGGTCATGTTAAATTGCCCCTTAGTGCCAGGGGTATTAGCTAGGGTAAATGCACGGGGTTATGGGGATGGGGCCGGGATGGTGCAGTCTCGATGGGCCGAATGGCCTCCTTCTGCTCTGTAGGATTGCATAATTGTATGATTCAAACACAGGCACTAAATTTTCCATTACATAATGTGACTGGTTTTCAGTGAATGAGCCTCCCCTGGATTCCCTGTCAGCAGATTCAGAAATGATGAACTTCACGCAAATTGTTCTCTGCCCACACACACACACACACACACACACACACACACACACACACACACACACACACACACACACACACACACACACACACACACACACACACACGCCTTACTCTTCCCACTTACACTCTCATCAGCAGCGAGACATCCCAGTGTCAAAGATACAATCTACTATAAAGATCCCCACTCTGTTTTTATCACTTGTTACTGAATGTCAGTACATCTTCTCTGCACTTTAGACAATTACCAGTCTCTTGCTGTGCGGGCTCCAAGATCGCTTGTTCATCCGATAGTTTACAGCCAGAAGGATTGCAGCAAAAGCTAATCCACAGACAAGTAATGCGATTAGCACGTTAGGTGGGCCTGCTTTGGAGTACGACTTATCACTCTGGAATGAAAGAAATATAATCTCAGTGTAACAACATTTATTTCAATAGCCCACAAAGAGTAACAGTTGGATATCAAGCATGTTAAATATCTAAATACTAATGAGGTGGTGTGCCAGCATTATGGGGCTTTTAAATATCTCTATAGCATTAAGTGCATTCGTACACCATTGGGCATTTAATGCCACACATATAGTCAAGTATTGCCTTAATTTACCACCATCATCAATGTAGGACACAGGGCTAAAAGGTTACCAACGCTGTCAAGACAGATCAGGAGGTGAGAAGTTGGTATAATTGTTGTGCAAAGTGCTGAGAAGGAATTGATATTTTCAAAGGTAGGAATTGTAAAAGCTTGGCCATTTGCGCACCAGGGACCAGCAGCCATTTAATCCAATTATTTGGCTTCTTCACCACCACCGGGATTTTTTGAAATTTGGAACCGTGTGGTGTGTCTGCCAGCTGGAACTGCACATGGTCAGTAGGAGGGGGTGAGCTTTGCTTTCAGGGAGTTCCATGGTCCAAGGCAGGACCACCTGACAAACAGTACACACCCTGGAGGCTCTGACCCCCCTCTTCGGAGCCTGAATGCCTGGGCTCTGGAAGCCACTTCTGGTCCTGAAACATCCAGACCCATGGAATGTCAGTAAAATTCTGGCCACACAGTCAGAGGTCAGCTGCAAATTTCAAATCCATAAAGACAAATACGAGAGACATTAAAACAAAAACAACATATATTTACATAGTGCCTTTAGTGTACTAAAATGTTCCAATGCTCTTCACAGCAGTTATAAATTAGAGTCATAGAATAGAATCATAGAGGGGAAGGAGGCCATTTGGCCCACTGAGTTTGCGCCAACCACAATCCCACTCAGGCTCTATTCCCGCAACCCCACATATTTACCCTGCTAATCCCCTGACACATGGTTCAATTTAGCATGGCCAATCAACCTAACCCACACATCTTTGGAGTGCGGGGTGAAAACGGAGCACCCGGAGGAAACCCACCCAGACAATCACCCGAGGTCGGAATTGAACCCAGGTCCCTGGCACTATGAGACAGCAGTGTTAACTACAGTGCCGCCCAATTAGAATTAGATGCTGAGGATGGCATTTTCCAGTCCCCCCCACCAGCAGGATCTTCTGATCCCAACAAAGTTGACTCCCCCCGCCACGACAGGTTCCCCAGCAGACGGGTGGACGAGCTGTGAAAAAGCCCCCCAGACATTAGTGGGACGAAAGCCAATGTCTGATCACTTCCATTGCAGGTAAACCTGGTTCCTGGTCCGAGCCTCGCAAGGTGACATTGGGGCAGATGCCTGATAAGATTCAAAGACAGCCTTAAATGAAGGAAAAGAGAAGCAGAGGGATTTAGGGAGAGAATTCCAGAGTCTTGGGGCTAGGTAGCTGAAGGCATAGTCACCAATCATGCGACAATTAAAATTGGTTAGAATTAGATGCTTAGATGTATCTCGGAGAGGTGTCAGGCTGGAGGAGATTATGGAACTAGGCAGAGGTGAGACCATAGATGGATTTAAAAACAGGGATGAAAATTTAAAATTGATGCATTGTTTGAATGGGAACTAGTGTAGTTTAGTGAGCCCAGGAACAATGTGTTAATGGGTCTTCACGTGACTAAGGACCTGCTGCAGAGTGGTGGATGATCTCGAGTTCACAGACAGTTAAATGGGAGACATTAGCAAGGAGTATTTTGGATTAGTCAAATCTAGAGGCAAAAAAGCGTGAATTAATTAGTAAATATGCTAATATATGCAAGCAATACCAATAATAGAAAAGTTGGGAAAAGCAAACAGGAAACAGTGATGGCATACATTGCTTTACATTTTTCCCCACACAGTGAAATAAACTGTTCACAGAATATCATAGAATCTGTACAGTGCAGAAGGAGGCCATCGAGTCTGCACCAACAACAAACCCACTCTTTCCACATAACCCCACATATTTACCTTGCTAATCCCTCCTGACACTAAGAGACACTTTAGCATGGCCAGCCAATCTAACCTGCACATCTTAGGACTGTGGGAGGAAATCGGAGCACCCAGAGGAAACCCACACAGACACTAGGGGAATGTGCAAACTCCACACAGACAGTCACCCAAGGCCAGAATTGAACCCAGGTCCTTGGCACTGTGAGGCAGCAGTGCTTACCACTCCTGTTGTATACAAAGATAAAATCTTTCCAACAAAACATTCGCTTCAGATTGTTAACTTTTAAAAATCTCAAACGACTGCTATAACCAATGTATTGCCAAAAGTACTGCAGCGGTTCAAGAAAGTGACTCACCATCACCCTCTCGAGGGGCAATGAACCAGGGGAAATATATGGTGGTCTTGTCATCAATACTCACATCCCATGTAAGAGCAAAAAATAATTGCCTTTAAGACATATCAAAGCACTTTGCAGTGGATATCATATTTCTCTTTATTAAAATAGCAACAGTACTTTTGAAGTGTAGTTAATATTTAAATACAGGGAAACATAGCGGCTAATTTGTGAACAACAAGTTGGATACATAACCGAATAATGTACTCTAGTGATGTTGGTTAAGTATCGCCCTGGACAACAGCCTTGCTCTTCTTTGAATAGTTCTTTAAGTCTTTTGTTTTACAGTCTCCTTAGGGGTCCCCTCTCCGTTGGTGTGACATCTCATCCAAACCTGACAGTGCATCACTTCCTCTGCACGGCGCTGCTTGGATTATGTGCCCAAGTTCGCTGAAGTGGAGCTTGAAACCACAACCTCCTGACTCAGAGGTGAAAACCTTACTGCTGAGCCAACGCTGACACCTAATACAACAAACACTGCAGATTTATTGGCAAAGAACAAACAGCTTAAAATGAGAGGCTGCTCAAAAAAAAAACAGGATTCGAATAAGCACTGGCCCAAAGTACTCCAGAAAAGCCCTGAGGTGCCTGACAATACATCCGTGTCTGAAGCGCATGTTTGCCAAGTGTTTTTAATGAACACACACGGGGGAGAGAATAAATCCCCAAAGTCCCAGCAGTTTGGCAAGTATGAAAAATGGTTTCCTTCGGAAAATTTAATGTGCACGGTGGGTTTTTTCTAACTACCATTCATTGTTGCTGCTTGAGCTTGTTTGCTGATGTTCGTGCAAACAGTCTGCAATACAGACATATTTTAACCTCACAATCAGATCAGCTATGATCTTATTGGATAGTAGAGCGGGCTCGAGGGGCTGAATAGCCTGTTCCTGCTCCGAATTCATGTGATCGTATCTTTGTATTCGGGCAAAAAAAACCTCTCAGGTCGGAGTATGATGGCCGTTCACGCCAACAGGATTTTCCCATCCGGCTGCAGTGAACGGAGATTTGGCTGGCTGCCATATTTCCTGACCTCATTCCAGCAGGAGTGTGGCACGAGTATAGGGCGGGATTTTCCAGCCATGCTTGCCCCAAAATCCTGTCCAAAATCAATAGACTTTTGCATAGTCCGCACCAACTCCACCCTCTCCCCCACCCACTACAACTTCCGAGGCAGACGGGACGGTAAAACTCCGCCCGTAATGTCCAAATATTGTTACCGTAGATTATAAAAAAGTTAGAAAGTTTCAACAAACAAAATGCATGGACGAATAGAATTATTTAAAAGTGTCAATTGTTATATTATTACAGGTAAAAAACAAAAAGGTGTCACCTGTTCCTCTCCCTTATAGGAGAAGCTGATGATTTGCCAGGATATAGTTCAATGGAGGTTAAGGTCATTTATATAACTGACCAGCCATATGGACAGAGAATGGGAAAGCCAGCTGTTAAGGGCGCAGTGAGTCATGAATGTCCTCACATGATGTCCGCACCTGCATGGTTTTAATGAAGGGTCACGACCTGAACAATGTGCTTTGCCACATCCGTTCCCTCCCCCTATCTCAAACAATGAGATTTTATTACACTGCAGGACTCAATCATTAATTGAAGAATAAGCTTTGTGTTTTATCAGGATTCACACACTTAGGGAGTATCATAGCAGCAACTAACAGTTTCATCGCTAAAAGAAAGCACTATGACAGCTAAATTATATCTCTGATAATTTTCCATTTCATGAAACAACAGGGGTGAATACTGTTCTCTGGTACTCATTTCTACATCTTACATAACTGGCCCACTTTGGAAAAGTAACTTTCATCCAGATTTATTATATCAAACTGTATATATCTGAAAAAAATATATATGTATAATTTCTTGTCAATTGTCACCTCACTTTTCTGAGTGGATTAATGCTTGCTGAGGAATAATGTTCACTGCTGGTATCTTACCCAAATAGTCATTATTCATGTTTAAGTTACAACAATGGAGCAGGTCTTGTGGCTAACGCCCCTGCCTTTAAGTCAATTGTTCTGGGTTCGAATCCCACCCCAGAACTTGACAATCAAGGAAGATGCATGCATAACATGGCCAACAGGTTCATGGTGGGGATTATAGGAGGGATGTCCGAGGTAGATTCTTCACTCAGGGGTGTGGAATACACTGCCTGCTGTGTTAGTGGAATTGGATACTTTAGGAACTTTCAAGGATAGGCACATGGAATGATAGGGAGTGGGATAGCTTGATCTTGGGTTTGGATATAGCTTGGCATAACATTGAGGACCGAAAGTTCTGTACTGTTCTATGTTTCTATGTCCATGTAACATGGCTATCAAACTGCTCATCACTTCCAACACATGCCAATTGGCAGCCACTAAGAACAGAAGAGATTCCTGATCAGCCATGTGATCGAAGGAATGTTGCTGTCCTTCAGTATCCATCACTACAGACCATATGTAAATGCGTAAGAGCAATTCAGACTCCTTGAGTGATCTGTAACCCACTGCCAAGTTAACAGTGAGTGTTGAGAGATTATTCTTCTGCACAAGTCTCAGGACTGTGCCCACTGCCCTCAGAAAAATATTTGCGGATAACAAAACCTGCACTGTGACCGGCTAATGTTCTTTTCTTTAATCTTTAAAGTAAAATTTGCATGTTATGTACTGCCTAATTCTCAAGGTGAGGTGTTACCCATTAGACCCAGAGGGAACTGAGAAACATAGACCCACTGAATTAAGTACTCCATAGCTCTTCCATGCTAAGTGACTTCAGATGGAGCTTCCAGCCTTCACTTGGGAGGAAGTCCCACTTGGAAAGGTGCCAACTAATCGGATAAGCCACCGGCTTTCCAGTCCCTGAAGCGGCCGTGCAGCAGTGGATAATAGAAATGCAGGAAGACATCAGAACCTATGTCTGACCTTTGGGAATCCGAGTAAGTTCAAGGGAATCCCAGGACAGGGAATGTAGGGAAGGCCTGAGGGATGAAAACTAGGCAATTGGGGTTTTGAGGGGAAGCCAGGGAGAAAGGGAAATCTGGAGGCAACTGGACCTTAGGCTGGGGGGTGGGGGAGTGACTAATTCAGAAGGGGGCTTCTGATGAAGGCATGCCCCTTCCCACAAAACTTGTAACTCCATACTCTTTTTGAGTTTCCCCTATGGAAGTTCATTCTCCCCGCCAGCCTAGAAATTGAGGCTGGGTGGGAAAAGGCCACGTAAGGATCTAAATCAGGGCCAAAGCAGGCTTCCTGTCCTTGGCCTTGCCTATGCCTGCATTAAGTCTCATGCTCCCCACCATACCACCCCCCCCCCGCACCTAAAAATTCTAGCCTTAACTTAAAAGGGAATCCTGGGAATTGTGTCCATGGACCACTTGAAAATCAACATGAGTGCATTCTGGGAGCTGTAGACAGAACTGCTTCATCTGGGGAAACTCAGAACTCTGAACAAGCCAAATCTCCAGAGACTGATTCCATTGAAGAATAAACATTGTGCAGGTAAATGTGATGATTTTTCTGCAACTTGTGCAATGTGTATTTTCAATATTCAAATGGTTATTTTTCAGATTCTATATCTAGGATAGAATTGACAAAACAAAAATGGAGCCTCAATAGAGAATTATGTTACAGCTCCAACATACAACAATATCCCCTGGTCATTGTGATATTTTTTATCCCATAGGATATTATTGTCCACGAATTTGACACGCCATCAACAAATGGTCAGGGTGTTGCTGGGAAATTATTGAATTGGCTTGAAGCATTTGCTTAAAGTGCCATTTATTTTGGGACTACCACCCATCCCAACGTACCTGCAATTGTTTCTGCTGAGCATGATCTTTGGTGAGCACTGGTGTCTCCTAATCTTGCTTCTTTAGCAAGGGTAAGATTCAAAGAACACTATTCAGAGGTGAAACTTCCCCAGCGTCGATGTAACACATCCATTGTGACTTCTAGACTGGTGTCAGATTGGGACATTGACTAAATAAGCTGAAGATATTGAAATGTCGGACCTAGCCCACCTCATGCACCAAGTGATGTGTGATACAGAAAGCATATGTTAAATGGGGTTAACTCTGTAGCCATGAAAATTCCCAATTCATAGAATCCCTACAGTGCAGAAGGAGGCAATTCAGTCCATCAAATCTGACCAACTCTCTAACAGAGCTTCTTACCCAGACCCAACACCCGCCCTATCCCTGTAACCCCATGCATTTAGACCAGTAATCCCCCCAAAGCTACACATCTTTGTGACACTGAGGGGCAATTCATTCAGCATGGCCAATCCATCTAACCTGAACATCTTTGAGACTGTGGGAGGAAACCCATGCAGTCACAGGGAGAACATGCAAACTCCATATGCGACAGTGACCCAAGGCTGGAATCTAACCTGAGTCCCTGACGCGGTGAGGCAGCAGTGCTAACCACTGTGTCAGCGTGCCACCCTTGCACTCCTGTCTTGCTGTGAAAGACCCTCAAATCAGGGACCTTTCTCAGAATAAGATTGTGGAGTCAATGAGATGGATCAATAATTTCTTAACCTCATTCCACCATCAAATCCCTTTGTCAGTAAATCACCGGAATAAGTTTTGAATAATTCCAGCTTTTATAGGCGGGTAAAAATTATTCAGGAAATACAGAGCTGCCAAGAGAGAATTCTTAGCATTGAGAATGAATGCAAATCAGAAATCTATTTCATTTCTGGACCAAAAATGTTGCAATTTCTATGGGAAAACTATAAGAAATAATAACCCGTCGTATCTCAAACAGCTTATGGAAAATAAACTCTTTCATGGAAAATAACAAGAAGCCCAGCAAACAGGATATGATCTGAATATTTTAACCCACATAAATATTTTACACAGTGGAAACTCTTGTCATCCAGACTATTTCCTTTACAGATACACAGTGTTTGAAGCATGACAAACTTCTGACTTGTTTGCCAAGAAGCCTGATGTCTGGGTCAGGATTAATTATCTTTGGATGATTATTGCAGCAGAACAATGGTCAATTCACAGTAGTTGCACCTCATCTTATTTAAGTGTTCTCCCAGGCTGAATTAAAGCCCCTGATTTTGTTCCCATAGCAAAAATAAATAAAAATGATCTGTTGTAGTTTGGATTACAAACTACAATGTTTATATTCAGCGTCGCATTCACGCAGAAACGCCAAGAGCAGCAGAAGTCAGCTAGATGTCTTTCTTCAAGTGCTGTCAAATGTTGCTTGTCCAATGTTTGCAACACTTTTATGACCATTAAAGATGCCAATACCATTAAAAATGATAAACTTTGCAATGAAAGCTTGTAACCACTACCATCACAACATATTGGACTGAAAAAATGTTTGAAATTGAGGGTTCCAGGAACTGGAGAGTTCTGAATCAATTTGATGTTTAAAAGATGGCCCTCAAAGTACAAACTTAACTTCATTGATAATCATTTAAGAATATTTATAATCCAGTATTATTTGAAATGCACACTGCTTATATCATTTCCCTGGGTACTGCTCATGATGAGTTGGAGATATGGAACAAACAGCATATCCTTAGGCCACTGATTTGTGGTGATTGCAATAACACTTGACTTCTTTGATGCAATATAACAATGTCAATGATACTTTCAGATTCAGTTTGCATGGTCATGTATGATCTACACGTAAATTGTAAATCAATGAACATGATTTCTATTAACTTTTCTTAAAGCTGTAGAATGCAGAGGAAAGTCATAGAGAAGAAGTACCTAAGATGCAGGTAGAACTGTGCAAGAAATATGGAGGATTTAGGGAGCCATGTGGATTAGTGGCATTAGGAGTGTGGTACTAGGGTCTGGACATGGGTCAGGGGAAAACTGGGAAGGGTGCTGTGGGCACATTAGGATTGCCAGTGCCACTGCTTGGCAGCACTGGAAGGAGGATCAGGTTAGGAGTGGAAGCTGGGGCTGTTTCAGTGAATGGGAGCACAGATGGAAGTGCTAGGATGTGGACACAGTAGGATTGGTGTCCTGCCATTTGAAAGTAATGTTAAGAGGGTGTCAGTTTTGATAGAAATGGAAATGGTGTGACAGGAATTGGGAACAAGGGTTGGGGAAGTCTATGTTTGTACTCTAAAGATTTCCAAGGATACAGGCCCACTGAGAAAGGATGCAGAGAGTGGAGTTTTGGGTGAATCATGGCCTCGTGCATAGAAACCCTATAGTATAGAAGGAGGACATTCGGCCCATTCAGTCTGCACTAACAACAATCCTCCCTCATGCCCTATCCCCGTCACCCCACATATTTACCCCACTAATCCCCCGAGTCTATGCATCCCAGGACACTATGGGGCAATTTAGCATGGCCAATTCACCTAACCTGCACGTCTTTGGGCTGTGTGAGGAAACCAGAGCACCCAGAGGAAACCCACACAGACAGGAGGGGAACATGCAAACTTCACACAGATGGTGACACAAGCTGGGAATCGAACCCAAGTCCCTGGAGCAGTGAGGTAGCAGTGCTAACCACTGTGCCACTGTGATGGTGTGGCAGCGTCAGAGGGTTTGCTTTGTATATGATGTAGGATAGAGACTGCCAACAATGGGAGAGGGATTGTGGAATCCATGGGTGGAGGCAAAGCTGTCTACATTTATATACATAACCAATTACATACAAGATGACAGTATATTGGCAACTACTAATCCTCTCTTAGGGTCCCACTTAAGTCTTTGTCTCAGAGTGACATCATTATGCTTACGCACATGCTCAGCACTTGAGTAGTGTTAGAGTTAACTCTTTGTTCTACAGCTCCACTTTTAAAGAGAAAGTCTCTCTGGTGGTTTCACAAACCTCTCTGAGCGTATGGAGTTCTTTCTGAAGCAATTGAGGGTCTGAACGCGTTCCCTGAGGGTTGTCACACCTTGCTTTTCTTGTTAGTGGTTTGTAGGCTTAATGTTCTCCTGAGGATAAGGGTAAGCAGCCCATCCTACTCATGGTTTCCTGTTCATTGAAATCAAGGCATTCCTGTGTCTTTGGAGATGTTTGTTTCTGTCTGGACCAGATATGGTCACGGATGTTGTAACTTCTCCATTGCAGTGCCTTCTTGCTGCTGGCCTCAAATCACTTCCCTTCAAGAATGGGAAGGCCATTGGCTGGAGGTGCAGGCTTGATTTGATCTGTAACTTTCTTACCTTTGTCAGGTATGACCATGGTTTTCTATCAAGATATTTCACTTTCACTGGGGATGGTGGGGATTTCTCTTCTCCACAGCTGCTCACACAGCCCTATTCTTTTAACTGGGACTAGTTTATTGGTTAAAAACTGGGCGGCGTGGACAAGTTGGGCCGAAGGACCTGTTTCCATGCTGTAAACCTCTATGACTCTATAACTCAGCATTTATTTTAAATCTCTGAGCTTTCATAGAAAGCTGAAAGCCTTGGAAATTCCATCAAATCCTTTGAAAAGCCTTGTTTCCATTCAATTTCAGCCCAGTCCTTTTGACTCTCCTTTGATTGACAACTTAATGGTTTTTAGACAGCATACAGTCAGCTTTATTTGTTGAGCTTTCCTTTCATGGTTGAGCAAGTACCCCCAGCCCCATCCATTGTTCCTCAGTGTTTATACAAAGGAGGACCTGAGAGTAACCAGCTGCTTTGAAGTTGCCTGCAGCTGCTTGTGCTGCGCCCAACAGCTGGATTGGTGGGGTGTGTTTCACGCACTGCATAAATATAAATGGTTAACGTGAGTAGGTTCCACCTCGCAGCTGCTGCTAACGCCAGTGGGAAACACTCCAATTTTGCTGCTGATATGGGCACTGTGCACTGATTTGGGTGAATTGCACCCACAGTGTTGCAGAGATGTTCTTATCTTTATGCTTTAGGGTTGCACCACACTGAAATTTTAACAGTTAGTTTCATAGAATCCCCACAATGCAGAAGGAGGCCATTCGGCCCATATTTACCCTGCTAGTCCTCTGACACTTGGGTCAATTTAGCACGGCCAATCAACCTAACGCACACATCATTGGACTTGTAGCTTGATTCCTCCTGGATCTTAAGGTTGGATGAGGAAGGTCGCAGAGTGACTTTCTGCAATTGCCTGAACTGTATCAGACAAAACTGAGATTCCAGCTCCTTTATCCAATTTAAATTCTATATGATGCCACTTGACTTCAATGTTAGTGTTCCAGGAATGGCTTGTTTGCTCTTTTATTCCTCCTAGGAAGACAATTTCTTTATTGCCTCATTCCTGTACTTCTTGTAGAGAGATTCCTTTAAAATGTTGATCTTTTTGCTTTGCAAATACAGTCATAGCTGCTACCATTATTGTTGGGTTTTCTCAGAACACACTGAGGGTGGGGTTTTCTGCACCCCACCCATGCAAGTGTTGTGGCAGAAGAGATGGCCTGCCATTGGGCGGCAGTGGGATTTTCCAGTCCCACCGCTGTCGATGGATTTTCCCATTGCTCACAGCTTTTGGTGCTGGGGAATCTGCGTTGGGGGAGTTGCCATTGGCAGGACCATAAGATCCCAGTGGCGGAAGCACCCAGAAACCTTTGACCTGGATGTCTTGCGGGAGACAAAGCTCCTTCCTTCAAAGCAAATGTATTTCCAAAACTAACTCTCTACATAGTCACAGAACATCAGGATAGAACTACTACCTCCTTTCTCAGTTTATTCTCACTTGTCCCTGTCAGAGGAACATCAGTTCTATATGCACATTCTCAGCAGTTATCGTTCGAGTAGTGTTAGGGTTAACACTTTACTTTATAGTAGGTAGTCGTGGTCCAGAGAACTTACCACCTCAAAGGTATTATGGGCAACAGCCCCATCTAACTTAGTGATGGAACTGGGAAATCTCAAAGGAACCTAACAGACCTTGTGGATTAAGCATGGAGATCTCACTTCGAAGATTAGTAAAGTGAATAACTATAAATTAATGAAGGAAAATTGAGACACCAAGGCATTTGATTGTAAAAGTACTCTCTGTGCGGAAGCAAGTTGCTTCAGTTATAGTGAAAAGGCTTTTTTTTGGTAATTAGAAGACAGAGCTGTTTTCAATCGAAAGTTTTCCTTTCCTTGTCCATTGTTCTTCATTATGATCTAGCCTACTCCGTAGAAGAAATTTCCATTTCCTTTTCCTCAGAAAACATTGCTGGAAAGCCCTCATTTCTTTTCATCTTCTGGGACATAGTGTCAACATTTATTGCCCTTCCCTAACTGCCCTCCGTTTCAGAGAGAATTATAGAGCCTACCCACATTGGTGTACATCTGGAGTCACACGTAGGCCAGACCAGGTAAGGTAGGTTTCTTTTCCTAAAGGACATTAGTGAACTAGATATTGTTTTATGACACTCGGCAATGAATTAATGGTCATCATTTGACTTTTAATTCAAATTTCACCATCTGCTGTGGCAGGTCTTGAACCTAGGTTTCCAGGTCTTGCTCTGGGTCTCTGGATTACGAGTCCATTGACAATACCACTATGCCACTGTGGCTGGAAAAGACCTACTAGGGTGGTATACATACTAATTAGGAGCAGGAGTATGATGCTCACCCTGTCACGCCTGCGCCATGATTCAATAAGATCATGGCTGGTCTGATTACAACCTCAACTTCACCTTCCTGTCTACATATAATAACCTTTCACCCCCTTATTAATCAAGAATCCACCTAGCTCTCTACCTTAAAAATATTCAAAGATTCTAATTCCATTGCTTTTTGAAGAAAGGAGTTCTAAAGACTCACAACGCTCAAAGAGAAAACAGAGTGTTGAAAAATATTATGACAGAAAAGTGCTAGGAGAATTAAATATGGCAAGTGTGGGAAAGTGTATCATATAAAGAGGATTTCTAATAAATTTTACACAGTCATAGCACATTTTTCAAATGCTCCATATCTTAATATTCCAGAAACATGAGACGGGAAGAATTCATATTTTCAAGATTGTTCTCAGGACACTATATTCTGCTTGATCACAAACAACATATCAATGCTTGATTAGTAATTTAAAATGTCATTGAATCAGTTATTTTGGGTAACTAAATACACTAAACTGTACTATACATAGAATCGCAATGCTTGTTGTGCAGTCTCTTTGCTTCATTACCAGCAGGCGGCTAAATGTTGTGCTCCATTTTAAATTGGCAGCACACTAACATGGCCACACATTCCCTCCACCAAGTTTATAACAAGAAACCTTTTAACCAATTAAGTCAAAGTGAAAAAAACATCAGTTTATTTCCACAGAATGCCATGGTCCTGGATGAGGTACAATTACAGTGCAAAGGCCTCAATGACCTGTACAATTCACTCATGAACAGAAAGCAATGATTTACTACAGCATAATATAAATTATATGCCCCGTTCATCACTCTCTGTGGCTGTATCTCATTTTAATCTTCACAGAGCAATATTATCTACTACATACTGAGGGCAGACCTCAAGCATGAATCCACGTTTGTGTTCTGTTTGTGATGGTGCTTGTAATCTATTCAGACCAATGCCATATTCAGAATGCACCTACGTTATTTAGCAAATACTCAAGGGATGTATAGATATCCTTGGCAGTTCAGGAAGGATATCACAGGAGCCTGTGATAGTTCTTCATCAATACTTAAAGCTGAAACCTCCAGAAATATAGAAGTGATACTCCTCGCACACCACCCCACATCCCCCCATCCCCCAACCACCCCCAGCCCAATTACACAGTATTTATCGTGAAATCTTGAAGTTGATTTGATGTATTGCGTTGGTATACAATGAAAAGTATTGTTTCTCATGTACTATACACAGCATACTGTTCATAGAAAAGGAAAGGAGAGGGTACAGAATGTAATGTTACAGTCATAGCTTCTTAATGTTGCAGAACTGGCTTTACTGGGAATGAATGATGCTGTGCGGAAATAGAGCTGGCTCTCTGTGCTGGCTTAACGAACCACATCAACTCAATGATCTAACAGTGCTGTGGCTGAAGTTATCCTATTAACTGTCCCATTAACATAGCGCAGAAGACTGGCATAAGAAGAGGAAATGTTTACTGTCTTCTGGATGAACCAATGGCTTCTGGAATTAGATGACGAAGGATGTTCACTTTGCTTCAAAATGTGATTTAAGAGCAAATCCTCAACGCCAGGAAACACTGTTTCTCTCTTGAGAAAGGATGTTAATATTTTCTTCTCACAAGACATCAGTGGATGTGGATATTCCATAGATCTATTGTTAGTATTTGGGGAGTGAGGAAATAATAAGAGAAGCATGCTTCCTGTTTTTGAAGCACTCATATAAGAACTGAAGATCGTAGCAGAGTATCCCCAAAGATTGATTTAACAAGACTAATTACTTTTTAGTTTGCAAGTCTTTGGAAATGTGGATTTGTTCAGAAGATAGGCTCTTCACTCATTTCCTCACTACTTGTTCTGTTCAATTATGACATGTACAATGCATACTGTAATACAAATAGCTCCTCAAATCACAAATCCAAAATGAAAAGCAAAGTTTGTCCATCACTATCAAGTTTACATTCATCTATGCGAGTGTTACCATCCTGCCCTATCATTGTAGTTTTACTGAAACAAGTGACGTGCTGTCAAAGCTTTGCATCTTGCACTCATCAGGACAGTTTAAAGTTTACTTATTAGTCACAGGTAAGGCTTACATTAATGCTACAACAAATTTATTGTGAAATTCCCCCAGTCACCGCATTCCGGTGCCTGTTCAGGTCAATGCACCTAACTAGCATGTCCTTCGGACTGTGGGAGGAAACCGGAGCACCTGGAGGAAACCCACGCAGACACGGGGAGAGAGTGCAAACTCCACACAGACAGTGACCCAAGCTCGGAATCAAACCTGGGTCCCTTGCGCTGTGAGGCAGCAGTGCTAACCACTGTGTCATTGGGCTGCCCCCAGATGCAAGAATGCCAAATTTCAAGAGAGCAATAGGTTATACTGCATGAGAAATGAGTGCTTTTGATTTGTCAAGGTGTTGCCATGGAAAATGCAGCGGGGAAATATTGTCCTCCATGCATTAATGCAATACAAAAAAGGCACAATGTCTATACATGATCCTTCTTTCTGCTGAGAATTTTCTTTTATAACCCATTCATGGGATATGGGCGTCGCTGGCTGGCCAGCATTTATTGCCGATCCCTCTTTGCCTGGGAGCAGTTACATAAGAACATAAGAACATAAGAAATAGGAGCAGGAGTAGGCCATCTGGCCCTTCGAGCCTGCCCCGCCATTCAATAAGATCATGGCTGATCTGTCGTGGCTCAGTTCCACTTTCCCGCCCTCTCCCCATAACCCTTAATCCCCTCTCTTATCAAAAACCCATCAACCCGCTTCTTAAAAATATTTAGCGAGGCAGCCTCCACCACTTCAACGGGCAGAGAATTCCAGAGATTCACCACCCTTTGAGTGAAGAAGTTCCTCCTCAACTCCGTTCTGAACTGCCCCCCCTTTATCTTGAGGCTGTGCCCCCTAGTCCTACTGTCTTTTTTGAGCGGGAAGAGTCTTTCCACCTCTATCCTATCCATCCCATTCATCATCTTATACGTCTCAATGAGATCTCCCCTCATTCTTCTAAACTCTAACGAGTACAAGATTGAGTATCAGTTGAGAGTCAACCACATTTCTGTGGGTCTGGAGTCACATGTAGACCAGGCCAGGTAAGGACAGAAGATTTCCTTCCCTCAAGGACATTAATGAACCAGATGGGTTTTTCCGACAATCAACAATGGTTTCATAGTCATCAGTTGGTTCTTAATTCAAGATATTGTTTTTATTGAATTCAGATTCCACTGTCTGCTGCAGTGGGATTTGAACCCGGATCACCAGAGCATTAGCTGTGTTTCTGGATTAATAGTTGAAAGATTAAATGCCAAATATATGTAGCTTCTAGCCAATGTAAATGAAGGCAGGACAATCGGGTAAGCACCAACAGGGAAGGGTAGAGTGGCATCAGGTCTGGGAGAGGAAGGACAGGTGGGGAAGGATAGGAGGCTGCAGTGGGGAGAAAGCATGGTTGCCCGGGACATGTTCGGAAGGGTAAGCATGTGGTAAGTTTCTTGGCCCCGTTGAAGGGAGGTCAAAGGCCTTTCTCTGGGCAGTAAGTGTCATCGAGAGAGAAATGCCTAAAGTGTTTGGTTATTGACTTGCTGAATTTGATTCTGAATTTGGATGAGTCTCAAAGATTACAGTCACAGTGAAAAGACAGAGTTGGATCTGGAATGCAAGGCTCCTGGATGGAGTACCGGATGATCAGGGTCAAGACAGGTATGGTTAGATCGGGCAGGAGGTGAAAAACCAGAAACATGCCTCATTTTTCACTTCCCCCAATCATACCAGCCTTGTTTTCCCAGTGAAATTGTTTTCACCCTTGTTTACATGTCATCAATGAGTCCCGGATGCTATCATCCAGGTTCACTTGACCCTAACCACCAATATGGTGGAGATTCTCCACAACAAGGATCTGGTCTCCCAGGGGAGACCAGACATGATGACCTCTCTGGGGGGGATGATGAAGGAACAGCACTCCGAAAGCTTGTGCTATCAAATAAACCTGTGGGACTTTAACCTGATGTTGTGAGACCACTTACTGTACTTACCCCACAGTCCAATGCCGGCAACTCAACCTTATGGCCACCATAACCATGCCAGGACCTGTGCCAATGGGCTGAGGCCTGAGTGGAGGCGAAACCTGTGGAGTGGTGCAAGAGGCAATGGGAAGTCCGCAGGGCTGTGGGAAGATGAGAACTCTGCCCCGGTAGGAAGGGAGGGAAGGGGAGATATCTGCCAAGGTAGCAAGGAAGGGGGAACTCTGCTGGGGTGGTGATTAGCAGGGAGGGAAGTCTGCTGGTGGATGATCGGGGAAAGAGGGAGGGAGCTCTGCTTGGGAGGCAATCAATAGCGGGAAGGGAATTCTGCAAAGGGAGTGATCAGCAGAGAGCTGGGAGGGAGCGGTCTCTGGAGAAGGGGTGGCAACTGGGGTAGGAGAGAGAAGTATTCTACAGATGGGGGGATCAGCGGGGACATGGTGATGTCCATGGGAAACTGGTTTAGGGAGACGATCATCGTAGGGGGGTCCCAACAGGAAATCTGTACAGTTGTGCCCCTAGAGCTCCCCCTGCCCCCTGCTGGTGAGAATTGCACCCTGGCCTTTTTTTGCACTAAATGCCATAAGATTGCATTTTCAAACTGGCCCAAAAAATGAGCTTGAAATCCTCTCATTTTCTCGCTCTTTAAAATTTTTCTTGTTAAATTGCATCCTTGGATGTCAGAATGGAAGATTCAGCCAAGGGTCTAAAGTTAGATATGATACTTTGATTGAATAACACTTATTGAACACTCCTGAGGGTGGTGAGAATTACACAATTGTCAATTGGGCTAACAATGTGGCTCACTTGTAATCATGCATAGAGATCTGTCCCCTCCAGGCAAAAAAAAAACATGTCCAGGCATTGTGCATTTTTGAATTAAACTAAACCATGGAGGACAATAACTCCCCTGTGCATTCTCTATGGCAAAACCTCAGCTAATCAGAGTCGACTTGCCAACCAGCCAACCTCGGAATATTGGGGCCTGGTCAAGAAGGAGGAGGAGGCAAATGACATGCATAAGCAGCTCGGATCAAGTGAATCCCTTGAAGAGTACAAAGGGTGTAGGAATAGAGCTAAGAGAGAAATCAGGAGGGCAAAAAGGGAATACAAGATTGTTTCAGCAGAAAAGGCAAAGGAGAATCCAAAGATCTTCTACAAATACATAAAGGGCAAAAGAGTAATTAGGGAGAAATAGGACCTCTTACAGATCAACAAGGTCATCTATGTATGGATCCACAAGAGATGGGTGAGATCCTAAATTAATATTTCTCATCAGTATCCATTGTTGAGAAAAGCATGGATGTTTGGGAACTTGGGGAAATTAATAGTGATGTCTTGAGGAGTGTACATATAACAGGAAAGGAGTTGCTGGAAGTCTTAAAGCGCATCAAGGTAGAAGAATCCCAGGACCTGATGAAGTGTATCCTAGGATAGTGTGGGAAGCTAGGGAGGAAATTGCAGGT
The DNA here is from genome assembly GCF_965287045.1 of Carcharhinus amblyrhynchos. Taxonomy (NCBI): domain Eukaryota; kingdom Metazoa; phylum Chordata; class Chondrichthyes; order Carcharhiniformes; family Carcharhinidae; genus Carcharhinus; species Carcharhinus amblyrhynchos. The sequence goes on from NC_137345.1 coordinate 19,177,973, forward strand.
CTCCTGGCAGAGATATTTGAATCATCGATAGTCATAGATGAGGTACCTGAAGATTGAAGGGTAGCAAATATTGTGTCTTTGTTTAAGAAGGGCTGCAGGTAAAAGCCTGGGAACTACAGGCCGGTGAGACTCACATCTGTATTGGGTAGGTTATTAGAAGGTATTTTGAGAGACAGGATCTACAGATAATTAGAGAGGCAAGGACTGAATAGGGACAGTCAGCATGGCTTTGTGAGTGGAAAATCATGTCTCACAAATTTGATTGTATTTTTTGAAGGGGGTAACCAAGAAGGTAGATGAGGGCAGTGCAGTTGATGTTGTCTACATGGACTTTACAAAGGCTTTTGACAAGGTACCACTTTGCGTAAGGTTAAATCTCACGGGATCCAGGGTAAGGTAGCCAAATGGATACAAAATTGGATTGGTGACAGAAGACAGAGGGAGATTGTAAACGGTTGTTTTTCAAACCGAAGGCCTGTGACCAGTGGTGTGTCTTAAGGATCAGCGATAGGTCCACGGTTATTTGTCATTTATATTAATGATTTGGATGAGAATATAGGCGGCATGGTTAGTAAGTTTGCAGATGACGCCAGGATTGGTGGTATAGTGGACAGTGAAGTGCGTTATATAGGATTGCAATGGGATCTTGATTAATTGGCCCAGTGGGCTGATGAATGGCAGATGGAGTTTAATTTAGATAAATGCGAGGTGATGTATTTTGGTAGATCGAACTAGGGCAGGACTTACTCAGTTAATGGTAGGGCGTAGGGTTGAGTTACAGAACAAAGAGATCAAGGGGTACATGTTCATAGTTCCTTGAAAGTGGAGTCACAGGTGGACAGAGTGGTGAAGAAGACATTCAACATGCTTGGTTTCATTGGTTAGAACATTGAATACAGGAGTTGGATATCTTATTGAAGTTGTAATAGACATTTTTAAGGCCACATTTAGAATACTGTGTACAGTTCTGGTCATCCTATTATAGAAAGGGTATTATTAAACTAGAAAGAGTACAGAAAAGATTTACTAGAATGCTATTGGGACTTGATGGTTTGAGTTATAAGGAGAGGGCCACGACTTCTTTCTCTGGAGCTTTGGAGGCTTAGGGGTGATCTTACAGAGGCCTATAAAATAATGAAGGGGGCACTGAGCAGCCAGCAAGTCAATATTTTTTCCCAAAGGTAGGGGAATCTAAAACTAGAAGGCATAGGTTTAAACTGAGAGGGGAGAGATACAAAAGGTCCAGAGGGGCAATTTTTTTCACACAGAGGGTGGTGAGTGTCTGGAACAAGCTGCCAGAGTTGGTAGTAGTAGAGGTGGGTACAATTCTTTTAAAAAGCATTTAGACAGTTACATGGGTAAGATGGGTATGAAGAGACATAGGTCAAATACGGACAATTGGGACTAGCTTAGGGGTTAAAAAAAGGCACGGCATGGACAAGTTGTGCCAAAGTATCCATGCTGTAAACCTCTATGACTCTAATCAGCATCTGTTCCTCAGAGAGTATAAATTGCTGCTTGCTTTGAAATTTGCCATTCTTGCCTCTGTCCTGATGCGTGCAAGATGAAAAGTTTTGACAGCATGTCTCTTTTGTCAGCAACACTCAAGTTCTGTAGTGCGACGTGGTTTTATTTACAACACAGCAAGTTTTCACCTGAATGGAATGAATAAAGCTACAAAATATTTCACTTACCTGCTTTTCAGGTTTTGACTCAACACCCTTGTTGATGGATTTTGAATTTGTGGTCGGATTGAGATTAGTTTCAATGCGATTTGACTGACTTGCTGACTCAATGTCATTGGTCAGATAAGCTGATGTTGTTTCGGCAGTTGTTTGTATAACGTTCTCAGTAGAGGTATTGTACCCTCCATAATCCTCCCCTTGGTTAGTGCTTAAAGTAGGACCATCTGTGAGCATACAAATAGATGAAATTGTTAAAGGAATTCTACTGACTACATGAGTGGTATTTCCGATATTCACAGGCTAGGAGTGGCGTAAGAAATCTGATCAGGAAATGTCACGGAGATTCAAATCTCAGTTTTGATGTGACTTATTGTATTAAATAGCTAAGAAACTAATATTACTCACCATTCTTCTTCTCATTGAACCTTTCTGCAACCAAAAACTACTGCCTCTTCTTGGAGATCCGATAACCCTCTGGGGCATGTGTGAGTATAAGCAGTGAGTGTTGGCAAGCAGTTTTATGCAAGTGAGATTGTGGCAGCCCTGAATTTTTTACCCAAAGTTCACATATACTGCACTCTCTTCATCACTGGGAGCAGCAAGGAGTTGTCTTTGTGCTTTTCGGATTACAAATGCAGAGGTGTTAAGGCAAGCGAATTAACTGCAGCCCTAACTGAAATAGTCAACTCAGCAGGTTTCAGAGCTGCCGGCATAGTCAGCTTAGCTCCACAGAAGACAGAACCATCAGCCGAAATAAAACCAATATATTTATGCGTACGTGAATGTGTGCATGTATATTTGTATATGCATGTATATTTGTGCGTGCATATGATGTGTATGTAGATGAATGTGTGAGTGTGTATGTGTTTTAATTTACATTTAAATGGGATGTGGGTGTCGCGAGGTGGGCCAGTATTTATTGTCCGCCCCTAGTTGCCCTTCAAAAGGCAATGCTGAGCTGCCTTCTTGAACCACTGCAGTCCCTGAGATGGAGGTACAGCCACAGTGCTGTCAGAGGGGGGGGGTTCCAGGATTTTGATTCAGCGTCAGTGAAGGAGCAACAATATGGCTGTGGTTCTCCCATCCCGCTGTGCTGATGTTTTAGTACAGCAGGCTGGGAGGTTCCCATGGCGGCCGATTCATGGGGTTTGTGCGAGCGTTTATGTCCCGCTTGCGTCTCCAGTGTAGGTTTCCGGCGGGGTCTGTGCCAGAAATCAGCAGGGAGTAGCACAGACCATTAAAATGGTCATTTCCATATCATTTAAATGAGATTAGCCGGCTCACGACTGAAGTCTCTGAGTGTTTCACTCCAGTGGGGATTAGATGAGCCCCCCATTTTTGGGGAACAAGCGGCCCGACCCCACTGGAGTGAAGGGGAGGCAATCAGGGCCCCACAAGGGAGTCAGACAGTGGGAAGTTGTGTCCCATGACATGGGCACCCCGGCAGTGCCAGCCTACACCTTGGCACTGCCCATCAGTGCCCTTGGCACTGCCAGCATGTTTTTAGAGTGTGGAAGGGAACTGGAGTATCCGGAGGAAACTCATGCAGACACGGGGAGCACGTTCAAACTCTACACAGACAGTCACCCAAGGCCAGTATTGAACCTGGGTCCCTGGCACTATGAGACAACCACTGTGCCACCGTTCCGTCCTACGTGACAAATCCACAGTCCATTCTTTCACTCCCAAATATATGTAGCAGTTAGAGCAGTAGAAATGCAAAATTAAGATTGTTTATTGAATTAAGAAAATCTTCTTAACTTCGGGGGCTAATTGGCAACATCGAGAGACAAGTAAGTAACAGTTTACACCAGAAAATAAATCTGAAGAACTTGGAATAGATTTTCAGTTTGGGACCTGGGCCATAGCTGGTGTTCAAATCAATAGAAAGACAAACAAGACAATGTCTATAATATGTAGCTGACAAGTTAAAAATCTACTCAATTATTCTCCTGGTGACAAAATTATTCGCTGCATCTTTAGCATAAGTATGAGTCATTGGTGACCTTTGAAAACATAAATCTGATTGAATCATATTCAGATTACTGATTCATTAAGTATAAATAATGAATTAAACTCACCTGAGTGTGTACTATTGTTCCTTTCCAGAGGGTTGATTGTTGTGATTGCAGCAGAATCCTGACAAGTCCATTGCTCTACATTGAAAAAACATCAAAAATTCCTAAATAAGATGGCATCATTTGCTCTGCTACAGGAACGAAATCTGTATCACATTGATTTTCCCCAAAAGTTAGGGATGAAACTTAGCTTTGCCTAGGGACATGAAAAAGGCAAGATGAACTGCAATAGGTGAGAAAGTCAGTAGGCAAATACAGCATGTAATAAAGAAGGCCAATGAGATGTTAGCACTTATTGCAAAAGGACTGCAGTATAAAAGTAGGGAAGTGTTGTTGCAATTATATAGGTTGTTAGTCACACCACATCTGAAGTCCTGTGTACAGTTTTGGTCTCCTTATTTGAGAAAGGATGTGGTGGCATTGGAGGGAGTTATAAGAATATAAGAACATAAGAAATAGGAGCAGGAGTAGGCCATCTAGCCCTTCAAGCCTGCCTCGCCACTCAACGGGATCATGGCTGACCTGAAGTGGATCAGTTCCACTTTCCCGCTTTCTCCCCATAACCCTTAATTCCCCTGTCTATCAGAAACCTATCTACCCGTGACTTAAATATATTCAGCGAGGTAGCCTCCACCAGTTCAACCGGCAGAGAATTCCAGAGATTCACCATCCTTTGAATGAAGAAGTTCCTCCGCAACTCTGATCTAAACTGCCCCCCCGCATCTTATCTTGAGGCTGTGCCCTCTAGTCCTGCTATCCTTTCTAAGCGGGAAGAACCTCTACCCTATCTATCCCCTTCATTATCTTATATGTCTCTATAAGATCCCCCCTCAGCCTTCTAAACTCCAACGAGTACAGGCCCAGTCTATTTAGTCTCTCTTCATAAGCTAACCCCCTCATCTCCGGTATCAGCCTAGTGAACCTTCTCTGCACTCCCTCCGAGGCCAATATATCCTTCCGCAAGTGCGGCAACCAAAACTGCACACAGTACTCCAGCTGCGGCCTCACCAGTACCCTGTACAGTTGCAGCAAGACCTCTCTACTTTTATATTCTAACCCCCTCGCTATCAAGAGTTCGGAGGAGGTTTACCAGGTTGACACCAGGGATGAAAGGGTTGGTGTATGAGGAGATATTAAACTGTTTGGGCTTATACTTGCTGGCGTTTAGAAGGACAAGAATGGGATCTGATCAAGCTATATAAAATACTAAAAGGGATTGACAGAGTAAACGTAGATTGAATGTTTCTCTTTTTGGGGCAACCTAGAACAAGAGATCACAGGTACAGGTTGAGAGACAGTAGATTTAAAAGTAAGATGAGGAGGAACTAGCAAAAGGTGGTGAATTTGTGGAACTCACTGCCCCATAGGGTTGTGGAGTCTGAATGGTTTTGAGAAGGAGATAGATATATTCCTGATAAAAAAAACAGATCAAAGGGATATGGGGAATGGGTGGGAAGGTGGATTTGAGATCAGGGAGAGATCAGCCATGATGGCGGAGCAGGCTCAAAGGGCTGAATTGCCTACTTTTGCTCCTAATTCCTCTGTATCTATGAGAGACGGCCAATCTACTCTGATCAAAGTTAACTTCAACAGATGGGAAAAAACAGACAATCTACTGTGGTCAAAGTTGAATTTCACTCTTATTGCCTCTAATTTCTGGTAAAGCTTAACTTTCATATTTTGCTCTTTCCACGCAAACTGCGAACAATAAACTTTGCATCGGTGAACCCAAATGTTAGAGCCCCAAGTTCTGATGAAAGACACGAAAAACCCGTCCATTTTAGCCTTCAGGGGAAAGGTGATCTTATATTTAAGACAGATATTATTATGGAAAAGGTGAATCTGGAAATCTACTTTAAATCAAATGAAGAGTTGGACAATAGAGGTGCAGGTTCAAATTAGCAAAAGGCAAATTTATGATTGATTTTTCAGACAGTTTTCATTGCGTATAGGTCGCATTTTAAAGAGGACCTATCGTACTGAGTTTTCTGATGTAAACTGTTCAGCTGCATCTTCATCTACCTGAAACAAAATATCCACACACACTCCTGAATTACCATTGAAAACATCCGTCTTGTGTGGGGGCTGGAGAACTGTCACCATTGGTGGCTGCCCGTCAATTTGAGGGTGCATCTATTTGAGATCCTGAGTTTCTACTATCTGGCTGAACAGGCCAATTCTTGTCCCATAGATCTTTGGGCATATGGAGCAGGATGTCCCAAGAGCTACTGGGGTCCAGAGTGCAATGTTTGCTTCCTGTTCATTCCTTCCCTGCCGCGCCTCATCATTAAGATGCTGTCACTCAAAGCTTGATGCAGCTCGATAGGCAAGTTGCTGCCATTTTGAATGACTGGTAATAAGCTCCTCCCAGTCATTAATACCAATGCTGTTGAACTTTAAGGGGAGTGCAGGCTATCTATGAGACCTTTTCTTTCTCAGCAAGTTGAGTTCGTAGGATCATAGGATTCGTACAGTGCAGAAGAGACCATTCGGGTCTGCATTGATTCTCTGACAGAGTATCTTACCCAGAACCTCTTCCCCAGCCTATCCCTGTAACCCGACACATTTCCCATGGCTAATCCATCTCATCTACTCATCTTGGTACACCAAGGGGCAATTTACCCTGGCCACTCCACATAACCTGCACATCTTTGGATAGTGGTAGGAGCACAGACACAGGGAGAATTTGCAAACTCCAGACAGTCACCCCAAGCTTGGAACTGAAGTCAGGCCCCTGGGGCTGTGAGGCAGTGGTGTTAATACTGTGCCAGGAAGGGTAGGACCTGCTGGGGGAGATGCCCTTAGGTCATCTGGACAGTGCCCGGTCCATCAAAACTGATTTTGCAGGAATTTTACCTGAGTGCTGTGGAGCTGACTTCAAGGAGGGCAATGGCATTTGTTCAGCTGTCTTCCCATTTAATCCAGAGGGAGTCACGGAGGTACTGTTGATGGAATTTCTCCACCACTCTTATGTGTCACTGACATACTGTTCAGGTCTGACTACTATGCAGAATATGGTGATGACATTTGTTGACTTGCTCTTTCTGCTTGAGAGTAAGGCCACAGGAAGCTCCTTCATGGGGATCTGAGTTCCACTTCCTCTTTTTACAGCTAGTTAGAAATTAACATCCCAAGGGATAGAATACCAGGCTCCAGTCCAACAGATCAGATCCTTTTCAACTCTACCCTAAGGCATTCCAATAGGAGCTCAATTTACATGTGTAATTAACAATTATCCTGGAATGTTGTTTAGTTACAGTTTTTCCTAAAACAAAATGTCATAATTCCTTATCGCCTGCTGACTGGCTTTCTACTTTAAACTAACTCATTCACAAACCAGTTTCAGAGCTGCAGAAAAGGAATGAAACACATTTTAAACTTCAGTGACAAAGTTTGCTATTGCAGTATGTGCGAGTTACAGAGAACAGGGCAGCAAGAAAAGAATGGAGACGTTGGCAAAGACGTACTTTTTTAAAATAATATTATTACCTTAGTTTCTTTTGTGTAAACAGCAGACCATGTTACATGTTTAAACACCACAAGTTATTTCCCATTTCATGCTCACTACAGTAACTCCAACATTGGAAAGTGAATGTTCACTGAACAGTTCCATAATCATTGAATAGGAGGCCTAAAACAACCAGTTAAAATGGTCCCAGGAGTTACAGTCCTAATAATGTCGAGCCAACAATTTGCAGCTTTGCAGACTATACACAACACCATTGCATGCTGATAAGATGTGGCAAGCCCACTTCACTTGTATTGTATTTTTCTAACTGATTATTGAAAGCTAGAATAAGTATTTTTTCTCCCTTATGCTCCTAGCGGAAATCAACACATTGTGTAAATTATTGGATATGATTTTATTCAACATGAATCCCAACATCACAAAGTACTACAAAGCTCATAAAAAAAGGCCATGCTTGTGCTTATTTTTCCAAAAGCTTTTATGTGTAGCTTTATTTTCAGCCCTGTTTTCAGGATTTATTACTGTTACAAGTAAGCTTACATTAATACTGCAATGAAGTTACTGTGAAAATCCCCTGGTCGCCACACTCCGGCACCTGTTCAGGTACACTGAGAGAGAATCTAGCATAGCCAATGCACCTAACCTGCACATCTTTTGGACTGTGGGAGGAAACTGGAGCACCTGGAGCAAACCCATGCAGACAGGGGGAGAACATGCAGTCTCCTTACAGAGGGTTACCCAAGGCGTGAATCGAGCCCTGGCCCCTAGAGCTGTGAGGCAGCAGTGCTAACCACTGCGCTACCGCACTGCCCCAGTGCTGGCATACACAGTGAGGTCTGTATTAGGAAAGCAGATGGTTAACCGGAGAAGTGCTGAGAATATTAAGCACCCTAAAGGTTAATGTATTTTTGATCAATCATTTGGGTAATCATGTCTAACAAGTGTTTCCCTTGTGAGATCAATAGTAAATCTTGAGCGATAAAAGTAAAACGCATCATACAATTGCTCCTTTTTGCACAGCATGTTATTCTGATCAGAAACGCAATGCCTGAAAGCATGGGGAAATTAAATTCAATAACGTAATCTTCAAAAGGGAATTAGATGAATACTTCAGCGAACAAATTTAGTGACCCATGTGGGAAGAGCCGGGAGTAGAACGCTTGTAATTTGGACAACGGTTCAGTACAGGCATGAGGAGTTGAATGGCTGAATTATTCTAGAATTCCGAGACTGACAAGGAAGGATTAGGGATGACGTGCTGATAGTAGTGCTCCTAAATATATAAACAAATTATAAAAAATCTTTAGGCATGATCTTACTAGATTCTCGCCACGGTCCTGCTGCAGCAAAGTTGGAGAATTTGGTGCCCAGCCAAATCTCTGTTCACTGCAGCTGAATGGGAAAGTCCCATCGGAGTGAATGGTGGATGGTCAGAGGGTAGTCAGGTGGTTGGGTAGTAGGTGGGTGGTCGGGGGTGTATAGCCAGGTCATCAAATGGGGAGGACAGTTTTATAGTTAGCTAGATGTCAGACCGGGCTTGAATCTGTCTCACGTTTCCTGGTAAACACACAGGTAAATATATCAGAACATGTTAAGTTTCCAACTCCAGCTCAGAGTCAGAAACATTCACACAGGGTCCCGTGAAGCTACGGTATTGCCCATCGGAAGTTGAAACTTTCTGGGCAGTTCCCATGGAGATCTGCTGTTCATTAGGGGCCTGATGTGCATCTCAGGCATATGTCTGTCCTCTGACAATCCAGGGACCAGAAGATTTGGTCCATAATTTTTTTTTTGCCGCTCAGGACCAACATAAAATTGGCTTCAGATACAACTCAGTTTCCTTCTTGTGATAATAACAAAACTACAGAAATATTGGAACACATCCAAGTCTGAAGTAAGGGAATTATGTAGGTCACAATGTACAAGTTACACATGGTATAACAGGAACTGGCTGATCAGCTAAGTAATCTTTACTAATTTACAGTCCTGATTTCAATGGGGTAAGTGCAGGGAAGTGGGTGCAGTCTTGAAGAATTCTTGGACGTAGCTGAGAGATTGAGATCAGGCCTGATTTTAATTGCTGTATTTCTGTAAATATTCTCTAATTCCCGTATGAACAGTGCCAGATCCACTACCTGACTGACGAGGGTAACTGGAATTTGGCAGGGAGAGGTTGCAGCCGAGGGCCTGTAAAAATGATTCCTGGCAGTCAACGGGAGGTGGAAAAGCACTTTGTGCGATCGATGAGGGGGAAGGGAGAGTGAAGTGAAGGAATCCTGTTTAAAAAGGCCTAACATACCGTTATGAGGCCTTTAACAGCTCTTTTGCTCTTCCTGAACCTGAAGGGACATAAAATTTACCTTTGTGGGCCTCATCTGGTGCAGGATCCACTTTCTTGCAGGTCAAGTCATATGAGGAGGCTGTCTGCTTCCCCCACTCAGGCCTCCAACTAAAACTACCTGTAGGGACCTGATGATGTCAAGCTACATAAAAGGGAGCCCTCTGACTTCCGTCTCTCCTGCTTAAAATACCAGGTTAACTCAGGACACAACTGATGAGCAGCAGAATCATAGAATTGGTATGATACAGAAGGAGGTCATTTGGCCCACCGTGTCTGCATCAACTCTCCAAATGAACATCATGGGTGGGATTTTACAGCCTCACTCAAGCGAGACTGGAAACCCCTGCCTGAGGTCAATGGGTTCTTCTGTTGTCTGCCCCTTGCCTGTTCCGATTCCTTGGAGGGCGGGATGGTAGAATTCCGGTGCATGACTTCATTGTCAATCTGCTGCCTTTTCCCTATGACCCTGCACTTTGGGCAGGAATCCCAGCCCCACCTCATGGTGTGTTGAGTGGAGGCAGTTCACCATTGGCTGGCGGTGGGATCTTCCTGCCAGCATCGAAGGCTTTTTCCATTACCTGCATCGCTATGTAACCCACAGCTTGGGGTTGCCATCGGCGACAGGACCAGGAGATCCCATCAGTGGAAAGGGCTGGAAATGTTTGTCATTGTTTCTATTCAAGCAACCATCCGATACTCTTTGAGCCTGCCACCACCACACTTCTAGACAGACAATTCCAGATCCATTTCTTTTCACATCATGTTTGCTTCTTCTGCAAGTCGCTTTAAATCTGTGCCCTCTCATTCCTGACCCTTTTAAGAGCGGGAGCAGTTTCTCCCTATCTATTCTGTCCAGCCCTCTCACGATTTTGATAGATCAAACCTCTATCAAACCTCTTAGCCTTCTGCCCTACAAGGAGAACAGTCCCAGCCTCTCCAATCTACCTTCGTAAGTGAAGTGTCTTAAACCCTGGAACCATTCTTGTAAATGGAGGTGATAAGTCACATCCCTCCTTTTAACCGTCACCTCCCCCAGCCCAGGACAATAAAATTGAGGCCCATCGGCAGGGTTTTCTGGGCATCTCGCCACGTGTTTCGTGATGGCGAGGGCAGCCCCCTCACTGACCATCAGAAGGATCTTCCAGTCCCACTTTTGTCAACGGGATTTCCCCCCTCTGCTGCCGGGAAATCCGAAGCAGGCGTGAGCCGTCGGCAGAACTGAAAGATCCCTGGGAGGCAGCACTGCTGCTTCACAGCTCCAAGGTCCTGGGTTCGATTCCCGGCTTGGGTCGCTGTCTGTGTGGAGTTTGCACATTGTCCTTGTGTCTGCGTGGTTTCCTCCGGATACTCTGGTTTCCTCCCACAGTCCAAAGATATGCGGGTTACGTTGATTGGCCATGCTAAGAAATTATCCCTTAGTGTCCAGGGATCCGTAGGATAGAGGGATTAGTGGGTATAATATGTGAGGATATGGGGGTTGGGCCTGGGTGGGATTGTGTTCAGTGCAGACTCGATGGGCTGAAGGGCCTCTTTCTGCACTGTAGGGTTCTATGATTCTGTGATCCCACCAGGATGAACGGCCGAAAAATTCCGGTCCGTACATTTTCTTGACTCACCAATGGAATCCTTCTCCTTGGTTAAAAAGATTATAAGTAAACAAGGGGTTAAACAAATAGATGAATTTGCTTGTCAGTGCATGACCACAATTTTCAGTTCAGATATTGCTTTGAATAACCAAAACTAAACTTGACTGCCAACCCACAAGTTTGAGAACATCAAGAGCCATAAAATTCCACTTCAAAGATCTTGGTTTCTTTTAAACACTGAGTAAACACCATCATACTCCACACAGAGTTAAAATGTTGAAACTGGGATGGAAGAAGACTCTTAGGAGTGGTTTGACTGGGTTATGTTTTCCAGCTGCACCCTGGAAAGTTTTACCTAATTGTACTGATGTAATGCCTTCATCATGTTTCTCAAATTCTACTTAGCAAATAGTTGGCAAATTTGAATCCATTGACAAGTTACAATAAAGTTGCAGATGTCCTTGGACTAGATTGTAGCGTTCTGCAAGAAACAGCTAGCTGAACAAAATCTGGACAGGAACACCAGCGTTCTCCATCTTATCTTTACGGGAGGATCAACGTTTCAATGTTCCAATGCTCCATCTTGTTATCAAAATAATCATTGTCGTAAAGCACCATTTTGCACAGCAAATACCAAGCATTGCCAAAGATAAATATTTCCTTTTGAAGATGCTTAGCTCGTAGCTGAGGGATAGCTTACAGTACATTCCTGTCTCTTTAATTAATCTTTTAAATGATTACCCCCTGTTAGGCATCCACGTGAAGTATGTTCACCGCAAGGACTAATTTGACAAATGTTGTTTCGTGTCGAGAAAAGCTAAAGATCTTTTACAGGCCTGAAGCATATTTACACTGGCTATGGCCTGATCCACAGAGGAACCATTTGCAGATTAGAATTTGCAGTCACAACATGGAGCAAAATATTCCCACGAATTAAACAAACCTTCCTTCTTAATATACCTCAGAGAGCAGGTTCCCACCGAACTTTGGTTCTTGAAAAGTAAATTACTCACCATGAAATTTGTACTAAGCTCATAGGAGAGGTTAAAGTTTATTTATTGGTGTCACAAGTAGGCTTACATTGACACTGCAATGAAGTTATGTGAAAATCCCCTAGTTGCCACCTGTGGAAAAAATTTGCATGGCCAGTGTACCTAACCAGCACATCTTTTGGACTGTGGGAGGAAACTGGAGCACGTGGAGGAAAACCACTCAGACACAAGGAGAACGTGCAGACTCCGCACAGTGACCGAAGCCAGGAACTGAACCCGGGTCCCTGGCGTTGTGAAGCAGGCCGCCCCAAAGCCAAAGTAATGAGTAATTAACCTTTACGGAGGAACACTGATCCAGGTACCTCCCAGTGTACGTCACAATGACAGAGGCTAGAATGTTATAACTGTTCACACTGCTGGGATTTTCCCTTCCCACCGCAGTGAATGGACATTTGGCTGGAAGCCAAATTCTCTAACCTTGCTGGAGCGGGAGTGCGGCGTGAACGGCCAGTAAGATCACACCCAGATCTGAAGAATCTTGGAGCCTCAAACTGTAGAAGTGGCGATAACATTGGTTTTCATTTATCAGTGTTGTGTGCTGTGATTTCACAGTGTCTGTTTGACCTCAGCAATGGGGTCAATTGTCCTCTTTACTATCTAGCGTTCACCTTGCAGAGTTGATCCTCATTCATTCTTCGATTTCATGGAATGAAAATTGTACAGGTTCCATTCTGGGTGGGCAACTTGCTCTACACCATTACTGCAACAAATGATATTTTTCATTCCTCCGTACACCAGCTATCCCATGACCTCCCAAAGTGAATGCCAAATTTGTTGTCATTGAGGACAGCTCTGGGGTGTGGAAAAACTCCCACATCTCCGAGGAACTGGCTGGAGACTAGTCAAATGCAAATCACATAAGCAACAGACAGAGAGGATTTTCAGTCCATTGAGCCACTGGGCATCGAATTTGAATTCAAAGGCTAGGGTTGAAAGGTCGGTATCTAATTTGCAACACAGCTTAGGTTCCAGGTAGAGAGCTTGTGTTCTTCTTGACAGAGATTCAGCGTGGTCAGAAGGAGTAGAGAATTTTAAAAAGTACAAATAAGGAGAACTTTTAACTCCTGGGTGAGAATCTGATCGGATGAATAAGCCTGCTTCACCCTGCATCCGGCTTACCAGCTGAAACAAGCAGCTTTCTGGATCCATGCTGATGGAAATTGAGCAGGCCAAGTTGGTAAGCAGGCTGGTGGTGTGATGCTGCCACACCTGCTGAGATTTTCTTGCATTTTCTCTTTTGGTAAGCAGGGTAAGGCTCTGGGAGAGATGGGGACGATTAGGGTGTTGTTTGGGAGGTGACATTTTGAAAATGGGATGTCTGTGGCAATAGCCTACTCAGTCAGCAGTTAAATAATAATAACGTTCCTTTTATTTGATGTGATTTGATTTATTTTCACATGTATTGGGATACGATGAGAAGTGTTGTTTCTTGTGCACGATACAGGCAAAAAAATTCCATTCATTCCATAGGGGAAAAGGAAGGTAATAGGGTGCACAGTATAGAATAAAAGATTAATTTAGAGAGTATGCTTGGGACAGCTTGCTAGATGTCACCTCACTCTGGCACCATCTTTTCTTTAAAGTGATATATGTCTCCAATTTTCATCTAAACACGGGATTGAAATAGCCAAATCAATGGAAGTGAATGGCAAGTCCAGCCAGAGGGAGTTGAAAATATGCCATTGCAGTGCAAAAGTCAGACCAAGCTATAAACTTTTTAGTGGTTACAGCTCACCACCAGCCTGAATTACTCAGAAGAAACTGAAGCCAAACCAGTGAAAAGAAATCTGTTGATAATCCAACATAAAGTAATATCCAGGTGTCAGTCCACATTATGCATGACTGAGGAGTCTGAGAAGCAGACAGCGTGACAGATACATCTTGCTTTAAACTGGTGAAGGAGTTTATACTTCCCATATTCTTTTATAGGATTTTAGTAATACTATTGACTGTGTATACATTATCCTTCTCATGTGTCGATACCAGAGCAATGGTAAGGGCTCACCTCTGTCTGTATGAACTCTTTTAAATTCAAAATTCAGCCAAGTGATAAAAAAGTTAATGTTGATCACTGGCCATTTATTGATCTGATATATGCACAGCCTGTCAGGGAATCACTAACTGTACTCTTCAAACGTGATGATGGCCAAGTCAGTCAGCCTCTAAAAGTCCATTTATTTTCTGCACATTATTGAAGGTATATAAGGTCACTGCTCACTGATAGGCTTGTACGCAACAACACATTTTGAGTTCATAGAAAACAAGGACTTGCCTCTGGATGCAATCTTTGGTGTTGCACGCATGAAATAATATCTGAAGACTGTCCAAATCATAAAGTGATACGCAGACTTAGTACTCAATATGCATCATGTGTATGTACCTTATTGACACACAATGGAACCAAACACCATGAAGGCTATCTTTTACCTACCCAAAAGAATGTTGCAGATTTGTGTGATATGGGATTTTCATACATTGCTAATTGAACAAAGAGCAGTACAGCACAGGAACAGGCCCACCAGGTTTGTGCAACTCCGGTGCTTGTCTAATCTAATATTTTCTTGCCTCTACGTGGTTCACATCCCTCTATCCCCTGCCTATATATGTATCTTTCCAGATGCCCCTTCAATGTTGTTATAGAATCTGTTTCCACCACCTCATCTGGCAGTGTGTTCCAGGCGTTTACCACCCTATGTGTGGAAAACTTGCCCCTTTTACCTATTTTAAACTTTCCCCTCTCATTTTCAACCTATGTCCCCTAGTAATTGACCCTTCGACTCTGGGAAAAGGATTCTGGCTATCCACTCTATCCAAGCCTGTCATAATGCAAACCTCTACCAGGTTCCCCCTCACCCTCCAACACCCCACCCCACTGCAAATTGCTTAAATAAGCAATGGTTATTCTAATGCGCAATGCAAATAGAATCTGAATAAGAATTTTACATTCAGAGATTATAGCTTAAAATTAACCAAACATCCTGTACAGCCCCTTTTACAGTAGGCTTGAGGTAATTCAGTTTTTAAAGAGATAATTTAGACCTTAAGCTACTTTTCAATATAATGTTCTTCAATTCCTAGATCGCGGGTAAATATATATTGAAAACCACAAATGATTAGAGTTTTGCCCTATTCAAATTGAAACTTTTTGAAAAAGTAATCAATCTCAAAGGGCACTCCTCATGGTTTTTGTTTTAACAAGAATGAAAAATGGAATACAGAAATAAATAAATGCGCACACACTCACTGTACTTGGATAGATAAATATGTTTCTTGCATGAACAAAACTGATAAAGTTCAACGCCTGCCCCTCAGCTGTGACTGCATCTTATTATGAACTCTTTAGAAATGAATAGATGACCATCATTCACAAAGAGAATTTACAATATCGGGTGCAATGAATAAATTTCAGCTTAACAGAGAAAACTAATCACAGTTTACAACTGCATATCAATGTGAATAAAAGAGAGTATATAATTTGAAATTATTCACATTGTTACCAAAAAATATGTTGGGTTATAAGCCAAAATATCAAATTGTGAATAAATGCATTTCATAGAATCATAGAACAAGTTACAGTGAAGAATGACGCCATTTGACCAACAGGGTGGAATTCTCCAGTCCGGTCAGCACGGTGACACAGTGGTTAACACGGCTGCCTCACAGTGCTAGAGACACGGTTTCAATTCTGGCCTCAGGTTGAATTGAACCTGTCTGTGTGGAGTTTGCATGTTCTCCCCATGTCTGCGTGAAGGCTCTGGTTTCCTCTCACACTAGAAAAATGTGCAGGTTAGGTTGGTTGGCCATGCTAAATTGCCCTTTAGTGTCGGGGGGATTAGCAGGGTAAAAAGTGCGGTTGTGTGGATAGGGCCTGGGGGGGGGAGGGGGATTGTTCTTGGCGCAGGCTCAATGGGCCGAATGGCCTTCTTCTGCACTGTAGAGATTCTTTGATTTCCATCAGCGGGATCTTCAAAGTTGTGTCCCGTAATGGGTTCCCCGATGGCAGTACTGGCGAGGAATGTAAATCACCTTTGATTTTGGCAGGACTGAAAGGTCTTTGATGGTGAGCCGCCTCTATTGCCGGAAAGACCTCTTATATAGCCTTTCCTAACAAAACATACCACTGCGCACTTCACTGCATTCAATTTCATCTGCCAAATGTCTGCTCATTCCAGCAGCCTGGCTTTGTCCTTTTGAAGTCTATTGTCATCCTCCTCACAGCTTGCAACACTTCTAAGTTTTGTGGTGTTTGTAAATTTTGAAATCATGCCCTGTTGACCCATGTGTGAGGTCATTAATAAATGCCAAGCAAAGCCAGGGAAAACCCTACTGCAAACCTTCCTCTATTATTTCCTCTATTATTAAAACTATTATTCACCGCTACTGTTGCTCATCACTCAACCAATTTCAATTTCGTGCTGCCACAGGCTATTTTATTCAGTGGGCTTTAATTTTGTTGGCAAGCCTGTTATGCAGCACTTTATCAAACTCTTTTTGCAAGTCTATGTAAGCCACATCAACCACATTACCCTAATCAATCCTCCTTGAGATCTAATCAAAAAACTCAATCAAGTTAGTTAAAGATAGATTTGTCTTTAACAAATCCACACCGGTTTTCCATAAATAATTCACACTTGTCGCTGTTAGTTGTGTCCTGGATATCATTTCAAAAAATTTTCCAACATTCAGATTAATTTGACAGTCCTGTAATTTGAGGCTTTTTTGAACAAGAGTGTAACATATGAAATTCTCCAGTTTTCTGGCGATGCTCCTATATCGAAGGAGAATTGGAAGATTATGGCCAATGCTTCTATCCTTACTTATCTCAGCTTCCTCGGAAATATCCCATCTAATCTTGGTGACTCTTCAGCGTTAAGCTGAATTTAACCCATTCAATACCATCTCTTCAACAACTTCTAGCCCATCCAGTATCTCAAGCACCTCACCTTTCACTGTGAGAATGTAAATATACTTATTAAGTGACAGTGAAAAAAGAAAGTCAGTGAGGGTGCCATTGTCATTTTGATGTAAGGAGCAGATTTAGGTGGGTCTGAACTCAGCCATTGCTTCTCTGATTGGTGAATCCTCGATTTTCATCACTTCACCATTGGTGTTTGTACCTTCAGCTGCCTCAACTCTAAGCTCTGGAATTCCTTCACTAAACTCTCCACCTCTCCCTCACCTCTTTGTGACACTTCCTAAATTCTATCTTTTGACTAAGGATTTGACTATCTGCTTAATATCTCCTTATCTAACTGGGTGTCAAATTTTATTTAAAACATTCCCATGAGACAATTTACTGCATTAAAAGTGCTATGCAAGTTGTAATTGCATGCCAATAAATGTAGCAACTGTTACCAAATATAACCGGCAAATAAATCTACTAGTTTTTTTTCAGCCTGCATTTGAATGTTTACAATAATTCAGTTCTCTTTACAAGTATTTTTTTCTGGATTTTGCTTTCCACACAGTATTTGCTTATCTGTAAGAAGTCACTGAGTTGGGGGGTGTTGAACATGCCAACATGATTTGCTGCTGGGTTACAGAGCGCCATGGCTGTCAGCAAAATGAAGCAAGAGGCGATGGTTGGAGGGAGGTGCTGTAAAATTACATGGGGTTTATAAGGCAATCCAGAGCCAAGGCTGTAGATAGGACCAAGGTTCAGGATGTGGTTGGGAACTGGACTTAGATATAGAATCACAGATGCGAGGGCAGGTTCATTGGGAATTACATTAATGAGATGGAGCGGGATAGTTGCAGAGTTGGAAAGGACAGATAGGAAGAGGCTGATTACAAAGCCAGGCTGAGAGTGGAAATGCTGGTCTGGAATCAAACAAGACCAGTTTGCATATTATATTCATCAGATCAGATTGTTCTGTGCTAAAATATGTGTGATAATTTTAACTGGTTAGAATATAATAATAGAGGGGCATAGATTACAAACAAAGTACATATAAATTCTTGAGTTTTGGAACATAATAAGAGGGAAATTGATTATAAACAAAGTACATTTAAGTTCTTGAGTTTTGGAACATAATAAGAGGGACATTGATTACAAACAAAGTACATTTAAATTCTTGGCATTAAAAGTATCTTGATGTTATCAGTAAACTGGTCAATCCAAGTTCCACAGGCACTTTTTTTAATATCTTATTGGAGATGAAGAATGGATATGGCGGTTTAAACAATACCTTTTAACCAATGAGCCCATAGTATGTAACATAAATAGTAAGAATCTGAACTGATTGGGAAAGACCATAAGTTATAGAAGAATTGGGCCATTCGGCCCATTGAGTCTGCTCTGCCATTTGTTTATGGCTGATGAGTTTCTCAACACCATTCTCTCGCCTTTTCCTTACAACCTTTGATCCTCTTACCAATCAAGAACCTACCTATCTCTGTCATAACTATACTCAATGACCTGGCCTCCACAGCCTTCTGTGGCAATGAATTCCATAGGTTCAACACCCCCAGCTGAAGACAGTCCTCCTCATCTTGGTTCTAAAGGGTCTTCTCTTTATTCTGAGGTTGTGCCCTCAGCTCCTAGCCTCTGCTACTAATGGAAACATCTTCCCCACGTCCACTCTATTCAGGTCTTTCAGTATTTGTAAGTTTTAGTGAGGTTACCCCTGCCCCCCACCTCATTCTTCTAAACTCCATTGTGTAGAGACCCAGAGTCCTCAAATGCTCCGCTAACTTCAAGCTTTTCATTTCTGGGATCGCTCTTAATGCAAAGATTTATATTGCATTTGTTCTTGTCACCTGACTTATGATCTGAATGTTATACACTCGAAGATTCACATTGGACACCGTGCAATGACAAATGTAATTCTGTAGAAGTACTGGGGAGATGCCTTTAAAAGTTATGATGAACAGGTGGCTTATTTTAAACTAATATTTTACTTTTTGCACGCAAGTATGGCGAAGTAATTAGGGAAAGGTAAACGATGGGTCTTGGAAACATTATAAAGCTGGTATGTGTGTATATTACATCTGTTTTCTAAATTACAGATGTTATCAATTATCTAAAATTAAAGACTGCAATTGGGAGGTTTGTGTAATGGGCGTACGTTTGCACAGTAATCCATCTTTCATCTGTGTTTCACATTAGTTTGCTTCACGTGAGCCTCTTTTGCACATTGTCCTCACAGCAACGGCTCCACAATCAGTAGGATAACAACTGGAGAAAAATGACTGATCACAATGTAACCACCAATATTGTATCAAACTGCCACTGCTGGCCTTCACATTATCATACATTATATCTGATCCAAAATGCGCTGCAATGATTCTTAAAAACTTAAATTTGACCAGGTCTTTTTTTCACCTATTAGTTTATGTTTTCACAATTCAAGCAATAGCAGCAAAATACTATTTGATCGCTGTGAAAATAGTGATCTTACTGGCTGGACAGTGCACGTTCCAACTTGCATAAGGAAGATAAGGGGTGCAGAAGGTATCTTATTCCAGTGCTATCAAATGGTGACATATTATCAAGGATTATGCTGTTTATAAAAGCAGCTTGTGTGTACACTAGAATTTGATGACATTTTCTAAGGTGAAAGGAAGGGAAGTCGCTAACATTTGGTTAACATTTATCAATCCCCTTGAGTATGTATATACCTCAATCAAATTCCCTCCTCATTCTTCTGCACTCCAGTGAGTACAAGCTCAATACTCAACCACTCCTCATACAACAGCCCCTTCAAACCTGGAATCAATCTAGCGAACCTCTTCTGAATCGTCTCTAATGCCACCACATCCTTCCTCAAAGAAGGTGACCAAAACAGAACACAATACTCCAGGTGTGGTCTCACTAATACCTTATACAATTATAACAGTACTTCTCTACTTTTACACTTTAGACCCTTTGCAGTGAATGCGAAGATTCCATTTGCCTTCCTTGGAACATTCTGCACCTGCATACCCACTTTCTGAGACTCATGCACAGGGGCACCCAGATCCCTCTGCACTGATGTCTTTTGAATCTTTTTCCCATTTAAATAGTAATTTACCCTTCTGTTTTTCTGGCTGAAATGGATAACCTGGCATTTATCCACATTAAACTCCATCTGCCAGATTCAGGCCCATTCCCCTAGCCTGCCAATATCCATTTGTAAACTTTTTATCTCCTCATCATAGCCTGCTTTCCCACCTATTTTCATATCATCAGCAAATTTTACTCTCTGCCCCTGCTTGTAGATTATTGATATACATTGGAAATATTTGTGATCCGAGAACTGAACCCTGTAGAATCCCACTCATTACAGATCATCAGCTGGAGAAGGCCCCATTTATCCCAACCCTCTGGTTTCTATCAGTCAGCCAATCCTCAATCTAAGCCAATAATCTATCCCCAACCCCTTGGGGCCTAACCTTCTGGATGAGTCTCTTGTGTGGCACCTTATCAAATGCCTTCTAGAATTCCAGATAGATCACATCCACAGTGTTCCCGCTATTGGCCTTGCTGGTTACATCCTCAAAGAACTCCAGTAGGTTTGTCAAACTTGCCCTTCATAAAACCGTGCTGACACTGGGAATTGAGATTTGCTTCTCCAGATGCTCGTCACCTCCTCCTCAATGATTGGCTCTAACAACTTTCCCACCACAGAGGTCAAGCTGACTGGTCTATAGTTTCCTACTTTTTGCATCTCTCCTTTTTTGAATAAGGGCTTTCACATTAGTATGTTTCCAGTCCACCGGTACCTTTCTGGAATCCAGGGAATTTTGGGATATCGGAACTAATGTATCCACCATCTCTGCTGTCACACCCTTTAATACTCTAGGGTGTAGGCCATCAGGTTCTGGGGATTTATCTACTTTAAAACCTTCAGTTTACTGAGTACCTTCTCCCTGGTAATAGTAATTTCACCAAGTTCCAATATACTAACTGCAGTTTTTGGGACAGAATATCTTCTACTGTGGAGAGAGAGACAAAGTATTGGTTTGTGCCTCTCCGAGTTTCCCATTACTACCCCACCACTTTCATTCTCTAAAAGGGCCAACACCTGCTTTCACTATTCTTCTCCTCTTTATATATTTGTCGAAACTTTTGGTGTCAGTGTTTATGTTTTCAGCTAACTTCTTTTCATCGTCCATTTCAGAGTTTTTGATATTGCACTTAGTCACAATTGGCTGAAGAGCTGACGGAAGTTGCACAAAAACAGAAACTGCTAGAAAATCTCAGCAGGTCTGACAGCATCTGTGGGGAGAGAGTGGAGCCAACGTTTCGAGTCTATATGACCCTTTGTCAGAGAATTGTATGTCCTGGAGATACCTGTCATCCTGGGTGGATTTGAAAGACGAGTGGTGGAACTTCATTTGGAATCCACGTGGGGTAAGTCGGAGATGGGGACAGTCACCGAGGAAGGAAATTTGGCTGTGAAAGCGAGTTCTTGTAAACACCTTGTCAAACACTAGGAGGGAAATGGAAAGCAGTGACGGTGCTCAGAGTGAAAGTGAACGTTGGTGCTATTTTCTCCCTACAGGTGCTGTCAGACCTGCCGAAATTTACCAGCATTTTCTGTTTTTGTTTCAGATTCCAGCATCTGCAGTATTTTGCTTTTTTTAAATGTAAGTTTGCTATGACTATCTGGGGTTGGATTTTACCTTCCCCCAAGGGGAGGAGAAAACAAAGTGGACGGGAGGCCTAAGAGGAAGGCTTCTCTGGAGCCTAGCAGGTCCATTTATAAAGCCCCTCCTTCTTGCCGCTTATGGTTGCATTGTCAGGATGGATGCTTGGCATGGGCTTCTCTTACCGCTTATTAACTCCCAGCAGCAGTGGGGGGAGGTCTCAATTGGCCCATGGGCAGGCAGATGTCCTGACGCCTCCCCACCCAAATCTGGTAAAATTGTGGTGGGATGAGGGTGAGTGGGGAGGCAGTGGGCATTGCCATGACACCCAACTTTACCAGTTTCCTCAGGTGCCAATCAAACGCTGGGGCAGGACAATAAAATCTAGTCCCCTTCCCCCTTTCCCCAATTTCCTGGTGAGGAAGTTGTACTATTTAGTCAGAAAATCTGTCTTGTGGGATGTTCCTACCACTATGAAATCCCTCACAAAAATAAAGCAACCTTTAGCTTGTCGTTGTCTGTTTTCAACAGTTGTCGAATAATCAGAAAATTCTCAAACACTGCAAGGTCATATGATGACCTGAAACATGTTTTTGTAACGGTGAGCAATATCATGCTGAAAGTACAATGGTGTATTAACAACATTTGCCGTATTGCTGCACAAATTAGCCCATAAATCCTGGAATTCTGCCATGAATTGCAAAATCTTCAGAACTTGATGGTTGATTTACAGCACTCTGCTGTTTGCATGGCCCTTCGCCTCCGCATTACTTTTAAAGACTTATTGGATTTGTATTTTAATTAACATTAAACTCTTTACAGGTAGTTAAGTCTGGTAATTAAGAGTGTAAGCACTTTTGTAATGACAGGATTATTGTTAAGGCAATGTCAATAAGCTCTCTGGCTCAGAAAGGGAACAATTTATATTGTTAGCACTAAATATTGCATACTGTAAATTGTTAGAGAAAATGTCAAATGTAAAAAAATTAACTTTCTTTCCTTAATTTTAATGTTTGTTTTGTTTTTTCCTTCTCAGTGAAAGCCTTCTTTGGCTCTCTTTGTCTGTCTTCCCATATGTCCTTGTGATTCTAATTCACACTCATTCTCCTTTGTCCCACTTTCTCAATCATCACATTTTTTTGATTAAAAAGTTATACTGGCAGCAAATTATGGTGCAATATTTTTTCTGAGCTGAACGATGCAGAAGAGACCTAATTGATGGTACGTGGCATGAGACTCCCATTTCAGCAAGATCTGTCCAATACTTTCAAAAGGAAGAGTGAGTTATGTGGACAATTTAATCTTTTTTTGTAACCTGAATATGTGAGCGTTATAGCCTCAATTAATGCCAAATATATACACACAAAGGGACAGAAGTGTTGTACTGGGAGTCACATTAGGCTGTTTAAAAAGTAAAATTCCTCTAAAAAAACAAATGGTCTGCATTGTCTGAGTTCCTTTGATTGTAATTTATGGCAGAAGTGACAGGATGCATTTGAAAATCTGGCTGAACTGTATTTTTACCATAAACATGTCATCTAATCTATGATGAATAAGACTAAGAAAAAATTATAGCGGCTACATAATGATGTTTATTCAGATGCAGCCTGTGGCTTAACCTTTAAACCAACATAGGATGAGATTGTTCAGGTCATTTAACCATTCTCACAAGGCACCGACATACATTTGGCGTTGACAGCGGAGAGCAAGGTCAAATGTAAATATTTAACTCTTTAGGCATCTTCTGGCCCTGATCCTCTTCCCCGCAGGAGTAGCCTGCTGAGAAGCTTGATCGTTCCTGTGGATTAATCAGATCAGCTGGGGAAAACAAAATGTGGCCTCAACCTTATAATCAGGACTCAGCATAGGAACTAGAAACAGGAGTAGGCCATTTGGCCCTTCGAGCCCCCTCCACCATTCACTTTGATCATGCGGATTTTCAAATTCAATATCCTGATCCCACCTCCTGCCCCTCCCCCATATCCCTTGATCCCTTTAGCTCCATCAAATTCCTTCTTGAAATCACACAACGTTTTGGCCTCAACGATTGTGGTAACAAATTCCACACATTCACTGGGTGAAGGCATTTCTCCTCACCTCAGTTCTAAAATCCCTTCTCCTTAAACTATGACCCCTAGTTTTGGACTCCCCCACCATCATGCAGACATTAAAATCAACTTTGAGCAGATGTCCTTGCCAACTGTCCAGGAGGATGGGTGAAATTCAGAACGAGCTTGCAGCGGCTCCAGGGAACCCAAGTACTTTGGACAATTTTAATTGCCCAACGGAGATTGAGGGGCGACCTGATAAAAGTCTACAAGATTATGAGGGGCATAGTCAGAATGGATAGTCAGAAGCTTTTTCCCAGGATGGGAAGAGTCAAATACTAGGGGGCATAGGTTTAAGGTGTGAGGGGCAAGGTTTAAAGGAGATGTACGAGGCAAGTTTTTTACTCAGAGTGTAAAAAGTCCTCTGTGGATGAGTGGGAGTGGGGGGGTCCTGCTGCAACTCTGCATTTGGGTTAAGTGACAGAGGGAGGGAGGGAGACCAGCGATCGGGGCTGGCTATCAGGGTGGGGGGGGGGGGGGTTGGTCAGCCTTCTGGGGGGGGTCGGGGATGCTGACTTTGGGGAGGAGGAACATCAAGGTGGATCAAGGGGCGAGAGGAGATCGAGGCTGGCCTGGGCACGTTTGGGGGGGGGCCAGCGATCGGGCCATGGGAGTAGTGGGAGGGCCAGCGATGGGGGAGTCATGGGGCTGGCCAGCTCAATCTTGAGGCTAGCAGACAGGGGCCACTAGGCATGTGATGATCCGACAGATCGGCGGATGCACAGTGGCCCACTCAGTGTTGAGCTGCTGGCCTTCCCAGTGGGAATAAGCTCACTGATTTTTGGACTGGTTTACGCTAGTGCACTAGAGTGTGGGAAATTCATTTTGAAACTCCCGCTGAAAAAAATCCAATGGGATTTACTCCAGGTTTTACACAAACTCGACATTTTGGGAGAATCGCCCCCATTATTTCTTGCCAAATATATCATTCATAGTGTATATAGGGGAGAAGGAAAGAAGAGAGTGATGAATGTAGTGTTACAGTCATAGCCAGGATGCAGAGAAAGATCAGCTTAATTTAAGGTAGGTCCATTCAAAAGTCTGATGGCAGCAGGGGAAGAAGCTGTTCTTGAGTCGGGTTGTACGTGATTTCAGACCTTTGTATCTTTTCACTGGTGGAAGAAGCTGAAAGAGAGTGGGCGCAATCCTACCAACCGTTCACGCCACGCTCCCGCTGCAGCGAACACGGAGAATGTGGCGACAGGCCAAATCTCTGTTCACTCCAGCAAGATGGTAAATTCCAGCCAGTCTGTCCAGGCGCGTGGGGCCCTTAAATTTGCTGGCTGCTTTTCCGAGGCAGCAGGAGCAGGCTACTCCAGCTGTGCGCAACTAACTCACCGGCATCAGAGGTTGCCTGCGTGACCTGATTACACACAGTGCTGTGATTGTGCTAACTCAGGCAGTGATTAAGCCTGCACAAAACTTTCTTGTGCTGCACAATCATGCTTGTAAGATTGCAAGCCCATTTCATGGTGGTCATACTGTATTTATTACTGCAGAGAAAGACGATTCTATCAATCTGAACTGGATTCAATCTCAAGCTTCCAGTGAGATAAGTGTTTTGACTTCGAGAACTGTCTTTAGCTTAATTGCTTCATTTGTACATTGCTCCTAAATTCTAAAAGTCTCTTCGTAACACTCAACTGATATCTCAGAAGATTGTTCCCTCAATACCAATAATATGAATAGCAAGAGGATCAAAGTGATTGTGTTGTGGCAAATACAGGTAGCATAAAAAGTGATAGTTTAAAATAAAAAGGTCCAGTAACAAATTTTGCTGCTATGAAACTATCACATCGGATCTGCTGGTGATGATTATATCTTAAAATTGAACGCAGTGATCGCTGAATGTTTGACATTGTCCACATTTGCACAGAACTCAATGGATAATTAGACTAATGTTAGTTCAAGCTACCTGCATTTTTGAACTATCTGGGACAGGATTCCACTCGGGTGAGAACATATGCTGACCCAAAATCGCGTTAATTTTCAAGCAGGAAATGGGTGTGAACTTTGCAACCGCAAGTCACTGAGGAGTCAAGGCTGCACCAGGAAAAGGAAACTGTGTTGTGTGGGTTATGGGACAGAGGCAACATCATTGATCTGGGAAACTTTGTAAAGATGCCTTTCCTTTGGTTGCATGAGGAACTGACAGATGGAAAAGCACTCGGCAAGCAACAGAACAAATTTTCACCACTGACGTTTAACAGCTGCCTCACTGATCATTAACTCTCAGGCCACCAAGAGCAATTCAAAGTTGAACTATTCCCTAAAGTATCTGCAAATGGCTTCCAGCAGTGATGAAGTCTTCACTTAATTATAAAATCAATGAATTGTATGGCGCAGAGGGAAGTAATTTAGCCCACTCCGCTTACATTGGCTCTTTGATACAGCTATCCAATTAATCCCACTCCTCATCTTTTTCCGGTAACCCTCCGAATGTTTTCCTTTCAAAGTTACTTTGGAATCTGATTTCAGACACTGCGCTCCAGATCATAACAGAACATTGCGTAAAACAAATTCTCGTGTTACAATTCTTTCACCAACTACCGTGAAGTCTTCTTAGCTTTAGATTCTTCCATGTACTTAGAATCATCGAATCAGAGGAGGCCGTTCAGCCCATCGAGTTTGCACTGACACCTGAACCCCCACCTAATCCATTTACTAGCACTTGGCCCAAAGCCCTGAACGTTATGATGTGCCAAATGCTCATCGAGGCACTTTTTAAAGATCTCTACCTCCCTCCCAGACAGCGCATTCCAGACCGTCACCACCCTCTGGGTAAAAATATTTTTCCTCACATCCCCCCGCAGAGGGCAGTGATGGTCTGGAATACAATGCTTTTGCTAAAGAAATGAGGCATTTTGCAACATAATTATTTGTTTGGGCTTGAGCCTTCACTACAGAGAGAACAGGTTCCAGGGACTTGCTGTGAGCTGCATAGCAACAGCACAACTCATCAGCGAGTCATTTGGGAGTTGAAGTTGCAAGTGGGGAGTTACTGAATCACTCTTACTTGTTTAAGGAACTACTCGCAAATGGTGTGAGCAGCAGTACAACACATCATCAAATATGTGAATCCATTGCTATTACCCTCCTTTGCTTAACATGGATGCACCTTATACTCTCTAATGATGGCAGTGTATCCCTTCTATCCAATCACTCAGATCAGTGCATTCTCTCTGAAGTGAATTTTGGACACAGTGGATAGGATTTGCAGGAGGGAGCGTTCTGATCCACATTAACTTCTTACTGAGCATTCAGTAACCGAGTTCTTCACTGAAGCCCTTCACACAGGGATCTGGATTCTACAACTGGTGATGAATAGGCCTGACACATTGTGTGAACTTTGGAATCCAGGACATTAAGTTTTTTTAGGCTGTTCCACTCCATTGATGGCAAATTTCTATGGAATAGGTATGAAAAAGAGGTTTACAAAAGTGGTGGCTAGTAACTATTTTCACCTTCTGGGATATTACAGATATATAATCAGACTCTATCGCCCCAATTTACTCCATGAGGAAATTCTGGAGCTTCGGACAACAAATGCTGGAAGGCATTACCTGAAGGTGGTTAGGAGAATATGGCATCTTACATTCAGGAAGCCAGTTAGCTCAGTTGGCTGGATGGCTAGAGTACAGTTCAGAATAATGTCAACAGTGCGGGGTTCAATTCCCTCATTCCAACTGAGGTAGACTTGGGACCTAACTCCTTGCCCTGCCACATAGCAACATCAGTGCATATGCCAAGGTTCAGCAATTCTCAGATAATCAAGGATGCTACCTGGAGAAGAAGAACCTTGACGAAGTTAAATGTATCCTTAGTGTCCAAAGATATGCAGGTTTTGGTGGATTTTTTTAATTCATTTGTAGGACATGGGTGTTGCTGACTGGCAGCATTGCCCATTCCTAGTTAACCTAACTGAGTGACTTGCTAGGACATTTCAGAGGGCAGCTGAAAGTCACCCCTATTGCTATGGCTCTGGAGTCACATGTGGGCCAGATCAGGTAAGGATGGCAGATTTCCTTCCCTAAAGAACATCAGTAAACCAGATAGGTTTTTCCGACAATCGACAATGGTTTCATGGTCATCGGTAGATTCGTAATTCCAGATATTTTTATTGAATTTAAATTTCACCACCTCCCATGACGGGATTTGAACCTGGGTCCCCAGAACATTAGCTGAATTTCTGG